>NC_087439.1:54498673-56998673 GCF_036321535.1 Camelus dromedarius
CAATTGAAGTCATCTAAGCCTGGAGTTTTCCTCATGGCAAGATTTTAAATTACAAATTTAATGTTAAAGATATATGGATTTTCAGATTACAATTTTTTTATTGTGTCTGTTTTGGTAATTTATATCTTAGAGAATTTGGTAATTATCAAATTTATATTGTGTATCATATTCCTTATCCTTTTTATATGTATAGGATCTATAATGATACCTCCTCTTTCATTTATAATTTGTGCTTTTTCCTCTTTTTGATCCTGCTACTAATTTTATTACTTTTTCAGAGAACCAACTGGTGTCTTTGTTCATTTTTGCTATTGTCTTTGTTCTATTTCATTGATTTCTGCTTTTACATTTATTACCTCATTCCATCAACTTATTTTAGTTTTATTTTCTTGAATTCTCTTAGCTTATTAAGGTAGAAACAGATAATTGATTTATACCTCTGTTCTTTTCTAATATAACCATTTAAAGCCATAAAATTTCCTCTAAGTATTGCTTTAGCTGCATCCCACAAATTTTCATATGTTGTGTTTTCATAATCACTCAATTTAAAACATTTTGAAATTTCTTCTTAATCAAGATAAGTCATTTTATCTCTTCATGTTTCTGTTTTTTCATCTCTAAGATGAGAATATTGTTATTAAAGATATTAAAGATATTGTTATTAGAGATATTCATCTCTAGGGTCTGTTTAGATTTACTATTTTCTGATGAGTGGTTGACTAAATGAAATAATAGTTTTTAATTATCCATAGCATGAAGTTTGCCTTTAGAATTGGACACATTTTGACATTTGGTCATTTTTATTTTAGCACAATATGTACTGAAATATTTTTCAAAGCTATTTTTATTATGAAAATATTTGAATTTAGAAGATGCTACCCAGTGACTTTCTCCAGGACTACACAATGCTATTTCGAAGTGAAACCATAGATCATATTCATTGACAATAGGAGACAGAAGTCAAAGTTATCCAAACATAGTAATATATTTGATCTCTATGTCTTCAGAATAAAATCAATGATGAAACATTAAAAATAAAGAGCAATGTTGAGAAATCAAATAATCCAAAAACACAAAATCTAAAAAAAAAAAAAAAAAAAAAAAAAAAGAACTTCTCTAAATAGAAATGTGGCATAATAAATAATAATATGATCTTTGCCCTTGGTTCCTGGCAGAGAGCTTCAAAAACCCATGGAAATTCCTGAGTCATAGGAGACTCTTTGTTATGCCAATTATGTGACTCATGGCGGATCCCCTAGGTAGCTTCAAGATCATCACCAGAAAGATCGGCCACATGATTAGTGGGTGGGAACTTTGGGCCAGCCTGATCTGGGAGGAAAGGAGGACTGGAGATTGAATTCAATCACATGGCCAATAATTCAGTCATGCCCAAGTAACAAAACCCCCATAAAAACCCTTGATACCAAGGCTCAGTGGCCCTTCCTGGTTGAACACACTGGTGTGCCAGGAAGGTGACAAGCCTTGACTCTGTGGGGGAGAGTGCATAGAAGCTCCACCCTTCCAGACCTTGCCCTATGCACTATATCGTTTGCCTGTCCCTGAGTTGTAGAGCTGTATTCTTTACAGTAAAACTGTAATTGTAAGTATAACACTTTCCTGAGTAATTTGACTCATTGTGTTGTAGTACCACAAATGGGAGTGGAAACAGAACAGAAACATGATAGGGGATAAAATGTATACTTATGGTAGAGAACATTGGTCATCCTCCATATTGATGAAGTATAAATTCACATTTTAAGAGAAGACAAGAAAAATTTAAACATAAATTTTCACTCTGCTAGTTTGGGCCTCCTCCCTCCCCTCTAGTGTGCATTGTGCGTCTGCATTGTGTTAACCAGACCTCCCCAATGGCAGAAATACCTGCTCAACCACAAAGATCAATTTTTCTCCTCTGGCACCAGCCATGTAACTCCTTAGAAGATAACATTTCTTTCTCAATCTTGTAAGGGGTCACAATGACCCATCACTCACCTTGTACATACAGACATCTTTAGTGAACTTTATGTACAATACCAATGTATCATTACCCTTAAAGACAGCGATTGTTGCAGAACAGACTGGTCAGACGACCTGGTGAGATGCTGGGCTGCACCTAATGGAAGTTCTTAGCTTAAATTTATATTTATGACCTTATTAGTTTTACCAGCTATATTACTTGAATTCTGCCTATTTTACAAGATTATTGTGTTTTGCATTACCAAATGTGTGACTAAGCCTCAGATAAAATTAATGATGATAAGGAGACTTGAAATGATTGATCAAATATACAGTTCTGTAAGATAAACAATTGTAATGGTGTAAATTTAGATATGGGATGAAGCAACAAGAAGGAAACATTTCCTGGACCATAACAGACTAGTATGATAGGCATTCCAGAGGTTTTTGGCCACTGATAACAAGGTTTAGTCCAATAACAGTACATTGAGTGGCCTATCAACAAAATCCTCACCTGACCTGGGGATGAGCATTCTTAGACCACTGGTGTTGAAATGTCTCCCAAATCTTGGTCAAAGTTAAGACTGAAAGAGAGGGATTGTAAAATAAAGAATGCTGCCCACCATCCAGCCCTACAAGAATCAAGTCACTAGCCACTATAGTTGCTGACCTACAGTCACCCTGAAAGGAACTCAGGGCGAAGACCAGGATGAGGCACTTTGTGCTGGGGGAAAACCGACAGAACTGGCCCTCAGTTATATATTTTCAGGAGGAATTTTTTATGCACTTGGCTTCTTGCATCTTCCCATACTTAGAAAAGCACTACAACCATTAACTAAGGTGTCTATTCCTCATGACGAGCAGTAACCTTTTACTGAGATGTGTGCTCATTGCACGTACCCCTTCACCAAAATCACTTATATACTAAGCTCCCCCTTTAGTTCTTAACTCTTCAGAACAATTCTCAGGGCTCTCTGAGGGACTGTCTCCCAGGTTATGATCCTCACTTTGGCTCAAATAAAATTTTCTATTTCTTTCTTAGGTCGACTATTGATTAATTTTTTAATTGACAATATCCAGGCTTGCTTTTTCACAGAACAATATTATTTTTTGTAGTTAGGCATGTGTTCACCCAGCTAAAAACTATTTTTCTCAGCCACCCTTGCAACTATGCATGTATAACTAAATTCTCAACAAGATGTATGCAGAAGTGTTATATATCCTCCTTTCCCCCTTTTGTGATGACAGCTATTTGCTATCTCTGCTCTAGCATTTTACCTTTTAACAGCAGATAACAACTCTAATTTGCTTAGTTCTTTCTCTCTTGAGAGTGGCATCTGAGATCCAAGACTTGACACTCTTTAAAACATGTATTACATTACCCAGGATTATTTAATACATTTATCTGAAAGATTAATAAATTCTGCCTAAAGTCCCAAGAATGTGTTGTTGAAAGCTAGTTGATAATAGTAAGTCACAGAAGTCCTGGATTCTGTACAGAAAAGATGTATGTCAATTTGTACAGCAGCCACTATTTCCAGAAACATCTGCACAGACACAGAGTGTGAAAGAGGCACCTGTAGGAAAAACTCCTCCATCAGAGCCATGGTCCATCGGTGGTGCAGCTGCCAGGATTTGGCTGGGTGACTGATGTCTGCTGCATGGAGAATCAGGGACATGGTTTTGGCTCTGTCAAGCCTGTCAAAATGAAGACATGCTCAAATTATCAGAATGAAGTAACCAATTACAGTCTTTTCTGAGTGTAAGCCCATAAAGCTTTAACATGAAAAATAAAATAACTTACCCTTCAGGTTGCTGCAAACTGTTTCTTATATTTTTAATTTGCTGGAAGTGACCCGACATGTCTGTAGATAAAACCATTTCAATCACTAGGTTCCGAAGATCCCTGTAGAGTCATCAAAAGGCAAAAGGTTTATTTGGTCCTTTATTGTTCTCAAGTGGAACATTTCCTTAGATATTACTAATTACATTTCATTATTTTCTAATGGACATGAGCACAAAAGGTGCGACATCTTAAATGTAAAAGAGCTAACGGAAGTTTGGCTTTAGGATGTTGCCAGGAGAGTGAGCTGTGAATGATGCCCTTTAACATTTCCTTTTAAAGAACTGGATATTCCTCCCCTACCTACCACCCTCCCCCACTCATAATTTCAAAATATTATTTTTTAAAATAGTATCAGAAAGGATCTTAACCAGTTTTAAAGAAAACCTATTCTGAAGACAGAATTTACTATTAATGATACCATCACCATTTATTTAGGATCTATTCAATACAGGCAGTGTTCTAGGTGCTTTAATAGGAGAGGGTACTATTGTTTTCCACCAGATGAGACTGAATTGTTTGCCCAGTCACACAGCTAGAACATAGCAGAGATAAGATTCAACCCCAAGGGTTCCCACTACCCAAAGCTGACACTTGGACCACTCCAATGTGCCAAGTTCCATCATAAGAACTCCAGAGAAACTGACTACAAGGTAAGTGAGGATTCCCTGTTTAAGCTCTGAGGACCCTGATCCTACATATCCTAGACAGAGTTACTGGTACTGTTGACATTTTGACCAAGATACTGCAAATACAGTGCCAATATCACAAAGTCTATGCATGAATAACTCATTCACACACTAAGCAGGAGATAAGGAATGACAGCAAGGGCTTGCATGTTCTACAATTTATTGCTTGCTCAGTACAGATAGATTAAAAAAAAGTCACTTATACTGGAAATCATATTTTATTTTCATTCTGTGGTGTGGCCAGTAAACCAAATTACAGGTATGTGGTAAACATGAATTATGATATTCTATCTAAAGATGGTATGATTGAATGATTTGTTTTGAAAAACAACCACATATTAGAGATTCTGGCTAAAAGTTATGGGTGTTCAATTCAGTTAGGTATTTAGATGGGAGCAAAGAGAAATCAAAACTCAGATTACTTCATGTTCATGATGTTGGATGGCCTGCTTAGAATAATACTTTTACCCAAATATTAAGGGAGTGGAAGCTATTACAGATGGTACAATTATTCTCAATTCCATTTTTCTTCTAAATTATGAGATACCCATGTTACAATAGCAAATATACCAAAATATTCATGTTAACTACAAAAAATGAGACAAAAGTTTCATGAAATGTAAAAAATGTGATTAATACATACTTTGCAGACAAGTGATGTTAAAAAAGAAACTAATCCAAAATGGAGTCACTTATGCTAAGCCCACATCACCAAACCAAGACTTGATATCTAACACAATTATAGTTTTGACCTCCCCCAGGAATGGAAACCTAAACTGGTCCATTCTGGAATTACCTAATCAGCACTAGTCAGGTAATCCATCTGATAGGTCCCTGTCAACCCCCAAATGAAGGTGACCATGCCTGAAAAAAATCAGCTCTTTGCTAGAGTAACTTCCTTGTCTTGCCTCTTTTTGCTTATGGAAGTCTGCCATTTTGTACAGCTATTCAGAGCTCCCTTCTATTTGCTAGATGAGATGCTGCCCAGTTCATGAATTGTTCGGTAGAGCCAAAAAGATTTTTAAATTTTACTCAGTTGAATTTTGTTTTTTTAACAGTAATCAATAAATGCTAGATATTATCCACGATTAACTAATAATAATATACCAATAAACTAGGCAAACTAGTGCACGAGGGAAATGTTACTTTATTTATGATTTTTTCTTGCCAAAGCTTTAAAATTATTGCACATATGGTTACTAAAGTTACTTTAAGACATAAATAGATATGAGTTATAGTCTCAATTAAAAAATGTTTTAAAAAAAGACATAAATAGATATGCAAACAGAAAACCTACAAGTCTAAAAAGTTATCTATATTTTAATTCCTGGTAAAATGTTATCAAGGTTGTATTAGCAAATAGATAAACCGTAGCTTTTTGAAAATAACATTGGATCTATTACATTCTTTGTCATATCACAAATCATATGATAAATTAAATCAAATCAAATCATAAACCTTGTGATATTATGGTATTTGTTAAAACAATTCTATTAACCCATTCAATTAGGATGTTTTTATAGTAACTTCTCAGTTACTGTACAAAAAATGTCATAAAATATAGGAGTAAATTATTAGGATAAATATTAAATATATTAAAGAACAAAATGTAATGGAAAAAATATCACATTGAAATAGCAACAGAATCAACTTTGAGAAGGAAAAAGGCTAATTCAAAGGAACAGGAATAAAAATTAAAAACAAATGTTATCTCTAAGAATGATAATCACTGATGAAATAATTTAATATTCTACATGTAAACAGTCAATCTCTCGGACTTTAGGAAACACCTCTGCACCTAAGTCCCTGCTTCCACCTCTGCCCTTCTATTTTCCACACACCCAGAAGTGGTGGCTTTTACAATTAGATCCTGACCTTGCTAGGCTGGACATCCATCAGGACTATTGTTTCCTACAGAATAACATGAGAGGCCTGAAGTGGGTTCCCAAAACAAAGTGCCTCCTTCCCCTACTTTAGAGTTTTATCTACAGTTACAAAAGTGAGCCCCTATTTTTCCTACAGTTGCAATAGTGGCCTTGAGAAACTAGGCAGTTTGAATATTTGGAAAAGTAACCATGGGAAATTAGGACTTGTTTTAAACCCTGAATTAACTTTTTAATTATTTATTTTAAGGCAGATCTTAATCCCAGGTTACTTCTTTTCTTTGGACATTTCTTTTAATCTTGATTTAAAGGGGGAAAAAAAAAACCCCAAACAACCCTTTGATATTTGCTTTTGAATGAGAACCTTTTCAGCCCATTAACTGACTTGTTTAACGAGATCTTTGTTAAAGTTAGAGGCTTTTTTATTTTTTATTTAGTTTAAGTAGGACCCATAGACTATTAGGGATATATTTACACTTAAAAAGTCTGTTTATCTGGAATTTATATTTAATGGGATGTCCTTTATTTTTGCTATAACTGGTAACCCTACAGTCAAACAAAGGGGATGATGATAACCAAGATCATCAAAGAGAAAGGAGGAAAGTTTATGATGCTGAGTAGTAGAGGTGCATCTTGTTATTTTTCCCTGCACTGCAACGAGCAACACTGTTTCACGCAATTTTTTTTTTTTTTTAAGGAGACACATGCCTTGGAGAAACACGTAAGATTTCCCTCTGCATCTAGGTCATTTTAGTATGTTATACTTGGAATGTTTTCCCCCAATAGTGAATTATTTGTTGTTGTTGTTGTTTTTTAAAGCTAAACTCCACATATAGAAAACTAATATATGAAGGTATCAGTATGACACTAAAATTTTGAATTCATTTAGGACCACATATTTGTACAATTGAGCAGAGCTTCATTCTAGAGAATATGTGATTATACATCTTAAGGTATTTGTTGTGTGTTACATGGTCTTATGAATTGCCTATGATGCATATAGACATTTAATTGGCCTTGAAATACCTCAGCTCCATCTAACAGAGCCTGGTTCCTAAACAGAGTCTTCTAGGTACCAATCTTCCTCAGTCATCCATCCAGTCAAGGGGAACTGAATTGTAGTGTGAGTAAAGGATTGACTTTCATCTGTTTTCTTCACTTTAAAACACATAATTTAACTTTTTTCCTGAAATTAAATTACATCTAGGTTTCCTCTGAAACTCACCTCCAGTCATCTTTGGATAAATTTATCAGGACATTCATTTCTTCTTCTTGCATAAGTCGATAAGCTGCACTCACATGGTGATTTTCAAGGACAGAGCGATCATTATACAAAATGGCAACATCTGACCTAAGAATTAAAAACAAAATGCTCTAGCAGAGGATTTCTTTAGACCTCACGAATGTCTAATAAAAATACTCAAGTCATAAGACATCTCATCAGTAAAAAAAAAGTCCTATATTTGAACACCTAAACTCATGGAGGTACTTAGTTTCCCTTCTTTTTTCCCCCTAACTATATGATAGTTAAAAAAAAAAAAAAAGATTAGTTTTTTTTAGAGCAGTTTTAGTTTACAGAAAAATTGAGCAGAAGGTACAAAGATCTGCCATATAACCCCTGGCCCTACACATGCATAACTTCCCCCATTACTAACGTCCTCTACCACAGTGGTACATTTGTTAGAATTGATGAACCTATTTGGACATCATTATCACTCAGAGTCTATAGTTTACAATTAGGGTTTACTCTTGGTGATGTACATTCTATGGGTTTGGACAAATGTCTAATGGCATGTATCTATCATTATTGTACCATACAGAGTATTTCCTCTGCTCTAGAATCCTCTGTGATCTGCGATTTATCCTTTACCTTCCATCCCTTCAACCCCTTGTAGCCACTGATCTTTTTATTGTCTTCAAAGTTTTGCCTTTTCCAGAATGTCATCTGGTTGGAATCATAGAGTATGTTGCCTTTTCAGACTGGCTTCTTGTACTTTTTAGTATGCATGTAAGCTTACTGCATGTCTTTTCATGGCTTGATAGCTCGAATCTTTTAAGTACCAAATAATATTTCATTGTCTGGATGTATCACAGTCTATCCATTCACCTACTGAAGGACATCTTGATTGCTTTCGCATTTTGACTATTATGAATGAGGCTGCTATAAACAATGGTGTGCAGGTTTTTGTGCAGACATAAGTTTTCAGCTCCTTTGGGTAAATACCAAGGAGAGTGATTGCTGGATCATATGGTAAGAACATGTTTAGATTTGTTAAGAAAGCCATATCTTCCAATATGGTTACATCTGCATTACTACCAGCAATGTGTGAATTCCTGTTGCTCTACATGCTCACTAGCATTTGGTGTTGTCAGTGTTCTGGATTTTGGCCTTTCTAATAGATATGTAGTGATATCTCATTGTTGCTTAATTTGCATTTCCCTGATGACATATAATATGGAGAATCTTTTCATATTCTAATTTGCTATCGATATATCTTCTTTGGTTTGGTATTTCTTAAGGACCATTTTTAAATCAGGTTGTTTTCTTATTGTTTAGTTTTAAGAGTTCTTTGTATATTTTGCACAATAGCCCTTTATCAGATGTATCTTTTGTAAGTATTTTCTCCCACTCCTTAGCTGGTCTTCTAATCCGCCTGATACTGCTTTTCATAAAGCATAAGTGTTTAATTTTAATAAAGTCTAGCTTACAAATTATTTCAGTCATGAATTGTGCTTTGGTGTTGTATCTAAAAAGTCATTGCCACACCCAAGGTAATCTAGGTTTTATCCTAATTTATCTTCTAGGGGTTTTAGAGTTTTGCATTTTGAGTTAATTTTTGTGACGAGTATTAGGTTTGTATCTAGATTCTTTTTTCTTTTTTTTTGCATGTGGATGTCGAGTTGTTCCCACATCATTTGTTGATGAGTCTACCTTTGCTCCATTTTATTGCATTTGCTCTTCTGTCAAAGATCAGTTGACTCTATTCATGGACATGTATTCCTGGGCTCTCTATACTGCTTCATTGACCTATTCATTTATTCTTTTGCCAGCACCATCCTGCCTTGAATACTATTGTGTTATAGTAAGTCTAGAAGTTGGATACTATCAATTCTCCAACTTTGTTCCTCTCCTTCAATATTGAGTTGGCTATTCTGGGTCTTTTGCCTCTCGATGTAAACACTAAATATGCTTGTTTATATCTACAAAATAACTTACTGGGATTTTTTTTGGAATTGCATTAAATCTATAGAACAAGTTGAGAAGAACTGTCATCTTGACAATATTTATTGAGTCTTTCTATCCATGAGCATGAAATATCCCTTCATTTATTCAATTCTTCTTTGAATTCTTTCATCAAAGGTTTGTAGTTTGCCTTATATATATCTTGTATATATTTTGTTATATTTATACCTAAATATTTTAATTTTTAGATATAATATAAATGGTATTTTACATTATCAAATTTTGATTTTAATTAAATTTTAATTTCAAACTCCACTTGTTGATTGCTGGTATATAGGAAAGAGATTCACTTTTGTATAATAACTTTGTATCATGCAAATTTGCTATTTGCTATAACTGATTATTAGCTCTAGAGATTTTTTGGTTGATTTTTTTAGATTTTCTACATGGATCATCCTGTCATCTTTGAACAAAGACTTGTCTTATGTTTTCCTTCTCAAGCTGTATACCTTTTGTGAGCTAGGACTTCCAATATGTTGAAAAAAAAGTGGAGAGAAGGGACATCCTAGCCTTACTCCTGATCTTAGTGGGAAAGCTTCACCATTCTCACTGTTAGGTATGATGTTAGCTGCAGGGTTTTTGGTAAATATTCTTTATCAGGTTAAGGAAGTTCTCCTCTATTCCTAATTTACTAAACAATTTTACCATGAATAGTTAGTGGATTTTGTCAAATGCTTTTTTCTGCATCTTAATATGATCATGTAATTTTTTTTTTAAGAGTGTTGATACGATGGATTACTTTGATTGACTTTAATGTCAAACCTAGGGATAAATCCCACTTGGTTATGGTGCCTAGTTTCCTTTTATTATCATAATTTAAATTATTTATGCCTTTTCCTTTCAATATGTATTCCAGATACATGTGAAATAATCTAGATATAACAAAGAGAGAGAAAAAAATTACCTAACATCCTCAGTTAATTTATGAATGAATCAACCCCTTTGTACCTATTCCAGATAGTTGATCACTACCTCTATTCCCTTGGACTAAAATTACTCCGGGTAGAGGTCAGAGGAGACAACGAAAATCATTTGGTCTACTTATGATTCTATTTTTTCTCCCTTATAATGCTGTAATTCAATTTGAGCATTATAGGCATTAAACTGAGAAAACCATTTTGTAAAACAAAACTTAAAATGTATGTTTCACTACCAATTTATAATGGATATTATATTTTAAAATTATGAATTCATCAACAGAAGGTTTTTATTTCTCATCTCTTGGTATTTTCCTATCATTTTATCATCAAATAAAGTACTTAAGTTGCATTGTTGAAATTGGTATTCTAGCATAATCTGTGAAATATTCCAGGTGTTCTCAGATCTGTATAATGGAACCCTTGCTTCTTTTTTCTCTGTCCTCTTAGGTTGCCAGATCATTTTGCGAGTGTGGAATGGAAGCAGAACTAGCATGTTGAATGGTAAACCCACCCATGTAAGTTGGCAACTTGGAGGTAGGCAACAAAAATAGCAAAAGGAAAGTCAAGGTGAAACCTGTAACAACTTTGCTACCACGTCCACCAACACCCAGTATTTTCTCCCACTTCTCCTTCCTCCTGATAGATACATTTTTATCAGCCCTAAAATTGCCTCGTTAAGACTTACTGTTTCAGGCTTTTCAGTGGGTAGAGACCTAGATATAACCTGGTACTGACATTACCAGTGAATGTTTACCAAAGAGTAGACAGAGACAAATAAAAGAAAGAACTAAGGAAACTTGACTTCAGTTGTAAGCAACCTATTCGAGATCTGTATTTAATACCCTGGCAGACAACCCAAGCTTGATTATTAATCCAACATAGGGGAAACGACCTATTAGGCAGTAGAATAATTACTTCCTTTTTTGTTTCTAGCACCATCATGAAAGTGGAATAACATATGTATTTGGCTAATAGCACATATCTCCAAAATAGTTTTCCTTTTAATAATCTCAGCCTTGGCTTAAAAATTTCTTAATCAATAATCATAGCTCAATACACAGAAAACTGAACTAGGAAAGCATACATGCAATCCTTGTTTAGGGGAAAGTTAAATAGATCTTGCCCAACTATCTCCAGGAATTCGCTGAGACCATGGAGACAACTGTTATCTGTGAATCACACATTTTATATCACACAGCCTCAAATCTAGCCATGTCAGGGTTTTTGCATGATATGACTCTAAGAATCACTATTTCTTTTCAGTAACAAGCAAAGATGTATTTTTGAACCAGATTTAAATGTAGCAAAGTATGCATAATTTCATCTCATAAATACAATAGGATTCTGAGAATATCGCATGGTCTTATTATCTGAGATAGTAGTCTTTGACTGCTATGGAAAGGACAAGACTCTAAGCAACACCCAGTGTCCATGGTAACATGCAGCTCGGCATTTTCTTTGCACAAAGAAGACATTATTTCCATTTATTTATACTTCCAAGGATTTCATGGATTATAATGTTGGTATTGAACTCAAATCTAGCCTTGCAGTATGTTTTAAATTATTTTTTAGTCATTTTGCATCATCCAGTAAATAGGTTTCCATATTAGAAAAGCAACTCTAAATCCAAGTAACAATGAGTAATCTAAAATAGAATCAAATTACTAATACCAATGATATAAGACCTTATTTCTCCTTGGACAAAATGTGGAGCTGATAGTGAGAGTTACAAAAAGCACATCATATTGTTGCATTTGTCGTCATTACAACTGTTTTGTTCATAGAAATTTCAAGTTCTTGTAGAATTAATTCATTAAATAATTGATTCTGGTAGACAATTTACAAGAAAAAAGTAAAATACTAGACTTTCCCCCTATTTTCTATACAGAATTTCTTAATATGAGATGGCAAAAAGTGTAATCTTCTTCATCCTCCTCCTCCGTCTCCTTCTCTGCCTCATCCTTTTCCTCCTCCTACGTCTCCTTTTCCTTCTCTGCAGTCTAAAGTGTAAGTAAATTAAGACTCTTCATCCAGTTGTAAACAAAAAATAGAAAGAGAAAGTTAGAAGTGATAATCTAATACTGCCGCTAGAGGCCAGTCCATTGCCTTCACTTTTCAAAGTAGAAAGGGCAAGAAGTATTCACTGGTAACAAATCACTTGCTCCCTTCTCCAGTTCCTAAAGCTATGATCTTACACAGGGCCCAACTCGGTCATGAGCTGTCTTTAATTAAAATCTCACTTATAATGAATATGGTGGCCATAGAAGAACTTTTGATAAGCAAAAATGACTTACATAGTCATACTTGTGTTAACACAAATAAAAACAAAACATAACCCTACAGTCTGCAAACGTGTAGGTTAGTAACATCTCTGCTGTTCAACCAGACTTTAAGGTCTTCACATTCTGTCCATCTGGGAGACTGTGGCTAGATAGAATGCTTTCCCCAGCATTTCACTGTTTGAATTTCAGCTCCTCTTCTGCCTGCATCAAGGCACCATAATGTCCAAGCCAATTCATTTCAGGCTATAAAATATTGTGACTATTACATATCTGTCTCTGGCCATGGGAGCAGAGTTGTGTAAGTTGACAGGATTGAGTGAGTATCCCACTTCTAAACTTCTCACCCTGCTACTGCCAACACCTGACTATGCGCACATAGGTCATTTCACCTCCTGAGATTTTTTTTTTCTCTTCTTAAACTGTGAGGCTTAGACTAGATGATTCATATGTAGATCTCAGTCACTTTAGGGTGCCTTGAAGCTCTAAAATGCCTAGTATTTTAATAAAATGTATCTATGCTCCCATGTCAAAATAATAATAATAATAATAATAATAATAATAATAATAAAATAATAATAATATTTCACCTTCCTATAGGTGGAAAATCAGTTCTTAGAAATAATGCTATTAAAAAACAAATGAATAGACCACACAGAAACCATCACATGAACATTGATAGCAGCTTCATTTATAAATGCCCAAATTTGGAGGAAACCAAGATATCCTTCAACAGGTGAATAAGTAAACTCTCTTATATTCACACTGTTCTATTACTCAGCAATAAAAAGAAATAAGCTATCAAGTCATAAAAAGACATATAGGAAACTTAAATGCATATTGCTAAGTGAAGAAGCCAGCTTGAAAAGGTTTCATATTGTATGATTTCAAATGCATGGCATTTTGGAAAAGGAAAAACTATAGAGACATTAACAAGACCAATGGTTGCCATGGGTAAAGGGGGAAAGAGGAGCGAGGAATGAAAAGATGAAACACAGCGGACTTTTAGGGCAGTGAAACTATTGTGTATGATATATAATGGTGGATATATGGCATTATACAGCTGTAAAACTCACACAATGTATGACACAAACAGTAAACCCAATGTTTAGGTAAATCCTAACCCTATAGATTTTAGTTAATAATAATGTATTAATACTGGTTCATCAGTTGTAACAAATATACCACACTGATGCAAGATACTGACAATACATGAAACTGTGGGGTTGGGGGAGGGACTATATATGGGAACTCTGCTTTCTGTTCAATTTTTCTGTAAACCTAAATCTACTCTAAGAAATAAAGTCTATTAATTAAAAAAAAAATAACTAGGTTTAGTTTTCCCTCAACAAGAATAGAGAGTTCTACAGCAGTTTTGGAGAAAATCAGTCTCTCAAATTGTATCTCCATATTAAGCATCTGACTAGTGAAAGACATAGAAATTTCAGGGTCCTCTGTATAGAAGTGAATTGGATCCTGATGGGTCCTAGCCCAGATTCTGCCTCCCTGGGCACTAAGATCTTTGTGCAACCTAAGAGCTTAGAGCCTCTTCCTATTATGAACTAAAGTGTGTTCCCCCCAAATTTATATGTTTATAGTCTTAACCCCAGGACCTTAGAATGTAGCTGTATTTAGAGATAAGGTCTTTAAGGAGATAATTAAGTAATATGCAGAAAAATAATTTCAAGTTTTAACTTGGAAAAGGTAATACTTTGTCTACCTTACCTTGTCTGAATATGAAAGTTGTTTGTAGTTCCTGTATGCTCATAATCATGAATGGCAGCGGCAAAGACCATTGCTAAAATTTCCAGTTCAGTGAGCCAGTGCTGTTAAATTAAAGGAACATTCCATCATATTAAAAAGCAGAGTCAATGGTGTCTTCCTATAAAAAAACTTTCTTTGTACTCAGTATAAATCATCATATAAAATTGTTTTTTATGAATTTAAAATAATTTTTCCCTATTTAATCTCCATTAATTGTGCATAATGGATGCTTCATGAAGTCAGTGATTGTTTCATAGCTTGTAAGATCAAAATTCAAACCTTATAATTTTCCTTGCTAATTGGGAAAGAAGTAATTTCCTATGATTTAGAAGGTGAACTCTAAATGGATTTTAAATTCACAGCCTTACCAATTTGGGGGGGGGTCTCATGAAATCATTTATAGTTAAGTGATTTTTAACATATAACTCATACAACAATACAAAGTCTTTTAGCTCAATTTTTATAGAAGGCCCTACTATGAGAAAATTTTCCATGTAAGAGTTAAAAATATTCTCTTTGGTCATTAGAGAAACTGAATTTAGTTTTTATATTTAGAGATTTAGAAAAGTTTCCAAGAATTTATCAAATTTGCTCTTCTTAATATATATATATACCATATGACTATACAATTCAATTTAATAACAATGAAAGAATAAATGCTTTCACATAAAATCCAGACCACCTTCTTCATATACACTGATATTTTTATCAACTGGATGGTTTAACAAAATTTCTCTACTATTATAAGTCCATTTAGGTAATCCTATAGTTTATTCATCATTCACATTTTGCATAACATTTTAACTGCACTGTTCAATATGATAACCATATGTGACTATATAAGTTAAAATAAATAAAATAAAATAAAATTTACTTTTCCAGTCACAGTAGCCACATCTCAACTGCTCAATAGTGGCAAATGGTTATCATATGGAACAGTGCAGATACAAAGCATTTCCATCATCATAGGAAGTTCTATTCGTGAGAACTGCAAGTAGGTGGTACTTGATGGTAGGAAAGTAGGATCCAAAATGATATGGAACTTGCTCTTAGCGGTCTTATTCTGTACACTTGAAAAAAGACTTTGCACAAAGCAACAGAAAAATATAACATACAGTACATGCATACTTGATAAAAGGTCACAGAATAAAAGTTCCAAAGAAGAGCAAATGAGATATCTATTTGGTGGCAGTGGGTCTTGGAAGAAGGATGGACAAAGATTGGTAGCTAAATGCAAGGTTGGGAACAGAGAGATTCTAAACAGAAAGAGCAAATGTGGAATGATACTATAGGGGCCTGCAGAGCAACTGAATTGCTAATAGAACAATTATGTTGAAGAGTCAAGTGAAGTGAGATAGAGACGAGAGTTCAGAGTATGGGAAAGAGCTGATGTCAGAGCAGATGAATTAAGACTTTGGATAAAAGGCAAGAGGAAAACATTGTAGGTCCATGAGTCAAAATACGGAGGTGACATTGCTGAGTCTCATAATTGCTAAAGGCGCAGTCTTATCCACCTTGGCTCCTCTCACATAATCCATATGGTATTTAACACATAGTAGGAACTTAATATTTGTCTGCTGAATTGAATTTCACTAGTTTCGCATTAGGAGGAGGTAATAAGGGATAGTGGAGGGAAACTGTGGAATCAGACAATCCTGTTTTGTTTTTTGTTTTCTTTAATGGCTCAAACACAAAAGTAGCTTATTCCTTATTCACAAAAAAAATCAAGGTTTTGGGCTTTTTAAAAATATATTCAACTTATTTATTTATTTATTTATTTTTAATTTTATTTTTTATTGAAGTATAGTTGATTTACAATATTGGTTATATTTAAGATTTACAGACTTACAGACTTATTTGTGATTTTTAAAAAGCAACAGTATATACTACTATGATAACATAGAATATGAAGTTGCAATTGTAAAAATTTAAATTAGGAAGTCAGAGATGGATTTTAATTATAGATTATCTCATAAGCATTTAAAATTATTATCTTTCTAGTTGTCAAAATTGATTATACATGTATTTCCTATTTTTAGTCTCATTAACCTGTGCCTCCCATAAATAGCACTTCCTTCATGAATTCATGGCATTTATTGCCACACTATATAGTTTTAACAATTAAGTTTACATTATAAACTAGCTTGGGAATAGCTTAATTGAAAAATACATCTATTTTATATTAGTGACAGTAGAATTGGGGGCTTATTTTTATGATCTTAATTGACAATTCATTTTACACTGGTGTCAAATGAGAATTCTAACTCAGAAAATGAATGCCTAAATTTATGGGTTTTGTAAATAACTCATGAGGACAAGCCAGAGAGAATAAGGAGGAATCATTTCACTCTTCCCGACTAGAACAGTGGTCAGTATATAACCTAAGTTCTTCTGATTCCTAATGGGTGGAAATAAAGGGTTAACATGAAGAGTCATGAGCAATGTACACATTGTGCTTCATCTACACTGCAGGTTGTGTTTTGCCTAGAGAATTGCTCGGGTAGATTTACTCTAAAATGAGCAGTCCTCAAATTATGTCAGAGAGAGGCAGTGACTGCCATTTATAGCACGAACAATGTCGATGGAAAGGAAGGTGGAGGAACTAATGTTAACTGGACTTTTAAGCTAAATGGTCTTATTTAATTTTTATAATCATCTTATTTAGCATTTATTAGGTAAATATTGTTTCCTATTTGGCAGATAACAAAGCTGAATCCTACAGAAGTAAATCAACCTGCTAAAGGTCACAGAGCTCTCAAGTGGCAGAGCAGAAACTCAACCCAAAATCTATCTGATTCCAAAGTTTCTGTTCTTTCCACAGATCACAATATTCCTTCCTTTTGTGGATAATAATAGTTTTCATTATTCAAGGGAGGAAATGTGCTGAATACAGTCTTCTAAGTTTTCAAAAACAGAATTTCTAGATAATTTAACTGGATATACTGATGAGTGAAAGCTAATAGAGCTTTGACTTAAGACTTATGATGTAAACGAAGATCAGTATAAAGGCAATGTCCTCAAGGAACTTCCATTCCAGTAGAGAAGTTGCAAGAACAAATTTTGTATTAAACATTTTAAAGCATTCACTAAAAAAAAAGACATGATGTAATTTTTATATCTGAATTATTTAGCGTGTGTGTGTGTGTGTGTGTGTGTGTGAAACAGAGAAAGTATATATACATGTGTATGTATAGGGCTGGGAAAATTTCAGATCTGAACACCACACTGACCTACAGTTTCTGGAGTGTCTAAAAGGGTATAATTAACAACTCTTTTAGCCTACGTTTTAAGTAAGGTTGGACCTTTTCTTCTCTAACTCTTTGAATAGGCTGAGGTAGTTTGCTATAACTTACCTGATATGGAAAGAGTAAATTATAATAATATTAACACATAACACACATAAGCTAATATATAATATAATACAATAATTAATAATAATTTTACTGATATTAGAGAATCAGTTAATCACTATTATGTTCCAGAAACTGCGTTAGGTGCTTTACATACATGATGTTACTCCTCACTGTCCTACTATAAGGTAGTCAGCATTATTAACCACAGTTTAGTGATTAGGGAACAGAGGTAGAGAGCATGTAAGCAAGGAAGTCAGGAAGGAGGTTTCAAATCTATGTCATTGCTTTGAAAGCCCACGCTCTTTCCACTCTTCTAAACAGTGTTGTATTTACAAGAACATTTACAAGAACAGAATTCCCAAGTAGTTTGTAGACTAGAGATAGAGTGGCAAATTTTCTGTAGATTGATTGGAGAAAAATTGAATCATTTCAGAGTGTGGGGGGCTATTTCTCGGTGTAGTTTTATTCCAAAAGAATAGTTTTCAAGTTATCTGTCTTTCTTCTATTCTTTGTACTATAGAGAACACAGTGCCGGGCGCCCTCAAACACAAGTGTTCCCTTGCCAAGGCCCTCAGATTATTTCACATTCAAGGAGACATTTGGAAGTGGCTTGGCAGCACTCAGTGAAGCATTTGCCCTTTATCAAATGGACTGAGCTACTGCACACCCCTGTCACTGTGGCACAGGGCTACAAGTTAATTAAGTGACACAAGGAGATAGAGGGAGACAGGGTGTCCTAGCATCAACTCTGCACTGCCTGAGAGTGTCCCATATGACATTAACAAACTGAAGGCCAATGGCTTCATCACAAAACCTTTCAAGCAATGATCCTTTGAACATGAGGCAGGTGACAAACTGCCCTAGTCACCTGACAAGCGTTAGGCTACAGCTGGAGTGCTCTATAAATGTCACACTGATAAGACCGTCCTGGAACAGCAGGGCATCTACTCAAACACTAAGTGAACGACCCAGTCTTCTCCATATCAAACCAAAGGACAATGAATATTTCTATAATTTTTTTTGTTTCAAAGAACCAGACATTTATATGCATGAAAATTAATACTCACCTAACACTACTTTTTTATCTAAAGAAAAGCTTACTAAATAAGTTATTAAAATAACTTACCAAAACTATCAAGCTGGCAGTGTAACCTAGTTTTGACAAATAGTCAATAAATTGAAAATTCATTCTGCCTTTCTTTTCACCATCCATCATAAAACTTCTCATTAGTTTAACTGTATTTTCCTGATTCTGGACAACACTGACAGTCTCCCATTCAACTATTTTTGTAATGGACAAACTAAGAGAGCCTACCAAAACTTTTTTGCTAACGGATGAATAAATTAATAAATAAGTTTCCAACCTAAACCTGCTAAAGTAGAGTGAAGTTATATTTATGATTGTTAAGTCATGAGCCTCTCAAAAAGTGACTATGTCATATTTACTAAAAACTTCAACTTTTAAGAGCCATGCCAGGCTGGGCCAGATTACCCCAGTCTTCCAGAGAAGTTGGAATGGCTTATTATATCCAGGAACAAGTCTTCCTTGCAAGTCTGAGGGTAGATTCACATTGTGGATTTGAATTTCTCTATTTACCGGTAATATAGCATCCTTCACCTGTGCCATGTCACCTCTAGAACAAAAGTTCTGAAGCTGAAATAGGAGACTTTTCTGTGGTCCCCTTTACACTTGTGGTACATAAACAGAAATGTATCTCAAAATGATGAAATTCTGGCTACCTACCAGAATGGCATGTATCTTCTTATTGTACTTCATAATTAAAGCAGATATCTTTTATACAGAAGTAGGCATTCCTTTTCCATTCCATTTTGTCATGAGGAAACTTAATTAGTTTAGTTTCCATTTCAAATTAACACTTAAAGATTTCATTCGCCAGTTAACTTTTTCAAAGCCACAGAATTCAGGAAAGAGGAAATGCCAAACACTTGAAATGAAAACCACCTCACCACCAGATTCAAGACCAAGGCCTTAGAAAAGAAAAGCAAGTAGATCTAACCAGGAAGATGTTAAAGCAACTTTTTCAAGTGTAACAGCATTTGCAACTGTCAGGAAGCAAGCAGTTTTTCACCGTAATTGCTGTGCATATAAAACCAAGTGAAAGCAAAGAGTTCAAGAAACAGCTGTGACAATGAAGCCTTATTAAAGCAACAGAGCTTTAGAAGAATGTGTGTGTGCACAAATGCTAGAAAGGGAAACAGATAAAAAGAAAGTTACATATACTACTTTAAAAATTTTTACAATATTTCAAAGCTATATCTTTGAATACTTGAGTTTCTACTTATTATTGCTAAACTCTACTTCCTCCCTTTAAACATCAAGTCATAATCCTGGAATGAATGGTGACTAAACTTCAACCGGGGACCAAGTCTAGCCATGACTGCATCTGATTGGCTCAATGGACACATTTATACCTTAACTGAGTGATACCCATACATACATACATCTTGAAAAGGGAAAACTCAGTGTATAAGGTTAATATAACACATAATTCAGCTTTTTAGAAAGTCACCAGAGGGTCATGCCACTGCATCAGTGAAGGTGTTCAAACACCATGGAAGAGTACTAGTTACATAAATCTGAATGCCAATGACTCGTACCAATGAAAAGGGTGTGGCTTCTGAAATCTAAACAGGTAGGCAATGTATACTACTGGGTTTGGTGGAACATTCTACTTACATGACTTTTATGGTACTGCTTCAGCCTAGGTTGACACAGGAGGAATCAAGAATGTACTCAGGTTTGGGGATCTCACAGGGCTCACACCCCTCTGAACCCGTGTCAGTTTGGAACCTTAGAAGGAAGGACTGCTCCTCCCTTTTCACCTCTTGGGAGTCATCCTACATTCTGAGACAGTGCAGAAATTCCAGGCAGCCTCAGAGTTCCCACCATTTACTCATTGTTGTCCCATGATTGGCACTGCTGAATCATTTATTCACTCAGCAACTGATTCATTCAGATGCAAAGAGGAGGAAGGAGAATTCAGAAAAATTCACATGAATAATTTTCAAAAATCCCTATCAGGATTTGATTATAATTAGCAATGCATATATGTTAAAGGAAAAAAGCTACTAACGTCAGCCTGGATGATGAAATTAGGGAAGAGCACTACAACTAACTTTTATTCCAAAGACTTTTCTCTAGGTCTAGGTTTTTTTGGGAGGATTGATTCCTATGGGAAAAGGAATTTACAAACAAAAAATGTTATATAATCCAAATTTTGAAAAATTTTTTCACTAATTTAAAATACTTTTTGAAAAATGTATATTATAAATAACTCATTAACCCTACAAAAATCCCCAAAGATTACTATTTATAATACTTTTATGGGTATTAGAGACAATTGGAACTTAAGGTAACAGAATATGATATTCCAAAATAAGAAACTTCAGTCACAAAGACTTTCTTACCATGATACCTGTATGAAGCATTATGTAATGCACAGTTTGAGTGACATCAGCTGCATGAATCAAATTGTGATATGGGTTTTTGTACTTGCTGTAACCAACTTCTAAAGCTTCTGCAAAGGCAATTAGGCAAGAAACAGGAATCTGTGGAAAGTAATAATTATGATTATATTTTGACCAAAAGAGTGGCACTAAATCAACATGAGCACAGAAATGTTTGGGATGGAACACAGCAGTGAGTCAGATGTGGGCAGTAGTTTCTTGAAGTTAAATGTGGATTGTTCTGAAAAAAACACTTCATTAACCTGTCAGCTTTCGATGCTGAGAAGGATTGTAACCCCCAAGTGTTTAATTAAGACAGATGAAATAATAGTTTTACCAACACAGAATCTTTAAATTTTTGTGTCTTCCAGAGTCAGGTAAGAAGGCTAGTTCTTAAAGGGGTAAGATTTTTCCATTTACAACTGGAGAAGTCTAGTTTCTCTATCAGTAATTCAAGGGGGCTAAAATAAATGACCTGCCAGTACTGTCTAACTCTAAAAATACCATGATTCCATAAGTACAGGCTGTAGGATGCTCAGAAATCTGAATCAAATCTGTTGCTGAGATGGCTGCAAATGAAGTTAATTGGAACCCCTTTCATTTAAGTTTAAGGAGAGTTGCCAATAATGGTTCATTTTGTATTTTAGGAAAATCATACTTCTTTAAGACATAGCTTCTAATCTTTGCACTAATGTTTCATGAGTAAGTCAGAGGGATGTTTGTATTTTGTTGGAATGAGGCTATGATGGCCTTATGATACCCAAGTGGATATACAGATATGCCAGTGGTTTGTTGAGAATAGCTATATGATGAGGTGAACGCATCCCCTTAGTTCTGTGACTTGCCAACCAGAAACATTTTAAAATGAATTAATGACTCAGTGTTCTGGATTTTCATTCTTATTCAGAAAACTAATTCTAGGGGGAGGGTATAGCTCAGTGGTGGAGTGAGTGCTTAGCATGCAAGAGATCCTGGGTTCAATCCCTAGTACCTTCATTAAAATAAAAAAATAAATAAATAAACCAAATTACCTCCCCAAACAAACAAACAAAATTTTTTAAAACTTAAAAAAAAAAGAATTCCAAGAGCATTTTACTTTTGTTCTATATTTCTGACCTTGAAACGGTTGATAAGATCATATCTGGTAAATAGCTCATAAATCATAAACTTCAGACTATGTTCTCCACTTGCTTCATTTAAGGCAAACACATCAAAAGACCATTTATCAACATCCTGTAGGAAAGAAAGGTAAATATTTTAGATGACAATATCATATGGTTCTGTTTCTTTCTTTGAAAAACTCTTAGAAAGATCAAGCATTGTACATCCAGTGGGTCACATTTCAATTCAGCACATCAAGCTCTATTTTTACCGATGTCTGATATGGCAGGGACACTTAATACCTATGGATCCACAAAAGTGAGGTCAGTAGTGCTTAAGATCTTCCCCTTAATCCCAAAGATATCCAATTTGATGTAATAAGCCTGATAACACTATAATGCTGCCCTAATCCTTAATCTCTCTCTAAATGCATGCCATAAATCATTTTCCCAGAGTGGGCCTCATTTTAAGATAGAATTGCAGGTTATGTGGGTGATGTCAGTTGGGGGATAGAGGGAAGATAGCTCCAAATTTATCTTTCCCACCCACCCACCTGCTACACTGCTTGAAATTCCACCATGTAAGAGTAATTTGGTTTAAAACTTTGATATTTTATATCTCATTAAAGCTCCAAATGCTCTAGAGAGAGAGAGTACTCTTTATAGGTAGAGTAAGACTATCTTATTACTCACCCTAACCTTGGCTGATTCATTTATACTTTCTGCCAGGGACAGAGGGTAAGATAAAAGAAGTGGCCTCTTGATTGAGGAGAAGGATAGTAATTTTGGCATTTCAGGGAGTCTCCTAGGGAAGTGGTCAGGCCTGTAGGAAAACAGATTCCCTGGGAAAGAACCCCTGACTATGGAAAAGAGGGCAGTGGGCTGGTGTATCAAACCACTCCAGCTACATCACATTTATGCTGAAGGTAATTTTAGGACACAAACTTGCAAAGGAGTGCATGAAATGGACTTACAGCAAGTGATATTAGTACATTAGGGAGGCATTAACGTAAAGCTTGCTTTATAACACTAAATAAATCACTGAAATAAAAAAAAAACTAAAGAAATATAGCAGTCAGTTCTAATGATTATCAGAAACTATTAGTAAAGAAGATCTAATGTTTGCATACACACAGCAGGTTTGGTATTGAGCAGTAAGTGAACAGCCTTAAAGCTCTATATTAATATTGAATTCAAGCAGGCCCTGTTTAGAACTTCATCCATTTAACATGCTTTTACAGAGGCTAACAGTATGTGCTATAACATGCTGAAACTAAACTGCAAATCTGATAACAAATATTCAAACCATCTGTTAAAAGTATTTCTTTTCACAAACAGTAATAACAATGGTATTTTTAATCACTTGGAAACACCAATAAAATGTTTTGTGGTTTGCTTATGTGCCTCAATTAGTTAAATTCCTTGCATTTGGTCCCAATTTGATTCCCAAACACTTGCTTATCTGTTTGTAAATTTAAAATCTCTCACAGTTCTGTTAGAAGGTATTTTACCATCAGTAAAGCTCAAAGGAGGTCAACAAATCTCATCAAATCACAAAGCTAATACAGGAGAATTTGTTCATACTGTTACAAGGCTGTTATTTGCAGTTCCTGCTAGGGGTTTCCCACTGTGCACAAGGTTAGCTCTCCATTTCTTGGAGATTTTTATCAACAATGACGATTTACACCTGTAAACTACTGCAGATGTTAGGCTTTTACGTTGTCACACTGAAAACAAACAAGACAAGGAGGTATTTCAGGAAGTCAGAATTAAAACATTCTTTACTTAGTGATAGTTCTCCTCAACCTGCTAGTTCATATGTTTTCTCTACACATTTTAGAAAAACGTTACATTCTCTCATATCAAAATACTCTGTGAGTTGGTTTCTAAGCAAAATGAATAAATAAAATTTAGTAATTCTCTTGCCCACAGTTGAGGAAATAATGAAATCAAAACATCTCAAGAACCAAGGAGTATTAACATCTGATAATGTGACATTTCAGTTATATATTTGCTTCTTTAATAGCTTTAGAACATAAAAATGAAAAAAGCTTCCAAGAAAAACAAACTACCTTTTTAAATGAAAAGATTAAAGCCTAATATGCTGCAGAGAAAAGACAAATGCAAAGAGGTACTTAAAAGGAAATTAAAGAACAAAAGAAAGCAATATAAATTTAAACTAGGAAAAGAGTTTAATAAATCAGAAATAAAGCAACCCAGTGTATTCTGTTGTCAGTAATCCTTACATTCTTGGTTAATACAGGAAAACCCCCATAAAACTGTGAGAGGAGACAAAGATGAATTTCCTACCCAAATTAAGTGACAGAAATAAGGAAAACACACACACACACAATGGGGACGAGTAAGTGAGTACAAAACTTTCACCACATTAAATGTAAAGTTTTGACTCTAGTTATTTCTAACACATATAATACTACAGTTGAGCCTCTAACTAGGTAGCCAAAGGAAAAGCCAGAGATAAGAGAGATGAATTTCTTTTTTTGTTTTTTCTTAATTTTATTGTACTTTTAATATCTTCTCAGACCTAAAATTCTAAACAATTTTCTTCCATATAAGTTTTATCCTTTATCCATATTTGACTAAACCATGTTTTCATAACACATTCAATTCTTTCATAATATATAGTAACAAAATACATGTATTTTGACAAATTCTGGTGCCATTTGAAAATTGAATTCAAGATCCACTTAAATAAAGCATGAAGAAAAAAATCACATGTGTGTGTATATAGATATAAATATAGATGTCTGTTAGTGTAAATCGATCCTCATTTAAGTTTACAGTGGGTCATGATTTGGAACACATGACATTTTGTAAATGGTTACAATACTTTTTACATTCTAAAATGTAAGCTGTAGCAAAGACCTATACTCATTTTCTCCTAGCCATTTTAAGGAGATTTTAAAAAATGACTATTTGAAAAACTAAGATAATTGAAATTTTTTCACCTTTAATGTTACTATGACAGCTTCTGGATATGCCAAGCCAACCATGTGATAGGACTTTCTGTACATTCTGAAAAAGAAAAATAAGCATACATACAAAAATCATTTACTCAAAGTTTTCAACTATTTCTTAAAAACAAGGAAAAAAATTACCTTTGACTTGTTCACCTTGTATCATTAGTTACAAGCTCCCTTTGTGGCAACGATGATAACTACTGTCCCTGTTTATTAAGCATCTACAATCTGACAAACGTAAATGGTATTTTGTTTACTCACAACCACCCTAAAAGTCAATGTGATTTTAGTTTCTAGTTAAGAGATCTTTCACTAAACTTCGTCTTATTAAAAAAAAGACTGTCCTTTGCATGTGCAACAACACTTTTTAGCACACCACCGTATCCATGACAAGTAGTCTTGTTTTGTGTCCATTTGTGTTCCAAAATTTTCAGTCTGGAAGCCCAAGGTCATTACAGTATTTCCTTCGTAGATTTCTTTTTTACAAAATGGAAATTATAGAAGGGAATATGTAGTGTCATCAGAATTCACACAGCTTTTTTCTTTTAGTTAAGAATATTGGGGGAGACCATATTGACAAAAATTGCTTAAGTTTGTTCAAATTATCATTTAATATTATTTAATAAAGATTACCCATTCAGAAAGAACAAAGGTATTTCCATTTTTATGATAACATCAATAACAAAAATATTTTTTATTAATCAGTAATTTGTTGAATGTTTCCATCTTCCAGTGGGCAACCAAGATGACATAAACAAAATATGAGAAACCCCTCCATTGGTTCATGCGAAAACAGATTCAATTTGATACCCTAATGTGTAGAAAAGCAATCAGCTTCTAATCAGGACTGAAAGATACATGATTCTGCCACAAAGTTCCGTGAAGAAAGAAGTTAACTGATTATCAGTCATGTCCCTAAACTTTATATGTCAGCCCACAAGCAAGCTGCATGCCTACACTATATTGCAGTAACTTCTCCTCTCAAGATGCCTGGACAAACCTTAATTTAATGATTATATCACCTGTTTATACTAGGGCTCAATATAAGAAATAGTCATTTAGAAAATATTCTGCATTGTTTATAAAACCACTATGGGGGATACTAACTTTTTTGATTCAGTGTACCTTATATTAAAAATTGTAAGACATATTACTCGGTTCTATATAAAAGCTATCATTTTTTTTAAGATAACAAAAGCCAAGTAATTCATCATGTTTTGCTTTTTCATTTTGACTTCTTTGAAGTTCAGAATTAATATATTATTTTTACTTACATCAAAACTAGGCTTTCTTCAGACAAAGTATCTACCTATTTAATTAGAGACCTTGTTACTTTATTTCATGTTCCCATATGTTTATTTTAAATGACCTTAAATAATTTTTAGATGTTGGCAGTTAGTTATAGTAAAAAAATTATCCTTATCCTCTATTTCAATTGGAAGATTTCAGAGCAGCCTGTTAGAAAAATACTTAATATATATTAATTACTACACCGAGATATTTATAATTGTTCTGCTCTTGCAGGGCAAGGAAACTATTTAATCACATTCCCTATAAAAGACCCAGAAAATAATTACTGTCAGTAATGTTATTTAGTTCTTTTTCTTTTTTGGGAAAACAAACAGTATTTTCTATTTTTGAATCATTAGTGAAAAATGGAGATACAGGAGAAATGGAAGGGTGATAGACAAGGAAAAAAGTCAGGAATAAGGAATTTTTAAAAATTAGGTAACTTTAAATCAATGTGTCTTCATGGCGCAGAAAGGCAGTATGATGTAGCAAAGAGCACGCTTTGAATCACAGGTTAGACACTCACTAGCTGTATGACCTCTGGAAAACTATTTAATGTCACTCATTTGTAAAATGAGGGTAATTATAAGGTTTTAGTGAAGACTAAATGATATAAATGCCTAGCATAGTATTATAAGTACTCAATATAAGAAAGCCATTATTACTAATGTTACTGTTCTCATTACTCTGCAGCCAATGCCATTGGCTTCAGTTCTTACATTGTTTAAGACTCTTTGGGCTCAGTGAGAACTCTGCTGTTTCTTAGACTTGGAGTAGGCTGAGAAATGAATATCACTGTATATTCTCATTATACGGAAGGTCAAGAAAGACAAGGAAGAGGATTACTCTTCTAAGGAGATAGGAGAGAAACTTCCTCATCATTCTATAACTCTGTAGGTGGGAACAGAATATTAGGATGAAAACTTAGAAATATAAAATTAGGATGACTTATTCTGGAATCAGAACGATGTGGGAGAAGCCTTAATACAGTTGCTCCACAGTTGAGTAAATAGTCAACATATTACAAGGGGATGAACAAGAAAAATGAATTTCCTGCACTCCAACATGTAGTAACAGTCCAGATGGAAATATGTCGGATTACTTTTGGAAGGTTTTTACTATAGTTACAAAAATTAATTCAAGGGCGATTTGTCATTACCTGGTATAGTGAACCCGAAAAAAATGCGCACAACAGAACAGTCTCACTAGGGCATGCATCTCAGAGAAACGTGTGCAAATGTGCCTTAGGTGATAGTATAAGATCACTCATTGCATAAACAACCTAAATCTTTATAGACTTTTAGGAAAATTGATCAATAAAAAATAAAGAGAATTGATAAATAAATTGAGGTATATTTATGTATTGCATTAGTCTAGAGCCTTAAAAATGAATGAATTAAATAGTTGCATCTAGCAACATGGATATTCTCAAAAACATAGTGTTGAGACAAAAAAAAAATTAAGCTCTGGAAGGTTTTGCAAACTATGATACCATTAATTAGTTATCTCTAACCAAGGGGACGGAGGTGGGGGAATAGGATTGAGGAGGTTTGGCCATACGCATTTACCATATTTGTAATGATATATTTCTAAAAAATTAATCCAAAGAAAATTTTTAAGAAATGGAAAAACAGTAACTTAAAAATTATCTTATGTTAGACACTGTGCTAGGCAAGAGGCTATTTAGTGGAGAACAAGGGAAATATAAGTGCTGCTTCCATGGGGCTTATTCAGGTGAAGACGGACAATAAATAGGAAATTACATATGATTACAAACAGCACTAAGTGTTACGTGGTAAACCACTGGTTGCGGTAGAGAAAGTGATGAAGGAATACAGAGTGATCAGGAAAGGCCTGTGGAAAGACAGAAAGGGCCGCCGGGGAAGGAAGGGAATAGCAGGATTGTTGGCCCCAGGGGAAGAGAGTTTAGGAATATTCAAGGAGTTGAAATCACACTAGTGTAGATATTCAGTTAAGGATAAGTAACATTAGATGAATCTGGAAGGTAAAGGGGGCCTAATCATGCAAAGCCATGATTCAGAAGTTGCCTTTAATGCCAGTTGAAGTGGTAAAAACTATCAGATGGTTTTAAGCTAAAGAATGACAGGAACTACTTTATTCTTTAAAAATCACTCTAGAGTGACTTGTTTACAGAAGGCAAGTGAGGAAGAGGGCAGCCCAGTTGAAAGCTGTAATCGTATTTCTGATGGCAGGTGACATGGCTTAGATTGGGGTTGTAGGAGTGAGGATGAGAAAGTGAGTAGGTTCAGGATACACTGGGGTAAGCAAATTCCCTGGATGTACTGAGGTAATGATTCTTGGGAGGAGATACTTGAGAGAAGACTCAAGAAGGCTTTCTGACTTTCAAGACTGAAGATGATTATTTTTGAAAGCTCAGGATAAACATATCCCACTCTGTTTATGCATTTACTAATGGGGATTCACAAGTAAAAAAAAAATTTCGTTTCAATATGTTTTTAGCTCATTGATTTTTTCAAGACTGTTTACTAATTTGGTTAACTTCTATAATATCTTGATATTTATACAGGCTATTAAATAAAATGTTTTATGTACATATGAAAAAATATCTTAACATGAAATATCTTGATATTTATATAGGCTATTAAATAAAATATTTTATGTACATATGAAAAAATGAAAGTTTAACATGTCAATATATTTCACAGAATTCTTCTTAATTTTTCTATTTAACAGGAATGGAAATTTAGTTGGTTTACTTCTATAATTTGCATTTCTTTTCAGTTTGCCAAGTTCTGCAACATTTTCTTCAAAAGAAAAGAAAATATACATTCCTTCAGTAAAGCAAACATACTCTCTTTTATTTCTGATTCTCTCACTGACTTTCTGAACTACTATTTAGATGTTTCCAAATTGATACTATGGAATATTGATAGCTGTCATAAATTTGCCTAAGTTGTTTTAAAAATAGGAATATGATTATTAAAGTTCTTTCTCTCCACCCCTATCTCTCTGTTTCAGATTTCTGGTCCCACCTGGCAGAGTTAGGAACAATTTACGCATTAGGGGTGGGAGGAGTGTCACCTCATCTAACTAATCATGCTTATTATGTTCATAATACTTATTATGAGGATACTTTCATCAAAACCTATTAGATATGGTTAAGAAATAGAAAAAAATAATTTGAATGATCACTGAGTACTTGTTATTTTGGGTAACATAGACATAAACCAAGATCCTAGAAACGTTACGTCTTATGGTTATAAGGCATCTTTAAATCACAATGAATACTTCTTACAATGCATTGTCATTTAAATTTTTAGAAACCCAAGAGTGCTTCTCGTTGTTCCTTTAGCAGAGGAAAGTTAAAGTTTATAAAGTTCATTAGCAGTAATAACTAGAGATGTCAGAAGATAAAAAAGATGTGGTCTCCTTTAAATTTAATTTTAAGTACACTGACAAAAGAGAATTTCTCTGTTCCTCAATTTTATTAGGTTTAAAAGTGTTACACTTTTCATAATAATATAATGTAATTGTTTTTTAATATAAGGGATTTCTAATAACTAGTTTTCAACTTTGTCAGATATAAGATGTTTATTTCAAGTCTTCTTGTAGTTTTAGTTCTAAAACATCTTGTTTCCAGACAGAAAAATAAACTGGTCTTAAGGGCTAAAGAATGTAAAATTGGGCTGGAGAGGATGTGGAGAAAAAGAAAGTCTCCTACACTGTTGGTAGGAATGTAATTTGGTGCAGCCATTAGGTAAAACAGTATGGAGATTCCTTAAAAAACTAAAAATAGAGTTACCACATGATCCAGCAATCCCACACCTGGGCGTATATCTGGAGGAAACTCTAATTTGAAAAGATAAATGTACCCCAATGTTCATAGCAGCACTATTTACAATAGCCAAGACATGGTAGCAACATAAATGTCCATCGACAGATAACTGGATAAAGAAGATGTGGTGCATATGTGTATGTATGTGTGTGTATATGTATGTATATATATATAAAATGAAATATTACTCAGCCATAAAAGAATGAAATAATGCCATTTTCAGCAACTGATGGACCTAGAGATTATCAAACTTTCTCAGTCAGAGAAAGACAAATATCATATGATATCACTTATATATGGAATCTTAAAAAAAAAAAGACAAACGAACTTATTTATAAAACAGAAACAGACTTAGACATAGGAAACAAAATTATGGTTAGCAAAGGGGAAAGGGGTGGAGGAGGCATAAATTAGGAATTTGGAATTAGCAGATACAAACCACTGTACATAAAATAGATAAACAACAAAGTCCTCCTGTATAGCATAGGGCACTATATTCAATAGCTTGTAATAACCTATAATGGAAAAGAATATGAAAAAGATATATATATATATATATAAAACGTATAACTAAATCACTATGCTGTGAAACAAACACAACATTGTAAATCAACTATACTTCAATTAAAAAAATAGAACATAAAATTGAGTCATATTAACATGTGTTTCACATTAGAAACTCTGGTGATTTGACTCAGTGCTTCTAGGCGCCGTCAAGAGACAGACATGTTAAAAAGCTCTTCAAGAAAATTAGACATGAGAGAGCTTTCCTCCACGATGGTAAGAGGATGGTCTTTTCTCTTTAGTGCAGAGAAGAGGCCCTTGATTTTGGTATATAGTATAGAACCTATTTTATCAGATGTTACATTTATTCAGGTAAAATTAGCTTTGTAGCATATGAATGTATCATAATCATTTTTAAACAGTTATTTACAAAGGTTCATATGAGGTGAATGGTCATTTGAAAGTCTTTAATCTTAGTTTTTACATCAATTTAAAATAAACAAAAATAATAAATCCAGGACAAGACATTTTTGCTGTAGGTAAATTCATCATAAAGTCCTAAATCTGTTCATTCTAGGTATACTTATAATTGCAGTTTTCCTCAATAAGGAAAATATGACTCTCATAACTTTGATATAGTAAGTATATTTGCTGCCTTTCAAATTTTGTCTTGAGATACCAACAGTTTACTTACCTTTCCACAAAAATTCCAGCTTGAACAGCATGCACAATGCTTCGAAATCTTGGTTTTTCCTCAGATTTCTTTTTCATCATCCCCATTTTCCGTGTAAAGGTAGAAGCCAACCAGTCCCGGACTTCCGATGGGACTGAATCTGACTGAATGTCACTGAGTTCATCATCAGTATCCAGCAATCTTCTACAAAAAATTGATAGTGGTTAAACTTTAGGAAAAGTGAAGAAAAACTAGTAACAACAAAACAAGCATTGCAATAGGATTTAAAGTACAGCATGTCACTCTCTGATCATATTTTAATAAGAACTATCTTGAAAAAATATTTGGGTTAACATTTGGAAAGCTCTGAATTTCTCAAACTGGTCATCTTCTGAAGGCACTGACTAGTGGACATTTGAAGCTTTCCAAACATTTAAGTACAATGATACTAGTCTGGAGATATGACTATTAATATCATTAATATATATTCCAATAATGAATACAACTAAGATAATACAGGGAAGAGAGTTCATAAACAGATGTCTATTAAAGGAAGCAAGTGCAGCAGAAAGAAAAAAGAGGGGGTTGAAGCTATAAAAGGTGTGTCTAACAAGCTTGTGTATACTGAGTACAGAAAGTACATGCTATGAGTAAGGGTTTGGAGTTTACAAAAGTCATTCACATGTGTTATTTTATTTGATGAGTACCTCTAAATTTTAGGAAAATAATAACTTACTCTAAAAGATATTCATTTTGATATCAGCATCACAGATTTTTTAAAAAGTGAAAAAAAAGAAAAATGAAAACAATGGATTATTTTGAAAGCTAGGTGATCCAGTTCATGTCAAGTGGAAAAGAAACACCTCTGGCTAAGAGCAAATGCTGTCCTGAGGTTGGGGGTCTACTGGGTTTAGAACTGCTAGGTGAAGAAATCAACTGTGTGAGGAGAAAATGAACAGGAACTGAAAGCTGTCACTGCCACTCCCGAGATGGATAACATTGAAGGGGCTGACAAGTAAAAATAGCTGCATTGAGGCCGGGCAGCTCCAGTGATCCAGGACTTCCCAAAGGCCTGAACTGGCAAGTGAGTGTGAGAGGTTCTCTACAAAATGCAAAAATGACTGTTTACAGAACAATCGAGCTTTGCCTCCAGCAAGAACACAGACCAGTTCTGCCTGTCACTTGACTAGGTTATTTCCTTGTCAGTGCAACAGTTTAATAACTCAGAGCTATTTTGGGCACACTTTAGCTTTGACCTTTGGGTTCCATTCACTTTGGTAAATTTCTTCACACACAGTGAGGCCTAAGGATTATGAGCCGATGGGAAGAAGGTAGCCAGAGACGGCAGCGTGTCCTAAAGGCACCAGAACAAGTCATACACCATCAGGGATGAAGGAAAGGGCAAAAACCAGGAAGCTCATCCAAACAACAAAAAACTACCGAAAAGAGACTCACAAGATAATATGATTTCCTCTATGTGCTACTGTTTTCTATGAACATTCAGAGGACAGTCATTTGCCAATATTTATTTTTCACAGTATCAAATAAGCATGAATGCATTTGTGAAAAACCTTATAAAATATATATATACAACTTAAGTGCTGGAGCTATGAAACTAAATGTATACGTATGAAGACAAAAAGACATAGCTGGAAGTTAACATTGATTAATACTTACCCTAAATCATATTTAATTGTTTTTCGGCTCTTACTTTTGGGTGATTTTGATCTACACTTAACAAATTGACATCGTAATTCACAGCAAAATATACTTTTTCTTTTTTTGCCCATTTAAAATTAGATTCCTTAGTCAACTGCAGCAAGACAGTACTCTACATGGTGGAAAATTTCAGGGCTTATGCCATTTCTATTACTGACTATGCCATTTCTATTATTCCTTATACAGTGATCAAATAAAACCACAGAGCAGGACAGGTGGAATGGGAATCATTGTGTTGTAATCTTGTGATGTCACTGTGCTCCAAGAATTCTACCGCTGCCTTGTTTTATTATCTGCTTTAAGTAGAGTGACAGACACATACTAACGGTTACTGATTTCTCCTTTGCAAATTTGATGTAGATGACCTTAAGCCTGTATGTCCTAAAATCGTAAGTTATCCAAGACAGATCATCAAACATGACAAAATTAGCATATGATAATGAAAGTTCATATAGGAGGTGGTACCCAGGAGTCTGGCAATCCTTAGTCATGATGCACAATATCATTTATTGAGAAGGAAAGAGCATATAATCTTAGGGGGAAAAAAGTGATGTAGGTTAATTAGTGGATACAGAAATAAAGGAAGAGAGTGTGTAAAGAGAAAAGCATGGAATATTCTATTGTATACCTAAAAAAGCAAATCTTTAGAAAGCAACAAATACCTCTGTGATGGTTAATTTTATATGTTAATATGGCTGGGTTATGATGCGCAGTTGTTAGGTCAAATACCAGTCTAGATGTTGCTGTGAAGGTATATTTTAGATGTGATTAACATTTAAATCAGTAGACTTGGAGTAAAGCAGACTACTCTCCATAGTGTGAGTGGGCCTGATCCAAACAATTGAAGGCCTTAAGCGAAGACAGAGGTCCCACACAAAAGGATTTCTGCCTCCAGACTACCTTCAGACTCAAGATTGCAACATTTACTCCTGCCAGAATTTCCAGCCAGTGTCAGCCTCTTTTAAAATATAGGTTGGGGGGGAGGGTATAGCTCAGTGGTAAAGTGCAGAGCTTAACATGCACGAGGTCCTGTGTTCAATCTCCAATACCTCCATTAAAGTTAAAATTTTTTTTAAAAATCCTGATTACCTCCTCCCTTCAACAAAAACAACAACAAAAAAGTATAAGTCAGACCATATCAATGCCTACTTCCTACAACCCTATGTAGCTCATCACAAGTTGTGTCTCCACCTTCATCTCTTAACAATTTCCATCTTACTCATTTTGCTCCAGCAACACTGGTCTGATTGCTATACTCAAATCTTCCAAGCTTGCTTCTGCTTCAGGACCTTTGCACTTGCTGTTCTCTCTGCTTAGAATCTCTTACTCAAGCTACTTGTTTGGATCATTTTCTCACTGTTTTCAGGCAGACAGGGCTTCCCTGACCCTTCTACTCAAATAGTGAACACCTTTATTCTATCTCTTTATCCTGCTTTATCCTGCATCTTGGCACTTACCACTACTTGATATGCTTATTGGATTGTTTATTCATTTTATGTTTTATCCACTAGACTATAAAGACCTATGAAGACTATAAAGAGACAAGAGAGTTGGTCTGTTCTTATGCACTGTTGTAGCACCAGCATCTATAATTGTACATGGCACAGACTGGAGGATCAACATCTAGAAAGACTTACACTAAACTATTACAAGTGATTATCTTTGAAGAGTGGAGTGAGGATGGAGATGGTAAAAGAAGTTTTAGTCTTTTAGAATCTCGTATTATTTAATTGATAAGAGCAGCAGCATCCTGGCAGTAATTCTCTATTGCCAATCATCTCTTCACTGCCTTTATGTTAATTTGCCCTTAAACAATCTATTGAAAATTTTTGAAGCAAATTATGGGGAAATGTATATTTGACATGGAAAAGATATTAAACATTTTAAATAGCATTTTGAATTAATTGCATAAGAAAGAAACATTTTTTAAAAAATTGTATGCATTGTTTACATGCCTTTAGCCAAGGACCTCAGTATTGCTATTAAGGACTCACTTTTTTATGCTCATATCATATATCAAATAGAGTATGGTAAGAAATTTCTAGTGAAGACATAAATAAATTATAGTGGACTCTTCAAGATAATTATTTCAGTTTGGGTAGAAGAAAGTTAAAAGACAAGTGGATAAAACATATTTAAACAAATTTTTAAAAATAAGCCAACACACTTAATGGCACATGTTTCTCCTCTTTTCTTCCTTTTTCATTTTCCCTTTCCCTGACACCTGCCCCATACTTCTGAGCACCACAAGGAGCTCTTTGGATTTCATTTGACCATGCTAGATAGGACAGGAATGAAAATGACAGTATAATACAAAATAGCAATCCTGGGCTTTTGTTAGAGAATTATCAGAAACAATTTTTCTACACATTTATCTAAGATGCAAAGATATCTAAATACTTAGATAAGATTGTCACATGTAAAACATATAGGACTACTGTCTGTCCTCATTTCATTTTTGACATAAATTTCTCAAATACTATAATGAATCTTGCTTCGAATAGATCAGTTGCTCTTCATCCTAGGCTTAGATGGTGGGGTGAGCATAATTGTTTGCTCCATGAGTGCTCTTAAAAAATGGACTTTGTGTTTCAGAAACTTACAACATGAAAAAACAAAACAAAAGAACTACTGGTGTGTTTCCCTTGGGAATTCTTAAAAGGTACTACACAAGAAAGAACGATTAGCAGTATATGTGTAAAATGTTATCACTGTTGACTTCTGAAACATGCTTCAACTGGTGTTTGATGCAACTTTCTCTTTTAGTCCCAATGGTGACAATAAAGCAGAAAGTGAGGGTTCCTCAAACATGAGCTGCATGCCAATGCGGGGCCAGCAAGCTGTGAAAACCGACCCTGCATCCAATCAGTGCTCTACTGATCCTCGGGAGCTATTTATACTCCAAATTTTCTCTTGAAATCAGATGACACAACTCCCAAAGGGCTTATATTTTGAACTAGAAAGTTTGTAGGAAAAGTGAATAAAGAAGGAGGTGGCCACGGAAGCAGAGGTCATGGGATTCTGACTCTTACAATTATATCAGTGAGAATATTTCTGTCCACAGTGGACTCTTGGAAAATGGTTGCACTCGTGTACCCATGTGGTTATTTCCAGCAATCAGTGCCCACGTTTACACCTGTTAAGTATTAACATTCAAGTGCTGGATGCAGTTAGGGGAAACTGGCTTCTCAAATTTGAAATTCTCTTTTCCTGCTTTACTATTCTTATAAAGGACATACTTCAGCAAGCAACTAACCCATTCAATTCTGCTCTAATATCTGCTGGGCCCAGGGTAGGAGCACATTTCTCCCAAATACCACATAATTAAATATTTAAAAGTTATATATCAGGTGAACGAACTTTTATATTTGTTCTCTCCTCCTACCTTTTAATAAGTTTCATAAAAGCCTCACAAGTTGGGTTGAAATTGAGAATTCTCATCTCCTTGTGTGATAAGGCTGGGCTGGTGGGCTGTGTCTGGTCCTCTGCCCCTGCCAACTTCCTGCTTAGGCTCTCACTGTCTGAGCAGGTAGACACTACTGCCTCCTAGTACAATCTCCATCAATCCATCCAGCTTTGAAAGCAGCTGCTTCTTGGCCACTCTTTGCATTTATGGAGAGGTACACAACCCAACAGTGTCTTGGGTTACCTTAGGAGGAAAGAGCTAAGGAGAGCACCATTAAGACTACAAAGATAGTCTAGGAGACTTTTGGGTAGAGAACTCTGAGGTCTCTGTGCTCAGAATATGGTAGAAGGGCACACTGGACAGGGCAGAGAATTTCAGGGTCCATGTACCCAGAAGGAGGAAAAAGGCAGGGGCTCCAAGTTCTCCCTGGGCTTGAAGACCTATCATCCCTAGGAAGGGGCACACCAAAAGAGGGCCATGGTTGAGCACCCTAAAGTGGAGAACTGTGCCAGGGAAGCAGTTCCACTGGCTCTGGGCTAAAGGTGGAAGACTCATACTTGGTAATCACCTTCCAAGTGAGCCCTTCTGGGATGACTGTGGAAATTAAGAGAGGGCAATCTTTCTTCAGGATGGATATTCTTTGGAAGTTAAGTGGCTACCTCATAGGTAAGTCCATTAGTATTATTTCTTTGATTAACACATACCTGTACTCTGAGCTGCCAGCACTCTCCCCCACCGAGAAAACCCCTAAGGGTAATACCAAAGCTTCACCTAGACTTCAGAACAGATGATAATGCCAGCTAACTTTATTGCTTACTTACTATGAACCAGGCAAGAAGGCAAACTTTACTTCATTTAATCCTCACAATACCACCAGGAGGAAGATACAAATTATTATCAGTACCCCTATTTTACTGATGAATAAATTGAGACACAGATGCCTTAAGTGATTTACTTAAATCATACAACCAGAAATGGCCATGTCATTTTTGAACTCAAATCTATCTGATTTTAGAGTCTGACTTTTAAACTGCTGAACTTATCCTTCACCTCAATGTATGTTTTTTCTTACTAAGTACCCAGGCTACCTTCACACTCAGACAATAAACATATCAGTAATCATTATTCCCGATTCCACCTCTATCCTGGAATTCAGGGTTAAAAACTGATCTCAAAGCAATTTTAAAGGAGTTTGGTCCACCAGATAATTTTTGGTTGGAAGCAGCTTTAATTTATTTTCCATGACTGGTATGTTGAATCATTTTTCTCAGAGAGAAATGTATCTGGATGGTAGAATTTCAGGGTACTTTGAAGTACAATATATTAAATGTCAGGATGGAAAGAGGTAATATATTTGAAATGTCTTTCCAACTTGTCAATAACCTGCTTCCTGAGTGCTAAATACATTTGGATTAATTTTTCCAGGCCACCACCCAAGCACATTTATTTATTTATTATTTATTCCTTGCTTTGTTTCAAAAGAGACCTAAAATGGCAGGCGCACAAATTAATGTCAACAGTCTTTTTTGTTTGTTTTTGTTTTGATTTGGTTTCAGTTTTGGCAGTTTTCTTTTTCTGTCTACTTGATAGGTTTTGTTCAATGTTTCCTTTGGCTTTGTTAATCTTTTTTTTTTTTTTCTTTTTAAACTATGAGATGATGACTATCATATCAGAGTAACTATGAAGACTGAACATTTGGGTGGATGTCAGTTATGCTGACCTTAGCTCTATTCCCAAGAGGCAAATTTGGCTAAAATGAGGTCCACAAAGAAGAGTGTTAAAGTTAGAGGTGGCTTTCCCCCAAGCTAAGGCCTATTGAGGGCTCAGCACCTCCTCTGTACTCACCTAAGTAAGCAAAGGTCCAGTCAGAGGAGGGCCGTCCCCCAGGACAGGCAGAAAGGGCCAGGAAATATTGGGGGAGGGTCTGAGAAGGAGTTAAGTTGCTCAGAGAATTAAGATCAAGATTATATTTTGGGAGTCATTTGGGAGATGGAAATGAGGGAACGGGTGAAGCAGAAAAATGCCACAGGCCTCTCTTGATGACTCCTGGCTTCCCACCAGGAAGTCCTTTTAGCTCAAAAATATCTTTGAAAACATTCCTTTAGGCTCAAAGCCTGACCTTCCACTAATTACCAATTTTTTTGATTAATAAGCAACCTCTGTGTTTAGAACTGCCCCAGGAGTTGGAATCCTGGCTTCATCACCTAATAGCTCTGTGGTCCTGGAAAAAATACTTCCTCTGTCTGAATCTCAAGTTTCTCTGTCAATAAAATAGAGAATAATAAATAACAAAACAATAATAATAAAGTAGAGATGATAATAGTATCCCTAGTGGTGGTTTTGGAGGATAAAATGGGTAAATACACAGAAAGTACTTAGTGTCTGACACCAAGAAAGCCTTCAGCACACTCCCAGCCACTTACACATCTAGTATTGATCTTCATCCTGTGCCACTTTTCCAGGGCAGGAAGTTCCTCTTTTAATCAGGAGAATGAGACATGGAGGAGGGCATTACAGGATCCATCTAAGTATCCTTCCAAGGATCACTGAGTGGTAGGTTAGAGAAAAAAGGGTGGGGCTGCAACCCAGAGATGAAGCCTAAAGGCTCTGTTTTCCCAGATCTGGGAGAGGTGACCACACCACAGACCAAAGGCCAGGCCTGCCTCTTCTGTGCCCAAGACTTGTTACTTGAGGCACTCTAATCTCCAATTCAGCACCCCTGGCTTATTGCTCCTATTACATGATGAAATATTCTGTGTGGGGGAGGCATTTCAGCAAGAGGTCATCTCATATGCAACTGGGGGCAATATTTGGACCATATTCTTTTGATAAGACCTTGAAATTCTAATCATTAAATTTCTAACACTTTTCTCCACATCTCTCTTTTTGTACTCTCATTTTGACATCCTCCAGTACAGTAGTTCTCAAAGTGTGGTCCCTGGACTAGCAGAATCAGCAGTACATGGGAACTAGTTAGAACTGGAACTTCAAGAGCTCTACTCAAGATCTGTTGAATTAACAAGGCTTTCAGGTGATGCTGATAAACATTCAAGCTGGAGAACAACTCTCATCCATTCATAGCTTGCCAATTAATGGAAAATCTCTTCCAGGAATGTAAGATTCAATCCTCTTTTATAATATGGATTTAGCAGTACTGCTGATATCCATATGCCCCTTATTTCACTGTCAGAGATGGAGAGTGTTGGTGAACAACACAGGAGGGACTGGCAGAAGAATCTCTGTAAAGGTATCTTAATTAATGAACCTTTTATATTGATTTTACAAGTAAGAATTATCTGTATGTTACTTAATTGAAAATAAAAGAGTCAGCTTCTCAACTTTGAAGATCTATCCTCTAAGCAACTCTCAAAAATGCAATGCAGTATTATTAACTATAGTCACTGTGCTATACAGAAGAGTCAAATTCTCAGGGGTGGAGAATGGATACTAAGAAGAGCTGGGGCATATTTGGAGGATAGGAATGTGAGGGAAGACAAGGAATATATCTCTTTCTAAACCTATGAAGCCAAAATAGTAGGGACAATGACAAGAGGAAGTTAGCAGTAGCCAAACAGAATAGCAAAATAATTATCAATGTATATAATGTCCTTCATAAATATTTGCTGAATAAAGGAATAACTGTATAAAAATATAGGCAGATAGTCTCTGGTCTCAGAGGTTATAAAATATTCAAATATTTACAATGGATAGGTGAGGAATAAAGTCATTTTTGGGTTTTTTTGATGTATATGTTATATATATTAGCATTTTTAGTCAGGTCCTGCTTCATGTGTACAAAGATGGTATCACAATTAAAAAAAAATTTCCTGTTACTTGGCCCTTTGTCCATGTAGTCAGCCATGATTTCACTCATTGAGTCAAGTCATGTATAGCACACAATAACTTGGGGAGGGGAAAACTACTGTTTCAAAATCTAAGTTCTAGTGAGGGAGGAAAGGCCCAAAGATAATGGAAAAATATCTGATGAATCAGAGCAGAGTTTCCATTCCTATTATTGTCCAAAGATGCTCTAGGTTTATCAAGAGGAGTCAGAAAGAAAGACAGAAGAGATCTTGAAGAGGAATACAGTCCAATCTGATATTCTCCAAACCGAGACAAACACTGAGGGGAGAAACAGCACCCCAATACATTTCTAGGATCCTGGAGCTGAAGAATGCTGGATGCCCCGCTCCACCCCCAGCCCCACTCCTGGGTGAAACCTGGAGGACAGCAAGATCCCAGGGCAGAATTGGTTGATGTATGTCGAGACATAGCCTCAAAGATAATGGTGACTCAGACTAGGCTAATGTAGGTGGTGATGAGGGAAAAGAGATGGAGAGTAGACTGAGCAAAATATACTTTGGAGGTAGGCTTGCTGATGGAATATAGTAAAGAGTAAGGAAATACCCTTTTATTTAATAAGAAAAAAACTTAAATCTCTAACATTCAGTACCTGATTCTTGCCCAAGAAAACTTATGCTGTTTAACTGTATCATGGAATCAATATGTTTTATGAGTTACCTTGGAAACTGAACCAGCCTCTTATCTTTTTATAGGAAAATAGACTGTAAATTCTAAGTAGCTATCTTAGGTAATAAGTATTTGTGTTAGGACTTATTATTAGAACAAGGTGACTACCTAGAAGGATTAGAGATTAAGAACATGGGCTTTGGAGCAAGGCAGACCGATGTGGCTGTAAGGATGTTCCCAATAGCAAGTGACATCAAACCTAACCCAAAGTAGTTTAAATAGCAGGGGAATTTATTATTTTTCTTAACAAGAAAGCTAAAGGTAGGTACACTCCAGTAGGGATTTTGTTTTTAAATCAGCAGGTCAGCAATATCATTAAGGACTCAGGTTTCCTCCATCTTTCTATGCTGCCAACTTTAGTGTTAGGTTTAGCTCTAACCTTGTAGCAAGATCGTTGTATCATTTTCAAGCATCATACCCAGATACAATGGCCAAATGCACAGAACTCCTTTTCTATGGAGAGGAAATCTTTTGCCAAACCCGCATTAGTCTCACTGGCTGGAATTATAACACATGTCCATGTCGAGATTCACTGGTTAGGGAATTTGGGACTAATTACTGGTTTGATACACTCATCCCGAGCCTGGGGCTAGGATTGGTCTCCCCTGAATCCCTTGACTTTGCAGAGGAGAGTGAATAGCTGAGGGGAAAAAAGGGTTCTATTGGCAAGGAAAAAGAGAATTGTCATTGGGTATACTCCATTTCAGTTTGAACTTGTCTCTGATACTCAATAATTATATGATTCTAAGCAAGTAAATTACTTTATGTCTCAATTTTTTTAACTTTATAGTGGAATAATATATTTATCTAATTCATAGAATTTTTGAGAATTATATATAATCATATACGCAAATTGCATAAACTATTACCTTGTATATAATTAACTGTCAAATAACCTTAATTGTTATTCATATCATCATTAGAAAGAAATAATATTAAAAATTATATCTTTTTCAAATCCAGGAAATATTCATTTATATTTTATTGACCCAAAATAGCACAATAGTGAGGTTTTGCATAATATGTGGCACTTTTTATGTCAGTCATTTCTCAAAAGATCTGGTCAGATTTCTTCTTTTCCCTTATCACTAGTAAGGCTGTATTTGAAAGTTTGCAGAAAGTAACACACCACAGATGGCAGAAAATATGAAAATCAACCAAAATATATTGCAATTTTTTCTAAGCCTGGTTTTCACACTCCATCTACAGGGTGAGAACAGCCTACAAACACAGCACTCCAAACAGCCACCCCTCCCTACAACTCACACCATAAAAATGGAATTCATAAAAATCATAATTTGCTTTTTAATGATTCACTGAGCTCCAGCAATGTCTTAGCACATACCCTTCAAACTGTTTTCCTCAGGGACACCTCCAAATGGAAACAACTCTAAAAAAATACAAGAGCCCATATTTATAAATGCTTCCCAACTAAGCATATAAGCAGCAGCCTTGGTCACCCTGCTAGGGGCCAGAGTAGTTTAGGCATACACAGATCTTTACGTGGGACTTTGGGGCCATGGATAAAACCATGGAATTCCAGAACAGGAAGGGACTAGTAACTTCATCTCCACGTAAGAAAACCAGTAACTAGAGTAAAAAAAATCTCTTGCCCACAGGATTATCATTAGTAGGGGCAAACCCAGGACAGGAGTCGCTCAACATCCCACACAGACCCTGATCCAGGTCCCCCTGCATGGGGTGCTAACATAAACATTTTAGTTTTCACTCTAGAAAGGACATAGTTGTTGTTCTTGCTGCTGCTGTTTTAGGAAATCACGCTTTTCCACTCTCACTTCTTAGGCATGTGATTTAAATAAAATTGACCTCCTACCTGCCTCATGAGATTCCTGACCACTGAACTTGTATACCTGGTTCCTCTGGACATGATTGCTTGGGGGATAAGTATATTCCCTAACTTGAGCCAATGAAATAGGAAAAGTGTGTTTGTTGGAGCCTTTGGGAAAGAAATGCTCTCTTATTCCTACTGGATTTGAATGTGTGAGGATGTAAAGCCTGGAAATAGGGCCACTGTCTTGCTACCACCCAAAGCTTCAGAAGGAGGTCATAACTGAGCAGTCAAAACAAAAAGATTGATCCCTTGATGTCATTTTTGTCCTGACTCACCTGTGCTTGTGTGCACTAGCCATAAATATTTCAGCAACGAGAGTTTCTTTAAGGTGGCTTGGTTGGGTTTCATGTCACTTACAATTGAAATATTAATGAAGCTCTTTTCTTTTACCCTTCTTCCCTCCTCTGGCTCTAAATGTCTAAGGAGTACACCCAAGTCAATGCCATCATGACGTGCAGATTGTAGTGATTAACCACAAAGGGTTTCTCTCCACATTGTAATGATCCCTCAGTTTTAGAGCCCACAGTCTATATTTTGATAAAAATTATTGTCACACTCTAACCCATGCTGAGCAACTGAGTTTAAAATCAATGCTAACTAATCTTTTTGATTTTACAGTGCTACTCAATGTTTTGCTTATTTTAAGACCCTTAGCTGTGCATTAGTTAGCTCCATCTTCATCTACATTTACATCTTCATCTACATTTTCCACCTGTGGTTGGCTATTTGTTTCTTTTCTAGATAACTTCTTAAGAATAACTTCTTGACCTAATCTTTCTATAGGTATTACTTCTCTTTAACCTGAATCTCTTTTAAAATTATTTCCAGGCTAATAGAAGCCTTCCTTTCTAAAAAAAAAAAAAAGTATTTTTTTATATATATATATATAAATGTCCCCATTAGCAGACTGTTCTATCTCTGCTTTTTCCTACTAGAAAATTTTTGAAAAAGTAGTCCACACTAATTTCTTCCAGAGCCATTCAACCTCAATTCCTCATGCTACCATAATCTAGCTGGTAGCTTTTTCTCTTTGTGAAACTCCACTCCAGAGGCATCAGGAATCTCCTAACTGCATCCAGTGGTTCTCCCAGTGGCATCTAATTAACACTTTTTACCAGCCCTGCTCTACGCTGACTTTTGCTGCTCCATATTCTTCAGATATGCCTCTTCCTTCTATATCAACACTTCCTGCGAGGATCCTCTTTAGTAGTTCCATGACTAACTTTAAATGCTGCGTTCAGCACATCTCTCCTTAGCTACCCTGTCACTCCACACCTCTACTTGGCACTTTCATCTCTCTTGACTTCTCTCCCTTGACTTTAGTTATTGGGATAACATGGTGACCCTACTGGAGATGGAACTCCAAGAGTTTTTGAAACCTTAACTGCAGGAAATGAGAAAAACTGACATTTGAAAAGTCAAACAATAATTTGTTTTATTCTGTAGAGGCTTTATTCTACATTTAGAGGCAGACTGCTCTTTTGTTTAATGAAAAATCTTTTGAGTAGGTCTTTAAGTTACACAAAAATAAAGTGAAGGCTCAACTCTGGCATATAGAAGATTGGAATAATGTGACTTCAAGAGGCTAAACAATCCTGAACAGTAAAGTACACGATTGTCTTCATTGTGAGCACAGCTACATCATTGCAGATTCTGTGTCCTTTAGAAAAATGTCATTTTCTAAATGAGGATTTAGACTGCATAGTTTTTGAGCATACGTGTTGATCCTGGAGATGACTGCACAACTTGACATTAATTTTGATAGCATGCTTCCTTCTTCTCTGCCTTGAAGCTTGAGATCCTGAACTTAGGAAAGGAAAACTTGTTTAAAGGCCCCTCCCCTGGGGATGGTAAGGTGGCTTTACATGATGGGCTTAGACCTTCAAGGATGCAGAGAGATGCCTGGTAGGGGATCTCTATGGAAGGAGCTGAGTTGTGTGTTCTGAGAGGTCTTACAGCAGTAATAGTGATTCTAGCTGATTCTAACTTCAGTTTGGGGAACTGGAGGAAGGGACTGAGCTCATGCTTGAGAGCAGTACCAGCCTGTGGATTGCTGGACTTGAGGGAAAAAAAGGTGACCTGCAGAGGAACAATTCAGCAGTCTGAAGAAAGCTGACTGCAGAGGAAAGTGACAGCCAGGAGAGATTGATTAAATAAGTAAACATTCATTGAGCATTCTCAAAATCTTTAGGATATGAAACATATTGGAATAGCAAAGGATCTCTGATTATTGAAATCAAAATCGAGCATCAAATAAAAAAAATCTGAGACCCCTGGATTATAATCCCCAAATTCACATCTCTAACTGGCACCATATTTCTGAGCTCTAATGCCCATATATCTAGTACGTTCCAGACATTTTTAATCTGAATTCCTTTTGTTAGAAGCCATGTCCTTGAGTATGGGCACGGGGAGCTTTGCCAGGCAACTAAACTCATTAACGCAAAGCAAGTCCAACCACATCTGGTTCAGAATTTTGACTCTACAATTGTTACCTCAAGCTACTCCTTCTGGTTATGATTTACTGCCATTACTTAGTGGGTCCTCTTGTAATCTGTCAGTGTGCTTGGGTTTCTCTCCCAAACTCTGACCCTCTCTGTTCTTATTTGCAGCATCAGCCCTTGTTCCTAGGTTTACCTTCCCAGCTCTTGACTCATTTCCAGCCACCATCTATCTGCACAGTTGTACTCCTGATTCTGATGATCAGGGTGTCTGGTACTCACTTCACATATTCAGTAAATATTTGTCTCATGAGTAAATATCCCTTAGTAAATTCCTATACTTGATGATTTTAAGGGCTTCCTTTTGAGATGCCCTGGATTTCACTCAATTTCTAGTAGACTAACTTTGTGACGTATTGATTGACATCCATGCATTCTTGCTCAAGATCATCTCTCAGAATTAAGGATCTTAGACTTACTAAGACATAGGAATCCACTGAAGATTTTTTTAAAATCAAGATCTGTATCCTATTAAGGTTTGTTTTCCATCAGTTTGCACTTTGCTTTCATTTCCTGGTAACTTGAGCCCACCTGTCTTCATTTCTTTAGGATCCAAAACTGCTCTCAAGAAACTATTTGATATTTTTCATAAATTATATATCCTAAGGTGTTATGTACCCAGAAATACCTGCATTTCATTAGTACAACAAAAAGTGGTGATTATTCAACTCTTGCTCTGTCAGATATTGTGCAACATTTAATCCTCAAATCAACCCTGTGAGGTCAGTATTGTCGTTATTGTTAATTTACAGATGATAAAGCTAGGAAACAGAGAAGTTAAGTCAGTTGCTTAAAGGAAGAGAGTATTGATCCAGGCTTTGAACAACCCACACTTTCTGAATCCAGAGTCTGTGCTCAAACGATGGTAATCATAAGACTTAGATTGGTTCACATTAAGAAAATGAAGTTATAAATTGTGTTGTAGGGTGGTGTTAGTAAGCATAATACCCATCATTGAAAGTATAGCTCCCAGTCAGCTGCCTGTCCTCGTAAATAGCAATACATGAGGCCAAGGATGCTACTTTTCCTGGCAGCGTCCAAATCCAAATAAGGACAAACAGATTTTTTTAAGCCACATGTTTTTGGATTATAACTGTGCAGTTTTGAAAAGCAATAGCCTCTAGGGACACATCTGAAAGCAGAATTCATAAGATACTGGCATTTGCATTTGAAAATGTCTTGTTAAGAAACCTACAAGAAATCATATTCATTAGGGAATTGTGCTTTAATCCCTCAAAGAAGTTTACAATACAAATTCTATCAGAAACTCTGTTTTTATTTTTCTTACTCAAATCATATTTCAAGAGAGATTTTGCGTTATGATTTGTTTTAACTGAAACCCTGCAGCCACTAAGTCTCAGTGGGAAAAGGTGTGTGTGTGTGTGTGTGTGTGTGAAAACAATTCAAAATTTCTGTTTTATCCTGCTTTATTATGCATAGACCTTTTTTGCAGTTCAGCCAAAAAATTTTTTTAAAATGCCTCTCTGGAATACTTACTGAAGAATTTTTTTCCAGAAAGAAAATTTTCCATTAAGAAAAATCTCAGAAGTCAGCATTTTTTAAATTTCAAGTTTGAAAGAAAAGAAATTCTTCATTCCATCTCCTTCTAAATCATCTCTGTTTTGCTAACATTCCTAAGGCAAGTGCAATTTTAATAATTATATATACATCTTAACAAAAACATCCTCAATTTACTTCTGTGTCTTACCAAGTCTATAGGAAATTGAACCAGATCAAGTATTTTTGCTCTAAAATTTCTTGAGTTGTTATTTAATCATAAAGTGACAGCCTTAGAAGATACATACAAAGTATTCTTAGGTCTGACCAGTGGAATGATAGTAAATGTTTAACCACTGGCTCTCCAGAAAAATCACTAATCATAATTTGCAGCATTTGGCAACTTCCATGGTATAAATACTTCCAGTTGCAAGATATCAATGTGACATCACTGAAGGCAGAGTTGGAAGAAGATGTACCTCAGTGCACATACCTCTGGGTCTGACAACCCTGACAGCATGTGAGCTTTCATCAAAACTTCCAATGAGTCTTTGAAATTGCCTTCTAGTCAGATGTGACTAAAGGGATGCAGATGAGAACTGTGCCTCACAGCCAGGGTCTAGAGTTGGGCTGCCAAGGCCCTAACTCCACTCTTTAAGGTACTCACTGGGTTAGTTAAGCTACGTAACTTTTCTGTGACTCTCTTTGCCCCTACGTAAAATGGTGATAATAAAGTTTCTATCTCATTAGGATGGTTATGATGATGAAAAACAATAGTGTCTTAAAATACTTAGAAGAGTTCTTGGCACATAGCAGACTACAATAATAAGTTATTAGTAATAAGTGGTAGGTATTGTTTTTGCAGAATTTACAATTTCAACTATCAGGATATTTTACACATTGTCATCTAAATCTTTCAGAGGGCATTAAAAATCATCCTGCTTGATAGCGATAGTCTGAGAGGAGCCAGTTATAGAAAGAAGAGCCCTAAGTAAGAAGTCATACCTTGGTTTCTAGTTCCAGCTTTGTTAAAGTCTAGGTTTGTGACCTTTGACTAACGAGGTTACTTCAAGAGCTGTAGTCCTCTCATTAGTAAAGTAAAGTATAGAAAGTAATGACACCCTGCCAACTGCACTGGATTGTGGTAAGACTAAAATGAGATAACAAAGCTAAGAGCTCTCAGAATGGTACAAATGTGGGGTATTGTTATTAATCCAATTTAAAAAACATGATGCCATGATAGCATTAAAAGAGTGAAAAGTTTGGTGTCATTTGAGTAAAATTGAGGAATGTGTTGTTAAGAGCTGGGATGTTTTGTTGTCAAGAGGAAAAAAAATTTGTACCATGAAGCAATAAAGCAGTTTTTTTTTTTTCCCACAAAAGAGCAAGTTTCAAATGAAAAGGAACTATACTTTGAAATGTAACAAAAGTTTAAATAAATTAGGGATCAAGGGGATCTATGTTAAAAAATATCCATGAAATCATAATTTTCTGGGAGAAGGAAATACAACAGAAAAATTAATAAAGAAAGCATATAATATTCTATCAAATGAAAGACAAAATACTTAGGCAAACCGAATAGTTTAGTATTATGTCTTTACAAGATGAATAGTGTAAATCTCCAAATAATTATTAAAGGTGAAAGTTCTTAATTTCTATATAAATATAAAAAATTAAGTGTCCAGGGCAGATTGAAGAAATCTAAGTATGTTAAGTTCAACAACTTGTGAACAATAAGGAACAAAAAATTGAAGGCAAAGAAATTATAGGAACAATATCTAATTTTTTTTTTATTTACACTTTGACTCTCTGTTCTCATAGAAGGATCATATATATTTATACACATTCAGTGAAAGTTAACCAAAAAGTCATTCTAAAAGTATACTTATTTTTGTCTTAGTTTATGACTCCACACCATGCTTTAGCAGAGGAGTTCTGTTCTGGGGACAAAGAAAATCACCTATGCATCATGGTCCTCATCACACCCTTTTCTGTCAGTTACTAGTGAAAATCCCCATCGTCTGAAATTTAAAAGTTTAGTACATGATATAGGAAGAACTCCAAGTTTCTTTGTTTAGGGGAAAACAAATCAAAATGAAAGATGTCTCTTAAGCTATAAAAAAGAATACAATAATGTCATTTGCAGCAACATGGATGGACCTAGAGATCATCATTCTAAGTGAGCTAAGCCAGAAAGAGAAAGAAAAATACCATATGATACCACTCATATGTGGAATCTGACCAAAAAAAAAAAAAAAAAGAGGACACTAATGAACTTATCTACAAAACAGAAACAGACTCGCAGACATAGTAAACAATCTTATGGTTACTGGGGGAAAGGGATGGGAAGGGATAAATTTGGGTGTTTGAGATATGCAAATGTTAGCCACTATATATGAAAATAGATTAAAAAAAATTTCTTCTGTATAGCACAGGGAACTACATTCAGTATCTTGTAGTACCCTTTAATGAAAAAGAATATAAAAATGAATATATGTATATGCATGACTGGGACATTGTGCTGTACATGAGAAATTGACACACTGTAACTGACTGTACTTCAATAAAAAAAAAGATCATGATCAAAAAACATAGTCCACACCAGAAACTGACACTGTAAGCTGACTATACTTCAATTAAAAAGAAGAAAAAAAAAAAAGAAAAGTGTTACCTTCCATGAAAGGCAGAGGGAAAAATATGAAATTAAAAATTTGTACTTAATTACTGAAAATATACATAAGAAATTTATGAGCTGGGGAATTTAAGTAGACTTGGGAACAGGTGGAGGCAAGACATTCATAAGGTACCTTTTTACATTTTTTTGATTTTTTGAATCATATTTTAATTTATTACCTATTACATAACATTACTGTGTGTAATTCCTCTACACATTAATATATAAAAACTTCAATCTCACACCAGACAACATTTCTCTCCTGCCCCACGCTCAGGCCTGCCCCAGGCAGGGAGCCTGTAGAAGAGAAGGGAACGATGGATGTCTTCATGTTCCACGTTCCGGCCCCGTCCCACTCTGTCCCACTCTGCTGCTTCTCGTTGTTCAGCACTGTGCATTGAAGGAGGCAGGAAATAACTGCCTGGGTTTGTTGTCACCTCTGTGACAAATGCCCAAATGCTAGTTGTTTATTTTTTCCCTCTTAGGGAGCTTTTATGCACCCTTCAGAGACAGCTCACTACACTAAGAGGGCATCTTGAACATTGTATGTTCGCTGATATTTGAGCTGAATTTTCATGACTTCTACCCTGGCTTCTATACCAATAATTACCCTCCGAAGCCTGTTTTTCACCCTCTGAAGTCAGTATTCTTTGGTCAATCCCTTTGAAAGACCTCTATTCCACCTGTCTCCTGACTTTGAAAAAACTCAGTACTTATCTGTGCTAAACTCCAGAAGTGCATGACTCTCTCTCCACAGGGTTCCTCTTACCTCTGAATCAGTCTGCCACCTTTATCTTTCATGAGATGAGAGTCAGGAACTAGTCTCAGCACTCTCTGGACTCCAACAGACCCTGGTCAGATTCCCCAAGAGCTGTCACATCATGCTGCCTTGAGTCTTCTATTAGCTCTAGGGTCCTCAGGACCCCTCCCATGACTTGAGGTCAGGGGTAAGAATTCCCTTAGAGAGGAAAGAGAAAATACACAGCTCTCCCTTTAGGCCAGGATTTCTTAAACTCCATACTATTGACATTTGGGGCTGGATAACTCTTTGTTGCGGGGCATTTTCCTGTGCATTGTAAGATGTTTCCCAGCATCCCTGGCTTCTACCCACTATATAACAGTAGCATGTCTCCATCAACCAAACCGAGAAAGTCTCCAGAAATTGCCCAGTGACCCATGGAGAGCAAATCATCTGGTTGAGAGCCACAGTACTGGGCTAACAACCCTCTTCAAAAAAATTCCCATTTTCTAATCTCCTTACAGCTCTGCTAGTTATGAGGCTGGTGATGAGGTTTAGGTGATAATCAAATACACATTTGGGACTGCCCCTTAGCAAGCTCTGCACAGAGGGTCTGACAGACACATCTCATGAGACTCTGTGGGTATGTGACACCCATATGCTCAGAAGGAACTCTGAAATCTTGAGGTAATAGGAAAATTCTTATATCAGTGAAAATATGTATAAGTCTACATTTATCTGTCTCTATTTAAAAATCTGAGCCTAAGGACAATGAGAGTAGGGGGAGAGGAGACTTCAATGTGTTTATTTTATGACTTTATGGATTGAGTATTTGTGATATTCAAGCATTTGGATTAAAATGTATATTTGTTAAAGAAAGGATCATAGTCCTTACATGGCTACACAAATAACATTTTAAGTTTTAATAAGATTTTGATTTTGATTTCATGACTAAGATATGAAAGGAGGGTCAAAAAAAAAAAAAAAGGGGAAAAAAATGGATAGAGCCAAAAAATTTAAAAGGGAGAGGAGGTTAAAACTTACCTTGTTTCATCGATATAAACTGCTTCCAACACAGATGCTGCATATTCAATATTCTTCTTTAAGTCTACAACATTAACATCACCTTTTTCCAGCTGCTTCACCAAGCATCTTAGTCTATTTCAAAAAGTGGCCGAAAAAGAGAGAAAAATAAAAAGATTTATTGTAACTATATGGAAATTAGCTTGCTATTAAATATACACATTGAGTTATATTTTCAATATATCTTTGCAGGTCATAGAAATATTTTCAGGTATTTTGGGTATAATCAAGATCAGTCTTTGTCTCTTAAACAACTAGCAGAAATTATATTCACCTCTCAATAATACTAGGTCTGTAGGTTGCCAGTTTAGATACCATATTTCAAGGACAATTTTTCTGAAAAGTCAAAACAATATAGATGTTTTCATAAAACTATTCCTAACACTAGAATGTATTGTATGGCTGCTTTGTTTCCTCAGAATTGGCACTAAGAGAATATTTAAAGGATACTCTTTTTCTTTAACATTTTTTATTGATTTATAATCATTTTACAATGTTGTGGTAAAGGATACTCTTTTGATTACTACTAAGGCAATTATTCACTGTGTATAGCAATAAAAACAAACATAAAAGGAAAAAATCTGAGAAAATATAATTAAGATGAGAAAAAATATATGTATGTATGCTTAGTGTTTTTACTGCAATGGTTTTTCATCTGAGGCAAACCTGTAAAATACTTTCTCTTGTTTTTGCCCATAGGATGATGTGTAACAACTGTTTGAGAAATTTTAAAGCATGTCTGGATTCCAAAATTCATACAGAATCAAGGATCTAGAACAGTCAAAACAAATTTAGCAAAAAGAACAAAGGGGATTTACACTACTTCAAGACTTATTTTAAAGCTACAGTAATCAGTACAGTTTATAAATGGCATAATATAGTATATTATTAGCACCAAAATAGTTCAATAGATCAATGGAACAGAATATAAAGTCTAAGAATGAGCTGTAATGGAAAAGAATCTGAATATATATATATATATTTTGAATATATATATATAAAAAACTGAATCGATATAAACTGAAACCAACATTGTAAATCGACCAAACTTCAATAAAAAATAAGAATTAAAAAAAATAAAAATAGACCCACAAATATATAAACAATTTATTTTGGAAAAAGTTGCAAAGATAATTTAAAGAAAAAAGGATAGATTTTACAACAAATAGTACTGTATCAACAGAAGTCTCTATGTGTAAAAGAAACTTTGATCCATACATGCATCACAGATCTAAATGTGTATCTTCAAACTATAAACTAGAAGAAAATATAGGAGAAAATCTGACAAAATATGTGCAAGCTCTATATACTGAAAACTACAGCTGAAGCAAAACAATAATAAGATATAATCAAACAGCTATTAGAATGACTAAAATTAAAATAACTGATCATACCAAATATTGGCAAAGATATAGAGCAATTTAAACTCTCATACACTGCTGCTGGGAATGTAAGTAGGCACAATCACTCTGGAAAACAGTTTCTTAAAAAGTTAAACATGTATCTACCATATGACTCAACCATTCTATTCTTTGGTGGAAAGAAAAAGAAATATATGTCCTTAAAAAGACTTCTACATCAATATTCATAGCAGCTTTATTTGTAATAGCTCCAAACTGGGAACAATCCAAATGTGTTTATCCACAAGTAAATGGAAAAACAAATGGGCATATCCACCCAAAGAAGTTCCACTCAGCAAAAAAAGGAACACATAATTGATACACACAATGACATGAGTGAATCTCAAATAATTATGCTGAATGAAGTAAGATGTGTGCATGCTGTATGATTCCATTTATATAAAATTTTAGAAAATGTAAGCTATTCTTGCAGTGGCAGGAAGCAGATCAGAGGTTGGGAATGAGGAGAGGAAGGAAATTACAAAGGAGCTCAAGGAAATTTTGAGGGTAATGAAAACGTTAATTTTCTTGATTGTACTAATGGCTTCATAGGTGTATACATATGTCCACATTTACCAAATTATAAATTACAAAATGAAATATGTAATCAATAATTTGAGATTAAAAAGGATATATGTTAAATAGATGCTTCTGTTACATATCTGTTTTTCATCAGTTTAATTAAAATATTTAAAAATTTAATATATACTATCAAAGACATTAAACAAAATCTAAAGCAGCATTAAACTGTTAATGATCTCTCTCCAAAGAGAATGAAGCTAATCTTTGATAATTCGTAAGACTTTAAAAATCAGCCTGAATATTATGTACTGAACAGTCTTTGATGTTCTTAGCTTTTTGGAGGGACTTCCTCAGCATCTAATGATCAGAACACTTGAAAGAAGACAGAAATGAAAATAGAAACACCATCTTTGAAAATAATTGATTGGCTCTGTGATTTAATCAAGCAGTTGTAGAAGAAAAACAATTTCTACCTTTGAACAAAGAGTACTGAGCTGTAGAAAATGATTATTTTTTTAATCCAAATATAGAACTGCCAGCTTCCAAATGAAAAAATACTCAATATAAAATGATGTAGTTTTCATAATCTTTACTTCATATACTCTAAGTTTACTTTCTAAGATACCACTGCATGATCCTATCTTGCAAGAGGACCACCTACATAACTAAGAATATTCTCATACTGAAAAATCCTGTGTGTCTATTCATGTCTTCATTAATTCCAAGCTAAAAATTCCCAGGATATCTCTAATGTTATAGAGCATGAATGGTATATACATTAATAATTTAAATTTAAAAGAAAATTGATAATCATGTTCCTATCAATGTCCCCATTTTTGACCTAACTGAAATACAAAAGTGAGAAGGATATGGTTTTAAGAATGCCATTTGACAAAGGAGGCAAGAATATACAATGGAATAAAGACAGTATCTTCAGTAAATGGTGTTGGGAAAACTGGACAGCAGCATGTAAAGCAATGAAGCTAGAGCACTCCCTTACACCATACACAAAAATAAACTCAAAATGGATCAAAGACTTAAACATAAGACAAGATACAATAAACCTCCTAGAAGAAAATATAGGCAAAACATTATCTGACATACATCTCAAAAATGTTCTCCTAGAACAGTCTACTCAAGCAATAGAAATAAAAGCAAGAATAAACAAATGGGACCTAATGAAACTTACAAGCTTCTGCACAGCAAAGGAAACCATAAGTAAAACAAAAAGACAACCTATGGAATGGGAGAAAATTTTTGCAAATGAAACCAACAAAGGCTTGATCTCCAGAATATATAAGCAGTTCATATGACTTAATAAGAAACAAACAAACAACCCAATCCAAAAATGGGCAAAAGACCTAAACAAGCAATTCTCCAAGGAAAACATACAAATGATTGATAGGCACATGAAAAAAATGCTCAATATCACTAATTATCAGAGAAATGCAAATCAAAACTACAATGAGGTATCACCTCACACCAGTCAGAATGGCCATCATTCAAAAATCCACAAATGACAAATGCTGGAGAGGCTGTGGAGAAAGGGGAATCCTCCTACACTGCTGGTGGGAATGCAGTTTGGGGCAGCCACTGTGGAAAACAGTATGGAGATTCCTCAAAAAACTAGGAATAGACTTACCATATGACCCAGGAATCCCACTCCTGGGCATATATCCAGAAGGAACCCTACTTCAGGATGACACCTGCACCCCAATGTTCACAGCAGCACTATTTACAATAGCCAAGACTTGGAGACAGCCTAAATGTCCATCAATGGATGACTGGATAAAGAAGAGGTGGTACATTTATACAATGGAATACTATTCAGCCATAAAAACCGACAACATAACGCCATTTGCAGCAACATGGATGCTCCTAGAGAATGTCATTCTAAGTGAAGTAATCCAGAAAGAGAAAGAAAAATACCATATGAGATCGCTCATATGTGGAATCTAAAAAAAAACAAAAACAAAAACAAACAAACAAAGCATAAATACAAAACAGAAACAGACTCATAGACATAGAACACAAACTTGTGGTTGCCAAGGGGGTGGAGGGTGGGAAGGGATAGATGGGATTTCAAAATTGTAGAATAGATAAACAAGATTATACTATATAGCACAGGGAAATACACACAAGATGTTATGGTAGCTAACAGAGAAAAAAATGTGACAATGAATATACATATCTTCATGTGTAACTGAAAAATTATGCTCTACACTGGAATTTGATACAATATTGTAAAATGATTATAAATCAATAAAAAATGTTTAAAAAAAAGCAGAAGAGGTAAATCTAAAGTAATATCTATAGCAGATGTTAAAACTGACATTAAAATATGGCCATACACAGGAGTGCACAAAAACACACAAATAGGGACTGTCAGAACAAGAAGCCACAACATCATTTTCAGTAAGTCCTGCTTGCCTATAATCTGAACATGATAAAAATGATAAGAAGCCATTAAATAATGAAATGGTCTTGTTTACTTTGCAGGTCAATGCTTAGGAAATTAAATCCTCATCTTAATCTAAGAAGAAAGGCTTAAAATCTCTTTAAGATACTTTTTTTTACATAGGCAAATATAATTGAAAGCTCCTTGATACCTTTATTTTATAGAATAAATAATTCCCATAACAAATGGTATCATTGAAACAATGGAAATAATTGTATGGCAAATATTATTGTCTTTTAAAATACATTTACATTCTATGTTTAAAGAAGCAAAACAATCCCACTGAAGTGGAGAATATATAATGGAAAAGTATGTTTTTAAGTACAAAGAAATATATAATTATTTTCTCTCTTCTCCTAAAATCACAATTTAGGTTAACTATCACTTTACTTCTAGAGTATACTTTTTATTACAGAAATGGGCATTGCATAATTCCCCCTTCCAAAAAACATTACATACTTAAATAAATATGTGGTTAAATATATATTTAAGTATATGAATACATAATACATTCAAATATATTTATAAAGTATATAAATATATTTATTCATAACATTGTTTCATAGAGGAAATATTTTTATATATTATATATATACATTTAAATATATGTGTTCTGATGAAGAAAAAGTAGTGACCTTCACCTACTAGTATTTATTTAAACCAGGGAAGAAAGGTTAGGAATAGGGTGTACACATAGCAGACCCACTGAAGAACAATTTTACATTTTATGTCATTCTCTTGGACCTTGGAAAACACACATTTAGCACTGAGCTCAAGTGGTCCCTCTGAGTTAAATATCTTTCATTTGTCCATCCAGAGCCACTCTCCTGGGCTCTCCTCTGCTCCTTACCCTGAGGGAGAGAATGCAGAGACTACATCAGGCTTCTGATTTCAAACTGGCATCAGCAGGAGATAGGAGAAAGGGAGCAGTGAAGGCAGTGTGTTATTCTTCTTCTCCCTGGAGTGTCACCTCCACAGGAAGTCATTTACCAGACAGCCCTCTCGACAGAGTTTTCTCTCAGCACCTCTCTTTCTCTCTTCCTTTCAAGGTACAACACATCCCGGGAGCCCCATGTTATTAGCCCAGAGGTGTTACATTATCCTGGTAGTTTCCTACACTCGTCTACCTACTATAAGTACTCTTTTTATTAACTGCTCCTTAAATTGCCCATTTCAGCTGTGCTATCTTTTTTGCCTAACTTGTACCTACAATGCCATTCCTCCATACCAGAGACTTTCAGCACAATCCTATGGGGGGTGTCGGAAAGACTGTAAGGATTTCGAGTCAGAAGAGCTCCTTGAATTCACATTTACCTTTTTTCTGATATTTGTGGAGAGGAGCAACACCCTGAATGAAGAGCTATTTGCAGTTTTCTGTAGTGGTCAGCATTAGAGTGAGCTCTGCGCATGAAAACTGCACAAAATGCTGAGGATCAGCTGCTTCATAGGAAACACGAGAGCCAGGAGACCTGAATTGTCAATTTCACATGAGAGGAGCCTGACTCTGGAAAGGAGTGTTTATGGAGGATGGCTAATGCTAGCTGGGTCACAGAATGTGTGGTATAATTTTTAAATTTAAAGAAAAGAAATAGACAAGAGGAGATTTGTGGTTTTCACTTAGGTCTGATGGGTTAAAAAAATGCGTTTATCACTGTTCACCCCTGAAATGTCATTAACATAACATAACCAGACTGAAAAGGTAAAATAACTACAAGGAGAAAGAACAAAACAGAAGATAATAAAGCAGAGAAAAGCTTACAACACATTTTTGGAAAAATTAAGCAGTGAGATATAGTAACTGAGTCAGCTGATACTAAGAAAGAGAAACAATCCAAAGAGCTTTCAAAGGGTGATTACTAAGAGATGGGAGGCAATCCCCACAGAACCACAGAGCAGCTCAGGAGGTAGGGACACCAAAGATCTTATAATTTAAGGATCTGTCTTTAGGCTCAAAACAAAAGAGTGAAAATTTTTAGAGTTTTCACATTCCTTTCTCTACCCCAGGTAGCTGGACACTATCCTTTGCTATAGCAGCCTGGAAAGGAGGCAGGATTGCCAGATTGAAAATAGGAGGATTAAATAAAAGTCAGCACGCTGAGTGATGATACCACAAGTTCCTTTCTCCCACCTATTTACAGAATAGAGATTGGGGGATTCAGTGAAGGCATGACTGAAAAGCCCCAGAGAAATAAAATTTTGGGCACAAACAGTTCATAATTCCTCACCCTTTGGTGAAGCCTAGCAGATGACAAACCCCACCTATGACAAAGAGATTCTGATCACTTTTCAAAGCCACGCTCTTTAATATTGATGGCCTGTGGCCAGTAAGTAAGCAAAAAGGAAAATCTCAAACATGAAAGACATAGACATATCTAAACAAAATAAAGAAACTTAGAGGAAACAGAAACAATACAGAGACCAAAGGAAAACATTAAAAAAAAAAAAAAAGCAAACCTGACCACAACAAGGTATCACCTCATACCTGTCAGAATGGCTATTATCAAAAAGACAACAAATAATAAATGTTGGTGAGGATGTGGAAAAAAGGGAACTCTAGTTCACTGTTGATGGGAATGTAAATTGGTTCAGCCATTATGGAAAACAATATAGAATTTCCTCAAAAAATTAAAAATAGGACTGCTGTATGATCCAGCAATTCCACTCCTGGGTATTTATTAGAAGAAAATGAAAACACTAATTCGAAAAGATATATGAACCTCTGTTCATAGCAGCATTGTTTACAATAGTCAATATATGGAAGTAACCTAAATGCCCAACAAAAGATGAATGGATAAAGAAGATACGATATACATATGCTGTGGAATATTACTCAGCCATAAAAAAGGAATGAAATTTTATCATCTGCAACAACAACATGGATGAACCTGAAGGGCATTATGTTCAGTGAAATAAACTGGACAGAGAAGGACACTGTGTTTTCATCTATATGTGGAATCTAAAAAATAAGACAATGAATGAATATAATAAAACAGAAACAGACTCATAGATACAGAGAACAAACTACTGGTTACTAGACAGAGGAAGGGGGATTAAGAGATACAAACCACTAGGTATAAAGTAAATAAGATACAAGAATATACTGTACATACAGTACAGAGAAAAAAATTATAATAACTTTAAATGGTGTATAATTATACAATATTGAATTACTATATAATAAACCTGAGATTAATACAACATTGCAAATCAACTATACTTAAATTAAAGAAAACTTAGAAAAGCAAGGGAAGAGATTCATCCATGAACCAAGAACATGATGCTACTTTTAAAAAATAGAATAAATGGAAAGAGCTCTTGGGAATTAACACTGATGATTTACATAAAAATGTCAACAAAAGGGGTAGAGGATAAAGTCTAATATCACATAAAGTGGACATAAAGACAGCAAAATGGATAACTGAATAATAATGATAAGAAAATTAGAGGGCCAGTCTAAGAGAGCTGATATCTAGTTAAATAAAATTCTAGACATTGGGAATGGAGAGAACTCTCAAAGAAAAAGCCAACTTTCTAGAATGAAAAATCTCCATTTTAAAAGGGCCCACCAGGGTCAATTTCATGGACATGCACCCTGTTACTCACATAGGACCTTCGAAGTTCTTAGAAGGAACCCCATCTTTGGTTTAGTGCTCTGCTGTCACCAGCCAAAAATTCTTAATAATTTTTGAACAAGAAACCCCACATTTTCATTTTGCACTGAGTCCTGTACATTATGTAGCTGGTCCTGGGGTCAACTACAATTCTGTACTCAACCAAAATCTCAATCAAGTTTGAAGAAAGAATAAAGCTATTTTAAGATATTCAATAAGCCTAAAAATTTGATTTTCCATGCCTTCTATTTCAGGAAGCCACTGGGAGATGTGTTTGATCAAACCGAAAACATAGCAGAAATTTTAATACAGATAAGCAAAGAAGGGAAGCCTCCAAAGAAGAGATGTGTGCCCATCCTAGGAATTAACTAGTCTAGATTGACTTGGGAGTACAGAGGAAATGAAGTTGGAGGGAAGTCTCTAGGGGAAAAAATGGAACGGATGAACAATGGAGCTGATAGGATATTTGGAACTTGGTTTTGACGGATCAGTTGAGCATAAAATTAAAAAATATACATGAAAAATACAATGATTATGAAATCCAGGAGAAAGAAAAAAACTATACAACATAGAATAGTCATTTGATTTATGCTATTTGATTGACGAGTGAATAGTATTTACAAACCACACTTCTATGAAACAGTAATGACAAAAACAAAATAAGGTACAACTATTTTGAGAAGATGAAGGTAGGAAAGTTGGTGAAATTAATATATGAGAGATATTCCCTCTATTATTACAGATGCCAATTGGCAAAGTCTGAAATTAATAAGTCAAAAAAGAGTAAAAAAGCATATTATTTGGAAGTATGCTAAAGAACAAAGGATTAAAATGAACTAAGTCATTGAGATTATTTACTTCTGGGAAACTGAAGTTTTTTGATAATAAAAAAAGAATTTTAATGGCATAACCCCCTATTAAAGTAGAATGTTCAATAAATTGCTCATAAGACAAGTGACATAGAAGTCAGGTCCTTTATTTGGTAGTTTTGGAATCATTGACCATGGCAAATTTAAATGACTTAAAAATAACAAGGTGTCAAAATGCATCTTGAATTGGAAGCAAAGAAAGACTAAAAGGGCACCAAATATTCCAACCATGAGTTGATGGTTATGTTGAATTCCAGTCGTTCTAGCCTCTTTTAGACACACAATGAAGCCAAAGGAAAAAAAATTACACATAATTAAATATGCACCTCTTCATTACATGTTCTAGGCTCATGGACTAAACTGAAAACAGGCACTTTGTTTCAGATTTGAGATAGACACAGAAGAGGAAATATATATGTGAAAAAGAGAAAAGGACACATGGAGAAATAGTATAAAATATGAGAGTAGAGTGAACTATGATGGCTGAATTTATTATTATTATTATTATTATTATTATTATTATTATTTTATTTTATTTTTTTGCAAAATCAGAGAACAGGGAAAGTATGTTGGGCAGTGCTACAAAAGTCAAATTAGAATGTGGTTTAGAAAGAATTAAAGTGAGTAGACAAGAGGTTGGGCGTGAGAGGAGCACTATGAGTCTGGGTGGCTCCTGAAGCAATAAGAGGCTGGAAAGTAGCAAAGTCTATTTCTGTATTGGTGGAGTAAAGCAACTTGAGCACCAGTTCCACCAAAAATAACAAAGGAATGTTTAAAAGTGGGCTTGGGACATTTACTCTTAATTAATGCAGTGCTTGTACCAACAGAATGTAGCAGAGAAGGAAAATCATACTAAAATAGATCTTGAAAGAAATATGCACACAAAAATATAAAACTATGGAAAGAAAAGTCAACATGGAATTTTTCCAATTACAATGAATCATAAACAAAAGAAAATCTAATAAGCAGAAATATTTCCATGGCAAGTACTATCAAAGTCCTGTCAGAGAGCAGGGAAGTAGAGAAGTCCTCCCGTTACTCTGGACACTGAGAGAAGAAAATTGGGATCAATTAAAGAAGAGTCGCTTGAAAGAGAAATCCTTCTGCTGGGATGTAATTGGTGACATAATAAGTGACCAAACTGACTTCAAGTGAATGGATTGAGAAGATGGCTTTTACTGCGAAGGTTGTTGTATTAGAAAAAAATTATTTTAGCCTAATTTGAATAATTCTCTCTCTCTCTCTCCCTCTCCCTCCTTCTGTCTCCCTTCCCCCCTTCCCTTCCCTAACACTCTTTTTGCCATTCTCCTTCTCTCCAAATCTCTCTCTCTCTCCATATGTATATGAATATTCTGGATTTCAAGACACCACTAAAATTGGAGAGCAAAAATTCGTATTTGATTTTGCAGAATTTTCCTTGCCTCCATGGAAATGTAACTTTTATATACATGGTCTCTCAAGATTGTTGGAAATAATTCTCACCTTATGAGATCTGAGGAATGTCATTTTGGCATTGACAGAAGCAGTTTTGAGAGTGCATCATCACTCATATATAAACCACTAAATCCCAAATTTAGTGTAGCTAAACAATAGGGATAAAAAATAGGTAAAACACTCCCTAACAAATTAGTCAAATTCAAACTAGGAAAACATAACAACTGTGAACATTTAAAATTGAGAATTTAATTCTTGAAATTGATTACTGGGATGATGGAAGATGGAAAGACAACCGGGAGAATAGTGTGGATCTCTCTAATAAGCAAACTGCAGGAATTTGGGAGGATCAAGGGAAAGAGGTGGGATCCCCAGGTCCTAGCAGGTTTGGGGGTTTCTTCAGAGGAAAGGAGCACCAGTGGGTTTGTCCAGGAGGGCATCTGGAACCACAGAAGACACACAGCTGATGCAATGAAGTTTTCCTAGGAGCAGAGAGTGAGGGAGAAACACCCTGGCTTTTCTCTTTCTCCTCACCTATCCTGCTATCTCCTGACAGTGTCTGCCTTTGGCCAAATCCAGACAGATGCCAGTTGATGTAGAAGGCTGCAAAATTCAGCTGTATTAATACAGAGCAGAGTAGGGATAGAGCAAGGAATAGATCCAAGGGAATAAAACCCTTGGATCAGGGTCATGAATCCTAATACACAGTAACCAGAAAGTGTCAAAAACTTTTATGTAAATTCACTATACTTCAATTTTAGAAAAAGTCATTTCTGAGGTTTGGAAATAGGCAGAAAGGTGGGTGGCATGTCTTTTCTGTCATATGGGGCAAATCTAATGAAGGGTTATCTAGAGGAATAGTATTTAGTTCAGTTTTATATTGATTAAAGGATCCAGATTTAGTGAAGCTATTTGTTCATTGTACTTGTAGATTTTTGTCCAGTAGAAATGAAAAAACTCCTTATTTGGTGGAATAGACAACCTAATGTTAGACATTATCCAGTTATGCATCTAACTCAGCAGTCTTATGAGAACATCACCTAGATACATCTAGCTTCTTAAATGCTTTTTCAATCAGTTGTAAATTCTTACTGATTCCTTCATTATTAATGACATAAGCAAAACCTTGGCACATGTTTAATTTTTATTTGCATGACTTATGATTTTACCTTTATGAAAAGTGTATTTTAACAAAAGTAATACAAAATTTTGTACAATTTACTCCAATACCCTCAACATGCATAACAATAAAAATGCAGCTAAATTCAGAGAGGAAAGATAAGTATAATAACCAGGAAATATTTCCTCTCTCTCTTCCCTTCCCTTTTCTCTGCTTCTTTTTTTTCTTTCAGAACTAATGAAGACCTGGCTATCATAAGTTCCTAGAATGTAGTTGAAAAATCAACAAAAATTGTCCATAGAAGAGATGCTCCAAATAGCAACTCTTGTGGGAAGCTGCACCTTCCTAGCAGATCCATTCAGTGGTGGTGCTACGCTCACCCATGTGCATTTTTGGTTATCGAAAATACAGACCAAGCACTGATCCAGTCCCAGAAGCCAATCATAGTCTCACTACACAGCCACAGACAGAATTCTCAACATATTTTTGCTTCTAAGTCCTTATCTGCTCCTAATTGAGCAAACAAGGCAAGACAGATTTCTGATTTTAAGTATGAAATGACATGCTAAACAATAAGAAAACTGCCCTAGGCCAGTTTTTCCCATAACTTATTTTCAGGGAATTCTCAGTGGTCTGTATTTTCTTATTAGAGAGTTGTTGGATGCTACGGTGACACCTCACTCATTAGGTGCTCTTCTGCAAATTCTTCCAACTTGACCAAGGTAAATGCAGCCCCATTTGTACTGAAAGGCACTGCTACAGAGTTTCAGTAGATGTTTCAGGTGAAATTAGATGGCCGTGTGAGATAATAAAGCCGTGTAAAACACTATCAGAAAGCTCTTCACTTGGAATAGGTCACAAAATCAGCAAAGGTCCTTATCCAACTCTTTTGAATCCCTGCTATGACGAGGTTACAGTGAAGGGCTGGCAAGTGCCACCCTTAATTACAGTGTATTTAATGTCAATCAATCCACTGCACTACAGATATACCAAATCCATGTCCCCTGTGACACATTTACCATATGTATCTGACCAAGAGAATGTGATGACTTCTGCATCTTGATCTTTCTGGAAGATCAAGATTTCTTCATAAAGTCTCTTTATTACAGTAATTAAACAAGTCAATTTCTGGGAGAATCTTGAATTCTTAGTGTTTTCTTTCACCCCTACAAAGATTCCAACTTGTATCAATGCAAGGGCTAGTCTGGAAATGGACATGGTTAAAAATGTGATTTAATATGCCTAAATAATTGTGTCAAACCTTCTAATTTCAAAGTTTCTAATGGTTATGGCATATTCAACAATTTGCTGGAGCAAATGACCTAAGGCATAAACTTTTGACATTGTTTTTTCCAAATCTTTAACCAAAAATGCTGAATCAGAGGCTTCAAGTCTATGTTTTGGTAGCCTCATAAAAAGGGAAGGCTTAGTATTAGAATGGGGTCCTCAAAGAAGCAGTAACCAGTAAAATTGACATCTCTATCGTATCAGAGGGATTTATGAATCATTTTGATTCCTTAGCAGTTATCCATAGTTTTGATCTAGGATATATGGTAAGTGGAGACATTGTTCATCCATTATGGACAATATTTCAAGATCATCCAGATACCTACCTGCCAATGCTCAAAATCAAAATGAAACAGTAATTCATGCAGATCCAAATGTAAGAGCAGGCTTAGAAGTCAATACCTGCTTAACTTTCTAGAAAGAGTCCTCACCCTGGTAAGCTCAATCCTGTTCTCTATAGTAGCTCAGCAATGGTTAATTTTGTGGGGAAGAAAAATCTGGTAGAATTGACCAACGCAAGAAGGCTTGAAGTTCTTTTATTTAATTTTTAACTTTTAAAGTAGGTCAGATACAGTTTAAACAGAGTTGTACAGAATGGTAAGAAGACAAGCATTAATATAAAAGCTTAAATTTGAAATTTCAAGATTCAGCTTCATTTCTTTTTTTTTTAGCTCAGATCCCTTATACTGGCAAATAACAGAGATTTTCACAGTTTTTTAGAGACACTCCATAAATTATCTTTTATGAAACAATAACTAGGGTATAATGAAAATAAGGTATCTAGGCAGGAAATTCTTAAAAGTAGATTTTCATTTTTAGCTTGGTTTTTATTACATAAATCATATTTAATATATATATTATTATAAGGCAGTGAATATTCACTGTAATTAGGCAGAGGATGCACAGATTTTCAACACTAGTCTGTAGTGGGAGAAAAAATACCATCCTGTAATTCTTGGCAAGCACAACCTAAACCATTATAATATACAGGAACTCACAAAGCATGTCACCACCATAGAACCAGAGGGCTCTCTAACATATACTGTAAGATGAAAGGTCATTCTCTCTTTGTTTCTTTATTTATTTAAGGTCTGTGCCCCTTTGGGTTTAACAGCTATGCATTTTTTCAACTTCCAGGTAATCTCACAGTATAGAAATTGCATCTGTCTTTTGTGTTCTCAGAGCTGGGGAGCAATAGCCAGACATCAAAGATCAAAGATCCATTTACTCTCATTCTTCTTCAGGGCTAATTCTCTGGGGAGCCAATGACCAACGAACACAGAGTAGTTTTGGCTGCTGGGAAAAGTACTCTTCCTTGTAGGCTGTACATTTATGGATCCAACTTTTGGAACTCCTACTTTCCTCTTTTTTCCATAGTAAATCAATCCTGGTTTCCTACCCTGTAGCCTTGGGGACTTCAAATTTATAGCATTTACCTATTTTAAGGGGAAAATTTTTGTAAGATCTAAAACATGAAGGTTTTTTTTTTCTTTCTTGTACTTTGGCCTTTACATTTAAAACATTTTTACCATAGTAAATCATGCACAAAATTAAAAACATATATTTAATTTATAAATATATAATTTAATATTATATATATTTGAAATCCTTTTCTAAAAATTAGTGCTTTCTTCATCCACCCAGTCCCACTTTATATTTCATTCACAGAAGACATCTGCTTTAAAATATTTTGGCTGTTTCTTGTGGGATTTTTCTCTCTATTTTTTAATGGTATACTTATTTTTCTATTTGTTAATTTATTAATATTGGATATTACCTATTAGCTTCCTGTTTAAGGCAGATGAAGATTTAGGTGTTTTACATGTCTGACTGATTATTTTACTTTACCCTAAATTCCCAATACTGTTCTACAAAACTCTTAATCAATAACCAGTGTTTACATTTTATCATTATGTTCTTAATGCTCATTACGTGGCCAAATAGTATATAAAGATTTCATTTCAATTCCTGGAGTTAAAAAAAACCTCCTGAATTTATTGAGCATTTCATTTTTTTACTATCATTGTTTCCTTTATGTCTATTCTAAATTATCACCCACCCCCCAAAATTTCTATTTACATCTGCCATATATCAATCAGCAATATCTCCTTTTAGACTGGAGATCTCTGTCTTGGAGCTCTTTATCTTCTGGTTCAAATCTGGATAAGTTGTTTTCCAGATCTGAAACACAGCTGTTGTCCTGAGACCTCCTTTGGCCACACTCCCTAGGGGTATAGATCCTCTGTTTCTGTATTCTGTGACTTTTCTTTTCTAAATTCTCTTGTTTTGCTGGAAAGAGCACATTCTTCAGTAGTTTCCAAGAAAGTGTGTATGTGACACAAATCTTTGAATCTCTGCTAAAAATCTTTGTTCTTTCTTCCCATTTGATTGACAGTTTGACAGAGTATTCTAGATTGAGAAGTATTTTCTCTCAAAATTTGAAAATTTTGCTTCATCTCTTCTGCTAAAGGGAGTTGTGTGCTTGGTCACTCTGTTCTGCTCTGACAGTCCTTCTGTTTTCATGTCTCAAAAATCTATCAAAATATTCTACTTTCTAATGTTTTCTCTTTTTTTCTCTTTGATTTTGTAGGTTTATAAAATTTTACTCTTCTACTATAATTTTAGGCAAAGTCTTAAGTGGAAAAGAAAATAGATACACGTGAGAACACACCATCTTTATTCAAAAGTAGGCATTTTCTTTCTTGCTACCTAACTAAATTAACAAAAGGAAGATAATAAGGTGTGGCTAAGATGAAAACTCATTTTTAATGAAGTACCCAAATAGTTGAACAAAAGATTAATAATGAAGCTGGAAATTTAGAGGGCTGGTGCAAATGGGCATAACTCATTTGGTACTGAAAAAAAATACAGTGTTTTTCACAAACAGAAGGTATTCTTTTTCTGGGGCAGAAAAAAAAAATGACTGGAGAAACAAGGAATTAAGAGTTATAGCTGAAAGTCCACTTAGTAGGGAGAATCGAGTTTGATCTAGAAACGAGAAACTCAGTCTGTTGATCTGCCTGCAATTCAATAGTTTTCCACTTCATTACTCCTATCCACCCCCATGACTCTACAACTATAAAAGCTCAAGGAGACATATTCTAAGGGGAGTGTGTGCGCTCTAAAGTGCATGAGTCATTTTCATTTGTTAATTTTAGCATTAATTTTCTGTCTTCACCCGTTACTTTAACACTTCCATTTGAAGGTGTGATACCCTCTCAAGTTCTGTAACACAGATGCTGATTTCCTACTGCAATTTGGTTTTAAAATGTCCCATGAAAAGATCATGTTGAAGAATGTTTTAATGAGTGTTTTGTCTTAGTGGTATTTAAAAGAACATTACTTTTGAAAGAAAATACTTAAAACAAGCCTGTGGAACAAATAGTCATGCAACTTTAAAATGGTACTGATAAAATAGCAAAGTAATGTCAAGAAACCTATCTGAATGCTAACCATATGGAGGAGAAGATTTGATCTGAACTCCAGTAAACAACTGCCCCATGAAGGAGCCAGATGTTGAGCAAATGCTGCTACTGCTACTGCTGCTAAGGGAAAATAGCTATGCACGCTCACCGTGTGCTTTAACAGCCAGACGAGAACTGAAGAAAGCAGTGGAGTGTGACAAATGTCAGCATATTCAAAGAAATGAGGTTGTCAACATGTTATTATTTTTTAAAACTACTTCTCTCAATGGCTGCTTAGACTGTTAGTCACTCAGTCTGATTCAGCAAGTGAGTATTGACCAAAAGATGAAAATATTTTTTAATGCAGTGAACAAGCAAATGGTTAATTGAGCTTCTAATACTACAGCCACATGTTTTAGAGTTTAGTATTAAATGCAGTTAGATACTTTAAAGAAACAAACCTGGAACTAAAATGTTGAAGATAAGAAACCAATACATTACCAATATAGATCTGTATGTTATCTTATTGACCATGTAGATTATTCCCCCAGTACTTCCTCCTGTGACTTTACATCATCTAAAACCAAGTCACATAGTGATCACATGTGATCACATCAACACAGTGATGCTGTTATTACGGACAGGATGTTAGTACTACCTGCTTTAATCTTTAAATGGGAATAGACCCATCCAGTTAACTCTAGTGATTCAATCCATTACCCCATAGAGAAGACTTTTAAGTATAATCTTAACCTCTCTACCACTCTTCACCCCACTTGTCCTTATTTTGTTTTTGCTCTTGAGCCTTCTCCTTTAATCATTCCCTGTTATGTATGTCTTCTTCCTCCATTATCCATGTTCACCTAGGTCTTGGCTCGTACTATGTTCAAAGAGGATATGGTCACTGTCAAGGAAAGTCATTGCATCCTTTTTTTAAAAAGACACCATTACTGAGATATATTTAACATATAAAAATTGTATATATGTAAAGTATGCAACTTGATGCTCTGATATCTGTATACATTGTGAAAAAAATCATAATTAAGTTAAATAACCTATCTAACACCTGAACGTAGTTACTGTGTGTGAGTGTGTATGTGTGTGTGTGGTGAGATTATTTTAAGATCTATCCTCTTAGCAAATTTTAAGTATATAATACAGGATTGTGTCAACTTGATATACATGTACTTTTCAAGTTGCTAACCTTTCCTCCAATCTCCAGCCTTGACTTTAATTATCAATCATTTTCCCTAAGAAAGACTTTCTGTGTGGATGAAATTCACCCTTTTGAACTAATTAGGTTCATAGGTGTCCTTGTTTCTGTTATATATAGCTTGCAGGAACCTTAACTCAAGCATATGAAAAACTTAGCACAAAGCACCACTTCTCACCAAATTTTAACCCTCAGTTCCATTGTGCACAACACACCCAAGGATCCAGTGCTGACATCCCTTTGTACTCATATCATATCTCATATCCTAATATAGAAGTTTTATGTCAGTTGTGTGTGTGTATTCGTAAACACACACAAGCCTCCAAATTGGCATTATTTCCCTACATATACCAAGAAATAATTGAATTTTTTGTAATTTATAGATGATTAATCCAATATATGAATATATAGTCTACATGCATATCTTGTGGCATAATAAATCTCTTAGTTCTAAATTACCGTTGGCCATCTTGTTCATTCAAAAAACTAATTAAACTCTGTATCATGAAGCTCACAAATTCTCACAAAAACCTTAATAAAATATTCTCAGTTTTAAAACAAGGACACCAACGCTCAGAGTTTTAACTAAACTGTCCACATCTTCACAGTTAAACAGCAGAAGAGGCAAATCTAAAACTAGTCTATATTTCTCAAAAATCCATGTGTTTTCCTTCTGTACCAAGCTGGACATAAGACTAATACCTTAAATATTGATCAATGTCAAAAAGCAATAAGGAAGAAATATTTTCTTCTCAAATTTTTACATTTTAAACTATGAACTTTGATGTAATCATTCCTGAGGATTAGTAAAAGTAATAGCAAAGTAAATAGTACTGGACATCTGTTGAGTGCCCACATACATACAGCCAGTAAGTCCTATAATTACAGTGATCATAATGGAATTTTTCAACCACTAAATCTTTCCAAGAATAACACGACATACTGCTTAAACTGTTTTCCTTTGACAAGTCTACTTTACCAATATGAGGACATGGTCTTAGTATGAAGCGTACCTGAGTTTCTCACACACACAAACACACACACACACACACACACACACACACTTTATAATTCAGCAGCCTTCATTAAATGCTGTAAAATACAAACCGTTGGATTTGAGCAAATGATAATATGGGGCTCTGTTTGGGCTTTTGATTTTATTTCTGAAACATTTTTTAAAAAATCTTTTCAACTATTAATTCTAAACAAATCACGAGTGATCATTAGTTTAACCAGGAAAGACACAAATCTGAAGTTTTTCTGGAAGGAAACAAAAAACTCTCATCCAGAGGAAAATAAATCATCCTTAGGAACTGCAGTCCTGACCCCAAAACAAAAGACACAAAAGGGCATCAATATAACTTGGTGCCTTCTGACACAAATTTAAAGATTACAAAGTAAAAGCCAGACAAGGGAGAATGCTTTTGATTAAATTAGTGGTTAGCTAGAGCTCCATGGCAACACACCCACGCTTGTGAAAAGCATCATGTCTCCTAAAAGATTGTACATAATCAAACCACATTTTAACATCTTGTTATAAGGACTGTGCAAAATGTCAATGACACCTGAGGTTTAATGATGCTTAGGATACCTGGGACATTAGAAGCGCAAGGAGGTGGCTCTGTAATAGTAAAAGTTACTATAATAAAGTAGATGCCCTCTTTTTCTCCCAGTACAACTGAATTAGGTCCCAGCATTCAAGCAGCTAGTGACCTGATAGCCTTAACCTGCCCTACTGCAGGAAAACATATATGAGTTTGGGAATTCAACAGGCAGTAAGGTATTGAGACAGCTTATATGGAAGAACACAGGCATGAACTTATTGGCAAGACAAGTTAAGGATTCACCAAAGCCCATTGTCTGCGATTCTAAATTCTAGTTTATGGAGTCTGGACTATATGCCACATGAGGGATTTAAGGAAATAGTCATGATAAAAGCAGTTTTTGATAGTTTATTTGGCTTAATTCTTAGCTAGAAATGTTCTTAAATCCAAAGTAATATTTATACTTATAAATAAATAGCTGCATTAGAGGGTTTTATCGACTGATGTATCACCAAGAGTTTAATCAGATGGCTGAGAATTACCATACAAAATTAGCACATAAAATCGAATTGAGCAAACTTATAAACTTTATGAATCATTAGCTAATTTATTATTTTCACTATCTTTGCTACAGCATACATAAAAATATATTTTGAAGGAAAATAAATATAAACAGATTTTCATTATAATGTTAATTATAAGATACGCAATAAATTGAAGTTGCTTTAAGGGGACATGTTATTTACAAATATTCAAAAGAAAAGCAAAAAATCAGATTTCTCTCATCTAAATTAACAGAAAATATAGATGAGTGGTGATTTTTTTTAAATAAAAACAATATAAAACCCTTTCTTTCCTAGATTTTTAATCATTCTTTTATACAAGTTTTTGTCATCAATATGTAAACATGTTGAATATTTTCCCATCCTGGAAATAAAATAATTGTTAACACTTATTAAGCATTTACACTGTGTTAGAAACTCTTTTAAGTGCTTTATACTTATTAACTCATTTGACCTTAAATCAATCCTGTTAGGTAATTTACATTTATCTTGATTTTATAATGCAGAATCTGAGATAGCAGAAGATTAAGTAGCTTGCCCAAAATCACACAACTAGTAAGTGTTTTCTTAGGCAGGCAGCCATGCAGTCTTCAATACTGTACTAATTGCTATGCTATGCTCACTCCTTTCTAGCTACCATTCTTCTACTCTTTTGCCTTCCTTTCATTACCAAACTTCCCCCCAAATAGTTACATTCTTACCTGACTCACTCCTGAGGGTCTCTTATCTAATTAATTCCACTTCTACCATCGTACTTCAACCACTCTTGCCAATACCATCTCATACCCTTATGATTTCTCTTTGGCTACATCTAAGGATACTTCTTGGTCCTTATGCATCTCAAACACCCTGCAGCAAGTTTCACTTCTGAACATTTTCTGGAAGGTTCTCCTTTCTTGTTTTCTCTGGCATCATCTTTGGTGCGCTAAAATTATTTTTTTTTCTCAATTTTTTCTCTTTCTCTCCAGATGTCCTTGCAGTACAATAGAGTGAATAGAGTATAACCCTCCCCTCCTAAACATTTACCACACTGATGTTGACCTTGATCATGCAAGTTGCCTTGACCAATGCAGTGTGTGCCTTGAAACAAGAGGCAGTCTTGAATATATCTGCACTGTCTGGCATGGTCTCTTGGGCTCCTGCCGTCCACCAGGAGAAGAACATACCTAAATAGTAGCTGACTGAGGACAATGAGGAATTATGTAGAGTAGACCTGAATCTAACCTACAGCCTGGAGACACACTGAGCCAATCCCAGATGAGCTGAGCAGAGAAACAGTAGACTTGCAGATCCATGAACAAGGAATCAAATGTTTGAGATCAAATGTTGTAAGCCACTGGGAAGTTACAGTTTCAGCTCTACTACTTATTGTGGGACTTTGACAAAGGGCAAATAAGTTACCATACATAAGTTTTAGACTTTTCATCTGTAAAGTTGGAAAAATAACCATGTCTACTTTGCTTGGGTTGTTGAGGAAATGAAGCACATGAAATAATGCATATGAAGTGCTTAGCATCATGACTGATGACTGATATATAATATGAGCCCAATTAATGCTTGCTATTATTATTATTCCACCAAAGAATGTTCTGCTTATCTCTAGACTCAAATATGCTACTGGAAAGCTGCTCTGGCAGGTCAATTAGAGATCTTAAAATCTATAGGTGCAATAATGATTTCATTACATTTCCTCTCCTATGGTACCTAACACTGAAAATGACAATCCATTTCATGCAGCTCACAAACAAGAAAACTAAGTGTCCTCTCTGACTTCTTCATTACCCCTTTTGTCCAACCTGCAATCAAGTTTTTTTCAGTTCTATCTCGTATATATGTCATCTCTTCATCAACTTCTCTCCTTACTGCTACCACCTTAATTCACTTATTTTACTGCATTAGTCCCTATTTTAGTTAAGATACTGCTAATCAGTATAAGAGATAAAACTCTATCTCAGCAGCTTAACACAATTAGTTTCTCACTCATAAAAATACCAAGTTGCAGTTTCTGGTTAGTAAATGATTTAGGAACTAAGTTCCTTCCTTCATATGGTGCCACTGTTTTTAATACATGGCTTCCATGATCACATGACTCACTTCCATCAAGCCAGTGGAGTGAAAAAGAGCATAAATTATTGCATGTAGAAGGCTTTACAGTTGAGCAATGGAAATAGTGCTCATAACTTCCACTCATCTTACACTGAGGACAAATCAGTCACATGGTCACACCTCACTTTAAGGGAGGCTGAGAAAGGCAATTCAACTGTGTGCCAAGGAAAGAGAGGTAATGGGTATGAGGAGCAGCTAGCCATACATTGACCCAGTTCCCTTACTGGCCTCTGTGCTTCTAGCACTGGTCCTCTTACCATCCAATTCCCGGCAGGAGGAGCCAGAGAGGTGTTTTGGTTAAACATATTGGATCATTTCACTCCTATGTTTCAATCTTCCAATGTCTTTCAGTAGGATATTGACAAGCCCAAACTTACCTTGACTTACAGAGTCCTTTGTAATCTTGCCCTCACTTTACCTTTCTGAACTTGTCTCATGCCTATCTCTTTGTCATGCACATGGTCTACTCACATTGATATTCTTTCAGTGCCTTGACGATCCAAATTAATTCTTTCCTAGAGTTTGTACTGGCCCTTCTCTCTTCCTAGAACACTGTTCTATAATCGTCACATGGCTGGTACCTTCCTCCCACTAAGACTTCAGTTTAAATGATACCTTTTCAGAGAAGCCCTCCCTGACAGCCCAATCTAACATAACCACCCAGTCACTTTTAGCACATCCATCTATTTTAACATTCTGCATGGAACTTATGAGAATCTAATATGTTGTTTTTCTATCAAGAATCTATTATTATGTCTGTCTGTCTGTCTGTCTGTCTGTCTGTCTGTCTATTCACCTGTTGATCTATTCTCCAGACAGTACAAAGTAGGCAGAGATCCTTGCATGATTTATCCACCACTGATCCCTTAGTATTCAGTAAATGTGACTCATTAACGAAGTGTGCTGAACTTTCTATGTGCTGAGCTAGGCACACCTTCATCCCCACAATAAACTCTACTGAGCTAAAAAAGACAAAAGTTTGTCTCTTAAATTAACATTACAAAAGATAGCTGTAACTGAAAGCTAGATTTACTAAGAAGCAAACTGGTCAAATTATACCTAAAGAATGGCTTAGCTGACCAACTTGTGTCCTCTTCTCTGTCCACTGAGCCTAAAAATCTGAGTGGAATGTCTGGGGGTAAAAAACAACATATTTTCCTCCACTTAGGATTTTTTCACCAAAAAAATTTATTTTTACATGCTTAGATATTACAAAAGTGAATAAATGAATCCTAATGCATATATTAACAGAGGCTAAAGCCTGAAATACTTCTTTCTCTTTCTTAGTAAAAATTTTGTTTATTTTAAAACATACCTTCTGGAGTCTCCAGTAACTGGGAGTTCAGGAAATTAAGCAGAACAAAAAGAACGATATTTTAGGTAGTTATTTTTCAGAGCCCCTCAAATCACGTGGGGCATAGTGCCAGCTTCATACAGAGGGATACAGAGTCAAAAGAGCAGTGATAACATAACAGCCAGAACAAACTAAGTAAACATGTGTATAAATATTTAAACTAGGGATAGACATCATTCCTGTGTTTTAATATTTTTATCTCTTCTCTAATCACAAACCATTCTTTGTTTAGTTTTTTCTCTTGGTTTTAAGAGAAAGCAGATTTCAAGAGGGGCTATTTTAACATTTAACAATAAGGACATTTTCTACAGTTACTTTTTCAAAGTAACAGTTTGTGTAGTTTCTTTTACTGGATTTCCAGACATGAAATTTATTATTGCCTTTTACCTACTAAAGGCAAATATACTTAATTCTAAAATTCTCCCCTTCTCCTTTGATTCTGTTATTAGTTTTAATCTACATTAATGACAAAACTCTAGGAAAAAAGTATGTAGAATACGTATGTATGTACTTGCATGTTCTGTGCACCTTGTAAGATTTTTTCCTAAGAATGAGTATCCAGCAGATTCAACCTTCAAAACAAAATAAAATACTTTAAAATCTCCAAATCCCTTGGTGGAAAGATTAGTTTAATTTGAAGTCACACAATTAAAAGTGTTCGACTGGATTTTCATTTATTTCCCCAAACCTTAAGACTGTTGTCTAGCAACACTAACTAGGGATAAAATGAGAGACGAGGGTAGAGTGAGTAGTAACTTTGATTTAATCCTAAAATATGAAAAAACTAATGGCCGATGAGTCTCTATATATAAAGAATAAAGAGTCCAGCCTCCTTGCCTACCTTGATGATTCTCATCGTGTTCTCCTCTTTGAAATTCTGTACTCCCGTCGCTTCTATGACACTCACTAACTTGTCATTTTGTTCCAGTCTGGTCCAACTGTATGGCCCCTTACTATTTCCTTTCTCATCCTTTTCTGCTGCTTAATGTTAGTGTGGCCCAGGGTTCTACATTTGCTTCTCTTCTCACTTTAGTCTACATGTCCCCAAATTCTACTGTCATCTATATGTTGATGGCATGAATCGACATTTCCTGCCCCTCAAGATTCCAGCCTATTAACAGCACTTCCTACTTGTGTTCCCTGTTTAGGTGTCTCCAGTGAGCTCAACCTCCATAACCCCAGATTGGAGCTCATTAACCCGGCAAACTGCTCTTTCCTCTCTCCACTGTGTTTTAGATGATGGCACCACCACTCACCCAATCCTGCAAGCTGGAAATGCAGTTATTAGCTTCATCTCAGACTTCACACTTAATGCTAACCCATGATATTCAGTTAGTCATTAAATGCTTGATTCTCCATCGTACTTCACATATTTAACCTCTCTTCTTTTCTACAACCATGACTTTAGTTCCAATCCTGATTACCTTTTGTTTGGAATGTCAATTCAGTCTACTAACTGTTCTGCCTGCTTCTAGATCCCCTCATCTGCTTACCCTAGACAATCCTTCATTTACTCTGCCATTTTCAAGCAAGTTAAAACTCTTCAGGATCCTTACTGCCTTCAGAAATTCTGAAAGGAAATTCCTCAGCATACCTATGCCTGGAAGATGACAGACTACGTATGAGTCAACCTTCAAGAATTAGATCAAATGTTTTCTCCTTTGTGAGACTCTTCTTGGCCAACTGAAGTAGAATTAAACATCTACTTCTGGTAATGTTATTGCATACACTACGTATCTCTGTTTTTGTAATTACCACACTATAGAAGTATTATGTGTTTACATGACTATACTGCCACTGGATTGTAAACTCTTTGAGGTCGTGCATTGTGGCTATGTATCTTTGTGGAGAATGAACATAAGTTTTCAACAGGAAAATAAAGCAATTCCCTCTGGGAACATTGGGGAATAACAGAATTTTTAAAATTTGGATTATAACCTAAGAACAATTTAGAGCATAAATTGAAATGGATAGAAAATGCTGACCAGGAAACAGGTAGGAAATTGGTTGCAAAAGGACAAGCACAGAAGAAATGACAAAGTCCTAAAAAAAGACAGTGCTGGGGGTACTGTTAATTTGGGAGAAAACTATTATTTGTTTGTTTATGAAATTTTAATTCTGACATTCAGAAGATTTTTCTTAAAATTTTTTAATCACATTTTTGTATGCAATTTGAAGGACAAATATATTTACTGCATTCTCCTTTCTGAAAATATTTTTTGAATTATTGCTGTATAAAACAAACTAACAGATCATTGTAAATTAACTATATTTCAATTAAAAAATGGTTAAAAAATGTGTTCAGGAAGCCCATGTTACTTACAGTTTGAAAAATGACATATTTCTTGATTTTTAAAATAAGACTAATTTTTAAAAACAAGACTGTATGATCTGTGAAAATGTATTGGTAATTTGGAAATGAGTATCTGTACAATAAAAGTGGGAGATATTCTATCTCTGTGTTTAATTCTCAAATTATCAGATATGCTTTGTGTGTGTAAGTGGCTTCACAAGTGCTATGACTATAAACTTCTGAATGACCAGAAGCTTTTTCTCTAATAATCCTATCATCAAATAATACTGCAGATACTTTGGAGAGCTTTTTTCTTGGTTACTTGTATTGGTCTGCATTTTATGCCTAACTTCTGAACATGAGACCCTAGCATCTACGGATCTGATAGTTTTTTTATGACATTTACAAAGAATTATTTTACTAGCTTTTTACTTTTTTCCCCTAAATTTTTAAATATTTATTAATTTTTAATTAAAATAAAATTTAGCATTTGTAGTCTTAATTTCTGTTTAGGTTATCTGTGCCATAATTTTATAAGGATTTCTTTTTAAAATACATAATCTACAATAGTAAAAATATTTAGTATTCATAGTATATTCTCATTAACAACTCTGCATCACTGAATAATAATGTGGTATTTTATTCTTGTTTATAATGCAGAAAACATACAAAAAGAAAGTAGAAACCATACATACTCTCACTATATATTTTGAACAACATAAAAAGGTAAAACTCTGTCCTTATAAATAAAAAGCCTGATGCTTCTCATTCCAAAATTTCCCCTATGGTTATAACAATATGCTTACCTACAAATATCCATATATTTAGCACAATTTTTTGTTATAAAAGTGAGATCGTACTCTACACACTATTCTGCAATATTTAAAAATAATATTTCGTGTTTCAGTGCAAGATTTTCAATTCAGTACATTGTACATACAGATGTAACTCCTTTAACATTTTTTAAAATTAGGTATAATTTGCTTACAGTGAAATGCATAAATCTTAAGTGTACATTTCAATGAATTTCAACAAATGTACACACTAGTATAAACAGATATCCCTCAAGATTTAGAACATCTCCATCACTCCAGAAAGATTTCTTGCCTCCCTTCCCATCAATCACTGTACCCATCTACCCCCACCTCAGGCAAACACTGCTCTGATTTCTTTCACCATAGATTAATTTTACCTTTTATAAAACATATACAACATATAGCATCATACCTCATTTCAAAAACACTTAACCTTTCTCATGTTAATAGGTTGGTAGACTTTCAAGTTTTTTGTTTAAATTTCCTCTCATAAGTGTGTGTATTTAAACTTTAGACCTTTAATGCCTCTGAAATTTATTTTAATATGCTATAAAATATGGCATAAATTAATTTTATTGCAAAATGATTACTAGTATTCCCATACCATTTATATAATAATCTATATTTACTCCACCAGTTTGAAAGCTCACATTTATCATGTAATAAATTCTCACATATACTATGTAGATACACTTTTAACCTCTTTTTTAAAACTATTTTTCTGTTCTTGTGATACACTGTTCTCTTTTCATTATATATAGTAGCATTATATTACATTTTATTTTCTGGCAGAGCAACTATCTCCTCATTTTACTTCTCAAAAAAAAAAAAAACCTTTTGGCTGTATTTCACTTATATATAAATGTACAGAATGGTGTCAGGTACATTAAACACCCAATGAATGTTGTCTATTATCATTTTATATAAGAAATCTTCAGCTTCTTTGTTAAAAAAGTAATATGTAAAAGAACATGGTTAAGAATATTTTTAGTAGAACTAAAAGGTAGAAATTTTTTTAAATTTTCAATCTTTTTACCTCAATTCATATTACTAGCTTTGCCCCCTTACTTTACTCTTGCATTATTTTCAGTTTTCGCTCGTAAAATGTTGAAGTAGTAAAATACACCTTCTTCCCCATAACACAAACATGAGTGGAACACAAACCTCAGGAACAGAATGAGGAAACTTAGGCATTCTTCAGAGTACAGGAAGGCACAAGAATGGGTGTGTGGCTATTTGTGTCCTGAGTTGTCTGTTTCCTATTCTTCATTTTTGAAGAATCCTTTAGAATATAAAGTAAATCTGTGCTCTCAGCAGAGTATCTACCCATTCTAGTATCTACCCATTTCACCATTTAACTTTCACTTAGAAAGTTATAGCTCTAAACTGGTCTTAGACACAATGAATAGTATGTATACACAAATTAAAATATATGTGCAGTATATTAGATATATATATGTATTTACATGAAATGTATATGTGCAGTCAAATTATAGCAATTCTACCTAATACAACTGAAAAATGAAAAAAAAAAAGCTAAAAAAAATGGATAGAAAGAAGGAGATCCCTGTACTCTACATCCTAACTCCAAAGAGCCTACTGAACAATGCACTACCAAAAGGAAATACACAGTGCCACAGGAACCACTGAGATCACAAATGTGCCTCTAATAAGCCTTAGTGAAAGAAATACAGAGCTTAGTGTGAAGGTATCTAGTGAAGAGGCAGATTGATATACCCTACTTGCTAGGAGACAGTTCTCTAGAGATCTGTCTTGTTTCTGCATGTTTTTACATGTCTATGTCTTACACGTAACTGACTTTACAAGGGTATTTGCTGGGTGAACAACTTTGGAAGGCAGAGATAGTTTCCCCCTCTGGAACAAAGGGCAGATAACTCTATTGCCCATGATAAATGATCTGGGTTCCCTAAATTCCACACTCTTCTCCTAAAGGGCAACTCACTGCTTAGGAAGGTGTCCCCTAACTCTCTTCACATCACCCTGTTGGAATTGGGGCTTAGGGAGATGGTACAGAAATGCTGACACTCTGGCTCTTGCTCTTGCTGTGTGAAATAATAATCAACTGTCCTTTGTCCATGACCTTAGAATCCTGTGTCTTCTACCAGCATCCACAGAACTGCGGTAGGTTAAGTTGTTAACTTACACCTATGGAAAATATCAGATCAGACCCATCATAATTCTTGACTCTGCTTTCTGTCAATTGAGTATCTGGCACACACTTCCATCCTTTATTACACGCTCTCTTGGAATGTTGTCTTTTCCTCCAGAGCAGTTATTTTTGTAATTGTACATTCTATAGATTCGCTAGTATAACTATTTGCTTTATATTTATCTCCTTCAGTAAACTTCATGAAAGAAACAAACAAAAAGTTACATGGGTTGCTACTGAGGTATTTCTGAGCCTATGGGCAGTTATCACACTATCCCTTTTGCTTCATCTACTCACTATGTTAATCATGTATTTCTTAAGAATCATCTTTGTAAATGTCACTGTGGTATATGTTCAAAGGATTATGAAGAAGTTTAAGAATTTCCCATGTACTTAAGAAATGTACTATTTATTTGGAAATATCACACATAATTTTTGAATAGGCAAAGAAAAATGATATTTATCTATGTATCATCTATCTATCATCACTCCATATAAAAAGACAACTAGTTAAAGAACAAATAAGTAATAACTCAAAAGAGTATGCACTTCTTCCAGTTATAAAATCTTAACATATGCTTATTTGATTCTAAATTCATCCCATGTGGCAGACTTTATCCTCAAACTGGCCATTTGCACAAGCTCATTCACCTCAGTGTCCATGCTGGGAAGACAGATGGGATGGTGAGTGGAAAGATGGAGAGGGTATTCTAGGCTGAGTTATAAGTTTATAAGTTTACTCAGTTTATAAGTTTTCTTAAAATGTCAGTCTTTATCCAATATACCATTTTCCCCTAAATGTTACATACTGCCTTAAAATATTAATTCTAAATAGGTAGTAATAAAGAAGTGGGATAAATATAAAAAGATAATCCTTAGAAGATGGATACATTGGGCAATCAAATTTGTGGATGTCAGCTATTAAGAACATCAAACCAGCTCCCCTTACTTGCTGAGCTTCCATGATCCTCAAGTTTCCTGATTACAATTCAGTTTCTCGAGAAGAGTGCCCTGATGAATAACACAAGGCTGCAGACCTCTTGATAATTATATTTCTTATTGGAGAGTCATAAACTAGGTACCTGTTATTTTAAAGTTATACCCTAGAATGACAGTCATTGGCTACTCTTTTTAAGAAATACTAATTAAAAAGTAAAGACTTTGGCTCCTCTGCAAAGGAAGTTACATCAAATCCTTCCTTAGAGATTCAGAGATTTGAGTGTAGGATAGAATTTGGAGACAACAAAAAAATGCTAGATCTTTTGTATCATTAACAAATACCTTCAAGAAAACTTTCAGAATTTATTTTGCCTAAAGAAGTATACAATAAATTAGAAGAAAAGAGCAGCATTTAGATTTTTTTAAAACATCATCAAAGGATAGTGGTTCAACAACATTATTACTTTGAACATTCTAGTTATTTAAGTAATAGCTTATTTTTCCTTCCTCTCACTTGCTATTGAAATTTTTCATCTGCTAACATTTTTAAAACAAAACAAAACAAACAAACAAACAAAGCTTTTTAATGAACTAATGATCACACATGACTTCCAAATAAATTGTGAGAGCATGAAAAATACAACATAAATAAACATGTGATAGATAAATATAAATTTGTCAGAGAGCAGTTCATCTGGGTTCATTAATGTGAAGTTTTAAAATAACTTCAACTAACATAAACTATTTTTTCACTTAATTTTGGTTTTCATATTAGAACACATGTGTCCATGCCAAAGTTATGTTTTTTATAATAATGGAATAACATATATGATTAGAATTTTATAATTCATAAGATCTGTCTGATCTCATTTAAGCTTGAAATCATCCTTGTCACATACATGTGATAGGTAGACATCGACAATGTTGTTCACACATTCTAAGGTAAGTCCTAAGTCTCTTCTATGGCATATCCTTTAGGCAGTCATATTTAATATTGCATCACCCTGTGTCTTTGCCAATAACTAGTTGGACAAAAGGTGGGCACTGGTCCAAGGGCAGGTAGTTTACAGAGTATCTTGGTGTAGCCTGGCAAGCAGTTAGTTGTAGGTAAAAATGAAAGGGTATTTAGAGAGAAGAGCCACGAGGGCAATTAAGGTCATAAGAAATCATGGCAAAGTTATGAAGGGGCCGAGGGAAAGAGAAATGCCATGAAGGAGAGAGCTTTCGCTCATGAGAAAGAGAGTATAGGTGGTCTCTAGAGCAGCCCCAGTTTTCTTCAGGTAACTTGGATAAGTCTCTGTTTATTGCAACCAAGAAAGACCAATCAAAATAACAGGTAACTTCATCCCCACTTTGAGTAGCAAAAGTTCAAGAGAACTGAAGTCACGTATCCACTATCACATGATCGTAAAGTGTTTTGGTTGTTAGTGGAACCCAAACCTTTTAAAGCCAAATAGAGTGTTTTCTTTACCATTGTTTTATTAAATCTGGAGAATCATCTGGAGAGTTTTTTCAAAATATAGATTTCCAGTCCTTGCCTGGAACCAACTGGGATCCCTGGAATCATATTCTCCAGGGATGTGGCTATGGCTTAGTTTCAGAATTCTCAGTAACTTCCCCAATATCATTGTGATGGACATTCAGATTGAGAAGCAAAATGCCTACTTTTAAGGGAACTTAAAACTTTTCAAATTTGTCTCCTGAAATTAGATAAAAACCCATTTCTGAATGACATGTAAGAAAAAAGAGTAGAAAAATGTATTTAACATTTATGAACACATACTATAAAAATGCAGAATCCTGGATGCTGCTAACTACTGATTTCCTATAAGGAAAATAAATTAGAATCTTCTGGTCACATTTATGCAATGTGCCATACATTATTAGCAAGAAATCCACCACAGTCTAGTCAAACAGACTCAACTTATTAGTTAGTTAAATTTGGGGAATCAGACAAGACATAAACTCTGAGTTCACACACAACTCATTGAATATTGATCTGTAAACTCACCAGTATTGAATATCAATACAGAAACTAAATATATATCCATGGTAAGCTGAAATAAATGTATATGTGATGCATTAGAATGCATGAAATGAAGCCAAAAATTACTAAGTAAAAGTAAATTCCCTTCCTGGAGTTTTGGGATTGCTTCAGAATGCATGTACTGGCCCTCTGGCTGTTGTGCCCCAGTCCTACCATGGAAATTTTCACTGCCTTTCTTTTAGTCTTGATACTTGCCCCAACTGTCACATATACAGGGAGACGGAGGTAAGATCAGGGCACATGTGCTTGCTTATCAACAAAGGTACACTAAAGAAAGAAAGCGTCTTTGGTTTTGCAAGCACGTGGATGTGTCAGTGTGTGCATGGCTGCTCCTAAAATCCTTTCTATATCACTCTGTTCTTTCTCTAAGGGTGGGACTGGGACTCTTTGCCCAAGAGAAATGAAGCCAAGTAAAGAAGAGGACACTCATCTTCAAATAAAGAACATCCGGCAAATTTGCCTTTATAGGCTCTAAAAATAACCTGCAAGCCAGAAAGTATGTTAAGATTTGTATTCTACCACTGCCTTGGTTAACTATAAATTAAGTTTTGGCTTTCCCTGGGTTACAAAAACTATTACCTATGGCGTCAAATTTCCACTGTCTTTTTTTGTTTGTTTTGATATTTTCCAATAGTGGGAAAAAGTCCTACTTGTCCTCTTTTCCTCTCTCCACCTCCCACTTGCATTAGTGCATTGCCCTTGCTTAGCAAACTCTGTTTCCTGAGCTCAGAGGAGAAAAGACAAGAGCTATTTTTCTTTTTATCCTTGGGCTGACAATGAAGAGAAGATTTGCTCATTAAATTTGATTGGGAGTCATTTTTATATATGCCACTCTCAAGCACAAACTAGACAACATTCTTGGAAGCTAAGTGTGAAAGAAACAGTTTAGTGTAAGTTCACCAGAACAGGAGTCTGAAAGCCCATGTTCTTGTTTCCATTCTACTGTGTACAGATGCTGAGATGTTAGGCCAGGCATTTACTGCCACACTGGTAACTTGCTTGGTAACACATTCTTCCATGTATCACTTCCCTGCTTCCTTACCAATGTTCTCAGAGATCAACTGGTTGGCTTTTGGGAGAGCATAAATGAAGGTAGTGTTTTTCTATATTAAAAAGCAGATACACAAGCTAGTGGAATTGGATAACTTGCCAGCCAGATGGCAAGAGGAACCCTACTGCTGGTTGTAATTGCAGTGGTGCTAATCCTTAGTGTACTCCAGCACCACAATTGCTAGCTCACTTGAGAAGAGTTGTGATAAAATACAGATGGAAGGAGGTACTTATACGTAGCTTTCAAGAGATGTGGGATCAATGATAATTAAAAGAACTACAGAACTTATTGTTAAATACCATTGCAGTGCTTAAGGAAAGAAAATGGCAGCGTCAGTTAAGCCCACTCTCAACTCAGGTGAGAGCAGGAGGGCTGAAAGTTTTCTCGGCAGCATTTAAATATATATTTATCTCCTATAACTAGAGGAATATGTTGTAAATCAGTCCCAAGATCTTACTGTGAGACAGACTGAGACACAGAGCTAGAAAGTCCCTTATACTACAGTGAGGCACTATTAAGAAAGCAATGTGACCATAGGATGTGGAGTGGGGAACATGTGGGTAGATGCACTTGGTAATACAATCCCCACATTTTCTTGAACCTTAACCATTGTGTCTCGTTCCTTTGCCCTTAGCAGTCTTTTCTTCCCTGGAGACTATGCGAAGGTCTCATCTGAAGCAGATGGCTCAGAAGCTGATTCTTCCCCACTTTACTTCACCACTTCCAAACCAATAACTGAGTTCAAGTCTTAGCTTGACCTGGCTTGAGAAGTACAGTCCTTTCTACAAGAGGAAAGAGATTATTCACAAAAAGAGCTATAGGAGCTTGATATTACATACCAGCAAAAATTGAGAGAACATGCCTGAGAATTGATCTTGAGGATACTGGAATATAAGGACTGAGATATAAGGGTTGCAATATAAGGCTGGATATATGCACACACATGTACACACACACACACACATGCGAGCGCAAAAAAAGATCAAGATCAGGTGAGCAGAAGGTTGATATTTGCTGCTATAATGGAAATTTAAAATCTCTCAGCAAGTTTCCTGTGCGGAACCAGTTCTAGACTCAACACCATCAATTAGGAAAGCAGGATCCCCTTGTGGAATTACCCTGCAATAGCACAGCAAATATATTGTGTAGCAATTCCCCAATATTTCCCCCCAAAATACCAGGGTTGTTGTATACTGGAAAAAAATAGTCACATTTTTTCAAGTGTGTTAGATAGCAGGGGACCTTAAATACCATCATGGACTAGATTTTTAGAGTATATAGATAAAAGCTGGCAAATGGAGTCCTGGCTCAGGTCTAGCTCATGGTGGACCCATTGTGACCATGGATCCATCCTATGATTACTTCCCCAGTCTCTGAATGCAGAATCTGGAGAGACAGTCTCATCAAATTGCAAAATCTTTGAATTGATTTCCAAATCTTTATAGTAAGAAACATTATAGCAGAAAAGACCAAGTCCAAGTCCTTAAAACTGCTTCTCCCTCTCTGGCCAGGAATGTAAGTCAAATTCAATATGGCCTGCTGGATGTAATGGCAGACATTAGCACCACTATGGAAAATTAAAGGTACAGAGATGGTCATTTCCATCATATCCCCTATTAATTTATCATTCTGGCCCTGCAAAAATAGGCTAAATCATGATAGATGACAGTCAGCTAGCCACAAACAGATTAAGTAATTGCTCTATTTGCAGCTGTGGTGCTAAATGTGTTATCTTGTCTAGAGCAGATTAACAAAGCTTCTGATACATGATATGCGGCTACTGATGTGGCAAGCGGTTTCTTTCCAACATCCATCAGAAAGGAGGATCAGAAGTAGTTTAGATGCATGTGGTTGGTTATCAGCACGTGTTCATGATCATGCTCCAGGACTATTAGTTCTCCTGCTCTCTGACACAATATAGTGTGAAGGGACTTGACCACCTGGACATTCTGCAGAGCATCACTAATCCACTATATTAATGACAACATTCTCCTCAAACTTGAGCAGCAGCAACTGATAGGGAAACCCACACTGTGACATATGTCTGACAGAGGGTGGGAGATAAATCCTATAATGATTCAAAGGTGAAGTTTTAGGAGTCTGGCTGCCTTAAACATGCCAGAATATATGCTACAAGGTAAAGAATAAGTTATTAACTTTGCACTTCCAGTAAGAAAGAAACATAGCATTTTGAAGGCATTTAATTCATAACACATTTGGAAATGTTATACTTGGGATGAAGCCTGATATACTGAGTTGACTAAGAAAGTGTGTTTCAGGAATAGGTAGGACTAGACTTCTGTGTTGCAGTGATACCTCTTTTCTCAGCTTCACTGGGGGTTCTGTTTGACCAGATAATGGAGCTGGAGAAAAATCTGGGCTTGATTCGTTGATAAGCCATTGCAATAAGTTGTTGGGAGCTGAAAATGACACGCTACATCCTCACTCAGTGACAATCCTCAAAGATAGTTCTATGGGGAAATCCTCCCAGCGGGCAGGACTTTGAGTAACATATCTGGTCATGAACTATGCTGAGGGAGAATTGGCCCAAGGTAAGGATATATATGGAATACTGAGCAGTGCTAAATGATGTGACTGTGTGGTTAAGTGCTTTGGAAAAACCAGTATTGGAAGACTAGAGATGAATGTCTAGAGAAGAAATAGTGGAAGGAACTACTGGAGTAGTCACAAGTGTATAGATCTTTGCTGCAGTACAGACACTGAACAAACCAAATGGATAGAGTTATGTGCCTAGTGGAACAAGTTTTTTCCCTACTTGGCTACTACACTTACTGTGTAATGGCCCATGGGAGGAATAGTTATTGTGGTGCAGATGTAGACTGTGCGTGGGCTCTCTCTTCCGAGGCTGATCTAGCTATTACCTCTGTTGAATGACTGACTGTAATCAAATCCAACAATGATTGCTTGGTATGACACAATGCCTTGAGGAAACCAAACAGCCATTTGGTTGGAGTAGGTAATATCCAACCATTTCACCCCTAGAAAGGGCAGTGATTTGTCATTGCTAGGACTGATAAATATTTTGGTATAGATTTGCCTTTTCTGCCATAGTGTCTCATTTAGCAACACTAGCCAAGGGCTCAGGGAATGGAAGATGTTTGGCATGGGATCCTGTATAACCTCTTGAATGAAAGGATAAAAGGGCTCATAGGAAAGGAAAGGTGACAAAGATATCAATCATTTTACTATATATGCATTATCCCAAATCTGCTGGCCTGATAAAATGTTGGATTAGTTTTTTAAGGGCACAAGTAAACCATCAGTTTATGGATGACACTGTTACTCTCTGGGAATATGGTACTATCCATTGAATGTCAGTGGCTATTGTGTGTTACTGTGTCTCTAATAGCTAGAATACATGGATCTGAGAACCAAGAGTCAAACTTGAAGCGGCCCCTTATACTATCACTCCTGGTGACCCACTTCGGTGATTTGTGCTTTCCACACTCAACTTTTAACTCTGCTATATAAGAGTTACTATTCCTCAGAATGTTGGGTAGGGGATACTTCTACAAGACAGTGTCTGTGTCTCAATAAAACTTTACTTACAAAAAAAGACTAGTGGCCAGATTTAGTATGGATTGTAGTTTGCTTCTCCTTGCTCTAAATTATTTATAGGTTTCTTTCATGGTCTAAAGTTCTGTATTGTATGCCTCTACATTCAAGAAACTCTTCGGGAAGTCCTCCAAGTCACAAAAGATTATCAGTATCTCTATGAAGAGATTATAAAGCTTATAAAAAGCATGCACAGTCTAAAATTACTGCTTATATTTTTTAATTTCAAAATTAATTCTCCTATAGTAAAAACAATGTATTTGTAATAGCCTATCTTGAAAAGCGAATATTGTTGAACATTTAGCATTAAGGCATTGACAGTCTTACTGAAAATATAAGTTGAAAAATAATATCCAATGGGGAAATTATTCTTGTCTTCAGATAATAAGACTTGCTGACAATATTATTCTGCACATGTTTAGTAATTATAGCCTAAATAAGAACAAAATCACTTCCAGTATAGAGTACTCAGGAAAAAAACACCATGTGTAACATATGTAATAAATTAGAAGCATGAAAAGGTTGTTGTTTAAAGCATAACACTGTAATTAAGTCAATTATGTAGTAATATAAGAGAAATTGCTTGACTCCAATAAGATGAATGTGGTTTATGTAAATCACTACTTTTAAATTGCTAAAAATAAAGATTTAAGTGCTAAATAAAATACATGGAAATAAAACATTTAACAAAGAACTTGAAATGTAAGTACAATTCACTGACAATTTTAAAAAGCAAATCTCTGCATAATAAACAAATGTAAATTAACTAAATCCCTTTGTATGTCATTTTTCCTCCTTTTTCATTCTTAAATAGGCAGAATACTTAAAAGGACGAGATAAAATAGAGCAATCTAGAAATTAAAAGAAATACCTATGGAACAAATGGATAATTACAATATAAAAAGTAAAATTTAGCCAAGCACAATTTTAAAAATTTTAAACAATACTGATAATGTAAATGTGATTAATTGGTGAAGGGGAAAATACTGTATTTGGAATTATTGCCTCCTTCTTCTTTACATCCATAAATAGTTCAAGAGAAAATTTTCATTTTCATTCAATTGTGCATTCAAGTATTTTTTTTCAGATACAGCATGAATTACATTAAAAAGAATTAAAAGTGTAAGAAACAACCCAACTAATTTCTTTTATTCAGCTGAAGGCAAAATGTATGTGGTTTTTCTCTATAGTTATAAAGCAGTGTGTATGCTATAAAACGCTATTAGAATTTATTAAGAACCTGCTCAGTGCTACCATTTATCCACAATCTGCTGTTTTTTTCCCTGTAAATTTAAATAGTACTTCCTTTGTCCTTACTTCTTTTTATACTATTTGTCACAAATGCCACATAAACATCTGTTAGTAAGTTTATAAGGTAGGCATTAATCTTGTTTTTTTAAAAGAAATAAATGACAAAAAGGTTTGCAAATTACTTTCTAAGAGATTTATGAAATCCAGGTTTTCCTTGCAGGTGAAAAGTTGCATATGTTTTTATGTTTATTTAAGAGACTCAATTAGCTATTCTGAAAAGGGACAATTTATGAACTATATCTTTATTGAATATAGATATGTTTTTACTTCAAATGTTATAAAATTAGATGTAGGAAAATCAGTATTTTATGTTTATATCGAGATTTTGTTATGTAGAGTACAGAGTAATACTGAACATAATACCATTATTATAATTCCATAATTATGGGTAATCACAATGAAAGAACACTTATTGCTCTTACAGCTAACCAAAACTTTAAACATTTCCATTTCTAGTAATGAAATGTGGGGTCTAGAAAGTAGAAAACCAAATGTGTACCTAAAGTGATAGGCAAAAGATAAAGGACCAGCTTCCCAGTGATGGAATCACAATTAACCTCTAAGATTATAAAGCATTTGCTGTATTCATATTTGGTAGACTCTGATGATCAGAAAATATCAAAGATGAGAATTGATGAATTTATTCACTTGAATATCAATTTTAGTCATTCCAGTTAAAAATCTCATTAGAAAATTGAGCCATTGTTTTGAAGTTGAAAAGAGTAAATTGATAAAGAAAAACTTATTTTGCAGATATATGCGGCTGGATAAAAATACGTATGAAAATACAGTTGAGAAAAGTATCAAAAGGACAATTTTAAGAGTGTTTTTCACACAAGGATATGGAGAGGTGAAATAACTATAAGTGATGGATGTGAATAGCTCAAGAATGGTGGGAAAATTGTCCTGTAACTCAATAAAATAGTTAAAATTGGATTCAAAGGCATTGAGAAGGTAATTTAAAAAGAAAGAAGGAGAGAATGCCAATGTAATGAAGAAAATTGGTTTTAGAAGTGATCAGCTGGTAGACAGCTCTAGGGAAAGAATCAGGGTTAACAGGGTAATTGAGGCAGGACACAATGAACATACTGATGATAAAAGAAAAATAAAAATAAGGCAAAATGAAATCTGCAGAGAGAAGAAACAAAAAAACTGACTTAATTTCATTTTTTTGAAATAATATTCCATCTTTCTACAATTCAACATTATTTGTGCACATTGTTATTTTTGTTAGCACAGATGGTAATACTATATCCTTAACCACAATACAGCAGGATTGCAAAGAAGAGAAGTATTCTAAGGAATACTGTGGTTTCCTTTCCTTTACTGTTAATAACTTATTAATATCTTTTCCTCAGAGAGGAACAAGACAGGCAAAAGAAATAACTATTCCTCTTGAGGGTATAATTGGCAAAGTTCAAAAGATCTTGAAAAACTTTTAACTTTCCAGGGACAGTCATTGAATGGGAAGAAACTGTTTTGCAATTTAGAAACTTAAAATTAACACAAAATATGTAATATGTTCATTTAGTGCTTTATAAACCTTGAAAGACAACTTCAGTATCTCATCTTGTTCCATCCTCCATATACATTTGAGTGATAGACAAGTATTATCCTATTTTACAAGGACATCTTTGGCCAGTTATTGCCCTAAAGACAATATAAACTTCTTAATCTTGACATTCTATGTACTTCTCTGATATCCCCCACAATCCCTTACAAATGTTACCAACTTCCCACAACTAAATGAACTCCTCAACACTGTGACTGCCCATCTCACTTTCACACATCCCTACATGTAGCAGAGACATGCTATGTACTCATCAAAGTTGTATCCTTTTCCTCCTAGGAATCTAGCTTAAACTACATTTCCCAACATTTTTGCAGATAAATGAGACCATGTAACTGTGTTCAGGCCAATGGAGTCCAGGAAGAAATGATATACACAACCTCCATACAAATGCTGTACTTCTTTATCTTCCTTCCCTGATACAGAGAATGTAATGGAGGATTCCAAGGACCTAGATCCTCTAGAACCTGGGTTCCTGTATCACCCCTTGGAAGACTGCCACTTGAATACTGAACTGCACTACAACGTGAACAGGAAACATACCATTACTATGTTAAGTAACTAAAATTGGGGTTACTGTTACAGCAGGAAGTCTACCCTAACTCATATTATAAGTTCACTCTTTTCTTCACCTATTCATATAGGAACTCTATTTTCCAACCAAGTTCAATTTAACCTACTCCAGGAAAACTTTACTGATCACTTTGGCACTTCCTGATTTTTTTTCTACAAATTCATCAATTCTGTTTACTGTTTAGTGTGTGTATAACTATTTTTTAAAAGTCAGGTTTATTGATATATAACTTATATAATTCAAAAAGTCATTCTCAGATGTACAGAACAATGAGTTTTAACACATGTATACAGTCATACAAAGATCACTACAATAAAGATCTAGAATAGCTTCATCACCCCTAAAAGTTGCATCATTACCCTTTTCCATCAACTCTTCTTACTACTAGTCCTTGGTAACCTCTGGTGTGTTTTTTGTCCTTATAGCTTTTGCCTTTCTAAAATATTATATAAATGGAAATATGAAGTCTGTAGCTTTGGTGGGGGGAGCTACTTTCACTAAGCACAATTCTTTCAAGACTCACTCATGTTGCATGTATCAGAATTTGTTTTTTAGATGAATAATAATTTCATTGAATGGATAAAACATGATTTCATTATCTGTTCCTTTTATGATAGACATTCACATACAAGTCTCTCTAAAAATTTATGGTTTCATTTCTCTTATATAAATGCCTAGGAATGGAAAGGTTGCATTATATATAGGTGTAAGTTTAAATTTTTAAGAAACTGCTAAACTCTTTTCCAAAGTGATTATACCATTTTGCATTCTCAAGAGCAGCATATGAGTTCCAGTACATTCACTTCACCAATACAACATAGTCATTAATCTTGATTTTACCCATTTTAGTAGTTGTATAGTTACATCTCATTGTGATTTTAATTTACATTTCACTAATGATGAATGTTTCTACTGCTATAAGTATCTTTTCATGTGCTTATTTGTCATTTGCATATCTTCTTTGGTGAAGTGTCTTCAATTTTTCCCTTTTTTAAACTAAGCTATTTTTCTTTTATTTTTTAAAAAATAGAGTTTGGAGAATTCCTTATATATTCTTGATATAAGTTCTTTTTCATGTTGATGATTAGAAGATATTTTCTCCCTGTCCACAGCATCTTTCCATTCTCTTAACAGTGTCTTTCAAAGAGCAGAAGTTTGTTTGTTTGCTTTAAGCTTTGGTGATGTTCAATTTATCACTTAAAAAATTTTCTGGATTATATACTTTGTGCCATATCTAAGACATATTTGCCTAATTCAAGATCATTAAGCTTTTCTGCTATGATTTCTTTGAGACATTTTATAGTTTTAGGTTTTACATTTAGGTCTGTGATCCATTTTGAGTTATTCTTTTACGCATGATGTGAGGTACTGATGAGAATTTATTTTATCTTTGTATATAGATATCCAATTTGGGGAGCAGCACTTGTTGAAAAGGCTATTATTTCTCCACTGAACTGCCTTTGTGCTTTTGTGTCAAAAGTCAATTTTACACATATGTGTGGGTCAATTAGAGTACTCTATTCAATTGCATTTTTCTATTTTTCTACCTAACACTAATATCATACTATCTCGATTATTATAGAGTTTTTAATAACTCCTGAATTCAGGTAGTATTAGTTATTCAAATTTATTCTTCTTTTGGACAGTTGTTTTGGCTAGTGTAGGTCCTCCGAATTTCCATATGAATTCTAGAATGAACTTTTATGTTCCAGGAAAAAAAAAAAAAAGCCTGCTGGTATTTATGTTCCAGATTGTATTAAATCTATAGAACAATTTTGGGTGAAGTGACATCTTAACTGTCTTCTGATTCATAAACATGGTATTCTTATAAACATGGTATACCTCTCCAATTATTTAGGACTCCTTTCATTTCTCTCTACTATTTTATAGTTTTTAATGTATAGACCCTGCACATTATCAGATTTATCCTAAGTATTTTACAGTTTTTTGTTGTTATTGTAAATATCATGTATCTGATTACATTACTAAATGTATTTATTAGTTCTAGGAGCCTTTAAAAATAAGCTCCATCAGAGTTTCTACAAAGAGGATTATCTGTACTGCAAGTAACAGATTTGGTTCTTTCTTTGCAATCTGGATATTTTTTCTTTCTTTTTCTTGTCTTGCTGCATTTACTAGAATTTCCAGTACCACATTAAATAGAAGCAGTGAGAGCAAACATCTTTATTTTTTCTAGTTGGCAGTTTATTTATTTTTCCATATTTGTCTTCTTTTTGAACATTTTTATATCCCACCTTGACCTTTTTTCATGGGCACACTTGAGAACTGGTAGAACGCATGTGGCGTCTACTGCTATGAATATCTAAGAGGGAACATTATTTTGTTTATTGGTTACTGATTATAGATACTTTTTAAAACACAGGATAAAAGATTAGTAGGTTGTGAAGAAGAGATATTATGAAGCGATCTCTTTAAGAAATAACTTCAATAACTGTGTAAATAATTATTTAAATATTAACGTTATAATGTAATCACATTATATTATTAAATATAATATTAATATCTAAAAAGACTGAGAATACCTAGTGCTGGCAATGAGGTGGAGCAACTTGAAACTCATACATTATAGGAACACAAAATGACGGACTTAGTATAGAAAACAGTTCAGCACTTTCTTACGAAGTGATGCTCTCCATGCCCAACTTCCATCAGAGAAGGAAGAATCAGAAGGACTTCCATCAGAAAGGAAGATTATTACACAGCCACAAAACCATTTTCATAAGGCGCTTTGTGAGATGGATTCTGGGGCACAAGAAGGATGCTATATGTGCCCAGGCAATTAAGTACAACACAGATTTTGGGGTGGGGTAGTATTCTTCCCACAGTTTCAAGGAGTATCATGTAGTTTCAGCACAGAGGGTTCTGGGAAATGCAGTGTTGGGAGAACCACGAGTGGTTACCTCCCAGCAAACACATCACCATTTCCCCTGGGGACACTAAGAGTCAACGATATTATACACATATTATTATGAAATAAAGATGCAATGTCAGATTATCCTAATTCATCCTCATGAACAACAGGGTAACAGATTACTTTCACATAAAAATGAGGTAATGTATATGGTCAAACTTTGAAAAAATGTATTATTTTTTAAAATTGTAATGTATTGCTTAAATTGATATATTAGTTTATACACATTTGAGGTATTACAAAGAGAGTTCATATATTTTTATCATTTGAGTAAATGAATATCAAGTAAACAATAAGGAATTATTATTTCTATTTTACAAAAGAATGAACTGAGATTCAAATGGTATGAGTAATTTGTCCAAGGCTACACATTTGCTAAGTGGTCCAGACAAGACTGGGCCTTCTGAAATCTAATCTAAAGATCTTTACATTCTATTAAGCTCATCATGTTAAGAATAAATTTGCAATGCCAATTTTATTAAAAGCTAACAGTATTTGTAAAAAGCTTGCTGGAGTCTTCTCTCTCTCTGAGCTGAGGATTGAAATGAGGATATTCAGGGAATCGGGAATGCAGTTTATTTTTAAATTTTTATTCTCTTTTTAAACTGTATTTCAATAGATTATTACATACGGAACTTTTACTTTTAAATATGTATTATATAGACCACACATTCTAAATACATTTCAAAGTTGTCTGAATTGGGTATTATAATTGTTTAAAATTAGAGGTAAAAACATGGATGTTTCTCTCATTTTGGATAAATGTTGGCTTAGTATTAAGTGAAGAAAATCTGCCAAATTCCTGTTGAATTGCAGCACTCATTTTAAAAAGTGAAAAATTACTTATATCCTTTTGCAAGACATTAAAAATGGACATGTTTTCATTGTTCTTCCTCTGGCCAGGCCGTGTTTAGGTTTAAAAGGCTTGTAGTTTGGTTTCATTTTGCTTCAAATAATAAATTCCTGGTTTGGAGTTTAGACTAGTTCAGTTATGCAATGCACCTTAATACCCACACTTAAACATATTTCCCGGCTAACCAGATGTTAATACTCTCTTGCATTTATGCCTTATGACACTTGTGGCTCCAGAGTTAAGTTTTAAATATTTATGCTTAATTTTTTAAGAAAGCAGATGATCTGTGAACATTTGTCACAAACTTTTTTTAAAATGTAAAATAAATAAGTCATGGGGATATAATGTACAGCACAGGGAATATAGTCAAGAGTATTATAATAACTGTATGCTGACAGTTGGCAACTAGACTCATTGTGGTGATCATTTCATAATGTATAAAAATATCAGATCACTATGACATGATGCCTGAAACTAATGTAGTGTTTGAAGTCAACTATACTTTAAGAATATTATTTGATAAAGCCATGGTTCATTGAGCTAAGACATCCTGAAATTCTGAATAGTATCTTTCTTTCTACTCACGATGCCATCACTATCCATCTGAAAGAATTAGTAGTTCACAAGCCAAAACATTAACAAATATGTATTGACTGAATATCTACTATGTGCCAGGTAAATGTTCATGGTGTGTCAGATTTTTTAATGAAAGGTGTTATTCTCATTCTCACAGACTAGAAGTGCATACAGACAGGTGTCCTCATAGTCACCATATAAGATGATTAATGTTGTGACAAAGGAAAGCATGGATTGTTACAAAACAAACCAACCAACCAAGTATGCATATCTTTCACACCAGATGAGGCAGAAAGTTTCCTGAGGGGATTTTTGGAGGTTATCCTTCAAATAAGTACAGAAGCTATAGTAGGAGTTAGGTGAAGGAGAAATCCCAGGTATAAAGAAGAAGGCTTGAAGGCAGGTAAGAGTAGGAAGCCTGCAGTAAACTATAGACACAAGGGATCTTAGGGCCCCTGTGAGGTGTGGCAGCTGATGAGCTTGGAAGGCAATCAGGGGCCATCTGTACCATTAAGAGGTTTGGGATCTATTCAGAGGCTTGTGGGGGAGCCAGTGATTGAATAAAGTAGAGGATACCACTCCTGACTTATTGTAGTATGATGGAGAATAAATCTAAGAGAGACAAGATTATATCAGGGAAACTGAGACAATTTTGTTACCCAATTATGAAACACAAGAAGGCAATGAGGGTTGAGACGAAGGGCTTGATGACTGTTGGGATGTAATGATGAAAAAGAGGGAGATGATGGGATTTAGGAAACTGGAGGACATGAGTGAGCATCACCACGACAGTGGCCATGGCAGTTTGGGCTGAGAGGAATAACCAGTTTGGTTCTGAGCACCCTAAACATGTGGCACTTATTGCACATTCAAGGCAAAAAAAAAAAAAAAATGCCCAGAAAGAGCAGGGCACTTGTTCTGGCACTCAGGAGGAAGATCTGAGGTGGTGACATGTACTTGAAATTCATCAGAATGTGAGCAGAGGAGGGTCTTACCCAGCCTCGGATTTGCACTTGTACTACGTGTTCATGAGTGATTCTAAAGCAGGTTGTTCAGATACTGCATGCATAGTAATGAAGAGTAGTCAAAAGCTACTGATGTGACTAAATATCTCCAGAGGACTTTAGGAACAGAAGGAAAGGGCTTTAAAGACGGAACCATGAAAATGACAATATTTAAAAGGATAGGTACGAGAAGATGAACATTGTGAAAAACTGGTGGTGAGGAAAGTGAGGGAGAAAACAACAAGGAAGTATGCATCAGAATAATTGTAACACTGTACTCCTGAAGATTAGATCCAGAGAGAAAATCCTGAAAACTACTGATTAAATTTGGCAACTGAGGGAACTGGGGACGTTAACCAGACAAGTTACAGTGGACTGATGGGAGATCAAAGCCAACTGCAAAGGGTGGAGGCTGACTGGACAATGGGAAGGTGGAGATGGAATGTGGACCAAGAAGTTGTATTGTGATGGGAAGAAGACAGCCAGAGTGGTAGCAAGGTAGGGATCTAAGAACAATAAAGGTGATACTCTTAAGTTTTTCATTAATTCTTGAGTATGCTTGTATGATTGATGGGGGGAAAACAGGGATGGGAAAGCCAGAAAGACAGAGCAAACGTTAGAAAAGGAAAACGGGCAGAGAACGGGAGCTTGAATTACCATTTGGTAATGTATAGCTATGATTGTCTAACTCTGTGTGTGGATATGACTATCTCCAATTTACAGAATGGTGAAATAAGACTCAGGGAGATTAAATCAGATGCTTCAGGCCACACAACAAGCCAGGCTGGGAACCAAATACAGGATCTTCTGGCTACAATATGCATTTTCTTTTAATTACACCAGTTTCTCCAACTTTTAAAGCCTCCCTCTGCCTTTCACAAACATGAAAATCTCACCCCACGTTTCCAGCTGATCTAATGTCTCCTCAGTATAAATCACTATAATCTGTATATGCTCACTAGCCAAGAATTTCAATCCCCCTAGTTTGTCATATAAAGTAATATTTTTTTTACTTCCAAATATAAACTTACAATGCCAACTGTGTTCTTTTCAACCTACACATACTTCTCTATCCCCGTCTTCCCCTACTGAAAATTACTAAACCACCCAAAGCTATCCCCTGGACTAACCTGTCCTAATGTTGTTTCCCAAGAAGAAATGATCCCTGCCATTTGCCATTTCTAGTATCCTCCATTTCAAAAGGTTAACAATATTATACATAAATCTATATAATCAAGAAACAAGTTTTCACAGAAAGCGCTGATAAGAGGTAGGAAGGCTCTTTCCCAGAAAATGAAGTGCTGAATTAATAGCGTGCTGGTGTCACAAACCCCTGGCGCTCCCGTCTCGATACCCATATGACAACCACATGGATGAAAAGAATTTCACCCACAGGACCCAGGCTACTGCCAAATGCTCACTTCAAGGTCATAGAGACTCCATGGGGAAAGTAGTATCTTTGTAACAACATGCTGATTCTGTGACTTTTGTAGAACACAGGTGGTCCTAATTTTCTCTGGAGCTAACATGATTCCTTTTTATATGATATGGGCTCTTTATTCTGTTCATTTTTATAACCTTTAAGACTCTGTTAAGCCCAAATTTATTTCAGTATGTCTTAGCATGCTCAACATGAATTACTCATTATCCTATTTTCTTAGTCACTCTTCCTATGTGCATATAAATGTGTTCAGAACTGCCTTTGAGAATAAATATTTCCTTTTCACTCCATCACCCCCCTCTTCATGCTTTTATGCCTAAAAGGGCAAGGCTATTTTTCATTATATATTGATTTTCCTGCTTTGGTAATTTTCGGTTTTGCAGAAAAAAAAATCATGCAATGTGCCTCTTATCCAAGGACAAATTGATTCTTTTTGGTTTTTATAAGGAGTTTGCTGGCTCAAATCTCAACAGGTTTATATGGAGTCACGAGAAAAACTGACACCACCTAATCTTTACATAACCTAAACATATTCTAAATCTAATTGATATTATTAAAACAAACACTATTATCTATGACACTGATGATAAAAATCTTAGTTATTAAAGGAAATTATTTTAAAAGATTCTGTAATAAAGTGACCCTAAATCCTAGTTTAACCTTTGTTTTCTGGGTTTAACTTAATCAACAAATATAAAAATGCTCACTATGGTTTTGCCCTTAATTTTACATTTAAAATCTATTCATATTTAGCAGTAATTGTATCTTTATTTACTCCTATACTTCTATATTAAAGCTCTTTTGTTTAAATAATTAGCATAAAATGCTTTAAAAAGGTGCTATCATTATATGGACTTCATTTACTCCCACAGCAACCAACCTAAGAGATAATTTTCCCCAGATAGATTTCCTGATGTCTCAAAGGGACAATATGAGAAGTGAGAAGTATACTTAACACTCTCCTCCTTTTTCTCTTAGCTGAGTCATCCATATCTGTACAGCTGTTCCTTAGAAGCTGCCAGAATGACTTCAGCCACTGCTGACAAGCACAGCAACCCACCAAGGAACACAAAAAGATGTAGTTTCTCTGGAAATTGGCATGACAAAGCGAATAATATGATACACACTGTTTAACCGTCATACAATGGGGTTATTTTCTTTAGTGTTAGACTCGAAGATTCTGAATGTTTATTCAGTCTCTACTAGATTCTGAGGCGTTGTCAAATCAGGAAGCAGCTTTCTACTTTTAAGTTTCTTCTACAGAAGAATGTATACTATGCCTGTGGTCCGTGTTCCCTCGGTGGACTGAACAACTGGTAGGCTTTGTATTGCCTATATTCAGTGCCTCATTCACCAAAATCTATAAAATAAGGGCCAGCTGGAAGGCACATAAGTTGTCTTGGCTCATAGAGAAGACTGGACAAATATAATGACAGTTTGATTAATAAATATTTGAAGTCACAAATGAGGCCTAGTATGACACTGAAATTAAAGACAAACAAGCTCAATATGGGAGTCTCCTGCCTACTTTCTTCATCATTATATCCCGAGAGCCAAGAACATGCTAGTTTGGTTTAGGAGGTCATTCAAGTGGATGCAGGTGTGCAGACCACCACACCTATGTATTCATGTAGCAGTCACCTAATGTAATATGCCAGATTCTCTGTGGGGTGCTGAGATGCAAGGTTTCTGTTTTCGTGTGGGCCATATTGACAGGAGGAAGTTGGCAGAAGGAAACTTCAGAGAAAAATACAGCTTTACAAAGGCTTAAGAAATATTTTAAATAATTGTTATGTTGTAAAGCTGTATTATAAATCCAAATAAGAATAAAAGAAAAATATTTTCTAAAACTAAAGAAATGTGTTTTTTTAAATTTATATTTATCTTCGTCACTTCAGTAAGTAGATATTATTGAACATATCAAAATTGTTTTGAATTCACTCTTTTGGGGACTCAATAAAACTAGCTTTTAAAAAAATTAGCTGTTATTTTTAGTTATCAAATCAACTTTCCTACGTTCTTCATTAACTTCAGTTGAACAATTTGCAAATGGGCTACTTATTACAAAAGACATCTCTTACATATATAGTTATGCATATTATTTGACAGAGTATCTTGAGGATTTATAACAGTAGATTCACTATTACTGATTTTGGGACTGCTTTGTCTCTATGGGATCTGATCTTCAAGTTATTACCCTAAACCAAAAATATCTTATATGTAAATTGTTACATATCTGCAAAATATTTTACCCTATATCACCAGCAGGTATACAATCAATTAAATATCAATTTATCTTAATAGTTACACATTCAATCTCTTTCAGTAGGCAGTAATAAAGTGCTTTAAGGAAAAGGAATCCGGTTTCAATGAGAAGCAAAAAATACTATTTAGGGCAAATGACTGCTAATAACTTCTCTGTGACTATTAACTTAAAGCAGATAGGTGTTTTACATGTTGAACAAGATATAAAAGCAAAATGGCCATTAAAAACAGCAGTAATGGTGTTTTCCACTAAGAACATTTACTGATGCCCTTTGACTGGATTCCAATTCATGAGATCACAGCCAGAATTTCTGAGCTCTCCTGGAGTTCCAACTGGCATATTGCTCCACTTCTTGCTTATTTCTCTGTGAGGGGACATGGTGTCCCATTTTTAATAGTTCACAAGCTCTCCCCAAGGCACTATGTTGGAGCAAGCCTGGAAATTTTAGTTACAGATCAACATGTGACTAGAAAAATTACTTTCCTTTCCCAAATCTTAGCACACACATACACTTACACACACATACACACACAGAGAGACACACACACACACACACAAATATTTTTAAGAAAGTTATCTTGTACATTTATTCTTTAATTTATTTACATAAAAAACCTTGAGTTCTTATTAGATGCCAGGTACTGTGTTAGTAAAGGGTTTTAGTGGTTAAAAGAAGAGGAAAAAAATGTGGTCAGTGTCCTGCCATATGGATCTGTGATGAGAAAGATAAGGCACAAAGAAGGGAGTTTTTATTACTTCGATAGTGTTTCTTTCATTTTAACTACATTACTGAAAATCTGTTTTTTCATTTACAGAATGAAGATTATTGAACTTTACGATGGTTTTTCAAATTACTCCTCTAGGACTTGATTCTGGTAAAAATCTTTGGGACCCCCTCAAAAGGCACCTCAAACTGAGATTGCACAAGGCTATCCCCTGCCCCTGCTCTTTTTGATAGAATTCTCAAAGTTTGTCTAGTTTACATAATTGAGGTGCCAGTTAATTTATTGTTGAAGGAAGAGTTTCAAGGCTATGAATCAATTTATAAGCTACTAGGCTAGATAATCTTTTAAGTTCTCTTATTCCTTTACCATTCAAGGGTTATAGGAAATGTTTTTCTCTGGCTTTATACTTTCAAAGTAATTGCTTTAGAATCAAAGTCTGCTGGTCGATCACTAATCACTGGAAATGAGAGCTCCCAAGTCACACTGTACTTTAAATCCTTCCCTGTCACTTACCAGCTATGTGATCCTGGGCAAGTTAGGTCTTTTTCCAAGACCTGTTTTATAAAAGGAGATAAGAGTAGATCCTACATCCCTGGGATTAAATTCAATATTTTATGGAAATTACTTACTATGGTGTTGGACAAATAATAAGCCACAGAATCAAACCCAGACTTCAGTTTCTTGGACATTAGAAGCTGAATTCATTTCTCATGAGGCAAAATCTCTGCCATACAGGTAAAAGGTTATGTGATTCACCAATATTTTCATTTTTATCTTGATGGAATTTTCATTTGATACACTCAGAATATTTTATAAAGTTTACTGAAAACATTTCTAGAACACTCTGCTGAAGTCAATAGGTGAAATTATATTTTTATTATTCTTTTTATTTTAGAAAACAAATAATAGAGGAATTAAATGGCTTCTCAGAAATTAATAGATAACTACGCTATAGATCCAGAAATCAAATCAGAGAGATGATATTCCATGAAAATAATACTATAACTACATGAGTTAGTAAAATTTTTTTTGATTTTTTGAGTAAAATTTTAAACACATTTAGTTTCTACAAAATGAATTCTAGTTGAATACCCAAGAGTACTCAATATTCTGAGTACTGAGTGTTTGGTATAATAAAGCCATTTTATAAAAAGTTGTGAGTCTTTTCTAATTTATTACAAAATAAAGCAAATATTATTTTACCCTGATGAGTTTTAAAAAAACAGATAGAAAATAAATGGCTTTGTAAAAGCCTTTAGATTTGTAAACAAGTTAAAGCTGTGGGGAAAAAAGGATATTGCAAGAAGATATATATAAGTAAAGGACAGGGGAAAATACCCAGTTTCCTCTTCTTTGTGACCAATTAAAAATATTCACTTATTGTCAAAGCTGGTTAACATATCTTCTGTTTTTATAAGGGAAAAAAAAACCCTCACACTTTTCTTCCTCAAATAAGAAATTAGGTCTTTCTCTCTTTGGCAGAGATTCAGTCACAAAAGTTATAAATAGAAGTTCTCTACTAGGGAAGTAATAACTAAAATGATAAGCATTTTTCTAAGAAGAAAGATAGGGACAATTAGGAAATTGAATAAAGGCTGGAACCAGACCAAAAAAAAAAAATTTTTTTTTAAACATTTCCAGCACTCTCCTATGTCTAGCAGTTGGAGCTAAAAATTTCTTTCAACTCTATGGAAAGAAGGGGGAATTCTTTGGAAGACTTAAGTGTCTGTCAGAGGAGAACTGGAAATCCACCTTCAGTATGAGCACTGCTTGTAGGGTCTTTGCTTGGGGAGGTAGGTCCAACTGTCATCAGTGAACAGGGCCTGAAAGTCCCCATGGACCACAAAGAGGATAGTAGCACAAAGTGCAGCAACTCAGGATCTCTGAAAGCATCCATCTGAGATACCGTACTTCTTTCAGTAGTGAGTGGCTGCACCAGCTTCCAGGGGCTTCTGCCCGGAGGCCCACATCCTGGCAGACTAGGCCAGTGTTGTAGCCCTGCCACTTTACGCATGGCTTTAGAGCCTGTCATGCAGTGATGCTCTGCAGATGTCTTGAGTAACAATTTTTTTCAGATACAGGATAGATTTTCTTAGTGGGCCAGGGATCAATCAGAGACTCACTACAGCCAGGAGAGAAGACATCCCCATTCAGAGATACTGAAGGAGAGTGGAATACAGAGTCATAAATATTAGTGGTGCTATTAATTTTTACTATACATTTTTAAAGCTAGTACTTGGAAAAAATACTCATTACAAGTTTATATGTTTCATCTCATTTAAACCTCATGATAGTACTGTGGAGGGAGACAGGGTAAGATACATTATTTCAGTTTTTTGGAGGAGGGAATAACACTAAAAGTTCTATTCCTCAGTGGTTAGGTAACAGGGAGAAGAATTTATTCAAATTTAATTCCTTTGCCAGATCTTGACACCCTCACATTAATCCCCTAAAACTCCATTTTGGGGATCATGTGTTTTGGGATCAATGCATAGAATTTTAGGCAAATTTTAAAATTATAATTATGCTAAATATAAAAATGGTATGCATAAAATATTTTAATGCCTAAATTTAGGGGATTTCAAAATATAACAACCTACTTTCCATAATTACCTGTATTTGAGAAAATTTAAAACAGATGGAAATCAGAGATCGCCTATGTAATCTTAAAAATTTAGACTTTTTAGCTAATTGCAAACATTTTAGACTTTCCACCTAATGCCAAGCATTTTCTATTTTAGAGGTCAAATTTGTTACTGCCACTACTTTTTGCTTGAAGTTTTATATCTTGCCCCCAATCTACAAGGAAACAAAACCACTGCCCTGTGGGTACCTACTGCAGCAAGCATGTGCACTCCACATCTATACTCCTCCATGATGTCTCTTGGCACCTGTCCTTTTTCATTCCAGCATGGATGGTTTGCCCTCTATCCCTCTACCCACTGCATGGTTGACTGCCTTCAACACAAGACCAAGTCAGCTGAGATTAGTCATTAGAAAAAATTAGTGGTTCAATGTTGAGCAATAGATTCAGCAAACATTAAAGTGTTCACTACATTCCAGATACTTTAACAGAGGTTATCACAACAAACTGAGGTAGGTACTATCATTCCAACAGCTCTGAAAGGTTTAATGACTTGCTTAGGGTCATGGAACTAGTTATTGCTAGTATTTAATCCAAGCTTTGGGGGTCTGAATTCATTGCTCTTTTCTACACCAAAAACACATCCTTGCTAAAATCTTAGGGTATGAATAAACATTTGTTACGTTAATAGGAGCAAAAGTATAACAAAGGAAGACCATGCTGAGAAATTAGAAATAAGAAATATTTCTCAAGTGTGATATTAATTGTACTTTTATCTTATACTATATACAAAAACTAACTGAATATGGATCACAGACCTAACATAAGAGCTTAAACTATAAAACTCTTAGAAGGAAATGGAAAAAGCTTGATGACATTGGATTAGGTGATGATTTCTTGGACATGACACCAAAAGCTCAGGCAACGAAAAAGAAAATAGAAAAATTTGATTTTCTCAAAATTAAAAACTTTGCTGCATCAAAGGACATTACAAAAAAGTAAAAAGGCAATACACAATGGGAGAAAATATTCACAAATCATGTATCTGATGAGGGACTAATACCCAGAATATATGAAGAACTTCTATAATTCAACAACAACAATAAAACCCCAAACAGTCCAATTTAAAAATGGGCAAAGGACTTGAATAGACATTTCTTCAAAGAAGATGTAAAAATGGAACAAGCACATGAAAACATACTCAACATCAGTAATAATCAGAAAAATGCAAATCAAAACCACGAGGTATCAATTCACACTCATTAGGATATCTAGCATAAAAGAAAAACAAAATCAAAAAAACCCAGAAAATATGTGTTGTCAAGGTTGTGAAAAAATTGAAACCCTTGTGCATTATTGGTAGGAATGCAAAATTTTGCAGCTACTATGGAAAATAGTATTGCAATTTCTCCAAAAAAATTAAACAGAGTTACCTCAAGATTCAGTAATTCCATTTCTAGGTATATACCCAAAATAATTGAAAGCAGAAACTCAAATAGATATTTGCATACCAAAGTTTGTAGAATCATTATTCACAATAGCCAAAAGCTAGAAACAATCCAAATGTGCATTGAAGAATGAATGGATAAACAAAATGTGGCATGTGCATACAATATAATATTATTTAGCCTTAAAAGGAAAAAAATTCTGGTACATGCTACAGCATGGATGAACTTTGAAAATATTGTGCTAAGTAATATAAACCAGATACAAAAACACAAATACTCTATGATTCCACCTACATTAAGTACATAGAATAGTCAAATTCATAAAAACAGAAAGTAGAATAGTAATTACCATGTAATGGGAAATTGTTTAATGGTTATAATGGGTTTAATGGGATAAAATATAAATCTTTATCACCCCATTTAGTTTCAGATAATGATGACCAAAAAATTCTGGAGGTGGATAGTAGTGATGATTGCACAGCAATGTGAATGTAATTAATTCCATGGAACTGTAGACTTAAAAGTGGTTAAGATAGTAAATTTTATGTTATGTGTATTTCAACACAGTTTTAAAAAATATGCTGCAGTTACTTCAGAAGGGCAAGTTCACAGCCCTTTAAAAAATGTATTATGTGTGGGTTGGGGTCAAAGATTGGAGAGAGGCACACATTACTTTTCTCCGAATATTGACAATAAAGTTTTTTTCAATTATTCAACATTTTACTGTGTATATTAATATTCTTATTCACTTATTTAAAACATAAGCAAGTCATGGCTCCTGTGCTCAAAAAGTTCACAGGCTATTTTGAGTAAACATTATGTCGCATACAAACCTGTGATGCTAAGTCAGTTTGTTATATCTCATTCATTTAACAAACAATTATTGAATATCTAGAACATGCCAGGAATTAGTCTAGGCTTTGGGGACACTATATAAAACAAAGTTCCTGTCCTAATACACCTGACAAATTTGAGAGGAGACAGACAATAAACAAATGATTAAATATGTAATGTTAGATGGTGATCACTGCTGGGAGAAAGTAAAAGTGTAAGGGGGAGAGGGAGGGACTACCTTGGTAAGAGTGGATGATGAATATTTTATAAAGTGGCCAGTGGCCTGTCTGAAAAATAAAAAATGATATTAGAGTAGAGAACTGAATGAAGGGAAAAGAAAGATATTTCTGCAGGAAGAGCATTCAGGCAGAGGAAAACTGAATTGCGAAGACCTGAGAGAAGGCCATGCTTGGGCATTCAAGAAAGAGTATAGAGGTCAGTATGAATGGAGGAGAGGTTTTGTTTTGTTTTGTTTTGTTTAGCTTTTTAATACTACAAATTTTAAAAGTAAGAAGATGAGAGAGAATCAACAAAGGACACTGAGATGAAGTGGCCAATAAGATGAGGGTGAACCAAGTGAGGAAATTATCTTAAGAGGAAGGGGGCGTTTAGTTATCACAAGTGCTGCTGATAGTTCCCCCGAGCAGACAGAGATACAACCATTGGGTTTAGCAACATGAGGTCACTGAAGACTGACAACAGTCGTTTCAGCGGAGATAGCAGGACAAAGCCTGATTCAAGTGGGTTTAAGAAATATGGAAGAAGAGGAAGTAGAGAAAGCCGTACAGATAACACATTAGAATTTTGCTCTCAATAATGAAGAATGAGGAGCAAGCTGGGGGAAAATGTGAGTTCAGGAAGGTTTTTTCTAAATGGAAAAAATAACAGCAAGCTTTTATGCTGAAAGCATGGATTTAACAGGACAAACTGATGTGGGGTAGAGAAGGGGTGGTGGATAGAGTCTTCGAGATGGTGATTAGGAATGTGATTTAATACATAAGTAGAAATGATGATTTTCATAAATGGGCTCATCTACACTTAGAGGAGTGAAGGCAGACTATGTAAACATGGACACAGCAAGTGGGTAGATGTGCTATCAGTGTTGCAGGTGCTCTTCTGATTTCCTTTATTTTCTCAGTGAAATAGGATGCAAAGTCACAAAGACTCCATCTGAGAGTGAGGGAGTAGGTGATATGGAAAGAGAGACGAAGAAAACAGAAAATATTTTCTAGGAACGTGTTTGAGCCTAAAGCAGTAGGGAAATGGTTTGATTGCCAGGCAGCCATTAAGGGATGATTTGAGGTTTGTGGTCATGAATTTAAACACAGAACATCACGTATGGCCCTGTTTTTACTGTCACATTGCCCAAGTGATGGTGAATAGTTTGAGAGTAGAATTTAATAGTGTTGGGGTTTTGACAGAAGAATAATACAGAAAGTAATGAAACAAGGACATTGAGAATGTAAGAAAGGTCATTAATGCAACTGTGAATAATTGAGTATGAACTGTGTATGGAGAGAAATAAGGACATAGTTCACGGATGGAGGAAAATAAAAAGGTGGTAGGACTGATTTGGAAAGTAGGTTCCATTTGAATCAAGAATTTTTGCAGTTGGGACACTAGAGGGAACTGGAACTGGGAAGACAGGAAGCAACAGTTAGAAACAGATGCTTGAAACTGAGATTGTGGAGGGGCTACAGTTATTAGGCCTTGAGTATGATCATGAGAGCAGGTGATTGAGAATGACTGGAATGAGATCGAGGAACTCAGATGCCAGGGGTCTATGTGGAAATACATTTGGAAATCCAGTGAACTGGATGATAAACTCTTCAAGGACAAGTGAGCAGGGCTCTCTGCATTATTTAGAATCAAAATAACATTTAAGAACAGTTTGGAAAGCATCTCATTTTCCACAGGAAGAATTTTTAACCTGGGGTCTATGAAAGGGATTGTAGAGAGTTTCCAGAATCCTCTGAAATAGTAAGCAACCTCTTTTCTTTGGCTAAAGATGTGTTTTTTCCCTAAGAGAATCCATGGCATTCATTAGGTTCTCAAAACGGTCTAATATCCCCAAATATAAAAATTACTACTAATACATAGGAAAATATACAAAATAAAAGTAAAATAATAATAATAAAATAATAATTCGAATGTAATCCATTCCTACAGCTGTCTTTATCTGTAGGCAGAGCAGACTCCTGTTCATGTGGTTGTACAATTTGTTGCCAAGCTCCCATATGCTATCTTTGTTCATTCTAATCCAACCATAGTGGCCTTGTGACTATTCCTTGAATCTGCCAAAATCTTTGCACTTATAGCCTGTCACACTCACTGTTTCATCTATCTGAAACATTTTCTCACCATACATTCATAAAATCCAGCCTCTCATTGCTTCAGATTTCTTGAATGTCTCCTTGTCAAACAAGGTTTCCTATTCCCCGTCTACAATAGCAGCACTGCCCCTCCAGGACCACCCCCAACCCCTTACCCTAATTGGTTTTCTTCAAACCACTTATCTCCACTGGACAGATTAATCTGCATGTTTCTTGATTATTTCAAACAGACTCTATAGTGAAAGTGTCATAAGAGCAAGAATTTTGCTCATTTTGTTTTTGCTATTGTTGTTGTATTCCCAGCACTTAAAATGGTGTCAGATACAGAGTGGCAATTTAATAAATATTAGTTGTTGAATGGATTTCAAATTCTTATCAGTTATTTCTTGGGCAATAGCATTGAAGAAATTGTTAAAAAGCAAATGTTCTCAGAAGGGCGATAGGCCTATGTCTTCCTCTTGAATCTTATTTTATTGCTCTTCCCCTTTTCCATCTCTCCCTCAGATCCTTAAAAGTCATGTAGAAACACACTTAGATGTTCCCTATCCACAAGCCCATCTCTCAGCACTGCTTGCTCTCTGGCTGCAGCCCTCTCTTCACACCAAACTGCCTGGACAGTCACTCTCCACCCTGCCTCCACCTTCTGCTCTCCCTCCTTGGAATCCACTGCAACCCCATTTCCACCCTGCAGCTCTAGGAAGGCGTCTCTCAAAAGGTCAGTGATGACCTCATCGCCAAACATAATGACATGGCTTTAAATATAAAAAGTTATGTTTGGCGTTGTTGGCCAGTTCCCCGGCTTCTCTAGCATCACTCAGTGCTGCTCTAGCCTCTAATCTCTCTCCCACACTCTCCTTTTCAACCTTCAGTACCCAGGACCGACCCCTTCAACCCCATAGGGTCCATCCTCAGTGATCTTCTCACTCAGCACCTTCTTCCTGAACATCTCATTTACTCTCAGGACTTCCCTGGGTGCTATATGTGGCTGGTCTCCAGACTTTGTACTCCACCTTGCCTCTTGAGTTCTAGAGTCACATTTTTACCTGCTCACTCAACATCTCTACCAAGAAGATTGTAAACTCTTTAAAGCCTGTCTATTTATTTTGTATTCCCACTGGCAGATGGGGACACAGAGAGGTTTAGTAACTTAGCTGAGATCACACAGTTATGGAGAAACTGGTCAGAAGCATCATAGTTCAGGATATGAATCTTGACACTGGGTAAATTACTTAACTTTTCTGTGCCTTAGTTCCCACATTTACAAAAGAGGATAAAAGATTAGTCCCTGTGCTACAAATAGGTTGTAAGAGTAAAATGTAAAAAAAAGTATGAAGTATTTAGAAGAGCGCCCAATACATAGTAATAGGCAGGTGTATGTTAGGTGTTATTTTCCTTACCTGGGGTTTAAATCTGTTCCCTTTGCTTTATACGTTACAGTGTAAAATGCAAGACCACAAATGCAGGGAAAGGATTTGAGTAGATAAAGAAAGATTGTGAACTTTTACAAGAAAGATATGCAAAAGGAAAAACAGTAGTGCACTAAATGGAAAGAAAGAAAATCTACATGTTAAGAGTTTCACAGTTAACTTCACTTTAACAGTATTTGGAATATATTTAGTTCATTACATCATAATACTGAGTTACATTGAGTCTAGTATCTAAATGGGAGAGTGTGTGTGGAATCTTTGAGAAAATAATGAACAATTCTGTCATTTTCAAAGTCATAAAATTATTAATTACTTGAAGCTTTTGATAAATAACTTGTCACTTTATCTCCTCAAATGTAAAAATTAGCCCATGTTGTCTGGAAATTAGCTTTCACCAGTGTTTCCACTGTTAAAAACAAAACAAGCTCAGAATGGAGTCACTTATACTAAGCCCCATACCACCAAACTGAGGCTTAATTACAGTGCTAACCTCTCTCAGGAATGGAATCTTACACCATCCAATCAGAAATCTTCTGGTCAGCACTGGTGAGGTAGTCTGAAAGACCCCTGCCATGCCCTAATGGAATGTGACCTTGCCACGCTTTTACTGGTATAACTTCCTTGTTTCTGCTCCCTTCTGCCTTAAAAGTCTTTCATTTTGTATACTCCTCAGAGCTCCTCTCTATCTGCTAGATTGAATGCTGCTTGATTCATGAACTATTGAATAAAGCCAATAAGGTCTTTAAAATTGACTCAGGTGAATTTTTTAAAAATTCCATGTATATTGAGGAATGGCCTTGTCTTGTACTTTCAGATGTCCAAGTACTTAGGAGGAAATGGAAGGTCATCAAAAAAGACCTCTTGGTTTCCCCATATGTGGTTAATAGGCTTCGTTTCTAGTCTGAAAAGCCACCCGTTGTAATAATTATCACAGGATAGAGTTTTGTCAAACTGAACTAAATGTATGCTCCTTCTTTTTGGGCAAAAAGCAGGATGATCTATCCTAAAGATAAATATAGAATATTCTCCCTCAAAGAAAAGGCTGATATCCCACTATCATTGGTAATGCCTATGGTAAAATATCAGACACTAACCAATACCTTCTTTGTCACAATTTTGGTCCTCCAAGAGCTCCCCGTCATTTGACATTTTAGAGCCTTTACATCTGTATCATATTTGACTTTTAGTTATACTCCTCCTACTGGATCCCCCATTTTGATATGTCCTTCAGCAGTACCTACCCACTGTCAACACAGTTCATACTGATCCATGTGTTCTAATACCACTATTCTACAAGTGATGCTACAGACATGAGACAGTTATTCAAAGGTGTATGACTTCTGGATCCACTGAGTTCATTCTCTTCCTGTCTCAAATGGGACAACACTAGAAGGGGGATTGCTGGAACCAGAAACAACTGCACTTGGACTCTGACTCTACCACCTAGTGTTTGATGTGGGGTTACTTGGGCCTCTCAGGGCCTCGGTTTCCTCATCTGTAAAATGGGGCTAATATCACTTACTTCACAAGAAATGAAGAAAACAAGCATGTAAAATGCTTTTAATCAATGTTAGTTCACTTACTTGAACTAGCACGGGAGTCTTTTTCTCAATCGTTGAGAACTTAGAATGTTAACTGACATAAGCACTTATGCAACCAAAACCAGTTTTACTCTTCACAATAGTCCCGGTCACCTCTACAAAGCACATGCTTTCATTTGTAACCAGGAGGCAAGAGTCTGACGTGATAGACAGGTAAGTCATCTGTTTTCTCTTGCATGACTGCACTAATGGCAGTAACCAGTATTTCAGTAGTAACTAGACTGCATTTAATGAGCTGTTTGAAACCTTTATTTAACCTTGTTTTCACTTGATGCTTATTAGCGCCTTACTGAAGAACATGAATTTTAATTAAAGTCGTCTTCATGTATTTGTGCTGAAGATATTATTTTTTTCTACATATCTATGAAAGGATAACCTTGCTCTACCTCAAAGGCATATTTCCTTTTCTTTGAATCACTGCACAAAAAGAAAAATTTATAGGGTGTATGAATGAGGCCTTCTTTGGTAGAACTGAAAGAGGCATGGAGAATGGCCTTTTCCAATTGCTTGATAGATTGTGAAATCTTTCAATGTAATTTGTACTTCTCCACGATGCATTTATCTTACCATGTTCTTTTCATGTTACCTTTTTATTTCTTAGTCACCTAAGGAAATATTTGGTATAAACTTGATACTTCTATCCATGAAATATCTATGAATTTCCATTTAAAATGAAAATATGGTAATAAAAATCTAGTCCTTGAAAAGTACTTTTGAGACCTATAAAATTCAAACAGAATCTAGATTCAATACAATTAAGTTTATTTAATTTGAGTAAGATTTTTTTCTAATACTATATGATCTTAAATAATCATCAGAAAGTAATTGCTCTGAAAAGTGATCCAATCCAATTCTCTGGGTAAAAACTGCTCAAGTAAAAGTGCCCCAAGTTTTAAGAGTTCTGTTCAATCTAGGGGAAATTTATGCATTTTAAAATCTTGAACAACTGGGAATTATAAGGCAAGGGTTGATCGCAGCTTCAGGGAAAAGTAAATATTCTATTTCTATCTATGATAAAAGTTCCCAAAAATATTGAATCATAAAGCACCTAAGGAACTTTAAAAAAATAATAACACTCCATGTGGTTTTGATTGAGCAGGTCTATGTGAATTTCATATTGCGAATCATAATGCAATTATGCTCATATTTTGTGAAAAAAGGAAAATAATTTTTATTTTCTAAAATCCTAAACCTAATTTGCTTGGGGTAGGTAGAGAGGGTGATAACCACATATTCATTATCTTATTACATTGTAAAGACATAAATTTACCTGCAAGTGATAAAGCAACCTTCTGTTTCATAGCTTGGGCATAGATCACTGAGATTGTACTATAAAATGCAACTTTTATTGAAGAACAATTTATGAGGATTGTTGAATTATAATAAAGCCAAAATAATCAGCAAAATGAAGTACATGCAGCCTGTAGGATTTATAGAATTGTCAAAAGGAGTTTCAAAATAAGCAAAGAGATACTTTAAAGGCCATTTGTAAAACATTCAACTTGTGTTTCCATTTGCTTTCAGGCAAATTACATAAAATTTAAATGTTATTCTCAGAAAGTTTGTCTAATAAAATGCACTATCATAACTTTTGCATGGCTAATGTCTGCTCTCATCATGGAAAATTACTTTGCTGTCAAACTTTCAGAGAGCCTCCAAGTGGAATTAAATTTCTGAAGCCTATTTTGCTATTCCACTGTCTCTTTCTCTTTTGGCCATTAATCTAAGCCCAAAGTACCCTGTCCCATAAAACTCACTTCATAAAATATCCCTTGTAAAATAGCAGAAAATGGAAACTTTGAAATTAGAAACAAAATACAAAAAAAAAAGCTACATCTTAACTAGATCTAGGATCTTCAAATTTTCAAGTAGGAAAAGAGGTTAAGGAAGACTTTACCCTAAAAATTGTATGGTTATGCAAAATAGCTAGAATGTCAGGGAAAATGGCTAGCTTTTCTATAGTCCTGATGTTAAAACAGGAGGAAATTAACTGAAATATGGGTATTGAAAATAACTTAATAATTTATTAGTGATGAATATTTTCACATGTCAAATGGGTTAACTGTAAGAATTTTTTTTTTACTTTTATTTAGAACTCTTTTGGAATAGCATAAATACTATATTTCCTTGAATCTGGAGTTAACACATGGCAGAAAGTATACTTCTCATTAAGAAAAAGAACATAAACATATTCATGTTCTCTAGGTTTCGTTTGGTAAGAAACACAAAGGGAAATGATAGTTAAAAATGAAATTTTAAAAAGATAAATGTTACCTCTATTGATGCCTTAAAATACCATTGTTAAATGGATGGAAGGTACCATAAAAGGTTAACAAGTCTCCAACATGTGGTCAGTAACTCCCTTTTCAACAAAGGCAGGCTCATAACATAGTACCTGGCACACAAATTATTATATTTTTGAAATATAAATACATATATTATCTAATGAATCCTTACCTAATTTTACACAATCCGATTCAAATTCCACACAAGCATGCCATTAAATACATACATATATTAGATTAACACATATATTCAATGTTAACATGAATATTTAGAAATATCTCACAAGGAATAAGATGTTATTGATGGCATACCTTCCCCTCCTTACTAACCAATGCAATGATGTGGGAGGGCCACCTTAGAATAATAAAGCCTGGTTATGCTGTGGAACCATGGACAAAAATCAATCTTTCTAAGTCTTAGAATTCTCATTTATAAAATGGAGAGTTTGGATATGTAATTTAATTTCTAAGGCTCCTTTGAGTTTTTAGGACCCTGACTTAAAGCACTATTTCCTCCTAGAATTTTCTAAAGTGTACATTTTTTTTTCAGATCAGTACTTGTATTTCTCTGGAATCCCCTGGCACTGCTTAATGTGATGTTGAGCATGTGGATACTTGGCTATTCATTAATAATAAAACCTAAGTTTTTAATAGTACTTTACAGAATAAAATCTCTTTTTCAAACACCATTGCTTTTGGTCCCCAGTTCTCACAACCTCTAGAGAGGAGGGGCAAAATTAATTCTCTTCATTTCATTAAGGAGAGAACCAAAATTCAAGAGGATTAGAATCCTGCCTAGATTGTAAATCAAAGGAGTATCTAATCTACCCCCAAACTCTAGTTTTCTGATCCCTCATCCAGTGCATTCTATTAATGAAGTTATTTTTGAGTCATGCTTATTGTAGAGATAGGTTATTTTTCTAAGTTTCTAATTATGAAAGATATAGAAATATTTATGGCTATAACTCTTGCATGTGTCTATATTTTAATGACATATTTGTAGATTCCCCATTTCTGTCATCAGTATATACCTACATGGTGGACTCTACAGTCTACATTCTAGTTACTCTCCCCGGAGATTCAGAATCCGCAGAAAATAGTCAGATATTTCAATACACAAGTATGAGATGCAGTTTTGTCTTAGCCGTTATCCAGATATAGCATAAGCCTTTATCTATAAAATTTTCTTTGTAATTTCACTGAATGAGCAACTAATAGGAAGCAAATTGTTTTTTATTCTAGTTTTTGTGTTCATATGGTGCACTTTGTTTGAAAAAACTTTAAATTTGGTGCATTGTTTTCTTTAGTTATCTGCTATATGTTACAGAATTTGCTTACATTTGCTGCTGGGAATCTGGATTATAAAGCAAATCTCTAAAACTTTCAAAGATTTGGAAACATAGAGTATGTCCACTGTACACAATGCAATTATGCAATGAACACGTAACTAGAAAATACCCCATATGCTTGGAAGTTAAGAAATAGTTTTATGAAAAAAAAGAAAATACATAAAAAAAACTATAAAAAAAAGAAATACTTTAATGACTAATCCATTATATGAGCTATTTTTGAACTGAATTATAAGAAAAAATACAACATATCAAAACATTAAATGCAGATAAACAAAATATATATAGCATTATGCTATAATATATTTAGCATTATGCTAAAAATACAAGCAAAATGCATATAGCATTAAATATAGATATTATGAATGAAGAAAGGCTAACAGTTAATGAGCAAAATATTCATTTCAAGAAATTAGAAAAAGAGCACCAAAGTAACTACTGCTTTTCTCATGTGGCCTATGGTTTGGAAGTGAAATTTTTAATACATCTATACAAAATAAACATCTTTATATGACGACAACATGAGAAACAAAATCAGAAAATATAGGCTGACTTATAAATTAAATTCAATAATCATATTTAATGCCTGCTGTGCAAGCATATGGTATTCATTTGGTGATTTTATTAGTGGGTGGATACACAACACTATGCCAATCAACCAGTTTATAGTATACATAACATTTTTTAAATTAAAAGAGGTTTGAAGATGTTCAGTATAATGTCACAGGCAGCAGACCAAACTAGGCGATCTTCTTTTGAATTTTATCTTTATAGAAACTGCAGTGTAATATGTTTCATCTAAGACGAAAAGCTATGAAGTCTGTCATTAAAATTGCCCCAATCTTTAAAAATTACTACTCTTAAAAATTTTTGCAATCTAATTGGTATCTTACACAGATCTACATCATCAGACTATTAAAGTGTTTTGTGATATACTTATCAAAATCATCATGTTAAATTGGGTATCAAAGTGGGAGAATTAGTATATAATCACTGTGATTTCTCATTTTTAGGAATTAAAATATCAAATGTCATCTTTGACAAGAATATCCAAAGACTGTATTTAATATTTTTCCTGAGTTATATAACATGAAAGACATAGTAGTCCCTTAATGTTTTTGATACCATCACTGAAATTCATTGAAAAATACTATTTATATCCTGGCTCATGCTACAAAACATATGAATATGAAGAAGGTCTTAAATATGCAACAAAATATTTACAAAGAAAAAAAGAACAAAGCTTAAAAATACCCCAGGATCGGCATACACAAGTGAATTGCACAGTTTCTTTTACTATTCTTAGCAATGTCTACAAATTAGCTTCGATCTTCTTAGCTATTATAACTTAATTATACATAATTTTTCTCCAGACTTTACCACTCTGAGTGTATGAATGAAATCGCATTCATATGTATGATAAGATTCTACTAGCTTTGGCCTCCACCTAAGGAGTCTCCTTTCGACATTTCCTCCATCCTTAAGTGTCTCTGGAAGCCCAAGCTGTAAAGATATTATCTTCCCAATTCTGATGAGCACTGTGTTATTACTTCCCTCAGGTCATCCACTGCACTTCACTTGTGGATATTTTGGGCCCTTGACACTTGCCTGGGGGCCTGCTACTCTCATACAGTGACCTCAATGGCCAAAGTGTGTCCCTTATACGTCCCACAACACAATTGAGTCCAGGCTTTAATATTAAATGAATCTCTGTTAAAGACCAAAAAAACAACTAAAACAAATTACTAATTACAACTAGCTCTTTTACAAAGGAAACACGGTCCACAGCAATATAAGCATCCTCAAATCCATGCCATTGTGTACACAGTCACTCAGAACATTCAGCTCATTGCAGCCTTGGCTTCTTAAACATCTCCACTTCCAGCCATGGCTCCTGCTTTACAATGATGTCATCTCTTTTGTGCTTTCCACTAGACAAGGAAACAATTTGCACCAAAGGTAACTTCACCTTTGCAAGACAGAGAACTTCTTGCATCTTTAAAGTAATAGTGTTTGTGTATGTTGGGTTTTCTTTGCTTGTTTTTCTCATTTCTTCTCTCTCATTTCCTCTCTCTCTCTCTGTCTGTCTCTCTCTCTCTTTCTCTCTCTCTCTCTCTCTCTCTCACACACACACACACACAAGATTTCAAAGATCTTAGGAGGATATTTTATCCAGAGGTCAGGTTCAAAGTGCCAGTTTTGTCTTCCCTGAAAGACGCCTCTGCAAAATAAAAAAGCTTGTAGCAAACAGAATACAGAAATGGGCACCTCATTCTGAAGTGACCACAGAGACAACTGCATGCCCTACATCCTAATTTAGTGATAACTGCCTTGTTCCTTGGCTTTTCACCAGGTCTGTACTCAGCTCTTAGGATCAACCAGGATAATCTTTACAAGTAGATAGATCCCTGGGCTTAACTTTTGGGCTGGGAGGAGGTGACTAGTTTCAGAGTCTTTATTTAGACTGATAACTACCACTTTTATAACTTCAGCCTGAACCTCTCTGCCTCATCGTCATCTTCACTTAGATGTTTAATAGACATCTTAAACTTAGTATGTTTAAAAATGAATGGCCAGTATCGCCCCCTCCATTTCTGACCCTCTCTCAGTTATCCCCATCTCAGTTAACAGAGAGGTCACTCTTCCAGGTACTCCACCTACATAACTCCTAAGTTATCTGGGGCTTTGTCTTTTACACACACCCCATATCAGATCCAACACCTCCACTCTGGACACAATTTCTTGCCTCCAGTACACTGATAAATACTTGCTTTCTCTCTTGCCTTCCTGTAGTCTATTCTGACCAGAGCAGCCAAAGTGATCCTTTTAAAATCTTTGTTCCAAACCTTCCAAGCTTCCCTATCTCACTCAGGGTAAAAGTTGACCTCTCTTTTATGTCTTACAAGACTCTACATGATCTTAACCTATTTACCCCCAAACCTCCTCTCCTATCACATCACACCTCCTTTTGCTCATACCTCCTGTACCCACTCACTTGCTATTCCTTGAACACTCAGGCATGCTTCTGTTTAGAGTATAAAATCATATTGTTCCCTCTGCTCTTCCCCCAGGTATCTGTGTGGTTTTACTCTCTCATCCTCTTCAAGTCTTGGCTCAGGTCTCTCAACAAGACCACCCTGACCACTGTAGTTAATGTCACTACACATCCTGGCACTCTAATTTCTCCTTATCTCAATACTCTTTGTCCTATTTCCATGGCAAATTCCATCTCCTAACATACTAAATAATTTGCTTATTCATCATATTTATTATTATGTGTTTCCTCTAATGTAAACTCTGCAAGAAAAAGGGTATTTATCTGTCTTGTTCAGGAGTCTAGAATAGTGTCTGACAGATTCACAACAAATGCTATAAATATTTCTTAGAGGAATAAATGTGCTATCATCAGGTTTTTAGATGTATATGTCTAACACGAAAGGATGACAAGGTAAGCCATCAAAATTTGAATTTTTTAAAAACATCAATATTTTAACATTTATCCATTTTAGTGTAAATAATTTAAAAGATTTACCTTTCTAAAATATTTTAGCCCTACTCACGAGAAATAAAAAACAAAAACAAAAACCTTGAACTTTTTCAAATTAATCTTGAATTTTAACTTACTCTATGGTCACAAACAATTGAAAAAGTAAAACCTAAAGTTTTCTCTAGTGAAACAGAGAGATGAATTAAGGTAAAATATAGTAGAACTAAAATTTCCATAAAAGAGTGGATGTATTTTCCAGGGATACCAGATCAGAGAGAGTAAGTTAGAGAATGAAATAGAAAATGTGGAAACAATAATATTTATTGAATACCATTCAGGAGCTGGGCTGAAATTTTTATTTTATATTTTATTATGTCTTTTTTTTTTAATCAAGCAATTTACTTTTGAAAGGGTAATATATGTAATGGTACAATATTCTAAAGGTGTCAAAGGGTATACCATAAAACGCACATCTCTTTTCTGTCCTTGGCACCTGGCAGGCACCTAGTTTCTCTCTTGGAAGGAAAGATCATGATGTTTCTTTTATAACCTTCTAGTAGTGACCTACACACATAGAATCGCGTGCAAGTATGCATAGTGACATTTTTACACAAGTGATAGTTAAGTCTTGTTTTAAAAATGAGGTAATCAACTCAGAGAGCTTTAACAGCAATCTCAAGATAATCCAGAGAATAAGGGGGTAGAGCTGGCATTTGAGCTCCTACCTGTTTGACTCTAAAGCCTACACCAAGAAAAATTTCAAGTATTTCACCCAAGACAGTTGAAAAAGAATTGACTTGTCTTCCACAGAAGCATTTTTCTTTCATTTCATGGCCAGTTAAGAAGTAAGTGATTTAAGATCCTTTGTTCTTTTCCAGGAAACTTCAATGAAACAAAATCTGAGATAAAGGTTTGTAAAGGCAGACCTCTCTGTTAATGGTTAAACCCTCATCATGTGAGGTTAAAATAGAAGATAGCTAGAAGCTGAGTTTTGCTTTCCCTCTGGCCTAAATGTAAAAGTCATTTGGTTGGAAAATGCTTGATTTAAATACTGGTAAGTAATTTTTAAATTGTTTAATTTTGTTTAAAGTGCCAGATATCCCTTTAATAAATAACTGGCCCTATCTCACATTAATAACCCAAGGGGAAGGGAGTGTACATAGACTCTGCTACAAAGAAAGCAATTTGCCTAACTTCAACTGTGAATCTAATTTAAAGTTGTAAACTCTGAAATTAATACTAAACCCTTTGGAGCCTGCAATCTAATAGCTAATTTGTGCTATGCTTCTGTTCAGTATCAATATTAATGCACTTGGATATCCATTTCATTTTGTTAAAATTATGTTTCCCTCATGATCTTAATAATTTACTACTTCCTTTGCCTCTGATACAATCAAGGGTTGAAAACTCTGTTAACTGTAGCATGAATTTGGCCCTTGTAAAATTGCTTTTTATCTTTAATGTAGTGAAACTTTCTCCAATATACATCAAGTGCCTAATTTAAGACAGGTGCCCTGCTAGATACTGGGCAATAAGAATGAATAGGGCAGGCTCTCCATTCTCAAAGAGATTTCCATCTGGTGGGAAATACAGGGATGCACATAAACAATTATAATGCAAAGCCATTTACAAAGAGATATAAACAAAGTTCAATGAGAGCACTGAGGAGAAACTATTGATTTTGATAGAGAGAATCAGAAATAGCTTCATGAAGAAGGGAGATTAACTTGGAAAATTTAAAGAGATTTATGCTAGATGATGGAAAAAAATCTAAGAAAAAGGCATAGAGTTATGGCAGTACATGGTCATCTTTAAAGGAAGGACCAAGTACTTTTATGGGAAAAAAGGAATGCCAGCCACAAATGAAATGATCGGTTTAAGTCAAATCACTGCTCTCAGAGATTTGAAATCTTACTGAACTCAAACTACCTCATGCTATGCTGATGTAAAGCCAGCCAGTATTTTTTGTTGTTGTTGTTTGGGATCTACTTCTTATCTGTAAACCCGAAGCTTTTAAGAAAAATAATGTACCTCTTAAATTATATACTGATTTTACATCAATAGCGCAAAGAAGCCAATATGGGCAAAGGAAAGTATACAGACAGGAAGAAATCATTTCTCCATTCAGTGTATGTTGATAGGAATCTCCAGGAATTCAGGGAGACTGTTAGACTCTTCTAGTAAGAAAGGGAAATGATCGGGCTTAAAAGGAAAAGAGTAGACAAAAATGGTGAATGAGGCCAAGGACACACATAAAACACTTCAGTATTCTGTGGTCTCTGGCATTTGTGGGTATGTATTTCCTGTATGAATCAGTTCAGACCACCTAGTGGTGAACCACAGATTGCCTAGAAAAGTTTCCTCCTGTGTTCTCACATGGCTCAGGCGACTTCCCCTCATGCTTCAGTAGCCCCTCATGCGACTTCCCGTGATATTTCCCTTCTTTGGTACATTTTACTGAGGTATATGAATCACATCTATCCAATTGACTCTGGACTCCACGTGATCTTGTCCATTCCATTTCTTCAATCCACAGAGCAGTCTTTAGTTCACCTTAACTTTCTGTCTAGCTATACTCTTAGTTCCAGCCCTGGATCTCAAAATCTTACCTTGTACCCAAGCTCTGGGCTGCTACATGCCTGGGACAGTAATTTTACCTTATTCCAAATTTGGGGTTCAAATTGTTCTATTCTTTTCTTTAGTAAAACAGATTGAAAATCAGTCTGTGAACAGAGGGAAGAATTCAAGACAGAAAGGCTGTGCAAAGAAGGAGGAATAGTTTGAATTCCTGTAAAAAGTGTTATTGTAACACCAAAATAAACTAATCTGTTCTGATAAATGGTATATTAATAGGCATCTCCTATAAGGAGGTAGGTAGAATAAAATGTCATTGCTATGGTGATTTTAGTCTCAGGAGAATTGAAAACAACCCAAGTGAGGGTACAGACCAGACCTTTAACTGCTAAGTTTATTTATTCAGAAAGCTCTTTGCTGTGGATGCCAGGAGCAGGATTTTGATATACTCAAGTCCATATTTCAAAATGGAACTTTCTGAGGAAAAGGGAAGCATCTGTGGGTGAACAATTTAATTTTTTTAAATATCATAAGTAAACAGGATAAACATAGAATCTGTCTGAAAAAGACATACTTTCCATTTCTCTTTGCCAAAATCACATACTGACCTCCAACAGAGCCAGTACAGGTCAGTAAAATAATATGGCCATTGGGTCCTTGGGACCCTAACTACAACAACAAATTGAATGGAAAAGCTTTTCAGTGACAGGCATTTATGTTTAGATTTCTGTCATGTTTTATGTTGTTCTTGGTCAGAGACCAGGTTGGTGGAATTTTTAGTAGTATTTCTGACATTGAAATGCACTTAAAATTTCTGTGAACCATCAATTTTCTGATTAGGAAGATTAAGATTTGTCAAACTGCCTTCCTTCCCAAAGCCGTAGGCTTCTAGATGTTGTACTCAGTCTGAAAATTGAAACACCAACACAAACACACACACAAACATATGTTCAAAAGGAAAGATATTTAAAGTCCCTGGAGGGCAGCAGTAGGGGAATATTTTGTCACACGGTAGTTATAGAGTACAAGCAGATTGGGATTTCAAACAGTTAACTGCCTCATCTCAGAGGAACAATCTGGGACCAGGTTAGGAGCAAACTCTGAAGAACATTGTTGTTTACAATGATTAAGTAAACTGGATCTTACTCAAGAGGTAAAAGGAAGTCAAATGAACTTGTAAGGACAAAATTCATATTATCACATTTGGTTTTAAGGAAACTAACTTGTGATAGAAAGGAACCTGAACTAGTCTAAAGAGACTACTGACAGAGAAACCATATAGGAATTTGTTAATATGGTAGAGACAGATAATAATAAATTACCTATTTATTCTATTATGAGATATTAATCAATATTGACAACTAACAAAAAAAGGGAAGAAAAAACATAATTAGACTAAATCAATAGGAATACATCCCTCTTAAACACACATCTGTAGTTTAATTGCAAACAGACATTGCTTTAACCTTAACGAGGATGGTTCTAACTCCTGAACTACACTCCACAGGACATCTCTTAAAATGTCACCTTTTCCAAGTCATTGCCAATTGCTGTATAGGGGTACTTTTATAATAGAAACATATTTTGTCTCTTCTTTTTCTTTCTACTTTTACAAACTTTTAATCAAAACAATGTTTTATTCTTTAGCTACATATCCCATAACTCTAGAATAAAAAAAGAAAATAAATTAATTTTGCTATATTATTTCTTCCATTGTACTTCCCATTAATAGAATCAAGTCCTACTCTGTAGCAGCAGTGAATAGAAGAATGGAAGGTATTTCATGCTAGTCTATTTTTTGAATTTTTTATTGAAGTATAACATACACAGAGAAAAGTGCACAAATGTTAAGTTACAACTTGATAAATTTTCACAAATGAACACATCATTGACATCAAGACCAAGAAATAAAATATTATCAGGACCTCAAAAGTTCTACTTATGCCTTCTTTCAGTAATTACCCAACCCTCCCAACAAGAGTAATTATTATCCTGACTTCTAAAACCATAGATTAGTTGTGCCTGTTTTTGAATGTATATAAATGGAATTATACCATATACACTCTTCTGTGTTTGGATTCTTTAATTCAGCATGATCTTTGTGAGATTCGTTAGTATATTGTTCCTTTTAGATATAATCTGTTTCCGCAATTTATTGGGCTTTTGGATAGCTTTCAGTTTAGGGCTATGAGAGGCAGTGTTTCTATGGACACTTGTGCTTGTCTTTAGACGAATATATGTATGCATTTCTGTTAGGTATTTCCCTAGGAACTGAATGGCTGGGTTGTAAAGGATGTTCTGTTCAGCATTAGTGTGCTGGCTGCTGTATCTTTATTTGAGGATAAGCAGAAGTGGTTTTTCACAAAGAATGTGTACATATAGAGCTGGCTACATAATCTGCAGGGCACAGTACAAAATAAAAATACAAGGCCCCTTTTTTTAAAAGCAAGAAAAAGTGCAGTTAGAAGTATACATGTTTTTCCTTTTTCTCATGATCTTTCTCTTCACTTGGTATACAGTTAGATTCCCAGTAAAGAAAAATCAAAAAGTTGAACTACTTAGCATGAATTTTACCATTTGTATCTATGTTGTAGAATATCAGTTTTAAATACAAATATAAGAACATTCATTTTGTATGTGGAATCAACCAAAGTTACCTAATTCTTATTTCAGAAGCTGCCTTGAGCTAGCCAGAACCAATGCAAGCCAGATTCAACCAGGTTGGAAGAAGGAAGAGAGGGCTCCCAGGCAAGAGCTGACCAAAGAAACTCGGTGCCTGGAACATGGGATTCTCATAGTTGCACGCAGACCCTCACAAACAACCAGGAGTCTCTACCATGGTTAGGTCAGTTCTGATGAATGCCAGGTTTCTCCTTTCACTAGTCACTGGAGTGACAATACGGGCCCCAGCTTGGAGTGGCCTCTGAGGAAACTGAGGCAGGCATCTCCCCTTTCCATGAACCCTCTGCCCCAACCTACAAAGAGGCCATCCCTAGGTACATACAAAAATGCCCATTCATCACAAGGGGACTCCTATGAAAAAAAATGCTTGTGGTAACTCTCTTACATCTTCCTATACCTTTCAGCAACATTTGTGATTATATTTGAAATACTAAAATCAGAAACAAAAGCTTCTTTGACATGAAAAAGGAGAAGATGTTATTAAAAGACAATATCCAATGAGAACTGAATGATAGGGAAAGGAAATAGAAAGGACTGTGGCTTGACCAAAAAGAGAACAGGAACCTCTCTGAAAAGGAGAGAGCTGAAAAGCAGAAAAAGCAAATAAGCCAGGAGTCAAGTTCAGGAGGTCAGCTAAGGTAAGAAAAAGGAGGAAATTTCCAGACCACTTGGAAGTCAAGCATGTCCGTAGAAAATACACAATACATGTTTGTGAATTAAAATTCTACAAGTCAGAGATTCAGCCAAGAAAAATAGCCAAAGTAAGACTGGTGAGCTCTCAACCAAGGCCACTTGCAATATAATTATTTAGAGTGTTTGATGACAGGAGGTAGGTGATATTAGACCTATAGATTTTGACTACAGCTACAGAATCTTAAACCATTTAGATGAAATCTGCCTCTACCTGAGGGGGAAGTTCTGGGATCACATGAGTATCAACTGAAGTAAAATGTATGTGAAAGAAAACATATCATAGCAGGGGAATATTATTACCAACAGGCCAGGCCACCCTCAGGAAGACAGACCTGGGGAAGAAGGAGGTGCAGGGCCTAGAAGCAGATTCTAATCCACTTGGGAATGGAATTCTGGCATTCCAAGTTTCTCAAATGTGGTCAAGAAGAGAGACTTGTACAGACTCTAAGAGGACACTTTCAGTTGTCTCTGTGGGCTCCTGAGACCGTGAGGTGGGTATGGCCAGAGGAGGACCAGCGCAGGAACCAGGGTACAGGCCCCCAGAACTCAGCTGTAAGGGCAGCCCTGATTCCCACCTTCGCTACCACCATCATCATCCTAACCAGCTAACTCACCGGTCCGTCTTTACTCCCTGCCCTGTAATATTCTGATCTCTGATTTTCCTTAACCCAGGGAATGGCTCTGGTTGTCACAACTCTCTAACTGTATGACTTCTTTTTATTTTTATGAGTTATGACAAATTCAAGGTTGGCTTGTAGTGAAGGATGGCCATTTTACTTTTCCTTGTTTCAGCAATGCTAACAAAAAGCACACTGAGCAACAGAGCATGTTCTTTTTGGGATAACTTGAAGAAAAAGAATGTGTTTGAAATAGGCAGCCCCTAACTTCTAGGGATTTTAGAAATAATTTCATTAAACTCTGACATCTTCCAGCACCACTTGAACACTATAGACAATTTTGCCCTCTTATTTCACTGCTTCTACAATTTATCCTGCTGTTTCAAAGTAGTCCTCAAAATTTCCATTTCTTTCAATGGCTGTAAATGCAGATAAGTGCTTAAAATTTCTAATACACTAACAATGGCCACAGTTAGGGGTAGTTTCTAGATGTTTGTTTTTCTCTAAATGTCTCAAACTGATGAAATCCAATTTCTTAGGGAATAACTTTGAAAGCTAGTCAGGTGATTGGCCATATTTGGAAGATACTTTTAGGACCTAGTTATCAATAGTAGTTTGAAGTATAAAAACTAAAGAAAATAGTGAGTATGAGATTAAAATATCCATCGTGACAGGGTCACATCAGAGAATAAGTCATTTTTCTTCATAATGCTTTGGAATGCTTTTCCATGCATGTCACAAACTAATCACTTCATTTGAAGTATTTCAAATGTCAGCGTTGGCCTCTTACACTGACATTTTATAATGTCACAGCAGCCTACTCTAGCTCCTCAATGTAAAATCACAGTATGACCCTGTCACCTCTGTTCTGTTGTGTGCATATAAACTTTCTTGAACTTTATAAGTTTATTTTTAAGGCAATGAATCTGAACCATAACTAGTTAATGTTGATCATTTACTTGATGCTAATGTTTTAGGACATAATCTGGATTAAGAAGGTGAACTGGTAAATATATCATTTGTCATATACACATTCAGTTAGTCATATGCCAAAAAATATGAGAAATATGTACATATACCTACCTAAAATAGGGGTATGTATATCAAGGCATTTACAGCATCCACACATAAGGGTGTTATGTGACAGAGTCCTCCATGGGTCCCTAGCACTCCTACCTGTCCTGCCAGGTGTGCTGGGACTGCAGGGCTATGACTGATTTTTACCCAGACCATTTCTCTGGTTGTGTTTGCAGCAAGCAACCTTGAGGGATGAGGTAATAATTCCCTTTGAGACAAAGAGGAGGCTTGCCTACTATTTGCTATGAAAAAGTGGGTTAACCAAGCTCAGTGTTCCTCAGCTGTGATGTAAAGTTACTTCACGGACAGTGTCTAAAAGAATCCATATTAAGTTGCCCCTGTGGGACTTGGGGGCAAGGGTAGCAGATACACATGCTGATACTCACGCTGCTTGCAGGGCCCTGAGTAGTAAAGCTCTTTGCTTCTGACCCCAGTAGCCTCATGTCTTCTGCCAGAATCTATGAAGTAGTGATAGGCTAATTTAATTGCCTGTAAGTAAGCTTAAATCTATTCCAAGACAAAGGGATGCAAATATAAAATACTGAAACAAAATTTAAATGGGATATCCAAATAGTTCAACTTTATATTTCATTTCCAAGGCAAATGGAAAGAAGGAAATAAACTAAGGAAGAAAGAAAAGAAACTATTTTACAGACATCAAGACAAGGTCATTTAACTCATTGTAAACCAATGCTCACCCCCTAAAAAGATGTTAATTTTCCTTTTAATTTGTGTGGGTGTTCTGCCCAATTTCCGGCTGGACTAAAAGAGTTGCCTACAAGAGTTGACTTGACACACTGCAGAAAGCATTTATTTTAGATAAGATTTTGAAAACAAAACACAGCTGCTGCTGAAATGTATTTAAGCAGTAAATACATTTCATCTTCAGTCAAGGAAACCATTAGCCAATCTGCTTCTAAAGTGAGAACTTTAACACCATAAAAAATAAAATCAGCAGTTTAACATAGTGTATCTCAAATATGTGAGGTACATAAGTCAAAATTCAATGCTTTGAACAACACATTTCATTTGAGCTGGGCCTTAGAGTTCCATTGAAATAACTATAAAGTAGTGGTAGTTAAATATGAACATCTGGATAGGCAAAAATGTGCCTTGACAACTAGTATCACAACTACATTTGGAAAAGTTATACTTATTTTACAGTTGAAAACTAACAAAACAAAGCAAAACAAAACAATAACAACAAAAAATGCTTACTAATGGCCATAGTAGACAGGCATATTGAGTTCAATCATGCTTGTATTTCACTTGTTTTCTAAAAAATTAATCAGTTAGTTAATTATTTAAATAGCATTTATCAAAGGTAGCAGACTAATTGTACTTGCTAAATCCAGAATTCTTTGGTGTGAAATACATATTATGAAAATCAATTATACTTATGGGATTTAGGCCTGCTTACTGATCACTCCACATCCGAATATGTATGTTCTAACCCTTGCCTTTCTGAGCTAAAGTATAAATAAAAAATACAGCTTACTAGCTTGTTAAGGCATTTGGTAAAGTAAATACACAAACCAAACTTGGAGAACAAGGAGGATAAGTAGAGGTCTTGCGTTTTAACTCACATGAATATTCCTATTAGCCAATCTTTCTCACACACACAAGAAACATAATTAAATGGAAATGTAATGTGTATATGTGAATACTCCATTGCCAGTTATGTCAATAGCTGAATCACACTAAAATAAATATGGATATTCCTATCTTTAAGACTTAGCAAATATCCCCATCAACTGTGAAAAAATTAACCAATTTCTGAATTTGTCTTGGTACTCATAGTACAGGGAAGATGGTAAGAGTAAGCATATAAGCATATCATAAAATTTTAGGCCAAAATGATTATTATAAAAAGTAAATTTTATTCCAGTTTTTCTTGTTCTTATAAAATAATCTAGCTTTGAAAATAAAATTGTAAAACTAAGAAACATTCAAAACAATACTTCAATCATTTCTGAATGACTAGATTTCATGTCTACATGGTTTATGTGGCTTTTATTATAAGCATATGTCATCCTCATCTAAGTTTTACATGTATTGGTTAATACTAAAATCATTGGTATCAAATTAAAACTGCCTAAGGCATTTATTTCTTAAAAATAATTTCATGGTACATTTTTAAATGGTTTTAATTAAGGTAGAGTTTTGGTAGTAATGCTGTTTCTATGACAATGCATGATTTCAGTGTAGTTTCTTCAATGTAATTAATATTCAAAGTGAACAATTCTAATTGAGAACACAATGAAATTTTAGGCTTTTCATTCCAAATGACTCTCTCCCTTAAAATGACTTATTTGCAGTATTTCCAAGTTGCATTGAGTTACAGGGATTTGAACAGAAACTAAGTTTACCAACAATTTTAGTAGTTGTTTATATTCCAAGATAGGCAAGTCTGAGTTAGATAACATCTAACATGTAAGAGCTGCACAATTTGAAAACAGCTAAAGGTCAGTTTAATTGTACAAGAGCTTTTAAACTACCCTGCTGAGTGTTGATACTACTAAACAATGGAACCATACAAACATGCAAAGATATTTTACAAAATTGCTGAAATTCCAGAGACAGAAGACTTTAACAGAAACTAAGGAATGCTTTGATAGCACAATAGACTACAGAAAAAAAAAAAGCCAGAGATTACATGGCCTTGGGGGAAATATCCTATGTTAAATACCTTTTCACATCCATTCAAAAATGAAAAATAATATCTTGAGAATTTTTATACTAATTAATAATTTATTAACCTTAAAATAGAACTTTCTCATTATCTTCTATGATTTAATCATCTTTATGCTAAATGGTTCTTATGAAAGAAAGAGAGCAAGAAAGAAATTTTTTTTAAGAGAGAAATGAGAAAAGGAAGAACAGAGAAGAGAGAGAAAACTAACATCTAAACATTGAGAAGACACCAATACTTTCAATCATACCTGAAATCAGTTCATTTTTTAAATTATCTTAATGTATATAAGGACAAATCTTAAAGAACAATATTATATTAATTATCACAAATTCACTGACCTTTCTTTAGAATAGGAAGTCAACCTACAATGTTAAACGACTAAGTTCTGCTGAATTATACTGCCAACAAGCTTTTGAGAGCTGCAGAAAGTTCACTCTTCTTTGGCTATTAGGATCATTATATTTAAATAAGAATATCACTACTTCATATGTATCAAATCTCAGCAGAGATAATTAACATGAATAATGCCCTGGAGGAAAGACTTATGAGAAATTTGAATGTTTATAAAAATACCTCTTAATGTTTTCTGAAATTGAAATAATTAAACTTAAAAAGACAAAAGTACAAAGTAATATTACTTTCAAATTCATATTGAACATCCAATAATCACTCAAGACACCTTCTCCAAAGAAAAGCTGTAAGAATCTTTAACATGCTTCTGCACTATCTGTGAGCTTTTCAAAAACACTTGGCATTTGAGGAAATGATAAATACTTAGACCACAAAGGTTACTTTTTTCCATAGAGCCTCATAGCAATTCTTTATCCAAAGCCTAAGCAATAATATATTACTTAAGAGTAAGAATACAATAGTACTGTGTCCATTTTTTAATTTTTGTTATTAAATTATCTTGGATGGAGTCTGGATAAAACTAGCTTTGTAACTGTTTTTTCTAAGTAATGTTAGGTTCCAGACTTAATTTTCATTTAAATTGTCTCATTATGCATTTCAAAGGCAGCTCCACTTACTTAAATACATGCCTCAAAGAAATAAATTGTCTTTTATCAGTAGATCATGAAATATACTAGATTTCTGAGCAGTTTGTCCCAAGGTAGCATTTGGCTCCACGGATGCCTGAGCTCTAGAATTCTAAATCAAGGAAGATGGAGGTGGGATAGGCAGTGGACACCACTTTGACTGTGATGAGCAGTGCTGCAGTTCTTACCTCTAGTGAATGGACATTTGTTGGTTGCCTTTCAATCATTTCTTAGCCACCTTCTTGTTTCCTCATAACTGCTTGGATTTCTCAACTCTGTGTTTTGGGTGTGCATGACTCTACTCTTCCACACTCAGAGTTATCTTTTCAAGGACATATCCACTGGAGTCACCTTTTCATATAAATTCCTAATGGCTTCCTAGTGCTTATATGTTCATCAGAAGCTGTGGACTGCCTGAGCCTAACTTTCCTTTCTAGACTCATGTCCCTCAAATCAGCCACTCCCACCCTCAGGGGACACCTAACCAATTGCCATTTCTTAAGTCTGCTTATATTTTCATACGCCCAGTCTTTTGCTCATGCTCTTTCACCTGCATGCCTTCTAAAATCTTAATACATTTCCAGGTAACCTCCTCTTTGAAGGTTGGTCTGACTCGCTAATCAGAATTAGTCTCTCCTTTGTATTATCCTGCAGTGATGTTTTTTAATCCCTCATCATCTCCATTACCTAATCATAATTTTTATTTTTCATCTGGTATCATCTCTGTGCCTTCAGATTTGTATCGTAGTATTTATTGCACTGTATTATATGGTATATCTGTTGTTTTCCTAAGACAGTAAGAGTTTCTCAGCAGCAGGGATAACTAACATTTATTGAGGGCTTACTCAATAGCACCAGGCATGATTCTGAGTATTTAAAATGCACAAACCCATTTGATCCTCATAATAATTTTAGGAGGTTAGACGATTATCATCCTGATGTAAAAGACGAGGAGACTAAGGCAGAAAGAAGTAATTTCCTCAAGGATTTTTTCTTGCCATTGGAAGCAACAGTATTCAAACCCAGGCCATTTGATTTTATAACCCTCATTCTTAACCAATTCTCTACATTGCTCGCTTGCTTGCTTGCTTGCTTGCTTGCTTTCCTTCTTTCTTTCTTTTCTTTCTCTTTCTTTCTTTTCTTTTCTTTTCTTTCTTTTCTTTTCTTTCTTTTCTTTTCTTTTCTTTCTTTTCTTTTCTTTTCTTTCTTTTTTCTTTTCCTTTTTCTTTCTTCTTTCTTTCTTTCTTTCTTTCTTTCTTTCTTTCTTTCTTTCTTTCTTTCTTTCTTTCTTCCTTTCTTCCTTTCTTCCTTTCTTCCTTTCTTCCTTTCTTCCTTTCTTCCTTTCTTTCTTTCTTTCTTTCTTTTTCAGTGCATATTATAGTTTCTAAAGTGTAGCTTTGCATGTTTCTTGAGCACATTAATTAACATTGTTTGAACAGGCATGACTGGGTCTTGGGGAAAGGTAGGCACAGTGTCTTCCCAAACAAACTCTTTAAAAAAGTGTAATAAATCTGAGTTATATACAAACAGTTCTGTTTCCTTAGCCTGAAACTGATGATTACCAGAATCCATTTGAAGCAAAATTTAATGACAGTCTTGCAGAGCACACCAACTTATTTGAGTTTTTTAAAGGGCAAAACAAAAATGAGCATGTTAAAATTTGTAGTAAATAATGGCAATAAACCCCTCCATCCTATACTTGAAAGTTTTTATTGAGTGACTTTATAACGTAAAACCTCTTTTAGAGATGACAAATTTACAACCCTTCAGCTGACACGTCAATGATTAATGTGAATGACTTTTTCAATTTGAAATCAGTTGCTGGGTCTAAGGATTCAGATGTCTAAGTTTATATCTGAACGAATAATATTTCCTCAGTTTAAAACATCACTCTTATGCATCAGGAAGATTACTGATGTCATTTTAATAAAGTATTTTTTGTTGTTGACGTCCATGTCAGCATAATAATTGAGTAGTTAAAATCTGTATGGAATTGTATGTCATAGACACATTTTATGCTGCTGAGGAAAGCTCCCAGCAGTGAAGAAAAGTAACAGGGAAAAGGTTACAGAAGGTATTTTCCCATGAGATTTTATTCCCTGCATTCATAAACCTTCCTGTCTGGGGAAACTTAGATGGTCACGCTGCACCAAAAAATACCCAGCAAAGAAGAGTAGGCTTATCCTGTGATTGCCAAGCAATGACTTGTTTATTTAGCTTTGCTTTTTAAAGATGGTCCAATGATTTTACACAGTTCAAGCCCTCAATTCCTAAATTCTATAGTCTTCAAAGTGGAACCCAAATACCATGTAGGGCACACTATAGAAGTTTCAATGCAGCATTCCTCTTCCTCACAGGAATTACCATAGGAAGTCTACAGGTTTAAAATGCATGACTCTGAGCTCCTTTTCCTTCATGGTTTTACTGACTCCAGACACTGACTCTGACACTATTTGGCAACACTCAACATACATACCACTTCTGGAGAACACACTAATTACTACACTTCCTAGCATGCATTTGTTTGCGACTAATCTTAGATTTCATTATCTGACATAGAAGAATTGTTGTGTTTTAAATCTTTTAAAATATTAACTTTTTTATCATGAACTTTTAAATTTGTATAATCCTATCCATCACTCATAGAGAGTGAGGGAATAGGATTTGGCCGATGTCCCAGTTTTATCTAACTTGATTTAGAAGCTAACTATAGCACACTTTTTGAGGCACTGTGGGGGCAGCTGAAAGATCTCACTAGAATACTCTCTGATTTGCCAGACCAAACATCAGGATAGAAGAATTTATTATTTTTACTGTTTGTCTCAGTAAGGAGCAGTTTTTTTCTAACCTAGTGTTGATTTAACCATTAGGCACAGTGAGCACAGTGTCTAGGGCCCATGATACATTTAGAGACCCATGAAAGTATTCTCATTTTAATTTCTTTTAAAATATGAAGAAAAAGTGAATATAATAGCAATGCCTATATCATATATCATTTATTTTAATTTTTTTTCTACAGTGAAAGGAACCCATGAAAGCAAAGTGCCCAAGGAAGTCATAGTGTAGCCCTGAATTTAGGTGATCTTTTGTTGAGTGGATTACCTGACAAACCTAAAATTACTACTGTGGTTTCCAGACAAAAAGCCCTAGACTAATAAACAAGTTCTGGTTCCACAAGCTGTTAAATTTTGTCAGTTCCTCTACCTTCAATTTCTTTATCTATAAACAGGAGTAATAACAATAATGGCTATGCATTTAATACTCTCCTAGGTGCAATACAAGTATTAATTCATTTAGCCCTACAACAACTTGGAAAAGAGTTAAGCGGAATGAGGCAGACATTGCAATCACCATTATACACCTGCCCATACAGAGGATCAGAGGACTGACCTGATTCCCCCAAGAACCCACAATTAGTGAGTGGTAGAGCTAAAATTCGAATCCAACCTCATTTGAACACCTGCTCTCTTTCCAGAGTCACTATGAGGATCTGCAGATGAAGGAAGTGATTTCTAAATACCTAAGCATCATTTTAATGTAAAGTATTTAATTGCAAATAATGACATTTGCATTTGTTAACATTTTTCCCCAAAGCATTTATGATCCAAACATGAGAGCTGTAAATAGATGAAACTACTTGTCTGTCACCTAGGTTTTAGTCAAACTCATAAAATTATAGTATAAATCTAAATATTTGGGACATAAAGAAAATATAGGAACTGTCATGTTTTCTTTAATCTATACACACACATACAAAGTTCGGTCTCATACATATAGGTATATGCATTATTTCAGTCATGCACATGTGTATATTATTAGGAAACAGCTGGTAAGTTATTAAACTCAACTTAAGCTTTAAATTGTTCAAAAGACAATTGGGTCTTTTAAAAAACAAATTAACTCAACAGAAAACAAAGCTGCTTTAGAAGCAAAATGTTTCAGAGCCATACACTTTTCATGTGGAAATCTTAGCTGGAGAGGGCAAATAAGACTCTAACATAGAGAAGATAAGGCAACTAAAGTTTTTCCAATATTTCGTGGTCCAAGAAGACACCTGCTTTTCCCCAACTGCCAAATTTTCCAGTTGAGGGGGTAGCAGCGGCTAAGTCATCTCCAGAGCAAAAGGAATAGTTTCAATTGCAGGTCAGAAGAAATACCACAAACTAGAACCCTTGACTGTTAGTGGTGGAAAGGTTGCGGTTTAACATCTGCTTTTTCTTTATGAAAGAAAAAAAACTGAGGCCAAAGTGGTGAGATAATTGGAGCAGATTAGTGGCAGAATCTGTTTACTGGTCTAGTACATCCTTCATAGCAACATGAGAAGTATTAGGGAGATGAATATGTATTCATCCTGCAAACCAAGCCAGAAGACCAAAGAAATGACAATTTAGAGATTTACCTGTTAAAGCAGGAAGTCCCCCAGGTTTTTTGTGGGGTAAACCCACAAAAGTTTATTAAGAATTATGAGAAACATAGTGGTCAAGAGTGGCATAGCCAACTCACATCAAGATAAGAATTGGTGACAAAACATTAAACAATGATAGGTAATCACAAGAATAAAAGAGACCAACTGTCCTGGTTTGCTAAGGATTGAGAGGGTTCCCAAGACACAGGATTTTTAGTGCCAAAACTGGGAACATTCCAAGCAAGGGAGAATAAGATGCCAAAGATGTTGTTCTTCTTTAAATTTTCAGTTTATATTTTTTAACCTTCCTTTTATTTTCAAATTTGTCTATAGAAAATGTAGTTGTTGATAGTTAATAACCATATAGATATATGAAAATACTTCCCTATACAGGACAAAAGGAAGAAAACAAGATAAAAATCCCTGCTTCAAAGACATTATGTTCTAATGGGGGAAGAGAGATAGGAAATAAACACAATAAATACATGAAGTATGTAATACAGTACAAAATTCAAAGTGTTATTGAAAAAAATAGAACGGAGGAGGAAGACTGATCCAGGGAAGCAACTTTAAGATGTTCAGGGAAGAACCTTACTAAGAAGATAACATTTGAGAATCGACTTGAGGGAGGTAAAAGAGTCAGCAATGTGGCATATTGGGAAGAATTGTGTTCCTGGCAGAAGAAACAACACATACAATGACCCTAAGCAGACAGCAAGCTTTATATGTTTGAGGAAAAGTCAAAGTTGGGTGTGGGACTGGGAACAGAGTATGAAGAGATGAAACCAGAAAGGAGATTCGGATTCTTCAAGACTGTTTAGCTGCAGCATGCAACACTGAGAACAGCAACATTAACCATGGAGTGGTTTTATCAGAAGGAATTAGAAACTAATGCCTCTAGAGACCAACAAGGCAATGCTCTCACTAAAAGATGTCTACCACAAACTCCAGACACAAGACTTGAGAGTGAGGGCTCCACCAAGCACCTGTAGTAATTATATGATACATGCAACCCATGAGTTTTATTGATTAAGGTGAGATAGAGGCAGCACCTATTGTGTTCAAAAATGAACATAAATAACTTTGGAAAATATTGTATATAACAACAAATAACATCATTTTATATTTGTAGTAATTTGCTTTGTATCTTAGTAAGCGGCAACAGTAATATTAACTACACTGGCACTAATCAAAAAAAACTAATTGTATTTCACAAATATGTGTGAACTTCGTCAGTTTTAAATTTCATAACAGGGAACTAAGCTTGGAGAAGACATTCCTGATGCAACGAGTGAAATGATTAAAAAGTCAAAACACATCTTATAAAACTGAAGTGCAAGCCAAAAGATAATTTACAGATGCGTATGGTATTAGCCACTACTTGGTCTGTGATGGTGGTGGTATGAAGAGCTAGAAATAGTACTGAGCTATTTAGGAGTCAGGAAATGTGATCTAATCCTCAATAGCTCTCTAAATAACTCGAGAATCTCCTTCACTCTTTACACTAGCTCTTTTTCTACTTGGACTGTTGTCATGGAATATTAATCAATCTAGTCTTGCTCCTCTCCATTCTTCTCTTCCAAGGTTATCTTTCCAGTTGCAAACACAATCTCATTATCATGCTATTCTCTTACTTAAAATTCTTCAGGCATTCTTTTTCAACTTCAGAATAAATTCTGATCTTTATTTCTCATAGCATAAAAGCTATTCATAACCAGATTTGTCTCAGTCTCATTTCCTGGTAATTCTTTATGTGGAATCTACATCTGTTTTCCCTTTCATGCCCTCAATAATGCTTTTTTTCCTATCCACAACTAGTGTGTTTCTCCAATCCTCATTCCAATTATTTCCTCACCTCCATTAATTCCTGTTCAGTCTTCAATTCCTCTAACAAGCTTTCTTTCTAGTGACTCCCCACTCCACTCCTCCCCTGTGTTGCCAAGGTAGACCCCTTTAAAAGTAATCCTCAAAATGGATTTTAACAGATTCTTTCCTTCTCTGTCTTCCTTACCAGAATAAATTATTTGAGCACGGGAGTTGAGACTTGTTCATCTTTGTAACACGACTTCTTAGGACAATCTCTGGCATCTAAGTAGTACTAGTCAGAAAGATGGGAAAATGGATAGTTTGATGACTGAATGAAATAATGACTATGATTTAGGGCAACTTTATTTAAACCACAGCTTTTCATCTATGGAGATATTTTTATTTTGCTGACCTTCACTTTAAACATGAAATCTGATTTTTAGCAAATTTCCACCAGTTGAATTTTCATCAGGGGTAAACACCTATGTTACAGGGTTTGAAATAATAGACCCATATACTACCTGTAATTCTTACAGGAATTTTCTTTTCAATCCCCAATAATGTTGCAATCATGAATTTTTAAGTTTCATTTATAATTACGGAATTACTAGTCAAACCTAAAAATTAAATAATAAATAACCTTATCAGCATTGGCTTTCAAATTCCTTTTTTAGCACCCCTAAGTCACACAATATCTCATACAGAATATACAAAATAGTAAAAGTAGAAATCATAGCTGTTCAGGGTGAAGCTAAAATGGAGATATCCAACCTTGCACCCTTATTTTCCTCTCCTACTTTCCTCCTGTGGGACTGAAATATGTATTTGCCATATTACTTAAGAATATTCAATTCTGCTTTGTAGGAAACAAAATGTGATGGATGAAACTCACAAGAAATATTAAGCAGAGATAGTGAGCAAGCAATTGGTTTCAGAAACATAGGTAAAAATTCATGTGTTATATATAGATAGAAACTAAACTAGTAACTTCTAAGATACGGATATCTATCTTAGAGATGGAGAATAAATAGAATGTATGATTTTAAATGAAAGGAATAAACCAGAGTATTACTTACGGATGGAAACGGAAAGACCAAGTCACACTATACAAATCATGCCACCTTCAGACTGAAAGGTACATCATCACTAAGTCAGCCACCCATTTTTGACAAACCTCATGGGTCCATTTTAGTCCCATGTATGTTCTGCCTGACATGTGCAGAGAAAAGGCACAGTTATTCAACAGGTCATGTGAAAGTGACAGCAATTGACCAGGTCCTGCTCCTAAACAGAAAAAGAATGTGTTGACTCCAGGTACCTACCTTCCCTGAGCCCTCATGTTCAAAATAACTTTTAATCACATCTTCAATAGGAAAGTGTGATGTAGCAGAGAGAGAGGCAGGATATATATTTTTTCTGCAATTTATATGTCAGGTCAAGTTATATGTCAGGATTCAGGTTGGGCAGTCCTTTCAGACCTCTTGTACTCTATCCCAAGTGTGTTAACCTATCCTCAACTCTTTCCCCTTGTTTCTTACTGTGTGTTTTCATTTGATTCAATAAACCATTTCATTCGAGCACCTTAGTTTGAGTCTGTGAGTCTTTCTGTCCTTTGACTCCTGGGAATGTGTGTTGCTTAATACGCTTAGAGGTAACCTTTGCCTCAATGCAATTTCCCACGTAACACGGGCCCCTGAGACTCTTCTCTGTTTGGAAAACATGATTAAAATGCAATCTTATAAATCAATAAATAGTAGTCTACTTTTTTAAGCCTTTCACTAATCTTAATTGTTATCAATCATGATTTAATTTAACATGGCTTTTATAGCATTCCTGGACTACATTAGAACACTTTGTTTTTTAAAAATGTACTCGGAATTCTTTTCTAGGAATCTTATCCCTTACAGGAAGTGGTAGTATAGAGCTCTGACATTTCATGACAGCTTGGCATTAAAACACATCCAGTTTTTCTCTCAGCTTTCAATGCTGTCTCTCTGAATTATAAACTTTAATATTCTATTAAGGGCATAGCAAACAAAGGGATAGTTTAACTTTTATCTTTCCTGATGAAGTTCTAAGATTTCAAAATAAAACAATGTTTAGGTTACTTTTCAAATAGACATAGACAATATGTCTGTATCTTTTCAAATAGACTATAAACATAAAATAGACTCATAAAATGTTGATGGACATTATACTAGGTTGAACCACATGAAATTAATATTTTTGCAAGTCTAAAAGAACCAAATATTGGCACTTTTATGTAATTCAAATTAATAGATCTGCTGCTGTAAACATTATCTGGTTTAGACTCCTTAATTAATAATTTTTCAGCATCTGACTGAGGATTTTAATGTTTCTATTGGCTTTTAAGGCAATTCGTTCCATTACTGAACAATTTTAACTTACGGAAAATTCTTTGTAATTTCAAGTAAAAATCTCTATCGCTACAACTTCAGTATATGAGTAGGGTGTTTTATTCTTTATCATGCAAACCAGAACAGTTCTGAAAATGAAATAGGACACTCTTAGTAAATATGCAGATGCAGCAGGTATAAACTGAGACAATGCCAGGCAAATAAGCAGATACAATCATCCTATGTATGGTCGCAATGAATTTATATAATTCTTCCTTTACAAGCTATCCTTCAAAATAAATAAAGATTTCCATTACTGCTGTTTTCTCCTGCCTTCATGAAATTAAACAGGACTCCTCTTTTTTAGATCTGCTAGCATGACTTTGAGCATTATACATTTAACCTAGCTTAGTATGAATATATTATATATGTATTACAAAGCAAAGAAAATCAAATTAAACTAAATCTTCTAAACTAAAGCTTCTCAATTACAAAATGGACAAATTATAAAACTACGGCAATGCATGCCCTAAATTAATTCTTGGTTGTAAATCACGGGCTCCTCATGTGCTCCATCTTCCTTTCTTCCTGTTTACACTATACTCTTCTCCTTATTCCCCTTTTGTCTCACCAGTATCTTGGGCCTACAGTGACAGAATTAATACTGTTTAGATTTGCATTTGTTTCTCAAAGTTAAAAATGTATTGACTTGTCCTAGAATCCTTTTGATTGAACATAACACAAATATCCACTTGCTAGAATCCTTGTGTAGAAATCTGTTCCTCATTTTGCATTGTCCTCTATAGAACTGAACTCAAGCTAGGAGATTAAAAGAGTGCATGGAATTTATTATAGGGCCTTGTACCCAGTAGACACTCAATAAATCAGTGATTCTCACCTTTGCTATTTATCATACTCTTCCTAGGTGTGTAGCTAAGTGTTGAAAGATGCTAAAGTGTCTGCAACGTGCAGGAATTTGACTCCTAAGTACTAAGACATGTTCATCTGGCAATAAACAGTTATATTCAGTGACACACTGTTGAAAGGTGATGACGTGAATTCTGTGCAGTTGTGATTACTTTTATAGAAATAAACATGGTGAGAAGTATCTCTACTAGAGTAGTTTTGAAATTTTAATTATTCCTTCTGTGTCTAGTGCTATTTTGACTTCTTAAAATCCCTTCAAGTGTGACTCCAAAACTTCCAGTGTTAAAGAGTTTGCTTCAAACATGAAAAGTGTGAAATCCACTGTAATAAATGTTTATTTGCAGAGTGATGATTGACCAATATAAGTAAAAAGATGAGAAAAAAAATAGATGCGAGGTGTGTTCCTATGAGATTTTATGGGTGAGGTGACATTTCTTTTAGTGCTAAATCTAAAATTATGTTAATCTATTGCCTATGATTTGCCTGGTGTTTTTCTTAAAATTTATCATATAACCTTAAAAACCCTAAACTAATTACCTATGTATAGAGTAGTCTTATCTCCTCTTCCCATTAACTTAATAATCTATCATTCTTAAATTTTAAAAATGAATTAAGTATTAACAGACTTTTAAAGGACTCTGGTAATAATGAAGGACATGGCTGCTATGAAATTGGAAGCTCATTTCACATTAAGAGACATTTCAAGTATGAGAAGCCAATCTGCTCATGTAAAGCTTTATTTTGGAATAGTATCTTTCCCTTTAATAGAGCATCATTTTCTTAGACTTTGTGGGTTACTAGGGTATCCTGCTTCTATTTGCTTCCTCAAATGTTCTTGAGTCCATTAATGTTCAATTGTAAAATTGTTTTGACTAGTAGGCTTGGCAGTTTTGGCTAATGTGGGATACAGAGAGCAGCTCCTTGAGCAATCACAGTGGTACAGAAATAAACAGAGTAAAGCATCACTGTCATAAGCCCATGTTAAGTCATCGTAGGCTTATTACTATGACAAGATAACCATAAACCTGACAAAACACCACAACAATGAAAAAAGGGTTTCAATCATCTTTCTTCAAATTATTGTTGGTCACTATGATAAAAAACAGACTGCTTCTTTTGGTCAAAAATCTTTTATAGTTTATCAAATTTGCAACTTAGAAAAAATAAACAAGACTTTTTTTATTGATTCCTTTAATTTGGAAATCACATGGAAAAGATGAAAAAATGCATATGCCAGCTGAGTGTGAATATTAAGGCTCTTTAAGATAAACGCCATCTCTTATTGATTTACTATTAATCCTTCTAACTACTTTGTCTCTTATGGCTACAATCAGAAGTAAAATAATTTACTCCTTTGTTCATAAGGGCATGATATATGTATTACATTATATAATCAGCAAATTTGCTCACTATGGTTTCTGTAATCTTTCTAACTCCCTATATTTCTATTTCAAATATGTGTTAAAATTTTAGAATCTGTATTAAACATTGGAAAGAACATGTTAATAAATTTAAAATTCTTATAATGAGAAATTGTTTTCCCATCAAAATCAGTGAAGCAGAACTAAAGAATGTTCCTGCATCTTAGGTACTTAATTTCTTGATAGAAGAGTCCTGACAAATTAATTTAGCAAAGCCATTTCAGGTGTGAAACTGCATATGGTGGAAAGAGTAGCATTTATGGGTTAGGGTGAGTTTTAAAAATCCAATTATTCTTTAATACCTTAAAAATAATTGAAAGAATAAAATTACTTGCCATGTACAAATGCCATAATACATAATGATAAAAAAGTTACACCTAATTTCTTCATGATTCAGTCTCACATTGGAAAGTAAACTTGGAAATATATCTCACCATTATTATTTCTTCTCTGTCTTTTTTTTTTTTACATTTTATTTTGTGAAATTTAAAACACATACAAATGCAGAGTAATTAGTATAATGAACTCCCATGCACACAGCACTCAGCTTTAACAATTATCAACAGTTTACTGATCTTTTCTCATCTATTTCCACTACACTTATATTTACAAGAGTACTTTAAAGCAGATCTCACACTTAGATCACTTCACCTGTTTACCTTTTTGTATGTATCATTAACAGGAAGCAGTTTTTCCAAATATTTCCTAATATCATTATTACATTTTACAATATCACTAATAATTCCTTAATGTCATCAAATACTTAGTTCATGTTCATGTTCAAAAAATATATATTTTTTCAGTTTGTTGTTTAAATCAGGAACCATCCTTTACCCTCAATATGTCTATTAAGACTCTTTTAATCTACAACAATTTTCCCTCCCTGCTCCTTTTAATTCATGTCATTTATTTGTTGAAAAAATTATATCATTTGTCCTATAAAATTCCCACACTTCATATTTGGCTAATTTTCTCCTCCTTTTACCTTTTTTTCTGTTACAGAAGACTGTGCTGGGGCTGAAAGAGATTAAATGACTCAACTGTTGTTGCACAATTAAATAATAGAACCATAGGTCTGGAACTCAGATTCTCTGCTGTTGAATCTAGAGCCTTATAGAGTATGGGGAAGGGGGAAAGCAAGAAAGTTGGAGACTGACAACTTGGGTGAGGTTCCTGGTTCTCCTTATCACAGTGACCTTATGCCTGTTACCTAAACTCTCTGAGTCTCATTTTCCACATCTGAAAAATGAGGATAATAAATCTCCTCTTAGCCTAGAAAATGCTCATTAAATGGTAGTTGCTTTTACATTATTATTTCAAGTTGTATCATTTGTATATTTGTAAAATGCCATGTTGGTTTTGATCTAAAATAGTAGCATATTTTGGTTTCTTTTTAGGCCTATTGGAAAAAGTCACTAAATTTTTGGAATGTCAAATGAAGCAGGGGCCATTGTTTACCAACTCTGGTTCTTGTCCCATCTCTCTATCCCAGATTTTATCCATCTTAGCAAGCTTGGTTTGGTAGGATGCTTAGTATTCCTTTCTAGCTCTGCATTCTAATGGTCTCCACCCTAATATACACCCCACAAAGCACCTAGCATGTGTGCCTAACCCAATAACTCCATTTTCTCCTTTCACAACCCAGAACAATGTACATTATTATGCTAATCTTCTTGATACACTAATACAGTATCTTCTTATCACACATGTGTAGTAATTGTTTAATTTTATTAAAATCTATTTAAATCTAGGGGACATAAAATTAAGGTCAGTCTATCTAAAATAGAATTGTTTAATTGCTTAAAATGTAGCTGCAGTAATAATATAAGTAAAGTGATCCCTTTCCAATTTAATAAAGGATTTATTGGAAAAAGGGAGGGATGCCTTGAGGTAGTTGCATCTTTGCCAAGATTAACTAACGTGGATGTCAGATCTCTGGAGTGTTATAAAAATGAAAGAAGCAGAACATTTGATGAAGAAGTGATCAGCAGTGATTAATCCTGCAGCATAGTCAAGGAAGATAAAAAGAAAAGGAGACTCAGAAACCAAACACTGGCCATCAGGTAATGTCTCAAGACTTTAGAGCAGTTTCATTGATATGGTAAGGACTAAAGCTAAATTGAAGAAGCATAAAGAATGAATTAGAAACAGTGAATTTAAATTAAGTTTGGTATCTAATGAAAGACTAGAGATGGATTGATAGCTTAAAGTGAAAGTAAGTATGAAGAAAGCCTTGGAAAGATGATTCAGATTATCCTTTCAGATAAGAGGAGGAAAAGTGGCTGATTAATTAGATAAACTTTGAGATGCAGATGAATGAAATTAATAGGAACCATACCTAATGGACTCCAGTTTCTTGAATATTTAATAACGGATAAGTTACTGAGTGCTGAATTGAGTTTTTGAAAAAAGTTGTAAAGATTCCTAGGAGTTGGTGAGCAAATGTGGATGAGACAGATTAGAAATCAAGAAGGGTGGACTGTGACTGGAAATTTTCTCTAAGGATAACTGGCAATGATGTCAGGCAATCTTCCCTGAGCACCACTAGGGCCAGGAGCAGGCAAAGAGGAAGCTGATGATTGAGCTGAGAGTAGATAAGGCAGGACCCAAACAATGTGACTACTGTTGCTGGTGAGACTGCTGTTAAGAGATTTAAAACAAGCTCCAATCAGAGTAGGAAGAGAAAGAAGACCAAGAGTGGGTGACAAACTGAGAGTAAGGATTACAATCAGCTGGGAGGCTTTATGGAAGGATAGGACTATGGGAGTGTGCCACTGAAACAGTGAAGAAGCCATTGGATTAGAGGAGATTAAGAGTTTGTTTAATGGACTATCATTGAGGATACCAATGTTGTGAGCTTTCACAAGACTTCAGGGACCTTCCAAAAAAGACCAAAAGAAGACAAAAGAGGAAAAAACCTGCAAAGAGAGGCTCTATAAAATTTACCATGAAATGGAGAAGAAGAAAGGGCAAATGAATTCAGAGGGATCAATTAACATGTCTGAGAAATACAAGAGAAAAAATCCTTCCCAGAGGTATAGGCTAGGCAGAAAGTCTTTGCCTATCTAAAGTAGCAGCTGTGTAGAATCACAACTTAATGTCACACAATTCTAAAATCACTGAAAAACATTAGAACAAGAGTCTCAAAAAAGATGATGAAAAAAAGTGGTAATAAAATATGCATTATAAACATTTCTTAAATATAGATTTCTTCCATATTAAATTGTTCTTTTAATACCTACAGGCATCAGTTTCTATTTAAGATCAAGATCCTGCCAATTTTTGTTTTATTAAGGGAAGAAAATCAGAAGAAACTTCTCCAAGAAACATTTTATTTGAAATGTTATTTTTAAATATGACCATCAGGTCTCCTGAGATGAAAACTTATTCTGATGAATGTTTACTATTAACAGGATTGAGGCAGATGAGTGAAGGGAGAGGACTGTACAGAGATAAAATGCCAATAGCTGCAAGTAAGAGTAGGAGCAAACTCCTCTGTCTCAGCAGGCACTGAAATGTTTGAAATAGTGATGATGTGAAAATAGGGATGACAAGGAATTCAACAAGTAACATTGTTATACACCAGTATCATAGCAATTGTGTAATTACGAAGGAAACACACCTTTTGAATTAGTGAGGAATCCACGGCCAGGAAGGATGGAGATGGTAAATACACTTTAATCCATGGTCTGGCTCTGCAGAGTGAGAATGTGCAATGTCTAAGATGGTGCAGTGCCATGACCTCTGCTCCAAATTCAGAAACTGTTCATACCTGATAACCAGTCTGAGAATGGAGAACATACTGGAGAACCAAACAGAGAAATTCAGGAACATGTTGAATGCACAAGAGTAAAGCAGATCAGTGGCTATCACCTGGGGAGCATTTCCATAAGAAGCAACTACTCAAACACCAACCTGAAGCATAAGACAAGACTATTTCCTGGAGGAGAGACTGGACATGGCAGCCCAGAAGCATGGATGTCATGAGGACAGAGATTGAGGGTGACAATAATGTACAGGCCAGGTATCTACTCACGACTTGTGAAAGGGGACTAAGACAAAAGCCCAAGTCTTGTGGACTAGAACACCACGTTCTAGACAAGGGAAAAATCATTAGGGGTTGGCTGTTTCAAGACCTCACAGAATGCCTGTTCTCACCTGTGGCTGTCAGTGAAGAAATTGAGAAGGAAAAAGGCATCAGAGGAACTTGGCTGATTTGCTTGGATCACGCACCTTCAGTATGAAAGTTTAGTACCAAATACTGAATCAATGCAGTAATGGAGGGGAGCAATTATTATCCAATCTGCCTCTTTTGAAATGGGCATAAGGGTGGCCAAGTTTGATGTGGGTACTGTCAAGAGATCAATTTCCAAATTTTAATAAAATGGTGGAATGCAAAGTCAAATTACAGGAGGTTGATAAAGGAAGGAGGGAAGAAGAGGGCAAAGAAATCAACAGTGCAAATTACTTCTTCTTCCACAGTCTACTAGTAAAGTCACACTCCTTATTTGAGAACTTGAACAAACTTATCATTAGGATTTGATTTGGTCATGGTGAAATTACAAATTCAAATTCCAAGGTCAGTTCTAAAACTCTGGTAAAACTTGATTTTAAGATGTTCACCCAGATGAACCAGAACAGGAAGGCCATTTCATAGATTTTCCTTAAAGTGAAGCCCAAATTTCTCATAGAAAGAATCACAGACTTGCAACATATGAGAGCATCCCACATGAGAAGCAAATAAGTAAAGGAATAACAAAAGATAAAGGTAGCACCTGGTAAGTAGCAAAATTGAAAACTGGGTAGTTTTATATATACTTGAGCTTGTTTAAAGTCAGTGAAGAAGGAATCAAGGGAGAGACAAATTTTAAAAACACATGTAAGAGGGAGTATTTGGAGGAGAAATATAATAAGAAAGCAAGGGGAAATATTAACAGCCTAGGAAAAGAAATTAGACTTTCACCTAATGACTGCATGGAGTTACTAAAATATGTGCAACTTCTAAAAGTTACCACATAGATATGTAGCAACTAGAAAAGGACAAAAACTAATAAAATTAATAAACTCTCCAGATTAATAATCCAACCATTCAATCAGTAAATATTCACTAAGCATTTGGGGAATGAGGGAGGAGAAATATTAGACAGAGTACAAATGTGTTCAAAAATTTAAAATTTAGTTAGGTAGATAGATCTGCATAAAAGATTAGTGAACAATTCATTGTAGCATATGAATATTATTATTTTCTATGAGATGTTTAAAAATTTGTCCATGCATGTATTCATGCATCAAATTGAAAGAGACAGCTCTCAAAGACTGATATGATAGGTTCTTAATGAATGTCATCAGGAACACCTACATATCCATATGGAAAAAAATAAACTTTATCCCCTAGCTCACATCATATACAAAAATTAACTTCAGGATGAATCAAGGACCTACACATGAATAATAAAATTATTACGTTCATAGAAGAAAACAGAAAAATATCTCTTTGACACTGGTGTAGGTAAAAATTTCTTGGGATATAAATAGCACTAACTGTAAGAAAAACTGATAAAGTTAACTTCATTAAAATTAAACTTTCATTCTTCAAAAGAGACCATTAAAAATACCATTGAGGAAACGAAAAGGCAAGTCACAAGGTAGGCTTTCAACATGCTTCACAAAAGCACGTGCAACAAGTTGAATTTTATTTTTGACAAAACTTTAAAAATAGTTTCTATGAATATTAAGCCATTAAAAATGAGAACAGAGAATAAATTGTTTTGTTTAAACCCATTTACAATGACTTTCAGAATTTAAAATAACAAACTCCATTCTTTTTTAATAGTGTAAAGAACACTTTTTGAAACCTACTTAATCTTTGAGGTAAATCTCACATGCTACACAAGTTTTTCTCAATTATCTTCCAGTTAGTGATCTAAGTTGATCATGGTGAATCTAAACCCGTTCTCAAAATAATCATCCTAGAACTACTTAAATTCATACTTGAAGCCAAATGACTTCACAAGATAGAGTAATGACATAATTACAATTTTCTGAAGTTGTTTAATAAAGCAGTCACAAATGGTCTAAAATGTTAAAAGCCAGATATTAGATGCAAGTCTTCACTCTCTCCCACAACCTGGCACAATTACAGATGTTAATCTTTTCCAAGTGAAATTCTGAATATAAAGCTACTGAGAGAGATCATGAGAGCTTATGCCATTGCTGAAATGAGCTCTACAGATCCTTTCCTTCAAACTCAGAAACTACACAATCCCAGCTGTTCTAATGTCTGACAGAAATAAGGGCTTGCAAGAATTCCATCTGGCTGAACAATAATGGCACAAACAGGAATAAAGCAGTGCTCATGAGCAAGGGTTTTGCAGCAGTAAATAATCCTGCAAATGGAGGAAATAAAAATGCATCATTCTGTAAAGGTTAAGTGGAAAGAAATGTACAGTAATATAACACAAAACAAAGGTTTAAGCATAAAGTGTTAACAGGGTTGTTTTTACTTCAAAATGAAGATAGCTATGCGTTATTTACATAATATCTTTTATCTCCCAAAATGGATATTTTTCAGGATCATCTTACTTGGCCTAAAGCAGTAGGTGTGGATTCTGTCAAGATGAATCATTTTCTATTCTATTCATCCATGATGCTCCAGGGAATGAGCACCTTACTTTGCAGCAACTCATATGCAAAACTAAAGATTCTAGACCACCATCACTATCATATACTTCTAAGCATTACAGACTAGATTCACCAAAACCTTACTCTCTTTTACTCTTTTCTTTTTTCTTTCTGCATCCTCTTTTTTAAGCTTTCCACTAATTAATCCCCTGCTCTGTCATGTCTCTCTGCATTTATTCATGCTCACGCTGATCTCCTCCCCAAAATCAATTCATCTTAGAAAACTCAGCTACTCTTTAAAATTTCCAGGTTTTCTTTATCTCCTGTCTTGGCAGAATAGACCATTCCCTCCACCCTTCATGTCAATGTGATACATCTCCTTGTTCATTTTGAGAACAATGGCATGTATGCTAGTTTTACATCAAATTTAAAAAGTTATTTAAAAGTTATCTCAAAACAAGTCTCAGTAAATTTAAGAAGTTTTAAAACATATCAAGCATCTTTTTCCACAACAATAGTATGAAACTGGAAAACAATCACAAAAAGAAAAGAGGAAAAAACACAAAAATATGGAAATTAAACAATAGGCTACTAAACAACCAATGGGTCATCTAAAAAAATCAAAGGAGAAATCAAAAACTACCTACAGACAAATTAAAACATTATACCAAAGTCTATGGGATGCAGCAAAAGCAGTTCTGGGAGGGAATTTTGTAGCAATACAGGTCTACACCCCAAGAAAATTTTTAAAATTCCAAACAAACAATCTAATGTTACACTTAAAGAAACTAGAAAAAAGAAGCCCAAAATTAGCAGAAGGAAGGAAATAACAAAGAACAGAAATAAATGAAATTGAGACTAAAAAAAAAAATAGAAAAGATCAGTAAAACTAAGAGCTGATTCTTTGAAAAGATAATCAAAATCAACAAGCCTTTAGCTAGACTAACCAAGAACAAAGAGAGGATTAAAATAAATAAATTTTTTAAATGTGCAAACTCTGTTTTTTCTTCTCAATTCTGCTGTAAACCTGAAACTTCTCTAAAAAATAGTCTATTAATTAAAAAAAAAAATGAAAGAGAAAGCATTAGAGCTGATGCCACAGAAATAGAAAAGACCATAAAAGACCACTATAAACAATTATACAACTACAAATTAGACAACCTAGAAGAAATGGATAAATTCCTAGAAGCATACAATCTTCCAAGAATGAATTGTAAAGACATAGAAAATCTGAATAGATTGATTACAAGTAGGGAGATTGAAACAGTAATTAAAAATCCCCCCCCCCAAAAAAAAAACAAAGGCCCAGGACCAGACAGCTTTACTGGCGAATTCTACCAAACATTCAAAGGAGATTTAGTATCCAACTTTCTTAAACTCTTCCAAAAAACTGAAGAAGAAGGAAGCCTTCTAAGCATGTTTTATGAAGCCAGCATTACCTGTTACCAAGACCAGACAAGGATACCACAAAAAAAGAAAACTACAAGTCAATATCGCTGATGAACATAGATGCAAAAATCATCAGCAGATCACATAACACAGCAAGTGGGATTTATTCCAGAAATGCAAGGATAGTTAAATATCCACAAAACAATTAACATGATTCATCACATAAACAAAATGACAGATAAAAATCATATAATCATCTCAATTGATGCAGAAAAAGCATTTGACAAAATTCAACACCCATTTACAATAAAAACTCTCAACAAATTGGGTATGGAGGTAAAGTACCTCACAATAATAAAGACCATATATGACAAATCCACAGCTATCATATATTTAAAGGTAAAAAGCTGAAAGCTGTTTACCACATTTATTCAGCACAATATTGGAAGTTCTAGCTTCAGCAATTAGGCAAGAAAAAGAAATAAAAGGTGTCCAAATTGGAAAGGAAGAAGTAAAACTGTCACTATTTGCAGATGATATAATACTACAGATAGAAAATCCTAAAGACTCAACAAAAAAACTGTTAGAACTAATAAATGAATTCAATAAAGTTACAGGATACAAAATAAATACACAGAAATCTGTCGCATTTCTATACACTAATAACAAACTATCAGAAAGACAAATTAAGTCCTGTTTACAATTGTATCAAAAAGAATAAAAAACCTAGCAATAAATCTAACCAGGAAGATAAAAGACTTATACTCAGAAAGGGTATATAAGACACTTAAGGAAGAAATTGAAGAATACACAAAAAATGGAAAGATATTCCATGTTCTTGGATTGGAAGGATCAATATTGTTAAAATGTCTGTACTAACCCAAAGCAATCTACAGATTTGATGTAATCAATATAAAAATTCCAATGGTATATTTCACTGAACTCAAAGAAATAATTCTAAAATTTGCATGGAGACACAAAATATCCTGAAGAGCCAAAACAATCTAGAGAAAGAACAAAGCTGGAGGTAAAATACTCCCTGATTTCAAACTACACTACAATGCTATAGTAATCAAAATAGTATAGTACTAGCACAAAATAGATGCATATCATATCAGTGGAACAGAACTGAGAGCCCAGAAATAAACCTACACATATATGGAAAATTAATCTACAACAAAGGAGCAAAGAACATAGAATGGAGAAAGGACCGTTTCTTCAGCAAATGGTGTTAGGAAAACTGCACAGTCACATACAAAAGAATGAACCTAGACCACTATCTTTCCCAGCACAAAAAAATATCACCTCAAAATAGATTAAAGATTTGAATGTAAACCTAACACCATAAAATTCCTAGAAGAAAATATAGGTGGTAACTTCATTAACATGGGCCTTAGCAATGTATTTGTGAATCTGACTCCAAAGGCAAAGGAAACAAAAGCAAAACTAAACAAAGGAGACCATATCAAACTAAAAAGCTTCTGCACAGCACAAGAACCATGATCAAAATGAAAAATAAACTGCTTAATGGAAGAAGATATTTATAAATCACATATCTGATAAGGGGTTAATATCCAAAATATAAGAACTCATACAATTCAACAACAATAAAACAAACAACCCAATTTAAAAAATGGGCAGAAGATTTAAGTAGACATTTTTCCAAAGAAGACATACAGATGGCCAGCAGGCAAAGATTCTCAACATCACTCATCATCAGAGAAATGCAAATCAAAATCACAATGAGATATCACTTCATATTTGTTAGAATGACTATTATTATCCAAGAGATAAGAAATAACAAATGTTAGAGAAAATGTGGAATTCCACACAATGGAATACTACTCAGCCATAAAAAGAATGAAATCCTGCCATTTGTGACAATATGGATGGTCCTTGAGGATATTATGCTAAGAGAAATAAGTCAGACTGAGAAACCAAATGCCAAGTGATTTCATTCATATGTGGAATGTAAAAACAGACAAACAAAACAAAACAAAAACAAATTCATTGATACACAGAACAGATTAGTGGTCACCAAAGGGGAAGGGAATAAGGGAGTAGGCAAAATCTATGAAAGGAGTCAAACTGTATGGTGATAGGTGGTAACTAGACTTGTGGTGGTGATCACTCCGTAGCATACACAGATGTTGAACCATAATGCTGTGTACCTGAAACTCATATAACAAAAATAAATAATTAATTTAAAAGTAAAAAATAAAAATTATCTTAAACAGGATCTTTTAAAAGAGTTATCTGGAAAAATTGAAATTTACATTTTGAGTAACTTTTTCTTCTTTATTGTCTATTTTTTATTATCATTTATAGATTTTTTTTAATTGGAAAAATTATTATTTCACCTTTGGGGTATATGTCATTGATGGGACCTTATAAAACCCAACTCACAGCATATCAGAATTACAGTTATTAAATAAATAATGATAACATCACTGAATAAGCCTCAGCACAGCCAGGACCAGTTACTTCAAGTGCACTGAAGAGCACTTGAGGATACACCAGTATCCTAGAAGTGAAAAGTCAGATACAGGGCATGCTGCCAGGAGACTGGAAGAGGACACCTATTGACTTTACAGTCAGGATTACTAGCCAGGGCAGAAGCCATTTCAGTCAAAACAGTAATTTCATGGAGAAATAAAAGAAGTCACCATTTAAGGATCTAGAGATGGTAGTGAAAGGAGTATAGTCATCAAATTATAAAATTACTTTGAAGATAGTGATAAATTCTTTCTTCATAAATCATGTACAGTTTTGTTGTGTTCTTTGGTTTATTTTTTGTTTTGTTTCACATTTCTCAAAAGAAATAGAACTACTGGACATCTGTCAGATTTTTGACATCAAGTTGAAAGGAGAGAGGACTTCATCACCTCCTACTCCACCATCATATCCTTCCTAGTCTAGACACAGAACTTCTGAATTTGTTACTAGGACATCTAATCAGGTCAAAATGTGATTCAGAATAATTGTCAGAGGTCTATGAAGAGTCCCTTTATATGGTTCATGGGGAAAATGCAAATTACCCTCTCAAAGAGGGCCTTCCTTGATTAAGTCGGTGTAAGGGCATGTGTTATACATAAAATAGGAGTTGCTTCTAAAACTTGAGTTAATTCATTTCAATTTGGCCACCAAAGAATAATCTTTTATATATTTTTAATCTCTAATTTTATCTTACTCTTTCTTAAAGATAAGCATTGTTTCTGGACCACATGTTTTCTTCACTAGTCCTTAGTCATTATTCATTTCTGTAATAATTGTTATTCACACTAATTTCACCATGTATAATATTAAATGTAAATCTTAACAAAAATCAAATACACATCTGTGATAGGCAGAGTTCTAAGAATAACCTGTAATGATTCTTAGCCTTTTGTAATCTCCTCTCCTTAGAGTATGAGTGGCACATGTGAATATGATGAAGTATCTCTGCTGTGATTATATTATATGGTAAATTTAACCTTAAAACAGGGACACTATTATTTTCATATCATTAAAAAGAAACAAATATTGTCATTTAAACTATAACAAATGCCTTCACAATATCCTGCATGACTCTTTGGCACACTTACCATCACTTTGCATTTATTGTATCAATCCTGATGATTCAGCAACTGCTATTACTTCCAGTTATACTGGCTGGGAAGCAAAAAGCAATGTTCATGCATATATCTAAAGAACAACATAGCACAGCTTTTTCTGTCTGGAAGTATCTCACTTTTGAGATGTCTTCAAGCATTTTGTTATTGTTTTGAAAGAAAATGGATAATTAAGGTCATTTATCCCATAATAAATATTTGCTCCAATGTCAAATGTAGGCCTCACTGCTGTTTCCATGCCTTTCTGCATGTACAATTACTTTTACTTTAATGCCATCTCTAGAATGTTTTGTTTAGGACATTTTGAAGGACAGTGAACTCAAAGTGTATAGTAACAATAATATATCTTACATCATCTAACCGAGGTGATGACGATATGATGAACAGAAATAATAAAATTTACAAATGGGCCAGCAATTATGTCATATAAAATTGCTGCTTTTGTAGATCAAAAGCTGTTGAATATTGACAATTTCATACCATTTAACCTAAAATGTCATAATTGTCATCTTCTGAAAAGGTATTGTAAGACATCATTTATTAAAAGACCCAACCTGATTTCAAGAACATTGCAACATAGGGGGAAAATATATTTATCAGAAAAAAAGGTATTTTTAAATAAATTATTTCCCAGAAAAAAAAGCTACGTATAATTTTTTAAATTATTAGTGTTAATGCTAAACGTAAGGGAAAGTTTCTGGGTTAAGAAACCAGATTAGGAGAGTAATTTCACTAAATTATTAAAAAATCAATCAGAAAAAAATTTCCTCCACCAACTATACCAATACTTCAGTGTCTTTTGTCTCATTTTCATCATCTTGTAGCATACAATATTTAGTATTGAAGTTACATGCACAACAAGTTTTATCTCTCCTATTGAATGATAAATTCTTTAAAATCAAGACAAGTTTTAGATCATCTTTGTATCCCCTTCTCCAGCTAACATGCTGCCTTAAGCAGGAAAGGTGATCAGTACCTACTTGATTGAGTGAATGAATACTAGGGAAATGTCAAAGGAGCATGATATAGTCTCTGCACTTAAGTTACAATCTGGAGAGATGAAATTGACTCACACTGAACAAAAAATATCATATTCTAAGTATAGGAAGATTTCAGAAAATAAAAAGCATCATTTCCAAAGAGGTTTACATGAAAATTGTCAACTGAGCTCAGAAATGATGGACATGGTTTAGACAGATGAGGGAAAAATGAAAGACAGCGTTTGACACTGAAGTTTTTTAAAAAAGGAAATTTAAAAAACAAAATTTTAAAAAGCTTGAGTTGGAGGAAGTCAGTGAGGAGATTCCTATTTTACTCTTGTAAAACAGTTTATATTTAAAATGTGTTATCTTGAATTAAGATCACTTAAAAGAAAGACAGATATTTAATATTCACTGTCATTACTGGAAATGGACATATTCAACAATTACAATAAAAAATGGTCAACACTAACTGTGCAACTCTGATCTCTTTTGTCCCTTAACTCCTATTGACAAGAAAACGCAGAGTTCAGCGTTGTCATAAGAGGCGAATACAGCACTACCAGATTTCAAATTATTATACTTTTTTTTTTACTACAATGAGCCCATGTTAAATCATTTCCTATTGACTCTATATCCCCTACTATTTAACTTTTTAATGAATTTTTGCAAGTGCGTAAGGTCAAGTTCTTTTGCAGAGTTGAATTAAGATTCTTTATAAAATATTATGTTACTTTATATTCAGTATCCTAGATTGAAGTATACACTTAGATGGTTCCAATAGTTTGTGATCACCATAGCCACAGAGGTTTCAGGAGTGCCTAGACAGATGTAGGCTATGAGTAACTACTTACAGTTAAGGTCTGTTTTATTACTCTTACTGTAAAGGAATATATTGCTATCTCAAATCTTGCTAATCTTTTCATTACTGACTTATTATAATTAATTCATACAAAATAGTTTGTATCCTACGTATTTTTTATTTTTAGAAATCTTGACTTCATTTTTTTTCCAAGTCTGTATTGCAACTTGAAGTCCTATTAACTATATAGTTTGGGGTAAATTGCTAAACTGTCCTAAGCTTTAGTTTAGCTATTTATAAAACCAGGTGAATAATATCTATTGACTTATTCTATTGACTTACTAAATTACTCTCCTTACCATCAATGACTAAGTGGGATCAACTTGGAAAATAACTCTAAAGTTTTTAACATAATGGTATAGTTTTCTTTTGGGAAAAAAAAATTGTCTTTTAGTCTAGTCTATAGTAGATTTTGGAGAACTATTTTTTATTACCCATTTTTCAATATTCTAAAAAATTTCATTATTTTTTCACTGATTTTTATAGTTTCTTAATATAATAAAATGTGTTTTCTTGATGTAAGATTCTATGAATTTTGGCACATGCACAGATTCATGTATCATCACTTACCATCACACTTATAATACAGAACAGCTCCATCAGCCAAAAACTTTCCCCCATGTTGCCCATTTGAGTCAAAACCTCCCTAAACTCTTAACCCTCAGAAACTACTGATTTACTCTCAATTTTATACATTTTTAATAATAAAATTAATACATGCTTATTCTAAAGAGCTTTAAAACATATACATTAGTATGTAAATTTAAAAGTCAGTGTGTTCCCATTCCTTTCACCAATCCCATCCCTCTAATCAACATTATATTATGGTATGTTTTCTTGCTACAACTTTCTCAATGCTCAATTTATAAATCATTTATACATATACTTAAACTTATAGAGTCTCATTCCTTTTATTTAGTGAAACCATTATAATGTAGAATTTATAAGGTTACTTTTTCAATATTAATATATTTTGGGAATATTTCCAGGTCAATATAGAAATATATTTCATTCTTTTTTAATAGCTGCTGAATAGTTTGATCATAAAATAATATGATTCACAATAACTAATAGTAATTTATTTTAATCTTTAATTCCTTGTCCGTATCATTGAATATGTTTCTATCAAGCTAGTTGTCTTTTTTGTATGACTAAATGAAGAGTAACAGTCCTTGACATACAGCAGATTCTGAGCAAACTAAAATTTTCCTTCTTCTTTTCTCAGGCTTTGTTTCAAGTTAGCAACCCCTCTGACATGGTGGCAATAGATTTTTACATTTTAGAATGTACTTTTATAAAGTGAGAAACACTTGTTCCATTCCATCTATATTATAATAATTTCTAGATAAACCTTTTAGAAGTGTCTTTTTTTATGGCAGCAGAAAGAGCTTTCAGCATATGTATATGATGACTCTCTCCCATCTCTTTACAGCTTGACTCACAGGAGTCCCTGAATGTGTCCTTAGATGCTGTGGTCCTAATTTGCCCTCCAGATGACTCTCCAGGATTTTTCAAATCAAGCCACAACAGAACTAAACATAACAATGTTTATATTCAAATGAATCATTTTCTTATGGTGAGAGGAGAAAGTGAAATTATATATTTTGAGATTAATACAATGAGAAGGACAGGTTGGGGCAAAGGTTATGAAATTGAGGCCAAAACAGTAGGCAGGAGAAGGACCACCTGCTGGGATGAACAATGGCTGGCACTATCTTGGTTGACCTGCTCTAAACCTGTCACAGAGATTTTTTTTCCCACAAAGCTTAGTAGAAAATGCCACCTCTCCCAAAATGTCAGAGCATTTGTGACCTTCAAGTCCAGTGCAAAAAAATTAATGACTCCTACTAAAGGGGAATTTTCACTATTCCACTGGTGTTCACTTTTTGCTATAAGTCCTTACTTATGAATCATAAATGTACATGAAAAAAACTGTATAACCTCCAAGATGTTTCTTCACAGAATAAGACAAATTAGTTTTAATTTGGGATATTATGTGTCAATAAGAATAATTTTTTTTAATTTATATTCTATAAGAAGAAAAGTATGCTTTGAAAATGGCTTCAGTAAATATAAAATAAGCCAATAAGTTACATGCTGCAGATAGACTGGAAGTTCATTCAGGCCCCACCTTTCTCTCTCTTAGATATTTTTTGACTAATGGCCCAGAAGAGCAGAAGGGAAATCACTATGAAAAATGTATGAAATTCTTTATATTTTATAGACCATGCGTCAAGAGAGACGCCTCAGTGTTTGGCACACAAAAGGTCATCCAAAGAAGACCTTTCTACAGCAGAAAGGAAAACAGAAACCCCAATTTTTCTCTCACCTGACAATTGCAATTCTTTCCCTAACAATTCACTTTTAGTCAATTTTTCAAGTCCCCCATATCCAGACAAAAGTTCAAAAATGGAATGGAACGCATCTACTTTTATTGCCATTGTTCAACTTTATTGGCTACAAACCATTAATCTTTTGAAAGAGTCTTAATTAAATTATGTTTTAATCAATTTATAATTAATTAAGTTCTATATTAGACAAAAAATAGTATCTTCACTCTTTTGACCTTTTATCTGACAGTTTCAGACCAGGAACATGGGCATGATGGATGGGGAGACCAGAGGTAGAGCACAAATGAGGAGATTGAAGATGAGATGCTAAACACAAGGTAAGAGTTAGGTCTCCTAGAAGATACCAGTAATACAGCACTAGAGGATTGAAAGGTGGGCAAATCCACAGGAGTCAAAGACTAGCCTAGCACCACTGATCCAAAAAAGTAATGAAGAAGAAATCAGGAATGAGATGATAAAAATCAAGCCTAACAGATATCAGAAACTACATGAAGAGGTAGGCTGACAGAAAGTAGGACCAGAATATCTCGAAACCATGGCAGCATCAAGTCTCATCTGTGTGTAAGTTCTATTAACTTTTCCAAACTAAAATCAAAGTGAAGAGAGAGATAAAATCTAGCACTCCACTGTGTAAGTATGGTCCAGGAGGAACAGCAGCAATAGCATCACTTAAGGGCTCCTTGGCAGTGCAGTATCTTGTATCCTACCCTGGACTTACTGATTCAGGATCTGCATTTTAATAGGATCTTCAGGTGAACTGCATGCACAAGACCATTTGAGAAATACTATGTACAATCCAATTAAACTAATCTTTAATCTCAGTCTGAACAGCAACCTCACCATGTCTGAAACATCAGACGTGCTCAGTCTATTCTCTAAGCACACTCCCGTGCTATTCTTCCCACTAAAAAGCCCAATCCCCTTTCTCTCTAACTATCTGGCTTCCATCCCCCTTCAGGTTAGAAACAATGTCCTACCTCTCTCACAAGGCCTTCCTTGACTTTTCTACTTAGTCACTGATCCTTCATCTCAGTAAATGCACTTAGTATCATTTTCTTCAGTAGTGTCACTTATTGGCATTCCTTCAGTATGTCACCAACTAATTTGTGATGCTTCCTGTCTTGATATCTTGTATTGTATTATTTGTAGATTTAGACATGTTTTATACTAACTTTAGGACACAGTACATTCATGCTACTTGAGAATGTTTTCTTCATAAAATATCTGGATATTGTGTAATTCATTCATTAGACTAACACAATGGAACCAAAAGCTTTCTGATGCCTGTAAATCTGCCTGCAACCACAATTAAAGTGTGCATTGCAAAATATGAAATTGTGCACAGTTTACAGCCAGACAGCTTAGCTAATATATGAAGACAGATCCAAAAAACCTGTCTCAATTTATAAAATCAAATGTTTTTTATGTTTTGTGTATAATTGATTTATAGTTAGAAACATGTGAAAACTGAAATACTTTGTGATCATCCATTCTGATCTTAAAACTCTTGTTTATCTTAATCTAGCGTCTACTGTATCTTTAGAAAAGTTAAAGATTCAGGTGTTTTATTCTTGGTATTATAAGAGCTGGCAACATAGTCCCCTGTTACAGTAAATCAACACTGCCTACATGATGGGTTAAAGCTGGCAAACAGTCACACATTAGAATACACTACAAAACAATGCTATGTACTATTTGCCTTTTCATTTCTTTTAGATTCTATTTGAATCCCCACCACCACAACTAAAAGTATTTAATCAAGAGTAATACAATTAAGGGATTGAATAATATTAAATATCTAGTGTATTTTCTAAATCTGAAAGATCATAAATCTGATTATATACCACAATTTCAAATACCATTGTTACTGAGCTTCTCATTCTTATTTTTAGACGTAAGATTATAATACCATTTGCACATTCTACTTCATGACTGTTTCTCCACAGGCAAAGAAACTGACATTAGATTGTATAATGCTAATCTAATTAATTTAGGGAATTTAAATTTAGGAGATAAAAATCATTGAGTGGTGGTGCTGAATTCAAATCCAGAAAATGCAATTACTATAATTAACATAGTATATAAATTACATGATTAAATTCAAAAACAAAGTAAGAAAATAAAGAGAAAAAGGATGTGACAAATAGATTATTCTTTACTGCCTAGTCCTGATAGACACACTCCCTCATACATTACATCTCCTTCTAGGAAGTAAATTTTCAAATCAGAAAGTTCCAGACCAGCACCAAAGTGAGCCACTAGGAAGTCACTCTGTGACTTTACCAAACAATGAAGTAGGAAAACACAAACTTGTAACATTATTTGAAGCTACAGATATCTCTTTAGTCCAATGCACAATTTTTAAATTGTAAATCTAATCTGTTTTGGTTACAGAACAATATCTGTAGGCAGGAATAGCATTTTCCTGTCATTGATCTGTTTTGGCTTCTGGTTATCAACACAAGTTAGCTTTATCCCATCTTCCATAGATATTTTATAGTAACTTTCTGCCCTCTGCTCACCACCACCACCTTTCTGCTCACCACTGCCTCCTCAGGTTGTAGTACATTACTAAATTAAGTACCCATAGTTGAAGAAAAAAAAAAAAAAAAAGGTGAGTATTCATTTTCGCTTTGGCTTCAGTTTCCTTCTCTGTGACTCAAGAGGTCTGTGTGGTGATCTCTGATCCCCTCCCCCATGCTGTGCTGGAGCCAGTCCCTGCCAGCTCCTGAGAATTCATTGTGCTGTGTCTTCTCAACTCCAAGTTCATGATGGAAATATTTACACCATGGACATCTGCTAATCCTACAAATCAGGGCTTTTTAATTTCTGTTTATAGAGGCAGTTTACCAGCATATTACTATTTCCAGCTCTACTGAAGAAAGTAAATGAAGTTGAATCAGTTGCAAGTAGTGGGGAAGTTTACAGTTTAGTCCACCACGTAATAAAGGGGCAGTATAAGAAGTGTAGGTTAGTGGGCAGGGGCAGGGACTGACAGGAGTCAAGAGAAAATGAATTGCTTAGTCTCACAATGTTTATATGTGAAAATAACAGAAGACTGGTTGTCAAGATCTGGAGTTGGGTGTAAGTCCCTATTGAGTGCTGATTTATTGGTGTCTCTTATCCCCAAAGTTACAGAAATACAACAGTGGTGAAAAATGTGTACCACAAAGTTATTCTTTCAGAGTTACTTACTAACCACTTGTGAAAGTACCATTGCAATAAAAACAAAACCACTCCCTTAACTTGATTATTTGTTCAGTAGAAATTTTGAAAAAGCAAATAGGGTAATACAGGGTTTGTTTCAAAGTAAAATTCAAATTCCTAGTTAGCTTTTATCAACTTCTCAATCCAATACTTTTTTTTTTAACCATTTTCACCACACACTTCTATTACAAAGCATAAAGTGCTCTTGATGGAAATTCACTACGTGTTCTCCATGTAATCTCTGACTAAGCACTTAGTCTCCAACTCCTAATCATCTCATCTGTAATACGTGTAGAAACAATAATAAATGCTGCCTCCTCCCCCAGGATTTGCATCTGTTTAAATTTAAAACAATAGAAGAGGACCATATATGAACTATAAAAATACCCTAGGTAGTTAGGTTTATTATTTCTGTAGCGGCCCAAAGGAAAAATGTGAGAGGGGACTATTGTTTTTACCAAAACAAGCAGGTAATAGAGAGAGTCTACTTTGGGTCAACATTATCCAAATGACAACAGAATGAATCACACAAAATTGGTGTACATTTAGTGGCAGTAAATGCACATCACAGCTCTGCTGGCTGATGGCATCAACATGACTGAGAACAGAGTTTTGAAAGTGTGTAAATATATAAAATTCAGTGGTTCAGCCCTAACCAGGGTAAAATGAGAAGTACTAAGGAAATTAAAGATATAAATGAATCATTACTTTTCTACTTTTCCAGTATCATTTATACAAGGAGAACAAGACACAGCTGATATTAAAAGGGAGTCTCTTGCTGCCTAACACTGCAGGATGCCTCCAGGGTCGGTGACACCTTGCATCTCATTACCCTCATTAAGTTCTAGACAGGATTTTGTTAAGTGGTTCTGACATGAACTTAGCTTCCAGGAAACCATAAATATATATCTCAGAGAAGATTTTATTCCTTTTTCTCATTTTATGTTTTTTATTCCTTTCCCATTCTCATCATTTTCTGGCTTTCACTTAATCCTTTCAAAAGCTACAGTCACCAAATACTAGTGTCCTAAGATTTGTTAAAGAAAACAAACAAAAAAAAACATTGATCTACAGACCTACAAATATTTTTTCCTCAAATGAAAAGATTTATGGCCCCATTTTAGGTCAGAGTAATTTTACCAAAAACATTTTAAGCTTCTATCATGTGATGATGATAGCTATCATTTATCAAATGCTTACACTATTTTGAGTACAGTTAAGTCCTCTATATTATCCCTTTTTACTCTCATTTTGACCCTACAAGGAACAGCTATTATTATCCTCACTTTATAGACGAAAAAAGCCAAAGGTCAAGCCAGGCCTGAAGTTTCAAAATCTTTTACAGAATATTTTTATGGAATCAGGCCTTAGAAATTCTGAAGTTTGCTGCATTTATTTAGTAATTTTCATCTTCAACCATAAACCTAAAGGAGTAGTTTTGATTAGCAGTCAAATTATTTTTAGGTTCTTAGACTCACAGTAAAAATGTAGATTTCCAGTAATGCTAGCAGACCAAACATGGCTTATTTTAAGCACTTGTTTATTATTCATTCATCATTTGTCTTTTCATTCAATAAATATGTACTATCAACTGCTATGCTCAGAGCTGTGGTGGAGACAAAGAAATAAAAAGCTGTTTCCCACAATCATTCAAGAAGTTTAAAAAAAATAACTCTTAGTTTTAGCCAGTGGCATACCTAGTATGTTGGACACCCAGAGTGGATCATTTTTTAATACTCCCTTTTATGTATGAAAAAGTTATTCTTTTATAAAGAAATAATCATGAAATGAGACAAATAATAATGGCTAGAAAAGAACTGTAGACAGTAAACATTTTGTCGAGTTGAGATTGTGCTGTTATGCCCATATACAGATATAACTAGTTTAAAAATTAGCGATATTATAGAAAAATGAAAAAGCAATGTATTGATTTTTTAATTATAAGAGGTAACTAAAGTATATCTACATTGTGCTCTGTTAAAGTAATCAATATTATATTTCTGTTTTGAGCCTTATATTTTTCAACAGTGTTGTCACAATTGATCTTTACATATTCATCTTCAGTAGATAGTATAGCCAGATTTGTCAGTCTATCTTTGCTCAGAGTAATTCAAAAGGCACTTTTTATTAATTTTACCTTCTAAATGAAGGTACAGATATAAAAATACATAGGAAGAGTATTAAGTTTGGCAGAGGTTTATGAAATCTCACTTCACAGTAAAATGTTCATATCTGCTTCTTTGGGATTGATCATAATAGGTTTCAAATGCCTCTGAGGTAAAAAAAAAAAAAAAATTGCCACTGAAATATCTTCACCAGAGCAGCCTGCATAAATCTCTGTTATACTTGGTAAACTTTTCCAAAGTTTATAATTGCTCAGAATTGTTTGTGTCTGATTTAAGTACAGTTTTTGCTCTCTTCACCGTATTTTAAACAGTATATTTGAAATAAATGATAGCCCAGGGATCAAAAAACAAAACTTGGCTGACTGCTTACTGTTGAAACAAATGTATGTAGCTGAGTCTGTATGTGCTGGGAGACCACTGAACAACTGGAATTTCTCCCAAAGTATCTCCCATGTAGAACACAATGTTTATTAAAGAATAAGTAACATATGTATGTATGTATATATAAATTATGTGTATATACACAGACACATATTATATATATATATATATATATATATAATAATGTATATTGATATGTAGAAAATTAAAACCCAACAAAATTAAAACTAAACAATACCACAGCAATTATTTAAGTGTTAGCTCAACATAGGACTGATATTGTTTAGAATTTCTGGTACACAGTTATAATAAAAAGCAGACTGACTTTTAGCAGGTATTAATTGCTTTTAAATTCTCTTTAGAAAATGTCAGCTTAGTGCCTGCACACAAAGACAACTGCTCTCCTGCCTGACACTTGGCATCACTACTCATTTGAGACAATGGGATTTAGCCAATTAATTTATAGAAAAATTATAATTTTAACTATTTGTCAATAAAAAAGGGGCTCCCGAAATCCTCCCCTCATATTTTATTTCCCCACACTATTACTCTCAGCTATTTGAGGCAACACAATGTGTTTAGACTTTTCATGGCTTGTGTAGTCTAGCAGATGTGAGTTTAAATTCTGACTCTGCTACTTCCTAGCTGTGTGATCTTAAGTAAGTTAGCTAACCTTTCTGAGCCTCACTTTTAATTTTTCAACTTTAAAAAATACTCACTAGCATGACATACCATACATAATTAACAGATGAAAAGTCACTTCACGCATTAGGTGTTCATTCAATATAACTATCACAATGACCCCTTAGCCTTGGCCTTGTGGCCGCCATCTGCTGCAGATTCCTAAATACTTCAGATTCCTTGGGCAGCAATTACTTGTGATAGAGGTGGACTAAATAGAGGGTTTATTTTTTTTTTCCAAAAATATATTTAAAATGAAGGTGCGATATCTTTCCTGCTACCAATCTAGTTTCTTATAAACTGTCTATATTATAACCTATACCCACTGCTCCTTCCTTAGGACTACAGAGTTTCCTGCTTTCTTCCAGTCTTCTAAAGATCTCACTTAAATGTTATTAACAAAGAGCAACTCTATGACCTTTGCTCATTCTCACTGAAAGTATTCTCAAAATTCAGGAGCTGCAAAATCCACCAGAGACCAATTCACTCACCTTGCAAAGAGAAAACTGGAGCTCAGAATGTGAAGCACTTGTCTCACTAGCTAGAGGCTGGTCAGAGACACAGGTCTGCTCCAGAGCAAGCCCTTGTGCTCAGCCTTCAGTACTGGACAGCTGCTTCTCTGCGGCTCTCTGGTGACTTCCTCCATTCCTCTCTAATCCTACCCTGTGTGGCTAACACTGGCCATTTCTCTTATCTCATTCTTTAGCCCTCTTCCCTTGTCTTTGTAACCTCCTTTTTTGAAATCTAATCTTTTCCCTCTTCTTCAACTAGCACCTTTCTTTGAGTCTTCTAAATCTGACTTCAGCTTCACTCCTAGATTGTGAGTAATCTGCTAGAAATTTCCACCTGAATGAAACAATGGCTTCAGTGATTAATCTCAAACATTGGCTTCAAATTTAGATACCCAGTCAGAAAAGCTCCCTGACTCCCTAAAAAAAATTCACCGACGTTATCCCTTCATTCAACAAATACTTATCTAGCACCTATTATGTAGGAGACACTGTTATGGCACTGGAGATACAATACATGCCAACTCAGTCTCAATTTTGTGGACATAGAATGTGGGTCTAAGGTGGAGTTAGGAGGCATAGGGCTCAGGCCCTGTGAAGACCCATCTACTCTCCAGGCTCATGGGGGTTACTGCCTGCCTGCCCAGCGCACAGGGTATGGAGAAGACTGCAACGATGACGTCCAGAGGTACCTGGAATAGCTGAAGTGCTTGGCTTTTTGCATCGAAGGTAGTGAGGTGATCACTGTGACCAGTATGAACTATGATCCCGCCATGTCTAAGGTAGCTAAGGTGCTGGCCTCCAGTTGTGCCATCCAGAACTGGGAGGCAGAGACTGGCAACATGTCCTGGTTCAAAGGGAAAGGGTCCTGAGCTCACATTCAGCAGATTTGAGCAGGAATACTGGCACACCTGGGGGCAGGTACCAACCTCCAATTTCCCAGGATACCCTGGGGCAGGAACTGAGCCCTCCAGAGAGAGGTCTCTGGAGTTTCTATCTGGGTCTCTGTCTCTTCCATTACAGTGGAAAAGACAGACGCTAAGCAAAATCATAAAAGGAAATGAATAACTAAAACCATGATAAATACTTCAGTGGAAGTTACAATGTGCTATGAAATAACCATGTTGTCATTTCCTGATAGATCTGTAGGTGCACCTTCAATTACTCTTCCATTCATGACAACAGAATTAATGGAAGTATCCCTGAGTATACCATAGTGTAAGGGAAGTCAAAATCTCTTTATATTGGTAAACCTCCAGTCTTCTTGATCTCATTTAACTGCAGTGGTCAGAATTATTACAGTTATATGTGCCATATGGTCTATCAATTAAAAAAAAGAAAAGAAAATTTTTTTCTTTCAGGATAGAAATTTTTAAATTAGATCATTAAATAGCCAAATAATAATCAATAGTAAGAATAATAATTCTCATGATAAAAAGTTCAAAATAACAAATGTGTCTTTCTATTTTCTTCCACCTTCAGAGTAGATATTCCATACGACATCTCCTAATGGATGGTTTCTAACTTTGTACTTTATAAGAATAAATTTGTGAAAAAATTCAAAGTTATGTAATAAACAATTCAACTAATTTACTATTTTAAAATGCACATATAGCTTGAAACTATGAACACTTATTAGAGTGTAATTTATCTTTAAAAAAGCCTATATCTTGCTGTGAATTACTCCCAAGTACAAAATAATGATTGGAAATCTAGATATGAATGTGGGAGTAACTTTCTAGTGAACATATAAAAATTTCAATACAATTAATACATGGCTATATATTAGAATAATATAGCTGGGATCACATGGTCTGTGTCATTATGTGTAAAGCATTTCCATTTCTCAAACTCTACTTCATGAAAATAGTATAATCACTTTCATTAATAATGTAGAATAATAAAACTTGCAAGCCATGGATAAATACAGAGGATTTAAAAATGAAATGTATGCTCAGCAACTTTTAATTGTCCTTTACATTTATTTATTATTTCTTTGATAGGTTTCCATTAACAAGGCACAGAAGAGAACTATTGTTTACTCCTTTCATGCCCACTCCCTCTATGCTAGAGTCATTCTCAAAGTGTATTCCCCTCAAAGCTGCTTTAGCACTGCCATCTCTTTTCTCTGAAGCTTTCAGTGAATATGGAATGTTTGAGTGTCTTGCCCCCAAAAGAAAATGCTCTGTTTTTTTCTAACTACTTCTAAATAATAATATTCATACTGAAAATTATACAAATCAAAAGTGTTAGCATGCATGATGAATTTCTGAAAATTAAATACACCCATGTAACCAGAAGCCACATCAAAAAAAAAAAAAAAAAAAAAAAAAAAGAAGAAGAAGAAGAAGAAGAAAAAGAAGAATGTTGCCAAGGCCCAGAATCTTCTCTGATATTCCCTTCAAGGAATTTCAAAGTAAACACTTTTTTGACTTTTAATACCTGTATTAGTTTTGCCGTTTCTAAAACTTTAATGGAATTATACAATATGTACACTTTTGTCTGGCTTCTTTTATTCAGTAGATCTTTTTGATTTTTGCCCATGTTATTTGTGTATTTTTGGTTCATTATATTTCATTGTGTTATAGTATACAATTTATTTATGCCTTCTACTGTGGATAAGCATTTGGTAATATTTTGTTTTAGTTTATTATAAATAGTGGTTTTAAGAACATGCTTGTATAGGTCTTTAATGAGTATATGATATGTATGTACTTGTCTTGGGTAAACACCTAGGAGTGAAATTTCTAGATATACATATGTGGAGCTTTAGTAAATACTGCAAACAGTTTTCCAAAATTGTACTTATTTTCAGTCCCACCAACCATGTATGAGAGTTTTGATTTCTCTAAATCAGTGGATTCTCAATTGGGCATGATTTTATATTACAAGGAATACTTGTTAATGCCTGGAAAGCTATTTCATCATCACAACTAGGGGGGATGTTACTGCCATCATGTGAGTAGAGGCCAGGGATGATGCTCAACATCCGACAATGCACAGTCCTTGCAACAAAGAATTATTTGGTCTTAAATGTCAATTATATCGGGGCTGAGAAACTCTGCTCTAAAGCTTCACTAGTCCTGAGTGAAATGTTTGGGTTTTTGCAGTCAGCCATTACAGAAGGAACATACATAATTGCATTTTACTGTGATTTAAATTTGCACTACTTGGTAACTGAGAGAGTATTTTAAAGCCTGACACTTGGTTCTTAGGTGGCAAGCCAATGCAGGTTCCCAAGATAACTACTCCAAACTCCCACCCTAAACTAGACAGCCCTTTTTATTTATTTAATCTTTGACCTGAGAGCATAGGCTTTGGAGCCAAGTGCACCCGGCTTTGATTCCAAACTCTTCTACCTAGGCAAATTATTTAACCTCACTGAACTTCAGTTTCTTTATCTATATTATGGGTACATTAATGCCCATGTTTTAGTATTATTCTTACAATTAGATACAATTGTAGGTAAAATCTCTGGTACATAGCAGCTGCTCAATAAATATTATTACCTTGGGCTAGAAATGTCAGAGATGCAAATAAATCAGACTAGAAAGAGGACTGGATTGAAAGTTAAGACTTGTTTTTTAGTCCTGACTTTGTAACTAACTAGCTTGGTCAAAGCATTTAATGTCTTCAAGTTTCTTATTTACTCATCTATGAAATAAGAGAGTTGCACTAAATATAAGGTTTTTTCAACCTCATCATTTAAAAATTCCATAAATATGATAAAGCCCCAGCCATCAAGAAGTTCATACTAAAGGAAGATAGGATATGCACTAAATAGCAAATAATTATACCAATTTCTGGTAAATATGCTCAGAAATACAGACCTATGAGAAAAAAAAAGTTACAACCACCAAAGCCCAAGAAAAGAGAAGCTATTTTTGCTTAAGAATCAGGAAACACTTCATAAAGACAGCAGCATTTGAATTAGGACTTGAAGCCTGGATAAGGACAGACAGTAAGTTCAGACAGGAGATAGAGGACAAGCCCTGCAGCAGAGGAAGCAGAGGGAGCATAGGCTCAGGAAGGAAAGTGTAAGACAGTCCTAGGGGACAATCTGTCGTCTGGAATCACTGTAGCATAGGATTTGTGAAAGGAGGAAGGAGATGAGGAGAGCAGGTATAAAGTGTTTGGAATGCCAGAAGAGTCACTATTTCACTTGGTTGGAAATGAAGAGTCAATGCAAATTAGGAAGAAGGTAGTGACATATCCATGACAAAGGTAAAGGCTAATTTGATAACTCTAGAAATAAGGAACTGTGGAAGGGAGGGATGGAAATTAGATCTATTTGGAAACTATTAACATTTTAGATGAGGGGGAAATTTTTTGAAGTAGAAAGTCACAAAGAAAAGAGAACAGAAATATGCAATTTTGTGAGGACACTGAAAGGACTTGATACTTGTTTTATTATGGGAGACAAGAAGTAGACAGGCATCAAAAATAAGGGAGATTTCAAGTCTAAATAAGAGGAGTGAAAGGACAGGGAAACATTGTATGCTTTCCTTAATAGCTATCAACAAAGCAGCTAGGCTTAGGCTGTTCATCTGAGCAATATTTCTCAAAAAAGTTTACTGGAGACTTTGATATCTTTATAGATATTTAACACAAAGAGGGTTCCACTGTTGATTTAGGAAACACTAAATATCACATCATCCTCTTACATATTTACATTTTACATAAACACAATAAAGTTCTGGGAAATAATGTAATAATATGTACATGTGTACATGTGTGTAAAACTATTAAATCTTATAGGACACTAGTGTTGCAAGAGACAAGGTTTAGAGAGATGTGCACACATATGTTCCTGAACTTACTCATCAAGTAAGTATGTGTTATAATAAATCTCTTTGGGATAGATTAGTATCAGGTATCAGGAGGTCTTTCAGGTGAACATATCTAAGAGATGTGGAGATACTGTCATTCAGGACAGAGCTGAGATCTAAAAATGTAAATTTAGGAATCACCTAAAAGGGAAGATAGCTGAGATTATGAAAGGAGATGGTTTTGCAAAAGACTGGAGAAATTAATGAGGGGACATGGAAGCAACACACAGTCTTCATTTTAAAGACTAATGAATGAAAGAAAGAGAGATTGAATTGTAACTTGATGAAGCAGAAAACATAAATTGAAATTTATTTGAAAATTAAATGAAATCATGGAAAGTATTTTTGAATGGGCATCTCCAAGTTACTCAGTAAGTTATGGAAATATCACCTAAGCATTCTAGTCTAAGACAAGTCTTAAACATGGAATTCTAGACCCTTCACCTGGCAAATCAATCTTTAAGGGAAAATCCAGAGCTGATACTCCATCTGGGAGTCTTGCGGCCATTGTCTCCTCAGATTTAAATCGTAGCTCTAAGGTGAACTTAAATGTTCTAATGCTTATACCTGGAGATAGAACTCCTCAGTATAACACAACAATTGGCATAACCATTAGCTTTCTGAGTATATTATAAATTGTTCTCCCATAGGAAATGCTAGGCATTCTGGTGTCTGGCAGGAAAGGAGGAAGAAAAAGAGGAGGAGTGGAAGGGAGCAACAATCATATTTTTATCTAGACATCTATAAGACATACAAATTAAAAAATCAGATGTAAGCTAGGGTCCTTCACCAGCACAGTATTGACATAGCCTCCAGTAAATTGGTAAGTGAGGCTAAATTCCCAAGCGGGCTAATAAGAGAGAAGAAACAATACGTTGGTAGGTAAGATGGAGGATTAAACAGAACAAATTATCCTGATTATACACACGGATCAGAATTATTCAACTTAACAACTCAACTTCCACATGAGTTTGTTTAAAAGCTGGCATATAGATTAATAAGAATTTTTATATAAAGTTTAGGTCAATTTTTATTTAGTAAGAACAGCTGTTTAGTTCCTCAGCATGTGGTCAGAAAGTGCTTCCCATTGTTTAAATAAGCAAATAACAAAAAATAATGGATCTACTCTAGAAATGGAATGTATTTTAAATAAATTGTGTCTTTACCACCCTGTACCACAAAAATAAATATCCTTCATAAAAACTGTATAAATATTTGATTCCTAAGATAGAGAAAATAGCCTTATAAGGGCATTGTATTGTTTGCCTAATGGAATGTGGGATTTATTTTCCCTCTAGAAAATAGATTCTTTGTATAATATTTTAGAAAAACAATCACAGTAAAGTAAAATATTTTAAAATAACAAAACATAGAAGTTTTATGGCACTTAAGATTGACCTTAAGTACATTAAAATAAAACACCATCAAAATAGTAAATTTCAATATTTTGAGTATTAGGATATTTATGGAAAGTAGAGTCTAAATAAAAATTAATAAGGTAGATACTGTTAAATTATATTTTAACATTTCTGTTAATGAAATTATAATGAAGCTGCAGTGAAATCTAGTTCTAGTCTTACACAATCTAGAAGTCACATCCTTCAGTAACTGCAAGGGTCTAGGAAAATGCAGTTTATATTATGGTAGAAACAAATCTCCTCTGTTTAGAAACACTTTCAAAGTAACTGCCTTAACTTTATCTTTCTATTCACTCCTCTTTCTTTACTTCTTCTAGAGACAGTATTTTATATCCTAAAATTCCTAGTAAGGACCTCCCATGTGACATGTCAAACCTATGTTTGTACAGCCATCCCAGTAAATCATAAGGCTCAGGGAACATATAATAATTTACTTTTGCTCAGTTTTTTTTTCTTTGCTCCATCTCCAGAAAAGAAAGTTTTCATGGATATCATGTGTATTAAATAAATTTGAGCAGTAGCTAAAATTTTTTTTAAATGATTCAAGTGACTTTGCTAGCAAGTAAGAATGGGTTTTAACTCAAGGAACGACTGTGTAGCTGACCTGACATATGCATTAAGGTCTCCTGACATTATTTGTTATGAAGATGCAGTCTGTAATGAAAGCCACACTTAACTGCTTGTTCTTAATGTCAGTACTCTTTAGTGTTTCTTCCTCTGACTTGCTGTGACCCCTTCAGCTTCAGTTTCTCTCTTCACCTATGAAATAGGGATCTATGTAGTTTTCCTTGCATTTCATAAGGATATTGTATGAACAAATAGTATAACAGATATAAAAACAAATTTTTAAACCCTTAGTATAGGATTCTACACAAGCATAAGCCATTATTATTCAAAATGGTGTTATTTATAAATTGGAACAGTCTACATTCCACTAAGTGTGAATTTAAGGACGATGCTTTTTCAAAAAGCACAAAAGCTGGGTAAAAATGCTGCCAAACTTGTGTGTACAGTGATACCTGGGTGTGATAATCCACACATAACTTCCATCTGTTATTTCTTAATTTGCCCTCAGCTGTTTCAATAATGTGACATTATTCGTCACTTCTCAATCTTTTCAAAATATTTCTTTTCCTTTTTTTAAACTCACACCATAACAGTTATGTAACAGAACATTAACTATTCTCTCAATTAGGCAAGTTTTTTTTGCCTAAGCTTCTCTAAAAGTAGATAAAAAAATGTTACCTATGGAGAAATTTCTTGGAGTCAGATTATATTCCAGATAACATAAATAAGAAAATAAATTATTAAAGGAAGAAAAAAAGACTGAAACAAAATGAATTTCAGCAAAATAAAGGAGCCATTTTGGGGGAAAATTTAGAGAAACAAAAAAATACCTTGAAACATTAATTTCTGGAGATATTAATAAGCATTATATAGAAATAGAATATATTATAGGAAATATTAGAGTAAACAAACTTGTTTTACTGCAAAAATTCTAATATATCCTTGTAAATCTCTAAGAGGAGAATGAGTACGACAGGCAGTATTCCCCAAACTTATCTGATGCTTTTGTTCAGAGTATCTCAGGGGAATAGTGGTCTATGGTGAAATAGCATTTTGGAAATACTGAGCTCAGGATTTTGGTTCATCAGGTTTGTCAATTTTAACAACAAACCAGATGGGTGACAACACATATTAAAAAAATAAATGCAGTCTGACCCTGGACTGACTAGCCCTAGCCCACCTCTCAGCCACACATGCATCTTTCCACATGCAGCTCAGATCTATGCTGCCCATTCAGGAATTCTCCCCTATCGGCAAAACTCTCCCAAACACTTCATGCACTTTTGCACTCCCATGCCTTTGCTTATGCTATGCCATCTTCTTGATGTCCTTTCTTTCTTCTTCCATTTGCCTATCAAAAGCCTACACAGCCTTCAATGCTCATTCTCAAATGTCCCTCCCTCTTCCTTCATTGCACTTGGTGTGTTTCTCTTTAAGGCATCAGTTCTCAAAATTGGCTATATGTTAGAAATAGGTAGGGAGTTAAAAAACAAAACAAAAAACACTTATTCCTGAGTCTCACCCAGCAATTCTGATATAATAGGTCTGAGATACAACCCAGGTATTGGGATTTTTAATTCCTCTGTGATTTTAAGATACAGCCAATGCTGAGGACCATTGCTCTGGAGACCATGGTAATTTGACTCTGTACTTTATAGACCTACATCCTCAAAAAAGGGTTTAAAATTCTTTCGAGGAGAAACTTAGTCCTCTTCGTATAGGTCCTCCGTACCCACAGACATTTTTGAATAAAAAAAAAGAAAATACCATATAATCTTTCCTATATGTAGAATCTATAACAAGACAAAACAAAAAATAAGCTCATAGATTCAGAGACTGGTGATTGGTGGTTGCCAGAGGCAGGGGGTAGGTAGAAGGAATATACTGCTTTAAATAAAATATATTATGTGTTTATTTAATTCATAAAATTCATTTCATCTGAAAAAAATATTTGGCTCATACTCCCAGTGTTGATACTAATCTTACTAAAAAGTTTTCCAAATTACTCTCCTCTTCCATTCCTATTGTATGTAAATTACGTCATTAAGGAAAGTGGCTCCCAAATCTAGCTGTGAATCAGCATGAACTGCAGAGCAGGCAGAAATGATCAAAGCTTTCAATTCCCAGATCTACTGAAGCAGAATCTCTGGGGTTAGGAATTCAGAAGCTTGTTCTTAGTTTTTAGTTTAATTTAGTTCAGTCTGGTTTTGTAAGCTGCAATTCTAGTGTCAACAACAAACAAACCATTCTGTGAATCACTGACTTAACAGAGAAATTTTATAATTTGTGACTTTTATGAAAACATTTACTCATTATAGTAGTATTTGGGAAGGTCCAGTAATAGAAAATAATATCACAAATCTATCCCATAAATAATAAATAATTTTTGAAAAATAATAATCATAAATCCTTAGAGAATACATCTTATGGATGAGACTCAAATGATTGAAATGCATAAGAAAGTATTATTTTATTTTACTGTTTACAAGTCCTTCTTTCTATGTCATAGTTTTAGTGAAAGTGAAATTGAATTGGCAAAATCATATAATTAATTACATTCAGCTTTTATTAAAATAACTTTTTTTCTCAAGTCTGTTAGCATGACACTTGGTAAAAATCAATTCTCCAAAAGAAATTAGGAAAGTACAGGCCATCATTATGGGTGTAATAGCTCACATTTTGGTCAGTTAGTTGAAACTTCTTAAACTTTTAACTTTTTTAAACCAGGAATCTCAGGCATGCTATAACCCTGAAGTCAGGTGAGGCACATTTGACCCTTCAGCCACATAAAGGTCAACTGGACTTCACTATTCCGTTAATGTACATTTTTTTTCCTATTCTCCCGGGTCATAACAGTATGAAAGAAAAATTCAAATTATGTGCTGTCTCTTCAATGGCTGAATGAACGATGGATGGACTAAAGGAAAGAAGAATCAGAAAGAGCATAAGAGCTTTTGGAGAGCATTAATTGTGTTAATTGACCCAAATGTACATGTTTCCCTTTACTAACGCCCTCCTCCACCAACTCTGGGCTTGATTATGTAATTTTTTTTAAAAGTAATTTTTCCAATCTGATAGTAGTAACTTGACTCAATGACAGATTTCCATTTGAGAAAGTAATTTCTAATAAGTCATAGTCGTTCAAGGGTAGGGCTATAGGCATTGAATTCTCTTTCTAGAATAATTCAAGTTGGGGCTAAAATGAATGCATTTTATTCATTCAACAATTATACATTTCTTCATCTATTCCTTAAATGCTGGAAAATTATATACAGATGGTCAGTACAAGTATGTTGCAGAGTATATTGATTTTCTCATTCTTTAATTAGTATTAGAAACAAGAACTAAATACCCCTTCCTCCAGTAATCATCTTGGATGTAGCTGCCAGAATTTTCAGCCAAGATTTACTGGCCATCATTCAGCCTGAATATGAAGAGTTAACCACTATGTGGAACTAATGAAACAAATTATTCATTCTATCATTCTTTCATTTCAAGGGAGTTCAGCTAAAAGTCTACAGTTTGATTATGTTTAGTCTATCAATGTTTTTAAAAATGTGAAAACACATGCTTTTTGTTTTCCATCTACCACAGTTCCCAACACTTTCTGTTTCAAACATTTACAACACTGATCTGGTCCCTTTAGGTATTTAAGTTTAAAGACTGGGTAAGTTCTCACTTATGACTCACATTCTACCAAAAATTATAGGAAATACAAAGATGAATTCAAAATGGATTCTGGCCTCAGGAATCTTACAGTTTTGTATGAGAGTTGATCCTCTTACTCAAGTAATTATAATAGACTGAAAAGAAACATACAGTAAAAGAGATGCAAATAAAATGATATGCGATCACAGAATTAGAAACAATTGGGTGCAGCTGAAATGAGCAAGAAATGTTTAATTTGTGGGCACAGAAATTACCAAAGGTCTCTCTTTTTTCTTTTATGTTATTTCTAAAAGACACCACTACTGGAATGGTTATAAGCATTTGGAATCTTCATTAGAGATGTCTAACAAACAGGTGGTCCCAGATAATCACACATCCCTACTTTCATCCAAATTTTAATTTAATGATACAATTTAAAAGTGATTTGACCTAATACAATTTTCTTTTCCTTTCTCAATTAGAACTCAAAAATTTGCCACATTTGTATGTAAAGATACAACCCTACTGTTTTTCATTATCACTGGTCTCCAGACAATTTGTTCTAAGCTCTTTGAGCTCTAAAAATGTTAAATTAAATATTAATATTTTTAAGCTGAAGTGATGATTTTCATAATAAAAGCTCATGACTTTCAATGCCTATAAACAATTGGTTAATAATACATAATTGATATTTAAATATCTGTTTTGATTTAATAAATAACACTTCTAAAAATAACATCCTAAGATCCTAAAAGCTAGAGTCACCAAAACACTAAGAATGGACACCAATTTGACTTAGAATTAATACTTTCTCCATAACAAAAACTATGACTTCAATGGAGCAGGCTTGGGATGTTACAAAGATAATTCTGGAAGCTTTATCATCTGTTCCTTCAAATGTACTGTGACTTGCTCCCTACAATTCCATTGGCTCCAGTTCAGGAAATGTTGGATTTTCCTCAGAGATCATGTCCAAGTGGCCTTAATCAAATAAATAAATAAACTGAAGCTTTCCCATGAAAACTATCAAACTCATGTCAGGTCCAGTCACAGAACTGAAGTGACTTAGGTTTATAAATACTGCAGACTTCTTTAATCTTATTCTCTATAAACCTACGTCATTTTTAACATTACTTTTTTTTACTGCTATTATTATTTTTTCCATTGCTTATTACCTAAATACTGTATGTGATAGGCTCATTATTCCAAATATAAAATTTTCCAGATGGTATAAAACCATAGAATTATTCCCAGTACATCATTTTGCCTGCATAATATTGATTTTCCTCATTCCAAACATTACATACTAATCTTTGAAAAGCCATTTATAAATCATATTAATGTCCAATATAAATGCAAACAGCACCAAGAGTATCTAGCTTAGAAAACAAGATTTGCATAACTCCTGAGTGACAGACATGTTCCCATATTTTAATCTACTCCTTGTTCCAGGATCCATATCCAAAATTATTCATTGTGAATTTAACACTTCCTCATGAAGTTGCCCTAAAGATTATATGCTTGTACTTTGTCTACAAGTATGCTAAGATTTTGATGAACGGTAGCTCTTAGGATTGTTAATACTGACTGCTGCTGCTGCCACTAGTGATGATAAGTTTATTGGAGATAATTTAATTTGTGTAAACTGTGGGTGAAATAATACCAGACAGAGTAAATTAGTTACTTCTAGACTTTAAAATCTATAACAAATTACAATTTATCTGTGATGACCACTTAAAAATTAGATCAACCCTTATCATAACTGGGAAAAAAGGCAATGTCTGACAATTTTTTTCTTAATAAACATTACCTGCCTTACATTCAGATGTACTTGTTTTACTTTCATCTTTGTAATTTATTTTAAAGATCAATCTGTGTCTATTCCATCCCTATAAGTCATACAATCACCTTTGACCAGCAGTGAAATCCTAACCTAGACAACGAAAAGATTAATTTGTAATAAATATGTCTGTTATAAAATGTATTTGTTTTTCTATTAATTAGCACTGTATTTGATAATGTCATAAACTTTAAATTCATATCACTGTGCCTATTTTTCAAAAGTATTTTTCACTTTCATAGCAAGGGGAGATAACTTAAATGTAATTATTTTGTTCTGTCAATTGTCATCTAAAAATTATCATTTATTAGAAAAAACCTGAAACTAAATTTCTAGTATATAATTATGTAACCACTGAAAGTCAATTCATATTCTTTTTTTCTCTCTTTTCTAATAAATGAATTCACAATCACTTGTCTTAGAAACAAAAACTGGAAAAATACTTCCATAAATATAGAATTATATTTTGGATATGATTTAGATAGAGCTTTTGCCTATGAGGAAATTCATTTCATAGAAAGAAAAGGCATTTAATGCATTATACTACTTCAGTTCATACTTTTATTTCTGTATAATTACTTTTCACTCTGATGACTTTGTACTAAATACATTTCTGTCTAAAGTACATATTTTTGATAAGAAGATGTTAAAAAGAGGCTTAAAACACAGAATATCATAAATACTTCAATATTTATAAGATAAAAATATCAGTGTCTAATAATGTACTGCAATTTAATTAAATTTTGAAGTGATTTTACATTTTACATTATTTGTTCAGGTTTTTTATTATTCCCAAAACACTCAAGGAAATGAATCTGAAACATTAAATAATGAATACTGTCCGGACACCTTGCCTAGAAAACTACTGTAAATCGGCAGTCGGGTGCTCCACCTTGTTACTGTCTGAACATCTGAAATCGTCTGTTGCCCTGCATATTAGCAACTTCTAGTTTAGCTTTGACACTGATGTCATACATGAGCTTAAATGTGGGACTAAATATAAATAAAAATGATTATACTCCAAAAGTTTATGGTTTTAAATATGTAATAGATATTTTACACTAATTTCTCTATAAAGCATAGATCACAATCTTGAAATTAGAATTCAGACACAGCAACAGGTTACTAGCCGTTCCTCTTAGGGGTCCACAGACCAAAAAAAAGTAGGACTGCCTTTCTTTCTCTAGGCTTTCCTATTTCATCTCACTGCAGTCTACATTTCCATGTGAAGAGAATGTGCCTGCCAAAAGCACACTCAGAATTCCACTGCTAACAGATACTTGCAAAAATAAAACTTTTGAAAAGGCATGAAGAGGAGAAACAGCATGTTCTAAATGCTATGAAGAACTCAACATGATTTTCATTGGTCTCGGACACTGGCAGTCATTTGACTTGCACTTTACTGTCTCAGATCCTGGATGCACAGACCAGTTCTCAGTTCTAGGGCCAATGAAGAACTATTTGCATGATTTCATTTGTGGCTTTGGAGTGCTACTTCTAATGAAAAGTCACCACAAAAATAACTTATCCACTTTTGACCCCTGAAAGAAGTTCAAAAGGTTGTTGGTTCCAAAGAACACAGAATAAGGTTAACATGTAAGAAAGGTTTCCATTTATTTTTTAAAATTCATTTTTTCCTACATACTTCCAGAAAGAATTTGAAGCAACAAACAGGAAAAAAAAGATGCACATATAATAGAATTTGATAAGATAAAATATCAAATCAAGTGGTAGGAGATAATTATAATGAAAACCCAGACTTAAATTCTTCATGGCAGTGAAATTCAGATAAGATTTATTTTCAATAATGCAATTTTATTAGGAAAAACAGATTTTTCTTGGTGTCAACATCTAAGATTGATTTATCTCACGGAAATATGGAAAGTTCTCTAAGCAATATGAGTATGCAATAGGATGGAAGTGTCTTCAGCAACTGTTTTACTGAAGTTATACAAAGGTACTTCATTTGAAATGTACTATCAATTGATGAATTTTTTATATAAAGAGATTAATTTTGATTACCAGAGATAAAACTCTATGGTAATACAGAAAAAGAAGTTTTTAAAAGTCTAAAGGACTGTATCAGAGGTCTTTAATTTCTAGTGTTGATTCAAATCTTGGATTTTAAGAATACATGCAATTTTATTTTCTAAGTGCTAAGGAACAAACTCAGTGTTGTTGATGGAAATAGTGTTCCCTTCCTAGATAATTATAAAGCCTAAAGTGTTTCTTTTGAGTAAAGGGAGAATCATCTCTTCTCTCTACAAGTCTAAGCTGCAAGAATGTCTGCAGGCAGAAACACAAGTGTGTTTGAGATGCACAATTTGTATCTTCTCAGAGCTGAATAGTCTTATTGATCCCAGAGCTACATATGATATGCATGGAAGAGATCACAGAAATTTCTGCCTTGGCCATAAAAGAAACTTTGCCATTGTTCCTTGCTTCACAGACCTGGAGTGAAAATACGTATCTAAAATTTCCATGAAAGACTTTTAGAACAGATTTGACAACCTAGCTGTGTGCAATGATTTGGGAATCAGCATTGTAGGAGACAGACATTCTCGGAGACAGAATCTAAATAATATGTAAGATTCTTCCCAGTTTTCCCAAAAGCGTACCAGCCATGGAATTTCAATACTCATCATCTCCTCTAAAAATCTCAACTTTTACACTTTGATGGATGACTTTTACTATCTGAAATTTAGGGAGATTATGCTGACAAAAATTTTATGTGTCCAAACCCTGGACACATCTAGTCAACCAGAGAATCCCAGGTGAATTGAATTAAAACTGTGGGGTCAATGAGAAAGTAACCTGTATATAGAAATTTGAATGGTGTCAATATGTCGGATGTTTCTTAAAAAAATCCCAGACTGATCTCACTTAAAGACTAAAGTTTTAAATGAATTACCTATAAACAGCAAATATATTTCACAAAATTTCTATTAAACTTGTAGCTAGCACATATGAAACATTCTAGAACAGATTTGCTTACCAAGTGGATTGAGAATCTGTGTGCAAAGCCCTCAGGAAGTGGGGTGCTTCTAAGTACATATTAAGAAGGGAAGGTCTGGTACATGGGTGTCTGACCAGAAAGGGCAGGCCTCAGTGTGAGAGGCTGGACAGCCCCGGGGGAGCCCAAGGGGACAGAGAGCTGGGAAAGGGGGCTGACAAAGAAATGAAATAAAGCATGGGATAAGGGCCACAGATGTCAAAGGCAAACTTAAACCTACTTCCCAACTTGCCCCAAAGCACAGCTGGCTATCAGAAAGCCCATGCTGTATTTAACTGAAGAGCATCCTAAAACTTTCTCTGAGGAATTATGTGTAGTCATTTGGATCTTTTAAGATACTGTCCACCTCATCAAAATCATATCCTGATAAAAGCAATGTGCCAGTTGACCAATCAATCCCACCCCAACATCTGGCCTTAACCTGTTTTCAGGCAGGGACCCATTTCGACACTTGCTTGAAATAATTGCCTGAGTGGAAGTATGTCCTCTTTGGTAGCTGTGTTTTCCCTGCTAGGTCACCAGGATCATGAAGCAATCATTTGATTTTACCAAATTTTATTCTAATTTTTTGGACAAAGAATCCCATCTTAACCAAAGGATCTGTTCTTTATATGAAAAAGAACAGAAGCACAGTTGAATTGCAATTCCCCTGCAAGTGGCACCTTAGCATATAATTGATCAGGAGGGGATAAGGATTTGAACCACCTGCCACAAATTGCAGCAGCACCACAGTGGAGTAGTATACTAAAGTTGATGGCTAAGTGGATCTGATTTTATCCACAGCCTTGCTTTCCTGGACTCCTGCAGGTGCCCTCTTCAAGTGATGCCTCAGTGGAGATGAGTTTGGAATTATCTGTGCAACTCTTCATGCCTGTTTGAAATCACACAGGCCCTTGAGAGAAAATAGAAGTGAATTATATAGGGACTAGAAGAACTTTTACAGTTCCTGCCATAGGAAATATGGCCAGTGAATATACATTTGGAGAGTAATTTTGGATTTTTGGTTATTTATTGCTATTGCCATGTAAAATTTATAAATGCGTATTTAAGTAGACATATTAAGTCTATAATACAGAGTTAAATAAATTTATCTTTTCAAAAGAGGGTTTTAAAACATATTTGAGCTGACATTTTGTTTTAAGCATTACAAAAGTATATTATTGCTACTAATAATATTATAGTAATGACAAATCAATATGTAAAAATAGAAACATTTTATATAATTATACTCCTTGAAGCCTACCCTACTCATTATTTAACAACCCCAGAATGTCAGGAACTTCATCCATAAACTTCAATTGCCGTGTAGTTACTTCTAGATCAACAAGTGGCTGCAATCTGACTTTAGTATTGTTAACACATAGTATCTTTGCTCTAGTTAGGATATTATTTTGGGGGAAGCACAAATTTGATAGATAATTAACTTCTTTTATTAATCATCTGTCTTAAGAGGCAGAAGTTGTTTGTGGTCATTTTCTGGCTACTTTAAAATTCTTAATTCCCTGTCTTAAATTCTAAAGCACATAATAGGTAACAAGTGAATCAAGAGTTAAAAGGTCAATGAAGAAACTGCTGCTCTCTTAAAGAAAGAGTGTTTCTCCCCTCAAAAATAAAATCTTAGCCCAATCCATAGCAGATCTACATTCTGGCTGGCCAAAGATTCCACCACAGTGTAGAATTTTTCCTACTGCTCTACTGTTTCCTTAACCACTATACGGATATTCCTGAACTAGCTGTAAAATGTACACCCTCTAGTATAATAACTATGAAGTTCAAACTTGTCTCCCCACACATTACTGTAAAAAAAAAAAATGTAGCATTCAAAGCACTGAAAAATTGAGGAAAATCAGCTAAAAGAACCAAGCATAACATTTCCCATTTAGAGGGCTATGCAACAGAAACAGCGAGGGATTGCATAATGTTTCAGAAGTTTTTCCAGTGCTATGTCATTCATGTACATGAAAAGCTAATATGTTTTTAAAATACATTTTGAAGAATTGATAAAAGCTTGTGTATAGGGTTTCAGAAAATAGAAAATAAAAGGACTCCTTCAGTATGCATGATGTTCAACTTTGGGCACACTTTTTATTGCTTTGCTGTTAAGGATGAAAAAGAGAAATTATTTTCCCTAATAGCCCTGGAGTCACCTAGGATGTAGCGTTACTTACCTAAAGATGGGTCTTTGGAGATGTTTCCTCCTGATTGTGACATGGTCATCCATTTAAAGGTGAAAGTTTAACTTGTTCCTAGAAATCACTCCAGAAATCCAGGGAGAGAATGTGGAAGCTTATCCCGATCTACTGTGCTACAAGGAGCCCAGAAGGAAAAAGTAGTTTCCTCTTTCTCTTTTTGGGTGCTGGGAGAAAACTTCCCTGCTCTCTGCCAGCTGAGCAGTGTGTCCATAGAGGCCACATAAGACAGGCACGTCGGGGCACTCCCCCACAGAGCAGGGTGTGCAAAAAACACCAAGAGTCACGTTGACATGGGCAAGAGAAGTGCCCGGGACCCTCGGAAACAGAATGAAACAAACAGAAAACTTCCTAGCCCAGTGGCATCCAGGTAGGAGCTCCCTAAGTTATTGCAGCCATGAGAGCACTCCTTCCACATGCTGGTCAAGCTCGGAAAAGCTAAGTCCCTCCCTGTCTTTAAAACAGCCTGTTCTGAGGCTCGACTTCTTTTCTTCAAAATAAAAGTTGTACAGCTGGTTCAGCAGTCCCATGTGAGTACCCTCTGAAAGTTTGTTCTGTTAAAATAAGAACTGTATACAAATTAATGAAGAAAGATGGGCTCAGGCTGCATGGCTGGCTTTGCTTCAAGAGATTATAATTATTTTACAATCTTGCTTTTATTCACTCTGGCTGAAGTGTGGAGACGACTCATCATTTTTGGCACTCATAACCTAATAACCTACACTTGGCTGAAGTCGAAGATGCCATTTCAACTGATAGAAGCCCCTGTGAAGCCGGCCAGAGCTACAAAAGTTACAAAAACAAAAATTGCTCAATTCCATCAGTGACGCTGTACCCAGATATCTGTACAAATGTGGTTTTCCAACTAAAAGGGGACATTTCAAAAAAAGATAATGTAAACACACACAAGCTTTTTTTTTAAGTACCCAAACTCCCCGGGAACCTAAAGTTTTTATTATAAAATCAAATTTTAACTAATGAAAATGAAAAGAAAGAAAAGTAGGTATAAGAGAGAAGTTGTGAACAGTTGAAAATAAATGACATTAAAGATTGTTTTACTTGGAAGACTTAGACTCAGACTGCAGGAACTCTTGTAAGTTACAGAGAAGGCAAATCTTCATATTTTAATATAAATTATTTTAGAGACACTTCTGTACCTGAATCACAAACAAAATTTCTACTCATTCAATAATGTTATGACATTCCCAGCCAGAGGTTTGTTATGTAGTAAACCATCTCAAAGTGTGATTAAAATGTTTTTAACATATACGTGTTATAAAAGGGGAAAAAACTGAGAAACACACATTCTTTAGGTGCGTGATCCATAAAAATAAGGACCAAATGTCACAGAGGGGGATAGAATCTATCTGGTTGTGATCTGTAGCTCTTAGCACCCTCCAAATATGTCCACAGGAGCAAGAACACCTTTTATTTTCCTCCCAGAGGAGAGACCAGTAAGGATAAGAGAATTAAAAAGAAATCATTGATTATATTGAGCAGTTCTAATCCACACTAGGATATGGAATCAGTCTGAGAAAGCATTGAACTAAAAATAAAATAAATGGGTTCTAGTCCTAGTTCTATTATGAATATGCTGGCCATTTGTGGGGAAATTTCTTGACTTATCTGAGCTCTAGTTTCTTTGTTTGTAAAATAAAGTAATATTAGTTGAACTCTGTGTTCCTTTCCAGCTTTAATGGTACCAACGTGCTATTTCTAAATACGATTAGTGTATTTCTTGCAAAGGAACTAGCATAGAAGTTGTGACTGATACCTAAAAAAATACATATTCCTTATGCAAAGTTATAAATAAGGAAGCTATAAAAAAAGGATAATTTTGTATTACATATATTTATGTAGACATTACATATTTATAATATGTATATAATATATATAAATAATGACATCTAAATCAATGTTCCTCTATCATCAATAAGCATTCAATCATAAGCTGACATGTGTGCAACAGTGCAGTTAAATCTGGAGACCATCTATATGCAAACTGATATGCAGATCTTTTTGGGTAGATGCTTTATTACAACCACATGCTTTGGCTCTCTTTGTATGTGTAATAGCACATTGCAGAGGTCTTCTGGAAGGATTTTTGCATTTATGAGTGGCATTCAATTTCGGTACTCATGGTTTATCTCTAATACTGTTAATTTAGCATAAATACCCCTGAGGAGCTACCCAAGAGAAAAATAAGTCCATGAACTTTAAAAAATTAACTTTCTTTTTGTCTACTTTTGATTTAGAAAAGTGAGATGATTTCTTCATTAATATGATGGAAGGAACTCAATGCAAATACTAATAAACATCTAGCCAAGGTACAGTTCAAATGACAAGCAAGTATACAATCTTACTTGAGGCTTTAAGGCTTGATTGTCAGCTGCAGAATCTAAAAGTTATTACACTAAATACAGGAAATTCATAACATCTTTGCTTGTGTTAGGTTCATATTCTTTTTGCTCTGAAATTAAGGTAGAAAGCTTAGATTCCCAATGACATCAAGCATTATATTTACTTTTAAATCCAATATTGGAACTTAAAGAGCCATAAGAAGATACTTGCAAGATAAATAGTCACTTAGCACAAAGAAAAATATGTGTTTTTTAATGTTTTAATTAACCTCTCAAATAGCAAGCATTTAAACTTAATATTAGGAAGAAAAGTTTGCTTTATTAACTTATTCAACTTTAATGCAGTATTCAGTAAGATGAAAGAACCTCACTATTGTTGCTTAAATTACAAAAATATAATTCTTAAATTAACACAGCTGTGCTGTACAAAATACTAAAATTTATCATATAAACAAACAGGCTAAGTCTCCTATAAAATAAACTTAATATAACTTATTTTGAATAGTTTTTTCTGAGGGTAGGGGTCAGAAATGATGTTTATATTTTTCCTATTACAGTAAACGCTTTTTCAGTATGACTTTGCCTAACACTCTCACCCCCTGCACACACACACACACATTCAGGGATACCCTCTCCAACTCAGCACTGTCAGAGACTGTCGTAATAGGTGGTCAATAAATATTCCTCAAAGTAATTTGTTAAAATCCTCAGTAAGACACACCAACGTATCCATTATAACCAACTCATTCTGTATAATGAAAATCATGGATCAACTGCATGATTTTTCCTGCCAAGTGGGTCCCCAGCATGTCGTAGTATTTTCTGTTAAGCCTCTTGGAAATGATGAGCTTTACTTTTTTTATTGTTATAGTCTATTTTCTGGCTCTATTTGTAATATATAAGTGCGAAAAAGTGTGCAATGGTAGAAAAATCATACGATATTATGCCAGCCCAAGAACTAGAAAATGAATGTATCTACCAGTTATCACTTTACCACATAAATCTAGTCAAATATCAGTCTGAGACAAAGTGTTTGTTCTTTTTTTACAACACAATTTAATTAAACCCAATATTACAAGTTATATATTTGAGTTTTAAATTAAGTGGAGAAGGGGGAATAAGATGCAAGAAAGAAAGGATTGGATGGCATTTTAGGTATTCTCATTTTATACATATACTTTTAAATATTTTTTAAAAACCTGCTTCTTTCACTCTTGCCTCCCCACCTTCCATCAAGGTTGGAGCTAGCCCTGTGTATGATTAGGGTGTCTCCTATACCTGAACCCCAGTTCAGGAGTTCTCAATCTTTTTTTTTGTGACAATTCACAGAAGATGAAATGTCCATGTGATAATCTTCCAGAAAAATACATAAATCATGATAAAACCAGTAAAATGCAGTCACTGCCATAATTTTCATTTGACATCGCTATAAATATTGCACCAGTAAACTGGAACACTGCTTGGTCAACTCTACCATGAAAAAAATGGCAAGGTGGGAACTATTCCTGATAGACTGCCGCTTTACCATTGGGAGAAAAAAAATACTGCATGTAAGTGGGTGAGAGCAGGATCATTTTAGAGATAACTTACATCTGACATATTCTTTCAAGGTAGGCACTCATAACCTGCATTTTATCAATTTCTTAAATAAAATAATTTCCTGCTCCAAGCTTTACAACTGATTATGAAGCTAGTTGATAGGTGGTAGAGCTGGGACTCGAACCCACATGTCTTATTCCTGAGCCCTACCTTTACCCCTACTGAGTAGGTTTCACCGTGGCAGGCACTCTGCCTCTGACGTTGCTTAGGCTTTTTCTGGGCTAACTTTCAATTCTAAGGAGAAACAGAAGAAACAACTAACCCTTCAAATGAGTATCTGTTCTTCTCCTAATTCTCTACTTAAATATCATTACATGGCCCATTATGTTCCCAATACTTATAAGGGCCAGCCCAAGAAAGGGCCTATTGATATCAAGGTGAAATAATCAATGAATATGTTCTACTAAGATCCAAATGGAAGCTCTTTTCCATTATAAAGAGCCCTGGACTAACGTCAAGGAACATATATTTAAATCCCCAACTCTAGCAGTGATTTTTCTCTTCAACTCCCTGCACATGTTTCTTTACCAGTCAAACCAAGATGTCAGGCTGGATGACTTCTAAGATCCTTTCCAGCTCGAAATTTTTATGGCTCTATGACTGACCCTACGATAAGATGTCAAGTTATTTAAACTTGGTGTCCAAGCAAGAATAAACTGTAATCATTTTTAGCTTCTCTTAACCAACACAAGGTCACGCACACCACTAGAATACTTTTCATCCCCACTGTTGTGGAATTAAAGACATTTAACACACTACTTTCAAATATGAAAACAAATTGTCAAATCTTTATTTTTCTAATTAGGCTGTTTCCTTTTTTTCTATAGCTTCAACTGGGAACTACTCTGACTAGAGTGTAAGCTCCAGCAGGACAAGGGTTAGTGTCTGTTGTATTCCATGTGCATGAAACAGGAGAGCCACTCAATGGTTATTTATTGAACGAATGAATACAAATAATGTGCTGATTAACACTATCTCATCATTGTCTTGCATATTCTTTTTAAAAAACTTAGTCATATCTAGTGGATGTTCAGTTTTTCATATATCCTCCAACTCTCTGTTTTTATTCAAGAAAGTATCTAGTAAGAGGTCAAACCATTCACATAAAACACCCTGGAGAGCTCTACTGCTGAAATCCATGGCTGGTCTGTTCAGTTGGCCAAGTTGGGAACTATGGTCATCTCCTTCTGATTGAGCCCAATCTCAGCCTTCCTGGTGCTGCAAGACTCTCTAAGTCTGAGTTACATCTGTACAGAAGCAAAATTTACCACCTGAAAATGTGTCTCTTTGGCATGAGGATCATTTTAGGCTCATTATTTTCAAGAAACAAAAGATTTAGGAAGTCTTTCTTTTTTACCTTCCTAACTGCCCAAAAGAATTTAGATAAAGGGCCTAGTCCAGGAAGAGCATGGTCACCATAGATACCTAGCAAATTTACAAAACACTTATGTTTCCATCTCCATGTGAATTGCCTTCCTCCCCTTTGAAGTCTTGAAACACTACCCATTCCTCCTTCTCTCAGGTGGCATATAAGCCTTCTTATATAATTGCCTAACTTTTCCTTGGGTTTCATTTTTCTTATGGGGCCCCCTACATATGTAATTAAATTTGATTTTTATCTGTTAATCCATCTGATGTTAATTTAATTAGGCTGGCCAGAAGAACCTAAAAAGGGTAGAAGGGAATTTTTTTCTTCCCTTACATATCCTTCATCCAGATCTCTACCAAGACTGTTAACCATTTGACTTCTGTGTTGGGTCCCCTAATCCCTTGCTGTGGGCATGGCAGGCTTGTGGCAGATACTGTGGCCCATCTCGGCTGACTTCTGAACTCCTCATTGGTCAAGAAGAACTTCTTAAACCCTCAATCCCACACAGGCACTGAGGAAGGATTAGGATTGACCACACCATACCACCATTTTTATTCTGTTATAGTCCACTCTCTAAGTCACTGGGAACTCCTGTGCTTTAAGCTTTCACTTTCAAGGAAACATGTTCCTCACCCTGGGATTTCTGGTGCATGAAGCAGATGGATGTCTCTGGCTAACTGGGAGAAGGTAAGATCATATTCATCAAAATGTAAGAGAGAAAAGCACATTGTTCCCATTATTTTATGATGCTTTCTTATTCATTCATTTCAGTGGGTGCATAGTGATGAACTGCAGCACAGTATTAACATTCTGCCCTATATGGCCCTCACCTACCTATACTTCCATCTCAAAACCCTGACCCTTTGGCTTATTCCTCATGGGCCACACTGGCATTTTGTTCCTTGGACACTCCAAACTCTTTCCTAACTTTTCTCCACACACTGTTCCCTCTGCCTAAAATGTTCTTCCCCCTGCTCATTGCTTATATGCAGCTGCAGTTTCTCCTCCTTAGAGAGGTGACTCCTCTGATAACCCCACTGGAATTCTATATACCTTCAGCACTCTGTTTTCCTCATAGCAAGTATCATAATTTGTGTAATTATTTGTTCACAAATCCATCTGTTCAGTGAATGAATATGTCCATTCTGCAGGATGCAATAAACTGAGGAAAAGATCAGAGCATCTAACTGTTCCTTACTACCTTAAAAATAAATCTAGTCAAATTATACCGAAAGTGTTTGCTCTCATATGTATGTCTGCAAGAACCTAAAAATAGACTCTCACTGATCCCATGCAATGCTTCCAAACATTTCCTAATAATTACATATGTGTTTCATCTTAAAATATTTGTCATTACACTTCTTCAACTCAGGAACTCTACATATCTGGGGATAAATACAATGGGAATATTAAAATTGACAAAGCAACTAAAAATCACTTTGAAAATGGTTCTCAATTTGACCAAAAATGTTTTCTGCCAAAGAGGCAAAAAGCACATTATACCTAATTAATAGATTCAAACTGGTTTTTTTTGTCTTCTGTGTCAGACTTAAAGCTTACTGGCCATTCAATTAAAAAACACATCAGAGTTATTTTCTAAAATTAACTAATAAGGAAGGCCAGGTTTGTAGCTTCAAGTGACAAGGAAAAACTATTCCCCCAAATTGGCTAACTCTTCAGTCAGGTATGAGAGCCAAGCCTTTCTACGTCACAAAGGAGAAATTCCTCTTTGTCACTGAAGTGTAGACACAGGTCAGTTAAAGTTTGATTAGCTCCACTTAGCACTCCCACAGGTTCTAACAGCCTTTAGTGCTGGCAGTCAAACAACTTCCTTTGCATAACTGTGACATTCTGTGAAAACATCATCAACAACAACAACAACAAAGAAAATCATCTAAAAAATATTCTCAATGCCAAAATCCCGCCCACTGCTCAATGTGTATCAAGTAACATTAAATCTACTATAAAAGGAAGTGGCTTTTGCACAGCGAATAGTTAAATAAGCATTACAAAAAGAGACCTCCTTAATATAAAATTCCCTTTGAGTCCCAGGACTAAGAAAGAGTTGGTTGGACAGGGTCTTGAAGATGAACAGATATTCTGCAAGCAGGCTAAGAGGAAGGGTAAGCAGAGTGTTTCATCAGCCCTAAGCACACCAGACAACAACCCATGATTTGGAGGGCACATTGTGACTGAAGCAGCATGGGGTGGCTCCTGTCATGTTAGCCTGCAGAATCACAGAGGCTCACACCATCCCATATGAAGGGGGGTTGCAATTAGAAAAATAATCAATATGATATAAGTTTAAAAGCATGTAATTCAAAGGTTTCCTTTACTCCCCAGACATGCCAAAACTGTTCTTATCCACAGTTCTTCAGACAGTGAAAATGGTCCAAAGGTATTTGCGTTGCTGAGACTCATTCAGTTTCTCAGCAGATCTAAAACTCATCACTAAATCATTACCTTAGCATCAGTACTGACTCATCATTACCAGTTTCCCTCCATATTTTAAGCTTGGTTTCAGCATGACGTCAAATCCAATTTGCAGTTTGAAAAAAAAAATCTGTTTTAAGCTTCCTGTAATGCCTATGAATAAGTGTGTGAAGTTATCACCAAGAAATGAATTGAATCAATGTCAGTAAATGGAAAATTCCTAAATGCTAACCTATTGACTCTCCAAGCTTTTAGAATTAGACAGCGATAGAGATCATTGTGACTCACACTGACTTTGAATGGAAGCAGCCACTCATTTTGCCAAGCTTTTAATAGTACATGTGGTAGGTTCTGAGGAAATAACTCAAATGTAAAGAAATAGTTCACTTGCCCCTGTTACCTTTTTAAAATAAAAATGAGTTATTAACAGAGAGAATAAATTTACATCCAGTCACTTCTCAAAAAACTCAGTCCAGCTTCAGGTTTTCTCTCTACTTCTGCTGACTTTCCCCTACTCCATATCCACTGAAATGATCTATCCTTGCCAATTTCATCTCTGGAATTACCATCTCATTTTTCATATTAATACATTATTCCTATCAATTGTTCCATGACATGTTATAGTTACCATAATTTATTTGTACATTCATTTAATTGAACTCCAAATTTAAATCCACTTATGATTTAAACTGGTCAGTTAACATTTTTTCCTAAGCCCAACACCAAACACATTTCTACTGCGTCATCTGACACAAGGTCCAATACCCAGAATATTGGAAATCAAGACTGACTTAGAAATTCTTCATCTTTTTAAAACATTATGAACTTTTATCCTGCTTTATGGTCCTAGAAAATGACTCTCCTCCCACATCTGTTCTTTTCTCCACCTGGCCCAATGGAAAGTTTGAGCACAAGGGGGTTGACATGTTTTATCAGTCACTTACTATGTGCTAGACAGAATACCTCATATGCACTATTTCAGTTAACTTTACATAACACACTTAGAAAGTAAATTTTCCTTCAAGGCACACTCAAGGAAACCAGAGTTGAAAAAAATTATGTAAGTTGCCAAAGGCTGTACATCTTGTATGTTACAGTAATAGGATTTAAATCCAATTCTATCTGATGTTGATATCTTTCTTCTTACTAACACTATCTCCCCATGATCACATTCTAGTTTCAATAAAAAAGCCTTGAAGAAAAAGGCAGCTTGGTTACTACCACATCTTGAAAAATAAAATACTCTGAGCATTTGAATTAGGTACAACCCTAGCAACAATTCAGGCTTGATTTCAGAGATATATTACTTTGGTTTAAGTCATTCTTACAATATAAGCTTCATACATGTCTGGACAAGTGAACCAAAAAAAAAGCAGAAGATTAAATATGGAGGTTTTAAATAAATAAATAAATGCACTTTAAATTTTAAGTTTTACTATTTGTTTGCTGTATAATCTTTTCGAACAGAAGTGGAAAAACAAAACTTTTGATCCAAATATTGCTGAGAAACTCTAGGAAAAAAATCAAGTCAGATGAAATATATAAATGAAGTAGTAATTCTATCCCCATTGTACAGAATGGCTCTGCAATGCTGAGGTATATCTGTAACGCAATCCTCTCTTTAAAAGCAGGAAATCCAAATTATTAAAAAAAAATTAATTCATTAATTAGAATTCCCTACCCTCTTTCGAAATCACATCATTAGATACTTAACCTCCACCAAAAAAGCTGGATGTATTCCACTCATAAACTTACAAAGTTTAGAGCTGCTGATTAGGCTACCTGCCCACTATTTCCACTACAAGAATAATATCGACAACCACTGCCGTTCGCTAAGCGCACACTACGAGCCAGGCACTTCTCAATACTCTACAAACGTATTACATTGAATCCTCCTGACAGCAACCTGGGATAGGAGTCAGTAACCCTATTTTAGAGATAGTTAATATCACACAACTGGGATTGGCCAAGCAAAGATTTGAGCCCCGGACTGCTTTCCTCCATAGTATGTGCATTTTAACTGCTAGTGCCTTCCATGTTTGGGGCCATCTAATATGATTCACTTTGAGTCCTGTTCTCTTTTCCTCTCGTCATTTTGTATTTCTTCTCTCTCTTCTTTTTTTCTTGTTTCATTAACAATTTTCTTTCCCAGTGGTGAGCTCCAAGTATCATTATTAATTGATTCCAAACTTCTTAAAATTTTGGAGATTGTGAACTCACTTTTCCCAGTTGTCTGGCAAATACAGAACATTGCTGATGTTTTGAATGTACACCTTGTTTCAGTATACAGCTCAAGGACTTCTTGACTTTGAAGTAATGAGTTATTTGTTATAAACAGAATCATAGACTCCTGGAATCTGAAGGGATCTTCAAGGTAAAGTTATTGACCCTTCCTGACCATTGTGGAATCCCTCTTGCTTTCCCACTCAGAGAGGCTTACTCCCAAGTGCCCCTGAGCTGGAGGAAGTTAATCTGCTGTTTCCTTGATCTCTATCCCCAAGAGTTTAATCTTGTTGAATGCTCCTTGTGTTTCAAGATAGAGATTCTTTTAATACTAACTTCTTCACGTGGTATACAATCAAAGAAACAACAATCTGTTCCAACAAAGAAGAGAAAACTGGCTCTGTTGGGTTTACAGAGAAGTAGTATTTAGCCTCCAATGCAGCTACTGATCATGCAAATTGAAAGGTAAATTTTGATTTTAGGTAATTTTTTGCCTTTTATACACTACCTTTAAAAATAGCATGACTTAATTTCACTGGCCAATGTGACAAAGGACGTACCAGGTGTTAGGAAAACAATGATTATTAAAACATAGGCTCTCTCCTCAGGAAGCCCAAGTTTAAAAGGAAAAAAATTATCCACTTTTCAAAGTAATTTCAATACAATTCAATATATGTATTCATGATAAAAATAAAAGGGACAAAAGAAACTCAGAAGGGAGAAAAATAAACACTAAAGGGGAATTTATTACATTTTAGCAAAGTTTAGACAGTGAGCAGATGTTCATCAGAGGACAATTTTTTATTGAAAATATGAAATGGAGAAAGCTCAGTCAAAGGAAAGTGGAAAACAGCACAGAACCATGAAATATCGTAGTTTTCAGGAACTGGCAGGTATCTTGCTATGACTGAAGGTAAAAGTATGAGGGAGAGTGAAACGAAATAGAGCTGGAAAATGAGACAGATGTCAAATCATATGTGCCATGTGGGGAGCCTAGACTATATCCAACAAGCAATGAGTAGTCACTGACGGGCTACAGTCAGGGAAAAGCCACCTTCAGGCTTATAGTTCTGGAAGATTTTGCTGATAAAAATGTGGAAAACATTTCTGAGAAAAACAAGTCTGGGTGTACGGGTATCAGTAAAAAGTCTTTTAGAGTAATCTTGGTAAGAGATGATGGTGACTTGAAGTAAGGCAAAGGCATTAATTAGAAAAGAAGGATGCTGTTGAAGATAAAACATAGGGCTTGGTGAATAATTCGGTACACTGAATGAGAAAGAAAAGGATTTTAAGACAATACTCTAATTTCTGGTTTATTATCTGGGTGGATGTTACCACCACCATCTGGGAAGAGCCAGATATTAAAAAGAATAATAATGAAATAAAAAGAAATAATTATGATTAAAAGTTCATTGGTGGGGTATAGCGAATTTGCTATACCAAAGGATGGCCCAAGTGGAGATGTTTTATGGGCAATTAGATATTTAAATTATGGGGAGAGAGGAAAGAAGTCAGTTATAGAGAGAAAACGTGTGTGTGAAAAGTGGAGGTATTGCTACATAAGTATAAAACTATGAATGTGGATGGTATTGCTCACAGAGAACGTGTAGGTTATTTAGAGAAGTAAAAGCCCAAGAACAAAATCCTGGCAACTGAAGGGACAGAGAGGGGAAAGTACCCAGTGAAGGTGTCAGAGAGACTGGAGAGTCAGGATGGAAAGTTTGTCCTACAACAAAAGTGGAGGGAATGCCAAGTAAGAGAAAGGTGTCACTGCTACCAAATGTGCAGAGTAATTTAAAAAGAGGACAAACTAAGAATTTTAAAAGAATACATTAAAAAAAAAAAAGGACAGATAAATACAGGACAGAAATAGACTTATAGACATAGAATACAGACTTGTGGTTGCCAGAGGGGCAGAGGGTGGGAAGGGATAGACTGGGATTTCAAAATTGTAGAATAGATAAACAAGATTATACTGTATAGCACAGGGAATCACAGAGGAAAAAATGTGATAATGAGTGTGTATATGTCCATGTATGACTGAAAAATTGTGCTGAACACTAGAATTTGACACAACATTGTAAAATGATTATAAATCAATAAAAAATGTTTTAAAAAAATAAAAAATAAACCAGAAAAAAAAGGACAGAAATATTTCTATAAAAGTTATCAATATGGAAGCCACTGGTGACCTTAATGAAAGCAGTTTCTGTGCTGGGACAATCACATGTTCAGTTAAGACTAAAGTTCTGAAACCAAGAAACCATGGAGGTTAGGGAAGTTTTGTCTTTAGGTATACCAGTCTCACTTCAATTATTGCTGCCTATGGAAATAAATATAAAAGAAAGATATGAGCTAACTGAACAGATATTTGGGGTCACAAAAAAGAAGAAATATGACCATCTATTTAGATGACAGCACTTCTAGGAAATGTTTCGGGCTTTTCTTCTTCCCTACTTTAATGCCTTGATTTAAAATTTCCAAGGAATGTTTTCTTTGGGGAAGACATGCATGGGAACCCAATAGCGATATGAATCCAAGAAAGGATCAGGACAAAGTTGCTCCAACAATGTCTTCTTCAGCTTGGCATTTACTTGAATAAACATTTTTGTGGTTATCATATACATATATATATATATATATATATGGATATTCTGCTGGCCCTTCCTAGGAATATTATTTAAGTAGCCAGAGTTTCTCTCTTATGTCTCCAAATTTCTTTCAGGGTTCACTTCCAGGATCCCAGGGCTCTCATTTTGATGTCTCAATGTTCAAGTCTTAAGCTACATCAATCATCTAGAGTCAATATTCTATGTATTTTCTTCTCATATTGATTTCTATAAAAACTTAACTATTTTCTGTTTCATTGTTTTAAAATGATACTGTGAGCCATATGACCCGACAAAGAGATAAAATCTGCTAATGTGTTAGCAGATGATAAATATCTGCTATTACATTCCAGGACATGATTGTCAAGAACTCTATAAAGTTAAGTAATTATGGGAGGTTGGTTAAATGCTACTTAGTTATAAGTGCCTTTTAAATCATATCACATAGTCAACTACCTATTCGTTTACTACATGCAGGCATTATATATTCCCATTCAATTCTAATAAACTCCTATTTGGCTCTTTGTGCATACTAAATTCTTGACATATTTTCTGCATCATTTAAAAATAATTCAAATAAAAATAGGGCTCTTTTGGGAAGTGAATTAATAGTATCTAAGATTTAAGGCATACTCTCAATATGATATAATTTGATTTTTTTCCAAATTACTTATTATCCCAATACTATTTCTTTAAAATATTATTTATTTTCTCCATTAGTTTAAAATGACACTTTTATGAGACATTCAATTTTCATGTTTATTTGGCCCAATCTCTCTTCTATCCTGTTGAGTTTTGTGCACCAATATCACACTGATTTAGTTAATGTAGTTTTTAGGATGCTTAAACATTGGGTAATACCAGTCTTCCTTCAGTTTTTTACCCTGCCCACAGAATTTTTTTCACTATGTATATTTGTTATTCTTTTACAAAAATTTATTCTTCTATATAATCATTTTATCAAAAATAAAAAAGTTCCTATTGACTTCAGCAAAGCACTATTAAGGAAAGCAGGAGCCAGGTTTCTCATAACTGGAGAAGGGAATTCTATATGGGACAAGGGAAGACTAGAATACATTCTGTGGTGTTGGATGGAAGTTGGAGGTACTGGCATGAAATATAGGTAATTAATATAATATATAGGATTCAATCTCCAGCACCTTGTTTAAAAATAAATAAATAAACAAACCTAATTACCTCCCCCTCAACAAAAAATTAAAAATAAACAAAAAATTTTTAAATATTAGAAATATATAAATATATATAATATGTATCATTTTAGCTATGTCCACTGAGAAGGCTGAGAAGTAATTAGCACACTTAGCACCCAAATTTTATGTTCTATATACCACTCACTACGAAAAGAAATCAGAGTTTCTTATAAAATAGGTGAAATACAGAGTTGGGAAGGGAAAGTATAAGATGAGCCTGTAAGAAAGCATTCAAAGAATGATGGGTACATATCTAACAAATACAGGAACCAGCTTTAAAAGCCTATAATGATCAAATATGGGACAATTTGAGCACCAAATTAAATAATGATTATAATCTATTGTTAACCATTGAATAAAATAAGAATCCCTGAATCATTACTTATATAAATAAATGACTAAATAAATAGGGAAGGAAACTCTTCCTTACAGTAAAATGCCAACTGACAAATATCAAAGGAATGATGGGGTTAGAAAAATCAATGAATAGTAAAACCAGTGGGTAAAAGTTTAATGAAGAAGAAACAGGATATTTCTAGGTAAGGATTGCATCAAATCTAGATGACTTTGTGTAGCCTGAATATTTTAACAATATAAATATTTCCAATATTTAAACATAAGATGCCTTTCCATTTATTTGCGTCTTATTTAATTTTTTTCATTGCTGTTTCATTTAAGAACCCCAATGGCATTTTTCACAGAAATAGTGAAAGAAAAAATCCTAAAATTCATGTTGAACCACACACACACACACACAAAAAAACTCGAATAGCCAAAGCAATCTTGAGGAAGAAGAACAGAGCTAGAGGTATCACACTTCCTGATTCCAAAATAACTTACAAATCTACAGTAATAAAAACAGTATGGGACTGGCATAAAGACCCACATATAAAACAACGGAACAACACAGAGTCCCAAAATAAAACCACAGATATATAGTCAACATATCTTTGACAAGGCTGTCAAGAATACACAGCAGGTAAAGAATAGCCTTTTCAACAAATGGTGTCAGAAAAACTGAACATCTACATGCAAAATAATAAACTCGGATCCTTATCTTACACCATATTAAAAAAAAGCAACTCAAAGTAAATTAAGACTTAAATGTAAGACCTGAAATTGTAAAATTTCTAGAAGAAAACATAGGAAAAAATCTCTTTGACATTCCTGTTGGCAATGATTTCTTGAATATGACACCAGAAGTGCAGGAAGCAAAAGAAAAAACACACAATTGGGACTACATCAAACTTAAATCCTTCTGCATTACAAAGGAAACAATTACCAAAATGAAAAGTCAGTCTAAGAAATGGGAGAAAATATTTGCAAACCAAATATCTGATAAGGGGTTAATCTTCACATATAAGGAACTCCTATAACTCAAAAGAAAAAAATAGCCAAATTAAAACATGAGCAAAAGAACTGAATAGAAATTTCTCCAAAGAAAACATACAAATAGTCACTAGGTATAAGAAAGCATGCTCACCAATCATCAGGGAAATGGAAATCAAAACCACAGTGAGATATCATCTTATACCATCATACCAGAGGACACTTCATTTGCTTAAAATCTTTCAATGGTTCCCAGATGCCCTTAAGATAGTTAAATTCTAAATGCCACATTATATTAAATGATATATAATATTTAAGTTTCATATACCACATATATTATACACACTAGTTATACCTCTCAAAATCTCCCCACCAATTACCCACTAGATAGACATACATCCCAAGCTTCGTGTATATCATTAATGCATTAACTGGATTACTTTCAGTTCACCTGAATCATTATTTCTGTCTCTAGGAATGTACAGTTTCTAAGTTCCTCTGCCTAAAATACACTTCTTTCAAATTCTTCCTCCAGCCACTTCCTGCTCATTGTGGGTATCTCTTGCTTCTAGAAGTCTTCCCTGAGAACCAACTTTGATACAGATGTCTCTTCTCTGGCTGTTGAGCAGCCTTACTTCCACTTCTAAGAAACCTACAGCATGAATGCAGTATTTCTTTTACTTCTTTTGGTCCACCATTGACTGCAACTTTCTCATCTTATTTGATGTTGAGGAAATAACATCTTTTTACTCCATACATCTCTTTAACATTGCCTTGTATGAAATAAGCTGGCAATGACTAAATACATGCCTATACCCTACGTTTGCAAATTGTCTACAAATTTTGAGTTTGGGGAGAAATCTATATCTCTATTTTCTTGCTCTTTCCACTGACAGGCTTGTAAGCAATGACAGTTCAGTAGAAATGGGAATACCTAGCACCAAGAGCTTAACTTCTAAATACCATCCTCAACAAAAGGAAATTTATCTATCGATCTACCTATCATCTATTCACATATACATGCTTGCCTATGCAATTACATAACTACTTTTTTTCTAGAGATTGTCTTTAGTATTTAATTTAGTACTCTTCTTCTCCTTTTTGAATAGAACAAGGCAAAAAGAGTGGAAAAGATAACTAACCCTTTGGGGTTTAGTATGCTAAAACAGTCCTGTGATACACAAGTTAAACTTGGCATACTTTGGATCTGGTCCAAAAAATTGTTTTTATTGGCTGTGGAAAATGGAATTTTAGACTATGTTCGGCCATACTATAATTGTGTCTGGAAATGCTTAATGTGATGTTTGAGCATTCAATGTGATTAAATGAGTTTATGTATGCTGAAAAGTGATTGATTGTATTTTTCTCAGCACTTAGGGCTAATGCAGACAAAAAGCAATAGAGTTTAACTTCTTAAAACCATTTACTGAAGATAGAGAACTATCAAAGGTTTTCAGAAGACAATGAGGAAATACAAAGGAACTTCCATCTAAATATTAAGATCTCAACAGGGTTGATAGAATGGCCTAAAGTCAGCTTTTTATTGGTTAAAAAAAAAACAGTAAAACAAATCACTCAGAGTAAATAGTTTATGCCTTGAGCTATCTCCTCAAAATAAACATTCCATTTCCCATCTGACATAGAATCAAATGACATTGTTTTGTTTCTAAACAAGATTATTTTTTCTAGGACCCATGAATGTTGGTGATTCCCTTCAGGAGAGTTGAAACCTATAAATATTGTTTTAGGAAGCTGATCCGGGAGTTTAAAGGAAAATGTCTTATGCCAATAAAAATCAAATTAGCTTCAACATGAAAGCTTTACAAAAGTGGAAAATCTATAGTGCAAGAATATATTTCGACCATTTAGGCAATATTTAGAGGCAAAATATTGTACAGCTTTTAATTCCATTACTTACATCAATTTCTGCTTAGGGCAATAACAATTTAAACATTTCCTGTTTCATTCCTGCCCAATATTGTTGTTTTTTCCATTATTGCAGTTCAAAAATACTTGGACTGTTTTAAAGATTAGTGTGCTGGCATAAAATCGCTCATGCCTCCTAAGAGTACTTTCTTTAACCCTCAATCATGACTTGGTATTTTAATTTTTTGATATGGTCAAGGGCCTTTACCACCAAAACAAAATTTCATTGAGCCTTATTAGGCAATTAGTTATGATAGAAATGATAGCATGCTGGGCCATGAATATTCAATATTTATCACTATTTAAAATGCTAATGTAAAAGATAAAAGTACAAGTGTGATCCTACTTAAAATGCTAATATACACGATAAAAGTACTAGTATGTTTTTCAGTTCATTTCAATTTAAATGGCAGTCATGGCATCATGTTTACATCATCTCAGCTTTTATTATTATATTAGTATTTTAAATTTAATAGTTAGCATAAATTAATTACAAAGTAAAATGGTTAGCAGTGGTTTCTCAGGAACATTTTATGGTATCTTAAAGTACTTCCTAGATGAAAAGCATGTACAGGTAGCAAACCTCCTGCCTGGAAGAGATCATGGAACATTCCACTCTGTCAGAACAGCATACTAGGGACGTGAAAACTCTCACAAGGTTCAGTTAACATAAGACAAAGATAAATTTATCTTAGCCACTGATCACATAAAGTCATGCTGTTTACCGTAAATAAAATCAGGCCAGAGGGTAGAAAGAAATATTACTGATATTAAACATTTGTTAAATTAAGTTCAGTCTCCTGTTTTGGTCAGGATTGGTTACTACAACACACCTCGTCTGAGACTAATAATTCTCTGTCTGAAATGTCAGATTTAAGAACTGACATCCAATGTCCATTTACCACGAAGCAGAGTAATTATTCAGACTGACAAATTGCTTTGTGTATAAATATGTACAAAATACATAATTTAAAAATTCACTAGTTTTGTTGTTTGGCTATTAACTGACCTACATCACACAAGTGAAATGTTAAGTTCAAATGATTAAATATTACTCTTTGTGCCTTTGAATGATAACTTCTTTGATATAAAGAGCATCAACTCTCTGAAATGACCTACTTTGGTTAGAATCCTGGTTCCTCCTCTAACAAGGTGTGTGATCTTTGGAGAATTATTCAAAATATTTAAGCTTCAAATTTCCTCATCTGTAAAGAAGAGATAATAGTTGTGACCACCTCATGGGATTTTTGTGTTTTTTTAATGAGATTTTATATATATATAGTAAATGCACAAAATGTTTTGTTTTTAATTTTATTCTGTACAAAACTCTAGAATTACAATTTGATTAGTTCAGAAGGACAACCATGGGAAAAAGCTTACTTTGAGAATTTTCTTTGTAAAGAAAACTGTGACATATCACAGTTCCTAGATGCTGAATGAACCATAATTTTATATATATGTTTGTGTATGTGTGTGGTCTCTCTTAAGGCGATACATAAACTCTCAACTCTGCTTTTTTTGAGTATTAGCTTTTTTTCCTGTGATGCCCTCCTGCAAGTAATATTAAAAATTAATAAATTATATACCTTTTCTCCTATTAATCTGCCTGTTTTCAGTTTATTTTATAGATCCAGCTATCAAAATGGAGGTAGAAGAAAAATCTTTCCATCGCTGTGATACATACACATGCATACTCTGTTCAGAATTTACATATCACTTTTTATTACAAGGTACTTCCCTCTCACAAATTTTAGTGTTTCTCAATTACCAAGTATTCCTAGACAATGTTGCACTTAGTTTTGATGTCTTAATATATCCTGTCATCTATGAGTAATAATTTCCAAGTTGGTGACAGAGAGATAGCCATCTAAGGAGACCACATCAGAATCAGCTGGAATCTTTTAAAGACTGTAGACTTACCTGACCCCCCTCCCTGTCTTTCTCCCATTCCAACCAAATTCTAACACTGCTCATCAACCCTTCCTATCGTTAGTCCAGTTCATAAAAATTCCTCTTCGCTGCTGGGAGTATATATCACAAGTAGAGAGGAAAAGAAGATACATGCTGGAGATCACCACCAAATAAGAGTCCTCATACTTCCATTTAGAATCATGATTAGTGCAGACTTGGAGACTAAAGGATCTGTTCTATGAGGCACCCAAGCCTACCCTGTAAGGTCCAGTGCAAAGGCCATTTGTTCAGTGATGTTTTCCCAGGTGCAGCTCTCCCAGAAAAACCACAAACCTGACTTAGTCTTTCTTAGGATATGACTCACCTTCTGTACTATAGTTCCTTGACATGACATCTTCCCTCCTAGGCTTTTGTGCCTTGTAGATAATAAGTAGATGAACGGATGAATGCAGGAATGAATGAATGAATGATCAATCATCATCCTTTGAATTTTGTCTAAACTGCTTAGACAACCTTGTGCTTTACAGCTCTGCCTATATCCCACTATAAGGATGTTTACTGATGAGCACTGCTACTGGACAACTTTTTGACACTATGGAGCTAGAACACAAGCTTCTCTTGGAGCCTGGCTTTATCTCCTTAACTATGAAGCTCTCGCTCCATCTCCCTGAATGCCACTGCAGTTTTCCCAATTCTCAGGCACTCCATATGACCTGGAGCTGCATTTTAGCATTTTAACACTACATTATGAACTCAGTGACTCTTCTCATCCTGCAAGTCTTTGGCTTTCCTAACATCTCAGGCTCACTGGGTATGCTCGGTAACTTTTGATTTTCTTCTTTTCTTATTTTAAACCTTTTAAATGATGTTGCAGCATATGTTTCAAATAAAAATTTAAAAACCATGTGATTTGCTTAATCTTATTATTTAAGTTGTTTTTATTTTTCATTTTAAAAGCAGGCTTTAAAGACAAGGAATTTAGAGTGGCCTTTGAATTACTCTTTTCAACTTAGGAGTTTTCCTTATTGAAGCCTGATTTACAAGTACCCTGAAACTCCATGACTGTAAAACATGTGTGACATTTTAAGACCCAGGAAAAATTATAGACCATTCCGCTGTGAAAATTGTAGAGAACCTCAGATATTTAGAACTGAAAGAAAAAACTTCAAAGGCATTCCAAAACAGCTCTCTGTTCTTTCCACGTTACATCCAAAAAAACTATCACCCACTGCTAATGACTGTGCATGCCAGCCAGTTTTCATCTACCAACAAATGTATTCACTCACAGTTTCTCTCAGCAGAATTTTAAGTTAGTTTAATTTAGTGTGGATTAATGGCTGAAGTTTAAAAGATTTTTTTAGTGTCAAGGTTGTGTGTACCACAGAGTTGTCATAATCTATTCTGATTCCACTCAACGGCAGGTACAAACAAGTATTATGGTTTCAGTGTGGAGATCATCTAGTTCAGACTCTGTATTTTCAAATATAATTTTAAATTTAAAATACTATTGGAGATTGATAGAATTGTACTATCTATAGGAAAACACACACACATAGGAATCCTTCAAGATCTTCTTAGGATACTAGTCTTGTCAGTTCTTATAATAAGCCTGTGAATGAAAGGTATCACAAAATGACAACAAACCCAAATGCAGAAGTATCCCTGAATATGTAGACTGAGCCAGGAAAAATATAGCAAAAAGAAAAAGAAAAAGAAAAAAATGAAATGAAATGAAGTGAAAAGATTATCAACTTAGCTTTACCAAAAAAAAAAAAAAAGTGAAACCTTAAGGAAAAAATCCATTCAATACCATTAATAGCAAAAAGAATAGGAAAAAAAAGAAAACCTCCTTTCCCTCATTATCTCTACCCTGCTCCTTCAGCACAGAAGGGGGGTCCTTGAGGTTTAAACATTGTCAACAGTCATTCAAGTTGAAAAGTGAAAGTGTATCTGTCTGATTTTTATTTCATTTAGGTTTGTTTTCCACATTCTCTGACAGGCACTCAACACTCACTTTTTGGTTTTTCATCTTTATTTCTATTACTGGGCAGAATCATAAAGTGTAAATTTTTTATAAAATCTGATGTGAAAAAGACCTGGGTTTGAACACTGGTTTTGTCACCTACTAGAAACTTGACCTTGGATAATTCCCTTATCTCTATGCCTCAGTTTCCACATTTGTGAAATAGATTTGAGAACAATAACTCCTTTATAGGATTGCTTTAATATTTAAAAGTAATCACAGTAGATTTTTACACCTCTATATTGTGTGTAGCATTTAAGTTTTAAAAAATGTTTAGACTCTAGTCATTATACCACACTAAATTAAACCAACTTAGATATCCCATGTAAAACCTTTAGAATACTGATTACCACATAAAACATGTTAGCTAAAATTATTATTACCTATAGAGTTGTTGTCAACATTAAATAAGACAATACAAATACACACATTTCTGAGCACAGTGCCTTGAAACAAAGTAAAAGCTCAATCAATATTGTCTTTTTCATTATCATCATTACTATCATTGGTATTATCTTTAATTATTCCTACCACCAACTGCTTTCTCTTTTCTTCCACATCAAAGGAAATAAAAGCATGCTCAAGCAAATATCATATCTTCAAAAGACCATGGCCCCCACAAAAATTTACTAACTAGAGATAATAATGGAATCAACAAAAGAAAAAAATAGAAAAATAGGGACATAAAGTGCCAAACTGAGCCAAGAAGTTTCTGGCTGGAGAAACAAACTATAAAATCTTCCCTAGTAGAATTCAGAACTGCCAATTTATGACTCCACCTCAGTTTATGTGCCTCTGTTAACATAGGGGCCAAATACCACGCATTTATCCACAAAATTGAAGTTATTAGTTCATGGAAGGAAACAATATACCAATGACATCAAGCTAGCTCTCAATAATTTTTTTTAAATAAAATAAACAACATTACTAAGGAAATGAAAATCCCCTGCAGTTTGATTAAATCACGAAGTGATTAAGATCAAGTCAGGCTCATTCTTTTTAATGCTATTGTTTTTTTCCCCAAATTTCCAAGGGGTCATGCTTTGGAAACTACAATTTATTCATCAGAGAGATGTTACATTAACATTACAGTGTGTGAACTGCTAGCTTTTCACTCTGTGTAAAAAAAAATGCAAAGCACAAAAAATAAGAATTGCTTTGTAAAGTTATGTATCTTGACTACAAGGGGAATATAACAGATAATCTATAGCTGACACCGTTTGGTGTACCAGTTTCTGAAAACAATAGAAAATGTCAAAAGTACATGAATCACCATATGCAAGTGCTTTTCCTCTGAAAAATTTAATTTACAAATAATATATGCCTGTATTCTGTAACTGCCATTGAACTTAATAGAGGTTAGTTTCCTATTTATATTCCAATGGCCAATGCTATAGAAATGGGTGCTTGAAAGACATTTTTCTCTTTATAAAAATATTTTAATATATACAATAATATATTAGCATATATATATAGAAACATGAAAAGGCATAAACACACACTCCCCCCAAATGTATTTCTGTTAGTAACTGGCACCATCAGAAAACACTCTACTTTACTTGTTTTTGTAACTGAGGATGTATTCTTTAAGCCTTTTTAAAATGTTTAACTATTTTTTATAAAAATTATTCTGCAAGGTATTAAACACTCATCACCTTATGTAAGGAATAATCAATCAGTGGGGATTCTGCTCCTCTTTCAAGCCATGATCAAGGACTTGAGGTCACGTGTCAATGTGAACTCGCACAGTGCACAACCTATCCTCTGGCTGCTTGAAGTCTTGATGGTACAAGGAACATGGAAACAGAACAAGAACAAAGTGAGGATGCTCAGAATTGTGCGATGCTGCTGTCTCCACTGCCAGCTCAGAGCTGCCCTTCTTTTTGACTCTATGAAGAATATGTACCCTCTCCTGTCCTCTTTAGTGCTGTCTTCCTTAGTACTCCTGTTCTGTACTGCTTTCCTTCAAATAGCTCTCCTTTCTTTCATTCAACATTCAGTGCCACCTGTGAGCTGGAATTTCTGCTGGGCACTAGTTACACAGCAGTAAACAAGACAGACACAGTCTGCCTTTACAAAGATTAAATTCCCACCTCTTTTGCATATGTCCTTGAAGCTTTTTTTTCCCCATGATTCTGCAGTTTAACTTAAGGTCCCTTTGTTTCTGAAATGTAATAACTTCTATGTAAGAATTTATTTATGATTTGTATTGGGCAAAGTAAAATTTAGGCTCTGTTACGTTCAAGTCTAAATTCCCATATATTTCTCTATTGGTACAGAAAACACTCATCTCAAAGGCACCAAATTCAAATGAACACAATACATGATATTGAGATATTTACTTAAAAGTAGAAAAACAGAAATAATTTGCATAAAAACCTCAGGAAGGTGCAGCCGATCTCATCTCACAATAACGTGGAAGAATAGCAGTACAATGGAAAACAAACGGACAAGATCATCAATCAAATATGAAAAACTTCCTCGAATTAAAGACATTGGGCCTAATCTTCAATCAGAGACAAGCTTCCCAAGAAAGGTTTTGACAGCTTAAAATAGCAATATTTTGATTCACTTGTTAATCAACCAATTTTTATCCAGAACCTATGCTGTGTCAGGCACCACTCTGCTTTTGGAATAAAGCAGTGAGCAAATCTTGTGAAGTCCCCACATTCATGGAGCTTCCATTCTAGCTCAGGAAGAGAAAAATCCAGTAAGCAAATGACAGGTATAAGAATTGTAAGGATAAACGAGCATTGTTTGGGGATAGAGAGTGATAGGGGCTGTATTTTAGATCTAGCATTAATTTAATCTTTACAATAACACTCTGAAGCAAATAGAGGGTTCAGCTGAGTCTCATATTAAGATGAGAAAAAATAAGGCCCGAAGAGAATAACAGGAAGTAGCAGACCCAGGACTAAGCCTTGGAATTTCCAACTCTGTCTTGCACTCATATTTTTAAACCATCCAAATCTGATCAGGAGAAATTAGGCCTGTTTGTAGAGTTTCTCTTAACACAACAAAATGCAAGGAAAGCCAGACCTTTAAAAGCAACCACCTTTTAAAAACACTTAAGAGCAAAAACAGTATTTTAAATTTGCACTAATTAAAATGATGCTAAGTGCACAGATAAATATGCCAGTCCACTCTCCTATTCTTTAGTGGTCCAACTTCTGAGCTGTCATATTCTGAAGACCACTCTTTAAGCTTCATATCATCCCTCTTTTTCCATTTTTATTTTTATGTGACATAATAAAATACATATAAACATATACATTTGCAATCTGTTCCATGAACTCTTTTATGTTTTTAACATATTGGGTTTGTCGCAATTTTCATTTATCCCTAAAATTAACACTACATGTACCTATTATTTGCTATTAAATTACTTTTCCAGCTTTACTGAGGTACAATTGACAAATAGAATTGCAAGACATTTAAAGTGTACAATGTGATGATTTGATATATGTATACATTGTAAAAGGATTCCTCCCATCAAATTAATTAACATTCAGTCACCTCACAAATTCATTTTTGAGAACATTTAAGGGTGCAAATATTTAAGTTCCTCACTTTTAGAAAATTTCAGTTATACTATATCCACTATAGTCACCATGTGATACATTAGATCCTCAGACTTTATTCAACATATAACTGAAAATTTGAATCGTTTTACCAATCTCTCCCTATTTTCCCTGCTTCCCAACCCCTGGCAACAATTTTTCTACCCTCTGTTTCTATGAGCTCATTTTTTTTTAAGATTCCACATATAGGTGATATGATGTGATGTTTGTCTTTTGCTGTCTGTCTTATTTCACTTATGTTTGCTATTTAACTAACCCCAACAAACACGTAGGGTTTCCCTATGTAAACTGTCAATATATAGTTAACAAAAGTTTGATAACATCAATGCCAAAGACAGAAGTACTTATCACAATTCTAAATCCTTAACATCTTAAGGAAAGAGTTCAGGCCACTCTGTAAGTTCATCTCTCAAAGGAAGGATTGTTATAATCATCCCCCCGTGAGAAGGCTCTCCCCAGTGCATATTAGAAGGAAAGTGGACCATGAGAGTTTCCTTCAGTGCTGACCACATGCTGTAAGGGTCTCTCCCATTCCTATTCTACCAAATCATGTTTTGGATTCATTCTGTCCCTTAATGCCTGTCTGTGTTTATACATGTCAGGTCAAACTTGGCCACAAAAGAAATTTACTGGAAGGATTCTAGGTGGCTGGACTCTCACCCTACAACTTATCTCTAGCTACCCAATGCCTTTGCATCAATAACTCCAAATTCTGAGCTTGATCAAGAATATCCCTTTGAAGAAAATGCCATATGAGATCGCTCATATGTGGAATCAAACAAAACAAAACAAAACAAAACAAAACAAAACAAAACATAAATACAAAATAGAAACAGACTTATAGACATAGAATACAAACTTGTGGTTGCCAAGGGGGCGGAGGGTGGGAAGGGACAGACTGGGATTTCAAAATGTAGAATAGATAAACAAGATTATACTGTATAGCACAGGGAAATATATACAAGATCTTATGGTAGCTCACAGAGGAAAAAAATGTGACAATGAATATACATATGTTCATGTATAAATGAAAAACTGTGCTCTATACTGGAATTTGACACAACATTGTAAAATGATTATAACTTAATAAAAAATGTTTAAAAACTAAAAAAAAAAAAAAAAAAAAAAAAAGAATATCCCTTTGGCTGATCTTGGGTTCCCTAAAGGAATGATAGCTTTCAGGGAGATGGCAGAGGAATCTGGCCACCTTTGGCTTCCATAATGGGACTACAACTCTTTTACCAACGTTCTATGGGGAATTCTACAAAAGGGGTTGAATGTGAGCAAACAAAAATAAAAATTTTTAAACCCTAGCAAATATCCACTGTAGCATTATATTTTTTTCTAAAAATTCTGAGCTTCCAGAGATAGTAATCTTCCTCATTGTGCCTAGCACCATATCTAGCACAGAAAGGACTCAATAAATATTTAGTTGGTCTCAGCACATTACTCAAATTTAAACTCTTTAAGGTCAAAGAGTATTTCTCAGTCACCTCATTCTCTATTCACTGACAACTACCAGCTCATCTTCTATTCCTGCTTCTTCCTCACCCTTGTTATTTAGTTGGTGACCCCATCCATTGATACTATCCTCCTTTAACACTTTTCCTGCTCATTCCAATCCATCTTCCATCTGACCACTAGTGATTTTTCTACAATATAAATCTCCCTAAAAAAAAAAAATCCATCAATAATTAGCTGCTGACTACTATATAAGGCACACCTATGCCAGAGACACAGGAGGATATTTCATATCTTGATGACTCAACTAACAGCTCTCTCTCCCCACAAGCCCACCAGCCTCTCCTGTGACAGGTGCACATTCATTTCCTGAGACAGTACAAGCCTCACTTCCTCAATGCCATTTTCCCATCTCCAGTTCTACCTTCCAATCAAGAACAGTAAAAGCACCTGATCTCATAGAATTTAGAAATCTGTAGTTGTCAGTTAGCCAAAAATATTGGTTAAAGTAGGAAAGCATTAAACTAAATAACTTTTTAACTTAACTTGAAATTTGTGAAAATACATTTATTTGCCAATCATTTGATGTAGGAACAAAGCATTTTCTTGCATGAGTCTGCTAATTGGAGCTTCAATTCAACTTCTAGTATAAACTACAACCAAAACATCTCTCTGTGATTTCCAGTTTGGGATGGGGGCGGGAGGTCAGTTTTTTAGATTTAGTTTTTTAGGTATCTGTAAAGCAAACTAAACTCAAAATCATATTAGTTTTATTTTTTTTTCTAAACTCTTGTTCTTGTATGGCTCATTTTAAATTAGATATCTTTTTAGTATGATTTAATTTTCATGAGTCTCTTCAAAATATTAAACTGTTTTTGTGTGTACAATGACTCTCTTTTCATACTCATATTTTATTAATTTAATGTTTAGTTAATTTCTATAATTACTATATAAAGCACAACTGGCTTAAACGAGTTTGGGAAGAAACATATTATTGGCAAGCACTTTATTCAACTGGAGGGAGTGAGGGCATTACATGTACTACAGATCAGCCTGTTACCTGTGAGGGCTCAGTAGGCCAAGGGCATCCTGTTCATGCCAAGTAACAAAAACTGAGCTCAGCTGATTTAAAGAAAAATAGGAAACATGCAGACCCATAAAATGAAGATTCAATGCTAGTGCTTCCTTCAGCTGTGATGTGATCCAGAGTCCAAAATAATGTCATCAAGATTTGGGTTCTTTGTGTGTCTCAGTTGTACTTCTTCTGTGAGTGAGCTTCTTCCTCGTGGTGGATCCCTTTTTGCTAGCAAAGTGGCTGCACAGCTCTTAACTCTCGTATATTTGCACTCTCACATTTAGTAGAAGGAAGACCCCAGCGAGTTTTTCTCAGAAGCTCCAAATATATTCTCCTGTATAGTTCTGATTGGGTTATACACTCATCTGTGAACCAGTTTCATGAGTGGGAAGGTAGACCATGCCTACAGGATTAAGCCAATAGGAGCTCCCCCTGCCCTCCTGTCCACCTTGTGTTGGGAATGAGGTCAACTCTATCAACCAATAATAATGGAGGAGGGCTGGCTTTCAGAAGAAATTTGGGTCTGTTATTAAGAGAGAGACTAGGTTCTGATCAACAACCTCAAATTCAAAATCTTGAGATTTAGCACTCCATTAGGCTTAGGCTTGATTGCAGAAAGTGACAGTTGTCAGGGACTGTGCTCAGTGGACTTAATCTACTCAATGTGTTCACGAGGAAGTAGAAGAGGGGTTCTGGGTGTGGTTCCTGCCTTTTAGTTTGCAGTACTTCTGCCCAGTTTTCCCAGACACTGATTAGTCCGATTACTAATATCTCCCTCTTTGAGGAGAGGAGGAGGGAAAAGAGAAAGGCAAGCAGCTCACAGAGGCAGTAGTGCAGTGGAGAGTGGGGCAAACACCCCAACACACCATCCCCAAAAAGAAATTCTTGGAATATTTTTCTCTGCTTTTTTAAATTAAAAATAAACATATCGATACTTTGAAATATTTTCCTTTATTTGTTGCAAGTTTAAAGTAAGAATAATAAGAGATTATGAGGTTTTTTTAAATTACGACTTTTGGGGGAGCAGTTTAAGGTTCACAGCAAAATTGAGATGGCACAAAGGGTTCCCATGTACTCCCTGCCCCGACACATGCACAGCGTCCCCCAGTCTCATCCTCCCCCACCATAGTGGGTCATTTGTTACAACTGATGAATCTACATTGATACATCATAATCACCTGAAGTCTATAGTTTACATTATGGCTCAGTCTTGGTGGTGTCCAATCCTGTGGGTTTGAGCAAATGTGTAACAACATATAGCCAACATTATGGTCTCATACAGAGTATTTTCAAGGCCCTAAAAATCCTCCTTGCTCTACCTACTCATCCTTCCCTCTCCACCTCAATCCCTGGTAGCCACTGATCTTACTGTCTCTATAGTTTTGCCTTTTCCAGAATGTCATTTAGTTGGAATCATACAGTATATAGCCTTTTCAGATGAGCTTCTTTCACTTAGTAATATGCATTTAAGGTTCCTCCATGTCTTTTCAGAGCTTGATGACTTATTTCCTTTTAGCATTGAATAATATTCTATTGTCTAGATATAGCACAGTTTATTTATCCATTCAGGGATTATGTTTTTCACAATATGTTTTATATGTATGAGCTTTAAATCAGTTATTAACTAATTTTTGGCATCTTAGTAATAAAATGACCCCAAATCTAAGAATCTTAACATATTCAAAATGTTAGTTCATTAAAAAGACAAATTATTACAAAACTAACCTATATCTTATCTCCATGAATCCTACAGAATTCACATCACAAAGAACATATTTGCACATTTTATCCTTTGGCCTTTAACCTTTAGATATAGGAAGCAAATTCACTTTGATTTAACTGCTTTATACAAAAGAAGAGAATATTTATGCTGCATGGTATTGAACTAGAAAAGAGGCCACCTGCTGGCATTTTGATAGCCTCAAATAACACTGTCTACCATAAGAAAATGGTTGTGGAAGACATACTTTTACTTTCTTCTGGCAAAGAGAAGCAGGAACAATTCAAAAATCTTCCCACTCACATACTGTTCTATATAAGGAAGAAAGTGCATTTCACAAGGCAAAAATTTTGTTTTTTAATATGAACAAATACATAAAAAATAATGTCCAAGTCCCAATAGCTCAGATAATATGCAAAATATGAATAATTTATTAAAAATTCATGGTTAATTTTTCAACATCACAGACAAGTACAAGATGAAAAAAAGCCTAAGCATGAAATCACACTCTAGATTCACCCAGCTGCCAAGGAACACTTCTGGAAGCCCTTGGTAACTGAGCTATCTCCTGGCAAGGAAACTCCTGGCAAGGAGACTAAGCTGGTAATAACGTGGAAAGAATTGCTTCTATGCCAGCCCAACCTCACACTTCATCTGTTTGATAAGTGAATAGGAGTTCAGAGCCACGCTGATGGGTATGCTGACTCTACTAAAGATCTCTTCTGCATCCTGATCTGGCCATTCATATCACACAACACCAGAGATCCAGAATTCCAAAAACTTCTTATGTTTTCTTTAGGCTACTGGTATCGTGGAGACTAGAAGAATCTCACACCTCTTAAAACTCAGAACCACCAATTTTATATTTGATTCCACAGAGAAAAGTTTTCATGCCAGAAATGGGCTGTCAAAAGAGAACTTAACATTTTCCATTTAAGAGATTTTTTTTTAAATAGAAGAGGATGAGCACCTATCTAGAACAATTTAAGATTTTACCTGAGATCAAAAATCGTATTTATTAGAAGACTTACAGGGGCTTCTTTGAACAGAGTAAATCTAATAAATTCTGTGGAGAAAGGAGAGAGAGAGAATGTTTGAATGTGTGTTGGGAGTGGGGATAAAGTTGTGACAAATCATTTAGGTATTGTGAAACCACTTTAGCTTTGTAAATCCATTAAATGCTTTAAGATGCTTTCGGAGTATGTGCAACTTCCCTTTTAATCAAATAAAATGCTCATAAGTATGCTTATAAAAGTGAGTACTCTTATTTTCCACTGATATAACTTCCTTCCAGTCATAGTTACAGAAAAAGCAAATTTCCACTCAGTCCAAAAGATGTACTATGGGCAGAACAACTAGGCAGAATATGAAGCAAAAGGAGCCAATTGTTTCTAAAGTCAAATATCAATAATGTTTAATGATACATAAACACCATTTTCAGAATCTTCTTCAAATCCAGAGAATAGCAAGTTTTTAGTTGTAAAAATAATACTTGAAAGGAAAATGATGCAAAAACCAAACTTCATTATTACCTCCAGAAATATCAAGCCTTTCTCCATTTTTCTAGTTTCTATTATCTTTTGGAAGTCTGTCATACCAGTAGGCATCCTGGATGTGGAGGAAATGCTACTTCCTTCCACACCCTAGACTTTTACAAAAGGTTCATTTATTTTGTGGAAGATACAGAGTTAAGTCCATTCTCCTGCATCCAATTTTGTGAATCAGTTAAATTCTAATTCTTCAAACAGGTCAGCTTAAGTAATATCTCTCAGTAGGGCTTTTTTTGGCCACCCTGTATAAAGCAGACCCACCAGCTTCTTATTTCCTATTCCATAGCTTGTTTATTTCCTTCAAGTCACTTATCATTTTCTGGGAAGATCCTGTTTACTTATTTGCAAGCTTTTTAATACCTGTCTTCACCACCCAGAAGGAAAAACACCATTATGCATGGACCCTTCTGCCTTCCTCACCTCTGTATTCCTCTTGCTAAGTGCAAAGACAGACACATGGTAAGCACTCAGTCAATATGTTGACTGAATGTTAAATGAAAGAATGAGACTTGAAGACTACTAAACACAAGTAGATAGATAACATGTTTACTTTTTTCTACTTTTCATTTTTGTTTCATTTTTCTAAGACAATCAGTTTGGGTTGGTTAATTTGGCATTACCTCAGTTTCTTTGTTTCTTTGGCTTCATTCTAAGACAACGATAAAGAATAAACAGTGATAGCTAGAGGAAGAGGTAATGCCTTTGGTTCATAAGGATTTTAATAAAAATAATTTAACAGAAATGTGGACACATCAAATATTTCAAATTTAACCTAAACTCTACTGGTCAAATCATAGTGGAGTGACCAGTTTTGCATTTAGCCAAAAATACTATAAATGCTTATATCTAAGAATTTTTACACCTTTCTTTCCAAATATACATTCAATAGAATTGAGTATTGAGAAGCTGAAGTATATTTTGATAAAAAAAATTAAAGTAGCATCTCAAAAAATTTTAATTGCTTATATCAACACATTGAGGAGCTGTGTAACTCCGAACAAACCACAGGGATTACAAGTATTTTTTTTTTTAAGTGGAAATAGATCCTCTTCAGTTTAGAAAGCATTTCCTTTATTCTATCCTTTGTCAAGTGGGATTTGGGGAAATAGCATCACCTAAATTACTCCATTAACATTAACCTTAAAGCCTGTCTAATGCAATTTAAAACAATAATTTTTGTCCTTATTAGACACAAATACATATATTCTGATTTGATGTCTAGTGAATGGGATTATCCACAGACAAACCTGGAATCTATTTATAAGTATTTCCAAAATCAGGATTATTATATATCATTTAAAAACAAATAACTAGAGAATCAAAAAATTTTTTCAACCTTAATAAAATTTTGGCATATGTGTTTTGATGGTGAGAACATGTTCATTCATTAAATAAATGATTCACTCTTGTGTCCCCAGTGTCTAGAACAATGCGTGGGAAGAGAAGATAGTTAAAATAATCTGCATAAATAAATAAATTATAAAAATATTTGTATATCAAATTTATACCAAATGTAATATGATAAAGTTTATGGCAATCTAGAGAAAGAATTTTAAGGTCGTGCCAGAAACTTATTTCTTTCGCATCCTGCCAGTACTTCCTTCCCAGGGTCTTGAAATGTGTTGTCACTGTTTTCTTCATAATATCTTTAAATCTGTACCTTTCTGTTTGCCCCACAATATCTAACCACAATATCTAACAGTTCTAACCACAATATCTAACAGTTCTACAACAATGAAGGCACAGAAGTGAAAATTTACTGGTTATTTTGGAAGAATAATAGTAAACTATCTTGACTGGAGTGAGAGGTAAGGATGAAAACATAACAAAATAGGAAGTTAGAAAGTTGGAAAAACCAGGGAGAAGGCTTAGAATACTAGACAGAGACTTATTTTCTTTATTTTATCAAACAATAGGAAGTCATTCAATATTTTTGAGGAAGAGATGTTATTCATATTCATCACTCAATTTTCAGGAAGGTATTCTTGAATAAAGTATCCAAAAAGTACATTCAATTGGATCATAGTTCAGGAAGTAAAACTTTTGGTTAGAGTTGTAAATCAGCTCAATTTATGAGTTTTAAATCAATTGACATTTTAAATGTAATTTTTATTTAAAACAATTTATGTACTATTATTAATATAAGATTTATTTTGAGTTGGATATCTAACTCTATTTTTTTTTTTTTTTTGGCATCCATGTGTTGAGTTTATTGTAGAGAAAGGTAAGAGAAAATAGGGATGGAGAAGAAAAGAAGAGAAGACACATCTTGATAAGGGTTTTCATATTGGGCCTCAGTAGCCCTGCCAGGGATCCACCAAATTATTTCAAATCACGAAGTTGACCTTGCCAGCCATTTCCACATTGTAGATCCTCTGGCAGGGTGCATAGCTTTCCCTATACTGTAAATCAAAACGTTTTATTCTTCCTCCTAACCAGTTCATTCTTTCTGCTCATGGGAACCCTTATTCTTGAAACTCCAACAGGGCATGGACAGTTTTGATGAACAGAATCCTAAGGAAGTAGTGACTGCTCTGGCCCTAAGGGAAAAAAGAAGAGGAGTTCTACAGGTTTGTCTTTTGTGCTACTAGTCTCACCACCCTAAAAGGGCAGCAAGAGATTAAACTGTGTGTGTACTTCATATCTTAGGAGGGACAGGGGAAGGAAAAGAAAGGGAGGAAGGAAAAAAAGAAGGAAGGAGGAAACTGAAACTATTAAACTATCTAAAAAACAGGAGAAGACTTTTCTGACATCAAGTGAGCCCCATAGCACAAACGGTAAAAGAAAATAATAGGTAAAATAGATTTCATCAAGATTTAAAATGTCTGCTCTTCAAAACTAATAATTAACAAAAAGTTAGCCACAGACTGGGAAAAATTTTGTTTTGCAGTCCATATATTCAACTAAGGCCTTGTATCTAGACTGTATATTCTTCAAACTCAGTAATTATAAGAACAGTCATCAAAAATTGGACAAGATATTTAAACAGACACTTCACAAAAGAAGACATATGAATGGCTAATAAGCACATGGAAAGATTCTTGCTGATCATTAGTCATTAGGGAAATACAAATCAAAATCACAATGTAATACCACTACACATTCATTAGTAGTGTTGAAATTAAAAAGATTGAAAATAACAAGTGTAACAAGGATATGGAACATGTAGAACTCTGTATTGCTGGTGTAAATGCAATATAATATGGTCACTGTGGAAAGCTATATGGCAGTATCTCATAAAGTTAAACAAATATTAACCATGTGGACCTAGCAACTTCACACTTAGGTATTTACAAAAGAAAAATGAAAACATGTGTCTACACAAAACCTACCTGTAAGTGTCATAGAAGCATTATTCATAACAGCTAAAAAAAATAGAAGCAATCCAAATGTCCATTAACTTATGAATGGATAAGAAAATTTTATAACATTATATCATAATATACTACAGACCAAAAAGAATCAACTGTGAATATACACAATAACATGGGTGAATCTCAAAAACATTATGCTAAGTGAAAGAAGTCAAAACAGGAGACTATCGACTACATAAATTCATTTATATAAAATGCAAAACTCTTAGGACAGAAAGCAGATCTAATTTTGCCTGTGGCCAGGGGTGGTGAGAGAACAGGTCTGTTGGTCCTTTTCAAGTTCAACAAGGCACAAGGAAATTATTTAAGGTGAGAGAACTATTGTACATCTTGATATCATGATGATTTCATGATTGAAGACAATTACCAAACTTCAACAAATTACACACTAAAATCGTTAAATTTTATTATAGGTAAATGTCTTATAAACAAAAAGAAGAGAAGAAAAAATCTGTACTAAGGCTAACATCACAATACTATGTCATAGGTCCTAATCATAGCCTCCCCTCTCCAGAAAGAAGTGCCATTTATACACATCAGGAATAAAAATGCAGTTACCCTCTCCATACAATTCAGATGCATCTTGCAAGACCCTTCCCTGACCCCACACACTCATGCCTCTTTTTTTCCCAAAGGTTCTAAATCTATAGTCAACATTATGATATTAGTGAGATTTAAATTCACAAATTCAGTGCTCCAAGGACAATCACCAGCCCTTACTCCCTAAACCCCCCTCCAAAATAATAATTTAGACAATTGCAAAAATAGTGAAAATTTTAGATTCTGCCTAAATTGTTAAAACATATCTTTCAGAGTCTGTGGATTTTAACTGATAGCAAATAATTCTCTTCAAGAATCTTTGTTAGTAAGTGGGAGAGTATAGCTCAAGTGGCAAAGCACATGCTTAGCATACACAAGGTCCTGGGTTCAATCCCCAGTACCTCCTCCAAAAATAAAGAAGTAAGCCTAATTAGTTAACCCTTAAAATAAATAAATAAAGTACAACATATTAAAAAAAAAAGAAGAATCTTGGTTAGTAAGACCAATGTCTCATTTACCTTCATACCTAACACAATGCTTAGCCCAGTTCCTTACAAGTAGTAGGTTTCTAGGAAATGTTTTGTTCAACTTTTCCTTAACATGATAGTTTTTAGAACTCAAGCTTCAATAGGAAAAGAAAGTATTGCATATTTATTATTTCTAAATCTCTGAAAAAGCATAAATACAAATTGCCTGTTTTCAAATGTTGGTGTGGATTTAGAAAGATGTCCAACAATTGCAGAGGTGCTGGTCTACATAGCCTAGGTGCAACAGGATGATGCTTAGAAAACTTTCAATGGCCTAGGGTAGACTTACTTATGTATAAATTGCAGATAGTAGCACTGTTGTTAATCTAGCGATGTATAGTTAGGCACTTTACGTAGTTTTAGGTTATTGCTTGTAATTCCCGTCATGAACTGTGTCAGGGTAATAAATTTCTCAGTATGAAATTTTAAATGTTCAGTTCAATTCAATTCTCTCTGCTCAATATTAATTGAGCACTTACTGTCTGTTGGCAATTATCATAGAAATAGTTATTTAACAATTAGTGAGAAAATAGTCCCTCTCACTAAAACTTGAGTTTAGTGAAAGAGAAAAAAAAGAAATTTCAAAAAAAGCATGACAAGCACGGTGATGTTGGTTAATGCAGGATGCTGTAAAGTCATGACGGAGGTGCCCTAACCCAGTCTTGCAATCCAGGAAGTCTTCAGAAAGTGGATATATGTCAAGTGAGAACCTGAGGATGAAGAACTGTACTGCTGAAGTGAGTGTAGCTGCACCAGAGAGTATGCACTGTTCATGGAACTCCAAGTAGAAAATATAAATGGATATATTCACAGAGCAATGACAGCCTCCATTGTGTTAAAGAACACTTAGAATAAAAGGTTTTGCACATGGCACATCAGGCTCAATCCAGTGGGAGATGACATTAGACTTTACATTTTTGCAGAGATACTATGACTATTTTGATAAAGTCATTTGTTTTTCATGAATTACCTTGTCTGTGTTCTAAGTGATTTTTGTACTTGAGTGCTGCATGTAGGTGGAATAACATTTCAAACAGTTAAAATTATATACACTTATCTAAAAAAAAGAAGGTAGGCAAATGACAATCTTCACAATTTAGTAAACTAAATTTTCTAAGTGGTTTCATGGAAATCAACTTGCTTTACAGACCAATACATTTAGGTTCACAGGAAAAATATTCTCTTAAACCACCAGCATTATCCATAGTCATGTGGCTTTAGAACACTTATAAAAATTATAATGTACGGATACATTTCAAGAATTATTCGTTGAATTAAAGGGGTAGCATATCACAAAGGTAATACTTGTCAGGTAGACAAAACAATATAAACAAGAAGCTTCCCTATGCCTACAGTAGAACTGACCTCATCTAGTCCCCCAACCACTAGAAGTCTCCAGATCTCTTCTGTAAACAGTACAATTATTGGTTGTTATCACAGGAAATCTAGTTGAAATAAAACAAAGAGCTCCCTTTAATCTGAATTTTGACTTGTGAAATCCAGGCTAATGTGAGACTAGCCTTGAGTGCAGGAAGGGAATTAAGGTCAAAGTCTCTTAAATGTTTCTTCTTCGAGATATGCCAATTCAATTCTTTATACATACATATTAAGCTGCTATGCACTTCTCACTAGATTATACTGAACTCTGAGAAGAGAATTTTTTAGGTTGGCATTTGCTTGTTTTTTAAGAACACTTTTTTTGCTGAAGTTTTTTCAACAGGAAAGAAATCATCACACCATTCAGAGTTCCAGCTCTTTGGTGAATATCAATAGTCAAGGCTCAGCAACGTGATAACAAAAAGAGTTTCATGAGACACTCTTCTCAAACTTTCTTATCTTAAAATCCACTTAAGACCTAAGAAGTACTTCTTTAATATGAAAAGCTACCTTTAGTATCTAGATTCATAAGCTTCCCTCAATATAAGCAATTGATTATTGCATATATATTGTGTATTTATTTTGTGTAAGGTGATAAATAAGCATACATATATATATGTATATATATATATATATATTTACTTGGATCTAGGTATTTTACTATCATGAAAATTTTTACTCTTTCACTTCAGTTAAGACAGGCTCTTTTCAGAGTGCAAACAATGTCTTCGTAAACATTTTTATCAAAGGAAAGGACTAATTGTTTTACATAATGTATGACAGCAAAGAAGGCAATTCGATTCTCTAAAGGACTGAGGAGTAAATTTGCTGAAAGAGGCCAAATGCTGCCCTAGACGTAGTCAGAGCATAGACTTCAAAGTCCAACAAAATGCGCTAGCATTGAATTTTGATTCCATTTATATTTAGCCCTCTGATCTTGAGGAAGCTACTTAATTCTGAATCTTTGTTCCTTTACCTGTAAAATGTACATTCCTATTTTCAAGGATCTTGTGAAAATTCAATGAGATTATTGTGAAGCACATACTAGTTGCTTAATTATGTTATTTTATTGGGTGATATAGAGAGGCCCTATAAAGCTGCTGCATTTCCTTAATATGATAGGGAAAGGAAACTATAGAATATGAAAACAATTATATATACATATACCCTGATGGGACTCCCTAGTTTGCTCTTTTAAGAAAAGTGGGATAAGAGGACCAGAAACTCTCAATTGCCTAAATTGATACTATGAAGTCCTACTTACATGAAGACAACATGAAGACAACAAGAAATCCCAAGAGAAAAATACAATGATGTGGACAACTGGATTCAGACATACAGAAATTAAGACTCCCTCACAAAGGTGAAGACAAATACCTTTGCAATTTCTCCCATGTCCAGGGGGAAATGGACAGTCTCTGAGAGAGGAGTAAGTGTGGCTGGACCCTGGGTATCATTCTGAGCATCTCTTGGATCAGCATTTTTAGATGTAGTTCTTTGTGGTTACCTCGGATGGCTTCTTTTCTAGCCTCAAGGACTTGACTATAGCCTCTTTTTTAAAAAATGAACCCTTAAACCCTTTGAGGAGCCAAATGAGAAGATAGAACCTTCTCTTATTTAAATATGTGTGACAACAATAGATTCCAGGAATGACTTGACTTCCACATCAACAATGTTGAGGTGAGGCCCCAGACAAAAGATCAAGGTCACTGCTGTTTGGGACAGCAGCAAAAGAAGCAGATGGAAGCCACTGGGTGACAGAAAGTTGATCAGCTGATTAGCATCACTGATGGAGGCAAGACAGGAAAAGAGAAGTGAACTAACACTAAGTGAGTCTCCCTGCTTCCTCTGGCCCTCCCCAAGCCCAAATAGGTCTGATGTTTTACAAAGGGTAGCTCACTGTGGAGAGTGAATGTGCTAGCTGATAAGGGATTTGTAATCCAAGCAACTCCAGAAGGCTGGAATTTGGGCTCAGACTATATTGTTTTAGCATTTCCATTATCATCTTGATTTTTTTTTTATTACTAATCCATTCTAGAAAAGCTAGAGTTGTATTTTTTGTGACTGAAATTATTTTATATCCTTTAGAAGAAAATACTGGCTAATCATTATTTCTTCCACTATTAAAAAAAAATACCACAAAATGCTTCTCAAACACACTGGGTCTTTTTTTCAACGCTCTTGCCTTTAATGAAGTTAAGAACAATTCTATTTTATTTCATTTATTAAAAGTGTTTTATTAGTTCCCTCAGGCCATTTACTTAGCAAAAAGTATTACAAATGGAAGTAGAACTTTTTTAATCCTTAAATGCTTACTTCCTAGAGTGTTATATAATAATATTTCTGTTAATTCAGTTTTCCCCTTAAAATAATATAGTAAAAGTAACGAGAAGGTAGGATGCTGATAAAGAACTTGATGCCTTTAAGGTACGGAAGAAAAAAATAAATTTTCTTATTTCGTCACCAAAAGAACAGTAAAAGTCAAATTTCATCCACGAGCTCAAAAAAATACTAATACTATAACCAATTTTCTTTTAAAGGAAATATTAGGACAATAAATATGTATTTTTCTATAGATATAGAAGACTGACTGTTAATTAGCACAAATTATATTTGTTATAATTAAAGTTACATATTTTAAGGCTAAATTCATAGTGTATACATTATTGTGAATAATATACACCACTTTGCTTTGCTGACTGGAGCATTTTATTCAATCAAGTCTCAAAATTCATCTGATTTAATAAAACTAATTCAAAATGTTTCAAGATAACAAAGGTAGAATCAAAGTTTATCAGAATTTAGTAGCTTTTATTTTTCTAATTTTCAATTATCCATCTATTTGAAAAGAGACTTAGGCTAGTTTACTAAAAAAACTGAAGTTATAGGACTGGAATATTTTAACATAAAAATGAAAAGGTCAATAATATAAGTGATCAGGGAGCAATAATTATATAAGGAAGTTTAAATTCTTAATATGACTAAAGCTTTTGTGAATAAAACAGCTCTAAGCTTCCTCACAGCCGAGGTAAAGAGAGAAATGCTATGCATTATATACAACCTATTTCACTTCATAAAAGGAGATAGTAACTCAGAAGAAACTTTTCTAATACTTAAACTCTGGTAGGAGTTTGTCACATGAATTATCGTATAAGGATACCAAAGAATAAAATGAACAGCGTAATAATTCATAACAATTCAAAGGCCTTCATGTGTTTCCATCACTTTAAAAGAACATCAATACAAAGCCAATTACAGAATGCTGTAGCGATAATTGTACTGCAAGATAATACAAAATAATTCATATATGTAGCTTTCTGACGATCTGACAAATGCTGAGAATTAAAAAATGTAGAGTGGGTAGCACTGCTCTGATTATAATTTTCATTACATCAACTAGTATTTATTATTGTAATAGCTATTGTTAATTGACTATCTACTGGGCACCAGTGACTGTGCCAGCTGTTTTAAACCATAACAATTTAATCCTCAAAAGTCCATTTTCCTCCAGACAGATGAAGAAAATGAGACTCAGCGGGGTCAAGAAATGCACCTTTAGTCACGGAATTAGTAAGTGGTGAAATTGAGATGTGAACCCCGATATGTTTGGTTTCAAAGACAATGCTTTCAACTCTCACATTATCCTGCCTCCCCATTTGTTAAGTGCAATGTTCTAGAAGACACAGTGTGCAGGGCTGAACATTAACTGACACTTGTTCAAAACTTCACAAGCATTTTCACCTATGTAATCTCATTTCACAAAACCACCCCTAGAAGTAGACAGCACTATTACAGTAATGTCTATTTTATACATAAGAAAATTGAAGCCACACAGAAAGCCCAAGATTGCACAGTTAGTGTAAACTGAGCAAATACTCAAGACTTGAACATCCAAAGCCCTTCCATGCTTTTGACAGAAGCTGTATGAATAGTTCAAAAATCCTGTCACAAAAAGATGTTTCAGGCAACATACGTCCTCTGTGGAGGACTGAAGGATTTCCATTCTCCAGATGCCAGGTGCATGGGAAGAAAAGGTGAGGTTTTGTTGCAGAAGCCACAGAGCCTGACTCATATTTTTACCATGATAAAGGACAGATTCCCTTCCACATGAAGGGGAGTGAAAAAGCCTCTGTAGGCAGGATTTAAGCTAATCTCAAAAAGAAGCTGCTGAAACCAATATAAATTGAAGCATAAATATGATCCCCTACTAAATTTTTTGTGTTTCTTTTGCCAAGTGTTTCTTTTGGCTAGAAGTTTAAAAATAAACAAATAACTCCAAAGAGAAATTTCTTTGTTAGTCTATATTTGCCACAAAATACCAAGGGAATTTTATAAATTTTGAATAATCTTGTTCAATTTATTTATGAAATAAATATACATTATGTACTACTATGATTAGTGAGTTGGTTACTCTTGTATACACACACACACACAAATAAGTTCTTTCTAATTCTGACAAATTGGCAGTGATTCCTGGAGCACTGTATTGAGGGTCATGTCCAGTCTCATTGGGAAAGGGTGCTTTGATAGATGAAAAATGTCTGAAATGGGCAGAGAAGGGGAAAGCATACATGCATGCCACATGTATACCACTCTCATGTCAGGAGCATTCCTGTGTGTCCCGATTTTCTCCACAATCATTTACCTCTGCAAATACCTTTTAGTCTGAACCAGGTTAGGACTGGAACAACCACATCACAGGTGCCAAATATTGTACCTGAACTCAGTATGTGTGGATATTATTGCCAGTGTGTGTGTATCCGACTGCCTGGAAAAGTTGGTATAATTCCTTGCCTGAGACAAACTCTTTTCTTAATTTGGAAAATTCTACCTTTTTCTATACAGTTTCTCATATCCCAGTTCCCATTTGGCACTAATACATGAACACCTCACATCTCTCATCACACAAGAGGAAAAGGGTCATGAATTTAACTTACCACTTTTAAAAGTTACTGACCCTTGGCCTTTCCCTTTATGATTTCACTACCAAAATTTCCCTTGTCTAAACTAAAACTGTAATGTCACAATGTCTGATAAGTGACTTCTTTCCTGTTACTTTATAACAGAAAATATTCACACCAAAACACATTGGATTTGATTGATGATGCTTCCTTTAGCTTAAGACTTCAAACTCAAAAAGATGACAGTGTTAATTCTAGCAAAGGATAATTCTTTCAAAATACATTTATAGGACAGTCTATATAGGAAGTGTTAGAATTTTCTTAGACAAACCTAAATCATGAAAAGCCAACTTCACTTCTATAAAAATCAGCAGTCGTAGGCAATCTTAAGTATGTAGGAAAGCAATATGCCTGCCTTTACATTTACTCCCACTTGAATGTTCATCCAAAAGATAGTTATGTTGACAGCTTACCATACTGGCACTCATAACAATTCTTAGATAAATTTGGGCTTTACAAGTTATAATGAAATGTGGAAGCTCTAATTCAACATCTAACTGACAAAATCATCAGTGTCAAGTTCGTAGATGTAATTTTACCCTATTCTTCATAAAAAAGAACAACAGGGAAAGAAAGAAGGAAGGAAGAAAAACAGGCAAGCTTAGGACATCTGACTGACTTAGATCTAGTCTCAAAAGATAAAAATACATCAATGTGCAGATTGGCACAACACTAAAGACTACAAAAAGACTTTTAAAAAAGATAAATATACATAGCATTTTAGTTTTTATTATACTCTAATAAATATTTACTGAACACATAATAAAGTATAAATCATGTGTGCTAGGAATATTATTGTAATATATACCACATGTTGCATCAAAATTTCTCATTTGTATTTACTGCATTATCAGAAGTCCTTATAAAAGGCTTTTATTGCAGATGTCATTTGATTCCTTTATGTACATAGGGAAGAAAGGCAGTGTAACCTTCTACAGGAAATTAACAGAGTTGACTAAATATGAATTCTGTCCTATTGTTATTGGTAACCTGGAGAAAATGATTTTACCACATCTGTTTCACATAGAGAACAGAACTTCTTAAAAATCATACTGTAAATTATTTCCCCTTTCAATTACAAGGAACTTTTGCAACTGAACATTCAGCACTATTATGCTGAAGAATAACTACAAAAAAAAGACCTTTACCAGTTAGATCATTGATAGTATTTATATGCATGACAGCTAAGGCAAAGAAATGTTTGTTTATAAAAATTAGTAATTTTCCACTAAAGAGAATCCAACATCATATTCTCTCCCAATGGCAAAAACCTACTACCAACATGTGTATGATCAAGTAACATTCATTTTATTTAACACCTAAGAACAGAGCGGTGCCAGGTGCTGGAAGCTGCACATGATGATTAAAGCCCACAGCTGAGACCAAAGTATCAAGGATATCAGAGAGCTTTACTTGTTAGAGATTACCATCTACCTGAAGGGCATTCTGAAAAAGGGCCAATTAGCAAAACCAGAAATACTGACATACACATACACACAAACACGCACACATATATACATGCCTCCTGATGTGAAACAACGGTTGATGGGAAGAGTGAGGTCATGTTTTAGGGAAAGTTGCGGCATTCCATGGAGAGGATACGCCCTCCCCTCCTCCTCTGCTAGAGCCATCCCCTGTACTTTGCAGTAACTTGGGGATACTCCTCCTATCCTGCCCTTTCCCCACGTTCAACAGCAGAGCATCTGGGGCTGGGAAGGAAGATGGAGCAAGCAGTCACCTGAATAGAGAAAGCCAATCCTCGTATTCTTACACTTAGGGTTGAGGGAGGGATGAGAAGAGTTTTAAACTGGATATGACTGCTCTAAAATAAACAGGACCAAGTTTCTTGGTCACTCAGCTCTACCAAGGGTGGAGCAGATTCTCGACAAGTCCACCTGATTCCAAAGTCAGTGCTCTTATCCACCAAACAGATACCTCCTATCAGTAGTACGAAACTAAACAGAAAATACATAGGGATATAGAGGACATGAACAGCACAATCAATCAATTAGACCTGACATTTAGAGAACACTCCACCCCAAAACAACAGAACATGAACTCTTTTCAAGTGTACAAGTAATATTCTCCAGAATTGACCATATGCTAGCCCATAAAATATATCTCAATAAATTTAAAGTGACTGAATCATTCAAGTATGGTCTCCCATCAACTACAATTAATTCAATTGGATATCAACAACAGAAAAAAATATGGGATATTCACAAATATATAAAAAATAACATACTCTAAGTAACTCATGGATAGGTAATTGCAATGGAAATAAGGACATACTTTGAACCTAACAAATGAAAGCACAACACATCAAAGTGTATGAGATTCACCTAAATCAGTGTTAAAAAGAAAATATTTATTTTTCAATGCTTATATTAGAAAAAATAAAGGTTTCAAAAAATAATCCATGCTTCCACTTTAACAGCCTAGAAAAGAAAAGCAAATTAAATCCTACGCAAGCAGAGGTGAAATATTAAAGATTCAGAAGTCAATAATATAGATAACATAAAGCAACAGAGAAAAATCAATGAAACCGTAAGTTGGCTCTTTGAAAAATCAACAAAATTGTTATACCTATAGCTAGATTAACCAGGAAGAAAGAAGACACAAATCGCTAAAATTAAGGATATAAGTATGAACATCATTATTGACTTTCAGAAATCAAAGAACAAAAGAGGAATAATTTGAACAACTCCATACTAAAAAAAAAAAAAATTAGATCACTTGGATGAAATGGACAAATTCACAGAAAAATATAAATCATCAGAACCAACTAATGAAGAAATAGAAATTCTGAATAAATCTATAACAAGTAAAGACAATGAATTAGTAATTAAAAATCTTTCCACAAAGGAAAAGTCAGGCTCAGAGGGCTTCCCTAGTAAATTCTAGAATTTTTTAAAAATAGAAATAATACTTTTTCATCTAATAGAGGTTGGAGGAACACTTTCCAACTTATTCTGTAAACTCAAACTCAGATAAAACATCACAAGAAAAGAAAATTACAAAACAATATCCCTCATGAACATGTACAAAAAAATTCTGAACAAAATAGTAACAAATCAAATCCAACAATATATAAAAGGATTATACTAATATCCAAGTGGGATTTATCCTAGGAATGCAAGATTGGTTTAAAATATGGAAGTTGATTAACATACTACAACATATTAATAGAATAAAAGACAAAAGCATTACATCATCCCAATAGATGCAGAAAAAAAATTCACAAAATCTAATACATATTCATGATAAAAAATATTCAACAAACAAAGCATAAAAATGAATTCCATCAACTTAAAGGGCATCTTTAATTGAAAAGAGAAACACTGAATGCGCTCCACCTAAGAAGAACTAGGCAAGGACATCTGTTCCCATCATTTCTCCTCATCAACATACTGGAGAACTTACCCAGTGCAATAAGGCAACAAAGAGCAACTGTAACATACAAATTAGAAAGGAAGAAGTAAAACTGCCTTTATCCACAGTCTACGTGACCTTGTATACAGAAAATTCTAAAGAATCTATAAAAGAAAAACCTACTAGAAGCCAATAAACAAGTTTAGCAAGTTTGGGGGATACATTATCTTGACCTTCATTATACCCCATTGTAATATATTAATTAACATGGTAAATAACATGCCCACAGGCACCATAACAGTCCCAAGGCTAGCCACAAAAGGTCAAAGAGTGGGAAATGGCCAACTTCCTGAAAATCCCAGCCCCTTCCCCAAGCTAGTGAGACTGGTCCTTCCACTTATTAGCATATGAAGCTACCAAGCCCATAAAAACTGGCAACAAGGCATTGGCATCTCAGCGCCTCATGGCCACCCTCTCTCTCTCTACCCTTTCAGAGACTGCCCACACTCTATGGAGTGCGTACCTACTTTTACTCTAATCTGAGCACCCAACTCCCACACCTTGTGGCCTTTCTCTTGCCTTTCAATGTATCTCTCTAAATAAATCTACCTTTACTCAAAAAAAAAAAAAGTAGATTGCATTTCTTCTTAAAAAATTTTATTTGTTAACTTTCCATTTTTTATTCTACCTTTTATATTATAATTTTTTCAGTTTTAGTGAGATATAATTGACATACAGCAGTGTATAAGATTAAGGTATACAGTATAAAGATTTGACTTACATATATTGTGAAATCATTACTACATTAAGTGTAGTTAACATTAAATTGTATTTCTTTATAATAGCAGCTATTTGAAAGAAAAATAAAATAAATCCTATTCAAAATATCAAAAGGAATAAAATACTAAGAAATAAACTTAATAAAAAGAGTATAAGATTTGTACACTGACAACTATAAAAATATTACTAAGACAAATTAAAGAAAATAAAAATTAATGAACTTTCTGTGTTTATGACTTGATACTGTTAACACGGCAGTTCCCTAAGACGTATTTAAAGATGCAATAATATCTCTATAAAAATCCCACCAGGCTTTTTTGTAGCAAAGCGAAAACTGATTCTAAAGTTGATACGGAATTACAAAGGATATAGAACAACCAAAATAACTTTTTAAAGAACAAAGCTGGAAGATTTACACTATGTGATTTCAAACTTACTATAAAGCTATAGTAATCAAGACAGTTGCTATTGGTGTAAACTGACATATAGGTAAAACAGAAGAGAATTGAAACCAGAAATAAATTCTTACATTTTTATCAATCGATTTTTAATAAAGTTACCAGTGGGAAGTAGATGGGCTTTTCAACAAATATTGCCAGGTCAATTGGCTATCCATATGCAAAAATATGAACTTAGATCCTTACTTCATCTCATACACAGAAATTAACTCAATAGGATAATAGACCTAAATGTAAGAACTAAAACTACAAAAACTTCTAATAGAAAACAGGAGAAAATCCTGTGACCTTGGATTAGGCAAAGATTTCTTAGATGTAATACTAAAAGCATGATCTGTAAGAGGAAAAATGATAAATTGGACTGTATTAAGAAACTTGCTCTTCAAAAGACACCATTAAGAAAATGAAAGACAAGAAACAGATGGAGAAAAATATTTGTAGGTCATATATCAGATATGATAAGGACTTGTAACCAAAGTATACAGAGAATTTTTTAAATTAAAAATAAGTTAAACTATTTTAAAAATGGACAAAAGATTTGAATAGACATTCTATCAAAGAAACAATACAAATGACTAATAAACACATGAAAAGATGTTCACAATCATTAGTCATTAGAGAAATGCAAATTAAAACCACAATGAGACACAATTACACTCCCACTGGAATGAATCTAATCAAAAAGACTGTCATACCAGGTGTTAGGGTGAAAATGTGGAGAAAATGTAACTCTGTACTGTTGGTGGGAATGTAAAATTGCACAGCCTTTCTGGACTTTTAGTTTATAAAGGGTTAAACATAAACTTACCATTGGATCCAACAATTCCAAAAATATTCCAACCATATGTTCACACAAAGTCTTGTATATGAATGTTCATAGCAGGATTAAATAACAATGTTTAATTATTATTTATAAATATGTTTGTTATAACCAAACCCGTCCATTAACTGGTAAGTGAATAAATAGAATGTGGCATATCCGTAAAATCAAATACTATTCAGCAGTAACTGGAAATGAACTTCTGATATTCACTACAGAAACATTAGACTACATTTTGCATATTCTATTTATACAACATTTCCAAAAAAGGATAAATCTATGGAGACAGAAAACAAATCAACATTTGCCAGAGCTAGGAGTAGGTGGGCCTGGGAGTTGGGAACAACTGCAAACTGAAAGAAGAAAACTTTTGAAGTGATAGAAATGTTTCAGAATTGGCTGCTTAGTCCTACAAATTTACTAAAAATATCACTGAATTATATACTTAAAATGGATGAATTTTATGATATGTAAATTATACCTTAATAAAGCTGTTTAAAACTGTCATTAGTAAACCAAAAACTTTTATTTGCAGCCAGCTTCCTAAGAAAGTTTATAATGAAAAATATCCTGTAGCAGAAAGGCTCATGAATCATATGTTCAAAGAGGTTCCCTTAAATTATAGTCAGAAAAAAAACAAATAAATTTTCAATTCATGTGTCAAGATCTGAATACACCACTATTTGTAATTTTCATCTATTACAAGTAAACCTTACCAAAGTGGTTTACAATGCTGAACAAAAAAAAGTGTAAGTTGAATACAACATACGTAATTTTGGCTTTACATAATGCATTTAGTTTCACAGTTATCATCAACATTTATATTTTGTTCTGCAGATTACTCAAAATCAGTTCTATCACATTTATATTTTAATAAATCAGAAAGTTATAACTAGAGTGTAATAAAATATGATCAACCATTTGGTTCAGTTGTGGTGACTATAGCATTGGAATACATTTCCATTTTCCCCTGTGTCAAAATTTAATTTACCAAAGACTACGGTGGATCCTTCACAACTGATCCTTTTGAATACATAGACTCAAGGGAAAATCAAATACCTAATCACAAATAAACCAGATAATGATATCTAAAAGGCAATATATTAAAAGAAAATAGTAAACTAAAATTACAAATAGCCATCTTATTTGGCAGAATAGATAGTCCAAAAAGTGTTTTGTTTCCATTAGATATGGTACTGTGCTAGCCTATCTAATTTATATATAACATTATACCATTAATAAAATAACAATAAATTCATGTCTATCTCCTATATACTTATGGAAAATCCACAGCTTTTGAAAATTATAAATACATGAGATATGAAAATAAGGAGTAGAATATATAAGTAATCAAAAACATGTGATTTTATTTTTCTCACTAAATTAGCAAGAATTAAAAATAATATCCAGTATCTGTAAGTGTGCAATGAAAACAGCCCTCACAGAAATTATGTAATACACAATTTGATTATATGATTCAACAATGTAAATGTAAAATTGCTACTGATTCATCCATTCAACAAAAAAAATGGTGGGTGTCAACTCGGTTACAGGCATGCTCTGGGCCCTGATGAGAAAGAATCATCAAAATAAGAACGAAAGTGCCTGCTTTCGTGAATGTTGCATTCTAATGGGAGATAAACAATTAAGCAAATAAATAATATGTCTGATGTTAAGCATTATAAGAAAACTAAAATAGCAGAAAGGGTGACAGAGTGATGTCAGGGGTACTGTTTTATAAAAGGCAGTTAAAGAAAAGCCTGTCTGAGAAGGTGACATTGTGTAGTGCCCCAAAGGAAGTGAGGGAGTGCACCATGTGTGCATCTGAGGCAAGAGTGTAGCAGTCAGCACAAACGGCAGATGCAAAAGACCTAAGGCCTGAGTATGCCTCAAGTTTAGGAGAAGCAAGGAAGCCAGTGTAGATGGAGCTGAATGAGGAAAGAGGAGACTGATAGGACATGAAGTTAAAGAGATGGAGAAGGAGGTACAAATGAGAAAGGATAAGGACTTCTTATTTTACTCTGAGATAAAGAGCCAATGAACATTCTTCAACAGAGAAGTGACATGACCTAGCTTCCTTTTTTAAAGGGTGACTTCAACACTGTGGCTGAGATGCAAGAGTGTCAGCAGGGAGACAGCAGGTGTGGCAGGTGGGAGTTCTCCTGGTGAGAGATGATAGTGACTTGGACCACGGAGGTTGCATTAGAAGTTTTAGATATATCTTGAGATGGATTCTACAGGATTTTCTCATGAATTAGATGTAGTTGTGAGCAAAAAGTCAAGAATGATTCTAGAGTTTTCAGCCTGAGAAAATGACAAAATGGAGTTACCAGTGACCTAGGTCAGAGAGTCCACAGGAAGAGAAAGTTTTATAGAGGGATAAAAGTGGGGAATCAAGTTTGGTTTTGGAAATATTAAATTTGAGCAACAGGAGATATTGGACAGAATATGGATTTGAAGTCTGGAGAGGCTGAGCCTGGAGATATAAATTTGGCACTAATTGGGTTGATAGGATATCAATGACACTGGATGTTATCAATGGGGCAGGAGCACAGATAGAGAAGACAGCTAATCTGAGAACTGAGTCCTGGGACACTACAGAATTCAAATGTTGGAAAATAAAGAGAAGCCAGCAAAGAAAACTGGGAAGGAATAGTCAGCAAAGCAAACAAAGAAGCAAGAGACTTCTGAGGACATTCTCTAACACCATATACCAAAATGAACTCAAAACGGATTAAAGACCTAAATGTAAGACCAGAGACCATAAGACTTCCAGAAGAAAGCATGAGTGGAACACTCTGACATAAATCATAGCAACATTTTTTAAATATTTCTGTCTCCTAAAGCAAAGGAAATAAAAGCAAAAATAAACAAATTGGATCTAATTAAACTTAAAAGCCTTTGCACAGCAAAGAAAACTATCAATAAAATGAAAAGACAACCTACTGAATGGGAGAAAATCTTTGCAAATGAATTGACAATAAGGGCTTAATATCCAAAATATATAAATAGCTCATACAACTCAACATCAAAAAAAACCAACCTGATTGAAAAATAGGCAGAAGACCCAAAACAGACATTTTTCAAAAGAAGACATACAGATGGTCAATAGGCATGTGAAAAGATGTTCAATATCACTAATCATCAGAGAAAGGCAAATTAAAACAACAATGGAATATAACTTCACACCTGTCAGAATAGCTTACTGTCAAAAAACCCACAAATAACAAATGTTGGCAAGGATGTGGAAAAAAGGGAACTCTTGTGCACTGTTGATGGGAATATAAATTGGTGCAGCCACTATGGAAAACAATACAGAGGTTCTTGAAAAACTAAAAATAGAACTACCATATGACCCAACAATTCTACTCCTGGGTATTTATCTGAAAAAAATCACTAGTTTGAAAAGATACATGCACCCCAATATCCATAGCAGCAATATTTATAAATGCTGAAATATAGAAGCAATCTAAGTGTCCATCAACAGATGACTGGATCAAGAAGACATGGTATATAAATATACATACAATGGAATATTACTCAGCCATAAAAAAGAACAAAGAGGGAGGGTATAGCTCAGTGGCAGAGTGAGTGCTTAGCATGCACAAGGTTCTGGGTTAAATCCCCAGTACCTTTGTTAAAAAAAATTAAATAAATAAATAAATAAATAGACCCAATTACCTCCCTCCCACCAAAAAAAAAGGAACAAAATTTTGCCATTTGCAACAACAGGGATTAACTTGGAAGCTATTATGCTAAGTGAAATAAGTCAAACAGAAAGACAAATACTGTATCATATTACTTACATATGGAATCTAAAAAATACAGCAAACTTGTGAATATAGCTAAAAAGAAACAGACTCACAGCTGTAGAGAACAAACTAGTGGTTACCAGTGAGGAGAGGGGAGGTGGGAGAGGTAAAATAGGAGTAGAGATCAGGAGGTACAAATTACAATATATAAAATTATTAAGCTACAAGGATACATATAATATAACACAGGGAATATAGCCAATATTTCAAAATAATAGAATAGAACCTTTAAAAATTGTGAATCACTGTATTGTACATCTGAAACTTACATAATATCATACATCAACTATACCTCAATTTTAAAAAATGCAATTAAAACAAACAATAAAATAAATTATTAGTTTTTAAGAAAAGAGACTGTTACTCTAGGAACAGTAAAGAAAGTGTTTTAAAAAGGAACATTAAACCAAATGATAATGTATGTTAATGGACCACGAGAATCAGAGACTGAGAAGTGAACAGTCGATTTGGCAATATGAAAGCCTTTGATGATTTTTAACAAAAGTAGTTGCTTTGAAAAAGGGAAATATACAAAATTATGACAGTGAATTCAAGAACAAATAGAAGGAGAACAAGTAGAAACAATATACGCAGATAACACTTTTGAAGAGTTTTACTGTAAAGGGAAAATTTGACTTGGATAGAAGGTAACATAGCTAAAAGGTTTTTTTAAATTTTTTAACTTGAAATTATTACAGTACACTTATATCCTGATATAATAACATAGTAGAAAGGGGGGAAGTGCAATCTAAAGCTAGTATAATTATAGGAATGTTGTCCTTGAGAGACAATTACACTTTAGTACACAAGGAGGGAGATGGCCATAGACAGGAGTAGAAACAGTTCACTCAGAGGAACAGAAACGAAAGCAGCATCTGGGTGGGGAGAGACATGTAGACATGTTTCTCTTTGTAGACATGGAGAGGAAGGGCTCTTCTTAGTAATACATTTTGCTCAGTGAAGTAGGAAGCAAGGAAAGAGGAAGCATTGAGGTTAGAGAAGACAGGAGAAGGCCCAGAACAGACACTCCTGGTTGTAGGGAACTCACTGTGTTTGTGGACAGTTAGGGTGCATTTGAGGTTCCTAGTCATGCATTTGAAGTAAGAGCAATTAGCATAGTGGTAATTTTTCTCCAGCCAGACTCCACTACATAAGTGCAGGCATGAATGATCAGAAAGTGTGATTTAACCAGAAGTAGGATTTTTCTGGAAGTGTATACACAAGAGGGACAAGGGAGTTAATGAGCACACAAACAAGGAATATGAGAATCTAAAGCATCTAAAGCTTGTTGAGGGAATATGAGCTTGTAAGGGAAGTGGAGGGGAGACAGTGTAAAGAGATAATGAACTGGAGGTCCCAGTAAGGTGAAAAAACTACTGAGTTTGAGGTGCTGGGAGGAATGGGTTTAAAAGTAAGAGATGGTGATTGGAAAGTTGGTCACTTGAAATTTAGATTTCACCCTGCGTACCCACTTCTGGAAATTTGTCCAGGAGAAACATACAAACTATGGGAAAGATGCTTCTTGGTGTTATCTATACGAAAGCCCTAAATTAGAAACAACACAACTGTCTAGCAACAGAGAAATAGTAAGGTAAATATCATGTTACCATTTAAAACATAATATATAAAGAAAATATAGCAGCAATAAATAAAATGTAACAAAAACAAATAAGTCAGACATCAAGTTGTATGCACAAACTATTATGTGTGTATATACATATACATAAATATTTATACACTTACATACATTAATATGCAACATATATTACAAATATATAAATATATCTACATCTAATTATTTATGTGATTATTTGCACCAATGACAAATTCTCTTACTAGCTTTTAAGTGTCCCACTTCCTAAGGTTTATAATTATTCTTCTTTATATTCATCTAAAAAGCAGGCTCTACACCTGGTAGAAGTTCCATACATTTTATTGAATGAGTAGATGACTGAGTTAGTGACTTAGTGAGTGAATGAATGGATGGATGATGAAAAGATAAATGAAGATCTGTGTACACTTACTGAATTTCAATTCTAAACCTCATATAAAGTTTATAATAGCAAGAATCTATCATCCTTCTTGGAATTCTGACCTAATGATGTTGTTTTAGGGTAATAAAATCATCACATAAATTAAAACCTTTGCCTATATGATCTTAAAATGGACCGTGGATCAAAAGAAAAACATTCATCTTGTGAATTAGTTTCACTAGGGGAGAAGCAATTTTCCTATCATGTGCTTTCGTGAACCACAAACTGTTGTTTATTGTCACACATCAAAACAATGGTAAATGAATTTTATTTTTGATCCAGTGAAACGTGGTTTTAAATAAAGTCTGATTCTCAAAGAGATTCTGTGACAAGAGATATCCACATGCCAAAAAGTCATTAGTGCTGCCTTTGTTACTCACATACTTAATTGTGTGGGGAAACACAATTTTCAGGCTCAGAATGAGTGTCAGTGCAATGCACATGCGTTCTGTTAGGATGACAGCAAATGGGCAAGGGACCAGCAGGCTTTTCAATCACACTTTCTTTATTGTGTAAAACATCTACTCTGTGCTAACCTCATCCTAATCATTGCAGAAGCTACACAGCCCAAAGCAACAAAATGCTAACAGGAACTCAAACAGAACAAAAACCTTAACAATTAATCAAAACATTCCTTGCCATATATAACAAAAATTCCCCCTTAACTTACACAAACTTGTAATCAGCAAGAGGCCTTTCCAGACTACCATTTGCTATGCATTTTATGCAAGTATTTGAACAAATTCCAGATGATGGCACTTCAGCAGTTACATAATCAGAGAATGATAATCCCCCTTTATTTGGTGATTTTGTTAAATCTTTGAGAAATACACATTTTTAAAAATCAATTGTGGGCAAAGGCAGCTCCATCCACAGCCTCTCACTTTTAGATGCTCTCTTGAGGTGATGGGGATATCAGCACACTGACAGCTCTCCCTCCAAATAAGTCCTAAAATCCTCTCTTTTAATATGCCATTCAAAATAAACTTGTAGAGGGTTGCCTCTAAGGCCAAAGATTCTATTTTTCACTCACTTAGTTTTTTTTGTATGGGTGGACCAGCATGTAGTATATAAATTTGGTTGGCACCTTTTGCATTGTCCTTGGCATTCAATGCCTCAGCCAAAGCTAATGGCTAAATTTTTTAAGCTAAATTTGCTAACATTTTAAAATAATAAGACTATACATAAAAAATATAGATTTTGACTTTTCTCTGAAAATCAGAACTGCCCACTATGTGGCGATACGACAAATAAAAAGAAGCTAAGAGGCTGCTGACCCAAAAAGCAGCAGGTATTCTCTGAGTTGTTACAGTCAACACCCAACACACCTTCCGTAATTATGATCTCTTATGGAAAGTGAGTTTGAAACACCTGAACTATCCCTCTCTCCATCCAAATCCAATTATTTCATCCAGGTTTATCTCAAATCTCCTCAAGAGGCAACCTGGTATAGAAGAAAGAGCCTAATAGTTAAATTCTACTCCATAGTCCAATGTCAGCATAATTTGGTGAAGTTCTCTTGCCTTCTTGAGTGTTTAATTTACTGCTCTCTAAAAGGGGGATGGCAATTTTAATTTACAAGGTTTTTATGAAGATTTAATGAGATTAAAAAATACAGAGTTCCTGACATACAACAGATATGAGTTTTTTTCACACCTATAAAGAAAATATATATCTTCCATATTTTAGCATGTACCACCAACTAATATAAGTTAGTCTTACCTACCAGGTTAGAGGAAAGACTATCTTTTATTTCTATGTTCCTCAAACGGCCTAGTATAATGTTAAGCATATAATACAAGTCCATGTGCTCTGTGCAATGAAAATCAAAATACTATCTTGCATTTTGATATTACCAAATACTGCTGGGCTCAAAAGCCTTAAAAGAAAAACATGCCACTTACAGTGTTATTATATTTTAGATATTAGTTTTATTTGTGCAACAAATTTAATGTGATTTTTATTCTTTTATAATTATTTATATATTATTATATTATTTACTATTATTTTTAAATGGAAGAAAGCAATAGAAAGGAAAATTCTGGAAGTCATAAAAACTGGGATCCAGTTGTAGCTCTGTCACAAACTAGCTGTATTTATATAGTAGATACTTTACACTGACTCATTTTATTTGGAGAGATTTGAAAGCTAATATCTACCATTCCCACGCCATTTTAGCTAAGGTTCTAGAAGTGAATTAAATAGTGCCAATTAAAAGTGGTCTCATCGCTTATACGTGGAATCTAAAAAAAGGACACAAATGAACCACTTATTTTTAACTTAGATGACTGATTTCTTGAATATGTGTAAGCATATTTGACTGTCCTTTATTATTGGATTACTGCATTCTTTTAATTCTTATTTTGTGGTTGGCTTTATTCCTTTGATAACTATGTAAGTTTAAAAAGCTAAAGCTCTAAACTCTTCTTAGAAACAATGAAGAGGACATATATGTAAATTAAAATAAACAAATAAATAAAAGTGCTCTCAAACCATTTGGAAGGCAAAGTTAGGAGGAGCTAACGTCCCACTACTGTGTCTAACAAACAAAGCCAGGAGACAGTTGTATTGGCTGGATTCCACCTTTGCATATCCAGCCACTGGCTCCACCGGTGTCCAGAGGCAGTGTGGTGGTAGCACTAGTTACGGCAGCCCAGCTGCTGTATCTTCCTGCCTCTGAATCATAGTTAAGGTAAGTTTTCAATATGCCATCCAATGGTGGCCCCTGACTTCCAGCTCCTACAAACATTCCTATGATTCCGTAAACATCTAATTCCTGTATTGGATATCCTTCTATTTCAAATGCCAGCATGGTTTCTGTTTTATGCACTGAACTCTGTGTAATACAATTACTACTTTAAGACTGCCTTTAAGATTTGTTTCCTAATATGATAAAAATAATATATGGTCTTACTTCACAGGTTTCCAAGAGAATTAAAGTGAAAAAGAAAATTTGAATTAATTTTAAAAGCAATGAAAAACTTCAGTGCATCTCTTTTCAATCATTGCTAATTGAATAAGCATTTATCATTGCTACCTCTTAAAGCTCAACTAATATGACAGTAAAGACATAAAAATGTTGTAAATCTTTTTTTTTGGAGTTACTTGTTTTCTATACTGGAAAATAATCTAATCACCAGTCTAGGATGTTAAAATCAAGTTCTCATTCTAGAACTTGTTCTCATTCTACAGTGAGGAAAAGAATTGGGGTCATACGATTCATTATGTCGTTTTTATTTATTTATGTATTTTTAAACGATATAGCTGCTCATCTCTCTCATCTCTGTGACTTAATTTCACCAGAAGATAAACATCTAATTTTCCATAGTGATGTGGGAGCAGTAGTTACCAGATACTGAGGAGGAAAATGGGGATCTATCTTCTCTGTGATAGGCTTTCATACAAAATCCTACTTTAAGGCCCACTCTAATTCTCTGGTTTCTGCAACACCTCGTGCCTCAAATTCCTGCATCTATTCATGGTTCTTGAGGGTGAAACATTTGCTTCTAGCTGATGTCCTTTGCTAAGATTTCCACCTCTCCATCTACTTTCCAAATTTCCAGAAAATGAGTTAATTCTCTTGTGCTTATTAACTTCTTTCCCATTTACTTTGTCCTTCTTCCCTCAAGGGAAGAAATGTTTCACCCTCAAGAACCATGAATAGATGCAGGAATTTGAGGCACGAGGTGTTGCAGAAACCAGAGAATTAGAGTGGGCCTTAAAGTAGGATTTTGTATGAAAGCCTATCACAGAGAAGATAGATCCCCATTTTCCTCCTCAGTATCTGGTAACTACTGCTCCCACATCACTATGGAAAATTAGATGTTTATCTTCTGGTGAAATTAAGTCACAGAGATGAGAGAGATGAGCAGCTATATCGTTTAAAAATACATAAATAAATAAAAACGACATAATGAATCGTATGACCCCAATTCTTTTCCTCACTGTAGAATGAGAACAAGTTCTAGAATGAGAACTTGATTTTAACATCTTAGACTGGTGATTAGATTATTTTCCAGTATAGAAAACAAGTAACTCCAAAGAAAAGTCCTGTGGACACTGGCATTTTGTGATCAGGTAATTAAGTAGATAGGTACTTTTCACCCTATTATGAAGCCCACAAATCAACAAACACTATCCATTCACACTAACTATCAATCAGCTTTTAAGTGTCTCTCTTTTAAAAGTGAGCAGACAATCAAGGATCACCGGACCTTTGAGGAAAGTCTTTAATGGGAATGACAAACTGAAACATACTCACAGAAAAACAGCAATTCAGTAGAGTATTCAAGTTGAAGAAGAAAAACGTTAATCAACAAAAATGAATTTCAGAGCCATTAAGTGTTACCATGCGTATAAAAAAGAATGGAATGCTACAAATAAAAAACTAAAATAAATAAAAATTAAAAGGCAAAAAAAACCTTAAAAGGACAGGAGGAGAGAAAATATAAAAGTTGAGGCTTAATCCAGAAGGAGAAACATATAAATTCCAGAAAAAATTAATAAAGAAAATAGAAAGAAGAAAATTATAAAATTAAAAAAAAAATTTCCCAAACTGAAGGGCGTGCATTTCCAGATTGAAAGGACCAACCAACTTCTCATTATAAAATTCTTACACCAATGTTATTATCATGAAATTTCTGAAGATAAAGGAATAAGGAGAAATTCCTGGCTCATGGGCTTGGAGAGAATATAAAATAAAAAGATCAAGGCTAAATGGCATCAAACTTCTTGGTAATAACACTAAAACTTAAAATACAACGAGGCAATTATTTCAGAATTCTGAGAAAAAATTATTTTAACTTATTATTTCAGAGCCAATCAAGCTGTATCAAAATAGAATAAATCTATTTTCATATATGAATGCACTTTAAAAGAGCGTGTTTCTCAAGTGCCCTATTGTGGGAAGCTATTAGAGAAGCTTCTCTAAATGAGAATAAATCAAAACGAATGGAACCCAGGAAACAACAGACCCAACTCATGAGGGTACTGAAGGGATTTCACAGAATGAAGGCAAAGAGCAGCCCCAGCGGGTAGGTGAGCCTCAGGCATGGAGAGCCCCAGAAGGAGCTGGGGGACAAAGGCTCGAAGAACAATGTCTCCAAGGAAAAGAGTGGGGCAGAAAAAGCACACGATGTGCTTGGAAATGTGGGCAATATATTGAAGAATGTTTTACACTTTTTTTATGAATTTGGAAAGAATTAGTTAGGCAGTAATCAAGGCCAACAAACTAACAAATAAAATGAGATATTTATTAATTCCAGGAAAAAACAAGCGATTGTAGTCTACAGGAAACATATTCATAATTCATTTCTTGGCTCAGAAGTGAAGACAATTTGGCCATAATACTATCAACACCAAATACTGATTCACTGGAATGGTAATACAACCACAATGGGAGAATGAGAGGAGAGTAAGTCAAGTGGGGAGTGGTTAGAGTTTGTCTAAGAACGCTGAATTTTCACCCACTGCTGTATGAAGTCAATAGATAAGGCTCTAAAAAGATAAACCAAGAAAGAACTACCTAAAACTATTATTTTAAAATATGGATTTTTAGGAAGAAAGAATTAAAAGATGAAAGTTGATGTCTCAGGAAGCAGACCTGCATAGTGTTAAGGAGTAGGGAAGAAGAGTTCTGTTTTCATAGTCTTATGGTACTACTTTTTACTTTGATAAAAATGAGAATTAATTTTTGAAAGTAAAAATGTTATACAATGTACAGGATTAGTACAAAGGAAGCCACACTTATATTTGTTTAAAGACCCAGTCGAAACATATGCCTGGATTTTTGGATATTTAAGTACAACTTTGAAGGCAGAATAAACAGGAGTCATGTAGTCTCAGATCATATTCAGGCCAGTCCTCAAAGGGATGAAATCAGGAGGGAAGATCTCTATGAGCTGAAAAGGATTTTTCAACTATAATTTTTCAATTTTTCAACTATAAAATGCACAGCATTACCTATGGGAACATCTCACCAAGGATCCAAGAACTGTAAGAATTATTTTGGAATAAGCAGCCTGTTACCAAACTTCAAATAAGATCAACCCTGAAATGCCAAATGGAAAATACAGAAAACATTTCAGAAGAATAATTTCAAATATTCATATTACTCACATATGATTATCCCTAAATTAGTTTATTTCACAAAAACAGAAGATTAAATTTCCTGGGAAAAGGAGATGTAAAATCTATTCACAAGTGACCTTTATTGAAGGTCTTATAACTCTGTCATATTATGACCCACCAAATTCTATATATAATGACACTGAAATAAAAATCAAAAGAAACAAGTTACTGAATGGAAGTTACATTTATACCAAAGTGCTTAACTAAATATCATTATTTTTTATGACTATGTGTGTGTGACTGTTTTATTATAAAATTTCAACCAAGTAAACTCACTCTTGGTAGTAAAATCATCGAAGAGAGAGACAAGTATTTGCTTGCTTAGCATGTACAACATGATTTGGCTCTAAAGAAGGAACTTAAAGTCTGAATTATTTAGGTCACCTAAGCTACTATTAATGTAAAGAGAGGAACAACAGCTCTTACGTAGTGAAACAATTTCAATTTCCTTGTGGTTAAAACCTTATTTCACAGCAGTCCGTCATTGCATGCTTGGCCTGTTGCTACTGATGCACACATTGAAATTTGCTAACCACCACCAAGAACACTACAAACAGTAACATTTCAGTCACTGAAGCAAGGTGAAGGGAAAGTCCTGTTACATGTTCTCATGACACTGTGAAAAGTTCAAGTATAAAAGGGAATTATATTTCTTTGACCAAACGCAGTCTCATTAATTTCTGGAGCCAATTTGTATTGTTGTATAAGCAATATTTGAAAGGCTGTTGTCAAGGGAAAGCATCCTAAAATTAGATCTGCCAGCTTTGTTTTCTTTGCAGGAATGGCCACACTCCTAACAGCCTCTTCTGTTTTGAAGAGAAAGCTTAGTAACAAAATGTAAAAGAGCTCACAGCAGGCTTCTGTAAAGAGGGGGAAAATAAAATTACCTACCATAGATTCATTTCACAAATTGTATTTCTTGTATAAGCTTGCCTACACAAAATATGTATCTACTATATCATTTTGTGTCTCTGAGAAAAGAAAAAGGTCACTAATCCTAGCATCCCATTCCAGAAACTCATTGTCCCTTTCCCTACCTCTAAACTTCTGACCTTTTCCACATTTTCACTGTCCATCATCCCCGCAACATTCTCATCTCTCCCCTTACCTTTCACCTTGAAGAGGCCCTCAACCCTAGTTTCCCTGTCTTCATCCATTGCACTTATATTTTCTGGCAAAATACGAACTCTGTAAACCTACTTCTGCATCTGCTCTGAGTCTGCATGGAAGCAGCTGAACTAAATGTAGCAGGAAAAAAGACACAGAGATGTAGATTGATCTCACTTTAAGTATATGATCAAAGTGGATGCTCAGCACTGCCTTCCAATTCCACCTTAGTCATGTTCCTTCTTTCTTAGATGGTTGTTTCACACTTCTTAAATCTCCACTCCCTCTCTCCCCTCCTGACTCTGCAAATAGCCTCTAATTTCATTTCACTGAGGAAATAAAAGTAACCAGAGGGGACCATCACCATGCTTACATCTGCCTACTTGGAAATGCTCCCAGTCTGCCTTCCCTCCTGTTGCCACAGATGAGCCACCCTTGCTCCTAGACCCAATCTCTGCATTTAACGCAGTCCTTACCTCTTACCTACTCAAGGGACTGGAGAGTGCGCTCTCTCCCCGCCCCCCTCAATATTGACTTCTTGCTCTCTACAGAATCACTTCTATCATCATTCCCAACAGAATTCTCTAATGTCTTCTACATTTAACAAACTCCTTTACCCTCAATCCCATCCTTCCCAGCTATCACCCCATCTCTATGATCTCCTTTATAGAGAATTCTTTGAGTTATCTGTTCACGCTGCCCCCACTTCTTCACCTCCAGTCTTCTACCCAGTCCTATGAGGATTTTGTCCCACCACTTCACTGAGAGTGTTTTTCCGAGATTGCCAAAGAACTTCATAATTCAAAAACCAATTATCAGGGCACAGTTCAAGTTACATGATCTCTCAGCAACATTTGACATTTGATACTGTCTTTCTTAAAAAAATAGTCTTCCCTTGGCTTTCAATATGCTATGGCACAATGACTACTCCTCAGTCTCCTTTCCTGACTTCTCTCCCAACCTTTAAATGTTGGAGTGCCTCTCTCTCCCTCTTCTCATTAATACCAATTTTAATTCCCCAGATGATCTCATTTAGTTTCATGACTTTATATATATGACTCCAAAATTTCTATCTTCAGCACTGACCTCTCATTTGTCCATCTGTCTATTTATTTGTAAGGCTACTTGACTGTCTAATAGGTATCTTAAAATTCATGGACCCAGAAGAGCTTTTTGTTTTCACCATGATCTTCCCTATTTCAGGAAACAGAATGGATTAATAATCCCTTATCCACAACTAAGAAAATCCTAAAGCTCTATAAACCAGACATTTTCATTTGGCAGAAAAATCTAATCTGACCTGAACTCATCTGAGAGCAAAACCTAAACTGAACTAATACAGGCCATTTAGTTTCATTAAGTGAATACTTACATGCTTTTTTGCAGAAATATTCATTGGGAGCTATGCAGACTCTGCTGGGAATATTTAGTAATTTCTGGAATAGGCACCTTATTTATTACCTCTTTAAAATCTGAAAAGTTATGAATTCAGGTCACATTTGGGCCCAAGAGTTTCACATAAGGGACCTTAGACCCAGTTGGTCAGGATCACAAACACGCAAAACAAGGCATTATACCTCATCCTTTTCAGTCTTTACACTCCCCTATTCAATTCATCAGTGAATCCTACCAGCTCTAATTTTAAATATGTCCTTAATCTGAATATTTCTTACCAATTCCAGTACCAGTGTAACCAAAGCTACCAATTCTTCACCTGGACAACTGCCATAACCTCTTAACACATCTTCCTGTCTCCAGACTTGTTCTTCCCTACCTCCCCGTCCTCACTGTTAGCTTCCACAAAATGACCAGAGAAGTCTTCTTAAAATCTAAGTCAGATCCTCCACTCTACTGCTTCAGTGCTCCAAAGGCTCTCTACCAGGCTCAGAATAAAATCTTAATTCTTATCGTGGCCTGTTGGGTCTTAGAGGATCTGACCTCTGCCTTTCTCTCCAAACACAACTCTTTCACTCTTACCCTCCCCTACTGTGAGCCAGTCCTCCTGGTTTCCTTATTTTACCTTAGACATGCCACATGCCCCCTGCCTCAGGGGTTTTGCCCTTGGTTCCTTCTGTCTGAGATGCATTACTCAGGTCTTGGCATAGCTCATTCCTCACTTCATTGAGGTCACTCTTCACAAGTCACTGTCATGGAAGCCCTTCCCTGACCACTCTTCTATAATAGCCACTTTTGAACTTGCCAGACACATCATCACCGTATTCTATTTGCTTTTATTAAAATTACATTGCATATTTATTTGTTTGCTTGTTCATCATCCATCCTCACCATCAAAATGTAATTCCATAAGGTAAGGATCATGGCTGTACTGTTTATCATGTATCCCAGGTGCCTAGAATAATGCTGGAGCTCTCCATGTGCTCAAAGATGAGCAGTCATTGAATGAACAAATAAATTACATTGTATTAATAAGACAACTAAATTGGGTTAATTAAATAATATTAGTCCTACTTGCCAAAGAACTTCAACATTATTACAAGCGTCAGTATAGTCCTGATACTTGTTCAATATAGACTATAGTCCTGATGAACTTAAGCTACAACTTTATTTCTTAATGACTCTCATTCTTAAGATAGTTCTAATCTGTAATTAAGATTACCATAGTATGACTCACACTGTGTAAATTAGTGTTTACTTTTACACCCATAAGACATACACTTAAAACAATCTGAGTTTATCAAGGAGAGTATTTTCTTAATTCCCTATTTCTGAATTTAAATATTTCCTCTTTCTAGGGAACTAAGACTATTTGGCAACATGTTTCTAATTTCAAAATACCCCAAAGTGATTCCATGTTATTTCTTGTTTTCCACATGCTATAGCTATCAGTCAGTGGATCAACCAACCTGTCTAATAACAGAAAGTGAGCATTATGCTAATTTAGTATAGAATTAGAAATCAAAGAAATATAAGAATAGAAAACAAAGTAACTTTTAGCACTGTATTTCTTCATATTTTACATAGAAAACTATAACAGATTGTGGTAATGAATCAAAAAATTTGTTACCTATGCCTTATGTAAAATAGAGGGAAGTGGGGAGGGTGTAGCTCAAGTGGTAGAGCACCTGCTTAGCATACACAAGGTCCTAGGTTCAATTCCCAGTACCCTCTCCAAAACCAAATATGCAAACTTAATTACCTACCCCCGCCAAGATAATAAATAAAACAATAGAGGGAAAGTATATAAGAGCTACAAATTATTAGGTATAAAGTAAGCTAAAAGAATATATTGTATATATAGTGTATAGTACATATAAAACATACTATATATGAAATAGATAAACAAGTTTCTACATATAGCATAGGGAACTATATTCAATATCTTGTAGTAATCTATAATGGAAAAGAATATTAAAAGGAATATATGGATGTATACATATGACTGAAACATTATGCTATACATCAGAAATTGGCACAACATTGTAAACTGATTATACTTAAATTTAAAAATGGAAGGAAAAAAAAGAACATATTGTACAACATGGGGAATATAGCAAATATCTTATAATAACTATAATGGAGTATAACCTTTAAAAGTTGTGAATCACTATATTGTACACGTGTAACATAATATGGTACAACTATACCTCAATAAAAATTTTTTAAAAAATTTTTAAATAACAAAATGAGAGGTCAATAAATTATATATAACTTAAATGAAGTCATGTGGGGATTAATGCCAGAAATAGTTTGATCCTTTAAACTGTACATTAATATTTTGGTTCTAAATTTCACTTTGGAACATTCTCAGTCATTACATATATGTGGTAACTCCTTAATTCATGGCTCTAATTATGGATAGGTGGGTTATCTCTTAGAGGCATCTTCTGATACACATTTTGCAAATATTTATTTCTGAATTGAAATATGACTCACATGACAGGATGAAGTCACAGCACACAAATATTAACTGATAGTTTGAAAATGATGACTTTAGTTCAAGCCTCATCACACACCTTGGACACGAATATCTGGTAAAAATAAACCTAAAGAACTGTTAAAATTGCTCAGTCACATTGTGACATTTCAAGACTACCTTGCTTTATAAGTTTCTTTTTGAGGAACTGTGCAAAGAAAGTTTTAGTTAGTCTTCAACAGAGTAGTGGACAAGTAAGTGTAGTCTGGAGGCTAACATAAAATATTTAGCCTGATCGCCTCCAAGTTTGGTCAGCTTATCTTCTTCTGTCTGACTTGCTGCCGCTTGGAAACTTCAGGAGGCAACTAATTCTCACAGGATACACAGCAGCAGCATCAAGAATTCACTCACCAAGGATTCCCTGGGCCACAAGGCCATGTAAGCCCAGAACATTCACTAATTACTGAAAGATATTCTCAATATAATCAAAACTGTTCAATTAACATAATGAAACAGAAAATTGAGCTTTCCTAGGATATGAGTGGTAAAGTGCACACAAACGAAATTAGAATCTTGGAGTAGGAAGTTCCTTCAATGTTTGAATCTCTTCTGCCTCTACCTATCATATAGTTATGTAGGGTCAATTTTTACCTCAAGTTCATATTTAGTAGAGGAATGGGCAAAAACAGACACACTCTCTTACACATAGTTGTGCCACAAAAAAGTAACTTACAATAACAGATGCTTATTTTGTGCCAGACACAGGGCCTGGGCATTCTGATTGCATAATTTCTATCCCTCACCACAATCCTCTGAGATTCTAAGTTCCATATAATGAGGCTTTTGTTTGTGATTTTGTTTTTGTCTGTCATATAGTCACATCCCCAAGAATCTCTACTAGTCCATAAAACCTTCTTGACCTTCCAACCTGAATTAATGTTGCTGCTGCACAACATAGCCTTACTAGCTACACAACTTAAATGTAAAGTTGTTGCATATTGTCTGATTACTGGTCTTTGCTGTAGTGAAACAGTTTCAAGTTCTTACTTTATGCAACATACTATTCTAGGCTGAAGGATACCATACTAAACAAATGGCAAGTGGATTCTACTTCTTCTTGTTACCTCGTAGGAGGAAAAAGGATTACCTACAAGGGAAAACAATTAAATGGACAATAACTGTAACACATGAAGTGCAGTTAGAATACCTAGAAGGGTCACCTTATCTTGTCTCAGATGGTTAGGAGTGTTTTTTCTCTGATTCTGACTAGGCTCCAATTCTCCTATCTGGTCTTCCAGAAATTAAGCTTTAAAATAGTTACAGTCTCCCAAAGATGCTTCCTCTTCACCAACCTATACCTCCTTTTTCACTCAGTTTAAATACAAAATATTTTCTCCACAAATCCCTTTTACTGTTTTCTGAGAGAAGATTTTGCCAGACATTTCTCTTCACCAAGAAGACTCTGATTTACAGAAGTTAAAGCTGTTACTCTACCTATAAAATCAGAGAAGTCAATTAAGATTTTATTTTAATTCACAGGAAAATTTGTGGTAGCAGAACTAATAGTATCTGTCAATTTTAAGTTGACAACTATTTTATATAAAATCATATATTATGAAGACAAAGCAATATATAGCTCCAAAAATAAATGTAAAGTGTATGTCTTTTACATAATCAAACCAATTGCTTAAGGAACAAAGAGAGAAGAAAAATAATTCGATCATATTGCTTTCTTATCAACTCTATATGGCAAGAAAAGATAAGTGATGAAAGAAAAAAGCTGAATAAAAAGGAAAATCTGTACAGAACTGAAAATTAACTGGACAAAAATAACATGTTTTATAGCATAACATTACTTTACGATATTTGGTTATGTACTATCTGTTCACAAAGTACAGGTAACCAAATAAGCAATCATTTCACAAATGTGACTTTCTCAAATGAACTCTCTAAAATTAGCTAAGCTTAGCCAATGTAGCTAAGTGATACAAACCCCAAATCATCTCTTGGTTGCTGCATTATTCACACACTACTTATCTGGTTTCCACAATTTATTCTCCCTACTACTTTCATTCCCTCCCTCTCCTTTTTTTCCTATCATTTACTCCTTTGACTCAATCAAAAATTAGCAAATGTTTCAGAGCTTATAAATGTAAAAACTGAAGTCACTATTTTCTTACCCTCTTACATCTGGAAAGATAATCTTATACTGGAGTGATTCAGATAATAGAAGAAATATGTAAGTGAGGAAGAACAAAATTCAAAATCACTTTCTCCTTTTTCTTTGTGGCTGCAAAGAAAAGGCCTAGTAGAGTGGGAATTGGGCCTTCCCATGCCCTGCCTGACCTGTTGTCAGGGCAACAGGATGTGTGGGGAGCCCTGTCCTTCCCAGTGCCTGTTGCCAGGGTAACAGGATATGAACCATCTTCTCTTATGAAGCATGTAGTTTCCCTGCCTTATTCTATGTTTCTCTTCTATTTTGTGGAAAATTATATTTATTCAAAGAGACCAAAGAGCAACACAACTTCAATACACAGGTCACTGAGGAATCATGTACTGGAAGAAATATGGTAAGTGTGTACATGCCATTGATATTGTTGCTGGTGGAAATAACTGGAGGAAAATTTTACTGGACTCATTTTCTGAAAATAGGAAACTTAATTTTTATTTTCATAATCGCTGAAATATTAACTAACTTTTTTGGTTGGGTAAAAGAAATAAACGATAGGAGATGATGGAAGAGAGAGAGGAGTGGTAGTAGGAAAAATCTGTGGGAGCCAGAGAAGAATTATATGAAAAATTCAGAGGCTAAAAGCTTGATTTGAGGTATATATCAGTTGATGTTTTTTGAGTGCAACAATCTATCTTGCAATTTAGTAGCTGAAAACAATAAACATTTACTATTTCTTCATGATTTTGAAAAAGTTGAATCGTCTAGGATGACCTCATTCACATGTCTGGTAGTTGATGGTCTGGTTGGTCTAGAGGGGCCTCAGCTGGAATGGTTAATATCTGCTCCACATGCTCATCCTCCAGTAGGCTTGACCAGGCTTCATCCCGTACTGGTATGAGAGTTCCAAACAGCAGCAGGAGAGAGTAAACCCCAAATGCATAAGCCCTTTCCAAGCCTTTGCTTGTGTCACATTTGCTAAGATCCCATTGGCCAAAGCAAGTTGTCCAACATTCTAGCCAAGCTCAGAGTCAGTATGGGAGGGAATATCCAAGAGTGGATGCAGGAAGTCATGAACAAATTGGGCCATACTGTAATAGCAAACAACAGCATAAAAGAATTTCTGGACAATAGAGGGCTCTTTGGAATACTTAGATATTAAAGCAGAGATTTTCTCAGGGATGAAATAGGAGAGGATTATACATATAAAGACACTTTTTCACATTGGAACCAATAGGAGGTAATAAAGATTTTGAGGGTTCTAAGGAAGAGCTCCTTAACCCATCTCTTAACTATCTCCAAATACAGTACAGGAAATAATGAGGAAAATACTGTGCAACTTTAAGTAGTTTATATTCTCTACGGGAAATAAAGCAGAATAAGGTGATTTTTCTTCATTTAGGTGATTTTTTTCTAAAATAAACAAAAGGAGAAACACTCATTTTACTTTAAAAAAGAACCTCATTGTATGCTTAAAATCCTTTATAACATGAAAAGAACAGAAAGCATAGTAAGAATAAAATACCTAGTTTTAATCATTAGAACTCCAGGATTTATTCTTATTGGTAAATAAAAACCTTCAAGGATAGACATCCAGACTTTTCTACTGTGCAGAATTATCTTTCTCTGTTTGGATACCAAAGGCCAAATAAATTAGAATAATTTTGTAAGAGTCCAAGCTCTAAAGAGGCAAGAGAGTTTAGGAAAAGTCAAATTCCCTTGCAAATACTAGCTAGAATCATTGTTTAAATTAATTAATTAAAGGGGTAATTGTAGTTCATGCCCTAGAAAAGGAGAGAAATAGAACTAGGGAGTTTCTGACATCTACAGCATATGTCAAGCGATAAGTCCCCTTAGTATTCAGCCTTGAGTATGCAGAATTAGGCAGACAGATGGCAGGATTGTGGAAAAATCAAAGTAAGAGAGCAGTTTTTAATCCTGAAATGTCAGGTTTTATGGTGAGTCTCCAGTGTTAAATGGAATTATCTAAGTCAGTGATAAATGGAATAGGTCCAGGCCTAGGAATCTGATTCTCCCCCCACTAATAGGGAAACATTAGTTAAGTTATTTAATGTCTTTGAGGCTCAGTTTTCTCATCAGAAAAACAGGATAATTATGCTGAACCATGCAGATCAAAAGAAAAATATTTTAGAAACTACAAAGCACAGAAGAATTATAAAGGGCAATCACTACCATGATTCAATTATGAGGTGATTTTAAATAGTTTAAGCTAATCAAAAACATCATTGATGCCAGCGTCATTCAGTTTTTTCTTATCTTGCTCCAAATGCAGTTTGTTTTGAGCCACATCTTGGAAAATCCAGTTTTAAGTGGACCAGAGTCATCATACTGTTGCTTTTCTAATAGCAGTCTATTGTGATTTTCTTCTAAGTTATCAAGGACATTATTCATGTACAAAATTCCAAGAATCCTTTACTCTCCATGCTTATGCAGAGTTTAATTAAAGTTGACCTCTGTTTTCCTGCCCAGTAGACATTGGTACTTAAAAGATTTTATTACTTTTTCATGACTCATTATAAATTTATTTGAATAGCTACAAGTATCAAAATTTTGCCTACCAGAAATTATTTGCATTGAGCATTTTCTGGGCCTAGTTAATAAAAATTTATGTTTTTAAATATTTTATAAGATATAAAATAACATATAATCTCTTTAAACAACTTCAAGAAAGTGTAGCTTAAAGAAGACAAAAGAGTCATAATGTTTCATTTATTTGCCTCTAATAACCTGTTATCATTTTTATGTCCTTTATTAACAATAAATAGTTATTCATGCTTAATACTTGCTCCAATCAGATATGTGGAATACCTGGATTCTCATAAGCCTTTAACACTACCATCTGTTTAATGATGCTAATAAACAGTACAGTTCCTTTCATATCCAAATGGCTTACAGTACAGTCCTTTAGGATGGAAATCAGACTTACACAAATATTTACATTTGATTAGCTGATTGAAATATGTTAGAATAAAGGGCAAAACCTAATAACATAATGGTAATTTGGCATTTCCTAAAATGAATTAGCAAAAGGAAGTCCATGGGAAACCACAATAACTACTTGGAAATCAACTACCTTATGAACCAGACCTCGGCTGGGATAAGAAAAGACCTAAAGAATGATTTTCAAGCCTGAGCAACTCAGGAAATCAGATTAGCCCTGGATCATACATAATTATAGGGACCTAAAGTCCATTCAAAGGCCATTACAAGATGGTGAACAAAAGATGCTGAATCCATCAAGGCAATTCCTGTGTTGGTGAAACTCTCAAGGCCCGCCCACTTCTCTTCCTCAGCTCTCTCTTCCTATATAACCCAAGTTCCTGTCCCAGAGAAATGTAAATCCTTGAGTATAACTCTTCTGTTAAAGAGAACCCTGGGTATCTTGGTGAAACCACTTTCACTAAGCTAAGAGAAAGACTTTTCTCATCTTGACAATCCTGTTCTGTCTATCGATTCTGTTAAGAAAATTACCTGAAAAAAAATAGAATTCTGCTTCTGCATATGTTATCAGTAATAATAATGACAACAGCTAGAATTTTTTTGAATTCTAGGCACTACTCTAAGCAGTTTATGACAATTAATTCATTTAATCTTCCCAATACCTATGAGATTGATAAGGGTATTATTTCTATTTTCAGGTAAGAAACCAAGGCATTGAAAAAATCAATCAACTTACCATATAGCTGTTACACAGTAGAGTTGGAATACACATAAGAATGGATAAGACTATGGAAATATTAATAATTACAATGTTTTAAGAGTTTACTGTATGCCAGGTACTGTGCTATATTTCTTATATACATTATTTTATTTAATTTTCACTATCTTGATTCAAACAACATCCAGATTCTCAGATCCTAATGCTTCCTTTTAAGTGGAAGGCCCTTCAACTGGAAAAGTCTCCTAGGCTTCTCCTTGCTGCTTTTCATATTCTTTCACAGAGAAGGCAGAAAAACATTTGGTTGGTGACTTCTGGAGAAGGAATTAGACCTGGGGGTGCAAGCTGTCCTTTTCAAGGGGTGGGGAAGGGATATTCTACTCATGCGAAGAATGTCTCATCTGTTAAAGGTCATGAAGTAAATTTAGGAGAGGAGATTTTTGTCCCCTTTTGGGGAAGTCTACAGTTTTGAAGAGAAAATTGAATTCAGAGGTGCTTTGGCTTATTTAGCTGCAAACCAAAATCTTATCCTCCATTACAAGTTTAGTCTTTCAATAAAGCTGACATTTTATCTCCATCTACTGGACCTCTGTATCTATCCCTCACTTAATTCTGAACTTGGACTGAGATTATATATATCATTCACTAGCCCCCTCTCAGCGCAAGATCTTATGAGGTAGGTATCAATTTTTGTCTGTCTCAGCTGAATAGTCACCTCCTGAGAGATGTCATCCCTGACTATCGTATCTTCTCCAAGTAACTCTTGGTTACATGATCTGATGCATTTTCTTCAGGTCACTTCTTACTCCATATCAACTTACTTTTTGTAGTTTACTTTTTTGTTGTTTGTTTTGTCATTTAGAATGTAAGCTTCTATGCTTAAAATAATACCTGACATGCCACATAATCAGTGGATATTTATTGAATGAGTGAATGAATAATGAACAAAATAATTGGATTTTATAAATAAGTGAAGTTAATAATTTTTCTAGTCACTCAGTTAAAGGATAGAAGGTGTTAGACAATACCTGACTGTTTCCAGAGTTCAATTTCTTAATCCCTAAGGTATTTCACTTCAACAATGTCCATTCTAGAAACCATAACATAATGCTATGCATGGACTGAAATTTATATGAAGATTGTATCTGTACGCCAATATAGGTTTCATGAGGTGGTTTTCTTCAAATTTGTTTTATGACTAAAGAACAGATTTTTTAAGCTTATTTGCCTGATTAATCCATCACATACACAATTCAGTCATATAGTCATCCATGTGAGAACAGAGACTGAGATTTATCAAACAATTTCCAAGAGAGATAGCATAAACATTCTTGTTATACAGTTGAAATGAATCCACTATATATTTTCACTACGTATTCTCTACATATCAGAGCTTGGTAAGAAAACTGGTGGTCTGGGCATGTAATCCAGGGTTAGATGGAAAACAGTGAGTTACTTAAAGGCTAAGATTAATGGGTATCTAACTTCAATGTGCCACCGAGTGTGACCTAGGCTGGGCCCCATCTCTAGGCATCATGTCTGTGTGAGTATGAGTGTATGTGTGTGTTGTGGGGGTGGAGGATAGGAGTGATTATGCTGATTAAGCACTCTGTTATTCTGTTACAGGAGGCATATATTAGTTACTTATTGCTGCTGCAACGAATGTACCACAAACTTAGCAGCTTGAAACAATACAAACATATTATCTATGGGCCCAAAATTTGACGTTAGTTTCACTGAGCTAAGATCAAGGTGTTGGCAGGGCTACATTCCTTTTGGAGGCTCCAGAGAGAGATTTTGTTTTCTTTCCTTTTCAAACTTCTAGAGGTTACCCACATTCCTTGGCGCATAGCCTGTTTCCTCCATCTTTAGTGTTGGGAAAGACAAGTTGAGTCCTTCTCACATCACAGCACTCTGACCTCTTCTTCTGTCTCCCTCTTCAACTTTTAAGAACACTTATGAATATATTGGGCCCACTTGGATAATCTAAACTAATCTCCATATTTGAAGGTCAGCTGATTAGCAGCCGCGGTAACTCTGTCTGCTACCTTAATTCCCCTCTGACATATAAGATTTGCAAAGGTTTTGGGGACTAGGACATAGACATGGGCAATTAGTCTGCCTACCACAAGACCCCTAGACTAAATTTTAAGAAGCACCACTCTAGATCCTTTTTCTGGTGACCTTTCTAGAGAACCATTCTGAGAACGTCCTCTTTTGTTTTTGTTTTGGAAACAACATGAATAAGAGTTTCAGAGCTAGGCTGTTCTACATTTAAATCCAAGTTCCACCAGACACCAGCTGTTTGACCAACTAGGGGCACTTACCTCTTGAAATCACTGGAAAGAGTAAATAAGAATACAAATATATTATATCCGGAAAGTTCTGACAACTAGTAAACAATAAGCAAACTACTTCCTTCCATCATCTTCATTCCTAATCCAGCTATGAATCTGTCTCGACTCCTCCACCCTAGCTTTGGATCCTATTTTGGTAGTCTGACTGATCCAATTTTGTAGTTGGCACCACTGTAAGATTCAGAATTTTATCCTTTCATTGAATGATTAAAAAATATTTATTGCATTGTCTTCTATATGCCACTTATTATGCTAGGGACTGGGGATCCACAACCAAACACAGTGAACATAGCCCTTGTCTGCAGTAGCTTATGAGGATAGTAGAGCGTATCATGAAAAGGGAAGTCCAGGTTACTTAATGAGCCAAATATAGGAAACTAACCTAGTATGGAGGGTCAGGAATGATTTCCTTTGCAAATGAAGTTTAAGAAGAGATCTTTCACCATTTCTTAACTGGGTCTCTATTAGAATTTTGAGTAGGGTAATTCTTCCTGATAATCAGAATGTCCCAGGCTCTAGAAGACAGTTATCATGCCTGAACCTTGTTGTTTACCAAATACAAAAACACCCTCAGGCACTGAAACAACCAGATACATCCCCACACATCTCTAAAAGACTCCTGGGAAGCAAGAGCAACTAGCTGAGAGAGGAGAAAGGAATGGTTCCCTCCAAAAAAGAGGACATAATGAGCAAAGGAGGATGGGAGGTAAGTAGCATTTCTTTGGGGGCACCTTGGGCTTGGTTGGGAGGGAAAAATTGAGGAGGTATCGGGAGACCTGTGAAGGATGCTGGACTTTGAAGGGAGGACACTAGAAGGCTTTAAAGAGTTCGAAGCAGGAGAGTAAAAGTATCAGATTTATTTGCGTCTGACCTATAATGCTCCATCCTAAAGTACGATTCTACTTTGGGAACATGGTGCTGATAACTCCTGTCATTTTATCTTTTTGCCAATTTTTATTCTAAATATGTATTTCTGCTACATTTTCTTGGTGATGAGGGTTTGGGCTACTTTATCTGAGAACTGTACAACACACTGCCCTCTACGATAACACCAAATTGAAATTAGTTATAGGGTTATTATACAGTTCCTCCTTTCTCCTTCACTTTCTGCTCCTCTACATTTCATCCTTCGACTACTGAAGATCATGTTTACCACCAATCAAAGAGGAAAAAATGAGAAAAGAAGCTTAAGTCTTTCAACTGTTACATTCACTATTTCAGATCTTAAAATCTATATATTCATCTGGATTAGGAGAGATTAAAGAGGTATGTGTCTATACATTTATAATCAATTATCATATATTCAGTTAGGCTTTAACTGTGAAATCCCCATAGTCTTACCCTTATAAAAACTGAAGATACTGGCAGTAAGTACTATGGTGGTGAGTCTCACATTTTTGTCAATCGTTTATAGTTTTGAGCAATTCAAACTTTCCTCTCTTCTGCTGAAAAACTGAGTAGGATAACACTGATTCAGTTTTTACTATAACACCAGGTGGTTTTCCCTGATATTTCTACTTGATTACAGTTTTCTGGAAATACTGTAGCCCCTTAGATCAAACTCTTAACAACAGTGGCACTGACTAGAAAGAGCAGCACCAATGTTTTAAAATATATTTGATTTCTTTTAATCCACAGAGGAAGAGCCCTTATTACATTTAAAGACCATAAAACAAAAAAAAATCATGACACAAAAAAAGGATTATTTTTTAAATGAAAAAAAAACTACTACACATAAATGAAAATAAATATAAGGTGTTCAAATCAACTTTCTTCATAGGAATCAGTAAACTTAACAATCTTTGCAAAGACCAGTGTTAGAAAAATGTTCTCAGTATGTAGGAAATATTATAAATCCCAGAGTCACAGGAAACTTCCAAATGAGAAATTTCACCAGGTATTGAGATGGCAGAAGAAATAAGAAGTGTTTTCCAAATCCTAAACAATTGATAACTTATGGACAAGTACATGATTCTTTCAAAATGTAGTTTATGAAGGACATGATGCCATAGTCATTTGCTAACACTTCTACCGTCATAGATGGTGAGTCATTGTGTAGAATATAAATTGTCACACTGAGTGACAAATTAGTGGTAGAAGATGGATTGAAGAAAGCTAAAGAAAAAAGCCGTAACTATAAAAAGAAAATTAATAGAACAAACCACACAAGTCTACATCAGAAATGGGAAGAGAAAAGTGTTTCACCTTTGTTCCCATAAAGGAATAACAGATTTCTTAGCATATCACTGCATATGGTGTCTCACTTAAATATTACATGAAGGAGATTTAAAAAGAGCTCAATGAAAGAAATCAACAAAATGGTAGAGAAGAATTTAGTTCAATTTAGTTTACCAATGTTTTTACATGTGCTACAAAATTTAAAAATTATTTCTGTAGACTGAGAAAAGTGTTCTAACGTATTACGTTGTAGGAAAATGCCTATAAAATATTTTCTGTAAATACCTACCTGGTGTGGTTCTTGTTTTCCATATTTAAGGTATACTAGAATAAACTTTATTTTACTCTAAACTTTGCCTCTATTTTTATTTAACCTCAAAAATGTGTACATTGTAAATCCACTTAAGAACAGATTATCCTGTTGAAATAAACCAATGCATTTGTAAAAGTCTGCAGTAAAAGATCAAAAAATCACTTTGCAAACAAATATCTAAAGGCCTTCATCAAGTCTTTTTTGTCAAACTAAGAAAATTGTTGCAAAATTATTTGATAGCTTTCATAAGTAACATGATTTTAATTGCCAATACTTAGAAGTGGAATTCTAGCACTAGACATTTTGAGAAGCTAAAATTCTGTTTGAGTCAATATTACATTTCAAATAGGCAAGACAATTTCAGCAATGGAATAAGGAGTCCCTCATATCACTGCTTTGAATGCAGACTACACAAAAGACCATAATTAAACAATTTGGTTGTCATTAGTCATGCAGATTTTAGATTTAGAGCTTCTTGTTTTGACAATTCTAAACCTAGAATACTGGAAATGTCTTAAGTCAAAGTACAAGTTAAAATAGTAGTACCAAAATAAAAATTTCTTCTTCCTTTGATGCAAAAGCATTCAGTCATTTCAATCAGTTCAGTAATAATTATTTCAAAAAAACCCTATTATAAGTAATTTGGTTATTTAATGTCTCTATGTGGACATACAGTGGCTCTATGTAGACACAATTCAAAATTTATATATGCATATACGTAATTATATTCTACATCCATGTTGAATATCAAGTCATGAAGCTCTACTGCCGAATGACACTATCACCCTCTCCTGAAATAAAATGACAGGTTGATCTTTGAGATCAGTTGATAAAGTGAAAGTTAGATACCTTTGCCCTAAAATGTTAGGTAAACACAAATTCTCCTTTCAAATTTTTTAAAGGTATATGTATAAACTCACTACTGTACATCTTCATACATTCAAGTAACTACAGAAAAATAAATCAAAGACAAACAAAACAAAACAAACAAACCAAAACCATCCTGTCCTGCTAAAGGGAAGGAAATCTAAAATAGGTTGTAATATGAGATATAATTTTTCCGGTACAGATGTTTATCCACTCATTAAGTTAGAACACATATCATCTGATGACTGCCAATGTTTAATTTTCATCTATGCTAATTAATTTTGTAAGCTGTTATTTGCTCTTACTGGATTATTTGTTTCCCTAGAGAACCACATCTACAAAACCTGCAATTTCTAAATCTTCAATGAATCTTGGAAATATATTTCTCTAATTCATTCAAATGATGTAAAGATGGCTTCCTTTTTAAAAGTTATTCTCTGTTAAATGTTGCTTGTATTATTATTGTGCTCTTACGCCAGTGCACAGGAATGCCAGGTCAAGTGTAAGAAAATATATAGAGAGCACTATTTAAATATATAAACATCATTAAATACATTCAAATGGAAGAAAGTAGAAGGAATTTTTACCTAACAAAGTTTGATGTAATTTTCCTTTAAAAAAAATCAAAACAGCAACATTAAATTTACTCAAAGTTTGCATTTTATACAATAATATGTAAACACAACATTAGAAATACAAATCCTAGAAAATTTTCATTTCTCATAGTATAGAATTCCTTCAGCTATTACCATAGGAAAGCAAATATATGTTCATTTGAAGTCTGCAAATATGCTAAGCAATTGCAATGGCCTGTAAATATTCATATTTCACATTTTTATCCAAATGTTAAATCTGATTTTAAAAGTATGACATAATTAAAGCATGTAAACATAGTATGCTGGAACACTAAACAAGAATTAGTAACATACACAGGAAAAAAACTTAACATGCTGTTTAAATAGCAAGGTAAACAGCATTGCAATTAAAGTTTGGCTCAGGTACTTACATTTCATGCTTGACATAAATACATCTCTTGACCCATCTTACTGAAGTCTATTTTATACTATGATACTCTGTACTCTCAGAAGTGAATTGGTTAATTTAAGCCAAAACTCTCAAGTAAGTTTGGTATGCTGCTATTACTTTTACCACATAAATATTTTTCTTAAATAAATATTATTAATTAAGACATAATGAATAAGAACAATGGAGTATAATTATTTATTATCATATTAATCTCATCCTTGTTTTTTTCAAAATCTAATCACAAAGAAATAAGTACCAGTAATAATCTCTCTTTTTACCTGAGAGAAATTTTATTTCTGCAAGTACCCTGGCAAGCAGCTTTCCTAGTTACTTTTCTGCATATCTAAACCACATACCTAAATAACATATGCAGAATGTTTAAAAGAAGCCATATAGTACAACAGTGAAGTGAATTCTCAAGGAGTTACCTTAGTTTACATAAAACATGCAAGTGCAAACTACTATACATCCTTCAAGCAAGTTGTTAACTGGGAGTGACCTCTTTTATTTTTTAAAAGAAATTTTTTCTAAAGGAAGCACTAGTCCACAAAATCAGAAAGTATCAACAATTCATCATGTTAATAGTCTAATTTGGGGAAGGGGGGAAATAAAAACACAGAACCAAGCAAAGAGCTTACTCACATTCCTTTCAGGCGTTGCCACATTTTCTCAGTCTGTTCTCCTATGAGATACTTAAAAGTGGTGTTTTCCAATTCTTCGATTTCGGTAGCAGTAGACCCCATGGTGATACTCCTAGGGCAGTACAGTCAGAGTCAGTTTCAGCGCTAGAACAAGCATTCCTCAGTCTACTACAAATCTTAAACAGTTGTACAGTAGCACATCTTATCTATCAAAACATTGCAGATTTACAAAGCTGAGGGCAGCCTCTGCCGAAATTGCTATTGACTTTGACAGGCATATCCAATGCTCATCACATTACCCCCCTCAAGCAGACAGCAGTATAAACAGATCCTCTGACCTCACAGGAACAATCCGCACATGTGAGCCTGCTACTGTACTACTGACCGACTGAGTGCTCCAGCTCTCCCCAAAAGCAGCTCATTTGTTACTGTTCCGTGCACTGAAGCACATCAGAATTCCTACAGTTTATGAGAGCTATTATGCACAAGAGAAACGTGAATGACTTTAGCACACCAGAAGAAGCTGAATTCCTCTCTACCAACGGAAGGAGGGCAGGATGTAATATGAAAACAGATGGCAGGAATCAGAATCAGCAGCACCACCCTGAGAAAAAAAGTGCCTGTTTTAAATGCCAACATTTCTATCTCTTAATTGATCTGGAATCAAGAATTAAAAATATACCATGCTTTAACAATAAATTCAACAAATATTAATGACAACAATGAGAAAATGACATATAGAGCCGTACAGAAACAGACCGCAGAGCTCCACAGGTTGTTATTGAAAGAATAAGTACACCGATGATGCTGTAATCACGCTTATTCACCTTCTCCTAGCAACTCCACACAGTAGGTAATTGCCAATTGAACCAGTGGAAAACACGGCAGCTGCACACTGACTGCTCCGTGAATCCTCTGGGGATTAAAAAAAAATAAATAAAATGAAACGAGTGTGTATGCTTGTGTGCGCGAGCTGAAGGAAAAGGAGTTGGGGTGGGGAGGGAAGAGACGGAGATGGGGGAGAAGAGAGAAATTGATGCTGTGCTGCTCGTGCATTTTAGAAGAAAAATGAGAGAAAGTGGACATAAAAGGAATCAGAACTGAGTCATCTGCCAAGCTCCCGACACATGGCGAGCTTTCTTTGAAACAAGCACAGACCTTGAGTGTGAGCTTCGTAACAGCTACTGCTATCTGCAAGCTGCTAAGAAAAATATACTTAAAAGCAGTATCTCTTCTTGTTTGTTTAGAGACACAAATGTAGTTTTATTTCTCCCTGCAAGAAATCTTGCCTGCTACCTTGAGGTTTAAGGTAGAGATATTCATAGATAGTAGATAGATAACAATATCTAATATTTATTGAATGCTTACTGTGTGTCATGGTTCCCAGTACCTAATAGTATTATTTTTTTTTAATTTTTACAGAAAGCTCGTGAAGTGAGTAATATTTCTGTTTGACAGTTGAGAAAACTGAGAAATAGAGACATTCCTTGGATTTAAAGTCAGTTCTTTAAAATAGACACTATGATTTACTGACAAAAAATCTTTCACAGTAAAGTTACTATGTCTACCTAAACAACACTGACTGCATCTAGTAGTCAAAGTTGTAATATCTACAGTCGACCCTTTAACAACTTAGGCGCTAGGGTCATCCACCCAGCCTGCAGTTTAAAATATGCATGTAAATTAGGGTCAGCCCTTCGCATATGCTGTTCCCCCAGTATCTGCTGTTCTTCCGTATATGCAGGTCCACATCCACGGCGGATTCAGCCAACCACAGATTGTGTAGTACTGCAGTATTTACTACTGAAAAAAAAATGCATAAGTGGATCCACGCAGGTTCAAACCTGTGTTGGTCAAGGGTCGACTGTAGGTAAAAAGTATCTTTGCGAAATTTTATAGAAAGTGCCTTCTGAGTTACAAATTAGCTTTTCCACACTACCCAGGGAGGGGTCCCTACACATTGTTCTAGATTCCTGTGGTAACTTAAATGGAAACTTTCACAATGTCCCGAGCTTTTGATGTCCTGCAAATTAAGGAGGATGTCCTCAAAGTTCTTGCACCAGGAACCCACTTAGGTGGCACCAACCTTGATTTCTAAATGGAATAATCATCTACCAAAGGAGAAATGATGGCATCTACCTTGTAAATCTGAAGACAACAGGGGAGAAGCTTCTTCCGGCAGCTCATGCCATTGAAAACCCAGCTGATGCCAGCGTCATATCCTCCAGGCCAACGAGCTGTGCTGGAGTTTGCTGCTGCCTCGGGGGCTACTGCTCTTGCTGGCCGCCTCACTCCTGGAACCTTCGCTAACAAGATCCGGGCCGTCTTCCCGGAGCCACAGCCTCCGGTGGCTACTGATTCCAGGCTGACCACCAGCCTCTCACAGAGGGATCTTATGTTAACCAGGCCACTGTTGCTCTGTGTGACACAGACTCTCCTTGCGCCCAGTATGGAAGCAGCCATCATCGCCTCACAATAACCCGGGCGCACACTCGGTGGGTCTGACGCTGGCCCGGGACGTTCTGCGCATGCGCGGCACCGTCTCCCGCGAACTCGCCTCCCCTCAGCGCTCAGCCCGACCTCTGTTTCCACAGAGATCCTGAAGAGACAGGAAGGAAGAGCAGGCTGCTACTGAGAGGGCTGAGACCGAGGGGGAATTTCAGGGTGAGTGGACGGTTCCGGCTCCCAGACTTGCTGCTACTCCCCCAGAGGTCACAGATGGGTCCACAGGCACAGGTGCCCTCTGTGCCTGCCCAGCGGTTCCCTGCTGAAGACGGAGCCTCAGCCCCCACTGAGGGCTGTTTGCAGCCCGGCCGCTCTGGCCCGTGAACCGGTAAGAACCACCACTGAGTGGTCTTAAGCTGTTCTCCCAGACTCTTACACACAAAATGGAAGGTTGACAGAAAATAAAGTTTCAATAAATATGTAAATAAATACGTACATACATAAATACATAGAGGTTAAATCAAGTGAAGCCTCAGTTTTTCTCTCTCCAACGAGCTACTTCCTGAACTCAATCTGAATTGAATGTCTCTAACTAGCAGGCAGTTTTATACAACCACAACCTCACTTTTATGAGTATTTACCAGAGTTGTCAGAAGTAAGTTAGTCTTTGCTCTGAAAGTACTGATTTTCTCTTCATTGTTAACCCTAGCTACATCTACTTAAACTCTTTATCTGGTTTTTCTATAATGAGATATCTGAATTCTGCTCTCAAAGATGAATCATAGTGAAAAATCTCCATAAAAACCAAGTACTCCACCACTATTTTGTGTGCCAAGATACCAAAGTCCTTGAAGCCACAAATGATTTTCTAACTATGCCATGAAGTTTCAAGCCCTTACATTGGCCAGTTTATCAATAATATTGCAATGTAAAGGATGAAGACTATTCTACTTAAGTATGTGGTAGTGAATCTAGTCTCGTCATTAACACTCATTTGCCCTTTGTTTCACTATCCCACTTCTGTCATATATTCATATTTAAGAACTCAGAGTATAGTAATTACACTGCTAATACACAAAATTCCTAAATATTGCATTAAATGTTTCATAAAATAAAATAAAAATTTGAACAACAAGCTACATAAAACAGCTTATTACTTAAATCATTGACCCAAAATAATCTTCAGTCTTAGGCAGTATCAAATGTTAATGTAGAGAATTCAAAGCACTTTTTTCTAATTTATAGCTAATGTCCACAAGATACATTAATAAAATAAAACTAAAATAAATCACCTTGAAGAGAACAGAATAGAACTTAGGGAATAGAATATAACTTTCTTTTCTAATTAATATGTTAAGGAAAATTTGAGATGTTGCATCCATAAAATTAACTAAATCAAAAAATTTTGATATGAGAAAGAGAAATAACAAGAAAGGGTTCTAAAAAATTAAAATATGCTTACCAAAACAAAATATTCAATGTTGGTTCTGGTGGGAATTGAGAAAATAGTCCTGAATATAGGGTAAAAATTTATCTCTTATCTCTAATATGTCTCTTATCTCTCAGATGTTCCCTCTCTTTTGCTTTAACTCTATATTCAGTTAACTTATCTATATTATAACAAGTAGTTTCTTCATTCTTATTACCTAATATTTTATTGGAATGTTGACAAAAACCACATAGATATACCTTTCTATACTCAATAATTTGGAGTGGAGGGGGAGTTAGGAATACCAGCTACTGGGAATGATGCAGAGCAATAGAAATGTTATTTTCTGTTGGTGTGAGTATTGGAAAAATCACTTTGGAAAGCAATTTGCCAATATCTAGAAAAGTTAAAAGTGCACACACTCTAAAATACTTTCCTACATGATAAAGGGGACGTCTCAGTCCTTTCACACTGCTATAACAAAATACCATAGACTTGTTGGCTCATAAACAACAGAAATTTATTTTTCACAATTCTGGAACCTGGGAAGTCCAAGATCAAGGAGTTGACAGAGTTGATGTCTGGTGAGAGCTTCCTAGTTTGTTGACAGTCATCTTCTTAGCTGTGTCCTCACATGGCAGAAGGGGCATGGCTGGTCTCTGAGGCCTCTTTTATAAGGGTATTAATCCCCTTTGTGAGGGTTCCACCCTCATGACCAATCACCCCCCAAAATTCTACTTTTTAATGGCATTACATTGGAAATTAGGTTTCAACATATGAATGGGGGGGTCATAAATAGCCAATCCATGTCAGATGACATACACAGAAAGTTTACAGTAGCAAAAAAATTTTCTTAACTTTCCACTAACTGGAAACTGGGTAAATGTTGGCATATTCACAAAATAGAACATAATATGGCAGTGCAAATGTATGACTTGTAGTAAAAAACAAAAACAAAAACATACACATGGATAAATCTCACAAAAATAAATGTTGAGAAGAGTCAAATCTAGTAAGAATTTAAACAGCATAAATATGTTTAGTTTTTTAAAAAATAATTGAGAAATACATATAGTTAGTAAAAGTTTTTTAAAATGCATAAGGATGATAAACTGGATAATGGTCATTTCTGGAAAGGAGAGAGGGGGATACTATTGAGATGAAATCCATAAAGTTCCTCAGCTGTTTTGGAAGTGTTCTGTTTCTTAAACAGTGTGTAAATAGGCAGATTTACAAGTAATATCATTATACCTTTTAGTATTTATGAAATATTAATTTAAAAATTGTTTTTAATCTGAACAAAAAAATCTGTGGTTAGATTGTAAAATATGGAATAATTTAAAGTAATTAATGATTTATAAAAAAAGTAAACTCCAGATGCCCTGGATAATTGAGACAATTTCCTTTGAGTAGACTAATTTAGAAAATACAGAATTAGATTTTCTAGGTAACAACCCAAGTGAAATAAAATACACAAATCCACACAAAGACCTGCACACAAGTGTTCATAGCAGAATTAGTCATAATATCCAAAAAGTGGAAACAATTCAAATGTCCATCAACTGATGAATGACTAACAAAATATGGTAGATCAAAACAATAGAATACTATCTAACAATAAAAGCACATGAAATACTGATATATGTTACAATGTATACAACTCTTAAAACCATTTTTCTAAGAGAAGAAAGCTAGAAAAGGAAAATCTATAATCAGAAAGTAGATTAGTGTTTACCTGAGGCTAGAGGTAGGAAAGAGGATTAACTATAAATGGATATGAGGGACCACCTTATTGGGGTAATGAAAGTGTTCTAAAGCTGGTTATGATGAACACTGCACCACTTGGTAAGTTTACTAAACATCTTGAAACTATACTCAAAAGGGATGAATATTACAGGGTGCAAATTATACCTCAACAAAGTTGTTTAAAAAGCAAAGGAAAAACAATTGTATTTCTTTCTCAGTAGGTCCTAAATATGCAGTATGTTCTACATCAATAATATTTACATAATTATAATATTATCAAATGCTATGTATCAGTTTTAGTTTTTAAAATTCAACCTCTAGGCAGAACATGAATTATATTATAGTTACAGAATAAAATATAAATGTGCTGAACCTTAAAAGTGATGGGATACCTGCCAAATATTGGGAGACAAACAAGGGAATGATAAATAGAGGGAAATTTATAATTATTTATATTCTCGGTTTATATTTTGGGGAATTCAACAATATTGTCTGAAGTTGATCAATTAAGATGCAGAAGTTTAAGTGTAAACTCCTTATAGAAGTATAATATGTTACAACTATTACCAGTAGGATACAAAAATATTTCAACTTAAAAAAAGTTAGGAAGAGAGGACATGTTCCTGGTCTTTCAGAGTATGAAGACATCGAGTAACATTTGATTGTTGATAGATCAAGGTATCCAGGTTTAAGCTGCCACAGATATGGAATTGATCACCAGAGGAAATAAAATGAAAACTGAAAGTGGTTACTGGTGAAGAGTAGGACTTACAGTAGTTAATTATATGAAATTCTGTGGGAGATTGATATTAATGTGTACCTTTCTCTCCTTTCTGTTTACTATATTCATAATTCCATAGTAAAAACCAAGGAAGATATTTGAATGTATTTTTGATATCTTATTGGCACAAATTCAACTCAAGTTTTAAAATTAACTTATCATCTCCTTCAAACTAGCTTTTCCTCCAAAATTCCATGTAAACTAGCACTTTATTTTTATTTTGCTTTTTTTGTATTTTTTTCTATTATGTCAAATTCTATACAGTAGTTTTGTGTATTTTTTACATTCAGGAAATCTTGAAGTTCTCAGCTCCTTCTTGTCCTTCATACCCCACTCCCAGTCTCCAAACACTTTTAGTCCTATCTCTGTTAATAACTCAATAACAACCCCTTCTTCCATTCTCTCTACTACAACGTGGTATGAATCACCTTTCCCCAACAGCTGTTAGAACCCTTCTAGACGATTCATCTTAACTGCAGCTCTGATCACATGGTGTCTTGCCCATGAACTTTCTCAGTTTGTCCACTGCTTACCAAATAGACTTAAAACACTATCTTTTCAGGTTCTTTTTAAATTTTCTTTAAAACGATTTAAAAATAAATATTTTTATTTATATAGTTAAGACCATCTGCATGTGCATTTCATAGTTTTACTTAATATGAAAAACAGCATTTTGTACATATTCTGAATATAAAAATACATATAATTATTATGGAGAATTTGAAACAATACTGAAAAATTCAAAGTAAAAAATCAGATTTATAAAATTGTATATTCCTTTATTCTTTTAAAATTTTACCATGAACATTTTCCCATTCCCTTATTATTTTTTCAGAATTGACTAAGTGCTGCATAGTATAGCATCATTTGGTTCTACCACAATTTAGAGCATCCCTATTTTTCCAATTTTCCTTTATTTTAATAATCCTCTAATGAATATTTTTGCATATCAGTGCTTGTCTGCATCTCTATTTCTTAAGACAAATTTGTATAGAAAAAATATTGGGTCAAGGGTTATAAATATAGTATAAGTTCCTTACCATTTACTCAAATTTATTCCCTCATCTGCAACATATGAATGCTCCAATTTCAGGGTACACTAATAATGGATATTAATTTTCTTTCAAATTATTTACCAATATGATAAGCAAAAATGTATCTTTAAGTTTACTATTAAGATTTCTTTTATTAATTTCCCTTTTTTGGTCTCTTTGTACCACTTTAATAAATTACTTGCTCCACTTTTTGTCCATTTTTCTCGTAAAAGGGTTCAGAATTATTATTATTACTGATTTGTAAGTGTTCTTTAGGTATTTACATTAACCTTTGGCCTACCATTAATGATGCAGATATTTTCCTTGTTTACCATTTGTAATTTACTTTCCATTACATTTTTTGGTGTCATTTAGACTTAATCTTTTATGTGGTCAAATCTATCTCTTCTCCGTGGTTCTGCTATTGCTCTTTTCCCCATGTCAATATCCAATATTTATTGACTTCAAAGATTTATTCTAGTTGATGGACAGTTCATTCTGTTTATTTAATGCTCTAATTTATATGTGTTTATATGAAAAGTACAATGTAGCTAATCTTCCCAAAGATATCACCCAAAGTTCAGAACCATTTCTTCACTCATTCATTTGCATTGTGGTCTTTTTATCAAACAGTATATTTTTATATATACTAGAGTTGGTTCCTGAAGCATCTGGGCTATTATATTGCTCCATCTGTCTGTCGTGTAAGTCCCACAGTTTTACTAATAAGGTTTTGATGCATGTTAAGTTATATTTAATATAAATTATTTTCAAGTGCTTTTTCCAGGCATATATTGTCTGTCAATCTCATACCAATATTTCAATTATTGTATCCATTTAATAGATAAGGAAAGTGAGCTAGGAGAGATTAAGCCCTACAGGTAGTACATGACAGAGTCAAGATTTAAACCTAGTGTGTAATTCCAAAGCCAGTACTCTAAAACTCTTTTTTTTTTTTTAACTAAAGGGAAACTTTCTTTAGTCTTCTTTTTAAAACAATCTAGTTTGAAACAAACTGAGGTTAAGAAAGAAGAAAGAATATGAACTCTTCTAACATAGAGTCAAACAGACATAAGGGAGAGATGGACATTGGTCAAAAACATCCATGTCAGATCTTTTCCATCTTGGAAGTGAGGTGATCTACAGATTCTGGTCAGTTCATAATTTTCCTTAGTCCTCTACTCAGTGTTCTTCTCCAGCAAATGGATGCTCCTTCCTCAGACTCACCAGGAAGGCTAAGGCCTCTGCTTGAGTCTTGCTCCAGACATGGACAATCACCTCATTTGTCAACTTGAGTTTCTCTTCTGCGTGGACCTTCAGCACTTGGTATCCCTCGCCTTCCTTTCCATTTTTTTTTTTTTTTTTCTGTGTAATCCTCAACACGCTTCTCCAGTTCTTCTTCATTTGTGAGGTAGCCTTCAATCACCTCCTGTTTCTCAAACCACTTGAAGGGCTCAGAAAGAGATTTTTCCATGTAGTTCAGTCTGCAGTAAGTCGGTCTTTTTCTTTCAGAACCTTCTGGATTTCAGCCTTTGGCAAGTGCCTTCTGTTTCTGAGCCTCCTCCATTGGCTGGTTCACAACCCCTTCAAACCCATCCATGATCTTCCCCATCGCCAGGTTCTTCACCGAGAGCTCCTCACACCTGCTCTTCAGCAACAGGTTCACCTTTTGTGTTGCTTCACCACGGCGTTCAGGTCCAGGCCGTGCTGCAGATCGTCCAGGTCGGCCCCACGGGCAGCACGGACCGCCCGCCGAGGACACGTGAGTGGACCCTGCACAGGAACAACCGGCGCTCGGAAGAAATCAAGTTCCATCAGCTTCACCTCAGGAGGACTTCCCGAGGAAAGGGCGTCGGCCTCGCGCTCACTGCCTGTCTCAAGGGATCAGTCTCCGAGGATTGTCTTTCAGGAGTGGGTCCAAATTGAGGCATGAGGCTATTTCCTCAAGGCGGACTCCTTAAAGGAGGAAGTCCCATAGTGGTCCAGACAATCCACCTCGGCCTGGTGGCACTGGGTCAGCGGACTTTTTGCCGGGACTGGCGGGAGTGGACGAAGCCGAGGAATTCGTGGCTCCTCCGCCCCTGCGGGCCGCGCGGCTACGCCACAGAGATGACGTCATCCGCCGCGTCGAGTCCTCCACAGCCGCTCGGCCGGCCACGGCCGTCTGGGGGCCGGGCCTTAACACGCGCTCGTAGCTGGTTAAAGTTTGGGTGTTCCAGCATATCCTGGTCCACGTAGTGAGCCCCCGCGGAGGGGGACGGGACCCTCAGGGGCATTTTTCGGCCTCAGCCTCCCGTCTCCTCAATGGAGGTTTGAGGCTGGTTCTCTTTCCCTGTTTCCTAGGTGAGGAAAGCCTCTTGCTGGTGGCGGTCAAAGAAGCCAGATTATAGCCTCGTGGGCCACTCCTGGAAGAGTCCGGCCACTTGGCCTCTGCCCTCTGAGGCCTCTCGGGGACCCAGACCGCGTTCTCACGAGTAGAAGCGGCGAGCGGGGAAGAGGCCACCTCCGGCAGGTCTGCCAGAGGCCCTTCTGCGGTGGCCTCTGAGGACCCTCCGTGCTGTCTTGGGACGCCATCCAGGAATGGTCTTCCCGGATTTCGGAAGTGGACGTCATGCTTATATCGAAGGAATGTCTGAGGAGTGAGAACCAGACGCGGCGCGCGGGTCCTGGAGGAGCCATTTGTTTTGAAGACTCCTGGCCTGGGAGCGCTGGAGGAGTCCAGGCCAAACACGGGAGCGAGCCCTCACGTACCCTGCAGGGGGGTCAGCACAACCGCTATTTGTTTCTGGAGAATTCCTTGGGTCTTTTCGGTGTCCACTTCCTTGGTTCTTTCTGGGTCCAGATTGAGGAGTTTTCTAACCCAGCGGTGTCGTCCAGAGCAAAGGAAGCCTCGAGTTCACTACTCATGCAAAGTTGAAATCCTGATCTATTGTATCCGATGGAAGTGACTGAAAAGTCACCCTCAGAACTTTGCCTGCATTCTTGGCTGCACGTTCTCTTTCTGCGACAGATGAAGAACAGATTATCTTACGGTAAGTTCTGGTGGTGAAAATGGGAGATGACAGTTTTCTGTACTTTTGTCACTAGTGACAGTTTAGTTGTTAAAGATCTGTGGACGCATTCAGCCCGCTGCCAAGGGGCTGAGTCGAGCAGGGTTTTTGTTTCTCTCTGCATATCTTGTTTCCAGTTCTAAGTGCTTTATATTTTGTTGCTGTTACCCTTTCTTGTTGTCCCCATTATGTCTTCTAATCACCGCTGTTTATCAGAAAACCATTGATATATTTATAACATATTCTATGCAAATAATGATGAATTTTATGTTAGTTCTGATTTTCTGTTAATTATCGTGGAGTTTTAGCTAAGTAATTCTATCAGCTATGAAATATCGTATGCCTTCTCTTTTGCAACATCTTTTTAAATATCTGTATATTAGCATGTGGTATATAATTGATTTCTGAACTGTTCTTGCTGAGCATTGAGGTTGTTTTCAACTGAAATGAAAAAAATCACCCATTTTTCCTTTTGCTATAGAGATTCCCATGTCTTTGAGGCTTATTATTAGAAAGGCAACCTTAAGGCACAGTCCTTTGTGTGTGTTACAAACCACTACACTGGCCCTTAAGGAGAATGAGTTTCAGTTACAGTCTTTCCAGTAAAGATCCAAGAAATACTTTTCTTCTGGATGTCGACAGTCTGCCTTTAAAAAAAGAAAGCATAAATTTAGGCCCATTGAAAATGGTGAAATGAACAGTCAGGGGAGAGTAAGGGTCCTACTTATCTTCATTGATATTAGTATGAGCTAAATGATGACATTTGTATGGCTGTGACTGAAAAATTAGTGTGCTATTTGCAGTGTTATAATCTGTACACATAAACAGATTACAACCTAAAATTACACTTCTCAAATTGCTGTGATTTGTATCAGCTGAGCACTTAGTAAGTGTGTCATTAAAAAGTCTAGTTTTTCTAAAATATTGTAAGACAAGCATTTATTTTTCTACTTAGGCACACATGAAAACCAACTCACTTTTAGGATAATTTTTAGTATAGTCTGTTCTCTTATTACATTCCTGGGACAGTTTGCAGAATATTATAAAAATTTTTTCCATCTCTATCTAAAGCACTAGTTTTCATAATGCTTCCATTGCTTCATAAATCATTGATTCAGGAAATATTTGTTTATTCAACAACAGAAGATGTTGAGGGCCTACCATATGCTAATCATTGATATGGGTAGTAAAGAAGATTGACCAGCAACAAAGAAGATAGTCAAGAGTCCTCTCTTTATAGGACTTATATCCTAGTGTGGGAAAACTGCTTTGCAGAAAGAATAAAGCAATGTGACAGATTTTATTTTCTAAACATTGGAGACTATATATATTTCATCCCACATGTTCTCCTTACAGTATTATATTGACACTTCTCCATCAAGAGGCAAGGCCTACATCTCCCTTTCTGCCTTGAAGCTGGGTAAACCTTTGTAACTGCCCCATCCAAAAGAATGCAGAAGTGACGTTTCCCTGACTTACCAAGCTAGGTCATAGGTGGTGATTGGCTTATGCCTTGCTCTCTCTTAGAACATTTGCCTTTGGAGCCTTGAACCCCCATATAAGAATTCTGACTACCCTGAAGCCACCATGCAGGAGAGCCCTTACAGAGAAAGAGAAAGGTGACTAAGGAACCCTAGCTGTTCCAATCCCCAGCCTTTTGAGTCTTCCCAGACCAGGTACCAGGCATATGACTGAAGGCTCAGAGGTGACCTCAGACACAGCTACTGTCTGACTTCAACTTCGTAAGAGACTCCAAGCCAGAACTGCCCAGCTAAACGACTCTCAAATTCCTGACCCACAGAAACTAGAGAGATAAGAAATGATTAGTGTTGTTTTAAACAGCTAAGTTTTGGTATAATTTCTTACGCAGCCATAGCAACTAGAAGAAGCAGGGTAAAGGAAAAAAGGGGGGTGAGAAGGGATTAGATTTTACAATGATATTCAGGAAAGTCTTCCTCAAGGATGTAACATTTGAACAGAGAATGAAAATGAAATGAATGAGAATGTAAAGAAGCCATGTACATATCCATAGAAAGAGAATTCCAAGCAGAGAGAATAGCAAATAAAAGCGTCCTGAGGCTGGGGATACTTGGCACACTGGACAACCAGCAGTGAGGTATGTTGCTGCTGGAAAGTAGACTAGAAGATGAGTACTTGGATGGATGGCATAGGAGTTATATCCATGTGCAACCCTGGAGGCCTTTGAAAATTGGGAGGATTTTGTTTTATGTGTAATGGGAAGCTTTTGAAGGATTTTCAACAAGAGAGTGATGGGCTCTGATTTATGTATTAAAAGCACCCTTCTGGATGAATTACCCTGATGTTTCTCTCACTGACTTTGCTCCAGCCACACTGGTCATTTTTCTATTGATAAAAAATACAAAACTCTTTCCTGACTTAAGGCTTTTTTGATTCCTCTTCCCTCCACCAGCACCTGACTCTTCATATCTTCTAATGTGTGTTGCTGCCAGGATCCTTGGTCTCTCCATTCAACCAAAAATACCAGTTCACTTCTGGTGGCACTTTCAGTCACATCATCTTATATTCACTTGTTTGTAATGTGTTAGTCTTTCTCAAATCTAAGCTCTATGAAAACAGGGGCCATGTTTCTCTTGCTTGCTGATACACCTACAGGACCTATAACAGTGCTTGGAATAAAATAAGTGCTCGACCAATATTTGTTAAATAAATACGGTGAACAACCATATCTTCCATAGATATTGTGAAGAGTGACATAATTTATGAAAAGATTTTGGCCCACAGTCAGTTCTTCATGAATTGTTAATTCTGAGAATTTCAGATTTTATTTTTTCTTCCTCTATTTTTTTCACTTTTTAAAAACTGAACTTCGTATCTCTTCTTATTTGCTTTGTGCAATGTAAGCAAAATAGCTTCAATTATTTGGCTCCTTCCAAGTGTTTGGCTTTTAATTCCAAAATTAATCTAATAGTTATCTTAAAATAAACTCTAGATAAGAGAAAAACTTCAGTAAATGTGAATAGAGGTTTTTAAATCTAAATATTCTTTAGAAGTAATTTAAGACTATTACTCCTCTACAGTGCTCTACAAAGCTTATTAAATCTGGATGAATCAATTACATATGGGGTTGAATTTTATAAAAATACATTTTAATTTTAAGTGGTTAAAAAGTAGTATTTCAGTAAAATCAAACATTAACATCGTATAAGCTAAGATTTGAGCCTCAAATATTAATGACATGTTATGGCTAGACCAAACATTCATGTCTTCAACCACCTCTACCCCAACTCCATACCTAGGATCATGTCAAAATCTATCTATAGTATTAGGAATAGCCAGAGTATCCACACCATCTTTAAAGGGTCTCATTAGCAAGATCACCAAATAGAGATCCCACAAAAGAGATCTGTTTTACTCACGGTGAATTTCCAAGTTACTTGCATCAAACTTAATTCTGTAAAATACATCCTACATCAGATTAGAAGCAGAAGGATTCCAGAGTCACCACAAATACTTGGAAACTTTCAGGATTTTCTCTCTCCTCCCCTGAACTGCTAGACCAAACAGTGGGCTTGCACTAGTTTGGAGTCTCCAGACCTAACAGTGAGTTTTCAGAGGCAGTCCAGGAGTTATATACCAAAGTTCTAAGAATTTCTACACCAAAAGGAACATTTTTGAACATAATTCTGCTACATTTCAAAGCAATAAAATAAAAACAATATGTCCATCTTAAAGCTATCTATGAAAATATCTGATTCATTAATTTTTATATACATCATGACTCATATTAACAGTCTTCATTTTGCAAGGAAAAATAAAATCATGGTACTCCACTATTGAACATACTATAGACCATGTAGTGCCAAATTCATCATATAGTTTAGAGTGAATAGCCTTACTGTATTTTCAGTACAATGGCCATTTAGTGACAATGAAATGCATTTTTCATAAACACATGTGAAAACACCTATCGAATGATTTGTTGGTTTCATGGTCAGTTTTATGCAGATGTAGAGTAGATCACTCCGCTATGTTCGAGAAGTCATTTTCCTCCCTCCAGATATGTCCTCACATATGATGCCTAAAATTATGTTGAAGATAAAGCTCTTTATTGTAGCATTACTTAAAAATACTAAAATGCAAATAATTCTAGGAGAAATAAGACATCGACCTAAAGTTCCACAAAAGCATGAATTACTAACATCAAATCATTTCTCGAAAGAGGCCAGAGAGTCAGAAGACACTACGAGGGCTTTGGTACATGAAGACGCAGACAAGAGATTCAAAAAAGGGAGGTTATTTTGCAAGGGACTAATCTCTCCCACTTCAGAACCTTGTCAAATTACTAAATTGGTCACACTGATGCATAACAAATAAATCTTAAAACAATGTCTGAAAAAAAAGTCTGAGCTAACCAAATTCTCTAAATTTTTAAAATAAAAAAGTATGTTTAAAGTAAGGCCATATTCTTCATATTCAAAAATAATGAAATATTATCTTGATTTGGACAGTTTTACATTTTTTTCAGTTATGTACCGATTTTGTTAAAATATAGTAGTCTTAATCCACTTACATAGTTTCAATAAATACAACTGTACCTAAATATTTATGTTATTCTTCCTTCACGTCAACAAAAAAAAACATGACTGCATATTTGCAGTACTATGTTAATATACATGCACAGGACCTCCTCCCTCCCATAAGCTCCACTGACTTTTCATTACTTAGTTGTATATTTGTGCTTATTCCATATGAGACAAACCAGCTGACGTCCCCATTACCATTACCTAAAGCCTCTGATATAATTGCAGCGATTATCTAATAGGGAGAAAAAGAAGGAAGAGAAGAAGGATGACTGATTGACAATAACAGAAATCACAGAAATACGTTTGTATCTAGAGGATAAATACACTTCAAAATGTGTATATATAACAACTCTAGTATAGACCTATAAGCCATTGCTAACCTCACATGATTTAAGTGGACAAATTTGATTTATAAAGAGTTTTATAGATTAGATTTATAGAGAGTTTTATGAGAATGGCCCAGCATGGTGGGAGAGTGGAATGAGAGCTGGATTTGTATTCACAGTAACTGGGTTCACCTTCTGACCCTGCCTCTTGTGAGTCATCCAAACGTGCTAGTCAACTTAAACTTTTTTATATTTTCATTTCTTCATCTATAAATACGAAGCCAAAAGAGGTAGAGATAACCCTGGATCAATTTCCAGCATCACCATTTACCAACTTAGTGATGTTTGGGAAACTACTTAATATTTCCAGTTTCCTCAGCTGTAGTGTATCACTAATCGTAGAACTTACTTCACTAGGTTGTCAGGAAGTCACAGAGAGATAATGCATGTAACTTAGTCACCATGGTCCTTTGTTGAGGGAAAGATTTGATAAATGGAGCTATCATTACAAAATAAAGGGATATAAGAAAAGCCACCCTGCCAACCTTAGACTGTTCTTCTGAGGCTGAACCTCCAATGTTTATGAAAAACTATTACACATCTAAATTACTTTTAAAACCATACCAGGCTGACCATTAGGTCTATATTTGTTCATATTTAATTAATGTAACTGAAAATGAAGTATCAATGCAATGAACATAGAAGAAAATTTGTAAGTATTTTGTTATTTATAGGCAAATCTGCTCTGACCTAATTACTTTCACATGTTAGAAAAAGAAATATTAACTAAGTTTTAAAATCCCAAATTAATTATTGTAGATGAAGCTTTATGTGACTAGAGCTGGAAACAACTGGCTTAAGGCTGCTGCACCTGGATATTAAAATTCCTTTTCCAACTAATAAACCTATCAATTCCAAATCCAAAGCATCAAAATTAAAATCAGTTTGAGAGTTTTATGTTGGGCATTTAGAAACATTTGCTGAACATATTTTAAAACCTAGTCAGTAATTTTATGTAATTATAAAATACATTGATAAGATTAGATCATTTTTAAATTTGTCATTGGCTTTTCAAATTAGTTTATCATTTTAAAATATCTAAACCTGTATAATTTAATGAAAATGTATAAAGTTAAAAACTATTTTTTCAGATTGTACGTATATGCATGACTGGGACATTGTGCTGTACACCAGAAATTGACACATTATAATTGTACTTCAATAAAAATTAATTAATAAATTAATTAATTAAAACATAAAAAAACCCCTCAACTTTAACTGTTTCAAACATATTCTGTAATTATTTTTTAAGTATGCTAAACTGAACAAAAAATAGATGCATTTTGATCCTTTATTTGATACATGTATCTATATTTGTACTTTAAGACCAAATTGCTTTTTAAACACTAGAGAAAATGCCAGATTTCTTGAACTGCTACAGAGTAGTTTTATAAAATAAATTTGGGCTAAAGAAAATCACTGGAAATACATGAAAACATCTGACATTCTGTATGAATTAAACTTGTTTATAAGATCAGTGTAAATGCTACATATACTGTGTAGTATGTTAGCCATTCATTCTCTCAACCAGAATCATATTAGCAACTATTTCCACATATTTATTCTTCAAAAAATATTTACTGAGTGCCATGCTAGTTGATTGCTGGATGAAACTAATTTATGGTCCAAGTAATAAGCCTGACATAACTTTGGAATCAGGAAAGAAAAACTAAATATTGTCTAAGTATATTTATTGTATGCCAGTTTTTTTCAAATTTTGTAACTTATTTGCTTATAATAACAACTTCATTAAAAGACTGCTAAAATAATGTTCACATTGCTACTATTTGTTAACTAGAATATTTGATTTGCCAGTCTCATTCTCTCATTTTGCTCAAACAGTATGAATTAAATTATATATAATACCTGGTATATTCTAAATGTAAGACTTGATTGAATTCTTTTATTTGTATTTTGTAGTATCTAAGATTCTTATTCATCTCATTTTTATCTTTATAGCATATTATCCTATTAGAAATAAAATAACAATGCCTATTTTGGGAAAGAAATCTCTTGATTCAATGGCATATCTTTAGAATTTCTACATCATGGATTTACATCAATGGATGATTAATCTTTGATTTTTGAAGATGTCCAACTAGTGCATAAAAGCCAATTGTCAAGATTTTAACTTGGATGTTTCTCAATTTTCACATTTGTTTTGATTTCTCTGCCAAAGCCATATATTTATCTTTTAGGGGGAAACCATGCTAATGAAAATAAGCATATGTCTCCAGATTCAGAAGCCAGAACTTCAAGGCAGTGATAAAGGAAATTAGAGGTGAGTACTTTTGTAAGAATTATCATTAATATGTATTGCTTCCATCTCTTTTTCCGTTTTGCTTTTGTATGAGTGTTTTTGTGAGTGTGCTCTGAGTGAGTCTATTCACAGCAGCTGCTTTGTCTCATTAAATTACAAATCCAGGAAGCAGTGGACAGTAGGAAGTCAGATGGCAGGGGGACCTTCTTACACAGACACAGTCAGTGTAAATATTGAAGGCTACCAAATCATGCTTTGTAACTGATTATATATGAAATGTTGATAGTGTGAATAGCACAGAATTTAAAATATCAATAAAATTATAGAAAATAAAGTCGTTACCTTTAATTATATTTATTTATGTTTTCCAAAAATGGTCTTTAAAATTAAATAGAACTTGCAGGTTGGTATGACTAATTCCAAGTAGGACACTACTAACTGTAAGATTAGTCCTTAATATGTCACTGGCTATTGTTGTGAGCCAGTACTACTTGCTCTTATAGCTATATCTCAACAGATACACCAAATTACAAGATTCTGAAAGTCAGAAACTGTGATTTCTTTTGGGTCGTTCACTCCCAGAGTTTAAAGTTAGGATATGCACCTTTATACAAGGACTTACACCTTTATACATCAAGCTACAAAAGAAAGAAGGCATACCTCCATTATGGACTATAAAATGTGGGGTATTGGACGGGTGGTTTATTTTGGTCGCAACATTAAATTTACACTTTATGCTTCTTTTAATCAGACATATAATATCTGATTTTTAAATAGTGGAAACATCTTTTAGAAATAAGCCTTTTTTTCATTAAAAAAGTGAATGTCTCAATTTATCTTTCAAAGTCAGTCTATATTAAACTTGAAACACTCCCCTTGAAAAATTCTTGTAAATTATATGAGATTTATAATTTATCTGAAATGTTCTTAATAGAGTTTATTTTTAATAGGATGTAGACTAAAATTATATTGGAATTGAGCAGAGCATTATGAGGCACCATATGGGCTTCTAAACTAAGAAGATGATACACACAGGTCCTGCCAACTACTCCTCTCTGTCTTTCCTTCCCCACCTGCCAGTCTCCCACCACATCCTGAATTCTGTCATGATATTGGGTGCCTTTGGTATAAATTACTTAACTGTAGTCTCTGTGATCCTCAGTAGGTATCTCTTAATCATGAAAGGCAGAAAATAAAAAGAACCTTAGTCTTATTAAAAATTGGTGATCTGTTTCAAGTTAAAAGACTATCACATTTAAACATTTCCAAATGGGGATAAGAGGTAACAAACAATTACCTGATCATAATTGGAGACCAGGACTAAGTGATGAATAGAAACTAACAAAATTAAAGCAGAACAAATTGCTCGAAGCAGCAGCTAGACTAACCCTGATAAGTATGAGTAAACAAAAAGAACTGAAGCACAATACAGTTGTCTGGTTTCTCTCCCCTGTTTATGGTCAACTCTTAATCATTTTCTCTTCTGTAAGAAATTAGATGCTTCCCTTTGTTGATTGTGTCTTTCTACTGCCCAAACTTAGACCCTTGAGTCTTGATGAGTTTAAGTCATAAGAAAAAAGTAGTGTGCAATATTCATTAAAACATGAGCTTGAGGACATACTACCAGCTCAGAAAATTAAGTATCTGTGGCACCTGCTCTGGTGGCAAGAAATCAAAGTCAGCCTAAGGGAAAATAATGCAATAGGGGGAAGATTTGTTTGATGTATTCTTTCTCATTCATCTTCCTAACCTCTTCTCCTTCCTCTCATTTAAATGGGGAAAATGTCCATTAAAATGCTGTATACTAGTATTGTTCCAACATTTAAATTTATAATTGCAGTTAGTAGCCTTGCTTTTCTGCCATATTGTCTGTGCCTTCTTGATTCTCTCCACATTTGTCTCTGATGGTTCCCACTCTTTCTTCTCTTTCTGGTTCTTCTTTCTCTTCATTTTTCTCCTTTTCTTTTAATGAGGAAAAACAGAGGTGTAATTACAGTAAAAGGTGTGATGTGGATCAAAAAGAATAAATAGTAAAACGACCATGTCTAATTTTATCATTTACTATTTGTGTAATGTTTATTTTTACCCAGAACTTATTTATCTTACAACTGGAAGTTTGTACCATTTGACCAGCATCTCCCCATTTCCCCATCTCTCAGCCCCTAGCAACTACTGCTCTACCTTCTGTTTCTATGAATCCAGAGATTATACATATAAGTGATATCATTTTGTATTTGCTTTTCTCTATCTGACTTATTTTACTTTGCATAATGCCCTCAAGGTCCATCTATGTTGTTGCAAATGGCAAGATTCCCTTCTTTTTATGGCTGAATAGTTTTCCATTGTATATATATATATGCCACATTTTCTTTATCCATTCATCCATCGATGGACATTTAGGTTGTTTGCATGTTTTGGCTATTGTGAATAATATGATATTTATTTATTATAATTTATTGTTTTTATAATAAGTAAGTACAAATTTGCTTCATTTTACCCTTTAAAATGCCCCTTTAGAGCTAAGTTATTAGACATCCCATGTTTTTTTGTAGTCCATAGCTATATATTTCCCTAAGTAATACTATCAGAATTATTACATTCCTATTTCCAAAAAAGCAAACATTGGGAAAGAGATGAGAAGCACAGGTAGAAGACTGAAGGACGGGATGAAGGAGGAGCCAGATATTTCTCCCTCTCTATCTCTGCTTGGTTAGCTTCTCTGATAATAGCTGCACCTTTTCTATGGTTCCAGCTCCCACCCTCTGTGGTCCCAGCTTCTGCTGAGCAACCCCTGCACTGGTCATAGCCCTGTCTGCATGGGCTCCAGTAACACATCAAACCTGAGAAGTGTTAACACCTACCAGTAACTGCTGTCCTCTCAGTTTTACTTGTCCCTGTTCACTGCCTTGTCTCTTTGATGGCTAATGTAAACAGGTTCCCTCTGATAAATCATTCTGTTTGAAATGTGTATAATAGTTTCTATTTTCCTGACTAAACCCTGATGGATACAAATATTGTAGTAGAAAGAGCCCTACAAATAAAGTCAGAAGATCTAATTTCATGTCCTGTAACTAATTAGCTGGAAGATTTGGATCAGGTCATTCAACCTCAGGTTCATAAAGTTGCTTTATGGTACAAATATCATAGTTTAAAGTGAAAGCTTCCTAACTCACCTTTGTTAACAGGCTTGTCATATTCATAAAAGCTCTGCATTCCTCCATACAACATACTAGCGGTCTTCTATAGCACAGTGAAAGCTCAGGGCTGGTAGTTCTCTTTCTAGGAGTCTGTACTCTAGTCTGTACTCCATTCCCATTTATGTTCTTACCAAGGGTTGGTTGTATTTACTCCAAGACCAGTTTATGTCAGTTGTTCGTGTAATTATATAATGTAGGTAGTGAGTGACAGAGGCCAAACTAGTTTGGTGACTTTTGCCATATACAGATATGAAAGAAGGAATGGAAGCAATTTGGGAGTGCTGTAGAATTGGTGGAGGACAAACATTCCTCCCCACATCTTTCCTGTGGCTGAGGAAAGTCGTTAAAACTGGTCCTCTGACTCCATCTTTCCAGTAAGAAAGGAATATTCAAACTACTAAAGTTGCTACTAAAGTAAGAACTGGTAGTGATCTCTTATCTGGCAGTGGCTCAGCTCCTGATAAGCAAAGCACCTGATGCAACTGGGGTATTGAGAAAAGTGATAAATCAGAGGCAAGAAGTGCCAGGGGGACAGCTTGCATTCCCATCAGATCTGTTGCAAGGATGCCCAAGGATACCTGCAATACAGCTAGACAAGGGAGGTGACACAGACAAAGCTATTTTGCTGATCCACCCTCCAACAGGAACACCTATCCAGGGAGTATGCCAGAAGCAAGGCATTATAGGTGGTCCATCTGCTGTGAGAAGTAAGAAGAGGTTGAGCCTAAGACAGATATTCCATATCAGGGGGATGTGAATCAGAAGGCCATTATCAGGCCTGTGAAGAATCAACAACTGGACATCCCTCAAGAACACGAGCACTTGAAAGCCCACCATACAGACGGAAGCCACAGCCAGCAATAGAAAAACATGTAATTGCACCACCACATGTAAATGGTGTTTTCATCAAGGAGCAAAAGTTACAATTGACCAAGGAACATATAGGCTACTTGCTGTGCGTTATTGCTTTAAGGATGAACTTTTTCCCTTTCCCTCCTCACCAAAACAATACCAGAGGAACAAGTGTGGTGAAGAAGAAAGATGTGTTAATAACCAAAATGTTATTAACTCTAAGTGGCATAATGTTATGTAATTTAGCTAAAATGTTGTTAAGGAAGCCCACTAACCAGGAGGAAAACGGATAAGTTGGAAGAACTGCTACTGAAAGAGTAGTAGAAGTTATTGAAAAATTTATCCATTTTGTGTTTTTACCCCTAAATTGAGATTTCACCAGTATGGTTACATGCAGATCACTTTATGATTCCATCTTTTAACAGATACTTTCAGCTAACTATAGGCAGGACTTCTTTGTAGGTGAACTTATATTGTAAAATTAAAAAGAACAGGCGAATTGAAAGTATATTATCAGAAATTATTAGAAGTAAATAGATGTGAAGATAGAATTTAACAAAAAGGCCTCATAAAAAGCCCTGGTCAGTAATTGCATTTGCAAAATATAAAGGCATTTGTATGTCAGGTGCTAGGTTTCCATCCCATTGTAGAATTCCTTTTCTAAATGTCTAGCCTACCCTTTCTAATCTAGCACCTTCTTGCTATCCATTTCTGCCTAGTAGAATTGTCATCTCCTAAAATGAATCTCTCCTCCAAAAGAGAAGAGAAAAGCAAAATCACAGGAAACCAACTGAGGTTGATATGATATAACTCTCCATCTTGTGCCTTCCTAACTCTTACAATGAGCATAGAATATCTGCTTAATGAAAGGACTCTAAGAAAGAACTAATTAATCAAGAACATCAGAATTTGTTTCATGTAAGTCATTTTTATCAATCAGGCCTACTTAACCAACAATACCCAGTAAGTGCTAACTAAAACACATAATCTGTACAGACACTTGTCAAACTCTTTAGATTGCATAGGATGTGTACATAGACCAACATCCTGAAAAAAAAAAAAAGGTCTACATTTCTATGTAAGCAGATTAAGGCTGTTTATGTAATGTGATTTGCAGCTACTGGAAGACCCACTCTGACCAAAAAAGACTCTCATAAATGACCTGTCACAGATCCAGAAATTTCTATGATTAGAATAAAGGGCATCCGTGTTGTTTATCTAAAATTAAAAGCTAATATATTTATCAGTTTCTCTTTAACACTTTTCCATGAATTAGCTGATCAACCTTTAAGTTCCAGTTCTCTGAGAGGTTAGTACATAGATCAAGTAAGTTTTGAAGAAGAGGGACCTTCAAGGAAGTTAAATGAACAATGCTTATTGCAGCAGTATCTGAAGATCAAGGAAGTAGGGACTGAGAGAGGATGTAGAAATGGGAATGGCTTGCCCTAAAACAAATATCACAGTTTCTCCTAGGATCAGGTTTCTGTGTCATTTAATACTTATCTCAGTTTTAAAATAAATAGATCTCCTTTCCTAACTTTGTGTTTTTCCCAAAGAAATTTTTTGAAATTTGGAAAGGAAAGTTGCTTTTATTCTCATCTTATGTCAATTGATAGAATATTTGTTTGCTCAGGCATCAAAGGAGAAATGGTGGACAGAAGATGAGACCAGAGCCTGACAAAACCTACGTTCCAGAGTCAACTCTTATTAACAGGAAACAGCTGGCTTTGCCTTCTTTCCCAAAACCTCCTGAATAGTTTGCTGCTTTTCAATTTTTGTTTTTAAAGTACCTGAGCCAAAACAACGGCAAGCTTGATTTTTAAAATAGGATCAGTGACAAATGCTGAAATGCCAAGTTGAAATGCACAGGATACGACCAAGCAAAATGCAAGAAAGAATTTGGAAGGCAGATTAGGGAAATGTGGGCTCAAATCTGTGCCTGCCAACTGCTCTTAATAAACTGTGCTGAGGTCAAAGATACACTCGAGAGTTTATTCAAAACACACACAGACCAAGGAGGCAGATGCTGCTTCTCTTTGTATTTTTAGGGATTTTTTTTTAAATAAGGGTGTTAGAGCATTTCCCCCAAATTAAGAATTTCACCTTTCTTTGTGGATGAAGTTCTTTTTCCCAGTGACTAAACTTCTATCTGGGGTAGCTTAGGACTCTTTGGTACTTTCCCAGTTCGTGCACACTATTATAAGATGTTTTTCCCACTTGGAACCAGATTCCACTTGTGGTTCTGGGTTCCCTCAGATAGGTCACACTAAGGTCAAACAGCAACTCCATAATGGAAAAACTGACCAGTACATGTTCTCTAAATGTTTGCAGACCACTCCTGCAATGGAGGAATGTTCCATGTGGATAACCAACTAAACATTTCTTAAAATCACAATTTACAAGACTAATAGAGATATGTTTAAGATTTTAAATCCAGTTTATACCACTTATAATATACAGTTAAGATAATTGTATGCTCATATACATTATAAAAGAAATTACTATTTATCAACTACTTTGAAGTTTTCAAATATAATACACGTCGGATTATACAAATTTTGAATCCTTAAATCATCAACGTTTTATAATAGCTTAAAAACTTATTCTTACAGGGAAAAAGTGTTCCAAAAAGTGTTAGAAATATATTTGAATAGCCTTTTTCAAGAAAAATCTTGAAAAATTATAACACCAAACACAATCAATTTCTACTGAAACTTTTCATAAGATAGTCTTACACTTTAATGTGCAAACCAGAGCTCTGTTTCTATTCAGATTTTGCTTCTTTAAAATTGCAAGTATTACTAATGATCTAAAAAGACACTAAACCAATAATTCTGAAGGAAGACAGACTATTTAAAAATCATGTGTTAAACATAAATCAGGGATTAATGGTAACATAATCAACAACAGAGTATTATATTATACATAGAATGTATAGCATGTGGCGGAAGAAACTAGTGAATTAAATCAAAATATGATTTGCAGATCTCTGGCAAATGTCTCTAAATATGATTAAATCGTGTACTTAAATAGAAAAACAAATGCCTTTTTCAGTCTAGATTATATTATTGCTACAAATCATTCACTATAGGTAAGGGCCAAACTGAGGAACTATTTAAATATGTCTATTTAAATAGACATAAAATACAGAAAAGAGAAGCAACAGTAGTGTTCCTAGCATATATTATTTTTCTTCCCCAAATTACTAGTGTTCTTTTAATGAGATGTTTCTTGACACATCTGTGTGTGTGTTTGTGTGTGTGTGTGTGTTCATGCTGCTTTTGGGGCAGAGTTATTAAATAGTTGTGCTATCTGTGTCACATAATTTCATTTGTGAAGATAGTAACATTCAGTAAAGGTAAGTTGATATACACATATAATCAGGCAGAAAGAAGCCGCCTTATTCTGAATTTAGGTATTATCTTTATATCTTAGCTTTTTCCTGGCAACTTTTTATTTATACATTCATAGTCATTCAGAGTCATCAGGTCTTTGATCCATTTATGAAAAAAAAGAGAAATATTTTTGGTAAATGTTTGGTAAATCTTGGAGATTCCTAGAAAAGAAAAAGTGTATTTCTGATCTCATATATGTAAGAGAATAAGATTGTTATTTTTAAAAAAAGGGCTTTAACTCTGTTCAGCCTACTAGAGAACTCACACTATAAATAAAGTAAATGTGAGAATGATAAGTAACCAGTTGAGCTGGTCATTTCCCAGTCCAGCAAATACGTCCTGAGCTCTATACAAAGGTTTTAAACACCAAGACATACATACATACATAACTTAGTCTGGAGTAGATTAATTCACAGAATATTTCACTAGCCTTTCTATTCTGTTGTTATAGCAAGAGTAAGACCTGGTTTTCCAGGGAAATAATGCCTGGGCATCTACTTTCTGGGCACAGATAATCAGAATTCAGGGCAATTGCAGCCAAACCACATTCTCTATTAGCCTTAGTATATGACTAGTTTTGAAATACTGGATAAGCAGGAACTAGTGATTTTGAGATCTGTAATTCCATTATACTGAATAATAAAGGAGAAATTAATCTGTTAATGGATACTTACCATACTCTAGTCACAATTCCAGGTGCCTGAATGTATCATTGTATGATTCAGAATAGCTAACTCTATTAAAAAACAACCCAATAATTTTTAAGGCTTAACACAATAGAACTCTACTTCTGTGTCAGGTAAAAATCAGTGAGTATGTTTAGTGAACTGCCATCAGGAGGTGATTCAGGAGCCCAGGTTGTTACTTTCTTGTAGCTCCCCTGCCCTAGAGAGCATCAGTCATTGGTTGGATTCTCTGTATCTACCCAACAGATGAGGAAAGAGAAAGAACAGGGAGGTCAGTCCTCAAAATGGTGTATATCACTTCGTTCACATTTCATTGGCCAGAAACAAATCACAAGGATACACCAAACAGCAAGGGTAGCTGGGAAGTACAATCTACCTGTGTGCCCAGGGAAGAAGAAAGAATTGAAAAATACCTACAAGCAGCTAAAAAAATCTCTGATCTTGAGGAATTTACATTCTATTTAGGGGAAAACAAACAATTAAAAGCAAGCATAATAAATTATAACTTGCATAGTCTCTCTTAAGATGTTAAATAACACAGCAGAAGAGGGGAGAAAACACAGACCATGGTTAAGAGGGAGAAGAGTCTCTTCACAGTGGCTGTAGGTGGCTGAAGTAGTGTAGAGGTTAGATCATTAAAGAAGATCAAAGAAATAGGAGACTATTTATTGGGGCCTTCATCTTTGTCAATGTCACAATGCTAGGGAAAGTGATGTTGAGCCAGAAACTGAAGTCATAGAGAATAGGGGATTGGGAATATCCTGTGAGTTAGTTGATAACAGAAATAAGGAGAAGCAGTGGGCAATTTGGCATGGAATTCACAGTTTTAGAGACAATGGAAAAAGAATGATCTGAGAGCAGCAATGAGAGACAAAGAAATGTCTGTCCCCTTCTTCAGGTTCACTTACGTAAGAATTGTAGAATAAAAAGCAGCCATCACCTGAGAAGGCTGCAGGGAAGGACTTGCCCTCCACTAGAGCAAGAAGGTAAAGGGATTGTTCAAGAGGTCAAGAGTATCACGATTTCAGAGAAAAAAATGTGACAATGAATATATATATATGTTCATGTATAACTGAAAAATTGTGCTGAACACTGGAATTTCATACAACATTGTAAAATGATTATAAATCAATTAAAAAAAAGAGTATCATGATTTTGCTTAAGATAGAGTGGCCAGTAAGTCTGGAGCTTTCTGTGGTGACTGACTTGAACAGGGACAAATGGCACACTGAGATTAGTCTCAGGCAGGGAGACCAGTGGAGAAGGATCTTCAATATTTAGATGAGATACAAGAACCTGAAGCAAGGCATCTCTCAAAGGCGTTGCACCATTTTTCTTTGACTAAATTTAACCCACAATTTGAAGAGAACATTTGTTTTGGAACCAAATTTTCTAAACTATTTCATATTCCTTTTTACTCTTTTAAATTAAAACTGATTTTAAATCCATCTTTGATGAAACTTTAGTCACGATTCTTCTTCTGAAGTTTAAAGGTACATAAAAATACATTTCTGACTGATATAAACATAGAATCACAGATTTAGGGTTTGAAAGTTTTAATTCGCTTGGTTCAACCATCCAGTTGATATTGGAAGCCTTTCTAGCATATCGTTGCCAAGCCGTCTTCTGGACTAGGCTTGAACATCTCCAGGCATGATGTATCTAGTGAGGTGGTTAAAAGCGTGGGCCCTGGAATTAAGCAGATCTAGGTTTAAATTCCCATTCCATCGCTTCTCAGTCCAGCAAAGTTGTGAACTTTGCTTTGGCAAGTTATTTAACTTTTTCCTCAGAGTTTCAGAATTTTAATCTATAAAATGAAGATAATACTACTACTTAATTCACAGTGTTATATTAATGAAATAAGGCATGTAAAGGGCTCGGCACAATGCCCAACATATAATAAATTCTCAATAAATGTTAATATTATCACTACTTTTATTCATGTCATCATTGTTCTTATTACCTTCCAAGGCATCATCTTTCAGTGTGGGATAGCTGCCTTAGAAATTTCTTCTTTCTGCCATCTCAGAAAAATCTGATTTCAAGATGTGATTTGACAAAATAAGTGTTCCATTAGCTATAACTCCTCATTAAAATTTGAAAGAAATTTCTTGCAAAGAATGTGCATAATTTCATAGCTGCCCTGTTAGAATTTCAAGATATCCTTTCAAAAGTATGAACAAAGAAACACTTGAAGTATTTTTTAATCTACAAAGTCTTGTCAGTGCTCTCTGTTTTGTAACACTCATGTAAAGTGAAGAAACATGAACAAATGTAATCTATTACCTGACATCACAACTGGGCCATGACTTGTATGGCAAATTTAATTTCAGTAGTGCTCACAGGAATTGTTTCCCTGACTTCAGAGCTTTTAGTTGACACAAGGCACTCTAGACAATAAACAGAACCTTAACCAAAAAAAAGGTTCCTGTGAAACTTCTTTCAAATTCATAGGGAATAAATTTCCATGCTACCTGAGTTCAGTACATCATTCAGGCACTGCTGGTGAATGTTTTTGTCAAGATGTGCAGTGCATTTGATAATAGAAGTAAAATAATAGAATCAAGATTCCAAAAACTACAATAAAATAAAGTATTTCTAATCCATATGGATGCCACTTATCATAAATAGTAAATTCTGATATATGTAAATTAACTTCTTTTTCATGCAAATTATCTAATTCTTTAAAATTCCTGTCTTATATATTATGATGCAGTAAAAAAAAAACTGATTATCTTAAAAATCTTACAACCTTTTCTTCATTTAAAAACATGCATGGATTTGGAATGAATATAGTTTGCACTGAGAAAACATTTGCCAAAGGATGTTCAAAATAAAAATGTTTGAAATGTCATTATCAGTTATCAGTAATTTGTTAAGGAGATATTCCTTGAGTATAGCATTGTTTTGACTTAAAAATAAGACAGTCTACTCTTAGCTAGATAACTAGAAGACAGAATTATTGGAAAGTTAAAGAGGAAAAAAAATTAAAAACTAAATTATTGGAAGGAAATCAACAAGTAAAATGAGGAGTCTGATATACATTAGCTCTAAAATCCTTTCCAACTATAAAATTGTTACTCCTTTAAATAAGTAAATCAGAACTGACTACATTGAAATTATTTGAGATAGCAGTAGAAACAAGAGAAACCTTGAGAAATAAATATCTATTTAAATCATCTTAAGGTTCCCACCAAAGACCATAATCAAAAAAAAATAGTAATGAGGTTGAAATCTAAAATATAATTTGGCTGTTAAGGTGGTGAGAGAGGAACAGAGTCTCAAGCCGCCAGGATATTTTAACTCTTCACAGTTTACTTGTAGATAGTTAAATTGATTTACAGATTATTCTCTGTAGTGTTAACTAAATTATCTTTAGAAAATGCACAAATGTTTAAAAATATTCCAGTAATTAAAGATTAAAGACAGTATAATAATAACACAAGCAGGAGCAAAAAGTAAGAAACAGAGGAAGTTGACACTTCTCCTATTAGGAAGTGCTCTACAGTAGACCACAGCAGGAATTGAAAGCAATGACAGTCTAAACAGCCCTTTGAAAATTTGAAATAATAAGACTATTTAAGGTGGATTTACGTTAACTTTCATTAATGATAATTAGCAAGCTGACATTTAAAAATATTGTTTATATCATCTTTAACTTAGCTTTTTTCAATTTCCATTTCTGTGTTCATTTTGTAATATACTTAATTTACTTGGCACTTAATATCATAGGCCTGGTAATTAAAATCTTCGGACTATTAGTACCTGCATATCGTTAATGAATATATAAATACTGGTGGTGCAGTAATTTTACATTTTCACTGAAAATTGAGTGTTACGATTAGTATTTCCTCAAAGCTAAATATCACCATCATGGGATAAGCATCAGTATGTAAGAATAAACAAAATTTTATCAAAAATTAAAATTATTACTTCAGATTGTTAAAAGTTCTAGTCATCACTTTTCTAAATTCTTATATTATTGTCTGAGAATAATAATTTCTCAGCACTGTCATCTCTAGTTTCTGCAGTCACTATAAGAAGATTCTTACTTCAACTAGTCCACTTAATAATATGTCTAAACTTTTGTATGCACTGAAGAATATAATTCAGGAAACGATTTTTTAGAAGTATATCTCCTAGAGAGAATTTTATACTAACATTTCATAGCTTAAGCAAATCTTAAAAAGTCTTCATTATCAACTACTGAAAATGGCTGGCCGTCTGTAGCAATCATTTCAACAAGATTTCTATTGAAATTCTTAACTGCCATAGCTGCAAAACTTTAAGAGCTTTTCTTTTTAAATTGTTGTTATAAAAATCTGTTGTTTTGAAGTTTCATTAATAAGTACAAAATGTGTTTTGGGCATCCCATTTTTTTTAACACTCTTCTTTTCTTCATATTTTTATGTTCTTTTTTATGTTTGAGTTGAAAATTGTTATTGATGTTTTATATAATTTTGTAGGGTTTTTCTTCCTTGTAAATTTTGAAGAGACAAGGTCAGCATCCTTCTGTTAATTCATTCTCACTAGATGTGCAGAGTTTTCAAAGAAAGATGAAAATAATTTGACAACTCTTTTTTATGAGCCAAGCACACCAAATGAGTCTACAAAGATTAGAATTATGATATAATCTAGCATCAATTATTGTTTTATAATTTATATTTTATTAATATTTGATTACTCAAAAAGAATATTGGCCTTTCCAAACTTATATACTTAATATGCTCATTTAACATCTATTTTAACTGCATCTCTAGTTCCCTATTCAACTCTTTACTAGTTCTTAATAATACAAATTAACACAAAAATTAAAGCTTTTACAATCATTAATTATTATACTTCTAGCATAATAAATAATGTTGTACCCATAATTACCTGAAATCCCTGTAAAACCAGGACTGATACAAGAAGTGAAAGATACAAGATCTTGCCAGTCTTTTCTTTTCAGCAAATATATATAATCAATTAAAATTTCATAACACTGGCAAAGAAGATACTAAAAGTGAAATGGCCAATGGTTTGTTCATAGTGCAGACAAGAGTGATTTGTAAGAGCCATGCTGAAGAGAAAGGATTTCCAAAAATGATAGATGGGTTTTCCATTTCTCAGTAAATCACAGTGTGCAGTATTGAAACTATCAGTGCTCATGCCATGTAGTCTTCCACAATAGAAAACACACTCTTTCTCCTGTCTCTGTTTGGAAAAGAAATTTTTGCAAATCAGAAAGTAGGCTTGAGTCAATCACTTTGACTCCACTGACTCCAAAAGGCTACTGAAGAGAGTTTTCTCTTCTTACTTTCACATTCTGTGAAACACATTCTAATTGATCCTCACTGACAGCAAAGCCTAAGCCTAAATCCAGAGGGAAAGCAAAATTGTGATTTTAAGTCTCACTGTTCCCAAACTTTGATACCAAACCCCAGTCAATGTGAGCTTTTCAAATCATGTTTGGTCTTCTTATTTCTGACTAAATGATCAGCTTAAAAAAAATTATAACAGAATTTAAATCTCTGTAAACTGGCTAAGTAAAATCTGGGTTAAAAACCTAGTGTAAAATTCTAAAGTGAGACAGAGTTTGTAATTTTCAAGAGTCTGTACGTCTAAAATCTTGGAATAAGGGAGACTGCGGTATAAAATGAAATCAAAGATGGGCTAGATCATTTAGAGGTCTGTAAGCCACAATAAGGTTGGATTTTATTCTAGGTGAACTTAGAACACATTACAGGATTGTTTAAGAAGGAAAGAGATATACTCTTATTTATGGTTTTAAAAAGATAATTCTGACTACAAAACATCTATTAACACAGCTAAAATTACAAATACTGACAAGAGTAAATGTTGGCAGAGATACAGAGCAATGAGAATTCTCAGACATTGCTGGTGGGAATGTAAGCTGATACAACCCCTTTGGGAAACTATCTTGCAGTGTCTGCTAAAATTAATAAACATGCATATACTCCACGGCCCAGCAAGCCCCTCCTAAGTATATTCTCAATAGAAATGCATGCATATGTTCAACAGCAGCAAAAACTTTAGTGGAATGATCATTAAAGCTTTATTCAAATAGCCACAAAGTGGAAACTACCCAAATTCTCATCAACAGTACGATGGATAAAGTGTAGACTATTCACACAATGAAATCCTACACAGGAATTAGAATGAATAATCTACAATACGGATGAATCTCACAAATATCACTGAGCAAAAGTCAAACACAAAAGAGTACATACTGAATGATTCCACTTAGATGTTTTAAAAACAGGAAAATCTAATCTATATTTTTAAAAGACAAAAATAGTGGTTACCCTTTGTGCAGGTAGGGGGTAGCCAGTGACAGGAAGAAAGAGGGGAAGAAGTAGTAAACACATTAGCATTGTGACCACAGCTTGGTGACAAAGAGGGTGAGAAATGATAGAAATTCTTGAATTGTGATATATACATAAAAAGCACAGCGTCAAAGACTCATACTCAGCAGCCATCTGTTACAATCTGCCTTCTATATGCCTGGTTTAACCACTCCTGGTGATAAGAAACTCACAATTTATAAAGGAGTCTGTTCTTTTTTTGAAGAAAAAAATCTAATGATTCAAATATTATTTATAATAGTCAAAATCTGATTTGTTGTTCTAGTTATTTTCTCTGAAACAACATGGAACAATCCATTTGAATTTTAGTAAAAGCGCTTCAAGGAGTTGAAGACAGCTGACATATTTTCCCTTAGTCTTCCTTTCTCTGGGTGAAACAACTCAGCAACTTGATCCACTCTGCAGAAAGTGGGTCTCAGGTACTACTTCACCTTAGTCACCACTCTCTGAGAAGTTCTTATTTGCAAATGTTACTAATAAAAGAAAGAGAGAGGGAGGAAGTTGGGTCAGCCCTGAAGATGTGGGATACACAAAATGTGAAATTGTGGGTTCAGAGTGTTTCAGAGCTAATGATTTGAGTGAGCTATAAGAGCATTATATGGATGGTTCAAGGTAGCTTTTAGATCCTATACTTGACATTCTTATTCTGATTTAAACTTAAAAGTTTAAAAATACTCACTTGTTTTTAGACTGACCATTAATTCTCTCCCATCTACAAACTTTCCTTTATATCTCACTTCTACATTCTCCCTTCATTGAATTAACAAATCTTGGTCAGAACCTTTTGTTAAATTTCTCCTGTTTTAAATCAATTCATTTCCTATAGCTATCTATCTGCCACAGTTTTTTCCCTATACCTTCTAATAATGTAATTTTTGAAGTTATATTTCATATAAATCTGGGAAACTTCCTAGTCATCAGTATTTCTAAACACAAAGATTAAAAAGAAAAGAAAGAAGCAAGATAAGAAATAATGAAGGGAAAGAGGACAAAGATTTAATTTATTTTACATTCCAAATATATATTATTTTGTATAATATTATATTCTGTGTATAAATGCTGTGATACAGGGAATAAGAGGTGAATTATGAACATTACATTTTAAATATTTCTTTACCAGTTACTCAAACTATGATTTCTAGCACAGGACTGGATAAAGCATCGAGTCTAGGTATTTATCTTGATAATGTCTTTCAAATTTTGATTTTGTATTTGAGCAAAAACTTCTATAAACATAAGCTGATATTATATATAAGCTGATCTTAGTGATTCATAGTGAATTTGCCAAGTCTTTCTTTTTTAACAGTCTAAAAACATCTACCAGTTACGAGTTTGCTTTTCATCTTTTCTAAATGGAAACACTGCTATGCAAATACTTTTTATAAACTTGACCTTTGCATAACAAGTTCAAGCAATCCAATTTTTAGTTTATTTTTGTGATTACCTAGATTTGGTTTAGCATTTATCCTTGCTTCACAACATAAAAATAATCCATAATAACCTTATGCATTTTTTTCTTATGTAATCATGATTCGGAGTGAGTAATTTGAATTGTTCAAAGCCCTCGAAGAGTCTAGCTTGGTAATTAATTAATTAAGTAATTAACAATTAGTTATAATACTCTTTTAAATGGAGAAACATTCTTTTCTGCTGTAACCAAATTTAGCTGCATGATATTCTGAATCACTCCCATTGATGCCATTTCATAACAATTTGCTGCAATATTACCATGAGAAGTCAAGAGTTAGGAAATTAGAAAGAAAATTACCTGATTACCACAAAAGGCTTGGTTCCAATTGGAATCATCCAATCAAACAACTAAGAAATTTTATTTTCTTGGCAGCTGATACATAATTGTGCTTGATATCTTTGCCAGCTGCTGATCTGATGCTGTATGGTAATTTTCTAGCAAGGGAAGGGGAGTTTTGTAGCAGGTGTGCTATTCATTTACTTTTGTGGTACCTCCCTAAGAAACCTGAAATGTGAAACCTTGTTCCCAAACTAAGGGTCAAACAGTTCTGAAAAATAAAATCTTTATTCATTTAGACATGAAATACCACCAAGTTGGGAGATTTCAAAGGCATATATCTCCTTATCTTCCTTGCATTTCTTTAATAGGGTTTCAAAACAAACACAGTGATTTCTTAATTTACACACTTTTGAAGATACAAAGACCAGGAAAAATGTTTTGAGGAACTAATTGTAAATCTCAGCTTGGAAAATTGGATAATGAAAAAATAATATTCATCTTGATATTGTTTATATCCATAGTTAAAAGAAAGTCTGACTTCTCTTACAATGAGTTTTCAACATCTTTTACTTAACAAATTATCTTTTTTTAACATTTTTTATTGATTTATAATCATTTTACAATGTTGTGTCAAATTCCAGTGTTCAGCACAATTTTTCAGTCATTCATGGACATATACACACTCATTGTCACATTTTTTTCTCAGTGAGTTATCATAACATTTTGTGTATATTTCCCTGTGCTATACAGTGTAATCTTGTTTATCTATTCTACAATTTTGAAATCCCAGTCTATCCCTTCCCACCCTCCAACCCCCTGGCAACCACAAGTCTGTATTCTCTGTCTATGAGTCTATTTCGGTCCTGTATTTACACTTTGTTTTTGTTTGTTTGTTTTTGTTTTTGTTTTTTAGATTCCACATATGAGCGATCTCATATGGTATTTTTCTTTCTCTTTCTGGCTTACTTCACTTAGAATGACATTCTCCAGGAGCATCCATGTTGCTGCAAATGGCATTCTGTTGTCAGTTTTTATGGCTGAGTAGTATTCCATTGTATAAATATACCACCTCTTCTTTATCCAGTCACCTGTTGATGGACATTTAGGCTGTTTCCATGTTTTGGCTATTGTAAATAGTGCTGCTATGAACATTGGGGTGCAAGTGTCATCCTGAAGTGGATTTCCTTCTGGATACAAGCCCAGGAGTGGGATTCCTGGGTCATATGGTAAGTCTATTCCTAGTCTTTTGAGGAATCTCCACACTGTTTTCCATAGTGGCTGCCCCAAACTGCATTCCCACCAGCAGTGTAGGAGGGTTCCCCCTTTCACCACAGCCTCTCCAGCATTTGACATTTGTGGATTTTTGAATGACGGCCATTCTGACTGGTGTGAGGTGATACCTCATTGTAGTTTTGATTTGCATTTCTCTGATAATTAGTGATATTGAGCATTTTTTCATGTGCCTATTGATCATTTGTATGTCTTCCTTGGAGAATTGCTTGTTTAGGTCTTCTGCCCATTTTTTGATTGGGTTGTTTATTTTTTTCTTATTGAGTCGTATGAGCTGCTTATATATTCTGGAGATCAAGCCTTTGTCAGTTTCATTTGCAAAAATTTTCTCCCATTCCATAGGTTGTCTTCTTGTTTTACTTCTGGTTTCATTTGCTGTGCAGAAGCTTGTAAGTTTCATTAGGTCCCATGTGTTTATTCTTGGTTTTATTTCTTCTAGGAGAAAATTTTTGAAATGTATGTCAGATAATGTTTTGCCTATGTTTTCCTCTAGGAGGTTTATTGTATCTTGTCTTATGTTTAAGTCTTTGATCCATTTTGAGTTGATTTTTGTATATGGTGTAAGGGAGTGTTCTAGCTTCATTGTTTTACATGCAGCTGTCCACTTTTCCCAACACCATTTGCTGAAGAGACTGTCTTTATTCCATTATATATTCTTGCCTCCTTACTTAAAAAATTATCTTAATGCTTAAGTTTTGAAAATAACTTTGTACAGCAGTTTTATGTATTTATCTCTAGTTAGATTTTTAATTTAAGACTGAATACTGTTATTCTATTTTTATTCTGTCATTAAAAAACAAATTATTAAACTGAAGTTAATACTTATAAACTTAAGAAAAAAGTATTTCTTGTCGAACTCCTATTTCTGATTTCCTTAGCTGCTATTAAGACTCTGAGCACATTTTAAAAGTACTCTAAATGTGTCTTTTGTCCTTTTATGAAGTATTTTTATAGTAATAGTAAACACAAAGTATATATTTCTGTTTCTCACTGGTATGAAACATGTCATTTCACTCAGAAGATTAGTTCATACAAGTTTAATTAAGTGACTAAAACAGCTTAGAAACTTTTGCTTGAGAGTTCACATATAATAAAATTTATTTTCTTCTGTAATAAAGCCCATATATGTTTGCTGGATATTAGCTCTGACCCATAACTTTTCACGATACTCTATATAAATACTCTAGCCAAGTGGTTTTATCATGGAGGAATTGTATTTAGCATGAGTCAGAGCAACTTGGAAAAGATCCCCTATAAACTCACCAGGCTTTAGTCTCTCGTATAAAAGAATCTGGATGTGGGCAGTCCAGTGCTGTCTGGCAGCTGCTGGAAGGCATCAGGGACCAGGCTGCTTTCAGCAATCTGTTTCTCCATGCCTGTATGTGGCCCTTACCCTCAGGGTCTAAGATGCCCACTTGAGCTCCACCTGTTCTTTTGTCTTCCACGCAGCAGGGTGGTAGAAGGAGAGAAGGAGGACACGCTCCTTCTCTTTAAGGAGCGTGCAGTGATACAACACTTGTGCTTACATTTCACTGCCAAAACTTAATACTTAGCTGAAGTTGGTTTCAAAGTGAAGATGGAAAAACAGTTTTTTATCTGGTGGCATGATTGCTCTGAAATAAAATTCAGGTTCCGCAATTGAGGGAAAGCAGGAGAATATATGTTAGAACAGGTAACTAACACTCTCAGCCATATGTATGTCTATTGTCATTTGAATAAAGCCACCTTTCCATTTCTATATCTCGGTTCAGGAAACTTTCCTAAAAAGTCTTCCTCCCTTCCCAGATCATTCTTATTGACATTCTAGTCATTCTTCAGTGGCCAACTTAGTTTCTATTTCTGTTTTGTCCAACTGTCCCAGACTTAACTCAAAATTCAGATAGTAAACACAAGGCACTATAAACCTCCTAGAAGAAAACATAGGCAAAACATTCTCTAACATAAATCTCAGCAATGTTCTCCTAGGGCAGTCTACCCAGACAATAGAAATAAAAGCAAAAATAAACAAATTGGACCTGATTAAACTTACAATTTTTTAAACTTACAAGCTTTTGTACAGCAAAGGAAACCATAAGCAAAACAAAATGACAACCTACAGAATGGGAGAAAGTATTTGCGAAAGATGAGACTGACAAGGGCTTAATTTCCAGAATATGTAAACAGCTTATACAACTTAATAACAAAAAAGCAAACAACCGTATCCAAAAATGGGCAGAAGACCTAAACAAGCAATTCTCCAATGAAGACGTACAAACGGCCAATAGGCACATGAAAAAATGTTCAGTATTCCTAATTATCAGAGAAATGCAAATCAAAACTACAATGAGGTATCACCTCACACCAGTCAGAATGGACATCATTAAAAAGTGCACACATGATAAATGCTGGAGAGGGCGTGGAGAAAAGGAAACCCTGCTACCCTGTTGGTGGGAATGTAGTTTGGTGCAGCCATTATGGAAAACAGTATAACAGAGATTCCTCAAAAAACTAAAAATAGACTTAACCGTATGATTCAGCAATCCCACTCCTGGGCATGTATCCAGAGGGAACTCTAACTTGAAAAGATACATGCACCCCAGTGTTCATAGCAGCACTATCTACAATAGTCAAGACATAGAAGCAACTTAAATGTCCATCGAGAGATGGCAATCACCATTCTACTTTCTGTCTCTCGGAATTTGACTACTATAGGTTCTCATGTAAGTGGAATCATTACAGCATTTCTCTTTTTGTGACCAGTTCATTTCACATAGGAAAATGTCCTCAAGATTTATCCATTTTGTGACACCTGCACCCCAATGTTCATAGCAGCACTATTTACAATAGCCAAGACATTAAAACAGCCTAAATATTCATCAACAGATGACTAGATAAAGAAGATATGGTATATTTATACTATGGAATACTATTCAGCCATAAAAACTGACAACATAATGCCATTTACAGCAACATGGATGCTCCTGGAGAATGTCGTTCTAAGTGAAGTCAGCCAGAAAGAGAAAGAAAAATACCATATGAGATAGCTCATATGCAGAATCTAAAAAAAAAAAAAAAAAAAACAGAAATACAAAACAGAAATAGACTCATAGACATAGAATACAAACTTGTAGTTGCCTGGGGGATAGGGGGTGGGAAGGGACAGACTGGGATTTCAAAATGTAGAATAGATAAACAAGATTGTACTGTGTAGCACAGGGAAATATATACAGGATGGCTCACAGCGAAAGAGAATGTGACAATGAATATATGTATGTTCATGTATAACTGAAAAATTGTGCTGTACACTGAAATTTGACACAACATTGTAAAATGACTATAACTCAATAAAAAAAGTTTAAAAAAATTTTTTTAAATTAAAAAAAGATTTATCCATGTTGTAGCAAGTGTCAAAATCCTCTTCCTTTTTAAAAGGCTGAATAATTTTCCATTGTATGTATATACCAAATTTGATTTATCCATTCATCCATTGATGGATGCACATGTTACTTCCACCTTTTGGCCATTGTGAATAATGCTTGTATGAACGTGGGTATACTAATTTCCCTTCAAGTTCCTGCTTTCAAATCTTTTGAGTGTATACTCAGAATTTTAATTGCTGAATCATATGGTATTACTAACTTAGTTTTTCTGAGGAACTACCATACTGTTTCCCATAGTGTGTGCACCATTTTACGTTCCCACCAACAGTGCATAGGGGTTCAGTTTCTCCATACTTTCTCAACACTTGCTATTTTCTGGGTTTTGTGATAGTAGCCATCCTAATGGGTATGAGTTTGTATCAGTGGTTTTGTGGTTTTGATTTGCATTTCTCTGATAATTAGTGGTATTCAGCATCTTTTCATGTGCTTATTGGCCATTGTGTACCTTTTTTGGAGAAATGTGTATTAAAGTCCTTTGCCCATTTTTTTGAACTGGGGTGTTTGTTTTATTATTTTGAGTTGTAGGAAGTTTTTTTTATTATAGATATTAATCTCTTATCAGATATATTATTTGTAAATATTTTTTCCTGTCCTATGAGTTGCTTTTTCACACTATTGATTATGCCAGTTGATGCACTGAAGTTTTAAATTTTGATGTTTTTAATTTATCCATTTGTTGTTGTTGCTAATCTGATTCATTTTTATATCACTCTGAGAGATTGGTATTATAACCCAGTTTTATACCTGAAGAAACTAAAGCTTAGAGAATATAATTAACTTGGCCAAGTTCACACAACTACTACAAGGTGAAACTGAGTTTCCAGTTCAGTTATATCTTTCTGCTAAACCATGCAGCAGTACTTATTTAAATATTTATATTGTTACAAAATTAAGAATTAATTAGAATAAACTTTCTGTTCCATCTTGAATGTACAGATTTGTCAGTTCTACAAACATAGATTCTGATTAAATTGATTAAGAGAAACTCTTCCCCAGATGGCAGAGCTTGGACAGCCAAATGTCTTGTATATTATCTGTCTTTGGTTGACATGGGAAGTGCTTAGAATTGGGGAAAGAGAAATAGTCACACACACCTTCTGACAGACTGTCACAGAGTAACTAAGACAAGAGTTGAAGGGTTCAAACATTATGATAGTCAGGGAATGTTTGAATGTGGCAACAGTTCCATTGTATGAGATGGTCTCTAAAATTTCAGTCAACGGTTTATAGAATTGCTAAAGACAGTTGGGTGTACAGCCTTCTCAGTAAATAAGAGTGAGGAAGAATTTAGTTAAAATTAAAAGTAACTTTGCACAGACACCATAAAGAATGCTTCCCCCCACCCCTTATTTTCTGAACCATGAATTTTAATGTAGAAGGAACCCAAGGTCATTAGCCAACCTAAAATGGAACCCTCATAACAAAGCATAACTTGAATCTATTTCTTGTAAACTCCTTTCTACTCTGGAAGGAAACTGGAAAAAATTAAAGGATCCTCCTTTAGATTTATATATCTTTTCAGCACATCATGAGTTTCTTATGAATTTTATTCTGGATATAAGAGAAGCAAAACATTGCAATAAAGACATAAAAGCTTCCAACATATATAAAAGGCAATATTATATAATTTCAGAAAGGAAAGTCTACATTATAAAGGGTAGTAAATTTGGGTCATGTAGTCTGGCAACATCTGTTTTTAAATCTGCATGTACTTTGATCAACAAACTCACTTTTCATAAGCTTATCATTTAACAACAAAGGGAGCAGGGGGCCTGCAAACTATTCTAATGCCCATCACTAATAGAATGATTGAATCAGTGCATTTATACAATGGAAAATTATAGTGTTATTTTAAAAATAAATCTTATATATATGAACTTGAGAAGATGATGCTTTTGCTCAATTAAAAATAATAAGTTGTAGAAATGTATATATATTTACCCTATCAGGAGCTCAGAATGGGGTGTGGAAGGGTGACAGTGGGATGTATACTAGTTACTTTAGGACTGGAGGAGAAGTTGAAGGAGATATGATCCATGTCTTTGAATTTCACAGCGATTTTTGTTGCAACAGCTAAGTACCACTTTGTAGTTTTTTAATCTAGTAAAGAAAAAAATGTGAAGTTCTGGTCAGACCTCAAAAAATATAATTTCTAAAATCAAATTCTAGGCAATTGAATACCCTTTCCTTTCCCAAAAGACACTTAGTCATCTAATCACACAAAAGGGAAAAATTTTTTTACTTTGAGTGAAATAGATAACTTGAAAACAGTTTTTAAAGGTCATGGACACTTAACTCTAACTTGAGTAAGAGAGGGAAAGAATAAGCCTAACGTATTCCAAAATAAACTTTCTACCATGAATTTAAGAAATGTGATTATTGGTTAGCCATCTCTGTAGGAAGGCAGAACTACTGAATGGAGCTGACCCGAAGCCCTGCAGTTGGACTGCTTGGATTCAAATCCTATCTGACACTCACTTGCTGTGGAGTATTGATTCATTACTTAACCTCTCTTGAGGCCTTCATCTGCTCACCTATAAAGTAACAAATAATTCCCTTAGAATAGTGCCAGGCCCATAATAAGTTCTCAATAAACGAGTTCGATGCTTTGCTATAGGATTCAATTTTTGCCTTCCAGTAGCCCATAGTGAAGCTGGGACACAAACTTCTAAAAATTAGCTAACGAAGATTTCTTCTGCAAAGGATCACAAATATTTTTTATTCTCCCCCAAGTGGTATGATCTGTAGCAGCTTGGAGATCAGCCAAGGGCTATGAATACATATAACCACTTTGACTGTCATCGTTGGCATTAGTCTGAAAAGAGAGCGAGTTTGAGAAGAGGAAGATGACTGTTTTCCTTCAAACCTGGAAGCAAGCACATGGTATGTTCAGAAAAGGAGAAATGAGTTTTTAAATCTAAATTACTTTCATATAAATTATAATAATAAATCAATATAAACTAGTATGATTTGAACAAAAGGATGATGACTGTGGGACTAGAATGAACATAGAGGGAACATGGAACATTAATTCCATGAGAAGACCAAGTAATGAAAAATTGTCTGGCAATCCAGATAAATACCCAAACTGTTTCCAGTCTATTTAGGCTAATGACATCTGCAGAACAAACTATATGTAACTACTCTTTTGATTATTAACAATAAATGATGGCATAAAAATAATTAATAAACTCTTTTTCCTATCACAAAGTCAAAGGAAGATTCATCATTCAGAAGCTACTGAATTCTAGTCTCAAGGATTAGACTAATTTCCTAGGGCTACCATGACAAAGTATCCCAGACTGGGTGGGTGGCTTAAACAATGGAATTTATTTTCTCACAGTTCTGGAGGCTAGAAATCCAAGATCAATGTGTTGATAGGATTGATTTTATTAGGCCTTCTCCTTGGCTTGTAGATAGCCATCCTCTCTCTGTGTCTTCATATGGTCTTCCCTCTATGCCTATCTGTGTCCAGATTTCCTCATTTTATAAGGATACCAATGATTTGGATTAGGGCCCACATCAGTGACTTCATTTTAACTTAATTACCTCTTCAAAGACCCTATCTTCAAATACAATCACATGCAGAGATACTGGGGTTTCGGACTTTAATATATGAACTTGGGGGGATACAATTTAGCCCATAGCAAGATCAAAGAAAAGATTTTACTCTAATCTTAATGATAGACTATGCTCTCAACCAACCCACTTTCAATGCATTTAGTGCCATTGTAACTATTAGGAATAATATATAGTAAGGTTTTTAATAAAGGGGCCTTACTAAAAGCCAAGAGATCTTAAAAAAAAGGGGGAAATTCTTTTTAACAGCCTTTATAAACATTCTTTGCCTAACACCTGCTTAACAAGAGCCTTAGTCTTGTTTCAGTGTTTTTCTTTTTTGCAGTAATTAAATATTCACTGAACTTATTCACAGAATATTTAAACTTGTCTTTTTTTTCCTCATTGTTCCATGTAAATTATATGCCTTGAAAAAATCATCCTCCAGTTGTAAAATTAAGTACATCTTTTCTGTATCTTGTCAATCTTATTTTCCCAGTATGTTATTCCAGTCCTACTGCTTTCAGTTTTTGGTTACAATATTAGACAGTGTCCAGTAAAATAACCACACAAGTAGTCATAATTTCCTTCACAAATTGAGTCTTACGACAATAAAAAAAAAAAATGACTAGAGAAAACTTAGTTGCTTAAAGCTGTACCCACTAGCTGGTTTTAATTATACCAAAGCAAATTTTAGTCCTTGAGAAAAATATTTGTTTTCATAGGTGTTACACAAATTCAGTGAGCAAAGACTATACTATCCTCCCTGAGAAATACCTGGTAAAGAAAAAATAAGGATTGTTAGAGTATTCTCATAGGTTTAATTCTTACAGAGTAGACTCAGAAAAGGACAGAATGGGATAAAATCCTCAAATGACCTCATGGAAACTCTCTTTTCCTAAGGACAGAGTCTACAGACTCAGTCGGCATTCAGGAGGGTTCTGTAGGTTCAGAAGGTGGGCAGTACTAGCTAAGCAAACATGTTCTGCAGTTGAAGAGACTTTGTACAATAATTCTGTTATGTGTGAACACCTTCAGCAATTTTTTTTCTTTTTACTGAAAGTAGTAATTGAATTATGCACCACAGTGAACAAAGAGTTTTGTTATGTGGTAGAATTTTAAGAGTAACCCTAGTCTACTATTAAAGTAAGAAAAATTACCTGACTGCCCCTTCCACTCTAACCTGCAACCCATACCCCAAGACATCACTTTATAGGCTTTCCTCATCTTAAATGCAAAGGTGGCAAGGGTCAAAATGTCCAGTTAGATGGACTTTTCCAGAGTTGGAAATATAAAGCAGGAAACTAGGCAGGAATCTTAAAAGTTGTGTCAGTTGGCATGAAAATGTGGCTGTTCTCTCTAAAGAGACATAAACACTAATCAGTGGAATTTAACAAAAAGCTATTGAGTATCTAATGACATGGTTGTGACTATGCTAGATGTAGTTGGTCATTAAGACACAGTTCCTGCCTCCAAGGAACTCAGACCTAACAAAGGGGATAGATACAGAACTAAATAACACAGTAAAGTGAAATGTTAAGATAACATTAAAAATAATACAGAAACAGGAAAGCAGTTAATTTTGCAGGAATCTGGAACACTAAGAAGTGATAAATGAGTGGGCTGTGAAGAATGAGTAAGACTATATGGACAAAAGAGATGTGAAAGTGCCATTCTTGGCCAGGGGAATAGCTGGCACAATGATGCAGAAGTATAAAAGCTCAGATGTGTATAGGGAAGAGAATGCCCTAGTGGAGCTAGGGTCTATATCACAGAATGCATGCAAGAGAGCTTGAGATGAGATTGGAGGGAGAGACCCAGTTGTGAGAGACTTATTACTAGGGTAACGGACTGAGCCTATGAGACTGGGGAAAAGAGCTAGTTACTATAGGATCAGAAACCTACACGCTGTAAGCCAAATTGTTTTTATGCTTCATACATCTTTCTGTGCTTGTGTCTTTATTGTTATGGTTTTGTGTTTGCTTAATATTTGGAAACTCCATGCTGTAGTAATTGTAATAAAGATAACTAAAAGATGAGTTTCCCTTTTGTGCTTGAATCAGACCTTTAAAGAAACAGCAGAGTAGCCCTGGAGAATGGCTTGATGGTAATGAAAGTGACTGGAATAAGAGAGCCCCAAGATAAAGATAAATTCAGGAGAACAAAGAAGCAGCTGCTTGTTCATCTGCCCTCCTCTTCCAAGATGATCTCCTTTCAGTAGCAAAATCCATGGAGGTTCTGGGTTTTGTTTTTAATTAGGGAAGCTGTTCCTTCAGCAGCTAATATTATATGATTCAGCTATCACACATTTAATAAGAATTGAAGTACAGAAAAATCTTTATACTCAAAGAAATTTAATAATTGAAGAAATCATCAGAATAATATATGCAAATTGGCCACTTAGATTGAGTTATTATAAAGATATCATGGAGATCTGGTTGACTGTTTATCCCAAGTATCTGGGGATTCTTTTAATCTGCAGACCTTAAAACAATATGATTATTCAGATCCCATAGATCTTTGGAAGATAAATAATGCCAGCTCCCAAATACTCATAGGAATAATGAAACAAGTGCAGTGCTAATTCTAGGCTTCAGTAAAGCCTTATTACTAATGACCAAGACAATATCAGTGTTCCCCTCAGCTTTAGATAGGTTCATTCCTAACTATAGTAACTTTTCTTAGATCATCTGCTTTACAAAACTTACAATCACAAATTCTTTCTCTGTTCTCTTTGAAATGTATACAAATCGCCTTAGTAGCCTCTTATTAATTTTGCAATCTAGGGAATGTCTTTCTCAAAGACCTGACAGTCAACATGTTGAAACATATTTACCAAGGAAGATAGTACCCCTATCTCCCAGAGTCTGTAGGAGGATTAGAGCCTACCCTCAGTGGGTATCTTTCTCCAAGAAATAAAACTTCCTTCTGTCATAAAGATGTGAGAAAGTTTACTTTTTCTTTGGGTTAGGCCAATTAGAAGATACAGGTGGTCCATGATTCCCCTCATGCCAGCTCTTAAAAATTCTATAGCCCTTTGTTCAGTGAAGTTGAGTTCAGTCTCTCTCCCCTGTTGCAGTATTCTTGAGGAAAAGCCTTCCTTACTTGTTTGGCTTTGTCCAGTGAGATTTTTTTTGAGATTAATGACATCAAAAGCTATTGAAATATTCCTGCTATGCTATGTTTCCAATCAGTGATGGCTTTTTGCCTTCATTATGTGATGTTTCATGGCAGAAATTTAAAAATCAACCATTAAGTTTTTCACAGAATTTCTGTCTGAGGTAGTAGATTGTGGTGATAAACTTTTTGCAGAGAAAAAGTCAAAATTGAGATTATTCAAAGTTGACAATAAAATTGGGTCAAGATTCCAATTAAGAGATTTTAGAATATTATTAAATTCTTTGACCTTTGATTACAAGACTAGAAAGCAAAGCTTGTAATTTCATTCTTTAACATGTATCTTCCAGTTTCCCTGGCACAACTTACTGAAGAAACTGCTTCTTTTCCATTGTATATTCTTACTCCCTTTGTTGCAGATTAATTGACCATAAGTACATGGGTTTATTTCTGGGCTTTCTGTCGTGTTCCATTGATCTATGTGTCTGTTTTTGTGCCAGTACCATACTGTTTTGATTAGTGTAGCTTTGTAGTATGGTCTGAAGTCAGGGAGCATGATTCCTCCAGCTCCATTCTTCTTTCTCAAGATTGTTTTAGCTATTTAGGGTCTTTTGTGTTTCCATACAAATTTTAAAATTTTGTGTTCTAAACATTCTGTGAAAAATGCCATTGATAATTTAGTAGGGATTACATTGAATCTGCAGATTGCCTTGGGTAGTATGGTCATTTAATAACACTGACTCTTCCAATCCAAGAACATGGTATATCTTTCCTGCTGTTTTTTTGCTGTATTCAACTTCTTTCATCAGTGTCTTATAGATTTGGGGGTACAGATCTTTTACTTCCTTAGGTGGGTTTATTCATAGGTATTTATTCTTTTTGATGCAATGGTAAATGGTTATTTCCTTGATTTCTTTCTGATATTTCATTGTTAGTGTATAGAAATGCAATAGATTTCTGTGTATTAATTTTTTATCCTGCAACTTTACCAAATTCACTGATAAGCTCTACTAGTTTTCTGGTGGCATCTTTAGAATTCTCTATGTATATTATCATGTCATCTGCAGACAGTGAGTTTTACTTCTTCTTTTCCAATTTGGATTCCTTTTATTTCTTTTTCTTCTTGGATTGCTGTGACTATGACCTCCAAAACTATGCTGAATAAAAGTGGTGAGAGTGGACACCCTTGTCTTGTTTCTAGTCTTAGAGGTAATGCTTTCAGCTTTTCACTGTTGAGTATGATGCTAGCTATGGATTTGTCATATATGGCCTCTATTATGTTGATGTATGTTTCCTCTATACCCGCTTTCTGGAGAGTTTTTATCATAAAGTGTTAAATTTTATTAAAAGCTTTTTCTTCATCTATTGAGATGATCACATGGTTTTATTATTTAATTTGTTACTATGGTGTGTCACATTGATTGATTTGTAGATATTAAAGAATGTTCTCTAATACTATATACAAAAATAAACTCAAAATGGATTAAAGACCTAAATGTTAAGACTGGATACTATAAAACTCTTAGAGGAAAACATAAGTAGAACACTCTTAGACATAAATTGCAGCAATACTTTTTGGATCCATCTCCTAGAGTAATAGAAACAAAACCAAAAATAAACAAATGGGACCTAATTAAACTTAAAACCCTTTGTACAGCAAAGGAAACCATAAACAAAACAAAAAGACAACCTACAGAATGGTAGAAAATATTTGCAAATGATGTAACTGATGAGGGATTAATTTCCAAAATATACCAACAGCTCCTACAGCTTAATATCAAAAAAACAAACAACCCAACCAAAAAATAGGCAGAAGACCTAAATAGACGTTTTTCCAAAGAAGACATACAGATAACCAACAGGCACATGAAAAGATGCTCAATATTAATATTATTTGAGAAATACAAGTCAAAACTACAATGAGGTATCACCTCACACCAGTCAGAATGGCCATCATCAAAAAATCTACAAATAATAAATGCTGGCAAGGGTATGAAGAAAACGGAGCTCTCCTACATCATTGGTGGTAATATAAATTGGTGTAGCCAGTATGGAAAACAACGGAGTTTCCTTAAAAAAAAAAAAATAGTGTTACTATATGATCCAGCAATTCCACTCCTGGGCATATATCCAGAAGAGACAAAAGCTCTATTCAAAAAGATACATGCACCCCAATGTTTATATCAGTACTATTTACAATAGCCAAGACATGGAAGCAACCCAAGTGTCAACAGATGAATGGATAAAAAAATGTGTGGTATATATACACAATTGAATATTACTCACCCATAAAAAAAAGAATGAAATACTATACTTTGCAGCAACATGGATGGACCTAGATAGTACCATATTCTGTGAAATAAGTCAGACAGAGAAAGATAAGAATCACATGATATTACTTATACATGGAATCTAAAAAAAAAAATACAAATTTATTTATGAAACAGAAAAAAAAACTCAGAAATAGAAAGCAAACTTATGGTTACCAAAAGGGGAAGCCAGGGAGGGATAAATTAGAAGTTTTGGATTAACAGATACACACTACTATATATAAAATGGATAAATAACAATGACCTACTTTATATCACAGGGAACTGTATTCAACATCTTGGGATTAACAGATACACACTACTATATATAAAATGGATGAACAACAAAGACCTACTTTATAGCACAGGGAACTGTATTCAACATCTTGGGATTAACAGATACACACTACTATATATAAAATGGGTGAACAACAAGGACCTACTCTATAGCACAGGGTACTGTATTCAACATCTTGTAATAACCTATAATGGGGGAAAGAATTTGAAAAAGTGTGTGTGTGTATATATATATATATATATATATGGAATATATACATATATATACACACACGTATATAACTGAATCACTTTGCTGTACACCAGAAACTAACACAACATTGTAAATCAATTATACTTTGATTAAAAGAAAAGAAAACAAAGATTCTGTGTGATCTGATTTGGAAAGATAACCAATGCTACTTCCTCTTTTAGTTAGAAAGGCAGCTCTGGAGAACTTGCAAGGAGTCACAAGGAATTGTAGAGAGAGAACAGCAGTGTTGGGTTTAGAGAGACTTCAGATTGAATTGTAGCTCCACCACTGATTTTATGTGTGACTTTGGGCAAATTTCTTCCTTTTCTTTAAAAAAGAAGATAATCATACTCCCTTGACCAGGGGGTTGTATGAGTTGTATTTGAAAAAATGTAAGTGAAGTCAATGGTGGCTTTATCACCTTCTTAGGCCACCTAGGGCCTTAGACAGCTGTGCAGTAATGCAGTGCTTACCATCTAAAAGGGCATTGGCAGGAGGTACCAGGGCAGAGACAAAGACTCTTCCAGTTGGAACTCTGCCCTCACCACCTCCCTGCCTTCCTAGAGTGATGGGAGTCTCTTTGCCAGCCTCCTGTCATCATTTGTAGTTGGAGCTCACCCCTTAGCAAGGAGCCTGACTGGAGCATCTGCCTGGCTGTACCAGGTAATTGGCTCTCTTCTCTCTTCACCCATGAGAACAAATGCTTCAAACTGTCTTGAGCACAGGAGGAAAACCAAGCCCAATCATTAACTACACATTAACATGTTTAATCCACTGTGAAAGGTTATAGAAAAGCTTTGTTTTTGAGCTGATTCTACAAGCGCACATACACACACACACACAAAACAAAATCAAACAAAAAGCCTGATATAAGCAAATAAGAGTGTTCTTCAACTTCTTAATTTTTTGAAAAACTGAAAAAAAACAGATTCTAAAACTTTTATATCTAAGTAGAGGAACATATCATTCTTCTAATATCAGTAGAAGGATAAGAGGTGGATGTGGGGTGGTACAAATTGCATTTCAACCCTAATTCTCATATAAATTCCATTTATTCTTTAATATCTGGTGAAAATCACCTGGAAAGTATTGGTATCTTCCCGGAATCTCATCAAGCTACAGATACTGATGAAAACCAGTTTCATGATATCAGCATGGCCCTTAGGACATCTCATTTAAAACTTAACGGAATACTATTTTTATTAAATGTATTTGGGGAATCTCTTCCCTGTTTAATTTTTATTCTTCCATGTTTTTAATCTTAGAGATTTTCTATTAAAATTTGCCTGTGAAACTGTACAGAAAGTGGTCATATGTATGAGTCAAGTCACAGATTTGACTTAGAAACCATCTAGGTTTGGACATTTTTTATTTCCTGATTCACGGAGCAATTCTGAACTCCCAGTTAACTGATAGTATACAACTTTCTTTAAGGCATCTTCAGTCCATTTTCTTGATCTTATATCTTTTGACCTCCACTCACATGACTTTGCTTTTCTTGTGGTAAAATAGATAATAACATGAAGTTAACAAGGAGGGCAATATCTGTGCTGATTATTCAGAGAAGCAAAATATTTTTCATCTTTGTACATTTGTTGGAAGCAGAAGTAATTTTCCCTTCATTTCCATAAATACAGTAAATCTGATTATTAATCAGAATGATAGACCATAAGTTACAAAGCAAACTAAATGTCATCTGCCCTTATGTAATACTCCAAACTTCTTGCGAACTTTTTGTTTACTAATTGATAAACTGAATTTAATTTTATACTGAATTTAATTTTAAAGCCCAGTTTGACTTAAATTTAGATACATCTCAGATGTATATGTAGAAAAATGGTTTTACCATGTTTAACTATAGACAAAATGCAATCAACGAAAGATGTAATATAGAATGTATAACAGAATGTATCCCTGTTTCTAAGAAGATGGGCCAGAAAGACAGTGTTTTCTCTATTCCTGTATGGGAAGCACTTCAGATTCTGTCTCCCTCAGCTTTTTCCTACAAATCATGGGGAATTCATTTTCAGTTATCCTGCCCAGTATACAATCTGAAATGCTCAAAGACAGTATTTTTTAACTTCAAAGTTGAGTGATAAATATTTAATGGGCAATAGGGGGAAATTAAGGCAACACAAAAGAACAGTAACTAGAAGGGATAAGAAAAGAGTAACAAACGTGTTAGCACATATAATCCTGAAGCTTTTGAACTTCTCTACTCGTGGCACCACTAACACATGAAGGTTGGTTCCTATTGCTCTCCATGACCTTGGTTCTAAGCAACTCTCCTTGTACCTCAGTTTGAATGGCTTCCAAACATGCCAGTTATTTACTTTTGCTACCCACTTTTCTTTTACTACTTACTTCTGAGGAAACTGTTGTGTTACCTGTAACAATAAATGTAGTGTTATTTACCTCAGAGTTCCTCAGTCCTGACACTATTGATATTTTGGACCAGATAACACTTTGTGTGCACTGTAAGATTTTTAGCAGCATATTTGGCCTCTACCTACACTAGGTGATATAGCACCACCTTTCCCAAATCTTAATTAAAATGTTTTCAGAAATTGCCAGATGTCCCCTGGTAAGCAAGATCAAGTGCCTCATTTGAAAACCACTGGTTTATACTAACATTTGTTTATTTATGCATCAATTCATTCAGTAAATGTCTATCAGATGCATGCTGTGTATCAAGCACTAGAGTAAAAAAGTAGGAAAGATACAGTGCTTGCCCTCTCCTGTCCTGAAGTCTAGTTATCAATGTGGACAGGAAAACTATCAATTACAATTTAGTATATAAAATATTACCATAGAGGTAAAAACAAAGTGCTACTAGAGCATAGTGAAAGACACCTAACCCAGTTTGGGGCATCAAGGCTTTCATAAAGGAAGGGGCACTTAAGCTGACAACAAAAAGGTGAGTGGAAATTGGCCCAGTGAAAAATTTAAAAGGGACAGAGTATTCCAGGCAAAGAGGACAATTAAGCAAAAGCCTGTAGGTGAGAAAGCAGGTCAGCATTACTGGGGCACTGAAAACTATAAGCAAGGATCATGTCACGTGAGGTCCTATGTTTCATATTAAAGAGTTTTGACTTTATTCTAAGGATAGTGGTGAGCTATGCTCTTGCTCTTCAAAATGATGACTCTGACACAGGAGCCATGACTTTTGTAACTTCAGATAACTGTTCTTCTGATGTCAGTCAGTCCTTGAATGCTATGCTAGCCCCAGACTTCTCCAGTTTCTCCACTCTTTCACCACGTAAAAGATAGAAACCATCAATCTTCCAGGTCTGTCTATGAAAGGATGAGAAATTATCTCTGTAATGAAAACTAAAACTAGCCTACATTTTCCCACTGTTACCTAAGTAACTCTAAACTCTAAAGATATTCTATGTGGTTATAATTAAATGGTACAATTGGCTAAGATGCTTCCTCCCCTGGATAAAGCTTGGCTGGACACAACCAGTTTTTGCTCCTTGAATTTTCATTTCTGATAATTTCATGAAGAACACTCCTATTTTTTCTAATCTTCCACCAATTTATGATGGACACATTTTTTTCCATAAGGATATTATTATATTCTCTCAGATTAAATTTTGTTTGTGTACACTAAATCAGTTAATACTCAAATAAGTTAAGAAAATAAAACAAGTATATAGTTAATTTGCCATTTATAAATGAAACTAAGAAAGAAGCAAATCAAAAGCAAGTTTGGAAAAAGTCTACTGACTTCCCCTCTCCAAGCGTTGATGTTGTATCTTGTTATATTTGTCTAGAATTCAGTTGGGAAGTTCTGAATCATAAGGACATATTTTTTAAATTAAGTATCTAATACATTCATTACATAGCACTGGATTTGGTTCTTTGTGTGAATTTAAAATATTAAATACACAAGTGATGTTTATTCAGTATACCACACAACTAAAGGAGACATTTAGCATGAGAGAGAAAACAACTTGATGTGAATTTGAGTAATATTGAGTCACTAACAAGAAAGTCAAATGAATGTTCAACATACTGGGAGAATTTTTTTTTTTTGTCAAGGAGTAATTACGTTTTAACAGAATGTGATTTTGATTGAGTCAGTTTGGAATTTGAAGGATGAAAAATTGGTAGTACTTCTTTGCTATTAACTATCCTTACTCAAAGCAAAGCTTTGTAGAATATGTCTATTTGCACATAAATAAGTTTGAATTCATATCCTCTTTATCATCTGTTCAACTACAGCATGAAACAGGGAGAAAGAGAGCTCTGGTCAAAATAAAGCAGAGATGAACTTTTCCATCCAGCTCTATAAAAAGTCATCTTTACATCTAGAGAAGTGGGTCTGGGACCTTTATCTTTGACCCTTAGCACACTTCAAAGCAATTCTTGTCAATTGATTTTTCTCTTATAGGTAAAAAATTTCCTGGAGTTTTAAATTCCTATAAATTCTTTGTCTTACATTTTGAATTCTGAATGTTTAGAAGGCCTTTCAAGTACTGGAAACCTAACCTTCCCCTGAAGCTCTTATTATTTCTGTCTAATTTTCTCTTCAGAAATAAATTTAAATATCACTGCAAGGTCCTTAAAAATGAACACCTATATGACACTTTTATCATATTATCTGTTGTCTAGGTTTTAGAAAGTATCTCATCCTCTCTAAGTGGTTATATTTGAATGTATAATTAAGATTATAAAACCTACTAGAGGAGGATTGGAATTTAATTCTTTGTTCCTAATATTTAAATTTTCAATGGTATTTAACAAAAGTTAAGTAATAATTTAAAATGATAAATTTTAATGATTTTTGTCATAATTGTATTATTATAATTTTAAAATTTAGCATGATTAGATCTGATTCTGAGAGAGAAAAAGAAGAAAGGATAAGAAATAAAGAAAAAGAAAGAAAAGATGAAGGAAGGAAGGAGGAAGGGAGAGAGAAGAATGGAGTAAAGAAGGGAATATGGATGGGAGGGAAGGAGGGAAGAAAGGAAAGAAATTACAGTTAATGTAATTTATAGAAGCTACAATGTGACAGTCTCCATTGAGATTTTTGGATCAGTGAATAATGCAAGAGTGAACAGATCCCAGGCCAAAAACAAAATATAATCTGAGAGAATATAATAATATCCTTATGGAAAAAAATGTGTCCATCATAAATTGGTGGAAGATTAGAAAAAATAGGAGTGTTCTTCATGAAATTATCAGAAATGAAAATTCAAGGAGCAAAAACTGGTTGTGCCCAGCCAAGCTTTATCCAGGGGAGGAAGCATCTTAGTCAATTGTACCTAGAGTTCTACAATCTCATGAGAAATTATCTTCCTTTCAGGGAGATGGATATATCAGACTAAAAATTTTGTATCTAAATCTCAGTGCTCTGATTCTGATTCCAAGTGGATGTGCCTAGAGGTTAAGAATACTTTGATGCCAACATTCATGACTATTAGTATATTAATATTTCTATTCTGTTCAATCTCACAAGTCTGAGTAATGGAAGTCCATCATATCACGGGTTAGCACATCCACTCTGAGTGACTACACAAGATTTAGGATTACATATTTAGCAAGATAATAAATACCACCTGTGAGTCCTCTTGGCTGATAATCAGCCAGCCTTTCTCAAGTGGATACCTTGACCGTGGTATTGGCTATTTGTTCTTTCCATTCAAAATTTCTACAACTAAAATTCACTCATTTCTTGTGAACATTAAACAATATGTGAAAATCATAAATACAAATAATATGTATATCCTTTCTGAATATAGTCATAAGCGATGATGTCAATTTACTCATTCATCTGTTTCATAGGCGCAACTCCCTCTTGTGCACCAGATTCTTTGGTAAATACTGGAAATGTGCCATTACCACCTTGAAACAGTTGACAAACTAGCAGAGGAGTCAGAAATGTGCATAAATGTGATATAGTGAAAAACTAAGGAGAGGGGGATCAAGATGGTGGAGTAAGAGGACATGGAGCTCACTTCCCCCCACAAACACATCAAAAATACAACCACATATGGAACAATTTTTACAGGAAACTAACCGCAAACTGAGCAAAGAACTCCTATACAACTAAGGCTACAAGGAAGATTCCCATGTATTTGGGAAAGATAGGAAGAAAAGCATTGGGTGAGGACCTGTGCCCCTGGGAGGGAACTAAGAGGAAAGGGAAGATCTCACAGGGGACATTTGCTCTGGAGAGTGAGTGGGGTGAAGCCACAGAGTAGGCATCTCAATCCTGGGTCCAGCAGGGAGGAGACAGGCCCCCTTGACTGCCTGGAGAACCACTGGGACAGACAGAAAGACTGGAGAGCCCTACACTCCACTCGTGAGGAGTGCGCAGATGCTGGCTTGCCACCAGACAGGGCAGAGAGAGGTCTGCCCTAGCAGCTGCTGCCTCACTAGGCTCCTCAGTCTGAGCTTGGGTGAACACCCAGGCCCCACTCACTCCACACCACAGCTGGGCACTGGATCTAGGGCAGCCCGCTCCTGGGAAAAGACTTGATTTAGGGACCCAGAGGTAACCCCAGGGGCCCAGGGTGTAGTCCAGGTGGGGCAGCAGTGGCCATTGTTGGTACTTACTCAAACAGCACCAAGAAGCAGCCCAGACTTCTGATGGTAGTGCAGCCACTTCAATTTCTGCATCCACAGTGCCACAATCCCCAGCAGCAGCTCAGTGAGTGCTCTGACCCCGTCCACTCTGTGCCAAAACCTTATACTAGATCTGGGATGAGCACAACGGGGAGAGACCACAACTTTGGGCTTCGTCGAAACACTAATTCAGAAAGATACATGCACCCCACTGTTCATAGTGGCACTATTTATAATTCCAATATACGGAAGCAACCTAAGTGCCTATCAACAGAAGATCAGCTTAAGAAGATGTAATGTATACATACAATGGAAAATTACTCAGTCATGAAAAGGAATGTAATACTGCCACTTTCAGCAGCATGGATTATTAACAAAGAGAATATTATGCTTAGTGAAATATGTCAGACTAAGAAAGATGAATACTATATGATATCACTCATATGTGGAATCTAAAAAATAATACAAATTAATGTATAATGCAAAACCAAGTTTACTATATCTGTGGTTACTGAAGAGAAGATAGAAGTGGGGAGGGACAAATTAGGGGTATGAGATTAACAAACTACTATCTATAAAATAGATAAGCAACAAGGATATACTGTATAGCACAGGGAGTTATAGTCATTATCTTGTAATAACCTATAATGTAATATAATCTGCAAAAATACTGAATCACCATGCTGTACACCTGAAACACACAATATTGTAAATCAGCTATACTTCAATAATTAATTATAAAAGAAAAATACTATAATGGTGATTTATAGAAGTGAAATTGAAGCAAATGGAGAGAAGACTTACTTCTGCATGTTAAGGAGAGAGGTTGGTCCTATAATTTAAAATAACCAAGAGATTTTACCAAATATTCTTTCTCATTTTGTACCTTTTTCGTTGTCTCTCATTGTCTCATATCATGTGGCAATGATATGTATAAACCATACTTACAGATTCTCTAATTTATGAGTGATTAGCCCAGATATTTTATATGCAAAGATTTTCATTTAGGAAAAACCTTTTTTTGAGGGTAAAATTTATCTGTTATGTAAAATTGGCAATAGCCTGTGAACCCCACTCTCACAGTTTTTTGCATCCACTAATTTGCATTGGAAATAATTTGCTACTGGCAAAAGAACTCAGCTGTGTTCACAATTGGAACTCGGATATATTTCTAATATAATCCACAGGAAAGCACGATGTCTGTTTTGTTCACCATTATCTCCATAGGAGCTATAATAGTGCCTTGTATGTATAAGGTGTTTGATATAACCTATAGAAGACATGCATAAATATTTAAGCATGTCCATACCTCCTTAAGATACTGAGTACTCAGTGTGATAGAAGGTTGAAGCTATACCTTGTCTTTTGGGAACTTATCTAGGCAAAATTATTTATACACAATAATTAGGTTATTTTGTCAAATATAAGTAGTCTCTAATAATGAGAGATAGATAAAAGCCATAGGTCTTTGCACTCAAAATCTCTCAATGTATCTCATTCCAATGAGAGTAAGCCTCATTGAATTCTGCAACACATGCAAACATACTAGCAAACAAGCACAGAAATAGTTGTCTCAGTTCTCTGACCTTTTATGAACTCCAACTAGCACCTTCCTTGAAAGGTTCACTTGAGAGAATTGTAGCAATATTTTTGCAGCAGGTGTCAGCTAAATATCTAGTCAAAAGTAGAAGATAAAATCCTCTCAGTTAATGGCTGCATGTGGAGACAAATAGGACCCTAGACCTAGGGCACAACCCTGAAGAGTCTGTGCTAGGGTTTCTCAACCTTGACACCACCAATATTTTGGGCTGGATAATTCTTTTGGGTGGCATGGGGGTAAGAAGGTTCTGTACATCATAGCATTTTAAGCAACATCCCTAACATCTACCTACTAGATGTCAGTAGCAGCATCTCCTCCCAATTGAGATAACCAAAAATGTTGCCATTGTCAACTTGCAAAATTGTCCTTTAGTTAAGAACCACTGGTCTAGGTTGCTTGGCTCACTGAACACCTAGTCTCTTTTTATGTATGTCAGAGATACCTATGCAGTATTTCTACAACCCCTATGTCTTGAACACTCTCATTTCACCAATGAAAAATCAGTTCAACATCCCGTATGCTATCATTAGGACACCTACTAGTACTGATCTAGATGCAGATAGTGGGAGAGCTAGTAGCAAGTGCCTCTGGAGAACACTCTCCTGATTAGATTATTTCAAATGCTGAATAGCTACTTGTTTAGAGTGTATGCCTGATTAGAGTATTTCAAATGCTAACTAACCTTTTATTCCCCGACTTCAAATAAGATTAACACTTGTCTAATTTAGACCGTAGGTTGGTGGTATCCACATCCACTTTACTGAGGCAGACACTGGGAAACTTAAAGGCTGAATTCTCAGGGGAAAATAATAAAGCTGATAGCGATAATGCAAACTTGTTGAACAATACAAGCACACATGCTGTGATTCTTTTGGGAGAATATCTGAGACGTAGCATGTTTTACATCTTCTCTCCCTGAGTCTTGCCCAATTAAAATGATTTTGCTGGTGCACAAGCGTATTCATTATAGCAGGTTTTCAGTTCAAGGAATGAATTATGGGTAAAAAAATTTTGCAAATATATAAAGTAAATATTTGGACAGTGAGATTTGAGTTGTGGAGGGTATCTTTATTTGGGATCCCTTTACCCTGAGGACTGATAAATATCTCCCTATCACCAGCTTAAATGGTAAAATTTAGAGGCAGTTGTAGATTATTTCAGTTTCAGTTTTAGTTATGTTTAGCCAGAGTGAAATGATGATTATGCTGACAAAAAACAGCTAGTCTCTATCCATGATTGGATATTCTGGGGACATTTTTATGTGTACAAAACACAGGCAAAAATAGGACAAACCAAATCAAGTGAAGCCAGTTAATTAACTATAGCCCCATGGAAATGTTTTACATAAATTATTCCCCTGGGCAGGGTGACAGAGGTTTTATGCTTGACACACTGAGAAAAAGAAAGAGGGAATTAAGAAATAAGACAAGAAGGGAAAAGAGGACAATTGACACATTTTTCAAGGCAGACACCCCTCCCACACACACTGTTCTCCATCTCTGGACAGTTTACTGAGACTTCCTAGTCCACCCATGAAGGAATTAGAAATGTGAAAGATCTAGGTGACCCAGAGGCCTTATCCTTGAGAATGTGCTAGTCTATGGACAACAGAGGCAGCTCCCACCTAGAAAAAAACCCAGTTGAAATCTCAGGGTAAACTGAAACAAATTCTACCCAATATATAGTTTACCCTCATATACCACCATTAAAGTATACTAACTTCTTAGGATGTAGGGAGAATTACATACCCCAGGTAAAAGACTACAACATTACTTCTTCCTAGGGAAAATTCTTTGGTGAGAATGGAAATCTGTGCAGAAACTGTAAAGAATCTGCTCAGAGGAGATGATAACAAGGGAGCTAGAGGTTTGTACTTATGGCATGTGGAATAGGGGACTCTCTCCCATGTACTCCCAATACTATTTTCATTGACTTACATGGGAGGAAGAACCTCTTATCCATGATTAGAAATCACACATAACTATAAATCGGTGATTGAGGGAGAGAAGAGAGAACATTATTCCCCCTTTTATGTTTTCCTGATGTCTCTCAATTCCCTCATAAGAAGGGGATGACTTAATTAATGCATCTGAGAAAAGAAATGAGTTTGCTTGACTTAGCATGTTTGGGGTTTCTCTTTCAGATCTTCCCTCCAATAGAGAGGAATGGAACACTCTAGGCTGTTCTTCACCCTTTAGGAAACCCATGTTGCTAAGTTGCCATTATCTAAATGTGCCACTTCCTGGATGGTTAAGTCAGGGATGTGTTAAGAAGCCTATTATGGCAGTATATCTACACTACAATCTCCAATCCAGTTTTCACCTATTATAAAGCTGATATATGATTTCTACTTGTTAACTCCCTTATCTATGTCTCAATTGGTTTCGGACTCAGGATAGGAGAAAAGTTAAATATTTGCCAAACTATTAATAAAATGAAACACAAGAAATCTTGAGACACAGGCACAAGGACTAATATATGAAGACCAAGACAAAATTTGGATATTGAAGTTTCTGGTGTGATCATAGCAGATGGCTTTAGAGTTTAATAGTTTAGAAAATGTTAAATGACATTCTAACATGTGAGGTCCCAGCAGCTTATTGTAGCTTTTCCACAGATGAAAAGCTAAACTCTTATGTTCATCAAGGTTGTCAATAGGTTAGAAGATACCATATATACATGTGCATGCGTACACTCCTCACATGCATGCAGGCTCACATGAACACATATGTGCACACACACAACATAATAGTTTCAAATTGGCTCTAATTAATTGTATAATCCATGACCATGGGACCTTATTATAATGTAAGAAATGTGCCATCTTCTTCAGTTGATACAGAGAAATAACTCAAGAAAATAATTGAAAATACAACAGCTAAGTAGGTAATCAAAAAGAACTGTGTCTGGACCATTCTGTCTATAGGAATCATATTTACTCAGAAAAACAAGAAAAAATTGAATTAGCTGTAAAAACAGGAGTGTGATAATGAAAAAAATGAAGAAAGGCAGGGGAAAAAAGCAAGATACTGACCTAGTAGGAAAAGGTGAGTTTTTGGAGATACATTGGATGTATATAAATGCAAAAAGGATGTGGACCCAGGTCTAGTTGCTCTTAAAGAGGGAATGTCAAAAGGGGAAGTTTTTTTTAAACTTTTTTTTTATTGAGTTATAGTCATTTTACAATGTTGTGTCAAATTCCAGTGTAGAGTACAATTTTTCAGTTATACATGAACATACATATATTCATTGTCACATTTTTTTTCACTGTGAGCTACCACAAGATCTTGTATATATTTCCCTGTGGTATACAGTATAATCTTGTTTATCTATTCTACACTTTGAAATCCCAGTCTGTGCCTTCCCACCCCCTACCCACTTGGCAACCACAAGTTTGTATTCTATGTCTATGAGTCTGTTTCTGTTTTGTATTTATTTTTTGTTTGGTTGTTTTTGTTTTTTTTCTTTTTAGATTCCACATATGAGCGATCTCATGGTATTTTTCTTTCTCTTTCTGGCTTATTTCACTTAGAATGACATTTTCCAGGAACATCCATGTTGCTGCAAATGGTGTTATGTTGTCGGTTTTTATGGCTGAATAGTATTCCATTGTATAAATATACCACCTCTTCTTTATCTAGTCATCTATGGATGGACATTTAGGCTGTTTCCATGTCGTGGCTATTGTAAATAGTGCTGCTATGAACATTGGGGTGCAGGTGTCATTTTGAAGTAGGCTTCCTTCTGGATCTATGCCCAGGAGCGGGATTCCTGGGTCATATGGTAAGTCTATTCCTAGTCTTTTGAGGAATCTCCACACTGTTTTCCACAGTAGATCCACCAGACTGCATTCCCACCAGCAGTGTAGGAGGGTTCCCCTTTCTCCACAGCCTCTCCAGCATTTGTCATTTGTGGATTTTTGAATGATGGCCATTCTGGCTGGTGTGAGGTGATACCTTATTGTAGTTTTGATTTGCATTTCTCTGATGATTAGTGATATTGAGCATTTTTTCATGTGCCTTTTGATCATTTGTATTTCTTCCTTGGAGAATTGCTTGTTTAGGTCTTTTGCCCATTTTTGGATTGGGTTGTTTGTTTTTTTCTTATTAAGTCATATGAGCTGCTTATATATTCTGGAGATCAAGCCTTTGTCAGTTTCATTTGCAAAAATCTTTTCCCATTCCGTAGGTTGTTGTTTTGTTTTACTTCTGATTTCCTTTGCTGTGCAGAAGCTTGTAAGTTTAATTAGGTTCCATTTGTTTATTCTTGCTTTTATTTCTATTGCTTGGGTAGACTGCCCTAGGAGAACATTTTTGAGATGTATGTGAGATAATGTTTTGCCTATATTTTCTTCTAGGAGGTTTATTGTATCTAGTCTTATGTTTAAGTCTTTGATCCATTTTGAGTTTATTTTTGTGTATGGTGTAAGGGAGTGTTCCAGCTTCATTGCTTTACATGCTGCTGTCCAGTTTTCCCAACACCATTTGTTGAGGAAGACGTTTAATTATTATCAGATGTTTAATTATTATCAGGTCAGATGTTTAATTATTATCAGATCAGAAGGAATGGCAAAGGAATATCAAGAATCTGACAAGAGAAGAGACCCAAGTCCTCAGAAAGCGGACTGTAATCATTTCCCCAGGCAAAATCAATATTCAAAAAAAAATAGAGTAATTTCCTGTTCAAGCTTCAGAGAAATAGAGTCTATAATAAAAATAATTACAAACTTATTTATGTGGTAGGCAGAATAATGTATCCCCCTCAAACATTTTCACACCTTACTCCCCAGAATCAATAAATATGTTATGTTACATGGCAAAGGGACTTGGCAGATAAGGTTTTGGACCTTAAAAGAGGAAGAGTATCCTGGATTATCTAGATGGGCCCAGTGTAATTGCTTGAGCTCTTAAAATTGGAAGAGAAAGGCAGAGGAGTCAGTCAGATGTGGCAGAAGAGGAAACAGAGAGACCTGACAGCCTGAGGTCTCAAGGCACCATCACTGGTTCTGAGATGCAGGCAGCTGGATGCAAGGACTAGAGGGAGGTCTCTAGAAGACAAGGCCACCCAACCCCCGCCAGCTAACAGCTAGCAAGTAGGGACCTCAGTTCTACAACTTCATGGAACTGAATTCTGCCAACAACACAAATAGCCTGGGAGCAGATTCTCCCCCAGAGCCTTCAGAAGGGAAAGCAGACCAATTGACATTTTGATTTCAGCCTTGTGAGACTTAAAACGAAGGAAACATCCAAGCCACTCTGTACTCAGACTTCAACCTACGGACTGTGAGATAATAAATTTGAATCATTTTAAGCTGCTAAATTTGTGGTAATGTATTACAGCCACAATAGAGATGTAATATTCCTCGAAGACTGGGACAGACATACAAAGTAAACAGAAAATTTAGTGATTTGACAAGAAATATCAGTGAAATACACTCAAAGCGTAAATGGTTTAATATCAAGGAAACATTTATTTTAGGTAGGAATATAAGTATTTTCTGTGCTTTGAGAAAACTCTCTAAAATTATGTGGATTTAAGGGTCTTGGGGAGGCACAGATAAAGTAAGACATAATTAAAAGACAGCCAAACAGGACTTCCATTTCTAGTCAAGAAGGAGTTACAGATATAAAACTTACCCTCCTGCCTCAAACATCCAGTAAATAGACAAAGTATCTGACACAATTATTTTAAAGACACTGAATATCAGGCAATGAAGGGTTATGTTAGGATTAAGGACAGAGATGCTGAGAGTCAGGAAACAAATGAGGCACACGCTTTTGTTGCTCCAGCTTACTACCTTGAAAGGGTTTGCAATCTACAGCACAAGAAGGAGATCCAGGAAGAGCCCAGTTGACTCCCCAAGTTGGAAAGACAGAGCTAAGAGTCCAGGGTGACCAAGTTAGCTGGAATTTTGAATGACAGAGCCCCAGAGGGGAGAGAACTGTATAGAGAACTCCAGGGAACAACAAAGGGTCCCTGTCAAGCATTCAGCTGAGTACTAATGAACACCAGGAGTGTCATGAGACTACCTGGGTCCAAGAAACGATCTACCAAGAGGATTAGTTGTGCCCATGCCCAGAATTCACACAGAAACAAGAGGAATGGCGCTGACTTCCACCAGCCAGAATGAAAGACATCATGATTCACAAGATACTGGGTAGAGTACGCAGAAAGATCTTCTCTCAGTAATGGAGAATGAAAAGCCCTAGGCTGAGCACTGCTAACATATCTTCCAAGTACAATTTGAAAAGTTCAAACTGTTGCCAAGTAACTTTATTCCATTCCAGAGCAAAGTTCAAAAATACTTATAGGAATACAAAAATATTCAGCAGCTTGCCAGTACCCCATCAAAAGATTGAGAATCGATTTCACCTCCCCGAACTTGGGTGAACGCCCTTTGTGAGTGCCTCTGTAAATAAAACCCAGTGGAAATGATGCTGCATGACATCCAAGATTAGGTTTTAATAGGCAGTGGGCTTCCACCTGGATCTCTCTCTTTTGGAATGCTGCCCTTGGAACCCAGCCACCATGTTGTAAGGAATTCCAGGCCATATGAAAAGATGATGTGTAATTTGGGCAAACAGCCAGCATCACTGCCAGACATGTGCCAGGACAAGTCTTCAATGATTCCATCTCCCTTGCCTTTGAGCTGTCCCAGCTGACACTAAGTTGAATAAATGACCCATGCCACTCAAGCCCTGTCAGAATTGCAAATCCACAAGCAAAATGAGTGTTAGTTAATGTTTTCAGCCACCAAGTTTTGGGGTGGTTTTGTTATATAGCAATAGTAAGTGGAACACTCTTTTTTTGGAGTCAGTTACAGAAACAAGTTTGTCACATTCACACTTTCACATACTTCTATTTAATCAAATACAAGTTTGATCATTCAAACATGAGTTATATAATTTTTCGCTTCCATCTAATGTTTAATTAGGAAATACAGTCGTTCTTTCAGTAACATTAGCGTGTATTGGTGGTGGTCATTTGGGTCACTCCTCAGGTTCATGATGTGCTCTTTCAAAATATAGTTTCAAATACATATACAATTTCAGGAGATTTTTTAAATTTAATGTTTTGGTATTTATTTACTTTCATTGCTTTGGTTTTTCTTCTTAAATGACTTCTATTATCTTTATATTTGACTTGCCTTGTCTCTTTTTAGTATCTGTCACTTTCTTTCAAATCTTTATTTTTTTCTTTTATATTTTTAAAATATTTATTTTCTGCTTTATATTTCTCTTAAAGCATTATTTGTTATATTTGTTCACTCTTGTAGTCCTTTTTAAAATTTCTAGTTCTTTCTCACATTGTCACTTACTTTCTTAGAGTTTCTAATTCTGATCTATATCATAATTTGTATCATTTTCTTAATGTCTGTTAACTCATTTTGAAGTAGTAGGTTTTTATGACTTTCACCTGTTTTAGGGACATGTCTTTCTGCAGGCTTGTGTTATCTATAAAAATGTTATTCTCATTTTTATTCTCTTTTATTCTTGAACAACTTTTTTTGAGATTTGACCTCAATAGTTTAATTGGTTTTCATGAGTTTTTAGGACATTAAATTCAACTATATTTTTAACTTCAAGGCTCTCTGTTCTGTTGTTTTTTATATAGTGTTAAATAATAAGGCATGTTGCTGAGATTTCCTGTCTCTTACCTCCTTCCCCAGTCTTACCTAAACATTGTGTTTTGGTCCTCTGGTTGTTCCTATGTTGGCCAATTTTTAATTCACTACAATTTCTCCTTGGAGTGGGATCCTGTCTTAAAAGGGAATCCTGGTCGGTTTTAAGAGTACACAGCCCCTAGATTTTTCTAGCCCTTTTAGGCCTTTCCGAAGGCCCCTAAACTCACCACTTTTACCATGGGAAGAACCCACTTCCAGTTTCAGCTCCTATTCTAAAATTTCCCCCACTATATTTTCCAGTGAATATTTGTTGGTTATTTTAAGACTCTCCTGTTCTTAGACCCTTCAGACTCTCCATTATTTTTCTCTGTTTTCTTCTGAACATATTCTGATACCTTGCAGGTCTTGTAGCTCTTGGTGGTTTGATCCTACTTCTACTTTTGAGATTCAAGAGAATAACATGTCACCTAATTTTATTATAAATATTGGCCATGAATATTTCTGGTTTTGCTATCTAGTTGCTGCGTTTATTTTTGTGGGAGTTTGGGAAGAGTCAAAGGCCACCTTCATCTTCCCACCAAATGAATTTTCAACAATGTAATTTATGATGACACATCAGAGTTCAAAAAGGAAATATTATCTCAGACTTTGACACCACATGCCTAATGCCAAATATCCTATGTATCAAATATATTGATTGCGGTGGGGAGGGTATATCTCAGTAGTAGAGTGCATGCCTACAATGCACAAGGTCCTGGGTTCAATTCTTAATACCTCTATTAAAGATAAATAAATAAAAACCTGATTACTTCCCCCCAAATAATAAAAAAATTGTTTTTAATATATTGATTGCAGTAGCTAAAAGCAAGCTAAGTTTTTTACTAACATTGAAATTTTAAATGTCAACATTTTATCAAAAGAAAAATGATTTCCAGTTTTGAGATATTAATTCCTATAAAGATTGCATAGATTATCAAAAAAGAATCATTACTTCACTGAAACAAAGTAGTCACTGAAATCAAGAAAATATTTGTTATACAAAAGAAAAAAATGAAAGTTAGGAATGAAACACTTTCATTGACTAAAAAAATAGACTTAAAGGAATGCATTATTTCAGAATGCTTTCTAAAAAACAACGAACTTGTGAAATAAACATGCCCCTTTAAAATAATTGCTTCTCAAAATAATTCATGGATATATTTGCACAAAGTATGTTTAAAATGCAATCTTCCAGGCCCTACATACTATGTAGAAAGTTTCCCAGTGAAGGGAAAATTAGCTTGATATTCTACTTCTGATTAGCCTTTGTTTTCTTTACTCTTAAGCTTGTACATGCAGGAACTTGTATAAAATTATTCAAAAAACAGGACAAAAAAAAGAAAGGCCATAGATGTTTGATGTTTGTTCACTTGTTTCCATGTCACAGAGGTTGCTAAAGGACCTCAGATGTCCTGAGGTAACAGTTTGTTCCAAGACCTAAGTATTGCAATGGTCAGTAAACCCCCGTCCTTTTTGGTTCATTTGAAGAATAAGAAATGAAATAAAGAAAATAAATACCTAGACTGTCATATTTTTTATTCTAGAAAGAAAACTTTCCTGGACATTAGTATTAACACATGAATTATCTTTCAGATTTTAAAATTGTATTCTTCTTGAATAAAAAGACTGTGTCTACTCTAGGCAAGCTTTAAGTAAGCCAAATCAATACTCACACATACACATTCACACAGTATTCTTTAACAATAATAATAATGCTCATGCTTGAAATTCTGAGACTAAAAATATGTTAAAAAATATACAAATTTTACAAGTCACATAAAGTAAATAAAAACAATATCAAGTTATTATAAACATAGAAGATGTTATTTACCTAGAAGAGTCAAAATCATTACTGTACTATGGTCTCAGCCCAAAACAATAATAAACAGGTTTACTCTGACTTTCCTACCACCTGCTGGTGGAATTTGGGATTAAACTGGGCAAGCATGCACTTAAATCCAATTATGGGTACGTTTCTTTCATCACTGAAAAATCAGAGAACAGATATTATTTGTCTCAGGAATGTGGACAGAAGAGCACTATAGCTGGATCAGAAAAATGGGAAAGATTGGCAGAGGTCAGATGGAATCCCCATTGCTCTACTCTTGTACCCATTAAGTTTTCAGGGACTGGACTCCAAGTTAGCATGATGTGGGTCCTTTTAACACAGGACAGAATAATCTCTCATGATGAGTCACACTCGTGGGAGAGAATCTGTGTTGGATTTGAAAACTCCTTTGGAGTTTCTGCCAAGCAGCATCTTATACTAAAAAAATACATAATTATATAGAGTGACTAATTCATTTCTACAAACCACTTACATGTGTATTGAATGGAACTATCTATTTACCTGTTTGTCTCCACCTAAAGGGGCTGCCCTTTAGGACAAAGACTGTGTTGTCTTAAGCTTTTCCTATCTGTAGTCTAATACAATGCGTCGAATGTATTAAGTACCCAGTGAAGGTTTTCCTTGAGTCCTGAATAAATAGACAGATTTTTACTCAGAAAAGCTAGTGGCATCTGCAAATTAGAGTATTTCCTTGGGTGGTTTCATGCCATTTGTGAAATTTCAAATAAAACTGCCTTGAAAATGTATGGAAGTCACTTTTTCTACTCAAAAGTAGCTTTCACCTGTCCCATTTGTTGCTTATTTTATCTGTTTATTAATAATTACATTACCAAAGTGTCTTTTAATCTATAAATACAGTGTAACCATAGACTCTTTTCACTTTACAAATAAAATATCCATGAAAATAAGATGACATCATTCTTTTCAAAGGTTATGCTATGATTTATGTTCTAAAGTGAGCTTATGTATTTTGAACAACTTAGTCTTAAATTAATTTTTCACTTACTTTCAACACTCAGGTGCATCAAATCTAATCCAAATGATTTATTCACTACTAGTTTGCCAAATTATGCAGAGAAATCCATGAGCTTATAACTCTCTAAACCTAAAATGTGAATCATCTCTAGATAGAGTTAAAGTACGGCACTTTCCCAAATGTATTTCTTGGTAAAGATTTAAGCAGTTGTTGAATATCTGTCCTCTCTCCTTTTCAGCACTTTTTGCAACTCCTACACAGTGACTATTGAGTAGTGTACTCCTTTGTGTTAGCAGCTGTCTTCCTTCTTTCAATATATTTTAAGAACCATCCTAGTTGCAAATTAAAGTTCTATTAAAGTATTCCTCAGATCCTTTTTGACTAAGTTAAGATCTGGTTTCTACATGACATGACTTTTCATAGTTGTATATAAACCAGATATTAAATGAACTCAAAACAGATTTCCAAAAATAATCTCTGAAAGATGGTTTTTTTTATAGTGTCACTTATTGTATAAAAATACTTTATTAAACATTTACTCTTCTTACCTATGATATATAACTACAGTATTTTAAGTTGTTTTTAAGGAAGAATGATGATCAACATAGTTAATCACTCATTTAGCCCAGGTATTGATCAATCAGAATGTATGTTTGTTGCCATAGCGTTGAATCAGGACTCTGGAGGGCTCCCTGATGTGCTGGATGTTACCTTGATTGAGTCATGGGAGGCACTGGTAAGCTTCAAGGGAAAAAACTGGATTAGATGGAATGGTAGTAGAAGGTACTTGTGGGCTTGAGGCAGTGGCTATTTTACCAACAAGTAGAGTGGTACCTCAGTAATTTAACAACTGTGTATTGTTAGTGGCACACATTGGTTTAAAATAAGCCCTTTTAAAGCCTTATTTGTTATTTTTTTCTAATAAAAAAGAAAATGGAAGATAAAGACATTGAAATAAGAACTGTTTCACTTTGTCACAATTCTCAAAGATTTCGTGTTATCAGGTTAAGCGAGGTTTGAAGCTTTTGCAGTTTGGGGAAGGAGAACCTTCTTAAGGAAAAAAAAAAGCCTTTTAATGCAAATTTTACAAAAATATGATTATAGGAACACATTTCTAGAGCCCCTTCTGGAGGCCCTAAAGCTTCAGCTTCGTTGTCATCACTAATTCCATCTTTGCAGATTATTCAGAGGAAATTGAATAATTGATTGACTCTTCAAATGATTCTCCTATGCTCAGTATAAATTGTAACCCTAGAAAACTGAGAAGTCTATCAAAATCCAGAATTAATATTATGTGTGACATTACTGTGTTTCCATATAGTGAACAGAAAAATCAAATAGGTCAAAGTGAAAACAAGGTGATACATGTGTATTTTTATATCCTAGTCAATCTTTTTAAAACTGGGCCAAAGATTTTTCTCATGGTTTAAAATAGGGAAACCTCCAACTCCAGTAAGGCTTTTTTATCCCCCGAAAGTCTGTGTTTGGAATTCTTTCCTTATAAAAACTTCTGTGGACTCTTTGAGCACCGAACTAAAATTCAGACTTCTCTCACAATCATGTAGGTACTTTGATAGGATTTTCTGGAAGGTAAGGGCTATTTGTTTCTATCTGAAGGAAGAGAACCACTGTTTTAAGGCACCCAGAATAAAGACTGAGAAGAGATAGACTGTGTCAGGCCTCCTGTCAACCTTCACAGCACAGTAGAATCACCTAATGTTGGGACCTGCCCCCAATGGATTAATCAGAATCTCTGGGGGTGGGACATCAGCATTTTTAAATGGGTGGTCTAAATGGGTGATTCTAAGGCACAGTCAAGGTTGAGAAGCAATGCTAAAAACCTATAGCACAAGCAAATGAAATCAAGAGCTGAAAAAATTGTTTCATGAGGAAATATCTGAAAGAGGACAAGCATAAGGGGGTGTTACTGAAGTCTCCAAGACAAAAATCTAACTGAGTATGGTGCATTCTTTCTCACCTTGGGATTTGGTAACTATGGAAATTCAAAAAGAATGAGCACATGGCACAAGCATGGGTGTTTTCACAGGAGGTAGAGCACTGACAAGCAGCCCCTCAGGCAAAGAAGATTGAGAAGCCCATGGAGTGACAGAGGAACACCAGAATAGACAGTATACAGTAACAGAGCCTGACACTTTTGAGACACATACAAGACACCACCACCACCACCACCACCCCCCCCACATTCAGGGAAATTGAAGTATTAACTGGGTGAAAATTTGCAGGGGCTTAAAGTTACCACATCCTTAGGGGAGAGCAAGGGCCAGTGAAATTAGAGCTATTAGTATCTGATGATTACTTCTGTTACCAAAGTCTGAGGATGCTTTTTAAAAACTGACATGTATTTTAAGTATTTTTATGTCTTTAACAGAATGTTCACTATGTGCCAGTAACTAAACTGAAAAAGAAATAAGGGTATCAAAATTGAGAACCACAAGTTCTGTGAAGCTGTGGTATGATATGAACAGTTCATATGAATAACAAACTGGATGGGTGGATGGGTGGATGAGAAAATGCCAGAACTTGGGCAAGAACAAAGAGTAAGGCAAATGCCAGTGTCTACAATGCAAGCTGTAGATAACCAGAAAACTGATTTTTTTTAAAACACAGAAGCAATAAGGGGTGGAGGATAAGAATTTTTCACATAAGGAATTGAAACACATGATCTAAGAGGATTTGGGGTCCTCTTAGATTTAAATGAGGTTCTGAGAGAAATAGTTTGAGTATCAAAATGTTGGAATTTCTGAAGAATTTCAATATTTGGAAACAATGGAATAGTTTGTATACTATGTGTCCTGGAAGACCCAGTCTATGTCTCACTAAGGGAAGGTACATTTGGGTGGGCGTATGTGAGGGAGCCATCGACAGCCTCAAAGCATAGCTTGGAGGAAACTCAGAGAAATGAGTGCTGGTAGACTGTAGCAGAGAAAGGGACGAGCTAATAGGCCCAGACACAGCATGAGAACTGAAGAGCTCAGGGAACGGCCAGAGAAGTGCCAGGAAAGGGGGTAAAGAGAGTAGAGAACACAGTAAGAAAAGGAAGAAAGCTGTGTCAGCAACACCTACCTCACCATTTTGCTCAAAGTTCACTCCTAAAACAAAAAGTATACTACTGAATTTGTAAATAGAAATTTCTAGGTTTTAGCTTTGAAGAATATACAAACATCCTTTACATTATAAACATTTCCTGACATTGTAAAGTTCTCAAGGAAAAGGACTCAGCCTTCAATATCTTTCCCCACAATGTCTGCATATGGTAGCTCTCAAAAAAAATCTTTGGTTGTTCAGCAGCCTGGAGACCTTTTTCAAAGGCATCAAAGCATAAAGAAAATTCTCTTTTTAACAAATTGCTTCATTCTCCCATGAAACTCTTCTATTCTTTAAAAAAAAAAGAAAAGAAAGAAAAGAAAAACTTATGAATGCCCCTGATTCAAAATTTTAAAGAAGTGTGAAATTTAAATGACTAAGTCAGCCTGATGGGTCACCAACCCAAAATTACTGCAGTCTGTTTCTCAGTTTATCAGTCTCCCTGAAGACTATTAAGTCCTATACACAGCGATAATAGCTTCATCTTTAAACACTCAGAAGCCCACAAATGATGGCAGTTTTAATTTATTCCTTCTCCACTCAACCCTTAATCTTTTTTCCAGTGCTGTGTTAAGATGATTTATTTTAAATTCCAATTATTCTAAGAAAAGAATTTTAAAGGAAAAAGAACAAGGATCTTTGCCATTGAATCTGCCTTCATACTTTCTCTTTCTCATTGTCCGTATCCTATACTTCCTATCAAGCTATGCCTTTCAGGTGTAGGGGTGGGACCAAGCAGGGGAGCTCCACCTCCACCCAAGCCTTGGGTGACTGCTACCTCCCCTAAACTGTTATATCACAGATTATGTTAACCGTTCACTTTGTGCTTAACATGTGTATTACAGTTCCTATTGCTGTATAATTACCCCCGAATTTAGTGGCTTAAACAACCACTTATGCTCTCAGATGATGTAGGTCAGGAATTCAGAAAGGACACAGCAGGAGTAGCTTCTCTCCATTCTACAATGTCTGGGCTTCAGCTGGGAGTTACTCAATGACTGGGACCTGGAAACATCTGGAGTTGACTTCACTCACATGCCTCGTGGTTGATGTTGGCTCTAAGCTGCTATGTTGGTGGGACTTAAGCTGGGGCTGTTGGCTAATGCAGCTGAGCCTCTCCACGTGGCCTGGGCTTCCTTACAGCATTATGGCCTCAGGGCAGTTAGTCTTCTTACCTTGTGACTCAGTGCTTCAGTAGTGAATGTCTACATACATTGCCCTTTTTAACCATTTTTTAAATTGAAGTATAGTTGATTTACAATGTATTAGTTTCTGGCGTACAGCAAAGTGATTCAGTCATGCATACATGTATATGCATATTCTTTTCCATTGAATGTTACTACAAACTATTGAATATAGTTCCCGTGCTATATAGTAGGACCTTGTTTATTCTGTACATAGTAGTTTGTATCTGCCAATCCCAAACTCCCACTTTATCCCTCCCTCCCCTCTTCCCCACTCCCTGTAACCATAAGTTTCTTTTTTACGTCTGTTGAGTCTCTCTCTGTTTTATAAATAAGTTCATTTATGTTAATTTTTTAGATTCCATATATAAGTGATATCATATATTTGTCTTTCTCTGACTGACTTACTTCACTTAGTATGATAATCTCTAGGTCCATCTATGTTGCTGCAAGTGACATTATTTCATTCCTTTTTTCTTTTTTTTTTTATTGAATTATAGTCAGTTACAATGTGTCAATTTCTGATATACAGCATAATGTTTCAGTTATACACATACATACGTATGTTTTCATTTTAATTATAGATTGTTATAAGATATTGAATATAGTTCCCTGTGCTATACAGAAGAAACTTGTTTTTTATCCATTTTACATATAGTAGTTAGTATTTGCACATCTTGAACTCCCGGTTTATCCCCTCCCACTCCCTTCCCCCCAGTTACCATAAGTTTGTTTACTATATCTGTGAGTCTATTTCTGTTTTGTAGCTAAGTTCATTAGTGTCTTCTTTTTTCTTTTCTTTTCTTTTTTTTTTTTTTTCAGATTCCACATATGAGTGATACCATGTGGCATTTTTCTTTTTCTTTCTGGCTTACTTCACTTAAAATGGTGATCTCCAACTCCATCTATGTTTTTACAAACAGTATGATTTTATTCCCTTTTATGGCTGAGTAGTATTCCATTGTGTGTGTGTGTATATATACGTGTGTATACATACATAAATATATACAAACACATATATATATCTTTTTTATCCTGTCATCTGTTGATAGACATTCAGGTTGCTTCCATGACTTGCCTGTTGTAAATAGTCCTGCTATGAACATTGGGGTGCATGTATCTTTTCAAATTAGAATTTTCTCTGGATATATGCCCAGGAATGGAATTGCTGAAACATATGGTAGCTCTATTTTTAGTTTTTTAAAAAACTTTTATACTGTTCTCCACAGTGGCTACACCACTTTACATTCCCACCAACAGTATAGGAGGGTTCCTTTTTCTCCAAACCCTTTCCAGCATTTATTATTTGTAGACTTTTGATGATGGCCATTATGACTGGTGTAAAGTGATACCTCTTTGTAGTTTTGATTTGCATTTCTCTGATAATTAGGGGTACTGAGCATTTCTTCATTTGTCTATTGGCCATTTGTATGTCTTCATTGAAGAAATGTCTATTCAGGTCTTGTGCCCATTTTTTTGACTTGGTTGTTTGTTTTTTTGATACTAAGTTGTAGGAGCTCTTTGTTTATTTTGGAAATTAATCCCTGTCATTCACATTGTTTGCAAATATTTTCTACCATTCCGTAGGTTGTCTTTTACTTTTGTTTATGGTTTCTTTTACTATGCAAAAGCTTTTAAGTTTAATTAGGTCCCATTTGTTTGTTCTTGCTTTTATTTCCATTACTCTAAGAGATGGATCCAAAAAAAGTATTGCTGCAATTTATATCAAAGAGTATTCTGCCTATGTTTTCCTCTAGGATTTTTATAGGATTTTACATTTAGGTCTTTAATCCATTTGGAGTTTATTTTTGAATATGGTGTTAGAGAATTTCTAATTTCATTCTTTTACATGTAGCTGTCCAGGTTTCCCAGCACCAATTATTGAAGACACTTTCTTCCAACATTTATTCTTGCCTCCTTTGTCATCGATTAATTGACCATAAGTGTGTAGGTTTGTTTCTGAACTTTCTATCCTGTTCCATTGATCTGTATGTCTGGTTTTGTACCAATACCATACTGTTTTGATTATTGTAGTTTTGTAATATAGTCTGAAGTCAGGGAGCATGATTCCTCTAGCTCTGTTCTTCTTTCTCAAGATTGTTTTGGCTACTTGGGGTCTTCTGTGTTTCTGTACAAATTTTAATATTTATTTTGTTTCAGTTATGTGGAAAATGCCATTGGTAATTTGATAGAGATTGTATTAAATCTGTAGATTGCCTTGAGTAATATGGCCTTTGTAACAAGTTGATTCTTCCAATCCAGAAACACTGTATATCTCTCCATTTATTTGTGTTGTCTTCAATTTCTTTCATCAACATCTTATAGTTTTCAGAGTACAAGTCTTTTGCTCCTTAGGTAGGTTTATTCCTAGGTATTTTATTCTTTTTGATGTGATGACAAATGGGATTGCTTCCTTGATTTCTTTTTCTGATATTTTGTTGTTAGTATATAGAAACACAATAAATTTCTGTGTATTAATTTTGCATCCTGCAACTTTACCACATTCATTGATAAGCTTTAGTATTTTTCTGGTAGCATCTTTAGAATTTTCTATGTATAGTATCATGTCATCTGCAAACAGTGTCAGTTTTACTACCTCTTTTCCAATTTGGACTTCTGTTTCTTTTTCCTCTTTGATTGCTTTGGCTAGGACTTCCAAAACTATGTTGAATAAAATTGGTGAGAGTGGGCATCCTTGTTTCGTTCCTGATTTTAGAGGAAACGTTTTCAGTTTTTCGCCGTTGAGTATGGTGTTAGCTGTGGGTTTGTAATATACGGTCTTTATTATATTGAGGTATGCTCCCTCTATTCACACTTTCTGAAGAGTGTTTATCATAAATGGGTGTTAAATTTTATTAAAACTTTTTCTTCATCTATTGAGATGAACATACGGTTTTTATTCTTCAGTTTGTTAATGTGGTATATCATACAGATACTGAAAAATCCTTGCATCCCTAAGATAAATCCCACTTGATCATGGTGTATGATCTTTTTAATGTATTGTAGGAGCTGATTTGCTAGTATTTTGTTGAGGACTTGCATCTGTGTTCATCAGTGATACTGGCCTGTAATTTTCTTTTTTTGTGATATCTTTGTCTGGTTTTGGTAAGGGGGTGATGGTGGCCTCATAGAATGAGTTTGGAAGGATTCCTTCCTCTGTAATTTTTTGGAAAACTTTCAGAAAGATGAGTGTTAACTCTTTTCTAAATGTTTGGTAGTAATTGCCTGTGAAGCCATCTAGTCCTGGACTTTTGTTTGTTGGGAGTTCTTTAATTATGGATTTGATTTCAGCACTGACAGTTGGTCTATTCATGTGTTCTATTTCTTCTTGGTCCAGACTTGGGAAATTTTACCTTTCTAAGAATTTGTCCATTTCTTCCAGGTTGTCCATTTTATTGGCTTATGGTTGCTCATGATAATCTCTTATGGTCTTTTTTTATTTCTGTGGTGTCAGTTGTAACTTCTTTTTTTTGTTTCTGATTCTATTGATTTGGACCATCTCCCTTATTTCCCTGATGAGTCTGGCTAAAGATTTATCAATTTTGTTTATCTTTTCAGAGAACCAGCTTTTAGTTTCATTGATCTTTTCCATTTTTTTAGTCTCTGTTTCATTTACTTCTGCTTTGATCTTTTCTTTCCTTCTATTAAGTTTGGGTTTTGTATGTTCTTCTTTCTCTGGTTGCTTCACATGTAAGGTTAGGTTGTTTATTGGAAATTTTTCTTGTTTCCTGAGGTAAGCTTGTATTGCTATAAATTCCCCTCTTAAAACTGCTTTTGCTACATCCCATAGGTTTTGGATTGTCATGTTTTTGTTTCCATTTGTATTTTTTTAATTCCTCTTTGATTTCTTCAGTGATTTATTGGTTTTTTAAGAACATACTATTTACCCTCAATGTGTTTGTGTTTTTTTGCAGTTTTTTCTTGTGCTTAATTTCTAATCCCATAGCATTGTGGTCAGAAAAGATGCTTGAAATGATTTCAGTTTTCTTAAGTTTACCAAGGCGTGCTTTGTGGCCCAGCATGTGATCCATCCTAGGGAAAGTCCCATGTGCACTTGAGAAGAATGTGTATTCTTCTGCTTTCAGATGGAATGCTCTGTAGATATCAATTAAGTCTGTCTGGTCTAATATGTCATTTAAGGCCTGTATTTCCTTATTAATTTTCTGTCTGAATGATCTGTCCATTGATGTAAGTGGGGTGTTAAGTTCCCCCAATATTATTGTGTTATTCTTGATTTCTCCTTTTATGCCTGTTAACAGTTGCCTTATATATTGGGGTACTTCTATGTTGGGGGTATATATATTTACAATTGTTATGTCTTCTTCTTAGAGGAAGACTTTTAAGAAGTCTTGAAGTTGGGTAGTGTCAGCCCCTAACCTTATTCTTCAGTATTTTTGTGGTTATTCTGGGCCTATTGCCTCTTTGTATAAAGTTTAGAATCAGCTTATCAATATCTACAAATTAACTTTCTGGGATTTTAATTTGAATTGTACTGAATCTATAGATTATGTTTAGAATAACTGATATTTTGACAATATTGAGTCTTTCTATGAATGAATATGGAATATTTCTTCATTTATTTAGTTCTTCTGTGACTTGTATTAGCAAGGATTTCCAGTAAAATGTTGAAAAAGAGTGGTAAAAGAGGACATCTTTGTTACCTGATCTTAGTTGAAGAGCTTTGAGTTATAATGTCTATTTTATATAATGACAAAAATATGTCATTATACTTTTTTCCAAACCTATAGAATGTACAACACCAAGAGTAAACCCTAATGTAAACTACAGACTTTGAGTGATTATGATGTGTCAGTGTATGTTTGTCCTTCGCAAAAAAAAATGTACCATTCTGGTGAGTGAGTGATATTGCTAATGAGAGGCTATGCATGTGTTGGGACAGGGGATATACAGGAAATCTGTGTACCTTCCCTTCAGCTGTGCTGTGAATCTAAAACTATTCTCAAAACCACTGTTTTAATTTTTTTAATATAAGGCAAAACCAACATCTCAAAATTTAACAATGTTAGATAAAATAGCTCAAAATTTAATAGTGTTGGATACATTATAAGAAAGTTATAAAACTCTTATTTTAAAAAAAGAGCAAGAAGATAAATTAAAAAGCAAAAGTAAAATAAAATATCTAAAAATAAGAAATAGAAGAAAAGGATACACTCTTAATTGAGAATATAAGCTATTATTGCTATAAACACTAAGAGAATAAAATATATAAAAGTTGTTACAGAGCATTTCATATGTAAGAGATAAAGAAAGCAAATACAAGTTTAGTGCAAAGGGTGTTGTGGTTTTCTTTTTTGACTACTTACCATCTAAAGATTCAAATTCCTTTGAAAAAGTCTTCAAGTAAAGTCTTTTCTTTTAATTGAAGTCCAGTTGTCCTACAGTATTCTGTTAGTTTCAAGTGTACAACATAGTAATTTTATAATTTTACAGATTATACTACATATAAAGTCATTATAAAATATTGCTATATTCTCTGTGCTGTACATTATATCCTTGTAATTTATCTATTTTATACCCAGTAGTTTATACCTCTTAATCCCCCTTACCCATTTTGCCCCTACCCCCGCCCCTTTCCCCCCTGGCAACCACCAGTCTGTTCTTGTATCTGTGGGTCTGTTTCCATTTTGTTTTGCTTGATCATTTGTTTATTTTTTAGATTCCACATATAAGTGAAAACATATACCCTCAAGGTCCACCCATGTTGTCGCAAACAGCAAAATTTCATTTTTTTTTTATCACTAATATTCCATTATATATACCACAATACCACATCTTCTTTATCCATTCATCTCTTGGTGGACACTTAGGTTGCTTCCATATCTTGGGTATTGTAAATAATGCTGCTGTGAACATTGAGGTAGATATATCTTTTCAAATTAGTGTTTTCATTTTATTCTGATAAATACCCAGGTGTGGAATTGCTGAATAACTCTACAACAAAGAAGGCAAAAATATACAATGGGGAAAAGACAGTCTCTTCAAAAGTGGTGTTGGAAAAACTGGAGAGCTTCATGTAAAAGAATGAAATTAGAACATTTTCTCACACCATAAACAAAAATAAACTCAAAATGGACTAAAGACCTAAATATAAGACTGAAAACTGTAAAACTAGAATAAAACATAAGCAGTGTTCTCTTTGACATCAGTCTTGGAAATATTTTTTTGGATCTATCTCCTCAGGCAATGGAAACAAAAGCAAAATAAATAAATGGGACCTAATTAAACTTAAAAGCTTTTGCATAGTGAAGGAAACTATCAATAAAACAAAAAGGCAACCTACTGAATGGAAGAAGATATTTGCAAATGATATATCTGATTAGAGGTTAATATCCAAAACATATAAAGGACCCATACATTTCAATAACAGAAAAGCAAACAATCCACTTAAAAAAATGGGCAGGGGAACTGAATAGGCATTTTTCCAAAGAAAACATACAGATAACCAATAAGCACATGGAAAGATGCTCAACATCCCTAATCACCAGGGAAATGCAAATCAAAACCACAATGAGATGTTACCTCACACCAGTCAGAATGGCCATCATCAAAAAGACAAGAAATAACAAGTATTAGCTAGGATGTGGAGAAAGAGAACCCTAGTTCACTGTTGGTGGGACTGTAAACTAGTACAGCCACTATGGAAAACAATATGAAGATTCCTCAAAAAAGTAAAAATAGAACTACCATATAACCCAAGTAAAGCCTTTAGGTGGAAAGCAGAATCTGAGATTATCAGAGCCTTTAAGGGCAACCTTTGTCACCTCTACCCCTCCTTCCCCTCACCCATTCCTGCTGGGCACACCCAGCATTCAAGCAGTGAAGGTGAACTCTACCCTTATAATACCTGGTTTCCTTTGGGTCTCTCTAGACCTCTAGTTCCCTGACCACCATACCTAAAGTGTGCAATTAAGTGATTCAGACCACTACTAATTCCGTGTACTGCCATTTTGAGGTGCTATATAATATAAAATTACTCAGCATTTAAGCCACACAGAATTCCAAACTATTCACCACCTATAGTGTGGGTGTCTGGGGAGATTAGAAATGGGGAAAAACAAGGGAAAATAAGCCTCAAAATACCACTAGATAAAAATAATTTCAAAGAAAAGAAACATCCCCCCCCCAAATAAATATATATGCCAAAAGATAGATTCAACATAAAGTAATCCCAAGGCACAGTATTCCCTTTTTGCTATACTTTTCACTGATCATGTAACCATTATCAACAGCCAGTAAATTTAAATCTCAATTTATCTTCTATTTTGCTTGAAATAGCATTAGATTCTAGAACCCTAAGGCTAGTTGACTCTGAAAATTATACAAATTTATCCTTCTGCCTTAACCTGTGCTCTAAAATAACCTATCCTACTTTTAAAGATTTCCAAAGATGATGATTTTATATGTTCCCTTGGTAATGTTTAAATTTAACAACTTATACTATCATGAAATATATATTGAGAAAGAATAAGGAAAAAAGAAAACAATCAGGTCTACTTGAAAGCAAAAGAATTGTAAAGAACAAAATTAAGAAAATATTAAGAATTGTAATATTTAAAACTGATGATTGACTTCAAATAACAAAGTTAAATATAAATGAATGATGATGTTTAGCCAAATCACGACTTTACTCAAAACAAGGATGACTAGACCTGCTGCCCACTTTCTGTGTCCTGCTGACAAACTTTCAACCTCAACACTGAACTGCATCAAACCAACAACTTCTAATGAGATGACATTGTCAACTCAATTATACTTTGCTTCACAAAGGACTTCATCCCAGTACTAATTTCACCCAACATAGATATGTACAGTATTTTAGTATGCAGAACAAGCTGTAAATTATTGTCAGTTTCATTTCTAGGAATTCTGTATTCTTAATGGACACAGCTAAAATTTAACAATTTAGTCCTTGTGTATTGTGTGTTACCAGGTTGCTTAGACAGAGACATCAATTTCAGTTATTCAAGATAAGAAAATATCAGAAAGAAGGATTTTTATGGATTGAAATAATTTTCTATAGACTGTTGTTCAGAAATAGATTGAGGTAAATTTTGGTGGTATGCAGAGGGAACTGATGTCACAAATCGCTTTTCCTATCCGCCCCACATTCCTTTCAATGATGTCATATCTTTGCAAAGCTAGATTTTCAGAAATTGGTTTAATAAAAAGCAAGGATCACTTGAAAATCAGTGTAGAGCAGGAAATATATAGGTGTGGCAGTATCCAATCTATGCTGTTTGCAAAGTTTTGCAGTGCCCAACAGGCACTCTCATCCTGTTAGTAATTGTGGATATTTAAGAATGAAATAAAAATACTAATTTTGGTTTTAATTTATGTATATTATATTTTTAGGTGGGTGCTAAGTTGTTAGGACCTAAGTACTGATTAAGTTGTTAGGACTAAGAACTTAAAGGGAACTTTTAGATATGTCTTTTGGCAGAGTGGTGCTATGGAAAATTATTGAGACACAAAGGACATCATGAACTGAAAAGTGTGGGACCCTCTGACTTAAATTCACTGAGATGCATTTTCTTTATCTGTAAAATGAATATAAAGCCTATTTCACAGGGCTATTGTGAAAGAGTACATAATGAATGTAAAAGTATCTAAAATAATGACAATAGAAACTATAAAATTTAATTATCTATCTTCCTGAATAATTAAAATTTTCATTTCTGCAGTATTATTATATGAAAACTTGTTCTTTGCTAGTTTTATAAAGTTACCATTTTATTACATCAGATTTAAAATAATTTAGTTTATTCAGTTTTACCTGAAGAGATGCTATTGATCCTAAACCATAGCAAGAAACTATTTTATGAGTTATCAGACACAAAGTAAAATATGTCCTGTATAGTTTTAATATAATGAGATTTTAAAAATAGATTATTACTGTATAGAAAGTCTTCATTAACCAGAATATTTGATTAACTAGACTACTCTGTTTTCCTAAAAATTCACTTGTAATTGAATTTAGAATTATGCCATTTTCAGTTTCCAAAACAATGTAGCTATGGCAGATGATTTGAGAATGTGTGAAATTGTTACATAAATTTCTTTGCTGTTTCCATGGGAGTAAGTTTCAGTGAAAGCCTCCTGAATAAAAGCCAGTAGATTGAGGTTCTACTCCCACTTCAATGAGTAACTTCAAATCATCTGACTTCCCTAGGTATCAATTTGGTTCCCTTTAACATGACAGGACTAGTTCTCCTCCTGCTTCAAGAGCACTAAGGGATGCAAACAAAATATAAGAGCTGGTTATTTATATATGATATTTTATTAGGAAGATATAATCTCATTACGAAGATAAAGCTACAACACTTGGAAAAATTCAAAAGCAATACAAAACCATGTATCATCAGATGCTAAATAAGCAGCTTCTTTATTAATAGCTTAAGTATATTTATCCCAATAAGTATTTTATTAATAGCATTATTAATGAAATAAGCCATGAACAATATTAAACAAATTATTTAGCTTAAATAAGTGCTAGTTTCTCAACTATCAAATGAAAATTATGGCACTTATTTCATAGAACTGTTACAAAAATTAAATGAGATATTAATTTGTGTATTAAGTTAAACAGTTGACACAGTGGTTAGAATAAGGTTTCAATCATTTAATCCTAGGACACCTTGTAGGGTATCTACTATCATCTCTATTTTACCAGTGAGATAGCTGGGGCTTAAAGGATTAACTAACCTGCCCCAGTAGGTAAGGGGCAGCAACTAGAGTATTAGATAAACTCACTCAAATTGTGCAGCACAAACACAAGTAACCTGTGATGGTAGATGACTCTAAGGATAAAGAAACATACAGAATACCAGCTTAGAAGTAGAGCAGGGCCTCATAAGAACTGGCATGTCTCTCTGGATATCTCAGCAACTCCAGGAGAAAACCATTCTCTTGACTCAGCATCTCTATTTATGCTTCTTCTCCTGAGACTGTATCTTTATCTACATTCACTGCGAGAGGCAATTTTTCCTTTTATTCTGATACCCCAACAGAGAGCATTATGCTCCTGGGAGTTTCTTTACCAGGCAGAGTTCTCCCAGCTATTTCATGGAGTGAGTGTTTTCCAATCTTGACCACAAATTGGAATCAGTCACTGGAGAACTTTTAAAAAACATACCAATACTGGACCTGCCATAGACAAATTAATTCATAATCTCTTGGATCAGGGCATGCAGACTTAAACATCAACAATGGTAAGTGCTCCTAAGTAACCCCAATGTGTAGGGAGTTGAGATCTACCAGATCTCAATAGATGTGACCCCTTGTCCAGTGAAAGATGCCTTATGTCAGACTTCCTCTGAAGGAAATATGGGTGGAATTTTAGAGTTTTCTGGTGTGCAGCAAGGGATTGATCCTCCCCAAAGAGAGGTTTGATCTTTGCCTGCAGATCCTGGGAGGTAACCCTATGCCCTTGAAATGTCATACCTGATAAGAGTGTTTTGTTTATTTGAAAACATTGGGCCTTGTCAGAAAGACTGTGCTAACAATGTAGTTTATAATTGAGGAGCTTTAGGACACATGGTGTCAAATTGATGTCTGGAGAGGCTGAAGACTAAGGTCAGCCATGTGGGTGGTCAGACATGTCTACATGACCAACCCCCAATAAAAACTTTGGACACCAAGGCTCAAGTAAGCTTCTCTGGTTGGCAGTACTCTGTGAGTATTGTCACACATTGTTGCTAGGAAAAGTTTAGTGCTGTCCTCAAGATTCTGCTGGGAAAAGATAACTGGGAACTTATGCCTAGAATCCTTGTGGACCCTGCCCTATGCACTTCTTCCCTTATATCATTTAAATCTATCCTTTGCCATAATAAACTGTAACTATGAGTATAATGGTTTTGTTGAGTTCTGTGAGTCCTTCTAGTGAGTTATTAAACCTGAAGGTGGTCTTGGGAACCCTCAAATTTGCAGTTGACATCAGAAATAAGGGTGATCTTGGGAATACTTTGCATATGGCCTTCTCAGTTCATCCAGGTTAGATTGTCTTCCCTGTGAAGAACCTGATGATCCCCAACCTGAGTAATTCTCCAGTTGGGTTGCAGCAGCATTCTTTCTCTCATCTCCCTGCCCTGCATCATCTTTTCCCTTTCTGGGAATGTCTTTACTCATATTTATCATGACTCAGTCCTTCTCATTTGTCATAAATTGTCTCAGAAACCTCCACACTCCATCTGTATTACACATTTGCCCTTCATTTTCTCATAGGACTTTGTAGCTACCATCTAATGTACATTTACCAGGTTATAACGCTGACACCTAAAGCTTGCTATCTTTGTTTTCTTTCAACCTCAAATATCTTTGATAGGACTTTGACTAATCTCCAATTTTAGCAGAAGAGGAATTTCAGTATTTCATACTCATCTTGCTTACTTTGCTTTCTAATTTCTGCTGGACTCCTTCTCTAAGGTCATGGATATTATATTATTGTGTTTGAGTTTCCTAATTTGTGAGAAATTATTGGAAAACCAAAAATAAGTGCAACCAAAAGAAGGAATTAGGATGGGGGGAAAGGAGGGAAAAGACTACAAAAAACTAATTGATTCCAACTGAAGGTTCAGACAGTTAAAGAGTGATGAGGAAAATAAGCAATACAATAATAGTCAAAGAGAAATGGAGTCAGTTTATAGTAGGAATTGTCATACAAATTATGATTTTGTTTGTGAAAACTGAGTAGATAAAAATGAGAATTTAGTGAAAATAGAATTGAAAGTTTTCTCTGCATGTTGGCAGTAGGTTTACTGCTTTAAAAGATGATATGCGTTAGTTATATTTCTCTTTCATGTGTTTTTGATATACATGGTTATTTCCAGAAACATGAGTCAGTAACAACAGGATTCAACTGAAAAATTATCTGTTTACAGATTGTGAGTTTCAGGAGGCAGGGACTTTTATCTCTATGTCCCTGGCACAAAGCACAGGCCTGTACTGTGTTTGTTAAATAAATGAATGCCCTACAAAGAGAAGATAAACCTTAGAAAAAGACAGTCCCTCTTCTGACACCGTGTTAGAATTATGGGCACCATTGAAATTGGCCAGAACAAGAAGGCATTATCTAGGGCAGTAACTCCCAGTTTCCAGGCTTTGGTCCAGTGCCACTCAGTAATTAAGTTGTCATTAATTTCTCTGCAATTAAAAAAAAAAAGATACTACAAGTATATCCTAAAGCTAAATAATTCCATATTCTTAATTTCTGCAATCATGTTTTCCCTATTTATCTTTTACAAAAATGTCAATTTATTCAATATGATAAGAATGGGTGATAATCAGTTTTTTATTAACAAATAGAAAATCACAATACTATGATAATTCCCCAAAACGTAGGGGAAATATTACTGAGGTGTGAAATTCAAAAGTCTGAGCATGTCCAGAAAGTGTTAAAGATGCCTTGGAAAATAAGAAAGAGCAAGTTATGAGAATACATTGTGTGACTCACACAAGCAGAGGACTGTGCAGCCACCCAACCCCCCAGTGACCAGAAGAGCAGAGTCATATAATCAAGCCACAATGGCAAAGGGAAATGCTGCAGACTGTCAAAGCTGCACACAGACTGGATACCTGCATGAAAAAAAAAAATGTTTTTCCAAAGAGGTTTTGACATTGGGATATACTCTTTGTGAAACATTAAGATTCTAAGATTTTGCATTTCTATAAATCACCTTTTATGAAAAATATTTTATTTATCAGAATTTCCTTCTGATACATTACAGTTATTGTACATGTAAGTTCAGGAGAATTTCACATCACTAAGCTTTCACAAAAAAAAAGGTTTGCTGGCATTCTTAATGGGAATTAAACCAAGTGTAGGATCCCATTAAATAAATAAAAGGTTGATACTTTTTTATGTATTTAATTATTCAATAAATATTAATTGAATGAGTCTATATCTCTAAGAAAATAATCATTAATGTATTTCTTTATTAATATTAATTTTAATTATTTGATTTTTAATGATTTCTCAGTAGTCATTCAACTTTATTTATTGCTTTAGACATATGAATTTGGAGGGATATAAACATTCAGTGCATAGCACTTAGTGACCCATGAATCATCTCCTCTGGGTGCTCTGGGCTCCTTCTACCCTAATTCATCAAGCAGTCACTCCCTCTCTGAAGCTTTGCCATATCCCAAAACTCTAACCCTGAAAATTGGATGCAATCCCTTCCTATTTGGGGTCCTGTAAACCTCTCTTCAGTATTCTATCTCAGATGCAGATCTACACTTTCCCCTTTCTGTGACCCAAAACTCACCAGCTCCTTAAGATCTGGGAGAATATTTGACTGTCTCCAGTTGAGCCCCACCCCCCAATCTTGCTTTAAGAGTAGAAGAATCACTTTCTCTATCAAATGTTTTTGCTTCAGAGAGCTCTTAATATAATCTCCTCAGTGGGACTGAGCTTTTTGGAAACAGAAAAGCCCAGAAACTAAAGTCTTTTATTGCTTTCCAATCTATCACACTCTCCTAAGGTGAAATATCAGGAGGAAACATCAATTTTTTAAAATTATATTCGGTCATTTTCTATGCCTATTAAGAATTTTTCAACCATTAAAAACAACTTTTCTTTCAATTCATTGTTTCTCCTTTTGAATGTGTTATGATACTATTTGATCTCTAACAGGAATTTTAAAAGCTAGATTTTTGTGTGAATACAGCAAGATGTTTGTTGTTTTTTTCAACATTTATAAGATTTCTAAGGATTTCAAAGTGTTTAATTTCTACCTAATTAAGTTCAAAATGGTAGACAAGAAGCATGCAGCAATGAATCCTGGAGAATAATGAGATTTCTGATTTAATCTGAAATTTACAAGATGTGAATTACAGTTCATGCATATTCTTTTGGTTTGCTAATTTATAATGCATTCACTTAATAATGGAAATAGCCTCAGGAGAGAATTTTCATGACTTTGGAGAATGATATTTGAAAATCTAATTATGGTTTTATTTATAAACTATTAAATATTAGAGACCGGTTAATACATTTCCAGATATGCAAATACCCTATCTCAGACAAGAGTTGAGGGGTAAGTATGTTTTAAATACTTTTATTTTAAAAGAGAATAGATTGAAAAAAGGAGGATATTTAGTATGAGATAGAACTGTTTAAAATTATAAAGCATGTGACTGTTTTGAAACCTTCTAATCCCAGTGGTTCTTGATCGTAGATGCATATTAGAAACACCTAGAGAGGTTTTTTTGGTCTTTTTGGTTTTTTAATGCCCACGTCTTGGATCCACCTGCAGGGATTCTGATTCAGTTGATCCAGAATAAGGCATTTTTTCAAAACCACTTGAGATGATTTAAAATGTGCAGCCAGCATTAAACATCACTCCTCCATCTTTTTTAGGCCAGATAGCAGCTAAACACAAGAAGGAAAACTATACAATGATAATTTTCCAAATGAAGATTAACTATCCTGAAGTAAGTTCTTACCAAGACAAGCAGTCTTACTCAATTTAAAATTGAACAAATGTTCTCCAGGGCCTACACAGAAATGATAGGAATAAATGTATATTATTTTTAGGAATCAGTTCATACCATCCTACATCCACGCCACCAATTTCCCCTCCCTGGTGATATTACCGAACTCAGGTTTGGCTGCTAGCCACTAAAAAGCCAATAAATTTGAGAGGTGAGTGTCAGTAGAAAGGAAAGATGCTTTAATCTGAAAAGCCAGCAGTCTGGGGAGATGATGGACCTTTGTCCATCCTCTGAAGATTCAGACCACCTCTGAAGATTGTGCTCAGCCATGACAGTTTTTAAAGGGAGAAATGGGGGGAAGAATCTCAGTGAATCATTGAAGCAAGAAGTTGGGTTCAGCATCATTCTCCATTTCATGCAGACTGGTTGACTCTCTCTTCAGAGGTTATCTTGCCCATGTGATCTGCCTGCAGGATTGCTTAGGGGGCTGTTGGTAGTAGAGAGCTATCCATTCTTTAACTACGTAATTCCTCATTCTTTTTACCTAGGAAAAGAATCAACAGTTTGGCAAGGCATGGTGTACATTCAGGAGAGCATAAGTCAGGAGATAGTTTCAATTGCTTTGTGATCTCATTCTTGTAGTTAGGTTCTTTTAAGGTTAGAGGGAGACAGAAATGAGCAAACAGGAAAGGGGGAAAAGAGCTGCTTTCAGTGAACTGAAAGCAAGGGCACTGACCTGGGCTTGGAGTCTTAGAAGGCTGAGCTAGATTTAATGGTAGCCAGGCTGGCCCAGAAACTAGGGACTCTTGAGAGTCTGGTGAGGCAAGATGTAAGGATAGGTCCAAAATGAGAAGAAAACTGGGACCAGAAACACAGGGTTAACAACAAGAAATAAACAAATTGAAGGACATATTCAAAGATGGAGTTTCATACAGCAGTACTCAGTGGAAGGAAGTGTTTTAGTAACAGCAGAGAGTCTGTGGGTGTGGAGCACAGCTAGAACAAAAACCAAAAAAGGATATGACTTAATTTACAGTAAGTGGTTCTCAACAAAATTATTATTAGTATAATGAGGTGTTATACTTAAATCCACACTGAATGCTGTTTGCAGAAATTGTTGAACTGCAACTCTGGTATTATCTAAGCACATGAATTGACTTGCATAAAAACTTAGGAGTCTGAGAAGAAGGAGAAAAAGAAGATATAAATATGTAGGCATGTGCATGCACTGAGCTGGGAAGCTAGTGAGAAGGGGAAATGAGGGTGAAGGTGACAGCCCAGTGACCATCCATCATGTGCAGGCCAGTAGATTGGTGTAGATACTGTATGGCAAAAGAAGTTTGGGAGCAAACAGACCTAGTATACTTCTCTAGGAAAACCTAAGTGGCATTTAAAGCACAAGAAGTCTCAAGGAGTCTTGCTTCAGTTAGAGGAAACAGAAAACAACCCCAAATTAAAGCAGGTAACATCCTACCTGGTCTTCCACAGACTAGGGTTAAACCCTTGGGCTCAAGGTTGTCACCAGCAACTTGACTTCTACTGCATAGAAGAGATGTAAGCAAGCGACCACAGAGGCCCCCTGAAGACCTGTGAGACATCTTCAGAAGATAGGTAGATATACATGGAGAGCCTTGAAGGTTAAGAGTGGGTTTTCCATGAGCAGGCTGCAGTTTAAAATACCCTTCTTTATTTGGATGTTAATACCAATGACTTTATTTAGATTGCAGCCTGGATTATTTGAATTATATTATTTAGAGAAACACTATTTTATATACTTTCTATAAAATCATCTTACTTGAACCTTCTACAAACCCTGTAGATGATTCCCATTTTATAGTGAAGTTCAAAATAGATTAAAAAACTGCTCAATATCACCCATCATAAAATTAACTTTATGTTTCCTGGTTTTAAAAAATAATAATAAGCCTGATACGTGCTTAAGGCACAGGTGGTGGCCTCTGCTCATGACTGGAGCTGTCTATTGAAAAGGTCTATACTAAAAAGAAAAAACAGAAGCCACAGCATTTGTTACTCAGTAATAAAATACTCACATACTAATGCATTGGAAACATTTGTCAATAACACTAAATGCTAAGAATTTTTGAGTCTTCATATTGGTGTCATGGATACCAATGAACACTATTTTCAATAGACCATTCTCTTACTGCCAGTCATAATACCAACTCCTAATGAAAACTTGAGAGAATAGAATGAAATTATGTTCCTAGAAACCATGTGTAATGTAATTTTTTATGTTGTCTTGACCCAGTTTTAGTGCCCTACCTAGAGGCAGGTCAGTTTTCTTTCTTCGGCAGCTGATTGAGTCCACACACCAGCCACTTTCCTTATCAGACTCTCTCAGACGCGGGGTCACTATGTACTTGACCTATTTGCCCCAGAGCCAGATCCCAAAACCTAAGGACAGCCTCTATGGCTCAGTGCCCACAAGATTGTTCAAATTAGCCAGTCCACAGGAAGCCCACAAAATTTAGCTGAACTCACCCGTTTTGCCAAGCATAAACTGCCCCCTACAGCTGCAGCTTGCTGTTACCCTGGGTGCAAACCCCTGCATGGCCCTGAGTGATAGCCTTCTCTCATTTGGAGCTGTAAGTAACAAAGAACTGTAACTTTTATCTGTCTCATTTATCCCAGTGTCATTGTGTTCTGTTCTTCCATACAAAAAAAAACCTTTAAATCTGTTATAGACTAAATTTTTGTGTCTCCCCACTGCCAAATTCATATGCTGAAGCACTAACCCTCAATAGGATGGTATCAGGAGAAGGAGTCTTTAGAAGTAATTAGTTTTATTTTTATTTTTTTTAACATTTTTTATTGAGTTATAGTCATTTTACAATGTTGTGTCCAATTCCAGCGTAGAGCACAATTTTTCAATTATACATGAACTTACATATGTTCATTGTCACATTTTTTTTCACTGTGAGCTACCACAAGATCTTATATATATTTCCCTGTGCTATACAATATAATCTTGTTTATCTATTCTGCATATGCCTATCAGTATCTACAAATTTTGAAATCCCAGTCTGTCCCTTCCCACCCCCTACCCCCTTGGCAACCACAAGTTTGTATTCTATATCTATGAGTCTGTTTCTGTTTTGTATTTATGTTCTTCTTCTTTTTTTTTTAAGATTCCACATATGAGCAATCTCTTATGGTATTTTTCTTTCCCTTTCTGGCTTACTTCACTTACAATAACATTTTCCAGGAACATCCATGTTGCTGCAAAGGGCGTTATGTTGTCGTTTTATGGCTGAATAGTATTCCATTATATAAATATACCACCTCTTTAACCAGTCATCTGTTGATGGACATTTAGGCTGTTTCCATGTTGTGGCTATTGTAAATAGTGCTGCTATGAACATTAGGGTGCAGGTGTCATTTTGAAGTAGGCTTCCTTCTGGATCTATTCCTGTGTCATATGGTAAGTCTATTCCTAGTCTTTTGAGGAATCTCCACACTGTTTTCCACAGTGGCCACAACAAACTGCATTCCCACCAGCAATGTAGGAGGGTTCCATTTCTTCACAGCCTCTCCAGCATTTGTCATTTGTGGACTTTTGAATGATGGCCATTCTGACTGGTATGAGGTGATACCTTATCGTAGTTTTGATTTGCATTTCTCTGATAATTAGCGATATTGAGCATTTTTTCATGTGCCTTTTGATCATTTGTATTTCTTCCTTGGAGAATTGCTTGTTTAGGTCTAGTGCCCATTTTTGGATTGGGTTGTTTGTTTTTTTCTTATTAAGTCATATGAGCTGCTTATATATTCTGGAGATCAAGCCTTTGTTGGTTTCATCATTTGCAAAAATTTTATCCCATTCTGTAGGTTGTCGTTTTGTTTTATTTATGGTTTCCTTTGCTGTGCAGAAGCTTGTAAGTTTAGTTAGGTCCCATTTGCTTATTCCTGCTTTTTTTTCTATTGCTTGGGTAGACTGCCCTAGGAGAACATTTTTGAGATGTATGTGAGATAATGTTTTGCCTATATTTTCTTCTAGGAGGTTTATTGTATCTTGTCTTACGTTTAAGTCTTTGATCCATTTTGAGTTTATTTTTGTGTATGGTGTAAGGGAGTGTTCCAGCTTCATTGCTTTACATGCTGCTGTCCAGTTTTCCCAATACCATTTGCTGAAGAGGTTGTCTTTAATCCATTGTATATTCTTGCCCCCTTTGTCTAAGATTAGTTGATCAAAAGTTTGTGGGTTCATTTCTGGGCCCTCTGTTCTGTTCCATTGGTCCATATGCCTGTTTTTGTACCAGTACCATGCTGTCTTGATTACTGTGGCTCTATATAGACCTTCAGGTTCTAGGTCTTCTGTGGTTCCATATAAATTTTATTATGATTTGTTCTAGTTCTGTGAAATATGTCCTGGGTAATTTGATAGGGATTGCATTTAATCTGTAGATTGCCTTGGGCAGTGTGACCATTTTAACAATATTGATTCTTCCAATCCAGGAGCATGGGATAGCTTTCCATTTTTTAAAGTCTTCTTTAATTTTCTTCATCAATGGTTTATAGTTTTCCGTGTAAGTCTTTCACCTCCTTGGTTAGATTTATTCCTAGGTATTTTATTACTTTGGGTGCTATTTTAAAGGGGATTATTTCTTTACTTTCTTTTTCTATTAATTCATCATAAGTGTAAAGAAATGCAACTGATTTTTGAACATTAATCTTGTAACCTGCTACCTTGCTGAATTCTTCAATCAGCTCTAGTAGCTTTTGTGTGGACCTTTTAGGGTTTTCTATATATAGTATCATGTCATCGGCATATAGTGACACTTTTACCTCTTCTTTTCCAATTTGGATCCCTTTTATTTCTCTCTCTTGCCTGATTGCTGTAGCTAGGACTTCCAAGACTATGTTGAATAGGAGTGGTGATAGTGGGCATCCTTCTCTTGTCCTAGATTTTAGTGGGAAACTTTTCAGTTTTTCACCGTTGAGTACTGTGCTGACTGTAGGTTTGTCATATATAGCTTTTATTATGTTGAGATATGTTCCCTCTATACCCACTTTGGTGAGAGTTTTTATCATAAATGGGTGTTGAATTTTATCAAATACTTTTTCTGCACCTATTGAGATAATCGTGGTTTTTGTCCTTTTTTTGTTGATGTGATGTATTACATTGATTGATTTGCATATGTTGAACCACCCTAGTGTCCTTGGGATGAACCCCACTTGATCATGATGTATAATCTTTTTTATGTGCTGTTGGATTCTATTTGCTAATATTTTGGTAAGGATTTTTGCATCTATGTTCATCAGTGATATTGGCCTATAATTCTCTTTTTTGGTAGTGTCTTTGCCTGGTTTTGGTATCAGAGTGATGGTGGCTTCATAGAATGAGTTTGGCAGTATTCCCTCCTTTTCAATCTTCTAGAATAGTTTGAGAAGGACTGTTATGAGTTCTTCTTTGTATATTTGGTAGAATTCCCCGGTGAAGCCATCTGATCCTGGACTTTTATTTGTAGGGAGGTTTTTTAATTGCTGATTCGATTTCATTTCTAGTGATCGGTTTGTTCAAGTGGTCAGTTTCTTCTTGATTCAGTCTTGGTGGACTGTATATTTCCAGAAATTTGTCCATCTCCTCTAGGTTATCCAGCTTGGTTCCATATAGTTTTTAATAGTATTCTTGTATGATATTCTGTATTTCTATGTTATTTGTTGTAATTTCTCCATTTTTGTTTCTTAGTTTGCTTTTTGTGCTCTCTGTTTTTTCTTTGTGAGTTTGGCCAGAGGTTTGTCGATTTTATTTACTTTTTCAAAAAATCAGCTTTTGGTTTGATTGATGTTTTTCTATTTTTTATAATCTCTATTTTATTTATTTCCTCCCTGATCTTTATTCTTTCCTTTTCTTCTGCTGACTTTTGCAGGTTTTTTGCTCTTCTTTTTCTAATTCTTTTAGCTGGTGAGTTAGATTGTTTATTTGAGATTGTTCTTCTTTTTTGAGGAAGGCCTGTATTGCTATAAACTTCCCTCTTAGCACTGCCTTTGCTGAGTTCCATAAATTTTGTGAGGTTGTGTTTTCATTTTCATTTGTCTCAAGTATTTTTTAATTTCAACTTTGATTTCATCATTGACCCATTGGTTTTTTAATAGCATGTTATTTAATCTCCATGCTTTCCTTTTTTTCTCCTTTGTTTCTCTGTAGTTGATTTCTAGTTTCATGGCATTGTGGTCCGTAAAGATGCTTAAGATAATTTCTGTGTTCTTAAAATTGTTGGGGCTTCTCTTGTGCCCAAGTACATGATCAATCCTAGAAAATGTTCCATGTGCAGTTTAAAAGAATGTATATCCTATTTGGGGGGGGGGGGTGTAATGCTCTGAAAATATTCACCAAGTCTAATTTTTCTATTGTATCATTTAATTTCTCTGTTGCCTTATTTATTTTCTGTCTGGAAGATCTGTCTAGTGATGTTAATGTGGTGTTAAAATCCCCAACAATGATTTTATTAGAAGTAATTAGTTTTAAATGAGGTCATGAGGGTGGATCCTCCATGGTGGGATTAGTGGCCTAATGAGATGAGGAATAGATAGCAGAGCATCCCCATCCTCTCTCCACCATGTGAGGATACAACAGGAAGGTGGCCATCTGCAAGTGAGGAAGAGAGTCACCAGAACCTGACCATACTGGCACCCTGATCTCAAATATCCAGCCTCCAGAACTGTGAGAAATGCATTTCTATAGTTTAAACCACTCAGTCTAAGGTATTTTATTAAAGCAACTGCATCTGACTAAAAATCTTATAAAACACCATAGAAAAAAGGCAAAGTGAGGTAGTTCTCCTAGAGTACAAGGTTTTCTGGTACTCTGACTTGAAACAGGTATAGAAATCAGAGAATTAGGTAGCTGGCTTGCCTCTCTTTGATTATTTCTTCAAAATATCTGATACCTTCTTTGGACTTTTGATGGGTGTGATTGAGTTTGGGGCACCTGCCTAAGTGCAAGAAAACTGCCATGAAAAGAGCTCTCTTTGTTTTAGGGAGGAGGATATAGGTGGTCCCAGTTTACATTAGGTTGAGGAAATAACTCTTGGCTGACTGGTGAGATACAGAGTCATCCTACCAGTGGTAGAAAAGTCTGTCTTTCAGCTTTCATGTGAGAGTGGACTTAGTAACAGAAAAAAACATGAAAATGTAAGATCAGATTACATTGCTTTCAACTTGTTAATATCAAACAATATCATAAAGCCAAGATGTATTTTTGAGGGGCCAGGGCTAAAAGGCCAAGGCATTGCGCACTTCTAACTCAGAAGAAAAGAAACGCAAACATTTATGTTTACTAAAAAAGACACCCTTCCCCAGGTACAGCAACGTGTGCCATAGCACTGGCATCTCTTATCGCCTGTGTGTGAGAGAAACTAAAGGGAAACAGGGAATTAGGAAGACTGACAATGGTAAAATTCAGGCAGTTCTTAAGATCAGAGACAAAGGCAGAAGAAAGAAAAGGTACTCTTACGTTATAGGTTATTACAAGATATTGAATATAGTTCCCTGTGCTATGCAGTAGGTCCTTGTTTTTTTATCTATTTAATGTATGGTAGTCTGTAAATGTTAATTCCAAATGCTTGATTTATCCCTCCCCCCTACCACTTTCCCCTTTGGTAACTATAAGTTTGTTTTCTGTCTGTGAGTCTATTTCTATAATGGAAAAGAATCTGAAAAAGAATATATATATGTATATATAACTGAATCACTTTGCTGTATATACCTGAAACTAACACAACACTGTAAATTAACTATACTTCAATTTTTTTTAATAGTTAAAAATAAAAATAAAAAGGTACACTTACAATGATAAATGTAACACTGACAAAGCATGAATGGGTAGCTCATCCTACTCACCCACTTCTCACCACTGCCCTTAAAATCTGTAGGGCATCTGCTTATGGGAGGTATGTAAGATGATTGAAAATTCGACTTCAGCATGAAGCTATGTCTGATATGCTGTAACTGATTTTTTTTTCAAGTTCTTTTCCATTTTTTTAATAGACTTTATTTTTTTAGAGCACTTTCAGGTTTACAGAATTGAGCAGAAAATATAGAGTTCCCACATAGCCCTCCCCCCCCACACACGTATATATTCCCCTACCCTCAACATACCTCATCAGTGTGGCATATTTGGTACAATCGACGCACCAACATGGGCACATTATTATCAACCAAAGTCCACAGTTTACATTAGGGTTCACTCTTGATATTGTGTATTCTATGAGTTTTGACAAATGCATAATGACATGTAGCCACCACTATAGTATCATACAGAATAATTTCATTGCCCTAAAAATTCCTTGTGTTTCATCTATTCATTCCTCCCTTCCTCCCTCTCCCCAAATCACTGGAAACCATGATCTTTTTATTGTTTCTGTAGCTGTGCCTTTTCCAGAATGTCATTTGGTTGGAATTGTACAGTTTGTAGCCTTTTCAGACTGGCTTCTTTCATTTAGTAATATGTCTTTTAAGTTTCTTCTATGTCTTTCATGGCTTTATAGATCATTTTTTTTTACTGCACATGTATTTTTAAATATACATATATGTACCTTTCATTGTTTCTAAGAACATTTAGAGCTTTAGCTTTTTAAACTTATATAGTTATCAAAGGAATAAAGCCAACCACAAAATAAGAATGAACTCAAAAAGATACACACACCCTGCTATTAACAGCAACATTATTTATAATTGCCAAGATATGGAAGCATCCTAAGTGCACATCAATAGTTGAATAGATAATGGAGATGAAGTGTGTATATATAAAATGGAATACAACTCACCCATAAAAAAGAAGGATATTTTGCCATTTGCGGCCCTTCGTTCATTTTTTTTTTCACTTCAAAAACCAGAATTTTATAACTGGTTTATAACATCAAAGACAACAAAACATCTAGAAATAATCTTAACCAAGGAGGTTACCTATACTCTGAAAACCGAAATGACACAAAGAAATGGAAAGATTTCTTGTGCTCTTGGATTGGAAGAATGAACACTATCAAAATGGCCACACTACACAAAGCAATCCACAGATCCAACACAACCCCCATCAAAATACTTGTGGCATTCCTCACAGAGCTAGAAAAAAGAATTCCAAAATTTATAAGGAACCACAAAAGACCTCGAGCAGCCAAAGCAATCTTTTGTAGGTCTCTTTTTTTTTCTTTTTCTCTTTCTTCTTTTTGTTCTCTTTTCTTATGGTTTGATGACTAGAAAAGTTCCTTTAACATTTGTTGTAAAGCTGGTTTGGTGGTGCTGAAATCTTTTAGCTTTCGTTTATCTGTGAAGCTTTTGATTTCTCCATCAAGTCTGAATGAGAGCCTTGATGGATAGAGTATTCTTGATTTTAAGTTTCCCCCTTGCATCACTTTAAATATATTGTGCCACTTCCTTCTGGGCTGTAGAGTTTCTGCTGAAAAATCAGCTGATAACCTTATGGGAGTTCCCTTGTATGTTATTTGTTGCTTTTCTCTTGCTAATTTTAATATTTTCTCCTTATCCTTAATTGTTGTCAATTTGATGACTATGTGCCTTGGTGTGTTCCTCTCTGGGTTGATTCTGTGTGGTACGCTCTGCACTTCAAGGACTTGGGTGACTGTTTCCTTTCCCAAGTTGAGGAAGTTTTTGGTTATTATCTCTCCCCAAATCTTCTCAGGTCCTTTCTCTCTCTCTTCTCTTTCTGGGACCCCTATAATGCAAATACTAGAGTGCTTCATGTCCCAGAGTTCTCTTAAACTATCCTCATTCCTTTTTATTCTTTTTTCTGTTCTGAATTAGTGATTTCTACTAATCTGTCTTTTAGCTTACTGATCCATTCCTCTGCCTCATTTAGGCTATTCTTGCTTCCTTCTAGAGTATTTCAGTGATTTTATTCTTCAACTCTGGGTATCTTTTTATTTTCCAACTCTGCTAAAAACTTCATTCTGTGCATCTATACTCCTCTTCAATTCTCTGAACATCTTAGCCATCATTACTTTAAGCTCTTTCTCAGATAAATTACTTATCTCCTCATCACTTATTTCTTCTGGGATTTTATCTTGTGCCTTGGCCTGGGAGATATTCATTTGCCGCGGCATATCTGTCTTTCTCTGTGAGCCTCACGGGACTGGGGGAAACGGAGACTCCATTTGCTTAAGAAGTGTACATGGAAGCTCACATGCGCCAGGTCCAAGGGCAGAGGCAGTGATTTCATAGGAACCTGGGCCAGACCTGCCTACTGGATTTGGAGTGTCTCCTGTGGACGTGGGGGATGGCTGTGGCTCACTCAGGGGACATAAAAGCTGTGGCGGACATTCCGGGAGTGTTAATCTACATACATGAGCTTTCCTGGAGGCTGACATCTTGATTGGATAATTAGCACCAAGACCTAGCCCCACCCAACAGCCTATAGGGAAGCCTCAGGCCAAACAACATACAGAGTGGGAACACAGCCCCACCCATCAACAGAATTCCTAAGCCACAAAGACCTCTAGACACAGCCCTAACCCACCAGAGGTCCAGGACCAAGCTTCACCCAGCAGTGGGCAGGCATTGGCTCCTCCTGCCAGGAAACCTGCGTAAGCCTCTAGTCCAGCCTCATCCACCAGGGGCAGGTAACAGAAATAAGAAAACAATAATCCCAAAGCCTGTGGAAGGAATCCACAAACACATAGAAAGATAGATATGCTGTCACTGATTTCTGAAGGAAAAAGCAAACTTCAACACCAGGTAGCTTCAGGTCACATTGAAATAGGAAATGTAAATAAATTTTTAGAGTTCTAGTTAAAGTTTTTTATTGTTGAAAACTAGCCCATGAAACTCAATTTCAGAGGAAACTTAGAGAAAAACCTTAAGATCTACAAAATAATAATGAAAGCAAAGGACACTTGAATTTTTTTTTTAGTATAAGGATATAAATATGTTAATTGTAATTTTTTAAGGGTAGCAGTTTAGGTACTTCCTTTTGAAAATTCTAATTATTTCAGATACCTATTGAATGTATTAAACTAATTTTAGAGCTTATAATATTAATCTTTTTACTGGTATAAAAAATGATAAATACTTTATTCTGGAGAATGCTATAGATATTATATAAAAATTTAGCAAAAACCTGTAGATTTTATAAGAAAAACATTTCCTAATATGCAGAAGACTTTGAGCAAATAAATAGCCAAAGAAAAGAGCAAATTACCTTCATTTTAAAAAAATAGTTCCTTTCAAGAAATTATTGAGTCACTTTCAGCACATTTGAAATTGCTTTAAGAGATAGTTCACTTAAATTGCTTTAAAAGTTTAATTAGCATTCATTTTATCTAAGGAAAAACATTATTCACACACAATATTATAGTTACATCTATTTGCTGTGCTTAACTAAAAAAATTTCCAGACGTTTGCAGCTAACAATTAAAAACCAATTCAAAAATTTTGTTATACCTTTTTCATCTTAACAATGCTTCTTTCTACCAAAAATAGTAAAATACACATTTAGAGAGTTTGCATTAACTGACCTGAAAATGGAATCCAAAGAACCACTGAATGACTTCAGAGGAATTTGATCTTAGAAAATATCCTACTTATCTTTGGTTGGCCTAAATCTGATTATTGTTATTCTGGATTTACATTTTATGGAAATAGAAGGATGTGAGGCAAGCAATGGCTCTCAGCAAGCAATGTCTTAAAAGAAGGAGGTAACCCACTGGACTCTAAGGCTTCCAACCGGAAGCTAAAGAGGGCTTTCCCATGGAGGAAATGCCCCAAACTGATTTTCATCAAAACTAGGATGAATACATTTTCACATTTTCAAGTCTTTGGAATTGGCCTATGTCTCATAATTGATGGTGCTAGAAAAGCCCAGTTTAACTAGCATTCTTTTTTCTTTCATTGTGATACATAAAATAATGGGCCTCTGACAATTGAGAGTGTGTTAGAATGGATAAAATATGAAGGAAAGCAATGGAACACATTCTTTATGAAGAAGCCAAAGAAGCATGTGGTATCTTGTTTCATATTAATGGTCTATGATATGAAGAACCCAAGAAAATGCATAATCCTACTGATCAAACACATGGCAATCATTTTCTTTTTTTAAAAAGTCTTTGCTTTGAAAAATTATTTCTTACATATATATAATTTTATATAGTTTGATCATATTAATAGTTTCTGGTTTTGATTAGTTTTTTTGGTCTTTTTGAAATTTTCTTTTCATTGTTTGCTTGACTCCCTATGGCAAGACACACTCTAGTCTTCACCTCCCCCTCCAATGATCCATGTTGTTTTAATAATTCCCTGCCCTTGGGTGTTAATGGGACCTCTGACTTTCTTCTAATCAGTAGAATATGACAAAAATGATGGGATAGGATGTCTCTCATGATTACATTCTATAATTTAGACATCTTAGCTGATTTAACAACAGGAGACTCTCCTGCTGCCATTGAAGAAGCAAACAGCCATGTTGTGAACTGCCTATGGAAAAGAACACAAGGTAAGGAATTGCACATTAGAGTAGTTTCCAGACAACAGCCAGGGAGAAGCCAAAGCCTTCGGTTAAGCAGTCACAAGGAAAGGAATTCCAACAATCACATGAGCTCCAGAAAGGAATTCAGTCTGCCAACACCTTGATTGCAGCTTTACGAGACACTGGGCAGAGGATTCTGCTTAGCAGATGTGACTCCTGACCCATAAAAACTGTGAGAAAATAAGTATTTTTTTTAAGCTTCTGAATTTGTGGTAATTTGTTATACAACAACAAAAAACTAATACATTACCTTTTCTTCTTTCTCTTCCTCTCTTCTGCCCACATCATCACCACCACCATCAGCAACTATATAACCCAGGGGAGAAAATGTCTTAGATTGTAAAATAATAAGTATTTACAAAATGCGCATATATCTGTAGTGGGGAAATCTTACATTTCAAAATTTGGGTATTATGCAGTATTATCAGCATCCTGCTTTTCTCACTCAACAATACCTCATGGAAATTCTTCCAAGTTTCCTAGTATGTTTCTAATGTAGTCTTTTTAGTGACAGAAAATAGCCCATGGGATAAATGTGCTATGATGAACATTCAGTTTGTTTCCAGTTCTTTGCCACTGTGAAAAATGTTACAACCAATATTCTGTATACAGTCTTCATGGTGTTATTATTCCTACTGGCTAGATTCCTAAGAGAGGGCCTGGTAGATCAAAGTCAACTATGCATTTATGTATTTAAATAGACATTACCACGTTACTTTTCAAAAAAAGATGCAATAATCTACATTTTTGTTAGTAATATCTGAAAATACTCTTACCGCTCCATTCCTGGGCAGAAAGTGGTGTTTTCCTTCTTTTTAATTTTGCCCTGTCTGAGAGGTACACAGATATCAGTTTAATTAACTTTTGCCTGCCTATAAAGAGGTTGAATGTTTTTGGATTCTCTTTAATTATTTGCCCAGTTATTATCCTTTGCCCATTTTTCTCTTGGATTATCTCCTTGTCAGTTTCTGAGAACTCTTTGTGATTATAGATATTTATCTTCTGTCTGTGTTCTACTTACAAGTATCTTTTCCAAATATATTGTTTTTAAAAAACACTTTTTAAAAAATAAAAGCTCTCCTTCTCCCCAGTTTATATCCATGATCTTCTAGATGTTCTTGTTGGTGTTTGTAATTGTGTTTTTGTTCAATTTAATTTTTAATCCATCCAAAATTTGTCTATATGGTGTGAGGTACTGGTACAATTTTATTTACTTCCTGATGGATAGCCAATTGGGCCAGCACCATATGTTGCAAAAACCATTTTCCCAGTGAGTTAAAATACCACCTTGGCCATATGTTAAATTCCCATCCTCACCAGGATCTATTTTCAGATTTTGGATTCTTTTCCATTGGTCTGTTCTGATGCCAATGCCATATTGATTCAAATACAGTAAATCACAGCATGTCCTCATCTAGTAAGGCAAGTTCTCCTTTTCTAGTCCTCTTTTCCAAAAATACCTTACCTTAGCTCAGGCATTTATAACTTCACACACAAAAAATCATAAGACACTTTATCAGACTAAAAAAAATAGCATGTAGGAGTTCTAATTAAAAATTAATTTTATTTCCGTGGTAACATTTAGAAGATTAACATTTTAATGTTACTAATCCTTTTCATCCAAAAATGTCTGCCAGCCATTTATTCATATCCGATGTTATGTTCTTCTATACAAATCAAAAGTTTTCTACATAGGAATGAGTCCAGCATCGGTTCTCTCCTTGGGACTCTCACAGGATTCAGGGATTCACTAGGATACAGACGTCACAAGCCCAGCAAATTTTCTCCTTTCTCCTTCTATTTTCTTCTTTCTTTTTAATGTTTATTCACTTAATGAGAATTTGTGTTCCTACAATTGCAAAGCACTTGAACATGTAAAGGTCCTATGTGTTTGGGGATTGCTTTGACAGATGTTATGTTAGTAAAAAATAATTTTATATAAAAGCAAATAAAAGGTTTGGTTCAATTCACTTTTCTTCCTCTGTGGTAAAGTTTTCACATGGAAACATTTCTCTATATTTCTATCAAGTACAATGTCAGGAAGTTGTTAAAATTAGTAATATTTACTATTCTCAAAAATGTAAGTTGAAGTCAGAGTCCAACAGAAATGGCAATAATTACCATTTGATTTTGTAATTCCCATAAATGAGAAGCATTATTAATCAATTTAGTGGAATCAGATTCACTGATACTAAATTTTAGTCATTGCTTTCTTTCTCCCTTTTCTATGCCAATTATGAACAACTTTCAGAGAGTTTACTCACGTGCAGACTGAGGTACACAGGATGTGAGAGAGGGTTGGTTTGAATTGTGAGGACATGGATGGAAAAGGAACAGACTTAGGATAATAACAACTGAACGAACGCATGCACACATACACAGACACACAGACACAAGTCAGGCATATTTTTCTTCCAGACAAATATTTCACCAGATTTAACATCCAACAAAACACAGTATGCTTTCTTTAACTGTACTATCATTGAAAATAAAAATTTTAATTACAAGTACATTTTAACCAGACCATTTTTATCTTAGAAGCCAAATATATAAAATCTGAGGCTTTTACTGTCAACTTTGCAAGATTTATCATTCACCTGAGTAAATGGAAGAATAAGTGCAAACTTAAAGCTTCTTTTTTTAATATTTGATGATAAATTCAAAGATAATTATGTTTCCCTTTTTACTTGCAGTTATGTCCCCTGCTGCTCTAGTTACATTTTTCTCCTTCTAGCAATAGGATAGCTCTGTCAGACACCACAAGGAGCAATATTCTTCTACCTTGAAAATTATGTCTTCTTTCCTTCACAGCTTCTTTGCCCACCTAGGTCCTAGACTTACTACAAGTAATTTCCTACTTTAACAAAGTTAAGAAATGATTTTTTCAACTATCTCTGTAACTAAAAGAAATGGAATACAGCAAAGAATTGTTTGTAACAATTCAATCTTTATTTTAAAAGATTATTACATTTATAAACACATAGTTTACATAGTCCCTCTCAGTTTTAAGTAAGGATCAAGTTTATCATATTATAGGATGATCTCAAATTATGACTACTATCAGGTGCCAGTGTTGCTTTGTCTGTCTCTAAATTTTTTGATTCATTAAATAAAAAGCATAATTTTCCCCAGAAACTAAGAAAAAGGAGAATGATTTCATGACTTCACAGTAAACACAAACTGCATAATTTGTAGTACTCAGGTTATGTTATATCCTAATCTTAAAGATTTACTTTCCAATCCTGCTAGATTACAAATATAGATGAATTTCTTTGGCTTCATTTCCTAAAACCAAAACAAAGTAAAATAAAATGGCAAGATGAATAGACTTACTCAAACATAATTAAGACATACTTTCAGGATGATAGCAGGTCAGCATGAAGTTGGTAGGTAGCACAACGTGAATTCTTAGAAATTACCCGGATTCTTTTCAGTTACCCGGATCAACAATATGATTGACTACATGGACAATTGGAAAACAGCAGCTTTACCCATGTAGTCAAAGAGATTTTCCTCATCTAATACTACATTAAAAAGGTACATTCTATCTTGCCCTTTTCCAGCCTGGTGTTTGTACATCTCTTCCTGTTTCTTATCCACATTGTTTTCCAGAACCCCCACCAGTCACAGTCATTAACACAAAGCCTAAAAAGTAATTCACACTAAAATAGTAATGGCTAGTGTTATGTGCACTTATTTTTACTTGGAATATCTTTACTATTAGCATGAAAGTCTTTGTCTCTTACTAAAAGAAGCCATGTGGAGGAAAGAGGAGAGGTGTTAGCTAGTAATTTAGGTCATGGATTTCTACCAGTAGGTCCTATGTATTTGGGGAAAAACGTGACTTCTGGTTCCTCAGTTTTCTCATTTTGCTCCCACTTCCATTTCTTCCTACCCTTATTTCAGATATTCTCATAAATCTTTCTAATCACTTTGCCCACATCCTAAGAGAATATTAGATTCTTCCAAAATCAAACTTCTACCTATCTCAAAAAACTTAAGTCCACATGGAACGATTAAAAGGACAGTCATTCAAGTTCAAATTTAGTACAAATCCTCTTATCTGACACATCAGCATTTGTAACTGGTCAATTAATCAAAACCAGTTAGTGTAAAGAGTTGAATCATTTAAAGGTATTAGATGTATAGTTTAAACATTTTACCTGGATTTAAAATATACAAATGCACATCCATTTTCCAGTTTATTTCATGTACAGCAAAACTTCTGTAAGAGTCCACCTCTTGGGAGTCTACTGACTGTAGTTTTGCATGATGTCTTGCATGAGCCAAACTCATAACGCAGTCTAGGATTTCCAATTTTTACTTTTTAATATGAGGAGGACTATTAGAGATGCAGTCTTTCAGAGCAATCTGAATAGAAAATTTCTTTATATTGTATGATTTTTCTAATGTTTTTACTGTTGTCTCACCAATACTCAATCTGGTAAGATTTTTAAGTCACCATTTTAATTAAGTCTTTCCAAGGCATTCAGTTTAGTTATCATGGCAACAACACTTTCTTTCCATTCTTGTCAGTTTATGGAATATTTAATTAAAATTATATTATTGTGATTACAATAAAACTGACATAAAAGAAAGTGTGAGGACAAGCTCCTTGATTTACAAGTAAGTACGCAAATGTCCAAGGAGGAGCAGAGCGCATGAGAGAGCAATCCTCAGCCATCTACATTCAGCTTGTTCTGGGCATGGCCATGTTTTGCAAAAGGAATGTAGAGCACCAGTTTAATGGGAAAGTAATATAAATCAAGGTATGCTGAGAGAGCCTCTACTCAGTACAATGTGACCTCATAGACCCACATAACTTGATAAAGCTTGAGACAGACAGAGGAAAATCCAGTTATCCCGGAGAGTTCTCCCAGGGCACTTTCTCTGCGGAGGAGATCAAAAAAGGGGACTGTACTATAACCATCCATCCTCAATATGTTTTTCATACTGAGATACCAAGTATTAAAGGAAATGAAAATAACTCCAGGAACTGGGTAGACAAAGAACACAAACAATGGAAACAAACTAAGCAGTAGCAAGAGAGGCCTGCTTTGCCAAAAGAGGTATTCAACTGTCATTTTTGTAGCATAGCCCTGATTCAATACCATTTTCTGTGATACTAAGAATTGCAGGTGTCACTATTATTCACTGAATAATATTACCCTTGCCTTGAAATGCAAAATCCTCATCTCATTGGTAGCATTTTCTGATACTCAAAGAGAAAAACAACTTTCTAACCTGAGGGCTGAAAGAAAATAAAAGTCTACAAGAATACTTGATGAAATGGGACTGAATTGTTTTAACAGCAGTGGCAGATATTAGAGTGATCAAAATTCACACAGCGTACATGGATGATGATTCATCTTTAGTAGACCTTTAATTACTACATTCATCCTAATGATTGGAACCTGTTCCAGAAAACAGGTGCAAAATAAAAAACAGTATAAAATATCACTACATGTGAAAATAAACTGCACTTGCAATTATTATAAGTAATATCATACAACTTACAGGATCTCAATAGCATAATCTGAATTTTAAAATTTAGAACAATAAATCAATTGGTTGTCTTTCATTATAGAAAACCTGTTCTCGTTCTGATTATGGAAAGGAGAAAATGGGATAGATAGCTACATTCTGAATGGGAAAAAAAAAGACAGATTTTTAAAATTTAATCAATAGTAAGTTTCTCTATTTTTTTCTTTAGAGTTTTTTCATTGATGTTGCTCTTAATTCAAATTTTAAATATGTAATAGATAATTCACATGGTCAAAAATTACAAAGTTCAAAAGGTATACAGTGAAGACTCCTTCTAAGGCTGTCTTCATCTGCCCAAGTTCCCAATTGTCTGCTTCCCAGTGACAACTGTTTTATGTGATGAATATATATTCTTTTTTCCCAATTTACACAAATAGTAACATACTGTACTTTCCTGGACCTTACTTTTTCATTTAACATCATATCTTAGAAATCTTTTTAAAATCAGTACATAAAGCACTTCTTTGTTCATTTTAACAAATGAAAATATTCCATTGTATTGATGTACCATAATTAATTTTATCAATATACCCTATGGACTTGTACATTCATCATTTCATACTTTATCTATGAGAAATAAAATTGTTGGTTCAAAAACAAATACATATTTGCTGTTTTGACAAATACCGTCAAATTCCCCTTCACATGCAGTTACTTTCATTTACTCTCCCATGAGAAGTGAATAGGAGTGCTTAATTCCTGTTACTGATAAGAGTATGTTATGAAACTCAAAACTTTGCCAACATGACAGGAGGAATGGCAACAGTCTAGTTTTAATATGCGTGCCTCTAATTTTCACTGAGGTTGACTACTTTTTTATATGTTTTTAAGTTATTTGTATTTTGTTATCAGTGAGCTAACTGTTCATATTTTTTGCCCTCTTATCTTTTGGGCTATTGGTGTTTGGTTGAGCTTTAGTTGCTTTCTGTAAAACAGTGAGATTAATTCTTTGCCTATAATACAGGTTGCAGAATTTTTTCAAGTTTGCAATTTGTCTTTTGACTTACCATGTGGAGTTTTTGTCATGAAGAATTTTTTCTTTCTATGTTTCCAAATTCACTGATCTTTTTATTACAGATTCTGGATTTTGATTTATAGTTAGAAAAGCCTTCCCACTGAAAAATAAAATTTCACCTAGTATTTTAATGGCTTCTTTTTTTATGTGTAAATTCTCGATTCCATTGAAATTTATCGTAGTATATAATGTACAATGTGGTTTCAATTGTATTTTTTCCAGAGAGCTACCTATCATTCCAGGACCATTTGTTAAATAATCCATTTTACCCTCCAGTTTGAGATGGTACTTTTGTAATATACTAGATTTCCATATCATTTATTTCTGGCTATTTGTTTATTTGTATGCTACTTCTCTGTTGAATTATTGAGATATAAATTGTTTTACTACCAGGAAATCCAGCCCCTACCACTATTGCTCCTTTTTTCAGGGTTTTTCTCAATATTCTTATTTGTATATTTTTTCTACATAATCTTTATAATCAGTTTTTCTAATTAAAAATACTTGGTACTTTTATTGGATCACTTTAAATTTATAAGTTATGAAGAATTAATGACTTTATGATTTTGAACTTCTTAGTCAAAACCCTGTGGTTTTTTAGTATACAATCATATTTATCTTCAAATAATGTTTGTTTCCTTGTAGTTACCTGAAGAATTCGTAGGAAAATATTCCCTGAAATCTTTCATGTTCAAAACAGTTAATTCTAGACTTTAATCTTAAAGAACAGTTTGGCAGGTTAGAAAATCACTGGGTCACAAATTTAAGGATCTTGTAAAATTTGTTCCATTATCATCTAAAGTTAAATTTACTTGAGAAATCTGAAATCAACCTGATTTCTCTCCCTTATATATAAGTTAATCATTTTGATTGGATGCCCAAAGAATCCATTCTTTATTCTTAAAGTCTCATACTTTACTGAGATGAAATCTTAGTGTTGACCATTCTGGGTTAGTTTTCCCTGGTACATTGTGTTTCATTCATTATGTAGATTCAAATCTTTCATTTTATGAAGATTTTCTTGAATTATGTTTCTATTCTTCGGGGAGTCTAATTATGCAACGTTATATACTTTTATTTGCCTGTCTTCTATATCTATCATCTTCTGTAGCCCTTTAGATCACTTTTGTTATTTCTATCTTTTGTGCCTAGAGAAACCATGGTTTCTCTGTCTATTCTGTCTTGTTCTTGTTCTTTTTAATTTCTGTGGTGATTTTGTTTTTTATTGCTACTTTTCCCTAAGTTCCTCCACCCACAAGTTCAAAATTTATTTTAGCTTGTCATCTTCTTTCTTAGATCTTTCATTCCTGCTTTTTTGGTTTTCCTTTAAGAAGTAATTGCCTTATTAAGCTTTTATTTCCAAATTTATTAGAAAAATTTTTACTCAGTGTTCATCTAATCTGCATTAATGTTTTTCACAATGTTTTATATGCCAGTAAGTTTTTATGATCTTTTCTTTCTTTAGTCATATAGTCTTAAATCGATATGGTGCCAGTTCATTTTTTCCCCAGCTTTATCAAGATTGATATATAATTGACATATAACATTGTGTAAATTTAAGGTGTACAGTGTGATGATTTGACACATATATGTATTGTGAAATGTTTACCACAATAAGGTTAGTCAACACATCCTTCAACTCACATAACTACCTTTTTGTTGTTGTTGTTATTGTTATGGTGAGACATTTAAAATCTACTCTCTTAGCAACTTTAAAGTATACAGTGCAGTATAATTAACTATAGTCATCATACTGTAGATCCCTGGAATTACTCATCTCGTAACTGGAAGTTTGTATCCTTTAACCAACATCTCCTTATTTTTTCCAACCCCCAGCCACTGGCAACCACTGATCTACTCTCTGTTTCTATGAGTTAGGCTTTTTTAGATCCCACATGTAAGTGCGATCATACTGTATATGTCTTTCTCTGTCTCACTTATTTCACTTAGCTTAATGCCCTCAGGATTCATGAGTGTTGTCACAAATGGCAATATTTCCTTCTTTCTTATGGCTCAACAATATTCTTTTGTGTATATATACATCACATTTTCTTCATCCATTCATCTGTTGGTGGATACCTAAATTGTTTCAATATCTTACTATTGTAAATGTTGAACATGGGGATGCAGATATACCTTAAAGACAGTGATTTTATTTCCTTCAGATATATATTCAGAAGTGGGATTAATGGATAATATAGTATCTCTATTTTTAATTTTTTGAGAAACCTTCATACTTAAGGTTTTACATGATGACTCTACCAATTTACATTTCCACCATCAGTGCACAAGTGTTCCCTTTCTTCCACATCCTTGCCAGCATTTGTTATCTCTTGTTTTTTTGAAAATAACCATTCTAGCAGGTGTGGGGTGATATCTCACTGTGATTTTGATTTGCATTTACCTGGTGGTTAGTGATGTTGACCACCTTTTCATGTATTTGTTGGCCATTTGTATCTCTTCCATAGAAAATGTTTATTCAGGTTCTTTGCTCATTTTGAATCAGAATAAAAAGCAAAGATAATAGACCACATGGTAAAAGTTTTCAAACATGTGTAAAAAATGGAGGAATATTAAGTTTCTATATTCATGTTTGCTTATATATGCATAAAAAACTCTGGAAGGATATACAAGAAACTAAGTAAGGTGGTTGCATATATGAGGAGGGGGAGAGAAGGAGAATAGAGTTGGTACTAGGCATATAGGGCAAAAGGATGGTATAGACTTTTTGCTGTGTTTTTAATTTTATTTTATTTTGGTATTACCTAGTCAAAAAATTAAGTAGAAAGTATAAAATATACTTAATCATTAAAAACTAGGCCCATTTTCTATCTGTTGTTATATCATATTCCCAATATTTAATAACTGATATAAAATTAAAGTGATCATTTATTAAATATTTTCCCAAAACCTTGGATATTTCAATATTCTTCCCATAAAAGCAGATATAAATTGATATATTTTAACCAAGAGCAAACCCCTAGTCAAAATGAATTAATTGTGCTTATTCTTTCCAGATTTAAAAAATTAATCATTATGATGAATAAGGAGAAGAAAATGAACTCATAATTAACAATTTATTATAGTTTATATTCTAAGAGTACCATTAGTCCACTTTTATATATTTATATAATGAGTTAATTTTACAACTCAAAATAATGACTAAAGAACTTTGCAAAGTTTTTCTAAGGTAAGAAAATAATTTTATTGTTTTAAAGTAACATTTTATTGTTATTTTTATTGTTACTCTTCTCAGATAGACATGATAATCACTTAAAAATTTTAGCACTTTAGTAAAGATCTGATTCAGGGTACATGAGATAATATATGTCCTCACAGTTGAAGTTTAAACAATCTTCAATTTTCAAAAGATGTATCCAAGAAAGAATATCTGCATGTTTTCCTAATTTACTCTGGCAAATCTCATAACATCATCTGAGATCTGTTGTTTGAAGTCACTGTAGAAACTATTTCTTTCCTAAACAATTTATTTAACCTAAATAAAAAGATAAAGACAAAATTTTCATGTTAATAAGCTTTATGAGGCTTAAACATAAGACAAGATACTATAAACCTCCTAGAAGAAAACATAGATGTAACATTCTCTGACATAAATCTTAGCAATGTTCTCCTAGGGCAGTCTACCCAGGCAATAGAAATAAAAGCAAAAATAAACTAATGGGACCTAGATAAACTTATAAGCTTTTGCACAGCTAAGGAAACTATAAACAAAAGTCAATGTGTAAAATGGGAGAAAATATTTGCAAATGATGCAATTGACTAGGGCTTAATTTCCAGAATGTACATACAGCTCATACAACTCAATAACAAAAAAACAAACAGCCCAATCAAAAAATGGGCAGAAGACCTAAACAAACATTTCTCCAAAGAAGACATACAAATGGCCAATATCTACATGAAAAAAATGCTCAATATGCTAATTATCAGAGAAATACAAATCAAAACTATGGTGAGGTATCACCTCACAATCTCTCTGAGACTCATTTTCATGTCTCTGAGTGGAAGGGATGCAACCTGCTTCAGAGGATCCTGGTGATGATTAACTGACAAAGAAGGTAGCCTCAGTCGCAGAGTGACAAGCGTCTGGTTTCCTCTTCTTTCTCAATCCTATTTAAGACATAAGCGAGACCAGTGAAACTCACCAAAATGTTTGAACATAAGTGGATTCGAAAATAAGAAAAATTATATGAACACAGATATTTGAAAGATAACTAGTAGTACTAAATTATTTCAATTTTCAAAAGCATAGTAATGTTAAGTAGCATAAATCATTTCCTACATCCTTAGGCACACCCACATCTTCCACATTTTTGCAACTGCTTTCTATTATGGATTGTTGTTTTAATGTAAATGTTCCTTTTTGCCTGATGAAATATTATTTCTTTGGGGTATTCTTTCCAATAGAATCGTCACTTATTACAAAATCATCACTGCCAATGTATTTCTTTTCACATTTTCCTCATCTATATAAAGCAACACAAGTATAATTTGCATTTCTTACTCAAAACACATCAATAATGTTGGAGGCCAGGCTACACTTATCTTTTTTTCTGTCAAAATGAAGTCAACTGCTGGAATATTTGAAATATTAATGGGAAAGCCTGTCAGATATTCAAATAATGGTAGACAATGTTTATCAAAATCATTCTAGTAAGGGAAAAAACTGGCAAAAACCCTGGATATCTAAAGTAAATAAAAGATGATTTTTTTTTTCAGGTTGCCTTGTTTAAGTCTTCAATTCCTAAAGAAAAAAAAATATACAGCCAGTACTAAACTAAATATGCTAAATCCAAGTACAACATAATCAGAATTGTTAATATGGCAGAGTAAAACAGTAAAAGTTATGCTAGCTTCTTATACCATAGTTAAAAGAAATCCATGTTTCAAATATTATCTCTCTCTTAATAAGGTAAATTATTATTCATCTTAATTTTATCCAGAAGTAAAGAACCTTTCTAAAATAAATTTTCTCTTTTTATAAATAGCAGAATTAGTGATTCACAGTTGTTCTATTTGGGGAACAAAATGTCAAGTTTCAGTTGAAAATAACTTTGATAGGCAACTTGAGGATATAAAAGAGATATAAATGAAAGAGTATAGTGTAAAAGAGAAAAAAGGCCTTCAGCCAGTCTTCTGTATAATTAGGTCAATAAAAATACAGATCAGATTGGTCATGGATAATTACAGTAACAATTAAGCAAAGTCATCCCAAAAAGTATAATTTCCAAGTCAATGAAAAATTAGTGTAACCCAATTAAAGACTGTAATATAGCTGAAGAAATTATGTATTAATCAAACAAAAAGATTGATCAGCTACAAAATCATAGAATAGTCTTTTACAAACACTGACAGTGCCTCCTCAAATTGGGTCAAAAAAAATTAGGGAATTTAGCCACATAAATAACCATTACATAATTTAGAGATCTTTATATATGTGCTTTGTTTTTATAATGTGCCAATAGCCTCCTTGAGATAGTCTGGCAGCTTCTGTGGGGAATGAAATGGACTCATTTAGGGACAGACATGTCATTTTCTTCTGAGAAGAGAAGGATTTAAGTCCAATACCATCTGGTTCCAAAACTCTTTCATTAATATGTGGCCTTTAGAGATACTATGGCATAAATCATCTTGGGTGGGTACAATTTCAGAATCATTTATTTCAATTCAATTCAGGATAAGGAGCAACTGTAGATCAGATGGCTTTCCAGACCCAACGTATACAGTGGACTGATAAGCTATCAAAATGAAATTCTGTCATTGACAGTAAAAACTAGGCAGGAGAAGAGGAAAAAGAAGAGAAATATGCTCAAATTCATCTACTGAGAAAAAAAGTCATGGAAAAGGAAATGAACAGATTAATTTCACTCCCCTTCTAAGAGAAGTTGATTTTCATATTTGCTCAAATGTAAAATCTGTCTACAACACTTGTTTAAAAATTCTCAGATCTCAGCCCAGACCTGCTGAACTACAGTGTGCCTGGGGGAAACCTGGTTGCCTAGCAGTCTGTGAATGTAACAAGGCCATGGTGAATCTTGAGTAAGCTTAGGATACTGTTTGAAAAGAGAATGTCGAGTTATTAGTCGAAAGTTGCCTGTGTGTGCTTATTGTGGTATTCTGAGCCTTGGGAATAATGAGCCTAATTCCTAGTAAGATCGTAATCCAGTTGTTGGAGTCAGAATAGGAGCTCTGATTCAGATGAGCAGAACAAAAATAAAGAGGTCTCACAATGTGGGGTGAGAGCTTAAGCAGACTCAATAACAACAAGAAGTTCAGGCAAATTAAAGCCTATTACCAGTTACAAATAACAACCAAAAAAGCAAGGCGGTATCTGCAATATAATGTCATGCCAGTCTTGACTTTTTCGACCATATTTTTATCATCTTTGCAAAAGAAGTGATATCCAATTTATAGATACTTATTATCAGAGTTGCTACAGTTAGTAATGTGTTTTGAAAGTACAACATATATGTAGGGGACTATGACTACTAGGTAAAGAGTATAAGGAAAAGTGTTGGGTCAGGGGAGTGCAACAAGGTGTGTCCTTATTGGTGAGTGGGGAAGCACCACAGGGGGCCTGTGTGTTGGAAGAACTGTATAAAGCAGTTAAACAGCAGCAGATTACATAACTCCCTCTAGTGGCTTGTAGTTCACCTGCAACTACCATCTCCAGGTACTGAATCAAAAGAGTAAAGTAAAATTCAAGTTACTTGGGGAGGATTTGGGTAGCTGGAAGTTTACCAGGATAAGATTCAGATTCGTACAGAGAAAAAATTCATTGCCCACTTCCTGGAAATGGAATGTGTGATAGAAGCTTTGTGCAACACAGGTTATCAGACCTGAAAGCAAAGTCAGAGTGGGAAAAGCAAAAGTGAGCTATTCCTAAAATTTCAATTCCCCTTTGTCAAGTCTAGCAAAGCTGAAGGAATGTGTGTGGTGTTAGAATTTAGAATGAAATGGCTTAAATGCAGTCAAATTCAGATTTTTTATAACCTACTGACAAAAATGGTCTCTGGTTGACAGATATGACCAAATCAAAATCAAAAACTTTTCTACAACAGACATCACAAACAAAGTTAAAAACTAACAAACACTCTGGGAGAAGATATATGCAACATATATAAAAGATAAAAAATGAATATCCATAATTTACAAATTAATAGTAAAAAACACAAGCAATAACAAAGTTGACAAAAGAATATGAAGACATAATTCATAAAAAGAGAAATGGCCAAGAAACATAAAAAGAAACTTAAATTTAATAACTAAGCTAATGCAACTTAAAACACAAATATTTTATTTTAGTGTATGTACTTATGTATTTGATTTTTGCTGAGGAATGGTTGTTGTATTACTCATGTAAAGAAAAGTTTTTAAATTAAAAATATTTGCTAACAAAACAAAAAAGAAAAAAATAGTCTCTGGGCTAAATTAAACCCCAAGTGACCAGGTTCCTACCAGCACCTAGCCCATGAATGGCCTAGGGAAGAAAGCACAGATACAGATAATACGATATCTTCATTAATACTAAAAGTTTTTTTCATCTTCAGATTCAGATTTAAGGAATGTTTAGTTAACACCTACTATAATCCAGGTGCCAGATGAGGCCCTCCCATATACATTTAATGTGCACATAATTGGGGAAGAATCAAAGTATATGATGATCCCACTCTCAGAAAACATCCCAAAACTCAGACTAAAGGGTTAATAATAGTAATTATAACAATACATTATTACTAGTAGAAACAGTCAAGTAAAGAAATTAAGTAAAACATAATTAAGCAATTTAGAGAAAACAATTAGACCTACATGTATTAGAACTTTTAACTTTTTAGATGTAAATATATTCTCCTGAGAACTTAATTATAATCAAAGCATTAAACGTAAACTATCCCAAGTGAAAACATATAACATAAAACACAAAAGTCCCACTAACACATCCTAATTTCAAAATCTTGCAAAAGAACTCTAATCATCTTGGAAGTATTCACAATGAATTTTAAATATTCATTGCTGCATTGAAAAAGAATTTCACCAGCTCTTGAAAAACAGCAGGAGTAGAGTGCCCTCTAGAGGCTTACATATATTTTTGATGCTAAATCAAGGGGAAATTTTTGTTTTGATCATTTCTGGCTATGCTCATTAAAATTTAGAAATGTGGCAGATTTGTCTATTGCTACCACGCAAATGTCTATATCTATAAAAATTTAGTATGATTATTCTCTCCCAGGGAAAATCTTTGAAAATTACTGTTCTACACAGAACAATAACAACAAGAACTAAAGATTTTTATTTAATATGTATTGCATTTTTATTTTAGCTTCTTTCTATGGCCTACACATACAAATATATTTGAAACTAATCTAATGCCAGTAGGCGATTTTCATCTTTTATGTATACATGTTGTTTATATTACACATTCATATTAGTCTGTAAGTTCCAAACATAGGGTTGCTAATGTAACATTTGAAGCTTCTACCTTAAACTGAGACCATGCAGGAGGATGACTAATAAATGTTTTTACAGATAAATGAATCAACCTACAATGATTAAAATAGAATCATAACTAGAAATGTTTTTTCCCTGTTTAAGACACATAGATCAGGATGAGGGTGTAATAATAGGCATAAAAGGAGCAAATTTATATACATGTGAAGACTGAAGCTGCAAAGTTTGAATCAGAAATTAAATCCAAAGTCTAAAAAATGAACAGTTACTTACTGCAGTTTAACATGAGATAGGCTTTGCTTTAACATCCAGCTATCCACTCTTTATCAATAAAGTCAGGGATCCAATTTCCTTATCTCTAAAATGGGGATAACTTTGACAATTGAACTTATTGCATGTATTTTTTATGGATCAAATGTGAAAATTTATAGAAGGGCTTTATAAATTACAAAGAACTCTGTGTGTGTGCACATGCATGTGAGTATGTGTACTATTTCTGTTCTCCATATAAAATTGAGATTAGAAAGTTTGGCTAAGTGAGGCCATCCTTAAATAAAAGCATTAAGTGTTGTCCTGATATTATTACTGGACAATGTTTAAGTTTTTTTGTCAGTGTTCCCTCTTTGCACATATATTAACTGTTCCTCAAATATAAATGTTTTACATATTCTTTGAGACATTTCCCCATGACATTTCTCTTTTCAGCTGAAATTCTTCCTAGGGAATCTCTTCCCTCCAATGTCTTCAAACACCTTCTACAATCTGGAAACACTTAAGTTTACCTCTACAAATCTACTTCCTAACATCTAGATCCATATTCCAGCTGCCTATTTACATTTCCTTCTTCCACAGCATCAGAGGAGCCCTGGGCCTGAAATCAAAGACAAACAATATATTTGAGGCAAAATGCTTTCAGTACAAAGTGAGTCAAAACATACCTGGAATTGTCCTCTCCAGCCACAACTGGACTAGAAATGACTAAAAGGGTGTGAGGGCACCAAAGGCACGTTGATACCAAAGGCACATTGATATATCCACCCTGGTACCACTCAGGTCAACTTTTGCCCTACATTAAATGGAGTCCATTACCAAATGTTCAAGGTGTTTGCTTCTTCAGAAAGCTTGATACAAAAGGGATAGAGACACCAGCTACAGCTGCTACAACTGATACCCTAATCATATTCGTCATCTAATTTCTCTGTCACCTTTTATGTATTTTTCTCTCCCTCCTGTCTGTCAGGTTGTTTAGTTCCTCCTTAGCTTATCTAAATTGCTTGCCTAGTGAAAAAATCCAGATCTTTAGCCTGAGAGTCTGAGCTTTTGGTTGCTTTATCATGCTATGGTCACTGCAATTGCTAGTTCATCATTATCACCAGACATGAAAACACCAGTGAATCTCCTCAATTGTTTAATAGCATTCCTTTTTCTTTCCAAAGGCCATTAGGATGGGCTCCAGGTGTCCTTGATAGTATGTTAAATCTTGAGTCGTGGGAACATAAACACAAGTCAATAAACTCTCCACTTTCCAGCCTTATATTTTGCACAAGCCCCAGACCAAGGCCCTCAAGATATACTCCCACACATGTTCCCCAGTTTCAGTCATATCCATATCCAGATCCTGAAATTTCTTTCTTTTTTTTTTAATTCAAGTGTTGTCAGTTACAATGTGTCAATTTCTGGTGTACAGCATAATGTTTCAGATATATATATACACCCATATATATTCCTTTTCATATTCTTTTTCATTACTGAATTTCTTTATAAAGTGAACTATTCCCCCAAGCTTTCTTCCTGAAGCTATGCTCATTATTTAACCCTTGTTTCTCATCTCTAGGCAATAGAGGAAGGAAGGAGTACATCTTAAGGAGGACAGGCATTACTTTGCAAGGCGTTTAGCCCTGCTGAGGTCTTTCATATAGGGTCTTTCATTCCCAGGCAAGGAGAGGATGCTCTTTTCTAGTACACGGATAGGGGTCACTTCTGCCAGCCCAAAAGAATTAAGAGTTTAAAAATCTCTGGCACACATCTGCCCAGTTTCCTTATCCTGTTTCTCATGTTTTCACTATCAGGGCCTGACTCTAACTTAAGACATCTGTCACGGCTATTCTTTCCATTTTCTTTGCATCTTGACTACCATCACAATTAAATTCTAGCCTCAGTCTGGTCTCTGGCTGCAAGAGATGAGAATCACTTTAAACCCAGCTGTGAAGGCTTTCTGGCTTTCACAGTGTCCTGAGTTGATAATTGGCTGATCTGAGCCTGTGGTTCTATTTCTTTAAGGCTTCCAAACCAGTTAATAAAGGCCGGAGAATTACATAGTCCTTATTACCTCACATCATTTAGTTACTAGAACTACCCAGTATTTTACCTTCTACCTGTAACATATCCAACCCACCAGAGGTGAGGTTCTTAGCCATCATGATACCACACCACCCCAGGAGTTATTCTCATTCCACTTACCACCAACACATCACTTTTCTTCTAAAAAAAAAAACCAAAAAACTCTAAGAAATATGAACTACAGAGCCAGAAATGATATTTATGTAGCAAAACAACACTTGTTACAATGAAAACCTCTTAAAATCTTAACGATTTGATTTTATCTTACTTTTGTCAGCCAGCCAGCTTGTGGTTTCTCTATAATGCACATTCTGTGAAAACTTTACTCTGAAACTATTTTAATGTGAACTGAGGAAAACACAAGGAAATTATCATTTGTCCATTCTGGGTGGAGCCTGTATCAGGGTTATAAACTGACAGCAAATGAAGTGACTCAGACTCTTCTCTGTGCCCTAGGATGAGATTTTAACTTCTGCACAAAATGGAAATAATCCTTTTAAATGTCCTTTTACTTAGTCTTCAATGCGTAATTTCACCTAAAACATAAAACATCTATTGTCAGAAATTTAAATAATCTTTTAGCTGTATTAGGCATGCCAAATACAGTTTTCTGCATCTATTCCTAAATTAAATATTTTCATTGTATTTAAAAACTTGCAAAAAAAGACAAACAGAAAAAAACAGAAAAAATAAAAAGAGAAAAAAGAAAAAATTTTAAAAACTTGCAAACAGTTTTAAAACATATGTTAGTTTCATCCATTTAACTTTTTAAAAGTATTTATATAGTAAGTCCTGGAAAGGTATACCAAAATATAGCATTGCTAGACTTAGGATGGTATGATTACAGCTAATTATCTTCCTTCCTCTTATATATGTCTTCTAAATTTTTTACAATGAAAATGTACTGTGTAGTAAAAAAAAAAAGTTATATTACATGAAAATTTTGCAACCAGACTTAGAATGTCAAATAGTTTCTTGAGACAAATAACATGTTAGATACATATTCTACTTCCCTTCATCTATCATATATTCCCACTTTGTCCTCATATTTCACTCTATTATAAATATAAATCTTCAGTGAAGACAGTGTCAGCTCTAACAACAAAACTGGTTAAGGACAAAAAACATGTAAGAAATATTTGTCAGAACTCAGCAAAATTTTGAAGTGAAAAGGATTTATACTATGCTGCTACCGTGTTTCCTCATTTTGTATTATTTTCACTATCCCGTTCTCAACTTTATCACTAGGTAAACAATGTTCTTGAACTGATAGATTTCCTATGACATCAGAAAGGAAAAAAAAAACCTCTCTGATAAATTTATATTTTCATAGGCATGATTTGTTAATCCTTCCACAATAATTACATTTTAGAAGAAATATTAATTATGAAAAATAGTGCAATTTCAGGCATCATTAGGAGATGTAATTTTTGCTTCTAATGCTCCTATAATTAGAACATGTGGGGCAGCCCTAGAAGATAAAATCATTTTTAAGTTTAGCTGTCCCTTTATAAATGGGTGAGCATCAATAATAGTGTGGTGTAATGGCTTCTTTATCAGACAGAGAACATTTACTGTGTGACCTTGGAAAAGTTAAAGACTTCTGAGCCTGAGTTTTTGCATCTGTAAAACAGAAACAGTATGCACCTTGCAAGGCTATTATGAGAAGAACAGTAATGAGACAATGCGTGTATTGCACAATGTCTAGCATATAAGTAGTTTCTCAGCAAAGAAAAAAAGATGTTTCTACCTTGCTTCCTGTGTTAGTTTCCTAGTGTTGCCAGAACAAAGTTCCAAAAACTGAGTGGCTTAAAACAGTGAAAATTTATTCTCTCACATTTCCAGGGCTAGAAGTCCAAAATCAACGTGGCAATAAGATTGATTACTTTTGGAGGTTCTGAAGGAGAATCTGTTCAATGTTTCTCTCCTAGATTCTGGTGATCACCGGCAGTCCTTGCCATTCCTTATTGCAGCTACATCACTCCATTTTTTGCCTTCATCATCACATGGCATTTTCCTTGTGTGTGTCTGGGTCTTCACATAGCTTTCTATTGAGAACACTAGTCATTGAGTTTAGAGCCTACCCTAGTCCAGTGTAACCTCATTTTAACTTGGTTTTATTTGCAAAGCCCTTATTTCCAAGACCACATTTGCAGGTATCAGAGGTTGGGGCCTTAACATATCTTTTTGAGGTATACAATCCAACATACAACACCTCCTGATTCCACACTGGCATAAGTTTCTTTCATACCATAACTAAGAGATTAGTCCAAGTGAAGATAACTGAAGGAATGATACCCTATTAGCAAGAACATTGTAGAAGCAGCTCAACAAGTGATAAATGTTTGTCATGTTGTGCTGAATCCAACAAGAATGCACAAATAGTGGTGTGTTCTCTCAGTCATTCAACTTTGTGTCAATTTAAGGGCAGTATTCTTTTGGAAATTGGATACCCAGGAATTTTCTCTCACATGCATACAGATTAGTCTTACTGCCATTTCCCACTCAATCTTAAGTTCTGCTATAGGACTAAACCTCTCCAAGTCATCACTGCAAGCCACCTGCCAAACTGCTGACAGGGACTGGAACACAGACCCAGGAGAAAAACTCACTTCTCACTGCCCATTCTTTCGAGTTATTTGAATGTATCATGTATCTATATTACTTATACGAAATAATTCAATTTAAAAAGTCACCTGAAATCTACCAGTTTATACCATCTCTGTCCATATTTGTAAGCTCCATCTACCTAACAGAAGCAATTTGCATAGTATAATATCCTCATAAATTTCCAAACCTCATAAATATTTCCATTCTGGATATTATTGTCGTTCTTTTGTTAGAAAATTGGTCACCAGACAATGAAATGTGGATGATAAGGATTAGTGCTCGTGTGAAGGGCTGTGAAATCCTTGAATAAATCTATTAACTGGCATGTTTTCCATTTGGTCCCTCTTCTAACTAAGAAGATATACAGCTTCATAAAACTACAAGGATAACATGAAGCAGACAGGAAATATATGCCAAATTATAAATGATAGCATATTATAATATAAAATAAAGCTAATTAAAGAATCAATTTAATTTGCACAGAAATTATAGAAAAAGGACAGATTCATTCTTTGAAACCACTTCAGAGTTGCACAAAATAAGACTACACAAAAAAGCACCACTTCAATTCTAGAAAGCTGTATCTCTATTATTTAATGCAAACGTAAGAGGTATATTTACAAACTCTTTCTACTCATGTGGTAGTAAAGCAGCTGTATAAAAAAGCTCTATACCTGAAGGCGAAAGTCCTAGGTTGAATTCCGAGGTCTGCTCAATTGTGTGTGTGTGTAATTTGGGAAAGCACAAATGTAGGCTTACTTTCCTTTTCTACAACAGTACGCATAATGCCGTAATGACATAAATATGTGGTGTGACACCTTGTAAACTGTAAAATACTAATAAAATGTAGGTACTACTAATAAAGTGCGCATCTCCCAAAGATAAAAAAATACCATGAAAATGCTTTTTTCTGTCATTTTAAGATTCACTAGTGCTCTCATAAATTTTTTAAACATTCTATGTATTCAAACTGGAAGAGAATAAAATTATATCAGGGCCTTTTACTAACACCAAGACAGTGTTAAAACTCTGGGATAGATCACCAGAAATATTGCAGATATGGCTGTGTATGTTGGAGGGGTGTACGTGTGTCCATGTGGCTTGGAATATAGTTGAAACAGCAGCTTAAATCCAGTGAAATCCAGAAGCTTTTGTATTAAAATCCATCAATTATTCAACTACTAAGGGGCACATTGAAAAGATGGCTCTAGGTTTACCTAAGAAATAAGGCTAAAACCAAACTATCAATTTAAGGCACATGGCAGTTTAAGGCAATTGCAAATATTTGGAAGAAGAAAAAGATTTGTTGACACTGTATAAAATGATGCTAGGAAACAAGAAAAAAAAATGTTTCTCTAAGAGAACGGAAGAAGGAAAGTGACACTCTATGTAGAGTATATAAGAGCTGTGATAGAATTCTAAAATGATCCCCATAAGCCCTCACTCTTGTTTAATCCTCTTTCTTGAGTATATGCAGAACCTATGAATATGATATCACTCTAGGGACTATATTACATTATATGGCAAAAAAGAGTTTTGCAGATATAATCAAGGTCCCGAATCAGTTGACTCTGAATAAATCAAAAGGAAGATTACCTTGGGTGGTTCTAACCTAACCAGATGATCCCTTAAAAGCAAGAATTTTCTCTGGTTGGCTTAGGAGAAAGAAAGCAGCCATGTTGTATACTGCCTACAGAAAGGGTTGGCTATTAATTGCTGAGAGTGATCCCCAGCTAGCAATATAAGGACCTCAGTCCTAAAGCTGCAAGGAACTGAATTTTGCCAATAACCTGAGTGAGCTTAGAAGAAAACCCCAAACCCTAGATTAGAACCGTAGCACAGTCTGGTATCTTGATTGCAGCCCTGTGAGGTCTGAGCAGAGAATCCAACTAGCCTGTGCTCAGACTCCTGTCCCACAGAAACTCTAAGGTAATAAATTAGTGTTGTTTTAAGCTACTAAATTTGTGAACATTTGTTGCAGAGCAATAGAAAACTAATACAATAACAGAACTGTAGGATTTATCTTCACTCTTCTAATGCTTAGTATTGGTTTATGAAGAAGGCAAGCACAAAAACAGCTTCTGAATGACATGTTTAACATCTGAATGTTTATGCCTAGTGGGGTGGTTTTAACAGATGTTTAAAAACAGCAATTTTGTCATAAATCAATTCTCCTTAGTCACAGAGTAATTCCTTCCTATTTATCACAGAGATTAGAGAGATTCTTAAGTATTCAAGTTGACACCTACTCTGGATAATTTAAGATGCTACCAGACTGCAAGCTGTAATCACTTTACACTTAAGCATGTAATTTTCTAAGATTTTTATGCCTGACAGAAATGCTCTTACTTAATACATGTCCATATACTGGAAAGAATAATGACAATTAAATCAATAATTATTTAATGAGTATTTACTGTATACCAGGTACAAAGTTAGGTCCTAGGATCAGACATTCCCCAGCATTGCTTACAAACATATGAATTCAGGAAATTCATGATTAATGGTGAGTTGTTAGACACACTGCCCTTAAAATCAGATACAAGGGGGAAAAAAATCGGATACAACAATACTGCCTATCACCACACCTTTTGAGATAGTGCTAGAGGTTGTGCTTACCCATGAAAAAAAAAGACAAAAAGAAGAAATAAAAAGATGGAGGTATTGGAAAGGAGAGGGAGAAAAAACTGGCATTATTATCAGACAATATTACTGTCTACATAAAAGTCCTGTAAGAAACTACTGAAAATTATTACAATTAATTGGATATAAGGTACCAAATGCATTCCTTTACATTAGCAGTAATTAGCTGAAACATAGAATTTTATGAGATAGTCTTTGTAATGTTGCAAAAAATAAATAAGGTACCTAGGAGTAAATTTAACAAAGGATATGTAAGACATTATAAAACTATGAAAAGCCATTAAAGGAGACTAAATAACACAAGGACAGAGGCTTTTCCCAAACTGACCAGTAAAACTGTTGCAATTCCAACCAAAAATTCAAAGAATGGTTTATGAGTTTGACGAACTGATTCTAAAAAGAATTTATGTGAAAAACCAAAAGGCCACAAATAGCCAAGACCATTTTGGAAAAAAAAAAAATTGAATATGGGGAGCACTTACCCTACCTGATACCAAGACTTATTATATAGCTTTAGATAGTGTGGTATAACCTCAGAAGTAGAAATAGAACAGAATAGAGAACCAAGGAAACAGGTATGTATCGGGAAACAATATTTCACAGTAAAGAAATGTTGAAATAGCAAAAAAAAAAGCTGAAATAGTAAAAATATAAATAACAAGATAATTAAAAGCCTACATATTAAAAGCAAACTTTAAACTTTTTAAGAAGAAAATATAGAAGAACTTAAGAAATTTTAAACTTTTTAAACAGGATCCCTCTAAAATAAGATAAACTATTTTTTAAAAAGTTCATTAAATTTTGAAACATTTGAGTATTAAAGGTCCCCATTTTTTTTTTAAGTGAGAAGATCACACACAGACTGAGAAAATTTAACTGCAACTCTTATAAGTAGGATTAGTATTAGTATAGGTTGGGATTGGTATCCCAATTACATGAAGAAAAATTGATGAGAAAGAGATAAACAGCCTAACAGAATAATGGGTAAAAATTTGAGTAAGCAATTCACAGAAGAAACACAATTTCTCTATAAATATAGTAGTTCTACTGCTAAAGAAATTTTTGCAGATATTCCCAAGTAGGCATACACAAGCCTTAATATAAGAGCAAAAAATTCTAATACAATATAAGTATCCATCATTGCTAAACTAGATACATAAACTGTAGCATGACTATACTTTGGGAAAACATGGCTATGAAATGAATGACAGAACTACCAGGATTAAAATGGAAAAATTTTTTCGAATTAGAGTTTCCTCCAGGTATATGCCCAGAGTGGGATTGCTGGATCATATGGTAAGTCTGTTTTTAGTTTTTTAAGGAATATCTATGCCAAGACATGGAAGCAACCTAAATGTCCATCAACAGATGATTGGATAAAGAAGTTGTGGTATGTACATACAATGGAATACTACTCAGCCATAAAAAACTAAAGTAATGCCATTTGCCGCAATGGATGGATCTGAAGATTGTCAAAATGAGTGAAATAAGCCATAAAGAGAAAGAAAAATACCATATGATATCACTTACATGTGGAATCTGAAAAAAAAAAGAGACAAATGAACTTATTTACAAAACAGAAACAGACTCATAGACATAGGGAACAAACTTATGGTTACTAGGGGAGAAAGGCGAGTGGGTAGAGGAATAAATTAGGAGTTTGGGATTTGCAGATACTAACTACTGTATAAAAATTAGATAAACATCAAGTTCCCACTGTATAGCACAGAAAACTGTATTTAATATCTTGTAATAGCCTATACTGAAAAAAATATGAAAAGGATTATATACATATATATGTATAACTGAGTCACTATGCTGTACACCAGAAATTAACATAGTATTGTAAACTGACTATACTTCAGTTAAAAAAAGAAGAAAAAGCTGAAAAAAAAAAAAGGAAAAATCTCGTAAGTTGTGGGTTCGTCACCAGTTGTGGGTTCTGGCCAGCAGAAGTCCCACCGAGACAGAATGAATTACTCAAGACTCTGTGGAAAAGTCAAGAGAGGGAGTGGGAGTCAGGAGCCAACTCCACGAGCCTCTCAGATCTCTCCTATTTATTGAGTGCAGTCAAAGGAGGAATCCAGGAATTTAGGGAAGGACAGGGTGGGATCACAATGAGTACAAAGGGTTTGTTCATTGTTGGTGTTTCGCTCAAGATCAGAAGACCCTTTTGGTGAATCATGTTCGTGTTGAGCCTTTCAGCTTATCAGAGTGGAACGTATGAGAATCAGCTGCTTAACAAGATGTTTCTTGGACTCAGGCGGCTGTGCCTGTCTTAGGTTGCCCCCCTCAGGGGATCTTATCCGTCACTGGCTAACCAGCCTTCTCACCTCTGAGTCTGCAGCTTTTTATCAGTTGTTTACCATTCCAGCCCAAGGCTGTTTTGGGGATAGAAGACTAACAGCAGGCACGCCCGGATTTTATAGCCGGGGGCCTGGGTCATTGCTAAAACCTCAAGGCAGTTACTAAGCACATCTTCAAGGAGATAAGTGTCTGGGATTGTTACAATTTGTTAACCCAATCATGGGCTCCCACAATAAGTGGCAGAGGATAGCTAAAGTCTACTAACATTTATACAGTTTGAAACACTGCTATATTGTTTAGAGATGAATACAAATGTAGTTAAAATATAAAGACATGCATTGAAATGATAAACACCAAACACAAAATAACAGATCTCTTTGTTTGAAGAGCAAGGAAGAAGGAATGTGATTGAGTTTAACATTTAAGAGAAGGACAGCATTGCCAATCCAAATACTCTAGTGTCTGACAGAAAGAAATAATTCTACCTTAAAATTTGTTCTAAGTAATTCATGTATTTGGATCAGTGGAACTTCTGAATCAATAATATCACATGCTTCATAATGTCAAGGAAGTGCTATGCAGAGTGAATTTACTACTTTTACATTATTCTAATGAGATACACGTCAATGGATTAAATTTCTTTGTCATTCTCAGGCTTAAAACAATGCATATTTCAGATCCACAAAGCCTTTGAATAATGGCTTATAGGACTATCGTTTTTCTCAAAAAAGGTAAACTCAAAACACACAGTAGTTATTGTCAAGGGTAGTTGTTTCTTAGAAGATCTTCTTTTGAAGTTGATAAACCTATTTTATTAACAAATTATAATTAAGTCAAACTTTGATTTGTTTTTCTTTTCCCAGTTTACTTATGAAAAATTTCAAACATCCAGAAAAATTGATAGACTATGACATTGAACTAGATTTTGCCATTTTCACTCAAACTTAATTTTTATTTCAAAATTATTAAATAGCTCAAATGAAAAAAAGTTCAGAGCTATAAATTATCTTGTCATAAAAAATGCACATGCTTAAATAAGTCAGCACCCATAAATATGGCTTAATGAAGTAAAGATCACTACATTAAAAAATTTTAACTAAGCCAGATGGCATAATAAAAGGTCCACTGCTTATATCCCTCCACAGCGACAATTTGGCAGCCATCATGGACAAAGCGCCTTTGTGAGAGCTTTGGGATTTAGGTAGGAAGTTACAAAACCCTGGTGAAACCCAAGACTAAGAAGAGTCATTTTGAGAAAGCAGGCCCACATCCATGGGGCAGTCCTCTGACTGCAGACCCAGAAACAGCCTATACCCCTGTGAACTCAGCTATAACCTTGTTTAGCCTTGGTCCTGCCACGAGCACCACCTGCCAGGGACCTGAGAGGAGTCACGCTCTCTCATGCCTTGGGTAACAGGTTGACCAACTTTGGTCTCAGCTGTGGAACCAGAAGTAGCCTGTGATCTGTCTCCAGCCCCTGATAGCCTTAGTTTGGGAGCAGTATTTCCTAGGCAAAACCCGGAGGGAGTTATATCCATCTATGCCCCTGGAGACAGACTCACCAACTTTGGTCTGACTGTGAATCCTAAAGCAGTCCTGTAACTTGGTTCCAGATCATCCAGACATAAAATTAATGAGGAAACAGTGTACTTTAAGAGCACTGCAGACCAAATGAACCAAACAGACACGTACAGAACGTTCCGTCTAACAGCAGCAGACTCCTCATCCTTCTCAAGCGTACACAGAACGTTGTCCAGATAGATGAATATCAGACAGAGATAAATAAAACGGAGAGCAGAGAAACAATAGAAAAGATCAGTGAAACTAAGAAGTGTTTTTTTGAAAAGATTAAATTGACAAACCCTTAGCTAGACTAAGAAAAAAAGAAAGACTCAAATAAAATTAAAAATGAACAAAAAGAAACATCACGACTGATGCCACATGCCACACAAATACTAAGAACATACAATGGGGAAAGAGTAGTCTCTTCAGTAAATGGTGTTTGGAAAACTGGATATCCACGTGCAAAAGTATGAAGTTGAACCCTTATCGTATACCACACAAAATTAACTTGAAATTAATCAAAGTCTTGAATGTAAGACCTGAAACCAAAAATCTCCTAGAATAAAACATAGGCGGTAATCTCCAAGAATGAAATACAGGAAAACCCTGAAACAATAAAACTCAGAATAAAACATAGGGGAAAATTTCTTTGACATTGATCTTGGCAGTGGTTTTTAAATATTACACCAAAAGCACAGGCAACAAAAGGAAAAATAAACTAATGGGAGTGTATCACACTATAAAGCTCCTGCATAGCAAAGGAAATTATTAGCAAAATACAAAGGCAACCTTTGGAATTGTTAGCAGATAGAGATTCCCAAATCAGAAAGCACACCAAAAGTGTGGGTCCTTGCCTGCCAGTTGAGAAGGAATTCTCAGCAGAGGCAGTGCAGAGAGACAAAGTGAAAGACTGATTTATTGCTCAAAAAGAAGAAAGAAAGAGAAAGGGAAAGTGCTCGAGTGGGGAGCCGCCAGCCAGGTAGCCTGTTGAGACAGCACCATCCTCCTCTGAGGCCGTGCAGTTATTATCTAAAGATTTTGCCTTCGTATCTTCATTCCAGTGGTGCTGAAGCCAGTCACCTTTCTCCTATTATGGGCTTTTTCCTTTTGTTGAGCTTAGCCCTAGAACAGAAACTTTGCTGGGAAAGAGAAAAGAAAGAAATGTTGGGCTATGTCATTGGAATCGAGGTGCCAGCTGTGGAGCATAAAGCATACTGTTTTTCAAGGCCTGGTGTTAAATCATCCTGTTTTTAATGATCAGCCAGGGTCAGCAAGCCAGTCTAATCACCTCTTTCAGAATGTGAGAAAATATTTCTAAACTGTATATCTGATAGGGGTTAACATTCAAAATAGATAAGCGCTCATACCACTCAATAGAAAAACAATAACAACAAAAACCTGATTTAAAAATAGGCAAAGAATTTGAATAGATATACAAATGGCCAACAGGTACACGAAAAGGTGCTCAATATCATTAATCATCAGAGAAATGCAAACAAGACTACAATGATATATCACCTCAAACCTGCTAGGAAGTCTGTTATCAAAAAGACAAGAGATAAGATGCGTTGGCAAGGGTATGGTGCAAAGGGATCCCTTGTGCACTTGATGGGAATATGAATTAGTACTGCTCTCATAGATAATAGTATGGAGGTTCCTCAAAAAAATTAAACTACTATATCATCCATTAAGTCCACTTCTGTATATCCAAAGGAAATCAAATCAGTATCTCAAAGAGATATCTGAACCCCCATGTTCGTTGAAGTTTTATCCACAATAGCCAAGATATGAAAACAGCCTAAGTATCATCGGTAGATGGGTGGATTTTTAAAATGTGCTTATATACAATGGAATATCATTAAGCCATTTTTTAAAAAAAGGAAATTACACCATTTACAACAACATAGATGAACCTGGAGGACATTATGCTAAGTGGAATAAGCCAGACACTGTAAAACAAATGCTGTACGTTCTCACTTACCTGTGGAATCTAAAAAAGTTGAACTCATAGAAACAGAGAGCATAACAGCAGTTTCCAGGGGGCATGGGGTGGGAAAATTCGGACATGTTGGTCAAAGGGTACAAACTTCAAGTTATAAGATGAATCATTTCTGGGGATCTAATGTACAGCCTGGTGATTATCATTATACTGTATTGAATACTTGAAATTTTCTAAGAGAATAGATTTTAAGTTTTTTTACCACAAAAAAATAAAATAATAACTATGTAAGGTAATGGATGTATTAACTTGATTGCAATAATCCTTTCACAATCTACATATATTAATTCATCACCTTGTAAGTCTTAAATATATACACTTTTATTTGTCAATTTTACCTCAGTAAAGCTGGAAAAAATAGATGACACACTCAGAAGAGTAAAGTTTGACAAGGCAGCAACAAGTTGAGATTTTGCCAGTTGCCAAGTATGTATATTCCAATTATGCATTTGGGACCCAGGGAAGAAAACACCAGCTCTGTTCTACTGTCCACTGTAACTCAGACATAAGCTAAGCCTCCATCTATCACCTGGCCACCATAAGCTCCCATTTGGATTTGTGGATCATGGTAGATTTGGGGTACCCAGGAATAATATCAGTTTGTAACCCACATTTAGTAATTTCTGTGAAGTCTGGGTATTCCCTTTTCCCCAATGTGCAATCACTCTAGTAGCAGCCCTTTGCAAAGGGCTTGGAGGAAGAGTCACAGTATATACCTGGTGGCTGTGTACAGCATCCTTCCTCATGAGGACCTGGCCTCCCCTTCAGTCAAGAAGTTCTAGGTCTGTAAACTGATTTGGGTCTAGAAACTAGGGAGAAATTTATCACTATACACAAGGTAACTAAAGTCAGGTTTTTAGCCATCAGACCTTGCAATTTTCCTGCTATATAAATTAAGCAACATTTTAGTAGGCTGCTTATCTCTTTCACTCCTAGAAACACTGTGTTCAATTAGTCAAGATAAGATGTATTAGCAGGCAGGTCATGCCTGGGGACAAATCAGAGAAACCACGGACTTAAGCAGAGGATGCTTATACATTAGTCAAAAATGAAGTCTTCCACAGGACAAGACCAGATCAATCAACTTCACTGCAGTGGAGACCAGAATGGGACAAAGAAGAGGCAAAACTCATGCTAATAGAGAGTCCACCGTGAGTAAACCCCACAATCACCACACACACACCTAGACACTCCCCTGAAGTGGAGGAAGGAGAAGAGAGACCTTTGAGAGAGGAGAGAAACAGCCTTTTAGTAAGTTTGAACTGTGAATTAATTGACGGTTTCCAAAAGAGGCTATTCTAGGCTACTAAAGTGATCTTTAATAGGCTAAATTAGGTGTACTTCTCCTCCTCCCACCCTCGCCCCAACATTCTTAGAGTTCCAAAGAAAGATCAGTTCTCAAAATGAAAGGATATTTCTTACCCTGGCCCTGTTGTGTTTTTAAGGTGTAACTTTTAATACAACGGCCCAATGGGCGCAGGTGCTGCTATGCCATATAAAGTATGAGAATTAATTGTTTTGACAAAATCTAAATTATTTTTTAAACCCATAGCACCTTTTCACAAATATTGCCACCAGTCAAGTAAGATGTGTTGCATTTTCCCACAGTTTTGATGTTCAGAAAAAGAAAACTGGAGGGTTATTTTGGTCTGTTTTCTATTTTCAATCTCTTCTCTAACTTCACTTTATGTGTAAATTTCACCCTTTAAAACAACAATCACCTTCACCAGACTGTTTTTCCTTGCTAGTAAGCATGTTATTTTTTTCTTGTCTTCTTGGTTAAGGATTTTAAATGAAGTCACCCCACAACCATATTTTCTTCAGCATTAATTCTCTCTACAGTCATTTACTTTAAATTCTGTTCCCACCCCTTCACTGAAATAATACTCTTAAAAGTTTCCATGACTTCCTAACCATCCAATCTAAGAGTAATTTCTTGACACTCAGTTTTCTTGACCTCTCTGGAGACTCTTATGTTGTTCAACTTACTTGTTACTAAAAGAGTTTGTCACAAAGTTGTGAAAATTCTTCATTTTAAATATTTCTTCTCTTGAAATCTTCCTTTCCATTTTTACTGTCAGTGCTTCAGTAGAATAGTTTTCTACTGAACTATTACAGGTGGTTTTCACATTCCTTATCTCTTTCTTTTTAACCTATTTTTTACACCACCATGAAAATAATCTTACCAAATAGTCCATCTCATATGTAATTCCTCTGTTTTGAAAAAAAAAAAAAAACAAGTTTCCTTTCATTTGTTCCCACCTACACTATTTGACTAAATTATAAGGAATAGTATTTCTCAATCCTGATTGCGCAATAAAGTCACTAAGGAAACATATGGATTCCTCAGTCCCGCAACAGCAATTGTCAAGCAGACTCTCAGAGTGGAGTTCAGTGATCAGTTATTTTTAAAGATTTCTCCAAGTGACTCTAACGTGCAGCCAAAGTACAGCATCATTGATCTGCAAATAGATCGAGTCAGAGTTGGAAGATACTGTCCTAGGCCTAGGGCAGTGGTGCATCACAGTTATGTGCAGGAGCTTGTTAACATTCCTGGACTTCAGGCCTAGTGGATCAGAATCTCTGGTGTAGGGTGCTGAGAACTTCTATTTTTAGCAAGCTTTCTTATTTAGCCAAAATGGTCCTGGTTTAGTGACAAGCACTGGAAAACAATCATCTAGCAATGTTTCTGAATCTTCAATGTTCTTATGAATTACCTGAAAAATCTTGTAAAACTGCAGGTTTAATTCATTAGACCTAGGGTGGAGCCTGAGATTCTATATTTCTGATAAGTTCTCACTTAATGGCTATGTTGCAGGTCTGTGGTTCACACTTTTGAGTAGTGTTGAAGAAAAAAAAATATTCAATGACATTTGTTAAAATTCAATAATGAAGATTTTATTCAAGGGAGGTAGGGGGTGACTATCGAGATGTGTACAGGGACCACTGAGATGGAATATTGCAGTGGGGGAGAGAGACTGGGCTCAACTCTGTATACAGCTTTGACAAGTGGAAATTTATAGCTAAAGAGTAGAGTGAAGAATCAGCAGATGGAAAATTACTAAAAAGAAACATCACACGTAATGGAGGATTCTGGCTAAACCAGGCTAATAGGCTTAACTTAAACCAGCTTGTTTAAGACAAGCTAGGGTGATCAGATACTACCTGAGGGATGGTAGAGGTTGAGAAACCCAGTCAGATATCCAGGGTGAGGGATACTGATTAAATTGACTTAGCAGGATACTTGCTAAAATTGGACAATGCAGGGAAGAACATCGAAGTCCAAACATCAGGCATTGTTGAAAGAGTTCAGGGGAGTCTGAGTAAAGCTTGGCCAATGAGAGAATCTTTGTCAATAAACAGCACTCAAACATACAAACCCCATTTTCCCTGTACATACATTTCCTCCATTTTCCTTACTAGCATCTTTTGCCTCTTTGCTCCGATTGTCGCAACTCTCTGAAAGGTTCTTTCCTTTCTCCATGACCACACACCCCACAATCCCTCCATTACTCCAGCCCCAACTTGATCTCTGCCTGCTAAACCTCTCCTCTAAACTACTGAAACATTTATTGCCTAACTAAGCATTTTCATGCTTAATAGAATAACAATTATTTGAACACTTTGTGTTTCTTGTATCCCTGACTAGCTGTCTTCAGAGACTATGCTAAGTAGATAATAGGTATTTTAAAAATACTGGCTAATTGAATAATATTTATTATAAGGGCCATTGTCTCCATTATTATCAGTTAATTGAGAAAATATACATTTAAAATTACTGTAAATTTATTCATGCTTTCATATAAATTTTTATTTAAAAATTTAGTTTAATAAAACAGCACTAGACACTTTAAAATAGTATTACACATAAGTGCAGGAGATACTATGAATTTGGACGTGAACAAATAACTCAGAAACATTTAGTTAATAGTCATACAAAAGAGTCAGTCATTAAACACTTTTCAACAATAGAGAAAACAGAACTTGGAAAACAAAGAGGAGACCAAGTAGGAAAAAAAAAAAACAAACAAAACACAGGTTGTCTGAGAGCAATGTATTTCTTTTATTTCTCTTTGGGTAACCTGATTGGCTGGAAGCCATAAAAAAGATCAGTCTGGGCAGTCTGCCCTGGAACAGGTTGACTAGTCATTAATAAAAGCTATAAAAGCTATTTTAGCTACTTCTGGATTCTCTGAGAAACCTCAAGAGTTTAGCTGAGCTCACGACAGGCTGCCTCCATGTAATGTCTGTGAGGGTCCTTCTGTTAACACGTCCACTTTAGTTAAACTAAACTTGCACCATTTGCCCCCTCATAATTTCTCAGTTCTAAAGGTAACTCCTGATCTTCATTCTAATTTGTAATAATGACTTTATGGCCCCCAGATTGGGAATCCCCATTCTAATCATTGTCCATTTCATCTTCTTACATGTATATCCAGAGGTTATGAATGGATCTAATGGAGTTGTTATTCTACTACTGACATAACTCTATGATTGGATTTTAGAAAACTTCAGGATAATTTCCCCAGAGTGAAAAGAATAACAATAAGACAGAAAAATATCCATAACACCTCCCATATTATCAGAATCCAGTTGCTACCAAATATTAGTGAAGATATGCTATTTTATAATTAGCCACATGCCAGACACATTATTGTCTAACTCAATATGGAAACTTCTATATTTCTGATTATTCCAGATTGATGACTTTGTAAATGTGATAGGCTGAATTTAAAATTTCAAGTTTTGACATGTCTTCATCTGATCATGTAAGAATTATTAAAAATCAATTGATATGTAAAAGTTATTATCAAGAGGTAAAGTATTGACAGACAATTCTCCATGAGTCATGTTTCTGCACATCCTATGAGCAGAGAGACTGCCTTTTGTTCTAGACTTTTCAAGTATATTTGTGTAGTGAATAGGTTTGGTAAATAGAGATAATGTCTCATTTGGAGCAAAGGAAAGGGTATCCTTATTGCCCATTATAAAAGATTCAGATTTCTATAAATTCAACATTTCTCTCCTATACCATAACTCACTATATATGCAAGAATTATCTAATCTTATTCACATCATACTGTAGGTATAGGAACTCAGGGAACCCATACAAAAATGCTGATATTCTGGTTACCATTGTTGTAATTAATAAATTGTCCTTTATCTATGATCTAGTAGTCTCATGTCTTCTGACAGCATCCGAGACTAACTTGTTAGCCTAAAAATTGGGCAACATTTCAGACCCTTAAAATTTCTTGAGAATAACAAATAAATCAGACTGCTGAAGTTGATATGTTGGTTCCTAACAGATTACAATGACTTATCTATATTTTTCTAGAAATGAGAGTTACACCAGTTGCTGTCAAATATGTCATTGTAATAAAAGCAAACTTTCCATAAAGCATTTTGATGGCAAAGTTTGTCAGAGCTAAGAGAAGACAGAAGACATATTGTTTCAATATAATATAAACTAAAATTTAGTACCTAATAAAAACATTTCCGTAGTTATGAGAATATTCAAGAGAACAATTTATATCTATCAAATGATTTACTCATGTAGCCCACTTTAAAAGGATCAATAAATTTTATTCTTCTGTATCCATTTACTTTAAAGATATATTGAGGTTTCCTATAGAGGAAATTAATGAAACTTTGAATTGGAAGGGTTATGGAAAGATATCTAATCTAAATTTCTAGTTTTATGAAAAGATAATGAAGCCCAAAGAGATAAGTAACATGACCCCACTTTTTAGCACAGTCTGCCATATAGAGGAGGGCAGGGACTATAGCGTGCAAAAAAAAGTCAAAGAGAAAAAAAAAAATCACCAGTTTTTTTGAAAATGTGTCATTTAAAATTTTTTCTTTAGGAATTAACTATTTTATCTTAATAAGCACAATGAACCAGCATTTCAATATAATATCATTGGGGTTTAATTAAATAATCTTTGAATATATTGAAATTTAATTCTATTTGAGATTTACTTTTTTATTTGTTTTATGTACTCTATTTTATATATGATAATCACAGACTTCTTTAAATACCATGTCTTTAAATATGTTGTTTATTCAACTCAAATTTCTAGGGTACATTCTCTAATATAATAAAACCAAAATTATTATAATAGGAAACCTTAGCGATAAGAAAAACATCCTAATTTCTCACTTAAAAAACCACCTGTATTTTCTAGACTTACCATCCTAAAAAATGGTCACAAATAGGAGCATAGCTATAAACTAGGCAGAACTTGCCATCCAATAAAAATACTAATGCTGATAAGACACTTACTATGTGCTAGGTAATATTTTAAGCTCTTTTATATATAAGCTGATTTAAACCTAACAATAATCTATAAAGTAAACATCATCATCCCTGTTTTTATGGATGGGAAAGCAAAGGCACAGAAAATGTACACAACTTGACCATAATCACAAAGTTAGTAAGTGATATAGCTAGGAATTAAATCCAAGAAGCCACCAAAAGCTATATACTAAAACATGATGCTACACTATGAACTAAACCACTGTGCAATATGACTACAGTTGTATTGTTTTCAGACTTGCCTCAAAATTCATCTCCTTCTTTACACAAATATTCAGCAAAGTGCCCACAATGCCTGTCACAAGCACTACAAACATAATGGAACAGGGTCCCAGCCTCCAGTAAACTTTCCCTTCATTGTCTCCTTTAAATTTTTATTTCTTTAATCTGTGCTCTTACCTTAAATTTGTAATAATTGGTAGTTGTATATATATAGAACTGAAAAATACAAAGCTGATGTCATCGCTATCAATATGAACTCTTAGGATGCAGAGCCTAGGGCAAAATAAAAAATGACAAACAATTCTCGATTTAAATTTGTTAATCACAAAGTTTCATTCATAAACACATACATACTCCACCCATCCCAACCCCAGACACAAACTTGTCCATAATCTATTCAGAATTGCCACTTATCATCATAATGAAACAGGATACAAATTCAGTGGTAGATTCAAAGGTATATACCCAAAGTAGTTTCATTTTCACAACTATTTATTTAAAATTCAAGAAGCCTGCTTTCTACTTAATGTATTTTCTTCTGTATATCCTTTACAGCTGTTTTTTTTTTGTGTGTGTGTATATTTTTTTTATTGAAGTATAGTCAGTTACGATGTATCAATTTTCATATATATATATATATATATATATTCATTTTCATGTTCTTTTTTATTAAAGGTTTTTACAAGATATTGAATATAGTTCTCTGTGCTATACAGAAGGAATTTGTTTATATATAGTAGTTAATATTTGCCAATCTCGAGCTCCCAAATTTATCCCTTCCCACCCCTTTCCCCTAGTAACCATAAGATTGTTTCCTATGTCTGCAAGCCTGTTACTGTTTTGTAGATGAGTTCACTAGTGTCTTCTTTTTTCTTTTTTTAGATTCCACATATAAGTGATACCATGTAGTATTTTTTCTCTTTCTGGCTTACTTCCCTTAGAATGACAATCTCCAGATCCATCCATGTTGCTGCAAATGGCATTGTTTTATTCTTTTTTATGGCTGAGTAGTATTCCATTGTATAAATATACCACAGCTTCTTTATCCAGTCATCTGTTGATGGACATTTAGGTTGCTTCTATGTCTGGCTATCGTAAATAGTGCTGCTATGAACATTAGGGTGCATGTGTTATTTCAAATTAGAGTTCCCTCTGGATATATGCCCAAGAGTGGGACTTCTGGATCATATGGTTAAGTCTATTATAAGTTTTTTGAGAAACTTGTTATATTGTTTTCCATAATGGCTGCACCAAACTACATTCCCACCAACAGTGTAGGAGGGTTCCCTTTTCTCCACACCCTCTCCAGCATTTATCACTAGTGGACTTTTGAATGATGGCCATTCTGACGGATGTGAGGTGATACCTCATTGTAGTTTTGATTTGCATTTCTCTGATAATTAGCAATATTGAACATTTTTTCATGTGCCTATTGGCCATTTGTATGTCTTCGTTGGAAAATTGCTTGTTTAGGTCTTCTGCAAATTTTTGGATTGGGTTATTTGTTTTTTCTTATTATGTTGTATGAGCTGTTTATATATTTTGGAAACTAAAAGTTTTTCAGTTACATCTACTAGTTATTAAAATAGTAGTAAGCCTCAAAAATTAAAATAACATGGCATTGGCATATAAGCAGTCTGACCATGAAAAAAAAACTGAGTGTCCAGAAATAGAAAAGGTACATACAGAAATTTAATAAAAGATAAAATTAGTATTTCAAATCATCAGAAAATATGTATAGTGAGTTCTGTTTTAACAGAAAATATATGTTCCTAAATATCACCCCATTATGTAAACTCACACGATGAAAATCATAGGGCTTATGGGGAAAATGGATTAGGGTTCAACATTCAAAAACTTCAGTAACACATGAAAAAGATAGGAACTGAATTTTTTAAGTATAGCACAGTTTTATACATGCTAAATAGTTGAGAAATACTATAATAAAAATGCCACTCAACTTTGAAAAAGTTTGCTTGTGGAAGTAGGGTTGCAGCCTGTGAAGTGGTAGGAGCATTATCATAATCTGTGCTGTTTCACAGCCTTAAATATTTGGATCTTTTCTTTTTGCCTTTGAGATGTAGGTCCTTCAAGGCATGTATTTTTAATAGAGACCTGTTTCATCAAAACTGCAATGTGATACACTGCATAGTCTGCTTTTTCAATTAACATCTGTTTCACTGCTGGAAATTCTGTGACTTTCTATTTGTACTCTTGGCTTCATCAGACAGCTGAAGACTTTGAAACTAATGATGTTTAAAGTCACTAGTCCAAGCACTTAAATAAAAAAGAAATCACTTCTGCAGAATTTGGTGATGTCCAAGGTTTTGAATATAGATTATGCTTTCTCTTTGTGAAGAAGGTTGTTCACAATGCAGTTTGGTCTTCAATCCAAATTCCACAATCTTTCCATTTCTTCTGTTTCTTTAGGTCTTGTTCTTAATAACCTCACAGCACTTGAAGTTGTTCCAGTCATAGAGGTTTCTTTTATTTTTGTGGAGTCTCAATGGTCTACAGTGTGAATTCCTTTATGCCTTTTAGTTGAGTGTTATCACATACTTTCTTATGTCCTTGAAAATCTTTATTTCAGGTTTCACAGTCTTCTTCTTGTATGCACTGCTTGATACTTTTGCACCAAGATGCTTAAGCATGTTTGAGATTTTGAATGAATGTTTTTAATGTAGAAAAGCCTACAAATGTGTGCAACAATAGCAAAACACACCCTGTGGGATAAAACGTGGTGAACTAATGCAGACAGCTGAGGGGTGTGTGTGAGTGTGTGTGTGTGTGTTTTGTGTATTCCTGCATAGTATAACTCAGGTCAGCTGGGTAATTTTCTGTTTGCATATAATGTTCCTCACAGACAAAATTGTGCATAAGCAAATACAAAATTAATGTTACATTCAAACTGTTTCCTAATACATCAATTACATTGAAACAACTTGTATTTTCAAAGCAAGTACTATAGTAGAACTGATTATACTTTCTAAATATGAAAAAAGATAAATGTGTTTACAAAGATAAAGAAATGGATCAAACACCTAAATGTAAAAAAAAAAATGACACTATGTGAATGTTGGGAAATGAAAATATACAAGCACTGAGAGAAAACAAGTACAAGATTAGAAGAACTTCTAACACTAACTCAAAATCCAGAAACAATAAAAGATTAAGTTCAACTATATCAAACAATTTTTAATTGTGACCAACAAATGCAAAGTCAATGAAAAAAATAACAAACAGGAAAAAAAAGCTTGAAACTTTCCACTGTCAAAAGGCTTACTTTTTTAGAGGAAGTCTTGAAGAACAAGAAAATGAAAAGCAACCAAATAGGAAAATAGACAAAAAGACATAATCAACATAGGAAAAGTGAATTGAATGAAATACAAATGGCCCTTAAACATATGAGAATATGTTGGACCTGATTCATAACAACAACAAAAAGCAGAGTAAAATACTCTCAGACTGGGGATCAAACTCTCTAACTCTCAGACTGGAGATCAATGTATGACAACACCTTCTATTGGTGAGGTTTTGAAGAAATTGCTGATGAGAATGCAAAGTAGTACAACAGTGGATCGTCTTACAATATCTTAAAAATTATGTATAAATGACACACCAAAACTCTTTATAAAACTTCATTACAAAGATAAACTGTTAAAAATATTAAGGTAATTTGTTTGAATATACTAGTATACATAATACATATTTTACATACTATACATATAAAATATATTTTATTTTCTGCTAATATAGACTGCTAATTAAATATATGAGAAAAATAAGCTACACAGGAACTTAAGCTAAACTATTCTAACTAAGAAAAACTCACTAATTTATTTCTTATCCTACTTTGAAATAGAGACTATAAACTCAACCTTCAAACCCTTATGTAGGTAATCTCTTAAAGGACAGACTTTCCTGAAGAAAGTATGTTCACAATTATTTTTGAAACTCAAAACATGTAAATTTTAATTGCCCAGATAGATGTTAAAATTCTGATATGTTAAATGACATATTGAAGAAGATATATCTATAAATATACATATATATATGCATGTATACATATATACACGCATACATGTATATATATATATGTACACATAGACACATACACATATATCTATAATTCAGAGACTGAGAGGGAGAGAAAGGATATAGATATGTAGATATCCAGAAAATAATTTTGTAAAACCTTGGCTATCAAAGAGAGACAGTTGGCTTGGCTGGTTTTAATGCCTTATTAAACTTATATATACTACAGAAACAAAATAATCCCCATTGGTTATTTTTCTTCTTTTTATTTAATATAAAAGGACATGTTCTGCTTCTGAAATCTCACTAAAGTTTATAGTGAATTAGTTAATGAAATGTTTATATGCTTTGTATAATATGTGTATGTAATACTCATCTCATATTCTCATTATTTAAGAAAATAATGTAGTTGAATATTCTTTCCTTTAATTATGTCAGTGGGGAAACAATAATGACTTCGGAGTCACACAAACATGAATTAAAATTTGACTTAGCATTTTAATAGCTGGCTCACCTTGTGCAAGATACTTAACCTTCCTAAAATTTAGTCTCTTCATCTAAAAATTGTGAACAATCAGTGTTTGCTATTATTAAAATGCCTACCAAAAGCTGAGACCATGGGAGACACTTCTTGAATGCTAATCTCCTCTCCCGTCTGCCCGCCCTCTTAAACTGACCTTCCCTTTCCCCCTGAGGCCTCTTGTGATTAGATCCTAGACATTCAGGGCTCACCCTAAACCACAGTATTAGGTCAGTAAAATTGATCTCCTGAAGTACTTTTGCCTTCTTGATGGTACTCTTTTCTCCTCATCTTAAGTAGCTAATATATTTTTCCTCCTCTCTGCTTTCCTAAGGAAATCTCCTTTGTTGTAGTTGGTAAATGGAGCTGAATATATTATTCCTGCTGAAATAATTTGCATTTTAATAAGACACAAAATCTATTCCATTAGTCATTAGAGGAATCTTAATCATCATATATCATATAATGATTCTGTACTACATAATGAGCTTGATTTGAACCAATTTGAACTTGATTTGGATGGCCTTACAAACCTACTCTTCCAGAGGAACTGAAAAAGATTTTCTACACACTTCCTTTCCTTATTCTCCACCATATAAGTTTATGGACTAGAAAATTTGCTTGTTGCTCCAGAAGCTATCTGCAAACGGGGGTGAGAATTGAACTAAAATATACCTTCCAAACCCTGCTTCAGAATGACACCTGCACCCCAATGTTCATAGCAGCACTATTTACAATAGCCAAGACATGGAAACAGCCTAAATGTCCATCAACAGATGACTGGATAAAGAAGATGTGGTATATTAATAAAATGGAATACTATTCAGCCATAAAAACCGACAACATAATGCCATTTGCAGCAACATGGATGTTCCTGGAGAATGTCATTCCAAGTGAAGTAAGCCAGAAAGAGAAAGAAAAATACCATATGAGATCGCTCATATGCAGAATCTAAAAAAAACAAAAACAAAAACAAAAACATAAATACAAAACAGAAATAGACTCATAGACAAAGAATACAAACTTATGGTTGCCAGGGGGGGTGGGAGAGGGGGTGGGATGGGACTGGGATTTCCAAATGTAGAATAGATAAACAAGACTGTACTGTGTAGCACAGAGAAATATATACAGGATCTTGTGGTGGCTCACAGTGAAAGAGAATGTGAGAATGACTGTATGTATGTTCATGTATAACTGAAAAATTGTGCTCTACACTGGAATTTGACACAACATTGTAAAATGACTATAACTCTATAAATAAATATATATATATATATATATATATATACATATATATACCTTCCAAATATGCCAGCAATACCAAAAAGAGAAAAACATCAATTAATATAATTACATGATTTTTTTCTTGTTTAATCTGCTAACATAATGGTTTATATTAATAGATTTTTTTATGTTATACCTATCTTTCAGATTTCCTGATGCTAAATTATCTTTCAACCCTAAAAACCAAAAAAAAACTTGATTATGATTTATTGTTATTAATACATTGCTGAGGCTAATTTGCTAATATTTTATGATATATGTATCTACATTCATGAATATATTTGTTTGAACTATTCTTACTAGTATTCAGTATTAAGGTTCTCTTTGAAAAATTAATTGTAATCTTTTTCTATAGTCTGAAATAGTAAATGATATAAGTGTTATGTGTTCCTTGAAAGTTAGATTGAATTCAGGTATAAAACAATCTGGATCTGGTGACTTTTTATTATTATCTCTAAAAACATTTCCCATTTCTTACACAATAATCAGTGTAGACATGTCTACCTCCTCTTGAATCATTTCAGGTGATTTATATTTTTCTGGATATCTGTGATTATATTTAACTTAGTCAGAGATTAAGTTATTAGGTTTTTTTATATATCTATTTTTTATTTCAAATATAAAAATGAGTGAATTGTACAGTGAACTCTCCCATATCTATCACCAACTTCAACAACAACCAATTTTGGTCAGTTTATTCATTTAACTTCTACCCAATTTTCCCTAGTTTATATTATTTTGAAGCAAATCACAAATACTATATCATGTCATTATAAATATTTGTAGTATTTATCTACATATAATGAATTTTTTAGCATAACCACAATACTATTGTCGCAACTAAAAGAACAAGAATTTCTTTTTATACTGAGGTATAATTGACATATAACATTATATTTGTTTCAAGTTTACAACAAAGTGATTCAATATTTGCATATATTGTGAAATAATCACCACAATAAGTCTAGTTAACGTAGTTAACATCTGTCATTATACATAGTTATAAAAATATTGTTTCTTGTGATGAGGACTTTTAAGATTTATTCTCTTAGCAACTTTCAAATATACAATACAGTATTATTAACTGCACTCACAATGCTGTATATTATATCCCCATAACATATTTACTTTATAACTGGAATTCTGTGCCTTTTGATACCTTTCACTCATTTCACCCTCCTCCCAACACCTGCCTGGAGACCAATGTTTCCTGATTGACTTTCTATCTAGATGGTTTACCCATTGATGTTAGTGGAGTGCTAAAGTCCCTGTTATTATGTTACTATTTCTTCCTTTATGTCTGTCAATATTTATGTATTTGGGTGCTCCTATTTTGGGTACATAAATATTCACAAGTGTTATATCCTCTTCTTGACTAATCACTTTATCATTATGTAATTCCCTTTTTTGTCTCTTGTTACAGTCTTTGTTTTAAAGTCCATTTTCTCTGATATAAATATTGCTACCTCAGCTTTCATTTTGTTTCCATATACAATGAATACCTTGTTCCATCCTTTTATTTTCAGTCTGTGGGTGTCTTTAGATCTGAAGTATCTCTGGTAGGCTGCATGCACATATGGATCTTGGTTTTCATTCTTTAAGCCAGCCTATGGACACGTATAGGCTAAAGAAAGGATTTCAAAATGGTTCCCACCAGCACCAATGTCAGCACAGAAGAACTAGATCACAAATAGCTACTGCCAGTGTCTCAGTCCTTAGAAGGAGTCCCAGCTGCCTTCTGCCTCTCAGGGAGGCCCTCCAAGATCAGCATGTGGATCTACCCAGGCACCATTCAAACTGCTGTTTCTACACTGGGACTCAGAGTGAGTGCGTTTTGTGTACACCTCTGAAGAGTGGAGTCTCAAATTCCTACAGCTCTCCAGCTCTCCAGACCTAAGGCCTGCTGATTTTCAAAGCCAGACATGTTGGTTTGTGATGTCAGCATCATGACAGTATGAGATGCTCACTTTGCTGTTCCCCTTCAATCTACAACCAGTAAAACATCCATAACTGAACAAAGATTCTTCTGCCCAACACAACAGGATGCCATAGTGTTCCACACATCGGTACATCTAACTGTAGGCAGACTGTAACACATATAAAAGTCAGACTCAGGGAACAGCAGAGACGGCGCCTGTGATCCCAGCACCCCGGTCTTGGCAGCTAAGCCCATAGCCCCAGAGAACCCGGCATTAGCAAGGAAGGTGTTACCCATGACTCCAGCCTCCTGACCACAGAGAACCAGACAGCAATGGTGGCAAAGCCTATGACCCCATCCCTCCAGCCATAGAGGCACTTGCAACTCTGGCCTCTCCACTAGTAGCAGTGTCTTCGAGAAGTTCTTTCATATCATTTTTCAGCCCATACTGAAAAATCCTGGACACCACAAAGGGGCCCATGACCCCAGATTCCCCCACGCTCCCTCTCCCCCAGTGTCAGCAGAGCCAGCAACCCAGAGGACCCTGGACACAACAGAGGCACCCCCCATCCTGGTGCCCTAGGCATTGACACCAATGACAGCATCAACACCAACAGCAGCAATGCACCGGCAACCATCAAGACACAAGCAGTGACAGCGAAGGCACTGAGTGACAGTTCTCCGGAAACCAAATTTAAAGTCCTGGAACTGAATCACACCTGAAACTAACACAACTTTGTAAAATAACTATACTTCAGTTTTAAAAAATAAAAAACAAAGTCATAGAACATTGTGCTCTAAATGATAGAGAATTCAAAATAGCTGTCATGAAGAAACTCAACAAACTACAAAAAAACTGAAAAAGGCAGTTTAGTGAGCTCAGGAATAAAATTAATGAACAGAAGGAATACTTTACCAAATAGATTGAAACTTAAAAAAGAACCAAACAGAAACTCTGGAGCTGAAGAACTCAATAAATGCATTAAAGCATTGAAATGTATTAAAGAATACATTTAAAAGCTTTGGAAACAGAGCACTGGAAATATAGAAGGGAGAATTAGCAAGCTTGAAGAGAGAGATCTAAAATGATACATGTAGAAGAGACAGAACTGAGATCTAAAAAAAATGAAGAAATTCTATCAAAACTATCTAACTCCATTAGGAAGAGCAACATAAGGATAATGGATATGTCAGAAGAAGAGGGAGAAGGGAGCAGAGTTCATTTAAAGAAAATAGCTGAGAACTTCCCAAACCTGGGGAAGAAACTGGAAATAAAGTCTATGAAGCTGAGAGAACACCTAATTATCTCAACACAAAAAGAACTTCTCCAAGACACATTATATTAAAACTTTCAAAATCAGTAACAAAAAAAGAATTTTGAAAGCAGCCTGGGGAAAAAGGATAGTAACCTACAAAGGAAACACCATTAGGCTATCAGCAGACTTCTCAGCAGAGTCTCTACAGGCCAGGAGAGAGTGGAATGACATACTCAAAATATTGAAAGATGAAAGCTGGCAGTCAAGAATATTATACCCCAAAGTTGTCTTCTCCCTGAAACGAAAAGGCAAAAGTACACAAAAGTTTGAGTAAAGGTGATAGACAGAATCAGAAAGTTGAAATGCTATATCAGAATAAATTAAGTACTTAATTATATTACAAGGTTAAAGGGGAAAAACAGTAAAAATAATTATAACTACTTCCACTTGATAATAATCTCAACATAAAAAGGAATCATTTGAGACAATAAAAATATAAGAGGAGAAGAGGAAAAGGATGGAACCCATATAGACAAATGAAGATAAGATGCTATCAGTAGAAAATGGACTATTTTATCTGTGAGATGTTTTTTATAAATCTCATGGTAACCACAAAACATAAATCTAGAGCAGAAACATGAAACATAAAAAAGAAGAAACTGAGAAAAACATCATAGGAAAGTACCAAACCAAAATTGCACACAGAAAGACAAGGGGGAAAAATGGAGATAGAGAACAACCAGAAAACAAAAGATAAAATGGCAGTACTAAGTCCTTATTTATCAATAATCACCCTAAATGTAAATGGATTAAATTAACCCATCAAAAGACACAGTGGCTGGACAGATTTAAAAAACAACACCCAACTATATGCTATATTTTATACACACACACACATACACATTATTATATACAATTATATATATATATGTATAGATACACACACACACACACACACACACACACACACACACACAATGGAGTATTACTCAACCATAAAACAAGAATGAAATCTTGCCATTTGTGACAACATGGATGGTCCTAGAGGGTATTACTCTAAGCATTATGTAGTATCTTTGTATGGTGACAAATGGTAACTAGACTTATGATGATCATTTTGAAATGTAAAGAAATAACAAGTCACTATGTGTGTACCAGAAGCTAACATAATGTTGTAGGGCAATTACACTTCAAAAACAAACAAGCAAACAAGGAAACTCATAGGAAAAGAGATCAGATTTGTGGTTACCAGAGGCAGGGGTTGGGGAAAGGGGAAATTGGATAAAGAGAGTCAAAAGGTACAAACTTCTGGTTATAAGACAAGTAAGTACTGGGGATATAATTATGATAAATACAAGTAACTCTGCTGTATGTTATATATGACAGTTAAGTGAGTAAACCCTGAGAGCTCTCATCACAAGAAAAAAATTTTCTATTTCTTTAATTTTGTATCTATGTGAGATGATGTATAATTGTCACTATACTTGTGATAATTATTTCATGATATATGTAGGTCAAATCATTGTGTTGTACCTTAAACATATACAGTGTTGTATGTCAATTATATCTCAATCAAACTGGAAGAAAAAAATATATCAAATGTCCAGTGTTCAAATTTCCATTTTTCTCATAAATATAATTTTAAATAGATTGCTTATTTTATCCCAATAAAGGTCATATATTTTAAATGATTGATACAGCTTTTAAATTGCTTTTAATCACTAGTTTCCCCTTTAGTCTCTCTCTCTCTCTCTTTTTCATTGCAATATATCTGTTTCTATTTGAGAACAGCAGATTGCCTGTCCTATAAGGATTGCCACAGTCTGGATTTTCCTGATTACGTTTCAGTGGTGTAGTTTATCATCTGCAGTCCTCTGTATTTCCTGTAAATTGATATTTGGATCTGAGATTGGTCAGATTTAGTTTCAATAAATTGGACAAGAATAGTCTATGGCTGGTGTTATATCAAGAAGTATGCAATGTCTGATTGCCTTTCTTTTTGTAATGTCAGCAACTGTTGATGATCAATATCTAGTTTCATTGTTGATCTTTTAAGGAACCGTTTTTCTTTGGATTTATTTTCTATTCCACTAATTTTAGGAATTTTTATTAAGCTTCCTCTATAATCATTTGGCTTTTATTATAATCATATTTACATTATCTACATAGGTATAAAAAAATAGATTCTCTAATATGAAATAGCCATACTTATTAAAAACAATAAGTAAATCGGAATGAAAAGAGACTATTATTTAACAGAAGCCAGTAACAGCCATTGTATTAAATTAATTATCATTAAAATGCTAAATTAATTATCATTACAATCAGCAAGAAATATCTACTATCACTTCTAGTATTCAACAACCTCCTAAAAATCCTAGTGATTTAAGATGAGTAATTGAAATATTGAATATAAATATTGAAATAAATGAGATAATTTTATTCCTACTTGTATATATTATGATTCTATATCTTTAAATCCAAAATAATCCTTTAAAATATATTATAATTAAAATTTAGTAACAAATCTAAGTATAAATGATAATTTAAAAAATAACAGATGTCCTTTCAATTCACTACAGAAAATAATTATTTAATAAGTAATGTATTTTCTGTATTTTGTTTAGGATGTAGAAAGCTGGAAAGAACATCACTCCCACACTAACAATATGAAAAATCTAGATAAACCTGTAAAAGTATAACTTCCCTTGAACCCATCAAATCTGGGATCTCAGGGTAACCAAGTAGCTTGAAATCTGAGGAAAGATAGAATGCCTCCAAGAAGAGACAGATCGTGAGCAGTGGCCCACCTAGAATAGAGCACAAGGAGGAAACAGGGCAGCCAAACAATCTGGTAAGAATATTTCAGCTAAAATGAAGGAAAAGGGAAAGTAGAGGCAATAGGGATATATAGGGCTAAACTAATACTTTATTTTATAAACTGGGAAAAAAAATTGAAATTATTTTCTAGTAACAGTATCATTTGAGGTGCCTACAGAGGCCCCCGATGATAAGGAACTCACTCATTCAGTTAGTAAGATTCATATTTCTACTCAAAGGTATATAAAATCTCTAAAGATCTTAAGTATATAAAGTCATTCAGACTCCAAAAGGCAAGTAGGTTAAATTTCACTTTGGATGTGGCCAATAATCTACTAAAACACAAGAATATAAACCAGTTTATGGTCAGAACTTGGTTCAAGGAAGTTCCAGTTTACGGCACCAACAGTTTCCATTCATTCCTTGCTATCTAAATGAGAGGAGGAAGCTAATAGTAATTATATTGGGGTGGTAGATATATGAGCATCATTTTCTTTTTCTACTCCTTTTTATGCCTATTCTTATTATGAAATATATGTTTATTTATTTTTAAAGCCCAGAGACATTTGCATATAGTGAGCACATAACATACCCCATCACCAAGGCAAAGGGATAAACTGCCTGGCTATGACTTCATTTTCCCTTTAAGGCTGTTCTTAATGTTCATTTCAAGCTGATTTCATCTCTAAATATACTCAAGTGGGAGAACATGAGAACACAGTGTATTTGGTCCTGAGACCTCTAGTTCCCAAGGAATGTCTACAGGCACTTAGTAGCACTTGTCAGCTAACAGGAGGACCAGGCAATAATGTATTTCAGTTATTACTAAATGTTAAAGCCTACACGACTGACTATCCCTGACAGCCCTTATTGGTAATACTGTTGGAGTCTTGATCCCTGTTTGACTCAAATCTCTGTGATTATTCTCTTTGAATCAAATTCAAGGAGAAGAGATAAGTGGTAAAACTCAGGCCTCACTCCTCACCCTGAATCTTCACAAAGGAAACTAGGCTAGAAATTATACTCATCAAGATAACTCAGGCTGCTAGACAAAGCTCTATAAGACATAGTAGACACTCTACTCTCAGGAGGCAATTTTCTCAATTTCTTTCCCTAGTAAAGAAATGGGTATGACCTGCTGATTGTTCCAGGTTCACAGGTGCTGTGTTTTAGTAAATATGCCAAATTTTAGAACCAAATTTTGCTTACTTCTTAGTTTCTAAAAATAGATTTTATCATTTCCCAGAGGAGCTAATAAAGCACTATGATTTTGATACACATGTCATTTTACAAGATACATTTAAAATCAAGAATGCAGATTATGATATTACACTGCAAGATAATTATCTCACTTAACTCCTCTTCAAAAAATAATAGAATATAGGAAGCTATTTAGAGTATGTAGAATTTTAGATGACAGTTACAGGCTCTTAAAAAATATTTCCACTAAGCTAAAACAGCATGATGAAATACCTATTCTTTCTTTGTTATAAGAGTATTTCTGTAGAAAGAACAAGTTTGTTGGGTTTTTTTCTTTTTATGTTACCATTTGTGAATGCCTATTGTACCAGGCTTTTTAAAGACATGGTCTTTTACAATTCTCAAAACAATCCTATGAGATCATCATTATGACTACATTACAGATAAGGATAAGAGAAGTTAACTGATTTCTCTGAGGCTAACACAGCAGAGCTGGGGTTCAAACCCAGGCCTGTCTCATGGTACTGTGAATCTCTGCTCTTGATCATGATGCAGAGGCTGCTGCCAGCACTGATGGTCATCTAGCTCTGTCTCTCCCAAAGAAAATGGACAAGACCTTATTCTCCAGCTTCCCCGTTTCACGAGGATGGTCATTTTCTCGTTACTCTTGTCATTATATCAGTCTTCTCGACAACAGGAATGATTTCACATAGGTCACGTTTCCAAAGAATGAAAGTTAGTACTTACTCTCAGGTTGTGAGGACACCTTACTCTTGTGACTTAACTGTCTCCAAAATACAACGTATGGCAAATTAGTTCTGGGGAATTTTCCCATTTAAAAAGAAATATAATTCATGGAATGCATATTCATATTAGTTATCATTAAAGAAAATATCTCTTTCTTGATATGAATATTCTGATTACTTCCTGCCCTATTGTAGTTACATTTTAGTTCATTTTAAATGTTAAGGTCTGTTTATCTTTTAAACCTGTATACAAATAACTAAGAATGCTAGATTTGTCTGAAACTGTCTATTTGCTTTCACTCTTTTATGATTCCAGGCAATCTTCAAAGACATGAGGAGGAGATGTTATCTCCAAAGTCTGTGATCAAAAAACAGAACTTTCATTCCAGCAAAATAACTGACCAAGATAATGCTAACAAGACCAAATTTAATCATAGTTTAGGTGATTCCTGTGTTTTATGTTAACACTTAAAGAATACAAATAAACAAATAAATAAATAAATAAATAAAATCTAAGAGTTAGCTAAATTTGGGGCTCTAGATTCTAGATTCCTCTAAAGGAACCAATAAAGAAATGAAATTAAAATTATGAAAGAAACCTTAGCATGTGTAATCAGTAATAGTGTATTCATTTGAATATTTACTGGACACACACAACATGCAAAGCACCATACTGCTTGCAGTGAAGGATGCAAAGATGAACAGCAGGTTCTCTGCTCTTACAAGCTTGCACTCAAGTGTGGGAAAGGAGAAATGTATGCATCAGCTGATACAGAATGCACATCATAAAATGTGTGTAATGAATTGTCAGATGGGATCAAAGAAAATAGAGACTTTTTGTCTTATTTTTCATAATTATAAAAGCTATAAAAAAGGCATTCCTGAATAAGAAAATTTATGTCATTAATATTAAATGAGAGCAATACTTTTAAAAAACTGTTTTCTTAATTATTTAGATTCCTCTTAACCTATCATAGGCTATGTTAATAATTTTTGCTTTCAATTAATCTGAACTCTTTATTAGCAAAGTGACTGGTGGTGTTCCCTCACCACCACTGATGTAACAGTATAAATTCAAGCTTTTTCCTGTTAGACTAAATTGAGTAAATAGGTGGCAGTCAAAATGTATCAGTTTGGATTTGTGAATTATTCACTCTCTTCCTTGTGATCTTTCAGATGGGAAAACCATATAAAGTACTTTCTAAAGAGATAACTGTTACTTTTTAAGATTTCAAGTTATAATAACAAATAGAGATGAAAGATAATGAAATGAAACTGTTCATGTATTTTAAGTCGATTGTTAAAGTGGAACAGAACCAACCATATTGTTCTAGATAGACTAATAAAAGCAAGACAGAATTTTTTTTCAGGAGTGGTGTAGGGAAGTATTTCAAGATGTATACTTAATGTTATGTAAAAAATCCTACCTGGGACTTGATCTTATTTCTAATAACTCTTTAATCCCCAGTGGCAATTTATTTTTAAGTTTCTCTTAGACTAATTCCAATTTACATTCTGGAAGAAAGCAGGCCTGTCTTCCACCCATTAATTTTCACAGCCCTTGAGAGGTCAGTAACTCTCTATGCTAAAAGATCTCTGATAATAATGCTTTTATGAGTAGAGAGAACAGATGGAAATTCTGATTCTGATCAGGAAGCTGGAATAATATGAGAGAAAGTAGAAAGAGTTTTATCACCCCTAAACAGGACTCAACTCTTTAGCTGGGTCAAATTTATGTCTCCATTCTACAAAAATGATTTATTAAATATCTATTACAGTCCAGACCTCTCCCAATGTAAAATCTAAAGAAGAAATAACACGAAAGAAATGAAAAGTGTCTCTTGCTCTTGTGGCCTGGGAGGCTAATCAGGCCAGGCTGGGAATTCTAACACTGCCCATTAGCTGTGTTACCTTGAACAAATCATTTCACATCTCCAAACCTAGGTTTCCTCATCTGTGAAATGAATCAATTATGCATACCTCCAAAGAAACTGAGGGTTAAAAATAACAAAAGTCGAAATTTGCAGATACTAACTACTATATATAAAATAGATAAAACAACATGTTTATACTGTATAGCACAGGGAACTGTATTCAGTATCTTGTGGTAACCTATAGTGAGGAAGAATGTGAAAAGGAATAGATGTATGTATATTATGACTGAAGCATTGTGCTGTATGCCAGAAATTGACATATTGTCAACTGACTACAATTCAACTAAAAAATTAATTAATTTAAAAAAAGATATAAAGTAGCTAATAGACTGTCTGACATATAACAAACCTTCTATAAATGATAAGTTTCTAGCTCTAATCAGGTCTCATTGCTTTGGTTACATGAATATAAGGATTATAGGAGAAATATCATCAATTATAAGACTTCAGTTCTTTGAAGCTCACCATTTCTACTCTTATTTATTTATACTTCTCCAGTCAATTTTGCCTTTCAATTGTTAAGTTGCTGCAGGTGTTCAGGACTCTGTAAAATTTAAGATCCAAGATATTTTATGTGGCAGTGAATCTAGGGCTGGAGGGGAAGGCAGGGAACATAGGATACATAAATTAAAAACAGAATTGTGGTTATTAACACAAGTAAGGATGTTAGGTAAAGATTCAGGTGCACAATTCTCAGGATAAAATGGTGAAAGTAGGAAGTCATCTTGGCACTTGGATTGATCAGTGGTTCACAAACTCTTGTCTCAGGATCCTTTTACATCCTTAAAAACTGAGAACTTCAAAAAATCTTTGTTTATGTCTGTTGTGTCTATTGATACTTACTGTACTAGAAATTAAACTGAGAAATTTCAAACATTTTACTAATTCATTTTAAAAATAACAAATCCATTACATATTAAAATGCATGTTTATGAAAAATTTCCCCCAAAATTAATGGAGATGACAGTATTTTACATTTCTGTAAATCTCTTTAATGTTGGGCTTTATAAAAGTGGGCTAGATTTTCATGTCTGTTTCTACATTCAATCTGACACATCATGTAGCCGCTGGAAAATGTCACTGTATACGTGTGACAGAATGAGAAAGAACAAAACACAGTTAACATCTCATTATTATTATGAAAGTGGTTTTGACCTTATGGATACCTGGAAAGATACCAGGGTCCCCAGGAGTCTCTAGATCACACTTCTTGTCCTGATGATTGATCAAAATATTTAAAGCTTTTTTTTTCCCCAGATATATACTGGAGAATGTGACAAACTGCAGCTTGCAGTTGTCATGTTTTTGCAACTGACAAACTGATAAAGTAGAAATAAAATCAAATAAAACTTTTAGTGTTTACCTTTAAAAATATAGAAAAGAATATTGAAAACCTCCAGGTACCCTGAAGAACCAAATATTATGTACAATAATTTTTCAAGCAAAAATTCTGTATAAAGTGATGGCTTGCTCACTGGGAAGACACTTTTCTTACCAGCATATTTTGGCAGCTCATCTTGCCTAGTTAATAGTGGGTGACACTCTGCTGGCTCAGTGGCATATTTATGAATTAAACAAAAACAATAATAATTGAGATAGGAGGAGACAGGCATAGTGACAGTATGTTTGCTGCCATCAACTTGGTGACAAACTATCCCTTAACTTTGTAAATTTAAAAAGTTATTCAACTAATTAACGTTGCTAATTAAAAGAGGAAAAGGCATTGAAAAGGACATTTTTACAAGGAGTAGATTTGGTCTTTGGGATATAAATTAATCTTGATAAGGACTAACTCTTCAAATGAAAAATGTATGACAATAGAATTAAAAAGTTATATTTAACTGCAGAATATTGCTGATTTCATTATGATGCTACAAAACTTTCTTATAAATAGAATAACTGTATTGAAGTATCCGCTGCTACTGAGAGGGAACATATCAGATTTTCATGGTCAGTTATGCCAAAAGAATTATTCAGTCTAATGCTAAGCTCTTGTTGAAAAGTCTGACTATTATAGAAATTAAAACCTCTCAGTGGAGAACAGGTTATCAGTATGTGAGAGACTGCTGGTAGGTATGACAAGTCCAAAAGGTGTCATCACCAGGTCAGGCACTTTGACAGATCAGGTATTTAGTCAGATGGGAACAGTGGGTTCAGTGTTTAAAAATCTCAAAGAGCCTTTCATTATCTAACCCCTTCCCTGAAATCCTATTCCTTCATTTAGAGATAGAAGATGCTTGTCCTTTCTATTTAGCATCTCCATTCAACACTGAGGAGGATTCTCTGCACATCAGTATGCAACTGAAATTTTAACATCTTTATTTAATCTTAGTACTGAGTATATTAATTTGAGCAAAAGGCACATTCAGTTCTGTTTGACATTTTAAAATGTTGAGGAAGGAAAATGAATAACCCCTGGAAACAGCATTTAGTAAAGAAATTTCTTTAGGTATAAAATAAATTCACTAAGAAGCAAGGAGTCATATAACTTAAAGCTGGTTGTAATGAGTAATATATTCCAAGATGGCCAAAGTAAATCTGTCTGATTGACAAAGACAATCAAAGAAGTAACAAGATTTTTTTAAAAAAGACACCACACCCTTATTCTTTTGTTTGTTCTTGCTGTGACCACAAAAATTTAAAGGGCACGTGGCAGCTAAAGCAAGCAGAAGTTGCAAAAACAAATAATGGTTCTCTCTTATCTATAAAAAGTCTGGTTAATTACATGTTAGCAATACAAGAAAGCCTGGTGCCTTCAGAGCATTTTGATTTTACACTGGTCATAGCAAAGGACTAAAGAGTAAGCAGAAGTTTAAATGAGTCCCAGGGTATATGATATCAGAAGTAAGAGAAAATTCAATTTTCATCTTAAAGCAGAATGAGGAAATTCAAAGATTAATTTGGCAGTGAAAATAATAGCTTTAAATATTTACTCTAGAAAAAAAGAAATTTCTCAAATCAATAACTTAAGCTTCCATACTAAGAAGTAAAAATTTTAAACATCAATTAAACCTAGCATAAGCAGAAAATAGACAATAAAGATAAGAGAAAAATCAATAAAATAGAAAACAGAGAAATAAAAATTAATTAAACAAAAACTTGATTCTTCAAAAAGATCCAAAAAATTGATCAGTCAGTAGCTTAAGCAAGCAAAATGATAAAAAGACGACACAATTAAGTGGATTGAAGTATAATCCAGCCCAAGAGTCAACAGGATGATACCTCCAGTGGTCCAACTGTGTGAGCATCTGCAACTGGGCAGCCAATGCCTCTGCTTTAATTATATGAATCATCAGACAACTCTGGGGTCTTGATGGGATGGGATTGATTAGCAACTATCTAGAGGACACATACCTTATCAGACAAACCATTTTATTATTTAAATGTCATAAGAAGGGATATAATTTTTGCTTCCTCCTTATTCTCATCTTCCAGGTGGTCTGGGCCCTCCCCTAATATTCCCTTTATCTCATACAGTGAGCACTTAGTCTGGTTTTTATAAGAAAGGGCCCTACATCCTAATTTTTTCCTAGAACTTAGTTGGGGACACCTTCAAAGTTATTCCATTTGGCCCCTCTATTTAGATGCCATAACTACATAGCCTTTCGAGAGGCAGCCTCATAGTGGAGGTCTGTCCAGCAGTTCTGTCAGTTCACTTGTTTTAAAGTTGATTTAAATTTGTCATTTTCATGGAATCAGAGAGAAGGGTGGATGACCCTAAGGACCACACACTTTATACTTCCCCCTCTCTTTTCTGGCTCTACATAGTGTCCTAACAACATTATCTGTTTCTACCTAATCTTGACAAGACACATGACACCTGATCTTGACATGGTTCCATGACAACCTACATTGATTAAAGGAATTGGATTAGGGAAATGGTTCATTTCTTTGGTCTTACTTTATCAGAAATTCTTTGCCCATTCCACCTATCAGGATATTGAACTAGTAGTTTCACCTCTGTTTTCAGGTCACACTTTCTCTTCTGCTTCAACTCCTGTGCAGCTCTCTCTAAGGCCATAATAACAACCATGGAATATTGACAATCTGTATCTCCCCAGGTCCTGACATTAGCAAATTTACTACTTAAGAAACTTGGGACTTCAAAGGACTAGTTCCTGAAACTGTCTGGTAATTACCCATCCCAGCCCTTGAAGCTAGTTATGCTGCCCTGATTGGGCTCTTCCCACTTCCACAGTGGGTCTTTGATCTGTGGTGCCTTGGTATGCTGGGCCAGATGCCCTACTTTGGGAGCCAGTTGTTAAGGGAACAACATCAAATACACTAGGCCTGTATAAAACTCCAAAGAAAGAAGTAGTAGGTATGCAGGTTCTCCATTGCCCATCACATCCTGGGCTAGGACCCAGGCATCTGGAAGGCCAGACATTAGACCCTGAAAGAGCATCCTGGCCCTAGTACCCTGGGGATTTTTGTTGGGAAAACACTAGCCCCTCTCTGTCATGATCAGGGTTCTGGATCTAAGTCTTGTGGTTGCAGATGTTGGACCCCAGTGGCTCAACGTATCATCTAAAAATTCTACCAGCATTGAGGCTTTAAACACTCAGATATGGCTAATTTCCATGGAAATCAGCAAAAGGTCAAATCCTCTTTCTGAGAAGAGAGCCTGCAAGGAGTAAGTCTCAGACAAGTTTATTCTGAACTTTCACCTTGCTTTATTCCTTTGTGTATATTCAACATACATATTTAAAGTCCTCTTTGTAATTCTTATGTCTCTCATTTCCTCTCATGTAAAATCATTCCCCTTTTTGGATCTGATTGCTCTTTCATAGGAAAAAAAGTTTCTGACTGCAACAAAATGTATAAGGCTATCTCTTTCACAATGGAATAAGTACATTATATTATGATGTAGAACGGTGTTGATTCCTTTCATTTACCTCTTCTTCGCCTTTTATTTTAAATTAGGTCTTTTAGAAAAAGAAATAAACTGTTTCTCATATATCTCTTATGGCTGATGTCTTACTTATACAAGCACCAGGTTTACAGTTTTTAATGACAGCTCATCTTTCTTTGGAGTTTTCTCCCACGTTTGCCCCTTCTTCTAGTACTATTTCATATTTGTATGTGCCCTAGAACCTGCTCTAGTTTGGTAGATTAGCACTTTCCAGGGCAAATAGATGGTACAGTTCTGAACCCTCCTCCAGAAATGTGGCATATTTCCCTTCTTAATCTTATGCAGTTAACTCTGCTGGATTGCAACCAGAAATTAGCATATTCATTTACCACCATAAATCCCAGGAAGGAATGGTTTGTTCTTGAGCAGGCAACGCAGTCCCATCTTTTGGTTTTGTGATGAGAGCACAGTTTTACTAACAGAAACTTTAAATCATTGCTGGTGGAAATGCATAATAGTAAAGCCACTTTGGAAAACTGTTTCCCAGTTTCTTTACAAAAATAAACACAGTTACCAGCAATCACTGGGAATTTATTCCAGAGAAATTAAAATTTACATTCACAAAAAAAACTACACACAAATATTCATTGCAGCTTTATTTGCAGTAGTCTAAAACTAGAAACAACCAAAATGTTCTACAATAGATGAATGGCTAAACAAACTGTGGTACATCCATACCATGGAATACTGTTCAGAAATCAAACCAGTGGAACAACTGACACCTACAACAACTTGGATGACTCTCTCAGGTATAAGGTTGAGTGAAAAGTCATATGTCAAAATGTCACATACTGATTTATATAACATTCTCAAAATGGCAAAATTATAAAGATGGAAACATGGTTGTCAGGGGTTAGTAGTAGGATATGATGGGTGAGGGCATAATCTTTTGACTAAATGGGTAGCATAAAGAAGACCTTTGTGTGATGATGGAATAATAGTTCTGTATCTTCAGTGTAGTGCTGCTGACACCAATGGCACAGGACTATACAAAGGTTATATCAATGTCAATTTCCTTATTTTGATATTGTCCTATAATTACAAAAAGTAAAACCATTGGGGAAAACTGAGTGAAGCCTTCACAGGACAACTTTGTATTTTCTTTTTTAACTTTCTGTGAATCTATCCTGATTTTAAAATAAAAAGTTAAACAGAAAGAAATAGGTAACTTTAACAGCTCTACATGTATTTCCTAACTGAATTCAAATTTAAAAACCTTCCCACAAATTAAATCCTAGACCCAGATAGCGTCATCGGTGAATCTTACCAAATATTCAAGGAAGAAGTAATTCTAGTTCTCACAAACTCTTCTAGAAAATTGAAAAGGATTAAATACATCCCAGCTCATTCTATGAGCCCAGCATTGTGCTGATACCAAAACCAAACTAAGACATTACAAGAACAGAAAACTGCAAACCAATATCCCTCATGAAAAGAGAAACAAAAATCCAAAACAAATTTCAGAAAATTAAATCCAACAATATATTAAGAGGAACTATATTATGACCAAGTGAATTTATCCAAAGAATGCAAGGTTGGTTTAGCATTCAAAAATCAAACAGCTTAATTGACTCTATTAACAAACTGGGGAGGAAAAACCTTCAAACTTGTGATCATCTCAATATATATAAACATTTCATTTGAGAAAATCCAACATCCATTTCTAATAAAGCCTCGCAGCAAACTAGGAAGAGAAGGGAATTTTCTTGGCTTGATAAAAGTCATCTACCAAAATAACTACAGCTAACATCATATCTAATGGTGAAACATTGAATGCTTTCCCACTAAGTTTAGAAACAATCTGTTCAACACTTCTACTCAGCATTGCACTGAGGTTCCAGTCAATGTAATAAGTGAAGACAAAGGCATAAAAAGCATTGGTTGAAAAAAAAGTAAAATTGTCTTAATTCACACATGACATTTTTTAAAGAAAATCCAATGTAATCTACAAAAAAAGGTGATATATTTAGTTAACTTAATAATCATATTTAGTTGCAGGATAAAAGATAAAATATGCAAAAATAATTGTATACTCCCATTGTATACTTACTGTATACTCACAATGAACAAAAAAATACTGAAAAAGTGTAAATTATAAAATTTATGATAGCATCAAAAATAAAGTTCAGAATTACTTCCTCTCTGAACTTTGAGGAAAGCATGTCTTATTATATTTAGCTTGCCATTAATCTGAATATCTGCTTTTTTCTTTGGAAGCATTTATCATTTTGTTCCTTCCTTTGAGGCTCTGATTTTATCACAAAATATTTTTTTTATTCATATTGCTCAGCAAAGTGTGTCCTATTAACCTGAAAAGTTGAGTCTCCCACTATAGGAAATAAGTCTTCGAAATTTCTTGCACTGCATTTTCTTATTCTTCTTGGAATCTCTATGAGAGTTCCCAACTTCACAAATCAATTGATCAATCTTTTTGTACTGCATTCCTCGAGAATTCCCCACTTGATCTTCCAGCTTGCTGGTTATCTGTGGCCATCCGTCTACTCAGCCTAATGTTGAGATTTTAATTTTAACAATTATATTTTTCATTTAAATTTTCATTAACTTTGCTTCTACGTTATATAACAACCTGCCCTGTTCTCTAATTTTTTTTGTTGGGGGGGTGGGGGTGGGCAGCAGCAGGTATATATTTACCAGAATAATTCTTTATAAATTTTACAACATTGCTGCTCTTAACCCACGTATTAAATGTATTCAATTATTCCTTCAACAAATACTAACATCTACTCTTTAACAGACACTTCTAGGTACTGGTGATATCACAGGAGAAACAGACAATATTCTCTGACTCCACATAGCTGACATTCTAGTAATATAAGTAAAGTTGATTTATATGTCATGATTTTTTGGTAAAAATAAGGAGTTAAAAATTTCCCTCCCTGCCCCTACTCCTAAAAGATCACCTTTGTGCCTCCTGGGATGCCCATAGCCTACTCTGTGTGCACTATTTATTAACTCCTCTTTTATTTGTTCCATTTTTGGTTTTGGTTTTGGTTTTGTTCCTTAGTTTTATGCCATTTTCATTGAGTTGTTCTTCAGATTTTGGTGATTCTCAGTTATGCTATTCTTCATTTTTACATCTCTTCTTGATGACCTATATGTGTATGTTGTTCCTATGTACAATAGGATCTCCTTTGCATTCATGAAGGATGGGAAAATGTGCTGCTGAGAGGAATGTGCCAATCATTAATTTTCTGAGTATGTCATCTTCTCCTTCCTCCTAGCAAACCAGGACCTTCCCTTGACCCTTGAAAAATCTCATGTCCTCAGTGTACCTGTCTGGCATCAGATCCCTCCACAGTGTACTACTAGATTGGTTGGAAGGGAGTGATTAAAGGAGGCTGCGCAGAAAAGAGTTGAGATAGCAAACCAGAGCCGCTATCCTTGGAAAGTCTTGCTGGGAAGTTGGTCTTTATCTGGTGTCTGGGAACTTAGCTGGTAAACAGTTTCCTTAAATGACAAAACTTTCTTTAAATGACAAAAATGACTCAGTGTACCTGAACTCTAAAACAATGTGGTTTGTACCGAACATTTACTTTTCTTCTGAGGATCTACATTTTGGTGCCTGCTTAGCAGAGGATGCCTACATGTCCAGTTGCCAATTAAAAACCTTAGTCATCTAGTCTCTAATGAGCTTTCCTTGCACACAGCCCTGTGCACATGTTGCCACAACCCTTTGCACATTGTCACAATGCATTGCTGGAATTGTGCATCTTATTTGACTCCACTGGGAGAGAACTCTTGGAAGCTTCTACCTGGTTTCCTCCAGACTCTACCCATTTATTTTTTCCCTTTGCTGATTTTGTTTTATATTCTTTCCCTGCAGTAAATCTTAGCCACGAGTGCAATTATATTCTTAGTCAGATAGGTCATTCTAGGGAATCATCAAATCTGGGGATGGTCCTGAGGACACCCAATACAGGGGCACACCTGCATAGCTACCCTAAATTCAGTGCCTCAACCAACATTTTTAAGTACTTTCATTTCCATGTCATCCTCTGCTTTACCTAATAACACCCAGAGGCATTCTCACATTTTGCTGCACTCTTCTTTGTGCTTTGCTCAGTGATTTCTTCTGTCAATTCCATACCTTCTGTCTTCTACATTTCAGGAATTCCTCAAAATTTCTGATCCATTAAGGGCACTCATTGTTCTGCAACAATGATTTGGATTTTTTTTTTTAATAAACTTCTCTATCATCTCTAAAGATTTAGGATGTGGTAGGTTGTAAGGCGCATTTTATCAATTTAGAATCTAATCTTCTGGTTCTCTATTTTTTATCAAGTAAAATGGAAAGAAAAAATATTTCATTAAGACTGTCAACCCATATTTGCTTTTTGTTTGCTTTCAGTTCAACTTAGCAATTATTTATTTAGGAGTTAGCACCAAGAAAAGCCAATGTATACAAAATATATATACAGATAATGTATATATATACATATGTATATTTATATGTGTGTACATTCTTAAGTATGCTTTATTATGGCTTTTTTTCTTTAAGTACTTAATTACCACATAACTTTTTAAAGACTAAAAACTGTAGTGTCAAAATAATTAGGATGTAGGAAAATAAGCATAAAAGTCAATTATAGCAAAAGGTAGATGTGTTTATTGGAGATAAAAATGTGAAATTACAATTATTGTAGAAATATAAGCACCTGCAAATTCAACTAAATTCAATACATATATTGAATTTCAATTCTATCAGTAGATGCTGTAGGTAATTTTAAGACATCAGCCAATTTGTCCTTACAATCTAATAGAGATTGATCTAATAGAGTATTACAATTTACCCCTCAAATCAAGCACTTGTGATAGGTTACTATGAAAAAGTTCTATGAAAATTATATTAAAAATACCATCTTATTTAGCCTAAATAAATGCTGTCAAAAATATTTCAGTGAATTAACTGATTATGGACTCCAGACATAGACTGCCTAGGTTGGAATTCAGATCTTACCACTTACTAACTGTACAACATTGGGCAACCTCTCTTAGTCTCAGTTTCCTCATATATGAAACTGACATAATGATTGCACTTACCTCATAGAGTTGTTATGAAAATTAAATGTGTTAATACAAATAAAGTGCTTGATATAGTGCCTAGGACATATAATGCATATGTAAGTTTCAGTTATTAGGATCATTTCACACCGGCTAAGAAAACAGGAAACACAGGTTATAGTCCCATTTCATTCACTTACATTTGAATGTCTTTAGGGAAGTCACTGACCAACCTTCCTAGGCTGCCATTTCCTATGAATTTAAGGAATAAACTTCATGACCTCAAATATTCTACCTAGCTCTACAATTCCAAACCTAGTACAGAATTATTTTTTTATTTAGAAACAACCATACTGTCCTTTCATTCTACTCTGTGCACTTGAGCCCCAAATTGCGTCCATATGGAATATATTGTTTCTACCACTCATTGAATATTTATTATATTTCTACATATGAATGTGTGTTCTTCATGCCTCTCCTCCCAGACAAGACAATAATGACTTTAGGGACAAAGGGCCATTCTTTTCTCTTTGTGCGTAATAAATATTGATTCTTCATTCCATCCTAATGCCTGTATTGAATGAGTGCCAAACATGTTCTAGCTAGGCACTAAGGGAGAAAAGTAAATAAAATCTGATTCCTGATCTCAAAGAATTAATTACAGTAGACCAACCAATGAAATGTAATTACAATATGGTGTGATAAATGCAATAATAAGAGCTGGAGTGATTAAATATGCTTGAATGGCTCACAGAAAATTATTTTTTAGAAGAGACATGAACTGCATCTTAAGAAATGAATAGCAATACCCCAGGTTGAATTAAAAATGAAACCACCAGTTCCCTCATTTTAATATATCTCATGCATATGTGATGGAGTATATTGTATCAAGTTTTGACTTATTACGCTGAGGCTGGCAAGGATTTGGTTTCCCTGAAGCAAGTATACATCAATTATCTGAAGGAGAGATCTGTCTTCAAATTTCTTTCTCTTCCTCAATTCATCACCAAATCCTACATATATATTACCTCCTATTTTTTCTTGAATCTGTTCATTTCTGTACATCTGCATTAACTCCAAGCCACCATCATCTATCACTTGGGTCATGGCAATAGCCTCCTAGCCAATTTTCCTATATTTACTATTGCCCTCTTACTATACATTCTTCAAACTATAGTTAAAATGATTATTAAAAAACAATCCTGGCCCTTCCCCATCCTGAATAATTCAGACCAAAAGCCATTATGTAAGTTTGGCACAGTGTTAGAGCCCAACCAAGGTGAGACGAGTGTTCATTTTGGGCGAAGGTAGAGAAATGAGGGAGTGAGTGACTGTGTATTGGAGCTATTTCAGGATGTCCGTATGAAAGGGCAGCCTGGCATAGGTCCGAACCTGAGTGAAGTGAATAGAGTATCTGCTCAAGAGAGCTACCCAGATAAAGTATGGGAAGCCAAATGGATGAAGAGGGCAAGGAGAGGGGCTAGCATCAGCAACCACCAGAGATTGGTTACATGGAAGAATTGAACATTAAGTACATATGCATCAAGGATAATGGGAACCAGGTTTCTCATTGTCAGGGAAAGGTGCTGAACATATGGAAAGGAAAAAACTAGAATGAGTTAAATGTCTCCTGTGGCATTATACTGGAATTGGAGGTATTGGTGTGAACTCATAGTCTTATATTTATGTAAATATGAACATGTGTATGTGTGTCTGTACATGTGCATGTGTGTGTATCCATACATATACATATTCCTGACCTCTGTCCACTGATAAGATCCGAGAATAATAGCATCCCAAAAGCATGGAGCATGATTAGCACCAAGACCTTGCTATCCAAATACCATTCCCCCAAAGAACCAGGCTTCTTATATAAATGGCTGGCATCAGGGCTGAGGCAGGAAAAGTACTGAATGAATCTGGAACATCTTACTGTGCACTAAAAGCATACTCAAAAAATGATGTGGATTGTCAAAGGAACATGAAAGTCAGCTTGAAAGAATTCCAGATGGTCAAATCCATTTGCCAATTCCAAATGGCAAACAACTTAGCCACCTAAGTAAATGATGATAATGGATTTTAACACTTTAAATAAAATAAGAATCCATAGTAACATAAATTAATGAATAAATTGAAAGTTTGATGAGGAATAGGATATTCATAGTTTCAAACTACCTCCCACAAAGCACTCCTTTAATTACAAAAAGGAAAAATATAACTTTACAGTGGAAAGACCTCACATACACTCTTTAATCAAACAATCCAACTTAATACTACCAATAATGGGACCAATCAAAACTGGAGCCACCTGATAACATGCAATGACAGGAACATAGTGTCACTTCTATTAAATTCCTGACAAAGTTTCATAACCTAAATCTAATCATGAGGAACCATCAGACAAACCATAAAAGGGAGACATCTACAAAATAACTGGCTTGTATTCTTCACAAGTAACAAGGTGTTGAAAGTCAAGGAAAAACTGAAGAATGGTTTCTAACTTGAAGGAGTCTTAAGGAGTTAGGACAACTAAGTGAAACAAGTGGTTCCTCGCTGGATCCTACAGAGACATATTAGTTTAGCTATGGATCCTATATGGTCATTTTTTTATAAGCTGACATTTGACTTACTACACGTGAAATTGTTACCAATTACAATTTATTTCATATTTGCGTTGATGTCATAAGCAGGCATCCTCTTTATCACGATGTTTTCTCTTCTGATAGATGCAAATGCAGCTACTTCCATTGTTCTAGTTATGATGCTGCAGATCAAAAATGCAGTTTCTATACCATATCATTAAATGTAAAGGTGGGAAGGAGGATTATGGATAACTCTCCAGTTTCCAGCTTCAATGACCAGGAAGTCAGGCAATACTGTGTTATGCTCAAATGTTCGTTCACCCACACACACTCACAAATATTTTTATTTCTCCCAAATTTCCTACTGCCTCTTGAACGCTATAGTTTGATACTGAAATCAGTGTCACTTCAGTAAAGCTTCCCTTTTTCCGCAAAATTTCCCCTTTCTGCTCCACCGACTCACCGACCATAAAAATCCTCTATAGCCCTGCCTTTACCCTTTAAAAACACGGTCACACGGTAATTGCCTGCCTAAACCCGCCCTCCGGGAAGGGAGGGGGGGGTCCCGTCACCACAGCAACGGGAGCAGGAAGGGGCGGGCTTCGTGGTCCTGCATCCGGCCTGCCGCGTGCACCAGCTGCACTGGTGCGGGGGCGCAGGCTTCTCGGGCACAGCGTGTCCTTCAGCTCCGGGTTGGAGCCGGAGCCGGAGCCGGAGCCGGAGCCGGATTCCGCGCAGAAGGCCACGTCAACCTAAATTTATACCGCCCTCCCCACCCCGCCGCGCCCGCAAGGCTTGCGGCGAGTCCTTCCAAGCCGCGTCGTCCACGCCTTTCCCACAATGCCCCGCGCCAGGCCCCGCCCCGCCTCGCCTAGGAGACCGGCGCGCGAGGAGCAGACCGGAGCCGGCCGCTCTCGCAACCCGGCGGTGCGGCTGGACCTCACCAGTCCCGGATGCGGCGGGGCAGCGTTTAAAGAGTGCGCGCTTCCCTCTCGCAGGCACAGCTTGCGCTAGGCCGAGTGGGGTCCGCCGCCAGGGATTGAGGATGGGGAAGTAGCTGCAGGAGGCGACCCCGCGACGCCGAGGTGGGCATAGGCCGGGGGCCGAGGCTCTGAGAGTGCCGGCGGCGCTTGGGCCCTCTGGGAAGATGCGGGGTGGGGGCGTGGGGGCGAAATGCCGGTGCGCCGGAATTTGTTCTCTCTCTTGCAGGTCGCTTATTGTGTTCTCGCTCCCAGTCTTTTTCTTCTCCAGTACCAATACCACCCTTCCTCCGCCCAGCGGTTCCCCGCTTTTTGCTCCATTTTCTCACTTTAGCCTCGGTTATCCATCCAGGTTTCTTTCTCCCTTAGTCCGGCCTGAGATTTCACACACCAGCAACACTTGACAGTCTTGTTTCTCTCAATGTCTCCATCTTTCCCGTTCTCCCCGCAACCCTTTCTGGAGTGGTGGCGGCAGTGAGTTAGCGTTGCATTTACCTGCAGCTTCCACCTGTGCTCGAAGGGGGGGCAGAGCAAGTCAGGCACGCCCACGCTGACCGAGAACCTCCGCTAGGCAAGAACAAGCAGCACTTTTGTTTGAGAATATGTTCTCTATTTTTTTCTAGTCATTTTCTGGACATTTATTAATCTCCACTATGTTTTACCAAAAAATGGGGGGTTTTGGTTTGGTTTGGTTTGCTGGCGAGAAAAGGAATTAGAAATGAACCAAAAACCTTTTGCAGGTAGGGAGAAAATTTTTAAAAGCAGACGTTTAGGAGTAAATGAAGAAGGGAGGAACTGAGGATGCTAGGAAGGTTACATTTTTCAGAGTGTTACTCTTTGGAACCAAAGTATTTAAGTTTTTTACATGTAATCTGATGATTTTATTTTTACCCTACACAGGTGAACATGCCTAAATAACTAATTCCTCTTCTCCTTTTCTGTTTCTTTTTCTTTTTATACCAGACTAAACTTTGCAATAGAATTACAGTGTTAACATTGTTACTCTGCTAGGTATATAAAATATCTACTTGGATGTAATATAAGCACATTCTGAGAAAACCCAGGGGGAAAACGGCCTACTATATAAGTTGTCTATTACAATGATATAAATTCATTACCGTTCTTCGACCGATTGTATGAAAAATACAGACCCTTTGAAAGGATCTCGTGCTTTCTAGTCCCCGCCAAAGGACATTTCCTACAAGTGAAATTTGATTGAAATGAAAACTGCTAGCCTTAAAGGGGTGAAGAAATAGCCGAAAAGGAAGCTGATCAAAAGGGCCATGCTTAAGCTGGATAGAAAAAGGAAGGAAGTCACTCCTCTTCAACCCCTTGTGTTCTGGGTGCTGATCGGAGCAAATTGCAGCATTTGTTTGTAAAGTGTTCTAGCTAGCTGTAACCGCACTAGCTACTTTTTACCTTTATTTACTGTCTTCAGTGATCTCACGAATCTGGCTACCTGGATATGGAAGTAATGAAGGGGATCCCCCAAAGAACAGCCTGGGGCATTCACCCTGATTTGCCATTTACTGGAGATTGTATTGCTGGCAGTGTTACTTAGTAAATAGTGTTACTCATGGGTTTGTTTTTTAATTAAGATATTTTAACTACCCAATTTTTTTCTCTTTAGATTAACGTTTTGGGAGTAACTACCCGATTTTTTTCTCTTTAGATTAACGTTTTGGGAGACAATTTGTGATGCCTGATTAACCTTTAGAGTAATGTGGACAGAAGTTCTCAAACTTGCATATTACATCAACTGGAACCAGCGGCATTACCTTAATGTTCACTTAAATCAAAACTTGGACAAAAAAGACAATGAGGGTCTGGTTAAATAAAGATGACTATGTCAGAGACTTGAAAAGGGTCGTTCTCTGTTTTCTAATACTATATATGGCTGTTTTAGTGGGTACAGATCAAGATTTTTACAGTTTACTTGGAGTATCCAAAACTGCAACCAGTAGAGAAATAAGACAAGCTTTCAAGAAATTGGCTTTGAAGCTACATCCTGATAAAAACCCGGTAGGTAAAATTTTCTTTTTAAAAATATCTAATGTGTTTTAGAAGGTTTTAATATGTATTTAAATTATTATAAATAAGTGCTCAAAATGCTTAAGAACAATCACATGTCAAAAATCGTAATTCATCTTCTATACTGAAAACAGCCAAAAAAATAAAAGAAGCAAAATGTTCTAAGTTTAGAATAGTGTAAGGAATGTCTATACCAAAAATGCAGTTTCCCTCTTAGTTTGAAAACTAATTTCCAGCAGCTCTCTTACAGATGTTAATCTCAAAACAGAAGTAACTGAAGTAGTTTTCTTAGTAAAGTAGGTTAAAATCAAGTATTTTAGAGCAGTAACAGAAATATTGTTTCCTTAGGACTTAGAGGGTATGTTGTCCTAAAAATAGTAATAGCTAATAATAGCATGCTTCGACTTTCACTATTTTCCCCCATGTGCAAGTCTAAGACCAGAGTCAAAAGTACTGTGAATTAAAACTTGAGCAGCCAAGTCCAGTTAATTGCAATCATAAATATTTGATTGTGTACCCAATTATGTAATCTTTCAAAACTAAATTAGCTTTTATCTTAAGGTATTTTTATACTTTACTTCATTTTTTCTCAGTGAAATTAGATATTCATCAAAGAAAAAGGTATGATTGTTATAATTTTCTAGATAGAGTTTTAAATAGGATTATTTGATTTCAGCTGCATAAAGCTGAGCAGTAGAATCAACATTTCTCTAAAACTTGTTAATTGGTAATTTTTTCTTGAGATGTACATTCTATTGTATTTACGATTTTTATTTAAAATTTAAAAATATCATTTCTTTAAGTTTCTATATGGAAGATAGTAGACCACCTACAACTAAGTATTATTTAGGTGAAAGCATTATTCAAAAAACAATTTTGTGAAACAGTAACAGACATCAATCCTATGTTGAGTGGTTATTCTGATACTAGTTCTTATTTAATTATCTGATAGATTGGATTACATTCTTTTTCTTAGTTAATATGTTGAATATTAACCTCAAATAAAATAACTCACAAATTTCATTGTGATTGTCTTAGGGGTAACATACTATTTACAATATTAAGGCTTTCCAGGGGTTCATTAGTTTTTTTCTCAGTTGCATTTCTTAGAAGGAATGACATATTTTATGACCACATCTGTCAACCTTTTGAGGCATCAATTCTCCTTTCTCTGTTACTTTTCTTATTTTTTAAAATTGTAGTTCTTTAAAAATAACTTTTTTATTTCGGTCCGTGATCACCCGTATCATAATTGTACTGCTCCCACTTATCCTAGTATCTAATCTCACAGAACTCTCAGGACTAAATTACATCAACATAGGTTCTGTAGAGATTTGATTGTGTATCTGAAACAAATATTATATTAATATTTTTTAATAGAATAACCCAAATGCACATAGTGATTTTTTAAAAATAAATAGAGCATATGAAGTACTCAAAGATGAAGATCTGCGGAAAAAGTACGACAAATACGGAGAAAAAGGACTTGCAGATAATCAAGAAGGAGGCCAGTATGAAAGCTGGAATTACTATCGTTATGATTTTGGTAAGATGATAATGAAATTCCTTATGAAATTCTTGTTTATTTGAGTAAATTTAGAAAGTTTTGTTTCACCACTTAGGAAGTTAGGATGCATTACCTTGACTCTTCAATAACATGGGAGTGGAATTCAAAAGGAAAGTCAAGTAGTATGTAGATACTATCTGTATAGGTTTGAAGATGTTTCAGTCATAATCTTGTTAAATACTTTTAAAATAAGGGTTGCAATTAATTTTAAAAATATTTGCATTAGAAGTTAAATGTTGAAGCCTTTTCATATTTCTAGAGCACCATATTTTCTAAGAAAGACTAAAGTTTCCTTTAATAGTGGTCACTTCAGTAGAAATGCCATCCTTCTTAATTAGTAATGTTAATAATGGTTTAAGGTGTTGACAGGAATGAGAGAGGCAAGAGCAGAGAGAGTGAGCAAGTTAAATAAATCAAGGAAGGGGAAAAGTAAACAGATATTAAGGCAAGAGGGAGCATTCAGATATGCGGTAGTTTTCTTGGTCATTAATTAGCCTCAAATGCAGGGTAAGCCTGAAGTATGCTTTTATACATATTAGACTAAATAAAATTTTTTTTATTATATTTGGAGTATTTGTTTCTCAAGGCTGACTTTCTTTTCAAAATAGTATTTTCAAGTATATTCACTATAGCGTGATAGTTTGTAACAGGTGTCAGCAATCTACTTTCACAGACAGTCTGGCCTGCCACCTGCTTTTGTAAATAAAGTTTTATTGGAATGCAGTTGTGCTCATTTAACTAGTATTGTCCTTTACATTTAATGGGCAGAGTTGAGTAGTTGTGACAGAAACCATGTGTCCCATAAAACCTAAAATAGTTACTGACGCCTGGTATATATCCATCACTAATATTTAAATATTTTATATAATGAGAAACTTTTTCACATTAGTGTTAATTATTATAAATAAAATTTGTATTTACTTCAGTTTGCCCTTACTTTTGCAAATATTCTAATTATATAAGACCTTTAGCAATAAATATTTTTAAATAATACCTCATATTTAAAAAAACATGCAATCTAAAAGTGAATGAGGTCTGTAATCTAGTTAACAGTAATGTACCAGTACCAAGTTCCTGGTTTGGCTATTGTATTAAAATTACATAGCATGTCACCATTAAGGGAAGCTGGGAGAAAGGTAAATGGGAGTTTGAACTACTTTTACAACTTCCTTTAAGTCTATAACTATTTCAAAATGAAAATTTTTTTAAAAAACATATAATAGAAATTTCCTATGGAGAAGAAATTACATGACTATAATAGGAACCCTGCAACACACACCCCTGTGACAATCCATATCAAGAAACTAGTATCTTTTGATCACTCTTTAAATGTATCACCAATGGTATTGTTTACTCTTTGCTTTTCTCTTAGTTTGTTGCATATTCTTAAACATTGAGATTTAGTATAGTAATCTATTTTTTGATGAATGAAACAAAAGTAACATTTTTATGTGATGATTTATTTTTATAATGAAGTTTTAATTTTATACTTTCATGTACTTTTAAAATTAGGTATTTATGATGATGATCCTGAAATCATAACATTGGATAGAAGAGAATTTGGTAAGTTTGTGGACATATGATTTTTCTAAAATCATAGTTCAAGACCAATTTCTTAACTAAAATTCTTGAGGACAAATATATTTAGAATTTAGAAATTTTTTTGAATGTTAGCAAGGGAATATGGTATATCTTGAACATTAAATAACATTCTACAGTGTTAGTTAAGATTTTCACATAGTTTCTTTTAGTATCATCATCAACTTTCCTTCTGTTATCTTAATGAACTTTTATGACCTTCCTGTGCATTAGCTACAATTATTTTTCTCATTTCACAGATGAAGAAAAGAAACCTTAGAAGTACTAAGCAACATCCTCAACATTCCATACATGTGTGTTTCTGACAGATTTGAATTAATAATGAAACAATACCTGTTCTTTTTCTGCATTTTTCCAGATTATTAAAAAGTGTTTACATTTAAGAGTATGTTAAGTGAAAAAAAAAACCTAATACAAAATTGTATATGCAGTATAATATAAATTTTACAAAATGTGTACACAAAGATGCATAGAGGATAGAAGCTGTATGAGAAAATAAAAAATCAGCACTGATAAAAATAAAGTTCTTATCAGAATGTAGGGCAGTATACTGTTTTTAAAAACATATATTAAAATATCTTTAAATTAAAAAAAATTTTAACATAATATTACACAGTGAAATGCATAAAAAAGTAAAAATAATACATAGCCCATACCAGTTCAGGACAGGTTTGTATACCAGGTGAGCTTGCTGCAAACTTGCAAAAATACTTCTGGTTTCGAACTTTTGTATTTCAGTGTTTTGAATAAGTATATAGTTATTTTGGCAGCAGATTTAATTTGACCTATGATTTGTGTGAAAATGGATATAAAAATTTAGCTCTACCGCACTTTGTATTGCATTTTAGAAAACCTTAAATGTTGAATTAGATTCTTATATTTTCAAACTTGTGTGTGTATAATAAAATATTTTTTTCTGCCTCAAACCAATATTTTTACCTCAAATCAAATTTCAGTTTTATTTTGCTGCGTTACAGTTAATTTAGAAAACTGTAATAGCATACTAGCTGTAAAATGCATGCATATAATTTCTTGTATTATCATAAACAATGTATTACAGTCACTGATTATGTACAGTTCCTTCTTAGCAAGAATTGTGTCATTCTTATTTTCTACATCATGTTGGTGAATTTAGGCCTACAAAGTAGCTGTATAGTTCATTACTTTGTTAGAAGTCTTGCAGTGAACACTTGAACAAATTCCCCAAAAAATGAATATTTTTCCTCCAAAGGAAATGGCAGAAAATTCGATTCATTTATATTGTTGGTAGACAGAACTGATAACCCATGTTTCAAGCTGGCAAAATCATAATTTTTTGGCATGTGTTTATGTGAACTTACTACTTTTCCTGTGGTTATTGTCTCTCATGTGTTAGACTATCAGTAAGTATTTTGTGGTCCGGTGGGGTAGAAAACTTTGAAATTAGAGATAGAATTGGAGGAACTGAACAAAACTTGCAAGCTGACTAGTGCATGAATCCACCCAAAATTAAAGACTTTCTTGATGGTTGCATTGCACATGGGTTCAAACTTTTTCAGATTTGTCACTATAGAGAAAAGGTTAAGAACTGCTGATAGTTCATATAGAACCCCAGATAGTAGTTAAGAATAAATTGTAGCCACAAAACGTTAGAGACAATTTTTCAGAAATAACTAACATTGATAGGTTTGGTGCAGAGTTGCCACTATTCCTTCTGAGCTCTAATACTACCATATGTAGTCCTAGTCTTAGACAAGCTAATCCTGCAGTTTTAGTTGAAGAAGCCACAGGAAGATGACAAGGTTGGATAGCAGTATCAATTTGTGCTTATGTAAATATCACATTAGCCTAACTTGATTGTGGGTCTCTTTATTACTAGTAGTTTGTTAGTTGATCTTGTCTTTTGTGTAACGAATTATATAAGTAATTATGGAGTTATTTTTAAGTTATGTGTGTTCTCTTCCTCCAGAGAGGAATTATGTTTTCTTCGGACTAGAGTCACTAATGATCTCAGATCAGCTTTATCCAAAGAGGTTAAAAGCTGAGCTTTGGACTTAGATAGGACTGATCTCTTTCCAGTTCATCTTTATTTACAGGATCCTTTCTTACTTATACCCTAAGCGCTCTGTTTTCATCCCTCTAGTCTCATGAATCTGTTAAGAGCTCTGCTCAGTTGCTCACTCATCAGCTCCGTGTTCTAGAGGTGGTAAACTGGCCCTCTGATTTCTACTTCCTCCCATTCCTGGACCCCTTAATTCTTCACTGTATTGGTAACTCTGATGCTTTCAACAGAAGTCTTTTGTATTTTGTCCAGGTCTGCTACAGTTGTAATGAAAGAGTTAATCCAAATTACATATTTCATTTTTATCAGGAGTGGAACTCTAGACTGTTCAACTAGAACAGAAGAGAAAATGTGATTAGTAAACTTGACTCTGAAAGTTTTAAAAATGTTCTCATCCTTCCCATTAAACATGATGCATGTTATCTTTTTATATGTGACAGGAAAGTATTACATTGGTTATTATAAACAGGTTCTAGATCATATCTGCAAAAGCAGAGAACATCTCTCCTACACTAGTCATTCTGAATAGTACCCACACAATACAGGCATCCTTTTGAAGATAAGCTCAAGAAGTTAAAGAGGAACTCAAAGTACCTCTTCCTTTTACATTTTTCTAGGCCAACAGTCTATTAGCTGTAGTTGCATAGATACTAACAGACAGGCGTTAGCTGTAGTTGTGTAGTTTAGACACTGAAAATTGCATTTTAAGTTGTACTTGTTCTGTTCTGGGTCACTGGGTTGTGCAAAAACACCCACATTGAGCTTTGATAATACAGTATTAAAAATATTTTAACCTTATTCTTATTATTCAACAATAGTGGGAACTGGGCAAATAGTTTAGAAGTACTCTGTGAACACGAAGTACCAAGGTGGGAGACTTTTTCATTTACACAAGGTTTTGCGTCACACTAAATGCCATTCATATTTATTGTACATCATTTTTCCCCTCCAGTTTTATTGAGATATAATTCACATACAGCACTGTATAAATTTAAGGTGCACAGCATAATGATTTGACTTACATCATGAAGTGATTATCACAATAAGTTTAGTGAACATCCGTCATCTCATAAAGATATAAAATTAAATAGAAAAAGTTTTTCTTTTGTGATGAGAACTCTCAGGATTTGCCCTTAACAACTTTCGTATGTAAAATACAGCAGTCTTGATTATATTTATTATGTTGTGCATTACATCCTTAGTACTTACTTGTCTTTTAACTGGAAGCTTATACCTTTTGACTGCCTTCATTCGATTACCCTTCCCTCCAGCTCCTGCCTCTGGTAGCCACAAATCTGATGTATTTTTCTGAGTTTGTTTTCGAAGTGTAATTAACCTACAGCACTATGTCAGTTCCAGTTACACAACATAATAATTTGGTGTTTCTATACATCTTAAATGATCACCACAATAATTCTAGTTATGATAGGTCACCATACAAAGATATTACAGTTACTGACTCTGCTCTCCACACTGTACATAGCAATCTATATGTGTGTGTGATTATTTTAAGTTGCTGATGTCTTAAGTTCAGACACATTTTAACAACCCTGCATTTTTATCCCCCACCACATTTACTGTTTTTGACGTAGTTTATATCTTGTTTTGTATATCCCATAATTGGTTATTGTGGTTATAGTTGATCTTACTACTTTTGTCTTTTAACCTTCCTACTAGCTTTATATATGGCTGATTTACTACCTTTACTGTATGTTTGTCTCCTTCCATAATTTTCATGTTTCTAGCTGTGGTCTTTTCTTTTTCATATGTAAATTTCTGTAACATTTTTTGTAAAGCTGGTTTCATGGTGATGAACTCTTTTAGCTCTCGCTTCTCTGTAAAACTTTTGATCTTCAGATCCTTAAACTCTAAATTGCCAGGTAGAATATTATTGGTTGTAGGTTTTTTCCTTTCATCACTTTAACTATATCGTAAATATGTTTAGAGAACTCTAGAAATAACGAACAGAGTAAACTAAGAAGTTTTTAAAACAAAAAGTTAGAAAGAAGAACCAAAAAGATGAAGAATACAGTAAGTGAAATGAAAAATACACTAGAAGTAATCAAGAATGGATTAGATGGTACAGAGGAATGAACCAGGGAGCTGGAAGAGAGAGTAGTGATAATCACTGAAGCCGAACAGGAAAAGAAAAGAGAATAAAAAGAAATGAGGACAACTTAAAAGACCTGTGAGACAACATCAGGTGTACTAACATTGGCATTATTGGGACTCAGAAGGAGAAGAGAGAAAGGGGCAGAGAACATACAAGATTTTACCTAAATTCAGTTGATGGTCTAAGTCAACATGACAATTATTTTGACAACCTGGATAGAGTAGTCTATTTGTCAAGACTTTCTAAGGTTGCCAAAGAACAGTTGATAAAATCCTAATGTATACATGTTGCCTGTAATGTATGGATTAACTTTTTCCCATAGATCTGTGTGCCTTGTAATTGAAATCTAGGTGAACATTGAGGCCTGCATATGTTACTAATTAACCAGAATAATTACATATATCTAGAATGGTGTGCATATTTTGATGTCTTCCTATAATTTGCTGTAACTTATGAAAATTTTCTTTAAAAATTAACTGAGAACTGATTTTGATATGGAATTACATGGAAACTCTTTAACCAAAAGCAAATTGTCTTTACCTTTTTATCTTGAATTTGAGAGCACATCCTTACAATGATAAAATTTTTTAATGAATAAATTTTGTTTACTTGTATCAGATCATCTTATAGCTTATAATGTATAATGTATGGTTGGGTACACATTATGTGGTGTTCAGATCTATTATTTTAGCGAATATGTATTCATGTTTTGAATTGTTAAAAACCTGATCTAATACTTCAAATAACACAATTTACCAAGGTAAATGTCCATGAAGGGCAAACGTTACACATTTCCTATTCCGGTAGGTGTTGTGTAGGTCTCTTACTTCATTCTGTCAGAATCTGGATTAGCTGTCAGAATTGATTGACCACATGTTTAACCTGTGCTGCAGATGGAAAAAAAGATTAGATCTCCGTGTCTCTCACTGTTCCTCTTCATTTCTCTCATTGAAATTCTCATAGATTCAGCTGTTGCTTCCTTGTGTAGCTTCTTTCTTTTTACAGCTTCATGATGACTTCGATCATGTAGTTCAAGTCTGCTTCTTATGCAGGTAGGGCTTGGAAGAGTTAATAAAAAAGGTATTGTTAGTTTGACAGTTGAAATAGTGTTTTCCTCTTACAGAAAAAATTGTACAGAAAATAACAAAGGCAGTGTGAGAGATACATGACTTTTGTTTCATTCTGATCTCAATGAAAATTTTTAACTAAAATATGCACAAACCTTTAGTAAATAGTTCTAAGTTGTTTTGGTTTCATGTGCTTGTAGATGCTGCTGTTAATTCTGGAGAGCTGTGGTTTGTGAACTTTTACTCCCCAGGATGTTCACACTGCCATGACTTAGCTCCCACAGTACGTATTTTTTATGTCCTGATTATTAAAGTTTTATTATTTACAGTTGCTCTGTTATTTGAGTGTTTTTTTTTTTACTGTTAGGACTTTTTCTACTAATGTAATTATAACTGTCAGAAATAATCATTTTTTCACATGTATATGGTTTTATGTGCTAGAAATACTCTCCTTTAAGAATGTAGAGCTTGAAGAATGTTCAAGGAAAGATAAATGATCTTATCTGAGAAATAATTTTTTTTTTCTCATAGTGGAGAGACTTTGCTAAAGAAGTGGATGGATTACTTCGAATTGGAGCGGTTAACTGTGGCGATGATAGAATGCTTTGCCGGATGAAAGGAGTCAACAGTTATCCCAGCCTCTTCATTTTTAGGGCTGGAATGGTAAGAGTTTAAATTTGCATTTTTTTAAATTTGTGGAAATTATAACATCGAAATACTAGAGAAAATCTGAATATATGTGGATTTTACAGTATTTTGATTTTTAAGTCTTATTTGATTTTTAAGACTACTATGCTGTAGTCAGATGGCACCTAAAATAAATTTTTGATTGTGTTGTGAATACTTTGATGCCATTGCTTTGACTTTGTTCTATTTCAAAATTAAATGTGTGCCAGTTTCAATTTCCATCTTAATATAATGTAACCAATATGCATATGGTACTTTATAATTCACAAAGTATTTACAGGTATTTTCTCTCATTGACTATAAAGTTCTGATTTCCCTTTTTTCCCTAGTGTTAAGTGGTAAAACAAACTATTATAAACAGTATTATTCAAATGTCTGCCATGTAATCTATAAAATCAAGATTCTCAGCATATCATTTAGAAATACACTGTTTATAGACAGATCTTACTTATTCAAAATGAGGTAGAATTAAAGGTATTTGGTATGAGTTTTGAAAAGAAAATGTAAAGGATGTTTCTCTTTTTGTAAATAAAAAACTAGGCTGCAGTGAAATACCATGGTGACAGATCAAAGGAAAGTTTAGTGAATTTCGCCATGCAGCATGTTAGAAGCACAGTGACAGAATTATGGACAGGTAATTTTATTTTCATACTTTGCTCAATTTTCAAGGATACTTTGAATTGGTATTTTAAGTTTCTCAGTGGCAGTATTAATGTTTTGGTCATAATATTGAAATTTTAAAATGTCTTTTCCATGCTTTCTTAAAGGGAATTGTATCATTTGTTCTGAACTCGACGTAATAGTAGGCATTTAATAAATAAACTACATTTATACAGAAACTAAAACAATTAAGATTTTATGAGATGGGGCTAGGTGAAAAGGCAACTTTCAAAGTTCAACTAAATATTTAATAAACTGTTTTATTGCGTTCATAAGTATACTGTATCAGGCAGTAAATTCATGCCTATTCAGTTTAATTTTGAAGTTTAAAAACACTTCCAGTCTTAGGCTTTTAATTCATCAAGTTACTTTATAGATGGGTTATTTTATTACCCTGTACTACCCATGAAATGATAGTAGTTACCTCTAAAGAAATGCTCATATCATTCATTGAGTATCAGTTATGTCTCTGAAACTATGTCAAATACCAGAGCTGCACTAATAAAGTATATAATCCCTGCCTTCAGGGACCCCCATTGTTTTAGTAAGGAAGACATTAGTAAACCATTAAAATGCAAGGTAGTAACTATTATGATAGAGGTAGGTTTAGGGAAGCATGAACGCTATGAAAGAACTCAGGTGGGGAAGAGGAAGAGTTAAGAAGTCCTTGAATGAGGTCAGATCCAATCTGTCTTGAAGGTGAAAAAGGAATCCTTAAAAGGCCACTGTATTTGGGAAACTGGCAACATTTCATGAATCTAACAAAAAGATGGGTAAGGGCTGGAGTGGCATGGGGACGAATATAGCTGGCTGAATGGGTAAACAAAGCTCAGGTCACAAGGGACCTTAATTGCCAATTTGAGTTTCTTTCTTTCTTAATGAAACAATGAATTTAGATTTTACGTGATGGAAAAAATAGTGAAGGAATTTGACATCTCAAGAGGATTTTTAGAAAATGCTGAAAACCACTCAGAGTGGATGGGGAAATGAGATTAGAAGGGAACAACCATTTAGAAAACAGTTTTCATTATGAGTACTCAGTGATCAGAAATTTGCTTTATATTCTCTTAAGGAAATTTTGTTAACTCCATACAAACTGCATTTGCTGCTGGTGTTGGCTGGCTGATCACTTTTTGTTCCACAGGAGGAGGTAACATTTTTCTTTATTTTATTATATGAAGGGACTATGACATTTAATTTTTAATTTTAATTTTAATCTTTTTTCCTAGCTTTATTGAGATATGGTTGACATAGAACGTTGTATAACTTCACAGTATAAAACGTGTTGATTTTGATACACTCATATGTTCCAAAATGATTACCACCATAGTATTAGCTAACACCTGCATCCTGTCCCATAATTACCATTTCTTTTTTATGGTGAGGACATTTAAGATCTACTCTTTGAGCAACTTTCAAGTATTTAATACAATATTGTTCATTGTAATCACTGTATACTGTACATTAGATCCCCAGAAGTTACTAATCTTATAAATGGAATTATGTACCCTTAGATTAGGTGACAGTCTTAAGTATGCTACTATAATTGATTATTCAGTACTTCAAATACAGTTTATACCCAGAGTTACAATTTTTATTTAATGAATATTTACCTTTTAAATTATTTTACATGTAACAGGTTATAAAATTGTTAAATTTTTTTGAAGTATAGCTGATTTACAATATTGTTAGTTTCAGGCATACAGCATAGTGATTCAGTTTGTTTTCTTGTTTTTTGTGGATTATATTCCATTATAGGTTATTAAAAGATATTGGGTATAATTCTCTATGATATACAGTAAATTCTTGTTGCTTACCTATTTTTTGTATAGTAGTTTATATTTGTTAATTCCATACTCTTTTTTTTTTAACTTTTATTGATTTATAATCATTTTACAATGTTGTGTCAAATTCCAGTGTTCAGCACAATTTTTCAGTTATTCATGGACATATACACACTCATTGTCACATTTTTTTCTCTGTGAGTTATCATAACATTTTGTGTATATTTCCCTGTGCTATACAGTGTAGTCTATTCTACAATTTTGAAATCCCAGTCTATCCCTTCCCACCCTCCACCCCCCGTTAATTCCATACTCTTAATTCATCCTTCCTTCCTCCCTTTTCCCTTTGGTAATCATAAGTTTGTTTTATGTGCCGTTGAGTTCGTTTCTGTTTTGTATAGACATTCGTATTATTTTATTAGATTCCACCTATAAGTGTTATCATTTAATGTTTGTCTTTCTCTGAGTTACTTCACTTAGTATTCTCTGGGTTCACCCACATTGTTGCTAATGTCAATATTGCATTATATTTTATGGCTGAGTAATATTCCATTGTGTATATGTATATATATGTACTACATCTTCTTAAGCCCATTGTCTGTTGGTGGGCATTTGGGGGTGTTTCTATATCTTGGCTTTTGTAAATAGTGCTGCTGTGAACATTGGGATACATATATCTTTGCAAATGAAAGTTTTCATCTTTTCCAGATATACCCCAGGAGTGGAATTGCTGGATCATATGATAGCTCTAGTTTTAGGTTTTGAGGAACCTCCATACTGTTTTCCATAGTGGCATAGTGGCTGCACCAGTTTACACGCCCACCAATAGTGTTCCCTTTTCAGCACACCCTCTCCAGCATTTACTACTTACAGACTTTTTGATAGCCATGTGACCAGTGTGAGGTGATACCTCATTTTTGTCTTGATTTGCATTTCTCTAATAATTAGCACTGTTGAACATCTGTTTCTGTTGGCCATCTGTATGACTTTTTAGGGAAGATGTTTGTTTAGGTCTTCTATCCATTTTTGATTGAGTTGTTTGGTTTTTTATGTTACTGGGTCATATGAGCTATTTATGTATTTTAGATATTAACCCCTTGTCAGTCTCATCGTTTGCAAATATTTTCTCCTGTTCTGCAGGTTGTCTTTTCGTTTTGTTGATAGTTTCCTTTGCTGTGCAAAAGACACTAAGTTTGATAAGGCCATATTTATTTTTGCTTTTATTTCTTTTGCCTTGGGAGACAGTTCTGAGAAAATATTGCGTGATTTTTGCCTGAGGATGTTTTGCCTATGTTCTCTCTAGGAGTTTTATGGTATCATGTCTTATATTTAAGTTTTTAAACCATTTTAAAATCTATTTTTGTATATGGTGTGAAGGGAGTGTTCTAATTTCATTGGTTTACATATTGCTGTCCAGCTTTCCCAACACCACTTACTGAAGAGACCTTTTTTTTTTTTTTTTTTTTTTTTTTTTAACAGTTGTTGCCTTCTTTGTCGTAGGTTAATTGACCATAGGTGTATGGGTTTATTTCTGTGTTCTCTGCTCTGTTCCGTTGATCTATGTCTGTTTTTGTACCAGTACCATGCTGTTTTGATTACTGAAGCTTTGTAGTATAGTTTGAAGTCTGGGAGAGTTATACGACCAGCTTTGTTGTTTTTCCTCAGGAGTGCTTTGACAGTTTTTTGTTTTTTGGAGTTTTTATATAAATTTGGATTATTTGTTATAATTCTGTGGAAAATGTCATGGGTATTTTGATAGGGATTGTGTTTAATCTGTAGATTACTTTGGGTAATATGCCCATTTTAACAATGGTAATTTTTCCCATCTAAGAGCAAGAGATAGATATCTTTGCATTTCTTTGAATCATCTTCAGTTTCCTTTACCAGTATTTTATAGTTTTCAGCATGTAGGTATTTTACCTCCTTGGTTATATTTATTCCTAAGTATTTTATTTTATTGACATGATTTTAAATAGGATTTTTTTTTTTTGATGTTTCATTTTTAGTGTATAGAAACACAACAGATTTCTGTATATTAATCTTGTTGCCTGCTACCTTGCAGAATTCTTTCATTAGTTCTAGTACTTTTGGGGTGAAGACTTTAGGGCTCTGTATAGATTATATGCAAAGAGTGACAGTTTTACTTCTTCCCTTCCAGTTTGGAGAACTTTTACTTCTTTTTCTTGTCTGATTGCTGAGTCCAGTACTTCTAGTACTTTTTTGAGTAGAAGTGGCCTGAATGGGCATCCTTGTTCTTGAATTTAGAGGGAAGGCTTTCAGCTTTTCACCATTGAGTATTATGCTGGTTGTGGATTTGCTGTAAATGACATTCATTATGTTGAGATATGTTCCCTCTGCACCCACTTCGGTGAGAGTTTTTATCGTGAATGGATGTTGAATTTTGTCTAATGCTTTTTCTGCATCTGTTGAGATGATTCTGTGATCATGTGGCTTTTGTCTTTTGTTAATGTGGTGTATCCCATGGATTGATTTGCATATGTGGAACTATCCCTGTGATCCTGAAGTGAGTTCACCTTTATCATAGTTTATGATCCTTTTTATCTATTGTTGGATTCAATTTGTTAATATTTTGCTGAAATTTGCATCTATATTCCTGAAAGATATTGGCCTGCAACTTCCTCTTTTTTTATTGTGGTGTCCTTGTCTAGTTTTGTTATCAGGGAAATGGTGACCTCGTAGAATTAATTTGGGAATGTTCCCCCTTAAGTTTTTTGGATAAGTTTGAGAAGGATAGGTATAAGTTCTACTTTATTTTTGGTAGAATTCTCCAGTGAAGCTGTCGGTCCTGGACTTTTGTTTGCAGGGAGTTCTTTTATTACAGGTTTTATTTCACTTCTAGTGATTAGTCTGTTCAAATTGTTTCTTCTTGACTTAGCCATGGCAGGCTGTTTCTAAAAACGTGTCCATTTCTTCTAGGTTGTCCAATTTGTTGGCGTATAACTATTCATTGTACTCTTACGATTTTTCATATTTCTCTGGTATTATTTATTTCTCCTCTTTCATTTCTCACTTTGTTTATTTGGTTCCTCTCTCTTCATGATGAACCTGGCTTGTCAGTTTTATTTATCTTTTAATTGGGAGTAGTTCCTCTGCCTTTTTATTTTACTTAACTTCCTCTGTCTCTATGAATTTAGTAGAAACAGTTGTCTATTATAGTCCTAAAGGGGTGTTTTTATGTGGCAGCATCCCTGTGTAGACTGCATGTATACAGCATGTTTGGTGTGAAGGCTGATTTTGATATGGACACCAGCTACATCTTTCCTCAAGGTGTGTTGGTCATTATCACCTTGATAGGGGGTGTGGTTGGTTTTGGGGAGGAACCTAAACTTATGCTGTGTGTGAGGCAGGACTTCCTCTTTGGTCCATGGCTGTTGCTACCTTGTCAGGGGCAGGGTCTGCTCTCCCGTTATTGGAATAGACACCTGAGGGTCAGGCTTGATCAGGCTCCATTCCCCTTCAGTGCTGCCTTGCCCTCAAAGGAAGTAATTGCTGAAGCAAGTGAGGTCCGTGTGCTTCCAGAGGACCAATGCACTGCCTGTTTAGGCATCTGTGGCTCCACTCAGAAACAGCCCAGGGTTGCGTCCCTTACCCTGTTGTGTCATCCCAGATCTAGTGCGAGGCTGTGGTGTGGAGTGGGTGGGGTTAGGGGTTGGGGCATTATGGCTGCTAGATTTGAGGTGGCTGTGCTGTCACCAGAGATCTGGGCTGCCTCAGTGGCCGTCTTCTCTCAGGACCTGCCTGCCCCAGATCCAGAGCTAAGCTTTGTATGGAGTGGGCAGAGCCAGAGTACTCACTCTGCTGGGAGGAAAATTGCGGGGTGCTCCTGTGGCGCCACCCGAGTGAGTACTGGCAGTGACCACCTCATTCATATTACATCCCAGGACCCCCCAGACTGTGTCTGTATAGCTAGACCAAGTCTTTTCCCAGGGCATGGTTGGCCCAGGTCTTGTGCTGAGCAGTGGTGTGGAGTGAGTAGGGCAGGGTGTTCACCCTACTTGGGGAATACAGTGAGGCAGCAGCTACCAGTACAAAGGTCTCTCCGCCCTGATTACTGGTAACCAGCACGTGTGCACTCCTCCTGAGTACAGTCTAGGCTTCTCTAGCCCTTCTGTCTATCCCAGCAGTTCGCCCAGCAGTCAAGAGGTCTTGTCTCCTTGCAGGACCCCAGGACTGACATGCCCAATCCACCCCAGGACTGGCATGCTCAACCCACTCGCTCCCCACAGTGAGGGTCTGTCTACCCATGCAGACCTTCTCTTCCTTTCAGATCCCTCAGGTCGGGGTCCTGACCCTATGCCTTTTTCCGTACTACCCGATTGTGTGGGAATCTTTCTTGCAGCATTGGTTGTATAGGAACTCTGCCATTTTCCAGTTAATTTTCCATGAAAATTTTTCTACATGTAGAGGTATTTTTTATATGTTTGTTGGGGGACATGAGCGCTGCATCCTTCTACTCTACCATATTGGTCGCTCCTTTGATGTTATTTTTTTAAGTATCATTTGTGGTTTGTGTTCGATGGGCTGATTTTTCAGATTAATCATTCCAATGGTAAATTATACTGTCAGCTATCCACAAATGTATTTGGCACTTTGCAAAAAATAACTAGTCATTGACAGATATAACCCTCCCAAAATAATCATTTTTTTGCAATTATTGACTTTGCCTCATACTTATTCATATCAAAAATGATTCATCTGCCTCATAAAACTATATATTTAAAGATGACTTTACATTTTTAGAACTTTCCATTTTCAGTAAGTTGAAAGTCTAATACCCTACACAAACTGTAAACTGTATTCAAGCAATAAGATTGGTTAAAAATTGGTCCCAGTGTTAGAAAATATCCTAATTAATTCATTTTTATATGTTTAATCCCAATTTGTTTATGCTGCTATGTTGAAAAGGTATTCCTTTGCTAAACTAACTAAAAATCAACCACTCACCCATCTTAAGTAAGGTATTGCCTTGCAGCAAAAATCACCTAATAACCCTAAAACTTAGACTGTCACTGAAGGGTTTTTGTCTCATTTTGGCCTAATACACATATTTCTGTCCATTCCACACTTAAAGAAAACTTCTAAAACTTTCTGACATTACTTTACTTTTACCACAGGTAGGTTGATTTTACCTATCTCTGTAAGCTCTGTAATGCTATGTCTCACTTTCTTCTAAATCTGTCTAGCATTTATATTTATGGAACTTTCATAAAAATAGTGGAGAAGCTATTTTAAGATTGTATTGTATTTTAAGGATTCTAGACATATATTTATCAGATAGGTCCATTGTTGATAGGAGAAATTTGAGAAATAAGATCCTAAAGAGGTGCTTGAGAGAAAATTCCTTCTTTTTTCTTTAGCTAGAAATCCTGAGAAGCTAAGGGCAAGAAATAAAAGAGTGAGGAGCGGGAGCTGGGGGGAGGGGGAGGAGGAAGGAGAAGAATGAAACTTTGTCCTCTGTGTCTACCTAGTAAATAAAGGTCTCAGTATTTACCAGCACAGCCCAATTAATTTCCTTAGAATAAATTTAGTAGTTTGGAGGAATGGCTACTGAAAGTATAGACTTAATAAAGCTGAAATTACCTCATAATTTTTTTTCCTCCCTAGATTGTTTGACTTCACAGACACGTCTCAGGTTAAGTGGTATGTTGGTAAGCATCCATTATTTTGTAAGACATAGTACCATGTTAAGAAACACATTTAAAAGCTGATTCCACATATTTTCTTTGGTGGTTTCTTGAACACTTAACTCACTTATTTGTAATCGTCCTTGTTTTCTAATAAATGTGTTTATAGCTATAAGCTTCTTTCTAAGCTGTATTCAATGCATTTTAACATGGTGCTTTTGTTATCATTCACTTCTAAGTATTCTGTAATTTAATTATAAGCTCCTCTTTAGCCAGAGGGGTATATATTAGTATTTTTGTAATCTCCAAACGTTATTTTTTGTTGTTTTGTTATTTTATTTATGTAGCTCTCATCGTTATTATGGTCAAGGAGTAGTCTCTGTGTTGCTGACATTTTAACACCAGTGACGCTCCCTTTGTGGGTTGGGAGTTTGCCACTTATGAAGATTATTAGTATTCTGTGTATGCTTGAAAATGTTTCCTATGTATGTTAAGTGTAATTTTTACATCTATTAGATCAGATTTATTAATCATGTTTTTCAAATTTGCATCATTTTGGGAGTATTCTTTTAAAAAATTTACAATAGAGAAGTTCTGTTTTTGCTAAATATAAATCCCTTTAACTTTTTCTTCCACTTACAACAGTACCTATTTTTTGCTTTTTTCCATTTTAGGATGGTCTTGTTAATGTAGGATGGATGGACTGTGCCACCCAGGACAACCTTTGTAAAAGTTTGGATATTACAACAAGTACCACTGCCTATTTTCCTCCTGGAGCCACTTTAAATAACAAAGAGAAAAGTGGTATTTTGGTATGAATCATTTTAATTTCTTTATGTATAAATACACACACATTCAGATACATCATTTTGTAAACCATGAGCAAAAAAATGAACTAGTTTATATCATCTGTTTATGGAACATTTAATTGTTTAGAACAAATATTTAATTTCTGGGATTGTGTTTGATACATCTTTCAGTTTATAAAGTAAGCTACAAGGATTATTTTTAAACTAGCATAAACCATTTTTAAACCCCAAAGTTATAGACCACATCCTGGTTAAATGAGTATTCATTGGTTTCCATTTATTTGTATACATTTTAATATTAAAATACAGATCTTCAGTAGGTTTAGCTGGAATCTGGTGTCTGATTTTTTAAAGCACCCTGTTAGATTCTAGTATAAACTCAATTAGTAGATGTACTGGTGTAGTTCACCTCCCTAATTTTATGAATGAGGAATCTGAGGTCAAGCCAGTTGTCAAGGAGCTGAGACAAATACTAGGATGCCAGGTAGGTCTCCTAGGGACCCCAAAAGAATAAAAGATGCTAGTACTTCCTGTAGTTTTTTTTCTGTACTTTAATTCTTTTTTTGATGTTGATAAAGATTACACATATTCATTACAGAAAGTCATATGTGGTATATAAATGTATAAAGAAAGATACAAAATTCATGGGCAAGCATCATCAGATCTTGGTACATAGTCTTTCAGATCTCTACTTACATGTGCATATAATTATGGCTTCATGCGTACGACTTACCAATTTCATCTTCAGCCCAGACCCTCCACTCCAGACTTGCATGTTTTACAGCCTGTTTGGTGTCTCCCCTGGGATGTTAATTGATGTCTCAAATGTAGATGTGTGTAGCAGTACTCACAACGTTTCCCCATAAATCTGCTCTACCCAGAGATTTTCCCTATCTCAGTTGATGAAAATTTTTTTTAGCATTAAGCAAAATACCTTGGAGTCATTCTTGACTTCTCTTTTTCTCATACCTTATAATCTATACCCTATTCATCAGGAAAATCTGTGTCTGTCTTTAAGATCTTTCCATAATCCACCTTCACTGCAACCAGAGCACTCATCACCTTCTAACATACATTATAATTTACTTATTTATGCTTTCATCATTTTTCTCCTGCAATAAATTTTAAGTTTGGACTTTCCACTGATATATCCCAAATCCCTAGAGGAGTAGCTGGCAAATGAGTACTATATATTGTGCCTACTTAGTGCATTATATTGTGTGTGTGAATGGTATTCAGTTGACTAAATGGGACTAAGATTAATCAGTCATCTCTTGATATATATGTTGTTTCTACTTTTTCATGATTGTAAGCAGTGTTGTAAAGAACTATCTGGTTCACCTTTGTGCACTTCTTCCATTATCTGTTTAGAATGCATTGGCTGCAGCAATTTCAAATGCAATTCATATTGCCAGGTTGCCCTGCAGAAAAGCTGGGTTTATTTACACTGTGCCATTAGCTCGTGAGGATTGCCTGTACCCTGGCCAACACTTAATGTAGGCTCTTGCCTTCTGTATTACAATCTTGTGTTTTAGTGAGATCTTTGGGCTTTTTGATATAAAACAGCAAGCTCAGATATGATCTTAGGAAACATAAATGAGTGATATTAGAAACGTAGTAACACAGAGTGATGAATTAAATAGTCCTTGTCCCTCCTAAATGCATTCATGTTTTTAAAAATGTAAAACACTATGCTAAGTAGATGTGTCTGGCAGGTGAAATTCAGAGGCTAGACAAGATACTTACAGATGTAACTACCAAATTTTACTCTAAGACAAGCAGGCTTATAATAAAGTTCTAGTGAATTCATAACTTACAAATTTATATAAGCTACTTATAGGAGTATTGTTATCCTTGATGAACATGACTAAAGTGAATGAGCTGTAGTACTGAGGCATGAAAGATTTCTGTTTTGGCCTTTTAAGCCCTTTGGTAACTAATTATTTCATAGATTTTTGAGATTATTTATGGTATAGATTTTCTTTAATTGAAGTATAGTCGATTTACAATGTGTTAATTTCTGATGTACAGCATAGTGATTCAGTTATACACGTATATATATTCTTTTTCACATTCTTTTTTAATTATAAGCTATTATAAGGTATTGAACATACTTCTCTGCTATACAGTAACACCTTGTTTATCTATTTTATATATAGTAGTTAGTATCTGCAAATCCCAAACTCCCTCCCCATCCCCTTTCCCCCCGGTAACCAAAAGCTTGCTTTTTATGTTTCAAAGTGTTTCTGTTTTGTAAATAAGTTCATTTGTGTCATTTTTTAAGATTCCACATGTAAGTGATATCACGTGGTATTTCTCTTTCTGGCTTAACTTCACTTAGTATAACAATCTCCAGGTCCATCAATGTTGCTACAAATGGCATTTTTTAAATTTTTTATGGCTAAGTAGTGTTCTGTTGTATAAATATACCACAACTTCTTAATCCAGGCATCTGTCGATGGACATTTAGATTGCTTCTATGTCTTGACTATTGTAAATAGTGATGCTATAAACACTGGGGTGCATATGTCTTTTCGAATTAGAGTTCTCTCTGGATATATGCCCAGGAGTGGGATTGCTGGATCATATGGTAAGTCTATTTTTAGTTTTTTAAGGAACCTCCATACTGTTCTGTATAGTGGCTGCACCAATTTGCATTCCCACCAACAGTGTAGGACGGTTCCTTTTTCTCCGCACTCTCCAGCATTTATCATTTGAGCACTTTTTAATGATGGCCATTCTGACTGGTGTGAGGTGATACCTCATTTTAGTTTTGATTTTCATCTCTCTGATAATTAGTGATATTGAGCATTTTTTCATGTGTCTGTTGGCCATTTGTATGTCTTAACTGGAGAAGTGTTTGTTTAGGTCCTCTGCCCATTTTTGAATTGAGTTGCTTATGTTTTTTTGTTATTGAGTTGTATGAGCTGTTTGTATATTTAGAACTTAAGCCCTTGTTAGTCACATCATTTGCAGATATTTTTCTCCCATTTCTTAGGTTGTCTTTTCATTTTGTTTATAATTTCCTTTGCTGTGCAAAAAGCGTGTAAGTTTCATTGGGTCGCATTTGTTTATTATGCTTTTATTCTGTTGCATTGGTAGACTACTCTAGGAGAACATTGCTAAGATTTATGTCAGAGAATGTTTTTGCCTGTCTTCTCTTCTAGGAGGTTTATGGTGTCTTATGTTTAAGTCTTTAAGCCATTTTGAATTTATTTTTGTGTATGGTGTGAGAGAGTGTTCTGACTTCACTGATTTACATGTAGCTGTCCAGCTTTCCCAACATCATTTGTTGAAGAGACTGTCTTTTCTCCATTGTATATTCTTGCTTCCCTTGTGGAAGATTAATTGATCATTGGTTTGTGGGTTTATTTTTGGGCTCTCTATTCTGTTTCATTGACCCATATGTCTGTTTTTGTGACAGTACCACACTGTTTTGATTACTGTAGCTCTATTTAGTCTGAAGTCTAGAAGGGTTATTCCTCCAGCTTTGTTCTTTTTCTTCAGTATTGCTTTGGAAGTTCGGAGTCTTGTGATTCCCTATAAATTCCATATAAATTTTAGGATTATTTGTTCCAGTTTTGTGAAAAATGTCCTGGGTAATTTGATAGGGATCGAATTATATCTGTAGATTGCTTTGGGTAGTATGGTCATTTTAGCAGTATTAATTCTTCAAATCCAAGATCTTGGATATCTTTCCATTTCTTTAAGTCATCTTTAATTTCCTTAGTCAATATTTTGTAGGTCTCTGCATAGAAGTCTTTCACCTCCTTGGTCAGGTTTATTCCTAAATATTTTATTTCTTTTGATGCAATTTTCAAAAGGATTTTTTTTTAACTTTCCTTTTCTGATATTTCATTGTTAGTGTAAAGAAGTGCAACAGATTACTTTATGGTGATCTTGTGTCCTGCTACCTTGCTGAGCTGGTTTGTCAGCTCTAGTAGTTTTTGTGTGGAGTCTTTAGGTTTTATATATATAGTATCGTCATCTGCATATAGTGACATTTTTACCTCTTCTCTTCCAGTTTGGATCCCTTTTATTTCTTTTTTTTTTTTTGCCTGATTGCTGTGGCAATATTATGTTGAATAGAAGTGGTGAGAGTGCGCATTCTTGTCTTGTTCCAGATTTTAGCGGAAGGCTTTCATCTTTTCACCATTGAGTATTATGTTGGCTATGGATTTGTCATAAATAGCTTTTATCATATTGAGATATGTTCCATTTTGGTAAGAGTTTTTATCATGAATGGATATTGAATTTTATCACATGCTTTTTCTGTATCCATTGAGATGATCATGTGATTTTTTTTGTCCTTTCTTTTGTTGATGTGGTGTGTATAGATTTTTTTAAGCAGAAAAACTGAGTTTTCTCTTATGAAATACATACTGTTTCTATCCATATGATTATTCTCCTGTCAAACACTATTAAAAGCTGTGAATAGAGTAGTAGTTCCTACACATTTTTAATGGAGTTTTAGGTCTTTTAAATAATATTTGAATTATTAGGTAGTTTATAATTAAAGATACACAATAAACTTTTCATCAACCCTTGTATACATTTTTTTGATGTAACTGTTTCTGAGCTTTTTATAATAGAAGCTGCTTCATTGAGAATTAGACCAGTAGAGAAACTTTTATGAGACAAATATGCTGAGGATAAAATATAGATAGAAATAAAGGAGATTTGTTAGAATTGAAATGTGCCTATTTCAGTGGTTTGTGTTTTAAATAAGAGACCTAAATCTAAAATATATTTTAAATATATCTTTATCAGTACATTTTACTCTCTGAAATTCTTAGGTAGTTTAGTGTTTGGACATTGTTTCTGAAAACCTCTGTAATAAATAAGGTCTGTTCCAGTTTTCCAACAATAATTTGTTCTTATCTCAGTTCCTATTGGTTATTGATTGGAGTATAAAGTATCTTGGATCATTAAATATTCTAGTGTTTTAACAATTTTTAAAGAATTTGTAAAGCTTTGGCATTCTGTAAAATATGGTTGGCATTAAAATTAAACTGAACATAATACAGCTTTTCCTCATGAGCCATAGGTCACTCCAGATTATTGTGAGATTATCATAGAATACACAGCACAGTTAATAAAAAATTCTAGTAATGAAACACCTAGTAATGGAATTCATTTCACATCACTATTTTTAAGAAACCACCCAGTTATACAACTTTTTGATAATTGCCAAAGTAAATATGATATACTATTTTTTGAAGGTAATTATTTGAATAATTAGCTTGAAAACTAACTTCGTGATTTGTTTTCTTAAAAGTTCTCTGGAAACTGAAAAAAACACTAAAATAAATGGATGTTGATTTAAAAGATTACAATATGATTCTCTTATTCTAGTTTCTTAATTCATTGGATGCTAGAGAAATATATTTGGAAATAATGCAGAATCTTCCAGACTTTGAACTACTTTCAGCAAACACACTAGAGGTAATATTTTTATTAATAATAGTAATAAATGTTAGGATATTTTTCATATCCTAACATTTTATTTAACATTTTAAAATCAGCATTTTTATTCATTTCAAAGAGAGTAGCAGTTTCAGAGGATTATATATATGTCAGTTGATCTAGGTTGAACTGCTATGCTAGGGTTGCTGGGGTTTCGACTTCAGGATGGATCTGTGGTTTTAGAAAACCTAACTAATTCTGAAGCAAGGCTTCAGGAAGAGCACCAGAAAAGGCAAGATTTTGATCACTAAGTGCAACTTTGGATCTGATCTGGAGCTTTGTTCTCGCTTACGGGACTATTTGTATTGTTTACTGAGAATTAAGCAACTTTCAGAATAGTTTATAGTAGAATCAGTTATTTTATTCCTCTTATTGATCCCAGAATTTTCATTAAATCTGAAAAATCTTGACTTCTTCACCTTTCAGCTGTTTAGCTGTAGTTAAAAACCATGTATTTTCTTGGCACAGTCGTCCACTTTAAATTTTATAATTTAGTGACTCTTTTCTTTCTGTAATATTATATAATTGATGTGTATAGCATTATTCAGATAAACTACAAAAGAAGAATATGGCTGGGTCTGAATTTTAGACAGTATTTTGAAGTAATGGGTAGGATAGTTAAAATTAACTCAAAGAAACAAAGATTAGAACTCAGGATTTCCCATCTCTGACATTTCTCTTTTTTTATCACTTCTTTTTAAAATCACTTTTAAGGATCGTCTGGCTCATCATCGGTGGCTCTTATTTTTTCATTTTGGAAAAAATGAAAATTCAAATGATCCCGAGTTGAAGAAACTAAAAACTCTACTTAAAAATGAACATATACAAGTAAGAAAAATATATTCTGCCTAGCTTTATGCTTGTGTGCTTTCTTAATTTAATACATAAAATTATGTTTTAAGTAACAAAAATGCTTATTTGAAATTCTAGGTTAAGAAACCCCTAAATGCTTTTGTTCTTCTGTTGTGGGTTTTTTGGTTTGTTTTTTTTTTTTCTCTATTAAAAGTTAATATTTAACCTTCATTTCTCTTGAGTAGTTGGTGTGTGGTAAATCTGTATTACACAGTTTTACTGCAATGTATAATATAGAATAGGGTAGCTTTCCCTTTCTTAAAGTCTTACTTCGTTATGTAAGTAATTCATGCTCATTTTGAATTAGGATATATAAACAAGCACAAAAATGAATTACCCATATTTTCATCACTGTTTATAAACCTACTAAGAATTTACTGTATAACCTTTTAAACTTTTTAACTGCGGTATGGTATGTGGGTGTATGTGTGTGCACATATATGCATATTGTAATGGCCATTATGATAGATACACACATGTAAATTTATATATATACTTTTTAATCAAAGTGGATTTACTGTATTCTCTTGTAAAATTTTCCATTCAGTGGTAAAAATTTTTCCGTATACCAGTATAGTATATGTGTGTATGGAAATGTATATGTATGTATCAGTCATCATCCTAAAGACTAAGCAGCATTTCTCTGTATGGTTATCCTGTCATTGGTTAACAAATCCTCTCTTACCGATGACTTTTAAGTTGTTTCCATTTTTATATCAAAAATATATACTGCAAAAATACAGTATGAGGAATTTTTGAACCAAGATTACATATTTTCTTAAAAGTTTTTTATCATCATTACCAGAGTCTTCCAGAAAGTTTGTATCAGTTTATGTTCTTACTGACAGCATGTGAGTGACCGTTTCACTACACCCATGCCAACCCTGGTATTATCACTCATTATAATCAGCACTGTTCTGATAGGCCAGAAGTGATATGTTAGTAATACTCATTTTCATTTATTTGCTTTCTGCTTTATTTTCTGTGTATGCCTCTGGCCCATTTCCTTTCTCCTGATGGGATGTTTATCTTTTTATTTCTTAATGGATCCTCTGTCTTAAATGCTGCAAATATTTTTTCTTGGTTTATCATTTGCCTGCTAGGTTTTTTTCCATATTGAATAAAAATGTCAACCTTTTTATTTATTATTTCTGCTTCTAGGGTCTTAAGAAGTTCTTTTTCTCGCCCATCCCAAGATTATGTAATACCCTCTACATTTTTAGAAGGGTTGGTTTCTTAAAGCACTTAATATTTTCTTGGAAATTTCCTCAGGATTTTGAAATCTCTAGGAGGCTTTTTTTTTTTTAAACTTAATTTAGTTTCAGTGTTAAATGTAAACTAATGATTTCTGTCTCTTATTTTCATGGTCCATTAACTTAACGTTTAGAAGGTGTGTTATTAGAGCAGTGTCATTTTTGGATTATCTTTATGAATATTTAATTGAATGCATAAGATTTTGTTTTCAGCAGATTGAACCTTCTCTTTCCACTTTAGGTTGGCAAGTTTGACTGTGCCTCTGCACCAGACGTCTGTAGTAATCTCTATGTTTTTCAGCCATGTCTAGCAGTATTCAAAGGACAAGGAACCAAAGAATTTGAAATTCATCATGGTAAGAAGGAAAAAAATGATAAAAACTTTTTCATTTTCAAATAGTAATTTTTATTTGTACTTTTTACCTTGTTTTATATAGACATGATTATTATAAATAACTTCACTCATTTATTAGTAAATTTGTTTTTGTGGGAAAATGTTTTGAATTACATACAGTTTTATCTTCCCTCCTCTTTTTAAAATAAATCCCTTTTTTCTACCCAATATTTTGATCAGTATTTCAGCAAAAACTCAGGATATATCAGGCTAGTGAGGAATGTAAGGGTCTTGATTGTTGACAAAAACAAGCAACACATACAGTTTCAAGTGTGCCAACAACACTAGACAACCAAACACCTCCATTAACTGTGTTTTTATCTTTCTTGAATTTATAACTGCATCTCTACATTTCAGCTTGTTTGGGGCTTTAGCCCTGCAGTATGTAAATACAGTTTCAATTCCTAGGGTTTGGGATACATCATCGTGGCTGTCCTGAAAAAGGTCATATGTAGCAAAAGAGACACACAAACTACTAAATATAGCATCTAGTGAGGGTGAGAGGAGGGAGATTTGTACGAACATATGGAAAACATTATAATGACCATTATGTATAAATCATAGGATCAAATAAAGAAACTTCTGCCTAGTAGAGGTCAGGAGGTGGTGATGTTTGAATTGAGGTGACATTTGAATGCTCAAGTTTCCCAAAGCAAATAAAAAAATCAGGTGAGGCCCTGTAGACTGAAGGATCTATGAGCAAAGACTTGCCAAGATAAACTTAACAGTAACTACTGCTTGTTCAGTATTTCTTATAAATCAGATGTTTTTCTAAAGGCTTTTGCATATTTTGCATTTGCATTTTTATCTTCACAACAGTCCAGCAAGGGAGAAAACTGAGACTCAGGAAGATGAAGTAACTGGCCCATGACAAACAGCTAGTAACTGGTAAAGGCAGAGTTTGTATCCAGATATACCCAAAGCCTAGTTTTGTAACCATGCTAAACTATGCCGCCTCCTGAAAGTGCTCGAAATGACCCAAGTTTTAATAATGGAATTCTATTCTTTTTCACCTCTGAAATATTTCATAGATTTCTCCTCTGTTGCTACCTCATTTCAGGTTTATTGTCTTGGTCATCTGCTATAATATCTTTCAGTACAATTTTCTGTTTCGTAGCATTTTCTCTTTACAACTAATTACTTGTTTTATTTGCAGAGTTATTACCCTAGAATACCTAGAACATTCACTCATTTTTCTGCCTTGAATCTCCTGATCTCTTTTAGAATACCCTTTAGATTCCTTAGCATAGGTGCAGTGACTTTGTCTGTTTTGCTTACCACTGTATTTCCAGCACCTAAAATGCTGGTGCATAGTAGGAACTAAGTAAACAGTTGTTAAATTAATAGGGAGCATTCACTATCTGCCTGTGCCCATATTCCCAGCCTCATCTCCCACCTTTACCCTCCAAATAATCAGCATCAGCTGCTTATGGATCTTTAAAAATATGTTCTTTCACTCCTCTGTGCCTTCACACAAGATTTTTCTGTCTCCTACATTGTAATTACTTCTCCCTGCCCCTAAAAATATTCAGTAAACTCTAAATCACCCTTCAAAACTTAGCTTAAAGCTTTTTCTTCCCTGGGAATATACCATGAATACCCAAGTACTTCCTTTTGTGTTACCACTATCTTTATAACATAACTTGTATTATTTTTTATTTAAATAGGTATTGAGCATAAAACATGTGCCAATTACAATACTAGGGAGTAGGATATAATGAACTATACTTAATCTCTATCTTAAAAGGACATTATGTAGAGAAACGGACACGTAAAGGGGCAAGTTTTAAAATGTTTGAAGGAGTGTTATCTGTTTCTGAGTAGTAAACTGCCCCGAAACTTAGCAGCTTAAAACAGTAAACATTTATTAACTCATACAATTTCTGGTGTCTAGGAATCTGAGATCAGCTTGGCCCAGTGGTTCCAGCTCAGGTTTTCTCATGAGGTTGCGATCAGGGTCAGCAAGGGCTCTGGTCATCTGAAGGTTAGACTGCTGGCAGGTTTGGTTCCAAGCCGACTCAGATAATTGGGAGGCCTCAGTGCCTCACCACACAGGCCTCTCTGTAAGGCTGCTCAGTTCTCCCAGAACAATCAGATAGAGACACATACATATACACAAAAGCAACAATCTTTTATAATCTGACCTTAGACAAGATAAACTGTCAAATCCACCATATTCTGTTGGTCACACACACCAACCCTGGTACAACAGTGGTATGAGTACATGAGGGATCATTGGGGGCAGTCTTAGAGACTGGCTACCGTAAGATATGAGTATGGGTTACACAGAGGAAGAACAGAAAGAAAATAATTTTCTGAGGTAAGAGAAGGTAATCTCTTCATTGAGATCTAAAGTAGAAGTAATGGTTTCCCAAATAAAGATGTGTCAAGCACATGCCAAGCACAGGAACCAACAAATGTTTTCCTGGACTCTGAGATAGAAAGCCTCATTTATTTTTAGAAAGCAAGAATTTCAGGATAGCTCTAATGTTGAATTTTGGAAAGGAATGAGACTTGAGGCTAGAGAGGGCACCAGGGGTCCAAATTATATGTTTTATCTGTCAGGTAAAGTAATTTGGACTCTATCCTAGAGGCAGAGCAGAGGCATTCATAGATTTAAGCAGAGAGATGATTTAAGCAGTTCTACATTTTAGGAAGGTGACTGGCTGCCTAGAATGGATAAAAGTAAAATTGGAGGAAGGGAGAACAGATAGAAGTCTGATGCAGTCATTTATGTAAGAGAAGAAAAGATGGCTGCCTTATCTAAACAGCGGTAATGTGGATGAGAAGTGGACAGATTTTTTTAAATACCAAGAATACAAAATCAGTATAACTTGATGATTGTGTTTAGATGTAGGGGAATAAGAGGAAGCCCAAGTTTCTGACTTGGTGAATTGGCAGTTGAGTGACTGATGGCACCATTCAGTGAGGAGGAGTTGACATGGAGTAGACACCCCCAGTTCACACTTGAGTATAGGCCTGGGCCTCAGGAGAGGAATTTGGGCTGAAACTGTAGATACAGATAATCAACAGAGAATCATCATATCAATGGTAACTAAAGCTTGGGAGAATGAGCTTGACTAAAAGTGAAGAGAAAAGATCAGGGTCCAGGGATCACTTTTAAGGGATTGTCAAAGAGGAATTCATAAAGAAATTCAAGCAGTAGCAGCTAAAGAATAAGGAGAAAGCAGGAGAATGTAGTGTCATGTATCACTCTATTTAAATATTTATGAAAACGTTTCTTTCTCTTCTACTGGGTTGTGATCTCTTTAAGAAGAAGGTCTATATCTTATATTTAACATGCCCTACGGCATTTTAAATGGGGCCTGACACATCGTAGGTGCTTGACTTAATACTGACTATCGAGTAAACAGATCAGAGGGAACCTGGGGAAATGGACTATGTACTGGTCCTAAGAAAGCTGTTATTTGCCACACCAAGGAGTATATTCTTAGACAGCAGCAAATCATCACAGGCCTTGAAGCAAGGAGAACAACATGATCAACTTAATGTTTTTGTAACTTGTTTGTGGCAGCAATGTAGAAAGTGTAGTTAAGGAAGACAGGACAGAAAGACCAGCTTGGTTATTTCAGTAGGTCAGATGGAATTTAGGCAAGAGCCAAAATTGAGGTTGGAGATGGTAAGAGATAGAATGGATGGAGCTCTGGTAAAAGGGCAAAGGAGGCAGGCAGAAATCACCCTGGGGAATCTTATTTAGGCATTTAGTAGATGGTAATGCCATTGCTGAGGTAGGGATGGTGAGAAAAAAAGGAGCAGGTTTGGGGAAAATGACTCAACTTTTATTTGGGTATATTATCTTTGAAATGTGTATACGGCATCCAGGTGAATATTTCCACTGGGTAGTTGGTAAAGCAGGTTTCGAATTTGTAAAATAAAAAGGCTAGGTCGAAGAAACAGATTTAAGAGTTAGGCCATAACAGTAGTCAGGTAAAGAAAAAGAACTCAAAGAACACTAGAAGGAAGTTATTCTGCCTGCAAGGATGAAGGAACTTTACAAAGAGATCTGAACATTTTATCTGATCCTCCAAGAAACAGTAAAGGCAAGGGTACTCCTGACAGAGCAAACTGTGTATGTAGTATTCAGAACGTTAAAACCTCAAAATCAGTTTGCTCATAACTGTATCTTCTTCTCTTCAATATTTCAAGTATAAAAACTTTGAAGTATTTCTATGGATAAAAAGGCAGAATGTAAATTTTAATTTTTCTCTTTCTCGATTTCAAAGGAAAGAAGATTCTATATGATATACTTGCCTTTGCCAAAGAAAGTGTTAATTCTCACGTTACCACACTTGGACCTCAAAATTTTCCTGCCAATGACAAAGAACCATGGCTTGTTGATTTTTTTGCCCCTGTAAGTTATTTTTATCTGTCAAATCTCAGTGTTGTCATATTTTGTCTTGTCACAGCAAAAAGACATTTTCTAGATAACCTTGAACCATAAATATTAAAAACGTGTTACTCAGTTTTGGCCACTATCACATACTGCCTCTAAGAGAGCACTGATATACCTGCGCCTCCAAGTATTAAGTATATAAATGCATAAGACTTACAGCTAAGTTGTGGTTTATCTTACTTAGAATATTGCTTGTTGCAAAAATGATGTCTTTTTTTATTTCATTTAGTTCAGTGCTTGTGAATATTTTTTGTTTTGTAGTGGTGTCCACCATGTCGAGCTTTATTGCCAGAGTTACGAAAAGCATCAAAGCATCTTTATGGTCAGCTTAAGTTTGGTACATTAGATTGTACAGTTCACGAGGGACTCTGTAACATGGTAAGACAAAGTATAAAAAAATTTATTCTAAATAATGTTTTTGTAAAATAGAGACCTTTTGGCAGTCTAATGTTAAAGCAGTAAAGTAACTTTGAAATGTACATCTACATTTAGAGTAGTAATAAATTATTTCAATAAATAACTTCAACAAAATGATATAAAATTATGATGGGATTAAAATGTAGAGACTATATGTGGTTCAATGTAGATATGGTCTTATTTATGAAACTCAGAAAAATACTGAGTTGACTTGATAAAATACATGATTTTCCAGTTATTTAAGATCTTTGAGGTTTTTTTAAATGTAATACTACCTTTTGTCACTCCATAGTTTTTACTTTGTCTTCCAAGTGTAATTAATAGAAGGAAATTAAAACAAACAAGGTTTTTGAAACCTTTGTTTACATAAAAAAAATTTTCTTAGGTTAATAAATATTCACTCTTCAGTTCTAGGAAGAACTGGAAATTATATACCTCGATGAAAGTATGTAATACCATGTATAAAATATTTTTGAGGGGCAAAAGCCTAAATCAAATCAAGCCTTCAGATACCAGTGTATAAGAAATCCATTGACAGAAGGACATGTTAAGTGACACCGTGTGCAGACCTCAAATCTTAGCATGTAGAGAACTTTATGGGATAAATACCAATTTATTAAACAAAAACATTGAAAGAAGAGAAGATATTAAAGAGACTTAAAAAGACATATCATTCAGATGCAGTGTTTAGGCCTTGTTTGGATGCAATTTAAACAAACCAACTGCAAAAAAAGCCAGTTGGGGAAACTTGAACACTGGATATCTGATGACTTTCAGTAATTATTATTATGAAGACATACAGCAGATGGCCAACAGGCTATTAAAAAGATGTTCAGCATTGCTAATTATTAGGGAAATGCAGATCAAAATCACAATGAGATATCACCTCACTCTGCTCAGAATTACTGTCAGCAAAAAGTCTACAAATAATAAATGCTGGAGAGGGTGTGGAGAAAATGGAACCCTCTTTCACTGTTGGTGGGAGTCTACAGCCACTGGTACAGCCACTATGAAAAACTGGAGATTCCTCAAAAAGCTAAAAATAGAACCACCACTATTAATATCGTATAGATAATTAAGTAAAATGTAAAGATTTGAAACTTCTTGAATCAAATTCACTCAGAGTAGAGGCCAGGATTCACTACTCACTAATTGGTTGACTTTGACCAAGTCATCTTAATCTCTCAGTACCTCAGTTTTCTCATCTATAAAGTTGACTTAGTAATTTTTGCTTTTGAATAGAATTGTGAGGAACAGATGAGAAACTATGTTTCAGTGCTAAAAGGGTGCTCAGTGCATAGTAAGGACTTGTCAAATGTTAGATAAAATTGTTTTGTTTATATAATTGGTTATGTGCAGTCATTTACAAAAGATTAAGTGTTTCTATAATTTTTTCTAAAATTATTTTTGAATCCTAGTCAAAGATTCCAATTTGCTAAGCAGTGATTGTCAACTTTGAGGATGCATAGTTCAGCTCCAGCAAATCCACAAACAGGGATCTCTATAACGTTTTAAAAAGTAAATAAAAATTTAAAATAGAGATGCTTTCTGGGTTAGTGTGTGCATATTAATTCTGAGGAGGAAATTACAGTATTTTTTACCATAAAAACTGTCTTGAGCAAAGAATAAAAAGTGACTACACTCCTAGAGCATGATTCATAATTCTTTAACCAAAAATATGGTTGTGTACACATGAACTATTAATTTATTTCCTTATTCTTGCTATTTTATTTCCTTGATTTTCTTCTACTTCTAGACAAATTGGAATTTTTGTTATGGTTTCAGAAAAACACTTAAGCTAGAAATTGGTCCGCTCTTTACAGCCTCATCCACCTTGGTTCAGGAGAGTAGAAAAGGACTAAGCTCATAGTTACCCATACTCACTTCTCAGAGTTTCGGTGCCTATGGATTTTACGAGTAATGGAGTAGCGTAATAAGGGTCAAGTACTCAGGAGTACAATTGTAAATCTATTTCCTTTGCTAAATGTAGCCACTTTAGCAGTGAGTTTTTACAGTTTTGTTGTTGTTACTTAAAGGTAAACTGGTTATAAATTTGAAACAAATAGGTAAAATGTATAAAATCTTTGTTTAACTTGTATTCTCATTCCTAACAGTATAACATTCAGGCTTATCCAACAACAGTGGTGTTCAACCAGTCCAGCGTTCATGAGTACGAAGGACATCACTCTGCTGAACAGATCTTGGAGTTTGTAGAAGTATGTTAAGTTACAGACTATGGTATACACTCTTCCATATATGCATACACTTTGTATGAACATTTAATAATGTTTAATAGTAGGATTTATTCTTTTTCTGACAAAATTTTTTAAATTTTCTAGTATTTTACTCTTATTATAGATTTATTCTCAGAGTTTATAGCAAATACATGTTTTGTTTGTTACCTAGTACCATGCCTTGTACTTAGTGGACACAGTTATTTATTGAATACATGAAATTATAACTTTTACATAAAGCCTTGTCACTCCCCTTTCCCTTTTTTCTCTGATAGAACTAATGCAGATTATTTCTTTCAGGTCCCATATAGATGAGGTAACAGTGAGCCCCATTCTTGGATAATTCCAAGAAATGTGTGTTTAAGGGCAGTGTTAGTCCAGCCGGCAGCGGAGGGCTTTTTCAGGCCTAGGCAGCTTTTGCCACGCCTGCTGTGTCATTAGCACAGGAGTGCTCTACATCTATAGCATCCATCTCCTCTTTTTTTTTTTTTTTTTCCTAATAGTCTTAATTGACTAAAATAGTTACAGGGCCTCCTAAGGAAGAAATGAACAATTCTAGCTTATTATCCATGCAGTAATCATTCTGCTCTCTGTCCTTCCCATCTCTTCCTCCTCCAGAGTAACAGATTTTTGTGTGTCATTTTTTTATAGTTTCCCCAGGGAAGCTAACATCTCCATTAGTAGTACTCGATCATGATAGACTGAAGCTCTGTTAAAACAGCATTTGGAGCAAATGATCTTAGATCGTGCAGTATCTCCAGTCAGAATGTCAGAAAAATGGAATTTTTAGGCTTTCCATTAATAAGTAAAGGGTCATTTCCAACCAAATTACAGGTTCCAGAAAGAATATGGCCTATGTAGACATCTGGCCAACTATTGGATCTCTTGCCTCATCTACCCATATCCTTAATTAAAGTTTCCTCTTTTCTCTACCTAGAATGATTTTAGTGACACATAGAAATAAGAAAATACACCTTGATTTAAGAAGACTGATGGGCAAAATCCAAACTTAAAAATAAAGTATCATTTCTTGCTTTTTAAAATATTTCACGATAGATTCTCTTTAAATATCCTTATGTATCTTTTGATTTTTCAAAAACAAGAACTTTTCTAGATGACATATACCAACAATGTGCCAAGAATATATGAACTACCCTTTTTTATATCTGTTATGATAAAAGCTGTGTTCTCTTTAGGATCTTATGAATCCTTCTGTGATCTCCTTGACACCTACCACTTTCACTGAACTAGTTAAACAGAGAAAACATGATGAAGTCTGGATGGTTGATTTCTATTCTCCATGGTGTCATCCATGCCAAGTCTTAATGCCAGAATGGAAAAGAATGGCCCGGGTATAGTAAAATAGTTTACTATAAATCTTAACATTTACTGAGAATGTTTATTTAATAGTTATTTTGAAATTGAGATGCGTGAACCCACCTCTAGATTATCACTTAATAACAGTTGTGATCACTTTTTATATACCAATTAGATTTCAGCTCTATTTCTGTCTGGTATATGAATTGATATAGAATAATTACACTTTTTCTTTTTCTGTGTCACTTGGAACATAATTTGACTGAATTTCTGCCAATGTCAACCCAAAGATCCCCTTTATTTCATATTAAAATTCTTTTCTACTCTTTCATTTTTAGAGTTTCTTCACTGTATTGTGAGACTCTAAAGTAAAAAAAAAAAAAAAATGGCCTTGATCAATGAAAAAGATTTTTTAATTTCCTGCAAATAGATTGTTGTAAATCGTAAAAGATTGGGAAAAAATTATTTAAATACCAGAATGGAAAATGCACTTATGTTTTATATTTATTTGTAGGATAAATAGTGAACAAACCAGGAGTTAAATTTATTTCTAGTATCTTAACATTTATGATAATGTAATTTTCTGCTCTTTTCAATAAAATTTTTTAATTTGGGCATGACTCAGTATGCTTCCTGCAACCCATGTCTCCATTTGAAAAAGTAATTCTTTGGAAATAAAGTTGCAAAGAACTTCACTAATTCTTGGTTTCTAACACTTTGAGTTTTAGAAATACATAATTTTCCCAGTGTAATAGATGAACAAAATCAGTTATTTAATCTGAAATAATTGACATAAATTCTTGACTATAAAAATTAGATTTCTAGTTCATTACTATAAATGTTCTATTATGTTTTAAGCTTTTTGCAATTTTTATTTGTTGAAAATCACTGATAATTAATATAATCATCTCATATTGATGATTTCTCCATTATAAACATATAAAATAATTACGGAGGTAATTTTATTCTAATCGCTTTGTTATACTTATCTCTCTTTCTTTAATTGAAGTGCAGTCAGTTACAGTGTGTCAATTTCTGATGTAAGCACAGTGTCTCAGTCATGTATATGCATACATATATTCATTTTCATATTTTACTTATCTTTTTTGTTTTATAGACGTTAACTGGACTGATCAACGTGGGCAGTATAGACTGCCAACAATATCATTCTTTTTGTGCCCAAGAAAATGTTCGGAGATACCCTGAGATAAGATTTTTTCCCCAAAAATCAAATAACGCTTATCAATATCAGTAAGTGTTCTCTAAAATCTGAAGACATTTATATAATCATTTACTTACACAGTTAAAATTTAAAAGTTATCTTAAGTAACTAAAAGTTATCCTAAGTAACTAAAAGTTAAACCCCCAAATATTTTGGGGAGCTCACCATGTTAAGATAGTGTGGTAATGAGAAGTTTAGAAGGTGAAAAGTGTCAGAACAGTCCCATGATCGTGAAGCTGACAGTCTAGTAAAGAAGAAAGTAAGAAGCGGACGAACGTTTATTAAGTCCCTATTTGGTTTCAGGTACTATACTAGATGCTTTTGCTCACATTATTTCTGCTAGTCCTCACATATACCACGAGAAATAAGAATTGTTACCCTTCCGACTATTGCAGATAAGTAAACTGATTCACATACGTTAGATAACTTTCCCAAGTCACACAGCTGCTAAAGTTTGAAGTTGGGGTCTGAACTCAGGTCTGTCTTAGTGCCCATGCTGTTTACAAAACACCTCATGACATTTCAGGTAAGAAACTCAAATGCAAGGCAGAATATAAATACTATTTAAAAAGTAAAAATGAACCATGGATTTCGAAGGAGAAAGGGATCACAGCTATGAGAGGCAATCATGAACGGCTGCATTTATGAGCTGGCTTTCGACGTGAGTCTTAAAAAAGTGGGTAAGAACTTGACAGCAATAACTAAAGGTTCAGAAATTAAAGCATTGGATATTTTGAGTTTTACTGTTAGCATGGGTCTGTGGGAGATGTCCAGCAGGCAGCTGAACATTCAAGTCTGGAGCACAAAAGACATCAGACTAAAGAAAAACATACTTGGGAAGCCTTAAAAGCAATATTTGTAGCTAAGTGTGTCTGAGAAAGATGCTAGATGAAGTCAATCAGCTAAACTTACCTTTTAAATTGCTACAGTGAGATTGTTTTTCTGAACATATCTAATGATAGAAAATACCATTTACAGCTTACATATTTTTTCTTCTTTCAGTAGTTACAATGGTTGGAATAGGGATGCTTATTCCCTAAGAATCTGGGGTCTAGGGTGAGTAATCAAAATATGTATCATTGTATAAATTATAGTCAATGCTGCTTACCTTCCTTTCACATCTGTAGCTAAATTTATGGACTTGTTTAAGGTTCTCACATTTTAAAGTACTTAGTGAAGAAATACAATTTACCAGGACAAGATTGTGCTTTATTACATTGTCATTCTTTGAAGTCATTTTTTAACTTAGAAAGATTTGCAGTATTCTATTTTAGATGTTTACTTTGGTTGTGTATAATGGAAAATAATTTTGATCCTTTACCACAGATTTTTACCTCAAGCATCTATAGATCTAACACCTCAGAGTTTCAATGAAAAAGTTTTACAAGGGAAAAACCATTGGGTGATTGATTTCTATGCTCCTTGGTGTGGACCTTGCCAAAACTTTGCTCCAGAGTTTGAGCTCTTGGCTAGGGTAAGTCTTGTCCATCTACTTAAAAAAGTTGGAGTAACATGCATGTTTTATTAGATAAAAATTGTATTTATAGTTTTTTTAAAAATAGTTTCCGCTGAATTTTAAAAAACTCTGTTCCATTTCTGTGACTAATCTTTACAGTAGATTTCTTCCTTCTTTAGTAAAACCTGTCTTGCTTGACGTCATCTACCTAACCATAACAGCCATTTCTTCCACTTGTTCCCTATTTCCATTCTGACACCGTTACTCGGCTGCTCTCCAGGCAGTCACTAGATCCTGTCAGTTCTGTCTCCCAAATGCCTTTCAAATCTGTCATCTTCTGTGCATCTCCTCTGCTAGCCTCTTTGTTCAAGCCTTCATCATCTCTCATCTAGGCTAATCATATGTGCCTTTTAAGTAGTCTCATATTGGCCAGTCTACCTTCTTCAGTTCCTCCCTGATGATCTTTCTGAAATATTGCCTTCTCTGCCTTCATGTTAACCACATTTCTTGAAGTACATCCTTGACTGCAGGTCTCTAATCTGAGCCTTCTGACCTCTTCAGCTTTATCTCTTTCCCTGAACTCACACCTTATACTCCAGGCACAACAAAGTACTCCAGGTTCTCTGAACCAAGTACCTTTTTGTACGTGCTGTTCGCTCTCTTAAAATGCCTTTTCCTTACTTACCTTGGTCATCTGGATTTTATTCCTCCTTATCCTACAGAACCCAGCCTCAGTGGCATTTCCGTGTTCTCTGCCTTTCCCAGTTAATCATTGTCACCTGGGTATCTCGCACTCCATCAGTGTACTTACACAGTGCATGTCAACTATATATTTAGATACCCGTCTCCTCTATAAAACTATGAGCTTCTTGAGAGTACAGTACATGTCTTACCTATCTGTAACCCCAGTGTCTCAACTCAGTAAATACTTTCAAAATTAAGCTGAATGCAGTCTGTTTTGGTGTTTGTATTATAGTAGTCCTGCTAATAACCTAATCCACATTGATAGCTTCTTCACCTCTGTACTCGAGGAACTTTACCTTTGGCTACAGAACATTCATCATTCATTAGAATGAAAAGTCAGCGCCAGTTCCACCAGTCTAAAACAAAAGCTGAATAGCTCAAGCCATGGGAATTTTTTAGCTAAGGGGTTTCAGAGTTCCTATGGAGTTGTGAAAGACTGTTTTAGTTATTGACTGGTCCTTAAAAATAAGAGGCTGTTCATTTTTTTCTACTTATCATAGCTTCTTTTCCTCTTATGCTTCCTTTTTCTCCAATAATTCTAACAAAAATGTTTTACTCTCCTATTCATTAAGTGCTAAAAAAAACTTATTTATATATTTTGTAATGCAGCTATATGTTGAATATTGCAGAAGAGTATTTAGGTCATTCAGCGAATCCTGAGTATCAGGTAAAAAAGCATTATGCTAAATACTATGGCTAAAAAAAATGGAAAGACAATTCCATGTCTTTAAGAAGATTTTAATCTAGTGGGAAAATAAAATTTAAATAAACATATATAAATAAATAGGCGGATCATTGCTGTAGTGAAATTAGAGTGAAGCAAGAATATGAGAAAAAGAAGGTCAGGGTCATGCCAGGAGGAGACGAAAGGCTCCACAGAAAGGTTAGCATTTGAGATGAGAATTACAGCACAACTAGGAACGTGAAACATGTCCAGGTATTTCCAGTGTTGGTCCAGTATTACCAGGAGATAAAGAAAAAACAGGAGTGGCAAAAACTGAGGCTCAATAATTAGGCAAGAAGTTTGTACACTCTTCCTCAGTAAGTTCATGCTATTGAGCATGTATTCTGTATACGCATTGGAGGAAAACTGCTGGATATGACAGGATCCATTTTATATCTTAGAAGGATGGCATTGAATGGACTGAACATGGGCCAACAAGGCCAGAGAGAGCGAGCAGAGCACCAGAAGCAATATGGTGTCCTCTATAACTGAAATACAAGTTGACAAGACTTCACTGACCTTCACTGTGTGTGTGTGTGTGTGTGTGTGTGTGTGCGCGTGTGCGTGTGCGTGTGCGCGCGCGCACACCTGATTCTCCATGCAGCTTTGCTGGTGTCCTGGTCTACCTGTAAGTACCCTAGCATTGGGGACAAAACTAGAGGCAACAAAGATATTTTTATTATCCTGAAGTGAGGTGATAACCTGGACCAGGATTAGGGCAGTGGTGATACAAAGAGTGGAACAAGTAGATAAGAATAAATAGATTTAGTTTGTGATAAATGTGAGAGGAAAAGAAGTCTAGGATGGCCCTAGTTTCTGGCTTGGACTAAGTGAATAGTAGGACAAAAGGAAGAGCAGCTTAAGGGGATAGGATTCATTTTAGAAATGTTGTTTCTAAGGGGCTTATTTAGGAGAAGCAGGCCAGTGTATACATAGCTGACTTTAATCAAGGGGGAAGGGTGGGGTTCAGCAGCATATAGATATATAAAATCTCCCTGGGAGGTTTTTCACAGCAGAAAAAATTATTGATGAAAGATGGAACTGTGATTGGACATTTTAATGTGAGGGGCAGGTGTAGGAGGAGGTCCCGTGCTAGAAATGAGGAAGACTAGCCAGAGGAGTAGGATAGACAAGAGACAGTAATGGTAAGTGGCAAGAAGGAAAAAAGAAAGGAGTGGTCAGCAATGTCAGATGCCCTTAAGAAGACTGATGGGTCCATTCAGTTCAGCCAAAAAAGAGTCATTGGGGAACTTATAGCAGTTTCAGTGGAGGGAGCTGTAAGAACAGAAGCTAGCTGAAATGTGTTGATAATGCCAACAGATGAGGAAATGATGAAAGAATTAACTGCTCAAAAAAGGGACAAAGAAAGAGAAGCAGAGTGGTAGCTGGAGGAACCAGTACAATTTACACAAGGAATTCTTTTTTGATCATGTGTACATATGCTGAAGATATATTTATGCGTGTCTTAGATTTATCAATATTTGAAATTTTTAGTATCATACTGCTTTGTGGTTGCCAAAATAGTATATGCCAAAGAAATGGCAAAGCATCTTTTTCTCTTTTCAGATGATTAAAGGCAAAGTGAAAGCTGGAAAAGTAGACTGTCAAGCTTATGCCCAAACCTGCCAGAAAGCTGGTATCAGAGCCTATCCAACTGTTAGATTTTATCCGTACGAAAGGGCAAAGGTATGTATAGGCTTTTTCCTCTGTGTGCCTTTCCTTTAGCAGACCACACTCAAAAGATTTGTTTTTAGTCTGAGTAATGCTTTTTTTCTACTTTCTTTCCCTTTGTCATGCCTTCTTTTATTGCATGTTACTGAAACAAGCTTCTTTTCATGTTTACACCGAGTGGTTTTAAAAGATTTTTCTGTCTCACTGTTGATATTATCTCCATTGCCTTAAAATTTTTATACTCATGAATAGGGACACTATTAAATAGACATACCAAAATACTAGTAGTAGGTTTCTGTGGGTGGTAGAATTCAAGGTAATTATTTTCTGTGAAGTTTTTGTATTTCCTACTTTTACAGAATTAACATATATTACTTTAAACTTAGTTTTTCCAGGAAAGAAAAAATAATAAGAGAATACTGTTGTAATACTTTAAAAATATCCTAAGTACCTGAGTATTTATCTTGAATATTTATTAGTGGTTTAGACTAAAAGTTAGTCTAAGTTAGTCAAGTTCCTTGATTTAGTCATAATTTCTTTTTTGGGCCACTGACAATATGCTTTTTTTTTTTTTTCCCCAGTCCAAAAAAAAAATAGACATCTACCAGTAGGTCTTAAAATTCAGGTGATAACCTCTACAGTCATTGATACAAAAGTATATGTCTTTTAGCTGGTATAATTGCTAACTGGAGGGACCCATGACCTTTACCATCTTCCCAAGTAAAAAATAAGACATTTTGACAATAGGACTGTAATAAAATAAATATTTGCCATGTTTTCTGGTAAAATATTGAAATAATTTCAAATACTTCAATATATACCTTTGAGAAAGAATATCATATTTTTGATTATAATATATTTTGAAATAGTGCTAAAGAAATTAGATGATGAATTTCTGAAATCTAGACTTGTCAGACATCTAGATTTTTCAGTGAAGGATTTTGAGTTATGAGGAAGCTACCTCTGTCTTAAGAACAGTATGGGGTAAACAAAACTCAATGAGAGTAAAGGAGCTTTATACCAGAGCCTGAATCTTCATTCCTTTGGAATCCCTAGCTTTCTAATTCCCAGAAACCTGAAAAATAGTTGACGTAAATAGGGATCTTTTTCAGGTAGAATGATATTAAGTGTCAGTATAATGAGCATAGAATTAACCAGGCCATATAGGGAACTGTTTCAGAATATGAGATTACCATGTGTCCAGAAGACAAGATTAGGACCCAAAATATCCCCATCCAAATGGAAACACAGGGGTGACGTCCAAAAGTCCAACAGACAAGAAGGCCAAAGTAGAATAATGTTTGAAGTGAGAAATACAAACCAGGTGGGCAGTTACACACAAAAACAAAATCCTCACATACAGTTTGGCGTTCCTACCGGGAAGAAGGAGATAAATAGCTCCAGATCCAAAAAAAGCAGGCCTGAATGTATTGACCTGTCCCCTCTCCTACTTTTTTAGCCACCTTCCTGCTGTGGACAGATGAGAACCAGGAAATACACATTACTTTCCATTATTGCATTTGGGCAGTGATTTTAGACTGGAATGATTGGAATCCTCTGGGGACGTCTTTTCTTATACAGTTTGGATATTTTGAGGCATCTGGAGTTAGCAATGCATATTAACCAAGGAATTAATTTACATGTTTCCATAACAGTATTGTTAATATTTATTTCGGGTAAATTACCGTTTAACTGCTTTTGCAGCAGCATTTCCTTGAGGAAATTCGAGTTTTAAACACTAGGAACTTTAAGGAATATGTAATCAAGTTTCTAAGATGGAAATGTCCTGTTTTCACTAGATACTTAAATGTTATAAGAAGAGTGTTTTTAATTTTAGAGAACTATTTGGGGAGAGCAAATAGATTCCAGAGATGCGAAAGAGATTACTACCTTACTATATGAAAAGTTGGAAAATCTCCAAAATCATGGAAAGAGAAATAAGGTAAGGACTAAATCTAGAGCTGACTTTGGCAAACATCTAAATTTATTCTTATTATACATTATATGTATCCATAAATGATGCTTCAAAAAATAGTAAAAGATAGTTAAAAATTTCTTCTTTGGAAAATATGGCAAATCAGAATGTAGCTACTAAACATTGATATGTTTAGAAATTTGGACAAGTAAAACCATGTAACAGAAAAACAACAACTATGGCCATAAATTATTTAAATTTTATTCAAATGTAAAAGCATGAATTCTTAGGAATAAATATACTGGAGCCTCAAACACATTTTGGATAGCAAGTTTTCTTTTGTTTTTGGTTCATCTTGGCCCGTCCTTGGATTATTAATCTCTCAAGAAGCAGTGCAAGCTCTTTCCTGCTGTTCTTAAGAGGGCTGTTGTCTGTTCATTTTTTCCTTTTTTTGAATCAGTGTCATTCTGTGACATACTTAGAAACAGACCAAAGAGTTTATGAATGCCGGAGTGCTTTCTGAATGGAATTTAACACAAATATTACATTTCTTGGATTCTTTCTCTTTAAGGTGAAAGGAAACAAGAACAGCACTGCTTCTGAAGAGGGCTGGCGACATCTGGCTTCATAGAGCCGTATTAGAACTACAGACCCCAGTACAGGAAACTTTACAGCTCTCTCAAGAATCAGATTATACCCAAATCTAAAAGATAGGAAAGAGATAGTTATGAAACTTTATTTTCTTCATTTCAATGAACAGAAATATTTTTTCTCATTTTCTTAAGATGTTTTATTTTTTAAATTGTGGCTTATCTCAAGTTAAACATTTAAAATCAGAAACATTAGTCATAAAGTAGAATATCATAACTGAAATTAAGTTAAAAAGCATACCAAAATATGACTTTGAAAGTGTGGTAAACTGTATAATTTGTATTATCTACCATGGGCAGGTAAGAATTGTGAGATACCCTTTTTCCACTGTTACAACGACAAGGTATATTTCATGTGGTGATCTAGTAAATAAGAATATTGAGTATTTTTAAAAAGGTAAAATCTGGGTCAGTTTATAATTTTTGACCCTGCTTTTAACATTAGATGTTGAAAGAGAAAAGAATCAATCATTTTTACATTATTATTGTAGGATGAACTTTAACGATGTTGAAAATGAAGAAAAATCTGAAAAAAGAAATTGACAGATGATACCAGAAGACACCTTTTCAGAATGTTAACTGCATTCTTGATGGGAATAAATGAACATTGCCTTGGACTTGTAATTGCACTGCCTGAATTCTGTACAACATTGGTATAAATGAAGGGTCTGCAGACTTTTCTGTAAAGGGCCAGATAGTAAATATTTTAGGCTTTGTAAACCATATATGGTTCTTTGTCACATATTCTTTGTTTTTGTTTTATTTGGTTTTTACATTTTTTACAGGGTTATAAACAATTCTTAGCTCAGGGCCATACACAGATAGGCTACAAGCCACGTTTAGCCTATGGGCCACAGATTACTGACCCTTGGAAAGATGTTTAGGCTGGCTGGCTCAAACATGAGCACGCTCTATGATCTATACATCCTAAGTTATACAAAGTATACTTGATTACTTAAAGTTTTGTGGCTGGCCTAAAAAGAACTTGATTTTCAGTTCTGTTCATCTAAAAATTCGCTGAAATTGATTCTCTGACGATATATTTCATTTAAAAAACATGCTCAGTGTGGGAAAGTAAACAAGATGACCTATTTTTATGCTTTGTTATAGTGAAGAGATTCTTCATTTTCTTTTCTTTCCTTTCTAAAGGTTGAAGAATTGATTTTAATTTTTCACATTTGAGAAAAAAATTTTGCAACAGTAAGTAAACAAATCTTATCAATTTCTATCCCTAGATATGTGAGGGGAAAAAATATTTATAGCAATTAACTACATTGTAGAGTATCCCAAATATATCAAATATTTAGAGTTCTATGTTTTAAAGATACAGTGTTCATGTATTTTGTGAGTTGTTTTTGTAAAAGTATTCCCTGTGATAGTAATTTGTTTTTGAAGCAGTTTTCAAAGATTTATGTTTTTGACTTCTGGACTATCATTTATTTACATTTGCCTTTTTTCCTTCATAGTTGTGGTTTTTCACTCTTTAACAATCTTCATCATTCAAGTAGAAAAATAACTTCGCAGGTTTCACTGTAGCTTATAATAATACTGTGGTTGTTCCAACTATTTATTGTTGGAGGCTGCCGTTTTCAGATAAATATTAGCATAATAACTGCGGTTATTTTTATAAGAAAATCCAGTATATAAATAAAGATGGGATCTTTTAGTTTCTTAGTTGTTCAGACTCAAAGAACTCAAATTTTTTTCTTTGCATTTAAACAAAAGATTGTAACATGTAGTTACTTAGTTTTAATTCAGAGTATATGGAATAGTAAAAATCCCAGTTGATCAAAAGAGGTCAGTAATTTTTTTTAACTTAAGTTTTCCTAAAAACCTATTTGAATTGTTCTATTATATTGGGAGAGGTTTTTTTTAATAACACTTTACCGCATTCCCCAAAATTTCCTCATAAAGGTTAATTTACAACTGCAGTTTATCCAAAAATTAGTTTTTTTTTTCATTTGCAAGTCTAACCCTATTCTTCATATTCTCTCCCATATTATATCTAGTGTTATATTTTAATTTCTTATCTTGAATTCCACTTTACACATGTTACCACTTCTGACCTTAATTTTACACCATCTTTTTGAGTTATCAGTAATGGCAAGTGCCTTTCATTTATTAAATTTTCAAAGCCCAGAATTTTCAAAATTGGCTTGTTTCTATAAAAATTCCAAAATGGAATGCCTAAAAGAAGTTTTAGTAAATATTTACTGAACTTGTACACAATTATGTGAGTACCACTGTGCTGAACACTTAGGAGTGTACAAAAGTAAACCCAAGGCATAGTCCCCATCTCCTTAGTGTCTGTAATTCACAGTTCTGACACAGAACCCATAAACAAGCTTATACTATACTATTACCTATAAATAGAATTCCAAACTTACTGGCTGAGAAACATCTTAGGCAGTAAATGAAGTAGTAAATATTTTGTATCCTGTAACTGGGCCTAAGTATGTGCCTGTGGAATCAAGTCAAAAGCCAGGGCTACCTGGGAGTCACATCAAGTAATATGTATCATACAAGTAACATACATCAGGAAGTTTTCTGCACTTACATCAGTGTCATTGGGTATTTGAAAACAGCTGGCAGAATTAAAGGTTTTAATAGCCTGTTAGTACAGTAGAGCACCTCTGGTGTACCAGGTAAAACATGCCGTTTCTCTTAGCAACACCATTTTTGTGTGCAACCAGCCTTAGGTAACAGCATCATTTCTAGCTGACCAGAGTGCATTCTATCAGGCAGCTAGATTTGAGTATGTGGTTATGTGAAACTATTTGGAATTTGTGTTGTGGGCATTAATGATGCCTGTTCTAGTTTCTCAGAGTTTAACATTTTCCTGTCTTTTTCATTTAAAGCATATGATTAAGATAAAAAATAAAATGAAATGATTATTGTATAATTATTTTAATATTGTAAGGTTTTCTTTAAATGTATCCTTTGTTTTCTGACAGTATTCAAAACAGGAATTTGAAGTATATAATTAACAGAAAAGAATTTCTATGTTGTTTCCTATGGGATACATTTTTACAAAGATGCTTATTAGTATAAGAAAGTTTTTAATGAGGAGGTAGTATTTTTAAACCATTTTAACAATTTTTGTGTAGTAGTCTAGTCTTTTTCCTTAGGTCTGCCATCAAACTGCCATCCAACATTTATCAAAAGATAAATGTTTTAAATTTGACATATTCAGTCCATCATGACTATATAAGAAACAGTACAAAGTTTAAGTTAACAAAATGCATTTTAAATTTTCTGTAATAGTACTTGCAGGATAAAATTGATTCTGAAGATAAATAGGAAATAATCTTTCAGGTTAGTATACTACTTCACATGTAGACCAAAACTTTAAATGTACCCAAATTCTTCTGGTGAATAATCTTGTTTTCAGTACGAGTGATAAGAAAATTTAGGTCAACCACCAGGGTAAGTGATTATATATAAAATGTTAGTGGTTCACTGGCTTGAGTCATTTCTATTTATATTTAATACTAGATTTGCCCTTAAGTTCTTGTACAGTTGACCCTTCAACAACACAGGTTTGAACTGTGTAGTTTCACTTACATGTGGATTTTTTTCAATAAATAGGTTCTATAGTACTACATGATCTGTGGTTGGTTGAATCCACAGATGCAGCATTTCAGATACAGAGGGCAGTCTATAAAGTTATACACGGATTTTCAGCTGTGCTGGGGGTTGACACACCTAACCCCCATGTTATTCAAGGGTCAACTGTACTGCTGCCCAGTTCCCTTGTTAGCAGTTGGATATATTTTATGAGAGTTAACAAATCAGAATAATGGATGGAGGCTGATGCCAAACTGGCCCATAGCAGTATTAAATCCAGGAATGTAATATCTTGACCACACGCTTGCATTATCTTGTCACTTGAGTGGATTACTTAGTAGCCTGCTGTCCTGAAAACTGGTAATCATATTCAAAAAGGTCTTTGTTAATGTTTACCAAAAAAATTGTTACATGTTAATTAACTACTGATATAAAATTCTTCTTTAAACAGCTGCTATTCCAAACATTTTATTTGAGGTAAAATAGTTTTATAAAAAGAATAGTTTCCAGTACAAGATGGCTCCAGAACTCGCCTCCTCCCATGAACATACTGAATCTACAGCTACATACAAAGCAATTCCCTATGAAAGAAATCCAGAATCTAGTTAAGCAACTCTTACACATCAGTTGAGTGAGGGAAAAAAAACCCACATTGAAATGAGTTGGAGAGGCTGAGACATGATTTACCTTAAACCTCACCTGGCACAGTGACATAACCAGGAGAGAACTCACACCTAACAGTTTCACCCTGAGGATCAAAAGGGTGAAAACTTCTGGACCCCACAGCTGGTGCCCCAACTTTTAAGGCCTTGGCCTGAGAGATGGGCCCCCAAAACACACAGCTTGGAAAGCTGGCAGGGCTTTCATCCCTGAGGCCCACGGGGCCAGTGCCACCTGAGAAGCAGTCTGTTACAGGCTTGTGTGGACTCACTAGCTAATCCCCCGAGGCCTAGCACAGAGGCGACATACTGAAACATGCCAGTCTTTGTGTGAAACGAGCCTGTTTGCTTATTTTAAATGCTTTAGCTGGAAGGGCAGGCTTCTAGTTTAACACACTTCTAGAGACTCACTGTAGTACTCTCCAGAGACCATGGAGGCTGGCAGGCACCATCTTTGTGCTCTCCCTCTGCCTCACTCCAGGTCACCAGCACCTCCAGGAAATAAGCTTGTGCAAACATCTGGTTCCCCAGTTATTGTGGCTGATGCCCAGGGAATACCTCTTGATCACCTGGCTCTGTTGGCCAGCAGTGCTTGTGGATCCCATAGGACAGTAGTAGCAAACAGTTTATAACTATCGCCTCAAGGCTCAGTGCAAAGAGAGCAGATACAGGGAAGACTAGAAGATAGATGGTGTGAGAGGTCTATTTGCATACTTTAAAAGCTGCTGTCTGACAATACAGTTTCCAATCAGCATACATCTAAGTGCTGACTGAGATCCTCCCCTTTAGGTCACTGTCAGGTCCTGGTACACCCTCCACTACTGAGAGGCACTAAGAAGCTTGCTTGAAAGATCACAAAGGTATGAGAAATAGCCAAGAGCCAGGGCATAGGTAAATGATAAGCTTCATGTACACAAGACCATCCTTTCAAGACTAGGAGAGGTGGTTTTATCTAACACACAGAAACCAACACAGAGAGTCAAGGAAAATGAAGAAATAGGACTTTATTCCAAACATAAGAACAAGGTAAAACCTCCAAAAAAAGACCTTGATGAAATGGAGGTAAGTGATTTCCCTAATCAGGTTTCAAAATACAGTAATTAAGATGGTCACTGAGGTCAGGAGAATGATGCATGAACAAAGGGAGAATTTCAACACAGAGATAGAGAATATAAGAAAGAATGTACCAAATAGAAATTACAGGGCTGAAGAATACAATAACTGAACTGAAAAATTCAATAGACAGGTCAACAGTAGACTAAATGAAGTAGAAAAAGGATTAGTGAAGTCGAAGACAGGACAGTGAAATTCATCCAATCAGATCAGCAAAAAGTAAAATAATTAAAAAGTGAAAATAGCTTATAGGACACCATGAAGCAAGTGTTTGCATTACAGGGGTCCTAGAAAGGGAAGAGGGAGAAAGGGGCAGAAAGCTTATTTGAAGAAATAATGGCTGTAAGCTTCCCTAACTTGGGGAAAGAAAGACACCCAGCGTTCTCAAGATGATAATCTAAAGACTAAGACACCGTATAATTAAATTGCAGAAGTTAAAGGCAGAATCTTAAAAGCAGCAAGAAAAAAAATGTTCCATACAAGGGAACCCCCCCATAAGACTGTGAACAGATTTTTCAGCAGAAATTTTGCAGGCCAGAAGTAAGTAGCATGGTATATTCAAACTGCTGGAAGAAAACGTCCAACTAAGATGCTCTACCTGGCAAAGTTGTTCTTCAGAATTGGAGTTTTTTCCAGAAAAGAAAAAGCTGAAGGACTTCAGTACCACTAGATGGGCCCTTACAGTTAATGTTAAAGGGAATTCTTTAAGCTGAATGAAATGGCACTAATTAGTAACAGGAAAACATGAAAATAAAAATCTTTATAGCCTCAGGCTTCCATTTTCATTTGTGTCAAGTGTTTGTTTTGTTTTTCCCTCCTTTGACCCATTTACTATTCAAGAGCATAGTTTATTCTCCACATATTTGGGAATTTTCAAAAGGTAAATATATAGCTAGATTCAGAGTACTCAAATGCTGATGAGTTAATCACAAATCTAGTATGAAGGTTAAAAGACAAAAGTAGCAAAAATAATTTAGCAAAAAAACTACAGAATTTCTTAATATATATTCAAGACAGAAAGATGTAAATTGTGACGTCAAATAGGTAAAAGGGGGAACTAAAAGGGAGTTGTTACAGGTGACTGAAGTTAAATTGTTATAGCATAAAATAGGCTGTTATATCTAAAAGATGATCTATGTAAATCTCACAGTAACCACGAAGCAAAAACTTATAGTAGATTCACAAGAGATGAAGGGATGAGAACTATCACCACAGATAGTCATCAATTGACAAAGGAAGGCAACAGGAAAGAACAACAAAGGAGCTGCAAAATAGCCAGGGAATGATTGAGATGATATTAGTAAAGCCTCACCTATCTATAATTAATCTAAATATAAATCAATTTGATTCTCCAAAACAGAATGGCTGAATGGATTAAAAAAACAACCATATGCTACCAACAAGAGACTCACTTAGGCTTTAAGGACATAGGTAAACTCAAAGTGAAGGGATAGGAAAATATTTCATGCAAATGGAAACCAAAGAAAGCTGGAATAGCCATACTCATCAGGCAAGATAGACTTTAAGACAAAGGGAATAATAGTGATAAAGTTCCTCATATAATGAGTAAATTCATCAAGAAAATATAACATTTTTAAGTATTTATGCACTCAACATAGGGGCACCTAAATATATAGAGGAATTAATAGGTTTAAAAGGAAAATTGACAGCCATACAATAATAGTAAAGGATGTAGTTAATAGACATTTACGGAACATTTCATCCAAAAGCAGAAAAATACATTATTCTCAAATGCACATTTGAACATTATCCATAATAGATCATATGTCAGGCCACCAAAAATTTTTTGAATTTTTTGAAAAAAAAAAATTCAAGTATCTTCTCTTACCACAATGGTATGAAACTCGAACTCGAAGAAGAAAACTGGGAAATTCTCAACTATGCAGATTAAATAAAATGCTCCTGAACAGCAAATGGGTCAAAGGAGAAATCAAAAAATAACTTAAGACGAAAATGGAAATACGAGATGCAAAAATTTATGGAATACATCAAAAGCAGTTCTAAGAAGCAAACCAATAAAAAGCCTATCTCAAGGAACTAGAGAAGCAAGACTAACAGAGCCCAAAGGTAGTAGAAGGAAGGAAGTAAATACCAGAGCAGAAACAGAGACTAAAAGACAACAGAAAAGGTCAGTGAAACTAAGTGATGGTTTGTTGAAAAGATAAAATTGACAAACCTTTAGCTAGATTCACCAAGAAACGGAGGATTCAAATAAAATCAGAAGTGAAAGAAGAGACATTACAGCTGACACCAGAGAAATACAAAAGATCATAAGAGAGTAAAATGAACAATTAGACACCAACAAATTGGATAAACAGGAAGGGATAATTCCTAGAAACGTACCAACCTACCAAGTCTGAATCATAAATAGAAAATACGAACAGACCAATTACTAGTAAGGAGATTGAATGAGTATTCAAAACTTTCCAGCCAAACAAAAGTCCAAGACCAGGTGTCTTCACTGGTGAATTCTACCACACTACTATAGAAGAATTAATACCAGTCTTTCTCAAGTTCTTCCAAAAAATAGAAGAGGGAACTTTTCCAAACTCATTTTGGGAGGCAGGCATTACCCCAATACCAAAAACCAGACAAAGAAACTATAATAAAGGAAAATTACAGGCCCATATCCCTAATAAACATAGATGCAAAAATTCTCAACAAAATATTATCAAGCCTCATTCAACAATACACTAAAATGATCAAACACCATGATCAAGTGGGATTTATTCCAGAAATGTAAGGTTGGTTCAACATCTGCAAATCATTTACAAATCACATTTTTTAAATGAAAGATAAAAATCACATGATCATCTCAATAGAGGCAGAAAAGGCAGTTGACAAAATTCAACATCTATTCAGAATAAAAACTCAAGAAATTAGGTATCCAAAGAATGTACCTAAACATAATAAAGGCTATAGACAAGCTAAGAGCATACTCAATGGTGAAAAGCTGAAAATTTTCTAAGACCAGAACATGAGGATGCCCACCCATGCCACTTTTATTCAGCATAATACTGGAAGCCCTAGCCAGAGCAATCAGGCAAGAAAAAGCAACAAATGACGTCCAAATCAGAAGGGAAGAAGTAAAATGGTCTCTACTTAGAGATAACATATTACATACAGAAAACCCTGAAAACTACCAAAAACTGTTAGAACTAATAAATTCATGAAGTTGCAGAATACAAAATCAATATACAAAAATCAGTTGCATTTTCTAACACTAATAAACTGTCAGAGAAATTAAGAAAACAATCCCACTTACAATCACATCAAAAAGAATATCTAGGAATAAACTTATCCAAGGAGGTAAAAAGACTTGTACACTGAAAACTGTAAGACATTGATGAAAGAAATTGACAAGACTCAGATAAATGGAAAAACATTCCATAGTCATGGACTGGTAGAATATTGTTAAAACGTTCATACTATACAAAGCAATCTGTTGATGCAGTGCAATACCTATCAAAATTCCAATGGCATTTTTCACAGAAATAGAACAATCTTAAAATTTGTATAGAACCACAAAAGGCCCCAAATAGCCCAAAGCAATCTTGAAAAAGACTAATACAAAGTTATAGTAGTCAAAACAGGATGTTATTGGCATAAAAACAGACACAGTTGAATGGAACAGACTCAAGAGCCCAGAAATACACCTGTGCATACATGATCAATTAATTTATGACAAGCAAAGGAGACACAACGGGGGAAGGACAGTGTGTTCAATAAGTGGTGTTGAGAAAACTGGGCAGCCGCCTGCAAAAGCATGAAACTGGACCACTGCCTTACACCATACACAAAGGTCAGCTCAAAATGGGTTAAAGACTTGGATGTAAGTCCCGAAGCCATAAGACTGGAAGAAAACATAGGCGGGAAGCTTTTTGATATCTGTCTTGGTAATGATTTTTTGGATTTAATGCCAAAGGCAACAAAAGCGAAAATAAACAAATGGGACTACATCAAACAAAAAAGCTTTCACACAGCAAGGGAAACCATTAACAAAATGAAAAGGCAGCCTATAGAATGCTAGAAAATATTTACAAATCGTATTATCAGATAAGGGGTTAATATCCAAAATATATAAAGAACTCATGTAACTCAATTGTGGGAAAAAAAAGTTCTGTTTTAAAGTGGGCAGAGGGTCTGAATAGACATTTTCCCAAAGAAGATACAAAGTTCACTAACAGGCACATGAAAAGGTGCTCAACATCAACAATATGAGGGAAATGCAAATCAAAAATCATAATAGGTGTGAGGTGATTTCAGAAAGACAAGAAATAAATGCTGGTGAGGGTGTGAAGAAAAGGGAACTTGTCCACTGTTGGTAGAAATACAGGTTGTGCAGAATCTATGGAAAACAGTATGGAGATTCCTCAAAAAGTTAAAAATAGAACTACAGTATGATCCAGTAATTGCACTTCTGGGTATTGATCTAAAGGAAACAAACAGTAACTCAAACAGATATCTGCACCCCTATGTTCATTGCAGTATTCATTATTTATATTAGATATGGAATATTTTTTAGCCACAAAAAAGGGAGGAAATCCTGCCACCCTACTTGACGGGATGAAATGTGAAGGCATTATGCTAAGTGAAATAAATCAGACATAAAGAAATACTATATGATCTCACTTATATGTAAAATCTGGAAGGAAGGGAGGGAGAGGGAAAGAAGAAACTGAACTCATGCAGAGAACAGACAGATGGTTGCCAAAGGTCAGGGGTGGAGGAGTGGCAAAGTAGGTGAAGGTGGTCAAAGGTACAAACTTCCGGTTGTAAATAAATAAATCCTGGTGATGTAATCTACAGCATGGTGACTATAGTTAGCAACTTTCAAATATACAGTATGGTATTGTTAAGAAAGTAGATGTTAAAAGTTCTTATCGCATGGAAAAAAATCTAACTATGTATATTGATGGATGTTAACTTACTGTGGTAATTCTTTCATAATACACATATCAAATCATATTGTACACCTAAAACTAATACCATGGTACATATCAATTATATCTTAATTTTTAAAAAGAATGAATAGTTGAAAATATGAAAACAGAAACTTAGAAAACTCAAATTCTTAATGACTATATTACCAAATGGTAAAACTGCCAAACTAAAAACATAGTTCTGAAGCCATTTAACCAGCAACGAGCCCCACCTATGCACTGAAGTATCTGTTGCAGGTCATTAGTAAAGTATTTGGCTCTAACACTTAAGTATATCATGTATGTATGTAATAAACATGTGTGTGTATATCAGGAGCCACTGCCAATTGAAAGTAATACAAGAAAGTAAAACAATTTAGTGGTTTTAATGTATTTAGGAAAAATAGTTTACAAAACATCTATCTTCCTTTTCTCTAGTTACCATGACAATTATGAAGGTAAGATAAAGTCTACCATCTTTTGTCTATTTTTGAGTAAATTTAAATTTAGACTTATCCTACTAGTCATTAACCTTACCTTCCTTAGTTCTGCATTTTACGTATCTTTTACTTTCTGTTTTGTTATAGAAGGGAAAAAATTTTGTTTAATGACTTATAAAAGTGATATGTGTATTTATATAATAAATCTTTCAGGCTTGAAACAGCAACATTTCCTTTGATTTACTATAAAAACTGAGGTGATTGCATTCGGATTTTTCAAAATACGTCAGTAATTCATTCTCTCCCAAATAATAATCAAAGAACACAAGATACAATATATGATATATCAAAAGGCCTCAATCTAAATCACCACATAAGGACTTTAGAAAGCTAATTTAATCTGTATTAACTATAATGATAAATTCAAAATGCAGAAATACCTGTTTTACTAGAGATTAAATTTTAGAATTCATTCTGATGATGTACTTTGCATAAACTTAGAAAAAACCTAAATGATAAATTTTCCACCTCCTCCCCCCTATATTTATGATTTTAGGATCAAAGCCATGGCTTTCTTATGTTCTTCTGTTTTCAGAACCTAGCACATTAAACATGTAATGTATATTCTAATTAACAACCAGAAGTATTGTACTATATTGTTAAATTTGTTAAAAATTAATTTTCCAGTAAGTCAACTGTGATAAGAATTGTTGGCTAAAGGTTATAATCATTTTATGCCTCAAAAGTTGTAGCAGTAGATCTATAATTGGTAATTCATAATGCTTACAAAGTAGTATAGTAGATATGGAAATTTTTCAGGAGTTAGTAATTTTTATTGTACATGTAAGGTAACTTTACTTTTCAAGAAAGCACCTATTCCTTTGAAAGGAACTTTCTCAAAGAATTTTTTCGACCTCATAATTGCTTTTTTCTCTCCATTAAGTCCCTGCAACAGACTTCCCTGAAGGATTTTAATCAGAAATACCATCAGGCACCAGTAGATGGCAGTGAAAAATAAGCAGAGACCACTCAGAAAATGCTGTTTCTACCTCAGTACTGAATGAGAATTCACACAGCCTAGTTTGCCTGTTTTACACTAAAAATCCTGATTATCAGTCACGTACAGTTGACTACGAGAAATTGCAAAGAAACTAACAAACACTGTACTTTGCATCCAAAAGTTTATAATCTAGTATAGCAACTAAGACAAAGAAATACTCATGTGTGAATGATATGAAAGAATAAATTTAAGAAAGTCAGATAGGCACATATACTGTGGTAGACATGAAAACATATGTACTTATACTGAGGCTCAGTGATGCTCACTCAAGAAAACAGTGTACATGGATTACTTTTAAGAAATCATAACACATTAAATTGTACTAATACCTTAATTTTTTACTTCAGTCTCCTTAGGATTTTTGGTGTCTTCATACTGCTCTAATTCATGAAATAAGAGCCTCACTGTTCAGGTAAAAAGAGCTGCTCTCTGGTCTAAGAAATGTGTTTCCTGGATTCTAGTCTTGGCTGAACTACTTACTTACTCTAGTTTGGACAAACTGCTTACTTCATCTTTCTATACCCTAATCAACTCTTTTCCTACATGGTAGAACTATCTCTTCTACCTACTTCATCAGGTAGTCATGTAGACAAAATGACATAACATGTTTAAAAAAAAAATGCAGGCAACAGAAATCAAGAATGTGAGAAGTTTTGCAGGACAAATGACAGGTGTAAGATGGCAAAAAAAAAAAATACAGAAAGAAGGGTAATCTATAGATTAAAAGAGATATTACAGAGGCTTTTTAGTCATATCAGCCAAAGGCAATGTGTGGAGTTTGTGTAGATTTTTATTTGAACAAACAGGCTGCAGAAACATTTTATGGAACAGTTGGGGATATTCAGAACACTGGGTATTTGATATTAGCCAGGTATGCTTTGGTGAGGGGGAATTGTTTTCGGTGGTGGTAACGGTATCTACAAAATGGTAATGTCTGCAATTTGCTTAAAAATAATTCAGTGACTAGGATGTGGGGGAAAACAAAGCCAAAAAAAAAAAAAAAAAAAAAAGCATGGGGGGTAAAAATCCAGGGGCTGGAAGTGGTTAAATGAAACATGATTGGGATAACTTATTAAATATTGGAGCTGAATAATAGATAAATAGAGGTTGATTGTAGTATTCAATTTTTTCTATTTGAAAATTTCCATAATTTTTAAATGTTTTTTTAAAAGCAAAATATCGTCTTTATAACTAAGATATTACTGAAATTTTATGCAGAGCCCCAAATGACAGATTTATAATCATCTTTTTGCCAGATAAATCAGTTTGCTGAATTAGGAGAGGTTGGAAAATTACTACAGGATGAAGATGGAATTGGTTGGCACTAAGTAGGACTATTTTGGAAGAAAGCATGTGCAATTCATTTTCCTTTCATTACTCCCTCCCAGCTTGGAACCTGAGGGCCATTTCACTATTTAGAGCCTATGTAATAGGCCCAAGCAACCAAATACTTGAAAATTAGGATCCTGTTTCCTCACTTAGGTCATAAGACTGAATTCTCAAACAGGAAGAATTGACTAGAGATTGTCTAGTCAGACCAGCCTTACAAAATTAAAGACTGAATGACACACAAAAGTCTCACCATCTTCTGCCAGGAGACATAACTGAATCTCCCTGACGGGGCAGGATTTATCACCTCCCTAAAGTGACCCTCTTTGCTGTTCCCAAGGGCCATTCCCTGTGCTGGCAGCACCCAGTCCTTGCCCTTGGTGGAAACCACAGCTTTGAAGAGCTAAAAGACCATCCGTGGTTGCTACCCTCAGGGGTGCTCTTTCCTGAACTGAATCTCTTTCCTGCTCTGGGTCAACTGACCTTTTTCTCTCTCTGCAGCTCTACAGTTCAGTGTCATTCTCTCAGTACTGCTTCTATACAAAAACTTGTGTTTTTAAGAAACTAGACTTTTTTCCTATAAACTAAGTTTTGTGCATTGTGCAGCATCTATCCCAGATGATTCTGAACACCTGTGAATGTTACTTGTCTAAGAAACATTTATGGTACACCAAAAGCACTATAGAGAAACAGTAAATAGTTGTGTAATTAATGTGTAAAATGGGCTCACTGGATTCTGTGCACTGGAATATATGCACCCCGCACCCTCATGCTCTAAGGCAGAGCACAGACTTCCCCTTGGCTTCCGATGTGCTGCTTTCCTCTTCAGAGTGCACAGTTTTCCTAGCCCTTGCTCTGTGTTACTGAGTACAGCCCATCATTCTTTCTGATGTTACCTGAATTTAGTTCTCACAGAAACCTAGGAGCAACTCTGAAGATTCTTTGCATGCCCCGGCCATGAGGTATACATGCACGTACACTCATTGGGTCCAGAAACCTTAAGTAAGCCGTAGCACCCCAAGTTGGAGGTACAAATTCAGCCCTCATAAGTCTAGTAACTTTCAAGAAGGAAATTCCCTTGGTTTGAGAGAAGAAAATTGGGAAGGATTAAGCACCAACATTTTTGCTGTAATACTGTTTTCAGATTTCACCAGTCTATGAATAATTATTTTTAAAGACTGTGAAGAGAAAGTGCTCAAATCTGGAGATGAAAGCTCCAATGGAAGTAGTGGGGATAAAGGGGTCTGCAACAGAGACCAGTGGTTCAGAAGTCTGTTTGAAGGAATTAGTTATAATGGTAATTTGATAATGATCACCTGTCTCCTCTTGCAATACAAAAATTAAACTGGAGTGGTACTTGGTAAAGTTAAATTTGAAACAAAATTACCTCAAAAAAAATCTCTCATTCATTAAAAAATAATTTGCTGAGGTCAGCTAAGGACAGATTCACCTAGGCACAGGCTTAGCCTAGCCCCTCAGTGTTCCCTGCAGCTGCAGTACTACATCCCAGTCAGCTGTGGCCCCACTTTTCACATGAACACCAGAGAGGATGATCCAAGGAGGGGCACGTCACCCACTAGTTTGGGGAGTCTCTGCTTCCTGAGGCTCTAGAAATTGGGAAATGAAATAGCCTGAGCTTACTTGGTACCTGGTATTTTGATTTCTGAATATCTAACAAGTTCTGCTGTTCAGAAAGTTCAGACAAACCTATGAACTACTACCAAACAGTCCATGTGTTAGACCAAAAATGTGCCTGCCGAAGCCACAGACTCCAGATTTAGGTATTTCTATGCAAGACCACTACTAAAAGCTTACATGCTTGGTCATGCCAACTGAAAAAGTCAGAGATCTAATTTAGTCCAAATGGGTATAGGGATGAAGGTAGACATATGAAATTCAACAGGCAAAGAATGTCTTAAGAGATGCCTCTAAATTAAAGTAATGATTAGAAAACTAAGACATACTCTTTAACTATAATCTCAGAAATAAGTATAATTTTAAAAGTCCACTATTTAGGGGAAATGAGAGAAAACTAGAATAAAAATAAGAAAGGATAAATAAGTACTAAAAGTTGAAAAATAATCTAGAAAATAAAGATGGCAAATTGAAATATCTTCAGAAGGAAAAATGTTATCAGTGGGTAATAGTACTAAGTCCTCCTGCAAGGAATGGTCACATCTGTGTTCTTTAGTCTTAGAGGAAAAGGAAAGGAAGCAAGTTCCTGTGGCACAAGGTACTTTTACTTATCTCAGGGGAAAACCAGGTAACTTCCTGGGAAAATGGAAGGGTAGAATATTTAGAAGTCCTCAAAAATGGCCTTGAATTCTGGGACTTCATGATCACTTACAGATAGTGACTATTTTTCAGTAGAACAGAGATAAGTACTGTCAACTATTTTGGACTTAGAGAAGTATCTACTGACTCTATGGCAAAAATATCAAGTATGTCTAGGTTTTATCTTTGGAGGGAAGGAGGCTTCAAATTAATAAAGGTCATTTTGTATCTTCCTTAGAACTCTTGATTTCTTTTAGGTTTTTTTTTAAATCATGGTTAAATACACATAAAAGTTCCACTTAATCATTTTTAAGTGTACCGTCCAATGGTATTAAGTATATTCACATGGTTGTGCAACCCATCTCTAGAATTTATTCACATTGTGAAACAAACTCTATCCCCATTAAACACCAACTCCCCATTTTCCCTTCTGCCATTCCCTGGCAAACACCATTCCCCTTTGTTTCTATGAATTTGACTACTCTAGATACCTCGTATAAGTGGAATCATACACTATGTATTTGTCTTTTTGTGACTGGCTTGTTTCTCTTAGTGTAATGTCCTCAAGGTTCATGTTGTAGCGTGTGTCAGAATTTCTTTTCAAGACTGAGTAATATTCAGTTGTATGTATATACCACATTTTGTTTATCCATTCATCTGTCAGAGGACACTGGGGTTGCTTGACCTTTTAGAGATTGTCAGTAATGCTGCTATGAATATGGGTGTACAAACGTCTCTGACACCTTGCTTTCAGTTCTTTTGGATATATATCTAAAAGTGGAATTTCTGGGTCACATGGTAATTCTATTTTTCTTTTGAGAGATCCCAAAATGTTTTCCATAGCGGCTCCACCATTTTACATTGCCACCAACAGTGCACAAGAATTCCAATTTCTCTTACTCCTCACCAACCCTTGCTATTTTTTGATAGTAGCCATCCTAATGAATGTGAGGTGGTACCTTATGGTTTTGATTTGTACTTTGAGTCTTTTAATTATTATTTTTTCCATACCAAAATATTTTGTGGGGAGTTGGCTAATTTATATTTTCATACCTAGTTCCACAATATTTTCCCATCTGCATGCCTTTTTCATCCTTCAAATTCAAACCCCGTCTTCCTATATGAAATCTTTTCTGACTTCTTTACTCCACATCAATTCCTAAATTTCTAAAAGTTTCTCACTCTCTACCACATACTTTAGTATTTATAAGAAAGCAAACACTTTTATTCAGCCCTGTATTATTCTCTAATTATTCCATATGTTGTCTTCCAAAGTAGATTGTTAGAGCTTCAAGAGCAAAAGAAATTTGTTTTGTTTTTCACTTATGACCTTCAAGAGTCACTGATGTACTTTAGTGGACTAAATAGTTGGTAGCTTATTCATTTAGTTTGCATGACTCTGCATGTGCAATTTGAGAAGTTTGCAAAGTAAGTATTTTGGCCATATAGAACTGAACAATACTTAGATGTGTTTAAATCTGCTATATAAGATGTCAAATGTAAAGGCCATTATCTAATGAAGCATGTTTTCCCTTTCCTTAAAATAAACTGTGACAGTAATAATCATGCCTTCCAGCACCAAAAATCAAATAACCTTAGTTGCTTAATATATCTGTTACATAATAATTTTAGTGGCTTAATAAATCAGTTACATTGCCTGCTAAACTTTTTTTTTTGACATTGCCTTTGCTTTATCCTCTTACTTCTTCCAGGTAACTCTATCCCTTCTCCCCTCCTGTTCAACTATCCTTACTCTTTCTCCCTTGTTCACGATTTAAATTTTATGACTTATTTTCAAGTAAATATTTTTTAACATTCTTCATTTGGGCTAAAGTATACACTATATAAATTCAGTGGATAAATACCCACACACAGATCTACCCTACATGAAATGTGTTCCCTCAGAAGTAGGCCAATTCATCCATTATGCGATCAAGCTATAAAAACTGAATCCAAGCAGTAATTCTCCAATTAAAAAAGCTCTAGAGCCTAGTTTTCAGTCCTCCTGAATCGTAACTAGTTGGCCACAAAAGCTGGCATTCCTTGGTGTGAATAAGCCTTAACATAACAACTTCTCACTAGTCTCAAGAGTTAGACGTTAAGGGAGAAATATATTCAGGTGGCCATTTACACACAGTACTTTTTAATACCATTTTGGCCAAACTGGTATCAAGTGAGTTGCTGTCAAGTGAAATTTTAAAAACACATAAACGTATTGAATTTTAAAAGCTCAGACCAGCTAGAAGTCAATGTGTCCTGACAGTATGCTGCAGAAAATAGATTTGTCTGTGATGATTATATAGCTGGTAACAGAATATTGGCCAAAACTGCTTCAATTCTATGTCTCATCTGCAAGATACTCTTCAAACTCACCTCATCATGAAATATTCCTTGACAAGTGAAACCTGGCTCCAATAATGACTATTCTGCCTCTCACTTCTTTTCTGCCTAATAAATCCAGCATCCAGGCATACAAACTGTACATAATATTTTGAGACACTGTAATGTGGATAAGACACTTCGTAAACAGGAATATAATCATAATATGCAAATGGCTTCTAGTTAGAATTTATAGAATCATACTTTAATTAATTGGAACATGGGTATAAAATAGATGTTAAAAAGACAAAAGTGCATCTCACAGTCAACAACGGAAATTTAACAGTGAAAACATGGAAGCCACCTAAATGTCCATTGACAGATGAATAGATAAAGAAGATGTGATATATATATTCACATACATAACACACACACACACACACAATGGAATAATAGTAATTTGGTGCAGCCACTATGGAAAACAATATGGAGAGTCCTTAAAAAACTAAAAGACTTGCCATATAATCCAGCAATCCCAGTCCTGGGCATACATCCAGAGAAAACTCCAATTCAAAAAGACACATGCACCCCAATGTTCACATCAGCACTATTTACAATAGGCAAGATATGGACGCAACCTAAATGTCCATTAACAGATGACTGGAAAAAGAAGTTGCGGTGTATGTGTGTGTGTGTGTATATATATATATCAGAGACAGCAACAGGAAGTTTGCAGTATTAAATGGGGTAGGTAGGGTATGTCTCCTGGAGGAGATGTCGTTGAAGGAGGTGAAAAACAGCCGCAAGGTTATCCATGGATAGAGCGTATCAGTAGGGAGCAAGAAACAGTAGGAAGGCTACTGTGGCTGGAGCAGAGTGAGCCAGCAGACAGTAGTAGGGTCTAAGGAGAAACTGAAAATTGGAAGCCAGACCATAGAGGGCCTTTCAGGTCCTTATAAGGACTTTAACTTTTACTCAGTGTGAAGCTTTCAAATTCCAAAACTAAACAGAAGATCCTAAAAGCTTCCAGACAATAAACACACACACACATACCCCATAAGTTACCTACAGAAAAACAGGAGTCAGATTGTAATTGGAACTCTGGATATGTTAGAAAACTGAAGGAAAGCGTTTCAAGTTCTAAGGGGGAAATATTTTTAACCTAGGCTTCTATGCATATCTATCCAGACACAAATAGCAGGCAGATAATAAAGATATTTTCTCTTTGGCAGTTAGTTGATGGTATGCCTCCACTAAATGAAGGCATTAAAAAAAAATACATGCGATCCAAGAAACTGGCTCCAACCCAAGAAAGCAGTGAAGCAAAATCACTGGACAACAGCTGAGCAAGAAGACTAAAGATGATCCAGGTCAGACTGGAGCCAAAAAGAAAGGCCCTGGGAAAGAAGTCTCTGATGAGGAAGGGGGAAGTATTAGGGCACATTCATGTCTGTGGGCTTAGGGAAAGCTTGAGTATATAGGAGGCAATTGGTAAGATACAGAAATGAAGAATGCATTCAGACTCCTTTGAGTGATCGTAGCATTAAACCTAGAGTAAGAAATACAGTTCTAGCCTACCACTTGGCTTCTCAGTGAGCTACGTTTTTTATAAAACACAAAAATAAATTAGTCATGAAAATGCAAATATTTCATTGATTTTCAGCTTAACAACACAAAATAAATATACACTGACCCAGATAAAGGGAAGGGTAGGAGCAGTAATGTCCTTATCTTCCAGAGAGGAAAGACTCTAGTTCAGGGGTTGCAAACTCATATAGCCCAGCAGGCAAAGTAAATGAGGGCAGTTAGCACATGTCCTATCTAAATGGGAGAGCAGTGCCTCAGCTCCAAAGGATTGTTGACATGAAGAAACAGAGACCTAGAGATTCCAGTTTATCCAGAAAAGCCATAATCTGGGTTTCTATGGAAAATCTTTAAATGGTGACAACTACTTTAAAACATTTTGAAGTATTATTAGGGCCAAACAATGCCAGATCCAGCCTGAAGTCTCCAGTTTGTGACATTGCTATAGCAGATGGATAAGAAAATTAAGTAAGGTGTTTGAAGGTAGAGTTGACCAGTGGAAAAGCTGAGCTGGTAGCAGCAGCTGTAAAACATGGGAGGGCACTCTTGCCATTTCTATTTAACATGTATTGGAAGTCTTAGCCACAGTAATCAGACAAAAAAAAAAAAAAAAAAAAAAGCATCCACATTGGAAGGGAAGACGTAAAACTGTCACTATTTGCAGATGATTAAATACGACATAGAAAATCCTAGTCTCCACCAAAAAACTATTAGACCTAATAAATGAATTCAGTAAAGCTGCAGGATACAAGATTAACACACAGAAATCTGTTGCTTTTCTATACACTAATAATAAACTATTAGGAATAGAATTCAAGAAAATCATCCATTTACAATTATATCAAAAAGAATAAAATACCTAGGAATGAAATTTACCCAGGAGGTGAAAGACATATATGCTGAAAACTATAAAACATTGATAAAGAACATTGATGAGAATTCAAAGAAATGGAAAGATAACCCATGCTCTTGGATTGCAAGAATTAATATTGTTAAAATGGCGATACTACTGAAAGCAATCTACAGATTTAATGCAATCCCTATCAAAATATGCAGGGCATTTTTCACTAACTAGAACAAATAATCCTAAAATTTATATGGAACCACAAAAGAACCCGAGTAGACAAAGCAGTCTTGAGAAAAAGAGCATGGAAGTATCACGCTTCCTGACTTCAGACTATGCTACAAAGCTAGAGTCATCAAAATAGTACGGTTCTGGTACAAAACCAGACACATAGATCAATGCAACAAAATAGCAAGCCCAGAAATAAACACACACATCTATGGTCGATTAATCTATGACAACAGAGGCAAGAATATACAATGAAGAAAAGCAGACTTTTCAATAAGTGGTGCTGGGGAAACTCGACAGCTTTGAGTAAAAATAAAATTAGAGTATTTCCTCATACCATATACAAAAATAAACTCAAAATGGATTAAAGACCTAAATGTAAGACTGAAAGCCATAAAACTCCTAGAAGAAAACACAGGCAGAACACTCTTTGATATAAATTGTAGCAACATTTTAAAAAAATCTGTCTTCAAAGGCAAAGGAAACAAAAGCAAAACTAAACACATGGGACCTAATCAAACTTAAAAGGTTTTGCACAGCAAAGGAAATCATGAACAAAACAAAAAGACAACCTACTGAATGGGAGAAAATATTTGGAAATGATATGACTGGTAAAAGGTTAGTATTCAAAATATATAAGCAGCTCATACAACTCAATATCAAAAACACAAGCAACCCAATTTAAAAATGGGCAGAAGACCTAAATAGACAGTTTTCCAAAGAAGACATACAGGTGGCTATCAGGCTCATGAGAAGATGCTCAACATAACTAATCATCAGATATATGCAAATCAAAACCACAGTGATGGGGGAGGGTATAGTTCAGTGGTAGAGTACCTGCTTAGCATGTACAAGGTCTTGGGTTCAATCCCCAGATCCTCCATTAAAAAGAAAGAAATAAACCTAATTACCTCCTCCCCAAAAAAAGAACTAAAAAAATCAAAGGAAAAAAAACACATTATCACCTCACACCTATCTGAATAGCTATCATCAAAAAGACCACAAATAACAAACGTTGGCAAGGATGTGGAGAAAAGGGAACCATAGTACACTGTTGGTGGAAATGTAAATTGGTGTAGCACACTATGGAAAAAAGTATGGAAGTTACTCAGAGAAAACAAAAATAGCACTATCTTGTGACCCAGCAATTCCACACCTGGGCATATATCCAAAGAAGATGAAAACTCCAATTCTACAAGATATATATTCACCTATGTTCATAGCAGTGTTACTTACAATAGCCAAAAGACTATAATTTCAGAGATCATTTCTATAGTTTGTTACAATAGCCAAGATATAGAAACAACAAAAGTATCCATCAACAGAAGAATGAATAAAGAATATATAATACACATATACAATGGAATATTTCTCAGCCGTAAAAAAAGAATGAAATTCTGCCAATTGCTACAACATGGTGGATTTAGAGGGTATTATACTTAACGAAATAAGTCTGACAAAGACAAATACTGTATGGTATTATATGTGGAATCTAAAAAATAAGTAAATGAGTATAACAACAGAAACAGACTCACAGATACAGAGAACAAAGTAGTGGTGACAAGTGGGGAGAGGGAAGGGGAGGGGCAAAATAGCAGTAGGGTAATTAAGGAGTACAAACTAAAATGTATAAAGTAAACGCGCTACAAGGACTTATTATGCATCACAGGGAAACAGCCATTATGTTATAACTTTAAATGGAGTATAATCTATAAAAATATTGAATTATTATTTTATATACCTGAAACTAAATATAATATTGTAATTCAGCTGTGTTTCAATAAAAAAGCAACATACATACACAGACACACACACACACACACACACATACACACACACACACACACACACACAGAAGGGCCATATTTTGAAGTCAGGCTAGGGAACTTACCTTAAAGCTGCATTGTCATTACAAGCATTCGATCTGCATTTATGTCAGGAGGGGCTAGCAGAAGTTATAGGAGCTAGAGTTCCTCTCCCCCACTTTCCCACTTCTGAGTGCCAACGCTGGACAATAGCGATGAAATTATTGTTAAGAAGGAGGAAGAGAGAAGGTTTAAGTGTGCAAATCCTCATGTATCACCATAAGAAATTAAATGCCAATGTCTAAATTAATATATTTTTATTTTTAAAAGCACTAAAACACGTTACTTAAATATTTGAGGAAGAACTAAAAAAGATAAGTTAACTTAAAAATGGTTGTCACAACACATAACAAAACTGCTTCTGCATTTACCTTTTGCCCAGCAACCCTACTTCTAGGAAATCTACATTGAAGACACATCCTAACATTATAGAAACACGTATGCACAAAGTTTGTCACTGCAGCACTGTATAATTGCAAAATACCATAAACAACCTAATTGCTCATATGTAGGAGATTGGTTTTATAAACTATAATATGTACTCTCAGAGTACTAGGTAGCAGAGAAAAAAATTTTAATTTTTTTTGAGATCAAGTTCTATATAAACTGATATGGAGTGATTTCTCAGGTATATTGTTAAGTGAGTAATGCAAAGTTCAAAAGAGTATCTGTAAGAGGGGAGGATATTGCTCAAGTGGTAAAGCACATGCCTAGTATATACAAGATCCTGGGTTCAATCCCTAGTACCTCCTCTAAAAAAATAAACAAATAAATGAACATAATTACCTCCCCTGCCAAAAAACTATCTGTACTATGTATGACTGAAACATTATGCTGTACACCAGAAATTGACACAACATTGTAAACTGACTGTACTTCAATAAAAAGAGAATGCAAAAAAAAATTATCTCTTAAAAAAAAAGGAGTATCTGTACTATGGTATCTTTGCCTAAGAAAGGGAAATGTGAAATACATCTGTTTGCTTATTTTTGCAGAAAAGAAACACAGAAAGGGTAAATGAAAAATTAATGAAATTGGAGACCTACAAGGGGTGTGGTGGAATGGGGGTAGCAGGGACGAGGAGAGAGCAACACTTCTCTAAGTAAACCTGTTTGTACTTTTGGAATCATGTTAATGTTCTACATGTTCAAAAATAAAATTCAGCCAATGAAGATGAGAGTAAAAACCCAAAATTGAATGCAAACAAAAATAAGCAACTATATTTCAAGTGAACAACATAATCAAACTAAAGGGGAAGGGGGCACTAATACAAGGAAATTTTAAAACTGACTTGACTCTATACCTGTAGTCTAGGGGAAATGCAAATCAATCTTGAACTGTTTTTAATTGGTTTGTTTTCGGTAGTAACCTGGTATAGTCATTCTTAAATAATTTTTGTATATTACAGGAATGAGCAAATGAGTTAACATGTTAGTGTTGTTGAGAGCTGGGATTGTCACTGAAAGAAGGGAGCTTAAAATATGAAATGAGTGAAGTCAAGGAAGAGCCCGGTGGGGTTGGATTGGAATTGGAGGGGAAGGTAGGTAGGTGGATAAGATGGACAGATAGATTAGCTAGGGTAGATGAGCTAGATTAGTTAGATTAGCTAGCTAATCCTATTGGCTCATGAGAGTCGATTGTGCATTTCTTTCCAGATACGTGTTCAGTAACTTGATAATAGTAGGTTGAAACCATCTAAGTGGGAGTATTTATACCATAAAAATTGGCAAATACTAAAAATCAGGGCTTCCCAGCCTCTTCCCCACTAGCTAGTTGTTAAATTTTTCCAGTTTTTAGACAGATAGATAGTTAAAGAGAGAGGTAGGTGGGTTTCCTAGCTCTGTCTGCTTAAAAGGCCTAGAAAAATGATACTCCAATAGAAATAAGTACATGTAATGTTCAGATCCTAATTTCTAAATTTCACTCCCCATTTAGAAAAATGACTAATTGCAGGGCTGCAGCAGGAATGGTACAAGGTGAGCTTATTTGTGACAAAAAGTAAGGACATGCTCAAAAAGTGATGTGGGTGTTTCATTAGGACACATGAGGCAGCTTGAAGGGTCACCCTCTATTAAATCTGGGGCATCAGTATAAGGACAGTAATGAATTGTAACCCATTGAATAAAATAGGAATCCATGAGTTCATACTGATCAGAGAAAGAGAAGGGAGGGAGAGAGAGGTCAAGTGGGTTCTCACAGTAGAATGTGAACTGATAAATGCAGGAGTGCTTAAATTATAAAATCAACACTTAGCAACAATACTAGTAAAGACTGGGTCAGGAAGTAATCATCAAGTGATACCAAATCCAGGGAGAAATCTGATGAGGAGCAGGAGCATGTCCGTGGTCTAAAGTCTCTCTCCACAAATTACTTATTAGTTGAAAGGGGGAAAAGGGTAACCTGCAGTAGAAAGACTAGGCCATGTGTTGACCATGTGATGGTATAACCAATGTGGAGCAGAGAGATAAAGTGTGTCTCCAGATAAGATGCTCTGAGAAGGAAATATTTTTATGTTGTTCCAGCTGGGTATGCACAACCTAAATCTAATGATAGGGAAACATCAGACGAACCCAAACTGAGAAAGATTCAAAAGTCTCAGTATCAAGGAAAGATTATGAAAAGACATCTCACCAAAGAAGATACACATATGACAAACACGCTCAGCATTACTAGTCATTAGGGAAATGCTTACAACCGCAATAAGACATTTCTACACACTTACAGAATCACTAAAATTAAGAAGATTGATCATTCTAAACGTTGGCTAGAAGCTGGAGGATCTGAAACCCTCCCACACTGCTATTGGAATATGAGATAGTACAACCACTCTGGAAAAGTTTGGCAGTTTCTTAAGAAGTCAAACATACACCTACCATATAATCCACATATTTCCTTACAGGTCTTTACCTACAAGGTAAACATGGCCACACAAGACTTTCACATGAATTCATCGCTTCAAATGTCCACCAACATGCGAATGCATGAACAATCTGTAATATATCCATACAAAGGCATAGTTCAACAATTATAAAATGGAATGTTGATGTATGCATCAGCACAGGTGAATCTCAAAATAATTATGCTGAAAAAGTAGCATATACTTTATCATTCCACTTATATAAGACTAAAAATGTAAACCAATCTAGTAATAGAAAGCAAAGCAGTGGTTGTACGGGAAATGGAGGAGATGGTGGGTGGCTGGAGGGAGAAGTTACACAGGGACATGTGGAAACCTGTGTACGTATTTCAAGACCTATCAAATTGTACAATTTATATACAGTATACTATAATGGTAATTTTATCTCCATAAAGTTTTAAAAAATTAAAAATGTAAAAATAAATGTTAACATTGTAAAAGGCAGAGAAAGGCCAAGGAAATATTTCGGAATAAAGGAGATTAATAGGAGTGACAAATCAGTACCTGACCCGGAGTTGGATCTTGCTCTTAAAGAGAATAAATGCTCCCAAGGACATTATGGGGACAGTTGACAAAACTGGAATATGAACTACTGATAGGATGAAATACTGAGCCAGTGTTAAGTCTCCTGAATTAGATAGTTGCACAGCGGTTGTTTAAAAGAATGTTAATCTTGTACTTAAGAAGTACATTCTGAAGTTTTTAAAGGTTAAGGGCCAAGATGTACTCAAATTATTCTCACATGGTCAAAAAAAGTAATCATATGTCTGTCTATCTCTCTGTATATGTATATAGAGGATGATAAAGCAAATGTGGCAAAATATTAAAAAATTATAAATTTGGGTAAAAGGTAAAAAATTTTTTAAATTTAAGTGGTGGCCTCCGGTGTGTAAGGAGAGAACTGGTGTAAAGGATTATTGCTTTTTGGTTAAGCTTCTTTATACTCCTCTAGTTTTTAAACCATGTCTATATTTTTATTAAATTTAAAAATTTTCAGAGTCCTTTATTGACTTTTTTTTTTCTGATCACTAAGATATGTATTTGATTGCACCTGCTTTAAGAATTCCATGCTGAAATTCTCTATGGGGAACTTTTGATCTCCACACAGTCATTTTGGCTCCATGTATTTTCAGGGTAGTCAAGGCCCTAGAGTCTATCCCACTGAATATGATCCTTACAGACTGGGTGGCCCTCTATGCAAAGAGTATCCTTGGGTGAGGGCATAGCTCAGTGGTAGAATGCATGCCTAGCATGCACTAGGCCCTGGGTTCAATCCCCAGAACCTCCATGAAGAATAAATAAATAAACCTAATTACCCCCCCCAACAAAATCTTTTAAATAAACAAACAACATAAAATAGAAAATAAATGAAAATAAGTAAATTTTTTTTTAAAGAGTATCCTTGTATTTCCTCAGTTTTTACAAGAATATCTGTCCTTTGCTTAGCTCAGTTGGCCACTAAAGCTAAGGCTGGTACCTACTTAATGCAGAGAAGCTGCATTCCAGGTACTGGTCAGGAAACCACCCCAAACTCACTACCACTCAAAGTTTTATAAAAGCTCAATTGAGAGGAATAATAATTATGGACAGTGGTCTGCAGAATCTACAGTCCATTCTTCCCTCCATATAGCCTAAAATGTTTTCCTAAATTAAGCCAGACCAGCAGAGATCCACAAACCTGACCACATCTTCTGAAATCCCCACCCTTGCAGAATTACCTTTTACTGAATTTGGCTTTGGTGTTGGTTATACCTGATGACACAGTGAAGGATGTTGTAAGAAGCAGACCTATGAAACCCAGACGGCCTAACTAGAGAATAGTGTGCACTTCATTACATAGAGGCTTCTTTGTGAGGATTTACAAGAGAATTTTCTTCCTGGTCTCCCAACCAGAAATAATTATGCTACTCTTGAGCAACTAGTTTGTTTTTTATCTCCTGAACACTGAATCATGTAACTGATCGTTTTCCCTTCTCGATTTCGTCTGCCAAAAATCTTAGAGGTAAATTTGTGGTTGGTCTCTAGGTGGGATCTTACAATTTCTGCTTTGTGCATTAAGCTATTTCCAGCTTCATTGTTGAATCAGTGAAGCATGGTGGAGCCATAGTGCCCAGGTTTGAGCCCCTGAGACGTACCTCTTACTATCTGTATGGTCTCAGTCACTTCTCCGTGCCTCAGTTACCTCATCTGTAACATGGACAGAAAATATCACTGATCTCACGGGGATGTTGTCAGGATGAAATGAATTCACAGATGCAAAGTGCTTAGGATGCTTCCCCACCCACCGCCCCTAGCAAATGGTCTGTGTCTAGGCATTATTATTCCTATCTCATCTTGCCTACACTCACTTTTCCTTTATATTGATTTCCTCTTCCACCAATTTTTAATGTAGTCTTTTTCCTTTGTGATCTTGCCTACACTCACTTTTCCTTTATATTGATTTCCTCTTCCACCAATTTTTAACATACTCTTTTTCCTTTGTGTGTGTGTGTGTGTGTGTGTGTGTGTGAAGCATGTATTCAGATACAATGAAAGTCAGACACCTGACATAAAAGAAGATGTAGGACAGAAAAGGATGTTGTGGAAAAGCACTGAAAGGTTTTACTCCCCATATTGAATATACTTCAGTTAAAATAAAATCCTTGTTTTATTTCACCACAATTTAAACCGCACCACTGAGGTACACAATACACAGTCTATTTCTCAGCCACTTTTCTTTCTCACTGTCTCTGATGACAGCTGCTGGGAGGGCTGGCCTTGGACGTAGGTCAGAGATCATCAAAAGGATCCCTTGCTGGGCGGAAAGACTTTCTTCAAACTATCAGTTGCTATGATTTAGAGCTTTGTTCCTTGACTAAATCACAGCAAGGTTCCTCCTATTTTAATAAAAGTAACCCCTGGAAGATAACTTATATTAAGCCTTCTCAAGCACCTTGAGATTACTCTGTTGGATTTTAACTAAAAGCAGGTTTTAATAAGGGAAGGGAGTTAGTCAACAAATATTTACTCAGCACCCACTTGGGGCCCCACAGACACTGGAGACACACTAACACACTGTTCCCTCATGGAGCAGCTTAATGAAGGGAGACCAGGGGTAAACAGTGTGCCAGGTAATTAGGTCAAAAGGAAATCACAAAGCTGGAGCAGGGCAGAGTGTGATGGGGGCGGGGAGCAGATGGACGGATGCTACTGAGAGGGGGTGGTCCAGGAAGGCCTCACTGATGAGAGAAGAGGGATCAGCAAAGGCCTGTGCTGAGGGGATGGATTACAACTGAGGTTAGAGAGGAAAACCGCCCAGGGAAAGAAGACAGGGGTCCTGGGGTTGGCTTTGCTGGTTGCTGAACAGCAGTCAAGTTATGAGTCCTAATCTTGGCTCTGACGACTCCGTGCCCCGTCTAACTTCATCTTCCTGATGAGGGTAATAATGTTTGCTCTGTCTGTACCTTGGAGCTACTGATGTTTGAATTAATGTTTAGAGAATATTTTGAGCCCTACAGGCAAGAAACATTAGGAAAGCACAAGGTACAATTAGGTTGTTTTCCCAGTATTTTTCTCTTACTTCTTTTAGTTCTGGCTGGGTTTGGTTTTTTTTCTTTCATTAAGACAAACAAACAAATACACAAACAGAGCTGGTGGCCTATTCCTCCCTCTCTGTGAGCCAACCTCATAGGTCAGATTATACATTCTTCATCTGTCAAGGGCAGTCCTGAGATCATCCTCTATACTTTAGGGTCAAGGTCAACAAGAAACTGAAAAAGAAATTGTTCTTCCCTTTAAAGTAAACAAACTCTCTCAGCCTATCATTGCTGGACACAGTGTGTAGGGGGTTAACCCTTACCAGGAGGGCTCCCTTAGAGAATTTATTCTCAGAAAAGCAAAAGAGAAAAGGATATCACTGAGTCCTTAAGGTAGGAAAGAGAGCTGGGTAAATAAAATCTCTGGCAGCAACTGGCTTGTTTAATGTGTTGACTGTTCTAGAGAGGTGGACCAAACCCTGCGAGACATAATTTACTTTTTCTCGGTCTGAAAATTCAGTTAAACTCTTTCAAAACCCTCAGACTGTATTCTAACATCCTTCCATTTTCTTTTACACACAACAGTAGAGCGGAATAAACTTGGAGGAAACAGGATAATAGAGGGAGGGGAAAAAATTAGGAAAATTTAAGTCAAGTACTGAAATTGGGGGCAGCAATTTCATATTCATGAAAATATTTGGAATTCAAGTCTTTAAATTCCTAGGATAGGATTTTATAAACAACTTAAAAAATTTGTTTGAAGTTTTCTTTCTTTCTTTCTTTCTTTTTTTTTTTTTTTTTGGTAGGGGCAGGTAATTAGATTTATTTATTTCCTTACTTATTTTTAATGGAAGTACTGGGGATTGAACTCAAGACCTAGTGCATGCTAAATACACTCTACAACTGAGCTGTAATACCCTCCCCCTCGAAACAACTTTTTATTATAGAAATGCCAAACATATACAAAAATAAAGAAAATACTTCAATAAGCAGCTGATTACAGCTTCACCAATATTCAACTTACTGTCAATGTGTTTCATCTACACTCAGATCCAACTCCCTGCGCTTCTGTGAATTATTTTTAAGCAAACCCCAATCACTTCATCACTTTTTCAATAAATACAGTCAAATTTCATTTTTCTGGATAGTTACATTCTATAAATTCATCACAAACATTCCATTAGCAAATACTGAACCACACTGCTTTTGGGGAAACAAAGAGTTTGGTTCCTGAGAGGCCTTGGTCACATTGTGGACAACTGGTCAACACATAACCTTGTTTTATGTGTGTCTCTGCTTAAAGACACCTGATATATTTGATTTATTAACATTGAATACATGGTCAACAACACTATAAAGCATGACTGAAAGAGGTTTACCTAATGCACATATTTTTTCTGTAAGGTACATCACAGCCTTCTTGTAGTTGGGAACGTGAGACAGCACTTCAGCACTATGCTCAGAGGACATTTTAAACAGTAAACCCAACCAACAAGACGCACAAAAATGTGAAAACCGTGGCACTAAACAGACTGTGTGGTCACTTGTTTACGGTATGAGAACTGAACCTAGAAGGCTGAGAGCCACCTTGTTCAACCTCAGCTGAGCTCATGTGCATGGGGCAACTCCAATTGTGTACTGTTCTACACAGGTCTGCAAATGACCACAAAAGCATCGTGAGTACTGATTTGGGGGTCACAAATACGTTTTAGTGTGTAGGCAAATTCATAAATCCACAAATAATGAGGATCAATTATATTTTGACATGTATCTCATGTAAAGATTTCTTCTTATTAAAATAACCACAATACCACTTTTTTCTACTTCATATTAGCAATAAAATGGGTCTTTTGCAATGACATTTGTCATTCATGAATGCCACTCATTCAATAATGACAAATAATAACACTTATTAATTCAAACATTTATTGTCTACTGCTTGATTTAGTATTGGATGAGAAAAAGACAGAGCAATAATTACATAATGTCCCATCTCAAATATGATAGTAATTTCAAATACGTCATATCAAGTTTTTTAAAATTTTCTAATGTGGTTTTGAGGGCAAGATTCCTCGTCATCATGAGACTCCCTCCAGTATAATAATATAATATTATCAGGAAAGCATACTTTAATTCCTCACATTCTTGACTATTTGTTTGCTAACCAGATACTACGCTGTCCGCTTTCATACTTCTGCCTTTCATGTTGCTATATAAAAACCCCACTGGGGGGAGGGATGTAGCTCAGTAGTAAAGTACATGCTTAGCATACACGAGGTCTGGGGTTTAATCCCCAGTACCTCCGTTAAAAATAATAAATAAATAAATAAACCTAATTACCTCTCCTCCCCCAAAAATAATCAAGGGAAAATAAAAAAGTAAACAATCTCTTTAAACGAAAAAACACACACATTAATGCAACCATTTAGTTGTTTAAGGCCTGCTTAGTAACTGTCCATTTATAATTTGACTGAGATCCTGATTTATAATAGCAATTATATTTTTTGAAGGTGGCAAAATACAAGAGTTCCAGCAATATGATTTACCTGGGATAATCACCTAAAATATGGCAGTAAAGAACTTTAAAATATGTGGAAAGAAAACTTTCTATTGGCCTCTTGATATGCTCCTCTTAAAGCATCCTGGATCTCATTTTTAGGTTATCAGTGTATGAATGGCTTGATCTATAGACACTGGGAAACATGATAAGTGGTACACACACAAAGACTATTTCATTTTGGTTCTATTTTCAAATAAATTTCCCTTAAGCCTATTATTCCCAGACACACTTCAACGATGTCATGGAACAATCATGCTTTTTTGATGCTTCAAGTGTTAGAAATTCAAAACATATTCTTTTCTAAACAGTAAAACTATAATCCTCAGTTTAAACTCTCAATTTTAAATAGCAATGACTATTGTGATAAAAAAGGCATCATTTCAAGTAATTGCACTTGGCCTGTTATTCCTCTTTTATCATAGGAAAACTGCACTGCGGGACTGCCATATTTGAGCATTTAGTGTTCTAGACTCAAAAGTACTAGAGATTAAAAAATTGAGCAAGCCAGAAAATTCTTGTGAATAATTATTCACATCTGAACAAAACTATTCTAAACTAAAACAATCGTTATGAGATTGCCAATGGAAGTTTAATATCTCCCCAGTGTGAAAAGCAGATTTTCCCTTGTATTCTTAGCTGCAACACATATTTCAGAAGAATCACTTCAATTGGCTTAAGAGAAAATAAAACCTTGATTAGGCCCAAGACTGGCTCAAAGCTCTTAGTTAAATAGAAAGTTCTTGCTCTTCATTTTTATTTTAAAAAATTAAATGAGATTAAAAGGGTTTTCAGCCTGGCCTGTAAGAAGCTTAGAAGTCACCACTCCATCCTAACAACAAAGCAAAAGCTGAACAAATTGAAAAATCAGCAATGCAGGGGCAGAAGTAGGGAATGAATGGGTGGAACACAGAGGATCTTTATGCAATGAAAATACTCTGTATGATATTGTAATGATGGATACATGTCATTATACATTTGTCCAAGCTCATAAATCTGCAACATAAGAGTGAAGCCTATTCTCAACTACAGTCTTTGGAGAGTTATGATGTGTCGGTGTAGGTCACCATTCATAACAAATGTATCACTTTGATGGGGAATATTGACAAGGAGGGGAGGCAATGCATGTGAAGGGGCAGGGAGTATATAGAAAATCTCTGTATCTTCCTTTCAATTCTGCTGTGAATCTAAAATTGCTCTAAAAAATTGTTTTGAAAAACTCAACAATTCTTCTTAGATCCATAAGGGAAATGGGGTCACAGGGCCAACCACTACCCCTCAAACTGAAAAGACCAACATGTGAAAATAAATCACACTAACACCAGTCAAAAGAAAGCAGGAGTAGCTATACTAATTTCAGAAAAAGCAGACTTCAGAGCAAGGAAAGTTATCAGGGATAATGAAGGGCAGTGCATAACGATAAAGGGACCAGTTCCCCAGTAAAACACAATCCTTCACATGTATGTGCTAACAACGGAGCATCAAAATGCATGCAGCAAAAAACTGATAGAACTACAAGGTGAGACAGATGACTCTACTATTAGAGTTGGAGACTTCAACACTCCCCTATGAGAAATGGACAGATCCAGCAAGAAGAAAATCAGTAAGAACGCATTTACACTCAACACTACCATCAATCAACTACATATAATGAGCATCTATAGACTATCTCATCTCACAACAGCAGAATACACAATTCTTCTCCAGCTCACGTGGTCACATGGAACATTCACCAAGACAGAACACATTTGGGGCCATATAACACACCTTAACAGATTTAAAACAATAGACATCACACAATGTCTGCTTTCAGACCACTATGGACTTAAACTAGAAATCAGTAACATAAAGATAACTGGGAGATCCTGAAATATGTGGAGATTAAACAATACACTTTTAAATAACATATGGGTCAAAAAGAAATCAAGAAAAATTTTAAAGTACTTTGAATTTAGTGAAAATGCAAATACAACTCATCAAAATTTGTGAGGTGTAGTGAAAGCAGTGTTTTGAAGGAAGTTTACAGCATTGAATGTATATACAGCTGACCCTTAAACAACACTGATTTGAACTGCACAGGTTCAATTATATACAGATCTTTTTTCAGTAAATACATATTACATTACTAAATGATCTGCGATTGGTTGAATCCATAGAACTGCACATATGGAGGGGAGGGCCAACTATAAAGTTTTACCAGATTTTCAACTGCTTAGAGGGTCAGAATCCCAACCCACATTGTTCAAGAGTCAACTGTATTAGAAAAGATGATCCAAAATCAGTCATCTAAGATTCTCCCTTAGAAAACTAGAAAAAGAGTGCAAATTAAATCCAAAGCAAACAGAAGAAAATAATTAAAGGTAGAGCAGAAATCACTGAAAACAAGCAACAGAAAAAAAAACAAAACTAAAGCTGTTCTTTAAAAAGATCAAAAAAAAATATGTAAGCCTGTAGCAGGGCTAACAAAGAAAAAAAATAGGAAGGCACAAATTAATAATAACAGAAATAAAAGAGGGGACATCATATCTATTAAAGAAATTATATCAATAATTAAAAATCTTGTAAAACAGGAAGCATCAGGCTCAGAAAGGTTCACTGGTAATTCTATCAAATATTTAAGGAAGAAATTGTACTAATTCTCTATAATCTCTTTTAGAGGTTAGAAGCAGAGAAAAGACTAATTCATTCTGTGAAGCCAGCATTACTATAATACCAAAACCAGATAAAGACATTATAAGAAAACTACAGATTAATATTTCTTATGAACATAGATGCAGAAATCCTCAATAAAATATTAGAAAAATAAATCCAACAAGTTATAAAAAAATTATACATTATAACCAAGTGTGATGTATCCCAGGTAGGTTGGTTCAACATTCAAAGTCAAATAAGTAAAGGTAAAATGTCTAGGAGTGAAGAGTAAAAAGTGAAAACTAAAAACTACAAAGTACAAAGTAGTAGTGAAAAAACTACAAAGTAAAAGTGAAAAATAAAATGGAAAGTAAAAGGTGAAAGCAAAAGTAAAGGTAAAAGTTAAAAGAAAAAGTAACAGTAAAAATTTAAAAGTAGAAATAAAAAGTAAAAGGTGAAATTAAAAAGCAAAAGTAAAAGCAAGGTGAAAAGTAAAAATAAAAAGTAAGGGTGAAAAGTTAAAAGTAAAAGTGAAAAGTAGACGTTAAGTTTAAAGTGAAAGTGGAAATTTAAAGTGAAAGGTGAAAGTAAAGTGGGAAATGAAAGTTGAAACTAAAATGTTAAAAGTGAAAGCAAAAAGTAGAAACTACTTACAAGTAAAAGTTAGAAATAAAAAAATGTGATCCATCACATCAACAGGCTAAAAGAAAAAAGGAAATCACATGATCATATCAACAGGTGCAGAAAAAAATTTTTTATATCCAACACCCAACGATGATAAAAACTCTCAGTAAGCTATGAATAGAGATGAACTTTCTCAATTTAGTAAAAAATATACATACCAAAAAAATCTATGTATGACCAACGTTACACTTAATAATGAGAAACCTGAAGCTTTCCTACCAAGATCAGGAGCAGGGCAAGGATACTCCCCCCACCAGTACTTTCAACATTGTAATGGAAGTCCTAGCTAAGGGAGTAAGAAAAGAAAAAGATATAAGAGGTATACGGTTTGGGAAGGGAGAAATAAAACTCTTCATTTGCCGATGATGTGATCATCTACATAGAAAATCCTGAAGAATCAACAACAAAAAATAGGAAAACGCCTACAAGCAATTATAGGAAGGTTACAGGACACAAAGTTAACATGCGAACATCAATCAGTTTCCGATACCGGCATACCTTGTTTAATTGTGCTTTGCAGATATTATGTTTTTTTAATTGAAGGTTGTTGGCATTAAAAAATACTTTGTTTCTTAAAAACTAGCAGTGTCTTTAGACTATTACATAAACTTAGTTGATAAAGCAGCAACAGAGTTTGAGAGGATTGACTCCAAGTTTGAAAAAAGTTCTACTGTGGGTAAAAAGCTAACAAACAGCACTGCATGATAGAGAAATGGTTCGTGAAAGGAAGAGTCAATTGATGCAACAAACTTCACTGTTGTTTTCTTTTAAGAAACTTTCACAGCCACCCCAACTGCAGTAACCATCACCCTACTCAGTCAGCAGCCATCAACACTGAGGCAAGACTCTCCACCAACAAAAAGATCACAATTTTCTGAGGCACTCAGATAATGGTTAGCCTTTTTTTTTCTTAGCAATATATTTTTAACTAAGGTATGTACACTGCTTTTTTAGACATAATGCTGTTACACACAATAGACTACAGTATAGTACAAACAACTTTTCTATGCATTGGGAAACGAAAAAACTCATGTGACTCACTTTATTGTGATATTCGCTTCATCGCAGTGGTCTGGCTCTGAACCCGCAGTCCCTCCGAGGTATGCCTGTATACCTGCAATAAACAAGTGGAATTTGAAATTTAAAAAACAATGCCATTTACATTTAGCACCCTCAAAATAAAATACTTGGGTAGAAATCTAACAAAATATGTATAAGATCTCTATGAGGAAAATGAGAAAGCTCTGAAAAACTGCAAAACTTTAAACTCCACTCTATTTTGTCTGTCCTGTCTACCTGTCCAACTTTATCTTCACTCTTTTTGATCCCCTTCCACTTCCATTCTCACCCACATACTATACACTCTGGCCATATTCAAACAATGCCAGGTCCTGAAAGCTCAGACCTTTTTTTTTAATGTCTCTGTGTCTTTACACACACTATTCTCTCTACTAAGCTCTCACTAATAGTGATTAATATTAGGTATTATAAAGAACTATAAAAATGTTAATACAGCTGTTTGTCAGCTTAATAAAGAATAATGCAAGAAGTGAAGTATGTCAGGGCAATCTGAAGCACTCACTCTCAAAGGCAGGACCCTCTTCTTTCTGAAACTGCTATGATCGGGGTCATTGACGTATCTGAAGGTCCCTTTTCTGCCTTCCATTTTCTTGACCTCTCAGTAGCACTGATCACTGTCCAGTGAAGCTAACTCCTCTCCGGCTTCAATGACACTACATTCTCTTGGTCTTTCCCTTCCTCACCAGTCTGCTTAACTAGTCTGCTGGCTTCTCTCCTACTTGACCTCTAAACATTAGTGTAACTCAGACTCCATCCTCAGCCCTCTTGTCCTCTGCTTTTCTCCACCTACATCCACTTGTTGGACAGTCTTACTCATTCCCATGGCTTCAGATACCCTCTGTCCATCAATGAGCCCCACATGTGAGTCCAACCAGCTCCAAATTCTTTTATCCAATTGCCTTTTTGACATTTCCTTTTGGATATTTTAAAGGCATTTCAGACTTTACATAATCAAAACAAAACCTTCTGTCTGCTCTTCCCTCCTCTCCAAAAAATTTTCTGTTCCTTCTCTATCTTTGCATCTCAGTCCAATGGCTCCACAATCACTCATACCAAAAACCTAGGAGAAATCTTTAATGCCTAGCTTGCTTCCCCCACTATATCCAATTCATCAGTAGGTCTTATTGATGCTACTTTCAAAATATATCCTGACTTCCCCTCCTTCCAGCTCCCCTAAACCTATTTTTAGCTTTAAGCATCTCCTGCCTAGATTTCCAAACAGCCTCCTAGCTGGACACCATGTTTGCACTTCTGCAATTTGTTATTCATCGATTAGTAAAGTGAGCTTTATAAAGGATAAATTGTATGTCCCTCTTTGACTGAAGAATCCCTCAATGGTACCCCATTTTACTCAGAATAAAATAAAACCCTTCCCAGGATCTACAACAATCTTGGTGATGTCATCCCTGCCACTTTCTCGAGCTCATCTGGCACTGCTCTCCCTCCTGCCCACTGCCCTCCAGCCACATAGGCCTTCTTTCTGTTCCGGAAAGTCCTCCAAGTCACTCTCCACCTCCAGGCCTTTGCACTCTGTTCCCTCTGCCTAGGATACTCTGTCACCAGATATGTGTTTGATGGGCTCCTTCTTCTTATTTAAATCTCAATTAGAATTATTACCTATGAAAGTCAATTCTTAAAAGATCTTGCTGCTTTTATTTAAAATAGTCTATTCAGGTGATTGTGCATATGGTGATTCTCTAAAGTAAAGCAGGAAACACATGAGAAGGACACGGTTCTGGAGAAAATGAGCTCAATTTAGAACTTGTCGAGTTCGAGATAGAATGCCACTAGGCATCTGAATGGATGGAAAAGGGATATGATTGAAAACGTAGTTACTTGTGCATAGGTGGGAGCAGAATGCATGAGAATAGGTAGGTTTGCTTCAGGAAATTAGAAAAGAAAAATAGAAGGACTGGTGGTAGAACACTATGAAATGACACGCATTTTACTGATGAATATAGAAAAGCTACCAAAAGGCCCTAGGAGACAAGAAGGAATAAGAAAACCAGTGAAGAATGGGAATAAAAAGCAAAAGAGAAACAAGTTTCCAGAAGAATGAAGTGATTAACTCCAACAAGAAATTAAAAGTATAAATAAAACAAAAAGGGTCCAGTGCTTTTGGAACTGATTAGTCATTGATGGCCTGGCCTAGAGCATCAAGCCAAACTGCAAAGAACGGGAGATAGAGAGTGCAGGTGATGGTACCCACCTGCTCTTTTATCAAGTGTCTGCCTCCTTCACCAGATCTTAAGCCCCATGAGGGCAGAGCCCAACCTTTCCCTTATATCCATGTTTTCCAGAAGTCATTACAGTGTTAGGCACATTGTATGCACCCCTCCCTTCAAAAGAACTCACCCAGTGAAAGGATGAGAGGGAGCAGCTGGGGGAGAAGGGGGAAGGGCAGGAGGGGGAAGGAGGAAAAAGGGAGAGGAAAATGCAGGAAGGAAGGGAAAAAAGAGAAGGAGAAAGCCCAGCAAGGAAAGATACAGCCGTGGGTAGATGGAATCTGACAGTTTTCAAGATTGGGACACATTGAACATATTTCTACGTGGAGGCAAAAATAACCCAATAGGTAGAGTTTTCAGACAGAGGAAAGGGAAAGACAAATAGAAAGAAAGCTCAGCAAGAGGGTAGGAGATGGGCTCAAAAACTAGCAGAAGGATGAATTTCATATGGATGTTCCAGTGAAAATTAAGTTCAGTAAGACTGGCAGAATGTCCCTAATAAGCCACAGGTGATCTGTAAAGGGTGATTTTTAATTATTTCATAATATTATTTATGTTGATTCAATCATGTGAATGTGATTGTTCATGATAAACCAATATTTATATCCGATTTTAAATTCCTTTTTTTAATTAAAAAAATTTTTTATTGAGTTAGTCAGTTTACAATGTAGTGTCAATTTCTGGGGTACAGCAGTTTTTCAGTCATACATGAATATGCATATATTTGTTTTCATATTCCTTTTTACCGTAAGCTACTACAAGATCTTGAATATATTTCCCTGTGCTATACAATATAAACTTGTTTATCCTGATTTTAAATTCTTGATTAAATTCTTAATAACCCAGCTGCATTTTGTACTCGTTCCATCAGAATTTTAATTTTGAGAGAAACTTTCTCCTATAGCTATAGAACACATGACCTTTGAAGGTGAGGTAGAAATATGACCACAAATAAAGAAAAAATACACTTATTTTTCACATAAAATAAACAGCTGAATCACAATTTTTTAAAAAAATTGTTCTGCTTCACCCATTTCAGAACCAATAGAGGGTGACAGAAGAAACTGAGAAATAAGATTTGTTGTTTGTTATAAAAAAGATTCCAGTCTAAGTCTCATCTATTTTAGTCCATGTCCTTTGAAGAAAAAAAACCTCCCACCTCCAGAAAAAAAAAAAAAAGAAACTGAATAGTTACTGAACTCTACTCCAGTGCTGTGCTAACGTTGTCAAATTTCTTGTTTACCAAAATTGAACAGTCACAACATTCGTCCTGCATGTTCCTCCCCAGAGGACAAGGCTCTACTCTGCCGATTTCTTTGTGCTTTCTAAAACCTTATTTTGGCCTCACCCCTCACCCATCGGAGCTTTACCTAATTTGAATCTTAGTTAAAGAAGGCAAGAAATACAAATTTATTTTAGGCTTCACAAACTAGGTGCCTAACTAGGACCTCACATCAGATCCTTCATCTCCGTTTCATAGGGTATTTATCAGGGTTGACTTTAGAGATCACCATTTTGCAGGAAAATAGTGAGACTCAGGAAGTCAGAGTGACTTCACCACATGCCATGAGTTGTCGATAAAATTAAGGACTAGCTCTCAGGTTTTCTGACTCCAAGAACAGTTCATTTCCCACTACCCACAGGTGCCCTTTTGAAATACTTGCAGATACATGTGGCTAAAAGATTGCATTATGGGGGAATAGTGTATCCCATCTGATTCTTCTAAAATAAATTTTGAATCCTACTTTTTCTTCATCTCAATCATACCTACTTCCACTCATTCAGAAGCTAGGATCTGTTTGTTGATAACCAGAGCCTACGTTCCCATTTTGCTTCGGGTCTGTTTATTGCTTATTGATGTCTCCTGCAGTGAGGACAGGCTCTCTGAACAAAGGGGAAGCCTGCAGTGGGCACTGGATTTGCAGAGCTGGTAAGTCTAGAGAGAACTTTGAAACAAATGGCTTATTAGGATTTGTGGCTGGTTTTTGTTTTGTGTGTAGATTCCTGTCACGTGAGTTATTGAGAGTTCTATGTGGGCCCTATTGGCTGCTCCACTGGCATCCATGCCCCCCCAAACCAAATCACACACCTCTTCCACCCCCCAGAACCCCTCAGCCCTAACGTATCTTGTCCCAGCACTGGGTCCACTCTGACAACTCCCCAGGGGGAGCCTGCCTGTGCTTCGGGCACTCAGCTCCACCAAGGCACCCTGCCAACAGGGAGCCTTCCTAGGTACCTCTTCACTCCCCCACCCCCACCCCAAACACACACACAAACAACTCAAGTGCAGGGGCTTTCACACTCCAGAATCTCTTCTGATCAGTGGGAGATGGGAGCTACTGGGTAGATTTTTCCACCTTTTGCTCCACCCCCATCATAGCCCTGAACACAGTCTCTCTTAGATTCAAGCAAGCCCCTTTTTCCTTAAGCCCCAAGAACACAGTCTTTTGAAACCCCATTCCTTCATTCTTGTTTCTGTTCGGAGTTGAAGTTGGGTCATTCTGGTTCTCCTAGAGAGGAGAGTGAAGAAGGGAAGAGACGCGGGGAATGTAATGCTTATAAAAGCCTGACACATGGTCCATCCCAGAGAGATGTGGCGTGACAAGAGGGGACACAACCCAACACCATCCTTTACTTACATTTCTTGTCACACTGGGGAGACTTGACAACACTTGGAAATTTCCTTTAAATCCTCTTCCATCCATTAGAGCTTTCCCTAGTCTCCTGAAACTTCTTTGGTAAAACTTCTCCGCCCAACCTGGACTTTTACAAGTTCAAACCTTATCCTCTTCAACTTTTATAACACTCTCAGCTTAACTTTTTTCTTGAGGTCCCTTCCCTCCATTTCCCGCCCTTTTGGCACTAACTCAGTGCTCCTTCTCCAAATCTCCACCATAAACGACAATAGCACTTCCAGACGTTTTCTAGGAGTGAAAGTACCTTACGATACACAGAATGAGCCAGGATTGGAGCAGCGGTTCTCAAAGTGCTGTCTGTGCGGCAGCATCAGCGAGACCTGGAATTTGACAGAAACGGAAATTCTCAGGTCCCGCCCCGGACCTGCGCAGTAAGAAACTCTGGGAGTAGGGCCCAGCGATTTGTTTTCACAAGCCCTCCAGGTGTTTCTGATGTGAGCTAAACTTTGAGGGTATAATAGTAATCATTATCACATGGTTCTCATTCGATCCAGTAGTGTCTATCAGAACACCCGGGGAACATTTAAGACCTACCCTCCAGAGACCAGTTTCACCTGGACTATAATGGGGCCCAGAGTTTCCAGGTGATTTTACTGCTTGGTGGGGCTGCTGAAACTGCAGTATCCTCAAATAAGAACTAATAAGGGAGACAATTTTTTTCTCTTGTGGAGGAATTGCGGGGTGAGGGAGAAAAGGCATGGTGCTGGTTTCCTGGCTTAAGTTCAAAATATTTAGCTATCATTATAACCTTAACTCTAATCATTAACATGAAGCAAGACTGCATGTCCAATTTTTTAAATCTCACTTCAGTAAAATATATAAATGACTATTAGAATTTCTGAGCACATGTGGTAGAAATGCTGAAAGTAAGCAGAACCCTTCCACGCATCATGGACACCCAGGTTGGCGACAGAGCACTTGTGGTTCACTGATGGCCGGCTGGGTGCCTTAACAGATTTAGCAACACTTCAGGTCCATGCCCTGGGCAACTGGCCTTCTCACACCATCCTCTCAGCCCCCAGTCCTTTGGAACACAACTACAATTCTGCTAATGTCTTCAGACAAAGGCATCATTTTATTCAGCTTTTATTAATAGCAGCAAGTGTTAGAGGCTTTGTAGACTGAATCCTGTGGGGAAAAAAGTTAGAGACTGGCTGTGGATTTAAGCATTATGCCACCTCATCAGGACATTTTTCCACTTTCTTTTCGTAAGGACCAAAATAGACAATGGAAGAAACGCCAATTGCAATTTTCCAAATGGCAATGAGACACCGTGTTGAGAGTTCACTAGTGAAGTTTACGTTTAGGTAATATAACACAATCACACAAATCCCTACCTTCTCTGGCTTAATTGGGCTCTATTACTGTCAGCTGATTTGATTTGGGGATTTTTTTTTTTCTTTCAATTTAAATAATCACATGGCATGTAGTTAGAAGTAGTATAAACTTTTTGTTTTAAGAAATCTTGAAGTTTCTTAAAACTTTACTTTACACCTGAAACTAACATTGTAAATCAACTACACTTCAGTAAAATTTTTTAAAATAAAAAAAGAAACAGAAGTTGACCAAATGTCTTTAAGTTTCAATATATTCTTTTTTGGAGGGAGAGGTAATTAGGTTTATTATTTTTTTTAATGGAAGTACTGGGGATTGAACCCAGGGCCTCATGCATGCTAAGCATGCACTCTACCACTGAGCTATACCCTCCCCTCAATTTTCAGTATTTTCATCTTGGTTGCATGAATTACCCTGATTAGAAAATCAATTACAACACAATTAGCCAAAACTCCAGTGCGTTATCTGGTTACCCCATGAACAACTGCCAAGCTGTAGTTCAGGGGAAAAAATCTTTCACCAAAAGCACATGGTATTTATAAGGAACTCGAGTGCCAGCTGGTCTCGATGTCCAACAACAATAAAACCTTTAAATATCTGCCCTGTGCTTGCAGTCAGTTAAATGAGCATAAAGGAAATACAGAAGAGGAGCGCTGTGGTTCTCCTTTGAGTGAAAGCACATCTGGTCTTTTGCTGATGATATTCTAAACAGTGCTGGAAATGGATACTCACTGCACAACCTACCTGCTGAGAAGTCCATAAAATCTGGAACCTTGTCTTTGAAGTTGTTGGCAGAACACTGGGAAAACAAAAGTTGGAGGAAACACTGTAGAGACAATTTGTCAGACACTTACTATTGTATTCCTTTAAAACTGTCATGAAGTTGTCCATGTTTTTAGATGCGTAGTGTAATGCTCAGTGAGATGGAACTTGAACTTCCCTCCCACAAACGTGTAGAGCCTGAAAGTAGCTGGGCAAGACGTGGACAGATTTGCATGAGATGATTCCAACCCCTTCCGAGTGGTTGCCATCTGTCAGAGAGCCCACAAGGACTTGATCAAAGGCCCAGTGGCAGGGAATATAAACATACACTGTTATAGTAGAGAGACCAGCAGGGGAGCATGGCCACCGCACCTCCTGGATCACCAGAGCTTCTAGGCCATGATGGTGGCAGATCTCAGTCCTCATCCTGACCTGGAGATGGAAACTTGGTAAGGTGCCCTCTTGGCAGAGGTGGCACCAAGGCAGGGATTGTCATTAGACCTGTGAGAGCCACCCCAGCAGGACAGTCTGCTCTAGCCATGTTTCCGAGGCGTGGCCAAAGAGCCAGCAAACCCTACAGAGATGTTTTGTTTGGTTTTCTACAACGAACCAAAGACTGAGTGCCTCCTACTCCTCTCTGAGCCACTATTACTAATAAAATGACAACTCTAAAAAGCTACAAAAGAGTAAAAATTGGAGTTTAAAATATGATGGGCTCTTTGAGTCTCTGCTGAAGGTAGATAAGACTGTCAGCCTCAGAAGGTGAAACCTGACTTCTGCCTGAGTCCTTGGCTATTTTCTGAGTCTGCTGATTCGTTTTACTGAGCCAGAGTTAAAACTGGACTTTCTCAGCTTCAAGATTACATAATTGTGAAGCAAAACAACTAGTAAAATTTCATAGAATTTAAGGGCCAAAGGCAGAATACAGAGGCAATGTTGGAGTGAATCTTGAAAGATGTGTGTAAACTCATCCGGTTATCAAAGGGCAGGACTGCCAGGCCCAGAGAGGCAGCAAAAGGTCAAACCCTGGAATCTCCAGCAGAGAAAATTAAAATTATTCTGTGCCCACAAAAAGCCCTTTAGGATTATATACTCTATCATGAGAATAAAACCTACAGATTGTAGCTGATCATGTGAAAAATACAAATGAAGACATTTAAAAACTCATAAAAATAGGCAGCCCTTGGGAACTTTCCCAGGCAGCACGTTCAGTGTTTTCTGCCCACAGCTCACTTCACCGTCTAGCAGTCTTGTTAGGTTGGTGATGTTACTGCTCCTCCTTTATAGGTGAGTCAGCTGAAGTCTGACAGAGCTCACCCTCCTGACCTTAGCAGAATGACCGCCTCCAGAGATAACCAGTGAATTAAGATCCTCAAGGACGTTTATCACCAAAGTACAAGTAGGATGGGAGTTAATTTCCTGGCACAAGTTGTAAAAGGAAATGCTTGGGCTCTCGGATCCCTCTATTTTTCACTGCTTAGGGGGCACTTCACAATTTTTGGTGCTTTTAATGAATTTTTATTTCCCCTCTGCATCTTTCTCAGATTATATGCAGACAATATTTTGAATGAATACATTTGGTCTAAAAAAATGGGAATCAGAAAAAAAGATGTTTTGATGTTCTAGCATTTTTTAAAACTCAAGATTTTTCTTAAGGCAGCTGTAATCATTACATGGACAACTCTGAGTCCTGCTTTATTCATTTACATTATAGCTTAAGAAGTTCTCGTATTATTAAACACTCTTACAAAAACGTGTGAATAGTTGATAGTATTCTCTCAATTAAGTCAATCATAGGCCTTTTAACCAATTCTCTGTCATATGACAGACATAAAGCTAAATTCGAAGTGTAAAAGTTACCCTAACCCTTCCCTTAGCACTGAAGAGCTAGGAACTAATCAGCGGGGACTGCTCTCAGGGCTGGTTACCTGAAAGGCTGTTGCAATCAGCAAGTTACATAGCCTGTCACACTTGATCAGTTTTTACCATATTAACAGTGATTACACGTTTCTCGTGTTTCACTGGGAAATCAAATAATTGACAACAGCTGGCAATATTTTATTTTCCATGGAACACCGCAGCTGGAGGAACGCCAGCCTGGCCTTGAACGGGGCTTTAACTGATGCAAACATCGAGGGGCACCGTCTTGTGCCTGCTGACTTCCTTTCCTTTGCTAACCTTTCACTTGGTGTCTGAATATTTTCAGCAGTATACAGAGGAGTTACATAGCCTTCACCGAGGCCCAAGGAGAGCCCAGGAGCCCAACAAACTTTACCCCAAGAACGCAAAACAACCCTCGGATCCTGGAGGGCACATCGTGGACATTTCTAAAGGGCGGTGTTTGGAAACTCATTGGATCCCCTCGGGTTTTACAGCTGCTTCAAACCGATAATAAGCAAGGACAGTAACTTCAGAGAATGTGTTTTGAATACCAGTAATACCTGCCACAGGATTTTTATAAGCAAGAATGAAATAAAAAATGAGAAGAGCAAGAGAGAAATGAAAACTCCCTACCACTTAGGTTTATAAACGCTTCCTGACACTCACCATGGTTTACCTGAATCAAGTGATTAAACAAAGAAAGTTTCTATGAGTGAGAGAGTGTGTGAGTGTGATGCAGATTTATCACTAGCCTGTTTCCCCATTAAGCAGGAATATTAACATGCAGTTGTAGTCATTTTGTTATTAAAAAGAAGTCAGATCCATTCCACCTGCATAACCCACGTAATGTGAATCAACATGCTGTATAATTTGGACGGTACTTTTCCTAAAGTTGATGGGTTTTCACTGGGTACTAAGAAAAAGGGAAAAAAGGGTCATAGGAAACATTTTCTAGGACATACCCTTGATTTACTAAAAACAGAGACAGAAGCAAAGAACCCAGTCTTATTACAGCTGCTTTTTACTTCACAGAACAAAGAATGCTGCTGTCTACAGTAAGGCACACTTGAAAAAACAAAAAGAACCCTTAAAAAATTAAATTGCTACAATATGTCAAACCCAATCTTTAAAACATAATTAAGGATCAATTGTAATCAGCTGATGAAAATATTTTTACTTCTCGTAAACAGCCATATACATACATATACCCACATGTTTACACACACACGCCACAAACTCTAGCCTTCTATGTTAATTTTAAAACATTGATAAGTCAGTATTTTAATGCTTGTATCTATTTTCACTTTGGACATACCAACCTAAGAATGATTGTAAATTATTCACTTTGTTTTTAAATGTAGGTTTAAAATGTCTGTTTTCATGGGGAACAATTTTTAAAGTTAAACTATGTTTTAGCAACTTTCAAGGTTTTACTTTCAGCCTTTCCGATAAGCTTACATTTAAGAAAATGCTGGCTGGCATCTTTAAATATGCCCCCCAAGCCCATGGGCCATTTTTCATGTCCCCTCCTGGGTTAACGTGTTAACCAGGTTAAAGGGTTAGCCCTCGCGGTTACACACACTACATCATCAGGGAACAGCTTTAGGGGTAAAAGAAGTCTCCCAGGTACTTTATTCCAGGGATCATTTCAATAACACCTCAAACTGAGATGTCATGGAGCTGGGAACCATTTATAAATAACTTTAAGTGGTAAATTATATGTCAAAATTGTAACCTATTAGTAACAAGAGAATGACTTCACATAATTTTAAAAACTAGCAAGTTTATGTTAGTATGGCACATCTACTCACCAACGAATGCAAACTTTATTTTATTTTTAACTCAGCCTGCAGGCCTTTAGCCCCTGCCTTCCAAGGGTGTCTAACAGAGCTGTAGCGTTGGTACAGTGTCTTCTGCACCATCACTCATAGGAATTTATGAAACTAAATTTTAGCAGTAACAAAGAGGCATGTATTCATTTAGTGTAAATTCTGAGCATTAATAGTTGGTCCAGGACTGGTAAAGTTATTAGACTGGTTCATATCTGGTTCATTGTGCTTCTGCCCTGGTAGAATAAGCATTCAGCTAGGGTTCTCCTGCTGGAGGCTAGACACCAGTTTACGGGGCAAAAGGCAACAGGACAATTTAACTTCTAGTTAAATGTTTTTCCATTAATTCGGCCACACATTCTTACAAGCACCGTTGCACACAGTTTGGTTTTGAGAAGATTTGCAAGCGTTTTGTGTGCCTTTTTGTCAGTTCCAACATACAGCTTATCCTTGATTTAGCAGACTGCAGTTATACAGGACGTTTCTTAATTGCTTTTCATGCACAGTTGGGAGAAACAGCAGGCAGCCTTAAGTGAAGGTTTTGTGGCCCCGAAATGGTAGCTTAAAGTGCCTCCTTTCCTGTGTTTATCATTGACAAGTCAATTCGCATGCCAAAGCAGCTGCAGGCTGTAGAAGGCGGGGTCAACCAAGCTGCACAGCAACTCATTTTATTAACATAGGAAACAGAGGGACAAAATTGGCTGTGATGCATTTATCTTGTGTAATTCCTGAAGAGCACAACAGACAGGGCCGAGTCTAGCCAGTTTTCCCAAATTTTCATCTTACGGAAAGTCACAAATTTAAGCTTTTTCCCCCTCCACCCATTGGTGGCTGACAAATAGTTATCCATTTTCTCATTCTTCAAGCTTTAACAAAAGCTGTACTTCGTGAAAACAAGATAAAGACCTCATTTTCATTCAGGGTGTTCTTTTAATAAAAAGTGATATTTTTTAAATTAAAGGTAGGCAAACAAAATAAGTATCACGTAAGTGTATTTTATGGACAGTGCAGTCAACAACGATATTTTGGGTAGCCATAAGCATACTGAATTGTTGAGTTAGTTGTTCACAGTAGTTCCAGCAAAACTGGTGGGAGAATCTGAACAGTGCCAACAGCTCTCTGTAGGTAAGCAAGCTGTGGGGACTCCGGGTGCAGATTCCTGGGGTGGAATCTGGTTCTGCAAGTGGGTCCGGGGGCAGTTTCCAGACAGACACTCCACGTCCTGCTGGTGCAGCTGCTCTCTGGAAGCCCCATGGCACCAGATCCCTGAGATGCCTGGTAGAGCTTGGAGGTGATGCCTGCGTCTCCAGGAGTTCAGCACTGAGACTGGCTACAGCAGCAGGGATGACCATCAGACCCGCAGTGGGTCCCAGTCAGAAGGAGGAAAGGGTCACTCTTCAGGGCTCACACTTGGTGGCGTTGACTTCCCAGGTGCTAACACTTACTCCTAACAACTTAAGTTTGACTTGGGATATCACTCTTGGCTGCCAGCTACAGAACGTCTGAGCTGGAGGCAGAGATCTCACGAGGAAACAGCTTAGGGTGACTGTTCTACCTGCCCTGTTTTGTTTACATACCAGAAGTTCTGCAATGGGCAGAATTTGAAACTGCATTCCTTCCTTGCCAGCACTGTCAGCAAGGTCTCCTGAATCATTCCATTCTAACCCAATCATAGTCTTTGCCTCTTTTCCTACCTTCCTCTGAAATGTTTTTATTATGCCGTGACTTTGTAGTTCTTCAGGGTTTACCACTGTAATGTAAGCAACCCCAAAAGTACTCATTTCACCCCGAAAGTTCTTACGTTGGCTTTCCTGTCATGCTTACCATTTTCTGCTACTTTCCTCGTGCCTACCTTTTTTTTTTTTTTTTTTTTTTAGATTAGCCTTCTCATCAAAGACTACTAGACTTCAAAATAAGTATTTCAGGAATTGTGTGTGTGTGATGGTTGTGGAGGGTAGAAGTCCCATAGAGATAAGATATAAAAACCCCTAGATTACCCACTCTCATCAGAAAACAGAAGAAAATCCTAAGGAAGAGGTTCTGAAATAAGATGGAAACTTCCTCCGTACAAAATCCACTCACAGAAAACTTCATGGAGAGCTGAGTACTGAGCAGGCTGACACTCTCCACGTTGCAGTTAGGGATGCAGCCCCTGAGCATCGTAATTTGCAGCCTAATCATCTCCTTCCTGGATTCCAAGGGTATTTCAATACCTGTATATTTTCTAAATGCCTAATGAATGATGGTAATTGTTTAAGAATAATATAACTTTTACCACATTTGCAACCAATTATTTTACTGGTTTATCTTCCCTAAGGAAAAGGTAAGAATTTTTTGTAAGACCAGCCTGACAATTACTTTCTCCTTACAGTATCTTCTCTTCACAGCTCTTTGTAATTGTCTCTAATGCTACAGATACCAGGTACAAATATGGATTTGTCGGGCTCCTAGACCCTCAGATTGTGTTTAATTATAGTTGACACTTAGAACTTTCGGTTACACTTGAAAGAGATTAGAGACCCAGATTAGCCAATACTGCTCTTCCTTGCTCATTTGCAAAAACGTGTCTTTAACTCTAGGAAAACATCTCCTAACTGAAGCCTCCTAAAGTCAAGGCCTTAACCCATGGGCAAACACAATGTTGGCCACATGTCATGTAGGCTTTCAAAGCCTGGTCTGTTCATTGATTGGAATGATTCAGTGGTGGTCATATAATTGTTTCTCACAGGCCACTAACAAATGTAAACTAACTCTGATAACAAAGTCAAAGTCTGATTTATTAGATGGTATACATATTTCACATACCTAATTCATTCCTGCACACTCGAGTGGGATTAGATAACACAGAATGTCTTACTCTGTGATCCGGCTCTTACATCAGCTTCAAACAGATGTCAGCATTGACAGCACACAGATAAAGCCAAATCCGTTGTATTAATAAATGCCTTCCTAGATATTCCTAATGCAACTTTTTGTGATTATTTCAACCTTCTGGCAGCAACTCTGCCCCACCTCCAACATCTTTCTGTTAAGAATCCTGTAGTTCCACAGGAAAGTAGCTCTCAGGTGGAGTGTTTCTACTTAATCCAGTTTAGAAATTTGTCCTGTCTCAATTAAATTATAGAATGAAGAACCATCAGAAAGAACAGAAATAGGAACTTTATACAGTTTTGAAACATGTTACATTTACCAAACATGTTAGTAACTCCCAAATTTTTACCTGTAGCTTTCTCCTAAATTCCAGACTCATATAGCTGACTGCCTATTCAAGTTTGAATATCTTGAACTTAATACAATCAAATCAGAATTCTATTCCCTCACAACCCATTCCCCCAGTTTTTCCCTTTCTTAGGCTCTCCCCACCCTAATAAGCAGCTATACTATCAACCCAGTGGTTCAAGTCAGACAATTTACTCAGGCCGTCTTTGACTCTTTTCTCTTCCCAGTGCCCTATATCCAACACATCAGCTGTTCCTATGATTTCAAAATCTAATATGTATCTGAAATCTGTCCACTTCCCTCCATAACCACCACCACCACTTTAATCCAAGTTAATACCATCTCTCACTTGGAATCGTCCAAAAGTCTCCTTTCTCTCATCATGCTCCCAACCTCATATCAATCCTTATAGTCTGAGTAATCTTTTAAAAACATAAATCTGATCATGTCATTAGCCTGCTTAAAACACTCCAATGGTTTCACTTTGACAAAAACCAAACTCTCTAATACAGTCACCACAGCCCTCCATGTTTGTCCCTGCTAACTTCTCCAGCTTTCTTTCCTACCTCTGTCTCCATTCCCCATTCTAGTCTCTCCACAGGTCCCCCAAGTGGCTGAGCAATTTCCAGGTTCAGGATTTTCAAATGGCCCTTCAGCCCAACTGAACTACTATCCCCACATCAGGCATGGCAGGCTCCTTCTTATCCTATCAGAATCAACCCGAATGTCTCTTCTCCAGAGAAATCTTCCCTAACCACCAACCATGAATTCAGACTTTGTGATCCCTGAAGCTTGCCCAATTTGGGAGAATCTTCTTTTACGGAAAAAAAAAAAAAATTAAATCTTAAATTTGTAAAGCTTACAAAAACACATGCTTGTGGGACTCCTCTGGCTGGGCAAGTGAAGGACCCTAAAGCTTAGTGTCATTAACTTCCCAGTGATTCTCACTCTGACCCCTCTTGTCAAGCAGGTCCCCTGCACCCCCACCTCCACCCCGATGGTCTCTATTATTGCATCCTATTTACTCTTCTTAGCCCCTTTCACGAATTGTCACTTGTCTCATCTGCCTCCCGCCATCAGAGTGTACATGCCAGCAGGGCAGGTATGCAAGAACTCCCACCACCAAATGTCACATCTGGCACGGTAGCACTCAGTAGTGCCATTGAATGAGTGAGTGACAAAACATCCCGTGAGATTAACAAGGCTAGGTAAATGTAAAGAACTGTTGTACAATTTAAGTTTGCATGTCATTAAAGCAGGCTTGTTTTCTGTTCCCCCTCCCATGGTAAGGAGAACCTTACAGCATGACATCATTCCTGGTGTGGAGGAAACAATTATTATGCCCTCTCTACCTACTCCAAGTCTCAGGAATTTTTAAGGCCACACCTCATTGCCAGAGACAAACAAGGCAGTTGTCCAAGATGGTGGACCTAGTTACCTGGGTCAAAATCACGATCCTCTGTGTTTTGGAGGAGAGCTCTGCACCAGCGTGGCTGCTGGCTGTGGCAGCAATGGTCAGGACCAGGTCCTGCCAGCGTCCTCTGTGGAGCCCTGGGCTCTTCCCGGGCTCGAGCCTCTTCTCTCTGGATATGTTTGTGCACCTAGTGCCCGTTGTATTCACGTTTCTGTCAGCCTGTCCTCATGCCTGCAAGGCATTTCCCCAGTCCCCAGGCTGTGGCTCTGAGAAGGGTATCAGGGAAAGGTCCTGGAGTTTGTCACGAAGGAGAGCTAACACCTGGACCTAGGTGTGTTTGGAGCTCACAGACACCTTCCTGAGCTTGAAGGAGAAAAGCAGAACCTGAAGTTTTTCTGACTTACTGAGATGATATTCAACCTAAGTCTGAAATCCTTTCCAACTTGGCTATTTAAAAGTGTTGAACAAGTACTTGGGGGAAAAAAAGCATAACTTTTATAATTGTAGCTGAATAGTTCATGTAACTTGATATTTTCTTGTTCTAAAACCTATAGTGTAAACTGCCAATAGCAGGAATAATTATTATACCTTAGAATTATCTACCAATGGGAATTATTAAATGACTTGCAGGGTACACTTTCTGAATGGGAGAGATGATAGATAAGCCACTCTCTTACATGGTTTAAGTTTGGTTTTACCTGAACTAACAAGAGTGAGTGGCGTTGTTTTTGGGTTTAGAATACTACAAAAATCTTGCCTGACTTCCGCTGAAAATCTCTCAAAATCTTCCAAAAAGAATCAGCTGCACAAATCCAGAAATGAACTCGAGGTCCTGCTGTATTTATGTGAACAAACTGCATTTCATTTGTTGAGTGGCTTGGGATCTATGCCGTTCATTTATTCGTGGCAGGTTACACAGTCAGCTGGAGTATAGATTAATGGTTGAATTAACCCGAGCTGGGTTAATTATGGCGGCCCTTGAACCTCCATCTATACCTTGCCGATTCATCCTTAGCGTGACCGTATTCCACTCTCAGCTACAGTATATCAAGCACAAACTCCTGACTGGGAGCAGCTTCAGAATCAATTTACATTCAAATAAAAAGGCCCTCCAGTGAGAGGCACATTAAGATGTTTAAATTATGGGGCATGTGGGATTCATCAAGCAAGGAAAGCCATTGTAAATCAAGCTTATGGTGAACGGGTTAAACACACAGGGGGGGTTTTAGTGCCTGAGCAACACTTCCTAGTATCTTTTTCCAGTTTTAGCAGCTTAAATGAAAATGTTAAGGAAATAGCAAAGAGTAAACAAGGTTTTTACAAACGACAACTATCAACCATATTTATAGTTTTTCATGCTTGTCAGCTTTAAAAATAGGGAATAACTAGTGCTAGGAACATATTTCAATACACCAAACTGGAATGAATGGAGGGGAGGGCAAGAGAGAAGTGAGCCCGGGGGTTTGCAGGATTTTTAAGAAGAATTACCCTTTGTTCTTGCTTCTTTGTAGATCCTACCATCTTGTATTGTAAGTGGATTTTCCTGCTGGATTATCCTCTTCCACTTCTTACCTTCATTTTCTAGTGCTGAGCCTTGCAACAAAGTAGGTGTTTGTTGAATGGGTGTGCAGTGAACGAAGTGGCACTCTGTCTGGATATCTGAGCACTCATTCATGCAGGATTTTATTCCTAAAGAATGTGCCTTTGCAGGAGCAACAACAACAAAATATTATTGGGTGGTCAAATGGACCCCATGAAGATTGTTTAGAGGGCGAGACAAACGCCTCTCTTTCAGGGCCCTCCTCTTTCAGTCCCCTTTTCTTTACTCCAGGCGCCCGGGTACTCTCATGCAGCTTCTAGGGCCTCGAGCTACTAATTAACACTATAGAGATGCTGACTTGGTACATTTCCTAAGCCCTTGCATTTTAAGCAGATTTCTGAAGAGAATAATGTTCAACCCAGAAATTGACTTTCTAATGGTAACATTTTAGGCAAAGTCCTATTGAGCCCCAAATCGAACTTTCCTTGGTAGTTAGTTTCTCTATGCTACCAAAACCACCTATTTAATTAAGTCCAACAAATGAGAAAATAACTCAAACTAGTCAGGGAGCATTTGAGCAGACCCACAAAATTAGGCAAACGACGGCACAAGGGCTAAACCCAGCCTGCCTCCTGTGTCTGTAAATAAAGTTTTATTGGAACACCACCATGCTTACTCATGTGTGTATTGTCAGTGTTTGCTCTTGAGCCTCAGCAGCAGAGCTTGCAACAGAGACTGGATGACCCACAAAGCCTTAAGTGTTTACTATGCAACCCTTTACAGAAAAGTTTGTCAACCCCTGGGTTAGATTGTGCCCTTTGTCACCTGGCTTTTAGGTTGTCTTCTATTTTTCCAGTGTGTACTAGTCCCAGCCGTTATGAGTTACCCTTATTTCCAAGTTTCAGTAAAAGCTGCCTCTGTTCTGAGAACCCTCAGTGTGCAGCCTGGAATGCAGAGCCTGCACTTTTGAAACATAAACACTTTGTCTCAATATAATTTTAGTACTTCTGGAACTCCCTAGGAAATGAAAAACACCAAGAAGCGACTCGGACAAAATTCAGCTCATACCAAGAACACACAGCTTTGTAAGACATCTCTCCTTGCTCGCCTAAACCATGAACAATAATAACCTTTTTGGCGAACCAAACTTTTACAGTCACATGAAGAGAAAGTTGTCTTACCTGCTTTGCTTATTACTTGTAATGGATAATAGTAAATCCCATTCCACTTGAAAGTTGAAAGATTAAGTGACTTAATCTGGAAGCTGACATCTCCATAGAGTTAATTAGCATAAAGATATTAAGCTTTGGGGGGAAGGGTATAGCTCAGGTGGCAGAGCACAGCTTAGTATGCATGAGATCCTGAGTTCAATCCCCAGCACCTCCTCTAAAATAAATAAATAAATAAACCTCCCCCTCAACAAAAAAAAACTTTAAAAAGATATTAAGCTTTCTATAGTAGAGGTTTACCATTTCCCATATTTAAAAGCAACTGGGGATTAATTTATTTCCAAAATAAATCATATCTGAAACAAATTTGTATCAGTGATAGAAGTATTTGTAGAATTGAGGACTATGTACAGAATCTTATCTTTTTTAAACCTGAATACGTATTTATCTAGTCTCCTGATCATGTTACTTTCTAAGCACATCTGCCTCGCTCCCTACAGGAGGAAAAGGAAAATCATTTCAATCATTCAACTTGTGGATGAGCTGAGGGGATTTTTTGAGTCTGGCATCTTAAAGATGGAGGAGAGAGAATGGGGCAAGGAGTAGGATCTATTGGAAAGCCACGTTTTCTTCTCGGGTTGACAAGCACTCACAAGAGACCTGTTTGAGAACAGTGTACCCCACAGAAATGGTTCAAGAATAAAGGTGGAAAAACTCTGAGACTTAACTAAGCAGCTCCCATGCTCCAGGCACTGCTCACCAGGCTCTGCTCCGCTCAGCTCACCTGATCTTTCAAGTTGGAGAGTAGGCGAAGCAGCCAGTAAGTTGCAAAGTGAGAATTTGAATACAGGTGCCTTAACTCCAGAGCTCTTTCCCAGATGTGATAAGGGGGCCATTTGAATGATTTAATATCGCTAAGGAAAAAGGAGTGTGGGCAGCTGTAGCGCCAGGCTGATAGCAGTGGGCGTCTACAGTGGCAGAATGCATTTATCTTTTTATCAGGAATTGCAGTGGTGAAAAACATGTAACGTGGGGAGTAAGAAGATGGTCTGAGGCCCAGCTCTCCTACTTATATAACTCTGAAGTTCTAAATTCTTGATTTCTTCATCTGTAAAATGGAAATAACAATTCCTACTTCACAGACTTTCAAGGATGACATGAGGTAAAACACATGTGTTTTGTATAGAGCTCTAGCCACTGGTAGACGTATTACCCCAAAGAGACCATTATCAAAGGTATAACTCTACTGTTTTTTGTTAATATTAATACAGCTGGCAACCATGTTGCGGGGGGAGGTGGTAGCTCAAGTGGTAGAGCGCATGTGTAGCACGTACAAGGTCCTGGGTTCAATCCTCTAAAAATGTAAATAAATAAATAAACCCAATTGCTTTCCCCCTCCAAAAAATACAGCTGGCAACCATATTTTAAGATTCAATTGGTGGGATTTCAGTAACAGTATTAGAAATCTTTACTTTACCTCATATCTACACACGTTAACAACTTGTATTATTAACATACTAAAATTCAGTCTAAATAAACACCAATCTTAAAATACTTGATTTTTCAGTCACTTTACTTGTTGAAGGATAATAGAAAATAATTTCTCGTGGAAGACAATAAGCAGTGCTATTTACTCATAGTGATTCTAATTTTTGTATTTGCCTTCCTAATATGTAACAGATGTGGAATGACACGGATTTGGCCCACCCCACCCCCAAATGCTCACTGCAACACAGGGCACCGAATCGGATTACACTCTGTATGTGACACCGGAAAATACTCACATATCCATGAAGAGAATCCAAGTTTGCTGTCATTTTAGTTTTTGCTAGTTTACTCAGCACGCGCCTAACATTTTGTTGTTATCTGGCTAGGAAAATTAAAATCCTGAAGGTGACCAAGATTTTCCAAAGAAACTTTAATTTTGTAGATCTCAAGGTCACTGACAAGGATACAAATATATTAAAATTTTAGCGGCTTTGAAAGTTAATTCCTGTCCGAAAAGCCTGTTGAGGGGCATTAACTAGATGTGTTCGTATCACGGCAACTACAGAGGAGAAACGATTTTGCAGTCTGATTAGAAACGTGACCATTATGATAAAAAGTCATATCCCTGTGAAAGAGGCCTATACATAATTTACTAATGGAGATACTGCAACTACCAAACTGTAAAAGCAAATGTAACTTATTCATGGACCTTATACCTTTAGAAACTTTAACTGACAGAACCTCACACTCATGAGCAAAATGAAAGGTGGGAAAAAACCCACTGCTGAATCTGAAGACTGGGGACTCTTTGGCTTATAAGTATCATGTATATATATGTATTGAACATCAATTGTGTCAAATCTCTACACAAAAACTATCCCCCCCCCCCGAAAAAAAGAAAGCGACAGGATCTGGAGATGTCTGTGGTTCCCACTGTACATCAGAATATTTTGTCACTAAAAACTCCTCTCTGGTTTGGAAGAGTTTGTGACATTTTGTAGATTTGAGAAACCAGTTCCTTTAAATCTCCTGCAGCCAGTTCTTGCCCTTCTTCTCATCGTTAACGTGAAAAGGGCATGAGAAAAACAGGAAGGGCTACCCAGTCCTCAGTCCTTGAAGCTCAAGTCGAGGCCTAAGCGTCAGAATGAGAGGTACGGAGGCACGGCTGTTCCATTGTGAGACTTCACTCCTGCCCGTGACACCCACCCTCCCCTTCTGAGGCTACGACAGCAGCATCTAGAAAGAGATGCCTGTCTAAGCCACCTGAGAATAAGCCCCCAGGGGCAGACGGTGAAACGTGACAATACCTGGAAGGAGCCATGCGGCAGCTCACAGGCCACGTGGTCCTGATGGAGGCGAAGGTGAGAACTCTCTGTGGGATTGTAGGAACTGATCGTTGGGGTTTGGGGGTCAGTCAGAAGGCAGGGGTGTTCTCTTACTTCCAAAAGAGGGAATTTAGATGAATTGTTATTTACCCTTTTAGGAAACTTCTGTTCAGGAATGAATTTCATTCTTGCGTGTTGGTCCTTATAGAGGGAAACTGCACCACTTTGCTTTGCTTTTCAGCACACCACAGCTCAGAAATTTGGTTCTACTAATATCAAACGTGTAAATGTAAGAGAATGAGACTTTCAAGTGATGGGCACTGGCTCTCCAAAACCCTGCTGGAGGAAGGAAGGAAGAGCATTGTTGTTCCCCAGGGCCTGAGGACCCCACTGTAGCCTAAGTAAGGGGAATGTGTATTTGTTTCAAAAGTCAGAATCACCTCTCTCCTGACAACCATAATTCCTTTTATTTAGGCATATTTTACTGAACGTTAAACGGCACAAATCCAAATAATAAGGTGCAGGCCAGTGCCCAGGCCTGTAATTCAGTTCAGCTTGGGTGTGAGTGTATGGACACACACACACTAACACACACACACGCTCACAGAGCCTTGCACATTTTACCATCCTGCAACTACAGCATTTTATGGAGCTATATAGCTTTTAAAAATAACCCCCCTGGTGCCCATGCACACACACTTTCTTTTCCTGGTCAATGCAGCAAGTGAAATTTATTTTAAAAGAAGGAAAGAGGAAAAAAAAAAAAAGACTTACACCAATGGGTTTATCTAAAAGGAAGCAAATTAAACAGAGCTATCCTGATAACAGCAGATGTCTAGTTATAATTCACATACCTAAGGCTGATTAATATATTCACAAACAAATCGAATGTATTGCCAAAAACAAACAAACAAAAATGCTGCTGTTAACACCCCAGCAGCTACTGGTTTGCTGTGCTATTCCATCAGGCAAAATGCTCTTTCCCCAGCTCCTAACACTATTTGTTTTGCTTCCTGCCAATCTCACAAATAATTCATCTTGTGTGTCATTTCCTCTTAAATGCTTCCTGGTGCTTGATTGCTTTGCCTGGGTGGCATTTGATTTCAAACTGCCATTTTACCTTTATAAACATTTAGAACTTTCTAAGCGTAAGGAGAATGCCCAAAAGGCATGCAAAAATGAGGTTGTAATTAAATCAGCAAAGTATGCTTTACAGAGTATCTAGCTTTCTGGGTACACCAGAAATCTCTCTTTGCATCCAATACTGTGTTTCCAGTCTGGGTGCAGAACTGTAAATTAACATTTACTCTAGCAAAGAGGCCCTGGAATCAACATATTTAATTTATTATTATTGCAAAGATTAGTGAAATAGAATACATATAATATATTTAAGAATCTGCACCCAGACCACAAAAAAAGGGGGTATAGGGATGGGGGGAAGGTGAAAAGCAAAAAACAAAAGATAAAACAGAAGTAACATCAGTTACCACCTGATTTTTGTGGTAAAAAATAGAATATGACGTGCAATAGTGCAATTTTTCTTTGCTAGTCCAGCAATGCAAGTCTTAATAGGAAGTCCACGGAGGATTTTCTGCATTTCAGGATTTAGTTGCGTGCTTGCCGGGGGTTAGAGTTCCTGCCAGATTTCTGACTCTGAGTGGAATCACTATGGCTGGAATCACTTTTATTCAGTCCAAGATGACGGAGCTTCATATCCCAGCGCTGTGAAATGTAAAACAGAAACTGGTCACAAGCACATGTCACCAGAGTCATCACTTGTACTGTTCTAACAACTGAGCAAGATTGTAAAATCAGATCTTGAGAGCATTTTACTACTTTTCCAAATGTGTAAAATCTCTATACCAGGTTAACAATGAGAGCGATGCTATATGAACGTAATTCTTTGATTTTAAAAAGCACAAAGTTGGCCACTTGTAATAATATATCAGTAATGCTTTCAAATCAAATCGTAAGCTTAAAATCTCCATGTCGGTAGATGGTGACACAAATATGTGTCAATATCTGTGGGTATTTCCTGAGGTTACGCATACAAGTCTGCCACTTCATGGGTGATCAAGTGGAAGATTTACAGAGAGAATTTGAAGGAAGGGCAACTTTTTATCTTCCTCTCTTAATGACACATAAGAGCACAGCCTTTTATAACTATGTGATTTGAGCAGTGAAAAAAATGAAAATGGGGGGAGGGGATGACAACATTGTTAACTGACTATACTTCAATTAAAAAATATATAAGCAAAATAAAATAAAATGATTAGGCAGAAATTTTTAAAAAATGAGGGGAGGGGATAGGGTCCCTTACAATATTTTTCTAAGTTAATATATGCCAAGTGCAGCAAAACAGAACAAAGTTCTGCCCTCATTCTAAGTTTTGCAAAGCAGACATTACCAATTTTTTAATAACTATAATCAAGTTTCCTAATATTTCATTTTAACAATTTCAATTTTGTTTACATGTAATACACCAAACTAAAAGGAGGCTATATTATGGGTACTATAGGTAGAAATAAGAGTAAGTACTTTTTAAATTTTAATGAATATAGAAATAACCTGGATATCTTGTTAAATCTGCAGAGCATCATTCAGTGGGCTGCGATGGGGCCCAAGATTTTCATACTTAACAAGTTCCCAGGTGATGCCAACGTTGCAGGTCCAGGGAAGACACTTTGAGCAGTGAGGAGCTAATGTCAGATATGGCCCAAGTTCAAGTTCTAACTCCATCAGTTACCATGCAAAGTTTCTGGAACTTACTAGACCTTATCATTTACACATTAGAAAGTTATAAAGACTGTTTATTGTTCTGAAGGTGAACAGATGAAAAAGGTACACAATTCTTAGTACATAACAAATTTTCAATTTTTAATTGCTGAAATAATTCTTCATTTTAGCACCCTTTTACTCCATATCATATCTTACTGGTTTTCATATTTGAAAAAATAGTCTGATTCTCAACTCCCCAAGGCAGGCCAAATATCGTAATCTGAACAACCTGCTATGACCAACACTTTGGTTAAAAAAAGAAACAGTTTGCATGGCAAAACTATAAAAAGGGTCTTAATTTAATTCTTGATCTGTCCCTGAGAACAAAAAATCAGTTGAAAGGGCAACTCATTAAAAGGAGGAAACAAACAACAGTGCTCCATATAACTCTGTTTTACATCCTCAAAATTGACTGGAAAGCTAAAGTAAGGATCTCTATAGAGCCAAAACAGGCTGCCCACCCACAGACTTTAACCCTGAGTTCTGCATATGAATTAAAAAATGTTCAAGTTATTTCTTTCCTTCAGCGTGTTTAAATCCAGACTAAGACTATAGATGATTTTTACAATAATAACTGTGAGTTCCCCGTAGAAAGTAATAGAAAATATGTCTGCCTTCTGAAGAAACAAGACAAGCCAGGAGTCCTGGGTCTTTACATGATGATAATTGTTTCAGTACCAAAAGAGAAGCAGCAAGCTGTGTTACATGCTTTGCAGCAAGGATGTTGAAAGCTCTTCCAACTGGTACAGGAATTTAGGACAAATTCCTGTTATGCATTAGCAAGCAGAAAACTGAATTAAAAGGACAGCAAGAGATTCCAACATACTTTTTAATAAACACCAAACAAACTGAAAAGATACACAAATAGAGAATTCTCCTGAGTCTGAACTTGAAATACAGCTCACTTTTGACAAAATACTAAAGAAAAAAGAGATTACTGGAGGGTATTTTCTCTCTGCAAAATAATGCCCTCTGTATTTTTGTAGGTCACTTTAACTGAAATGTGTCCGCTGTGTCAAGTGCCAGATGTATAAGATAAACTGCCCAGGGGTGTTTAACTTACCCTGTAAATGTTTCCCAAGCCTTCAAACTCACAGAAGGAAGAGGATGTATTATGTTTGGTACAATTCCCACTTTCCCCTCCCCCCGCTTCCTGTCCAACACACACATAAACACACACACACACACACACATACACTTTTTGATTCTTTGCCCCTCTGTGCATACTGCCCCTACATCCCTTCAGTTGAAACAGATTTGCTTAGTATAGTAAGCGTAAATGGAATTTTCTACAAGGTGATTTATTGTGATTTTTAAAAAATGCATCACTTACAGAATCTCAGAGTCATTGGCTTAAAAATAAAGCTACAGTACAGCTCGAAGGACCTAATTTGGTCAGATCTTATCTACACAAATGAACGTGGCTGCACCCAGTACATAGGAATTGGTGTTTATGCACTGGGACAATCCTGGCAGTTTTCCACCTGTGCTTTATTCCCCCCTCCTCTGACTCACAGAACTGCAGTTTTTCAAGGAAGCAATACACTCACCTAAAAAAGCTAAATTTTTCAGCTTCTCTTGCAGCTAGAGATGGACATGAGACCCATGAATCCTAAGTAAAAGTTGTTAGATGGGGCACTTGGAAATCCCTTTGTAACCTCCTTTTCCTTTTACCCTGCGATGTAGGCGTGACATGGAGGTAGGGTAGCCATCCTGTGACCTCCGGCTGAACATGAAGATGGAGGCAATACCCTTAAAAATGGCAAAGCCATAAGCTGGAAGGAGTCTGGAGCCCTAATAATAATATGGAGTCACCAGACCAGGACTAGATTAACTACAGCTAGACTTCCCATTGTCAGAAGCCTGGCAGCTGTAGTTAGATCTCTGATACACTCTGATATAGAGAATTTGCTTCTTAAATGAAACAGACATTAGAGACAAACTCAGTTCTTGGACTACTGAATATAGATATATCAAGTTTTAACATTTCTTATGTATTTGAGGGCAGCTATTTTGTTTAAATGACAAATGGGTGCTTTTCTACGTTTCTATGTATCACTCTGAATTTAAAATTGAGGCTTACCTTAACTTTTTTACCAAGTCGATCCTTCCATTTCTCAGCGATAGAACCTTCCACCAACAGTAATCTGTATTTTTTAAAGAAGCAATCATTGTTGAAAAATTAAAACACATTATTGAAAAACACAAGCAATTGGTGCCAAGAAAGACTTACTGTTTATACTAGAATAGGACAGCCAAGTTTTAGAACAGCAGTTCTTAACAATTTGGGAGTTACAGACCCCTTTAAGAACAAATGAGGTCATGACCCCTCTCCCCAAAAAACGCACACCTACAAATTTCACACATACTCTTTTCTATCCAATATATGAAATTGAAGGATCCAACTAAAAGCTATCTTTAGTCCCCCAGAAGGGAGGCAGATCCCAAAGTAAGAACCCCAGAGTAAGCTCTCCAGAGACAGGCAGTAAGGCTAGGACAGGCATAGAAATTGCTCTGAGTCCTTAAGGAGTGAATTACCTGGAGCGTTCCTCGTCTTCATAGCCCATGATGATATACTCCTCATTAACGTTAAGCGGAGGACACAGGCAGCCAGAGCTGGTGTAAAGGTTAACAGTGTCCCTTGGAATGTTCACCAGAGAAGCCTTTAAAATCTCCTTCACCTCCACTACCGCAGTCACGTCATGGCACTTGCTCTTTACTTCTTTAACTTTAGCCCGAATGACTGGATAAAAGAGAATAAAGCTGGGATGGTAACATCACACACAGTAGGCGTCCCATTCAGAAAAGACAAGGAGACTTCTTTCTAGTCAGTTCATATCCACTTGATGCTCAGTGAGTGCAGGGAAAAAGTCAGCCAGATATTTCTGCCTTTGACAGTAGTGAGTGACACACTACACAACACGCCTGCCCCTTTAAGGTTCAGCCCTGATCACCTTAGAATCTGCATGTACATTTATATTTGTGTGTGTATATGCACGTGTGTGTGCACATATTTCATTGTGAGAAACCATTTAGATCATCAAGGGTTGAGTGGATCTGGGTGTAATTTTCCTCCAGAATTTCGCTTCGGATGTGTACAGATGTATGTGTATATTTGGATGTACGTGTACAGCTTCAGTTGTTGCCAACAGGAATTTAAACTATATTAACTTCACTATATGTAAAGACCTAGCACTTTAAAATGCTTTGTTTCCTCATCAGCATTCTTCTATCAGGTCTATTAATACTTTTCTAAAGAGTTAGGGTTTTCTTTGGTGTCATAAAGTAGTCCTGCTCCACAGTGTGCCCAAGCTGGTTCTGCAATCTTTCCACCTGCCTCCTCTGATCTCACTGGTCAGACATCAGCTCCTTTCTTCCTTTATTTCAGTAACTTTTTTATACTCTCCTTTATATATACTGCATTTTCTTTTAAAATAAACACTGACCCCACTCACGTGCTATGGAATATGGTCTAACTTGTCAATTGTATTAATCTACTTCTCTCAGTGGATATACTGGCACCCAACTTATAAGACTTGCCTTTACTTCTCAATATGAAGACAAATTGCCTTAAAAGTAATCAGTTCAGTTGCAAAATCAAAGTATTTGAGAATATAGAAAGTACAGCTCTGTTGCTTTTCTGTATTTCTCTCCTTTGGAAGAGCCAAATTCTTTAGATTCCTACTTCTGGTAAATGAGCGAGATTTTTTTTTTAAGGGGGAGTTTGAAAAAGCCTAAGAAGCAAAAATATCAATTAGTAAGAAGTCAATGGCTTTCACCCAGGCACCCTCATTGCTCTAGTTCAACATCCACGGACGTTATAGAGAGGAAAACACAACATGTCCACATGAGTGTACTTTTTGAAAGCCTCTTAGGCACGTATCTGCAGACCACTTTCATCTGAGTCCCTTCCCACATATTTTAGGGGTTTTGGACTACAAAGGAAAAAGCAATCCACGAAATCTAAGTCCAGTTAATCAACCATTTCCCCCATCAATGCCCCAATTCCATACAGAAAGTTATTCAATAACATTCCACCAGTACAACACACATACAAATTAAGCTACTAATCCTAAAAACTTTAGGACAAAACCTCATTTCTGCTTCATAGGTATTTCAATCTTCAGAGAATTAGGTGTCTCAAGTATGAGAATTTATAGCAAACAAAATATAACTGCCCAGCTATCCCTGTTTGGTTTGATTTGTGAGTGAAGGAGTCCCTTTCTATTAGGGTTCTATTTTATTTTAACAAAAGATAAGGTTGCCCTTTTTGAAATGTCATTTGGGAGGATCAGATGATAGATTCACAGCCCGACTAGCAGAGATGTTTTGGTGTCCTGGCTTCTGTGAATGTGCTTCATAGCCTTCATCAACTATTAGAGATCAGTGAACTGTGCAAATGTTCTCAAACTAATGATTTATTTACCCAATGTGTCTACTATTTTCATTAGAAATTTTTAGCACATGTACCTACTCCAAAATAAATATCTCTCTACAAGACTTACTTTATTATTCAAGTAATTTTGTTAAAGCTCCAAGAGCTTTTAACTGAATTAATCTGAATGAAGCAGAGGATTTATCTGAATTATCAGTAGCTCCCATCCCCACTTTGTTTTCTCAGTAGACACATGCAGATATTTAAGAAATAAAAATCAACATATTTTAGAATTATAAGGTATTTTCTTTTCAGAGCTTTTGCCTCTGTATCATCATTTCAGAGCCTGCCTTAGCCAAAGAATCTCTAAGTAAGCCTCAGACGAGTGAAAATCCTTAAACTATAGGTAATCTGAGTATTATTTGGCTATGAGAAAGAAATTATCTTTTTCCATTGATTGTGATCTCTGTCCCATTTCCTGTTAAAATAGTCACTCAGCTACTTTGTGGAAGATTTTGTCTTTCCATGACTTGGAACCACCAGTATTTTATCTTTTAACAAAAATAGCAGCACTAACCATTGCAGCACTAAGAAAGTTGGATAAAGTAAAAATTGATAATGGGTAAAATCAATACAAACTGAACTAAAATTCCCCAGTACAAAATTTTTACTATGCTTTTTAAAATTATAACTGTATTTAAAAGTTCATAGAGCATTTTTCAATCTCACAAAGCTAATCTAAAAATTAGACTTCCCTTTCTTTATGATTTTTTCACATCAATTGTAGAGGAGGGGGTCCTCAGATGAGCAGCCAAGCATCTGACTTCTTAGGTAAACATAACATTTCAAGCTTGGAAAGTATGTCTACCGTTGGCCAAGAGAAACTAGCTTCTTCTAAAGATGATTAAAAATAAATAATAGAAAATAAAAATTAATTCCATTGAGAAAAACTTCTGAATAATAAAGGAAGGACAAACTTAAGTTCAATAATAAAATAAGGACAATAATACATCTCACAGAGCAGTTGAAAAAATTACATAAGATAGTGTGTGGAAACCACCTAACACAGTACCCGGCCCAGAGACAGCAGGCTTTTTCCTCCCCAGTTAAGTCTGTCAGCTATGTTTGGGTTGGTAGCTCTTCAATTAATATTTTGTTTATCAGAATGCCGTGTATCTAGGTCAAGCTAGATAACGAAACATTTCCTTAATGGAACACTAACAAATTCTGTGTTACTTTCCAACTCTGTAAATGTTTTCCATGCGACAAACTACTTGAAGAAATCAAGTTTGATTCTTTTAGCAATCTCTTATGCATTGATGTGCTCCTCTGTTCACCCCACTTACCGTTCACCCCAGTAAAACACAACTGATGACCCACTGCAGCTCCAAAGCCTCCTCAGCCTGTCAGAGAGAGGAGTCCCTCCCCTCTGTTTTGAAACGTATCTCCTGTGTACTTAATTGCGTGGTTCTAAGATGCCAGCAGTGCTGTCTGATACGCTTCAAAAAATTAAGCATTTGTTAAGAATTGTGCCCATATGAGACATGTTAATTATTTGGAACAGGGAGACTATGCTTTTAAAATTTGTCCTTGTTAATTTGATTTTAAGCCTTATTTTTCAATTGCTGTATTCATTTACACACACACACACCACACACAAACACACACACAAACACACACCTCTTTCTTAGCCCAGCAGTTTATAGGTCAATGGTGAAGTTATCCTTACCATAGTTGTAATTGTTTCGGAAATAGGTCTTCTGTGTAGCTCTAATAGGTTTACATTTGCAGCGTTCTAAAAAATAGAACATTTTATCTATTATAAGCAAAATTTCAATATTAGCTAATGTAAACAAAAGAATTGTTTATGCACATTTTGTGGTAAGATTAAAGCCAAATTTGGTAGCAAGGAGGCTCCTAGGAATTCTATGTGTTTGATCTCTTTCTCCTGAAACAACATTCACATTTATTCTTTCTACAGAGCCTCTTATTCAGTGTCAATATGCTCATAAGTGCCTGGCCTCCAGCGTACCACCCAAATCCTAAGGAAAGATTGTTCTCCACCAAGCATGAGGAGAGCATGGCCCCTGAATCCTAAAAGAGACATGCTTAGTGCTTATGGCAGTAGAATCAATGCCTACTGAGAGGCAGCGTAGGCTTATGCTCAGGTGACTGGTTTACCCCCGTGCAGGACCACGTGCATTTGTATACATTTTCCAGATTACACAGCATTCCCCCAAACATTAGTTTCTGGATCGAAAAGCAACTCAGTGAGAAAAGCAGGTATTATTATAACCCAGTGAACTTACTGAAGTTCTTAAGAAGAGAGAAGTGATCTCCTCTTTTTTTATATATTTTTTTTTTTAGTTTTTCATTTTTTAATTTTTAATTGAAGTATAAATTATTTACATTACATTAGTTTCAGGGGTACAACATAGTGATTCTCATGAGCACCGACTAGAGCAGAATAATTGCTATTTAACCCACTGGTATTTTTATACTTATGGGAAGAAATTACTATATACGTATTTTATTTTTTATTCTTCTTTTGCTCCTATTATTACTTTTTCTTTTTTAAAATTATAATTGATTTACAATGTTATGTTTAAAAAGGTTTTTTTTTAACTTTTTTTTTAATGGAGGAGGTACTGGGGATGGAACCCAGGACCTCGTCCATGCTAAGCACATGCTCTACCACTGAGCTATACCCACCCCATACATATTTTAAAATGAGAAGTTCCATGCATTTTAAATTTCTGGTGAATAGTGACCAGAACATATTTTCTATGTAATATAATACAGGTGTATGTAATAAAGGTTCCAGTTTTCTCAAAATGTTTCATGTGTAGGATAAATCATTTAACATCTTGGAGACTGGATTACTATATTGCTTATAGATTACTTAGCTGAGAAATATGCATCATATCTACATCATAACCATGGTAAACTGCTAGTCATTGAAGTCAATATTAAAATAGAAGATAATACACAATTACCTTAGAAAGCATTTTATTTTGTGTAAAGATTTCTTTAAAATAGAAAGCTTCATTTAAAATGAAATGGCATGTGTTTCTTCTACTTGGACACAGAAAAAGGAAAAAAGAACACATGAATCACAGAAAAGAAGCCAACAAAAAATTTTTTTATTAAGAAGTGTTTATGTTAGCATGGAGACCAGGAAAAGGCAGAAGCTTTTGTTGACCATTTGACATTGTGTCTTCTCATCAAAACAAGTATCTCCAAGTTGAACTTAAGAGATGACATGCTTTAAAGCAGTAGCCCCAAGGAGAGTAGCACCTTCACTACCAGCTTTCAGTTCTAGAAATAAGTCTCTCTACAGGGAACAGGAGCTGATCTTCAAAGCAAAGCGGCCAGTGCTGTTGTTCTTACCCGAGAAAGACGTGAGAATTTTCTCAGTGCTACACAAAGCCATTTCCTTGTTCTGCAGATAATTTTTAACACAATTTCTGTGGAAAAACAATCTCAGCCCAACAAACTATAAGCGGTATCAGTGCTGGTTGCTATTTTGAAGAAGACGCCTAGAAAAATACTTTCTTATTAGCAAAACATTTATATTCCCACTTAAAATGGAATAGGGGGGATGGTATATCTCAAGCGGTAGAGTGCATGCTTAGCACTCAAGACATCCTGGGCTCGATCCCCAGTACCTCCTCCAAATATAAATAAATAAACCCAATTACCTCCCCTTCATTAAAAAAAAAAAAGAGTAAAATGGAATGGAAAGCTATCTAGTTCTATTGTACAGTTGTTTCATTTTGTACCAAAATGTTACACATTTTTAAAAGAGAGGTATTCTTGAGATGAGGCTATTTCTGAAAAAAATAAATGCCATGGTCTTTGATTTAAAAATTATCCTTACGCATACATAGATATAGTCTTCTGCTTTCTATCTATTTAAAAATAGATATCTACTCATTAGAAATAATGCGTGTAGATAAATGATCTACATATTTGTAATTCTTCAGAAACTTGCACATATGCTAATAAAAAATTATTGGCAAAAATACACCAGCTGTCACTGGATTAAGTCTAATGTGATGTTGTTACCATATAATTTTGCTTGAAGCATAAAAAAATGGATTCCACAAAACTTTCCAGGCAGAGATTTTTTTCAAAAAAAAATCGTATAATAATTTAGGAAGATTTCAAGTAGGTATTTCCACAACTATATGTACAACTAGATGTATTAGCTAAACTCCTTCCTAGTAGCTAATGACCTAAGCAATTATACTCTTGGGGCTAATTTTGTTCCTCCTGAATGCACCTGTTTTTCCTGCTGGCCTCAGAGGTAGCAATGCCATGCTATTATATGAGGCATTTTCTATGCTCCAATCCCTAGCTCTTGCTATAAGCAAATATCTGTCTAGTTGAAGTAACTAGTAGCTCAATAAAATAACAGAGTAATAAGAAGGAATGAAATTTTACATCCACAAGGCTCAAATACAGAACTTCCTTTCACTTATTTCCACTAATTCAACTCAAACATATTCATATCTGAGGGTATTCATCAACAGATCTGGAGGTTTATCCCTCTTCTAAATTATTTCTACTCGCAGCTACATATATATTCCCCCAAACCCAAGAACTGGGAAATGGTTAAAAAAAGAAAAACATAGAGGGATACACTGCATGCATTATTGACTACATTTTTTTTGGCACCAGCCACTCTAAATCAGACTGCAATTGCTTATTTTTATTTATGACCAATAGTTGATTTCTCAGACTTTTTATTGGGCCAGTAGCAGCATCATCATATTGACTTTAATTCACTAATAATTTTTCCAAGAGTCTTCCTCTCCCAGCTTCCTAATGGCACAAGGTCTATTTTTCCCCCTATAGTAGCAAAGTAAAATCTATTCTTCTACTAAGCTTTGCACAAAGACCATTAAATATTGATTTGCTTGCATTCCACTGCTGAGAAGAAAAACTTGTGAAGCAACTGCCTCGGTGTACTTATCTAAGGAAAAAATACGAAGAAGTTAGAGGAGCTGGCTGCAACAAAATAAATTAAGAAGTGGCAAAGAGTTCTTCAAAGGTCGGGAAGGTTTTAACATAAGCAATTCATTCCCCTTGAATTCAAAAATTAAATGTAACTCTCTGAATTGGAGAACAGCATCGGTGCCACATCCCACAAGCATCCACGGTGCACGGAGCACCAGGAAACTGTCTTGGGCAGCTCTCCATCATGTCCTCTAGCTGGGGTGTCTCAGCTACACTTCCAGAATCAATGGTCTCCTACTTCCCTGCTAATGAAACTGAAAATTGTTTATTATCCGAGTATGAAGATGAGTTTACCACCCTAGAACAGGTAAGAGTCTGTTAACTTAGCCTGCCCAGTGCTCCACAGAGGCTGGTCTGCAGTTCACCGCAGCTGCCCCACCGTGACTGAGCCACTAACAGCCCTGCTGTCACAACGCGGAGGCATCTTAGAAACATAATTCTGAGGTGAAAGCAATCACATCTTTCTTTATTCAGTTTTTCACTCATAAGAATCAGCTCATTTTTTGAAAACACATAGTCTTTTTTTTTAAAGGGTCATATGATTTTACAAGATCTAAAAATTGTAAGCACCTGACACAATTATGAAATTTGATACTCACTGGACCTTTACTATTTAATGCCACTTTGTTTGAGTTCAAGCTTAAGTGTGATACGCCTTTCTAACTAACCCTGACCTTTGTTTGAAGTTGACTTCTCCTGGGTCTCCTCCAGAGCTGTAAGACTATAATTAACTTTGGCATATTCCAAAACCCCTATAACCTTTCATGAACCATGACTTCGGAATATTACTATCTACTAGTGAATATTTTTCTGCTTTTTTTTTTTTTAAGGAAAAGATCTTAGATCTGTACTCAAGATTTATTGTCAGGGGGAGGGATATAGCTCAGGGATAGAGCACATGCTTAGCATGTACAAGCCTGGGTTCAATCCCCAGTACCTCTACTTAAAAAAAAGAAAAGAAAAGGCTTATTGTCAAAAATAGTGGGGAAAAAGAAAATACAATTCTATCTGTGTTACGATTTCTACTGCTCTTTCAAGACTGACTGTTTCTAATAAGATCAGAGTTTAAATAATTTTAATTTGTACCAAATGAACTATATGTTTTCTATTTGACCCTGGAAGCCCACTTGTCCACCTTCTCTCCATTTTAAGACACACTGGAGCAGACCATAACACATTTTAAAGCAGGTGTAAAAAAATAAAATTTTATGATCCTTAAAGTTTTATGACTTCTTGACTAAGACCTAGATCTATATTTTCAACTGCCTGTAAGTGGTGTCCATGAGCATGTCTTAAGAAATTTTAAACATACATCAATATCCATCATGCAATAAACTTGTCTTTCGACAGAAATAGTGTTTTCTTACTCTACAACCCTGGGATATCCATGCTTCTCTAAATATGAGACAGGAAAGGAAAAGAAAACTAACACTTGTTGAACATTTTGAGTCACTTATATATTAATTCACTCATTCTACAAATATTTATCAGGCATCTGCTACATGTCAAGTTCTACGCCAGCATGTAGGGCACCTGATGGGCACTGCAGACAATCCAGAAAAGGATACAGACATTGAACAAATAATTACACACAAAATAATTTACTTTCATGTATAATACATGCTATGAAAGAAAAGTACAATGTGCAATGAGAACATACGACTTGATGACGTACACTAGTCTGGTCTTCAGAGTCCTCTGAGGAAATGACATTTAAGCTCGAAACCTGAAAGATGAGTTGCAGTTATCTAGGCAGGAACTACATCTTTATACATAAGACAGTGAAGAAGTCCATAAAAGAGACTAAGAGGGAGTCTCTAATGAGAGGGAAGAAATACAGGAGAGCATGGAGTCAAAAAGCTGGAGGAAGATGGTGTTTCAAGGGAACAGGAGAGCTCTCTTTGAGGAGAGCACTCGCAAAACGCAAATGACTTAAGAGAGAAAGGGGTCCATTGAATTCAGCTGGCAAGAAGATGGGACCCTGAACAAAGGGGAGAATAGGACTCTGAAAGCCAGAGGGACACTCTATCCACCAACAAGAAGAAAAACAAGAGAGGGGTACTGAGGCTGCCAAGCTTATAAATCTGTTGGTGGGATGATGAGCAAGTTCCTTCTGAGGCTTTTACTTTCTCACTGGAGGATGAAGTCATCAGCTGTGGGGAATGAGGCGCTGAGAGAAGCTGGGTGTGGAAGAGTGAGGAGAAAAAAGTCTAAAACAGTCATTTTATCGATGGAAAGGCAAATTTTCTAGAGAAAAAAGGTAGGATTGCTAGGCAATGTTGAGTGTGTATCTGAATTTTATCTTGAACTTAGAGTGAAACCAGCTGAGTAATTTTCTCCAGCAATGAGAGCTGAGAATTTGCCAAGGGAATATGCCAGAAGAAAAGACAGACAAGGGAGTTGAGGGTATTTTCAAGGGAATGATGATGTCAGTAGACCATGAAATCTCAGGTGTATATAGAGGTTAGGGGTGAACAATAATAGTAAGAGGTCTATGAAAATTAGGCAGTCCCAGTGGAGTAAAAGTTTCAGGAGTGATGGTACTAGAGCAAATCTGCTGGAGTGAAAAGAGATGGTAGCACAGAATGGGATACTCGCAATTCAGATTACAGAACTGGCACCAATGCTAGACGGCAAGGTACAGAATGTGCCCATGGATGTGGATGGCTGGGATAGGACAGATGAATAGGTGAGTGAAGTGAAGAAGTTGATGTACTAGATGGAAGATCTACTTTGTCATTGGAGTCATCAAAATGGCAACAGTGATGGATGCCAGTACACAACGTGTTCAGGGAGAGCTTCATGAAGGGTGGGCAATACATCATTTGGCCTTCCAGAATGTCAGTTTCACTACACTTCCAGGAAAAAAGAGATGGTGAAACATCCCTAGGTTCCACCCCTAGGACCACTTTCCCTCTTCCCAAAATTACAAGTCATGAAATGGACATTTTATTGAAAATGTAGAGGATCTTATTCCTGGTACATTTAAAAAAAAAAAACAAGAACAAAAACAAAAAGACAGAACCCATATGTCTTGATCTCGATGAAAGAAAATTTTTAAACAGAACAACAATGTCTCTCTTGAAGAATCAGGAGCCAAGTTGATCTACATTGCTAAGTAGATCTGTACCGCTGAGACAGAGTCCAGAAAACACCATGTTTAAAAGGATGGACTGTTTAGAAAAATCCCATATGATATCACTTGTAAGTGGAATCTTAAAACAAGGACACAAACGAACTACTTATTATTTATAACTTAGATGATTGATTTCTTGAATATGCATAAGCACATTTGACTGTCCTTTATGATTGGATTACTGCATTCTATTGATTCTTATTTTGTGGTTGCTTTATTCCTTTGATAACTATGCACGTTTAAAAACCTAAAGCTCTAAACTGTTCTTAGAAACAATGAACAGTACATATATGTAAATTTTTAAATATATGTACAGTATATTGTATATATGTATTTACATGCAATATATTGTATATGTGCAGTCAAAATGTAACAATTCTACCCAATAAAACTGAAAAATGAAAAAAAATTTTTTTAAAGGATAGACTTTTATTTTCAGGCACAGCTGGGTTTGAAGCTCAGATCTATCTCTTACTACTTATGTGACTTTCAATATCTAAAAAGTGGTATCTTGCAGAGTTACTGAGAGAATTAACAGAGATAATACACATAAAATGCTTTTCACAGTACTGGGCACAGCATGCCCCATGAATGTCAGACTTAATTATGCACAAGATTCACTGGGAATCCCAATCCATCATTTGTAAAGACCATTTAATGAGCAAGAGAAGCAATATTTTCTCAAGGCTCCTGGCCACCTACAGAACTGTGGGGCTGACTAAAAGTAAGCACAAGCAATCAGATTTTTTTTTTAAACAGTGCCTGACTGTGCTGTTCTGATTCAGGTACCCCAAGCTAATTTCTGTTCTGATGTAGGGAGTCCATTTGAACTATCAAGTACACATCCAAAATTTGAAGCATCAAGCTTAGCAAGCCAAAATAATCCTATATGTGGCCTTTCTAATAAATATTATGGTGTTAAAGAGTATGGTTAAGTGATGAAGGGCACATGGGTTTCAATCCCAGCTCTGTCCCTTCCTAGTTATGTGGCCTTGGGCAAGTTACAAAACCTATTTCTAAACTAATGCTGGCTACCCCATAGGGCTATGGTAAAAATTTAAAGAGTAAGTCATATGCAGAATTTGACAGAGCCTGGTACTTAATCATTCATTAGATGTTAACTAGTACTAGTAGTAGTAATATATAAACCAACCAAAAAGAGCTGAAAATATTTTATGCAAATTCAAGAGCCATTTATGAAATAGAAGAGATAATTTCCTAACCACAAAAGAATCATCTATAAGTTTCAGGATAAAAATTTGCTAAATTTTCCCTAGAGATAGATACTTAATTTAGATGTATTGCCTTTAGTTTGGGAAGAACTGTACAAAAAAAGAAGAGAATTTAGTAATCATATTGGTATTATGCCCACACAAAGACATACTATACCATAATAAAAAAGGATGAAATGATATGTAAAACTAAATGGATAAATTGCAAACACATTGAGATTTGTTTTGCAAAAACAAAAGCAGCCATTCACAAAAGAGTATGTACTGCATGAGTCCATTCCCATAAAGCTGAAGAAAAAATAACATTAATCCGGGGTAATAAAATCAGACCTGTGCTTGCCTCATAGTGGGGTGGGTGATTGGCTCGGCACAAGGGAATTCTCAGGGGTGATGGAAATGTTCTTTATCTTGATCTGGGTGATAGTTACATGAGTGTATACATTTGTCAGAATTCAGAGTGGCATGCACCTAAGAATTGTGCATTTTACTGTAAGCAAATTACCATTAACATAAAAATTCATACTTATGTGAATTCCTTTCATTTTTCCATAAATTAAAGTATGCTGTGACTTAGTAGCTGTTCATGATGTGTTTAAAATAATATTTATTTCCTAAACATATACATGGGGCAAAGAATACCATACTAGATTTTATTTTGGATTAGAGCAGTGTGTGGAAAATGCAATGAAGTTGATTGGTGAATTTTTAGGGAATATAGTAAGGCTTTAAAAAGCAAAAATAACATTTGTTCAATTTAGCTGAAGAAACAAACCTCAACTATTGTAATAAAGGTCTCAATTCCTAGTAATTTATTTGCTCCTTGTAAAAGGGAAGTGGTTAAGATTGAGGGAACTAACACTATATTAATAAGAAAACAAAATTCAGTTTATTCCTTTACAATTTAGGTCTTCAGAAATATTGAATAAACTGCCTTTCAGAACTGGATCCAAGGGTCATTTAGGATATACAAAATACAGAGAATCAATGCCATATTCCTGTTTTCTCCTGTGAGATCAGGAGTGTCAGTTTTGGGATGTACAGGCCACTCTAAAGAGGTCAATTAACAGAAAAACAGAGAGGGCTTCACAGTCTTTCGGAACATCATGTATCTGTTCAATTCCAAGTGCACAGGAAAGAGGTGGACAAAGAGGGAGTGCAGTCAGCTAGCTGCTCACTCCTTCATTCCGTGCCCTTGACGTGTGGTACCCCTGGTACAGGAGGTGGTCATTACATTTGTGATGAGGGAAGTGTATGGCTCAGTGGTAGAGTGTGTGCTTAGCATGCATGAGGTCCTGGGTTCAATCCTCCATTAAAAAAAATAAGTAAATAAATAAACAAATCTAATTACCTCCCCCCTTCAAAAAATAAATAAATCCATTTTTAAAACTATTTTAAAATGTAAGCATGTAAACTGACAAAAAATAAAGTTGAAAACAAAAAAAAAATTTTTTTTTTTAAATTTGTGAATAAATGGTGGGTGAATGGACTGTGTAAACTAAGCAGTTTGTGTTGAGGATCTGGGAAAACAGTGGTGCCACATACTAAAAAGCTGCCAGGAGTAAATTTTTAATGAAAAGATAATTATTGCAAATGTCGTATTTAAAGGACAAGTAGGCTGCCCAGATAGAGATGTTTACTGAAGGAGAAATGTGAACTCTCCCTGGGGGAGCGATCAGAGCTGTCACGGGAGTGATGCGTAAGCCCAAGTAGCCGGATGGACTGGAGCAGGAAGAAGTCCTTGTAAGGAGGAGCAGAGGCCAAGCACAGAGCCCTGGGGAATGGCCACAACTGAGGCACAGGAGGAGGAGGACTAGGACAACTTGGGTAATAACTCAGGGAGAAAAATGCTTAGGAATAGTATTTATCAAAAATATCCACCACTGCAAAGTAATGGGGAAAAGCACATATTTGCAAGCTACTGTGTAATTATAAAAATACTATTTTTACCTATCCTAAATTGTTTTCAATAAAGATAGAAGTTGTCACAAGTTAATTCAGCCTCTGTAGTCAGTAAACATTTGCACCAAAGGAATAAAACTAGATTCCTTCTCAAAATTAGTAGAAAAGACAAAGGGGAGGAAATAAGTTTGGAGAAGGAAAGAGAGAGAATGGATCTATACTACCCAAGCTAGGCAGTGGTCATCTCAGTAAAAGGTGGGGGGGGGGGGGTGCCGGGGCAGGCCTGGCAGGTGCAGGCAATCAGGAATCTCCAGTTACTCAGCTGCAGAGAGGAGTTTCACTGAAGCACCTTTGAAAAAGGGCCAGGAAGGCGTTAGTGAAAACTGGGGCAGCGTACCCAACTTCCTCCAGCAGGTACTACTCATGTTTCCCTGACACGAAAATATATCAGAAATACATATCAGAACTCACAGGTCAATATAATCTCGGAGGTCAATATAATTTTATATTAGAAAACAGACTCAGAATAATTAGGTTAAGTAATGTGGTTATGCTCAAAAACAAATCAGTGTCAGAATTGACCAACTGTATCTTCTCTTTGGGGAAATTTGTGTTTTTCAAATATAAAAGCTCATCAACTGGTCACCATCACAAAGTAGATAACTGGGGGGATACTTTTTCAGAATTGTTTTTAATAAACAACACATCTTTTCATTACACCATGTGAATACCTGCCTTAATTTTCTGTGTTGATTTGACAGGCCAAGTGATTCGGCAGACTAGAACTAAGATTGTTTTTCTCCATATTCCATGTTATGAAAACTAGAAAGGATGTACTCTTCATTATGATGGTGGGTTTACAACAACAAAACACACTCATGAGTTGGAAGCTGCTCAGATAGTCATTATCTCCAAAAAGAGAAGACTGTTAAGCTTTGAGGCAAAGAATAAATTAACTGGAGTGAAAGAATTTCTTTTCCAAATTCCAGAAAGAAACAGCCTGACACTTTTGAAAACGGGGTTATGAGGCTTACATTGTTTTTATATCTTTCTCATTTCCTGCTTTATCATAATCAGCCTCAGCTGTTGCATTACTCCAAAGCACAAAATTCTGAATGTAAAGAAATTTTATTTTCTCCTTGGAACACATGACTTTGTCCATGTGTTTCTTCCACAAGCAGAATGAGCTTGGTTTTGCCTGCTTGTTAGTTTGTTTTCATCACTCCCATTGTACCAGGGGACAGGAAAACATTTATAAAAGAGGAACAGAAACACTGAACCCAGGAACACTGTATTCATTCTAGGTAGTTTGTACACATTGAACTATTTTTGTATATTATTTATAGTGTCATTACTGTCTTCTTTTCTCTTTCACATGTTGAAGTGTTGTATTATTCTAACCATAAGTTCTGGGTAAATGGATAGCACATGCATATACTTAGACTGCAATTTTGACTCACCGATTGTACTATCGCACAAATGAGCTTTCTAGTTGGTTTTGAACAAACATAATAGTAGCAGTGAGCCTTAAAATAGCACCACTACTGGACACTAGTGATTTCCAACTGATTTTATGACACTATAGGAAAATTCTCAACTACATTAAGAAGGCAACAAAATAATTCTAAATAAATCATTTTAACTCACTTGTGTTTTTTAAAAGATAAATGTTGGCTGGGGTACCTTTAGTGCACACTGCCTCATGTCAAAACTTGTCACTCTGATAAGAGTCAGTGGAAATCAACAGTAAAAACTGTTCCAATCTAGTGAAAATTGATGTTTCAAATTTATTTGCAGCTTAATAAAATAAAGGTTCCACTTCCACGTATAAGACACTTTACAAGACAGTACATACAGACTTAAATCACTGCAAGTTACTATTTCCAGAAAGTGAAAAAGAAGTATATAGTAACTAATTGGAGTTGTAATGTTCTTGTAGAAACAAATGCAGCATTAGCCACAGTAAAAAACCAAAAAGCAAAAAAAAACTAGAAACAACAAAAATGTCCAGGAACATTAAATGAATAAATGAAGTGTGTTATAGTCATATGATGGAATACTATATAGCAATGAAAATGTAAAAGCACTGCTATACACAGCATAATGAAGAACAAAGGAAGCCACACATAAACCATATATAGTAGGATTCCATACATAGAAGTTCAAAATCAGGTAAAATTAATCCATGCTGTTAAAATTTCTGCTAGTGGTTACCTTTGGGAAGAAGGGTAAAAGTAGTAATTTGGAAGAGGCACAGGGAAGCTTCTGGCATGTGGGTAATGGTATCTATCTTGATCTGTACAATGATTACAAAAGAGTGTGTACTTTATGAAAATACTACTAGGCTGCATGCTTATGATTTGTGCCTTCTCTGCACATATGCTATACTTCATTTAAGGGTTTATCTTATGTAAACCTGGAGTAAATAGAGGGAGGGCATAGTTCAGTGGCAGAGTGTGTGCCTAGCATGCACAAGGTCCTGGGTTCAATCCCCAGTACTTCCACTAAAACTAACTAACTAAATAAGTAAGAACACCCTCCCCCAAAAAAAAGAGCTGGAGTAAATAAACTCCATCTCATCTCTCCCACTGAACACAGTTATAAAACAGAATGCATGAAGCAGCTACTTAAGGACCCTAAAAAGTAAATAGTAGCAGGAAGTCTGAGAAAGAAGCCCAGTACCATCAAACTGGTAGTGGGTTTGTCATTCTCTCCACCTCTTATACCTCCCAGACTGGTTTCAACACAGCCTGGAAGTAGACATCATGTAGACACAAGCACTCTAGGAAAAGCCCTCTAGTTCCAATTCAGGAAGTGGGAAAAGGGTCTCCTAATACTCCATTTTCTTCAGTCCCATCTCTGAAGCAATCCTGGGCCAGAGATGGCACCACTGGCTGCTGCAGGGGAAGTCCTCAGAAGCCTACAATGCTGATGGAGGAGAACCTTCCTTTCTGATTGGATGACACATGGTATCAGGGTATTGGGGGAAACCTCCACTGCTTCGTCCTCCACCACTTGGCCCCTGATACAGAAGTCCCAGGAATTATATCACAGAATGTTGCCACCATAACTTCTCTAAAAGAAGTATAAAGGAAGGTCTTCAGACACAAGGGAAATGATACCAGAAGGAAGCCTAGAACATCAGGAAAGAAGGAAGAACAACAGAAATTACAAACATCTGTATAAATGCAGTAGGCTATTTATTTCCTCTTGAGTTGTTTAAAACATATTTGATATTTGAAAGAAACATTAATGGTTGAAAGAGAAAATACAACATTATCTCATGGGAACATTTATATATCACACAGACACATACATGAGTGTGTCTGTGTGTGTACACACATGATGATGAGTGAGAGAGAGAGATGCATTCACATAACCCAAGAAAAAGCTAGAATACAGGAAACAGAAATGAAAAAAGAAAGAAAAAAACAGAACAAATAATAAAAGGGTGGCTCTAAACACAAACTTACAATAATTACAATAGATGTAAATTGTCTAAACATACTAATCAAAAGACAAAGATTGACAGAAAGGACAAAATCAACACCAACAAGAAAAAACAACTATATGATGTCTAGAAGAAATGTATTTAAAACATAATGATATAGATATGTTAAAAGTAAAAAGATAGAAAAAGATAAACCTTGCAAACACTACTCAAAAGAAAACTGGAGTGGTTATATTAATATCAAACAAAATAGACTTTAGAGCAGAGAAAATTACCAGAGATAAATAGGAACATTACATCATAAAAGGGTCAGTTCACCAACAGACATAAAAATATTAAATGTGTATACACCAAGTAATACCACCTTTGACTGCATGGAACAAAACTGACAGCTGAAGAGAGATACAGAAAAGTCCATGATATTTAGACTTAAACACTTCTCTCACAGTGATCGATAGATCTAGTAGATAGAAAACCATCAAGAACATAAAGGAACTAAGAAAAAGTGTCACTCAACAAATCTAATTGACATTTAAAGAATATTCTATTCAACAACACCAAAATAGATATTTTCTAAATGCTCATGAAACATTCATCAAGATAGATCATACCCTGGGTCATACTATAATAAATCTTAATACATTTAAAAGAATTAAAGTCATATAGAATATATTCTCTAACCATAATGAAATTAGAACAAAAATTAATAACACAAAGAGAAAAGGAAAACCTCCAAACAGCAGCAAATTTAACAGGATGATACTAAATAATGCATGAATCACAGAAGTAGTCTCAACAGAAATGATAAAATATTTTGAACCAAAGAAAAATCAAAATAAAACCTATCAAAGTTTGTAAGATGCAACTAAAGCCATTCTTAGATGGATAGTTGTAGCATTAAATTATTATATTAGAAAGAAGAAAAGTTTCAAACCGTAATTTAAGTTTTTACCTTAAGAAACTAGAAAATAAAATAAAATAAAAACAGCAGCAAAATAAATCCAAAGCAAGGAGTAAGAAGGAAATACTAACGAGCAGCAATCAATAAAAATGAAAACAGAAAAACAGAGAAAAATCAATAAAACTACAAGATGGGTCTTTAAATCCAGAATTTATAAAGAATTGTCAAAACTCAGTTGTATGAACATAGTCCAATTTAAAATGGGCAAAAGACTTGAACAGACACTTCAAGAAAAAGAATATAAACGGATGGCAAATAAGCCCATGAGATGTTCAATATCATTAACCATTAGGAAAATACAAATTAAAACCATGATAGGACATCACTACACACCTATTAAAAATGGCTAATTTAAAAAAAAAAAAACAAAACCAGGTGGGAGAAAGGATGCAGAGCAACTGGAACTCTTAAATATTGCTAATGCAAAATTGAACAGCCATTTTAGAAAAAGTTGGGCAGTTTTTTTTTAAATAAAGTTAAATATATCCTTACCATTTAACCCAGTAGTACTATACCTAGATTTTACCCTAGAGAAATGAAAACTTATGTTTATACAAAAACCTCTACACAAATGTTTATAATAGCTCTATCTATGATTGCCAAAAACTGGAAATAACCCAAATATCATTCAAGACATAAATAGATAAACAAATGGTAATACATCCAAGTAATAAAATATTCAGCAACAAAAAGGAATGACTATTGACACATGCAAAAACTTGGATGAATCTTAAAGGCATTTTGCTGAGTGAAAGAAGCCAATATCCAAAGGTTACACACTGTCATTCCATATATATGACAATCTCAAAAAGACAGAACCATAGCAATGAAGAGCAGATCAGTGATTGTAGTGGTTAAGAGTGGGAGAAGCTTGTAATGATAAGAAGATACCATGAGGGAGAGTTTGCTTTTTTTTTTTTTTTTTTTTTTGAGGTAATGGAGCTGTCCTGTATTCTGATTGTAGTGGTGGTTACACAAAACTATACATGCGTTAAAATTTATAGAACTACATGCCGAAAGAAAAGATCAAATTTTACCATGTTAACTTTTTAAATAAAATACAAATAAAGAAGTCCTTTTATAAGTTTACTTTAAAAATGTATGACACAAACTTCCCCAGATAAGATCTGAGTACCTAGGTGACATCAAAGTCTAATCTGACCACAAATGAAAACCAGGAAGTTAGTGATGTACTCACCACTGCTCGCCCCTCTACAGTTTCCATTACTGGAATCCATAGGAAAATCTGAAAGTGGGTGATGGAATAAAGTGAGAATCATAACATACTCGTTATCACTTCAAGAACTTCCATATTAAAATCTAATTCAGTCACAGGCTGATTTGGGAAAGAACCCAGATGTCTCAAGGAAATTGATTCTTACCAGTGTTGTGAGGCTGGCACTCTACCATTTGTAGGTCAAATAAGGACACGATGTATTCTCTCATGTCATTAAATCTTAACGTCCTTTTTTGAATCCTCATCAACTGTGCATACTATTTCAGGATTTAGTAAACAAAGTTTCTGAGTTTCACAGAACTTGTGAATTATGAGCGCCCTCTAACAATAAAGCCCATGCTCATGTTCAGTACTCACCCAGCATCTGTTTCTTGATGACTCAAAGAACTAAATTACAGCTCTTCAACAGATAGATGTATCACACTTTTCTGGCATACATTTTAATTCTTAGTGCTTAAGGAAAACATGCAGAGAGCATTCTTGTGCTCTTTGTTAACTGCAGACTAGCAGAAAGGAAGCCTACCATCCAGGGATTACTCAAGCCAGTGCAATTAACAGACATAGTAATAACTGGAAATTGCCATTGACTCTTTTCATGATCCCCTAATCCCAGAAAATGGTAAAATGATAAATGATAATGAAAATGGTAATTATATAAAGTCTTTCTGTGCTCTAGTTAAGAAAGTACCCTCTTAGGAATAACACTGATCACCCAGCAAAGCACCATGCTGTATCCAATTATAGATTCTTCCTGACGCTTCAACTCAGTACTCTTACATGAGAGCTTTACATGTGTATTAACACTTTATGTCAAACGAGTTTAATGCCTCTGTTTATCCAAATAGAAAATAACATTCTTCCTCTGTCCTTTTTCTTCATAGGTCACATCATGAATAAATTAAACAAGGAGGGTAATACCATTTTAGAACAATAGCACCCAAAATTACAATTAATGAATTACTTTCCCTGGCTTAGTAATCATCAGCTGGTATTTTAATAGCTATATCCTAGGAAAGATAGCAGTCACCAAATAAAAAATAGATAAGCAGGCAACAAATATGTGATTCTAAAATGTTTGGTTCCATTAAGGTCAGATACTGTGAATTTAACTGCTTTTTCTATTCAAAGACTTTACTCATCATAAATATATCCAAATATTAAAGTAATATGCCAATAGTTTTTCTATTCCTGAAAAAGCCTAGTAATCATGTGATACTCTGCATATGATTTATATAAAAATGATCTCTCTGTAAATTAAAAAATCATATCGATCCACATTTAAAATAATTGTTTAATGTCGAAAGGTTGAAATAAAAATGAAAAATACAATCCTTCGCTTGGAAAAAGAAAACCTCTTTGCATTAGCTGAACCTAGGAGATTGGTTTTCTTTTTTTATTCTTATTCAGAGGAAAACATTTCTACACTTTTTAAAGTGCTTAGACATCAACTGTCAGAATTATAAGAGAGAAAACCAAAGTTTTCTGATCATAAATAATTCCAAAAAAGGTTCCAGAAAGTTAAATTTAGGAATCCTAACAAAATTATCCTAAATTAAAATAGTAGGTATTATTAGTAGGTCTTATGGCCCAAGGATTTCAGGTCGGAGTCATAGAGGTTTCCAGAAGAGTTCTAAAGGAGCTGTTCTAAAGGAGGAAGGGAGGGTTTTCCAAATAGAGAAGAGCAAAGGCATGGGGGTGAGAAAGCACAGCTCTCATCAAGGGACCTGACCGTCTTCCGGTGGGGCTCAACAGAGCGCTGTAAGCGGAGGGGGAGAAAACTAGAAAGGCAGGAAGGCATGAGATCATGAAGGCTAGAGGCAGATACCAAAGGATTGTAAACAACAGATTTGTGCTTCAGAAAGATCGCCCCATTGGAATGTGGAGGGGTAACACTGGAGGTAAGCAAGCCAATTATCATTCTGTCTCCATAATCCATGTAGGAAATGGTGAGGCCCAAAGAAAGAAAGTAGCGTTAGAGAAGAAGGGAAGGGAATTGGCTTCAGAGTGGATCTAATGGCACTTGTTACCTACTGAATGTGGAGGGTAAAGAAAAGGGTGGAAGAAAGTCTGAGTCCCAGGCCTGGAATATGGATGCGGTGGTGCCTCTGAACAACCTAGAGAATACTGGAATAGGCATAGGAAGGTAAGGAAGTGATACGTTCACTCTGGGGTCTGGTGAGACGGAGGGGCAAATGGTTAGCCAGGAGAATCTGGAATGCATGTTCTCTACTGTCTCAGAAGCCCAGGGAAGCACTTAGCTCTTATGTCTTGGAATCCTTTCTCCAGGGCTTCCCCTTATTCTCTTAAGCCCTGTATAAATGGGCTTTTGAAATATAATGAAAAAAACTTGTTCCTTTAACTGCAATCTGATGGTCAAAAGACACAGATATGCTATAAAATTAGAATCACTTACTTCTTCGTAGAAGAGGGAGCATAGCTTAGAACAGGTTCCGGTATGAATCGTCTATTAATAGCTTTATGAACTTGGTTCACTTAATTAACTTCACTATATGCCTCAGCTTCCCTTTCTGCAGATAATACTAGTACCAACCATGTAGTTATTATGAGAGTTAAAAAATCAATATGCATTACACAGAACAGCATCTGGAACATATTATGCGTCGTTAGTTCTTATTCTGTGGCTGCTGATGATTCCTGTCCTGAGAATGACATGTCCTGTCATCATGTTGCTGTTGCTTTACCATTTGTCATTCACTTCACATGAGTATTTCTTTTGTTCTTCACAATCCCAATGTTAATGTCAAATGACTTGCTCAAAGTACACCATTAATGGCCACTCTGGGATCCCAAACAAGGACCTATAACTCTAAAACTAATTTTCTTTAAACTGGGGGCATAGAGCCAATTCTTAATCATTCAAAACTAAGTATGTATATGGTGGTTGTTGGTCTCTTTCAATACACCTAGTAGGAAGAGAAGGAACAGATATAACGTCATCAATTTTGTTATTTATAGCAAATAACTATTTGGAATTTTGTGGGAACAAGATAAAAAATGAACTATTAAAATCAGATTTGGAGACTATGTAAGATTCCATTACCACTGATAATTGCATTAGCTATAAATGGAATTAAATCACATTCTGGGATATACTCCCCTACCCCTTCCAGAGTGCCTTTCAATATTTTACACCATGAAGGATCTTTAGAATCATGTTTTCTCTCTAGTTTTAATTAAAAATTTCCATTTCTCCTTTCCGTTCCACTTTCCTCTTCATATCACACTAAATAATTCTTCCTTCTTGGTATTTGGCCTCTCAAATATTTGTAGATCTAGGCTAAAGAAAAGGCTGCCTGTTCCCAGAAAGTGGAGAAATGATTAAACAGCAGTCCATGCATGTGAAAGTTGGCGCAGCGCAGCCCAGTGAGAAAAGGCTGGGAGAAATGTGTGCAGCAAAAGCTGGGATGACAACAAAACCCAGCAATGACTGAGGAGTGATTATAAAGCCCCTGGCATGGCAAACCACAGGGGCTGTAGAAATAGCTGTTAAATATCATACCATAAATTTTCTTACATTCTCCATGTCTACATTTCTGAGATAAACTATTTGTAATTAATAGACATTCATCAGACTCATTCTTCCCTTCCTATTGCTCCCAAAGGGATTTGTTCTTGAACCTGAGATCCAGGCTGATCTGTGCAAAATGAAATATTAAGTATTTTAAATACATATTAAATATGTATTCAGAAGAAATGAGATCTGCTTTTCCAGTTAGTTCTCAGTGTGTGAAGCTTGTTTCCCAGAGCTGAACTGATACAAGTTCTAGGCTGTATCTGCATTTACCAAAAGACCATGTTTGTTCAAAGAAAACAAAACAAAAAAGAAATCAATTTGAATAACAATAATAACAGTGAAATAACAAGAGCAATGTCAGCAATTTGTGAAGGACTTACTACTATGTACCAGACACTACAGATGCTGTTTAATTTCATCATCAGTGTGCCCTTGGGACGTAGGTGGTATTGTCCCCAGTTACAAATTAGAAACCTTTCAACTGGAGAGGTTATATAATTCCCCCACAGTAACAGTTGATACAAGGTAGAGTCAAGATTCAACACCTGGTCTGCCCCACTCCAAGCACTTTACTCACCATACAATATTAAAGATTTCACTAAATGTCATAATTAACCAGCAGAATGACTAAATTGAACTGAATTCTCCAATAAAGCAGATAAGGAAGTTCTATGTGTGGCCACAACTCTATAGTAAAATATAAACTGTGGAAAGATAAATGTAATGTAAATTTATTCATAATGGTCAGGAAGATATGATCTTTCTTTATGAAAATATGCTTGCCCTTAATATTTAAAAGCAAACAGTAGTTCAAAGCAATACCCCATTTCAATAAGATTTTGCTTTGTAAAAATGTCCTAAACTTGTTGGTGGAGTCATAATGTACCACGAGGGAACAGATCTGTGTGAATGGTAGGATCTGAAAATCCTCTTGACATTGGAGGAATGTAAAAGGTGGTTTCATTTTACTCAGGGAAACCTCATTTTTATATTCTGCTGGATTCTAGGCATAAGACATAAGGACTCTTTATACCTAAAGGAAGAGGGAAAAAACCCAGCTTAATGAACTATCATATCCCACTGAACCAAGGAGCACATTGCATCGTAAATTAAACTGGCCACATGTGGTAGTTCCTAAGTAATTCCAGGTGCCTGACAGTTTGACCCTGGATAGAGAATGTAATTTTCAGCAAGCTGGCCTTGGAAGCCAGGGCACCCTTCAGGCTAGAATCCACCCTTCAATTTGCCTTCCCCACCTCCCCTTCAGCTCCCTCCTGCCACCAGAGTCTCTGGTTCACACTGAGGGTTATGATTAAGAGGGGGAAGGGGGGAGACTATCACTAAAATATGGTTCCAACTGCCACCTACCCCTACTTATTTTTCTAGCAAGGATGTTGTCAGCAAAGCATATTATGGCATTTTAAAGCAGCTCAGCAATCAGGTCCCATGAACTGACAAATTGTTTCCATGCACGTCCTATTTGAGTGCTTCAATGAGGCAATTGTTCTACATTTGGTCCACGATGATAGGTAACTCAGGGACACTTAAGGAAACTGCTTTCCATCCATATTGACCATGGCTTTCGAGAGCCATTAATCTTGCCAAACCTCTCTCATTTGAAGTCCATTATCTCTAAGAGAGGTTTCAGAACAAGGGGAGAATGCATTTCAGTGTGAACCATAGCCACCTCATTCCTAGCCCTTGGCCTGAAAGAAGTGCCAGGATTTAACTGATTCTAAGTGCCTGGCAGACCAGGGCAGCAATGGACTGAGCTATCCCAGCGTCTGCCCAGCCTGTGACGGTTAGTGAGTACAAAAGCTTAAGAGTACTCTTTTAGCCCAAAGATTAATAAGAAATACATTTCTTTTTGATTATTTGATGCAACCAGTTTGTTTCTTCATGAAAATCAAGGCGACAATGGGTATAGTCAAAATGATAAACTAAGTCAGGTAACCATCAAAAGCTCCTGAAATCTTTCTGTTCAGTTTGGTTTTGCAGCTATTTGTACAAGCACTCTTCCCCTCCCCACTCACTGTATGTTAAGCAACTTTTCCAAATCAATTCCCTGACCACCAAAAACTATTACCTAGAAGGACTAAGGACATGGGCTTAGGCTGAGCAACTTAAGAGGCAATTGATGCCCAAGAAATGAACAGAGAGGGAGGTCTCAAGAGATCACACCTAAGAATAGAGATGATCTGAGGAGGATCCAAAGAAAGAGGATCAACCATGAAAGATTGGGTTTATTTTTAAAGTAAAAAGGAAGGGTGAAATTCAAGTTTGGGGTTAATTGGTAGGAATGATATTGAGTTAGAATTAAATGGAGCATAATGAACTGTTTAGTTGGAGTCTTAAGAGTTATGACTGTCCTAATTAGACTAAACACCAGTGAGAAAACAACTTGTAATGGGTTCCATTTAATGTAGAACTGCAATAAAGCTTTACAATAGGGAGAGATTGAAATGAATCTGCGGTTGATGCACACACAGAAAAGGGCATAAAATAAGGTATCAAAGACAAATTATTTGAAGAGCATAAGAGGGGGATAAAGGGTGTAAGTAAATATAACATTACATGAGTGTATGATGATACCATGCCTTAAATATAACTCCTTTCATCCATACGTCATTTACAAAATGACTTGAAGTCATGTGGGAATGTGAAAAGAGCCCAGCAATTTCACCCTGCCAGCTCTGAGTCTAGAGCAAGTCACAGAAGCTAATTAGTAGTGCATAGCAATGTTTCACAGCTATTTCAGTCTGGAATGGAAGAACAATTTATCTCATTGAAAGGAGGGGGAAATTTAAGGTGAAGGCAATTGCTCAAATTGGATGTTGAGTAAACACATACGACTAACATCTGTGGGTTGAAGTAAGGCTACTGAAGTTATCTCGGCATTTTTAATGATTGGAAGAAAATGGTGCTTCAGTTGTCTGTTTTCACCATACAATCTTTTTTTTCTTCATTGAAGTATAGTCAGTTACAATGTGTCAACTTCTGGTGTACAGCACATTCACCATACAATCTTGACAACCAGTTAAACACTGAAGATACAGAAAACTGATGACAGAATGCAAGAGAATCAGGCAAGAAAGCTCAATTATAAACAGATGAAGAAAGTAAGAAAAGAGCATCACTATACAAGATGTGGTTACTTGGACATGGAAAGAGTGGAAGTGAAGGGGTAAGTGTTGAGTCGTGCAATGGGAGTGGAATGAACGGAGTGTTTTAGAAAGACAGATCGCCTATTGGAAAAGTGCGTACATCTGAAAGGGTGATGAGGTGAGAGGAAAAAGGCATGAGGCTCGACAGAGTAATTAAGACAGAGATTAAGCGAGGTGATCCTCCCTTAATGAAAGACAGCATCAGAGAGTAAAGGTGAGTAACAGGACTTCAAGGAGTGGCTGGAAGGCAAGGGGAGAGGTCGGGCAGTGTCAGGACTCACCAGCTCCGTCGGCAGTGACGATGGCTTCGGGCGAGATGCACACGCCCCGGTCGTAAACCGGCAGCTCCTCGCAGGCCAGGCTCTCCGGCCAAGAGTGGCGGTACTTGATGAGGATGGGCTCACAGCCCTGCCGGGCCCGCTCGCACACAGACTTGCAGGGCTTGATAGGCTCGTGCTGGAAGTCAATGGTGCAGATGGGCGCGTACATGGCACAGAGGAAGAAGAGCAGATCTGGGCTGCACTGGGTGCCCAGCAGACCTTCGAACTGCTCGATGGCCAGGATGGCGTTGGCCTGGGTGCTGTGGTGCAGGTGGTTGGGCATCTTGGTCATGTTCCAGGGCAGGGACTTGCACAGGGGGATGCGGACGGGCTCACAGGCTGCCGCCCGGGCTCCGGGCACGCGGAGCAGGCAGAGCGCAGCCAAGGCGAGCAGCCCAGCCCGCGGCAGCAGCATCGCTCCCAGGCTGCCGCAGGCCATGATCCCGGCAGGATGGGGCAGGGCGCAGCAGTGCCGAGGACGCCGAGAGGCTCGCTCCTCCGTCTCCTCCTCTCCCCTGGAAACAGACACAATGATCTAGGAGCTTCTCCTCCCCCGGCAATCTCACAGCTTCCTTGGATCAAATTCCCCCAATGGGGTCCCACGAGCTTCGCCGAGCTCCAGCCGCCGCCGCCCCTGCCGCTCCTGCCGCTCCTGCCGCTCTGGCTGCTCTTCCCTACGTCTAAGCCTTCTGGGGCCGCAGCATCTATTTATTCCTCGCTCTCTCTAGCAGAAGCACCAGGCTTCTCAGATGAACCAGATGAGAGGAAAACAAGAGGAAGGGAGGGAGACATAAAAACAAAAGTAGAATTCAGCTGAGGTAGTTGGAGCTCTGGGGTGTCACGTCCCCTGGGTTACAAAAAGGTGCTAAAAGAAAAGCATGAAATACTCCCAAGTGAGGAGGACGCTGAGGGGGTGGAGGGCGGGGGTGGGTAGGGGGGACGAGGGAGGATCAGAGGGAAAAGACTTCTAATGGGGGAGGAGGGTGCAGTAAGAGTTTGCAAGTCTTGTAGGCTGAGCAAAAAATCCAGTTTTTGGTGTGAGCTGCGGCTGCTGCCGCGCCCGCCGCTAGCAGGAGGGACCGGCAGGAGGAGCCTCGACGGGAGGTCTGCGCTGCTCTTCACTTTCCTACCTCCGGGCCCCAGGCAGCTCCGCCCCCGCGCAGTCCCAGCCCTCCAGGGCCAGCTCCTTTTCCCAGGAAGGCAGCTGGGGATCCTGACTGAGAAGGTCTGTGGGTTGGAGGCGGAGGAGAGGGAAGCCTGGAGAAGCAGTGAGGATGCGATTACCCAAGAAAGAGCCGACTCGAGACGAGCACCTCCTCCCCACCCCCAACACAGGGGGCGCACCCCCCGACCCTGCTCCAAAGGAGAAGCCCTAGCCCCTCACCGAAGAGCCCACACCAACCTCGACGACGGAGTGTCCCCTGTTCCCCACCTGGGAATCCGCCTGAGCCCCTCACTCCCTGGAGATGTTTCCTTTAAGCAAAATACAGCTTCACCTCTGTGATCACCAGCTCTGCAATCAGGCCTGAGGGGGAAAGACTTAAGCAACGTCACTTAAAATGTACAAGTTGCAGAAAACTCACGCCCTGCAGCGATGGTGGAGCCTTATCAAACCAGAGCTCCAGACTACAGAGGTCTGCATTTTGAATAAGTGGTGGGGGGAGGGGGGGAGGAATCACCTTTCGTAAAAAGAGCAGAAACCCTGTACATAATTACAAATAAGACACCAGAAGCCAGACGCGTGGTTTGTTTGTTTGTTTACCTTTAATTTTTTTCCTTTGTCCTTAGAACTTTAGAGCTTTGCTTTTTAAGCTTCAAAGTGAAAACGAACTGCTTTTAAGCACTTGGGCTTTTTTTTCTTCTTCTTCTTCTGACTTAACTCACTAAAATAAAGTGGCACTTATTTAACTCTCCCCACCAATAATTTCACCTAGCACTTGAGAGAAATGTGTAGGGAAATTACACCATACTGGTAATAATAATGATGATAATGATAACAAATGAATTCAACCTAGAAAAGAAAATGGAAAACAGATCCCCTCCCGGTCGGCTCCTTCCGCTAATGAGCTGCCTCTTTCCCTCCCTCTCCCCCTTCCTCCCTTTTCAGGGCACATTGTAAATGGAATGACCTGCAGAGGACCTCCTACCCTGCCCTTTCAATGGGAAATCACTGAGCAAAGGGATTGCCGAATGTCAGAAAACACAGCCTTCATTGAGAAGAGAAGGAAACAAACCCTAAAACAAAACAGGAAGTCACCTTTGCTCTGCAACACTGAAATATTTGGCTGCTTTAATCTAGCCATTTTTCATTGTCAATAGTAAGCAGAGGAAAAGGGCTTCCACTTTAGTTAGAGCACCCGGTGAGATGGTTTCCATTCCCCACCACTGACTTGACAGCACTTAGAAAATGTCAGTGCTAACTTGAGTTGATGGAATTTTATCTCTAAAATGACCATAAACGGCCGTTTGTGACTGCAGTAAATTTTTTCAGAAGGAAGTTTGTTCCACTTAGGAGAAAAACAACAACAGATGGCAGATAGGGAGTCATTTAAGTGAGAATATAAACTGTTCTACAAGTATTGGGTGTCACTTAAAAAAAGAAAACCAAAAATTACATAAATGAATTAGATGAAAAATGATTTAGCAAGTAAAATTTAGGAGAAAAAACAAATTTAATAGCAGCCAATATTAGGGGGCTCATAAAGAAAATGTAGGTGAGATTTTCAATAAATTAGAGGTGAGGAGTAGATATCATAGATTGTTTGAGAAATATATTTTCCTGTTCACCTTAAATCTTAACAGTAGGAGAAAAAAAAAGAGCCAGTTGTTGTAATGGTTCCAGTATCCGAAATAAAGTGTGTTTTCCTTCCCCTGCACAAAAATCAAACATTACTTTTATCTCACATCTCCTCACAACTTTTCTCTAATCCAGATTTGTCTTTTTCAAAACCCCAAACAAATTTCACTGCCTCCCAGAAGCCTGGTTCTGTTCATTTTTCTAGTTAGTTCCTATTGAACCTTGTTCATTTTTGCAAATTATTCTTTAGCACTTGCCAATTTATGCTTCAAAAAATTTTCTTCATTTCATTTGAGTGTGCTCTGTGTTCCTGAATAGTGTGTATGATTTTTTTTAAAGAAGAGAATTCATCTCCTATTTCTTTTGAAGCCATCACTTGAGAAATGTTGACTGATGGAACTTGGAATGCAATGTTTTAAGTATTAAAATATTCATGTCTTAGAGAGAAGTAAAATACAAATTGAGTAAATTATGATAGCCAAGTTTGAAAAGTAGGCTATTTAATCATGAAGGTAACACGAATGAGGTATGGCATAGTTTCCACTAGTGGATGAGTTATACTCCCCAAACTGAGTGCTTTCAGACAAGGCCCACTTTAGAGAAAATCAAGGGAAGGCTGAAACCTGGTGCCCCCAAGGAAATAGGTCGTAGGTCATTTGTTTCTCTTAACGTTCTATTTTACACAATTTCATTTAATCAGCCTTTGACAAAACACTGATCTTTGTGTAGAGCTGCGTCTGGGCCACATGAAAGACATCTGACTGCTTTAGACATTTCCCCCTATCTGGTGAAGAAATTTCGAAGTAGATAATCTGTAGGTAACACACAAGGGGTTGGAGAATTGAAATTTTTAAATGATACTTTGATGGGCATAGCTATAGTGATCTTTCAGAGCTCACATTTTAGAACTAAGGATGAAAGTCAAAGAGTCTTATGCAGTTGATTTTATATTTGAGAAAGTTATCAACGTGGCAAATGCAAACATTACTTTGCTGAAAAAAACCTTATGAAAACCAGATTCCCAGAATTTGAAGGGCTCCCCAAGGCTTATCCAGTGGGTTTCTTCCAGGGATGAAGGCACTTCAGAGGAACCACGTGGCACGTGGCTCTCCGGGAGCTGCAGCATAGCATCCCCCTAGCACCTGGTTGAGACTATGGGTCGGTTTTGAGATCAACAGCTGCTTAGGAACTACACCCAGATCCAATCACAGCCACTCAGTCTTCTTAGTGCCCCATGACACCAAGGTCAGTGGCATTCCATTTAACTTCCTGACAAGGGTTCCTGTGAAGATACCAAAAAAAAGATCTTGCATATGAAAATGAATATATATATGTGTGTGTGTGTATAACTGCATCACTATGCTGTACACCAGAAATTAACACAGCATTGTAAATACTGTCTATACTTCAATAAAAAAATTAAATTAAAAAAATGAGATATGAGAAGAATTTGGTCAAGTATCAGATGTAAAAACCCATGCTTAAATCTGTGTCTTTGTGTTTTTCAAAAGAAAAAATTGAAGTGTCAACTATGTGTGGTGATCTGTGGTTGGTGCTACCTGAGAATACAAAGATGAGGCAAACATGATCACTTCCTCCAGAAGCTTAAATCTGATCTTTACATAAAAGCACAATATCCACACATATAATTTTAAAACAAAATGATTAAAATAAAGGGAAAAAAAGATCTTGCTAGAGGTTACCACTGTGAATTATCCGTATTTCCAAAATTTAAGTTTGATCGCAATATCTTGTTTTGTCTATAATTTAAATTTTAACATAATAATTAACATTATTTTTCATCTGTTTACATATACTTTAAACTTACCCCAGGTTTGTGTTTGTAATACGATCCACATCTGTCCTGTAGGGAAATGTGCAGGGCTGGCGTGGGAAATAATTAATAACTAGGGCAGCTCAGACACTGACCAGTCAGAGTGACTGCAGACAGTCTCGTGCTGTACCAGCTGAGCATCAGCCCTAGTACCCGGGGAGCAGGAGAACCGTGTCTATTGGGCACCTACTGTGTGTGAGGCACACAAACCACACCACACTTTGCAGGAGGTATTAGTTCCAAAGATGAAAAAACTGAGGCTCAGAGGAATGAAGTCATTCCCCAAAGTTCTCACAGCTGGCTAAGGGCCTGTCAGAAGTAGGACCTGAATTCATGCTCTTTTCACGATTCCAACAATCGTTTCTTCTTGGGCGGAAAGGAGCTGGGAACGTGAAAGATGAGGCTCTCTGTAAGCCTGGGTCTCCTCCGTCTGAACTCAGCCACACTGCTTGTCAGCCTCTGGCTCTGCTGCCCAGGAACAGAATGCAAAGCCTTACACTCCAGGCTGGGAGACCTTCCTGATTCATGGCCTCCACCCGAGCTGTTCTGCACACCTAGTAATTCTTCAAGTCCTGCTTTAGGAAGATCTCACCTTTCCAATCTCTAAGCAATGCAGTAAAAGCTTCCCACCTGTTAGCTACATCAACATTAGAGCAGTGGTTCTCAAGTCGTAATGTGCAGCAGAATCCCCTGCAGGGCTTCTGAAAACACAGACTGTTGGGCCCCACCCAGTGTTTCTAATATCGTGGGTCTAGGGTAGGGCATGGGAATTTGCATTTCTAATAAGTTCCCAAGTGATGCTGATCCTGTGGTCCTGGGACACTTTGAGTACCCCTGTTTTGAACTAGATTCTAAGCTCTGATTTGCCTGTAGTAAATACTCTCTACTCTCTACATATTATAAAGATTTTTTTTTAATCTGGTTATTTTCTCTCACAAGGAACTTAGAAACAAAAATGTCAGTAAGTCAGCCTAACAGCTAAGCAACACTCTGAAGGGGGAGAAGGGGGAGGGAAGGAGGAAGAGAGGACCAGATGCCTCTCCTTGTCATTCAAAGGCCATCCTCAGAGCCTCAGTGAGGCTGACAGTAAAATCAGTAAAATCATAAAGGAAGATAGCACCACTCCACCCTCCTTTCAACAAAAGAACAACAGATGGAGCTTCAAAGAAGTTCCAGAAGGAACCGTAGTATCTTAGCAAGGGAATGAACCTCAACAGTATAGCCCACCCACCTGTCCCCCTCCCTAATCTTCCAGCCCACCATATCTTTTTTTCCTATGTATTTTATTTTATTTTTTAAACAACTTTTATTGAACTATAGTCATTTTACAATGTTGTGTCAAATTCCAGTGTAGAGCACAATTTTTCAGTTATACATGAACATACATATATTTATTGTCACTTTTTTTTTTTTTGCTGTGAGCTACCACAAGATCTTGTATATATTTCCCTGTGCTATACAGTATAATCTTGTTTATCTATTCTACATATGCCTGTCAGTATCTACAAATTTTGAACTCCCAACCTGTCCTTTCCCACCCCCTTCCCCCTTGGCAACCACAAGTTTGTATTCTATGTCTATGTTTCTGTTTTGTATGTATGTTCTTTTTCTTTTAGATTCCATATATGAGTGATCTCATATGGTATTTTTCTTTCTCTTTCTGGCTTCACTTAGAATGAAATTCTCCAGGAACATCCATGTTGCTGCAAATGGCGTTATGTTGTCATTTTTATGGCTGAATAGTATTCCATTGTATAAATATACCACCTCTTCTTTATCCAGTCATCTGTTGATGGACATTTAGGCTGTCTCCATGTCTTGGCTATTGTAAATAGTGCTGCTGTGAACATTGGGGTCCAGGTGTCTTTTTGAAGTAGGGTTCCTTCTGGATATATGCCCAGGAGTGGGATGACTGGGTCATATAGTAAGTCTATTCCTAGTCTTTTGAGGAATCTCCATACTGTTTTCCACAGTGGCTGCACCAACCTGCATTCCCACCAGCAGTGTAGGATGGTTCTCTTTTCTGCACAGCCTCTCCAGCATTTGTCATTTGTGGACTTTTGAATGATGGCCATTCTGACTGGTGTGAGGTGATACCTCATTGTAGTTTTGATTTGGTCAACTAATCTTCAACAAAGGAGGCAAGAATATACAATGGAATAAAGACAGCCTCTTCAGCAAATGGTGTTGGGAAAACTGGACAACAGCATGTAAATCAATGAAGCTAGAACACTCCCTTACACCATATACAAAAATAACTCAAAATGGATCAAAGACTTAAACATAAGACAAGATACAATAAACCTCCTAGAAGAAAATATAGGCAAAACATTATCTCACATACATCTCAAAAATGTTCTCCTAGGGCAGTCTATGCAAGCAATAGAAATAAAAGCAAGAATAAACAAATGGGACCTAATTAAACTTACAAGCTTCTGCACAGCAAAGGAAACCATAAGTAAAACAAGAAGACAACCTACGGAATGGGAGAAAATTTTTGCAAATGAAACCGACAGAGGCTTGATCTCCATAATGTATAAGCAGCTCATATGACTTAATAAGAAAAAAACAAACAACCTAATCCAAAAATGGGCAGAAGACCTAAACAAGCAATTCTCCAAGGAAGAAATACAAATGATCAATAGGTACATGAAAAAATGCTCAATATCACTAATTATCAGAGAAATGCAAATCACCATATCTTTATTTGAAGAGAAAACTCAGAGATAAAATCACTTATGTAAAGTCATGAAGTCTGTTAATGGCAGTTAAAGGTACCCAGTTCAATGTTCTATTTACAACATTATTCTTCTCTGTTGAAAGTGTGTGTTTTTCATCCATTTGGAAACACCCAGTGCCTATATAAAGTATATATGATAATTAAACATAATGGTATTTAATTTTCACAATCTCTTAAAATCTTCCAAACCTTCCAAACAGGTCAATAGGATATGGGAATCCAGAGGGAAGATTTAGGACACATCCAAGAACATCTCACCCTGTGGCACTCCCTACATCTGATGTCAGTTGACACACAGATGATCCTGGATTTATTTCCAATCTGCCTTTGACAAGATTTAATTGCAGATGATTTCTAGAATACCCTTTCTATCATCTTACTCTAGAATAGACCTACAGTTTGCTACAACTTTCATCTTATATCTGCAGAAGTCTTGATTTACCCCTCAGTTCCCCCTCTTATGGTGACAGAGGGGAAGTCAAATGGCACACGGGTCATTCCAACATGGGCTTTAGGCCTGAGATATGATGTAAACAACTGAGCAGTTGACTGTGACCATCAAGGCCAAATTAGAAAATGGCCTTAAAATGATTCCCACAAGGTTAAAAAGCCTGCAAAACAAAACAAAACAAAACGAAAACAGTAAGAAGCAATAACCCAGCTAGTTCTCTGTCATCTGTGATTTGTTAAATGTGAGTCATACATAGCATGTTTAACCTGGAAGATGAATCATATATATGAATATATAAATAATGAGACCGTGAATCTGCCGACTTAGAAACCATATCAATTACTAAAGCCAATGAATTTTTAAGTCAGTTTTTTTTTCAGTTTTGAAGACAAAATTCTCATCAGAATATCAGAAATAGGTATTGAAAGATTTCTATGTTCAAAAGGAGATACTTTAAAATAAACTAGCCAATGTCAAGGTCCTAAATCTTAACATGGATTCTCCTAGTGCTAGCAGAACCTCTCCTGGGACGAGGCTTATTCCTGTGTATCACCCATCAACTAATTTGTCCCATGTGGGAATCCTGACCTGCTGAATTTCTTACTAACCCAAAATATGAATCATTCTGTGCAGTTTTCCTCCATAATCCTTTCTAACTGAGGCCTTTGACCCTCAAGTTGGCCCTCAGCTGTCTTTCTCTTCCCATCATCACCTCTGAGAGTCAGTAACTCCACCTCTGGCTAATACTCTTTCCATCTTTCTCTCTGTTCTTCCATCATAAAGGACTGAATCATCACAGTGCAGCTTGGACCAGAATTTTGCAACCACCCAATGCTAACAACTTTAGTAACTCAATAGTTGAGTTAGTAGTTAGAGAATTTCCTAATTACATCTCTCCAAAGGTAAATGCAGACAATTTGCCTCTTTCTTGAGATACATTTAATTACCTTTCACAGACACAAGATATTGCTTCTTAGAATGTAGCAACAAGAGGAAGCAAATGCATTTGTTGCTTCCTTCTTCCTCTGAATTTTGTTTTGCTATTATCTGTCTGGAATCTGTCCCTGAGATATCCATACCCCTCCAAGGACTTTCCCTTACTCAAACTTTGGCTCCTTTTTTCATGTGTTTACTCACTAAGTTGGAAGCAGAATGAGTTGGAATTCAGTCAGCACCAGAGAGTGGTGTTTTGAATTTTGTAGACTATATATAATAATAACAAATATTTATATAGCATTCACAGTGATTTACTATGTGGTTTATGTATTTACTAGAAAAGCACCTAATTCATTTAATCATCACAACAACTAACATGATAACATTATTATTCTCATTTATGAGTGAGGAAGCTGAGCCATAGAATAAATAAATACTTTTCCCAAGATCCCACGACTTAGTAAGAGGTCATGGCAGGATTCAGATCCAGACAATCCAGCTGTAAGGCCCGTGCTCTTCCTCTTGACACTACATTGACTCCACATGGAAACTTACTCCTCCAATCTTGGTACAGTGCCCATTAGGAACAGTTTGTTGTGCTGTGATATAAATACTCTACCTACTAAATTGCATTCCAGTCCCTCAGATTTTTTTTAATAGCATCTGTATTGAGATATAATTTTCATAAGTTATATAATGTTCACTCTTCTAAAGTATACAAATCCAGTGATTCTTCAATTTTCCAGAGTTGAGCAACCATCATCACCAATTTTAGAACATTTTCATCACCCTCAAAAAGAAACCCGTACCAATTAGTGGTCACTCCCCACCCCCTCCCAATCCCTTCAGTCCCAGACAACCAGTAGTCTATTTTCTGTCTTTATAGATTTGCCTATTCTGGACACACATATACATTTTCATATAAATGGAATCATACACTATGTGGTCTTTGCGACTGGCTTCTTTCACCTTTCATAATGATTTTAGGCTCTAATGTTGTATAATGTATCAGTACTTCACTTCTTTTTATTGCTGAATAATATTCCATTTTATGGATATACCACATTTTGTTTATCCATTTATTGGTTGATGGACGTTTCAGAAGTTTCAGCTTTTTGGCTATTATAAATAATGTTGCTATGACCATTTCTATACAAGTTTTTGTGTGAACATATATTTTCATTTCTTTTGGGTATATATCTAGGCATGTACTTGCTCAGTCATATGGTAACTCTATGTTTAAAATTTTAAGGAACTGCCAAACTGTTCAAAGTGGCTGCACCATCTTATATTACTGCCAGCAACATATAAGGGTTCCAATTTCTCCACATCCTCCCCAACACTTAATATAGTGTTTTAATGTTTTTGACTATGATGATGGTGATTAACACAATGACAACATAGCTATCAAGGTCTAGAATATTGGGTCTAATATAATCAAAGTGAACTGGATACAGAGAAAACAATTGAACTTCTTTTGTCAGGGGTGGGGTGAGGGGGTGGAATATAATCTCTGAAGAATGTTTAAAAGAATGTTGTTATCCTGGAAAAGATAATTCATCCATTCATCCATTGAAGACTTCTTGCTACCTTCTAAGTGCCAATTTCAGGTTGTAGAGATAACGCAATAAGCAAAGCAAAGTCTGGGCCATCACAAAACTTACCTTGTTATAAGTTTTCTCTACAGATATGGAAAGAACTATATAATGGTTGGTCCTGTATCTTAACTGAAGAAAGACTGAGTGATAGCTGTTACAGAAAAGAAGATTTACACTAGATCTGAAGAATGTTCTAGGTTGAGGTTGATAAAGTCCTGAAATTGGTCCCTTAAAAATTAAATTTTTGTAGAGAGAGAGAGAACACCTTTGTCTTCCAAGGGTTTAGATGACACCCTCCTACAAGCAAGGCCACAAACATCACTGTTTTCTTCAGACGGGCCCTAAACTTAATGTGGAAGGAGGCGGCCCTGGAAGGCGAGGCTTTGAAAGAACTGGCAGGTGGAAAACGATTAGCTTGGCATTTTTGATGGTACCTTTATACTACTCTTGAAAAATTGCTTACATTTCCCTGACATATTTTCAGGTTGGTATGTATTTATTTAGTCACTTTTCATATAAGAGCCCAAGTATATACATTCAGTGTGTATGTGCAGGTGACATATTTAATATTTCATTTCACCAAGTTATAGATCCTTCTATTTTTGCTCCTTTTCCGACATCATCCATGGACATGTTTTTTGCAGGAGAATTGCATTTCCTCTTCCAGGTATAAAAAATGTTAACTAGAAGTATCTGTAAGGCCATAATTGCCAGGTTGGTGCAAGCTGCAAGGAGCTTTCTGTCACACTGCACCACATCAGCCGCTCATTGGAAGCTGCCCAGTGTTAAAAATATCATTTATGGTGAAGGATTAGGTGGGGAGCTTTGCAGTGCTTTACATCTGCTACGCATTTTGTTTTAGAGCTCGTTTTTCTCTGAAGAATGTGGTCAAGGCGAAGATTTTCCCTAAAGTATTTAAGGAGAACCAAGTAGAAAACCATAAAATTGTAACACTCGATTCACAGTAAGACTATGACTAAGGCAATCAAGAAACTACTTTACATACAAAAGAGTTCAATCACATTTAGAAAAAAAAAATTATCCAAATATACAGCCAGTCCATTGCTTCCATCTAGCTATTGCTGCCTCTAGGGAAACACAAATTTCTAGGTTCTCTTTATGAATGAACTTATTCTATATTTTTAACAGATGAAAGGTATTCACACAGTCCATGTTTTCAATCTTAGACAAACTTCCATTTTCTTTCCTGACTCTACAGAATTAATATTTCATATATAGATCTCAAAATATACAAAGTGAATGTTTTCATTATTGTATTTGTAAATGGGTGTAACAAATAGTACTGTTATATCCCTAAGGCCACGCTATATGCTTGAAATAAAGTATTAGGACCAAATGCAGAGAAAAATGTCTGAGAGCTGCCCGTGATCAATACAGCATGAGTCCCCCTCCCCAACCTTGGGCAGGGAGGGAGAACAAAGGAAAGAACTAAACAGGTGCAGCAAAAACAGGTTGGAAGGATACTAGGGATGAACTTAACGCCAGTGGGGGAACAAGAAGATATTTCCACAGAGGGGAGGAGATGTCCACACTTGCCCAGGACTAAAAACATGGGAGGAACCCGGCTGGAAGAGCGACTTTTCTGGCCTGTGAAGTTGCGGACAGAGAGCTTCTGGGCTTTTCCCTCTCCTTTGGAGATCTGCAGGCCCTCTCTGGTGCCTGCTGTGGTCACTTCTAAGGTGGCACAGCTGCTGCCAGGAGGGCCTCCAATGGTCCAGCATTCTTGTGACTGGGCACTCAATTCTTACTGGTCCTGGAGTCAAAATCTAGCAAGCCCGATGAGCCATGTATCTAAAGCCACACTCTCCAGTCCACTTTGCTGGTCATCACATCCATCAGTTTATCTGCCATAACTTTCTTTCCAATTGAAATCCTATTTGGATTAGTAAGAGAGGTGTTTGTTTACTGAACCCTTTCAAGACTTACCAGGAGTCTAATTCCATCCCACTGGCCTCAGGGATGACTGTGTCTTGGGGTCTAGTTTCCCTGTGATAGGGGATAGCAAGGGGACCTCTGTGCGGTGCCTCCACAAGACATCACCATGAAGGATATAATTCCGAAAAGTGATGTGATGCCAAAGTACTGCTCATATTAATAATGTTGCTTATTTTTATACATACAATTACAGAGACCAACTAGGTCACAGATGATAAGTATAAAGTACCACTTACCAGGACTTCAACTCTCACCATTTTAATTTTTCTCATGTGTGCCACGACCCCCAACCAATTTTCCTCTCCTATTGCCTGCTCTTTGCCTATCTATAAACAGACATGCCCCGGGGATTACGTGCTACAGAAACATAAGCTGGAACAGATGGTGTGCTGAATAACCCCTCTCCACCCCGCCCCGAGGAAACCCAGGACTGAAGGTGCTTTTGACATACTGTATGTTTTCATAAGGCCAAAATTGTGTCACACCTTTTTATAACATGAGCACTATTCAGGAATCCGATCTGTACTGTGGCTAAACCCATAAAATAATGTAAGATTCTAGGGTAAGAGCCATGAAAACCACTGAGCTTCTGTGTAAATCTGCTTGTAATTCAACAAATATCCCACCAGGTTTATCATTTACTGTCACCAAGACTCTCCAGCTTCTTTTATTCGCAACTCCCCACAGATAAAAGTAATGAATTCCAAACATGTTCACAGGGGTCTGTGAACCAAGACTCAACCTAAGACATAATGGCTGCAAAATATTCATGCCTAGGGGGGTGGTAACAGTTCCTATATGTTTTCATTATCAATTCATTTATAAATTGTTTATAAAAAATGCTCATCTGTTGAATCCTTAACTAATCTCTCCCAATTTCTTTTTTTTTTTTTTAAAGAATGTCCACACATAGATACTTATTTACTAGATGACAATAGCATGCAATTCCAAAGGGAGTGGTAGGTAGTGCTAAGACATTTCAACATCCTTTACAGTTTGGAAGGATTCCTTGTCTAATTATTCCTATTAGACTGACAGGTTGTGTGTGTCCTTTCAAGTGTCTCGGGTAACCACTACAGAAACAGCAATAGAGCATATACCTTTCAAAACAAGAAAAGGAACATGCAAGAGGAGAAGAGATGAAAATGAAACTAAAAACTTCAAAAGGGGTCTCTGTACTGGAGAGCAGACATGGACTGAGAGTACTTAACACTTGTACACATTCCAGAGGGTGCATAACTCCTCCACCTTGTGACCTTCAAACCCCACTTTCTCCCCTAACCCAAGGTTCTTCTCTCTCCCCTCTACCTCTCCTTCACCCCCTTTCGTTCTCTCATTATCCATACACATATACACTTATATGTGCATACTTAATTCTTTCTATGTTCTCTACTTATTTTTAGATCAATTTTACACCTACATTTTCAGGCCTTATATTGAATCTACATATTAATAAACAAATTCCACTAATTAAGAACAAAAAGCCAGGTTGAATATAATTGGATTTTGATTTATTTGGTTGCTTGGTAGTGGTGTTAGGGCTTTTTGTACCTATTTTTCAGTGATAAACCGACTCTTAAATTTATGTAGCTTAACTCATTCTATTAGATCCAAAGTGTATGTTAATTAATTGTTTCACTGATAATGATAAATATCTTCTAATGATAATTTAGGAGAGAAAGAGAAAGGAGAAAAAAAACCAAAACAGGTCATTGAGACATGCAGAGAAACCATCCACGGCTGGGAATCAGTTGCACCAGCAGAGAAAGGGTAAGAACCTTCCCAGCCAATTTCATCAGCCCTTTATCAACACCACCTCTTTCCCTCTTCCCAGCCCTGATGAGATGGCTCTGAATTGACAAGCGAAGCACCATAAAGTTAGAATTAGATTCAGTGTCTCATTATCATGGCCTCTAGAAAAGACAAGACAGTATCTAATTGTGAGTAACAGACTAAAGCTAAGAGCTGCCCAGAGCCTTTTTCTGCACTGCAGACGATAAGAAAGGACAGGAGGCATTGACATTGGATTAAACATGAACAAAGTGCAACTCTTTAGAAAGGCATTCTATTCTATTTTAAAGAATAGGATTTTCAATGTGCAATTGATAGAGCTCTTCAAACCAGCAATAAATTTTAAATCTATTTGATTTAAAGTAAACTAATTAGAAAAACTTGAGTTAGACTTTCCATTACAGTTTGATTAATATGCCTATCTAAAATTGAAGCTTCTATAATAACTTATTCACATTAAATATTTTCCAGAAACCATGCAATGTTACATTGGCTTGCAAATTCTCCTAGGCTGCCATTTTGTTTCAAGATGGCATCCTGCGCCACAAATTTAACTTACTGTGTGTATTTAATGCTCTACAGTAGATGCATATTAGTAGTCTTTTCCAGACAAACATGAACTAACAAATGGCTAAGCTTAAACAAAACCTTACTGCTACCTGTATCCAGAGGGAACTCTAATTCAAAAAGAAACATTCACCCCCAGTATTCATAGCAGTACTGTTTACAATAGCCAAGACAAGGAAACAATCAAATGTCCATCGACAGATGACTGGATAAAGAAGTTGTGGTATATTTATACAATGGAATACTGCTCAGCCATAAAAGAGAATAAAATAGTGCCATTTGCAGCAACATGGATGGACCTAATGATCATCATTCTAAGTGAATTAAGCCAGAAACAGAAAGAAAAATGCCATATGATATGACTTATATGTAGAATCTAATAAATAAATAAATAAATAAATAAATAAATAAATAAATAAATAAAGACACAAATGAATTTATTTACAAAACAGAAATGGACTCACAGGCATAGAAAACAAAAGGGAGTGGAAAGGGATAAAACAAGAGTTTGAGACTTGCAGATACTAACTACTATCTATAAAATAGATAAACAAGTTTATACTGCATAGCCCAGGGAACTATATACTATGCCCTGTAATAGCTATAAATGAAAAAGAACATGAAAAGGAATATATACATATGTATAACAGAAAAATGCTGTACACCAGAAATTGATGCAACATTGTAAACTGACTATATTTTAACAAAATAAAATAAGACATCATTTCTACCGATTAAAGATTCCTTAGTGTAATGTTTTGAAAATGTTCTAGAAATCTCAATTGAAAAAAAAAAAAAGGAAGAGGTTTTTGCCGAAATGTGTCACATTTACCTAGTCCTAAATGGACAATATAGGAGTTATGGCCCTAAGTGTTAAGAAAACAAACAAAAAACATAAACTTTGCCAAAAGCTCTGAGGCTCATTTATTCTCTTTTGGCTTTGTTGGGTGGCAAAGATGTGAAGTGAACACTGTAATTTATGAAATGGTCACAGTGTTTATCCTTTTTTATTAGAGCAATTACAGCACTTAAAATACATTCTGAAGTTCACTGTGGTCTTTCCAAAAGAAGGCTTTCAGAAGAAAATCTGACGTTGTTAATCATGGAATCAAAATGCTTTGACCAGAAAAGTCTTGAAACCACCTATCCCCCCAAATACATGCCTTGTGCCTCTTTCCCACTCAGCGGGAAACACCCCTTGTTATTGGAATAAAATTGTAAAACGAAATGACTTTAGCATGAGGCTGTTCGGTGGCCATTGCCTTTTAGGGTGAGCACAGGGACTCCTTCAGCCCTGTGACTGACAGTAACAAAAAGAACAGTTTGGGTTTATTCAACAAAATGGTCATGACCTTCTCCTTCGAGGCACATAGGTGCAGGGAGTAGCTGAATTAAACTGAACCCCTGATTTAAAGTTACGAAGAGTGGAGGTGATGGGGCTCATACTCAAGTGAGTTTTTCCCTGCCAGAAAGTATTCTAACCATAACAGAACATGGTGTGAGCACGAGGCAGGGAATTACACTCCATCGATCGTGTGTCCCCAGCACGGCAGCCTGCATAGTAGTTGTTCGATAAATGTAGACTGTGAGAGTGAGTAAGTAAAAATAAAGAAAGAAAGAAAATGTGTCATTTTTGTCTAGTATAGGAACTTTTATTCTTCAAAACTAGTTTTGATATTTAAAATCATCATAGTGGGGAGAGTATAGCTCAAGTGGTAGAGTGCATGCTTGTACATGCATGAGGTCCTGGGTTCAATCCCTAGTACCTCCTCTAAAAATAAGTAATAAACCGAATTACCTCCCTCCACCCGCAAAACAAAAACAAAAACAAAAACAAAGAGAGGGAGGGTATAGCTCAAGTAGTAGAGCACATGCTTATCACACACTAGGTCCTGGGCTCAATCCTCAGGACCTCCTCTAAAAATAAATAAATAAATAAACCTAATTGTCTCTCCCCACACACAAAAAATTCTTTTTAAATCATGTTTTTTAAGTTTCAGGACACTGTTTCCTAGTGAGGTTAAATCTAATTAAATCTAACACTAGTGAGGGTGAAGGCAAGGAAGAAAGCAGTCCTTGGACAGTCCCTGTGCCCCTCGTGTCCTGAGCTTTAGGGTGGACCCGGAAGGTCAGTGTCTCTGCTCCGCCTCCATGTCCCCGTGTTCAGCCTTCCCCAAACTCATGCCTCTTCAAAGCGGCATAAGAAGTGGGCTGGAGCTGAGACTTACCCTCTGAAGGTTTCCTCAAAACCCTTTGGAACTTGACCTAGGATAGCCAGACCCCGACATTCTTCTACCATTCAGGCCACGCTCCCAACTCCAGCCACCACCACCCACCAAGGCTCCCTTGATCCTGGTCTCTTCAGGCCCCCAACAATGACCTTATCCCACTCCTCCCTCCAAGCCAACACACAGCTGTTTCTCAATACACTCTCTGCTCCAGGCAGGCTGTTGGATAAACACGACCTTCACAAACTCTTCTCCAGCCATGGCAGCCTGCAGTGACTACAGTGATTCACGACTATATCACGTAATCAGGTTACCCCTTGCTATAGCCACATGTACCAGTTTGTGATGCTTCAAAGTTGAGGGCCATATTGTAACTCTTTGTGTGCCCCACTGCAGCTCGCAGTGTGCTGTTCTCATAGTAGAAGATAAGCTTTTGTAATCTAAATGAGAACAGCTTCTCTTTCTATTCGCTTCTTTATTTGAGGCATGTTAATCCAGAGCTAAGCCCTTTCTGGACCAACACGTGATAGTAGTACAATAAGAGGTGTCCCTCACTGTGTGAAAGTCAGATAAGGATTTTCTCCACCCAGCAAATTTATCACTCCTGGATATGCAGAGGTGAGATGCAAACTTGCTCTGCAAAGCACTGTTATGGTAGAACCAGTTCACATCACCAACATGTAACAGTTATGTAGTCATGGAAGTGATGATGGTGGTGCTGGTGCTGGTAGCAACAGACTATTTGGATACCTAGGAGAGTCCTGGTATGTTTTCTACTTAAAAGGTGATCCTTGAAATCCTCATTTCCTAACATTGGGAGGGCTCAGTCCTTGATCCTCTTCTTTCCTCTGTAGTCACTGCCTTGGGCATCTCTTCTAATCTCACCACGTTTTTTGTTTTTTTTTTTTTTAATGGAGGTACTGGGGATTTAGCCCAGGACCTCGTGCATGCTAAGTGTGCACTCGACCGCTGAACTATACCCTCCTCCAATCTCACAATTTTTATGCTCTATCTAGAAACTGATGACTACCAGATTTAGCTCTCTTAGCTCAGACTTTGGCCCTGAAATGTACTCAGCTTCCTACTCAACATTTCCACTTGGCTGTCTAATAAACACCTCAAATTTAGCATACCCCGAATTGTGCTCCTGATCTTTCACCACCACCATGTCAAAAAAAGAAAAGAAAAGAATAAAATGTTTAAAACCTGGCTTACTTGCAATCTTGCAAATCTCAGTTAATGATAGTCCATCATTATAGTTGTTCAGGCCAAAATTCTGGGGGTCAGTCCACCTTTTGGCTCTACCTTCAAAATGTATAAAGAACCTGACCTCATCTCATCATCTCAACTGTCAAAAGGATGGAACAAAGTCTAGATTATCACAATAGCCTCGTGACTAGTGCCCCGCTTCCACTCTCATCCCTTACAGTCAAATCACAACACAGCAGGCAGGGTGAGACTGTGAAAATGAGTGGGATCCTGTTATGCCCCCAGTGGCCTTCATTTTCACTTAAAGCAAACTCACAGTCTTTACAGCGGTCCACAGGATCCCACAGACCCCACCTTTCCCCTCTCCTCTCTGACTTCTCCTCCCACTGCTCTTCCCCTCCTTCACCGCACTCTACCACACACATTTCCTTGCTGGTTCTTGAACATACTGGGTATGGAAGTGCTCCTAGTTCATGGATTTTGCTCTTGCTGATTCTTCTGTCTGCAGTACTCTTTCTCCAGATGTCCACATGACTCCGTCCCGTACCTCTTTCAAGTGTTTGCTCAAATGTTAACTTCTCAATGAAGACGTCCCTGATGACCCTATAAAAAGGTAAACGCCCCAGCCCATGTCCATCTTTATCCTTCTCCTCCACTGCTTTATTCTTCTCCATAACTTAGCACCTTGTAATATACTCTATAATTCATGTGTTTATTTGATTATATATCTCCTTCCCCTAGGGTGTAAGCTCAACATGTAATAGCAACTTGACCATTTGTTCTAGTGCCTACATCAGGCACCTAGTAGGTGCTCAAAAAGTATTTGTTGCATGAATGAATGAATAAGTGAGTGACTGTGAAGAAGAGACTTTACTGATTGTCATAGAAAGGAACAGCAGCACTGAGAAGTTATTCCTATGACAGCCCCACCAAATATGAAGACTAGCAAGGCACAGTTGGTTTCAGTCCTGGTTCCATCTCATTCTAACATCTTGTGTAAGTCATTGAACTTCTCTGACCCTCAGTGTCCTGATCTGTAAAACAGGCATTATAGTCCTTTCTCACTGCACATCAAAAGACAATTTTAGGGAAAAATAAGATAAGGTTTATAAAAACATCTGTGTCTCTGTAGGAACAAATTGGAAAAAATATCTCATGCTTGAAAGCATCTCTTCCCATCCTAACAATCCCTCATCCTTTTGTCAGGTGGGCACATTACTGGTCCATGCATCTCCAGGCTTTTATCGTACCTGCTCTGTCCAGACATAACCTGGACATTTCCCGCACCTGCCCTATTCTGAATGCATTCCTTATATTTTTTCATCAAAGAAATAGGTAAGTAATAATTGCCCGTCCTCCTCTGCGTAAGAGCTTCCTATCTCCATTAGAAACCCAGGAAACTAATGTCACATTTCCTCAACGTAATAATAATTCGAGTGCTTGCCAATGAGGTGATTTCTGGCTCTGGAAGAGGCAGCTTGCCCAATGATACCCTTCATAACTAAGGAAACCACCTTCGTGATTGCTACAACGGTGTGAGGAGGGATTTGCACAGCTACACTGGAAATTCCAAGACTTTATGCTGTTTGTTTTTCCTAGACTGGAAAGGGTAAACAGGTGGAGCCCAGGCTGGTCCCAGCTACCATCCCCCATTTGGGATTCCTGAAAAGCCGAGTCAGCTCAGCCCTTGCTGGATGAAGAGAATTTTTAATCTATTTTAAAATACGGTAAACAGAGATAAAGTGATCTGTCTTTACGAAAATGATGAATTTGTTAATTCAACAAATATTTATGAAGTATCTACTCTGTTTTGGGCATTTTTCTAGGCACTGAATTTACAGCAATGAACAGATCAGACATGACATCTGCCTTGGTGGCCCTTTGAATCCAGAGAAACAATGCCATAATGAGAAATTGTCTGACAAAAGGTACAAACTTCTGGTTATAAAACAGATCATGGGTACAGCACGGTAACTATGGTTAATGATACTGTATTGCATATTTGAAAGTTTCTAAGAGGACATTCTCATCACAGGAAAAAAAAATCTTGTAACTCTGTACAGTGACAAATGTTAACTACACTTACTATGATCTTTGTGCAATATATACAAATATCAAATCATTATGTTGTACACCTGAAACTACTATGTTATACATCAATTATATCTCAATTAAAAAAACCAAAGAAAATGACCAGATATCAGATCCCTCTCCATTCCCAGACCTTACACCCTCCACAGTGAATACTGAGTAAATCCACAGTGGCCCCAGAATCTCTCCCACAACACATCTCTTTCTCTTTCTTCTTCCTTGTTTTCCCCCTTTTCTCATTCCCTCCCTTCTTTCCATCCTTCCAACTTTCCTCCTTGACTTTCCTCTGCATCGGTGCTGTTTACTCTATTGTTGCCCCTCATTCTACTTTTTTTCCCAGCCAGTTCTAACTGGAAGTCTTTCCCAGCATTAGTGTAAGTAACAGAGCTGATGAGCTCTGCCAAGGTAGGGTGTAGGTGGGGGTGGGCTGCCCTTGCTACATCCTAGAGATATTTGTCCTCAATAAATATTAAGAGATTACAGCTCAGAAAGTGAATAAATATCATTCATTTTCCTCTTTCTTCTTAAGGAAGGTAAAATACAGGAATATCTCAATTAGGGAACATCAGGAAAAGCAGAACAGGTGTCAAATCCGTGGTTTTTGCAGATGATGAAGATTGATCTTTGAGCTCTAAGAATTACCTAAATATCCCCTTTCATATAAAATGTCCTAAACTGCAGTATGCAGGATACCTGAAAGATATTTAAAATACCAAACGCATCCAAAACTGTCAAAAAAAAAAAAAAAAAAAAAGTCAGATGGACACAAGGATGAAAAGAGCGCCACTCCCACCCCGCCTCCACCCCGGCCCCTGCTCCTGCGCGGGTGCACCTGCCTTACAGATACATCCATCCACACGCACTCACGCAAGCAGACCCATGCACACACGTACACACGCTGCAAACCTGGCAGACCACTTGCTCCCACAGCAGGTCTCTCAGCACCTGGATTGCTGGGAGCACCTAGATTGCACGGAGGTGAGCCGCGGTGAAGCTTTCCCAGGGTGCCCCTCTGCAGGTGGGCTCAGCTCGGGCGGAGGGGTGGTCTCTGCGGAATCCATGTCACCTCTTCCACCACTGCTGTGAGGGAGCGAATGAAGTAAAAGTTTCCATGCTACCTTTAAAAAGATTGCTGGCGCTTTTTTTTCCTCGCTCTTTTAAAAAGTACTTTTCTTCTGGGAACTATATTCAGTGTATTCAATGGCTTGTAGTAACCTGTAATGAAAAAGAATATATGTATATACATATATATATAGAGAGAGATTATCTATCTATCGATCTCTGAATTATGATGCTGTACACTAGAAACTAATACGACAGTGTAAATTTTAAAAAAAAGAAAGGAAAAGAAAAATTAGCACAAATAAAAAAAAACTTTTATTCCTTGGAATTGAATATACTCATAATTGTTCCATCTATTCATTCAATCAGCTTTGAAAAATTAAAGTCTCACATATTTATTGCTGAACCAACCTTTAGTGCAGAAGCATAAAGAAAAAAAATTTTCCCAATAAAATATGCCCATCCATACCAGTGGTGACAATTTTTCAGCTTGATAAAGTAAAATGTTAGTGACCTAACAGCATAAATGTGTAGCCACCAGATGTGCAATTCTTTGCCAGTGTCTCCTCTTCGAGTTGTACCTGACTGTATTGTGAATATTCATTTGAAATCTTTGGGGGAATGAAATGACTCTGCTTTTGTTTCTTGGCCAGAAATCGCTTGATCCTGAAAGTCTTGTGAAAAACTAGAGAAGGAAAGGAGTCAACTGCACACACCACGATGGTGGAGACAGGGAGAGAATCAATCAGTTGCTATTTATTACATGAATATCTCCTGTCAATCCAAAATGTGTCAGACACAGCCCTGCCATCAAGGAATATATTGTCTTTTTTTAGGTGCAGGGTTTGGGTGGGGGGGTGTAATTAGGCTTATTTATTTTAATGGAGGTACTGGGAAATAGAACCCAGGACCTTATGCATGCAAAGCATGCCGTCTATCACTGAGCTGTACCCTCCCCACAAGGAGTATACTCTTGTACAAAGTTAAGAAACATACTATCAGGTCACTAAGTAAACTGGGTAGTTAGCAGGTAGAGACTGCTTAAAGAAACACTGATGAATCTGATCTGAATATAGCATATATCTGGAAACTACCTTCTTAAATACATTTATTTTATAAGCTGAAAATATATAAGTAGTAGGGGGAAAAAACCACCAATGCCTTTTACCTTATCAGCTAGAGGCAGAATTCTTCTTGGAAAGGAAACTATCTCAGTTTAGGAAATGCTTTCACAAATACCTTGGATGAATGCCAGAGCTAAAGGTCACAGCCACCAAGACAACAAACAGGAACGTGGGTGGCAGCAGAAAGGGAAGAGAGAGAGAAGGGAGGCGGCACTGGTGGCTGGCCAGAGAACAGTAACGGTGATGATGACCGCGAGAGTGAGAGTAATGGCCAGCCACTCCATGCCAGGCGTTGTTGTAAGTGTTTGTCATTCGTTCTCTCAGTCAGCCCTCACAACAACCCTATGATTTAGATATTATTACTATTGTCTGTTTCCTGAGGGGGAGGTAATTAGGTTGACTTCATTGATTTCCGCTTGGAGGAGGTATGGGGGATTGAACCCGGGACCCCTTGGGTGCTGAGCATGCACTCTACCATTTGAGCTATAATCTCCCTCCATAGATATTATTTATCATCATTTTACAGAAACCAGAGCCCACTTTTCCAAAATGGCCAAGGCTTTTTAAAACATCAAGAATATCCAACATTTAATTTGTAAGTTAACCTGTCTGTGATACAAATCCCTTTATCTTAAACTGCAGCCAAGTTTTTACTACATACAAATAAATATCTATTGTGAATAATTTTTGTATGTGTATGGAAATTAAAGAAAATCACTGGGTAACACGTCAGGGTGGAAGTGGCACAAAACATGGACACTTACACGGGACGGTGAGATAGTTCCTTAACAAATAATTTGGCAGCAGCAGGAAACTGGAGCCATAGGTGACCATGACCATTAGGTCCTTAGGGATTCATGGAAATCTGTTGGGAAAACATTGGATTTTCTGCAGTTGGTGGAATGGTATTTGATTCTTAAGGGGGCAAATTAACCCTTAGGAACACCTAGTGGAGCCAACATACTCAATAGGGTCCCAAACCCTTGTCCATCTCACCTCCTAAAAAATGTTTTCCTGTATGCCAAGCTCTGTGCTAAATGCTTGAGATACATTATCTTATTTAATCCTCACTAAAACACTGAGTTTTAAGTCAGCCCAACAGCAAAGAGCTGGTAAGTAGCAGAGTTGGATTTGAACCCAAGGATTTCAGGCCCCTGACTTAGTCTAATCTATACCACCAACTCCAGGGCAGTGTCTCTCCTTTTACCACCTACAGCTGAAGGATGACGCTGCAGACTAAATGGTACTAAGGTTCCCTCCCATTATACGTTGACCTGTTTTATATTAGAGAAACACACAGCAATGTTCCATTGGACATAGTGTGTCAATACAAGGAATCACAATTAGAAGTAGATGTCCTCTTTCTCCTCCAATGGACAAGGCTGCAGAAACCTCAACAACCTAAAATAAAGGGGGAAGATAGAAGAGCAAGAAAAGATTGAAATATATAGAAAAGGGGAAATAAAAGAAGGAAGGCAGAGGTGAATGTGAAAGAAGACGATGTGAATAGAGGTAAGAGCATATGCAGAAATGGCAGGGGCCATGCAGGGTTGTAGTTGGGATGCCTACAGCTGCCCAGACCATGCCTGCCTCTACCATTAAATGCTTTTTCCCATATTGCATTTTCATGTGTTTTTGTTGATATTCTACATCAATCCAATGCAGATAATTCTATCTTACAGTAACTCCTGGAATAAATCTGTCCTTAAGTATGCAGCATTGGTCTTAGACAGTTTACATAACAACCTCTTGGAGATAGTTCCTCTTGTGAAGATGCTCTTAAATACCATAGGTTAATATTTGAAAAAGCAACAAAAATTAGGGATGAGTAAATTCTGGCATATTGTAAACTAGCAAAAACTTCAAGTTATTTTTCAGATGTTTCATGTTTAGCAAAATGTATTTTCCAACCAGTATATTTTTCTTAAGTCGATGAATATTGTCAAAAAATTTAATCCATATTTTTTACTAATTTATACTTTATTCACCAATTCTATTTAAAGGGTATTTTTGATACCTAGGAATTTATTTTAGTTTCTTTTCATAGGTCTCTTTAAAACCTACTTTGTCTGGGGAAGGTATAGCTCAAAGTGGATGGTTAGCATGCAGGAGGTCCTAGGTTCAATCCCCAGTACCTCCTCTAAAAATAAATAAACAAACCTAATTACCTCCCCCACAAAAGAAAAAAGAAAAAAAAAAAAAAACTACTTTGTCTGGAAATTGCCCTGCATTACATTAACCTCTTACATATTAGAATTCACTTTGGAACTCTGAACTAAAGAAAGTTATTAATGTTACAAAATGAACCATGCTACTCAACTAAAATAGCAGTTCTTTGAATATACAGTTAAATGAAATGTTGGCAGTTTAGCTAAAAGGAAAAAAATAAAACTGACCAGGAGTCTATTCTTGATCTTTGCTTAACCTAATCTACTAGGGAATGTCACCTTAGAGTCAAGTATCCCGATCCTCTCTGTAGAATGCTGGCTCTTAAGAAGAATGCTTTAAAAAAAATAAATATTGAAATTTTTTTTCAGCTATAGAAGTTTGAGGTTCAACCAGATATGACAGAAGGCCTTGGTGTTGTGCACAAAAAATAAAGGAATCATTACTGAATCAATTTTTGCATTATTACTTAAGCTACTGTATACTCTAGAAAACAGCACATAGAGGAGAATTGTATATGTGCCAAAACATTCAGTGTAAAGTTTTCATGGAAGGAGATTCTTTTTTATTTTTTAATCTTGAATGTGGCTCATGGGTTTTTCCCCCCACTTTTATGGGGGCCACACTATTTTACTCATAATGCATGTAGCCATGAGGTAGCCATCCTCTGACACTCAGGAGAAATGCGTCTCACTTAAGTCTAAACACTTCAGTTAATAGTCCTGCAACTTTTGGTCTTTGTAATCTGTTTTCTGATTCACAAAATGCTTCATGAGGACTGTAGCCACAGTCACAACACTCAGAGCAAGAACCATGAATGAAAACAGACGCAGACTATTCAAAGGTTGAATCTTAGTTTCAATGTATTTGAAACTGAAATTCTGAATTTCCACTTGCACGTCAATCCCTTTTCAGGTGAATGCATCCTATGACGGAATTAGCCTTCCATTTATATGAAGAAATGTCTCTTTTCCTTCTCGAAATACAGCCTGGTTGCAGCGAGACTGATGATCACTACTACATCTGAAAACCTTACTCTGGAGATACAGCCCAGACTTCTCAACAATTTAAAGACACTAAGCTGGACCCTTCCATGGTGTCAAGGTGAGTGATACACCCTACAAGTCTCATCCCAACTACATCCACTCTCGTTTAGGTCACAGGCTGATGCAGAATCAGACAGGAGTGGCACTGCAGGTATCCTGGAACACCACCAAATGTGGATCTGAGGTGCACAGACTGACTTGAACAAAGAGTTTGGTTCAAACCCACCTAACATGGTGACTCCAATATAGGCTTTTCAAATGAATTGGACTCAGAAAAAAAGATTGTTTCTTTTCTTTCTCTTTTAAAGGCTATCTTTCTGGCAACAGTAATTAAAGAATAACTACGCTGAATTTGTCTTGAATGGTGTAAAAGAAAGTGTGAGCACTGTTCAGATCATTGACTTTATGCCTCTCTCTCTAATCTCTAGGTCAAACACGAACACTCCTTGAAAAAAATACTGAGCCAATAAGCCGTAATTCTTAAAATATTTCCTAGTTTTTAAGTCACCTAACTTTTTTTCTATTCAAACTAATAAAATACAGTCTATCTTTTTTTTGCTCTAATTTGTTCATGGGAAATCCCATTACACAGAACCTTTCACAAACTCATTGTCGCATGCCTCTTTTCTCTTCATTTCAGCATCGCAGCTGATTATGTGCCACCTACAGTGCAGACACAAGCTACTATCACAAAGAGGTGGCAAATATACAAAACAGGCTACTATTCAGCAGAGGCTATTTAGTAATACATAACTTACAATATTATTTACTTGTTTCCTCCACAAAGTTACGTGACTATTGCAAACACCATAAACTACGTTCACTTCCAGTCATAAAAGGAGGATTTATTGTGTTTCCTGTTTCAGCTGAGATCTTGTTATGGCTCCCACAGGTAGTGAAAACACAAGAGCATTCTAACTTCCTTCAATCATTGCTCAAACTCGAATGTAGCTAATATGGAAGGAAATAGGAAAAGGCTTTAAGTATGTTGTACCCTCTGGGTGTTTCAGAAACTCTGGATTGTATTTCTAAGTTGATATTTAATCATTCTGTATTTTAAAAATATTAATTGTTATGGCTTTTTTTAAGAAATAAAATCAACTATCTTGTTAAATTCTACATTGTATATTAGACTATATCATCAAATCTGGATTTCCTCAGCTACATTTTAGGTCCTTTCCTCAGCAATGCACACTGGCTTCTTAAAAATAATAAATAATAATAAAAATCATTTTCCCAAGCACCTCAGTCTAAAGTTACAGCTGTATCTGGTTACTCTTTGGATGGGAAATAGGCCAGTTGCTTTTCTTCTTGGCCTCCAAGCCTTGCTCCTGAATCCTTTCCCCACACACTACTCTTATTTCAAAGGGAAACCCCACTGGGAGGCTGGAAGACCTGACTGAGAGAAGGAAGTTATGCTAATTTCCCACCCCAAAGACACCACTGAGCATTTCAAATACTTGCAGTTTAGGAGGGAAAAAAAAGTATTCATTCTAGATCAATGCAAAGTTTGGTCATCACACCTGCAAGTTTTCAGGCTCTGCCATGTCCTCCCCGCTCTCTCTCTCACCAGGGCCTTGCTTGGCCCAAGACACAGCCTTGCTGCTAGAGGAGTGGAGCCAAGCTGAATGGGACCCGCCGTGTCCCCGTGGGAGCCTGGGCCCTGCGCTAATTGAAGACATGGACGGCTGTGTTTCCGGCTGCAGCACAGCCGGGGCTTTACATTTGAAGGAAAAATGGCCCCCAAGGATTTCGGCCGCAACTGCATAGCTTCTCTGACATTCACAAGTACTTTGTCTCTCAAACAAGAAAGATTCCAGAAAAGGGGAGCAGGGACCTCTGGGAAAGGAAACAATTTTTTTAATGTTTACCCATTTGCTGATGTAAAATAACAAGACTCTAACCTTTGTTAGTTGAGGAGTTTCTAAAGGAGAAATCTTTCAAGAAGAAATCTGTCAAGAAGAAATACAGTCCAAATTCAAGCATTCATTTAACAAATATTTTATATACGTCACATGGTACAATTATTCTTAATATTCTCCCCAGCCTTTTTGAAAATCTGATGAACAATATGAAATAATTCAGAAGAAACTCCACACTCCAACCCCTCATAAAGATCAATAATTAGACAGCTATCTCTGAACAAAAACAGCTCTGCAGAGCTCTTGTTACCGAAGTCAGGTTCAGCCACTTGCTGTTCAAAAGCCAATAATCGAGGGGTAAGTGTCAGTAGAAAGGAAAGGTGTTATAATCAGAAAAGCTAGCCATCTGGGGAGGAGGTGGACTTGTGTCCAGAGACCAACTCCAAAGATTCTGCTCAGCCACGACAGTTTTAAAGGGACAGATGGGGGGAAGAATCTCAGTGAATCATTGAAGGAGGAGGTTGGGTTCAGCATCCTTCCCCACTTCATGAAGACTGGCTGACTCTCTCTTCAGAGGTTATCTTGCGTGTGTTCTGTCTGTAGGCTTGCTAAGGGGGCTATGGCGGTTGAGAACTAGTCATTCTTTAACTCCTTCATTCTTCATTCTTACTTCTTTCTATCTAGGAAAAGAATCAACAAGTTTAGGCAAGGCACGGTTTGTAGTGACTTGCTCTGCAGACAAATCCAGATTTCACCACTGAAGAAATTAACACCAGCACCGTTGCCACAGATCCCCTGTGGATTTCACCAGCTTTTGCCCCACAGGAATTTGCATTTGCTGACACCAGCCACCCGAGTCCTTCCCTGCTACCTCCTCCTCACCCATGCCAGAGCCCAGGAACTGCACTGGTGGCCAGCCTCGGCCTTTGTGGCTGTATGAGCACAAGATGCCAGCCTAGACTCCACAGCTGACACCCACCTCCTAGTGTGCACTTGAAAGAGCCCCTATAGCTGTGCATTTGCACACCACTTGCCTGACAGCTGGCAGCAGTGTCCACTGCAGTGTGCACAGAAACAATGCAGCTGCAGAAGCACATCTGACAAGCAGGATCCCTGCAGCTGCTTCTGGGCTTGGACCAGGCCGTGTCTTCTGCCACTGGAAGACACTGCACCATACTGCCTGCAGGTAGCCCCTCCAGCCGTGTGCCTAGCCCAATCCCCCATTATCGGCCTCCTCTGCAGTGCACACACCCACAGGGAGACTGTGCAGCCACAGGAAAGCACATCGACAGCCAGGGCCCCAGCAACTGCCAGTGAGCCCATAGTTTGCCCAACCCTTGCGCCCACCCCGGTCCCCACCACGATGTGTGCCTGCATCTGATCTGAGCTACCACACAAGCCTCTGCATCAGGCCCCAAGAGTAAGCACACTGCCTGCTCTAGCCGCCATTCACTGCCTTCCTGGTGACCAGCTGCTGGACCTAGAGGCATAACAGGACCCCAACAGCCCTTGCAGCTACTGTAGGCCTCCTACATGCTCACCAAGGACCGCAAAGCTGTGATGTTATGGACCCGAGCAGCACAAGCCAAAGAGATGTCGCGCGCCCCTGGACCCAATGCCATCACATGCCCCACACTTGGTACCTTCCTCCACCAGACCCAGGGTCACAGCACACTCCAGCATGCCCTGCCCGCAGGCAAAACTTTCCTTGCTGAGCTCATTCTGTGAAGTCTGGAGTTGGCGACTGGTTATTTAAATATGCTGACGTCTATGCAAGGCTATGGGGAACACGAAGAATCAGAGAATTGTGACTCTGTGACAAAAACGCAGTAATCATTTTGCAATATATATATTTTGCAAATGAAGTATAATTGCCTCAACAAATTTGAGATGGTTATACTTTTTTTTCGGCTTAAGTGTTTCATAATTGTATTAAAAAGCAGTAACTGCACTGGTACCCTTTCTGATAGTCCACTTGAGGGGGTCTTTTGCGTTATTTATACATTTTTCACAATAGAATCTTCATGTCTTTGAATTCTTTTAGCTGGAGTAGGGAATGCAAACAAATCAGCAAATGCACTTAGCCCTTGAAAGCTTGAGTCCAGCTGAGTAGTTAGAATATCAATTACATCATGAAAAATTCTTTTTACCTAGAAAACCTCTAAATCTCAAAGGGTTGCAGTACTATTTCTCGACAAAGGTTTCTCACTATATATATATATTTGTTGAATGAATGAATGAATGCATGGGGCATTGTGTCCTAAATGCTTGGTGTGTACATCAAACAGATATGGTCCCTGACATCACAGAGTTTACAGTATAGTGGAGAAGACAGAAAAGAAAACATAGACCCCTTTTAAGTATCTTTGGATGGAGGCAAACACCAGGAGGATTTCTTGATATGAGAAAAATAAGCATTTGCTTTTAAGGCAACATGTTGCGTATTATGTATTAATAAAATGACTTCGACAAAGACTGTCTTATCTGTTGCTAAAAATCGGCCAACTATAAACAGCCAGTAGAGCGCTGCTGTCTTCGCCAGTGCCAAAAGATTTCCAAATCTTTTCAGCTAAAAAGCCAGCAAAGATCAAAACAGTTTCACACAAGCTCGCTACATGCCAATGAGACATAGGTGCCAACTTTAAGTACATTATAACAATCCCGTTGTGCAGCACTGTTTTCCAGTGACTAGGAAAAATGATGTATTTGAGAGAGGCTTTTTTTTTCAGCAAAAGAGAGAGAATGAATTAAGAAAGGTACAGTTAATACGTTCAGTGATCTATTGGTACAAGTGAATACACTTTCCCCCCATTCTATGGAGTCCAGAGTTGTAAATTCTTGGCCAATTAGCCATAATAGAGATGAAATTTGAATGTTACAGTGCAGCTTGACAAAATTATTTATTACTCCTTAGTCACTGGAATAAATAATATATGTGTTCTCTAACCTTAATAGCTTTTCACTTATTTTGTTATGCACGTCTTGCACCAGATTAAAATATGTCCACTAGCACAATATTGTAGCCAGATTTCAAAAAGAAAGGAAGAGAGAAAGAGAAGAAGGAAGGGAGGGAGGAAGGGAAGGAGAGAGAGAAAAGTCCAGCCCAGGCTGAATTTTTGTTAAGTGCAATTAATTTTTATTTGCTAATGATATCATACTTGTTTTCTAGTGCATTCCATATCCATTGGCCATGATCAATAACACTGAAACTCTCACCTGACCCCCTGTTAAGTTCTAATACTACAACAATGAATAATTATTGTTTTACCCTCTGCCTCCTGAATCATATAATAAGTATCAACACTCGTGTTATGATCAGGATCAAATATGTAAAATCTGTCTTCTCCACTATACTGTAAACTCTGTGATGTCAGGGACCGTATCTGTTTGATGTACACACCAAGCATTTAGGACACAATGCCCCATGCATTCACTCATTCAGCAAATATATACTGAGGATATCGCCTGCACAAGAAATACAAATTAGGTTATAAGAAATATAAAACTAGTCAAATTAATTCAAGTAAAGAAAAGAGTGGATATTTTCTCACCCTTGTCCTCTCATACTTCTTTGCTTTTCTGTGTGTCCACGCCCATCTTTCCACCTGATCACTGATCTCTGATACTCTCCCTCCTCATAATTTGGTAGAACGGGAAATTCCAAAATAGCTCCCTCACCCTAACTCCAGGAGACTTTCTGTGTTAAGCAGCCCCTGCAACCCTCTGTTCAGGTTCTGATTTATGTGAAAAAAAAGTCTGATAAAAAAACCAGTCCACCATTTTCAAGTCATTGCACTAACTCCCCTTGGGTTAAGTTTCCTCCCTCACTTAATCAGCTGCAGCCAGGGAAGAAGTCACATTCCAGGATCAGAGTGTGTAATCACAGAGAAAGGAGACCCCATTAGGGATGAAGCTGTGAGTAGGGCAGGAAACCATAGACAAGTCTAGTTAAGCTGTATTTTTAGTTAAGTTAGTTTTGTTTTGTGTTGATCATTCTGCCTCTAGTATCTGGCATATTGTAGGTATTTTAAAAGACATTTGTTGAACCACGGCTAGGATATGACATAATTTATTGTTTCTTTTAAATTTTAGAATTACGTGGGATGGAGAAGGAAAGTGGAGGGAGATGTCTGGAAAGACACAAAATTCTCCAAGGATGAGTATAATTAAAGCTGGAAACTTGTTTCTTTAACTTTCCTACTCAAGCATTACTTTCATTTTTTAAAATCCTATTCCTTCCTTCCTTCCTTCCTTCCTTCCTTCCTCCCTCTCCCTCCCTCCCTTACTTTCCTTTCCTTCCTTTCTTTCTTTCTTCCTTCCTCCCTCCCTCCCTCCCTCTCTCTCTCTCTCTCTTTTTCTTTCTTTCTTTCTTTTCCTTTCTTTCTTTCTTATTTATTTAATGGAGGTGCTGGGGATTGAACCCAGGACCTCGTTCATGTTCATGCTAAACATATGCTCTAACACTGAGCTATTTCCCTCCCCCACAAGCATTTCTTTAAAATTGAAAACTCTTTTATCAAGTCAATCTTTGGAAAATCAATTAAAACAGCTAAAACAGAAAGCCAGAGACTCTAGTAAATAATTCCTCAGAAACCCATTTTATCCACCATACCCATTCTTGAGGATACTGTGCATTTAAAAAGTGCCACAATATGCTATTCTCTCCTTTTCTAATTTTCTTTAGAACTTAACCTATTTAGAGTTACATGAAGGGCTCTATTATTAATTTCAAGATTGAAAAGTTAAGGAAACAAACCCCTCTCTAATAAATTTCTCCCTCAGAAAATATGCTGTGAGGTAGAAAAGGCTGATGGCTAGACAGATATTATAGAAATCTGTTTGTAGAGATGCCCTTTGCTTCAAGTTGGGAGCAATTCATCATGTCAGAGCAGGTGGTCCCCCCCCCCCCAGGAATACAGGTGCTCTCCAGGTGTCCTTCCTCTCACACAGAGTTAAGCTCATTAGAGAGTTCCCTCTGTGTACCTTTTTAGAAACTTCTACTTCAGTGGTCTGACGAGGTTAACATATGACACAAAGCAGGACTCCCATAGGTTTACACAGGGTGGCCTCAGGAATTCAGAAGCTGTTCTTGGAACAATGCACGTATCTTCTGACTGTGACATTCTGCCTAGAATCAATGTGCAGGCTGCTTTTCTAGAAGGCTGTATGGCTCATGGCTGAGGGGAATATAGCTGTGTGATGTCTGTCAGATGGGAGTTGGGGTGTTGTTTCACTCACCAGCAGTCTTTGGGTTTGGGCTCAGACAGGAGGAGCAGAACTCACTAGAGAGGCCATCAGCTGCTTCCTCTGATAACTGTCTGGGTGCTGCGACCTCCAGCAGCAGAGGCATTTATTCAAGGGTGTTCTGCTGTCTTGGAAGCCTGTGAGCCTGGTCGGTCCCCACTGTGTGATCAGCTGCCAAGGAAACTAATTGCCAGAGCAATCTTGAGAATAGATGAGAAGTGATACTGATAGGATAACATATCAAGGCCTCCTAATCCTTGTGCCTGGTGACATGAGAAGATCAGACCAGCTTGAGTATGGGAGGTATTTCTGCCAAGGGGTAAGATTACGATTCAGTGCCTCAAAGCCCCTGTCTTTTTTATGAAATCCTGACTAGCTAGAGGTGAGTCACCAGATTGGAAGGATCATTGCTCTATTTCAGGACAGTGACCTGAGCAGCCACTTTGTAATTTCTCTGATGGCTCCTCTACTTTGCCCTTGGGCATTCACTTATTTCCAAATAAGAAAAACCATTTTCCTGTAACACCATTCTGATCTCCCACTAATGCCCCCACCTTTATGCCTATTTATATAAGCTCAGATTCCTCATCTCTCCTCCAAATACTCCAGACACGTGGGTCATCTCATTAGGAGAAATCACAGAAACCACTTCTTTGTGTCACCACTGAGCCATCTCCATTCCAGGTGCTAGAAATCTCCACCTACCTGTAACTAATAAAGCCCTGCCCCTCCACAAGAACAAAGAGAAAAATAACCGCTAGCTCCCAACATGAATCAAAGGACATCACTACCAGTGGAGTTCTCAGCCTCTGTCCGGCCATCAGCCTTTCCCACCTCACAGTATATTTTCTGAGGGCTGTGCCAGGTTGAGGGGTTGACTAAACTGAAAGATGAAATAAACATGGACCTTGACCTTAAGGCATTCGCAGAATTAGAGACAACGATGTGTAACAATTACACTCTGATTTATTAAATAGTATAATGTGCTAAGGAAAAAAGATGATGATTTATTTGCCAGCCAGAATGTAAGAACATTCTATTCCAAGGGTAGGAAACAACATGAGGAAAAGTACAGAGGCTTCCAATGAGCAACTATTGAAATTGTTCTAGATACTGCAGTGACATTTGAAAATATAAGTTTTACATCTGTTGTGTATAGTACACAAAAATACAGTATAAAGTATATTAAGTATAGAGCAGTCTTAAAATTTTTTTCCTACTTAAGACAATGTAACAACTTTCAAATCAGAGCTGGAATATAGACTGACACAAAAATGTCCCATTCTCATGAATATAAATTGTAATGTTATACTATTCATAAAAAACATGATGAACTCTCTGAAGGCAATTTTTATAAGAAGCAAAACCAAATAGCCTAATAATATCAGAAAAACAACCACCATTTACTGAATTCCTGCTATGTGGCAGGCCACGATCTCATTGATTTACATCTGTGATCTCATTTACTTTAATTTTCACAATAGTCCTTGAGGTAGGTAATACTCCATTCTATATTTAAGGAAACAAATTCAGAAAAGTCAAGCAATTCATCCATTATGACAGAGCTGGATTCGAATCTCAGATTAGTTTGATGACATAGCATCATACCTCACATCCACCCCCCAAATCCTACCAAGAACCAGTGAATGTTCATTATGATGAAGACTATGAATGTATAACTATAAGCATATATGCAGCAGCGTCGCACAGCACAAGGGACAGTACCAAGAATCAAGAAGATGATATTCTAGTCTCAATATCTTTTTCTATGCAACTTTGGTTTAATTACTTAACTCTTGAGTAGGCTAGATAATGTCTAAGGCTCTTCCAGCTATAAAATGCTCCATTATTAATTACAATCATTGCTGCATAATGGGTTTTTCATTCAAGTATTAGCTATTATCTTGAAAGTAAGGTCATCTTTCATAAGTGAGGATCACTCGATCATATTTACAGAGCTCCCTACACTAAGTCTAAAGCCAGGCCAGGTATTGAACATTCCAAAGTAGGATCTACGTTCAACAACTGAGTTAGCTTCACAAATTTGCCAAAATACCATTTCTCTTAACATAGAAAGTAAGTACTGTGTGAGTTTGAGCCTCAAAAGTAAAATGAGTACTTTCAAAATGTCCCTTATCTCATTTAACCTCCAAAATCAAATTGCTTAGTAGGGATTATTTTCTCAATTTTCATAAATGAATACTACTGGATAAAACTTATCTCATACTGCAGTGTCTGGAACATAGTGACCTCTGAATAAACGTTAGCTCTCATTTCTATTCTAGCCAACATTTTCCGTTTGGACAAACCCCCTATTAACAGCCAAGGTCAAATTTTCCCTTTGCTCTCACCTCAAGTTCTGCCAGCTGGGCTTTGCTTCGGGCTGCACACAAAACGTACCCTTGTACATTTTGGCCGAAGGTAAGAATTAGGAATGAACTGAAGTTCAGCTTCAGCCTGGGAATTTGCACATCAGCGGCTCCTCAGTTTCAGCCTTTGCACGGTTTAATGGTTAAATGCCTACTTCAGGGTGCTTTCTGGCCTCCACAGCTTGTGTGTCATCAGTTACTATGTGATTACATAGGATATGGTCATACCTAATCAGTAGGGTACAATTAATTGATTTACAACTAATCATTGAATACTCACTTTCAAATAAACATTTTAGATGTAACTTGGAGTGAAAATCTCCCTATGTTCTTTATATGCTGAATTCTAGTCACCAGTTTAAGTGTGAATGTGCCTTTAGAATGCAAGTATTTCTTACATGATACTTGCTGTCAAGATTCTCTTTCTACTGCAGGGAAGATGCTGACATTGGTGTGCATGCTGTGAATGCAATTAAAGATGATATGGAAATTGAAATTCAGAAGCAGTATTTTTATCTTGAGAGCCAGTCACGTGACTCCATTGCTGTATTTTTAGAACCAAGGTTTACTGACAATTTTTTTCCCAAGCAAATGTGTGATGTCGTAAATCCATGCAAAAAATATTTAAAAAAAAAGGGGGGGGGGCTACATATCTTACATTTGTTTCTGAAAACTTTACCCAAAGGTGCACAAAGTTTCAGTTTGTGAGAATAGTTTAATTAAATTTTATCATCTCCACTGACCCCCAAAACTTTAAATTCAGGAATTACAGAGGAAATGCCCTGGAGGATGGGGAATAGCTCAGTCACAGAGCGCATGGTTGGCATGTACAAGGGCCTGGGTTCAATCCCCAGTACCTCCATTAACAAAAAAAAGAGGGAATGCCTTTAACTTAGTTACTAATGGAGAAAAAGCAAATGTTAGTAATTTAACATGAATGTGGGAGCAATTGAGCAGTTGATAAAACTGAGAAATTAATGATCTTGAACTACATTAAAATTTTAAATACAACCAATGCAATAGCATTATAATACTTTTAGATAAAATTTACTCATGTATTTTTAGAACTTGTATCCCGTGATGGTACTTTTCAGCTTAGGCCCTGGTCAAATATTAATTACAGTACTCAACCACAGCGCACTTGGCCAGTATGTGCACTATGAACGTGACTCAGCCAATCACCAGTGCTGCATTCTCCATACAGCCCCATTTCCAGCCCACTCATTTTCCAGGTTTGTGAACTTCATGGAAGAGGTTGACCAGAATACTCCTACACCAAGAACTTGTCCATCCATTTCACTTCTGAAGAGAAAGAAGTAGAAAGGTAAGTAAGGGTCAAGGTGGGAGCACTTAGAAATGAGACACTGTCCTCTATGGCTAGGCTCCTGATTTAGATTCAATTTATCCTATTTTGCTATTTTCAGGCCAGAATGACAAGCTAAAAACTTTTCTTGGAAATGAAACATTTCAGGTAGGCATGCTTGATCTGAAGTGTTAACGACAGCAATGTGTAGGGGAAGTTTGGTTCATACAAGAATGCCATTTCAATACATTTAAAGCAACTTACCGCCCTGAAAGTAAACACCAAAGTAGAGTTGATAAATATTTTTCCTTTCAGTTTAACAAGACCAAATAACTCAAAAATCATTTTTACTAAAGATTAAAACATTTAACATTTCAAACAAATTCTTTTCCCGAAAGACAGAGGTCATGATATACCTTTAGAAAAAGAGGATCTATTTGGAAATTGAGGCCAAGATCATCAAATGAAATGATGGTTCATGCTCAGGGGGCTATAGAGAAAAGGTGAAGAACAGATAGGAGTTACACTTCTTTAAGGATTATTTATTCACAAGTCTTTATAAATAGCACAGCTGAAATCTCCCAAAGGCATGTCATTATAGTAGAAGAATGGACATGATTTCATTTAAATTAACTAGTAGATTATGGCTCACTGCCTGATAGAACCTGGACCTGGTTTAGAAAACCTGATGGTGCAGAATAGGCTTTACCATTCTCAGACGAATGCCACAGCATCAGTGAATTCAGTTTATTTCCTTCTTTATAACCAACCTACCTTGACTGGATCTGTAAACTCTGAATATGTAAGCGACAAACAAAGGAAGAAGACAGGCAGACCAGAAATGGAAAAGAGCTAGCTAGGCAAATGGGGCTCCGAGGGGAGCCTGCAGCACTTCCTCTGATAGAAATGCTGATCGATACACTTTACTTCTTGTATATGCCAAGTTTGTTCTTTGCCTTCTGGGCCTTTACCTTCCACTGTTCTCTGCCCATTTCTGGCTCCCTCTCAACCTTCATGTTTCTTTTGGAGGCCTTCCTGGATGACACTTTCTAAAGGAGTGCCCCCAAGCAACTCTCCCCCATTCCTCAGCTCATCATTCTGTATTTCCCTAACACTATCAGAAGTTTGCTCCTTTACTGTCTACCGTCATTAAAATGCAAACGTAACTATAAAGGGGAACCGTCTCTATTTGGTTCACCATTATAACCAGGCATCTAGAAACATTCGCTGAATGCATGAATGAATGTAAAAGTAGAAAATGATTAGGAGAGTGCCAACGACTATCTGGAGGCTCCAGAAGGGAAGTCACGGCAGGCACCTGTGCCAAATTCCACGATTACCTCCGGAAAAGAGACGGAAAAATTAAGGGGTAAGTTAGAGAAAAGGGAAAAAAAGGAATAAATAACAGTCTAGCCAAAAGGACACCTCATTTTAACTCTGAGGCACCGTTTTTTAATAACTAGGGAAACACAAATACTAGGTGGGAATACTGCTAGCTTGAACTACACTGATTTCATCCAGCAAATACTCAGCTGCATCAGATTCTCACAGCTATCACCACAGCACTATGCCAAGATATTATATAACCCCAAAAGCCAGGCTCTGACTTTTTTTCTGGACTTAACCTTCTCTTGCCTTTTAAGTTCCCAACATTCTTTTTTCCTGAATAAATACCAGAGCTTATGGCAGTGAACTCTGAATATTTCTTTTTGTGGTGGGGGAGGTTAAGAATTGGCAACACTGGCACAACAGAAGTTACTGACTAAAATATGACTTAAACAGTACAAAGTTCATTCTAATCTCCTGGAAGGCAGAGGCAAGATCTTACACAACTATTTCATCCCCAACAGTGTAGACATATGCTCTCAAATTGACTGAATAGAGGTCTTTGTGACCAGAGATCCTGCATTAGCTCAATCTATAAAATAGGTAATGATTACAGTAAATAAAGATAAGATGAATTAATAACAGGTAGGGGGCAGTATTTCCTCCCAAGGAACTATCTTAATTACATTTAAAGTAGTATATGATAAAGATTTCTATTTCTTCTGTATGTTAACAACAAAAGGCCCCTTTACCTAGGTTCCAAAGCATTTTGTAAAATTGGAAAACCTTCCATAAAATGAAGTCTGGACTGGAATGAATAATAGACACTTAATTTTACCAAGCACATTAAAATATAAAGAGCTTTACAAATTAACTTTAGAAGATGTAATTTAATTGTCTATTTTATTGGTAACTTAAAACATTCATATTAATCATATGAATTTAAGAGGAAAGTAGTTTTTTTTCTTTTTTGAAAATTATGTATTCCAGACTATTCGTATGAAAGGCAAAGAAGGTCTTAAAACTTTTAACCTTTTGATTGGTAGGTTTTTCACTTGGGAACATAAAGTTTCAAAAGGTCATCTCTGAGAAATGAGGTTGAAATTGGTTTACAGCCTTCTATGTACAATATCTAAACACACAAAGAACATCTTTTGGGATTAGCTTAGTATGTAATTTACAATATACTTATTTAATGGTATAAATATATAATAAAGGAATGAGAGTCCTGGTGTAATTTCAATCTACTATGAAGTTCATATATTTAAATTGGACAACTTTTCATCCTGTAACAGATATATACCCTTTTTATATCAATACTGTTCTTAACTTGGATTTGAAAATAAATGTCTTGTAACTCTAAAAATCAATTAAAATTCAGTAATCAAAGTAGCTGTATACTAACATTACTATGTACTATTTGTATATTTTAGTAGTCATTATCACTATACTCAACATTGAATAGAGGGTGTTTTCTAACCACATGAACTAAAAAATCTTACATATGCAAATGTGTTCGACTAGTATTTTAAAAGAAAAATCTTTTGACTACTTGAAGATAACAAAAAGAATGAAAATGAGTAATTCATTAAATAAAAACAACCAATAAACATAAAAGATACTCCACTTCACTAATAAGCAAGGATATGCAAATTAAAACAAGATTTATGTTTCATTTTTTAAAGAGGCAGAGATGCGCTGACAATAGTGGAGGAAACTATACTCATACACAATTACAGGAGTAAAACTGATACGATCTTATTGAAGAGAAATTTAATAATATGTACCAAAGTTTAAAACGTACACATCCCTCTAGCAAGCAATTTTACTTGTGAGAAATTACCCTAAGGAGAACATAGCCAAGTTTACCAGGATACAATACATATATAATACAGGGATACCTTATTTTATTGAGCTTTGCTTTACTACACTTCGTAAATATTGCATTTTTTATAAATTGAAGTTTTGTAGCAACCCTGCATTATCCAATGATGGTTAGTATTTTTTTTTTAACCAATGAAATATTTTAAATTAAGGTATGTACTTTTTTTCAGACATAATGTTATTTCACAATTAATACACTACAGTCTAGGGTAAACATTTACTGGGAAACCAAAATATTTGTGTGACTCACTTTACTGTAATATGCACTTTATTGTGGTGGCCTGGAACTGACTCCACCATATCTCCAAGGTATGCCTATAATGAAAAACAAGAAATCCACTTAAATGTTTATCCAAATGAAACTGTTAAACTAGTTATGATATATGTGAAGGCATTAAAAAGAATATCAAATATCAAAGGCCTTTTTTTAACCCAAGCAAAATAAGTAGATTACAGGAAAACATACATGGTATGATCACATTACTGTAGAGAAAAACAACAAAAACAGTATGTTGTAGTATAAATTACAGGAGAAAACAAGAAAAGGTAACACAAACAAGATGTTAAAAATGGTAGTTGTCAATTTACTTTTATTTTTAAAAAATTATTTATTTGGTAGAAAGACTCTCTGCAAAAAATATTCACACAGTACACCTATCAGTCAGCCAGCCAGCCACTCAGTCAGTCAGCAAGTCAGTTTAAGTATATGAGAAAAAAAACTGGGGCAAGAAATACTTTACTCGACTTATACAAGAGTGATCTTTCTTGGCCTGAACAAGGGTTAATAATTTCTTACGTACATCTTTATTGCCCTTCCACTTATTACTCCAATTAAAGTATATTTACTCAAATGCCTACTTTTCCTCTGAGGATATCATTACCAACAAGTTATTATCACTTTTGGATCCTAATATTTCAAAGTAAACCGCTTTTAATCTTAGTTTCAACTGTTGACTGTGTATTCAGGCTATTTCAAGTCTAAAACTATTCCAGGGGGATGGTAATAGCTCAGTGATAGAGCCCAAGCTTAGCATGCACAAGGTCCTAGGTTCAACCCACAGTACTTCCATTAAAAAAATAAAAATAAAAAACTATTCCATTTAAAAATTCCTTCCCTTTGGAAATACCCTCATGGAACCGCTGGAAATTTTCAACAGGTAGTGACACCTATTCCTTGCTTTAAATATAGACTGGAGTAATCATACACAAAACAGATATGATCATCCTTTCAAACCTCATTCAATTCCATTCCTGTCTCTGAACAACAAAAAAATTATAATTGAGTTCACAGTAGCTTTCTTTTATCTTAGTACAAGTTAGCAGTGTATACATTAGAAGCTGTGAACAACAGACACTCTCTCCATATGATATCCAGCTACACAGCTGTTGAGAAACAGTCTTTGCAATGCCAAAGAGCAAAACACCTGGTTATTTTTCAAACTAAATGAGCTGCTCTGCCCTCCATGCCAACTGCCCAGCAATACGCCCCTGATGTCTTCTCATTCATTACTGACTGATATAGTAGTTTCTCAACATTTTCACTAGTTCTGCGATCATTCAGTTTCCCCCCAACTTTTCAAATATCTGTCCACTTGCTTACAGATAAAATTTGCAAGCTGATGGCACACAAGTTCTCTTTGAGTTCTTAATTTTTTAAAAGTTACATAATTTTATTTTCTAATTTTAATATTAATTCTAGTGGAATATTTTCTAAAACATTTAAACCAATCTTGTAATAGCTGACCTGATACCAAATGTGATACTTTTTAATATTCCTAAACTAAGTTTAAACTAAAACTCTCATATTATTGAATTTCCAAGAATCCCAAATTAAAGAAATCATTCAAAATGTGATACAGTCTAGTGTTTATTTTATGTTATGGCAGGTACACTTGAATTTCAAAAATTTAAAACATATAAAAAGTGATTAGGGACTAACATTTGTATCAACAGCTGATAAATGTCTAAGATTGTTTATTATACAGCAGGGTACAATGATAGTGCTAATGCCAACAGGGCACCATGGAAATTAGTCTAAAAATTATCACTAGGCTTTATACAAGCAACAACATATGCTGCTGTTTTATTAGAGTTTTGGGACACTGTCTGCTTCTAAGCAGTCCTTTAGCATTTTTAGTGTTATACAGTGTTATAGTAATTAGTTTGGCAAATGTTTCAAAATAAAGTAGAAATGTATTCATAACATCACAGAAATGCACATCCAGTTTTGTTTTCAATAAGAACCATAGGTACAGGTCAGAACTCTTCCCTATATGAAATAATTTACACACAGATGAATGCCCTAATATCACTATCTAAAATAATCACTAAATACAATTTTTTTTCAGAAATAAACAAGCAAAGAGTTTTTTTCATTATCAAATATCAAAAACATAGAGATAATGTTTTTCAAACAAATGATACTCTAAAATTATTGGAATAATTTCAGTGAATTCAGTGAATGTGCAACCTAAATCAACCAAGTATACTGAAGTACAGCCATATTAAGAAACCAATGATCAGAAAATACAATCGTATGAAAGAAATTTATAATCCACAAAACTGTGTTTCAGGCCTTAAGGTAAAATAGCTCCACAGTTTACAGATAAAACCGAGGCAACAAAAATGCGTGCTTGTCTTCAGTAAGTAGATATCTTTATGCAGAAGATGTAACACTTTGCTTGTAGACAGCATGGTATGCATTTCTCAGCAAGACATAAGGAAAACAAGATTCCAAAAGATCCATTGTAAGGAATGGGGATTCCTGCACAATCTGAAAAATTCCAAAAATGCATCAATTCAAGTTACTTATAATGGAACATTATAAATCCCGACAACTAGTAAAGCATAATTTTATATTGTTCTTATTAGGAACAGACATAAATTATTTTCCTTTTACTTTAAAATCTGAAATGTAAATCTGCCACAGTATATGCTATCAAAATGTCTTAAATCACTACTTCTCAATTAAATCAAGTAATCAGTAGGTAATACTGAGCACTTGCATTGCCTTCAACAATATATTAGACTTGGAAGAAAATACAAACATATTTAAAATGTGATCCATATCATCAAGTCTGAGTACCCAAGACTAAGCTAAAAAGCCAAATCAAAATGAGACCAACTATGGTTAAGTGAAAAGCTGTAAGTTCTAGAGGGTTCAAAAGAGAAGAAAAATTAATTTAGGCCAAAGTAATCAAGAAGGTCTATCTGAAAAAAAATGTGAGCTATAGGGTATGATGAATCATTAGAATAGACCAGATCTCTGCAGATAAAAGAAATTATTCTAAGTGAGGAAAGAATCACATGGTAGAAGCAAGCACAGCAGGTTTCATGAACAGTGAAGAAAAGGAATTGACTAAGTACAGAAAGTTATAGGAAATTTTATTAGACAGGCAGAACAGAGTCAGAAAACAGAAAACTCAGAAAACTGGGAAGAGTTGAAACTGATAGACTAGGAAAATATAAAGGCCCAACTGTTTCCCAATAGGTTGAAAACTTCATAAAAGAATACTCTGCAGGTAACGGTGATCTTTAATTTTGTTGTTTTCTGGTATGATTACCATATGGTAAAACAGAAATGATATCAGTTTTTTTTTTAAAGCAATTTTTAAAAAGTGTGTGGCTTGGGTGGAGTGAATGTAAATGGTCAAAAAAGTACATGCTCTTATTGTTACTGAATTGCTACAATACCAAGAAAAGACTATCAGTAATGAATGTAACTGTTTTGTTGTTAACAAAAATTTAAAAAAGACTTACCATATCTAACAGTAAATAAACAGATTCTCTATTTCTTGTTGTTGTTTTATCTGTCTCCTGGCCAATTTTCAGTAGACTGGAGGATGCAAGCTTAAAAGTATACATACATTTTAAATAAATAAGTTTTTTTAAACTTGTTTATTTTCAGTATGCTTCAATTTGCAACACTTTTCAATCATTCAGTGGCTATATATACAAGACAATGAGCAATTAAACAGCAAATAAGGTGAGCTTATGTTCTTCACATCAAGCAATAATTTAAGGATGGGTATAGCTCAGTGGTAGCTAAGCATGCACAAGGTCCTGGGTTAAATCCCTAGTACCTCCATTAAAAAAAAAAAAAAGGAAGAAGAAGTCAAACACAAGCAATAACTTAAGAGCTATTAAGGTATAAATAGACACAAAGATAATAAACATAATCCAATATTTTTATTGGTCTTTAAAACTGATTTTATTCAGGAAAAGTCTTTTTTTTAATTTTTTTAATTATTTTTTTCTTCTACAGTTAATCTGTATTAACTATATTTCTTAGTTCTCAAATAAGAAGAAAATTTTATACTGAGTTTCAGTTAATGGGACCACAGTTCTAAGTCCTGAATGGAAGAAATAAAGAAAATGAATAGAAAAATGTTAAATCTTAATACTCTTTTCTTTGAAATAGATGTTCTTTTGTCCTCAAGTTAGTACTACATTTGCTTCCAAAATCAAAAATTTAAAAAGTGAACAGGACTTGTAACTTGGAAAGATGCAAATATTCTAGTGTTCTTTATACCACAGTGCATCTTTCCTTTAAGTAAAATACAGAAAAGGTATGTTGATAGGGAAAAGAAGAGCTACACTACCACGGAAACTAAGAGCCAAACTTATGAAGCTAGAGCTGGCACTACTACCCTCTTTTGGTAGTGAGTAATATTCTTACTTTTGAGTATGTCACCATTAACAGTTTTTTCCCCGAATAAATGGAAATAAGTAAAATATATCCTTTTAGAGGGAACATTCTTCACCCTTTGCCTCAATTTTCCTTTATTTTGTTTTTTCCCTCTTTCAAACCCTAGGCAAAACTCTAGGGCAGTCCAAACACTAGTTTAGAAAAAAAGATCACATTGTAGAGCTCTAGAAATGAGAGACTTCTAACTAATATACATAAAAGAGATAAACACTAAGTTTCTACTGTATAGCACAGGAAACTATATTCAGTATCTTGTAGTAACCTATAATGAAGAATATGAAAATGAATATACGTATGTATATGTATGACTGAAACATACTGTACACCAGACATTGACACAACACTGTAAACTGCCTATACTTCAATAAAAAAGGAAAGAAGAAAGAAACTGGGGGGTGGGGGATGAGAGACTTCTAAGTCAAAGGGGAAAAACACTAAACTCACTGCTCCTTGATTTTAATGCCCTGTCCTTCTAAAAATAAATAAACTAATTAATAGAATTTACTTTGTTACACCTCATAGTTATGATTTTTAATTGTCTTTAAAAGAAAGTGTCATGAGTTTCATGAGTTTTGCTATCTGATTATACACACCGCCAGAAATTCTTTAAGCCGATCTTCAATGCTTCCTTTGTGAATTGTAAACAAAGCTGCAGCGATCTGGTTGATGGCTTTGGCCAAGCAATGTATGTTGTTGCAGTGCCCTGAGAAAGTGCAAACAGGGTTTGTGGTTTCTGTGTGACCCCAAAATATCAAAAACACATACAAGGCAAAACTTTAAAGATTTCAAAAACTACATAAATAGTGGCATAAAGAAAAACAAAGCTGAGGCATAGTCTATTTTGCTCTCCTTTCACTTTTATAAAAACTAGTGCTTTTAAGAACAGTGTAGCAAATTCTGCCGAATAAAACTGAAAAAGAAACAAAAAGAAACAAAAAAAAAAGTAGCAAGAGAGCAACAAATAATTATATCTGTATTAAACAAGCACATTTTCAAAATCCCCTAAAAGAAATCATGTATCAGTTTTACAATGTCTTGGAAACTTAAAAATAAGTGCTTAGCTGCTTTTACAAATATTTCCTCATTCCATCCTTAATATAATCCTAAGAGTTGGATACTCCCTTCACCACCCCTACCACACACACATTCAAGCACTCGTAGGCTCACAAATACACATTTCATTTGTATATATGAAACTGGAGCTTAGAAAAAGAAAAATTGACTATTCAAGGATATACAGCTAGTAAGTGGCAGAACTTAACCCACATTTTATTATTAAAAAAAAAATCAATTACTGGAAAAGTACCTACTATATCAAATTTCATAACTTTCCTAGTGCCAAAACAATTTTAAACCACTATTACCTTCTATAGCAGGGCTATACTGAGACATCACATTGCTGGCCAGTGTTGGCAAAGAAACTGCCACAAAGACCATGAGGAGGCAGGCAATTTTATATTCTTCTTCTGGACTTATGTTTTCTAAGGGAAAAATATTAAAAATAAATCCAAGGTATTTCTTTCAAGATTATTTAAGAGTTGATAATCTAAACCAGAAAAAAGTAAATTTTAATTTTTATGTATTTTACTGAGACTCTACAGAACTGATTATGATTTTGTTATAAGAAATATAGAATAAATAGAAATAACATACATTTCTATCGGCTATTATCAAGTTTCTCAGGCATATCCCAAGGACCTCTAATAAGCAATAAGGCAAAATTTCCTTTTTTTTTTTAATTGTAAGGTTACAGGGCTAAAAATAGGATAACTGGAATCCTAAAATTTCCTAATTGAAAACTAAGAATAAATTATTTTACAGGAAAATTCTATGTTACAGTATAGAAAATTTATTATCTCATAACTGACTCTGCAAAGTCATCCAAAAAACTTTTTTTTCTAAAATCAGTATGAATGCAATTTGAAATTTACTATTAAAAAGACATAAATGTGGAAAGTAGACTGAATTTCTAAGCTCTCCATTTTAGAAGAAAAGAGGAACCAGTCATAAATGAAAATAACTAGCACTGTCCCAAGGCTTTAAATATTTATTGTAAAATAATTTATCTAAGATATTTATTGTAATGTATACTAAAATTGTGGGTTATCTAGGCACTTGACTTATCTGGCACCTGGGAACTTCCAGCTACCTTACTATTCATCACCACATACAATTAAGAATTGAAGATAAAAGCCAGAATATATTTCAAAAATCTGGCTGATTATGAAAAATACAGCTATGGCAAATCAAGCAGTCATAATAATTATTCACGTGACTATAATTAACATACTGCATGAATGACAAAATAAAAAATAATGTTAAAATCAAAAAAGAACCAATGAACTCAGTCAAATACAATGTTACATCCAAGAAAGTAGGGGAAGGCATTTTAGTACCAGAGACAGATGAAAGGCTATTTACTTTGTAGATAAATCTAGAAATATCTAGAGCATTCTGGGTAGTACATTTCAAAAGGCTGGCCATAAAATATATTACATGTTTAATATTACAAAATAATGCAAAGACTATGGTAAGTAGCTCTAGCCCAATTAAAATAGGACACCCTTTTCTAGATAAATTTACTATTAGACCATCTCCATCAGCATGCAAATTCAATTATTTCCCCATCTGAAAAAATCCTTCTCTTGATTTTACTCTTGCCTCCAGCTATTATAATTTTATTGCTTTGCTCCTCTTTATACATTAAAACTCTGTGAGAGAGCTGTTTTATATTCATCTCCAATTCCTTTTCTATTTTCTTGTAAGCTCTCTTTAATGAGCCTTTTGACCCTAAGACTCTACTGACACTGCTCTTGTCATAGCTATTAATTCTACATAGCTGATCATTCCCTTTCTGGGAAGGGATTCTTTCCTTTTTTTTTCCCCCTCCTTCATGGATCCTTCTTGAAAAGTTTCTCTTTTGGTGGTTCCTCCTCTTTTCCCTCAGTTCTTAAACTTGAGTGTGCCCCAGGGCTCAGACTCTGATCCTCTTCACTTCTGCACACTAAATGGGCCTAATAATCTTGCCCGGTCTTATGATTTAAATATCTAATCTGTATGATGATGATGCCATAACATAAGTTCCAGAAGACAAGGATCTTGGTCTTTTCTACGTTGATATATTCTAACTACCAAAACAAAAGTTGACACAAAGCAGGCATCTGTAAGAAATAGGTAAGTGTCACACATATATCTGTGTTGTCCTGGTTATTTACAAAGACCACTACATATTCACTAATGCATTTTACCTGATTTTTGTGAGGAAAGGGCTACCACTAAGGCAGGATCAATCTCACAAGGTAATCCAGCAGCAGATGATAACTCATACACATTCATTGCAACCTAAAAAATATAAGAATTTCAGAGTAAGAAATATTCTAATATTCTAACAAATCTCACTTTAGTAAGAAAAGATAGAGTCTACTTACAAAAACACTAGAGAATTTCAGAAACTCTGCTGAAGAAGGAATTACAGCACAACTACACTGAACAGCTGATTCAGTACTTCCTGTGTATGCTGCTGATTATAACTTGCTACTATTAGGCCAAACAAAACTTGTATACTTTCTGTGACAAATTCCAACAGAATCATTTGAAAGTTATTTTTCTTGGAAGCACAAATGTAAGATCAAGATAAAGCCAAAAGAGATGAACAAAAGCGAATCAAAATTACTGGCCTTAGGTTTATGTCCATTCTTGTTTAATTAAAAATTATAGTAGTTCAATGCCTAATATTGTATCTATAAATATAGTAAATTACTTATTACTTTTTAAAGGAGTACTAAATTGAAATCTTGTAAAGCAATTTTTAATGACCAAAGTAATTTTTTTGGTATCACATATGGATTCAAGGGTATTCTGACTGCTCAATACCTCAGTTGGAACTACCTACACAATTGGTTACCTCTGATATTATAACAACAAAACTTTACAATCTAGTACAAATTTAAGTGGAAAAACACAACTATTATACAAGGCAGAATATAAATTCTACATTGAACAAACAAAAAGTTCTCTGATAACACTAAAAAAAAAATTCTTTATCACTTGGGGATCCAAGAATGTTACTTAGAAGATGACAATTGAAGCAGGCCTTAAAAAATAAGCAAGATTTCAAAAGGCACATATAGAAAAAGGCAAGGTTTTCAGGAAGAATAAATTAGAGAACTAAGTAGAAAATGTGAAAATGCACATAGCAAGATTTGGTCACCTTACAGAGTCCAAATGAAGAGAGGAGTAGATTAAGAAAGGGAAGTGAGTGAGAAGGATGGAACAAGTGAAGGAAGATAAGCCTAAAAAATCAATTTGAGAGAAGACTCAAAAAGCCATACAAAAAGTTTAGAAATAACTTTTTAAAGTAAGGGCTTCTCAAAATATGAAAATCAGAAAATAATCTTTTCAAGAAACATGAAAGTTTAGAAAACACAGATATGAGCCCTGACAGGTCACCTACCAGATGTGTAACCACTGGTAAATCTGCTGAGATTATCAGTGGCTGTATTTCATGATTAGTAAATTTTTAAAACAAACAAAACCTGTGGACTCTCATAAGGTTACCAACCTCCTTTTTTTTTTTAAAGTTAATCAATTAATTTATTTAAAATAGGATATTAATTTTAAAAAATGACAGCCTATACTTAATATCCATTTATAAGACTTTTTAACATCAATTTTAAAAAACTGATTGAATTCAGCTTTATTTAAAACAAACAACTGTCATTTCACTGGCATATTTTTCTCATTCTGCTTACGACCATGTATAAACAGCAATCAGTTTAAGGAAAAGGTGACTGATATTAACTCATTTTACAGTAATACAGGTGATCAAGGAAGACTGACTTTCAAAATGCCTATGTAGTATTTTGATGCTGAGCTCACAAAGATGCATTTTCAAAGGCAAGCATCTTAAATGATCTCTTTAAAATAGACACTTTGTAGTAGTTTAGGATTTACTAAATTTTATTTTATATGTAAGCTAAATATTTCATTTTAGAAGCTGTAAAATCCAAATAGAAGTCTTATTACCTTCATATCAGTTTCCCTTGGAATGTGATCTTTGAAATCTTCAATTGAACTTACAAGAAAAGGAATGTGGTAGGACAAGACCTAGGAAAACAAATAAAAACAAAGAATTATTTTTAAAAGGTAACCTCTAAACTTGTAAAATATTGCCGTTCAATTACTTCTAGTTTTCATAAAAATTATTTTACTTTATCTATTTTCAAGTGATTTTCGAAAGTACTAAGATACTCAGAAATGGAATGTATTTGATGCCAAGCCAAGTATAGACAAAATGCAAAGCGCTTTAATGAAGAAAATAGTTGAAAAAGTAGCACAACATCCAGTTATACTGGATATTTGGCAAGTTATACCCCCGAATTTCAATACTAAAACAAAAAACGGGTTTAAGTAACTATAATACCTATATACTTTATTTTATATAAACTATGAAAACTAGAATTTTAATTATATTACTGCCAACTATAAATTTTAAAATTTACTTTTAATTTCTGGAAAATTAAAAAGGATTATTTGGATATAGGACATATACTTATAATGGTTTCTTACATCTCTAAGTGCTTCTTGTGCCAATGATCTGAAGGATAAAATTACACCAATTATTGTCATCCTCTTCAAGACACTGTCAACAGCTAAATTTGAAGGAAGGGGAAAAGAGAAGAGTGTGAATTGGATTCTTTCTTAACCCTGGAGAAAACCCAGTCATAAAATCCCCACGATAAAAGGCACAATTAAAAACAATTTGATTACAACAAGTGATTAAAGAGGCAAAGGTATTGAAAGCTGATATTAAAATTAAGGAAATTATAGTTTACTTCCAATGGAGTACACTGTTCTTTAAAATGGTTTAGATGGTTCATCAGAATCTTGAAACAATCATCTATCATCTACATGGCCACCTATCTCAATAATGGTAGAGGTAGCAAAAAGGAATGAAAGGCTAGAGGGAGCAGATCAGAGTGGATCATCAAAATTAAATGGCCTTGTAACTTGGAGGTACTAAATTAAGTTGTTGAGGCCTGGAGAGTGAAGGAACAAAAAAATGACTATTGGGATCATATGCAGTAAGACCAGATTTCTGAAGACTATGAATGGATTTGATCACATGCATTTTGGTCAGAGTATTATTCTGAAAATTATTACTATTATACTCAATATCAAAACTTGGTTAAATAAAATCAAGGGAGATTAGAATTAGAAGGTTCAATACCAACATATTTTAAAAAGCTAACATTTACTGAATCACTCCGTGTATACAAGGCATTGTACTATGTAATAAGAATGTAAACATAAACAAAGTAATAATTTAGACCTTAAGTAACAGTCTAAATGGATTGTCAAGAAAACTAAAAAAATATGATCCCATTTATGTGAGAAAAGATAAATATATATACACACACACATATATTTGTATCTACATAACAAATATCTAGAAAGATGTGTAGAAAACTGTTAACTGTAGTTCTCTCTGAGGAGTAGGAATGGAGAGAATTGTATGTTTTGACTTTCCACCTCCTGTGTGGTTTGTTTAAACCTTTACTATAAGCGTCTCTTATTAACACATATGAAAAGGCATAACATAAGCCAAATGTGATAAAAATTAAAATAGTAGTATTAACAAAATGATATAACTCATATATTATAAATTCCACACGAGCAGGAACCAATCTTACTAATCGTTTTAGCCATCTCTAGCACTCAGCAGAGTGCTTGAGACCCAGGAGAACAGAAGATGTTCAATGAAAGTTATTCAAAAATTGATGCTAGGAAATTGTTACTATTCAGAAATGGAGAGAATATGTTATCCAAGTTGGGCATAAAGGAGGAATGCAAATAAAAGGGCATTCCAGGCCTGAAAATAAGACAGCAAACCCAGAAAAAAGAATGCAGAGAATAAGATGATGAATAATCAGAAAATAGTGTGATATAATCATATCCAAAGGAGATTACCCAGAATTTAATCAAGTAAGTTTGCAAAGACTGTACCTACAACCTCCTCTTGAGTTTGCACAATAACAACACATTAAAATTTCTGAGAAATTTCACAGTAAGAAATCGTGTTTAACTTACTGTTTTAATAAATAAAATAAATTTACTCAAGTCACATAGAAATTTCCAAAACTAAAAATTAATTTCAGATTGTCTCCCAATTCAGAGCTACTTTTAATAAATTATATTGCTTTTTCTTTTTAAAGATATTTAAAAGAATGTGTTTGCTGACTTTGAAAATCAAACTGTTACAAAAATACATCAATTTCTGGATATGGGATGAAGGTGGCACAAAAGTAAAGAAGAGATCAGAGACAAAAGAGAGTATTTAGGAAAACAGTTCAATTCAAACTTTCTCTATTCCCCTAAGTAAGTCACTCTCAAGCAGATCTTTTCTTTTTCCAAATTACTAAAAAGACTGTTTCAATTCCACAAAAAGTAACAGCAAACAGGCAGTGCACACTGTTGTGGATTAGTTGCTTCTAACTACATGATACAGTTAAAACGTTTATTAGCAGGAAATTAAGCAGAGTTAAGGTCAGCTGGGTGGTCAAATGAGTATTAAAAAATGAGAGAAACATAAAAAAAAGAATAAAGTAAAACATACTAGGAAATGTAAGTACAAAAGTAAAACAATGAACAAAAGAGATCAGGGAGGGATTTAAAAAATGGTAAGTATTTATTCACACTCCTTCCTATAATGCTATCAAGTCAATCTTCCCTTTTTCATTTTTTAAAGTTCCATACAGTAAACTTGTCTTTTTCCCCTTTTGGTGCCCAACTCTAGGAAAATTTTAACACATGTGGATCTGTGTTACCGCCATCACCGCAGTGGTGAATAGTTTCATCACCCCAAAGAATTCCTTTGTTGCTTTCCCTTTATAGTTCTGGCAACCACTGATCTGTTGTAAAGGGCAACCTGTAGTATAGTTTAGTTTTACATTAATTTTTATTAAATAAGTTTGTATTTTAAAAGCAGGATAAGATAGCCTAATAAAGTGATTCTCTAAATCATTTTATAGTTTTATAAAATTTGATACAGCTGCAAAACATCTAAAAGAACAACATCAAAGTATGTAAAATATATGTATGGCTTTAAATTACTCCACGTTTATTTGTTATTTGGGAAAATAAACTATATCTCTAGTTTTCTCAAATGCAGAGAGTATTTTACTTAGGATTTCACTAAATTTTTAATGTTGGAAAGGCTTTAAAATGAAACAATCAGTATGGCTTTAAAATAATTTTTAATTATAGTTGAGTTCAAGTACAAAGAGCAAATTCAAATATAATTCAAGTGCATCTAAAATAGTAACCTGACCAGACATACTTTAACATTTAAGATTCACTGCTACTTCACAATCTATCTCCCATAAAGAATCACTATTAGGAAGACATTAAAAAAAAGAGACATTTAAAAAAATTTTTTAAGTTGTAGGCTCAGATTTTCATGCAATGAGTACTAGTCAGCAACAAAAAGGAGTAAATTACCGATTCACTTGACACAGAGGGATGAATCTCAATGGTATATACAAAAGAGTATATACTGTATGATTCTGTTTATATGAAGTTCTAGGCAGGCAAATTTAGTCTACAGTGATTGAAATCAGACCATTCATTGTCTGGGGATGTAAAACTGACTACATGAGAAACTTTCTGAGGTGATGGGCTGCTCTATATCTTTTTTTTTTAACTTAAAAAAAAAATCTCGTTTGGGGCAATCGCTTTTTTTCCCCCCCTCCTTATTAAAGGATAGTTGATTATTTTGGACTTTTTGTTTTTTGTTTGTTTTGGGGGGAGGTGGTTAGGTTGCTCATTTATTTCTTAATGGAGGTACTGGGAATTGGACCCACGACCTTGTGTGTGCTAAGCATGTCTACCACTGAGCTACACCCTTCCCCCTCCTCTGTATCTTGACTGGGTAACGGTTATGTGAATGTATGTACTTGTCAAAATCTATCACAATGTGCACATAAATGTGCACATTTTACTGTATACCTACCTCAATAAAGTTGACTTTTAGAAAGTTACAGACTCAGTTAAATATCTTCTAGTCTAAATCCTTAATACATATTTATTGTATTTAACTTAATGGTTCATGAATCAATTGATAATGATATCAAATATTTGACACATGGTACTAAGAGTATGGTAAAGAAAAAAAAATTATGAAACAGATAAGCCATTCACTTAAAAGATCTTTTGACTGCAAATTTTTCTAGTTCTTTTCATCACTAAAGAGTACTTTTTATAACTTACTACTTATATTTGTATTTATAAAATTTGAGCAAAAGCTAAATACTGAATATCAAGGTCTTAATGCTTATCAAAAGTATCATGAGTTACCCACACGATAATCTTTTGAAGAGTGCAGCCATCTGGTCGGGTTTGTCAAAGCTGGTCCTCATTTGTGTTAGCACATCAACATTCTCCACCACAAGTTTCTTAAAAAGAAAAGAAAAGAAAAGAAATAAAGAAAAAAAGAAAGATCCTAGGTCAGGCATAGACTTCCTTATGTTGATGAGATAAGAACATGCTTGGACATTACAATCTGGTAAGTAGGAAAAACAATTCACGACATTCAGATGCTCTATTCTGTATGTTTTTGTTAATGTTTTCATAAAAGAACCTTAAAATTATTTACATAGAAATAGTGTTTTCCTTCAGTTTTCAAATCCAAGAAGGGAGGAGTTGAGGAAAAAGCAATAAAGATAAGTAGTAGGATAAAGGATTATTTTATGCCTAGACACATAACAGCATCAGTAGTAAAAAGCAGACACAGAAGTCGATATAGAGAGCAAACAAAACAGAAAGAGCTTGCTACAGTTAATGCTGACCAAAGATAGCCTAAAGTTCATCACTAGATATATATACTCAGAGGGAGAAAAATTTGTAGGGTTAGGTATGGTACCCCCTTTATGGAGATCATATTAGAGCAATGTTTCCCAGCACAAAACAGAAATGTCAACTATCTACCTTCTCTTCCAGGGACCACTGAGAAAAGGGAACAGAAGAGAGGGAAAGGAGTGAAGAATAGCTATTTTAAAAGGTATAACTCATTGAAGAATGTTTTTCTTAAAAGGAGTACCAGAAAAGTAACTCAGTTTAAAAACTGTAACTAAAACAAATGTAATTAATTTTATCCTGGCAGAGATAATGGATATATGTAATTGGAAAGCCTGGATATCTCAGTTCAGCAGGTCTGGGTGTGGAGATGTTGCAAGCATATTGTTTCAGTGCCACAGTGGTTTTGTTACAAGCCAAAGGCTGATGACAACTGACTTAAGAGGAGCATAAAAAACTATACAGAAAAATCTATAAATAAATATAATTTTTCTATACTAACTAGTATGAATTTTGTTTATGTTACTTCAGATTATTTCTCTTTTGGCTCCCATGCAAATGTTCAGCTCCAGTCACATTTATTTGCTAAATTCAGTCTCTTCAATTTCTAGTTAGACTGCCTGCTCTCTGAGGCCAATTCAATACTTGTCCCATCAAATCAATACACACTCAATTATATGCCCAACCTTGACAGTGCTCATGCACCTTGAACATCAAAGACAACATTGAATTTTAAATTCACCATTATTTCATGCGCCATTAAGAAATAAAAAACTCTACCAATTAAACTGACACAGTGTTTTCTAACCATCTGACTATAAGCTATACAATTTCAGAAATATTAATATAGGATAACTATATTTTAGAATCAATAAATTATACAATATATTTAATAGTAAGGATGCTGTAATCATTTTTAAGTGCCTCTACTAGGCAACTGACAACCCCATTTACCCTAATCCAAATGAGGGAGGTAATACTCCCTTTTACAACTGAGAAAACAAAGGCTCAAGGAAGGCAGATAACTTGCCCAAAGTTACAGATATTAAACAATGGAATTTGGAATTTCAAATCAGGTATGTCTGATTTAAAAATCCATGCTCTTAATCCCTGAAGAAATGGTTGTTATTCCTTAATGTGCATCAGAATGATCTGGAGGATCTGCTGGGTTCCAGCCCCACAGGTTCTGATTTAGCAGGTCTGAGGTAAAACCAAAAATTGTGCATTTTTAGTAAGATACAAGGTAAGGCTGCCACTACTGATCTGGGAACCATACTTTACAAACGATTACCCTGAAGTGTTTGTACATTACTCTTAAAAAAAAAAGCTAATGATGTCTCCTCTTGACAGTATAATTTACATAAATTTATTTTCTCCCTCAACTGCAAAGTGGAACAGAGCTTTTTATGTATTTAAAACCATTGATTAATATTACTGACAAATGGCCCAAAGGCTGGAGGTAATACTAAGATTTACAACTAAATGATATGGAATAAACTGACTAATCAAGTGAAACAAATTTTTTAAAAAACGTTAGTCTTCTGTAGAAAGCGTTAAATTCTTGACACAATTCATATTTAATTTTTTTACTATTTAAAAAAACATCTTCTAGGACTCTGAAGAACTAGAATAACTGATCTGTAAAATGCCAAAACAATTCTTTCAGCAGGACTGGAAGGAGAAACTGACTCAACGGGCACAGCTCCAAATTAAACACCCAAGAACTAAAGTAGGAATGGAGACTGGTTGCTTCTTCTCCAGAAAGTAATAAACACGTTTTACCATTAGTACACATGCATAGTGTTGACTATGTCTGACACACGATTTATTCACAACACTAAATATAAAGAAACTTTCCTTTTTTTTAACTGGCCCCCAAATTTATTCTGAAACAACAAAGGTCCTCAGCTAAAATAGGAACTAAAAGAATCAATTAAGATCACAGAAGATGCAGCCACAAAATACTTAGTTTATGTCAGTTTAGATTAAATATAAAAAAAGAGAAAATTAAAAGCTAAGAAGTTACAGAATGATCTTAAAAATATTATAATTCCCCCAAAACACTGCATGCACTAATTTCAAAAAGATTAAAATGCTGTATCAGTATCATCATGCTCTAATGTGAAGAGTGTGAGTTATAGTCTTTTCAGAGGGATATTTGACAATATCAGAAAAAAACTGTAAATGTTCAAATCCTTTGAACCACTTCCATAAATTTCTCCTATAGAAATGTTCAAACAAGTATGTTAATAAGTAGAAATGCTGGTTAGATGTAGAAAACTCTGTACACATGTCTAAAACTGCTTCTTTCAGAAATCCACTGAAGTGAGAGGAAAAATATAAAAAGGCATAAATCTGCATTAACAAAGGAAACAACAGAGGAAACAAGACCAAATGAGAGATGCCAACAAACTTCTAGAAGATGAAAACGAGCAAAGTGTAAGTAGAGGTGAGAAATTTGAGCATTTAAGTTCCTGGAGGGGAGATACAATGCAGAAGGCAAGCTAATGGAAGTCTTAGGACCCACACAGTGCTCAGAAATTGTATGCAGTGGCAAAGAAAGGAAGACTTGGGGTTGGTAACATGAGGGTTATTACACGTCAGCATTGGGAGGTCGTTACACACCTAACTTCTCATCATCTTAAGAAGTGACACTGACAAGGAGGAACACCAGGAATAGAAGGTGGCAGCAGAGAGAGGGAGAACGACCTAAGAGTCATGGCAGCCAGCCAGATGTATTAGACCTCCTACCTCCACTGATCTCCAATAGATTTCCACTCTCTAGCTGGAGGTTATCATGTCTGAAAAATCATCTGCAGGGAACACCTGAAGCTGAGAGTGACGATACCTTTCTCCAGAGGGAATTTTTATTAGCATCTGCCAAGCACCTTGGGCCACTACTAATCTAGAATCACTTTAATCCACGTTTAAGACTCGAGATTCAAGACAGAGTAACATAAATTCAGGGCTGCAAGTTCTGGGGAGGGGTGAATCATTTCCAGTTCACTGCTACCCTGAAGGTATAACCCTTTGGGGTACCTCCAGAAAGAGGGTGAAAGGGAATTTAAGCAGACTTCCTTCCCACACCCACTCTGGGTAGGCTTTGGGTAGGGAGCCCCTTGCTCCACAAGACCACCAAAACTACAGCTTAATCTTACAAATGTTACTCTTGGATCAGTAAACACAGTCAGGTCAAAAGTGGCTTCCAGTGCTAGGCTTGTTTCTGAGTTCCCAGAGTCTCCTTGAGTTGGGCCCAGTTTGGGCCTAACTGTCTTTTTAGCTCTTCTTCAGAAGATTTTTGTCTTTATATATATCTCCACTTAAAAAAAGTTGTCCTTAAGGGAAAGGTTGGTCTAAATATCCTAGCCTACCAATCAATACTGGAAGCAAAAATCTCTATATTATTTTATTTCCGCAACTTCATAAATTCTGTTATTCTAAGGAAAGCAATTTTATAGGACGCTGAAAAATGTGAAACAATTAGAATCAGCATTCATAGAGAAGTACTTTTGGAGATTTAACCCAATGAAAGAAAATAGTATAAAACACACTGAACTTGCTTATATGAAATACTATTATGATCATAAAATTTCTTATGGAACAAAAACATAAGAATACACATTGGAAGTAAGCCTCAGACTACAGAGGTTGAGAATACAAAGTCATAAATAACACCTCTAGTTCTTAATAATATACAAGTAATTAAATTCGGAGAAATCTGAATTACATCTTGGGATTGTTAAGAAGGATCTCTTAAAAAAAAAAAAGATCTCTAAAAAAAAATCAATGTAAAAGCACTTGGAATTCCAGAAAACTGAATCCTTAGGACAACCCTGTTTTGCAGAAATCTAAATGACTTCAGTACAATGTTAGAAATGTAAAGCTTTCATATTTATGGCTGACCACATGAAGAAGCCTTTTGAAAAATACTTAGCTAAATCAGGATTTAGTGCTTGAGAAGCTAGAAAGTAAAAACAGAAAGCCCTTAAATACCAAAACATAATCATGATTTTTGAGAAGTCTTCTTAAAATTACCATTAAATCATGAATAAAATATGCAAGTTTTTGTGAAGGTAAAATGAAAAGTCAGGCCAAGTAAGGAAAATCACATAGAAGATTTTAATAAAATGTTAAAACCAAAAGTTTTAGAAAACAAAATGTTTTAGTATCCTGAACCTTGGTGTTGGGAGTATTTTACATTTACTGAGAAACCCAAACTAATTCACACCCATGTGTCTCAAAGATAATGAATGTAAGTTCTTACACAAAGTTTCTTTTACCTAACTTTTTAACTCAGAGTTAATATTCTCAAATATCTGAAAAAGAATCTAGCCAAAAAATAACACTTGAGTCAGAAAACTCACAGCACTGAAAAAGAAGTCAACATTGTAAGACCCAAATTATAAAGTATCTAAAAGCTGATTTTTATACAAGAATTGCAGATCTTTCTTTTAAAGAACAGTGAGAGGATGACACGATACATACCAAATACTAACTCAGTATTTACTGTGTGTCAGGGACTATGCTGAATACCTAAGCACTAGACATGTATTACCTCACACTATTCTCATAGTAAAAGCTTAGTGAGTTTAAGCTTTGCCCAAAGTCAAAGCTCTTAAACAACAGGATTGAAATGCAGCCTGTCTTGAAAGCTTGAATTCTTAACCACTGGGTAATACTGCCTCTCCTTTTAGTCACAATGAGTCTTGCTATCTATTTTATTCACTCAGTAAAACATTATTAACCTTGCAGGAATTGGCTTCTCCTATATACGTGCACAATTTTCGGTAAATCAGACTACCACATTTAGACCTCCAAGTGCTACACCAGAAATGCATGCTATTTATCAATGGTATATACCATACTCTTTAAGAAATTAAAATGTAAGGCACAAATAATCACTAAAAAACTTTCACAGAGGAAAAGGCATATTTTAAGAAATGCCTTTTCTATTCTGTTCATAAATTCAAAAGTTTTAGTGGCCCAAATACAAATTTGTTCAAAAATTAGATAGCTATTATATACAGGCTCATTCAATATAAATCACCTTAGCACTGAGACCTTTCTAAAAGACTTTATTTAAAATGCTGCTTCAGCATTTTCACATTGTTATTAAAATGCTAAGCACTCTAAAGACATTCTTCATCCAGTTAAAAAGGCACAAGATAATTTAAAAGATTGCTTAATAATCAATAAATAATAAGCCTAATAATGTTTGTATTACAATCTGCGGAAATACATTCTAACTACAAATTTAAACAAATGACTGGTTGGAATTTTGAACATGGTTATTCAAAGAAAAGCATCATGGTACAACAGAATGAAGACTTGACCAAAAGTCAAGAAATGTGAGCTTCAGTCTCCTTTAGCTAGTCAATTCACCTCCCTAGGCTTTCTGTTTCATCATTTGTAAAACAGAACTAAATGAACATATTACTGACAGACCATGCTAACTCAATAATTTCATTTACATATGACAACTTTCATGTCAGGTTAAAATAATTAACATTCTAGGCTTGCTGTTCATAGTCCTGAAATGTTTTAAAGTTAAAATCAATAAAGACTGTATTACCTTAAGTTCAGCAACTTGTGATGAAATATGCCACATAAGGCTTTCACTTAGGAACTTCATACCATATGGGCCTAGAAGTTCTGACAACGACCTCATTTCTGAAAGGAAATGTAATTAATTATATACTTTGACAAAGCAAATATTTTAAGAAGCAAATTATTAATGGAAAACCCTAAGACAAGTCTCTAGAACAAAAAAAGAACACAAATGCAAAGGTAAGTCTAAGATAGAATGTATGATTATCCATTAATTGATAAAAATTATCTCAGAATCAAAAACCAAAAGAATCAAGGTTTCTTGATTTTCTAAAATACGTCAGAGTATTATTCACCTGATATGTCAGAATATTCCTCTGCATTGAATGTTAATTCATTTTCTGTAGGTAAATTCACAAATGCTTTCATTGCAGGGAAATAAGCTATATGACCATTGCTGACTTGTCTTAACAAAGTTTCCAAATACCTAAGGAGAAAAGTAAATTTACAACCGGGAGAAACTGTTTAATTCAAAGTTTATTATGGTATACATTCCTGTACCTAATTTTAAGGTGACTCATAACTTAACATGAATGAGCATTTATCCATTAAAAAAATCTTTCATAAATCATTCATTACAAAAAAACTTGTATCACTCCAAATTTCTAAGTATGTTTCTTACCAATTTGTGTATAGACTTGTAATTGTTGGCTCTCCATGACTGTCTAAATGTTGTGTTTGTTGAAGAAGAACATTATTAAATACTCTTGTAATATCAATTTGCACATAGTTTTCTATTGACTGGAGTACAGTCATATATGCTCTTACACTTGTTAGAAGCTCTGATGGTTTTGCAATTTCCTGTGTGGCTTGATTATACATAGTCATTCCAACAATTGACCTGGGGTAGGGGGCAGGGAAGAGTAAGAAAAAAGCTCTAATTTTTGCATTTATGTAAACAGGCCATTCAATCCGTTGATCCCTAATATTAAATAAGCAATAAAATTAATTTTAAATACAATTTGTTACAAATCCATGAAATTACTATTACCATTATATTTCAAAGAAACAACCTGAAAAAATAAACATCTAAAACGTATAATGAAATGGGAATGCAAATGACTAATAAAAATACTGCAGACATCAATAAAAATGATTTAAGAATAAAGAGGGTTTAAAAAAATTCCTTTAATATGATATGTTGTCTACAGCAAGAACAATGGACTATTCAGTCCACAGCTTGAATTCCTTGGTGCATTTGGCACTATGATGTGCCCGTATTTTTTTAGGCTTTATATGTATCACCTACAATTCTCATATTTAATAACCCTATTATGCAGTTATCACCACCATTCCACAGATGAAAAAAACTAAGGCACAGAACTCAAACTGATCAAGGTCACTTTGTTTGAAAGTGTAAATCTATGGCTTGACCTCAGACTTGCCTGACTTACTGCTGCCTCTCAACAAAATGTGTAACAAAAACAAGGCAACAAACAAAAAACTTTATTGTAATTCAGTCACTCACAGGACATAAAACACACATCTGTTTGGTTTATATTCCAAGAAATTGGATAAGCTTAAAAGGAAACATAAATTTTGAAAATCCTTTCCTAAATGATCTTTTCCCACCCCTATTCTACATTCTTTAAAACTCCCTGAACATTAGATTTGTAAAGATCTTTGACTTGTATTTGTAAGAATGAATCCTTACAGACAACAGACAAACCTCATCACTAGTAACAGTCCCAGAAGACCAGCTCAAGACAAAAACTGCTATCCTTGTACACAGCCCCTAAGTCCTGCGAGTGTGTTCAACTGACCAGCAAAAATCAACCAACTAATGCTCACAAGCTATTGGTCCTGGCATAAAAATCTTTCCCAGGTAAACAAGTTTACAGCCTTGCCTTGATCCTGATCACTAAGTAGATGTCTGCTAAAGAGAACATCTGCTTATCCTTGGATTAACGGACCAGACTGTTTACAGAAGGAAAACAAGGGAGCTGTAAACTGAAGCCTATCTTCCACCTACCACTCCACCACCCCAACCAGTTGAGAATAATAAATAACAGAAGGCATAAGGTCCCTTTGGGCTAAACACTGGCGCATTCTGGGTTTCATGTCAGGATGCCTGCCTTACTAAAGAAGAGCAAAAGATAGTTTTCGTTCAACACTAGACTCTTCTCAACTGATGACTTAACACTCAATTTACTCCTCACTTACATATTCTATTTTGTTCTGTAATTGTTGTAGCTCTAAGCTTTAGATCATTTCATTACTACTCATAGTACTTAGCACAATGTATACATATGGCACTGCTTGTTAGTGATTACAACATTTTGCTAAACTTTTTGAAAAACCTTTGGCAAAATTTTGCTTTATAAATTGGTTTAAGGCCTTCATGAAAAACCTGTCAATCAATCAATATTTTCTTTAATAAGTAAGTGTGTAACTTTAGAAAAAGGTTGAAGCAACATTTACAAAATCAAAAGATTTCTGACTTGTTACATAAAACATCATTTCAAAAAGCATATTTAATGTAAAACTAATTAGAACTGAGTGCCTCAAGTCTAGAATTCTACTAGCGTAAATAACAGCATACATCTGAATTCAGAAGTACTGGGGTTTCAAACATTTGACTGTGACTCACTATAAGATATGTATCTAGCATCACAACTCAGTACACACATACATACATGTAACTGAAAAGTTTCATGAAGCATTATTTCTACTTACTACATGCAATGAACTGATTTTTTCCTGTTTCTTCTTATTTCCTTCTCTCCATCTTTTTTTAAATGTTGACTACAACTCTCTAAACTGATTTCGTGATCCTATCCTCTTCGGTTGCCACCTGCCAGTTGAAGTACACTGATTTGCCCCAATCTTCTCATTTTGCTTATAAGGAAGTTAAGACTCACAGAGATTGGCTTATCCAATCTTATAACTAGTTAATAAGCATGGGATAAGAATCTGAGTAATTTAAGTTAATACCAGTTCACTACTCTTTATACTTTCCAGTTAATTACTCTCTGTACTACATCATTTCTACTGATGCTTTCCCTCATAAAAGGAAACATTGCACAGATATGAAGAATAAATATAACTCATTAACTGAACCAACAAACAAAAAGTTTATATTCTTTCTTACTTAGTAAAGCGGATTTCCAGATGAGAAGTCAAATATTCTCGTGGGGTAAAGGTATGTTCCCAAACCACCATGTTTGGTACATAATTTATAGAGAAACACAACTCAGAAAGTGCAGTGTGCAATTTATCAAGGCTGAAAAAATATTAATAAACAGTTAATAAAAATTTCAACACTTTATCATAGCAACACAAAATTAATTTTACATATATATATATATATATATATCAGATCTTGTTTTGGGATAACTACAGAATTCAATTTTATCTCTCTCTTAAACTGACAAAGTTCAAAATCTTTAAGGATATCACTAACCTTTCAGAGCAATATTCTAAAGATAGCACTATTCATTTATTTATTCAAATATATTGACTTAATACACAAGAAAGAGCTTATTCTGCACTCATAAAGACAATCATTTCCAACTCCTGCTGTACTTTCTGTTGTGGAGGAAGAACGTTGTCTACAAAATAGCCAATAGCTTGCTCAACACAGGAAACAAGAAAGTAGGAAACTTACTTTAAACAAAAAATATTCACCCATTTTGCTCACCTATGTCTCCCCTACAAATAGCACTGAATGCTATCTAGTCTGATATACCCATTTTAAAATAATGATATCAGGTATTTTCTAATACATGATAAGATGCCAAAATAGTGTCAGACACCCGATTTTAAATAAACTGAAAATTATAGATTGCTTATAGTATATACCCTCCAAAACTTTTAGACAGATTCTTGGCCTTCAATATTCAGCATATAAAGACAAATTACATCTATTACATGCATTTTCTTCAAAAATCCAAAAATCTGTATTTGGGGATGAAATAAGCACTAACTGGTTAATCAAGATCACAAAGACAAAAAAAATTAACAACTGGGAAATGAAGAATTTACATTTACTAGCATTTCATCAGTACTAATGCCATACAAAAAAAAAGAAAGAGAAAAGAAAAGAAAAGAAAAGAAAAGAAAAGAAAAGAAAAGAAAAGAAAAGAAAAGAAAAGAAAGAAAAAAAAAAGAAAAAAAGAAAAAGAAAAAACTCTTCTACCTGTGACAAAATGATACAGTAACAGTGATGGCTTACTTGGTCACTACCAGTCTGTTTTTCCTCATGCTCTCAACTCCTGGTTTTTCCCTTTCAGGTTCCCCTTTCTTACCAGTCTGTTTTTTTGACTTTTTATTCACTGCTTGACTGATGGTTTTGGCACAATGCTTGGGCAGCAACTAAATTTAGAAAGAAATGAAATCTCACATTACACCAAATACTTTGAAAACAACTATTTAAATAACCTTAGCTAAATCCAGACTATGTAGTAAATATCATGCTAGAACTAAGAACAGAGGTGTAAGTGAGAGGTAGAGTTTACCTAGCCAGCTGGACAGCCCACTCAGCTTTGTGGAAAACAGAAACAGGTAAACCCTGTGTGAAGAAACACTTTACAGAGGTAGTTACAGTAAAGCTACAGTTGAAGGACAAGTTAAAAAATACCAGGCAAGTGAGGAATAAGAAAGAACACTTTCCTGAAAGAAAAATGGCCTATGAAGACCAAAAGTATGAAAGGATACAGTATGTTCAGAATCTAGTGAGAACTACTACGTAGTGGAGCATCAAGTGCAGGGTAGAGAGGTCTGAGCTATCAGGATGGGATGTGAATAACAAGCAAGAGAGGCTGGATTTTAAACTGTAAGTAATCCTAAGGACAGTAGCAATTTTTTAAAAACCTAACTATGGAGGCTCACAACAAGAGGTAATGAGATTTACTGAGTGTTAATAATTTTTAAAATGGGGGGAAAAAAAACTAGCTAAGAGATAATTTTCTTGCCTTCATATAATTTTCCCATCTGTAAGGAAACATTTAAATTATCACCTGGTCACTAAGAGTACACTGTTCCGTGCAAATATCAGTGATGAGATTTCGAGCTTGTTTGGCCATTTCATCGAGGAACATATTACATAAAGAAAGACTGCGGTCTCCAATATGATGTCGCTGTTAAAACAATGTAGTAACAACAGCAATAATAAAAATTATAAGATAGTAGTTTGATATAAACACTTAATACTTAGTGATTATACAAATAAAGTATGATTGGAGGGAATCTCAAAGGAAAAGTATTTTCCTTCACATGAAAACTATTAATTTTCAAATTCCACAATGTCCTATATTCAGTTCTTAAATACTAAGCCATCAAACATACAATGTGAAAGAACAGATTTAGAGTAATATTTTCTGATCTCACCATTTATATATATGTAAATCTTGACAACAAAGAACTTTCAAGTGTATAAACAGGAAAAGAAAAGCTCAAATATTTAAATAAAATCATTAGAAATCAAGTCAGTAAAACAAACAAATTCACAAGACATTCAGCTCCCTAAAATCAAATTCCCCATCTCAGAAGAGAAAAAAAAAAAGCTGACCATGCATGCATTTTCTGAACACAAAAGGGGAAAAAAGAACATTATATCTAACTTTTGGGAGATTATATATGATATGTAGATACATACACTCACTCAAATCCAGCTATCTTTAGCTACAAAATTCTGTATCTTTTTAGTTTTGGTGGGTGTTGCCAATAGTTTAATAAGTTTTTCTTCTCAATGGTGACCGCAATGTTAAGTATATAATGCTGTACAATTTTGCACTATACATTTGTAACACTTCACACAGAGACAAATTTTTATAAGTTTTCTTTCCCTGACCTTCCATAATTGTATAACAAACTTATGGAGAGTTTACAAACATTATTTCTATGTTGAAATAAAGATAATATAAAAGAATATAAAAAAAACTTAAACATGTAAAATAACTGTTCCTAGACCTACCATAGCTTATAATGTATTTATTTAAAATGCCCTTTAAAACTTTAATAGGAAGCCATACCAAAAGGGATCTATAGGCCATATACAATTAAATGATGGTTCACTTAAGGAAAGATTTCAAACTATAAATATTTGGGTTTTGTTTAACCAAATTTTGACTCTTGAAAGATAAAACATATCCCTTGCTATCACTTCTTCCTGAAAAAAGAACAATGAACTAGCATTGCTTCAGACGTCCTAGACTATTTAAAATACAGATCCGATTTCACTACTTCCCTTCAATGGTTCAAAAATGCTAAGATTGGAAAACAAAACAATTAAGGTTTCTTAACTCTGGCTGCTGTGCTGAGATCAGAGGATAATGGCAGAAGCAGAGAGACCACTTAGGAGGCAATAATCATCATCCAGGCAAAAGATGTGGCTTGTACAAGGGTGAGAAGAGGTATATGGCTCAGTGGTGGAGTACATGCAGAAGGTCCTGGGTTCAATCCCCAGTACCTCCATTAAAAATAAACTAAATAAACAAATAAACCTAATTATCACCCCCCAAAAGGTACTATCTTTCTGCAAATTCATTTTAAGTACTCCAGCTTAAAATGAGGCCTCAGCATTAAGAAGTTATTCTAGAGGCATTTTCTACAACCCTGATCTAAATGAGATGAATAGCTAAAACTAAAATTATAAAACAAGAGTGCACTGAAAACTCTTAACTGTGAATATCAATTTATTCGACCCTCACCCTTAGGTGAACTCCCTCAACATTATTTCTACCACAGCACAGATCATCAGATCACGGATTTGTCTGGGGGTAGAGACTGTGTCTTTGCATCTTTTCAATCACAGGATTTAACAAGGCACAACTGGAAAATAATAACCCTTAACAAATTAGCTAAATGAAAAACAGAACAGTACCATTTACTAGCTATGTAAGTATAGGGAGGAAAAAACATCAGTCCACCAGAGACTTTCCTCATCTGTAAACTAAGGATAATTATTAGTAGTTCTGACTATGCTGTTATTTTGCTGTAATAATCAAATGGAAAAAAAGACAGAACTATATAAATTTTACTATTCTACATAAACATACTATTAATTACCTAAATAATTACCTTTTGTAATTATTTCTTAAGAATTGAGTCTTATCCTATCAAGGAACATAACAACCAACTAAATGAGATAGGAACTTTAAAATAATGACACAAGGTAGATGATGACAGATAAAATAATGATGTAAAGTGCTATGAAAATATGGTAAAGGAAGGACAAATTCTAACTGAAGAAATGCTGAAAATCTCTTTGGAGGAGGTAGGATTTAAGCTGAGCACTGAAGAAAAGGTAAGAAGTGTAGTGAAATGAATTTTATGTATGAGGAAAAGCCTCAATGATGCCAAAAAGTAGACAAGTAAATTAGTACGGTTTATATTAGGTGAGCTAGTTACAGTAGGGAGTGGAAAGTAGAAGACTGTGAGTATACAGTAGATAAACAAAATGTGATATACCATAGCACTGATTATTACTCATAAAAGGAAGTGCTGATATATGCTGTAACACAGATGAGTCCTGACACATTATGTTAAATGAAACAAGCCAGACACACAAAAGGACAAATATTGAATGATTCCACTTATATGAACTCTCTAGAATACGCAAATTCATAGAGACAGAAAGTAGACTAGAGTATACAAAGGACAGGAGGCTGGAGAGTTATTGCTTAAGGGTATACAGGGTCTCTGGCTGGAGTGATAAGTTTCAAAAATGGACAGTGGTGAGGTTGCATAACACTGTGAAGGTAATTAATGCCACTGAAGTGTACATTTTAAAATGGTTAAAAGGACACATTTTTATGTTATATATATATATATATGTATACATATCCGTAAAGTAAAAAAAGAATGGGGATAGAGATCAAATTGTTGAGGATCTCATATGCCTGAGACATTTTTTATTTTCTCTGTATGCACTTTAAAAAGGAAAGAGGCACTCTAGTGGCATTGTTAAGTCTTAAAGGCAGAAATACTGAAGGAAGAAAAACTATTTAGGAGTACATATGAAAACCATTGAAAGCTGAACTACAATAGTTATAATAGCAATGGAAAGTAAAAGATGGATTCAAGAAATGATACCACACAAATAAAATTAGGAGGACTTCATGGGTAATTAATGGGAAGGATGATGGGAAAGAAAAAATTAATAATGTATTTTATGTGTCATGATTGGGGGAAAAAATCTATTAAATCTATTAAAATTGGTGGCATTACAGCCTCACAGGTCTTTACCCTAAAAGTACTGCCTAATAAATTTCTTACAGGCTAACTTCTGTCTCAGAGTCTGCTTCCAAAGGAATACGAAAAACAATATGCAATAGATAATACCTAATGCTTAAAGATATTAGTAACGTCTCAGCCATCTATAAGTTTCTTATCTACAAGTTCAGTAGTTTTAAGAGACTCAACACTAAGTTAAATTATTTGAAAAAAAAAAGATTTAATTTTAACATATATTCTTACCATATTAGCAAAGTAATATTTCTTCTTAAAAGATTAGAAAAAATACTGAGTACATTTTTGATAGATACTTAGTATCTATAAAACTGCTGACTACTTGAATTACTCAGTAACTGTGTGTCTGTGTGCCTGTATGTGAATGTTTTACAAATACCAGCAAATCTGGATTCTGCTTGCTGTACCTATTCAATAAGTTGGTGAAATTCCTCTTTGACATGTTTCTGTTTAGTTAGTAACCTCTCCTCCATTCAATTTCCAACTCTTTTCAATGATAGTTTCAGAGGAAAACTAAGCATACAAAAATCAATCACTATATGTAACTTTACCATAAATATTAATACCTGACCCACCATCATTTTAATAAAGGTTATTCCAAGTAACTTTATGCTATGTTCCTATAAACATGTACGTGTCTTTATCCATTCAAATGTATACTGCATCTATTATACCTATTATCATATATTTTTTCAAGCATTCTTCTGATTCTGCATAGAGATGCATTAGGTGGGGAGTTAGATTAGGTAATTATGACGTTGTGAGTCTTTGTGAATATTTGGTCAGCTACATGTTTGCGTCGTTTATACTGCATACCATATAAATAACAATACCACTCTGAAATTACCTCTTCTGGACACAGTTCATGTGTGCAACTCATAAAATGAGTGCAAAGTAGTGGAAATGCAATTGAGTATCGTGACTGAGAGGGTAACTCCAGACACTGTTGAAACATCTTCTCAAAAGCACGACTATAAAAACTGTAAGGAAACAAAAATTAGAATCACAATTTTTATAGTTAAAATTAAAATTTTATAATACAGTACCTTAGTTAATTTAATTTGATTCAAGTGAATCAAAGTTACTAACAGTAGCATTTATTCTTTTAGGAAAGGAACAGTTATTTTTCCAAGGAGTTATCTCTTACACACCAATAATCATTTTAGAGTAATAAAAATATTATTTGTATAACATTAACACATTTTAAAATAAAACAGTTAAAGAGAAAATGAACCATATCTATGGTATATGAATATTCAAATCCTACATCAAATTTCATCAAAGCCAAGTCACTATCTATTATAAGAAACATAATTATTTTACGTGCCGCTAAGAAGGAACAACATTGTCAATTAAACAATGACACACTATCAATTTTAAATTACTTCCAAGTTTAAAAGATGTTAAATCTAAATGATTGTGAGGTGATAAAATATAGTACATCTTGGAATAATAAGACAAACAGAGCAGTAAACATCTTTATTTTGTATGTGACAGACAAAATAAGGATGTGGTTAAGAAAAAATATGCTCCGAGACTGCCGCTCTCCCTTCTGAGTAAGATGGCCCACATTCTGCCTATGGAATGTGTATCTCCTAGGCCTTTCTGCCTTTATCTTGCCTTTTGAGATGATCTGTACTCTGTTTATGGAGTGTGCATCTCTCTAAACAAACCTACTTTTACTCAAAAAAAATTAATTAAATTTGACTAAAAATTTGCAAATTTAAACATTACTAAAAGTGTCTTTATTTCCAAGAAAGAGAGGAGGAATTCTAATTGCTGTATCCTTCTTTTGCAAAAGGAAACTTTTTGCCGCCAAAAAATACCTAAACATAAAACGTTCCACTTTCTTTCCAAGGGAGCCTTTGGGTCAGACAATAGGACAGGGCTCCAAATAATTTTTAAAATTCTTACAAATTTGTTATGTGATTATTGTGTTTCTTTTAAGGGATCTCTTACTCCTTCTCTCCCTGGCAATTTGGATTTCTTCTGTTAATTAAAGTGATACCAACAAACTGCAAAAATCAGTGTAGATTATTCCTCCCCATTGCCAAAATAAAAGCAATGAAAAGCTTACAGACATAGAAAACAAAATTATGGTTACCAAAGGGGAAAGGGAGAGGGAGAGATAAACTAGGAGTTTGGGATTAGCAGATATAAACTACTATATACAAAATAAGCAAATAACTAGATATTACAATATAGCACAGGGAACTATATTCAACAGCTTATAATAACCTATAGTGAAAAAGAATATATACATGTGTGTGTATAACTGAATCACTATGTTATTACCAGAAACTAACACAACATTGTAAATTGACTATACTTCAGTTTTTAAAACAGGAATGAGAAGCTTTTTATAATGATCTCTATTCAATATATAGAAACTACTATCACTATCCACTGAGACTATCTCAGCATTTTAGAAATAAAAGAACCTACTAAGTTATTTCCATCAGCTTTCCTAAAGAAAAAAAGGTCAAGAAGCAGAAACAGAGTTGACATTATATAGCTGTGGAGCCAGAATACTTAAGTTTGAGTCCTGATCCCACTATTTATTAATTTTATCACAATCATGTATTCATTTAAACATTTATTAAGTACCTACTATGTCAGACACTAAGGAAACAAAACCATGACCTTCCTTCAAGAACCACATTATGTGAGGAGAAAGAGGGGACAAAGGTTGTAAACTATTAAGTACAACAAAAGAGCTATATGATAGAAGGAAAGAAGAGTGGAGCTCAACGGAGGGAACAGTCACCACATCATCACCATAGTAATGTCCAAATACTGCAGTCAAATTATTTGGTATTTAATTTCTAATATTGGCTCTATTTGACCCTGATCCAAATCTTTTTTTTTTCGTAGCCTAAATGACACAATTTGATGTGACTGTTTTTCACCTCCTCAAAGAAAGTGTAAAAAATAAATTCACATCAGTAAGAGTTGCTCTTATAAAGAATTAAAAATAGACAAAAAATCCCAACTTGATAAACTTAATTTTGTTGGCAAATTGTCCACTATTTTCTTTATTCTTAAGGATCTATTACTGAACTGTCTTAAGCACTACACTAGTGCAAAATAAGAAACATATCTTTGGATAATAAAAATTTCAAATTCTGATTTAAAGAAAATTACAACATACCAAAATATGGACAGATCTGATGTTTCCACCAACATTTCCACCAGGGAATCTACCATTTTTGTGTGAAAAATTATTGTATTCATCATCTTTCCAAGTTCTCTGTGATCTGAAAGGCTAAGTGAAGCCTTAGAGACACTAGTATATGCCTGTAAAAGTAAAGCAAAAAACAAAAGGAGATTAGGTACTGACCTGAACTATAGACCAAGTCTACAGGAAAAAGTAGTCTATACCCACTATTGAAAAATACTTCAAGTTTATTGTGACACTGTATGCGCAACATCATCTTTTTAAAATTGTCTATAGTGACCCAAACTTGAAATTCCTATGAAGAATTTCTTTAAATAAACTGAAATACTACTGTCCCATAAAACAGAACCTAATTCGTGGATCATTCATCTTGAACCCCCAAAAGAAATGAAGTTACAGTATCAGAAGTATAAAACAATGGATTATCATGTTGATCCTACCAAAATAAGTTTTCATCTAGTTCAAGAGAAAACATATATAGGAACAATAAGATGAAAGTAAGTATTACACATGTCAATTCAGGGAGGTTTTAGATTATACTGAAATGTTAAAATCTGGATAGCATAATACACTGTCCTAACCGATGAATTCTAGAAAAGCACAGAAGATGGTAAAATTAGTGCAGGTGGACCAAAAAGGTGATAGGTCTTAACCAAAACCATCAGGATAGGTTGTGAGAGAAAGAAATTCCACTAAAGAGGTACCAAGTCACAGAAAGCAAAAATGTGCCCATGGATGGTGGCATTTCAGAAGGGCAGAGAACAAGAATAGGAGGGGTGTCTACAGAATAAACACTTCACTATGGCTACAGCTTGACAGCAAAGAAGAGATTCAACCAGCAGATCCCTGTATATCATGTTAATAATTTACATATTTTGTGAATCACCAAAAGTTCTGTGTGTACAACAGTAATTATTGTTTTAGAGACTGTTCTATGTGGAGGGGGAATAGGAATGGGTGCACAGAAAGGGAGCAGGAGGCAGAGATTTCTCAGGAGGCAGTGGCAGCAATATTCCAGATAGTACGATGTGGTCTAGGGTGGTATAGTTTAAAAGTATTTAATCTGGGAATGACTAGATGTGGTAGGCAACAGTAGAATTATGAATGACAGCCAGGGTTCTAGTTTGGGGAGACATTCCTTCATGAATCTCATGTGTGCCTACATTCCCTGCTGGATATGCCAAAAATGCAGGGCCCAGACCACTCACTAACCAGGCCATTTCTCAAGGTTGTTATTTGCAGCTTTCAAACTTGAGAAATAAGGTAATTCATCCCTCTGGGACAAAGAGCAAGTATGCTTACTGTTGATGATAAAACAGAGATAAAACTTCCATTAATCGATCCTCACTTAAAAATTCTGAATTAAAGTATCACTGTGAAAATAAATTCAGATGAAATGAATGTTGACAAAATGACATAATTTAAACTCTCATTTGAAATGCTTGACAACAGTGGAAGGAAAAACATCGTTACTAAAAAGGAAGAACTAGTTTAAATAAAAGTCTAAGATATGAACAACCTAAGTAAATTAGAAGACAGAAGAAAAGTTAAATTAAAGAGTGACTGAAGATGCTGAAGGGACTAATGGAATACATAGGGGAATGAGATGCCTTAGGAAGCAGAAATAAATGGCAAAGAATAAATGTAGAAAGGGAGAACTCTTACGTTAAGACTAAAAAGAGTTCAGTGAAGGCACAAAGCATACTATAACGTTCTCTTAAAGGCTCATCCTCTGGCCCTGCTCTACTCAAGAACTGGTATCTGTAGAATTCTACATCTCTCTCTGGTCATATGCTTACAGCTAATAACTCTTGTCCTACCAGATCACTGATCAAAGTCAGATCATTCCTATCTTCTGTGAAGATACTTTCCTTTGTGTAGTAATATTTACACTAAAAGCTCTCTTTACTTGCCCTTTCCTCACTGCATGCTCTTCTTCTGTGTAAGCTATTTTCCTATTCAAATTCTATCCATCTTTTAATGTCTGAGTAAAACATTACTTTCTTTATAAAGCCATTACTAGCAATTTCAACTTCAGAAAACCTTTCTCCTTTCTAAGAAAACTATAGTTAGTTGATAATCATACCCTGTCAGTGGCATATTTTAACTTGTTTTTGTATTATAAACTGCTATTTAATGTTTCTTATCTTTTATACCTTCTCTCCATAGTCAGATTATAAAATACTAAAAAGAAAAGTGGATTTGTACTTTTCCATAGATTATATAATACTGCTCTGAATATTTTATCTCCTGCATCCTATGGTCTAGCCTATAATCTTGGAAACTTCACTGTTCACCTGCTCTTCATCATCTAGGCAAACCTCCTAGATTCCGGACACTGCCTCCAACCTTGCATTTTGGTCCTCTTTTCCTAGCCAAGACTTCTCTGGCTTGTTGTATGTCCCATTATTTTCTTCCTTGGTATGTTCTGACCTATTATCACTAAAAAATTAGAGTCTATTATGCAATAGAAAGAGGCCAGGTGACTATATGTCCCAATCATGGTTAAGAGCAATGTTATGGGTTGAACTGTGTCCCCCAAAAAGAAACGTTGAAATTATAGTCCCCAATACCTCAGAATGTAACCTTATTTGGAAATAGGGTCTTTCTAGAGGTAACCAAGTTAAAAGGAGGTCATTAGACTGGACCCTAATCCAATGACTGTTGTCCTTATGAAGAGAAGAAATTTGGACACAGAAATACATAAAGAAGGAAGACTATGTGAAAAGAGATAGAGATAATGTTATGATAGTGTCACATCTATAAGCTAAGGAAAATAAAAAATCTCACAAAGGGATATATCAGTTCTATACTCCTAATGCTCACTCAAATGCTTTATATCCTGCTATATGACTGTACGACTGCATCAGACAAAGGCTAAATTCTCAAGTGAATCCTTCAAATGAGTTAGTTTAATAATCCTGAAAGTGTTTAATAAGGGTAAATTTGAAATACATTTAAATCTCTAAAACTCTCTGTAACTAAAATGTTGGCTTAGGCATGTCTACAGAGTGAGAGACTGAAAACAGTTCAAACTTTGCGACAATGACTTTCAAAATTTTTAATGTGTATATCCTTTGGCAGAATAATTTCACTTCTATTTTCATTCATTTTATAAGCAATACTTCTGTATTGTTTCATAATATTTTTTAAAACAAGGTAATATTAATTCTTAAGCTTTGTTTCTAACCAGAAGAAAATAATCTATCACACATACACATTAAATATTTTGGGATGGTGGTATCTCAAAGTATTCTTCCCTGATCTCCCACTAACCAGCTCTGCAACTCAGGCAAGTTACTCAATACTGTGGCTTAGTTTATAAAATCTTAATTTCTAAAAATATGCTGCTGTAAAACACAGAACAAGAAAGACAAAAGTGCCCATGTATTTTGATATTGGAAGGAAAGAACCTAAGAAAAGCAAAATCACCTCAGGGAACTAAGCAGAATGCCAGAGAAGTATGCTCTTTCCTAGAATCCTTCCTTAGATTGTATTTATCTAAAAATCCCTTCCTCAAACACATAGTGCTTATATTTTCACTTTTTAATTAAAACACTTTTAAATTTTTCTAAGTTGCAGAACAGTACACAGTATAATCTCATTCACAAGTTTGAACACCTAAAAGGATACTGCATAGGCCAATTATTAAAAGTGAATATTTCTAGGGAATGGAACTAGGAAAAGTATAAACTTTCATTTTCTACTTTATCTCTGGGTACTTTGACTTTTTATAATGAGAACATACTATTATTATTTTTAAACATACATATTTTTGAAACATGTAGTTACTTAAAGTACCATGCCACAGTTTTCCCATAATTACTAGAAATACTGAAAGGGTAATTAAATTCTGTCATTAAATTTACAGTATACACAAAGGTTTCAGGCTTGAATTTTAGAAGTCCTTAAAAATCATATATGTAACAGTTATATATTAGATTAAAAACTTTAGCACTAGGTCAGGGGATGGTAAACTATGGCCTGTGAGCCAGCTGCTTGTTTTTATAAAGTTTTACTGAAACACAGCTATGCCCATTTGTTTATAGCTGCTCTCACACTACGATGGCAGAGTAGTTACAACAAAGACTATAAAACCTGAAAGCCTATAATTTATATCAACTGTTTCTAGATTATAAACATCTTGTCAAAAAAGATTTTGCGCTTTCACTTTAGAATTAAATATTTGAATCAGAATAATCAAGAGAAGTTGGGATTTCAATATCTGGATATTTTAAAATTATAGTAATCTACTTTATTAAAAACAACTTTTATATTGGTATAAGTAAGAAATATATTTATCCAAATTTAACAACTAGTACAAAATGTATCTTCTGTATATAATTCAATAGCAAAAAAAAAAAAAAACCCCACAAATCAGTTTTTAAAACTGCAGATGATCTAAACAGATATTTTTCCAAAGAAGACATAAAGATGGCCAATAGGTATATCAAAAGATGCTCAACATTACTAATAATCAGGGAAATACAAATCAAAACCACAAGAAGATATCAACTCACACTTGTTACAATGGCTACAATAATAACCATCATATTTATTGACAACAAATAAAAAGTGTTGGTGAGGATGTGGAGAAAAGGAAACCCTTATGCATCAGTGATGGGAATGGAAATGGGTGCAGCCACTATGGATAACAGTAAAGAGGTTCCTCAAAAAATTGAAAATAGAACTACCATACGATCCAGCAATTCCATGTCTGAGTTTTGTCTGAAGAAAATAAAAACACTAACTCAGAAAGCTATCTATACCTCTTTCTTCACTGCAGCATTATTTACAGGGAAACAACCTAAGTGTCCACTGATGAATGGATAAAAAAGTTGTGGGCTATACACACACACACCCCTTCACATGAACACACTGGAATATTATTCATCCATAAAAAGAGGACGGAAATCCTGCTATTTGTGACAACATGAATAGATCGTGAAAGTATTGTGCTACGTGAAAGATATCAAACAAAGGAAGACAAATACCATATGATCTCATTTATATACAGAATCAAAAAAACACAAAAAAGACAAAACAAACAAGAGAAAAAACCAAACTCACAGATACAGATAACAGATTGGTGGCTGCCAGAGGCAGAGTCTGGAGTAGGTGAAATGGGCGAAGGTGATCAAAAGATACAAACATCCCATTACAAAATAAATAAGTGCTTGGGTATGTAATGTACAGGATGGTGACCATAGATAATAATATTGTATTGTATATTTTAAATTTGCTAAGACAGTAAATCTTAAAAGTTCTCAAAGCAAGAAAAATAAAATTTGTAATTATGCGTAATGGATATTAACTAGACCTACTGTGGTGATCAATTCAAAACACATACATCACTGACTATTGAATCATTTATGTTGTGTATCTGAACCTAACATAATGTTACACATCGATTATATCTCAATTAAAAAAAGTTTCTTCTACGAAGTAAAGACTATAGTTATTTATACAAGTTCTCTTGTTAACTAAGATATTCAATAGCAAAACAGAATGACAATGAAATTATTGTTACTCTTACCTGTAATCTAAACCAATCTAATCTCATTCCTCTGAAATCAAATACTTCCCCATCTTCCACTACAATAATAGAAAAAAAAGGTTACAAAGTAAGTTAATGTTTTCACAAATCTATAATCACATTTTAAAATTTAAGAGCTAAGACAATTCCACTTCTGAGAATATATACAAAAAAAAAACGCAGAGTCTTGAAGAGATTTGTACAGCAATGTTTAAAGCAGCATTATTCACAACAGCCAAAAGGTGGAAGCAACCAAAAAGTACATCAACAGATGAATAGATAAACAAAATATGGTATTTATGCACAATGTTGTATTATTCAGCCTTAAAAAGGAAGCAAATTCTGCCATGTGTTACAACATGGAAGACATGTTGAGGACATTATGCTAAGTGAAAAAGTCAGTGACAGACAAATACTGTAATTCACTTATGTGAGGTATCTAGAAGAGTCAAACTCATAGAAACGTAAAGTAGAATACTGGATGCTAGGGCTGGGGGAAAAGGAAAATGGGAAGTTGTTATTTTATAGCTATAGTGCTTCAATTTTACAAGATGAAAAGTTCTGAATATTGATTGCACAACTATGTAAATATACTTAACGCTACTGAACTATACACTAAAAATGGTTAAGGTAGTCAATTTTATCTTATGTTTATTTTACCACAATTAAAAAGTAAAAATAATTTAATAGCTATGACAGTGAAATAATTCTCATTTCCTACAAAGATGATGATAAAGGAGGCAGTTATGCTAAGAGAAGTATAAAGTACAGACTTCTCTCCTAAACTCTGTGATTCTCATTTTGCTTACACGTCAATTTAAGAACCGAATGTAGAGCATTAAGAAATCCTATGAACAGAAACTTTGGATAGCATGCTGAAGTTCCAAAAAATAACTTCATATAAACCAAATATCACCAGGCAAATTTACAGTAGATTCATTACTTAAGTGTGATAACTATAAAGATTGATAAAACGAAAATAAACAAATTTATTACTCGGAAATTTTCAAGGTTTCTGATACCTTTCACTTAAAGATTACAAAACTAAAACATCATATCAATCTACTGGAATGGAGTACTCAAATAATGGAAAGGCAGCCTAGTACATGACATCAACTTTTGAAACTAACAGACGAACTTAAGTTCATATTCTAGTGCTTAATGCCTGTTAAGAGTTTGGGCAAATCATGTTAAATAACTGAGGTTAACCCTCAAACCTTAAGTCTTCCAATCTGTCAAATAAAAGTAATTACAGCTTTTTAACACTGATGCAGATTAAATGGGATAATGTACATAAAGTGCCTACCCAGATTAAACATTTTATTAATGGTATCCATGACTGTCATAGGTATTGCTTGGACCAAATATACACTTTGGTACATATGGGGCACTCATTTTTCTTTCTTTTGTTTTTTATTACAAAATGCCCTTTTTTCCTCTTGCTGAATAGTAAGAAATGTCAAGCTATACTTCTTATGATTTTTGTAAACATCATCACACACCCATTTTAGAAACCTCTGCTTCATAGAACAAAGTTAAAACAAAAGAGAACACATTGAATACATCCAAAAACAAGTAATTCTGTAAAATTTAACTGTTAAATCCTCTCCTTAACAATCAAATTTGAAAACCTAATTGCGGGAACATATGTTTCTACTTAAAAGACTTACTACCTTGTTTTACACTTAGAGAAGTCATAGTGTTAACAAAAGAGGACATGATGATTGATTCATCTTCAGGACAAACAGAAAGATTCTGAAAAAGAAACAAAAAATAAAGCAATGTTAAAAACATCTAGTTGGTAAACAACTCACAGGGCCATCGGCTGCTGGAAGGACAAACAAACCAGTATATCCATACTATGGAATATCTTTCAGCAGTAAACAGGAATGAAATGTTGATAATACAAAATAACATGGATGAATCTCAAAAACATTATGCTAACTGAAAACAGTGAAAAACAAAAACTTGTATCATGATGATTTCATTTATACAAAAAAATTTTTTTAAAGGCAAAAGTGACAAAGTAGATAAGGGGTTGTCTGGGGTCTAGAGAGGGAATCAACTACAAAGGTGCACAAGAAAACTTTTAAGTGTTGGTAATATTCTACATCTTCACTGGTGGTGGTTACGTGAATGTATACAGATGCCCAAATTCAAATAGTACGTTAATTTTTTTTTTTAACTCTTGTGAAGATTTCATCCCTGTTGTATTTGGCTATTTCTTTCTTTTTTTTTAAGTTAAATTTTTATTTTTTTTAATATTTTTTATTGATTTATAATCATTTTACAATGTTGTATCAAATTCCAAGTACACTAATTTTTAATGTATATAAATTTTACCTCAACAAAATTTGGACCAAAGAAATGCCTCTCAGATTGGTTAAAAAAGTGAATATTTGATAAACTGCATCTAAAGTAGATGCCAAATAATAAATGTTTAAAAAAGTGGATGCTTAGCTCACAAAAAGCATAATTTTCAAAACATTAAGAACTACACAACAATGTAAATGTACATAATGTCTTATAATGTACACTTAAAAATGGTTAAAATGGTAACTTTTATGCTATGTATACTTTACCATAATTTAAAAAATTTTAATACCTATTACAATTAGCTACTTTAACAGGTTAATCTTGGTTATAAATTTAAATCCTAGCAAATGGTTAAAAACACTATGTGTGAACTTTATAACAGAAGCCAGTGATAAAAAAGCTCAGGCATTTGAGTTAAGACTTGAGTTCACTTATTTATTTACTATAATGGAAGTACTGGGGATTGAACCTAGAACCTCATGCATGCTAAGCATGCGCTCTACCAGAGCTATACCCTCCACCCAAGACCTCAGTTCAAACACTGGCTCTATTACCCACGAACTGTGCAATACTAATCAAGTAACATAAGGCCCTTTTCTTCAATAAATAATGACAACTGTACCTACCTTCACAAAGTTGTTGCACAGATGTAATACAACATACTATCAATAAATTACTATTATTGCTGCTGCTATTACTATTACTATATTTCCAGAAAAAAATTAGAAATTAATTTTCTCAGTATTATTAAAATCCAGTTTATATAAAAGACACCAAAAAACATGCAGTGACTTAAAAAATGTTAAACTTTAACATAAACCTGTTAAATTTATTAATAAATATCCAACTAGTCACAACAAGTTTCAAAATGACATGAAACTAGGGGTCTGGTTTACTTTTTAGACTGTGATAGCACAGTAGCCTCTGGTTTATCTGGTAAGTAATAATTATTCAAAAAAACTATAGCAAAGCAGTAACACTCTAGGGATAAAATTAACTTTTCTATTCCCTCTTTTAATAGATATTCTAGAAAGAAAGCATCTGAGCTCCATCTAGCGGATAAAAGAAGAAATAAACTAGTTTAGGACAGTAACCTGTAAACTGTATATAGTTCACGGTAACAATTAAATCAACAAATTTTTTTCTTATATGCATTTTTAGGTAGGTTTGAAAGAAAACTAGAATTTCAAAGTATTGTTATTTCTCTGGAAAACCAGTAGTTTCAGAGTAGTCTTAATACAGAGAATTTGTGCTGTTCTTCCTTTGTAGTGTATGACAGCTTATAATAGTTTATAGACATCTATGATTTTATAAAATAAGGGAAATAAAATATAATTTTTCTTACAGTCAATTTATTTGGAAAAAACTAAAAAGAAATTTATATAAAGATTAAAAAGACTGAATCAAGAAATTATAGAAAGAAAAGAATTTTAAAAGGCTAAGACTAAAAATCAATAGAGGAAAACTGAAACTGAAAATAAAATCAGGACATTTCATTAAATTAGGACATCTAGATGAATTTTTATTTTTACTGGCCATTCTCTAACACACTATGCAAAAATATTTACCTTCTGTTTTTCCTCTAATACTTAATTATCAATTATAATGTGGCCATCATCTCTTCATCTCCATAGTCACTGTCCAAGTTCAGGTTTTCAACAGCGCTCACCTAGCCTACTACAGTAATTTTTCCTCTGAACTCTCTGCCTCCTCTCTTGGCCCCGAGCAATCCATTATTCACTGAGCCAGGGTAATCCTCCCAAGTACTAAATCTGATTTATGACTAACCTCCTCTTTTGCAAAGCCCTCTATAATTTGGTTACTGTACACCTCCATTCCCAAGATAAAGAATCACTCCCAGTGTTGTGTTCACTATGAGCTTTGTACACACTTAAGCATAACAGGCCTATCATGCTGGACTACAACTAAATGTTTTCTCCCCTCAAGATGATCTCCTTGACAAGATGTGACCATGTCTTATGTACATTTGTATCTCCACCACCTGGCACAAGATTACATTTCATAAATGTTTACGAACAAACAAATCAGTTATTAGAAAGGAGGCAAGAAAGGAACAAAAGGGAGCATAATTTGAGATAGTTTTTACCTGCACAAGTTCATTGAGGACAACAGCATCAAAGCCAGATAGGTACTGCACGTAATACCTCTGCATTACAGGTCCATACTTCCTTACATGTGCTCTAAGCTCTTCCATGTAAAATATTAATTCAGCAATGTGCCTTTTTTTTAAATTCAAGAAAAATATTTTAAAAAATAAATTCATTGTTATCAAAGAAAATATGAAATGCCTTTGATACTACTACATTGTTTTTTCCTTAGAAAAAGCACTGTTAAATACTTAATGTCAACTACTTGTTAAATATTTAATGTCAACTACTTTCTTTTTGTATTATTTCATATAAATAAATCACAAAAAGCAAAAAAAAAAAAAAAAGCTAGGACTAAAATACTGATAGAGGAAAATCCAAAATAAAAATAAAATTAGGCCATCTCATAAATACATCATTTAAAAAATCATAAATGGAAGATTGGAGAATTAGGAAGAAGTAAGAGTTTTCTGTACATTCTTATTTCTCTGATTCATTTACCTAACTCCTATTGAGGGACTGCAGACTAAAATGAGAGAAAGATATTTCAAACGACACAGTCAGTTTAACTACTCTGTTAGAATTCTTATCCAAATTTTTGTGTAGTAAATCATTTTGAAACATGAATTTCTTAAGAAATTACTATAGTAAAATAACAAATAAGACTTCCGTGACCACCTAGAGTACTAGAGAGAAAATATTTAAAGCCCTAATTTTAAGCTAAAGTTGACTTTGCACTCTAATTCGTATCAACTAACATTAAAATATTCCTTGCATTATAACAAATATGAAAAGCCCCCCAAAAAAGTTTTTCAAAATAATCTTACTTCAGTCCCCAAATTCCACAACCCATAAATCAAATTATACAAACAACGTATTTTTTAACATTGCTAACTTACTTATCTATAAAGTCATCTGCACTCTTCTTTGGCATGTTATCTGCATGACGAAGTAGCCAGATAATTTCATCACGGGCAAAGGATAATGCCATAAAAACAAAAAGTGCCTGATACATATTTAAAAAAAAAAAAAACAACATTGTCAATTCTCATGCAAAGATTAAAAACAAAATCTATTCATAATCTTCCTTCAAGTGAGAAGTCACTGGCAAGAACCGAGAGCAGCAACTTTAAAAGACAGAAATGACAGAACACAGAACTTCAAAGTATGTATCAGGGAAAACACGCACATAAGCACAATGTGAGGAAAATGCAGGAAGGTGTAATTTACAAGTGTCAAGTCAGTAAATTCACTATCAGCTAAATAATAAAACCCTCTTATGTAGTCCCTGACAAAATTTTAGCAAAATTTCACAGAGAAAAGAAATTAAAAAAAAAAAATTTAGTATGTCACATTTGCAGTTGAAAAAAATTAGATCAATTTACCTTGGGACCTAGCAAACCAGGTTGATCAGAGAGGACAGTAGCCAATTCTTTCAGTGCAGACCTTAAAAACTTGCGTCTTTCTCTGTGCATTGAACCACTATAGGGAAAGACACCCACCATTACAGTTTATCTGTTTTTACTAAAATTATTATTAGCAATTAAATAACATCATTTCAGGGTCAATTCCCAAAGTTTTCTTAGGAAACAGAAGCCCTTACATGTATCATCTTCTATGTGTTTGTCATTAAATGACTTCCCAATCTTATTTTTAATCCTTGCCTTTCTTATGCTGACTTTGTAACCATGTTTACCCTCTTACTCTCTACTTAATCAAAATCCTACCCAAACCTCAAGACCAATCCTTCAACAAGTATTTCCTAATATCCAGATGTCTATTTCTGAGTAATTTCTGCAAGTTTAGCACCATTCAGACTAGCACTCTATAAACTGGACTGTGAAATCCTTAAAAGTAAGCACTATCCTACTGTATACATTTTTGTCACACCTATATAGAATCAATAATTATAACTTAATAAATATCTGATTATTCATATCCTCATTCATTAAATACATAAAACTAACTAAATAAGAGGATATTCATTAAAGGCATTGGGATAAAATCTGTTTTGCACTCATCTTGCCCAAAAACAGAAAGATGAAAAATAATCATAAATATTCATGTACTAGATAGCTCAAAAATAAACTACAAATTAGAATTTATTCTCACATATCAATGAGAAAAAAATTCACAGAATATTGTAAATATTCCAACTCATATTATGTAAAATATACACTGTTCCAAAAAAGTTTTAGAATTTAGATAGGTGCAAAAAATAAATGGCCACACACCCATACACAGAGCACATGCCAAAAAATCTGAGTAGAAGAAATATGCAACACCAGAAATTTGGCTGTGACACAACAGATTAGTTTTAGAAGACACATTAAAATCTAACTTTTGCCTATGTGACCTTAGGTTTCATCTCTCTAAGTTTCAGCCTCTCATCTATAAAACAGGGATGATGACACCTGATTCAAAAGATACATCTTTCATAATGCCTAATATATAGTACTTTTACAATGTTAGTATAATTCTAATGACAAGCTCTCTTTTAATTGATGGTAATAAGCTCATCTGGTGTAATACCTAAGAAAGTGAGCAAAGGTTTTTACTATTTTACTGTACAGGGTTGCTGCAAGGAGTGTTAATATTGAGAGAAAATGTCTACAAAGTACTACATCTGGCACATGTTAATGAGAATCAGGAATTACTACCACTTACTATTTATCATTGTTTTATATAATAAATAAAGGAAATAAAAATGCCTTACTTTTAAAAGATCTTTATAAAAGATAGCTATCACACCATACATCTGCTTAGGGTCTATCACATGAAGAAGTGATAATCACACGTATTTCTGCAGACTAGGAAAGGAATTCTAACACACTCCCAAGTATGTTATTTGTACTCCAGAATTTTATAATAAGTACTTTATTAAAGGGGAAAAAATGCATGAGGAAATAATATAGTACAGTTAGCAATGAATAAAGATGATTTAAATTCCTAATATCTATCCTATAGCCTAAACCCAAATTCTAAAACTTTTTGAGGTTTTATATTTTCACCTATGACAATGGTATTATCTTCTCTCTACCTTAGAAAATACTGATGGATCAGATAATGTTATCTCTATATTATCTAGGTTTATTGGAGAAAATATTCTATGCAAGTATACCATACGTAACAATTAAGCTGAAATACCAAATTATTAAATGAGAAAATTGAAAAGTTCAAACATCTTAAAAACACTAATTTCTAATTTAAGTTATCTATATATTTACTAATAAAATGTATTTACTAAAATTTGGGAAAGATATGAGATTAACATACTTTGAAAAGTAAATACTATTCGGGAGAATGTGAAGATACACCAATTTTCACAAAGTAGTACAAAAATCATCATAACTTGCAAAAATTGGCACCAGAGCATAGTGGCAATAAGAGACCTGAATGATACCAAAACAAAGTCATTGTATGGTATTCCTTAGCACATTTTTTTGAAACACTTCAAAAAATATTTAAAATCTGTCTGCACTTAATACCAAGGTTACTAGACAGAGAGGTTATAAATTTATTTCTTATTGATTGAAAGTCCCACACTTCTACTACCACTTCTTACACACCATTAATCTGCAATCACTTCAACAAAATAATGCTTTAAAAAAGGAATTCTTGGTTGAAACTACCACACATAAGTTAGAGCTACTTACGCATGTGACACAGCTGCCTCTTTGCATTCTCTTATGTCATTAATACGCTTATTATAGCTATGTGCAAAAAAAATATGGAACTATGTTAATCTTAATGTGGTCAATAACAGTAAAAACAAGTTAGTCAAATACTAGAAAGTCAACCAAAAATGACTTATCAACAAGAAAAACTGGTTCTCAAACTGGATACATATGGAAGAAGTCTACCCCCATCCTTTCCTAGCACCTTAAGTACCCAATCAAGTCTACCTAGAAAAATAAACCTCGTATTATATTAAAATCCAGTAATAAAATTAACATTCATAATGCAGATTTTAATTTTACTAAATATATTTCCTTAAGCCCCCAATAGAGACATTAAAATTATATTTCTGATATAATAACAGTGATTTCCAAAAATCGGAAGTGCTGACAAAGCTATTACTTCTGACTTTTTATGCTATCCCATAAGCATATAAAAAAACTTCTCAAAGGACATTTACTAAGTGATTAACATTAGTGACTATTTGGGTATAGGGGTTTTGTGGTGGAGAAAACTAGGGCAGGAAAGTATTTGACTACTTTAAATTATTTTAAGGGATAGAATTTTGGATGATATTTACTCACCATTTAAAAAATATATTTTTTCAAATTAAAAAACATTTAAATAAAAGAAACAGAACCCAATATCAAACAGTTTAAAGATGCCATCTGAAAAATAAATGCTAAAAATACATGTTAGTTTCCTGGCTCCTACACACAACTCAAAATTCCTAAAATGTTAAAGAAAAATTATCTTCCTGACAACCTCGCTAGAACCACTTACACCAAGAACTCCAACTTCTAAATTAAGTATGCCAAGATTTCTGTGTTCTTTAAGCAAATGTTCAAAATACACTAATTTTGTAATCATTGACTTGTATAAATAATGAGTTTTTATACTTACGGTCTGACTTGTAATTACTACAATAATTCACATTTTATATTGGATTGATCACTCACAATTTAGTAAAAAATTAAAACTTCTCGACTTTAAATACAGAGATTCTTAAATGGTAAATTTAACACTAAAAGTGTAACAAAAAGACAGTTGGCTTCATGATGCTATTACACTTACTTGTACCATACATAAAACACAGTCAATATACAGAGACTATCTAGTTCTAAATGTTTACATATTTTTAAATATGATTCCACAGAGAGGGTGTCAATATGCTAAAACATCACATAAGCTTCAGGATTTTCAACGTGAATCAATTAGGAAATGACAAAGCCCACAATGGCAGGATATTTCCAGGTACTCCACCATCTAAAATAAAAGGTGAACTAAGAGTTGAAAAATACAGACGGCACTGACCTGCATGAGAATGTCAGAGCCACTTATGGTGACAGAAATCGAAATAGTGATCACCTGAGAAAGGGCCAGGGGGAGGGAGACCAGGTGCGGTAGTACTGACGAGAAAGAGGCACAAGAGAATATTCTGGGATAATGGAAATATTCTGCATCTTAATCTAAGAGGTCACCAAAAGTATTCATATGCAAAGTTGTTGAGCTGTACACCTAAAATTTATGACTTTTTCTGTTAATAAATTTACCTCAATAAACTATTGGGGGGGTAAAAGGAAGATTTTATAAACCTCTCCAAGATACAGATACAGGAGATACAGGAGGTTATGGCTAATGCTCAGGAACTGGATTTTAATTTACACCCCAGGGTATTTCATACGCACATTAAAATTTGAAATGGTATACTGGCTTAAACTGTCAGTAACAGACATACCTTTATGTTTTAATAACTAACAGATTCTTTAAAATCTCAGTTTCATTTAGGACATTATTGAATTGAATATGAAATAAACATAGGTAAATTTCATTTCTACAAAGCTAATGAACCCAAGATAATTATTCAACACTTTCAGGTTCAGGGGATCCTAGGATATTTTATATGCTCCTAATTTCAAAATATTTCATAATTGCTACCAAGTCTTAGCTCAACTTTGTTTTTATTTCCTGGCTACAGAACCTTAAGTGGAAAGAAATGCAGACATTAAAAATTTCAAAGAAACAAATTTGAGAATTATTTGTGTTACAGGAAATCAATACAAATGAGTCACTTGGAATACTTTATTATAAGGAAACATGATTTCCTATATGCAGCAGTCTGACTTCTGTAATTGTTATAATTACTGTAATGAAGTATTTTTGATTGATTCATATACTTTTCCAAATGCACTACATTCTAAAATAGCACTTCTAAACATTTCACTCTTAAAATACATATTATGCTTTTAGTAATATTTATGTCTAAAACCATACTACAATATGTAAAGAGTACATATTTTCTTTCTCCTAGAATACAAGCTTTAAAAGGACAGAACACTAGATATTTTAATCTGTGAAGCTACCTATAAAAAATATAATTACTACCATATCAGGATGATTGTTAAAAACAACTTGGTGTGACTGTTAAGTCAGTACAGGCTTATCTTCTTGACTAGTATGATCCTTCTCTATCCCCAAAACTTCAATAGATATTACACTCACTACTCTTTTCCAAAAAAGACAAAATAATTGAAAATGTCATACCCTCGTATGTTTACAAATAAGTCTTCCGCAGCTTTGTGAATGTGGAAAACTTCATCCCGAAAGAGAGAGAGGCAAGAACTACTTTGAAGAGCTAGCTTCCAAAGGTTCAGTGCTGTTGTATCAGTATTTAGGATCCCATGGCACAAAATAAAGCCAACTTTAAACAAAAAGAAAAAAAATGTGAATGTAAAAGTATTCCAAAGTTAGGTTATTTGAGTTAAAGGGCAGCTTTTCAAAAATAAAGAAACATAAATACAATCACTAAATTGAGGCTTTTAAGCAACAAGTAATAACACATACATATATATATGCGTGTGTGTGTGTGTATGTATAAGATGGCAACAATATTTCTTTTTCAATAATAATTTTCTGTACTCTGCAAAACCAGTGCTTTGAACCTACACTGATGAAAAAAAAAAGTGTCACTTCTGGGTTGTAAAGGAAGTTATTTCAATCAATGAGTAAAAGATATTTTAAGCCAGAGATCAGAGGTTATTAATACATACATAATACAGTAATCATTACAGTTGTTACAGTAACTGAAAAATAAAGCTAATCTACTCTTCTAAATCACCAGAAGAAATGAAATAGCATCTTGCATTTTCATAGCAAATTATAGGTTTTACTAAATAAGTCCTTTGACATGTACTATCTCACATGATTATCTTGCAGAGTAGAAAGAATTGGGGGTATCCTTTTACAATTGAAGAAATGAAGGTTCAATGACTTGCCTGAAGTCATCTTAATGAAAGTATTAGAGCTAGACTTAGCCTCAAGGAGTTATACTTAAAGTCAACATTCTTCCAATATATTATGCTGCTCTCTATTATATGAATTCAATTATCTTTTACCTTTTGTTATCTAATTTGGAAATCCTACACAACTGTGTAATCCTATGTTTGTTGATATCTTCCTACATCAAGAACTATAAGAACTATTTAAAAAGCACAAACTGCTCAAAATTATTCCCCTCTGCCAGTGTGCCTGAGGGTGGTAGAAAAGAAATATCCTATGGCAATTCTCATTTCATATTCTGTGTGTCTATTTCTCTTAGTTTGTGGACTTCACAGGAGCACAAACTAGTAATTTCCTCCCTCATGCATCTAACATACTGCTAAACATGAGTTGTCTACTATATGTACTAAAGTAAATTAAAACCAAAAGACTTAATTGAATAAATACCAAAAAATGATTTAAAAAATTTAGTTTTGATGGCCATGTTATAATATAACAATATATTATGTAGACCTTGAGCCTTCGATTTAGTCTGGGTTCTTACTTTGTCTTTGTTACTTACTAGCTGTGTGTACTAAGCTTTAGATTCCTCATTTATATAACAGACCATCTCTCAGGAAAAAGGACAAAAAAAAAACCCCAAAAAACAAAAAACTACCCTAACAGGGTTAATATAAGGACTGAATGATATACATAGAAGGCTTACTTAGCACAGTGCTTGACACAGAAGTAATACATGTTACTTGTTATTTTTCTCTAAAAGTTAAACCTGAGAGGTAATCACAAAACTAACCAATTTTACTTACAGATAATCCATTTTTCCATGGCATCCAAGGAGAGATATTCACAAGGCATCTTAAAAAGAGAAAATATAAATTTGTGGTTTAAAGAAATTCTAAAAAAAAATATTCCATACTGAGTCAGTCTTCCTTCTCTTCCTCCTGAGAAGTCTGACTACTCAATTCTTGGTTCAAATATCACAACATATTTGAAAAGTTGGATAAAAGTTTTATAACCTATATTTACACTTGCAGTGCATAAAGGACAATGGAAGCTGTACCCTTTTCACATTTACACACCCTGACACTTCTCCTTAAGAAACATTGCTGCTAAATCATTTTCAATCTGGTAAATGACACCTTCCGAATTTCCCAAGGCTACTGCAGAGTTTGCAGTATTCTGAAGAATACCATTTTCAGTCAAATTAAAAAAGATTTATGTACCTGGATGCTCTCTGTCGTACCCATACCCAAATCAGTAATTATGTGTGTGTGTTGTCTACATAAATAACATCTATGTTCATATACACAGAGAAAAGACTGAAAAGAAATAGAACAGAATACAATAGCAATTCTCTCTAGTAGGAGAGATTTGGGGTGATTTTTGGTTTTTTTTTCTTTATAATTTTCTGAAACTTCCAAATTTTCTACCATAATAGAATATGGCAAATTTTCAACTTTAAAAGAAAATACTCATACTACTAATCATATTAACTTAGCATCAGAATCTAGAAATTAAAAAATTAAACAGTATGACAAATACTAAGCATTTTACAATAAACTTCACTGACAAGCTAATACTAATTAGAAAAAAGAACTGCAATAGAACTGCTTTATATATTTTTAAAAATCAACTTCACTATTTTCATTCAAAAAAGAAAATATAGAACCATACAGTGTCAGACTGTGCTGGGTTAAGCATTGTACTTGGTGCACTGATGAGACTCAGTAACTGGGCATTTCTCCACTGGTCAGCTGAAAGATTCCTTCGGGGATACACCATCTGAAGAGAAATCAGTGCATCTGAAAGAGACTAATTAAAACAGGGAAAAAGAAAGTTTAGGAATAGATTGGGTTTTTCTCCTTTTCCCATTTAAATTCCAGCTAGAACTGCTGTGTGTTTCTAATTATACCATCATAAAACAAGAGCCCTATAACAAATATGCTCCATATATCTGAGGTGGGTCCCAGTTACCCTCCTCTAGATTTTTTTTTTTTAAATTTCATGAAAGCTACATAGATTCAACATTCCTGAGTAGAAGCTTAGCTCAGGAAATCATCTTAAAAGTGAAACTGTTTGACAATCTTGAGATCTTTATTTCAAAAAGGATAAAGAGTCTAGTGCCATACTTTTGTGCATCACTTTCTACTCTAAAGCTCTCACTGAAAGAAAAAGACATTAAGGTTATATGACTGTTACTAGAGCTCAATGCTTCTTCTCATATTTCTTCAAAGATGCTTTCTAAAAATAATCCACTGTACTTTATCCTAATAAATTACTCAACTTTTATTTGCCATTTGGTCTACTAATTAAACCTTTATCATCAAAGTATTTACTTTTTAATCTCATCTGCTTCTTGCTTGTTTTTAACTATCCTTTGCTATTCACCTCTGCTTCTAAAAATTCTCTACAGAAAGTGATTCTTTAATCTGGCTGCACATAAACAGCCAGGGGAGTTTGTTCAGAAAAAAAGAATCCAGGGCTCTGCCTGAACCAGAATCTCTGGACGTAAAACCCAGGAAATCTGTTTTTATCACACTCCAAATGATTCCAAATAGCTTTTTAAAATTAAATTAATTTAACTTTTAACAAATCTTATCAAATACATGATGGTTTTTCTATCAAACTCTGAGATTAGAACACTGGAAAAATCAAGATTAGGAAATAACTAGTTTAATCCAAATGGACAATTCTCAAGTAGTTATTAATAGTCTGGTATATGCTAATGGCTATGAAGAGCTTAAACAGAGATCCAACAGCCTTTAAGAAAATTTTCATCACCTAAGTGGGAAAAGAACCAAATTTGAAGTGGCTAAATAAAAACAAGGCCATGCATGACTGGCAAAAGTTCATTCAGAGGAAAAAAATAGGAGAGGAGAGGGGAAGACATTTCTAGGCACGAAAAAGCACTATAAAAATCAGAGACACAGGTGACTATGATATACTCAGCACTTTGAGGAATTCTGACACTTCCATCTACAGTGCTGATTTTTAATTCAAAATTGATGTCCCAGCTTCTTTCAAAAATAAAGATTCAACTAACTCTAAGACATTAAACCTATATAAATTTGTGGGTATAATAGAATGCAAAGAAATTAAACTAAAAACGCATCTTTAGAATTTTCATGGGATTAAGAATAATGAAGAAAAATTCTTTGTGTGAACTGTAAAAAAAAAAAAAGAACAAAAAGCATTGATTCATACAAAATACTGTATTATTAAAAAGTCTTAACTCCCATATTCAAAAAGAACAATGGACCAAGATTCTAACATCCTAGGTTTTAGCTCTAGTTTTGCCACAATTGCTGCCAAACGGCTTACTTTTGTCATATCAGTTCTCTAGCCCTCAATCTCCTTATCTATAAATAATGAGGATACATGAGATACCTGTAAATTTCCCTGATGTGCTTAGGAATTAGCCCTCCTGCAAAGAAGCCATGATGGCAAAACTCTTTCAAACCAAGACCATTTCATTAAGAACTATTTTTTTTTAATATATCATAAAAGACAGACATTCCAAATTGTCACAAAACTCCTGCAATTTTTTCTCATTAAGAGGCTACATTATAATAACATACCTAAACTTTATCAAATACTATGTACCTAAATACTTTTTACAAAGTAACTCATTTAATCCTCAAAACTGCCACATGAGGTATCATTACTCCATTTTTACAGATAAGAAAACTGAGATATAGTTAAGTTGTTTAAGTAATTTGCCCAGTATCACACAATAATTGGCAGAGTTGGGATTAGAACCCAGGCAGTCTCATGTGAGAGTAGACACTCTCACATACAAAACTTCACTCCCTCTATATCCCATACTGAACCTTAAAATTATAATGGATTAATATATTTCTGAGTTTCTATTCACTATTCCAAATCTAATTAATGAGTTCTCTGGTTCACAATGAGATAAAACCATGCATAACTATTATTCACATCTCATTATAATTTTCTTTCCTAAAAGTAGTTTATCACCAACTATCCATCCTTAAACTAATTCATATGCTTATTAAAGCACAACTAAAAATCAGCTCTTACCTTGCTATGGGGCACAAATTCTTCCATCATCTTCTTTAAAGGATTTTCATAATCCACAATCATCTGACCAAGGCGTGGGTATTCTCGGTCACTTAAAATACACATATCAAATATCACTGAATTGTAAACCATCAAATTAACAATTTCACACAGATTTTTATATTACAGGTATACCTTGCTCCATGGGTCATTTCGTGAGCATAGTTGTATAATCCAATGATTGCCTTCCTTTCTTCAATTCGAGACAGCAGTATCATTAGTGTTGTGTAAGTTATAATCAAATCTAAGTAGTTCTTTGTTAAATCAAAGTTTACAGTCTAGGGAAAAAAACATTAAGTTCAACTCCTTCCTATTTCACAAACTTTTAAGCACATACACAAAAATCTTCATGGCAGCTACTGAAAGCTAATAATTTTCTATAGTTATTTATTTTATCCCCATTTCTGAAATTCTATCTAATTCCTTTCACCAAAAACATGTCTAAAATTTGGGTGTTAGATAATAGTTTTGTGTTTCTGACACAATTTTATGGATGACAAAGCGTTTGCGTTCACCCTATTCAAACTAACAGTTTAAATGGATAATCAAAACCAGAATAATAAAAAACACAGAAGCAAATCTCACTAAGCAAGAAAAAAGGAGTATTAAATAAGACATTTTTCACTTTGACTTCCTATATCTAGAAATTGTCTTACTAATAAAGGTTTTATTAAGTATGCCTTTTATAGAGAAAAATATTATTTGTGTAACCTTTTAAAATTGGGCCCATTAAAATAAAATACTAAAATAAACAACTATTTCCCAGTATGTATAAGATTTATATTCAACAACAATCAAATAAACAAGTGAAAGTAGAGAATACATTATAAAGCCTTACCTTAAAAAATACAAGCAAAATTAACAATGCTAAAATTTTATACACTAATCATATAAATTTTCTCTAAAGGAAAGCATGTGGTCCCCTTAGTTCTACTAGAAACAGACAGAAGAACTGAAAATTTTTCTGAAAATAATACTTACAATATCAAAGAAGACTTGGCAAACATCAATAGTATTCAGCAATTCACAAACATGGTCCTGAAAATAAAAGTTTAATTTTTTACCTATATAAATACTACTAAATTCAGAAAATATACACAAATAAGATGTATTTTAATTTTTTGTTCTAAAAGAATTCTAATTTTATTATCTACAAGTAACAAAGCAATTTATACAATTAACAGATATCAATCTCTGAAATGTTAAATTTTACGTATTAAAATATATACCTTAAATTCCATAACATCTACAAATGTGAAGTAATATAATGCCAGATTTTTCAGAATCTCTGATTTTTCTTTCTGTAGTTGTGCAAGCTGTTGCTGTAAAAACAAAATTAAAATTTATTATTTACTGAGAACAAAATTATTTAATTTTGCTACAAACTATCTTCTTTTAAGATTGCTACATAGAAGCACAAGCTTTTAGAACAGTATTTCTAGATGACTGAGGCTCTTTTAAAAAGTCAAAATACTCAAGACAGAAATTGCTAATAGTGATCAGCAACTGAGAGTGTGAGGCTATAATACGAATCAAAGCAGATTAGTACCAAACTGCACTACTATTAAGGAAAAGTGGAATACGTTAGGGAAAAAAAATTACCAAATGAACTCTTAAAAAAAACTAAAAACAACTTATGAGCATGATCACATTACTAGAAGTGGGAGAAAAGAAGGTGAAAAACATTATAACTTACACTACAAAAAATGATATGCTTTATAAATTTGGAACTTACCAAAAAGAACATCCAGGCAAAGCCACGTTACGCATGCAAAATAAAATGTAGATACAAACATAAAATACAGTAACGGTTCCCTGACCAGATCCACAAACACAATAACATATTAAAGAAAAGTAAAAACCACAACAAAAAAAGAAATGAGAAAGAAGCAAAACTAGAATTAAGACACTGGTAAACATATGAGAGGGAAATGTGAATACAAAAAACAATTATTATTCCAACCGTTATTAAATTTACAAAAGTCCTAAGTTTCCTTTTTTAAAACAACTATTAATACAATTTCTGAAAGAAACCAGCCATATTTAATGCCGTATATCATAAGTCTGCTAGAATTCCAAAAAAGACACCTAGGACCTTCATACTCTGTAGTCTAAAGAACAATAACATCCACATCATTTAGGAACTTGTTAGAAGAGCAGAATCTCAGGCCCACTTCAGACCTACCAAATCAGAATCTGCCTTTTAACAAGATACCCAGGTGGTATGAATGAATATTAAATGTCTGAGAATAATTTACCTAGAACATGAGAAAACTAGAAAATATGAGAAAGTGGTTCAAAATATCAAACCTGCTATCAAAGCTCATTCAGTTTTGAGGCTCTCAGACAGTTCTTACTTACAGTATTGGGAGAGAGGTGCCTCTACACATAATTGGACTGAACCATTATGGTAAGTCAGAACATTTATAATAGTGAACATAACATCAAGAGAAGATTTTAAAATAACGATTAAAAGACTATTTAAAACAGCAAGCACAGCATTCTGGTAGATTCAACTATTATAAAGTACTCTAAATACTGCAGTCCCTTAAGACATTTAAAAAAGTAAGTATGTCTAGGAAAAAAAGCATAAATGAAGTTATCTCATCACTTCCCCTCCATGCCAGGCAAATTTGAGTTATACACTTATAGAGATGTGTACAAATGTTCTAGTCTTATTTATAGGAGTAGCTGACTTTATTTTGAACAATATATGTTTCAAAACAATTCTATGTTTATACGCGCATTTTCAATCATTACCACTCACAACATCAAGGAGACACTGATTTAAAAATAATTCAGTTTCCTCAGATTATACTATCTTTACCTTGTTCAACAACATTAAACATTTATAATTGATGTCTTAATCTTTTTCCCTGTCTTTCAGTATTTTCAGTTTGAGTTTTGAACTCTAACAGATGAAAGCAAACTCATCATACAATATGATAAGGAGCAAAAGTATAATTTGGTTGCTACTGGGCTTAATTATTAATAGAACCTCCTTTCAATTTTAATGTCCTAGTTTGGATCAAAAAAATGACATAGTCACCATCTTAATATGGGCCTTAATGATCTTTTATATGAACTCTCATTTCACTTATTAAGAAGCTAATGCTTACAGAACTAAAAAATAAAAATCTTCCCAAAGTTACATAACTACTTTCTATGACAAAGCCAAGATTAGAAATTTCGTACCCATATTTCATAGAAAAGTGGTCTTTCTAGCATTCTATATGCCCCAAATCTTCCTTTTTAATAATAAAATCTCATTATGGTCTCAATTTCTCATTCAACTTTATTTTCCCCCAAAATTGTATGTAACTAGCCTCTATAAGTGGCTAAAACAAATTTACTGAATTCAAAATACTCAAGTTTTTAAGGCTCTATATAATTTGGCCCTAATTTACCTTTCCAATCTAAATTTCCCCTACATCCATTTATGCACTATACACAGTAGCCAAAACAAACTATTCACTATTTTCTATATACATCCCCTGTTTTCTTCAGTTTCCTCTATTGGGATGTCCAAATTTCACTGCTCATGTAACAAGTCCAAATCTTACTAAACTACTCAGCTTAAAATGTTAACCCCATTTTCAAGAAACTATCCCTGATAACTTCTTCCTTCAATGCAAATAACATCTCCCTCCTCTAAATGTATATAATTTCTAATAGTATCACTTAATACTTTATATCCGCTATCTCCAACACTATAAAATAGTGTACCAAACTCGATGTTTTAATCTCCATAGCCTATATCATATAGCTCTGCACATAAAGACGTATCCAATATAAATATCTATCAGATGAGTGACTATGACAAATATAAAAGATTTTTATACGTCAGGTGACATGTTTTAGTAGATGACACTGGAGAGCCCATCTCTCATTGTGAAATCACGGCTAAATGACTTAACCTCAGAGCCTAATACCCTCATTATCAAGTGGGAGCTGATGTGGATAGTTTAGCCAAGATAATGTACATGAGAACATTTTAAAGTGCCTGGAAGAGAGAAGCTGCTCATTAAATATTAGGTGAATAACAGAAGACACTCACAGACCACTTCCTCAAAATAAGCAAAATTAAAGCTATTTTAAATAATCTTAACACTACCCATAGTACTTCAAGTAAGAGCTAATATTAACTGAGCATGCTCTTTGCCAGGCATTGTTCCAAATATTCTACAAGTATTTCATACAATCCTCTCAAAATCTCTACAGATAGTTATGATTATGTTCCCTATTTAATAAAAATAAATTTCATAAAGCTCTGCATGAAAGAGTTCAACTATAACAAAAAAGAATAGAAGTGCCTACAACTCTTGGGCTTCAACTGCAAAAAATGCTACATTTTAGTTTTAAAGTGAAAGAGAACAGACACTACCAAAAAGAAACCTTAGGTTCAACATTCAGACCAAGTTTTTTTTTCCCCTCTATCATCTCATTGTTTTATAGTAAATTAAAGGTAGAAAATGGTTTAAGAATATAAATCAGTAATAGACTGTTTGATGTTACAGAGCAAAACATTAGAAAAGTTCATTTTGAGAAGAAATGATTTTATTTGCTACCACTTTAAAAGCATATCATGGGTACATGGGTTAACAGTATTAGGAAAATATTTGTACAATGCTTTCATTAAATTTCTAACTATGGATTATTACTCTTACCATTTAAGTACAATGTGTAAAAACAAAATGAACAGGATAAACAGCCACGTAAATCACAAAATAAGATCCTAACTCTGCACTGAAAAATCTTGGTAATGAGTCTTTATAAAATAAAGAAGCATTTTCCACACAAAAAATAAGTAAGTAACACTGAAACTTAGTACTTACTAGTTTTCATTCTTTCAAAGAAAAAGTACTGGCAAATTACAATAAGGAACCAATGACTAAGAGCTAACTCATGGATTTTTCAACATAAAGGAAAGTGACTATAGTCCTTTATTCACCATTTCAATTATTTCATTTATTCTTTCATCATCAAAGCTGTTTATGCATAATAAATTATTTTTCTTGATTTAAACTATGCTAGTACTTTGCTCCTCTTAAAACATCACCAAGTACAGACGTTTGATTCAGGAAAAGCTTTGTTCAAAATTTCTTACTATAATATTCCAAACCAGGCTTTTTAAAATAAAAGTCCTGAGAGGCTATTTGCGTAAACCTCTTTTAAAAGGAACTGTCTGACCACCACCGTAGTCATCAACTCTTAAGTGGATACTATAGTCTAGTAATCTCCTAACTGGTCTCTGTACTTCTGCTCTTGCCTCTTCAGTCTTCATATAGCAGCAGGAGAGTGGACATTTTAAGGTAACACACTACTTGAAAAGGCAACTCCAATCAGAAGATGTTAACACTAGGTGAAGACTGTATGTGAACTCTCTGCATTATTTTTACAATTTTCTTTGAGTCTAACACTGTTTCAAAATTAAGAGTTTTTTTTTTTTTTTTAATTCCAACAGTTTCCCATCACACTTGAAACACAAAGTCCTTACCAATGCCTCAGAGTACAATCTAAATAGGACCCCTGCCTGTCTGCATGACTTCATCTCCCTTCATGTTCCTCCAACCTCTCTCAGTAGTTGTCATGGTGGTCTGCCTGCTGTGTTCATCAAATAAATTCACCACAGTTGGTCCCACCTCAGAGCCTTTGCCCTTGCTCTTTCTCATGTCTGGGATGGCTCTTCTCCAATTCTTCACATAGCTCAATCCTTCAATTCACTTCTCTTCAGTGAAGCCACTGTTGAGCGCTTACATAAAATAGTCTCCTCACTCATGTTACTCTCTAACTCCTTATCCTGCTTTCTATTTCTTCCTACCACTTACCTCCAAATGAAAGTACATATTTACTCACTTTAGTTGTTTGCTGTCTAACATTCCAACTTGAATTAAAATTCCATGGAGGTAAGGAGATTTGTATTATTTCATGCTATATCTACAGAATCTAGAAAACTAGCATACAATGGATGTATATAAATGAATAAATAAATGATCCTCAGGTTTCTCAGCATAAAAATCATGGAATCAATGTTTAAGTTGCACTGTTAATTATAAATGAATGTAATTATCAGGTATCAATTCATGTCTCAAGTGAGTTTATGTATCCTAACAGAGTGGTGATTTAATCCCTTGAATAAATCCCTAAAGTTGGGCAAAATATTTCATTATGTCCTTACAGGACAGTAAAGTGTAAAAAAAGAAAATGAGAAACATCTAAAGAGAATGACATTCATATCAAATATAAACAGATTTCCTAAGATTACATGAAAATCCAAATTAACACAAGGATTAGTCATTTTAAAAAGAGTTCATGGGATTTTGTCAGACTTTCCTTTTGTCATATACAAATTATTCTATTGGCATTCAGTATTTCAGATACACATTTTTCTGAGCCAACGGTAGTAAATAAATTTTAGGGAAAGTTATCCTAACACTTGCCTAATAAATAGGTATAACTGAGTATTTAAGATTTCCTACTACACTCAATCCTCATAACTATTTTTCAAGGTTCATTTTTAAAACTGTGGTAAAATACAACAAAATCTACCATTTTAATGATATTTTATCTATAAGCATGCAGTTCACACTTAATAAGTATATTTACACTGCAGTGCACCCATCACCTCCATCTATTCCCAGAATTTTTTTCATCTTTCCAATCAAGGTATATTCTTATCTTCATTTTCTAGATACTGAAATAGACTAGAAAAGGGTAAGATGCTAATCCAAGTCAATCAGATTTCAAAGTTCAAAACATCTCTTCAATATACTTCAAAATTCAAGTTGCCACACAATGACACAGAAGGAGTACAGGGATAAGCAAAGCTAAACGTATTTTCTTTTCAGAAAATACTCGTATTTAATTGTAGTTTCATCAACCTCACAGATCTAAACTTCTAAGAACTCCTCTAATTCAACCACTTCATTTTATATATTAAAGCATTTTTTCCCAAGTTTACATTGCTGTCATCTGTTTAAATTAATTCTGAAAGCAAAGGGTTTCTGTATTCTAAAGAACAGAAAGGCAAAAAAAAAAAAAAAAATTAAAGGTTGTATCCATGCCTCTTTATTTTTCCTCTCATCAAGAGTTGTAGTCTATTTTACCACTCTTAAAATCTCAGCTGGCCTTGGGACTTGTTTAACCAACAGAAAGCAGCAGAAATGATACTCTTTACTTACAAGACCTTATAGCTTCATATTTTGTTCTTTTTTTGGAACATGCCCTAAAGTGTCATGTGTGAGGAAGCTTGAGATGTCATAGCCCATGAAGAGGTTCAATATCCAGCTACACCAGCTGGCTCCATGCCCTAGCCACCTACCAGATGAATGCAGTTATGACCTAAGGCTGGTGAGACCAGCAGAGGAAGTGCCCAGTCAACCTTACAATAAAAAGTAAGTTGTTGTTTTAAGCCCACTAAGATTTGGGGTGGTCTGTTATGCAGCACTAGGTAGCTGAAGCAAAGATTAATATAAAGCTCAATAAAATACATTAAAACAATCTCTATTTCACCACCTGCGTACATTAACTTGCACCAGGAAAATCTTTGGAAGTTTAAGATTTCTGGTCGCAAGATGGTCAAATTAATGCAAACTGATGAGACTAATTTCATCATTAGTACTAGAAAAGCACTAATTATGTCCCAGTACAGTGTGGTCGGTTAGGTGTAATATCTTTGTATAAATGTGTTAATGATAATATAATTTACCTCATATAATGGCACCATTTTCCATTATGAATGAAAATGTAAATGAAGTTAGTCCCTTTACATTCAATTTTAATAATTTATTAAAAAGCCTTTTTAATATATAATATATAATTAGCTTGCTTTCACAACCTGGGTACAGAGAAATAAGTCAGGCTTTCTTTACTGATTAGATGTCGTAACTGTAATCGATAGTTATACTGAGCTACTTAACATCAAAAGTGGCCTCAGGTGCTATTGATCTGTGCACGATAACATGCCAACAATAAGTAGTCCTTGCCAGCTATACTTTTTACTCTTTAAAGTTTCTCTTCCTATCAATTATCATTTGCTCCTGATGAGAGTACCCTTTAATGTACAATGTGTTAGAAAACATACATGTTATAGCTTTGCCTAAGTAAACTCAACAAGCTTGGGCACAATGAGACCAAAAAGCTTATTTCTAAATACATTTCATTTTTTCTAAACTATCATTTCGGGTTGCCAAAAATCATTTATTTTTCACAGCTTTACTGATGTACAATTTACATGTCATAAAATTCAACCACCGTAAGCAAACAATTAAATAATTTTAGTAAATTTATAGAGTTGTGCAACCATCAACCCTACCCAGTTTTAGAACATTTCCATTATCTCAAAAAGTTCCCTTGTGCCTATTTATAGTTAATCCCATTCTTACTCTCAGCCCTAATAATTACTGACCTGCTTTATGCCTCAATAAATTTGCTTTTTCTAGACATTCCCTATAAAATGAAATCATATAACATGAAAGCTTTCTACATCTGGCTTCTTTAATTTAGCCTAATAATTCTGGAGTTCGTCCATGCTTTTAACATGTATTGGTAGTTTGTTTCTTTTAATTGCTGTATAGTATTTTATTAAATGGACATACCAATTTAGGATTCTTCAGTTTATGGGCATTTGAATTATTTCCATGTCTAAGCTATTATGAACAATGAATGTTGCTATGAACATATCTCTATGTGGACATGTACTTCCATCTTTGTTGGAAAGATTTCTAGGATTGGAATTGTTTCCTGCCTGTTCTCAGAGGCATGTGATATGAAAAGTAACCTCTAGATAAAAGACAAGTAACTGTAATAATATATTATATAGTCAACAAATATCTCAACCTGATATTACATTATCAGACACTAGGGGGAGGGTATAGCTCAAGTGGTAGAGCACATGCTTAGCATGCACGAGGTCCCAGGTTCAATCCCCAGTACCTCCTCCAAAAAATAAATAAATAAGTAAAACTAATTATCTCCCCAACCAAAAAAAAAAAAAAAAGAAAAAAAAAGAAATTTATATTATCAGACACTGAGAGAAGCTGGCGATAAAAGTATGAATAAAATGCTGACCCTGCCCCTAAATGAGCATACAGTCTAGTGAGGAGTGTACAGGTATATATACAGGTAACTCTCACTTTTTTTAGTTCAATATCCAGTTTTAGAATCTGCTTACATCACAACTAACTTCTAGGTGGCAAGGTTCAAAGATGGTGAAAAACTATAATGTTTAATTCTCACCCTCCCTTCAAGACAAAGACCCTCACCAATTGGTAATAACACGAAAGAAGTTTAAACACACACACACAAAGTATGAGAAAGATCACAAACAAGAAAGGTCAGAGCTTTTAGGAGTGGTGAAGATGATGAGCAAGATGGGGAAATTTAAAGGAGGGCCTAACACTGAGAAGGCACCCAGGGATTATTTTTGTTACTTGATTACATACTGACAGAGAATGGTGGCTAATACTAAACTGCCTCAATCAGCAGGCCTATAAAGAGGAATAAAGTTTATGCTTAAGCTGTCTTGGCTTCCTTCTGGCTTTCCTGGGCATCTGTTGTTCTTTGGAGATTTGGAGACAAGGTGAAGTGGCATCAATGGGAGAATAAATTCCATTTGATATCTCTAATATCTTCTTAATACCCTACCTTTGTCAATTCTATGAACGCAGAGGGACCTCCTATCCATTCACCCTACTATCTTTTTATTGTCACTCACCCTCTCATGTTACTTCCTTTTTTATCCATCCTAAGATTAACTGGCCCATTATTATATTACTCCCTTGGCCCTCTTTCCCGCTATCACAATTGCCTGATAAAACCCACAACAGGAGAAAGCCTGTACTATGCTGACTCCATCTCAACCTGAATTCATGACCATTAACCAAAACTGAGTAGCAACATTATGCCATTTTCACCAATTCACCCTCCCACTCTCTACAGTGATTATTCTCCTCCTTCTCTCTCTCAATAATTCCTCTTTAACATGATTCTCAGCTTGATACTAGCATGAGACCTAGACTTATACCGATAATTGACTACTCAACATCTCCACTCAGACTTCTAATAGGTCTCTCAAACTTAACGTATCTAATATTGAGTTACGGAGTGCTATTCCTTTCTATACTCCTACCCTAAACCTGTTCCTCTTGCTTCTTCACCCCAGTAAAGCTTGGTATTTGTTCAATCCAAAAACCCCGGGGTCTTAAATTTCTCATTGTCTATTACACCCCATACTCAATGCATCAGCAAATACTGTAGGCTCTGTCTTCAAAATAATCCAGAATCTCAACATTTCTCACCTCTACCACACTAGTCCAAACCACTATCAGCTCTCCTTTCAATGACTGCAGATTTCCTAATCAGTTTTCCTGTTATTACCTCTGTTCCCCTCCAGACTATTCCTCAATCCAGCAGTGATCACAGGTGTATCACTTCATTCCTCTACTGCTCATCTCCAATAACATCTCAGCTCACTCAGAGTAATTAGCCAAAGTCCTTACTATGTCCTAGAAAGCCCAATATGATCACTCACTCTGTCCTCATCTTCTACTACTATCTCCCTGCCCCCTTCCCCAATCACTCTGGTACACTCATAACGGGCTACTTCCTGTTCGCTGAACAAGCCAGGCAAGCTCCCACCTGAGCCTTTGCTGCTGCTGCTCCTTCAGCACAGAAGGCGACCCAGCTCACCTCACTCCTTCCTATCTTTAAATCTCTGCCCTATTGCCTCTTCCTCAGGAAGGCTTTCCCTGGGTCAAGTAAATTAGCATCTCCTCAATATTACTCTTTGTTCTTTTTAGAACTCATCTCTCCTTGGTATTATGTTCCTATTCTTTTTTTTCTTTTTTTTTTTTTTTTAGTTTATCTCTGTCCAGCAGAATGTAAGTTCTACTAGAGCAGTGACTTGACTTACTTACTGCTGAGTTCCCTCTCCCAGAACAGAACTTGACTAACAGAAGGAACTTAGTAAATGTTTTAAATAAGTAAGTGAATGATAAGTAGAGAGGACTATGGGAACACATACAAGAAGTACTTAATCTAATTTGAAAGAGTTAGAAAAAGCTTCTCTGTAATGGTGACATCTAAGGATAGACCTGAAAGACAAGTAGAAGTTAGCCAAGTGAAAGATTAAAGAAAGATTGTTCCAAATAGCCAAAACAGCATGAACAAAATCAGAGGCAAGAGAAAGCACAGCCATTTATTTGTGACATGAAAGTGTATACTCTCCCAAAATTAAATACTCCTTAAAAAAAATAAAGCAATTAAACCTATTTCTCCATTTTTTATATTCTATCCTACACCAGACAATGAGGACTAACACTATCCTATATATTCTTGGCCAAAGATCACTGGTGTACATATTTAAAACATTTTTAGCCAAATGAGTGCTAGGAAGAACAACAGAAATAAATGTTTTGCAACATCTGTTATTTACTCCATTATAGTTATTTCCCTGTCTTTTATTTTGGAACTTGGCAAATAACTTTTGATTTGACAAGAGGTAAGACCAGATTGGCCATGGAAAACATTAAAGGTCCTCAAAGGATACCAGGTTAAAAATGGCTAAATGCCCCTTCAAAGAAATAATCAAGAAAACAAAAACGAAAGTTGAACAGGTGATTAGGTATTGGTAAAAACATCCTTTGCTATTATGAAAGGAAATCATAATCACCACTGCAGACAAAGTGACTGGTTAACAACTGTTTGAAAGACGGCTGAAAAACTATCACTAGAGGCAAGACATAATGTTAGGAAATCTGAAGAAAATGGAAAAATTATTGCAAATGGCAGGAATGTATCTCCTTGGGGGCTATATGAAACCCCAGTATAATGTTCACTGGCCACCTCATTTGCAGAAAAACCAGAAGCATCCTTGAGCTGAAGAGGCTATAATTGTAGTTTTGTATGATTAGAACATATAGCGCACAAGATTCACAAAATAATGTGATTTTAAAACAGATGTGTTTTGGGATAAGAACGACCCCTGGGAGTATCACAAAAGCTGAAAAATACATACACAAACTCTGTACACAATATCAGGGGATTCCCAAACTCAGTGTGAAAGCTCAGGTGAAAACCATTACACTCAGGACAATAAAGAGTAGTATGTCCCAGGACGAAAGCTATGCAGCAGGCTTATACAAACCGTCCAGAGGGAGGTTAGAAGGCCGACGGTTATAGGAAAGTGGGCTCCAGAAAAAAAGGAAAGCTTATAAAAAGGTGGTATGATTATTAGACTCAATAAATTTTATAATTCTATAAGGCCCATAACTAATTTGAGAAAGTCATAATATCACTAATCTATGTAACAAGTTTAACTGAACTAATTCTGGAAGAGAGAATCCATTTCACTTTAATGATAATTATATTACACATATAACCATATATAAATATATATAATATAGTATGTTATATTACATTATTTGGAGTTACAATAAAGTCCAAAGTGTGATAATGGAGTGAAGCCATGCAAACCGAACACTAAGATCCTTATTGGTTTTTAATTTTTAGTATCAGCATATATTTCAATCTCAGAACATTTTATGATTACAGAACCAAAGGAAAGCATTAACAATTCTGACAAAATTAAAGTATAAATGACTAAGGGTAAGGGTATAAATATAGAGAACTAAATTACTTAAAGTTTAAAAAGTAAACAATGATCTAAAAATATTAACAAAAAAACTATCAAATTATCAGGAAGAGGGGAGAAGGTAAATGAGGGGCAGGAAACTTAAAAAGCTAAATTCTTCTATTTTGTAGCAAAGAATTAATAGATCTTGTCTAAAATTGGCAAATGAATATATAAAAGAATAAGCATATTCCTTATAGTTCTGGAGGTAACCTCCAGATATACTAAAAGCAGAAGTTCCCCCTGAGAAATACAAGCAGGGTGGGAAAGAGTGTGGTAGGATTACATGTACTTGCTTGTCATCCTAAATTCTTCTAAGAGATATTCACTGAATGTTAATGATACTTTTTAAAAAGAATACTGACACGTCAGTTCTCATTGTATTAAAATTCTTTGAATTCTGGCAAAGTTTAATTGGTCAAAACCAAATATTTCCTTAGGTTTCCATTAAGATTTTATATACACACAGAGATTTCTCCAAAAAACGGTATCATCAAAACTCTGTTACATTATTTTACTTAAGATGATTCCTTTTAAAATCAAAGTATTATTTGCTGCCCTACTATATCCTAGTCAACAGAGATTTAGATGGGTGCATGGTCCAGGAAAACGAGATGTGAGGTAGTACAAAGAAAGAGATTACTTTTGTTTTGTTCTGTTTCCCCTAGAGGAGGCTGGGGAAAGGGAGGAGAGGAATAGTAAGAGGAGAGCTAGGGTGGCATGAAAAGCAGTGTCTGCATTATCACAGCATTTGTCCCAGCAGGACAGATCTGAAAGGGTAAATTCAAAAGATATTACAGACAGTATCAAAACTGACAAGCCCTCAATGACCAGTTTGATGTTGTATAAAAGTTAAAGGGGTTTCTAAGGGTTCTGGTTTAGGTAACCAAGTGAATGGTGATGGCTTAAAGCAGAGAACACAGAACAGAAACAAAGTGGAGGATCATCATGTGTTCAGCATTGGATACAAAGTTTGCTATTTAGCTTGTGAAGCTGTTCAAAGAGTAGCTGTAGCTGTAGCTGTAGACAGTATACTAGACAGGATAGTATCCAGTATATTACTTAGCTGATAGTATATTACTTAGTTGATGCCATGGGAGTAAAATGTTTTCATACAGATTAGATACACTGTGGAGCATGAAAAGAAAGGTCATTAAAAAATACCCACATTTAAACTGCTGCTAAAAGAAAAGCCAGTGAAGTAGACCAAAAGCCAGAGAGGTAATATAAATAACAGCTTCCATTTTACAAAAGCAATTTGTTACACAAATCTGCTAAGCGCTTTAGGAGACATTAAACTGTTCCTTGATACTGGTAATATCACCATTTTAGAGATAAAAACAGAGAGACGTTAAGATGTTAAATGATTTGCCCAGAATTATTCAGCTGATAAGTGGAAAGGCCAAAACTCAAATTCCAGTTTGTTGTCCATCCTCTTAACCAGTATACTACCATCATGATGAAAGCCATGACCAGATAAGGAATGCCTGTGTAGAGACTAACCAGGAATGAATAAGTTTCCTTACCCTTCCCTTCTAACTCCTGACTAAACCACAGTGCATGTATCATGAGCCTCCCCATCCCCATCCCCAAAATCACCAACCCAACCTCAGAACACATTCATGTTTTTAAGTTGGGACTCTTACTCTTTTTCAGGTTACTTTCAGTAATTTCATTAATGAGATGTATTAGTACAGCCCTACTAAAAATAAAAAGTACAGTTATTTTTTTAGCTAATAACATAATGAAGTTTAAAAAAAAGTGTTGGTAAGTTTGGATCCTGACATAATCTAAGATCACACTTGAATAAATGAAAGCTAGCTAAGTTAAAGCCTATCAATTAGGTTAATTCACTCATCAAACATTTATTTAGTGCCTCTTATGAGCCAAGCATTAGGGATAATAAAATGGTGTCTAAAAACAGACTCTAATGCTGTGTCTCTGGAAAAACTTTACTGCCAATTATGACACTTTTAGAGTTACTTTGTCTTGCTTTGAGTAACCTTATAAGCTACTTGAATGAAAAATATAACTTATTACTTAGTATCTTATAATACTGTGCTCCTTGAAAGAGGAAATAAATACTATCAATAACATAAAATATTCCTCTAAGTTTGAAAGCTTATTTTGTGATTATTTCAATAATGGCTGTACTTAAATCTAGAATCTCTATATTATTATTGTGGCACTCTACTCACTAACAATATCTTCATTCTTAGGGAGTTAAGATCTAATTTAACATATATAAGACAGTAATTTACATCATTTCCCTCTTAATTTGGGACTCAAATCCAAAATTTTATACTAAAATGTATAATAAATAGGAAAATCTCATAATGACACTTTGTGTCAGATACTTTTACTATTTTAAAAAACACAAACTAGCTTTTAGATGCAAATACAACATAGGAAGAAGGGGTAATTAAGTTTAAAAAATTTTAGAAAAAAAATTCTTGAAGAAAAATTCTAACATACACCTGAACATTAGCTTTTAGAATTTCTTGGGCAAAACAATTTTTACCTGTTAATAAAATAAGGAGTTTTCTATTATTTTCTTCATCCAGGGAAATAACAGATTTCCCTCTATATGCTCATAAGAAACCTATGGGAAACAAACCATAAATCCATTTGACAGTTACAATTTCAAAATAATGGAAGATATAATGTTGTAGACAAATAATCTCTTAGCTCAGAAATGTCTTCCTTAATCTAAATTAAATAAGAAAATCTATAAACTTTATTAAAATATATAGCCTAGCACATGTTAGACACTAGACAAGTGCCTGCTATAATTATAAAACTGGATGGCTTTTATTCATTTCAGCTTTACTTCATCAACCTGCTTTGAAGCATATAAGGCAGGCATTTAGTTCAACACAAGGACTACCCGCCTCCCCCCAGAAGTCCATTCCTTGATACAGACTTTCCTTAAGTCCAGAATTGCAGGGAAAGTTTATAACTGTCACAAAGGGACCTAAGCAAGACAATAAAAGTGACTCAATAGAGTCCAACACCATCAGTGTTGAAACCATATTAAGAACCAATCTTGCTATAAGCTGGCAGTGCCCTCCTTTGTTGTGTACCAGATATCTATGTGCTCCCTGGATAGCAGCACTGGATTTAAAAGTATAGGAGCTGGAGGAGAAGCAGTTACCAAAGAAGCAATAAAAATCAAAAATTTTTTTGGCTACAAAATAAGATTAGCCTTTTTTTTTTTTACATAAGGGTCTATTTTAGAACCTTGAAAACAAAAATTTTCCTGCATTTTTTCACTGAAACATCTCTTTTTTGTGACTGCCTTTCCTAAAACTGGGGACAAGTGGTGCTTATATGACATATATCAAAAAAGAAATAGTGCTAACCAGTAATTCTCTCTGATCCCTGATATAAAGTAAGCATAGCACATATTTATACAATGGACCAAAGACCAAGACTAAGAAGGAAAAAAGCCAACTGTGATATCAATACCATTTCTTCAGCGCACTTAGTAGCCAGAAATCTGCAAGCTCCTTCCTATCAGTACCAGACGCTGTCATTCTCTGTCCGTAAACGTCTAACTACTTTTTCTAGAGTTAAAAAAAATATTAAAACTAAACTCCTTATTTCTCATTTCCTAACCCAAGCTGGCTAGGAACTTCTCACAAGGATTTTAACAGGCCCAGATCAAAACTATGGTCATAAAACTTCACAAATACTCAATACACAGTACTTCAGCAGATAAAAACAACAGAATAGCATTACACAGAACTGTAAAAGCCATATGACAAACTCATACTTTGCAAACAAGAACAACCAGAGTAAATTCTACAAGTAGTCATAACATTCAACAACACTGTACAATTGATTTCATAGGTTAAACACAATTATCACATGATCCAACAATTCCACTCCTAGGTATATATATCTAAGAGGAAAAAAAAATATACGTCCATATAACTTTTACAGAAATACTTACAGCAGCATTATTCATAATAGTCAAAAAACAGAAACAACTCATGCATCCATCAACTGATGTGATACAGCCACACAATGGAGTATTTTTTGGCAATAAAAAGAAATGATATACTGATACATGCTACAACGTGGATAAACCTTGGAAACATTACACTAAGAGAAAAAAAGCTAGTCAAAAAAGACATGTTATTTGACTCTATTTATATAAAATCTCCAGAATAGACATGCATACGGAAGTAGACTGGGGTTTGCTGAAGGATGTGGAGGGTAGGGCTTGGGAGGAGTGACTGCTCACGGGTCTGAGGTTTCCTTCTGGGATGATGAAAATGTTCTAAAACTGACTGTGGTATTGGATACAGAGCTCTGTGGATATCCTAAAAACCACTGAATTGTACAATTTAAATGGGTGAACTGTATGCTATGTGAATCATATCTCAATAAAGCTGTTATTTAAAACATCAATTTGTGCTGCAAAAGTTGAAAAGATAAGCAAAACTATTTTTTAAAAAACCAAAAAACATTATTGTAAACAGTTTGCCTAGCAAATCAAGAACAAAGATTCCTGATGTATTCTTTAACAAAAAACGTTACTGTTATGAAATAGTGAATACATATTTAATCAGATCTTGCTAATTTTCTAAGAAAAGACCTCATATCCAGGAACAATGCTTACTCTCACACAGAAATTTACATATGTATACACATAAATTAAACTTAAAAGACTCTCTGCAGAGCGCATGTTCACAGACATTTTATGAGCCATGAGAAGAGAAGCGTACATGAAATTAAATGTAAGACAGATTTTCATTACAAAAATCTCTTTCATTCAGAGTATATAATCTCTCAGATGAGTTAGCTAATTAATGTCAATAACTAAAAAAGAGTTCTCCACACAAATAATAGTGTTCTTAAAATGTGTGTGCTTTGAATCATCCATTTGTAATCAGGAACTAATTGTGTAACCTTAATGTAACAATTATAAAACACAATCTTCTGTGAAACAAAGAAAGCTCTCTATTGAACTATATGCACAAAAAACATAAAACTTTTTTTTGATTAATTCTTAAAAAAGCACTTCACCAGACTTAATTCTGACTGGTATTTTCCCTCTACGTTAAAATATTTTTAAGTAAAAATATCAACAGGCTACATACAAATCTTCAATGAACATATACATAATTTGAGGAAACCAAAAGATGACAAAATATTTTTTAAGCAGAACCTCTTAAAAGTAGGGAAATCATATGTAAGAAGAAACTTCTAGACTAAGTTTATACATTAAGAAAAAGAGATAGCAAGGACTGTAACACGAGACTATCAAAGAAAAAAAGGAAAGAGAGAAGATATGCAGAAAGATTCCAAGTCAACAGAATTTATATGAAAAGGCCACGGTAATGTGAAAAATAACTCTAATTTAATTTTCTAATATTAGTTATTCATAGCAGTTATTATAAAAAAATTTACCAAAAGATATGTGAATATAGTGGGAAGCCTCTAAATGTCATTATATTTCAAAACAGTACTATGAAAAAGTATCCCATTAGAGAAAATATGGGATAATAAAGATCCTAACACCATGACCCTGTTATGTTACTTAATTTTCAAAAATGTTTTCTTTAATTATAAAAAAACTAGAGAAATATATTTTAAAGCTAAATATAGATAATTACTAAAAACAATACAAGCTCTATGAAGACATTTAACTAACTTCAAGACAAAGTTATTAAGTCTATGACTGTAAGAAAAATCTCTCAACTAGTCATGCAAGTATTTGGATATATACATATCTATTACCTCACTATTTGTTGCAACTTGAAAGGGAGTATGTGTATAAAAGAAATTAAGATTCTATGTTTTCTATAATAAAATGGCAATGTAATCGAGTCATCCCCCCACCGAAGTTTCAGAGATAAGGGCTCTAAAATACAAATAATTAGATAAGTAAAAGCTACTTCAAGCATTATACTGACCATTACTTTCACTACAGATGACTAAAATCAAGTAATACAGAAGTTTAAACAACTTACATTGTTGTTGCGAGTTTCTACTGCAGGGAATTTTCTGACTATGAATTTCACAGCTGATTCCAGGTTTTTGTCAATAAGGTAGGATGGTTTTGCCTTGGGGTCTCCACAAGCCTATAAAACAACAGCAATAAAAAAAAAAGTGAAATGCATCCTTCTTCTATAACCAAGGAATAATAGCAAATCTGTAATCAGAAATCAGAGAGATATTTGTTTTTGGTGAGCAGGTGATAAAATGAATAGGCAAAGTGCAGGGATTGTCACAGCTGAAATATGCAATGGGAGACAGTACAGAGATGTTCTTCTACTGAAAAAAATGCATGGAAAGTTTCAAAGCAGTTAGCGCAGAACAGCAGTGAAGGAAAAAGCTCAAACCTAAAAAAAAAAGAAAAAGAAAAAAAAATTCTTGGTTTGAGGTAGGATTGTATTCATCTGAAGCTAATAAAATTTTATAAAATTAAATATTCAGTAGAGTACTGGAAATGTTTCTTTCTATGTGTCATATAATAAAAACTTGTGTTTAAATGTCTTTTCCAAAATGCTTTCCTCATTCACTTTAAACATTTTAATACAAGAGCCCTAGTTCAAAAGAACTGGAAGCTGCTAAAATTGTCTTTATAGTACTAACGTGTGTTGCCTGTTCCTCTAAATATCTGAGTTACAACACTGTTTTCCATCATACCAGCAGCACTTTAAACAATGAAATCTACATCTATTCTACATCTTATAAGCACAGAACAAATGGAAATGTTTACATTTTGACCACATCAGTAGTACAGCATTCTCTGTAGTAAACTGTAAAGCATCATGCAAATGTAAGGTATTATTGTTAGAACTCTTTATCTGAACTATTAGCAATACAGAATATAATCTTCAATACTGTCCACTATTTTATTATGTGACATACAATTAACTGCTTTCTAGTGAGATGTCATTTCTTAGGGAATTACTAAAATTATAACATTCCTACTTAATTTCTTTTTATTACATTTTTAAAGAGGTTTGTGTCCTTTGAAAAGTTATCACTCTACTATATGTGAGGAAATATAGTATTGCAATTTAATGTTTTTTCATCGTTACTATGGCTATGTTGTGGATTGCAGAAAGAGAAGTTATGAAACATGAAACTGATCTGAAAGCGGGCAAGCGGGCAGAGGGAAGGTGAAAAGCTTTGCAAACCTTCCAAACTTGTCCTTGCTGGGGAAGCATTGTAATAAAAAGAGAGAAAATTACTTGTAAACAATGATTGTCAAACTATGACATACGTTTCAGTAGAGAACTTATGCACTGCAGACTATGAATAACAAAACAAGATTAGAAGTATATGGTGCTACAATTTAAAGGTATTCTAAGTAGCGAGTTTTAGTATACAATAGATTTCATATATATTTAAATACTACTGTGTAGGTGTACAACCATGTCAGTTTCTTGGTGCTCTTTCTAAATCAACTTAAAATAATACTAGAAGGAAAAATAAAGACTACATGCAACTACAAAAAACAGGAGCAAAACCATCAGTGAAATTTTACATACCTTAAAAAGTAATGGTAGCCAAGAATAAAAATAAATCGTTATTGGATGACTTTTGCATTTCAGCTCAAACTGAAACTATACTTCAAATATCAACTAACTCCCTTCCAAGCCAAAGTATAAAAATCAGAGCAAACATTCCTATATTTTCCAAATGGAAATAGGAATGCAGTAAGAATTATCTTAAATATCAAATGTAACTAAATAAAACAAAATTAACTGTAAGAAATTTAGAACTTCATAATCCTTAACCAGATTGACACAAGGCTATTACGTAAATTCCATTTCAACATTATAAATATTAAAATATATCTTAGAGTAGACTATCATTTGCTTAAAATATTTCTCATAAATTAGTCTTCCAATTAATCCACTTCTCCCAAAATATTATACTATAAATAAGAATAACTAAGAGCCACACAACTAAGAGCTTGTCCAAACAGAAACAGTTACATGTTAGCATATGCAGCATACATAGGATTTCCTCATATCAATGATAAAATGAAAATCAAGTTTCATAAACACTCCTGAGGTAGTGCAGAATCCCAAGGTGATTCAAATTATTTCTTAAGATATGTATTATCTTTCATACTCTATTTAAAAATTTAGCTACCTATTCTAACATTAGTGGCTACCAAATAGCAAAAATATGATAGACTACCATACCCATTTCCAATGATCACAAATTTTATTGCAGAAGAATTTAAGTAACTAAAGATGTCTGTGTATGAACAGCTCTTCCTTATTACACTGAAAACATAAAGAATGGAATTTCATTTCAGTAGAAAAATAAATGGTTATATAGTCTTTCCTTCTAATTGATTTACTTTTTCCCACACTACTCAGTGAGCCATATCTAAACAAACTGCACTGGGAGGCAGTATGCCATAAAGATTAAGAACACAGACTCTGGAATAAGATTGACTGAGTTTCAATCTTCATCACTTACTATCCATGGGACCTTAAATATATTACATAACATCTCCTAGTCTCAGCTTCTTCATGTAAATGGGGAAATTAGTACTTACCTCATAGAGTCATTATGAGGATTAGAAGAGAGACAGATAAACCATGAACAGTATTAAGCAAAGGACTGGCACGTACTACTTTAAAAATGTTAACTGTTGTTAACAGTAACTATAATAATTATAATTGCCTAAGTAAAAGTCTCATATGAATAGTACTAGTCTTCAACATAGTATACAGAGCTAGCAATAAAAACTACAGTTCCTTCTCCCAGTCACTTATTACTTTCATTTATCCCAAGTCTAAACATACCAAATATGATTTACAGAAAAAGATTATTAGCCTAGTGGTTAAGAATATAAGTTCTAAGATAGGCTGTCGATGTTCAACTCCTGCTCCATCACTTTCTAGCTACAACCATAAGCAAGTGATTTTCTGTGCTTCAGTTGCTTCATCTGTTAAACAGGTGATAATACTTACAATCTACCCTAAAAAGTTTTTAAGTCCATTACATCACTGTCTGTGTGTGTGTGTGCACAAGTATAGAATTTTTAAGGGCAGCAGGCATACTATATGTGCTCAAAAAGATGCCAATAAAAAATGCAAGATTCATAGATACTATACAGAGGTACTAGGCATCATTTCATTTTTTCCAAAATCAACCTACTTGATTTATTTACTTAACACCAATAGAGACATTTGCAAATTCTCAGGGAAAAAAAAAAAAGTAAAAGTGCAAGGAAAAAAAAAACTTGACTGAAACCCAGCATCTATATAAATGCATCTTGGCAAAGAGCCATACTTAATAATTCAGTTGAGAAGGATGTCCCACAATACTGAAGGAGTACAGCAAATTTCCAACTAACCAGATGTCTCAGTTTATAAAGATTAATCTTCTTCCCCACTCTAACTCAAAAATTTAATTTTGATGACATTGAGGACAAAGAAATCATAAGTTAACACCTAAAAGAACATAGCCTGCAGATGGTACACCTAAAACCCTATCTCGTCCTACTACAGTAATATTACACAAAATTAATCTGTTACTCTGAAAAGTATTGCCCTTTGAAGTACCACATTTAAGAAAATGATATAATACTACTACACTTAGTTATCAATACATTTTAGGCTAATACATTTCAGAAAAGCTTACCACAAAGATTGAATAAAAAGATATAACAAATTACCAATTCAATCAAATAAAACTCTTGAGTACTTTTAACCTGCCTATCCCCACCTCAGAAAAAGAAAAAAAAAAAAAAAAACCCACAAGTAGAGGGCAAAATTGTGTCCAAACCCCTGAATCTTACAGCCCTACAAAAAAGGTTTTATACATAATTGGCTAAAAGGGCTATTTCACCAGACAAAAAGGAAACTATCTGAACCACAGAATTTTTTTTAAAAAGCACCCTTCTAAAACTTTGTTTTAGTTTATCTTGAATTCAGCATTATTTCATAATGCAGAGAATACTGTAATTTAAAATTCCAGAAGATCTAAAGCAAATTTAAAAATTTATGTACTTAAATTTCCAGTTTTCAGAATTGGAACTTTATTTCCTATTAGTATTCTAATAATCTTTAAATTCAACAGAGACTAATATGGTAGATAAAATGACATTACTGTTAAAGGAAATACATAAACATATTAATTAACAAGTCTGAGTTAAGTAGATCACAGCCCATATGACCTTAGGCAAGTTGCTTAACCTAAGCCTCACACTCTAATCCATAAATTGAGGATACTATTATTACCTACTTCATAGGGTAGACTGTTCAGATTTTTAAAAGACAAAATGCACCTGTAAGTGTTTATTCCAGGTGCCTGGCACACAAGTATTTACAAATTTTAAATAATTACTTTCTATTTTTTTAAATAAAACTTTTCAAAACACATGGATATTTATAGTGAGCTCCAAATTATCAAAATAAGATTTTCCATTTAATCAATCCATAATCAATTCAACGTTAGTATTGTCAATTCAGTATTTTCAAGTTAGGTTTTTGTTTTTTTGCAAAACACAAGTATAACATTATTATCAAAAACAAAGAAGAAACATGTTTCAGAAAGCCACATAATATTTTATTCAGGCCACAAAATAAATGTCTTTGATTAGAAACCTCAAAATCAGATTTTGAAGTGTGACTTTAAAACAAATCTTTCTGCCAATCTACCACCAAAATCCCTTCCCAAGGCCCTTCCTCAGGCTGTCACAACATATAGATTAAATACCAACTTAATTTCATATGGTTAATGTTATGTATTTTCTCAAGAACTTCCTTACCACAATGTTAAAAAAAAATCAAATATCATCAAATCAAATATAGAAATAGTCCTCTCCCTATTCATAAGAGAGAAAGAACACCCAAGAAAAAAGAAAACAATAAAGACACTAGAGCAGGGAGTAAAAAGAATATTTACTGGACACCTGTTGCATGCAAAACACCTATGTTCAGAAATTCTCTAAACCATCACTCAACAGAGAGGAAAGGCACTTCAAAAAAATTAAGTGACTTGCTCAAGGTTTTACAATTACTAACTTTGAGTACCCAAAGATTCCAAAGCACTAAAAATACTTATTTAAAAATGTATGTGCCCAAAAAACGTATAAAAAAATTGTTCCATTCTTTCAATACCTCACCTGCTCAAAACTTTTATTGGAGTAACCACTATTAAAGGAAAAATCTGATTAGTTCAATCAGCTTTTTAAATTTCTAGTCTAACTCAGCAATAAAACACATTCTTTTGCCAAAATACTATAGGACAAAATAGTTTTTTAAATATAATACCTTAATTGAAAAAAACATGAACAAAATTCAGGGATCAGATTGAGAATGTTTATTTGTGAGAGCAGAGAAAAGAAATCAGCCTCATCTGAATCATGTCAGGGAAAAAGAGAAAAATACAGAATGTGACCAATTTATGCTAGGAAGAGGAATCTAATTTTTACTCAATAAACAAGAAATAATAAACTTGTTTTAAAGTAAGTTTTGCAAAACTGAAGGCATCAAGGAATCAAGGGGGATTCTCCTTCAAGTCTTAATAAATTTAAATAAATGCCTATAGGAAAAATGGACATTACCTAAGATCATGAACTATAAAAGTAACTTGCTTATAATTCTTTTTTATTTTCTAAGTTTAAAAATAACAAAAGTAATACAGTCTGAGATTTTCCAATAATTGGAAACTCCATCAAGATCAAAACAAGACTCCAATTCTAGTATTATTGGTTAATTTTTTTTCACACGTATCACCTATATTTTGGCCAACCAATCTGCTTTCAACTTCCTTTTGAGCTCTGGTAGGTAAAAAAAAAAAGAGAGAGAGAGAGAGAGAAAGAAAGGAAAAAAAGTAACCCACTGCTACAGTTTGGATTAATAAACTTGGTAGGAAAGTTTACTTAAATTACTGGAAATGCTTTTAAATTAATGTAATTTTATAAATTACCTCTTAACTAGAGCCAACAGTAGCAGATTTAAAGATATATAAATTAGGCTTATTGTTTTCTAAGTACAGGTTCTGGGGAAATCATAAATGAATATTTCAACCCATTATGTATTTCAAAATTTATTATTAAAAATTTTAATGATTCATATTAAGTTACTAATTACCATTCGATTCTCAAGAAGATGTCAATGCCATTGTTACTTTCAAAGATTTTTCAGCATCTCAGTTTACAGAACAAAGATGTTTGATTACAGTTTTTTAAAAATATTATACATGGTCACATTTTACTGTTCTAAAGAAGTTGCTCTTTAAAAGACTGCTGAGAAACATACTTCTGAAGTACAAATAGCTATTTTGTATTAGTAGTAGTAGACATCAAACTATGGTATCATGCAGTAAAAAGGACTAATTAAGAAATGTTTCCTAAAGGCAGTCCTGAGCTGGATTAAATAGGAAAAAATGAACACATAGTAAGTAAGTGTCCACTATGTTTCAAGCCCCTGAAATAAATTAGTAACTGTGAACACTTATTCACTTCTTACTCTTGTGCCAGGCACTATACTAGCACTTCATGTGAATTAACTCATTTAATTCTTAACCTTTTAAGGCTAATTAAAGAGTATTCCACAAATGTGGAAGAACTGAAATATCTAAGATTCCAAGAGTCAGAATCAATAAGACTAACATGGCTTAGAATACCAAAAAACATATAACTTGGAGCATAAGAGAAGCTGAAACCAAGTACCCCTGTAGATGGTTTTGCTAGTATAGAGCCTATTTGCAGCCTAGCATTCCAGAAATTTAGTTACCACCAGAAAACAAACTTAAATCACTACAGTGAACAATTATCAGAGAAAGAAATCAGAAGTATTAAGAACTTATGCCTTACTTATTTCAGTGTTCTTAACATTAGAACCATTTCGGGGGCTTTTTCTTATTCAGTAGATTTGAGTCAAAATCTAGATGTACGTATTTTTAAAAACCTTCTAAAATGATTATATTATGTATCCCTGACAAAAAAACACTGGTCTCCTCGACTTATAAATGAAGAACTAACTCAGAAAGACTAAACAACTTGTCCAAAAAAAAAAAAAAAAAAAATTAGTATCAGAGCTTTATTTAGAATTTAGCCCTCTCAACCCACAGAATATGCTACAAGTATGGAAAGTAATAGAGAAGTTTAGAGGCTGTAAGCCAGCCTCTAAGACGTTAGATATTACAAGGATAGTATATAACCTTATATATTTTGTATCTTTATATACTTATAAATATTTATGAACAAAAGTCTGGAATCTTGAGTAATGACTGGCTACTCGTCACCGCATGGCTGAAGTTTCTATTCATATTTCAAAATCAAGCACAAAAGTCATTATCTCTTCTTCCCATTTCTTCCAGATGGGAACCTGTAACTCCCTTTTCAAGACACCCACATCCACACTTAAACACTGGATTTTAATTAATTATCTATACATCTCTCTCATCCACCTCAATATGAATTTCTTGGCATTGGAGATTGTATCTTAATTTATCTGTTTCCTCAGTGTCCAGGAAGACATTCAATAAATGAAGAGTGAATGAATGAATGAAAAGGAAATCCTCAATATTTGGTACTCCCTGAAAGAATAGTTCATATGACTAATAAAATAGCTGTAAAGATACAGTTTAATTACTGTCAAGTATCTGAAATAATCAAATATGCAATAAGAAAAGTATTTTCCAGTACAGGCTCTTTTACTTAATATAAGAGATTCCTTCGTAACTGGCACCTGTTCAACTCTACTTACAATCTAACAATTGAAGAGCTTATTAAGTTTAACTTCAAGTAAAACATTTCAGTACATTATTTGAAGAAATGATTAACCAGATTTTCTCATCGTTGTCAGATTAAGTAACCCAAAATCTAATAATTACAATACTGAAAATTCCTAATAGGATCAAAATCAAGAAGATTTTGCTACATTTACTAATAAAGGTAATATTAAAAAGTCACCAAAAAACACACCTTGGAAACAGAAAAAATACTACTAATTTTGTAAAGTCCAAGACAGAAAGAAACTTACTGGTTGTACTTTCTTAATTTCATTTCTTATATATCATGCAGAAGTCTTCAAAGCAAAAAAATACCATTTGACTTTAGAAATCAAAATGTAAAATGAAAAAAATATATTTGAAATGTTGAAGTTAAACAAAATATCTTCAGTGAGGAAATGATTGTATGTGTCCTTAAAATTAAGGAAGATAAATGCTATTTTACTGTGTTTCTCCAAGTTTACATCTTCCTTTCTGTTTTACATATACTCTTCCCCTAGTTTAAGCAAAATTTTCTGTTAGTTTTCATAGTATTACTTGTATGTCTAGTCTTTTCAGTTTGTGTATTTTAGTATGTCATAGACTAAGTTTTATAAAGAATCACAAAGGAAAAATGAATATAATGTGAAAAGTAAATACAAAATATATTTTCTCAAAAATGTTAATAAATTTAAAGTTTCCTAATTCTAAACTATTTCACATTTTAATACATTACAAATCTAAACATGTCTTTATTAATAATCACCAGTATACTAATCATTATGATCACAATGATTTTTTCATACAAATCCATACAAAGTTCATACAAAAGTAGTCTACATTAAAAAGGAAAATTATTTCTGTAATATAATTGCATATTTAAGGTTACTGTGGGTTCAAAATCTAATTATATCTACCACTAAAATTTCACTAATGACTATAAATCTAATGGCAAAAATAATAAAGAACCCAGAGTTAGGGATAAAGAAAGAAATGTGCCAATCCAAATTCCTCTTTTAGAGTAAGAATTGTGCAAATTAACTTCAAATTCAATTGCTTTATCTATAGAATAGGGATCTATGTCACAGATCTATGGACAAATAAAAGAAAAAAATTTTAATTTAGCATATTTTGGAGTCTCAATAAATAGCAGCCAGCATTACTTTTATTACGCATTATTTTTATTGAAGAATGAGGAGATAAAACTATTTAGTTTGAATAACATAAAAAATGTACATCTGCATAATGTGATCTGAAATAATTGTTGGAATTTTACTTAACAATAACAGTGGAAGTAAATTATCAAACAAGAAACAAATTAAAATTTTAATCATCCTAACCAGTAAGGACAAGAACTTTCAACAATGACACACTTTCTGAAATGGGCTTCCTCACTTTAAATACACTGGATGTAGCTAGCTAAATATGTCCATCCCAGTAATTTTCTTAAAATGTAAGTATACAAACAGTAAAGAACCCTAATTTCATTTATATGTAAACTGTACCATGCTGCTTCTTCAATTTTATTTTTGTAAAGTATCTAATTTAGTCATAATATAATAAAATATGCAAGCACATATGTCAGCATTTGTACAGAATTGTGTAAGTATATATGGCTTATTTTTAAAAGTGGCAGATGAGCAGGCAGAGAATTTTTGAAGGCTGAGTTTTTGACAATAAACCTGTACTCCTTTTGTAATCATTTAAAAAATTTAATATTTAAGTTATTTAACAATGCCACAAAATTAACAAGATGTATAATCTACCACTGCCACTTAAAAAAATAAAAATAATTCTTTTTCCTAAGTATTTTTCAGTGATCTTTATCTTTTCAGCCTACCATCCAGCATAACAAGAAACGGAATTATTAAATCCTCATTTTTATAAGCAGCTTCCTTGAAAAGTAAAGTTACAAATAGCTATAGTAGGATTTAGGTAGATATATATTATTTAAATTCAGATTTATGAAGAGATAATGTTTTCTTCTTAACATGTTTAAGGATCTTGATAATGAAATCTCACTAGGAAAAAAAAATCTTATAAATACTAACAATCTTTTTTAGTCTAGAACTTGCCAGAATCCAATCTTTGGAACATGCTTCTGTTCCTGACTAACCTACACAGAAAATAAGGCCCTAAAGAAAGAGAAAACCAACACTGAGAGGGAAGGCTAAAGCTCATTCTCTTCTCTTTATCTTGACTGTATCTTTCAAGTACATTTTTTTCCTCCATTAGATAAGCAGATAACAGCTAAAGACTTCAATTTTACATCGCTATTCTATTAATTTTTTCCTCATGAAATAAATTTATCCAAAATCATGGAGAATGTACTATGGGGAAAAAAAAAGTATTCCTCTAATTTTAAAAAAAAAGGAAGTAAAAGTATGTTGAAATCTGCAAAAATACTCCATTAAAATAAAGTCTGCAATAGTTGGGTGGTCTCTTCTCTTCTGTCCTTTAGAACTAAGGCAATAATTTAACAAGATGAAAAATATGAAAGTATTAACTGAGACCTTTTTGGTACAGAGATACCAATTACCAAGTTCATGTCGGTAATGGTGTAGGAAAAAATAGGAGACAAGAAAACAAGAAAAGAGTAAACAAGAAAAAAATTTTAAGCTCAGCTAAAATGTTTTCTTTTGGGGTTTTGGTATATGAGTTTCCTAAAGAGTAAACTTTCAGAAAAACAAGTGTCCAAAAAAGTCACTGAGATACCTAAACAAATACTATCTTACATTCATAAAAGTTCTAAACTACTTTCACATTATAATCTTTTACCTTAACAAACAATCCTGTGAAGTAAGCGGAGTAGGCATTATCACCCCTATATTATGGAAAACTAGTTTAAGTTCTTTTCAGTTTGAGGTCAGTTACTGTTTAAAATGGGCCTTACTGGAAAGAGAAAAATGCCATATGACATCACTTATATATGAAGAATCTAAAAAATAATAACAATAATAATGACACAAATGAACTACTTATTATTTATAACTAAGTTGATTGATTTCTTGAATATGTGTAAGCACATTTGACTGCCTCTATGATTGGATTACCATATCCTGTTGATTCTTATTTTGTAGTTGGCTTTATTCCTTTGATAACTATGTAAGTTTAAAAAGCTAAAGCTCTAATCTGTTCTTAGAAACGATGATTAGTACATACACGTAAACTAAAAAAAAGTACAGTATACTGTATTAATGTATTTACATGCAATATAATGTGTATGTGCAGTCGAACTGTAATAATTCTACCTAACAAAAGGAAAAAAAAATGGGCCTTAACTCCTACTTGTGAAGATAACATATCAGAGCTGGAACAGACTTTAGTGTTCCTTTCAGTTAATTTTCCTCCATTTTACAGATGAGTGAAAATGAAGCTCAGGGAAGTTAAGACATCTACCCAATATTACAGCACTCTCAGTGACAGACTGAAGATTGGAAGGCAGGTCTCCTAACTTCTGGCTCAGTATTCTACTTCCATCACCACATTGCCTGCCAATACTACAGTAGCAGATATAAAAGTAGCCTGAAAATGTTAAAAATTCACTATATAAGTGAGTAACATTATTAGATCTGGAAAAGGGAACATATTTTTAATTTTAAAAATGTCTTTACGGAATTATGAAACAAATAAATTTAAATGTAAAACTACCTACCATCATCTTCACCTCTTTTTCCTAAAATTCTCCTTTATGTGTTCTTAAATCCCTGATTTGAACACAAATTCCTTAAAATGTTCATAATGTACATATTAAGAACTCAAAAATTTCTCAATTGATGAAATTTTCTGTAAAAAAGCAAAACATTTTTCAGGAACCAAGTTATATCCCTATAATAAGCAGTATAGCCATTCTTGATTATAGGAACTTAAGAATTTATTTTACTTAGGCCACTGAAGTATTTTTCATTGTGTACGGTCACTAAAATATTTCCATTGAAGACTTCCAATTGAAACAGAGCAGAGTAATCAGATCTGATAGACAATCTAATGCACACATGCATTAATAAAAATGTGATAACTGACTGGCAAACATGTATTACGTGGTAGAAGGTTTTTCTGAGGACTATAAAAGATTGAGAACGAAAAGATTACTTGGCTTATACCGTCATAAAAATGTAGACAGCGGGAACCTTATAAACCCATGGTAAACAAATCTTACTTTTTTGGCAAGATTTTTGGAAAAATGTTCAATCCTAGACACCCAGAAGAAAAGTCAGCCTTTATAGACAAGTTTATATGGACTGAAAGATTCAAAACCCATCTGATGTATTTGTATGCAAAATCACACAAGGAGAGCAGACCAAAAGCTACTACTACTAAAACTAGAGCAAGATTATACACACATTCATATATATGTTGTATAAAGATATAATATACATAAAGTATTCATCCATCAACAAGTCCTAACCAAAGGCCTTATGGACCAGGTAAGGCCCTAAGTACCAGTAATTCAAAAATGTGTAACACCCTCCCCACCCATAGAGAATTTACAATCAGGCAGGATAGAAAAATACTTCTCAACAAATTATAAACATATTAAGTACTGAAATAAAACATTTCAATAAATCAAAATATTAGACACTTGGATATAATGATCATATTCACCTCATTTTAAATTTTACTAGTTAAATAACACAAGAGCCTGAAGATTCTCAAAACAGGAAGTGAAAAAAATATGCTTTTGAGAAATGGCAGTGAACTGAAATTATAAGAGTTCAAAAGCTTAGAATTTAGTCTAATCTTATTTCATTATGAAGGTAAAATATGTAATGTCTGATTGTATTCATGCCATAAAAAATGTTTAATGAATGCCTGAAAAACGGTATTTTGCCCAATACCCAAATCACTTTTGATGTTACTCTCACTTCCTCTTCTGGAAACCATCATAACCATTTCCTTTAACCACAATACCACAGGTCTAGTAACTTTTAGCGATGTTGACTTGCTCGTTTTTGCACAAAGGTCATATGGGAACCAACTTCCAAGTTTATTGAGGAGCATAATCTCACAAAAAAATTTATGTCAATGCAACCTATACATAACACTTTCTAAAATTAAATTATTCTCAACTTATATAAATTTATAATCAAGGGCCTCTGGTAATTATATAAGGCTTCTTTGTAATGACCCTGAGCTCCTGTCACATAAAACGTAACAAACTGAACAGGCATGTTGCAGTGACTCTCCAGATTGCATTGGGTTTAGTCAATCAATCCTCATATCCAGGTGACGAACTGCAGCATAGCTATCCTTATACAAAATTTATCATTATTAAGCCAAGACAGTCTTCTCCTTTAGAATACAGGGTCTACATCATACTGTTGAAATAAATCAGTTTTATACTTGAATCCCATGATATGAATTTTTAAAAAATACTCTTTCTTCAGTAGCCCTAATTTACAAGGGCTACAATTCTACTGCTATGACTAAACTAAAAGGAAATATTCATGATGCATTAAAAAGCCAACAAAGATAACTATGAAGATAGAATATCAAGTACACATTGGAAACCCTAAGGATCTAGATTGTATCAAGAAAATTCTCTTTAATTTTCTCTTTATCGAATTATTTAAAACTTAGTAACTCTGTCTTAGATGGAAAAGGATTTTGGCCGTTTTTTCCCCTAAGCTAAATTAATATAATATTTGTTCTAACTTTACATCTATTTTTCTTAACTCAGCCTTTCATTCCTTAATCTGTTGAAGCCATGTAGAGACTTTGAATATTAGCTAGAGCTACTCAAATTATCAAAATACGCAATAAAATCCGCAGTAATAGCAACATATTTACAGTTTTTACTTTGTACAGACATCGAACTTTAAGGAATTATGTTTTGATACTACCAGACACGGCTGGAAAAACTAATGAGTGAAGAGGGAAGAGAGAGAGAAGGTTGTTATTCCTGTTCTAGTGACTCACAACCCAGAAGTATTTCAGAAGAAAATTGGTTCCACCCTCACTTCCCCCTCCTCTCCACCTTCAAAATGAAATAATTCCAAATCGCCAACACGCTCCCAAACGGCTTTTAGTTAGCAATCTAGAATAAAATGGCAAAGCGGAGGGGATGCGGGGTTCACCCCGATTAGCCATTCCCTTCCCACATATTCACACTTACACACCAAAAAATTGAGGGAAAACTGCTACCGTCTCCGCCAGATTCCTACCATTCGACCTCAGTGACGGAACAGCCAAGTTTCCCTACCCGGCTCCTAGAATGTCGCCCACCCACCAGCCCTCCTTTCCCGCAGACCCCGTTCCGGGGGCGGGGGCTCCAAGGAGGGAGCGGCAGCGGCGCCCCTCACCCCGCGGCGGGCCCGGCCGGATCTCGCCGCTGGGAGCTGGGAAATGGCTTCTCTCTGCCACTGGCCGGCCCGCGAGCCACCGGGGGAGGCGCCGGGGCTCCGCGTTAGGCCGCGGCGCATCCCCGCGACCCCAGCCGGGCCTGCCGCGGCGAGGCCGTGATTTCTGCCCCGGGCGACGCCCGGGCCTCCCCTGCCCTCCATCCCTCCTCAGCCCGCCCGCCACCCCCGTCGCGGCCTCACCGGCCCGTGCGCACCTTCTTGATGTTGTAGAGGCGGGTGAGCATGCCGACGCCCCGGTCGTTGAGGATGGTGAGTTTCTCCGCCAGCTTCTGCTGACTGGGTTGCAGCACGGAGCGCGACATGGTGGTGGTGGTGGTGTCGCCGCCGGCCGCCTCGCGCGCAGTCACCAGCCCGCGGCCTCCGCAGCTACCTCTGTCGGGCCTCCTCCCCTCCCTCCCGCGACCTCCGCCTCAGGGGAGCGCGCCCATAGCCGTCGCGCCCCAATCCCGCGCCGGTGACAGAGGGAACCGCGGCGGACGCCTCGGGGTCCTTTTCCCCGCTGCAGCCCGCGCCGCGGCAGCCTTCTGCCTTCCGCCTACCGCCCTTGCGTCCCACCCCCGGCGCTCTCCGCCCCAGCTACCCCCGCGAGCCGCCTTCCCGGGCTCCTCCACTAGGTGTGGCGGCGGCAGCGGCGGCGGCGTCTACGGCGGCTGAGAACGAGGCTGCTTCCCGCAGCCCCGGACGAGCGCTCGGTCACCTGATCGGCCGCGCCGGCGCCCCCACGAGGCTGGACGGGGAACTGCTCCTGGGGCCCTAGCCCGGCCCGCCCCGCCTCGCTGCTGCAGCCGCTCGGGACGCGGCTCCGGCCCGAGACCCGACCAGACCTGGCCCGCCCACTGCCCCCCGATACCGGCATAGGAGTCTAAGCTGGGGCCTAATGAGGTCACGTTTCTCTGTTCGCCACACACCCCTCTCCTTCAAGTTCCCAAAAGTTGTCTTTCAGCACCACCTCCCCCAAGAAACCAGCAGAAGCCGGCGGGGAGGAGGGGGGCGGGGGCAGGGTGGGTGCTTTTCTGGCGAGTTTCGCCCAAGAGTGGGCCGGTGGCTCCATGCGCTTTTCCCTCCCACTGCCTGACAGACGCTCCCGGCTGAACACAGCAGATGTCGCGCTCTGCGAGGCGGGCCTCCCCTCTCCCATCCTCCCCATCCCGTCCTGACTCCCCCGCCTCAAGGCAGTTTGTGAGAGAGAGGTCGGAAGTGAGGGCAACTCAAGTTCCTGAGATAATCAGGATCTGGAATTTGTCGACGAAGACCACCCTTCCGGAGAAGGCGCTAATAGAAGACGCCCCGGCATGTGGGAGGCAAAAATAAATGTTTGTTCAATGAAGGAACGCTCTCATTTTTTTTCTCTGGCCTCCACCCCAAATCCCACTCTTTCTTGGCAACATTCTACTTTTCCATCCCTCTTTTTTTTTTTTTTTTCCTTGATCAATTTCTTCCTTCTGGTCCAATATTTTAGACATGGTTTCAAACGTGAACAAATCGAGGACTTATGTAATTGACTGAGGAGTTCCAGAAAAAAGGATTCAAGCTGCCTTGATGTTTTTGTCCTCAATTTCCTTCGATGTGTTAACCTATAAAATAGTCATTAATTTTAAGTAAATGACAAAATATTCTGCCATCTTCAATAAATGACATTGTAAGTGTAAATAGGCTATCACTTAATTGAACAGAACACTTTTTTTAATGGAAAAAAATCTGTTTTATTATTGTAAACCTAAATCATAAAAATAGATGATAGTGTAAATGACATGAAAGAAAACAAGGAAATTACAGAAAAACCAACAAAAATGACGCCAGGAGAAGGAAAGTAAATTTCGGGTCAGGGAGTGGGTGAACAGAACACTTCATGAAATGAAAATTGTGACGAATATCTTTTAAAACATTTTTTAAGCTAGTATATATACAGATCCTACAAAAATCTTCGTTTTAATATCCCAATGAGAGAGAGGCAGTAGACAGACTGAATTTGGTTTAAAGGGGCTTTAAAAATAAAGAGTCCTACGTCCTGCCGTTGTGCTTGGGATCTTGTACACAGAATTTAACTTGAATGAAGGTTTTCAATACAAACACCTCAGAGAGATCACCTGTTGAGCTATTACTAGTCATTAACGCGTTGGGGGAATTTCATTTATCTAGCTACATTCCACCTGATAGTTTAAATGTTAATTTAGAGGAGGTAAGGGTCTGGAGCCTGAGACAGAGGGCAGATCTGGGGGAGAGGAGAGAAAGGGGAGGGTGCAGTGAGGGGTCTGAGGAGTAAAGATGTGCTTTCTTCAGGGACCACAGACAAATTTACTAGAGGCAGAATTACAGAGTCCCACCAAGAAAAGGCTGTATCATTTTCTAGTTTTTCAAAAGTGCTGTGTAAAGAGAACAAGAAAATGGTGCCATATTAAAATCTGAATACAACTATTACTCAAGAAAACTACTGTCATATTTCCACATGAACTGGAACGCTTGTAGCTAATTGTAACTCAGAAAGTACCCAATCGAGGGAGAACTCTGTGGATTCTAGTCTCATTATTCAATTTTTATTATAACTAATTTTTAGACATATTGGCCCTAGATTGAATGGAATATGTCTCAGTAAAAGATATTAGGTGTAGATGAAGTATTCACAATTCTTGCATTTCTCTACATTTTGCATAAAAAGCACTTTGTTATTCAGAGCCAACCCTTCTGAAGTTTGCCTGTTAGTGAAGTACAAAGTATACTGTCAGTGTTAAGGTAATAATCATATATTTTGCCATGCATGTATGATTTTATGGCAAGTGTAATTAGTATATGTCATTTTATATTTCCTTTCAGTTTTTCAGTCTTTGCAAATATGTCATACCATGTGAATCAGACTATAAAGTTATTACAAGAATTGCCCCTCTTGTAGATTTTTTCCTGGTATAGTTTTCTGGAAAAATATAAAATTTTAAAAATGATTAAGAAACTAAGTTTTAAAAAGCATGATTGAAGATTTTATTTCCTCATCCTGTAAAACACAGTCTTTGCAGTTCCTTTGGTACTAAACATTCTCAAATAATTTCACTTCATTTAAGAAATTTTTGCTATTTGTCCCCAGATCATTAAAATTATTAGAAGCCTTCAAAGAGATTTAGAAAGTAGATGATAGCTTCATATTTGTACTAATCATAGAAAGTTAGCTAGTATAGAACAGTATGCCTTTAAAAGTGTGAATTTTACTCTACGTAAATTATATCTCAATAAATACGACTAAAACTTATGTATCTATGTTTGAAAGTTATTTTTTTATTGAGACAAGTATAAAGGTAACTACTCTAAGGAAAGTAAACATTTGAAAATCCAAACTGGAAAATATGTAAATTGGAGGAGGAGTAAATTTGGCTTTGTGGAGGAATTCATAGTGCAATTATATTTTGTGGCCCTCGAATATACTTCACAATGATTCAGTTGTAAGATTCTTATAAAATTTCAGACACAAATCTATGGCTACGACATACAGCTTCTTATATATGTATTGTAAAACATCCAGTCATTTACAGTAAAAATCCTGGATGGATTTAAAAACTATTTTTCGATCCTATATAATAATCAAATTCAAGTATTTGAACAGTAAATACTCAAAACATGCAAAGTACTGTTGTTCTAGAAGGAGATATGAAGCTGTATAAGGTATAGATTTTAATCTCCTTGAGCTCGCATTCTAAGTAAGAACAGAAATATGCGTAAGAGAGTGTAATATAAGGCAGCCTGAGATGCAGGGCCACAAGAGAAGCCTAGAAAAAAAGAGTTTCAACTTGAAGTTCCTGATATTCCTAAGAAACCTAAGTTCATCAGAGTTATTCTAAAATTTACATTTGGGCTTTGAATGAGAAGTTAAGTCTTGGACTTAAAAAAACATATAGAAAATGACATTCTAAGCAGAAGTTTCAACTTCAATAAATGCAAAATAGTAATAAAAAAAACAGGAAAATAATAGGAATACTCATTGCATACATGAAAGAAACAGAAATAAAGCTAGAGGTAGAACAGGAAATATGTAGGCCTATGATTGTGAAAGCAAGAGAAAAAAATGGAGAAGAAATATAGAAGAAAAAAGGGATAATGAAAGGTGACTTTTAAGGACTTGAGGATAATAAAAATAATTTGAAACAGCTACTGTGACAAAGATTACTAATTATCCTTCAATACGTATTTGTCTCTTGACAACAAGCTCTAGAATAAAGAGTACATCTCCCAGCCTCCCTTGCAGCCTAGTATGGCCCCATGACCAATGTTCTGGCCATTATGATGTAAGCTTTTGAGAACCTTCCTTAAGAGAATGCTGTGCTCTCTTTTTGCCAGTCTTCTTGTCTTAGTTCATTCTGCCACAGGAAACAAGGAAGAAATGACTACTATCTTGGGCCATGAAGACAATATCCACTCACCAAGGATGGCAGAACATAGAAATGGAAGGTGTAAGTGGGCTTCTTAGAGCAGAACTACCATACTAAACCTGCCCTTTCTACATCGGGATTTTGTGAAAAAGAAACTTTTATTTAAGCTTCTTGTAGTTGGGATTTTTTTTTTTATTACTCACAGCCAAACCATATCTTAAATAATAATGGTTTTTGTGATCAATGTTCTAACTAGTAGGAATAAATAAAGACTAATAATTAAATTTTAAATTTATTAAGTATTTTTGCACTTTGTGTCAGATGCTTCCATTTGAGTTACATTTTCTCATCTACCTTTCTCAACAATCCTTTGAGATTTTATCCTCTTCATTATACGGGTGAGGAAACTGAAATGCAGATAGGCTTTTTCAATTGCTCAAAGGCACACCCACAGAAAGTGGTAAAGCTAGTATTGGATCCTTTATCAGTCTGAGTCCAAAGTTCATGCATATTAACCTCTGTCATGTCACTGACAATCAGTTGGATGGCATAAATTTGTCATGCATCCAGGGAACATGATTCTGTAGTTTCTGCTAGGGTTCCTTAACTCTGCCCAAATCTTCATAAATAGTCCCTCCATTAAATTTTCTTCAATTAACAGCTAGACTCAGCCACATTTTCCCCTGACTAATATACCAGGTCTTTAGGTGGCTTTCTTTAACTCTGCTTTCTCCAGAAACTAGAATGGGAATTATTTTTGTAATGCTTTTTGCTAATCATGAAGAATACTTCAGACTGCCTTTTTTAATCACCCAGCCTTCTGTTGCTTCTGTATTTAAGGCAAAAAGAGAGAGAAATTGATGAAAGGCATCTTCTTGGGCTCTTAGGGTAAAGCCCTTTGATTGGGATATCCCCTGTCAAAGGTAATGTTCCACCCATTCTTAGAGACAAAAGCAATGTATATCCTCACATCAGACTTCAAACCAGGTAGCTATGCATGACTAGAAATATATGACCAAATTTCTTGAGAAATAGCCTAGAAATAGCATAGTAGCCATATATTGTTTTTATCTGTCCTCCATCCCTTCCTTTTGTGAAACTGCTACCTTCTGACAAAATTGAGTGCAGAAAGAAAAAAGTGGGTCAGGCTGTGGAGAAAGGTCAGGCATATGTAAACAAGAAACTAATGGAGTTTTACAAGACATTGCTACTTCTCAAATTGTTTGAGACTGCATATAGCTGGACCATAACATAAACAGGGGAACCAACTTTGGGTGAAGAACTGTGGGAAAGGACAATAGAAGTTTTCACTGTCGTTTAACTGTGGTCATAAAAAGGAGAGACAGTAAGATATATGCTAAATCAACATTTCAAGTTCCATTCTCCTATATATCCAAAGGATGCAAGGTGTGAAACTTTACTCAACTAAAAATGATTAAGAAAGTAAATAGAGAAAAGATGGAGCAATAGTATCCCAGTGTCTGTAGTAAATGAATCAAGAGTTAAGACTTAGCCAGAGATTGCAACTTGGTATTGCAAAGGAGTAACCAAGACAGGTCTAAATGAAACATAAGATGTCTCCAGTAGTCAGCAGAAGACATGCCAGAAATTGAACTGATCCGAAAAGTTCGAAAAGAAAACAATGAAAAATTAATTACAGCCTTGATCTTGACCACTCACATCCAGTTAACTTCGTCTTGTAGCTGGCCAGATCTTGATAATGCACTTCACACATGTTTATTAGCTTCTGCTCTGCAACTAAAAATAGATTTTTCTTTCTCTTTTTAAAGTCACTCAAAGAACTTCAGTTTTTTTCTGTGGAAAAAGTCTAAAGGAATGAATAATTTCTGTTTATGATTGGTTTTGATTCTTCTTGGCTCTTTTCACAGTACAAAGGACTTGTGAGATTCTTGTTTTAGAAATTTATTGTGCTTAGACTTAAATAGTAGATGTCATACATACACTTATTGGTTGATCTTTTGGGTTTTATCTTAAGTACTTTTAAAATATTAAAATGTTACATACAAAATTGGCAAAATCAATGGTAAAACAAAATGAGTTAGACTACAGACTAAGCCTATGATTATACACAACTTCCAGCTGAACATAAAATCTATTTATATTTTTACATTTAGTCTACCCTAAAGAAGAACAGTCTTTCAAAAATTGGGAAGGATATTGAATATACTGAACTGGACCTCCAAGGAGAGGTCTAGATTGGAGATACAAATTTAGTATCATGAATATGGGTGTTTGGAGCCATGGAATTAGACGAGATCGTTTTTATTTTGAAAAGGAAACTAGGGCCTAGTCCAATTCCCTGAAGAACTCCAACTTTTAGGAATCAAATATAATAAGTGGAGTCAACAAATGAGACTGAACAGGGGTGTGATGGGGACAAGAGTCTAGGGCAATAGCTGGAGGGGTTAAGGGAGGGTCCTTGGTTTCTTTTCAGCTGTATTTGTCAGATTATCCTGTGGAGAATGACAGATTTATAACTCGGTACAGAGAGAAAGGATAATCTAAGGTGCAGAAGCCTTGATACAACAGGAAGAAAAGAGGAGGAGAGGAAGCAGATGATGTACAGCCAAACTGATTTTGATTGGGGGCTTTAGGGAAAGATAAGATAACGATATTAGCTAACATTTATTCAGCACTTGCAATGTGTCATGCACTGTTCCAACTGCCTTACATGCATTAATGTCTTTCATCTTCATAACAAACTGCAATATTTACATGTTATCATTCCTATTAAACAGATGAGGAAGCTGGGCCCAAGGTCACAACTGGTGAGAGGCAGAGCTCAGGTTATTGACCACTTGGTGTGTAGACTGATGTAGGTCAGTAGAATTGGTTTGGGGAAGATAGGAAAGTTTTCTCTTATCTTCTATTTTCTCAATCAATTAGAAATAGTTTATCAGCCTAAAAGGGAGGTCATGTGTCAGAAATGTTGAGTGTTCATTTGAGTTTGATGTCTTGTATCTAAATGTTTAGCAGGAAAAAGCCTAGGCTCTGGTGTCAGACTGACAGAGCTGAAATCCTGGCTTTGCCACTTACAGTGGACCTTGGACACATGACAAAAACACTCTAAGCCTCAATTTTTCACCCTAATTGAGGATTATTGTACCTACATCACTAAATTGTTTGAGGAATGTATGAGATAATTTTTAGGACTGTACCTTGTGTAATTCAGTGAATGTAAATGTTTGTTGTTACTACTATTATGGTGATGGTGATGATGATGATGATTATTACCCCAGTCTGCCCAGTTGTATGATTCTCTACATTGGTACATGGCGCAAAAGAGATGGAGGGTTGTAGATTTTTTTTTCAGGTGAGCACCATGGGGAGACAAAGTGGCAAAGTTGTTTGAGAGCAGTGGTTAGGGAATAATATAGCTAACTCAGTGTTTTAGCATTCATCTAAAAAAATTTTAAACCCTACCTAATTATATTAACATTGCTTTGCTTGACAAATTCCTATTTCAAAGTAATAATTTTCTGAAAATGATATTTTCTCTATTTCATGTTAGAACCGCAGCATAACCATTAAGCTTCTAAGTGTTGATTATGTGCAAATGTTAGGGACATTAAATATTTTCTTATTATTAAATATACATTATGCTAAAATATTATAAACTCATTATAAGATGATTTTCCTCCATTAAAACATCACTGAAGTCTAAATGTTTACAGTAAGTCAAGTGTTCACTGATGCTTAAATTCAACTTTCTATTCCCACTTAAATTCAAATCCAGTATTACTTAACCATCATCATACAAACTAAGCTGCTACTGTCAAATCTAGTTTTTCTGCTTTAAAACTATGAACATTCACTGTCCTACCTAGACTTCTGCATATTATATTTTTACCATTTCTTCCATTATTTCTAATTAGTTCAACTGATTACTCTTTCCCCAACAAACCTTTAGAATCAGAATTTATTCAAGTTTTCTACAATTACTTTGTGTATTTCTCCCATTCTCAATGGTCTTTGTGCTAAATTTGAAATGATAAGACGAACAATTAATTTTCAGTTTGTGAAGAGAGGAAAGCCATGTTTCCCACCTAGTAACAAATTTTTTACTTACTTCATACTGTAGATTCTACATTTACAACATTAGGAGCATATTAAAACAAACTTTAGCATATACATATATGTGTATAAATACTTTCTTGTGTCAGATTTTAATTATAGAATAGCTTGACATTTTTAAGTTGATTTAAATAGAAAATACTTATGTTATCTAATATAATAGCTTAAAAATGGCAGTCATTCAGTTATGCAATATATCAGCTAAAAACATCAGAAGAGAATGTTGGTAGTCAATCAATTCTGGAAATAAAGTTAGTCTAGCTCACTCTCTTGTTTTGAGAGAGGGTGAGATAGACTTAAAGCTCATGAATTGAATCAGGAGAAAGGAATGAAACGAACAACTCATCTTTGCTCATTTCCCCCAAGGAGTTTAAGCAGAAACAAAAACAAAGCTGCAATCATTTTTTTCTTACAAGTTGGTCTTTATAGGCGAAATTAATTCTTGGTTCTAAGTTTCCTAATTAGCTTTGGATCATGGACCCTATATAAATCTAATAAAGCTAGGCATCCCATCCATAAAAATATACAAAATTTTAGTACAATTTTAAAGAGTTTGTGGTCTCACTAAAGCCTATGTAAAGCCCCATAGACCTAAGAGTCAGAATTATTCTGGATTATAATGAGTTCATCCAAAAAGATACAATAGGAACAATTGTATACCCAAGTAATCACGCGTTAGGTGTCCACGTCTAACCTGACATGAATGTTAAAAAACAAATGTTTTTAGACCTTCACCTAGAGATGTAAAAAGTGTCTCTTTTCCTGATCAGTTCAATGCATTACAACCACCTTATGGTAACCTTTCCACAGAAGTGACAGGGTAGACATTGTAATCTACATTTTATCAGGAGTAAATTTCCCACTGTAGATAGATTACTCAGGTTCTCTCTTTATCTGCGTCCCTCTTGCTGCCAGACCTTTGGCACCTCCATAAGAAGGTAGGAAGGAGAACTGAAGGTGTGAAACTCAAGTTCCTTTGTTTTACTTTCAATTGAATACCTTGACTAAACAGTTTAGTGCAAAGGGAAAAAATGGAAACTGCTATTTAGCACTAAGTCTTTCAATTGTGTTCAAGTTATCATTTGCCTACACAGCGCTTTCTCTTACTGCTGTATGCAGTGCAGGGTTGGCTGCCTCCTTAATGAAATGTATAGTGCTTTAAAGAGATCCTGTGGCTTCTGCACATTACATAAGCCCTAGTTAGTCTGCCTCAGAATGACTGCAGAAGAATTGTAAATTTAGTCTCAGAAGCCTGCTGCTAGAGCAGACCCAGCCAGCTTTTCAGCTTTCAAAGCTGCTTTGTATAAAGCTGCACATTTGGAAATCTGTTGCTGGTACACTCTATTCATACTGGATTAATAAGAACTAAAACTTAACATGAGGAAGAAAGGGACATAGGATTTGTGAAAGGATCACAAAAACAGAAGAAGCAACGAATTCTAAGAAAAGCCAGTATTGGTTTGGTTAGGTTTTCAGATACCTAGACATTTATATGTCTGAATGTTGACAACATAGTCTTGTTAGTGAAATATTCCCTCTCTTGGCTTCTATGCCAGGTGGCAAATTCCCCCTTTACAGTGTACTGTATGTTTCATACTGCTATTGCTTTTCCAGGTAGGCAAAAAGTAAATAATAGTAAATACCACCACCATCATTTAACATTAAATAACTGTTGGAAATGGACTTGACTATAATTATCAGTGTTAGGTGAGCTGCTTCAAATTCTTTGTGGAATAAGATCATGTGAAAAATATCAAAAACTAGGATTAAGGGATTTTTTTCTTCTGTCCATGGGAGAAAGATTAGTTTAACATATGTGAAAGATTTATTTTTCCTTTGTCTCTTTAATTTCAAGAGGTGTTCCTACTTTTAGTGGGAAGTTTTTTTTTTTTAATTTTAACTTTTTATTATAAATTTTTTCAAACATAAAAGGAATAAAGAGTGTAATGACCTCTCATGTACTCATTATCCAGCTTTGACATTTAGCATTTTCCCAAACTTGAATGTAAAGGATTTTAACTTGTCTATATTCTAAACTAGAATTCTTTTATTTATGCAATAGAAAATATATAATTAGAACAAAATACTATAAATAATAATTAGAAACTCTTGAAAGAGATCATTTTGAATTATTTTAAAAAGATAACTGTTTATTGTTCCCTCAGAAAGGAACTGAACTTATTAACAGTATTCTTAACAGGAGTTAATTTTATTCTCATGATGCTTGGTGGTAATTTTTAGCAACATTTTTAAAGAGAAGACTGTAAGAATAAATATCAAAGCAAAAAGCCTAGCAATAGTCAAACCAAGTGGTAAAACTTAAGATCAGTTAAGTACGTATCTCTCTATCAAACTGAAGCTAAGCTAACAGCATGTGATACACGACTGTGTGAGTCAGGCTTCATAAATCTTGGTTTTTTGAGAAGCAAATGAAGAATGCACGCAGCGCACTCATTGTGCTTAGTCACTGTGCTGAAGGAGAGAAAGACCAACTACCTACTGAACAATCACATTTTTTCCTTCTAGGTGATTCACAATTTTTTGAAGACTGGCAGGCATGAAGCCACCAGGCCTTGTGCTACCTGTCCTGTCTACAATGATACCCAGTGCTTGTTTCATATATTTTGATCTCAGGCAACTTTGATTGTGGAAATTTGATTATGTAAAAAGCTTTCTGGCTGGTAGGTAGGTGTAAACAAAAAAAATTTTTTTAAATCAGATAATACTCAGAATCGTAGTGAAATATTTTATTGATTAAAACCTTTTTCAGTTAATGTTAAACATTTGCTAGATATTGGTATTAACTGAAAAGAAAAATTACAAAATCATGTTAGTTGATTCAGTCTAAGAATAGTTTCTCCTTTTTTTTTATTTCCAAAGACTCATAGAAGAGCATTTTTGCTGGCATTGACTGTAGCTTTTGGAAATTTAACTTATCATGTCGGCATGATTGATTAATATAATCTTCATTTAATTTTTGTTTATTAAATTTTAATTAAGCCTAAAATCCACTGTAAGATAAAGAGCTATAATAAAATAGAGAAATATTAATCTATATAATATAATTTTGTGTTGTTTGTGATATCAAATGCCTTTTCTTTTCAATAACACACAAGAAATCCAAACTGTATTTTCTTCATGAATTCACAATGTGGGGGAAAAAGCCCTCCAAAGTTTAGAGCAACAAGATTCCATACGTTGGAAAACAAGAAAAAATAAGTTAAAAACAAACTGTTTTTTTAGTAAAAAGGGCACTTTCAAACAATGCTGTTATCCTTTAGAAGATCAGTTTGAACATATGTATAAAGAACATTAAAACTATCTATGTTTTCTAAATATGAATATACATGCATTTATTTGGATATTTGGCTCCTAAAAATATTCCCTAAGGAAAAAAACCTAAATAAAAAAAAATTGTGCACAAGGATACTATTTATAATAAAATACATTAGACACAACCTAAATTCTCATGGTAGGGAATAGTTACAGGAGTTATAGTACGTCCACACCAAGAAAATTCTGAGCAATTTAATGTCAATGGAAGAAAACATGGATATCCAGGTCTTAACTAAAATCTCTTGTATATCTGCTGCCAGCTGGAGCTTTTGATGGAAGTTCTTGGTCTTCCATTAGCTTTTGAGAACTAAAAGGTATGTTTTTACTGGTAGAGTAGGCCCCCATAATGAGACCAAGTAGAGCACCAACTTGAGTAACTTTAGAAACTCTTGAAGGTCTACGTATTATAGTGTTCTAGAATTCTCAGATTCTATAGCAGAAGGGAGAAAGTGAATGAAATACTAAACCTTCTGGCCCATTTGAAGGTTGTAACCTAAGATTAAGTAATTCAGGCAAATAGGCCTTCAAATAGAGATAACCTGGAACCTTGGTAGTCTGACAAGGGCTCAGGACAAAGCAGCTCAGTGGTTTCAAGACCCACTTGAGCTATAAATGATGGCTGATAGAGCTGGACTTCGAAGCACAAAATCCACTAACCTGTGGGGACCCAGATGAAATTGGTTCTTGGGGTTCTTTGTATCCTCTGTGGTACCCACAAAGCCCAATACCAAGGCCATCCCTTTCGTGGGTTGAAAAGGGCATTGCTAAAACCATCCCTGTCACAGACATTCCATGATGCTGCTCTACCCTTTTAAAGTCCCCATTGTCCTTTAGTTTAGCCAAAAAATGTAGCGGCATGCATCACAAAGAACTGCTTTAAAAATATACTTATATCCAAAAGGTAAATGCAAATTCTCCAGTCCCTCTTTTTCCTTTGTTAGCATGGACTAGGTCAGGAGGCAGCCTCAAACTGAGGGCAAGGCAGAAGAGGACTTAGTATATTTAGGAGTGAGTCTGGATTTGGGGAAAAAATGATAGTGATAATCTGGGTGGTCTGGCCAGGGTGCGATATAAGGAGCCTCTCTTCCCAGATAAGAAAGAGAGGAAGTCTCCCTTCACTAAAGAGAGTCAGCACTCAAGAATGTTGTGGGAGAAGATGTGGCACTCCGAAGGCAGGAAACAATTTACAAAGAATCTACTCCTAGAGTTGGGCTTTAAAGTAAGGGTTTCTCTCAAAGGAAATGTATGGTGTCTCAATTCTGCCTATACCAGCCTCCTCCCTCTTCCTCCAAATCTTGGAGCACAGAAAATTTAATGTCACTGGAGGTTGTGATGGGAAGGGAAGTAGTACAGCTACAAAAACTCATGGCATCATCTTTCCACTTCCCAGGAACTGAAGAGGGTCAATTAGAATCACCTCTGCTTTGACATAGGCTCTGGCCCATCTGAGGATCACCGAGAATCTTGGAGGACTCTGTGACTCTAAAACTCCAGCAGAGGAGATATGGAGGAGTAAATGGAAACTGAGCATTTTTAAAATCATAGAAGTTATTTCCCCCAATGTAATAAGCCCTTTCAATCTGTCCTCATTTCAGAAAATTAAGATATTCTAATGCTAAGAAAATGTAGCCAATTTAATAGAAAAAAAAGATTTGTGGGAATGACAATCCATTCATTATGGTAAATAATTTTAAACCTCTCCTTTGTCTAATCTAGTAGTGGGAAAGGATTGCCTGACTTAGGTTTTAATTGTTTTTATTTCCTGAGCTTGTGTTGTCATAATGGTTCATATTAAGTAGAAAAATCAGAAAATCATAAAGTTTTAGAGCTAAATAGACCTGGGAGATCATTTCTTCATTTTCATTTTATAGCAGAGAAATCCCAGAAAGGATAAATGACTCAAATGTAGAAAGCCAAAAAGTGTAGGAGAAGCAATAAGTACAGATAATCCATAAAATGAAAACCAGACAGAGCAAATGAAATTTTGAGTTTATTATAGAAATTGTTGTTACACTTAACCATATTTTCTCTGCAGTTTTGTGTCTGTTTGTTGTCTCTGTTTTTCTGGTTAAGGAATGGATCAAGGTTTTTCAATATTATTTTTAGCTACTGCAATGGAAACCTACAAAAATGGGTAATAGACTATTTTGGGACTATTGTTCAGAAGTGAATTTATCTTAGAAATGGTTACCATGGAGATGAGCACATGTTATGTGACTCTACAGCTTTCGAATTAGAGTGTTCAATGCTACTGAGATGTAGACAGCCGAATATACACATCGATGCACATGAGCCGATGCACACATGCACACTGAAGTTATATTGTTCCTCTTGTTACTGAACTCAGGTAGGCTACTTGCCACTCAAAAGCCAATAGTTAGACAGGCGAGTGTCAGTAGAAAGGAAAGTTGCTCTAATCAAAAAAGCCAGCAGTCTGGGGAGATGATGGACCTCTGTCCAGAGACCAGCTCTAAAGATTCTGCTCAGCCATGACAGTTTTTAAAAGGAAAAATGGGGAGAAGAATCTTAGTGAATCATTGAGGCAGGAGGTTGGGTTCAGCATCCTTCTCCACTTCACGCAAACTGGTTGACTCTCTCTTCAGATGTCATCTTGCCCACGTGATCTGCCTGCAGGATTGCTAAGTGGGTTCTTGGAGGTAGACAGCTATCCATTCTTTAACTATTTAATTATTCATTCTTCTTTTTATCTAGGAAAAGAATCAACAGGTTAGGCAAGGCATGGTGTGTATTCAGGAGAGCATAAGTCAGGAGTTAGTTTCATTATTTTGTGATCTCATTCCTATAACTGGGTTCTTTTAAGGTTAGAGGGAGACAGAAATGGGCAAACAGGAAAGGGGCAAAAGAGCTGCTTTCAATTCCCCACTGTCAAACATCATTCCATTTCTACAGGATTAGGGGTTAAGGTCCATCTTCTGTAACTTTTTCATGCTGACATAGGGCACCGTTTTCTCAGTGGAAGATGTCGGCATAGGTCTGTAGCATCTCTCTGTTGACAGTTTTGGTTGCCCACTTACATATATAGGCAGAGCAAGCTACAATGATTTTGATGCCCACCAAGTTATAGATTATTATGAGCAATGATGTTAATCCCCCTCTACTGAGGCCAGTTCTTGGAATTGTGCTAGCCATAGACTCAGCACTGCTCAAGATGGAGCAGATTACATCATGTCTGCAATCTGGTCATCATGCAGCAAGCTTTTTTTCCCTCTGGTGGCAGTTATAGTATCTGTAAAACAACTCAGGAATGTGCATCAGACACTGAGTTTGTGACTCTATCGTCCTAATCATTAACTGCTCAGTTTTGTACTTGAGGTGGGGAATGGGGGTCTGCAGGGTTCTGCTCGGTTCCACTCTCTTTTTGTAAAATAATAATAATAATAATATTCCATGCAGTGCTGATCTCTAGTGATGGAAGGACCTGAAAATTCTAGACATTTTAAAAAGTAATATGTACAATGATATAAAAATTACTTTTAAAAAAAATTGTAAAGTAGTCTAAACCAAGCTTAAAGACTAATAACACACATAACATGTAAAATAAATGGTGAGACTATACTTCTCAGATGTCCCTGCTCTTTAAAGTGGAAATACAAAAATAAGAATGTTTAAAAAAAAAAAACCCAGAGTGTATTACAAAAAAGTTCTTGAGACCTTACCAAAGCATTTGGTAACATTAGGCAGTTAGTCTTTCTGTCTCCCTCTGTCTAGTTGGCTATGTCATTTATTTTTCTTTTGTTTCCGTTCCTTTTTTGCCTTTTCTTTTGCTTCAAGAAACAAATTTTTCAAGAACTTATTCTTAAAAAAAAAACTGACCACTTTCAGGGGATTACAAAGGTATACATTTTGATTTAAAGTGTATTTGTTTTTATTTATTTTACTTTTTTGTTTACTTTTTATAGTGGACGTTTTCAAATTTTCAAACACCTCCCCCTCCCTTATATCCATCACCCAATTTCAGTACTTATAACTATATGACTAATTCTGTTTAGTTTATAAGCTACCTTCTCCCATTATTTTAAAGCAAATCCAAACCATCATGATAAAGATAAACATCATGTATTTTGAAAAATTACACTAGCTAATATGAAACCTTTTTTTCTCCATAATTTGATTTTTTTCTATTTTTCTTGGAAACTTTAAAGGTTTCATTGTGTCTAGCATTCAATGTGAGGTACTAAATTCAGTAATAAAAGTAATAGAAACAAGAACCTGAATAATAATAATAATGCTTCCTCAAACATTCCAGCAATTTAATATGTTGATGATTTAGCCACACTTAGCTTTGAAGTGACACACCATCATTTATGTTTCTTTTCTTAAACCAGTTAATATTTTTAAGGCTAATTTGTTCATATGTGTATAAAATCATATTTAAAGGAAGCCATACACTTTGATTTGTTTTATAGAAACATAAGAAATACAGATTAAATAAACACAACCAGTGTGTTTTTGCTCCCCGCAAGATAGCTATTTAAACATATTTGATTAGTAAATAAATACTCCATAATTGTTAAAGAGTACAAAAAGTACAGTCATAAAATAGCACATCATCTTTCACAGTCCTTGTAAAACATAGTCATGTAAAGCTTCTTAATATTTGCTGCTGTTTTCAAACTGAAGCACCATGGAGTTTTAGAGCTGGGATAAATACTTCAGTTGAAAATCAACAAAATCAAAAATTGAGATCAGTGAAAATGTGGGTAATATAATCTTTATTCCCTAACTTCCCTTTAGCACTCTTGTCACGCTGCCTTCTTGAATTTCAGCACTGAAAGATTTGTGAAATTTGCATTTCCCCCCATATTCATCAATCTAGTATGCCTTACTCTTCATGTTAAATACTTATTTAACAATGTATTTATATTAAATCCAAGTCTTTAAAAACCTTAAGTGTTTAAATCTTGATCTTTTAAACCAAAAGGTATCAGGACTTAACTATCATAGAATGACAGACCTCTCCAAAATCAGAAATAAATACTTTCACTCTGAGTAGTCTCATGCCAAAATAATATGGTTTTAAATAACCATTGTTTACAAAGAATGAGAGCTGTATCTGTGCTCTCAGTGAAATGCAGAATTGAGACTATCAACTCAGGCCAAAAATTGTAATGCAAAGTGGATTTTTGATTATTAATAATTTTTTTACCCATATAAATCGTATCTGAGTTAATGAAGATTAAATATTCTCATGGTGATTTTCATAAGCAGGGCCTCCCCCATGGGTGGAATGCTGCCTTCTCCCTCTGGCCTTTTGTTCCTTCTTTCTCTCTGCCAGAACTCGAACTTCTCTGCACCCAGGTTAGCTTAATGAAAAGGAATTCTGCCCTTAAAGTATTTTTTGGATGACCATAGAACGTAGTAGAACAACCCTTCGATAACTAATTCAAGAGACCTGGGACCACCAGTGATGTGACATTGGGCAAATCAGTTTATTTCTCTGCACCTTGGTTCCTTTTCTGTAGAATGAAGAGTTGAGTAGGATTGGGTCTAAGAATCACTGTGCTAGGACCCAGTGCCATTGCAGGCATGTTAGTATTACAGTATTATCAGCAAGGGCTGTGGGTATCAATGTAAGAATCAATTCTACTCATCCTTTACAGAATGATGTGGTGCAAAGAACATGGGTTTTTGATTAAGATGGGACTGTGTTCATCCATCCTTGCTGCAGAACCTAACAAACAAATCCAAACACTGTGACCAAAGGCTAGTCTTTAATATCCAAGTTAAATGCCCTGCTCTGCAAAACTGTGATAAGTATTACCTCCCTCATTGGGCTGTCATGAGGATTGAATCATATCATGTTTGTATTGTGCTGGGACATAGCATCTGCTCTTGCTGAGAAGACCTTTAATCCAGTATTAGTGCTCAGTTTTCATCTTACTCAATACTCTCAGCACCATATGACACAGCTGATCACACTGTTCTCCTTAAAACACTTTCTTCGTACTCTCAGACTTCTTTTTCTTTTTCTCCTACCTCCCAGGCCTCTCCTTCTTGGTCTCCTTTGCTGGATCCTTCTCATCTTCCTGACTCCTAAATGAAGGCACACCTCCTACTTCTCTATCAACCTTCTCTATGAGATCACCGTATTCAGTGGCATGGCTTTAAACGGCATCGCTAAGCTGAGTACTCCAAAATTTACATCTCTAGCAGAGGTCTCTTCTTTGAAGTTCAGATTCATACGTGTTGCTTCCCAACTGACATCTCCATTTGGTAGATTAATAGGCATATTAAACTTAGCATGTCCCAAAATGAACTTTATGTTCCTTCATCAATTAGTCTTGGTTGTGATCTGTTTCATGAAGGGCACACCTTCAGGCAAGGCAGCCCTCTGTAGCTGAGGCAGTTCATGAAGCGAAGGGACAATTACCAGTCAGCCAACAGCATTCCCAGACAACAGGCATTCACTGAAGGGGAATCTGGGTAGCACAACACAGGGCCCACCACTCCTCCACCCCATTCTCTCCAGTGGCTTCCCATCTTGCTCAGAATAAAATCCAAAGTCTTTACCATTTATCTCTGACCTCCTCGCCTACCACTCTTCCCTTCAGTCATCCACTAAATCCACGCTTGCCACCTGGCAGTTTCTTAAACCTCCCCAACTCCTACCTCTCACCAGCAAACTCCTGTCTCAGCACCTTGTCCTTCTATGTGCAAAGCCCTTCCCCCAGATATCTACAGGGCTGGCTCCTACACTTTATTCACATCTCTGCTCCAATTTTCACTTTATCAGAGGGGCCTTTTCTCACCAACCTATAGCAAATGGTACACTGCTCTTTCACTCTCTTACCTTGTTTCACTTAATTTTTCATTTTAGTTCTTATTTCATGAACTAACATAGTTATAGCTTATTTATTGTCTGTGCATCTGCTCCCTCCATTTGGATATAAGTTCCATAAAAGAGGGGACTTTGTTTTTATTCACTGCTATATTCCCAGTGACTATAATAGTGCCTGGCACATAGTAGTTGCTCAATAAATATTTGTTAAACTATATATAAAATAGATAACAATAAGGTCCTACTGTATAGCATAGGGAACTATATTCAATACCTTGTAATGGCCTATAATGAAAAATAATATGAAAAGGAAATATACAAATATATATGACTGAATCACTATGCTGTACACCAGAAATTAATACAATTGTAAACCATCTATACTTCAATTAAAAAAAAATGTTAACTATAATTATTTTGGGAGCAGGGCAGTATTCCATAGTAAACAAGAGCAAAGGCATTGGACTGAAGGAAATCTAGACTCTACTTGTGGGGCTAAACTTATGATCTGTGCGATGTAGTGTATGATGTTTGCACTCTCTGCATTTGGGTTTCCTCAACTGTAAAATGTAGATGATCATAATACTATATACATAATAGATTTGTGGTGAGATCAAAGGGGATAATATGTGTAAAGCATCATTAAGCACCTGACTGATTACATTAAGAATTTAAAAATTGCTTATAAGCACAGGACCTAGCATGTAGTTTGTGCTCAATAGTTGGCAGGGTTTTTTGGATCATTTTATGATAAATATATGAAATGATTTATGGTTAGAGTTGTTTTTGATGAACATGTGATTGTTTAAACGATGCAAAGAATTTCTTGAGTTCTTCATTTTAGAGTGCTCTGTAGCTAGCCTGGGCTGATATCGCACTCTTTTCAACAGGGAGAAATTAGGTTTATTTTAATTTTAAGTCAGAAAGTTTCAATAACAACAAAAATTTTAATATGCTGTGCTGTGAATTAGTGTTCTTTAAGTTCAACTTCTTCACTTGATACATGTATTTACACATTGTGTCTAAGTCCATTTAAAATTGCATTTGATTTTAAGTGGGGTAAGAAAATTTTCTATTTAAATGAATCTCGTAATTTCTTTTGTAAAACAATCATCCTTTTGTAATCAGAATCATTCTGTAATTGATTTTGTAATCAATCAGTTTTGTAAGTTTGGAAGTTTGCATCCCCAATTTCTGAAACTGTGTATGAAAGGACTTGCTCCAATTGTTCTTACAAACAGTATATATTTATTGCACAAAGGCTTCTTCAGTACTTTTACTGATAATGAAAATGTTGACGGGAAGTCAGAAGATACACGTGATAAGCCCTTGTTAATCTACATATAGAAACAATGAAAACATTAAAAATAAGAAAATTACTTTTGCATATTTTATTTAAATTGTTACCTCACAATTCTACACTTTTTTTAAATCTAGTCAATGTTCCTCTTGACAGTAATAGTAGAGAGAGGAAATGTGAAGAACATGAGAAGCGAAGAGTAACTTTTAACGTCTGCTGTAACCCCCCTGGATTAGCCTAAACGCAGGCGGGCGGCGCAGGTTCTGCGAAGCAGGAAGGTTTGCACTGAGACTCCGCCGCCTTCTGGAGCAGGGGGGATACCCAGGTCAGTACCACAAATGACGTCGACCGAACATATCCAGAAAACCACTGCATTTAAGGAGAGAGGAAATGTCAGCCTTCTCTCCCACTAAGTCTTATATTTTACCATTCTGCGTGAATAGCAAAGCTAACTTTAAATAGTAACAATAAGAAAACTCTTAGCAGGGATACGTAATTTTCGGCGGACCGGAAGAAGAAGCAGCAACCAATCGGCGCCCGTTTCTCAATGGCCAATCAGGTTTCCGCTTACATCGCGGCGTTGGGAAAAGCGGAGCTGATCCCCTCTGCCCGCTGGCGTGTGCCTGCTCCCGTTACCTGCGGGGCAGTGTACACAGGAGGCTGTGTTTGTTACCTGAACACTAAGGGAAGAGCCGTTCGGCCCTTCACTGTGCTGGCTGGATTTGCCTGTGTTTGTTCCTAGTCACTGCTCATGTAATGCACTCCCTTAACCAGGAAATTAAAGCATTCTCTCGGAATAATCTCAGGAAGCAATGCACCCGGGTGACAACGCTAACTGGAAAGAAAATTATAGAAACGTGGAAAGATGCCAGAATTCATGTTGTGGAAGAAGTAGAGCCGAGCAATGGGGGAGGTTGTGGTTACGTGCAGGACCTTAGCTTGGACCTGCAAATTGGCATTATTAAGCCATGGTTGCTCCTGGGTGAGTATACTGATTTGCCACTAAGTCAGTGAATTCTTTTAACCATATTACTTTATCGCTTTTCTCCCTAATAACTATGTACATAAGAAGCATAGATTCTCGTTGCACATAGCACCTGGTATGTGAATTTTAGAAAAGTTTTCTTCCTGTTTTTCTAGATTCTTTGGAAGATAACACATTGCTGTTGTATTTTCTTGGATTATAAAATTATACAGCCTTAAACGATTATCAGATTAATAACACTATAAGTGACAAGTTATAGAAAAGTTAATACTTGAAAAGACAAGTGTTTGTTTGCCTGCTCTGCTGTTACCAACCATATGAAGTGCATGCCTCCTGTGGGCACATCTGTTCATGTTGTCTGTTTTTAGAGTGTTAAGGAGAAGGTGAGTTGTTATTTTATAGCTATGAGTCTGATGGTTTATGAATTCTTGTATTATGGAAAATACTGATTCCCTACATGAAGCATAAGCCACAAATAGCAAATGAAGCAGTTATAAAAGTGCAAGCCTGTTTTTTTGGCAAGAATATGATATGGTATTCTTTAAAAAATAATCAACAATGTTTTCAAGTAGGTTTCAATTTTTTTTAAATTTATGAATACAGAAGTTAAGACTTATAAAGATGATGATTTGTCAATATTTATGCAGCCAAGCCACTCTTGAGTGAAAAGAACAGTGAACTGGGAGTCAGAAATAGCCATAGTACACTTAAGGTACTATGTGAAGTGCACACAGCATCTCATTCCTTTTCAAAACTCTGTGAAGTAGGGATCATCGGCTCCATTTTACACATGGGAACTGGATTTAAGATTGGTTAAGTAACTTGCACAAGGTAACGCACCTAGTAATAACAGAGCTAGGCATCAAGCTCAGGTCTGATACACTCCTGCTCTCCGTTGTCCATAGACTGTCTCCGTGTCCAGGCTTTCAGATGGGCTAGTGTTAAGTCATTTATTCTCTCTGGTCCTCCAAAAAACCATCTGTAAAGCTGAAGTAACAGTATCTGATGATCTTATAGGGTTGTCCTGAGGTTGTTGCCAAAGTTTTTTGAAACAAATCAATTGCAGTACACACGAGTTATTGTATTATGTATTATATAAATTGTTACATAATCTGTCGTTAAATTCACTGACTAAATAGTCTCCAGTTAATTTCTGCAGCCCAGTGACAAATTAAGTGGGTCCTTTAGCTAGTCTAGAAGGTTCACTTAGGATTTGCACGCCAGTTCTAGGAAAGGAAATCTGTCCCTGCACATTTTTCGGTTATTTGGCTATAGTAATAATGGTTTGAAATAATTACGGTAGAATTTTAAAATATCATTCACCCTTTCAGAGTCTTCATGAGCTTTGCTTGTTATTTTTTTTTTATCTCAACTTATTCAAAGTGAGCTGATCCAGGTAGTGTTCTCAAATGGGCATTGGAATCCTTCCAGGATCTTGGGAAAGTGCTGGGAGGGACTTCTGAAACTAGTGTCCTGTCCCGGTCCCCACCCCCCCCTGCTCTGGACCAGGAAATGCGATATTCATCCGGTACAACCTCCTTTCTTCTGAGAGGTAGAGGAACCTTTTTCTGCCCAGTTACAAGTGCCTTATTCTGAGGGACCTATGGAGGGTTACGTCTAAAATTCTTCCACTGAATGATGCAGGGGTTGTTTCTAAGTTGCTTCAAAGAGCTTCCTTCATCTCTTCAAAGCAACAAAGCCCACCTAGCACTATACAAAACTAACATTTGTTTTTGATGGGGAATAAAGAAAAAGGAAAGCTGTAAAAATATAATGTCTTTTTAAGTTAGCTCATAAATTCACCTAAGCTTCTGCATTTCAAAAATCTTACATAGGCCTTTGAACTACCTAACAGATTGACGAAAGATCTTAATCAGTGAGTCTTTTTGTCCCAGGTTTTTCAAGTTATATTTTTACAACAATAAATCACTAGGACTTTTCTTCAATTTGATTTGTGAAAGTGGAAAATTCCATTACCTCTTAAGTAGCAAAAAGGTGCACTTAAAACTTGTTACATCCATTCTGTTAAGGCCCAACTGGTGACATTTTGAGACCTTGTCTTCAATTCTAGGTGAAAATCTTGGGATCTTTTATAAGGCTAAAGAGGATATCTGGTATCTAGGAAGCCTAATATCTTTAGGAGGCAGATAATACATTACATTTGTATAGCTCTTTATTTTGTAAAATTCTTTCACAAATATTATTTTACCTTACCTGTACAGTAATTTAGGCCCCTGTTTCTCTTCATTTATGAATTTTCACTCCTATAAATTTTCTCAAATGAAACATTTCTCTTTGGAATATTATTTATGTCCATTGTCAGTAATGTAATAATATCTTTTTTGGTTTGTTTCAGTAAATATCTTGGGTTGTTTTGTGATGATGAAAATAGAGATTTGTAAGTTAATGCATGCTACATCAGAATTATGCAATGTTTGGTATTTTTATGAGAAAATCTCTTAAAAAATAGACATAGGATTCTGGAGATCTTCTGTAGCCTATTTTTTTTATGATGCATATATTATGATTGCAAAACACTGAACTTACTGGAAGTTCCAACTCCAATAGCATGTAATATACTTTCTAAATCAGTTACTTTATCTGTAATAGTTCCATAATAATCCTTGGCTAAGGTAATGAATATTAGTGGTTTGTAAGTATCAATGTGAAATATAACTGAATTATAATAATAATTATTATTACTTCTATTATTATTATTATACTTCTTTGTTTAGTTGTGGTCCTATTCATCAAATCTTTTTTTTGTTATTTAAAAAATTATCATACAGTTAAAATTGATTTGCTATTTAGTTCTATGAAGTTTAACACAGTTATAGATTCATGTTGCCACTGTTAAATTCGTAACATTCTTAATTGACATTTGTTTTAAAATCTTATTTAAGATCGTTTATAAAAGGATAAGATTCTACTGTTTCAAAACAAAGGTTTAAATAACACATTGTTTTAATGATTTACAGCATTTATTTAATGAAAAGTATTTTTCTAATAGAAGTTTAACACAAGACTGCAACACAAGGCAACTATTTAAAATTGGAGAAAAGCTAATTTTTTTTTATTGAAGTACAGTTGATTACAATGTGTCAACTTCTGGTGTACAGTACAGTGTCCCGCTCATGCTTATACATACATGTATTTGGAAAAGCTAATGTCTATATCTAGAATTTAGAGAGAATTAACATGAACTGAATACTACCAAATATTAAATGAAACACACAAGCCAATTACCTGAAGTCCATTTGTGCTGACAAATTATTCCTCACACTATTAAATCTCATATAATTTTCTTATTCTTTAAAAAGGTAGAACATGCAAGTTGCTTTTTTGTCTCAAGAATACTAAATTTGTATCAGTATATTCATATTCTGGAAGTTACTTTCAAATTATAACAGCCAACTCTGGAATATAAGTGACCTGTTCTGTTTGGTGTGTGTGTATTTAATAGAAATGATGGAGACATCTAGCTTTGATAAATATAATAATGACAGTTTAGGGTTAAAAAAAGAAGTTCATTCGTACATGTTTCATTCTTCTGCTGTTTTAAGAAGTAGACAGAGTAGGATTATTATTTAAAAGATAATATGCATATTAAACCACCAAATTTCATTTAACTTATTTGAACCATTTTTCGCTCCTGGAGATGAATAGGACTTCCTACGGAAACTGAGAAATTATTTTGATTATGAAGTATTTCAAATGTATAAAAATTACAGACTACACTATAACAGACAATTACATATCCACCATCCAGCTTTAAAAAATGTTAATATTTTGATAGGCTAACTTTTAAGTAGAATAAAATCAAATGTAGACTCAGTAAGAGCCTGTAAGCTTCGTATTATCAAAAGATTGTAAGCCAACCAGCATACTTGCTGGCCTTCCAGCTACCTAAAATCACAGTATAGAAGCTGGCAAATTTCCCAGATAGGTAAGGTAAGAAAAATATTGTTTATGGAAATGGAATCTAATTCAGGAAAGTAAAATACTTGAAGTCTTTAAATAATAACTGCACTATTTTTCCAGCTGTGTAACTCACTTTATTTTAACTAGCTATTCTCCTCTATCAACTTGCTTATTAACTAGAGTCAAGTTACTTACCAAGTGTGGGAGATCTGGAAAGCCAACTTTGACAGGAAGAAACTGTGAAAGGGCTCAGCCCTAGTGGTGGTACAAGAATGTGGGTGGAATTCTGTAAACCAGTAGTGTTTGTTCTAAGCTACTGGGTGTGTTACCAGGCCAGCTGGCACTAAATCATTTTTTGGGTGTCTTTTTTAAGTTACAAAAGAAATAGATACTTGTTGTCAAAAGTACAAATGAGCATAAAGAAAAAAAACTACGCATAATCCTACTGTTAACATTTTGTCCTATAACTTTCTATCCATTTTAAAACATATACATATTTTTTTGTTTTTACAAAAATGGTTGATATTTTGTAACCTGCTTTTATCACCTAATATATTGAGAATTTATTTCCATGCCATAAATATCCTACATTTCTCATGACTATGGACTGTTTATATTTCACTACATAATTATACTATCTTTAATAAAACCCAACGTGTATTATTGGGTTTGGTTGGGTTGTTTTGTTTTGTTTTGTTTGTATTACAAATGATATGGTGATGAACATCCTGATAGTTAATCCTTGCAATATCCAGGACTTTTAGGAAAAAATCCTAGTAGTGGGATTTCAGAATACAGGAGTGTATACAAGATGAATATTTTTTGATGAATATTCCTGAATTATCTTCCAGAAGGTTGGACTGAGGTCCTCCCAAGTTGTATTTCTTAAGAGAAATACCTCACAGAATTGTTGCAAAAGTTGGATAAAAAGTGAGGATGACTTTTTATGTTCAAGGTGATATGTTTTATTTATTATAGGATCACAAGATGTTGCTCATGATCTGGAGACACTGAAAAAGCACAAGGTAAAAAGAAATGCTTCACGTCTGACACCATATATAGGAAGTATTTTAATTGTTAAACTTGTTTAGGAAAAACTGTATTGGTGCATTTCAGAGTTTAATCGGTAAGATTTGGCTATTACTTTAATAAAGTTGCAAAAATTATCACACGTAATTCAAATATGTGAATCTGTAGTCCACCTTTCCAGTTTTATATTCTCTCAGTCTCCCTTCATGTATCCTCATGAACCTGACTTTGCAGCCACATCTTCCTGCCTCTGCTTATGTAGTTCCTCTATGTGGGATAGACTTTCTCTTCTTCTCTTCTTGTCCAATATCTACCCATGCCTTGAGTCTCAACTCGTGTACCACTTTTCCCCCAATGTCATCTCTTCCCACCTTCCCCCATATAACTAATGTGATTTATTACTTATTTCAATATATATTGAAAAAAAATGTTTAGATATCTTCTGTTTTGTCAAGCACTATTTCAGCGTCATGGAATTGCTATGGTTCAAGGAGTACAAGGATTCTTGTTCACATGAAGCTTATGATCTGAAGGGCAGAGAGAGGAAGACAAATAAGCAGCTACAGTACAGTGTATCGTGTGCTTTGATGGGCACATGCAGGGTGCTCTTGGAGAACACAGGGGATGATGCCCTTAACCTGTGTTTGTTTGGGTTGGGTTGGGGATAGTAAGGTCTTCTTGGAGGAAGTGATACTGAAGTTTTGTTTTGAAGAGGGTGAGGAGGGAGCAGACGGAAGAGTGTTCAGATAGAAGAAATGGTGTGGAAGGCCCAGAGGCAAGAGAAAGGCTGATGCGTTCAGGGACAGAAAAGAAGTTTAGTTACCCTGGAATAGAGAGTATAAGAAAGAAGCATACCAGGAGATGAGGTGGGAGATGTAAGCATGGATCAGATCACAAAAGTCCATGTAAGCCAGAGTAAATTGTTTAAATTGATATAAAAGACAGTGGAAAGCCATTGAAAGGCTTTATCAAGGAAAGTAACAGGATCAAATTTGTCTTTTAGAAAGATAGCTCATTAGAGGCAGTGTGGGAAACAGGTTGGAGGGCTGCTCAAGCTAGAGATGGGGAGACTAGCTATGAAGCTGGGGGGGCCATCTAAAAATAGATGATGGTGGCTGAGATCAGGATTCAGTCAGGGTAGAGAGAGGTGGATGGATTTCAGGGATTTTTAAGAGGGTAGAATTCTCACAATTTACTGATTGATTACCTTTGGGACAGGGTCGGGGGAGGACAAAATTAAGGAAGGAGGAGGAGTCAAAGCTGATATGCAGATTTCTTGGGTTACTTAGTAGGGTTGGTGTCATTCTATGAGATATGGAGCAAAGTAGGGGGAGCAGATTTTGCAGGAAAAATAGTGAGCTCAATTTTGAATATTTTAAATTTCAGATGATGTGGATAATCTTGGTAAAGTTATTCACTAGACAGTGTGGGTATATGGGGTCTGAGGTTTAGGAGAGAGGTAAAACTATAGATTCAGGAATCTTTAGCTTATAAGTAGTGATTCAAATTTTTGGAATAGATGAAATCACCTGGGGAAAGGCAAGCAGAGAAGGCCCACAGCAGAACCCAGAGTGATACCAACCTATAGGGAACAGTCAAAGGAAGAAGAATCTGCAGTAGGAAAGAAGGTACTATAAGGGATTGTAGGAAAGTGAAGAAAAAAAATAAGATTGTGGCATACGGAAGCCAAAGTAGAGTGTTTTGTGGAGGAAAGAGCAGTGTCAGATGCCAGCAAAAGTGTAAGTACAATTGGGGCCAAATTACATCAATTGGACTTTACAACAAAGTTGTTAGTGACTTTAGTGGGAACAATTTCATTTAAATTGGAGGCCCAAGCTAGCTTTCAAAAGATTGAGAAGTGGAGGAAATGATGGCAGCAAAGAAGGGGGGAAGAGGTGATGGGATCAAACCAGAAAGTTGGGAGAGTTTTGAGCATGAATAAAGCTGATGGTAGAGGAAGGAATTGAAAGTATAGGGAAGCAAGAATTGTGGCTTGAGGGCGATGCCAAGAACATAGGAAGCAGAGTGACCCCAAACACAGGTATCGGACTGGACCTTATAAAGGATGTGGGAGCACATCATCTTCTGTGTGGCAGAAGGCAGAAGGAAAGGGTGAATGCAGGTGTGGGCCAAGTTATTAAGTTTGATGGTCAGATTTGATGGTAAGGGTTCCTATGTGATAACTTCTCTTTTTACTGTAAAGTAGTACTTGAGGTGATCTGCTGGGAGTCAGGAAGAGATGGTAAGGTTGAAAGGTATTAGGAGAGTAGAGAAAGTTTGAAAGAGCTGATACAGGGTATGAGAGAGAGCCTACTAGGAAAATGCAGTTGCTAAGCATTGCTGTTTCAGGAGAGGTTGGCTGTCATGAATTAATCATAGCTTGAACTGCAATTTGTGTGACTTTTTTCTGGCAATGCTTAGTGGTCTGGGTATAGAGGGAACTTTTACCAGACAAGTGCTGAGGAGGTGGACTCTGGACTGTAAGCTGAATAGCAAAGGAAGTGAAGGCAAAAGAGGCTGATAGATGAGAAGAAAATAGATCAAGGAGTTGATGGTTCTTGTGAGATGGAGGGGGAGTAACTGAGTGAAAGCTGGAAGATAAGAATGGGATGCCTTAATTAGTGGTATCCCAGATGGAGCAGTTCTGGACATTGGTCTTGAAGCAATGTGATGGAAGGGGAGTGGCGATGAAGGTCATTGGTGATGAGGTAATCAGGGACCTGTTAAACCTAAGTGAAAATTGACGTCACTCATGATTGGTAGTGTTTGAGATAGGACTCAGAAAACGGGATGAGATGCCCAAGGAACACAGGGTAGAAGATGGAATAATCAGCTGTATGAACCTCAGGGAGCAAGAATTTTTACTGGAGAGTGGAAAAGAAGTGATTTCAAACAGGAAGTAGCCAAAAGAATGCAACCATGCTGCTCACCCACGACATAAATGGGCTGCTAGGCCCCTTTCTAGGTGCAGGAGACATAGACATAAACAAGCAGTAAGGTCCTTGCTCTTAAAATGTACTTTTAGTTGAGAGTAAGTTCTCTGAAAGAATTGAAACAAGGCAATGAGAGGAGTGGCAGTCGGGGGTATTACATTTCAACTGAGACCTTATGCGAGTCAGCCTTGCTTAAATTAGGGAAAGAGCACTTCAGGCTGAGAGAATAACAAACGTGAAGGCTCTGGGGGAGGGTGGGAAAAGTTCAGTAATTTGTTCCTTCCATCTGGTCCCATAACACTTTGTTCTTCTTCTATAGCTCTTAACGCTCTACTTTTTAAAATTGAAAAAAATTTTTAAAAATTGAAGTATAGTCAGTTTACAATGTTGTGTCAATTTCTGGTGTACAGCATAATGTTTCAATCATACATATACATACATCTATTCCTTTTCATATTCTTTTTCATAATAGGTTACTATAAGATATTGAATATAGTTCCCCATGCTATACATTAAAAACTTGTTATCTATTTTATATGTAGTAGTTAGTATCTGCAAATCTTGAGCTCCCAATTTATCCCTTCCCACCCCCTGTTCCCCCAGTAACCACAAGTTTGTTTTCTATGTGAGTCTGTTTCTGTTTTGTAAATAAGTTCATTTATGTCTTTTTTTTTTTTAGATTCCACATATAAGTGATATCATATGGTATTTTTCTTTCTATTTCTGGCTTACTTCAACTTCACTTAGAATGACAATCTCCAGGTCCATCCATATTGCTGCAAATGGCATTATTTAATTCTTTTTTATGGCTGAGTAGTATTCTGTTGTAGAAATATACCACAACTTCTTTATCTAGTCATCTGTTCATGGGCATTTAGGTTGTTTCCATGTCTTCACTATTTTATATAGTGCTGCTATGAATACTGGGGTGCATGTATCTTTTTGAATTAGAGTTCCCTCTGGATATATGCCTAGGAGTGGGATTGCTGGATCATATGGTAAGTCTGTTTTTAGTTTTTTAAGGAATCTCCATACTGTTTTCCATAAGGGCTGCACCAAACTGCATTCCCACCAGCAGTGTAGGAGGGTTCCCTTTTCTCCACTCTCTCCAGCATTTGTCATTTGTGGACTTTTGAATGATGGCCATTCTGACTGGTGTGAGGTGATACCTCATTATAGTTTTGATTTGCATTTCTCTGATAATTAGTGATACTGAGCATTTTTTCATGTGCCTGTTGGCCATTTGTATGTCTTCATTGGAGAATTGCTTGTTTAGGTCTTCTGCTGATTTTTGGATTGAGTTGTTTGTTTTTTTGTTATTAAGTTGTATGAGCTGTTCATTTACTCTGGAGATTAAGCCCTTGTCAGTCACATCATTTGCAAACACCTCTACTTTGTGTCATTACTGTTAGTGAACATGTTTTCCCCTCCTCTGTTATTTAGCAAACTTCTAGGGAATTAGAGATCTTGTCTGACTTATCTTTGCTGCCCACAGCTCTAAGGAAAAAATGTAATTGAATTGAGGCTGAGAATTTTATGTGATCAACGCTTGCAATTAATTTCTCCAAGGAAATAACTACTAACCAATTTGTTAACTAATTTGATATGTTTACTTGTCAGTGCACTTATTTGTGTTTAAACCAGACTCTCCTTGTTTTGTTGTAATAATAACTGCGTGACAATAAGAGATAGTGGCCTGTATTTAATAAGGATATGAGAATGACTGTATTTCCTAATAGGAACCCTCTTAGATCAATATTTTAACATAAGTAGAACAAGTTTTAGAGTCTTGCTTATGTGAATAAATTAATATTTCTCAGAGTAAAAATGAAAATTAGAAAAACTGATAAGTGTTTTCATTGGCAAGTGTTTCATTATCTAGTCTTTCTTATGCTGCACTAGTTCAAATTCACTTTCATCCTGATGATGTGAACCAAGCTGCTGTTTAAAAGATTGTTCTGTCTCTGTACATATGACCCTGTTAGATGCTTGGAAGAAGGAAAAGCAAGCTGAGCAGCTGAATTTCTAGGAAAATTTAAGGATGCTGCAAAACCAAATTATTGATTTAAATGCATGGTGCATTCGAAAGAGGTATCTTAGGATTTAAGTTAAGTGCAATAACTAATAGAAATTCTCTTGTGGAGGATCATTTCAGAAATGCCTATAGGAATTTCATTTTAATGTTTAGATACGGTAATAGTAGATGCTTTATTAATGAGTGCCTGGTGTGCGCCAGATAAAGCACAATGGAGGATAGAAAACCAAGTGTAACATTAAGTGTTCCAAGTTATTTACTGTTGTATTGTTTATAATAGCAAATTATTGGTAACAACCCACATTTCCATCAGTAGGGAATTGATTAAATGAACGATAGTACACACACATGACAGAATACTATATAGCTTTTAAAAAGAACTCAAAAAGGGGTCTCTAAATACTGATATGAAAAGATCTCCAGGACATTTTTAAATGGGAGAAAAGAACCCCGAGGTGCTACCTTTGTGAAAGAAAGGGAGTAAATAAAATATTTGCATAAAGAGACTCTAAAAGAATATACAAGAAAATAGCAAAGGTGGTTACCATTAGGGTGGGAGATAATGGAGTGGAGAGGGACATAGTGAGAGCAAGACTTCTTAATGTTTCTTTTTTAATAATGTTTTGATTTTGAACCAGTTCAAAAAATAATTGTGAAGGATGTAATTTTTGATCCATTTAGCCTTTGAATTCTCTTAATGGACTTTCCACATGACTCCTTCCATTTGCTTGGTGGACTCTAAGAAAGGGGCTCGAATGCATAGATGGAGTGGGAGGTTGCTTATGTGTACCATTTAAAAGAAAATATTTTTATAACCATCCCTTCTTCCAGCCAGACTAATTCTTCAGAATTTCTGGGTTTGAGACCCTGTGGCACTGATATTTTTTAAAAGCTTGCTGGGTGGTTCTGATGTGCAGCCACACTTGAGAACATTTATACTTGCAAAGAATGCAAAAGGAAAATGGGGAAATAATTATTGAAAGGGAAGTTGTAGGCTACTGATTCATTTCTCTTAATTAAGTTTTTTAGTATGGACATTCATTGATTATTCCAACAAATATTTTAAGTACTTTCTATGCTAAGGGTACCGCTCACTCACAATGTTTACTTACAATAGTGAGTAAGCCAAACATGGCCCCTACCCTCATGGAGTTTCTAGTACAGTGATGCAGACACACAATCCCTGAGTGATAAGGGCTATATGAGGGCATGTAGAGGGTGCCAGGGAAGTATATAGAAATAGCACTTCTGGTAAGGGATGAGGTAATCAGAAAGGGCTTCCTGAAGGAAGTGTTATTCAAGTGAGTCATGCTTAAATTGTTTGTTCTTGTTACAGATCTTAACATCTCAGTCTCTGTTTAATTAACCTAATTAATGAGAATTTTTAAAAAAATCATCTTTTTTTTTCTCTTTAAGGTGACTCATATTCTCAATGTTGCATGTGGAGTTGAAAATGCTTTCCTTGGTGACTTTATATATAAGAGTATTTCTATATTGGATTTGCCTGAAACCAATATCCTGTCTTATTTTCCAGAATGTTTTGAATTTATTGAACAAGCAAAATTGAAGGTAAGTTTTGTTTCAATCCACAGTTCTTCAAAAGCAGAAATTTAAGTGAGTCCACTATCCAATTCTTTCTCTATCCAATTCTTCATGTAATGAGTATGTAGAGAACCATTATGAAATTTCCCCTTTAATAATATTTCATTAATTCCTACAACTCTTTAGTTCTCCAATTGCTTTTTTTCAATGAGATATTTACTTTTAACTTTAATTTTTCATCTTATGCCTTCCTGAGAAATGTTAGGATTTAAAATTTTCCACTTATAGAATTTTCCTCAGTATATATGTACTTAGACTTCCTTAGATGGCTTATAACCACCTGCCCTCTGACCAGTTTGCAAGGGAATCAGGTGAACTGTGGGACAGGCTGATCTAGTCCTCTTACTGTATTTATGAAGATCAATATGTATTCATCTTTGTGGCTAAGGTAGTCATTGTGAATCTATGCATTTTTAACAATAGAACTCTAGGGCATTCTGAGGAGTAAATGTATATTGCTTTACTGAGATTGCATGAAAATGTTTGTCAGAAGCTGTCCATTGGTTCTCTGACTTTAGACGACCTACAGACAATACAGTAATTCAATCTTGGTATTGTATCCAAGTCAACACTCTGACAGGCAGGGCTTCTAGGTTGGCTGTTACCAAAAATTATACCTTGAAATGACATCATTTTTAGTCAGCGTATAGGTCTTATAAAATTTACGTTGAGATAAACAGATGGAAATGCAGAAGCACTTACAGAGAAAAGTTAACTGTCTTGGAGCACCTGACAGTTAATAACAGTTAATATTAGAATTCAGCTTAATTAAATTCTAGTGATTCCCTTCTACCTTATCACCTTTCCTTTCTGCCTCCCTCTCCCTTCCTTCTCTTCATTTAGTAATATTTGTTGAGTGCCGTATGTGCCCAGCACTGTCCTAGATACCTTCCTTTAGATTACTAGGAAAATATAAAACTATTCAGTCTTATTTAATAGCAGACATTTGGATGAAAGAAAAGGCAGAGATTTTCTGATTCAAAACCTAATATTGGCTAGTCTGTCCCCTTGTGAAAAATCTTAAAGTCTCTAGATTGTCGCATTCCAGTGTGCCAGCTAATAGTGATAAGATAAAAGTGATAAAGTTTCTGTATTACCTGCTTTTCTAAGGAGATACAGGATATGCCTTAGATGGTAAAGGAAAAGTGCAGACATCATCCATATTCATATCTGTGTCAGAAGATATGTATATGTTGCAAGTAAAAAGTGGAAAGTTAATTAAAATGGTCCTTAGCTTAGGTTTCCCAAAAAACAGAACCTGAGGCAAGGATTAAGAGCTGATGCTTCATTTGAGAGGTGCAGTGAGAGTGAGAAGAAAGGGAAGTGGTCGGGAAAGGATGAGCAGCAGTGTAAGATGAAGTGCTTACCCTGCTGAGCACAGCTTCAAAAGGAGCTGACAGTGAAATAGCTGGGTGCTCAGCAGGGTGGTACATCTCTGGGCAGGGAGTACAACAAAACTGCACCTCCATACAGATTTGGGAAGGGAGAGAAGAGAGAGAATTTATCTGCCTGGCTCTCTGTCAACCCCTGTTTCCCACTGGCGAAAAAGTTTCCCCACGGAGAGGTAACTAACCCTGCAATTCCAGGTGATAACTCCTTCAGCAGTCACCTTGGAGCCAAGCCCCAGGCCCTGTGATGGGACTTGCCATCCAAGTTTAGAAGCACGAAGAGAACCCAGAACTCGGGATGAGCCTGTCCAGGCAAAGACTGCCGGTGGGGGAAGAGTCAGGCATTCTTAGGCGAGCAAAACTTGGTGGGCCTCAAGGAAGCAGTCAGCCACAGAAGTAGCAGCTGAAGCGGAGCAAACTGAGGATCCGGGAGGGGATGGTATCAGGAGAATCTGCATAAGATGACTCTACTACAAGACGTATTAGAATTCCATAGTACATTCTAAATTACCAAGCCTTAGGTTTTATACTGGAATCTTAGCCTCAGCCAATATTTCCTTACCCTGAAAACTCTTTATGGTTTAGTTTAATATAGATTTAGTTTTAGCAATAGAATTCTTGAATCGTCTTCATTCATTTTTTTTCTAAAAGAGATCCCTTCATGATACTGCCTAATATATATGCAAATATTATTAGATGTCATACTCAGTGAGTTGCATATTTCAAAACTACCTTTCTAGGCCCTAGTTTGTAGTTTTCATCTTTTACATACAGCTGCCAGATGGAATGTCTTCCATTTTCCCATGTCTTTCCTTATTTCCCTCTGTACTTGCAAAACTGTGTTTGGTTTCTCCGCCTTCTTCTGTCTCTGCCTAATGCATTATTTGTCAGGTGTATGCCCAAAGGGACAGAAATATGCATGAGAGGGAAGTAGTAAGGGAACCTCCATAGCCTCGAGAGTTCTTTGAGGAATATTTACTTGGCCCCCTTTTTTTATGTACACAAGGTTTTGTTTGTTAGTATGAAAATGTATATTTGATATTCCATGTTTATTATTTATAAGATGTGATTTAAAAAACATGATGTAAGTCATTTATAACATTGTAGAAAAATTGGAAAATACAGATAAGTAAAAATTAGGATCACCCACTTCCACAGTTTAGATATAACCGTTGTTAGCATTTTAATGTGTTTTTCTATATATCAAAAGACTCACTTTAAAAAAGACCTGAACTTAACTCAGTTAATATGTCAAAAAATATGAATTACTTATTCTGAAAAGATGTGAAGAATGCATATTGCTGCCCTCAAAGAGCTGACAGTCTAATTGAAAGACTGTTCATAACTACATGAGAACAAAGCAAGCTAGGTAAATTGGAAATACTGCAACGTAACTCCTATCTGCTTATAGCAAAATGGTGATTTTTTTTAAGAGAATGTTTTCTCAGAAATGCAGAACAAAATTAATTTATTCACTTAGCAAACATTTCTGGAATACCTACTATGTGCCAACATTGCTCTGAGTACTCGACATACAAAGCTGGCTAAGGTACTCCTCCTGCCCTCATCTCAGAAAGAGGCAGGCTTCCTAGAACAGAAGCCAGAGTTAGCTGGACCAAGGAGAGGAATAGAGACTTTCCAAGTAGAGGACAATAGCAAGTGCAGAAGAAACAACTGCTTTGTAAATTATTCAACTGTCACTACTTGGAGTTCTGGAAAGAGAATATGAAGCCAATAGTTCTGCTGGAAATACTTTCAAGGACAATATGATACCCAAGGAATAATAAAAGGTAAATAGGTAAATTCAGGGGCTGTAGAAACCAACAGAAAAGTAGCTGTTACATAAAGAATGTAAGAGGGAAGAAAATACTAACGTTAAACATTAGCTGAAACTGAATGCACAGTGTATAAAACTGAAAATAAATCATTTAATTTTCAAAAGCATATGTATGGTCATAAAATACAGCTGACTAGTATGCAGTCAGGAAACATTAAAAGGAACACTGAAAGGCATCTTTTATTAAGCTTATGATTCCAGGTTTCTTTGGAGTATCTAATTTGTTCTGAGTTAAAAGAAGTTCATTAATTGTTTTCATTGGTTACTGTAATATGATTTTAAAATGTCTTAAGTTTCATAAAAAAGCTAGTGTACAAAGTGAGAAAAGTTCTTTATATGTATAGTGAATATTTGTGTTTTGCTTTTCTTGTACAGAAACAGTTAATATCTGGAAATGACTCAGAAATTAAGTATAAATATAAGCAAGCAATAGAAATTGTCTTTTTGATATGAACATTTTCAAAATAATTAGCTGGTTTTCTTGGGAATCACCTGCATTTACTGAAATGAGATGCACTTGCAAATTGGCTACAATAGATCTAGGAAAGGAATCTTGCAGCCAATCTATGAATCTAAGAAAACTGCCTTGTAAAAATAAAACAATCCAATAAGCCAGAAACATAGTATTGTTAATGTATGCTTTGGGCAGAGAGTTTTCAGTTGTAAGGTTTTTTCCCCTTTCCCTGTTCCTATCTTTCTTATGTTGTAAAAGAAGAATCAAGAAATGAAGTAGCTCAAATGCCTAGTTCTGTAGGGTGTGCTCACCATTCACTACGTTGCATTTAGGTCATTAACTTTTTAAAGGCCTGAGATAAGCCAGCCTGTATCAGTGCTGATCCATCAGATCTATTACATTCACTATTAATGCAATTTTATCCCCATCAGCATTGGTCTTGCACTGTGTCTCTTTTCACTTGTAAAGTATCATTTGCAAGTTACCTGAAACCTTTTTCATTTATTGGCCTCATGTTGGTGTCTAATTACCTTTTCCACTTCACATTGTCATGAGCTATTTGTGCCACCATTTTACTACCTCATAAGTTTCACTATTTTTTAAGCCACTTCCCTCCAGAATAAAATATATCCAAGGGAAGAACATTTCTTCCTTGCTAATCATTTTACACAAAGATTTCTAAGCCAGTGATACTAGTTTCTTTATGGGAGCACTATGTCTACCTAGAATTTCTCGAGCTTTCTGTTTAGTTTATGACTATGGTTTTATTTATATTTCCACATATTTTTCCTGTGATTTTTCTCTTAGTTATAGACATGTGGCTACTAAGTTACTGGGCTTTTATGTGTACTTTACTAGATTTTACTTCAGTTTAATAAAAGATACTATTTCAGAATTCCAAGTGCATCATCAAAGCATTTCAATCCTGGGAAGTGGGAAGAAAAAGTATTGGTTGATTGTTTTTTCCACTCATTCCCTACAATGAATTGTATTTTGATGACTGAATGACTTGAATCAAATAAATTGTAAAATGAACATTTTTATTTTATAATTTTAAGTAGTGTAAGAATATATGGTTGATTTAATAATATTAAACAAACAGTGAAGATTTTTGTTTGATTTTATTATAGGATGGAGTGGTTCTTGTTCATTGTAATGCAGGAGTTTCCAGGGCTGCTGCCATTGTAATAGGCTTCCTGATGAATTCTGAAGAAATCTCATTTACCAGTGCTTTTTCTTTGGTGAAAAATGCAAGGCCTTCCATATGTCCAAATGCTGGCTTCCTGGAGCAGCTGCGTAGGTATCAAGAGGGCAACGAAAGCACCAAGTGTGACAAAATACAGGAATTAGAAGGGACAACAGTTCATGAATTACATTCTAGCAGATGATGGACAATGGTAATTTCGGAGTTGGTCTCTTTAGCCACCTCTCCCCTCTTTTGGAGAGTAGACTAATACAAATTTCCTTTTCTCTTGGTTTTTTCAAGTGGAAATGGAGGTCAATTGATTGTCTCGAGCTAGTGTATAAATAAATATTCAATTATATCCTGTTCGCTTTGGTATAATAATATGTGATTAGGTGCTTCTTTGATTTGCTAAGGGAAAATAACAATTAATTTCTGTGGAAAGAAAAGTTTTAAATTTAAAATCAATATTAAAGCATGGAAAGATTAAATTGGTTGATTAAAACTTTTGGTATTTTTGTATTCCAGCAACTATTTCCATGAAGGAAAAAACTTGAAGTGCTACAGTGCTACTCCACTTAACTATTTCAGAGGGAGGTAAATTTCTTTGTAAAGAATTTAAGATTAAAAAGCAATACTGTAAACCTCCCCAAAGAGGTAACCAAGATCTGAAGGTTTACACAATAGTTATGTAGTGGTTACAATATTCACTAAATTTTTATGTCCTTTTATGAAAATGTACCCACATTTCATTTTGATTTTTATAATTTAATTATATTCCTTGTGTTTATTTTTTAAGTTTTTTTTATAGCTCTTCTCTCATACATTATTGTGAGCTTATGATTCTTTAATTAGGTGACCTAGTCTCTTACATTGTGTGCTTTTTATTCTGGGTCTCTAGCATTCTATTTTGGGGTCCCATGTCATAACTTTCTGATCTCCTTGGATCTGTGGGAAAATGTTTTATACTGAAAAGTCATTTTTTAATGATTTGGTGTTTTGATTAATGATTTTTTTTTTTGGAGGGGGGGAGGTAATTAGGTTTATTTATTATTTACTTATTTAATGGAGGTATTAGGGGTTGAACCCAGGACCCTGTGCATGCTAAGCACACACTCTACTATTGAGCTATACCCTCCTCCCCCTTAATGATCTGTTTTCTAGTTCAGTATTTCACTAGGGAACACGTTTTTAAGGAAAGAAGGATTATGGTTTTGTAAGAGATTTTAAATATGTTTTTAGAAAGTCTAAAATCATTTACAATTTTATTTCTGGCTAGAGGCTTTGAATGGTTTCTTTTTTTTATTAAGTCTCCATATTGGCAAGGTTGAACTCTGTACATTATGAATTTGCTTAAAGATATTCTTTGAATTATTTAGAATAAAATGTACTTAAAATTAATTATAATAATTAAGAGAGAATTTATTTAACAGCTTTCAAGTAGACTTTCATGACTTAAAAAATACCATTCTCCTCTAGATTTTATTAAGAAAGTCCTGAGCTCTTATTAAACATACATTATAGAGAGCAAGCATTTTCTTATATGTAAGTTGGGAAGTGCACATTGAGCACATCTATGCATTTGAGAAAGCAGGCTTTCTTATGCTGTCAGGAGCAAAAAACAGAAGTGATAAAAGCAAATTATGTTTCAAGATTGCTTATAGTCTGACAAGATTCCATCCTATGCAAAGCTATGAACTTTGCTTCTGCTGAGAAGCAGCATAAATGTAATCAACCTACGGTGAGCTGTTTGAAGCCTAACAAGGCAGACAGAATCTTCTTATATATGAGACTGATGTATAATGTCGTCATTATGGTCAATATTGCTGAGGGTTTGCTGGGTGAAACTTTTTCAGTCATATGAAAGCATTTATTTTAATACATTTGCTATTGCTATTTAGTTTTCAGCCATTAAATGTTGTGAACATGAAGCCTTAAAAAGAACTTAATCCTTACGGATAGTATATTAACTATGTCTGTAGTTTGTATGCTTAGCTGTTGCCTGTAGTGACCTGGTTATAATGCAAACACATGTCTTCTGTATCATAAGTGCTTTGAGCATCAATTTTGTTTTCTCTTAAATGATAATAGTTTGCGGTATCTAAAATAAATCAGTGAATGTAATTTAGTCTTTTAAATTAGGGGTACTATGTAAGGCAATGATTGGTCACACATTCAGCATGTTTATTGCACTTCCCATGGATATGTCACTCTGTCATATTTAGCCATTTATAAAAAGGACCTTTATCATTATGAGCCTCTAACTCACATATTGTAAATTTAAAACCCATGTGTACTAAATATAGATCTGTTTTGAGGGAGTGGAAAAAATACTTCAGTGAAGCTTTGCCTCTATTTAAAAATAGATTTTCCTGCCATTTTTTAAAGGTATGAGGAAGTGCAAATTATCATTTGTTTTTAAACATTGAAAAGAAATGTAGGGCCTCTCTAGCAATCTGAAAAAGATGAGCAGAACCAAGATACTGAAACGTATGATTGATTGATAAATAAATAAATAACCTACTTATTTTGGGTTAATATCTTTAAATGTTTGCAAACTTTATGCTTTAATACATGTAGGTTTGTGATTACGTATAATTTGAATTGAAGACCCAAGAAAAAGTTAGATTTTTGGAAAATGAAGTAAATATTTTCTTGGATCCTATTGAACAAAATTTGGACTATTATACTAACTCAAAGATTTCAGAGGAAATGGAGTGTAGTATTTCAGACTGTTAATGCAGTTTTACTTTTGCATCCCTTCTTCTCTATTGAATCTTGATTGAAACATATGAATATAGATAGCACTTTGAATTTGTGTGTGTGTGTAACCTAGGGAACCTACTTTGATTCTGATTGATAATTCCAGTAGTGGTGAGGAAACCTTCTGAACTGGTCAACATTATTATTAGTAACTCAAATGGTTCAAGTGTATATAGAAGGTCCCCCTCAAAGGTAATTTCTCTAAAGATTCTGGAATGTAACAAGTATAAATCAGAGTATTCTCTTATACCCTTACCCAGTGAATTAACAAATTAACAATTTTATAAACAAAACCATAATACGTTAAAAAAAAAACCCAAAATGCAGCACAATTATTTGATTTTTCCAGGTGACTCTAAATAGTTGATTTTTCTGCCCAAAGGATTCTGAACATAGTTAGTCACCCTGCAGTTATTTATGAATTTAAACCAGAAAATTTTAAAGTTTTGTATTCTTAGGATACATACAATGGCATTTACAGTTAACAAATTTATGGTCTGTTTCTATTGGCATACTTAGAAAAAAAACCTTATAGTTAAACTTTTCTATAAGTGAAGCTTTGACTTACTGTTTTGTATCCATATTTATAATGAACCCTTTATTGTTTCTAGGTATTGATATACTTTAATAAAAATAATAAATTTACTATTTCCCCTGTTAATATCTTTACTTCTTTGAGATTATTGGTTTTAAAAGACTTAACACTTATTTGCTGTGAAACTCTGGATCAAAAAGTCTGTTGGCAAGCCACAAAATTACATATTTTGGAATAAAAATTAAAGCCTATGGAGATTTGATGCTCCAGCCACTTCAAGAAATTAAAAGTTAAAATCAGATCTTGTAACTGGAATTACTGTGGATGAATTGGCAGTGAAAGTTCAATAGAATATCCTAGTCCTTTAATTAAGTCAAGAGAAGATGCTGAATTACTCTCAGATTAAACTGAGATTTCCTTTCTTAGTAAAGCCTTCCCTGACCACCTTATTTCAGATTGCCCCATCTCTAACACTTACATCCACCCTTCCTGTTTTATTTATGGCATAGCCCTAATTATCACCCAACCTGTATATATTTAGTTATTTTGTTGTTTTTCCCATCCAAACTTAGGCTCACCATGAGGGCAGAGATTTTTACTATTTTTTAAAATCTATATTACTGTGTACCCCATAACGGGCATTCAAAAATTGCTTGTTAGAGTTAAAGGGAGGGAGAGGGGTAGGAAGGGGAAAAAAAAAAAACTGATGCATGTTGTTGTGCCAGCTTAATGGTACCCACTGCAGATCACAGTTCATGCTCTGGCAATGAACCACGTTGTACATTTGCAGCCACGTCTGACAGTGCATGAAGGTGACGGTAGGGAGTAAGAGGTCTGAAACAGGATCCACATAGGATCCTACAAGTGTCTTTTTACATTTCTGATAGAAATGCAATTCTGATAGAATTCTGATAGAAATAATTTTGGTAGAAAATTATTCAGAAATTAAGAAGCTGATCAAACAACCAGCAAGAATATTCAGTACATGGTATTTTGCTTTCACTCAAGCTATGAAAGAATAATGGCTTACACATGCCAGTTACCAAGTTACTATCTCAGCTCCAAATTCACTCTTCATTGCATCCCAGAAAAGGAAGATGGGTAATTGAAATATTTTTCATTTGACAGCTGGTGTGCTGTTGAGCTTTGTCAGTGAAGGCGCTGTGTGTGGGAGGGCCCTGTCAGGAGGAAGGAGCCATTGTACTCGGCTCTGCTGTGCTCTCTAGGCAGGCTCCTGCTGTATGGACAGCCTCCTGGCGGCCAGGCTCCTATGGCCTACGGCCTATGGTGCTTATAGCTTCCCCGCTACCTGGGCCTCAGAGTCAGGCTTCTCAGCACTAGGCTCCTACAGCATCTGGCAGCCAGCAGCTTTCCTGGATAGTGGTCTTGTAGCAGAGGGCCTACAGTGAGGAACCTTCCTGTCAACAGCTTTACCTGGCATCCTAGAGGGTGGATTTCCAGAAGGTTCTATCATATCTCTGCCATCCAGTAAGCCATGGCTTCTCTCTACAACAAGATCCAGATTCCAACCCTGAGAATCTTCTTCTTTGAACACACATCCCCAGGGGTGGTGGCTGCTCTTCCTATATTGTTCAGAGCGCTTCTTCCTTTCTAATCAATCCCTCATTACTCCAATCCTATTATAGTTAATGAACCTTTATATTAAACTTTCCCAGTCCAAATTATTACGTGGTTTATCTCTCCTGATGGACTCAGACTGTCTAGCCTGTAATTTACACTCAGGTATTTTAATAATTTTCCTTGTGGAGTATTTCTAACAGCAAGTCAAGCTATGTTACAATCATGCAGATTATGATCATAAAAGCTCAAGTGGCAATTAATATTGTAGGAATATTTTTTGATAGTCTAATTCTATGCTCAGTGTAAGAATATAAACACAATAACCTGATTTTATTTATGCTTCTTATCTACAGAGTGATGAATCCTTCAAAGTTTTAAAAAAAAAGCACACAAATAGTGCAATTTGCTATTATTGTTCTTAGGTTTTCACCCACTCTTCCCACTTGTATATCGTTCCAGCAGGAGAGGAAATTGCTTTCATTGCTTGCACTGAGTTTCCACTCCCCTCTTTCCACAGTTGAGTTCTTCTACTAAATTTGTGAATTAACTTAATAATATTTGTAGTTACTGCTAATGCAACTTTGTGAACTCTGAGGGGTAAATGAAAACAGCTAATGTCTCACCCCAAGAGATTCGTTTCTATATACCTTGTACAAAAGCAAACACATGCTTTTCTGAAATAAGAGCCTAAGCTCTGAAGTCAGGTGGTCTTAATTTAAGTTTCTACTCCACTGCTTATTTGGGCAGATTAACTTCTCTAGGCCTCTTCATAGAGTTGTTCTAAAGATGAAATGAGATAATGTAAGCTAATCTTTTAGCCCTGTGCTTGGCACATAGTTCTCAACAAGTGTTAGTTACTATTATGGTAGTAAAAGTATAGTAGTCACTGAGGTGGGTGAAGCTGGCAGCCTCATCTGATAAACTGACTCCCTTAGAAATGACTGAAAAGATAGATCAATATAAACGTTCAAGAGCACAGGAAAACAAGAAACAATGTCATCAATGGGGTAGAAATTTTGAGAGATTTCTGAAAGATAAGTATGTGGGATTAGAGGTGAAAGGAACCACAGCTCAAATCCTGTATAATTAGGACTACTATTATGATGGAGTCAGTCCAGAATTGCTCTAAGTTCGGAGACTACAGGGAAGGAGTATGGTGGTGAGGGCTGGGTATGGAGGGTGGGGGCTGAGACAGGCATTTGGCCAGCTCCTCCTCACTCACGTGTGCTGAAGAATTAGCAGTAGAGGCCTTCGGGCACTGGTTAAAACAGGGATGTGGGTGCTTTGGCTAGGGAGGCAGATAACTACTGAGGAATGAGGCGCATTCTCCCCACCCCCACCACTAAAAAGACAAGCTCTGCAGATGCCTCTAACGGCAGCTAGTGTCATTCAAATAGTATGGCTTTTATGCAACAGGAGACAAATAGACCAGGGGCACAGAACAGAGTACACACTAGACTTAATTTATGTGAACATGCTTCTTTTGTTCTGGCTTCTGACAGCTGCACTGGGGCAACTCAAAGTTTTATGCTTTCTCAGGGGTCTCATCACATTACTGACAGTCTTATATTACACTTGCAATTAACTATAACTCCTGCTTCTATTCCCCACATCTCCAGTTGTACTCATTTTTTTCTTCCCCCCAACCTAAATAGAATTTTAAATATGAGGGGAAAGATGCCATACTCAAAAAGGAATTAAAGAGAATTTAATAAAAGGCCTATTTACAAAGGTGTGGACAGAGTTAGGGAATATTCAAGATAGGGAAGGAAGCCTTTAGGTCTTGCAACTGAAGAAAGCCACCACAACCTGTAGGATGGAGAGAGGTTACCAGAACACTGGAGAGCTGTAGCCATGGAGAAGGACTGCTGGATAAGAGCAGCAAACTTAGGCAGAGGCACATAGCCACTGCCTGACAGGGAGGGAGCCCTGGAAATACTCACCTGGACTTCTCTTTCATCCCATCTTCCAGTCTCTTTCCTGTGACTTTAATTGGACAAACTCAACTGGAAGTGAGGAAGCCAGTGCAGCCCAGGATGATACAGTCCTTAGATATAGATCTCGCTGGGGTGCAAAGCATGATAGAAAATGATGAAGAGTAACTTTATAGGAACCAGGAGAAAATATCTAGCACACCACACATTAAAAAATCATGTTGGATCCTTATTTCATCACCCACCATATTTATAGTTATTCTCAGTTTTATAAAATCTATGGCTTTTGTAAGAATGCCATGTACATCTTTATTCGAGTTATCGACAACAGGATTGAACTGCCTAGGACAGAGAAACTCTACATATTATTAAATATCATCAGAAACAGCTCTCACAGTTCATTTCTCCTTTCCTTATGGTAAGTTAATCAGCCAAACAGTTTAATCCATTTCCTAAGAAAATTATTTCATATGGTTTATAAGGCTAGTGTGATTTTTTTCACATGCCTACCTTTTCCTTACCCAGCAGCCTAGAGATTCAATCAGTGAGTTTTTATTTATCTGCCATTTCACAAACTGAAGCTCTCTCTCTGTTTCTGGTGTATCCCTTTCATAAATGCTCACAAACAAAAAGTTCCATACCTTTTCCACAGGGGTGGCATACCGCTTGTTATGCATAATTTACAGCATTCTCCTTTTCCCCTTTATAATACAATCTGATATAATAATTGCCTATCTTCAGTTTTATGGCACTCTCACAGCATGTCTTAAATATGACTGATGTTGCTTTGGGGATATCATTAGCGTTTTTCTCATTATTGCTTTAACATATAAAAAGAACATTCTTCATATTTAGGGCTCCCCTGCAGATTCTATGTTTTCATGCAACAAATATTTATTGATCAGCTACTAATGTCAGACACCATTTAGGTGCTGGGGCTACAATAGCAAGGAAAACAAGGGTCAAAAATCCCTGCCCTCATGGTGCTTGCATTCAAAGTAATACCACTATGTGATAACTAGACGTATCTACATCAATCGCTCAGCCTTCTGATGGTGAGATTTTTTCCTGTGTTAAAATGTCTAAACCACGGAGCCCTTTCTGATCTGAGGTAAGGTGGGTAAATGACCAAGAGTCATCACCTGCAAGGGCAAGGTTTTCTAAAAGATCTTCCAACACAACTGCTCCTGGTCCTACGAAGTCAATAGCAGCCTTAAGAAGAAATACAAAAATTCCTCCTCCCTAGCGTCTACCTACAATGAGAACATTAATTAAAAAGAAATACCAAAGTTAAAAGAAAGCGATTTCCTAGTAATCACTAGGGAAAAAAATTGTCTATAGACACCAATTGTGTATTTTTTCTGTTGTGAAGATCCCTAAAAATCATAGTTTTAAAAACTTGTTTCCCCATTGTATAGTCCATTTTTTTTTTCATTTTGATCAAGCTGAGTGTGTGTGAATATATGTGTGTATCTCTCTCTCTCTATATATATACATATATCTGTACACAAAAATATATAGAGATATTCCTTTATAAGCAGTGAATATGTTTTATAAGTGATTTTCAGAAGACTTTTATACTTTAAAAATATTAATCAAGCCTGATATTTGAGGAAACAAGAATTAATATTCTTTTCTGTTCTGTTCAGGTATGGAGTCTTTAGGTGAGAGTATCTGTATAGGTAAACCGTTAACTGTCCTCACAAAAAAAGTTGAAAGAATTAGCAATTGAATGTTTATAAACTTTTTTGTTTCTTGATTGAAAGATGTTTCAATTATCATTACAATAGGATTAAGCTGCAATTATTGAAGAAATTATAATGATAGTACTTAGCTTTATAGTATGCACTCGAAAAAAACTGAAGTAGATCTCCATATGATCAGTAGCTGAGGAATGAAATTTTTTCAGTGTATAGTCCATATCCTTAAAATAGGTTAAGCACTTATTTGGATCTCAAGAAGCCTTTTTTCCCCCCAGTAAGTAGTAATATATTCTACAATTCTCATTAATTTCAGACAAAAGAAGCATTCATTAAACCTATACTTAAGAAGTAAATTTCCTTTTCAGTAGAGCTAAGAAATTGGGAAATCACTAGAATTAAATTCTGTGGTGGTTCCCCATTCAGCAAGGATGGACGCTGTGGACCTTATTCACAGAAATAATACAATGAGCTGACTAAATGCCACAAGTGTATGGTTCCTTAACATTGTGACATTTTATTTACTATGTACAAAAAGAAAGTAGGAAAGCAAGTATGGAAATTAAGATAATATTCACGTATAGAAGAATATGGTGAAGATGCAACATTTCTCAAGATTGTAGTTTAACAAGAAACATAAAAATGTAAAATCGTACCATACAACATTACTCACTCAAGATAATCCAAGTTATAAAAATCTCATTTTACCAGAAAAAAGATAGTTAGGACTAAAAATAGGTCTTCATTTTATAATACATATAATAAGCACTTCTAATAGAATTAATGTGCAAAATTATTTTAAACATCTTGAAAACATGCAACATTGTGTCAAATAAGTTATCAGATAATTACATTTTATTCAATGTTTATTTAGAGCTTCTCATTAATTTGTTTATTCATTTATTTTTCAACATAGATTTATTGAAAAGTGATAGAAATACAGAATAGAAAAAGTTATGGTCCTGTCATCTAGTAGGGCTGAAAGGAAAACTTACAAAACAAGTATCTTACAGCAAATAAGTTGCAGAAATATGTTTTGTATCTTTTGAAATGAAAGGATGATTGAGGGATGGCTGGACTGGAGCCAGTTTCATGGTGGAAGAGAGCTGCTACTTGTAAGCACAGGAATTTGTAAATTGTGGAGGAAAGCAAAGAGATGCGAGGTAGGGGATTGCTGTGAGCAAGGAATACAGTGTGAAGAGACTATTTTAGAAGCCAAGGTTCTCAGCCACCCTCAGTGAAGGTAGGGTGACAATGTATATTCCTTCAAGGGGTGCCTATTGAAGTCACTGAAAGATGCTCCTAACCTCCTGTTTCAGTCCATTTAGGCTGTTAAAACAGAATGCCATAAACAACAGAAATTTATCTCTTGCAGTTCTGGAGGCTGGGAAGTCCAAGATCAGGGCAACAGCAGATTTGGGTTCTGGTGAGAGCCTGCTTCCTGGCTTACAGAGAGCAGTCTTGTTGCTACATCCTCACATGGCCAAAGTGGGTGGGGAGCTCTCAGGGTCTCTTTTGTAAGGACACTGATCTCATTCATGAGGACTCCATCCTTATGACCTAACCACTTCCCAAAGGTCCCAACCCTAATACCATCACACTGGGGGTTAGAATTTCCAACACATGGATTTTGGGGGACACAAATATTCAGTCTACAGCACCTTTCACCCCAAGAGATTCTCATTTCCTCTTCCTTTGCTGCCTGGGTGAGAATGTATGTAGTGCAATGGGGGAACACTATTGGTTGCCATATGATGCACACGAGAAGCTTGTGGAGTTGAAGAAAAGGAGGCTGCTGTAGGGAATAGGAAGTCAGTGAGGGTTTTGAACACCTGAGTAATATGCACAGAGATGGGAGCATTGACTAGTAGTGCGTTAGATTTGGTGGGAGAGACTGAAGGCAGGGAGAGTTGACTACACAAATGAACTTACTTACAAAACAGAAACAGACATAGAAAACAAACTTATAGTTTCTGGGGGTAGGGGGGTAAATTGGGAGTTCAGGATTTGCAGCTGCTAACTACCATATAGAAAATAGATAAACAGCAAGGTCCTACTGTACAGCACAGGTAACTATATTCAATAGCTTGTAATGGTCTATAATGAAAAAGAATATGAAAAGGAATATATATCTATAACTGAATCACTATGCTGTACACCAGAAATTGACACATTGTAAACTAACTAAACTTTAATTAAAAAAATAAGAAAAAAATGTTGACTACAGTTGTGTAGGCATTGAGGAGAGAGAAAGAATAGGACTTGGTATCTGAATGTTTGATGGAAGGAAAGGTGGAAGCCAGAAAAAACAGTGGGCCGAGCACTGTACTAAGCATAATCACCTTTCAAAGTAGGTATTGTTTCTACCTTACACAAAATAAAATCTACAGAGATTTAATAGAAATCAAACTGATACAGGAAAAGTGGAAAAGCTGGGCTTTGAATTCAGGTTTGTTTCACTTTAAATTCTGCTCTAACATACTGTGATTTTAATTCTGGATTTCTAAGAGACTAATAGAAAAAAGGACAACTGGAATGGGGCTGGTTTTAGGGGCAAGATGAATTTGTTTTTGAGGTTTGATGTGCTGGTAGATTGTTCATCAAGCATCTGGAGAAGTATAATTTGACTTTAGAGAGAGGTGGGGCATACAACACTGGAAATTTTTTTGCATAGATGTGACAACTGATGAGGACTCCAAGAGACCATAAAGAACTGAAGAAGAGAGAGAGGACAAAGGCTTGACTAATAATATGTCAAGGTTAGGATGAAGTAGGATCAGGTATGGAAAAACCAGAAAACGAATAGAAAATTATGAGGTGAAATAGTAAGTGTAGAATCACCCAAAACAAGGAAAATACTGTATAGAGGAAAAGATTGTCAAAGCCGCTGAATACTGCAGATGTCAAGGAGACAGGCCTAATCAGGCCAGTAGGAGAAAAATAGTTGGGGTCGGTAGTTTCAGAAGAGGATTTACACAGGATCCAGTGTGTAATGAACTGGACAAGATGGTGAAGTTAGGGAAACAGATCATCTACTAAAGTCTGTAGATCCTTCTTTTGAGACCTTGAGAAAAAGAGAAGAAATGCGAGAGAAATGAGTGCATGGAAGCTAGAAGAAAGAGCAAGGTCTAGGGAAGGTTTCTGATAGGGAAAATTGGACATCTTTATAATTTGGTTACAAAAGAGCCAATTGAAAGACTAGAAAATTGAAATGCAAGAAAGGAAAATGACTTTCTTTCTTAAAGAAAAAAAGATTTTTAATTTGAAGAATTCTAAAATTAGCAAATAATGTCTATAATCAACCACTAAAAATTATGTAAAGTAAATTTAAGACCCTTCCTAAGCCCTCTCATTTACAAACCCCCTCCAATTTCACCTTCCCTGTTAGTAGTTACAGAAATATTTTCTAGATTTTTCCTTTATTTAAATAAGCATCTCTCTCTTTGCATCTGTACCTAAATGTACATTTTCTGTGAAATTAAAATGATGCTATACATGTTTTCCAATTGCTTCTTTCAGTCTATCAGTCATGGAGATTTTTCTAGGTCATTACACACACTCACATATCAAATCCATCTTATTCTTTTTAACAGGTGCATAATGTTCATTTGTTTGGTTATATCATAATTTATATAGAAATGCCATCATTGATGAAACTTTCTTGGTACCTTATTTCTAGAAAGGGAATGCTAGGTGCCATTGGCAGAATGAGGCATCCAGAGATATACACACTCTAATCTCTGGAATCTATGAATGTTACTTTGCAGATGTGATTATCAACTTAATCACCACAACTCAAAATTGAAATAGGAAGATTATCTGAGTAGGCCCTAAATGAAATTACAAATGTCCTTGTATGAGGGAAGCAGAGGAAGATTTTAGTATAGAAGAAAAAGGCACGTGATGACAGAAGCAGAGAGAAGCAGTGTCAGATAGAGGATGTTATGCCACTGGCTTTGAAGTAGGACAGGGCCAAAAGCTAATTAATACAGTTAGCTTCCAGAAGTTAGAAAAGGCAAGGAAACAGATTCTCCCCAGGAACCTCCAGAAGAAACCAGTTGTGCTGACACCTTGATTTTAGTCCTAGAATACTCACTTCCAATTTCCGGCCTCCAGAGCTATAAAAGATAAAATAGTGTTGGTTTAAGCTTCCAATTTTGTAGCAGTTCAGTATGACTTCATCTGAACTTGATTATATCTGCAAAGAAAGACCCTATTTCCAAAAAGGTCACATTCCTATGTACTGGAGGTTAGGACTTTAATTATCTGTTTTGGGGAACACAGCTCAACTGGTAACACTTGTTTAAAAAAAGTCAATTCATCTGTAAGTGGTTATAAATTTCGATTTCTGGGAACTTGTCATTTAATGCTGGAATTTCTTCACACAGATTAAAAAATTTTGGCTGGATTTGGGATTTTAGGAAATCCCAAAGGAACAGGGAGGCTGGGTGGTTGTTCTGAGGATGAGTTTGGTATGGACACGAGAGCATCTCATAAATTATACATGTAGCTTTTATAAAATTAGTAACTGAGCAATACTAAACAACATATATAGAATGTGTGTGAGAGATTTGATTACGCTCTAAAGAAAAGCAGCAAAGCGGGGAGGAGGATGACAGCCGGGAGGGGGTAAGGAGGAACACACAGGCTTCTGCAAGTGTGGTGAGTTCACGAGTGTTTATTATTTGCCTCTTTATTTAATGCCTTTTGTACGCATTAATGTATAACAAAACAGCAAGCATGAGTTACGCTTTAATGTAAAATTTGTGCCTATATAACACAAAATTTAAAAAAAAAATGGCACAGAGATGGTAGAAAATATGTTCTGAGAATGGAGATTCATGCACTAAGCTCAGAAATCAGTGTTGGAAAGTGGCACCATCTGTTTCTGCAAGCCAACTTTTCCAGGCGGTATTTGGAAAAGTTGACGGAATACAGAGCACTGGGTAAACTCACGCTAATTATGAAACCGTGAGTAAAATAACTTGTGCTCTTATAAAACTCAAGCATCAACAAATCAGGAGCAAAAGCATTCCCAGAACCACTGTTTCCTTGCTGTTTGATCCCATTACAAGCGAAATCCTCGGAGAAGGCGAGTCTGCGCGAAGACTTTCGCCCGGTTCCAAAATGGCGGCTCCGGCGCCCACAACTTACGTATAGCGCATGTCCGGAAGCTACGCAACCCCATAAGGTAGCGCGCCACTACCCGTGGGGAGAATTTCCGCCATTTTTGAAAATCGGGAAGGTCCGGGGCTAAGTGTTGTGCTGCTGCGATGGCAGCCTTTGCCGTGGAACCCCAGGCCCCCACGCTGGGTGAGTGAAAGACTGCTTTTCCTCGCTAGCTCTGCGATGCACACCGTAAGCTTGGAAGCGGGCACGTTTGAAAGGCAGTAGTCATGGGCTTTCGCCTGCTAATTTTAACCTCAGAGGGGGAGTCCTGGCTGGCCCCAGGCTCTTAGTCCGCTGCCTACTCGAGCCTTCGCCACCCTGTCGCTACCAAGGCGACTCCGGGAAGCTGCGGACCCCGAGGAGGGCGAGGAAGCGGCCGTCTTGTGGTGACTGAACCGTTTTGTACCCCCCACACGCTAGAGCCAGACCTACCTTTACCTGTGACTCCGCCAGCGCGCGAGACGCGGTACTGGGTTTTTCCCGGTCCGGGGAAGCGCTGGTGGGAAGGAGCTCACCTGTGAAACACGTGGGTGGGCGGTGCCCTGGAGTGTGGTTACTGTCCGCCGCTGTTTGGACATCTAGGTTTCTAGTTCTTGTTTGATTATTACTTCCCTCTCCCGGGCTTTGCAGAAGAATCTGTTTTTACTGGAAGTTTGAATCGTGCGACATTAATTAACCAGGTGATGGTAGCCATTGAGATATTAGCTTTAATAGGAAGCCGGGAGTTCACTCGATTTGCTTCGCCTTTATCTTGGGAAAGTGACTCAGTATTGTAGGAGGTCTTTTCCTCTAATCGGTCACGTAATTTTCTTTTATTTTTTTAAAAAAATTCGTTGACAGTGTTTAATGGAGAGCGTTCCTTAAATGTGTTGTCGTTGAAAAAAATCTATAAAGTTAACAGGATGTCTTTTTTTGTCTGCTGAGTTTTGGGATTTGTGAGAACTGTCAAAAATTTCAGAAGAGGAAATAAACCGTCTTAGAGAAGTATTTGAGAATTCGATTACAACTTTCAGTTTGGAAAGGAAAGCAAGCATGATATGTATCTGTAGGATGAGTTTTATTAGAGTTGAAGGATATATAATGCCATGTTTTGTGCAAAATAAGTTTCTTTTAAGAGTAGTGTAACTTAAACTGTTTTAGTTTAGTTATAAAATGCATACCATCAATGCAGATACTCTGCTACGTTTAGACTTATGTACAGATGTTGGTCTAGGTTTTAATGTTATCTATGTTTTGTATTATTTTAGAGAGCAGAAAGCTATTGAATTCCAATTCTAAAGTTTTCTACTAAACAAAAATACTTTGGAGTGTATATTTCTTGGGGTTACAAATATGAATCATCCTCTAGTCAGAAATGTGACATTAACTGATACTAATTGTTCATGTCCACATATGGCAGATATTACAGGCGAGGAATAAATATTTCCCAGCACCTAATGGTATATTAAAACTAAGGGTTACTTCAACAAACAGTGCTACAGTACTAGTTGAGTTAGACACAGTACTTAACGTTTTAGGAATAGAGACTGTAAAATGCAATTTAAGACTTGGAGGATCCATTGGTCTAGCTCTCTGAAATTAGCTCGAGGGTTGAGTGGTTAGTGACAGTTCAATTAAGAGCCCTTTGTGCCCTCTTCACTCTGGTGCTTTCTACTGTGTCACACTGTGTATCCAGATGTGTCAGAAATTTTCTTGATTTAATTGTTACTACAGTTGCCATGTATGTATTTTTTTCTTTTGGGGCTGGGAGAGTGAAGGTAGTTGGTATCAAAAACTTTGTAATACATTTATTACTATGGGTTTCTAAATATATGTTCAGAATATGCTTTTGTTTAGACTTTTGGTTTGATTTTAGTGTTATGTTCTTTGGAAATATGTAATAATACTGTGGTAACATCGTAACTAGCACTTTGAAGTAATTACAATGCAATATAACTCTTCAGACCTTATTTCAGTATGTGGTATAAGGTATTATATATACCTTATGTCAGTATTTCTGAATTTAATTTCCTTTTTCTTTTTTTATATGTTTGCATTGTTAATATTTAGGTCTACCATAATGAGAAATAAGAGGAAGAATAAATAATTGACAGCATTTGGATAGCAAGAAACATTTTTGAGGCTGTGTAGAAGTTAAGGAATAGTTAATAAAGATCATATAAATAATATACCAAATGTTTGACCTTTCTAAGTGCCATGAATCGTATAGTTGAAAAAGTTATATTTTCATAAGCAGAAATTGCAAATTCTGCATGTTCACACCAGTCCCTCAGTTTTGGCTATTTTAAGAGACTACTAGAATAATAATCACTAGTATTTGGTGAGTGCTTACTGTATACTTGGTTCCTGAGTTAAGTGCTTTACTTGCTGTAATTCTGATTAAAGCTTTGTGGATGGGTGCTACGGTTATGTACATTTGCTGAGAGATTTGAACCCAGGTCTCTGACTCTAGAGCCCATATTTTTCTTACTGTGCAATTTTGTTCTGAAATTAGAGTAAGTTATAGTTTCCTTCTATTCATAGTTGGAATAAGAATAATATCTATCCTATACATTGTGAGGATTAATTTTGAATTGATGATTATGAAGTATCAGTTCTATTTTTAAATGGATTTACTATTACAGAGAGTTTTATTGGTTATTTCTAACTTTAATATGAATAAATGATTTTAAAAAATGATCCAAAACATCACCTTTCCAGATTTTTTCAGTATGTTTCTAGTTGGGATGCTAATCATCACTGTTATTTCATATGTGCTGTAATGTGTGCATGATTATACTTTTATTACAGAAATGACTTAACAATTTTTGTGTATAGGGAAAGAAAAATGGGACATAATAACATACTAAACCTACCGTGTTTGAATTGCTAAGACGTTGTATAACTAGTGCACCCTGTCCTTGTTTTCGGTTGTTACATAGTAGAAGCTCACCCAGAAATGGAAAGAAGTTATTCTGTATGTTAGGTTTTTTTGTTTTTTTTTTAAGATAATAAATTAAAATTTAAAAATTTAAAAATAAGTGTTAATTCTTCAGTCTATGAAATAATGTAAACAAAACGGCTGTCAAAGGCTAATTTATTACTAGATTGTTACATCTTTTTGTTAGATATTGTTACATTAAAGTCCTTTCTTTGTATTATTTTGTTTTCTGATTCATCTAGGATCTGAACCAATGATGTTGGGTTCACCCACGTCTCCAAAGCCAGGGGTTAATGCCCAGTTCTTACCTGGATTTTTAATGGGGGATTTGCCAGCTCCAGTGACTCCACAACCTAGATCAATTAGTGGCCCCTCAGTAGGAGTAATGGAAATGAGGTCACCTTTACTTGCGGGTAGGTAAATTGCCGAAAGTAGTTTTATAGTACTAACAATACATGTACTAAAATTTTAAAAAGGGTGATGGTGCAACATTCACCCTCATCAACACATTTATTTTAAAAAATTAAGCAATGCCTCAGTTTTTTATTTTAAGATTATTGGAATAGAGGTGTAAGCAGTATGTTACTTTAATTGCAAGAATCACTCCCTAAAATATGCATATCACATTTCATTCAATCTAAGATGCCATTGATTATAAAACTCACCATTATTTTAAGTACCACTAAGAAAGCAGAACACTAAATATGTTAAATTGACATTTTTGTATATACCCGTATTTCAGAGATGTTAAGTGTGTGTGTGCATGTGGATGTGGGGAGAGGAATGTAGTTGTTAAACTTCAGCTGAATTCAATGTAAATAATTCATCTCAAATATATTAATAGCAAATATTTGGTCAAAAGAAGTATAATTTGAAAATTTGTATATATGACTTCTACTTTTACAGTGTGGTTAGTGAAACGACTTACTCCATAAACTATGATTTGTAACTGTCAGCACAAAATATTGGTATCTAAATGAAACATGTATCTTTTACAGGACTTTTTTCAGAAACAAATATTTTAAAAGATAACTTGGAAGTTTTGATTATAAGGAGTGAGTGAGCTACAAAAATGGTTGAAATCTAAATGTGACCTATTATCCTTTTAATATGTTTAAATGGAAGTTCTTATTTTAATTGTCCCTAAGGTATTATTTAGGTTAAAGTGGTTTATTATCCATTTTTTTTCTTAGCATTGATTAGAGAGAATTAACATAAGTTATATTTGAAGTAATTCACTTGAGAACATTATTCTGGACAGATTTTTGTTTTTTATATATTGCAAATGTATTATTTTATTACTGTAGCTACCGTATATTGAGTATTTGTGAGCCAGGCTGTATGCTAAGCATTTTATATGCTATTTTCATTCTTTATCAATCTTAAAGTTGGTAGGTGGTAGTATCCCTGTTTCTCAAAGGAGGAAGCGGAGGCTAACTGCAGTACAGAACTTGCTGAAGCTCACTGGGTACAAAGTGACAGCAGAAGTTAAAGCCCAGGTCAGGCTTGTACTAAAGCCTGTGCTCTAATCTCAACAGCTTATGCTGCACTGCCTAGGCTCAGACATTAGTCTTCCAGAGGGCCGGATCTTCATTACTTGGCATTGCTGATTCTCTTTCTGTCCCCTCAAATTGATCCTTTTCCTGTATGTTTATTAGAGATTTAAATATATTTTTACTGTGAGAAACACAAATGAGAATCTGACAGTCAGATTCCACATTTGAAGATTATTATATTTACTCTTGTATACAGACTGGAGCTGTTTAATACCTACTTTTAAGTGAGAAATATGATCAAGGTTTGTATTGAAATGTTAAGCATTTTGTAGGGAAAACACAAGTTATATGTGTTTACTAAAAACTAAAATTTATATTTACTATTTATTAAAAGTACAGTCTATGGATCACCAACGTTGGCACCACTGGGAGCTTGTTAGAAACTTACAATCTCAGGCTCCATCCCACACAGTCGAATCAGAACCTGAATTTTAACAAGATCTCCAGATGACTTTGAGAAGCAGGTTTGAGAAGCACTAAAGAGCTTAAGTCATTATTTTAATAATGCTAATTTAAACGATCTTACCAGAAGAATGGAGGATTTCTTTGTTTTCTCACCTGACTATATTTTTTTGTACATTGTTAGGTGGGTCACCACCACAGCCAGTTGTACCAGCTCATAAAGATAAAAGTGGAGCTCCACCGGTTAGAAGTATATATGATGACATTTCCAGCCCAGGACTGGGGTCAACACCTTTAACTTCAAGAAGACAGGTGATAATGTGGTCAATTTTAAATTTAAGTTTATTTTCCCATTTCATATTATGTTTGTACTCACGGTTCTAAATTACATGGTCTCCACATATTAGTACACTTTAAATGCGGTTTTCTATGTAATATACATTGCTTTGATATACAGTGACATTAAAGTCATTTCCTTTCAAAAAAAAAAAAAAAAAGAAGACAGGTGATATACATACCCTCATTCATGATCCATAGTTAATAATTTCATCATTTTGTGTGGCTATACAGTGAGGTCAGTAATTTGAAATGTTTCCCTGAGGTCTATTTTAGTGTAACTCTTTGCATAGAATAAGCATTAAGGACTGTTATTACAGAATCTACTTAAATTGTGTTTATCATGAAATATACTTAAAAATATAATAGAACTCAGATAATTTTCTCATATAGGTAATTCTGTGTTTTTTAAAGGTGTGCTTATTCACCTGTTCCATCCTACTTAATAAACATGTAGAAATGATTATCATTTGTCATTCATTGTTTAAAAATTCTATATTTATACACAATTTTGTGAAAGAAGAAACAAAGATTCAGGGTTTTATCTAGATCTAGGGCACCTTGTAATGATTTGAGATCTTTATTTTAGGAATGGTTTTAATAATATAAGACCAATATCATTTTAGAGCTATGTTCACTGTTTATTTATTTTACTAAAAACGTTGCCTCCTGCATATTTATGAGCTAATGGTTTAGTATGTTCTTGGTGTTGGTGCTCTGATGGTGTTATTTTCAGTCATAGATTGTGCAAGGTAGAGATTCTGTTCTGATGGGCCTGATAGCTACAAAAAAGTGTCGGATACTTAGGAACTACCTACAGTGCACACACGCTCATCTTGTAACTTCACGTGTATTACCTCATTTAATCCTCACAATGAATCTGTGAGGTAGCTCTTAGGGGCTTTATTTTGTCATTTATTACTAAGGAAACTGACACTGAAAGCCTGAGTAATTGGTAAAGGGTAAGGTAGCTAGTCTAGCAGAGCCAGGCTTTAAACCTGGACAATCTTGAATCTAGAGCTGATGTTTGTAAGAGCTATGTTGTGCTAGTACTACTATGATTACTCTTGATTGTCATTTCAAGGGTAGTATGGATTTTTCTTTTAAGTAGGAAGTTTAATAGCTTTTATAGTCACAAGTTTTCTCTCCTTTTACTATTATGCTTAATAGGACAGATAAGCAAAGTGTATCAGCTAAACTGATAAGTTCTTTGTATAAAGATTTTTCTGTTGTTTGATTTGGAGAAATATTTCATGGCCTTTCCATAAATCAAATAATTGTTGGCAAGTTTAAGAAAAGTAGAAAAATCTTTCAGTAAGTTTTGATTATAGACTTAATGTATCTGGTATACTATGCCTACTAGTCAAGCAAAGCAAAATTAATTCGTTGTATTACTTTCTCTTTCTAACATTTTACAGCTGCTCTGTTGCTTACTATAGTAGCTTCTAGCCAAGTATGGCTCTTGACACTTGAAATGTAGCTGGTCCAATAGTTGATTGAGATATACGTGCTGCAAAATAAAAATCACTTGTGTGACATATGTTAAATTTTGACAGTGGTGTTATAAACTTACTAAGTCCAGCATTTTCTTGACTGGAGTATTTTTCTAAACGTTGATGGATAAATCTGATGTTTAGTTTGTATGAGAACCACTGTCTTATAATTTTATGGCAGTTTTCATTACTCTTCTGATAATACATTGAAAAGAAAGGTAGTTTATAGTTATTGCTATGTTCAAAATGTTTAAAAATCTTATGGATCATAATTTGTAGAGAAAGTTGAAAGCTGGTAAGAGTATTACTAGATTAAAACTCAAATTAGTTTTGTCCACTGAACAGCGGTCAATCTCTAATCAGAAGAGAAGTTGGCATTAAGAATTGAACAGTGCATTTTGTATCTCTCTTGACATTCTCTCAACATTTGTTTCTGGTTTTTGGATAATGGCCAGATTTTAGATTTTTGTAGTTTAATCAGAATCTGTTTTTGAAAAAAAGCTCTCTCTATATATTTACTTCTAAAGAAAGAGTCAGTTTCTTGTTCTTGATTGGATATTGTTGTTTTTGTTTATAGAAAGACTTTTAACTACTATAAGCTTTAATTCTCGTAGGTTTAAAGGAACTAGGATTGATAGTTTTCCTGCTTGGTGACTTTCTACTAGTAGAGGCAGAAATAAGTTGTCTTTGATTGTGTAGACTGATTTCAGTCTAGTATTTCATGGTTTTTAAATGTCAATTTAAAAATAAAATTTTGACATCTTTCAATTTTTCTGTGTGAACTTGATGATTCTGAAGAATCAAGATTATCTCTGATACTTCAGATATTGTATCTTAGGAACTAAAAACAGCAGTGTTACTTTCGCCTAAAAATAGTATCTTTTTACCTAACACAACTTTTTTTATGTTAAACATATAATATGCTAACAAGTTTGGCTTATTGTATATATTAACTTAAAAAACACTTGAGAGTACTCTTCAGTTGTGAGCTAATAAGAGGGATTTCCAGTACCTGGTAGTCATTTAATTGTTGAATGAGGTCTTTCAGCACTTACTGTATTTATGTTATGGTTAGAACTTTGTATTTTTACCTTAGCTCTTCTGTTTTCATGTAGGCAAACATTTCAGTAATGCAGAGTCCTCTTGTTGGAGTTATGACAACTACTCCTGGAACAGGTAAGCAATGCTTTTCAACACTAATGACTCTACTTTTTGAGTGAAGTTAATATAAGACTTTTGTTGGTAATTTCCAAAATTTTGTCTTTTACATTTCAAACTTGGAGACTTTCTCAAGTGTGAGTAACTTCCTTGAGGAAGGAATTATGTATATATTGATTCTTTTCTGAACTTATAGATAAGATGTGATATTCTACTGAAAAATACTCAGAATTTAAAAAATTATGTATTTACTAATGTCTCCCGAGTAACTAAAAACTGTAATAAAAAAAGTTCTTGCAATTGGTAAGAAGAGGAATACAGAGACTGAATAGTAACGGTGTTTTGAGTGGTATCAATGCATAGCTACAAATTAAATGTCATTGACTACAAACAATCACTGATTCTATCTCTTTTTTCTTTTAAGATTAGTGGTATTTTTATCATGATCAGCATCGTAAGCACAACTCTTGTAACATATTCATATATTTATGATCAGATGTTCATTCAGCAAATATTTCAGCACATAAGCATGTACCCGGTCCTGGGAAACCGAACAAAATAGATAATCTTTGTTTTTATGGAGCTTACATTTATTTACAGAATTTACATTTATAAGTAAAACAAAGGTTATTAGAAGATAATGCATTTTATAGAGGAAAATTAAATAGCAAAGGGAAGTAGGGGTAAGGGCTTATATTAACTAAGGTAGTGTGTTAATTTTGCTGCCATAACATATTATTTCCACAAACTTAAAAGTGGCTTAAACAATTCAGATGTATTATTTTACAGTTCTGGGGGTGAGAAATCTGAAATGGGTCTCAGTGGGCTAAAATCAAGACATCGGTAGGCTGTGTTAACTTATGAGGCTCTAGGAGAATCTTTTCTTGCCTTTTCCATCTTCTAGAGGCTGCCCACATTTCTTTGCTTATGGCTCCCTTCCTCCATCTTTAAAGCCAGCAGCATTGCATCTCTCTGACCATTCTTCTGTAGTCAAGTCTCCCTCTCTCTCTTAAGGATCCTTGTGAATGCTTTGAGCCCTCCTGGATAATCCAGGGTAATCTCCCTATCCTGAGTTCTACTGGTTAGCAATATTAACATCTGCTACCTTATTCTCCTCTGCCATGTAATGTAACATACTCCCAGGTTCCAGGGAGAAGAACATGGACATCTTTTGTGGGAGAGGGGTGGATTATTCTTACTACAGATAGTTATGGGAAAAGTAGTATTTGGTCAAAAACAGGGAAGGTGTTCTAAACAGAGGAAATAGCAAGAACAAAGGCACCGAAGTGGTATTGTGTCTGGGGTGTTCAGACAAGAGTAAGAAACCTAGTATGAAATGGAGTGGGAGAATAGAAGGAAATGAGGCCAGAGAGGTAATGGGGGCTGATATAACAAGGCCTTGTAAGTCATTGTAAAAGCTGGTCTTTACCCAGAAAAGGTGGAAAACAAATAGGATGATGAGACTGCTCCTGTGGTGAGAATAGACTTTGGGGATAAGGGACAAGGGTGGAAGCAAGGAGACCAGACAGTTGGCTACTGCATTAATCCAGGTAAGAGATCGTGGTGGCTTATATATATAAAGGAAGGCAGGAAAGGAGGAAAAGAGGAACAACTGCCAAAAGTGATGGAACAGAAGAAACAGTAGGAAGACAGGAGACTTAAATGAACCAGATCAACAATTATATAAAACAGAATGTGCTAAACGCTCTGTTAAAAGGCAAGATGGATAACAAAGTAATATCCAATGACAAGTTAGATCTTTTTACCCTGCAAATCTCAATTTCTTCAGTCTGAGCCATCACTGGCAAATCTTAAAGTTTAGATTTCTACAAGCAGTTTGTTCAAGGCTATTTCTATTATGGCTACCAGATTTCTTCGAGCCTCCACCCACTGCCTGATTCCAAAGCCAGGTGCAGACTTTTAGGTATTTGTTATAGCAGCACCACTTGGTACCAAAATCTGTATTAGTTTAAAATTGTTGCCATAACAAGTTATCCCAAACTTAGTGGCTTAAAGCAACACAAATGTATTATCTCACTGTTTCTATAGGTCAGATCTCTGGGCACAGCTTGGTTCTTTGCTTTAGAGCTCAGGTGTTAGCAGGGCTGTGTTCTCTTCTGGAAGCTTTGTGGGTGAATCTGCTTCCCAGCTTATTCAGTTTGTTGGCCAAATTCAGTTCCATGTCGTTATGGGACCAAGGTCCCTGTTTCTTTTCTGGCTGTTGCCCGTAGGTTGTTTTCAGCTTCTAGAGGCTGCCCTTCTCCCCTGCTCATGGTTCCCATCCATCTTCAAAGACAGCCATGGCAGATCAGGTCCTTTTTTATGCCTTGTATCTCTCTGAACTCTCTTCTGCTGTATCTCTGACTTTTCTGCCATCTGCTGCTGTTAAGGGTTCATTTGATTACTTTGGGCTCACTGGAATAATCCAGGGTAATTCCTCATTTTAAGACCAGCTGATAAATAACCTTAATTCTATCTGCAAAGTCCTTTCACAGCAATACCTGGATTAGAGTTTGATTGAATTACCAATTAGTCAAACCAGGGGACAGAAACTTTGGGGCCATGTCTTTAGATTTCTGTCTGTGACATATATTATGGTGAAAAATCTAGGATGTCGATGTCACCTCTGTCTCAGTTACTTTACATAATACTTGAGGTGAAATGTTCTAGGGGAATTAGTTCAAGTTTTAGCAGTCTTAATTTGATCAGACAAATAGGTAGATGACAGTGCTTTGTTATGTGGCTATTTGCTACAGTAGCGACTATTTAGTTGAGTCAGTAAGTGGTCCTAGAGACATTGAAAATGCAAAAATATGTAATGTTAAATAATGTATTTTATACTTTAAAGGATCTCTTAGTTGTCTGAAAGGCATGCGTTATAATTCTTATTGCTGTCAAGTGGAAGAGCACAGGATTAAAATTAATTAAACCTCCTTTTGTTAATTTATTTTTTCCTAATACTGTAACTTCTATGAGTTTCTTGTACTTTTTGAAAACATGTATGAAAATAGGAGAACCATGATAAATACACCTGTCATAAATTGGCCACTGGAAACCACTGCTGCTTCTACTTTGAGTTTAAGGTATTTATGTATAGAAAGTCTTAATGGGGCATAAGTGAAAAAGAATACTTTTGAAAAAAATGTGATGGGCGTGATGACCTATTATGCATGGCCAGTAGTAAACAAGAAACCGAAAAAAGGAATTGAGAAAATTGAGGGAGAAAATTTACACTTTTCCCTTAGAGCTGTTTTTTTAGCCATAATTTTCATATTAAATGAATGAGAAGTTCTTGTATAATTTATAAATTTTAACTGTCTGAGATTGGAAACTTTTATAAAGAGAGATCATGGGATCTAATGGCATGAGTGGTATTTTATGCTTAGGTCTTTTTATCTGATAAAGAGATTTCGGTTAGTTTTAAATTCTATAACTCATGTTAAGAATCTCTTATAGAGTCTTATTTCTGGGGCAGGAGAACCTTGGTCACATGACAGAGTGGGAAATCTGGATTAAAGAGTTTCAGAACTTTTCAACCATGGTATATTATTGGCTCTGGTAAAGAATATTGAAAGTTTGCCCTATCTATCCCCATCCTCACCTTCAATTTTCTTCTGTTACTATTTAAATATTCCTTTACTTTTTCATTCTTTAATTTAAAAAAAAAATTTTGAGACATTCTTTCATTTATCTATCAGCTCTCTTCTCCAGTGGTATAGCCACTGATAGCCACTGAATTAGAATCCTTAACAACATGTTAGCATGTTGTTAAAAGATTAAGTGTGGTATTTGGACTATAGCAGTTTTTGGCTACTTTTGTTGATGACAGGAACTCAGAATTCTGATAGTGTTCCCAGAACGGTAGATAAAGGACTAATTTATTTATCTGTGAGTGACCTTTCCCTGACACTTCTTTATCTGATCTGGGTTAGCTGTTCCTCGTATGTGCTCCTGTAAAACTCTCTGCTAGGCTCTTATCTTTCTCTATTACTTGATTATGATCTTCAGGACAGAAATTTCTTCTATATATCTTTGTTGTTTACCACATCACAGAGCTGGGTACAAAGGGACCTCAGTAAATGTAGGTTGACTGAATAGATTGGTGTATGTAAGTTGTAGTGGGTTAAATGGTGCACTCCTGCAATGATATGTTCACATCCTAACTCCTGGAACCTTGATTATTGCTTTATGTGGCTAAAGGATAGAATTAAGTTAAGGATCTTGAGAGGGGTAGCTCTCAAGGAGAGTTTAGACTAGAGTTAAGGAGAGAGGCAGAGTGGAAGGTAATCCTGGTAACTACCTGGGTGGGCCCTAAATCCAATTACAAGTATTGTTAGAGGCAGAGAGAAATCTGACACAGACAGAAGGGACATACAAAGGAGAAGGTGAGAGACTGTAAACAGAGTGTTGGCTACTTTTCCTCTCTTGGATTGGCCTGCTCCCAAATCTCGGGAGTGTACTGTATTTTTACTTTACTTCCTTTTTACTTTACTCATCAAATTTTGTTTATATAAAAATAAACATAAATGTTGTAGTCATAAGCCAATGAACACCAAAACTTACCAGCAGTCACCAGAAGCTACAAGGGGCAGGCAATAATTAGTGCCTTCAACAGGCGTTTGACTCTGCTGAAAACTTGATCTTGGACTTCTAGCCTCAATAAATTCTATTTTAAGCCACTCAGTTTGTGGTCATTTGTTACAGCAGACAGAGGAAACTAATACACATATATTGTGTGTTTTTGTTTTTGTTTTTTAACTTTTTTATTGAGTTATAGTCATTTTACAATGTTGTGTCAATTTCCAGTGTAGAGCACAATTTTTTAGTTATAGATGAACACACATATATTCATTGTTGCATTTTTTTCGCTGTGAGCTACCACAACGTCTTGTATGTATTTCCCTGTGCTATACAGTATACTCTTGTTTATTTACATCTCCCTCACATTATCTGAATATAATTAAAATATATCAAACTTTATTCCTTTGTCAGTGTTTATATTATTATGATTATATAAACATTGTTTAGTGCTGCACTAAGTATATTATAATTCTTCCTGTAAAATTTTTATTTTTCTTTAGTTAATAACTGTCTATTTTCTGTCTGTTTAATTTTCTATGTGTCATCTGCTCCTTTTCTTTTAAGCAAATACTGTGCTGCTATGATACATATCTATCTTTTTTAAAATGCTCAAACATAGTGTCAAACACATTTTTGTTTTTGTTTTAAAATGAGAACTTCTCTCTTAGTTTCTCTTTTGGCTGTTCCCTATATCACCTTTATGCACAGCTATCATCCTAGGATTTACCTTAGTAAATTTCTAGAGTTGAGCTATTTTTCCTAGTTAGCTTGTTTTCTTCTTAGTTTATTCCCTAATTTTAGTGAAGAACATATTTGAGTAATTTTCTAGGAAAGCTTGCTTGGGAATTGAAATTGAGGACTTTATGTTTAAAATGCTTTTTGTCTGCCTTGAAGTGGATTGCTAGTTTTGCTGGTTATAGAACTTTAGGCTGGAATTTTGGAGGCATCATTCTTTTGTCTTGTAGCTTCTAGTGTTCTGCAGAAGTCAGTTGCAGTAATGATTCCTGAGTTGTGGTATGTGGCCTGGTTTCAAAAAATTTAAGATCTTTCTATGGTTAGTGTTTTCAATTTCACAGATGTACTTTGATGTGGGACTTTTTCATTTGTTTTGCTGGGAAATTGGTGGATCCTTTAAATCAAGACATCCTGAGTTCTGGGAAACTTCCCTGTATTTGATAATAGCTTTCCAATGTTTCCTCTGTTCCTCTTTCTGGGATTCCTTCTGTTTGTGAGAACTGCAGAGACTTCTAAATTTCTACTTTTTCTCCATTAAGATTACCTTTTATATCTATATTCTGCTTTCTGAAAGATGTTTCACAATCTCAGTTTCCAACTCATCTAATTTTTTGTTTTGTCATTTTAATTTCCAGTAACTTTTTTTGTTGTTGTTCTGTGAATGTACTTAAACATGTAGCATTATTGTTTCATGGGTAAAATAACTTATCAGTAAGATTAATATTGGTCTTTTAATCCTGCTCATCTTGTCTGTTTCCTTCTAGTTCTTGTTTTTTTCTTTTTTTCCACCTCTTCTTCCTTTCTTGGTGGAGGCATATTTATTGAATGAGGCACCAAAAAGCTACTTGAAATCTGTTTGTGTGTGTTTTGTGTGTGTGTTAACTATGGTAGGAGTGGGGAAATTGGTGGAGAAAGGCTGTTTTTTCTCTTTTTGGGCTTCAGTGTAGGGGGGATTGGACAGTTAGGTAAATTTTTGTTGGGAAAATCTTTGATTTCAGCATATATAGGTCTTTTTTCTCTTAAATTTCCCAAGGAAGAATTATTTAATATTCTAAGGTGGTGTTCTGAATATAGAAAGGAAGAAGTCTTCTTTTCAATGTGCAGATTTTCACTTAGTGTCTTATAGTTGTTCTCCTGTGACTGGGACCCATTGAGATTCTTCTTCCTCAGAGACTAAAGCTTTGGTCTCTTGGGAGTGGAGTGGCCAAGTGACAATCATCTGGTTGTATAAGGTGAGGAAAGGCTTGCCATCTAATCCCTTATTACACACGTTAAAACTAGTTTTCCTTGATTTCAACCAGGAGCCTCTTTCACATCTTTCACAGCTTTTGTCGTCTTCAAAACTTAAGACTTTCTAGAAAGACTGTCATTAGGTTGTCTGACAAGGATTAGAGATGAATACACATGTTCAGTTTGCCGTATTATTTTGGACGTTGTTATATGCACTGTTCAGTATTATTCTGGTACAATGAGTTTGTCAAACTGAAAAGTGAGGAAACAGTCCCTATAAGATTGCCCCCCCCCTTCTGATGCCAACTGCAAGTTTTGGGGGGTACCGAGGGCAACCCTCACTTCAGACCTGCTGTCTGCAAATTCAGGTGTTGCCAAACTCACTGTAAGGTTTGATAATTCACTAGAAAGACTTAGGACCCACTGAAAGTGCTATACTAATGTTATAATTTTATTATAGCAAAAAGATACAAATTAGAACCATCTAAAGAAAGATTGTAGGAGGAAGTCTGAAGGGGGTCTAAACAAGAACTTCTGTAACATGTTACCTTCTGGGCATTGATACATGGCACAACACAGAGTCTTGCCAAGTGGGGAAGCTCGCTGGAACTTCCATGCCCTGAGTTTTCACTGGAGCTTCATTACATAAAAACGATTGATTGACTCATTGATTGAGTGACCAAACTCAGTCTCCAACCCTTCTTCTGCCCAGAGGTGGGATAATATCATTGACTCAAAGCTACAACCTTTTCATTATGTGGTTGGCTCATGGTTTGGTTTTTGTGGCATGACATGCCCTCACCATGAGCACCTTGTTAGCATAACTATCAGATGTTTTTGAGGTTGAGGGGCTTGCTATGAATAGCAAAAACACTCCCTTCCCTGGGGAAATTCCTAGAGTTTAGAGGTTGTCTTCCAGAAACCTGACAAAGGCGAGGCATCTCTTTGGGCTGAGGCCAAATTCTTTATTATACATTGTGCTACGTTGTTTCATGGTAAGAAGGTAACCAACACTGCCAGGAACCTCTTTTTTTTCCCCCTCCAAGTTTCATATTGCCATGTATCTGTTTTAAATTTCCCACTCTTTATGTCTTTTATTTTCATTTAGGTTTGTGGTCTGTTTTGAAATAATTGAATCTGGTCTTTAATTGAAGACATTTTCATAAAGAGTACTAAGTTATTTTGCCCTCCACTTCAGTCTGATCTTAAGAAGACTGTTGGAATAGTGATTTACCAAGGGAAATTCATTACGGTTCAATTTGATATGGTTTGGTAGACATACTTTATTTTCATCTTATAAAGTATTGCATGTGAGTACCAGAAGTCTGATTGAAAGGAAGTAAAATCAGTGGAGCAATGAAACATTAACAAGGTGGGGGGCAATTATGCTAAAGTTATGTAAATAGTTTTAGATTACAAGTAATTATGTTTTTCAGAGTAGTTGACAGGGCAAAAATTAGATTGCTTATTTGTTTGAGACTTAATTTTAATTTGCTTTATTTTTAAAGGTCATAATGGTTGTCTCATTTTGAGCCTTGATTTAATTTCTTGCTTGAAGGTTATCACATGATGTAGCAAAACTAAATTGTACCTTTCTAATGGTAATACAGGACATAATAATTTTGAATTGGCTTCAGATTTTATTCTCAAATAGCTTTTACAATCTTTTCTGTGTTAAAGGCATGTCTTTGTAGTAAGAACTAAATTTATTGGAATATCTTTTGCATGCTTTTCTTTATTTCCTAGAGAGTTGATAAGTTAGTTGTTTAGCAGAGAATTGTCAAAGTGGGGTGTTTCATTTTAAATCAGCCTTACTTTATAAATGTTTTGTACCTATTAAATGCATCTATGATGATGAGGAAGAAGAATAATTGCTAGGAAAAAGAAATTGCTAAATGTGTTATAGCATGTATGCAGCTTGACATTCTTTTCAGTTATTTACTTTATATTGTCTCTTTTAAGCATGAACTCAGTTTTAAAATTAGATAAATCTATAAGGCTGAGCCATCTAATATACTAGGATTCCATTTCCTTCTTGTATATCTTTTTGTTTTCTCTAGAGTTAATAATCTTACGTATCTTCATTTGCTTGATTACTATTATAAAAATAATTGAATATTCATTTCTCAAGTTTCTGTCTGCTAAATTGTTTTTAGACTGGTTACTAGACAGCTGAACATAAATAGTCAGTTTTGAGCATCATTTTTTTTTTTCCAGTAGAGTCTAGGATAGTGTTCTGTGTTAAATAGATTTTTTAGTAAGCCTAATAGATTTTTGGTGATCTGAAATGTATTGTTTTCTTAAGGAAAGGCTACATTAGTGGGTTAAATTAGATTAATTCTGGTTTCTAAATTTGAGTCCAGACGAAGTAAAGGATTCAAATTGTATGGCATAAGGAGTTAAGAATTTTGAAATCCTTAGATGATCATAGGTTTCCTTTTTAGCTAAAATCACATTGTTGCATTATAGTTTTTACTTGATTGATGCCTTTAACTTTTAATTCTGTTGAGGGTGTAGTTTTGGTTTTGTACTGTTTGGAGGCAAGAGAATGGACATCATTCCTGGAGGTCTTTTGTTTTAGACTTGACTCTCAATATATTTGTGCTGTTGATGCAAAAGAATAATTATACCAAGTGCATCACTTATAGAATTGAAGTTATGTATTATTAAAACAGTTAACTTCTGTGAGTTCTTTTCTATCTAATATTCCATTTGATTCTTGGAGTAACAGATAAGTCTTCTGTTATAGGTTAATTTATGGATATAATAAAGAGAAACATTTATTACAGGTTTATGGAGATTTAGTTGATATTGTGGAGTTTAAATTATACGGTGTGTTGATTGGATACACTTACTTTAACAAAATGACAGTAGTATTAGCGTTAGCTGACACTTTCATCATGTTACTTAATTACCATTTCTCTTTTGTGGTGAGAACCACAAGCTACACTATTAGTGGCTTTTAAGTATATCATACAGTATTGTTACTGATAATCACCATGCTGTACTTTAGATCCCCAGAACTTATTTATCTATGACTGGAAGTTTGTACCCTTTGACTAACAACTCCCCAAACCCCTCATCCTCTAGCCCTTGGTAACTACAACTCTGCTCTCTTTCTGTGAGTTCTTCTTTTTTACATTTCACATATAAGTGAGGTGATTTATATCTGTCTTTCTCTGTCTGACTTCTTTCACTTGACATCATGAACATCATGCCCTCAAGGTCCATCCATATTGTCACAAATGGCAGGATGTCCTTCTTCATGACTGAATAATATTCCATTGAATGTATGTACCACATCTTCTTTATCCATTCATCCTTTGGACCCTTAGATTGTGTCCATATTTTGGCTGTTGTATATAATGCTGCAGTGAACATGGGAGTGCACATATCTCTTTGAGACCCTGTTTTCATTTTCTTTGGATATATGCTCAGATGTGGGTTTGCTGGATTATATGGTAGCTCTATTTTTTAATTTTTTTGAGGAACCTCTGTACTGTTTCCCATAGTGTGTGTACCACCTTATATTCCCACCAACAGTGTACAGGGATTCCTTTTTCTTCAAATCCTTACCAACACTTATCTCTTGTCTTTTTGATAATAGCCATTCTAAAAAGTATGAGGTAATATCTCACTGTGGTTTTGATTTGCATTTTCCTGATGATTGGTGATGTTGAACACCTTTTTTTGTACCTGTTGGCCATATATATGTCTTCTTTGAAAAAATGTCTATTCAGTTCCTCTGCCTATTTTTTGATTTTTTGAATTTTTTGCTATTTGTATGAATTTCTTATATATTTTGGATATTAACCCCATCTGATATGTATATACATACATATTCCTCATCACCCACCTCTGCTTTATTATTTTTTTTTCCTATGGGATTTTCTGTTTTCTAATATACTAGGTGTTTACTTGTCTCTTTTCCAGTAGAAGTTAAGCTCTATTAGAGATTTTCCCCCCTTTGATCTAACTTGATCACTACTGTATTTAATACCTGGAATGATGCTTGATGCATATTTAAGTGCTGAAAAAATATTTCTTATATGAGTGAATCATTATTACTACTCCAAAGATGAAAGGAAAATAGTTTCTGCTTCTCAGAAATGTGTGGTCTCAATAAGAGAGAGCCTCTGAGACAAAATGAACACATAAAGTATTTAGCTTGGCTTGTTGGACATGAAGTACTCATTAATTGGTAGTTGTTTTTGAAGGATAAGAAAAGAAAGAACAGAATCAGACAGTTCAGATAGAAATGACCTGAATAAAAAGAAAAATGCATTCACATCTTAGGGACTAGGGTGGATACTGTTTAGGGGCATATTGGAAAAATAAGGTTGGGACTATATTGTGGAGGCTAAGGCATTTGGAGTTTTGTGTGTGATGAGGAGTTATTATTTTTAAAGCAGAGGTGCCATGATGAAAGCAGTAGGTTTGGAGGATGAGTCCTTGAGGTTAACTGGAGGTCCTTCTGGTGCAGGCTTAACTGGAAATTACTAAAGCATTTAGCAAATTTATAATAAATTATAAAACATTTGAAAAATCATAAGTTATGATCAAATTTTGATGACTTCCTCACAGATTGGTAGGATATAATTACCATTTGATTATAGTATGTATTTTGAATTATTTATGCAGTTGCCAACTTTTAATATACTTTTTCATTTAAAAACTAAGGCTTTGATTTAAAATAAACCTAGATGTTTATATCAGTTAACTAACTTACTAAATATACTAATATAGGGCAAAGTATGTTTAGTCCAGCAAATATTGGTCAACCACGAAAGACAACGTTATCTCCTGCCCAGATGGATCCTTTTTATACTCAAGGAGATTCTCTGACATCTGAAGATCACCTTGATGACACTTGGGTGACTGTGTTCGGGTAAGGTTTCTGGATCATTTACCTTAAAAAAATTTTTATAACAAATATTATCAAACATATAAACATTTTTAAACATTGTACAACAAACACCCATATACCCACCTAGATTCTACAGTTGCTAACAGTTTGCTACATTTGTTGTGTCTACTGTTCCTTTTTTGTTGTTGTTGTTAGGTTTCAGAGTAAGTTACAGACATCAGTACACATCACCTCGACATTTCAGCATGTATATTTTTAAGTAATGTTCAATTTTTGTAAGATTTTCCCATCATTTATCTGTCTCTTATCAGATTATTTATCTTCATATTCGCTGGTTATTGGAAGAGGGTTGCCCCCTTTAGAATTAGGAAGCCCCCCTCTCTCTTATTAGTGCCTGTGTCTGTGTTCATATTGGGCTTAAGCAGTTTTGAACTAACAAATTGAATTTAATTTGTGTAACACATACATACTATGTCACAGGGTTGGTACTTTCTAGTTAGAGAATATTGAATATTAATAGAAATTGTGCATGACAGTCCTAGATGCATTTTGAATAGATTTTTAGATCTAAAAAAATTACTTTACAACATCTTAGAGGCCATATTGCATTGTTTACAGATGAGGAAACTGAAGTATAGACCAATTAAGAGATTTACTCAGAGGCTTACATCTAGTTATTAGTAAAGCTTCAGCAAAAACCTAGGTCTTTTATTTTCAGGCTATTATTTATACTGTCTACATAATGTTGGTTTCTGAAAGTGTGACATCATACTGATACTGGACCTTACTATATTTAGTTTTAGGGTAAAAAATAGAAACGGTACTAGTTCCTTGAAGGAAGAACCATGCATAGTAAATATTAGTGGACTTTATATATTCAATATGCTTAAATTTTTAAAATTCAAAAGAATATAGTAAAATTTTATCTTCCCACTTTTTTCCCTAGCTACAGTTTTTCTGCTTTGTAAGGCAATAATTGCCACCTGTTTTTTGTGTGACCTTCCAGAGAGATTATATATTACTGATTCTGTTTAGGTAAAAAGCAGGGTCGCTGCTTTCCCTTGTTCTCCAGGAAGCCCATGCTAAGCCCTGTATTCATAGCAGTTAGGCTGGCTGCTGCTGCTTTTTCCCCCTTGTTTTGTATTTAAATTTTTGCATTCTCTAATGAAGTAAGTGGCTGTATGTGTTTGAACATGCATGTCTCTCAAGTCTGTTTTCAGGTTCAGTAGTAGTGCTGTCACTTTTAAGATTTCTCAGTAATTGAATAAATTACTTGAAGTACTTCTGCTAATCCTTCATTTTAAAGACATCCACTTTGCTAGCTATTTATTTTCTGTTGGTTTTATGTTTTAGTAACCCTGTATATGAGTTTAGTTGCAAGAATGGAAGCATTTTCTTCTAAGGGATAAAATATTTTGGTCATTTATAGGCAAGTACATCTAAAATACATTATGTATGTTCTTTCTTTGATAATTTAACTTTTTCTTGCTGACACAGGGTTGTCATGAAGTATCATTTATTGTTTTAGGGTGATTCTTTGACAGGATATTGGAATATTTCTACTCAAAGTGGTCCTAGACTCTTAGAATTAAGTTTTATTGATCAGAATTATGTTTTATTTCTCAAGTACCTCCCTCACTTGCAACCATTATTTCTCCCTTTCAGTTTTTTTAGTTCTGCTTTGTAGCTATCCTGACTCATTTGTTGTTTTACTTTGGGTTTTCTTTCAATATTCAATGTAAGAAATCTTATGTCCATACTTATATAACATAAAATAAATTTCCAGTCCTAAATGCAATGTGTATTTTAGTTACAGATTTTAATGTGTCGAGTTTCTCATTTATTTTTTTGACGAACATTTGTTTTCTTTAGGGTTCTAATCCAAGCTCCAGATAACTGAAGTTACTAGTTAAGGAAACTCCAGATTTTCAGGTTGAAAATAGGTTATTGTAATATCCAAACCCTACAGAATTTATAAAGAAGAAAGTAAAAATCATTTAGAATTTTCTCATACAGAGGTGTGGCTATTAAAATTTTGGTAACCATCTTTTGAATTGTTCATTTACCATTGATACTGGTTCTGACTATTTTTGTGTCATGACTACATTTCTGAATTTCAGGTAGTGCTCATTACATATTGGTATTACTATGTAATTTAAAATTCTTTCCCTTTTAATAACAATAGTAGTATATCTAAGTATTTCTCTCCCCCCGCCACACGTCAAATAAGTTATACACAGAACTGCAACTTCATAGTTCTTTTCTACGGGTTATGATAATGGCAGTGAGAATGGGATTTTAGAGTTGGAATCTGGGGATGGAGGAAAATGGCTGAGTCAAAACTTATTTTAACATATTTGCTTTTGAGTGATGGGCAGATGAATAGATTTAGCTAATATAGGGGAAAACAGGATGAACAAGGGTCTCTTATTAATATTCTAGACAACTGGGGGCAGTTTATCTTGAAACACTTTTAAGTATGACAATTTATATTTCTATTTATTATGAAAGTTGACTGGACAACTTTTTTTTTTTCCCCAAGGTTTCCTCAAGCATCTGCTTCTTATATATTATTACAGTTTGCACAATATGGGAATATCTTAAAACATGTGGTAAGGCTTAATTCTTTTCAGTTCAAGATTTAGGCTGGAAAGATAAGCTGTGAATTGAGGGAAAACTTTGCTGCTGAATGCTGTTTGTTTTTTCCAAATTTAAAAACTTTTTAAAGTTTTCCTAGAATGTATCTGTCTGGAAGGTTGGAAGTTGCGTAGTATTTGATTAAAAGGGATAAAGAGAGGAGATAAGCAAGAGAATGAGAGTTTCAGGCTTTCCCCCCTTTTAAAAATAGTTCACAGTTGTAAAAGATTATGTCGGGTATTATATTACTGTTTTCCAATTTGAGCTTGTTTTATTGGGGATAAAGAAAAAGGGAAACATTTCTGACCAAAGAGTTCTTGAGGCTTTGTTAGCTTATAGAGAGCTTTAAAAAAAAAAACAAACTATCTTAACCTTGCGCAAGTTATAAATAATAAACCTTTTTTCTGTTACTAGAGATTGATTTAACTGACACAAAATCAGATTAATGAATACAGTTTTAAAAAACTTCGCAGCAAGTGTTGTTAGACCTTTTTGTAAGAAACAGTTATCTTTTGAGAATTACTTTACTTTCAGAGAATATTTGCTACATATTCTTTATATAAGAGACTTGAGAACTAGCTGGAGATTAGTGAAATTGTTTAATAGGATTTTTGTTGAATTCTAGTATGCAGCTTTTTACAGAGCATCAAATAAAAAGTAGAAACAGATTTATCTTTCGTATGTTTCTGTTTTATAATAGAACTCATTAAGTTTAAATTTTTATGTGCTTTATATTTTATTTTAAGAGAAAACTTCATTTTTTGCAGATGTCCAACACAGGAAATTGGATGCATATTCGTTATCAATCTAAACTGCAGGCCCGGAAAGCCTTAAGCAAAGATGGGAGAATTTTTGGAGAGTCCATCATGATTGGTGTAAAACCATGTATAGATAAAGTAAGTTATTGCTCATGTTAGGAAAATAGCTTACTCTATACAAAGAGCACAGATCTCAGTACTAACATTGGTGTTATGTCACTTTGCTTCACTGTGCCTCTCTTGTTTCTTACAAGATGTGATGGATGATATTATAGTATTCTTTTGTGGTGAGCCAAAGATACTTAGTCACAAGACTTTAGAATTTAGAGGTAACACATGCCAGCCCTTTCATTATACTGATACAGAGGTCAAGAGGACTCAGGTAGTTTATCCAGAGTTGTGAAACATGAGGCCTACATTCTAGGTCTTTTAACTTTCAACCCATTCCATTTTTCACGCAAAGCAACATCAAATTCTTTAAAGAGTTTAAAGGAGTTCTGCTATTTCAGAATGAAGTATTTCATATGAATGTTAACTGAGGATTAACTTTTAAAAGGCTGAAGCTTTTTATTAATCATTTCTATTTTTAAAATACTTAAAAATTGATATGTATTTATATACTTATGAAATAATTCTGAGCACAATTTAAACTTTTCTCTGTGACTTGTAAAATCATCATCGTTCTTTAAGTAGATACATGTGAACTTCTACTACCTACCAGGTACTGTTCTTGGCGATTATAGATACACATTAGTACACGAAGCAGACCTGGGTCCTATTATCCTAATCTAGGATGGCTGAGTAGTTGTGTAATTATTATATTGTGCTGTAATAGATGTTTGCAGAGGCTAGAGGAAAATTTGGGGTTACCGGATACTAAATAGTACTGGACTTTGATCCCCAAACCCCCTCAGTTTCCCCAAGAATTCTTTTTTTCTTTCTTGCTGATTTTCCGTAATGTTTACTTTTGAGAGCCTATGTGGAGGATATTTGAGAAAACTGAAGTGGGATTTCAGGCTGGGCATTAGATCTAAGCATTAGCTCTACTAGCTAATATGCATGTATTGTTATCAAGCCTAAAATTATTTGAAAGGTTAATTAAATAAAATATGCTTCTTTTAATAAAGTTTTCTTTGTAAGTAGGATGTAATAGTGGGTAATACATATTATGTTAATAAACAGAGTTCTTCGTTTTTATTTCTCCAGAGTGTTATGGAAAACAGTGACAGGTGTGCTTTATCATCTCCATCTGTAGCCTTTACACCACCAATCAAAACCTTAGGTACACCAACCCAACCTGGGAGTACTCCTAGGATTTCTACCATGAGACCTCTTGCTACAGCATACAAAGCTTCTACTAGTGACTATCAGGTATTTTAAGGATTGAGTAATGGGATATACTTAAAGGCTGCAATGCATAACGTGTTTAACTTTTTCATTGGATTGATTTGTATGCCATTGAATGTTTCCTACTGAAGTTGATTGCCTTGATGAAACCTATAAACTTTGCCTTTTAAAATTTCTTATTTTAAAAATTAGGATTTTGGCCAACTGGAAATTTGTCTTGAATTCTTAAAAAAATTCTTTGCCATTTTTAAAAGCATTTTGGGAGTTTGCTGTTTTAGTTTTTTCTACATTATGTTTGCATACATGAAAAGTCTCTTGTGGACATCTCTGGCATGAGGCAATGTTAACATTCTGTTAGACTGATGACTAAATCTGGTGGTATCATAAATAAGGAACCTCAGGTTGGAACTGAAGAATGATAGAAGTATTATGACTCATTCAGTATGTTATTGTCCCCTATTTAATTAGCCAGGAGTTCTGAACTTACCTAGCTGCAGACATGGCTCCTGAGACAGCAAATAAAATACTTGTGCTTCAGTAGGGCAGTTTGACTTCCCCTGAAATTTGGAGATCATTCAAGAACTGCTTTTGTTTTTTAGATTTTTTTTTTAAACCAGTACTTTAATGTCCTCATCTCTTACAGTTTTTGCGTTGTTTGTTCAGTTTACTAATTTAAGCAGGTGTAATTTGCCTTGCCTAAGGAAAACAATTTTGCTATTTTTAAAAACATAAGGATGTTCTAATTAAATCTATGTTTTAATCTTTAAATATACAATTTCATGCTACAAATGCATTTTACTGTTCAGCTCTTTTAAATTAGCCATTAACTCTAGAATTGACTATGACCCTAAAGAAATCGTAACCTAATAATTATTTGTGTTTTTTAATAGGTTATTTCTGACAGACAGACGCCAAAAAAAGATGAAAGTCTCATATCCAAAGCAATGGAATACATGTTCGGCTGGTAGTAAAGTAAGAGCTAAGAACTCAACTACAAAGGAGAAGGCTGCTACTCTAAGAACCAGTTATCAGGTTACTGCTGGATGTCCTTCGGTTAGTTATATAACCACTCTTGGCAGTGTCATATAGCTGTCTCATACTTCCTTTAGAAGCCTTTTTCTTTAAGGATACAGCAAATTTGTAGCTTGCACTTTAAAAGATATTTGAGATACATTTTAAAGAAACAAAAAAATCCCTGTAAATAAGATTTTGTGCTTTCTATGATAGTGCATGCGTAAGCACAAAAAACTCAGCATTGATTACTGTAAATTACATAGCTGAGTTTGTAGTGAAGCTTTGTCGTCTTCGTGAGTTGGTGAGGTAAATTTCATGAAGGGTAACTGTACAGCTGCTTCTAACAAGACACAAAGATGATAATTAACACTTTGAATTATGGTCTTTTAATTTAGATGATATTTAATATTTTAATTATCCTTGTTTATATATGTCCTGTCCTGGATTGTCATCTTTCAGCTTGTAAGACCAAAACAGTCTTTTTAAAAACCTACTAAAGTTTCTTGATAATAAACTTGTCAATTATATGTATTGAGTAGTTTTTGAAAGTGTGATTTATTAATTACTGCAAAAAGTTTGAAGCCTTCACTGAAACAGATAAAATGTCATGTACCTCCTCCCTATAATCCAGCTTAAATAACTGTGTAACCATAACTATTTTGCTATACTTGTTTTTTCTCTCACCCTTTTGTTTAAAGCATATTTCAGATGTGATATTAACTTAAATACTTGAGGATATATCAGAAAAGAACATTTCCACATGTGAGTAGAATGTAAGTATCACACCTAACAGAGTTAATAATAATTTCTTAACTTCTACTATCCAGTGCATTTAAAAATTTCTCAGTTGTTTCCAGAATTTGCTTGAATTATATGGTTGGTTGGTTGGTTTGAGTCACTGTTGAGACTAGGTCTACACAGTATATTTGGTTTTGTCTTTGGAGTGTCTTAAAGTTTAAATTAGTTCCCCTGTTCAGTACACCACAACTTGTTGAAGGAACCATGTGAGTTGCCTGTGGAGTGTCCCACAGACTGAATTTGATCCAGTGCTTTCTTGTTTAACTTGTTTTATCACTTGTCCCATATCCTAGAAGTTAAATCTAGAGAAGATTAGTTAGATTTTGATCTCACGTTTTTGAGCAAGAATGCTTGATAGTAGTATGGTGTACTTTATATTAAACCAGGAGGTATTTAATTCTGGTTGTCCCACTTTTAATGATCCTCAGGTTGGTCATTGGGCACACAGGCAAAAGCTGGACACCATCCTTGGAAAGTCCCTTGTAAGCTTTTTACCTAATGTTTTTAAAAGCATGCATTAATGATACTTGCCTGAATCAGTTATTTCATTCAGGTTTGCATAGTGATGATTTTCCAAATCTATTATTCTTGTTACATTTATTGGCTGGAATTCTTTCATATAGAAGAACCTTGCTCCATCCACTAGGGATATTTGGTTATCATGGGAAAAAAAAACATTCATACTAAGATAGCAGGATAAATATATTTAATTCTTTATCAGTTTTCATAGTAATTTCTGGTGCCCTGGCAAACTCCATTGCTGTCTTGAGTTTAAAAAGACTTTTTCCCCTTTGATAACAGTATGCAGTTATGCTCCCTCTCCCCACCCTTAAAAAAAATGTGCTGTTTAAGACACTTGCAGTCATTACTTTATTCACATTATCCTCCTTGTCCAGTGAGAACGTCATCAAGCTGGCGCTTGTGGGAAAAGGACGTTTTAATTGACATAATATTTCACCATAGTACATGTATATAGGTAATCTGTATCTTTCTTTATCTTTAATACATCTTTATAAAGAATAAGTAAAACAACACATCGTATGGAAGGTTTTGATGTCCTTTTTAAATCACAGCAAACTACCATTGAAAACTTGTTTAGTTCTCTGAGATGAAGTGACACTATGAAATGTACTGGCATGGATGAAAATCCATTTATCATTACATTTATAGTGTTTTTCACCTGAAACTTTTATATTAAAGTCTTTCTTTTCCAGATTAAATAGGATTATATTTATCATCCTATTTGATTATATACAGAACTCAATTATTCAAGGTAAAAGTGGCTACTAAATCCCAGTGACCTGTTGCATTTGTATTTGAGTTATATACATTTTTGTTAAAGGGCTGTGCTTGTTTTTGTTTTAAGAGGGTGTTTCATTTCTGTAAACCTCTGTGGAGCATGAAGTTTGCTTTCCTGGTAAAAGTATTTGTTTATTGTGTTTCGGTTTTTTTTTTTTTTTTAACCCAATATTGTATCTTACCTGTGTTTGTACCCATCATACTTATTTAAAAAGAGCCAAGAAACACATAAACATATCAAACTAATAACACTTTGTACACCTCAAACTTACACAGTATTATATGTCAGTTATATCTGCTTAAAAGTACAATAAAGCCAACAATAACAACAATAAAAATCAGGAAAATCTGAGAAAGGAAACTGCCATATTTTTCATTGCTATACAGAAACAATAGAAGTGGGAAATCTGTGAAGCTGGAAAAGTTACCTGGAACCAAACTTCTTTTTAAAGTTCAGAAAAGCTAATTTCACACAAAATAAGTAGACATAAAACTGTAGTCAGGCAGAGTTAAAAAAAAATAGGATAAGAAACAAAATATCCTATAGACATTGAAAGCACACTCGAAAGGCATGCACATAAGAATAGATCAAAATTATGACCTTATGTAAAAATAAGTTCTAAGATGCTTTGAAAAATGATACAAAGTATGAAAGAATACTAAAAATCACAATTTGAAGAACTTGGGAAAATACTAGAAATAAATAGAAAAACAATTCAGAAATGAAGACTAGAATAAAACAAGTAGATGAACAGTAGATAAAGCCTTATGGAAAATAGAATATAAAAGAAAAGGTAATGGCTTTAGAAAGCAGAAAGATATAAAGAGGATTTGTGAAAAAATGACAAATTTTAGAGATAAAAAGACATACTGAACAAAACTGTATCAAGAATGCTTTGCTGAAAAAGAATATTTGGAGCTACGTATTGAAAGGGCATCTTGCCTACCTGAGAATATTGTCTCAGATGTACACTGAGTGTGGCTATCTAGACAAATATAGCAAGTGACTTAGAAAAGCAAGACTTAAATACAGCACTGTGCCAAGAGAAAATAATACATTTAAGATATTTTTGGGAAAAAAATGTGAGCAGAAGAGTATATATGTAACACAACTGATCTTTTTTTAAATTGAGGTTAACAGTGGTGTAAAGTTTCATGTGTACAGCATTGTAATTTGACTTCTGTATACATTACAGCATGCTCACCACCAGAAGTCTAGTTTGATGCAGTTGACTCCATTTACCCATTCCCCCTCCCCCACCCCCCTTTACCTCTGGTAACCTCTCTGCATCTACGTGTGTTTGACAAAACTGACTTCCGAGTATGAAAATCACTGCTCACATAATGTCAACATGCAAGAATTCAGAAAATATGTTTCCTTTGACGGCTTCTTGGAAAGGTGGACTACAGAATGTGCTCAGACAAGCTAAGTAACTAGAAACGTACTGACATGAAGTTTGTGGTGAGCATTAATTTTGATATCACATCACTAAACCAAAGTGCTGACCAGGTTAATTCTTGAAGCTCAGCCCATTGGGTGGATTTTCCCATCACTGTCATTCAAGTCCACTCTGAATCTCAGCAGTCAGATTTTTGGTTTACAGCAACGTGTCAAGCCAACCTATCAGTGAATCAAGCCTGGATTTTTTCTTCTCTCAGCTGATGGTGGTGAACTCCAATGAAGTCATAGATTATGAATTGGGGGAGAAGTGTTAGTGTCTTGGAGGTAAATGACATGGGCTTCTGGGCCACCTTTCCTGTGGACCTCTTTGTGCCCCAACGTGAATGTACCTTGGGTTTCATAGCTGGCCCAGTCTTAGAGCTTGGTGGATCTGACAGTACTGAGCTTATGATGGGCAGCTCTGATCACAGTTCCTATGATATGATGTACTTGATAATTAGGTGGTAAGTACCTTGTCCCAGTGCCCTCTCTCACTCTGGGGTCCACTAAAACCTTACAAGTCACCTGAGAAATTAGTTTAAGCACTTTCCCATTGATACTGTGTTGTCTCCAAAATCTACAAACCTACCAAAAATGATACCAAATGCTATATCTCTTTAGTGGTAGGAGGAGCAAAGTGCAATGTTTATCCTTTGAATAGATGTCTCAGCATGCCAGACCACTGGACTCACAACCTCACCCATGTGGTAAACCTGAATTTTTGTGGTTTACCTCCTGTGATCTGGCATACAGGTGTCTTACCAGGATGTCCATAGTATTTGCCACTTATTTCTTGCAGGTTCAGTGAACATGATGCCATCAGTGTAGTGAGTGGATCAGCACAATGTTTAAATGATCAAGAATTTTCTGGCTGTATATCGTGACTTGCCCACCGTGAAACAGACATGGGCCAAGGTTCCATTTGTCACCTGGCTTCCTTCTGGTTCCACTCCAGCAGGAACCATGAGAAATTTTGGTTCATCAGTGTCAACTCAGACCCTGTGTCTAACAGCCCTTGGAAATACCACTGTATTCCTCTTCTTTAGTGCACTCTGAAAACTGAGGAAGACATGCTGTGGCATTGAAAATTACTTCCTAAATTGGACGTGGAAGAAACTAAATATTTTTTGTCTTTGAGTTTTCCTTCTTTTCACTCTCTTTTTCCTTTGTCTTTATTTCTTGTCTTTATTTAGTTTTGTGTACCTTCTGGTTTAGTCCTCATTTTGAAGTTATTTTTTCTTCAGTTTTTGATTCTTTTCTGAATTATCTACCTCATTTTGTTTTTCAGATTTTCATTTATATTGTTCTTTGAGGCTTGTATCACTTTCTTGATGTCTTTTAGCTCAGTTTGAAACAAGGTTGCACATTTGACCTTTTTAGTTTCCCTTTCTTTCTGGCATGCTTTCATTGTCTATAGGGATGTCATTCTTCTCTTTTTTCTCCTAATAATTTTGTATGGGATTTGACTTCAGTACTTTGCTCTTGCTCATTTTTTATATGAAATTAGCTTTCCTGAATTTTTAGAAAAAATAATGTTCTAGGAAGCCTTTCTAACTTCACAGTGGTTCCTTTTATTTTCTTAGCGTGTTTGAAATATGGCAGCTAGCGTTATGTAGTTTCCTACTCCCTCAATTTGAAAGGAGTGTTCTCTTTCTTTTATCTTCACTATCATCCTCAATTTTGATTTCACCTTTCTTCCTCTTCCAGCTTTGCAGTGTTCCTTCTGTACTCTCTGTTGGCAAAATCCAGTATCAAATTTGCTGAAAAGGAGAAATGTAGTCTGCAGGACTTAGTTCCAGTATCACAAACTAGGGTAAGGAAGGGTGAATTTGATGCTGAGAAGAAATAATGTGCACAGCAAAGTTCTGCTATGAAGTCTTGTTTCCATGTTCACTGAAGTCCATTCGCTTGTATACTTAGGTCTATTGTACCTGCCTCCCTTTCCCACGTTTACTTTCTTGTAGAAATTTGCTAAAATTCTTAGGTAATGATTGCTCTTTTTGTCTTTGATATTAAGTTTATTATGGTATTTCCTGTAGTTATTTATGTTGGCTATCGAGACGGAGATTACGAAAGTGTTTTTTGGGCTGTTATCTTAAACCAGTCTCTTTCAGTTTTCAAAAAAAAAAAAAATACCCATCTTCACTTCCATCCCTCTTCACAAGCTCTTAGCACTCAGATGTGAATTCACGAGGGATGACGTATCAGCACCAATTTAAATGGCAACATCATATGTACTCAAAATTGTTTTTGATAATAGGCCAAATGTATCTGCTTGACTTAATCTTCCCTTAGTATAAGTTATTTCTCAGGAGGCTGTCATTAAAATTTGAATATTATGTACATTGAAATAAATAGCATTTGAAGCCACAATGGAGTTTTGAGGAGAGGGTATATAGTGAAGATTTGGTATAAGGGCCCTCTATCCACTCCCTTTGGTCCCGCATGAGAGGACAGTGTGTGTGTGTGGGCTGAGTTGTTGGATGTTTTTGCAGGTGGAGAACAATGGTTTTGTTACCAACTATATGCCAGTTCTGGAACTGGCATGGCATCAGTCCCCCTGTAACTAGCCTGTTAGAGGACCAGCAGCTTCCACCATGGTCTCTTGAAGTCCTGATCTGTCAGGTAAGAAGATGCATTACCCTGTGGGAGAGAGATGGAAAGGGCATGAGAAGGGCCTGGAGAAGGACTCAGCTAAACTAAGCCTTCTAGTTGACCAAGGCAGCAATTATGTGAGTGAGGCTGTCACAGACCCTTCAGCACAGCCCAGCTGCCAGCTCAATATCACCAGAGCCCGTTCCTATCATGTGGAACAGAATTACCCAGCCAAGACTTGCTTGAATTCCTGATTCACAAGATCGTGAGATATAAAAAAATATAGTGGTGGTTTCATGCTACTAAGTTTTAGGGAGGTAGGTTATGCAGCATCTGGAGCAGAAGATAAGAACACAGAACATATAAATGTCTTGCCTAAAATCACATAGATGTTTGCTGATAACAGTTGGGCAGAAACAAGATTCTTGAGAATGCACCATTGTGGAATTATAGTGCATTTTCTTTAATATTTAGGCTATTTGATTTTTAAATCATTAAGTTTAAGATTCGGTGAGGTTGAGAAGTGTTTTAAATGAATCACCTGGGTTCCAGTTGCAGCACTGGAAATATCTACTGTGTGAAAGAATATTTGAAGAGAAAATATTAAGAACAACATAAAACAAATGAGTTATTTTTGGCCCTATAAAGTTTTTAAAAATTTACTGTATACAAAGGATCATCTCAACACATCACTGTGCATGTTTGTTAATTGTGAGTATTTAAACATCATTAAAGTTTGCTTAAGTCTTCATATAATTTGTTTGGGCTAGTACTTAGTATCTAGGTTCAGGCATAGGGAAGCTCTTGGGACAAAAGGCATCTCTGACCAGAGGACAACTATGCATGCTTTAGCTCAAAGTTTCTGCAGTCTGTGAGAAAGCTCAGGGCAGTGTGTGCTGGAGTAGTGACACTGACACTGGGGAGGCCCTGAGAACTTTTTTTCTGAGATGGATCAGTGAAACTGGTGACTTTGGAGCCTTTGGGTCATATCTTAAATTACCAGGTTATTTCTTGATTAATCAGTAGAGATATTTCACAAATTTAAACCATCGGTCTCTTCCTGGCTGTTTCTTCTAAGTAGCAGTTAAGTCTTGCAGAAGTAGTATTTAAGGCATAATTTGAAGTGGAATTTAAGTAGTTGAAAACATCGTTCATGCTCCTAATATTTCAGAAACATTTAACTCAAGCTACAGATGTGCCTCCATCTTGTGGTAACTGTTGGAAATGTCCAAAATGAGAAAGTTTTACAATAAAGTTTAAAAACGGAAGCTGGAGAATCCGAGATAAAAAGCCATTGCTGTATTTAAGCTTTTGGAAATAATGACAACTTTATTACATCTTTTTTCTTTTTGCCTTTTTTTGAGGCTTGATATTAGTCTTACTCTACCTCTTTATCACAGAAGATCAAAAAAATTTTTTTAGAGGGAATGGACAGGTATAAATAACTCATTGTTTTCAAAGTTTTCTTTTGAGCCAGAATAAAAGGAATATTGACTTTGATGAATTAAAATATGGAAACATTGAATAATGTCATTGATTTAAAAAGGAGAAACTAGTAAGAATCAAGGAACTAATTCAGTATTTCAGGCAGCGCTGTGACAGTTTACATGACCTTCAAAAAGAACATAGAACATATACCTGTAATCCCATCTATCAGTCAATATTTGGAAAACTTTGTTTAACAACCAATTCAAGTAATATTTATTGAGCTCCTGATGTGTACTAGAGCCTTGGGATAGATCAGAGGAATAAAGACACTCTTGTGGATCTAATATTCCAACAGAAAGAGACAGCAGGAAATAATCATAGTAAATAAGTTAAAGAGTAAGTTAAAGGGTAATAGGTGCTATGGGATAAACAATTACTCGAGTATTAAACAGGGCACCCATGGTAGGCCCCATTAAGAAGGTGAGATTAGAGCAAAATTTTTACAGGGATGAGGTTTTTAGAATGGAATCTGTGGAAGAACCTCTGGCAGAGGGAACAGCAAGGACAAAGGCAGGAGTTGGCTCAGTGTGTTCCAGGAACAGCATGGAGGAAGCTAGGGTTGTGTGAGCAAGAGAAAGGAAAGGAGATCAGAGGTAGTGGTGGCTTAGATCACATAAGATCTAGACCTTTATAAGGACTTCCCCTTTTACTTTCTGTGGTCCCCAAAGATGTCGTTGTCCTACCCCAGAGCTTGTGAATATGTTATATGGCAAGGGGAACTATGCAGATATGATTAAGAGTATAGACTTGACAACAGATAAACAAGAAAAGATGCTCAGCATCACTAATCATCAGGGAAATGCAAATAAAACTACAGTGAGGTATCTCCTCACACCTGTTAGAAGGGCTATTATCAAAGAGACAAAAACAAAGCAAAACAGGTTTTGGCAAGAATGTGGAGAAAAGGCAACCCTTGTGCACTGTTGGCAGGAATGTTAAGTTGGTGCAGCCACTATGGAAAACAGTATAGAGCTTCCTCCCAAAATTAAAAATAGAACTACCATGTGATCCAGCAATTCCACTTATGGATATTTATCTGAAGAAAACAAAAACACTAACTTGAAAAGATATGCACCACTATATGCATTGCAACATTATGTACAACAGCTAGGATGTGGAAACAACCTTAGTGTCCATAGATGAATGGGTAAAGAAATTGTAAGGGATACACACACACACGCATATATATACATACGTATATATATGTATAATGGAATATTATTCAGCCATAAATAGAATGAAATCTTGTCATTTGTGACATAATGGATGGAATCGAGGGCATTGTGCTGAGAGAAGTAAGTCAGATGGGGAAGACACATAATGTATGATAACATTTATATGTGGAATGTAAAAATAAAAAACTATCGAGAAACAAAAACCAAAAACCATCAAGAAACCCAAACCATCAAGAAACCAAAACTAAGCTCATAGATTCAGAGAAGAAGATTGGTGGTTGCTGGAGGTGGGGTGTGGGAAGGCAAAAATGGATGAAGGGGGTCAAAAGCTATAAATTCCCAGTTATAAAATAAGTCATAGGCATGTAATGTACAGCATGAGGACTACAATTAGTAATACTGTATTGCATATTTGAAAGTTGCTGAGAGTAGACCTTAAAAAGTTATTGCAAGAAACAATTTTGCTTATGTGTGGTGATGGATGTTGACTAGACTTGTGATCCTGTCACAGTACAGACAAATAGTGAATCATTGTGTTGTACACCTGAAACTAATACAATGTTCTCTGCCAATTATACCTCAGTTTAAAAAACATACCAACCAACCAAGCAATGAAAGGGTATGGACCTTGAGATGGGCAGAGTATCACTGATTATTCAGGTGGTCCTCTGGAATCTGAGAAGAGTTCTTAGCTGTCAGCCAGCAAGGAAACAACTACCAAATTCTGGCAGCCACCTGAATGTGCAAGGAAATAATTCTCTCCTAGAACCTCCAGAAAGGAACACATGCTTGCTGACTTCTTGATTCGGCCTTGTAAGACTAAGCAGAGACTCACCTGAGCTCGCTGGACTTCTGACCTGTGGTGACTACAAGATAAGTGTTTTAGGCCACTAAGTTTATGATAATTTGATTTGGCAGTATTAGAAAACTAATGTACTCTGAGTGAAACTGGGAGGAATTAGATACTTTTTAGAGGAGTATCATGATAGGACTTGTGTCCTTTTTACTAATTATGTAAATTTCTGTGCTCTCTTGACAAAAGTGGTTTTTACAATTAATCTCTCACTAAGGATAATCACCTTTTGACTTTGGTAGTTGAAAGCTGAGTAATTTATATCCTTGATATCAGACACTATTTGGACAGTTTGAAAAGCCTTTTACATTTTCTGAATTTCAGCATTAATATATGTTTCTTTACCAGGAAATCCAGATTAATATGGTCTGGAACAATTAAATGAATTTAAAGTTATTTCACTCATTTAGGGGAAAATGATGCCTATTATCTGTAGCAAAGACCATGCTGAATTATCTCTGAAAATAATCTTAATCCTCTACTTTCCCTTTTCCCCCGCCTTTTGCATTTTTTTTCTTCCCACAAAATAAGTCCTTGATAAAACCAAAGTTACTAAAGATTAAGCGAGGAATTAAAAGATACCAAGATTGTCTTTAAGCTCCTGTCTCAATGTTTCTTAAAATTTGAATATATTTTCCACAGCATTGCGTTTTGTCTGTCTTAGGCAGAAGCAAGCATATGAGTTTGTGAGTCAATTCTCAGTAACTATTTGTCTTCTAAATTTGTACAGAATATTAGGTCAATAATACCTAATCCTATTTGAGGCATCACATTTCAGCTTGGGACCACAGAGCTTCTCCTATCAGCTATGGGTAAGAAGTTGTATTTCTAAGAGATTATGGCAAAGGGAAACCTCCAGGCCAGCACGCAGAAAGGCCCAAAATGGGACTTAGCAGAAAGAATATTCTTAAAAAGAGATTTTCTCAAAAGTATCTATATTCAGTATAGTATATACATTGATGGAAGCTAATCCTCTATTGTGCTTCTGTGTTTCAAAATAAATTGACCGACTCTGTGCACTAGAAGGACACTAGCTTTAAGAAATTATTTGTAAGTAATAGAACTATGTATAATACATAAGCATTCTTAGGGACAAACTCCCATCTCCCTGGAGAGAAAAGAATTTAATCCTCTTTGTGATAAAACGCTGGGCACAATGGATGTATTGCTTCTGCAGCTTTCTGAACTAAAAACGATGAAGTTACTTTACCTAACATTTGCTTATGCATTGTAAATTGCACCAAACATTAAGGCAGTTGGTTCTCTAAGTATCAATAAAGCCTGGTCACCCTGAATCTTTAGCATAATATAACTTTTCATAGCAGCAAGTTCCTATTCCTGCTGAAACCCTAGCCCCAATGTAACATTGTTAGATTTAAGTTAAAATTAGAAACATTAGTGTCAATATTATGATTAATTTAGGAAAGAGAAGCTAGTACTATGCAATACTGAAAACCAAGGAGACTGAGGGCTTGTAAAATTTAATGTAAACTTATTTACAGTGAGTTAAGAGGCTTCACTCTGGGAATTTTGGGGGACCCAAATTCCTCATTGTGGTGATTCAAGTCAGACCTAGAACATTTCACATCTTTAAATTAAGACTTTGGTAGGCTGCCCTTCTAATTTAGTTCTAGGGACACCATGGTCAGTTACCTACGCCAAAGATACATATTTATGTCAAATTATTCTGATTAATGCTTTGATTTTACTACCTTTTATGGCAGCCACATCAACCTGTCTTTGGCAACTGAGTGTTGCAACTTGGTCCTGCCAGTCTGCCACTATCCCTGTTGGATTTAAGGAGCCCAGTTTGATGACAACAGTTCCCTCTGTCTTTCCTGGCCTGCAAAGAACAACCACCACAGAGCTTTGAGGATGATGAGATTCCCCTCATGAATGTATGTTGCATAGCCTTGGTGAAAAGAGTGTCCTCTGGACCTTTCCAGGGGATATATTCTTAGATGGTAGATGATCAAGTCTTATATGATAAATTCACTCTAGCATTCCAATCTACCTAAGCCTTTGCATATCTCCTCTTCAGATTCTCCAACGTATTATCTGGGGACTCCTGGGGGTTTCTGAGAGGCTTGCTGATTGTCCATAAACTCAAAACTCTTTTCATAATAATAAGACATTATTTGCCTTTTCCATTCTTACATGAGTACGCAGTGGAGGTTTTCAGAGGCTACATGATATGTGATGATAATATCTCTGGTGGCTAATGGAATATGTGGTTGTGCATTCTTGTGTTCTAAATTTGGGGGCTGGAGAGTTCTCAAGAATTTCTAAGAGTGTAAAGGGATCCTGAGACTAAAAAGTGTGAGAACCAGTGCACTATGATATCTCAAGGAAGTTCTCATTTCACCTTTATTTAGTGTGAGCTACCTTTGATTCCATAGATTTTTCTCAATTATATTTTTAATTTTACTGATTTCTGCTGTAATATTTAGTTTTTCATCCCTTCTGTTTGCTTTAGTTTTTTTTTCCCCCTCCCCTGGCTTCTTAAGGTAGAGCTTAAGTTACTGGTTTTATATCTTTCTTTTTTTTAATATAGGCACTTAATGCTATACATTTTTCCTTAAGTACTGCTTTAGCTGTATTCTACAAATTTTGAAATGTTTAATTTTAATTTTCACTTAGTTCAAAATAGTTAAAAATTTCCCTTGAGACTTCCTCTTTGACCTCTTTAATTTAATGTTCTCATATCTTCCACAGTCCACAACTGTTGATTGAGTGGTGATGGAGAAAAAGTCACTGGGGTCTAGTAGAGGGACATGTTGTAGACCATTAGCCATGATATGTAGCAAAGCTGTAAGCAGCCAACTAAATTGTCTGAAATATAAAAGTGGAAGCAAAATCTTTATTTGTTGATTGAAGTAAGGAGCATCTGTAATTTTCAAAGGCTACCTAAAGTCAATGCCAAAGTGAAGATCAATGCTAGTTGTAGCCCTGAAGATTCAGCACAGTCCTATGGCTCCCTTTCTATAACAAATGTTTTATTTTGCCTCCCTTACTCTCTTAACATAGAATTCATAGATAATTTAACCTACCTACACTCACAAATTTAGGAGAATAAATATAATGTCCTAATTGTAATATAAAAAGGAATAGAAACAAAATAATATATAATGAACATGTATTTCAGCATGTAAATCCATGGGCACTATCACACTAGAAGACATAATGATGTCACCAGGGCCTTGTACGTAATCATAGGAACACCTTGAAAGGAATAGCTAATAGTGTAGGTTGTATTGTACTGATACACTGAGGAAGCATGATTGATGATGGTATAATTTTCTAAAATGATAACAATTCTTCGTTCAGTTTTGAATAAAAACCCACATTGTTTGCTTGATTATGTAGTACAAGATATATGTTCATTGCATTAAAGAATGCAAAAAAAATACTTTGTTTTTACATGTAAAATGGAATTAGATTCTAGGCCCATGTAATTAGTTATAAACAGGTTCTTACCTATACAAACCATGTGGGTTGTCATTTCATACTTAATTTTTGTAGTCTTGGTCCTTATGTTGTGGGATATCTGGCATGTCTGATCCCTACCCATTAAATGCAACTAGTGTCCCTCCCAATCATTTTGACAACTCAAAACATCCCCACTAATCATCCACTAACTACTAACTGACTTAGTAACTGCCCACTAACTACTGAAGGAGTGATCCTGTCTCAAAACCATTGCTCTAGACGTTTTTCTTGTTGTTTAACTGTTACAATGTTGGTAGGATGAGTATACATACATCAATTACCTGTGTGTATGAAGCTCACAAATAGTAGCCTCCTCTTAACAGTTTTAACGGGCTAATTTTCTCTTTCTGACTTTATCATAGGCTAGGAACTGACTATCTTTAGGTCTCTAGATATTGCACCCTCCTATGCAGCCAATTTCTGAAAAGTTCTGATAAAACCCCATCTCCTAGCAGTGTTTGTGAAAAGGGTTTATAGACTAATTAACTAATTAGTTAATAACTAATTATGAAATAAAACCTCAGTGTGGTAGACAGATTAATGACGCTGTAAAATGTCAAGAACCTATGAATATGCTACCTTACTTGGCAAAAGGGACTTTGCAGGTGTGCTAGAATTAGGGATTTGATTATTCTGGATTGTTTTGTTGGTCTCAATGTGATCACAAAGGTACTAATAAATGAAAGAGGAGGCAGGAATGTGAAGGGTCTGAGTCAGAGAGATTTGGAGATGCTCCACTGCTGGCTTGGATGATGGAAGAAGGGACCATGAACCAAGTAACACACGGTGGCCTCTAACAGCTGGAATAGGCAAGGAAGCCAGTTCTCCCCTGGAAATTCCAGAATAAGCACAGTCCTGCTCTCACCTTGATTTTAGCCCAGTAAGATCCATTTTGGACTTCTGACCTCTGGAATTGTAAGATAGTAATTTAGTGTTGTCATATACTCACTGATTCCATCTTAACCTCAGAGTCAAACAGCTACATCTATACCCACAGCTGCTTTAGTTGCTGAGTATAGTTTACCTTAATTGGACTTTCCCTGTTTGCTAGGATTCAGCACCAATTCCAAACTGAACAGGCAAGCCAAATATAATGGTAGTTGTGCTTGTCTTTTCCAAAGCAGATGCATCTAGGAACCAGGTCTCATTTCTTACAGTAGCCGAAACATTCAAGCATAGTTTGAACCAAGTGACATAGGCTTCTTTATAGGCAAACTTTTAAACAACATTCAAATTAGCTTCATTAGGTCAGGGACTATTTTATTTATTCTGTATCCTCAGTCTCTTGCCCAGTGCATAGTGTAGAACAGGTTTTGAATGAATGAATGAACGAATGAACAAATGAATGGCAAAGTGCTATTTCTAACTTCAGATAGCTAATCAGAGAATTACTTGCCTTCTAGTATTTCAGCACATCAAAATTATTTCTCTGAAATTATTTAATGCTCTTCTCTAGGTTTTAGAGGGAATAAATATAAAATTAATTAATTTGAACAATATGTTTTATTTCTAGTTTTAGATTTACTGGTAGGTCTCCTTACCTGATCTTCCTTTTCCTTTGACCCTCTGCTTTTCTCCGTTTTCCCTTTTTTCCTTGAAGAAATGACCCACTCTAGGGCTACAAACATTTTCTCTTTGTGGTTGATTTTAAGACACAAGTATTAACAGAAAAATTCCACTAATAGGATATAACATTAAAAACTGAAATGAAATATTATAGTTGAGGGATGTTATAGACCAAGTATCATGAAGTTTTTCCTGCTATACCAATTAGAACTTGTTTTTTCATTATAAAATTTTCATTTTAGTTCTGCCTACCTCCAGTGTATTTGTAGTTTAGCTCAAAAAGGTCCATGTTCCCACATCACAAAAACACATTTAGTGTAAATGAATTGACTCCCTCCTTCGTATAACAACTCTGGATGATTAATGAATTAGTCTATTAAACCTTGAACTGAAGAGGAACAATAAATGGAGTAAATATTTTTGATCCATTAGGTACAATGTTAACTCTCAAGCAAGCATCTTTGGTGAAGCTATATTTTCATATCATGTTTTCAGTGTATCTGACTAGAAGAAAAGTTCTCAGTAAGGTCGATGTACATAAGTATTAATAAGCATTGAAGTCCTAACAGCACTGGCTGTCAAACCTGTGTGTATTAATGTGAATTAATGAGCTTTTCTTCTCCTACGAGGAAAATAGGTTGTCGTAGGTTAAACAATGATGAGCAAAACAGAGGCGATGTCAGTCTGACAGAAAGCCTTCAGCTTAGAGGGGTGACCTTTAAAAGGGAATGCATAAATAATCTTAGCATAATCACTTGGTGCCATATTTTGGGTTTACAATTTAGATAGAAGTAAAGCATATTTATTGATTTGATTTTTTAAAATTGTGCCCTTTGAGAAATCACCTCAGTACAGAATTAAAGCAAAAAGACAGTGATGACAACAAAATCTGAACAATTAAAGCAATCGTAGAATGAAATACTGGTTTGAAAAAGTCACTGTTTTAATGACATACTTTTGTGGAAAGTCATACATTTTCAACTCAGCTCCAAATTACATAGAACAGGTAGAAAGTAGTTGGTGTGGAGGATAATACCATGGAGCTCTTAAACCAATATATTTTCATCTTTAGTAATTCCTAGTTCCAAGTTGATCCAAGCCTTTCGTTATTTAGAATCATGTAAAGAGGCCTCAGATCACATATTTTCTCCTATAATAAAGCAAAGATAACCCTTCAACCATTCAGACTGAGCGTTAGGTTTAGTACCTAAAAGAAAAGTAAGATGTTGTGCTCTGGACCAGAGGAAAGTGGAAGACTGGGTTTTCTGGTCCGAAACATGTGGGAGAGGTCTATGTCTCACTTCTCTTCTCCAGGCTGATACATCTGCAAGAAAGCAAAAATAAAGTTTTTGTTCATTCTCCTTCTGGATTGTTGGCATGAGGCTGCCACTCAGGGTGGCTCTGTGTCAACGTCGGAGGCAGTAGTGTAGCCATGGTTGATGAAGGTGGGTGGAAAGACAAGTGTGAGGCAGCATTCCAGGTCTCCCCATCCAGCTCTATCTGGAAGGGAGATTGCTGGGAACTTGCTCTCAGTGGTTTGCTGCACTGGTGGGTGAGGCCAGACACTCAGTGGGAGTCACCCGCAGACTCCCTGTGAACGTCTGCCCATTGGCCAGGTCTCATTGGGGGTTGAATCCTGGAGTGTGGGGTGAGATGGAGGGTGTAGTCTCACTAGACCAGGACTGGGTAAAGTAAAGGTAACGGAATTTGTATTCTTCAGTCATAACAGTTTGGCACACCCAGGATCTCACCCGCCATCTCTCAGTGGAGACCAGCACAAGGATGGCAGGCTCCATGGAAGGGAGAATCCCTTGGGTTCTGTAATCTTTCCCATATACTCAGTCAGATGTCATCTTGGGAAGAAGAGGGTGAGAACAGCTCTGATGGGGAGCTAAACTGTGCCGTGATTGACCATTTTACATTATGGAGACTATGTAAACTGAAACTGTTAATTGACAGTTTTTAGATGTGTCTCTGTCCTCTCACTTCTCCCCAGATGGGATGGAATATTGAGATGAGTATTAAATGTGTTATAGAAAATAGAGATGTTAGACTTTTCTTTGCTCATTTCAGGAGTGGTGTAAATTTTAGAATTTGCTAATGAATTTGCTGTTCTCTCTATTGTTCATCCCCCTCACTCTCAGCTGATTTTCTGGCTTCCTTTTTCACTAAGAAAATGGACGAAATCGGAAGAGAACATCCACAAGTTTCCATTACTACAAATACCTACAAACTTCTGTGACCATCTCTCCTATATTCACTTCTGTAACTTTGGAGAAATTGTCTGGTGTCTCATCCCTGGGCAACGCCTCTACCAGGGCGCTAGTTCGTGTCCCTTCTTGCCGATTGCAACAATTCTCACTTCCTTTTTGAGTCTTCAGTTCTTTCCTTGCTATGATTTATTCCATCATAAAGCAAATGTGCTATTTCCATCCTGTCTTAGTCAGTTTGGGCTGCTCTAGCAAACTATCATAGATTAGGTGGCTTAAAAAACATTCATTTCTCACATTTGTGGAGGCTGGGAAGTTCGAGATCAAGGCACTGGCAGATCTGTTGTCTGGTGAGAGCCCGTGTTCTGGTTTGTAGATGGCCACCTTCTTGCTGTGTCTTCACATGGTTAAGAGCAGAGAGAAAGAGAGAGAGGGAGCACGTGCAAGATCTCAGTGTTTCTTCTTATAAGGACCTAATCCTATCATGAGCGCTCTACCCCCATGTCCTAATTACCGCCCCAAACCCCCAGCTCCTAATAGCAACACATTGAGGGTGAGGATTTCAATATTTGCATTTGGTAGGCTGGGCAGTTGGGGGGGCCCACAAATATTTATCCATAACATGCCCGTTGAAAACAACAACAATAACACTATTATATCCTCTTCATGTAATTTCATCCCCTTCAGTTTCATATCTCTTCTTTCTTTATAGCAAATCTCAAATATTTCCAGTTTCTCTCTTCCAGTTCTTTTTAATCCTGCTGCAATGTGTTTTCACCCAACACATTCCACTGAAACTGCTCTTACGAAGGTAACTGATGACATCCATGTTGCTCAATGCAATGGTTAACCCTCCATCTTCATCTGATTTGACATTCAGCGCATTTGGCACAGTTGATCACTCTCTTTCTCTTTCTTTTACCTTAATAACTGCCCCTCCCATTCTCTTTTGTTGGTGCTTCCTCATCTTTACAGCTTCTCAGTGATGGAGGTTGTAAGAATTCAGTTCTTGAAAATGTCCTCTTTTCTATCTACACTTTGTGATCATACCCAGTCTCATGATTTTTAATATCATTCTTCTCAAATTTTTTTATTAGTATGAAACTCTTCTGAACTTCTCCTACAGTAAATTCCCTATTCATCAACTCCACTGAGATATCTAATATGCATCTCAAATTTAACATGCCCAAATGAAACTCCTTCTCAGTTAATGATAGCCCCAACCTACAGTTGTTCAGGTCAGAGAGCCTTGGAGTCATCCTTGACTCCTCTATTTCTCTTACAATTCTTATCAAACCCATCAACTCCTAGAATCCAGCTTTCTCACTGTCTTTACCCTTCACCACCATCATCACCACCACCACCCTCACCACCATCATTTTTCACTATTTTCACCTTTGTCTCCCCTAAAGTCTGTTCTCTCTCTCTTTTTTATTGGAGGGGATTAGGTTTATATATTTATTCTTAGAGAAGATACTGGGGATTGAACCCTGGATCTCATGCATGCTAAGCACTTGAGCTATACTCTCCTCCCACTTCGACTATTCTTAATATAACTAGAATGATGCTTTTGAGTGTAAGTTCATGTTACTTTTCTGCTCAAAACCCTCCAGTGGCTCCCTGTGGCCCTCAGAGTAAGAGCTAAATTTCTTTAATTAATTAATTAATTAATTAATTAATTAATTAATTAATTAACTTATTTATTTTTTAAGAGCTAAATTTCTTACCCTGGTCCATAAGCTCCTCCATAGTCTTCCAGCCTCCTTGCTCCCACCTATTTACCTCATCTTCTACTACTTTCCCCCTTGTTTACTCTGTTCAGCCTCACTGGTCTCCTGTTTTTCAAACACACCAGGCACATTCTGATCTCAGGGTTTTTGCATTTGCTGTTCTTTCTGTCTGGAAAGCTCTTACCTTAATATCTGCATGACTCAAGCTCTCACCCTATTTGTTTTTATTTCTCAAATATCACATTCTCAGTGGGGCCTTCTCTGACTACCCTACTTAAAATTGCAATCTCCACCCCCTAATCTGGCATTCCCTGTCCATTGTCTGGCTTTGTTTTTCTCCATACCTTTTACCACTTTCTCATATCCAATGCAATGCATTTATTTTATTTTTAATAGAGTTCTACTGTATTGTTAGTAGTTGTAGAACTATATTCAAGAATTAGAGTCTAACTGTAATTTGTTAAAAACAGAGAATTCAGTTCACAGCTGGACAAGGGCAAGGCTAAGTAGGCTTAAAAGGAACTGTTAACCCAGGACAGTGTGAAGAAACATAGAATCTGTTTCTTGGGCAGTTTGCAGAGGGAAATTTCCGGGGGATTTAAGGAATACCATTGGTTTACATCGATGTAAAACGAGAGGTGAGAGACCTCATGCAGAAACCTGTGCTGTCTTCATTCTACCTAGGTTAATTACATTCGTATTAACTGCAAATTTAAGTTTATTGTCCTGTTCTAGGAGTAAGAGAAGAGTCCTTCAGAAGTCCTGTGCTCCACTTTGTTAGTGATATCATACTCTATCTAGACTAGGGCATAGGAGACAGTGAGGACTGCAGCTAAGACTTACCAAATCACAGTGGTTCTCCAAAATTAGTATGGGTAAGAATCACCATGAATAGGCTGTGGGGTGGAGAGGCTTGTCAAAAATGCACATTTCCTGGCTCTGGGTTTGGGTTCTGGGTTGGTAGTCTGCGATTTTAACCTCTGCTATGGTGATTCTGATGCAGGTGGTCCACCTACCTTCCTTTGTGAAACTGTCCCATTTATTATTATTAAAGAGCTGAAATATGTACTCAGAAGAAACCTGAAAGAAATTTCTAAAAAATTTTATGTTCTGGTAGAACGTTAAAGGAGTCAGGGATCCAGATGGCATTATTTCTTTTTTCTGTTGATGATTTTCTTTTTTTAATAAGAGAAGATGAGGAAATTGAATGGCTGGAGGCTTGGGTAATGCCAGAAATCTGGACTTCAGTTCCTGTATTACTGTTGATAAAATCAGAACAATGGAGTCCTAGTGAGGGACTTCGTTTATTTTACAACACCAGAAGAATACATTTGATTGAAAACTTGCACCTGATCAAAGTTAGTATTTGAGATGGAGAGAGAAATTTCCCGAAAAGACTGTAAAACTAGGCATTACGTAGTTTAAGAGAAAAGAATGCTGCATAATGGGGTGTATTTGTGAAATAACAAGGCATTAGGCCTTTCTTTTGTTTGAATTATTTACAATCAGCATGTAACACTTAGAAGGTGGGCACAGGCTGTATTTCTGGTCAAGTGGAATATTGACAGGGACATGAAAGTCATGTATGTTTTGGTTTGCTGCCATGGCAACCCAGACAGAAGCGGCTCAATCTTGGGCCTAGAATTTTATTTCAATGTGCCATCTCTCAATTCCTTCAGCTTGAAATATCCAATATGCCAGGGTGCCCTATTTTGGGGTAGCATGTCCTGAGCCCTGTCAGAGACATTTCAACTCTGGAGGCTTTCTATCCCATTTAACCAGCTAGGAGAGCACATTTCTTCTCCCAACTAACTAGCTGACTGAATGAACAAGTCACTCAATCTCTCTGGACCTTGTTTGCTCATCCATGAGATCGCAGAAGTGGATTACATAATCTATACAAGACTTGTATCTTAAAACAAATTGATGAAATTGAAATATGCATCTTTTTAAAAATTAACTTCCAGCTCGGAGACAGAGTGTGTTTCTGTTTTCTTAGTGATCAACTTTTAAAAAAATAATGTTCATTGAAATGAGACTATTGGATATTAAAATTCCAATTGTAATTTTAAAGAGAATCTAGCTTACTGAGATTTTTTTTTTTTTTGGCTTCAGGTTAGCTTGTTGATTTTGAATTTTCTATTATGCTTTTGAACACTACTCAATTCTACATATACCCTTTATATTTCAATAAAATTAAACTAAATGTATGTCACTTCTCATGTTGGGATGAACAAGCAAATGAACAGTATATAGCCACATATTTCAGTAGATTAAACTGAGCTGAAATTATTCCTCATGCTGGCACTATAATAGGCTATTGATCTCAGGTTGCATTTTTCTGTTTCTTTATAATTGAATTTTGTTCCCAAATGAAAGAGCGTGTTCATTTTCAGGTTGCATTTAGTGAAATAAAAACTGCATCTGGGATCAGTTTTATCATATGTTCAATGAAGGACTAAGTCTTTCATTGAATTAAGTAGGGAACATTGTGACTATTAAAAAAAAGTATACCACCTTCTTGGAAGAATTTTTTCCAAAAGAGCTAAAATTTAGATCTCAGCTGTTTAAAAAACTCTGCATAATTATATCCGTAAATCAGAATATATGCGAAACTATAGAACTTTCTCCTATGAGTGAAAACTAATGGAACATATGCTGCAGTTACATAAATTAATCCATCTATAGGAACTAAAATTAATTAGACTAAAGGAAATAAGACAGTTTAAAAATAAAAGGATCATTAAGTAGAAAATGGTTGTCTGCAAAAACTAGAGGTGATTTTCCATCTTAGGCTAGAACTTCCTTTAATATATTTTTTTAAATAGTAATGAGATGGAAATTTTAGAAAAGAAAGACAGATCGTTTAATGACATTTGCACACCCTTTATTTTCTATCACATGCGATGCTTCCAATAACATTCAGCTATTAGTCACAGTACTTTGAGTCCTCTACCTGAGGATGACAGTCTTCAACTGTCTGAGATGTCCTAGATCTCAAACTCTTAATTTGTTCATTGGTGTTTGTGTGCAGGTAACAGAGGCTCTGATTTTCATCCAGTGACCTGTTGAGGGGCACAGGGTTACTGTTGAAACAAAGTGTGGGTGTTTCTGAACCTTTTAATTTTTTCTTGGTAGAGGAGGGGAGAGAAGTGCCAATGGTGAAATTCAATTACAAAACTTTCCCTCTCAGGACTCATTGTTCAGGCCTCTGGGAGAACTTCCCTACTTCTCTTGCCCAAAGTCCTTGAAACAAAAATGCTGTGAAGGTTGTGTGCTGTGGTGCTGTTCACACTGGAAAGGACACAGCTTCATGGGGAGAATATGAGCAGAGGAAACAGTGAGAAGAAAGATGAATGAACTTGTCAAATCCTTCCTATCAGAGAGTGTGAATGCAGGAGATCCCAGCAGTGCCTAGTGCCATTTTCTTGTTTCACTTTGTGTTCCAGCGTGTGGCTTTGGAGATACTCATGGGTTGGTGAAGTATGCTCAGTGGTTGCATGTGTTGACTGAGGAATATTTTGCAATGGTAAACATTTTGTTTTATTCTTGAATTTGTATACCTTTATGTTTAGATGTAATTATGCATTAAGTATGATTACCACATTGACAACTAGATGGCTGTTGAAGGTTAGCACTGGGAATGGTTTTATTTTTCTAAACTATTTAGCAATATTAATTAAATTCAAAAAATTAAACAAATTTATTGACTTTAATTTCTAAATAAAAATTAATTCCAGGGAAAAAGTTTGTGATCTAAAAAAAGTAATTCCATTAATAGTTATGCCTTTTAATTTTAAGAAATAGCTTTGAATATTTTAAGAAAAAATAAACTATTTGAAAAATATATGAAGAGTAATTTTTTAGTTTTTTAACATTTACTTTAACTCACATCTTTGATACAAACATATTTACATTTGAATCTTTTGAAAACATTTACATTTACTTTTTAATTCTTTAAATCATTGGGGATGAGTATGTCAAGATTGTGATAAACATAAATTGAATTAAAGACAAAAAAGTGGAGTTTTACTTTTTAAGCCCTTCACTCAAAAGCGAAGCTCAGGAAAGAAGACAATGGGGGGAAGGAATAGAAAATTTACAAAAAGGCAGTTTACTTAAATTTTTAAAACTAGAAACAAAGCAAAAAATTTCTTTTGAGCATGACCCATATAAAAATCATAAATAGGGCATTATAAATTTTTATATAATGATAATGTGATTACTAGTCAAAGCAAGCAAATCAGTAAGAAAGTTAGTCTCATCAAACCCACTTTTTGCCAGACTTCAGACAATACTACAGAGCTACAGTAATCAAGACAGCATGGTATTGGTACAAAAACAGACATATGGACCAATGGAACAGAATAAAGAGCCCAGAAATGAACCCACAAACTTTTGGTCAATTAATCTTCGACAAAGGAGGCAAGAATATACAATGGGATAAAGACAGTCTCTTCAGCAAATGGTATTGGGAAAACTGGACAGCAGCATGTAAAGCAGTGAAGCTAGAACACTCCCTTACACCATACACAAATATAAACTCAAAATGGATCAAAGACTTAAACAGAAGACAAGATACAATAAACATCCTAGAAGAGAATATAGGCAAAACATCTGACATACATCTCAAAAATGTTCTCCTAGAACAGTCTACCCAAGCAATAGAAATAAAAGCAAGAATAAACAAATGGGACCTAATGAAAATTACAAGCTTCTGCACAGCAAAGGAAACCATAAGTAAAACAAAACGACAACCTACGGAATGGGAGAAAATTTTTGCAAATGAAACCGACAAAGGCTTGATCTCCAGAATATATAAGCAGCTCACATGATTTAACAAGAAAAAAAAAAAAACAACCCAGTCTAAAAATGGGCAGAAGACCTAAACAAGCAATTCTTCAAGGAAGAAATACAAATGATCAATAGGCACATGAAAAAATGCTCAATATCACTAATTATCAGAGAAATGCAAATCAAAACTACAATGAGGTATCACCTCACATCAGTCAGAATGGCCATCATTCCAAAGTCCACAAATGACAAATGCTGGAGAGGCTGTGGAGAAAGGGGAACCCTCCTACACTTCTGGTGGGAATGCAGGTTGGTGCAGCCACTGTGGAAAACAGTATGGAGATTCCTCAAAAGACTAGGAATAGACTTACCATATGACCCAGGAATCTCGCTCCTGGTCATATGGACAGAAGGGACCCTACTTCAAAATGACACCTGCACCCCAATGTTCATAGCAGCACTATTTACAATACCCAAGACATGGAAACAGCCTAAATGTCCATCAACAGATGACTAGATAAAGAAGAGATGGTATATTTATACAATGGAATACTATTCAGCCATAAAAATGACAACATAACGCCATTTGCAGCAACATGGATGTTCCTGAAGAATGTCATTCTAAGTGAAGTAAGCCAGAAAGAGAAAGAAAAATACCATATGAGATTGCTCATATGCGGAATCAAAAAAAATAAAAATAAAAAACAAAAATACAAAACAGAAACAGACTCATAGACATAGAATACAAACTTGTGGTTGCCAGGGGGACGGGGAGTGGGAAGGGACTGGGATTTCAAAGTGTAGAATAGATAAACAAGATTGTACTGTATAGCACAGGGAAATATATACAGGATCTTGTGGTGGCTCACAGCGAAGGAGAATGTGACAATGAATTTATGTATGTTCATGTATAACTGAAAAGTTGTGCTTTACACTGGAATTTGACCAACATTGTAAAATGACTGTAACTCAATAAAAAGTGTTGAAAAAACCCCCACTATTTGGATAGGTCATGTGAAATCCCTGAAACTTCATATTTTTTACTAACTAAAGATTTAATTACTGGTAAAAATGATGAGAATGCATGTTAGCTTCCAATTGTACTCGTGTCCTGGTTCTTAAAATGTTAACGGTAGTTCTTTCTTCCCCTTCCGTTCTCTCTAAGCTCCCTCCTTTTGGGCTCTTGTCCCCACAACCCCACTGAAACTACACCAGATGAGGTTTCTAATGTCCCGCACCTTCCTAATTCCATGGTCGATTCTCAATCCTCATCTGACTTGACTTAGCAGTAGCTAATACAACAGATCAGTTACTCTCCTCTCCTCTCCTTGATACACGTTTTTACTTTTCCTAGGACAACATACTTGTTTTCATTCTATCTTACTACTCTCTCTCGGGTTTTTTGTTTTTTTGTTTTTTCTCTTATCTTTTTTCTCTCTGTGTTCTTAATGGTGGAACGCCTCAGTGCTCAGTCCTGGGCCATCTCCTTTGTCTGCACTCATTCCTTAGGTGAGGTCATCTATTCTCAGGTTTTAGATACCATTGTTGCTGAGAACTTCCGAATTTATGTCTCCTCCCTAGCTTTTCTCCTGAACTTCATATTCAGATATTCAACTGCTTAGTTAACATCTCTCTTCGGGTATCTGACATGTCATACTTAAAATACCTGAAACTGAACTGCTCATACCGACCCCAAGTTGTTCCCTCTGCAGTTCTATCTCAGTTGATAACTCTATCCCTCTGGTTGCTCAGGCCAGGCAGCTTGTAGTCAATTTTTGACTTTTCTCATTCTTTTTTACTCTTTATCTTGTTCATCCCGAGGTAAACCTGCTAATTCTATTTTCAAAATGTGTAAAGAATCCAACCAGTTCTTAGTATCTCCATGGCTATCAGCCTGTTCCACCTACGATCATCTTTTACTGTATTAGCCTCTGAACTAGTCAGTCTCCTGTTTCTATCCTTGCCCTCTTTGGTGGTTTAAAATATATTCACAAACTCTGACTCTTCAGAAGATAGAGCCTAATCCCCTCTCCTTGAGTGTGAGTTGGACTTACAGACTTGTTTCTAATAAATAGAAAAAGGCAAAAATGACAATGTGCATCTTCTGAGAACTGGGTCAGTTTTAGCCTCTTTCTGTTGGGTCACTTGCTCTGGGGGAAACCAGCTGCCATGCTATGAGGACCTCAACTCTGTGGAGAAACCCTATGTCAAGGAGCTGAAGCTTCTCACCAACAGGGAACTGATACCTCTTGCCAGCAGCCATGTGGGTCAGCCATCCTGGAAATGAATCCTCTGGCCCCAGTAGAGCCTTGTCATGACTGTAGCCCCAGCTAACATCTCAACTGTAACTTTTTGAGAGATTCTGAGCCAGAATGACCCAGCTTAGCAACTTCCAAATACTTGATCCATAGAAACTGAGAAATAACAAATGTTTATTGTTTTAAGCTGCTATATCTTCTGGAAATTTATGTAGAAATAGATAACTCATACACCTGCTTTTAATCTGTTCTCAAAACAGCAACCACATGGATGCTTTAAAAATATGTCAGGTCATGTCTTTCCACTTCTTACACAACAGTCTAATAGCTCCCCGTTTCCTTAGGGCAAAATGGAAAGTCTTTAATGGTTGTTATGGACTGAATGTGTCCCCCACAAAGTCTCGTGATGAAACCCCTTAATGTGATGGTATTAAGAGATGGGGTCTTTGGAGGTATTTAGGATTAGATGTCTTTGTAAGAAGAGGATCCTGGCCCTTAGAAGAGTCCCGAGAGGGCTTCTGTCTCTCAGCTCTCTGCCATGTAAGAATACGAGAAGACACTGTCTAAGAAGCAGGAAGTGAGGACTCACCAGATGCAATCTGCCAGCACCTTCATCTTGGGCTTCCCAGCTTGCAGAACTGTGAGAAATAAATGCTGGTTTTTTTTCTTTCTTCCTTCCTCCCTCCCTCCCTCCCTCCCTTCCCTTTCTTTCTTTCTTTCTTCCTCCCTCCCTCCCTTCCCTTTCTCTTTCTTTCTTTCTTTCTTTCTTTCTTTCTTTCTTTCTTTCTTTCTTTCTTTCTTTCTTTCTTTCTTTCTTTCTTTCTTTCTTTCTTTCTTTCTTTCTTTCTTTCTTTCTTTCTTTCTTTCTTTCTTTCCCTTTCTCCCTTTCTCCCTTTCTTTCTCTTTCTCTCTTTTTCTTTCTTTCTTTTTCTTCCTTTCTTTTTCTTCCTTCCTTCCTTCCTTGTACAGTCAATTACAATTTGTCAGTTTCTGGTATACAGCACAATGTCCAGTCATGCATATACAGACATACGTTTATAGTGTTTACTGTTTAAGGCATCCAGTCAATGGTATTTTTGTTATAGTGGCCTGACCAGACTAAAACAATGATGGACAAGATCCTATAGGATGTGATCCTTCTCCACTGTTTCCTCACTGACCCCTTCTCCTCCTTCCCCCCATCAACTTACTCAGCTCATTCACCCTGTTCTCTTTCATGTTTCTCAAACATCCTAGGGATCTTCCCACCTTAGTCTTTGTACTAGTGGTTCCTGCCAAATGAAAAGCTTAGATATCCACACAGCCAACTCCTTCACCTTCTTCACATCCGCACATCACACAAATATTACTGTTCCAATGAAGTATACTCTGGCCACCTTATTAATTTAAAATTGCACCCTATCCCTTCTCTGGGACTCAGCATGCCATTGATCCTGCCTTGCCTCACACTAACATATGGTATGATTCATTCTTTTATGTTCATGTTATGCACTGCTTTTTGTTTTACTGTTTCTCTCTCCCAAAGAGCAGAAATCCTTGCCTATTGTATTTATTGATGCACCTTAAATACTTAAAATAGTGCCTGGTCAATAGTAGTTGCTTAATATCTATTTGTTGATTGAATTCCTGTTTCTTGGAGTCTCACTTTTTAAGTCCTTTCTTCAATATCTGGCATCCACTTAATTTAAAGCACTGAATCCTGAAGCTTGCATGACCAATTCGAAGGTTTTGAAGGATATATACAAACTCAATAAACATGGCCTTCATCATTCATTCATTCATTCATTCAAAAAATATTTTTTCTTGAATTTATGTTAAATGACAGGCATTTTGCTTGGTCCTGAGAATACAAGCATAAATAAAACATACCTGTAGTCTAAAGAAAATTAGAGTTGAAGAGAAAGGAAAAGACAGCAAACAGTTCATTATAGGAGATGGGATAGAGTGGGATTAGTTTGGATTTAGACATGTTAAAGGTACTTTTGAGATATCCAAGTGGAGATAAATGTTTCTGGAGTTTATGAGAGTTTTGGGCAAGACATTTAGTTTTGGTGTCATTGTCATATAGGAAGGGAATAAGGTCACTAAGGAAGAATGTACATAGTGTAAAAGGGGATTAAGAATGTAATTTTATAAAACATATATAGAAGGAGGGAGAGGATATAGTTATAGGGGCTGTTTACAAATATCCCTGTTCTTTTCCTCCTGGATATGGGTTGTATTGCATCTCTCTGGCTCCTGTGAATTTATAGCCATGCGACATGCTTTGGTCAATTGAATGTGAGTGGAAATGTTGTGTATCACTTCTTAGGAGGAGTTTTAAGAGGATATACAGGAGTCAGCTGGTTCCCTTTTCCTTGCCCTGATGAGTATAAAATGTGATGAGATGGAGCCTCTGTCACCCTTTTTCCCTGAGTGATTATCAATATTGAAGCCCCTTGAGGCCTGTCCTGGACTAGCAGTGTGAGTAAGGAAGACACTTTTGTCGGGTTATGTCACTGTGTTGTTTGTTACCACACTATAATCTGCTCTGTCTTGGTGATTCTGGGAGGGATTTAAGAAAAGGAGACTCTCGTCGGGGGAGAGGGAATGGGTTAGGGGAGAATATAGCTCAGTGGTAGGGCGCGTGCTTAGCATACACAAGGTCCTGGGTTCAGTCCCCAGTACCCCCATTAAAAAATCAATAAAGGGGGAGAGAGAAATTAGGAGTTTGTGGTTAACAGTTACACATTACTATAAATAAAAAAAGAAGAAGAAAAGGAGACTCTCAGGGAGAATAGAAAAGAACAGTGAGAGAAGGTTTTGAGAAGATAAAGATATCAAATCCTTCACTGCAAGATACAGATTGAAAAGTGTTCATTAGATTTGGCATTTAGTAGGTCATGTGTAATTTTAGTAAGTTATGCAATGTGAAGAAAAAACAGTTTCTTTCAAATGGTTAACAGTCAAAGGAAAAAAATACACGCCTGGACAGCAGCAAAATTGAGGCTCTTGCCATTGCTATTTCCTTGCTTCTCATTTACTTTGCAAACATCAGCAGTTGGCTTCTGAGCCCAGCAATTTCTCCCTTCCCTGTTCCATGGTCACTTTGAATTTACGTACCATACTCCTTCCTTCTTTCCCTCCTTCCTGTCTCTGTAGCTACCCTTTAGGTTCTATAGTAGCTTCCTCCATCCTTTCTCAGTAGAACTTCTTAAAAAATAAGTATGTAATTTTAATTCACACTTCTTCTCCTCTTTAGCCTATTGCAAATTGACTTTTGACCTCATCAATCTAGTGAAATGAGTAATACCAGGGAGATTTTTCATAAAAAAACATATATAATTAGTTTTTAAACTTTCTGCATTAATCTCTTTAATTTTATGTTATGACATGGTGCAGATTATTTGCTGAGTAGTTCATTTTGTCTTAGCCAAAGAGCAAATTGAACCTGTCAGTCAAACTGCATGGAATAAGAAATAAGTTTTTAATAGAAGTAAACAGAAACTTGTACAATAAAAATATTTTTGTGGCATTTGAAATATCATTGGTTGCAAGTTTTGAAAGTATACAAGGTGTTTTCTGTTCTTATTTATTTTAGTTGGGATTTTAATTGCAGGCAGCTTATTTTTTTTCCCCCTTCTGACTCACAGTCACAATACTTGAGCACAATAATGAAGCCTTGTTCAATTTGAGACTTCCCTGTAGTAATGTAATAAACAACATTACAAAGATTTTTCACAGATATTTCCTCATTTAACAACTTTTTGAAGGGTGTTTAATTTCCCCCTATTTACAGATGAAGAAATGGAAACTCAAAGAAGATAAATTGCCACATTCACGTTGCCACAGGTTTTGAGTATGTTTGCTCAAATCTAGGTTTTCTGACTCCAAATTTAGAGCTGCTTCTACCATTGCCGGTTTCTTAGCTGCAGTACATATACATAAATAACAACAAAGATACAGTGACTATTCAAAGGAAATTCATTTTTTATTTTTATTTGTTTATTTATTTATGAAATTCATTTTTTAAATTGACATTTTTGTTCAAACATTACAGGACCATACATTTCCCATAATTTTAAGCTATTTTGATACCTTGTTAAAATGTTACATGTGGAATGAGTTTAGATATTAAATGAGTTTAGGTTGACAATAAGGAGCCACCATGCACTTTAGTAAATATTCTTTCACACCACCCCACTCTGAACAGACATGGTCACATTGTCTTTAACATAGAAGTGGGTGTTTAATACCCTTTGGTAATGAGAAGAGGTTAAAGAAGTTTGAGTGTAAATGGTGAGAAGAGTAATTGGATATGATGTTGTCTTAAATACAGCCATCAGGCTGTTGATTTGTTTCAGTCCGTCCTAAAATATTCATGACAAAATTTTGTGAGCACCTCTGGCTCATTTATCAGTATCTGTGAAACTACAAAACAATACCTTGTCTTTAAGGCTGATGTATATATGATTTACTAAAATCTAGGCTCTCTAGATGACTTTTAAAATTTAAGTAATAGGTATGTGAACACCAGATGCAAAAACCTGGCTTTGCTCTTCCCAGTTCAAATTTATGTTAACAAAATCCTTCGCAAAGGCAGTCTCCTTGAGAATATGCACAGACTACTGGGAATATTCAAGACAATAAGTTTAAGAGGATCAATCAGCTGACTCAGCAAGAAAAGGAATTCAGGGAATTTGGTTCTAGATGGGAACTAGAACAAGCAAACAGGATGAGCAATCATTTATTGGAAGAAATAGAATTGTTTTGTTTCAGATGTATTTAAATCGTGGAAAGTGAGGTTTTTCCAGGCATTAAGAGGATGATTGAAAACCTGGAGCTTAGAGGATATTACACATGGAAGACACTGAGGCCACCTGCCTCACTAGAGGAGGTGGACAGCAATAGTAAGGCCTGGTGATTAGAGGCTGCTGTAGCTGTTGGATGCATGCTGGATGCAGCAAAGAGCTGTTGAAATTTCTTTCTTTCCCCCAATTATTTAGGTATAATTGATATACAACATTGTATACATTTAAGGTGTATAACTATTATAATATCATCGATGTATCGATACATGTATATGTATTGATACATTGATATACAGAACAAAATGATTACCACAATAAACTCTGTTAACATTCATCACCTCACATACATGTTTTTCCTGTGTGATGAGAGCTTTTAATATCTGCTCTCTTAGTAACTGTCAAAAAATAATACAGCTGTACACTTGAAACTAACATTGTAAGTCAACTATATGTCAATAAATTTTTTTTTAATACAGAATTATTAACTTTAGTCATCATGCTGTACATTACATCTGTTTGGCCTGATTTTGGGTTTTGAAATTGGGAAGGAAGTAACTAGACTCAGGGAGATCAGCCATTACTGTTTTGCAGAATTTTGGATTTCATAGACCAGTAAAGTTCCTAACAAAATTCTTGAGGGCTAATATATAGTTGTCAAATATTTATTTTCCTAAGGAAGGATGTTAAAAAATTACCACATTCTATCTCTACCATTTCATAAGAGAACTGAATTTTCACATCAAATTGTAGAAAGGACAAGTGTGTCCTTCCAGAGTGAAGGACAGAACATTACAATGAATAAACTTGGTGTATTAACGACCTGCTGCATTGTCCTTATTTTCTCATTTCCTCTTGTACCAGTAAAGCTTTGTCACATACCTGCATGTCTTCTCAGATTGATGGCTGAGGCCTACTGAGCTAAGAGAATATCATAATTATTCAGGCATGGGATGATGAAAACCTGGGAAAGGAGAAGAAAGAGTAAGTGAAAGAAGGAAGATGCTGACAGGAGAATGACAGCACTTGGTGACTGAATGTAGATGATAAAGGGAGAGAGTGAAAGGTACCTATGGAAATTGTACTGTGGGCTGATGGTTTTTAATAGTCGGCATTGCACGTTACACTGCCCTAATTCATCTCATAACAGATCCTTTGGAATATCATATCAACTGATTGATGTCTTGCTGTCATCTTCATCAGGACTAGCAACCAGAAATGCAATTTGCCAGTCGTGTGAAGATCATGTTTTTATTGGTGATTGATGAGTTAAACTATTTCTCCATCTAAAGGCAAACTGATCTTGAGTAAGATTTTAGAAGAGCAAGAAAGTTGATTTAAAAGGAGGCTGGAAAGTTCACTTTAATGAACGACCATCATATAGTCATATCAAACTTCCATCAATTTTTTAAAAACAATTACCAAGATTCTTAGAGTTTAATACCGATATTTTGTTCTAGATTCTTGAGAATTGTCATTTAGCAATTGCCAAGTTTTACTGTTGTAGTAGTAGACTTCTGATTGGTTTTCTTTTTCAATGGAATGATGTCATGATATAAGTAGAGGTGTATGAATTGTTATATTTGTTGAAAAAGAGCAAAGGTGCTTTGTGACTTTGGAAATTATATTTCAGGGTTACTCACAAGAAGATACCTTATTTAGGAAAGAAGGTGAATTTTTTTCTTTCTAGTAAGGGATTTACTCAAAAACGGTTAATGGCAAATGTGTTCTTTGCTGCATGTTAATCTACAGCATTAATTTAAGGCGGTCTTAATCTGTGTTTCTGGACTTCTTTTAAATGTCAGACTCTGGAAAGGCTACACTGGCTCACTCCACTGCCAGGTAATAGCTAGTATTGTCTTTGCTGCAGGGCATTTAAAATGAAATTTTGAGGTTATTGAAAAAAGTACCAGTTCACTTACGATACAATAGCTTAGGTGTGAATATCTGAAAGAAAAAAAAATTCAATAAACGGCTGTGGAGTTATTTGCTGGAATTCACTACACAATAATGAGAAAAGGTTTGTGGCTTTGCTCATAAAGGAAATGGGTCATTAAATTTTACCCTTAGTGCTGGTACACAGTTTCAGCACCCAGTAAGAAGTCTGCATGCATTAAAGAACTTAAACAATTATTAAAAGAAAGTTGCAAGAAATAAATGGCATTTATGTAAAAAGGAGACTGACTTCAAACTGCTAATGCTTTAAAAATTCCATAACTGCAAATCAAGTTCAGAACAGGATTTAGGATTTAGTAACAATTAAAGCAATTTCAATCCCTTAATCCCTTTGTGATAACTATATTCATCATTTAACCATTTTACAAGGAAAAGAATAAAAATGTTAATGTTGATTCCTATCAGCACTTGTGACTGAAAGTTTTATTATGTATTATAAGTACATATGGCCCCAAATAGCTATTTGATTTATAGTTTAGGTACTGGTATGGAATAAAACAGTTTCTACTGTTTTTAATCACTGCAAGGGCAGTATGAATCATTCTTCAAATAAAAATACTTCCTTTTTGACCTTTCCCAAAGATGTTTCAAAATACAAGAATGCATCTTTTTTTGGTCTGATGTCTCCAGAACTTCCACTCATCATCTGGAAGGTGATTATTTTCTAAGTTGATCCTAGCCTTGCAAAAGAGTTCTATCTAGAGATTTAAATATATTACTAACTTAGAAAATAAATTTCAAACGATTCATGCTGTTTTACCTAGAATTATTACATTATTCAGAGTAAATATTTTATTAAACTCAATAGGGAGCCGGAAACTGAATAAACAAGGTTTATTTCTAAAGGAGGTACCTGAGTGTGTATAAAATAACTAATGAAAAATAAAGTTAATAAAATGGGGCAGCTAAATCATAGAAGTCAACAAAATTTATATTGAAAAGACCTTATAAATATTAACTTCAATTTTCCTAGATTGCCATATGAAATTGCTGTTATTTGAAGTCAAAACAAAATGTATGTGATACCTGACATTTTACTTAAATTTATTTAAACAAAGTTTGTATGTATCCCAAACCTGCTGCAATTTCTGAGACACCATTCCAAGTACTCATATTTGTTAGCCATTTAATCCTCACAATAACACCATGACCTGGAAACCCGAGTTATGTCCATTTTATGGATGAGAAAAGTACAATGTAGAGCTCCAAATGGACAAAAATTGCTAGCAGCTGGGTGGGGTCTTGGGGTTGAGTCATGTCACCTAGTGAGTTTTATTTCATGATTTCTTCCCGTCTCCCATCATCCTTCTGTCATGAAGTATTATAATTTCATTATTTCTTTGGCTCGTTCTTTCTTCTCCTTTTCTGGGTTCTTGTCACTTATGCCAGAATAACCGTCATATTGTGGTCTCTTAGTTTAGTATATCTCAGGCATCAGTCTGAAATGAAATTTTAGTACCCTCCTTCTTAACCTAGTAATCTGGTTCTGGGTTTCAAAAAATGATTCTTATGCAACAGCTATTATTTATACACTGTTGAAGGAAACGCTACTTGCAATCATTTATAAGCACTTACAAGAAATACTTTATAACTTCCCAAATGGTCTCCCTGCATCCACTCTTTTCCCTCTCTTTTGTTCTTTATTATACAGCAGCTAGAACCACTATTTTATTTTATTTTTAAAATAATTTTTTAAAATTTTATTTTTTATTGAAATGTAGTTGATTTACAATGTTAGTTTCAGGTGTACAGTGAAGCAATTGAGTTATACATAGGCATACAGATACATATTTTCTTTTCAGATTCTTTTCCATTACATTATTATAAGAAATTGAATATAGTTTCCTGTGCTATACAGTAGTCCTTATTGTTTATCTATTTTATATATAGTGATGTGTATCTATGAATCCCAGACTCCTAATTTATCTCTCCCTGCCCTTTCCCCTTTGGTAACCATGGTTTGTCTTCTGTGTCCGTGAAGAACTACCATTTTAGAATGTGAATTGGAGTGGTCATCACTTCACTTCCTTTCCAAAATCTTTCCAAGCTTTGCACTGCTCTTAGAAAAAAATCCCAGCTCCCACTCAGGACTACAGAACCCTGAGTGTACTCATTTCTGCCTGCCTCTTTGATCTCTTCTTGTGTATGTACCTCTGTCCTCTTGTTCCCTCAAATGGACCTTTGCACAGTCACTCCTCTTTAATGTTTAACGCCTTAGCTCACTTGCTTGCTTCATGTCTCACCTCTCCAGAGAGGCATTCTCTGCTCTTCTGGCTAAGGTCCATCCCACTGCTGTTCTCTCTTACAGCACTCAGTTCCTTGCCTTCAGGGTCTCACTCCTGTTCATGAATCTATATTTATTCATTTGTGTACTTTTAAAATGTATCTCTTATGCACCAGACTATCAGCTCACTGAGGACAGGGACTCCATCAGCTTTGTTCACCAATAAATTATCAGCATTCAGCAGTCTCATTTACACAGTGGATTCTGAATAAATGTGGAGTATGATTCCAGTCTTATGTATTTCAATGTGTTTCAGTGTTGGTGGCAGAAATTTGAGCCTAATAAAGATTTAGAGTCCAAATTTGAGGTGAGTTAGACATAGGGGAATGCAAAAGCTCAAAAATGGTGGAGGTAGGACTATGTCTTTAAGAAGGCTGAACTCTAAAGTCCCATTATATTTTTGAACAAATTATTTTAAACAAGGAAGAAACTGAAAAGATCATCATAGAAAACAAGTAGCTTCTCCTTAAACATAAACCAGTGGTGATGATGCAGGGAATTAGAATATGCTACCCCTAAATATGCTACTTAACAGATGTAAGGGTTGTTTTGAGCTGAAGGCAACTAAGAAATAGTAAATGCAGAAATGTTTCTGCCCTCCCCCTTTCTGTCTCAAAGCATGACATACATTTTTCTTTGTGGAGATCTCCCTTCCCCTCTCCTATACTGGGAGGAGAAAAACAACCACTGTAATTGGAGACAGAAAGCACTGAGATGGAGCTGCACAAACAACCTTTACTAAAATAACCTCTGTCTTCCATTCATTTCTTCCCAATATTTCCCTTTGCACAATTTCCCATGCTAGAAGTCCAAACCCTTTTCCTTTGACTTACTAATTCTCTACAAATTTATTGCCTTTTGTTAAAATAGTATATAAGACCTCCACCCACTATGATCTGCCTCTGTGGGTCTTCATTTCTCATCCATGAGGCCCTCCGTGCACATAAAAAATTAAAATTCCAACAACAAGTAAAGTTTATTATTTTTCTACTGTTAAATCTGTCTCTTGTCACTTTAATTCACATGCCTCAGAAACTTCAGAGAGTAGAGGAAAATGTTTTTTTCTCCCCTACAATAGCAAGCCTTAAATGAGCTCTAGCCATATGAACTATCAGAATTATGGCTCTTGCTTTCTTGAGAAGAAATGAGGGCTTGCCAACTCTGGCCTCTTGCCTGACAGCTGTAACTTTGAGGTGTCTGTTTGCATTGCATTTTATTTCTTTGCTATGCTACAAAGATTCTTTTACCAGGACCTCCCAGCTTTTCACTGCTTGCTTCTCCTCTTTGCCTAACGGGCACATGTGGCTATTTAAATTTAAATTAATAGAGATTAGCTAGTGGCTACCCTATTGGACAGTGCAGATACTGAACACATCCATCACTGCCGAAAGTTCTGCTCAAGAGCACTGCCTTAGGTTGTTCCTAAAGGGCTTGACTTGCAGGAAGACATAACAGCACAGCTCCTCAGCCTTGAGTTCAGGTAGCTATATTGCTTTTTTGACATCTAAATGAAATTTACAGTCACACAGGCTCAGCCAATGGGGCAGTAATCCATATTTAATTGTCATATACTTTTGAAAGATAATGAAACTGGTAAAATATTAATTACCTGTGTAAAGCACTGAGGAGCAGCAGTTGTTCGGCTTAGACATAAAGAGGGAGGAGATGATATTAGCGTAATGTTCAGGGGAAAGGAAAATCAGCTGTAGATGTGACCTGCTGGTGTTGAGTTGGCTGATCCTCACTGGCCAGGCAGCTGTCCATTTCCTCCCAGGCCATTTCTGACGTCCCCAATAAAAGAGGTCTCCTAGATGAAACAGGACAAGTGTTTTGACAAAGATCTAGAAGCAGTAATAGTTGCTCAGTATATGAGACTGACATAGGAATTGTGTGGTTGATACTGCTAGTTGCAATTACCCTTTCCTAAGAAATGAGGCTAGTTGTAGCAAAATGATGTATCTTTTGTTTCGCAGATCTTTCCTACAGAAAAGGCATAGTTGAGGTTAAGGAGGTCTCCTAGATGAAACAGGTTAAGCCCATGGCATTTTCTCCAGCAAAATCTCAAGAAAATATGAACTAGACAGTAAGATAATCCTAAGGGTTAGATTACAAAAGCAGTCCAACCTGCTTTAAGTAAAGATTTAAACAATTCTTAGTGAATGAGTAATCTGTAACTCTATTCAGATTTACCCTCATAATGAATTTCATTGTGCAGATTTTCTCCCACCATGATGAATCTTGAAAAATGATACCGTTTTGGTCAATGATTCTTCTTTTCTTCCCCCCTACTAAAACACCTTTTTCACCAAAAGAGACATTAAATAAATGTACTATCAAAGGTGACATTTCAACATTATGACATCAGGCAAAGACACATTCAACAGTTTATTTCACACGACAATTTCTAGGCAGGGGTTATCATGTGGAACACATTTGAATTACCTGCCATGTGTGGATGAATCCAAAACATTTTGCTTTGTGTGTGTTGGGGGGGGGCAGGATATCTTTTTCCTCTAACCTCCTAGTTTCTCTCTGGCTGGGGCCTTGACTAACAAATGACAGATTAACAAGAGAAAAGCACACACGTTTATTCAATATGAGTTTTATGTGATACAAGAATCTTCATAAAGAAATGAAGACCCAAAGAAATGATTAAATCTGAGTATGTTTATACTGGGTTTGATGAAGAGTGGAAACTTATGGAAAAATATGATAGAGCAAAGGTTATGAACTAAGGCTAGTAAACTAGGGGAAACTTAGCAAGTCCTGTTCAGCAGGAATGGTCCTTTCCTCTGGGCATAGGGAGGGCACCTCTCACATGAGGGTTACATGAACTGCTTTGGGAGAGAAAGGAAGGTCAGAGAGTACTTTCTTCACCTGCTGTTTCTCAAATTCCTTTAGTTTAAAACAACCGGCTAAGGCACCTGATTTTAGGGTGGCGTGTTCTGAATTGCATTGTGTGCCTACTCTAAGGAGAGAGATGAAGATGTAATATCTTCTATGAATCTTCAGTCTGTTGTGCTCTCTCAAACTTAGCCTATATTTTATCCAGAAGATGTTTTCTTTTTTAGGGGAATATAATTTTATTTTCAAGGGCAGTGTAAGTGCAAAATAATCATGAAAACCCAAATCTGAAAGATTCGTGAAGAAAATGTTTCAGAAATAAGAAAAAATGACAAATACAATAGCACTGCAGTTTATATACAAGCTGTATTTGTTTACTTTCAAATTGCTGTTTATTACTAATATAAACATGTTTTCATTCAATTGATGTATTTTTCTAGCTGTGAAAATTGAGTATCTTGTGTTGAGGTGAAGCACATCACAATTTTCCTATTAAATTTAATGAAAACACTTTTTAAAAGACATTTTAAAAGCTCTTCACTTAACGGCAGGGTTTACAAGTACTAATGAAAATCATTAAGCAAGGAATAGGAGTACTTGAAAAAGAACACTTTGATTGGGACTTGTAATGACTTCTAAGCCAAGCAGAAGATCCTGTGGTTTGAGAAGCTATCACTGTAAATGGGAAGCCTGGACAATTTTATTATTGTTTCTGCCTAATATTTATCTAGGTTGAATTCTTTTGCCACAAAGCTGTCAAATTTTCCACTCTGCTTTTCTATCTGCCACTTCTTATGGGCTCCAACAAGAGGGACAAGTTAGCAATATCACCTGCCTTTGCTAAATTAACAGTATTCTCACTGTACTTCACTAAGATTTATGAAATAATTCAGATGGTTGAAATTCTTTTATTATTTCTCACATTTAAAATTATTCACCACAAACCCTTATATTATTTAATCATTAAAAAGTTTTGCCTTAAGCTATTTTCTTTCCCGAGAAATCTTTAATAAAGGACCAAAATACTTTTGAAAATTCCTTTGCTATTCCTCAACTCACTTGTTTCTTAACATCTTATTTCTCAAAATAAAACAGGGACAGTTTAGATAGTATAAAACGATATATAATTGTGTATATATACATGTAAAATCATATATAAATATAGCTCTAACTATGTATTTTTCCTTTCTAAAATTTTAAGCCACATTTTAATATATTGTATCCAAAAGTCCTGTTTAGTGCTTCTGATGTATGTGTCTATAAATCTGGTTTCCTGAGCTAAATTTTGGGGGCTAAATAACTTGTTGAGCTTTTATTGTGGGTGAATGTGAAATGTACTCTACTTCTCCATACGTAAGTCTTACTCTGTGCAAAGGAAGAACTTTTAGTCAGAACTAGTGGTCATTTTATTGTGGTCATTTATTTGCACCTCTAATACAGCTTTCAAGGAGATTAAGACAAAGAGAAAATCAAATTATCTTAGTTACGTATTTGATGGAGAAGGAAAGTTAAAGTTAATGACCAGTAAGATATACATGGCTTCATGGTCATAGATTGTTGAAAAGCAATTTTTAGGTCTAAAATGTGAGACATTATTAATTTCATCAAAAATGATTTAAACCAATGATTATATCACATTGCATTGCACAAAATGAACCTTCAATAAATATTAATTTACTGATTTATACAAACATATACTATCTAATAGGCATTTTATTTATTGAGTTTATTTACATAATGATGTGAAAGACATTAGTATTAAAATTAAATTGTGAACAGCCTGTATTACATTACCAAAAGTATCATTGTTTAGGTGCCAAAAATGTGTCTTTAAGCAGTTCCATCTGATTTACTTCTCATATTAATTTTTGTTTAGTGGCATTTTAAAATAAAAGAGCTTGGATTATAAGTGTATGCTTACTAACTAAAGCAAAGATGAAAAATACTTTGGCTTTTATCTGGGTAACTTTAGACCAAAGCACATATATTAGTAGGGAAAACTTTTTCACCTAAGCTTTTTTAGGGTTTATGTTGGCTGAATTATCTGTCTAGGTTCCACTCTATTCATTCATTTATTGTCATTGTATCTTCAGAAAACAACATTAACTGTCTGACTAATCCAAATATTAAAAATCTCTAATATTTCTTAAATTTGGGGTATGATTTTCCTGAATTAGCTCTTTTAAAAAGTCAAGCTCATTGAATAATGACTCTCAATAAATCCTTATTATATAATTAACTTCTGTGCAATTCTATGCTAAAGAAAATATTTTATTTGGATAAAATATTTATTCAAATTTACTTTTATAAATTAAATATTTATAATAAAGTATAAAATAGATTATTATCCAAACAAATAGAAAATTCACAGTTGTTTATTGAACAGTTGACATGATACAATCTGACATTTTAAAAATAGAATTATCTCATCTCCATAATGTTTCCTTTAAAACATTTGAGTTGCTATCGTGTGTCCTTAAGAGTTTTGTAGAATATGACTGTCTTATTTAAGGATTTAAAAAAATCAGGAGTCTATTTCCTGCCATCTACAGGACAAAGTAAAAGTGGAAGAGGGGACTGACTTTGAGTTAAGACCGATCATGTGTTAGTTACTAAGCTTTAGAGAGTAAATCTTTTTAAAATCTTTCCAACACCCTTTGAGGTAATTATTATCTCCATTTTACCCAGGAGAAAACTGAAGTTCAATGTGGTTAATTTATTTGTTCAAGGTCACAGATTTATCTAGTAAAAGGTAGAGTCAGCATTTGAACAGGGTTATGTCTGATACCATGTTTTTTACGCTGTAGGGGAGCAAAATTTGTCACCCCAAAATGTGTATTTGGGGCATGACGATTAATTTAGGCTGATTATTTTTAAATCCCAAAAGACTCAGGAAAAACTTTTCACCTTTCCTCTGACTGTCTAAAAGAATATAGATGGAGGATCTGTTCCAGGAAGGGAGCTGTCACCATAAATAACTATAGTATCAATTAGGTGTGAGACCAGGAAGATCCTAGCAAAGTCTATTTATTAAAATTTCTCTCCATGTCCCATAGTCTCTGCCTGGCCCAGCAAACATTTATGTACCAAACATTTGCTTTTCCATCTCCATGTGAATTGCCTTTTCCCCGATTGATTTCTCAAACCACTACCTACCAACATCTTCTTCTGTCTTTAGCTGAAGATGGTATTTAAGATGAGGGTTTTGGCGATTTTGGCAAGTTTTCCTGGGTCTCTCTCATGCATACATGTTGTTAAACTTTTTTTGGGATTTCCTTCTGTTAATCTGTCTCACGTCAATTTAATTCTTAGATCAGCCAGAAGAACTTAGGAGGATAGAGGAAAATTTCTTCCTCCTTGACAACACCGTAACAAGTTACCTCCATTCCTTAATTATTAGAAAGAGATCTTTAAATTAGCTTTGACAAAACATAATATCATTTCAGTTTCACATAATAAGGAATTTACTTTTTTAGCACTAATCTAAAACTACCTGGGCAGACTTGCCCAAGTTTCCACAGCTCCCTGTTTGATCCATCCTATTTTGCCTCGATGGTCTCGTTTAGTCTTAAGCACAGCCCTGTGAATTAGGCACTATTATCCTTTTAGAAATCGGGAAAGAGGAGGAGAGAAAAAAAGGAGGGGCTTGCCTATCGTGGTGTTTAGACAAAAGGCAGATAACCTGGACACTAATTGAGGTCTTTTGTCCTTACCCCCAAAGGCTTTTTCCACTGCACTTCAGTGAAGACACTGGGAGAATTAAACAGATCCTGTGAAATGCAAAAACTGAAACAAGTTCTAGACGATTTAGTGGAACCCATCTTGTTTACCTGTTGAATAATACTAATACTACGAGTAATAGAGATTAGTATTTACTGAGCTCATCAGTCTACTGAATAGTCTCCGTCATTATTTCTCATTTATTCTTTACAAGTCTATGAATTTCCCCATTTTGGAAATGAAGAAATTTAGTCACTTAGATAATAAATAATTTGCCCAAATTCACACAACTGTAGGAGCTCAATTTTAAATAAAAAAAAAAATGCAACTGCAAAGTTCTTGCAAGTAACCACGAAAGACATTCTATCTTTAACCTCTTATATTCATCCTTTTCAATTAGTCTCTCTTTAGCAAGCTATTCCTAATGGCACCGGCTGGACATTGTCCCCTTAAATCTATATAATGCCAAGTCTGTATCTTTATTTTGAAGGCATCTTCTTGTTTTTTGTTTTTTGAAGTTATTTACATATTTAGTCTACCTCCCATACTAGACCCTAAGCTTCCCAAGAACTTGTCAGAGGTCTGAGTTAGCCAAGAGACTTTATATACTCTCACCTCAACTAGACGAGAAGCTCCACTTCTTATGTGCAATTTTGGGATCCTCAGAATTCAGCCGTAGAGACCTGGGACCCTCTCTAGCTAGTGAGGACTTTAATAATGTGTGATTGGATTGAAGAGCTATAAAACACTTGATAGGGCTGTAAGGAGATTATTTTAAAATACTGTTGCATTTGCTCTTACAGTCTTGTTAATAAAAAAAAAAAATCTAAAATAATGTTAAAGGAACTAAACCCTCAACTCTTTTTCATTCACGCAAAGTTAACGAGGGTACCGTTTCTAAAAACCACCGAGAAAGTAGATGGATAGCTAACAAAGGACAATCAAAAACCAAATTCCACTTTGACAATGCTACGAGTAATGTTTAATGGCTTTCTATTGATCATAAGGTTGTGAACAAAATCCTTACCAGAACCTCCAAGTCTATATATTTTCTAGACTCTTACTTCTTCACGATTTTCTCAATTCTTACAACTCCCCGTGTACTCTCTACCAAAAAGTTTTGCACATTCTGTTCCCCCTGTCTGAATGCAACATGATATTCTTAAATTCATTATGAATTAGAAACTCACATTTCAATCAATGTATTTATTTATTTAATCAGTTTAATTAATTTCTTTATGCCTGCTCTATGCAAGGCAATGTAAGAGATTTGGGGCCCAACAACATAGTTCTTATCTCAGGTTAATTAAAATCTTGTGAAAAATATGCATAAACATCTTAAAAACAAATTAAAGAGACAAAATAATAATTCAGGGAAATAAGAGAAGGAAAATCACAAGGTACTGTGTGATTAAATGTTCAATAAATAATCCTATTAGGCATAGCACTTAATTTGGTAGTCTCAAGTTTCTTGAAATCTCTCAATAAAGTAAAAGGTCACAATGGCTTGCTTCACGGTCATATATACTTGAATGAAACCCAGTTGGTGGCCGGCCCTCATTCTTATTCTGCAGGTGGGAGGTGTGTGGGGCTAGGTAGGGAATGTGACTGGTAAATTGGGATGTATGTCTCTGAGTCCCCAGGTTTCTCCCCAGAATGGGCTGATAGAATGGTCATGAACTAACCAGGAGATTCTCGAAATCCCTGCCACTGTCTTGAAAGTCTCAGACAGTCAGATTATCCCTATTCATATTTAAGCTTGAGTTTACAACTACCTACAAGGTGATGCCAAAGCATACTGAGACTAGAGATTTTAGTGTGCACAATGAGATTAATGGAACTCCTGGATGGCTAGTTCTGCAGGCTTACACATTTCATTGACCATTACCATAATGTAACCCATATTTTATGTGATTGATTTTTTTGATGTGAGTTATTGCATTTTCTCAGCATTTTACAGTTTAAGTTTACAGTATAAGTTTCATTTTTATTTAAATGTAGTATTAAACTCACATATTTGTTGCAAAGATCAAACAAGGTAATTAGTGTAAAGCACTGTTAGAAAAAACTAACATAGAAAAAACTCAGTAATTGTTAGGTATTATTATTAATAGAAATGTTTGAACAACTGGCTCAAATCACATTTATTAGTGATGCTAGTGAAAAATTTAACATGTTATGGCATGGACACTGACCAATCAGAACAAATGGCCCAAAGCTTTAACCCATTATTCTTCCATCATGGGGAGGTTCATGGGGCCCCATGGGAGGGGCTGGGTGGCTGAAGAATTTAAGGGGGACACCTGGAGGTTCAAGCCAATGATTCAACTGGTATAGAAGTATTTCAGTATTTTAAATTGCTGCATTGTACATTTTGATACATATTGCAGAGTGTGAAAATATTTCTTTTCTTTCTCACCTTTGTTTTGGTATTGCACATTTTTATTTTCACCTTGACCAATTGTACCTGACTGGTCGTGTTTCTCAAGGTTGAAGAATGTCTTCATTACTGATTAGAAATCAATAAAAAAGAGAAAAGTAAAAACATTTAGCTAAGTACCCCACAGATCAAAGAAGAAATCATAATACAATTAGGAATTATTTATAACTGGAAAGCAATGAAAACTTCTGGGATACAGTTAAAATGGTCCTTAAGGAGAAATTTATATCTTAACTACTTATAGTAGAAAAGAACAAAGAGTGATAAATAAGCCAGTGTACAACTTAAGAAGTTAGAAAAAGAACAATGAGAGAAAATTCAAAGAAAGTGGAAGAACGAAAATACAAAGATGAGAGCAGAATTGGTGAATTAGAAAAAAATTACAGAGAAGTTCAAAAAGCCAAAAGCTGATTATGTTAAAAGATGAATTAAATAGACAACCTCTTATTGTGGTAATCATTTCACAATATATACACATACATATATCAAATCATTATGTTGTACACCTAAAACTAATACAATGTTTTATGTCAATTTTATCAATAAAACTGGAAAAAAAATAGCCTCTGGCAAGACTGAGAAAAGAGGTAGAAGACATAAGTAATTCTAGAACCAAAAGTAGAACATAACTACAGATATAGCAGAGACTTAAAAAATCCTGTGGGAATAGCATGTGCAAATACATGCTAATGAATTGGAAAAGGTAAAAAACAGACAATTTTGTAGAAAATTGGCTTATGATGATATAAAAAAGTAAACATACCTATAACTTGTCAAAAAAGAAATTAAATCAATAGTTTACACCACCCACACACACACACACACCCACAATGTACACACGTACTCATCTAAGTCCAGATTGTTTTACAGGTGAATTTTAACAATCCTTCACAGAATAAATAATCTCTAATTTATAGGAATTTTTCTAAATTTAAGGCTCTTTAAATCACTTTAAGATGCTAATACACCTTGATTAAAAATGCTGAGAAGCAGATGAGAGAGAAATTTTATAGGATAATTCCCTTTATGAACATGAAGCCAGATTTCTAAATGTGATATTAGCAAAAATAATTCAGCAGTATATAAATAAATCATAGACAAGTCTTTCCCTTAGAAATGTAAGAATGGGTTAACAGAAAATCTTTCATTGTAATTTATCATGTTAACTGTATTATTAAATTCAGTTATCAGGTTTTGATTGACTGAAATCTCAAACACAGACACTGCCGGGGTAAACTGAATATGCTGTACTCATCTATAGATACAGAAGGAAATCATCCTAAACTTGAGAAGCATGCGATTCAGTTTTAGCTTTTTAGTTTGAATTTTAAATAAGATTTGAAAAATAAATTTACAGAAATGATACCTATTATTCCTTTGCCTCAAGCATACAATTTTTTTTGTATTTCTTTTTGACTCCCTCTGATAATATAAAAAATGATGATAAACACAGTAGCTAGTATTTATCGGGTATTTTGAGTGCATCTGTACTATAAGTCTCTGAGGGAAACTAAACTCCAGAAGTATTACATAATGTGTTCAAAGTTACAGCTACTAAATGTTAGAACAATATCACTATAAACTCAATGAATCTAAAATTATACTTTCCATTTGACATTGTGTATTTATAGTATTGCATACATCTGCATAATCTGCATATTTATTGTACTATTTCACAGAGTTGGCTTACTTAATATTAGGTTACTTCCAGGTCTTGCTGTCTTAGCACAATGAGAGCTTGCTTCCTCTCTCAGTTGTGCGAGGGTGCTATATGAAAAGACCATTTCTGCAAACCAGGAGGAGTCCCCCTGCTGGACACCAGTTCTGTTGGCACCTTGATCTTGGGCTTCAGAGCCTCCAGAACTGTGAGAAATAAATATTTGTTTAAACCACCTAATTTATGATAGTTGATTATAGCAGCCCAAAGTGAATAAGACAACCATATAGATTGTCAGATTACTCTCCAAAAAGACTGCAACAATTTACAGTGATCTGTTTTAAACAAGCAAAATTTAAGAGCTATGCAAAAGTGTACAGATATTTAGATTCACAGAAGTCTGTATGTTGTTGGCTACGTGGCACTGTAAGAAATCCGAAATCAGTAACTGTATTTGTATGTATGGGCTCTGATCTGACTTCTTTTCTTAAAAAGTGATAAGAACTGAGGATCAGTTTTGAGCTCCCCTTCTTTAATCTTCTTCTGTTTTTCCTACTGAGCAGATACTGATAATATATACAATTCATAATTAATAAAAATATACCATTATAAATGTAAATTATTTTTCCCTGTGGTGCACCATGAATATATGACAGCTTGTATCTGTTACTACATTTTCAATAGCCACATATTTTCTTTTTAATTGCCTTTGCTAATATTATTTGTCCTCGAAAAGACATTTTCAAACAAATTGCCTAATGCAGATCTGATGAATGACCACTAAAAATTATTATGAAAACTTTCAAATATGACAAGATAGGAAAAATAATTGGATAGACTCTCTATATACCCATCACTTAGATTATCAGGATTTTGCTACATCTACTTTATCTACTTCCCTCTCCCCCTTACTTCTTTGCTGATTAAATTTAAGGCAAATACCACACATAATATCATTCACCCCTAAAAACTTTGGTATTCACTTCTAAAAGAAAAATTGTTATTTTCTTACAGTTTCATTTTCACAATGAACATCAAAAAAGTTCTTTGCTGTCATATCATATGAGGTTCTTACTTACATTTCTCCAACTTTTAAAAGTCTCTTTGCACATGTTTTTTTAAGAATATGAATTCAAACGAGTCTACCCACCTGATGGTTGTTTCCCTTCCGTCTCTTCATATAAAGCAATCTCCTCCTTAGCCTTTCCCCCTGTGCTGTTGACTCTGAAGTGTCCTGCAACTGCCCAGATTCTGGGTTTGTCTTTTCACTTTCTTTTGATGTTATAATTTTTCCTTCTCTCCACATATTTCCTGTAAATGAAAGTTAGTTTCAGGGGTTTGCTTAAATTCACATTCAACTTTTTTGGCCAGAATATGTCTAGAGTGTGGTCCTATGTGCTTTTTTATCACATCACATCTGGAGGCATGATGTCAGGTTGCCCCACACATATTGTAAGACTGAGATTGATCAGTGGTGGTGACAGCCTGATGTCTCCTGATGCACTGATGGCTATTGCTTGAATCAATTATTTCATTTGGGTTGCAAGATGGTGATGTTCTACTGTTATCATTCCTTTGACATTTATTAGCTGACATTTATTATTCTTCTATAAAGACAAACTTTCTCTTATGATTGAATAGAACTTTCATAAAAATTTCAATCCAATACAGAGGAAAATATAATCTGATATTTTTTATTTCTATGGATGTGTCTATGTGTATCTTCTGATTCAATATTTAGACTCATGATGGAGTGCTGGAGATTTACCTTATAGTGAATTCAATTACCCATTAATATTGGAATTTCATTTATGCATTAAAAGGGAATCCAGTCTCGCCACTTGGTGTAGTGTTTTCTTCTGATGCCATTTTTAGAACTCTTCTAACTTTCCGCAAATCCATCACTTTTCCCCTTTAGGATGCAAGGTGAAAAGCAATCATCCTTAGCTTATTGCCATAATGCTTCTACAAAGGGAGATAGAAACCAGATATATAGGTTAGATTAGCATTTATCATTTTTCTGTTTTGCCTACCAGCTGTCTCCTTGGGGAGGCAAATATCCAGCATCTTTGCACCGCTGTTCCCAAAGCAGCTCTGCTAACAGATGGTGACTTGAAGGAATCCCATAATTCATCATTAAATGTGGATGTCAAAATTTTTGAACATGTTGGGAGGAAATTGTTTAATTTTTTCTATTCTTAGGTGCTACTTCAGTTAAAAAAGGAAGTGCTGTAGGTTAGTGTTGAGAGCATCTCAGGGAAAGAAGTGTGAAAAATATGCCAGCCCTCTGTTCAGAGACCTGATTTGATGGCCCCAGCAAGTGCCATTTTTCATCCCTTATGTGTCTACACTCAAATTCTGAAGAAACTCCAGTAGTCCTTGCTATCACCAATGTCCTTAAAAACAGGTGAATGTATGTGTGTTTGAAATCATCCCAAGGTTGCTCTGGGTAAGTGATATTTGAGATAGAAAAACATTTTACAAAAACTTTTAAGCACAGGGCAGCTAATTGCCAAAAGTCAAGTGAATGGCTTTTTAAGGAGTTAAATGCTTCCAGATAAATAAAGGGCTGTGAACTGAAAGTTCATGGTTACTAACGGAATTGCTTACTTTTGAGGCAGTATTCTGGCCTTCCTCATTCACTGGGTTTCAGCTATACTGGCCATTTGTGGATTTTCAAATATGTCAGGCATTTTCTTGTCTCGTGGCCTTTGTACATGCTGTTTCCTCAGCTTGCAATGATTTTTCTGCAAAGCATCCTATATTTTGTCCTATATTTTGCTTAGGTCAAGTGTCACCTCCTTAGAGAAACTTACCCTAAGCATGTCTTGTCATGCTCTGTTCCCTTACCCTGCTTTAGTCTTCATAGCACTTTAAATTCTTTACTTGTTTACTGTCAAATGCCTTTTCTGTGAGAAAGTGAGTTCCGGAGAATGTGCTCTATTCATAGGACATGGAACCAAGCCTGGCAGCTAGTCAGCACATATATGAGTTAGATTTGTGTTTCGGTTCTGAAGTACAGAAAATGCAGCCAAGAGAGCCTTACTTATAAGGATATTTACTGATACCTTAAAAGAAGTCTCAGTGTTGACTGTCACAGGGTTGGAGTGGCGGCTCGACTTTCCCTCGATACCTGCACTGCCATCTTTGGTGTGTTCTTCTTTGGTCCTCACGTTTTCTAACTCTCGAACGTAAGACAGCTGACTCAGTTCCAGGCATTATGTTTGTGATCTGGGCTGAAAGAGGAGGAAAAGATGACACTGGCAACATTTGTCACTTTTATCAGGCAGCAGAGATGTTTCTACAAATTCCCCAGGTGACTCTTGCTCTTGTTTCATTGAATAGAACTGTGTCGCATAGCCACTCTTAGCTGAAGGGGAGTCTGGAAAGTGAGTATTCAAAATATCCAAATGTGATGGCAGAGGTAAGCAAAGAGGAAGGGTCTTGGGAGTGGCCTTTTGGGTAGCTAGCTCATAGTAGCTAGCACAGTAGCCAACAAAAGTTCATTGAATGAACAGATGTTAATCAAAACGACAAGAGTTGCTTTAGCTCAGGAGTGCAAAAATAGTTCAAATTCCTGTTTATCAGTGTTAACTTCTATAAGGAAATCGGATTTAAGGAGATTATATCTACCCAGAATCAAATACGATGAAAAATGATAACAAATGAAATAAAATGATAAAAATGATAAAAACTTGGAGTCATTGTTTATGAAGGACAAAACTTCCTAGGGAGGTCACACAGACTAGTGATTAAATGAATCAGCAAGTCTGAGTTTGGATTTTAGCTCATCTACGTGAGTTGCTTAATTTCTCCACGCCTCAGTATTTTCATCTTTAAAATGAGGATAATGAGGTATCGGTCTCATTCATGACTTAAAGGCTTCAATTAGAAAATACTTGCGAAATGGTATAGTCTGGCACCTACCACTTTACTGGGAAAAAAATTAAAAAATTTATACATAAAACTAAGTAAAAAAAACTATAATTATTCATATTTACTTTTCATGCTTCTAACTATTCTTTAGAAAATATTGTGTGTTGTGATACGTAGCCTTTTTAACCTCTCAACTAAAATCTGATCATATTTTCATGTTCTATATACTTATTTTCAAAATGGCAAAAAATACTTGAGGTTATCAGCAAGTCTCAAGATAATTCTGTTTAAAAGAACAAATTGGTTGAATAGTTTAAATTATGAAATTTTATGAGACTAATCTGAAACTGCAGTCTGTCATTAGTTTTTTTGTGGTTCATTAGTTACAGTGCTTAGAAGCTGAATGCCACCTGGGTAAGGACACATTAGATTATTTTCTGCAGTCATGTCTATCTTGATAGAGTGCTGACTCTGTTATTCTTGCATCTAATGTATTCAAGTTGGCGCAGAAGTGAAAGACATAATTCTCATTACATGTGCTAAGCCAGGCAGCAGGGGAAACAAGCCTGGCTAAATGCTTGGATTTCACCCAGTGGTGCAGCAAACTAATGTTGTTTCTGAAAATGAAAACTGTGTCTGTACTTGTCAGCTGGAAATGTCCAGGGCTTTAGAGAAAGTATGCAATCAATGGAGGACACTGTTCACTAAGTTAACCCCCTTTAATTCAAAGGCACTGAGATGAAGTTCTCTATGAATACTAAAGGTGCTTGTTGTTAATAACATAGAACACTTTGGTGATGTTATGCTGGAGGACACATTGTATGACATTTTTATTTTAACTTGATGCATTCTTTGGCAGCAGTAGCTAATAAAATTAGAGTTTTTTTTTAGGTTTCAGAAACTGTTCAAATAGCTCTTGTAGGTCAATTCTATTGTCTATAGTTAAAAAAATTGATGTCTTTGAGAGTTTCAGTCGTCTTTCTTCATATAGTATAAACTTTGAACTTGATCTATGATTAAAAAAATTATCCCACTATATTTGCAGTTAGAATTACTCTTATTGTAAGTACTGGCTTGGTTTTTAAATAATTACAGATTTCTATTTCTTCCTGTGATTAAAAGCTTTTCCAGCTTGTTTTTCACTATCTTGCCCCCCATTCACTGAGCTTATAAAGTGCATGTTACTTCTTAGAATATGTGATGGTTTCAATGACTCTTTTTTAACAGTTACCTGTTCAAAAAGAAGTAGGTTCTATATATAATCTCACAATAAAAGCTGATATCCATCAAACATTCCTTATATTTCTTTAAAATAAGTAACAATGTCACAAATGAGTATCGTGGGAGAGTCATTAATTGTGCATAAGTAGTCAACCCTGTCAACAGCATTAATACTTTACCTACTTCTTCAGGGAATTTTCATCTCACATTCATTTAATAAATCTTTTCTTTTAATGTACTAGAAACTCTCTTTTCTAAATAAATTACTCTGGAGTTTCATGCATAATTATGGACATATGTATATTTCACATTTTTTTTATTGAGTTATAATCAGTTTACAATTTTGTGTCAATTTCTGGTGTACAGCACAATTTTTCAGTCATACATGAATATACATATATTCATTTTCAGGACATATGTCTATTTCTATTGAGAAAATGGCAAAGACACCAATGTTCTTTGGCATCTTTAAAAAGAGTTCCTAATTTTAACTTTCATGGAATATCATAAAGCATTCATGGAATTATTATGGCTTGTTGCCCATCCACTCTGGAAGCTTCAGAGTAAGTGTATGAAGTAAATGGTTAAAGTGGTCCATTGCAGTGCTTTGGAGTTTATTAAAAAGCAGGATGAACATAATTCTAATATCTGACTTTCAGCTGGGGCCTTTGTTCTGGAGGGTTGAAGGGATTAATATGACTGGTTTTGAGTACTGTCTTTATACATTTAGTATTTAGTCGTCTTTTGCGAATACTTTTAAAATCTCTATTTTGGTTCCAGTTTGGGCACATACTTAGTCATCTTTATTCAATCAACAAACACACATTGAGCACCTACACTCATCTCTGCTGAACCCAGCACCCTTATTTCTCCCATCTATGTTTTATCATAGTGAATTCGTGAAATGTTTATTTGGGAACTTGTGGTAAATTGTGCCTGAGTTGAACACTTCGGTCACCTCCCTCCCCCCAACTCCAGCGGATATGAAGGTCACAGGAAGAAAGAGGAAAAGTTATTGTATATGGTATGAATGTGAGTTTTGAGATTTTTGAAGGTTTGAAGATTTTGAAGTTGCATTTCCAATTCTCATTTAAGATTTTGAGAAATTACGTAGAGTCTATGAGATTTTAAGTACTCAAGAAAAAATAAAACTTAAAAAATATCAGAATGCCAGTATCCTTCACAATACATTTTCTTGTTTGTCGGCTGGTTGTGGCAGCTTCTATAAAGCTCTGTGCCAATGCATCTCACCTTCTGTCTCTCATTACCGTAGGGAACCTCTCCAGGCTCTGCCTCAGGGACCCAGTCAGACGCTGTGCCTGTCCTTTGCAGACACTTTGCTCCAGATGCAGTTTTTTCTCTTTCTGCAACCTAGAATCTTTTGTTTCCTGAACTCACCTTCACATGGACTCAGATTTCTATTTTTTTTGGCAACTCTGATCTGGGACAAAGACCTGGGCCTCCTCTTTGCCCTTGTGGGCTCATATTAGCCACAAAATAAGCCTACATTGATGGACATAAATTTGAAAATGTATTTGTTATATACTTTTCACGACTAAGGAAAAATTGATTAGTTCAAGTACTGTTTCAATAATTGACATTAATGTTCTGGTGAAGGGTTTTGGCTCTACCAGGTTTAGGGGCACCCATTATCTTACAGTTTTGAAGAGCTTACAGAGAAAAGTTAATCTTTACAAAATATCTTCTCTGAGATTTTCGTGTCTCTACCACCATTGGAAAAAAGAATCTTTTAGAAAACGGCCTGCCTGTGGTTTGCCTGTGTGTGCTGGAGTCCATTAGAATGACACCAGGAGCGTGTGTGAGGAGCCAGGTTTCCAAGGGCTTGTTGTTGTGCCATATGAGCCAAAACACAGCCTTTTGAAATGAAACACATTTATTTAATAACAGGATGAACGGAACAATAGGAGTCACAGCAGGAGCCAAGTGGAGAACAGGTGGCACTGAACCGTGTAATCAGCCCGCCAAAGGAAGGTCGATGATGTTACTAAATAACAACTATCAATCAACGTGGGGCCGCTATAACCCATCACGCTCCGGGGGAGGAGACAAACCCTCTGAGGACACCCTTTTGCAGGGAGTGTTGCTTGCTTCCTGCACACCCTCGGGCCACAAAATACTGACTGCTATTGTCTATCGGGGATGCTGGGTATGAGTACTGTTTAGTATATTTGTTTTATAACAGCTTTACTCAGATATAATTTACATACCATCAATGTATCCATTTATTTATTTAAAAATTTTTATTTATTTATTTATTTTGTGCAGGGAGATAATTAGGTTTACTTATTTCTTTATTTTTAGAGGAGGTACTGGGGATTGAACCCAAGACCTTGTAGATGCTAAGCATGTGCTCTACCACTTGAGCTATCCCCTCTTCTCAAAGTAGCCATTTAAAGTGTACAATTCAATGGTTTTTAGAATATTTACAGAGCTGTTCACAATCAATTTTAGAACATTTTCATTACCTTATAACAAAAACTCTGTACCCATTTAGCAGTCACTCTCATCTCCCCCCAGTTCCCCAGCCCCAGGTGCCACTCATCTACTTCCTGTCTTTACAGATTGCCGATTCTGAAATTTCCGTATAATGGAATCATACAATATGTGGTCTCCTGGGACTGGCTTCTTTATCTTAACTTTTCAATGTATCATGCATGTTGTTGCATAAATTAGTAGTTCATTCCTTTCTATTGCCAAATAATATTCTCTTGTGTGGATACATCTCATTTTATTTATCTATTCATCAGTTGATGAATTTGGATGTAAGTGCTGGATAGGGATGCATTCTTTCTGTGATAAAATATAAGCAAATTTTTAAAGTCATGTGCAACTTACACAAAGCTGAGCAAAAGAGTGGAAAATTGGAATCTGAGTTGTGAAAGTCTGTTCTTTTTTTTTAGAAAACTAATGTCTAATACTTAATTATAATTGCCCACAATGTTAATATGCCCTCCCCTTCTCTGTTACTTCCTAATGTCTGTTGAAAGTCAGTCATTGACAGCTGACTCATGTGAGTTGTGCTGAGAGAGGAAGGAGGAAATCAGAGATGGGCCATTCCCTTTGTCCCTTGTTTGGGTTGATACTAGTGAAAAAGACTTACAGGAATCACAAAAAGCAGGGTAGGGAACAAGAATTGAGTAGCAGGAAATGATTCAGAGGCACGTCAAAGAAAACCAAGAGCTCTTCGGGAGGGCACTGGAAATCCCACAGGCCATGAACCAGAGTCCCAGCAGTATTTACCTGCATCTGTAGGGCTGGGAAACCCTAGTTGGCATGCAAGGACCACAATGAATGAACCTCTGCTATGAAATATGACAAAAGTTTAAAAAAAATTTGTAAACAAATGGGATCATTAAAAAGATTACGTGTGTGGGTGGGGTTTTTTTTTTTTCCTTTCTTTTTTTGAGTGCATGATCTTGGTTGGCCTTGAGCATCTATAGGTATGGTTTGGGAAGAAAAGGAATAAATGGAAGGAGAATAGAGATAATATTTAAATGTTCATGTTCAAAAAGAAGATTTTTCAATCCTTCAGAAAGGATTCTCTAAATCCCATTACCTTTCTCTTCAGCTTAGTAAGATCTAGGCTTGCTGGGCTACTCTCAATGATGCTATACGCAAGGAAGCTTAGGCAGGACGAGAAAGTGGGCAAAGCCTGCCCTTTCAGACTCTGGGAAGTAAAGGAAGGTTCAGGGAAGAGGGTGCTGATGGCCAGACAGGGATGTCCTAGGGAGGGAGGGGTGAGGTTAGATGTGGGGGGTAACATTAAGGGCAGAAGGGGCTCTTGGAAATGTACTGCTTTCCCTAGATAAAAAGGCTGTCTCTTAGGTTCCCCAACAAAAAACTTGAGGCACAGCCACACGAAAGTAAACCTGATAATAAAGTGGGGTAAGATAGAGTGGGAAAGTGAAGTTCAAATTTCCCATATGGTGTAAACTCTGGAATTCCAGCCAGCCTGCCAAAGGACCCTCCATGGTGGGGTGGACCCATGGGCTAGGCGCCTGATAGAAGATGAGACAGAGGATCTGGGGCCTGTAGCAGCCAGAGCTGAGGAAACACGAAGCCAGTTAAGGGGATCTGGACCTGAGATCACCAGCCACCACTGCTGTGTCACAGCAGTTTGGTGCAGTCATATGAACTGGCTGTCAAGAAACTGTCCTAATATATTAAATGAGACTAAGCTTTATACAAGATTGGACATGTAACAAATCTACCTATCTATCTATCTATCTATCTATCTATCTATCTATCTATCTATCTATCTATCTATCTATCATCATCCGTGTACCTATTTTTAGCTTACCAACAGGTGAAAACTTAGGCTAGAGTCATTACAGATGAAATAAAGAAATTCTTTTTCTCTGCACATCAGATTTATAGTGATATTTAAAGTTTGTGACTCATCTACAGATATACAACTATTGTCTGTTATTAAAACATACCATATTTCTGGTACTAATCAAATCCTTCTCACCAGGTATTTTGAAACACTGGGGTGATGTGGCAAAGGAAAACCTGTCTACCTTGTTATTTTTGTCATCATGTTTTCCTCTTTCATTTATTAATTGTTGTCTCTCACTGTCTAAAGCCTGAAGAAACAGGTGGCTAGCAATGCGGGTGTACTGGGTATGAAAAGGGAATTCCAAATGAGGTAGCTCTCCATTCTGAGACTGGCTCTTCATTTCCATAATAGCTTGAAACATTTTGAGTATACTAATTAGAATTTTTTTTAAGATTGCATCTCTACCATGTATTTTTTTAAGTCTATCCAGGGTAAGTTTTTCCATTTCACTCTGTTAGTTTTCATTAGATATCTGTTGAGTTTTGATTGAGCAGTCGTATTTTTGAAACAAGGAGTGTATTGATTCATACAAATACCTGGTCTCCTTTACACAAAGTCTATCTTTTTTTTAATTGAAGTACAATGAATTTATAATATGTTAGTTTCTGGTGTACTGCATAATGATTCACTTTAGTTTCTGGTGTACAGCAAAGTGATTCAGTTATATGTATATACATACTCCTTTTCATATTCTTTTTATTATAGGCTATTAAGAGGTATTGAATATAGTTCCCTGTGCTATGCAGTAGGACCTTGTTGTTTATCTATTTTATATATAGTAGTTAGTATATGCAAATCCTGAACTCCCAACTTAGTCCTCCACACCCCCTTTTTCCCCTGGAAACCATAAGTTTGTTTTCTATATCTGTGAGTCTGTTTCTGTTTTGTAAATAAGTTCATTTGTGTCTTTTTTTTTTTCAGATTCCACATATAAGTGATATCGTATGATATTTGTCTTTCTCTGTTGACTTATTTAACATAGTATGATAATCTCTAGGTCCATCCATATTGCTGCAGATGGCATTGTTTTATTCTTTTTTATGGCTGAGTAGTATTTCATTGTATAAATATACCACAACTTCTTTCTTTAGTCATCTGCCAATGGACATTTAGGTTGCTTCCATGTCTTGGCTATTGTAAATAGTGCTGCTATGAACACTGGGGTGCATGTATCTTTTTGAATTAGAGTTTCCTCCAGTTATATGCCTAGGAGTGGGATTGCTGGATCATATGGTAAGTCTATTTTTAGTTTTTTAAGGAATCTCCACACTGTTTTCCGTAGTGGCTGCACCAAATTACATTCCTACCAACAGTGTAGGAGGGTTTCCTTTTTTTTCACATCCTCTCTAGTATTTATCGTTTGTGGACTTTTTAATGGTAGCCATTCTGACTGGTGTGAGGTGATACCTTATCGTAGTTTTGATTTGCATTTCTCTGATAATTAGCAATATTGAGCATCTTTTCATGTGCCTATTAGCCATCTGTATGTCTTCACTGGAGAAATGTTTGTTTAGGTCTTCTGCCCATTTTTTGATTGGGCTTTTTTTTTCTTTCTGCTGTTGTTATTGAGTTGTATGAGCTGTTTACACATTCTGGAAATTAAGCCCTTGTCAGTCGCATCATTTGCAAATATTTTCTCCCATTCCATAGGTTGTCTTTTTGCTTTGTTTATAGTTTCCTTTGCTGTGCTAAAGCTTATAAGTTTAATTAGGTCCCATCTGTTTATTTATGCTTTTGTATCTATTGCCTGGGTAGACTGACTAGGAAAACATTGCTACAATTTATATCCAAGAATGTTTTGCCTGTGTTCTCTTCTATGAGGTTTATGGTGTCCTGCCTTATGTTTGCTTCTTCAAGCCATTTTGAATTTATTTTTGGGTATGGTGTGAGGGAGTGTTCTGACTTCATGGATTTACATGGTGCTGTCCAGTTTTCCCAACACCACATACTGAAGAGACTGTCCAAAAGGTCTATCTTGAGTGGAATGATTGTCTATAGACTTTAGACTCCACTGGTGGCAATTGGTAGGCTAGCTTGGAATCCTCACAATTTTCAAAATAGGAGAGATTTTACTGGGAGTGATATGGTTGTGATTGCATTAGTTTGCCATAGCTTCCATAACAAAGTACCACAGGCTGGGTGCCTTAAACAACAAAAATCTTTTTTCTCACAGTCGTGGAGGCTAGAAGTCTGAGGTCAAGGCGTCAACAGGGTCAATTTCTACTGAGGCTTCTCTCTTTGTATGTGGCATTCTTTCTGCTTTGTCTTTGCATGGTTTTGCCTTCTATGGATGTGTCCTAATCGCCTCTTATAAGGACACCAGTCATATTGGATTAGGGTCCATCCAAATGGCCTCATTGTAACTTAATTAGATCTTAAAAAAAAATACAGTTGCATTCTAAGGTATTGGGGTTTAGGATTCCAACATGTGAATTTGGGGAGGACACAGTTCAGCCAGTAACAGTGAACTTTAGTGAGTTTTACTCCTTGGAGGAACTGTCATTCCTGTTTTATCTTTCAGGTCCATTGAGTTATTTTGGCGTCTGGCAGGTGTGCTCTGCCTAAGCCCCCAGCCCAAACACTTATGCCAATAATCCTTCCCAAATAAATTTTACATTTTTTTAGTGAAAATTTCTTGGGGCTCCAGCTGGAGATGAATGCTGCAGCCCTCCTGAATGTGTATCTGTTTCAACAGAAAGACAACAGCCCCATTACCACTTTCTCATGTATGTAAGCCGAACTGTTTTGGTTTTGTAAGATGGGGTTTATAAATATAATTCCTTTCACTTTCCACATTCCAGAAGTGTGTGAAAACATCAGAATATCTTATATGTAGAAGGCATCTTTGCTTGACTTCACAATGCCATGGATTTCTTCTTTTGTTTTAAATCTACCTTTACTGTTATTTCAAAGAGGGTTTGGGAGAGAAGAGCAGTATGTGTCCTTTGTGTGGCATATTGAACCGGAAGTTTAACTATACAATTTAAAACTCTTATGTTTGCATTTCTAATGGTGGCTTATATAGAAACACTGCATATGTTGCTTCTTAATCTTGAAGACAATCTTGAGAGTTAGCTATGACCTGATCTGACCTCCCTGAGTCCTGGGCCCTTTATTGACACACTAAAGATGATGATCGTCGTACTCATATCACAGAGCTTTTCGGATACAAAGAGATCAAGTATTTAATTTAGATATTGTGCCTGGCACATAGCAGACTCTCTGAAAATATTAGTTTATTTGTCTGGCGCTGAGCCCTGTAGCACTGTTTGGCCCCAGGCAGCTATGCCCACAGCGTGGTTCTAACATTACAGTGGGCTGCAATGCCCATTCATCTCCTGCCAGAGATGCTTTTGCGTATAGCTCCCTATTGTACTGGCTTTTTTTCACACTTTAGTTTGTAAAATTCCTCTCCGAAGGGTTCACTTATATTAAAAAAGTTAATAAGAGTTCTCAGGTTGATTCCTGCAAAACACGGTTAGGTAGAATATGTTCAAAAGATTTTTTCCTTGTTCAGATATATCTCAGCTGATTAAGTGTATTGTTTGTGGCCATTAAACATAAGGGAAAAATGCTCTATTTTAGTATTGTTTCTTAGGCTAATCAGATTTGACTTATGTTGTTTTAATGTACAGGGATCTTGCAAGATTGAGAATTGTTGACTCAGTGAGTGCAATAATTTTTTACAATGCTCTGGTGCCATTTTTGTTTCATTTGCCTCTTTGCTACTTTTTCTATTTCTCTTTACTTTCTGATGTGTCTCTTGGGCTTGGATTACAAATCTGAATATACTGTGTGGATTTAGTGCATCGGATCTTTTTATGTGCCCGAGTCACTGATCTGCTATGATATGTGACTAGTGTTTGCAGACTGATTCATAATCCTTGGTGAGGGAGAGATCTTCTCTGTTCAGGGTCATTGAATTTCACAATAATGGAGAATTAAATGAAAGCTCAAAGCACATTATCTGCTAGATTTTAAAACCCTGAGAATTTCAAGGGAAACATAATCCATCTGTATCTCTTCTGTTTACAACTTTCCTTGTCAAAATGTTTTCCTGTTAAACTCAGAGGTGCCCAGGATGTCAGTTAAGTCTTTTAAAGACTCCTCGTTTAATTATGCACCAGGAACTCATGTTTTGGCAAGTGAAAGAGGCTCTGTCTCTCTTCTAAGTCCTCTCCATTTCTCAATAATTAGTTGTTTTTAATCATTCCCAAATCAAGAGATTTAAGACACAAATCCATTTTTATATTATTATTACTAAAAATGGTCTAATGCTATTATTGGCATATCAGTAAGAAAAGAGAGACTCTCTCTCACCACTGTATTGACTTAGAAATCTTAAGGGGAATGGAGAAGACTGTAGAAAAATAATTTTCCTCTATTTCTAAAATGAAGAACTTAATTCTTCAATTTGTGGGGGTACAGCTTTTACTGAATTTGAAGGATCTTATTTAATGAGTGGAAACAAGAAGGACCTTAACAAATGTGTGGTAAAATCAACAAGAATTTGTGTATTTTATATTCAAAACTGATTCGTAATACTTTGCATGCCTGCATCCCCACCCCTTTTTGTGTTCTCTGATGTCAAATAAGAGGTGAATTGTAGATGAAAGTTACCCTATAGCCATTGGAATTGCTTCCAAAAGGATTCTCTCATATCCATTGGTCAGCTTTCAGGTTTCTAATATAACTGAGTCTACTCAATACTTTTCTGATGTATAAATAATTTAAAAATCTTTCAAATGGTATAATATATGTGAGTGAACTAAATGGAATAAAAATTGTTTTACACAGATTGAATTATAATAAAAATATATATTCTAATATTTTCAAATAAGAAAAGTTCTCAATAGTGTTGATAACTCTTATCAGATGACTTATTTATTTATTTATTTATTTTCTTTGCAGGGAGCAGGTAATTAGGTTTATTTATTTAGTTAGTTTTTTGATGGAGGTAGTGGGGATTGAGCCCAGGACCTCCTGCATGCTAAGCATGTGCTCTACCACTTGAGCTATACCCTCCCCCTTATGAGATGACTCTTGTGAACTTTCGAATTTTTATTCTCTAATAGCTTCTGTGTATGATTGTATTCACAATTCACAAAAATAGGTGTCATTGGTAAATATTTTCACTTCCTATATTGTCTTACAAAAATATATGCTCAAAAACTATACCAGAAGAGATGGTGTCATTTCAACTAAGTGAAATCTTTTTTATAGTCTCTTGATTTTGGTAAAATCTTAAAGATCTTGAACAGTACAGAGTCCAATACAATACAATACAGTAGTGATTAAAAACATAGTCTGACTCTTCTTGAATTCTGGCCTTTCAGTTATACATGAGTTTTCATTTTCGCTCTGCTATGTGACATTGGGCTTAAGCAACCCATCTGGGCCTGTTTCCTAACATATGAAAAAGGAGGATAAAAACTGTATGCCTCACAGAGCATTGTGAAGATTAAGTACAGTCTCCATACATGATTCAGTACCACCAGGATCACGGAAAAATTTCGACAAGTGGTTAACTATTGTTATTATCACTGTTGCCGTTACTACTGATGATGATGACCAATTTCCCCATTTGGAGTGATTTCAGTGGCTATGTTTGTTCTATCACTGAATGTTTTTTCACTGAACATTTCTTTTAGTTCTTTTTTTTTTCCTTATTTTTTATTGAAGTGTAGTTGATTTACAATGTTAGCTTAAGGTGCACCGCAAAATGATTCAGTTATACATATACATATATACATACATATTTTTTCAGTTTCTTTTCCATTATGGTGGCTCATTACAAGAAATTGAATATAGTTCCCTGTGCTATACAGTAGTTCCTTGTTTATCTATTTTGTATATAGTAACGTATATCTGTTAATCCCAAACTTCTAATCCACCCCTTCCCACCACTTCCCCCCACCCCACCGCCAGTAACCACATTTTGTTTTCTATGTCCATGAGTCCATTTCTGGCTTATAAATAAAATTTGTATATATTTTTTAAGATTCCACATATAAGCGACATCATATGATATTTGCCTTTCTTTTGATAGCTGAAAGTCATACCATTTCTTTGAGATCAAAATACCACTTTTGCCTTCCTTTCCAGAGATTATTTTTAGTAATAATTTTTGGTTGTTTTTACATTGTAGGTGATTAAAAAAATAGCTTCTATGGTGGAATCAAACTAAGGTTTGTCATTATGATGAACGGATTCAAGTGCAGATTGAAAGGCAATGCCATTTTCAGGAGAATCATTCCATTTCTCTGGGTTGCAGCACAGAGAAATGAGCATGAGTGTTCCCTGTCAACATTGCATGAGTTCCAGGAAGTGAAGGCTCTTTCTTCCTCACATAACCAAAGGACAATTCAAAAGGAAGTGTTAAAGTGAGAAATTTTCTTTTTGTAAAAGCAAAGGAAAAGAAAAATCAAACAAAAATTGCTGCCAAGGGAGAAAGAGAATTGGAGAGCTGTGACAAATCCCTCTGGGGTCCAGAGTGTTGGCGCAATGATGAGAGGTTAAAGTGAAGGGAGCAATGGGAAATCGGTCATGAGCCTGAAGCTAATCATTCGGGCTTCTGAACAAAAGGGGGGAAGAACCAATATTTTATAAAGGGAAGAAAGCCCAGGGAGCTGGTGTACAACTAAGTTCCTTCATCCAAGGACAAAAAGCCAAAGAGAATTAATAGATGATTTACTGGAACCTGAGTGGCATCTGAGAAAGACTTGCATATTACATAGAGATTTCTTTTCCTCATAATTGAGAGAATGTTATAAAAATGTTGCCTGTAAGAAAACATTTGCTAATATCTTTTCAGACTTTTGAACATATTCTCTAATTTTCTTCTTTTCCTTCACAATTATAAACACAGGGGTCTCTGTAAGTCCATTGAATGTCTGACTGAAGCTAAAGATGTATTATTTTCAAGGAGCCTAGAGATTGCTGTTTTTTTCCCTCACTTACATTAATAATACTAGAATTGTGTGTGTATTTTTATTTTTCCATTTCCTATACTGTCTGAGAGGAAATGTAATAAAGTCTTTAATGACTGCACCATCATAAAGAAACAAAATCAATGTTTGAAAAGCTGCACTGCCATTAGCATTAGCATTGAAATAGTCATTCGAATACTTGTTAGAATTCTTGATTCTATGTGGAGAGGTGTTTTGGAGGGTCAGAGTATAAAGTGGGGAAGTGTAGGTTGAATGAAATTTGAAGAATCCCTTTAAGTAGATCCCTAATGAACTATAAAACCCTTTTTCTGTATAATACTTCAGTGAATTGCTTGCTAAATTTGGAAAAAAGCATTGTTCAGCTGCCAGTAAAGTGAGGTATTTCCATTTATACGAATATTTAAATGAAATCATTGGGGAAAGGTGAGTAGAGATGAGATTTAAGTTTGTTACTAGGAAATTCTAAGAAAAGATTATGCTGAAAAGATCAGATTTTTAAAATGCTCTTTCTTTTTGCTCAAGATGGAGTGCTCATCTGTTTGGTACCCAAATTTAGTCACTAGCTTTATGGACTATTTTTCTCCCCTTTATGGGCCAGAACAGAGGGCACTGATGGAGCAAGACGGAAGAGAAAGTGAAACCCAGTCAGTTGGTGGCTATCTCATCCTGTGCCAGACATAATCGTCAAACTCGCGATTAACTCACTGGGGAAAAGTAACTTTAAACTCCTAGTTGACAAAGTTTGCCATTCAACTTAGGAAAAATATTTAACCACTAATTTCAAATAGGCACAACTCTGTAAATAGGAAAAACAGAAACCTAGTTTCCTGGCTGGAGCCTGGCATCCGGTCTTGATGCCACACCTACTCACTGTGCAAATTCAAGTATATCACGTAATTTAATTGGGTCCCGGTTTTCCCATTTCCCAAGTAGGCTGAATGAAATGTTCTTTATGATCTCTTTGAACCCTATGGTTCTGTGATTCTGTTTTTTATGTTCAAAATGTTAGAAGGTGATTGTCATAAATAAGTTACAATAGGGTGCTACAGAATTTCAGAAGACATTGCTTCTAACTTGAGGCTTCATGAGAGACTCCAAAAATAATAATTTCACACATGGAGATGAAGACAAATGCCTTTGGGTCAGAGGGAACTGCAAAGATATGAAGCAGAAAATGGTGAGGCCGTTACAGGGAACAAGTGGTTACACTTTTTAAAAGCCTTGTCCCGTTTTCTTTTCGTTATAAAAAGAGAAAACAGACACAACAAAAACATCTCTAATCCAAAATCTTAAGTAAATGGGAGCCAAAGATAAAAGTAAAAAGAGATTTTGTTTCTGATATCCAGAAAGAAGCTCGTGGACTAAAGTTTATACAATACAAAAATTATAAGTAAGAAAATAAAACTCAGGTGTAATTCCAACATACAGAGATAATTACTGTTAAGATTTTGATGTTTTGGTGTACTTCCTTTTAATCTTTATTCTATGCATAAATATACACATATATGTATAATTATTCTCCCATTGTACACATTATTTCATTACTGCCTTAGAGCTTAATATGTCATACAGGATTGCTCCCGCCTGACTCCTTTTTGGGAAAATTTAATTCTGTGCTCCTCAGCCTGCTTTGTCAGGGATCGGCTTTGTCCTTAATGGTCCTCTAATGGGTCTCGGGAGGAAGTGGATGCTAGGGTTTGGTCATAATAGGAATATTTATTAAGATATGGTGGGTAATTTCCCCCCAGAGAATCTTCTCACTTGGCATTACATTCTAGGTTTCCGGAGGGCAAGGATGAATCTTTGGTACCACCAGGGCACAGTCCTGGGCTTGATGTGAAGTAAGCGCTCGTATTTGCTACACTGCACTCTTAGTGAACGTGGTTCTTTTCGAGGCGGGCCAGAGGCACACTCTCTGTTTAGCTGGGAGCTAGAGAAAACTTCTGTGCATTCAGCGGTTCCTGATCCAAAGCAGCATTTCTCTACTTGCTGGTGTTCTCTTATGTATAGTGCATTTATGGACATCACTAGAGGCGTGTGTGCTGAGTTAAGCTGAGCCACGGGAAAAATGAGACAAATTAATCAAAATATGTATTTTAATGGATATTAGTAAAAATATAACTAAAATATCAAACTTGTGATTCCAAGTATATTATTGCCTAGGGAAAAGCTAAATTCAACTTAAAGGAAAATATTAAGTAAATCATAGGTCACAAGCGCTGTGAAGATATGGCCAAAACTGTGAAGGTTGAACCTGAATGACAAATGTGTGGAAACACAATCCTGCCAAGACTTCTCGGACCAGGCAAGGGGTGTGAGTACTTTTCCTCCTTTCTTTCTTACTTCTTCTCATGCAGGAGGAGATGCTTAGTAACTGTAGGTGGGTTATTCCAGACTGAAAATATTCCTTGCTTTCACGTTTGCTCTCGTATTACTGTGGAGGGGATCTGAAGGCTCTTTTCTCATCTCCTCTGAGGACTCCCCCAGTTACTGTCACCATCTTTTCAAGGCACCATTGTTGTTCTTTTGTTTTTGTTTGTTACTCTGATCCTGTAATCGCTTTTGCCTTTCCATCAAGAATTGCCGAGTGTCCTATGGGAAAGCCATGCTGCTCTAGTGTTTCAGTGTTCAGCAGCATGTTACAGACGCACAGGTTCCCACTCAGCCAGCTCTGCGTTTAACCAGCTATTAGACTGGAGGTAGGCAGTTCTGTTATTGATGACATAATCTCTCTAGGGATGCTTACAGCTCTAAAAACATCCTATATTCCTAGATTTCTGATCTCTGTGTTTAAATGTATTATGAGATGAAAGTTGTCATTCTTTGTACTCTATGGTCAGCTGTACTGGGCTACTTAGAATTCCCAGAAGTTACTATGATCTGTGTGATTTCAGTTTGCTCCATTTCCTCTGGTTTGGGAATATTAGATTGACACCCCATGAAGATAAAGCATTGGTTTTAGATGTGAGACATGAAACACACATGCAAGTTCACCTTGCCCATTCTGTGCTATGAAAGAGTCATTCTTTTTTTTTAATTAAAAATGTTTTTAGATTAATTAACTTTTTAAATACATATTTTTATTGAAGTATAGTCAGTTTATTCTTAAACTCTGACACAAATAGCAATCAGGGTTATAATTAACCTAAAGATTGTAATTCCCTAGGAGGAATCTCCCAACATCCACACTTTACAGTTCCTGAGTCCAAAATGCTGATATGACACCTTTGATGTAATTCAGGGTGATTTTTGTGTGCAGAGACTATTATTCAGAAGATTACTTTTGAGAGGGGAGGGTATAGCTCAAGTGGTGGAGTACATGCTTGGCATGTATGAGGTCCTGGGTTCAATCCCCAGTACCTCCTCAAAAATAAATAATAAACCTAATCACCGACCCTCTCACCCCCTAAAAAAACCAACTTCCTCCCCCTCAAAAAAGAGGTTTACTTTTGGATTAAAAAGTTCATAACACCTAGTTCTTTGTTAAGCTTTTCTATTCAGCTTGCATATCTTATCGTTTGGTTTATAAGTTTAGAAAATGTGAATCACATTTAAAGGGACTTTGGTTAATATTTGGCCTAATTTAGTTAAACACATTCAAATATTATAAAGTACCTCTACGTATTTAACAAACTTTAGTATCTTTATACATGTTCCTTTGACCTAATAAACCTTCCCAAACACTATTTTTTTGTAACTTTAATAAGTAAAACTTAGAGATATGGTGAACATAGATGCTCAATACTTTTAATAAATTTAGTAATATATCAACTTAAGATCACTAGTCTAAATCAATCATTCAATTATACCTTTTAAATTGGAATACAAGGCCATCACTCTTATACACCTAATTCTTTCAAACATTACAGGTACAGAAAATAACCAAATATAGACAGACTCTTTTCTAACACACAAAATTAATATCATGGTTTTAATTTGCTTAAACATTTCCATATTCAATTTTAAATCTTCTTGGAGTTGAAAAACGTGAACTCCTTAAGTCAGATGTCACCCATCTGTCATCCCAGTTAACCAAGGTTACCTATGACCAGACATTTGTGTCTGTTCATTGTTCAGATTCCTGTTGGAGACTTGATGGGACACACTGAGTCACATTTGTAGTTGCTAAATCAATAACTCAGTGACTCAAGCAGAATGATCATGTAGCTCATGACCATGGATTTGAGTTTTACAGATCACTTAGTTCTTTGATATGTTCACAGAAGTCTACAGGCTTTAATCAGGATTACACCTTGATTGATTTTACATTTCTTTATCTCCTAAGATATGTACATATCTTTCCCTTCTAACTCACTTTTGAACTTAATGAGATTCTAAGGTATAAAATATCTTTTCCAAATAAATTTAAAGATATTTAAATCTAATGAAAGCTTAGAATCTTCATTTTTCCTATTTTTGGCTGCTCAGAAATATTAAAATGGTATCTGCTTGACACTGGATATTTCTTATGCTTTTGTTTGACTTGCAGCCCTAACTTAACTGATCTCTGACTAGAAAAGAAAGCCCTGATCTGTGTTTTATGGAGCCTCCCTAACTTAGTTAAATGGCCTTTAGTTTGTTCCTATTCAGGGTCAGACAGGATTAATACTGGATACTGAGTTCAATCTTATCACCTAGGGATCCAGATACCTTTAATTCTTCTTTGGGGGAGTATAGAATTCAGACCAGGTCTAGAATGAATCCTGGGAGTAAGAGAAAAATGTGGCTAGTTGGGAGAGACTCCAGGCTAACACCCCTCTTCTCCCACTTTAAACTGAGGCTCTGTAAACCACAGTGTTTAGCCAAGTTATCGGCCCTACACCAGGGCAATGTGTTCCACGTTGTTTCTTTCGAATACACGAATCAGAAAAAAATAAAATGATGTCAAATAATAGATGATTTTGTATATTTTCTAGACTCTTCTTGATGCTTAGTAAATGATGAATAAGATTATAACAGTTTGCTTTGCTCTAACAATAGTTGGTTGTTATTTTACACACTAAGATACTGCTTTTGGGCATCGATGACGGCTAAGTTTAATTATTTTTTGATGACAGCATTGGGTTTCACTCTCTTTTAGCATCCTACATGTGTTTGGTTGTTATGGGTTGGGACTTAGTCTGAGGATGTGGAGGAAACTGACTGACCTGAAAGAGAAACATCAGCCTGGGTCATATTAGCACTGAGGCCCAGCCAGCCTCTAATGCTTTTCTTTTAGGTTGATAAGAAGCTATTTTCAGAAGCCAGCTTGAAAAATTTGTCTTTTCTAATGTGGGACGAACTCACATCCCACTCCATCCATCCCCTACCCTTAAAAGAAGACATTTTCTGTGTTTTACTCAACAGTTTTGATGTCTTTGAATTTGCATTTCATAAGCACAGGAAAAACAGGGTAAGTCTAAATAAAGCCTCAACTGCAGCAAACACATTTACAACTTTCCTCTTAAGGCAGGTAACATTTTGCTCTAATAAAAGATAAGGCTTCATTTCAAGGGCACTCTCTGGGTGATGCAGATTCTTGGATTCCTCTGTTTTGTTGAAACTCGTTATGTGCCTGAAAGACTACAGGGAGAATGGATGTTTTTATATTCCTCAATGGATGTCAGTTGTAATCAAGTTCAAGTAGCAAACAAAGCTCAAAGTGAATGAACACAAGGGTGTCACCTATCAGTGGCATCTTCATTTCAGAGCTATTGTGCCATTCACAATCCAGGCAACAGACAGACTCTGTTGTAAGCGAACACTGACTATCTCAGCTTAGTTCATTCAGATTATTGTGGATGTGTCAGTAATATAGGCGTGACCTGGAAGGAGCCAGTTTCTCTGTTCTGTGTCTAAAAATGGATCACTGTTGCTGCTGAAAATACTATGAAACAGATGTAGAAAATCATTTATTCTGGACGGACACAATCTAGAAGGCTGAACGTTCTCAATCTAGAGATGAGACAGAAAATGACTGAGGACTTGTTTGCAAAGCCTCTTTGACTGAATGACTAGTTTTCTTTCCCTGGTCTCTTTGTAAATCGGTGATATTCTGCTCAATTTTGGTGAATACGTTACGATCACTGACATCAATAAGAATCAAAAGTTAACATAAATAATTTTTTTCCAGGGAAGACTTTAGTAAGAAAATTAACCTGTTCAAATAGCTTGAGTGACAGGGAGATGGTGTTCACTGGAAAATACTAAGATCTTGTGGAATCTGAGAAGATTAGATGAGTAGAGTTGAGCTTCCAAACCCAAGGTCAAGAGCTGAGCTTCCTCACTCTGTCTTTCCTCCTCTGTGGGTGTCTTCTCTCTTTTTCTCTCTCAGATTCTGCTTCCTGAGCTTATTCATCTTGCACAAAAACCCATATGTCCATCTCAACATCGATTTTACATGGTCTTTTAGCTCAAATATCTACATCTGATGGACTCAGACTCCCAGTGCCTTGTCTCCAAAATCCTTAGAGATAAATCTCACTGATCATTAGTAAATACACTGACTTGATGTAGCGCAGAGTCCCATTCCTGACTAATCAGACACGTTCAAGAATGGCGGAGTAAGGTCATGTAGACTTGGGTGTGGTTGGCTGCACTGTAGCTGTGGTTGGAGCCAGCAATGATATGTATGTCTGTTACAGTCTATATGGTGTGTCTAAATCAATGGTCTGAAAGCTTTTCCACCATGACCCCCAGGGAAGAAATAGATTTTTTCCCATTTCATCCCAGGATTCATCTATCTGTTGATTCTTGAAGCAATACTTCTTCTTATTATATGTGATACACTCTAGTATTTCCTGTTCAATTTCTTTCTATCCCAATTTATTCCAGTAAATACAAGCCTGCTGCTCTTGTCTCACAAAATTGATTTCATGCTCCACTAATGAGTTGCAACTTTAGTTTCAAAAGCATTGGCCTGTATTTTTCTTTATATTGTTTCCCTTTGTAGTGCTTATTATAATTATAATTGGCTCCCCTGTTATATTTTGTAGTTTCCTTTGTGGGAGATATCACAGTTAAACTGCCTCCCTTGTTAAACTGTAATTCACATTAAAGCAGAGACCATGTCGGTCTTGTTTATTACTGCATTCTCAGCACCTAACAGAGTTCCTGGCACATAGTAGATGCTCAATTGAGTAAATATTGATGAATGAGTAAATGAAGACCCAAGCAGATGGCACCCTTAATGGGCTCACCTGGTTCTTTGCAAGGAGGCGATTCGGATACGTACAAAACTGGCTAATCTGGTGTGGCCCTGCTGATAGATAAAGCAGATGGAAAGGCTCAGCCGGAGACTCGGTGGAGCAGGGAGGGCAGGCCAGAGAGTGAGGTTTCCATATAGTCACCGACAGCTGCCTGAAAGCATTCCACCAGGGAAAATTTCCACCAGGGTAAATTCCCACCAGGGGGAGAGTCAGCGTCGGGTCTGAGCTCAGCCCTTGGTTCTTTATCTAACATTCGTTCCACAAAACTATCATCCCTTTTTGGTTGGATTTTCACAATTTCAATTTTGGTATTTTCATTTTTATCTTTATAAAGAATAGAGAAAATAGAGAAAAGCAGAGGAAGAACCACATCATATCTTGATTAAAAAAACACCATGGTACCTGTTTTCCAAGGAGACAGAGACATCTGGCTGGGAGATGAACTGCACACAGAGCTCCGTTCCCCTTTTGCTTGCTAGCCTCCCCTTGGCAGATCACCGACTCCCAACACATCAAGACTCATTTAACTCACTTCTGCAATTTATGGCCCCTGCTTGTCTCTAGCAGTTGTTTGAAAAACTGTTTCTTATAAATGTCTGTTTTTAATGGTGTCTCATATTTTCTTTACCCATTTGCTAAGATATTAATCCACAGGACAATCTAACAATTACAGTGGTTTTATCTGTAGGCCTACTAGATGATCTGGGGGGACAAAGCTGTATTTATACAGAAAGCAATTCACAGACTGATAAGCTTTCTGTCATAGTCCCGCATCCACAAAACAGGGCTGAGAGGACTAACACTCAGCCAGTTCCATATGCTCCAAAATATTAATTTGCAAGATGAGAATACTCCACTTTTCAAAATAGTCAACTTAATATTGAGTTAAGTTGTCAAAGTACAATTAAATTCATTATCCATATGATCTGGAGATGGATAAATTTATCATCCATACATAATTACAACTCTTTGGGGAGGGAGAATTTAGATCTTGAGCCAGTATTTCTCAGCCCTTTTCAGTTTGCTGTAGAGGGAGGAGGGAGTTTCCATCTGCTGTATCCAGCCATCCCAGCTTTAATCAAACAAGTGTGTAAACACACGCGGCAGGCAAGAACTTTGTCCACAGTACTTGAATGCAGTTCAAGGCTTTTGGGGAACAGCCTTTTGCTTTTCAGTTCAGTACAGTTTGGTTCCTTAAAGAGAGTGGCTCTACACACTTTGTGCCAAGCCTGGAGAACGCAGTTTTGCCGGGGCTGAGGTTCTTGGTCTCTTTCATCTGACACCCTGCCGTTTCTCCTGGCACTCTGGCTTCTGCCCTATAGTAATCCCCAACCCTCTGCCAATCTAGCCTAAGGCCCATTGGAAAAAATTACACATCACTGTTTGTCATTCAGGATGTATTTTTAGTAAAGAGGTAATGACTACACACACACACATACACACACATTCCCTTTTTTTCTTCCTCTCTCTACAGATATTTTGTCATTCAAAGTTGGTTTAGCTAATGAGTTTATTTTTAATTCATGAAAAAAAGATAAGCTCTATGTTCAGGACTTATTTGTTGATTGATTATATGAAACAGGTATAGAAGTCATATAAAAATTAATCTCTAACACTTAAAAAAGTCTCTTAATAATATTATGTTTTATTTTGAAAACAGTTATATTTTAGAGATCTATACCAAAATGTTTATACAGAAAATGATCTGATGTATGGAATTTGCTTTAAAAGTGATTTGGAGTAGGGGATAATGAGAAGGGTCATATATGAAACACTTGACTGTGTTGTTAATAATCTCTCTTCTTCTATATATATTTGAAATTTTCCTAATAAAGAGTAAAATACATATGTATTTGAAATACACATACTTCTGCCCTCCACTCCCACACTCACAGGGAAAATTGGTGGAAATAGGATGAAGATTTCATGATCATGGACTGCTGCCAATATATGTCACACAGTGTAACTATGGGGCCCTCATGCCCTAAGTTGTCACAATTTCCGGTCGCTCAGTGACACTAAATTGCATGCATTTATTTCCAGGAGCGTATAGCACATGTTTCTATTCATTTCCTCATCATTAAATCTCAACTGCAATAGCAGCAGGTGCCACAAACTGAAAATCAGGTGAAACTTACTATGAAAATAAATGCAGAAATTCCTGATTGTGTCTGTCCTAATAAAAGCAAAAGGAACATCTAATTACCTATTTTCTTTGAGGAAATAAAGTCATTGACAGGGTTACAGCCCTGCTATCTAATCTGCCTACAGATTACTTTGGGTACAAAGCAAAGCTAGTTTTTTTTTTTTTTTTCTTTTTGCCAACTAACTCCACAAGAATTTGCCAATACTGCCCGCTTTGATGCTGTTTTTAATTACAATAAACTTTACCCCATAACACCTAATGATTCCTTCAGGGACCCCATAGACTGACCAAGTATAGAAATCAGCAAATATTTATATAGTGCAGTTGAATATATAATATATACAATTTATTTTATTTTTTTGTCATACAAGTTTTGTATTTGAAGACATGTTTACTATAAGGTATTCCATTTAAAAAGCTTTAAACCTTCCTTAGTTTATCAGAAATCTTGTTTTATATTTAACAGTATTAGAAAATTAATTTTCCATGTAGAACTTTTCACGTGAAATGTCCCAGGAATTGGGGATCATCAAGAGGATATTTTTTGTGTTCTTTCACATTGTGAGTTTTTCACATGCTTTGTCTTTGTCTGAAAACTCATCCAGCTTGACTCCAGTCTCCTGCTTTTTGATGTCTTCCCCACACACTAAAGGCGGGAACAATGATCTTTGCACTTCGGTGTTCCCACTATTGTTCTTAGCTCGTTGTAAGAGCTGGTTTTGCATTTTTTCTTTCTATTAGATTATAAGCTCATGGAAGGCAGATATTTAGTAACATTTATAAAACTATTGGGCTGAATCGTGTTTCCAAAAGCTGCTGAAATAATGGAAAGATTTCAAACGATAAACACAAAAAAAGGAAGAAAGTATCAGGGTCGAGGAAAAAAATGACCTTTCCCCCAAAGTAATCCCTAAATATAACTTGCTTTTTGGGAAAGAGTAAATCACCTTGAGAAGGATCATTGACAAGAACATTTGTTTTCCATTGTCACATCCAGTTGGAAAACTGCATCTAACAGTTTACATTCAGTACAAAACCTGAACTCCTTCAAAAGATAAGTTGATTTTCTTCTTTGCAACAAGATACAAGTTACTTTAGTACTTCATAATAGAATAGAAAAATGATTCAGCTTCACAGCATGAAAAATATGCTAGGAAAGAAAAAGATTTTATAGATAAACCACAATCCTGCAATAAACCAAAGCCTTACAAGACACTATTACTGGGTAAAGAGTAATGTGCTTCTTGAATTGAATGCAGTATAGTTGTTGAGTTCCAGTGGCAATGTAAACAACAAAACCCAAGTTCAAATCATTCACATGAACTTATAATTGGCTTTTTCAAGATGTGATTTAATGTAGGAAAGGGAACAAGGATAAATTGTTTCCAATATGTTTCAGCTATTGAACAAGTTAAAAAAAGTAGTAAAGACTTAATATTTATATTGGGTAGTTTTCAAGCATCTTGAGATAGCAAAATTCCTCACTTACCAAATTTATTTTTTATTGTTTTAAACAAATTTTTATTGTATAGTCAGTTACAAAGCATCAATTTCTGATGTACGGCCTAATGTCTCAGTTATGCATATATATACATATATTTGTTTTCATATTCTTTTTCATTAAAGTTTATTACAAGATATTAAATATAGTTCTCTGTGCTAAACAGAAATTTGTTTATCTATTTTTATATATAGTGGTTAACCTTTGCAAATCTCAAACTCCCAAATTTATTCCTTTCCACCCCTTTTCTGCCAGTAACCATAAGATTGTTTACTATGTCTGCGAGTCTGTCTCTGTTTTGTAGATGAGTTCGTTAGTGTCCTTTTCTCTTTTATTTCTTTTTTTTTAGATTCGACGTATGAGTGATATCATATGGTATTTTTTTTCTCTTTCTGGCTTACTTCACTTAGAATGACAATCTCTAGGTCCATCCATGTTGCTGCAAATTTTATCCTTTTTTATGGCTGAGTAGTATTCCATGGTATAAATTTACCACAACTTCTTTATCCAGTCATCTGTCAATGGACATTTAGGTTGTTTCCATGTCTTGGCTGTTGTAAATAGTGCTGCTATGAACATTGGGGTGCATGTATCTTTTCAAATTAGAGTTCCCTCCAGATATATGCCCAAGAGTAGGACTGCTGGACCATATGGTAAGTCTATTTTTAGTTTTTGAGGAATCTCCATACTGTTTTCCGTAATGGCTGCACCAAACTACATTCCACCAACAGTGTATGAGCGTTCCCTTTTCTCCACACCCTCTCCAGGATTTATCATTTGCTCATTCACCTAATTTAACAGTGAGAGAGCAAAGTATAGTACTAGCCTCAGAAAGAGATCTAGCCAGCATTAAGAACATGGGACAACTTTTACATACTGAATGCTAAAATGAGTGATATTGCTGAAAGCTGTTAAGTGTGGATTTTTTTTTGAAGAGTACTAGATTAAAGTCTTGGGAAAAATAACAACCAAGCCCAGATGATAGGTAGAGAAATATGCAGGCCTCCAATTTCAAATCTGGAGGGTCTTCTTTTTTGATTAAAGTGTATTCAATTTTATTGCATGTTATTTAGCTTCATGTTGCTGAAAGATTGATAAATTTGCTGACTTGTGAACTTGTTTTTACCAAAACATGAGCTGAGAATGCTGTGAGCACAGCAAGTCCGTTTCTGTAAGTGATCTTTGGATTTTCCATTGTCAAAATTCAGTATTTGTTGGGGGGGTCAGGATTATGAGTTTTACTGTTTTCTGATACGAGTTTTACTGTTTTCTCTCAATAAGCTAGCAGCAGGGCAGAGAAGCACTTAATAAGATGCGATGCATTCGGATGCCGTTAGTTCTACAATAGCAAGTGTTTTCTAGTGGACTCTCAAGGCTTTGAATGAGGGTGGGCTGACATTTTTCTCTGGGTGCTGGATGGAGGTTTTTTTCCCCTGAGGTTTGGAGGTAGCTTTCAATTTTTACCTTCTTTCCTCAGAGTTTAGAATTAGTCTGTTTCCAAGTATAGCCAGCAGATGGCGCAATTTCCTTTATTTATACTCCATCTCATACAAACAGGTATTTGGCTATTCTTTCTCTCCATATCTATGTACCTACCTATCTGTTCAAATTTAGCTGTATGTTTCAAAACTTTTCACATATTTGGAAACCACGTATTAAACATAATTTATTTTGTCTTAGAAAAGCAACATTCATTTGTTAGAGTCTTAATGCAGACTCTTTTATTAGATTTACAGATATTGGTGAAAGAAAAACATGAGGGGAGAGCATTAGTTGTGGCAAGGAGTTCACCGCCTCATTTGCATCAGTTTCCTTCTGCAATTCATAATCACATGTCCTGCAAGATGAGAGGGAAGCTGGTTTTGATGTGCCCGTGGAATTCAGCAATACCTAGCAATAATTTTGACAGTCCTGTAATAACAAACTTTAAAATTCTGCTTTGGGTAACAGACTCCAACAGAGCTTTCAAGTTGAAATTTATGGAATCATTTCAGTGATTAGACTATACATCCTATCTCTTGTCAATCGAAGCTGGTTTCCTGTAGGAGACAACTAATCACTTTATAGAATTTGGGGATGTAATAAGATAATATTGTCCCCTGGAGGTCACGCTTATCAACTGAAGGGTGATAACTTTTATTACCAGCCTGAAATAGTCTATAAATGTTTCATTAAATCCTTTAAAATGTGCTGTTATTAATTCTCCACCTTCGTTTTGATTTCTGGCAACCGCACTGAGACAGACGTGTTATGCTTGGGACCCTGGGAAAATGCGATTGTGCTTAATTTATCACCTGTAATATTTCCTAGTGGAGTTATCTGAATACATGTGGATTTTAGTAAGATTCGTCTCAGAAAATTTAATTATTATTTTTAAATGCTAAGCTTTGCATCTAGGTTCTGCCTTAATCTTTCCCTCTCCCAACATGTTCCCACTGTTTTTCCCTGCTTTAGGCAGCAAGTGAAGTGAGAAGAGAGGACATCACATTTTCTGGCTATCTCAGTCGATTCAAAAGCATTTATGAGGCATCTGTGTGTGCAGGGCACTGGTGTGGTGCTGATCTGATTGAGTTAAAAAAGATGGAGACAATGTCCTTGAGGCAGAGAAGCTGCCAATTGCTGACTCCAGGGAGAAGGATTTTTATTTCTTCAATATGGGCAAAGTTGCCAGGGTGCTCGTTCTGTGTATGTCTGAGCAGGTAGAGGATGACCAAACCATTCTGTCATTGCAGAAGACAGACCAAAGTTTCACTTTATCAGACTGCAACGAAACCCAATTTAAATTTCTGAGAAATTAGGACTATAGAATACTTTAAAAAAATATAGTTTTGACTTTCAGGTTAATGCTGTAACTAAAAAAAAAAAAATATTGCAAAATCAAAGTCCCTTCAGGGCTCAATTTAATGGATAGAGAATAGAATTTGAAAAGGGAATAAAACAGATTCTCACACAAAAGATGCTTGGATTTTGCATCTTAATAACACTCTGCCACTATCACTGGCAGTGTCTTTTTTTCCTTCTTAAACTGTGAAAAAGCACCTTCCTTGGCCTTTGCTCCTTGCTTCTCTTTAGCGTCATGACTATGCATAGTATGTCATCGGTACAACACAGCCTAAGCAGTGAGCCGGAGAGTGTTTTGGGTTTGACTCATTGTCTTGAGGGAATTGTTCTATTCTAGGTTCTTTGGTTGCAAGGAACAGGAACCCACTCAAATGGTTCAAGGAATGGGGGTTATTTAAAAAGAGTAGAATCTCATGTGTATAAAATAACAAGTGTCCTCGTGCTGTTTTCTCTCTCTTTTTCTTATATAAATTACTTTTCATAAGTGGTCCAATGTGAACTTGAAGAGGTCAGATGAGGTCTGTCAAAGCCAGATCCTGTAAGGTCTTGAGTACATGGCAAGGGATAATCCAGTGGCCATAAGTGACAAAGAGGAATAAAACCCTTAACTAAACTGAGCTGACTGGACATTCTCTCAAAAGTGTGACCTGAGACACCAGACAGTTTGTGGCTGGCTCCTGAGATACCGATAACATCTAACATTTGTCAGGAGCATAGTGTGCTACACTATTGTCCTAAGCTTTTTTCATGCTCTCACTTATTTATCTTTGAAACTATATGCTATGGATTAGTGTCATCCCAATTTTATGGATGAAGAACTCGAGGTACTGGAAAGTCAAGTCACTCACACAGATTGACAAAGGCTGCAGTAGAGCTGGTGCTGAACCAGACAGTCTTGAGTCCAGAGCCTACACTCCTGGCTACCACACGATGCTGCCTTCTCAGAGTTAGCGCTGGAGCTGGTTCGGAGGCAAGGCAGAGGTTAGGGGTAAAGGGTGCAGACATCACGAGTAAGCAGAAAGAGCAAATGGAGAAGAGCATGGAGCAGTTGATCGTGGCAGTTCCCCATTGCCTAGACTGAACAAAGCTTAGTACACAGCAGGTGCCCATGAAATATGCGCTGAATAGTCAGTGAATGTCTTCAGTAGGTGCTGTGGGTGTGACACATCTGCTGAGAAGATTGTGTGCGCAGGGCAGCAATCTCCAAATAATTTATTTTAATCTGCTTCCCTTTAAAGTGGATTAAATGATACCTATGCTACATGAGGACATTTTTCTTTTTAAAAAAAGCATAGCTCTAGGACAAAGGGAAGGATAAAGTTCTTCAGGGTCACCTCCCCATCCTTGAGCCCTCCTTTCCACCCCCAGAGATCGTCCAGGTTTTCAATACATTTACATATGTATATAGAATATATTAGAAACAGAGTATTATTTTGTAATATTAAAATATTTACATAAGAAGTATCATAGTGTTTTATATTTTCTTTCCTCTTATCTTAAAAATGAAGCCATATTATGATAGACATCCAAATGGTTTCTAAACTTCTCACTATTATAGATTATGCTGCAGGATAGATTGTGTATGTGTGTGTTTGTGTCCTTTGTCACATGCATTTCTACTGTGTACAGAGAAGTGAAAATGTCTGTCACTGGCTACACCATTTTTTCTTAAATAGATATTGCTACGTGGCTTTCCACATCCTTGACATTATTTATTATCGAACATCTTAATTATGGTGTGATGTGTAAATAGTTTTATCTCAATATTGTTTTAATTTCTAGTTGCATGTGAATTTCATCATCCTCTCATATGTTTATTGATCATTGACACTTTCTCTGGTCATATGTTTTGCCCATTTTGGTTTGTTTCTTTTTTAATTGATTCACAGAAGTTCTTTATATAGTTTCCTAATCATCTTTCAGAGGATTTTTAATACACACACAATCTTACTGCTTCTGAAGCCCCTCAATTAGAAAGGAGTTGAGGTGGTATCTGAGATATTATCCAGTCCAGTGACTCTAAACTAGGCTGGCGTGGGAGAGAGGTGGTGGGTTTATCTAAATCACTTGTGAAGCCCTTTCAAATGACACCCTCCCTGTCTTCTGGAAGAGTTCTTTCTCTCCTTAGCAAGGCCATGCTAAACTTTGACCCTGTTACTGTCTTGACTAGAAGGAAGAAGTGGGCCAGACCTTGAGGAAGGCATGCATTGTCTTGTGAAGCATCTGCCTCAGTTGAGACCCCTGCATGCTTTCCAGGCAGTGCAGTGGGTCTCCCATCCTCCAACAAGGGGGAGCGGGCTGCAGGCCCGGGGGTTCTGTGGCATCTGAGAATTCAACATTCTTGAGTGTACCCACCTGGATAACCCTACCCTTAGACTCCTCAGAAGGGTCCTACTCCTTCCCTGATCATCCAGAAGACTTGCTGGGGCTGTAAACCCAGCCTTATCAGAAGTTCCCTACTCTAACAACGAGGTTCCAGGCCTGGTCTTCAGTGTGGTCTGTGTTGTGACTGTGGGAGAGGAGAGTCTCTGTAAACACTGCTCTGGGAGACTTCTGATTTTCACATTTTGCCTTAAGTGGCTAATTGGCTGAATCAAACCTGTCATTTTCTCTCCTTGATGCATCAGTATCACTCAACAAAAACCAAATAAATCTCCCAGTCCTGATAACCACTATTTCCTCAATATCTCACAAGCGCCAACAGTATCACAGAGGCCATTGCATCCCTTCAACGTAATCCAGTCCAAGTCGCACAGGTGAAGTCCTTGGTAATTGCCATTCTGCATCTTTGCCAGTCGCCTCCAGTCCTCTCTTAGCCCGGAGAGGGAGTCCTTGCTGCCACCTGGCAGGGGAGGGATCCAACTTCAGGATCGCGTTCCATCACTGCTGGCTCCTCTTTCTTTGCCTAACCATTAATTTTGGTGAGCTATGGAGTGAATAGCTGGTGAGAAAATTAGAGCCAGCTTGGCCTTGAAAGGAAGATAAGAAGTAGGGTTGTAGATAGAAGGGAAACAAGGAGCAGGGCCTGGAAGAAAACAAATTAGGTTTTACAGCAGTGAGAAAACAGTGGAGAAAAGGGTGTGAAAACACAAGAGCCCGAGCTGGTGCAGTAGAAGGAATGCAAAATCAATTGGGATGCTGCTCCTGAGATGGGAGGGAGGAAAGAGATACATCCCAGCAAGTTTGTCAGTGGTAATAACAGAAAGAATCGAGCCCTTACTATGTGCTTGGCACAGTTCTAAATGCATGGGCAGAAGTTAGTTTTCAGTTAATAACATCAGAAGACAATTTAAAAAAAAGTTTTCCATCAGGTCTTTGATATCACTTAATACAGTAAAATGGGAGAAAATAACTCAAGTGTTAAAACACATCATTTTCTTGCCATTAAGCCTCATTTCCTTCTGTACTTTTCTTAAAAGAGTTGCATTTATACTTTTTATGTTTTATGGCCAGAAAACACCATGCATTTCATAGAGTTCCTATTGTTTCCATCTTTTCTCTCCATCATTCTCCTTTTACTTTTAATCTAACCGTCAGACCTAAAAGTCAAAATTGTCTTGTATGCAGCACATGGAGTATGGAACGAGAATGAAGAGCTGTGAGCATTTCTTTTTCACATCTTGATTCGATAGCTCGGTAGGCAGCGATTTATTGCAGTAGTTTCAGCAGAGATCTTAAAAAAGAGGTAAGGCTTTGCCCTGAGCGAAAGGGGCAGAGTTAACAAGCAGCTATATAGCATCTCACCACTACGAATAAAGGTGGAAGGATGCAAGAGATAATGTCTCGAGACATGTTCAGTTTGAGCGCTCTTTGGAGTACTTGGTTGTGATGGAGACCAAGCAGGATCTTGTCATTCCCTATGTCCCTATGTAACACCTTGTAATGAAAGCCTAAGAGAAGCTCCCTATTACAAATTCCACTTCTTTAGTTGGTGAATGAACAATCTCATGATCATTGAAGTTGAATAACTGTAAGTACGGAACTTTTTCCCACTAGTGACTGCAAAGCTTATGAGTCAACTGCTAGGGCTTTGCTCTCAATCTTACCCAGCAACATTATTCTGATGGTCCTGGTTTTAAGTTGATGGAGGCTTATATACATCACTGTCTAAGCTGGTTTTCTTTGGAAATAGCAATGGGAGCCAATTTTGGCACATTGAGAGGGCACAGGCAAGGCAGTAGCACTTGACCTGAGGACAATTTGAATTTCTTATTTCCAGTAACTTTAAGTAATAAGTTAATAAAACAGAACCAGTGAGATATGTATTTTGTCATTAATATTGTTAATAATTGAAAAATGAGTCCTTTCTTTGTACCAAAAAGTTATCATGTACCATAGCTTAATATAAAGCCAGCCAATTCTGAACCCTGTTGGAGGAGATTCAGTTACTGAACACTTTCTTATAAAGTTGTTTACCTGCAGCATTGACCCCGAGGATAGCTTTAGAATAAGGTTTCAGTTTATTTCCTTTCGTTTACTCAATAGATGAAAAACTGCTGTAAACAATTGTATAAGGGAAATAATTTCACATGGTTTGAATTTGTGTTTCCAAATCTATTAATAGAAGGAGGGCATCGGTCCGGTGCTAAGAAACTTGCAAATCTCCTGCTAGGCATTTTCTTTAAAGCAGTCAGGAACACCCATGAAGACTAAAGACTATAAAAAGAATCTAGCTAACAAAAAAGTTTATGTCATTCACTTCTAGCCAGTCATTGAGAATTAATCACCTGGAATGGTACTTAACTATACTCACTTAAAAAGATCATTATACCATTTTCTTTTAATTTAATGATTTGATGTTTGCATGCTTAAGGTAGCTTTTAATGAGATAAATGATTGGGGAACGTACTGTACAATACTATCTTGGCTGCAAATGGCACAGAACCAGTGAAAATAGCTTAAGTGATCCTGGGAATATGACAGCAAGTGAAGGCATTGTCGTGAGCATCGCCAAATTCCCACAATTAGATAGGAAAACTAAAAACCTATTGTATTTACCGCAAGACTAGACGATGAGCTATCCCCACAAACACAGAAGACAGTAAAGGAGACCAGTCACTTGACCCAAGACCTGTACAATATCAACATCTATGAGGGAGAGAGCAGAAGGAGTCCATGGAGCGACTGGGGCAGTGAGCAGGAGAACCAGAAACCACATTGTCAAGAATTATGCATTGTCCATAAAATAAGGGAATGTCTGCTAATAAATAAAAAATTATTTAGGAGAATTTATGAGTGATAGTTACATAAATTGCTTCAATGAAATGTTTATTCCTAATAGTATATACTTAACAAATAAGATTTCCCATATATTCAGATGTTCAAAAAATTCTGATCTGTTATAAAGCATTCAAATTTTCCCCAAGAAGTGAGTGGGTTTGAACATACAAACATATAGACATTTAAAAAAATTTATTCAATTTACTCAACCTAAAAAAAATTACCCATTCTCCCACCCACCACTCCTACCTCTTCCAATCATCAATCTTTTGTCTATATCTATGAGCTTGTGTTTTTTTAAATTTATTTTTATTTTAATTTTTATATGCGACATATAAATGAGATCATACAGTATTTGTCTCTCTCTGTCTGACTTATTTCACTGAGCATAATGCCTTTGAGTTTCATCCATGTTGTTGCAAATGGCAAGAGCTCATTCTTTTTTATGGCTGAATAATATTCCATTGTGTATTATGGACACTTTGTCCATTTATCCATCAATGGACACTTAGCTTGTTTCCATGTCTTGGCTATTGTAAATAATGCTGAAGTGAGCATGAGAATATGTACATCTTTCTGAATTAGTGTTTTTATTTTCTTTGGATAAATACCCAGAAGTGAAATTGCTGGATGATATGGTAGTTCTACTTTTAATTTCTTGAGAAAATGCCACACTATTTTCCATAGTGGTTGAACCAATCTGCATTCCTACCAATAGTGCACAAGGGTTCTCTTTTACCCACATCCTTACCAACACTTGGTATTTCTTCTTTTTTGGATAATAATCATTCTAACAGGTGTGAGGTAATACATCTCATTGTGATAATTGATTTGCATTTCCCTGATGATTAATGTTGTTGAACACCCTTTCCTGTATCTGTTAGACATTTATATGTCTTCCTTGGGAAACTGTTTATTCAGATCTTCTGCCCGTGTTTTAAATTGGATTGTTTGTTTTCTGCTATTTACTTGTATGTGTTCTTTATATATTTTAGATATTAGAGTCTTATGAGATATATAATTTGCAATTATTTTCTCCCATTCAGTATGTAGCTTTTTCATTTTGCTGGTGGCTTCCTCTGCTTTGCAGAGTTTTAGTTTGATGTAGTCCTACTTGTTCATTTTTGCTTTTGTTGATTGTGCTTTGGGTGTCATATCCATAAAATTATTGCCAACACCAATGTCAAGAAACTTTTCCCTTATGTTTACTTCTAGAAGTTTTATGGCTTCAGGTCTTTAATCAATTTTGAGTTAATTTTTGTGTATAGTGTAAGATAGTGATCCAGTTTTATTCTTTTGCATGTGGCTATCCAGTTTTCCTAACACCATCCACCTGTTGAAGAGATTGTCCTTTTCCCGTTGTATATTTTGACTCCTTTATCCTATGTATCTGGAAAGCTTCACTTTTTGAAATGTCCACACTTTTTTTTGCTACAATCATCCATAGACATGAAACATTTCCTCTTTTTGTGCAAAATGTTGCATCTCTCCCTCTTTAAATTTCAAGCTAAGCTTGATTGACTCCCTTGGAAAAATCTATGCCACAAACAATTCAACTTTCTTTTCAAACCTCTAACAAAATCCTTGACTCACTTCATTTTTTTTTTGACTGTGTGTACACGTGTGTTGGGGGGTATGAGTACATGTGCATGTATTCATATGTATAAAATTGAAGAATTGAAGAAACAAGGATTTCCCCCACAAGATAGCCCCAGATATACCATTCTGTAGAATATAAGAGATACTTTTAAGAGCTCTTACAAGTATTAATATCAAAGTATTACTTAGGCCTTTGGTATTAAGAGAATACAGGTATTTAGAGACTATCACTTTTAGTAATAAAGCCCTTAGTCCACTAATGGGGCATATTTTCAAGGAAAATAGAGAGAAGTGAAAGGAATAAATATGATTCTGTATAATAATGTAAATCAGCAATTTCACTGTAGGGGGAGCTATTAAATGAAGAAAACTTTTCCCTCCTCCTTATAGGATTAGAATGTTTTGTCTTTAAAAATTAATGTTTTCTTTTGAAAGATGTATTTATATGTGTTGTGTTGTGTGTGTGTGTGTCTATATGTAATTTGCATTGCTGGCGGGGGCAGAAATGCATGGGAAACCAGATCTGGAGATCTCATACCAATCCTGAACTGTTCTGGGAGACTTGGGTTGTCAAAGGTCACCATGAATTGTCCTGTTGGAGCAACAAGACTTTTAATGGATTCATTGGAAAAAATGAACATCTTGAAAGAGAAAAATGGATCAAGGAATGACATGACATCCAGTGGGCGTTAGATGGAAGTTTCCTGAAAGACAGACTAAACAATGAGGGGTGCAAGATGGAAAACTGAGGACTGGATTACTGTGTGATATCCTGCTTACCTTTTCCATGTTATTCTCAGAGAAATCATGTTTAGCATTCACTTTAGTTTCAACATCTATATGTGAATTTCCTTTAATTAACCAAACTCCAGTAAATTCGGACTCACTTATACAATTACATGAGGTGAATTTGTGGAGAATAAATGAATGAGCTCAACTGGAAGTATGGTCTGCCTCCCACTCAGTGAGGGCTGGGGTCCATGCAGATAGAGGAGCAGCTCCCAATGGTGCCATGCTCAGGAATTTCCAGGCAGCAGGAAAGTGAGCAGTGGTTCTTGCCATAGCTGTCATCACAGGTGGGAATGTGACTTAGAGGACCAATTTCAGGGTGGACAACTCATGAGGGCTATAAGAACACCATCTTCTTTGGTCATTCTCTTTTCAGGTGTGGATTGGCGAGGGCCAGCAGGTGGCAAGCTTTTCCTATTGAGACACGCATACATACACTGACACAGACACACACTATTATTGAACTATGTACCAGAGTGTTTATACCTTCTATTAGATTGTAAAATTCTTAAGGACAGAGCCTGTATCTTTTATTTAATATGCAATACAAATACTTCATACAGTTTCATATATTCTGAGTTATCTTATAAATACCTATTTATTGAGTAACTTTTTTTTTTTTTTTTGCATTTAAGGAGCTGCTTAGGTCAAATCACTTCAGAACTTCCTTCCTTCCTTTCTTCTTCCCTCTCCTGCTCTCTCCTCTCTCTCTCTCTCTCTTCTTTCTAATCTTTCTGCTTAGAAGACTTTTATGTTGCTTTAGGTCATGTTTTATAGAATTAGCTTTTTATTGCTTTTTTGAGTTCCATGTCCGAGTAAAGGATAGCATTTTAAAAGTATTTTTCCAGAGGTTGCAGTTATGTTATTTTCAAGTTCATCCTTTGACTCAAGTAAGTAGAATTATCTTTAAATAGGCCATTATTTTCTATGTGCTGAAGGCATTGAAGGGTCTTGAAATTATAGCCCAGTGAATTCTCTTGCATGATATTACACCAATGTTAATCCACAGAAAACCAGAGGGTTCTCATGAGTACATCTGATTTTAAATGAAGTTTTATTGAACCCACCCCACTCAAAATTTCTTGGCTTATGAAACACCATATGAATCTATTTCCATTGGAAAAAAAAATAAAACCAGTACTCTGAACTGAAAGAAACTCATTCTATTGTTCAGAATCTTATTTATGCCCTCTGTGTCAAGGATCATGAACTATATAGCATTTGTTACTTGTTTGATACTTTTGTGATGTAAAAGCTTTTCAAGGTAAAATTTACAAGTCTATAACATTTCAATATAATATTATTTTTATCAGCATTTTTCTTTATAAAGCATATTTATGGTGCAGGCACAAAGTAGAGTAGGAAAAATTCCTCTCTCAGGATTGGGTCAGTAACTGGTAGGAAGGAGAAGGCAACGGCGTAATTCCAGTTCAGGGTTCTGCAAGTCACCGAAGTATCCCTGTTAAAGGGAATTTCAGTCCTGGAGGTTATACATCAAAAACTTCGTCTTATTCTTTGTGGTATTTATAATTTTGTCAGTTTCTTCTCTTCCCCTTTTTCCTATTCTTTTAAATAAGGCATATTGGTGGGCTTTACTTCATAATTTAGTCCAAGTGTTACAGAACACCAAGACAGGGTCGTGATGAAACTGCAGGAGAACTGCTCTAAGACACTGGAAGACACTGGAATGCGGACAGCTATTCCTTGGTTCATGGCCATGTATGTGTGGTTTCAGTATATTAGTGGAGAAAAACTTGGTAGGAATGATCCCTCTGTTGGTTGCAAGCAATGGGGGATCCAGTTACCTCTCCTGGAGAGGAATAAGAGCAGGGACTCAATGGAAAGGGAATTGGTCTTCTGGAACATGCCTCACTCTGATAACTAAGTCTTTGGAAAAAAGTCCACTATTGGAATACTCCTCTATATTTTCAACCCATCCATTCTTTTACCTATTTGCTTATTTATTCACTCATCCAAATGCTGGCAAGTTGCATGAAGCTTTTTTTACTGTTAATCTCCAGAATGAATTGTCAGCTAAGATTGGTTATGCTCTGTTTTCCCTTCTTGCAAATGTCAGGGACTTGATTTCCTTTCATTTTAATACTTAAAAATATACATGTATAAAATTATGAAAGAAACACGTTTAATACCAAAGAAACAGAGAATAATTTGAAGAATACTGAGAAATTAGGAAAAGGAATTTACTGCAGCTCCACTACATAAATGAAAAAAAACAACAAAACACTGCAAACATTTTTTTGTTTCTCTTTTTTGATGTGCTGAAAAAGTTGCAATCATACTAACTTCATCATTGTAAGGACACAAATAGTCAAATAGTAGTACTTCTGCTGTAGGCTCTGTATTCTTGGGATCCCAAGTAAGGACGTGTAGCTAATTTAAGCAGAAAAAATAATTTACTGAAAGTATTAGGTAGCTCATAGAATATCTTGGAGAGACACAAAATCAGATGTGGATGCTACACATTTGGAAACAGCACCCATATTGTAGTATAGGGCTGCTGTCTTAGGGACCCCATGGCTACCTCCAGGCACACATACTGCAAAGGCTCCCACTGAACCTCTGTCTTTGCTACTTCTGACAGCTAAATGTGGCTGCTCTCACCTTACTTGAACAGATCCTGTGAGAGGGCTGTTTCTTCATACTGCATTTGAGTTGAAGATTTGTAATACTGATTCTGAGTGTCATAGCCAAATTCTATGCCTTTATTCTGACTGCAGGGGAAATTGGAAAAATGAGTTCCTGGCTTGGACTTAGAACATGGCAAATTCTCCAGATATAAGAAGAGCTTTAAAAAGGTACTAGTGACTCCAAACAAATGCCCACTAAAATTTCCCCCTGGCTGTGTACCATTAATATACCCTCTTTTCTCTTTTTAAAACTTCCAAACAAGATCAACAAAAGCAATAGCCAAATGCTCCAACCTAATTTAATCCATCCAACTCTTGAACAAATAAAACCTGATGCACCCTCTGTCTAAAAGCAAGAAAACATAAAATCCCATTGGTCTTTGTATCCAGTTCCGTGTCCAGCGTCTTTAGCTTAGAGCATTTCTCCTGCAGTTTCATCATGGTTCTGTCTTGATGTCCTATAAAACATGGACTAAATTATTAACTAAAGTGCACCAATATGCCTTATTTAAAAAAAAAAAGAAAAAAAGAGAAGAGAAGAAACTGACAAAATTATAAATACCACAAAGAATAAGACAAAGTTTTTGATGTATAATATACTCTTCATTTCTATAGAAGATTATGAAGAAATAGTTGATATTTTAATATCCCTCTTCCTCACACCTTTAGTTTCTTTAATATTAATCACCATAGTAACAATATGTGTTTTGTTTTTTCAATATCACCATTAAAGTGTGAGACTGAGTCTTTTTCATATTCAGACTCTAAAGATAGTTCCGAATCAGTTTTGGCGTTTTCATCCTGGTGATGCACGCAAATTTCTCCTGCCTTTGAATGTACTGTGATATCTTCCATATGAGTTAGAAATGTTTACTTTCTTTAATTGAAGTCCTGGTGTGTGACTATCTGCCAGATTAAAAGTATGACTTCTATTTAACTGCTGCATTATGTGTAACTTGAAGGCAGTGTAACAAAAATTTGGGATCCAAATATAAGTTAAAATTAAAACTATTGTGGTGCTAGCAATACCAAAAAATTCAATTGAGGGTGATAATGAGAAAACATTTATTGCATGCACGGCTTAGGACTTATATTGGGACTATTTTAACTTATTCTTCTGTGTAATTGGCAAATTTCCTTGGAATAAGGTGATATGAGCCATGCAGATTTTAGATAGCCTAAAATGTGGAAAGCGTGCATTTTATTATAACATAAACAGATAACTAAGGAGTCGTAGCTCTGAAATTAATGCATGTTAGTATGTTTCACCCATCCCCACCTCTCCCCAAATTTCCTTTTAGAATTAAAGGGCCTAAGGCCCACATGAAATTTAATTTTTAAAATAAAGGCTTCCCTCCAATCCTCCATGAAAATAGACTATCATGCCCCATAAGAAAGATTAAAAGTCAAGAGTATGACTCTATCACTCCACGCTTATGTAGCAGTTGAACTAAATAACGGTTGTGGAGGAGCCCTACGGGGCAGTGGAAAGGGTGAGGGTTCTAGGGTGGGAGAGCCCTGCACCTCCATCCTGGTCCCACCACCGAATAGCTGTATGACTTTGGCCCAGGTGTTTGACTGCTCTAAGCCCCACTTACCTTATTTATAAGACAGGTCATCATACCTTATTTGTTTGTGGGTTGCAAACATTACCAAGGCTGTTGAGAGGACAAGAGATAAATATGGCAGGGTAGTATGTCATATTTGGCCTTTAGTAAATGGTAGATATTTGGTGGTTTTATGTTCCAGATAGCATTCTGGATAAGGAAAACAAACAAATAAAAAAAAAAACAAAAACCTCCTTTTTCTGTCTAAATTTGAAAGGTTAACTGTTTATTGTATATAAATGCTGCAACATTGACACCATCCAAGTTAGCTGGAAAATAACATCATTACCCGAGGAGAGGCAGGGCAAAATGGAGGTGTTGATAGATTCAGAGAGTTAATATATTAACTCTGGGGAGAGAGCAATAGAATGTGAAGGAGAGCCAGGCTGAGAGAGCTGGGGAGGAATCACACTGTGGAGGCCGACTGGGTAATGCTATTGGTTGAAGAAGGTAGAAGAGGACCAAGGTCTCACTCAAGCAGGTCCTGCTGATGAGATGATTAACTGTCATAATTTGGGAGAAGAATCACTAAGGCCTAAGATAGACAACTGGGCCAATTAAATCTAAAGGGATTCTAGCCTGCCCATGGGCTCTTATCTTCCCAGGGAAGTGACAGAGGATTGCAGGGTCACTTTCTCAGCTAACTCAGAGGCTTTGTTTGTTAGAAGTGACTTTCTGATGAGGAAATTATCCTTGTGCTTTTTTTCTGGCGGTGGGGGGGGGGAGTGGGGAGTGGGATGTATATTGACAATTTCTGGCTCTCACTGGGGCATTTATTATCAAAAGGAGAACATATTCCAATCAAGCAACAACAGGTGATCTTTTCAAACACAATCCCATCCCTCACCACACCCCTTCTCCAGGCCTGAGCAGATCCCCTTGGGGAGACACAGGTAATCATCTTCGCAGTAGGAGGTGATCAGTAAGTTGGGGCTTTTTTGAGGACAGGTGATAGAAACTCAATTTGAATTAACTGTGCCAAGAGGTGAATTTATTGGTTCATAAAATTGGAAGGGCAGGAGAGCAACTGAGGATGATCAGATCTGGAAGAAATACCACTCATTTTCTTTCAACTTTTGTCTATTTCTCTATAGTTGTTGATTTCATTCTCTTCCCATGTAAAAGGTGAAAGCCAGAAAAAGCTCTTCTCTTCATTTTCAGTTTGAAATGTCCTAGAGATGAACTCTGAATTCTTCAACCAAGCAGTGTGTGGTCATGGAGATGAACAGTTTCCATTCCGATTGCAGCTTCAGGGTGGGAAGGTGTTGTTGTTCACAGGAAGGTAGTCATGCCCCAGAATTGGCCCCAGAGGGGTGACGGTGAGCTGGGTAATCTGTCCCCACGGTTTAGGGTTAGTTAGCACCTTGTACCTCATACTTTTTTCCTCCCTAATTTTTCATTCCTTTCACATTCTGCTAGAGATAAGCCTTACTTAGAAGGCTTCCTCTGTGTACTTGCTAGAGCAAGTAAGTGTTGAGTACCTATAGAGTGCTTGGATTTGGGAGGGATTTAGGGATACAAAAATGGTTTCAAAATGATCTCTCTCCTCAAGGGACACATGCACATACACTCGAAACTGAGGGCATGCTAGCATTATATAACCTCTCCTGCAAGGCTCTGATTAATATTTTTAAACTTAACTGTGAAATTAAACTACTGTAATCATAGTTTTAATTTATTAGAATTTTCCTCTTGGTGTTTCTCTGTATACTACTCTATAGATCAAATTAGACTCAACAAAGCTTAGAGCTGTGGAAGCTGAATGGTTGAATTCTCTACTTTCCCCCAGCCTCAGGAAGCTATGTGTGCATGTAACAATCTGTGGGCTAGTTGCCCTGGTAACACATGTGCATTCTGCCAGACCCTCAGAAGGATGTGATCTCTAATTAACCTTAAAATTAACAGGCTAATGGCAAAGATTTCATAACAACTCAGAAGGAGAAGCAGAAAATATTCTGGAAAGTGTAAATCTGAGGTGACACTTGTAAGCCCGCTGAGAAAGTAAAACATTATGGGATTTCAAAAGGCTGAGAGACTACAAAGCATGGATATCAGAACAGTAATTGAGTGTATTTTTTCCTCATTTCGATCCTCACAACTAAATGCTTTGAAAGAAATTAGAAAAAAATAGTTAAAAATGTATTCAGCCCAACATCTTTTACAGCAGATTTTAGGTAACCACGTTAAAAATGGAATCTACTCTTAGAGAATTACTGAATGCATGTTTTGACCTATCTCCTTATCCTGTTTTGGGGGTTCATTAGATTAGCTTTCCCAAAACAACTTTATTCTCTCAATCCAAAGTGAATGCTTTTTCATGCATAAAGTTGTCATTTTGAGTTGTAAAATTGAGTGGAAGAAATACTTTCCCCCCCAGCCTTATTGGCATATAATTGAAATATAACACTGTATAATTTTAAGTTGTAAAACCTAATGGTTTTGGGAGAGAGAAGCAAGAAGGCAGAGTAGCTGAGTAGAAGGACGCTTGTAGCTCACCCTCTCCCACAAATACACCAAAACTCACATCTATGGACCTACTCAGCCAACCAGAGCACCTGCAGAACTCCGACAGAACATCGCCCTCTTCGAAAGACGAAGGCGCCAAAAACCTGGTTGGAGAAAAGGGAAAAAGAAAGAAGAAAAAGCAGAACAGTGCGGAACTGATCCCGCGGGGAGGGAGTGGCAAAGGACTGGCGCTTGTTCACTGGGTCTCCCCTCTCCAATGGAGAGGCCAGAGGGACGGAGAGGGAGCCTCCGAGGCTCAGATCTGCCCCGAGCACCCCTTGACCAACAGAACTGAGTTAAATGGGCATAAAGGGACCCTGTGACAGCCAGCCTGAGAAGCAAGCCAGCAGCTGGGGCTGGGACAGGCTGCCTGAGCTGGGCGGAGGACGGGGGCAGCTGCACTGAGGCAGCCCCGGGGGACTGCTGGGGGCTGCCAGCCGTGGCTGGGAGGGGATACGGAGCAGAACAACTTTGTCGCCCATAGATTTTGAAAAAAGCAAAGAAACGCAGCTGGTGTGCCCTGGGGGGAGGGGCGCCGTACCCTTTGTCTCCTCAGACCTGTGCTGCCATTACTGGCCCTTCTTGCAAGAAGAGAGGCGGGGCACAGCCACAGCCGCCATCTCCTCCTGTGCGCAGCGCCCAGGCGGGGGCAGGGCCGAGAACTGAATCCACACCTAGGGGCTCCGCAAACTCCTAGGCAGGACTGAGACTTGTTTACAGCCTGAGGCAGATAGGATCTTTCTGCCCTGGCACCTCAGAGAACTCGCGCTGCCGAGACAAACAAGGAGCCGAGATTTGGCACGGAGCAGGGGCGGGGCCATTCTGCAGTCTTCCCCAAGCTTGCCTTCAGAATGCTGACCTGAGGCAGAGCAGGAAGCTGCACAGAGCAGCGGAGCAACTGGCACTGGGAGAGGGTGGGTGGTCACCTGCCTTCCTGGCAGGAACGCAGCACCTGACCACAGTGCTGGGAGGGGGCACAATCCACCCACCTGCCTTGCCCGAGTGCAGCATCTGACTGAGGCATTGGGAGGGGGAGTGATCCACCTGCCCACCGGGTAAGAGCTCAGCACCTGACCCAGTGTTGGGAGGGGACACGATCTGCTAGCCGACAGCCACTGGGAGAAGCACAGACGAGGGCGCCAACAGAGGGCCTCTGGAAACAGCAAGCTGAGTTCATGAAACAGGGCGAAGACACAAAGACCTCTCGATAAAATCATTAAGAGCACACCGTCTCCAGGAGAACTAGATAATTGATACTCCTTAAGCCACAGTGCCAGAGAGATATGAGCAATGTGAAGAAGCAGAGGAACCACTCCCAATTAAAAGATCAAGAGAAATCCCCTGAAAGCACGATTAAGGAAATAGACATTGATGGCCTACTACATCAAGATTTCAAAAAAGGAGTGATCAAAGTACTGAAGGAACTAAAAGAAATAGTGTTTAGAGATATAAAATATGTCAAAAATGAAACAGAAGCTATGAAGAAGAACCAAGTAGAATTAGTAAACTCATTTGCTGAGATGAGAGCTAACCTAAAGGCTGTACAAAGCATGCTAGATAATGCAGAGGAATGAATAAATGACCTAGAAGACAGGACAACAGAAAGCACCCAATCAGAACAGCTGAGAAAAAAATAAATAAAAAACAATGAAAACAATATAAGGGACTATGGGATAATATAAAGCATGCCAATCTAGGCATAATAGAGGTTCCAGAAGGGGAAGAAAGAACAAAGGAGATTGAAAAGGTATTTGAAGAAATCATGACTGAAAACTTCCCAAACCTAAAGGAATCAGATATCCAAGAACAGGAGGCTCAAAGGGTCCCAAACAGGAAGAACCCAAACAGACCTACACCAAGACATAATCAAGATGGCCAGAGTCAAGGATAAAGAAATGATCCTAAAGGTAGCAAGAGAAAAACAAAGAGTGAATTACAAGGGAACCCCTATAAGGCTCTCAGCTGATTTCTCTACACAAACATTACAGGCCAGAAAGGAGTGGCAAGATATATTCAAAGTCCTGAATGAAAAAAAGATGCAGCCTAGAATCTATCCAGCAAGGCTATCCTTTAGAATAGAAGGAGAGATAAAGAACTTCACAGACAAGCAAAAACTTAAAGAGTTTAGCAACACTAAACCCATGCTAAAAGAATTATTGACAGGTCTACTCTAAATAGAAAAGAAACAGGATGCTACAAAAAAGAGAAACTCGTAACTGGAAAGGAGATAACTGCCATGAATTACAAAAAGAATAAACACAACATTGTATAAAAGAAGACATCTAAATCATTAAGAGTGGGAGAAGGAAGCAAGGAAAGCCATTATGGAAAACAGTATGGAGATTCCTCAAAAGACTAGGAATAGACTTACCATATGACCCAGGAATCCCGCTCCTGGGCATATATCCATAAGGAACCCTACTTCAAAATGACACCTGCACCCCAATGTTCATAGCAGCACTATTTACAATAGCCAAGACATGGAAACAGCCTAGATGTCCATCAACAGATGACTGGATGAAGAAGAAGTGGTATATTTATACGATGGAATACTATTCAGCCACAAAAACCAACAACATAACACCATTTGCAGCAACATGGATATTCCTGAAGAATGTCATTCTAAGTGAAGTAAGCCAGAAAGAGAAAGAAAAATACAATATGAGATTGCTTATATGAGGAGTCTAAAAAAAAAAAAAAACCAGAAATACAAAACAAAAACGGATTTATAGACATAGAATACAAACTTGTGGTTGCCAAGGGGGCGGTGGGGGTGGGTGGGAAGGGACAGACTTGGATTTTAAAATACAGAACAGATAAACAAGATTATACTGTATAACACAGAGAAATATATACAAGATCTTGTGGTAGCTCATAGCAAAAAAAAAAAAAAGTGACAATGAATATATATATGTTCATGTATAACTGAAAAATTGTACTCTACACTAATTAGACACAACATTGTGCAATGTCTATTACTCAATAAAAAAATGTAAAAAAAACCCCCAAAAGCAAAAACAAAAACCTAATGGTTTCGTATATGTGTATATTGCAAAATGATTACCACAGTGAAGTTAGTTAACACATCCATTACCTCACATAGTTACAATTTCTTTTTTGTGCTGAGAATTTAAAGATCTACTCTCTTAACAACTTTCAAATATACTACACAGTATTGTTAATTATAGTCACCATGCTGTACATTATATCTCTAGAACTTAATCATCTTATAACTGGAAGTTTCTGTCCTTTCACCACCTTCACCCATTTCCTCTACTCTGTCTTCAACCACTGACCCTGGCAACCACCAATCTGTTCTGTTTCCATGTTTTTGGATTTCTCATATAAGTGAGATCATCCAGTATTTGTCTCTATCTGTCTGACTTATTTTACTTAGCATAATGCCCTCAAGGTCTATCCATGGCAAGATTTCCTTTTTTATGGCTGAATAATGTTCATATATATATATATATATATAGTATTTTATTCATATATATATCATATTTTCTTTAACCATTCATCTGTTGATGGGTACTTAGGTTGTTTCCATGTCTTGGCTATTATAAATAATGCTGCAATGGCCATTGGAGTGCAGATATCTCTTCAAGATCCTGTCTCTATTTCCTTTGGCTATATGCCCAGAAGTAGAATTGCTGGATCATGTGGTTTTTCTACTTTTAATTTTTTGAGCAACCTGGTGCACATACTTCCATAGTGATTGTACCAACTTACATTCCTACTAGCAGTGTACAAGTGTTCTCTTTTCTCCAAATCCTCACCGACACATTATCTCTTGTCTTTTTTATAATGGCCTCTACCACGTGTGAGGTGATATCTGTTGTGGTTTTGATTAGTGGTGTTGAGCACATTTTCATGTTCCTGTCAGTAATTTGAATATTGCCTTTGGAAAAGTGTCTATTCAGATCTTTTGCCCATTTTAAATTGTATTATTTGTTTTTCTGCTATTGAGTTGTATGAGTTTCTCGTATGTTTTTGATATTAACCCCTTATCAGATATGTGGTTTGCAAATATTGTCTCTCATTCTGTAGGTTGCCTTTTCTTTTTCTTTTTTTTCCTTTCTTTTTTTTTGTAGGTTGCTTTTTTATTTGCTGTGGAGCTTTTTAGTTGACGTAGTCTCACTTGTTTATTTTTGCTTTTGTTGCTTGTACTTTGGGTGTCGTATGCATAAAATCATTGCCAAGACAATTGTCAAGGAGTTTTTCCCATATGTTTTCTTCTAGGAGTTTTATGGTTTCAGGTCTTACATTTAAGTCTTTAATACACTTCAGGTTAATTCTTGTGAGTGGTATAATATATTTCATTCTTTTACATGTGAATGTCAAGTTTTTCCAAAACCACTATTGAAGAGACTTTATTTTCTCCATTGAGTATTCTTAGTTCCCTTTTCAAAAATTAGTTGAACATACATGCATGGGTTTACTTCTGGGCTCTTGATTCTGTTCCAGTGGTCTATGTGTGTCTGTTTATATGCCAATACCTTATTGTTTTGATTACTATAGCTTTGTATTATAGTTTGAAACAGGAAGTATGGCACCTGCACTTTTGTTCTCCTTTCTTAGGATTGCTTTGGCTATTTAGAATCTTCTGTGGTTCAACACAAATTTTGAGATTGTCTTTTCTTTTTGTGAAAAAATATTATTGGGATTTGGTAAGGATTGCTTTGAATCTATAGATTACTTTTGATAATATGGACATTTTAACAGTACTAATTCTTCCAGATCATGAACACGGGATATTGACTCATTTATTTCTGTCTCCTACTTCTTTCATCAATTTCTTATAATTTTCAGTGTGTAAGTCTTCACCTCCTTGGTGAAATTTATTCCTGAGTATTTTTATTGTTTTCTATTCTAAATCTCTATTGTGTATATGATTGCTTTCTTTACATCTTTTTCAGATAATGTATTGTTACCAAGCTGTCTCTCAGTATCTGAGGGAGATTGGTTCCATGACCTTCATAGATATCAAAATTCAAGGATGCTCAAATCCCCAAAATGCCATAGTACAGCTGGCCTGCCTTATCCTCAGGTTCTGTATCTGTGTATATAGAGGACCAACTGTATGTACAAATACAACTGATTTTTGTGTGTTGATTTTGTATCCTGCAACTTTACTTCATTCATTGATTAGGCCTAACAGTTTTTTTGGTGAAGTCTTTAGAATTTTTTCTATGTAAGACCATGACATCTGCAAATAGAGATAATTTTTCTTCTTCCTTTCTGATTCAGATGCCTTTTATTTCATTTTCCTTTTTTTTTTTTTTTTAAAGCATAATTGTTCTGGCTAGAACTTCCAGTACTGTGCTGAATAGAAGTAGTGAAAGTGGGCACCTTGTCTTGTTCTTGATCTTAGAGGAAAAGCTTTCAGCCTTTCACCATTGAGTGTGATGTTAGCTGTGGGCTTGTCATGAATGACTTCACTATGTAGAGGTACGATCCTTCTAGACTCAACTTGTTGAGAGTTTTTGTCATGAATGAATATTGAATTTTGTCAAATGCTTGCATTGGTATCTGCACATTTGAGTAAGTGTTCTTCACTTTATAGATTCACTTTGGCAGGGACATTTCTTCACCAGTCAGCTCAGCTTGGGGTACTTGATGGAGCAGGTAGTAGTGACCTTGGGCAGGTGGGGCTTGCTTTCAGAGTCTGTTTGAGCAAAGCCAGTATACGTGCTCTGAGGTCAGGGGATGCCACGGGCTGGGCTCTGTGTTCGACAGGGTCGCTGAGTGGGCTACTGGCTGTGCTCTGCAGTCACTTGGGTGGGGCTACTATCTGAGCTCTGCAATCACCTCTGGTAGGGTGAGTTTGCTGGCTTTTTTCCCTGGCAGGGTGGTACCACTGGGTGGACTCCTCAAATAGGCAGGGTTACAGGCTCAGCTCTGAAATTGCTCCCGGTCAGGTGGAATCTTAGATTGTGATCCCTGACCTGATGGTGCCGCTGGATGTACTGGGTGTTCAGGCGGGACCAGAGGCAGGGCTCTGAGGCTGGATAAGACATCCAGCTGTGCTCTGAGATAGGAGGGGGATGCAGACTGTACCCTGAGGTTGGGGAGGGCCGTAGGCTGGGCTTCAGGATCAGGTAGACTGCTGACTGTGCTCCTTTGTTGGGCAAGGTCACTGGTCATGCTCTCTGGTCTTGCAGGGTGTATCCTGCAGTATACAGGCTGGGACTTGAGGCTGTCCTCCACAGTTAGGCGGCGTTGCTGTCTGGACTCCCTCGTCAGTTGGGGCTGCCAGCTACGCTCCACTGTTGGACAGGGTGACTGGCTGGCCCGGTGCCCTGCTCAAGCGGGCTGGTGGGCTGGGCTCTGCGGCTGCCCAGAGCCTCTGGTCGGGCTCCTCTTCTCGCGGGACTGGACACCACGGCTGGCAGTCAGGCGGGGCTGCGAGTTTAGTTCCCAGTCTGAGTCGGGGCGGGAAGCGGGCTCTGCGTCCAGTGCGGCTTGCTGGTTGAGGACCGCGTCAGGCGGCATGCCCCCCGCGCTCCCTGGCCAGAGAAGGACCCCGGCTCGGCTCTGCAGACGGACGGCGCCGCGGGCTGGGCTCTCCGCGCGGCTGCCCTGCGAGGACTGCGGTCGGCCGCCATCTGAGTGTTGGCTGTTGTAAGTCCTTCTCCCTTCAGGGGTCAAGCGCCGCAGGTTTCCCCAGTGTCCCCGGGAGGCGAGTCCCACCGGCAAGTGCCCCACAAGGCTGGGGGAGCTGGAAGCCCCCTGGGGCGCGCTCTCTCCCCGGAGGCCCCGCGGGCGCAGGCCGGGCCTCTCCGCATGGCGGGTGGGGTGCGCGAGCCTCGGGCAGTGCCGCGGGCGCAGGGTGGCCGCTCCTGCCTGCTTCCCGCGCGGCCCTCCTCCTGCCGCGGTCAGGGGCGGGGTGGGGGTGGGGGGGTGTGCTTCAGCCTCCCCCTTCCCCGATTCTAGAATTTTCACAACGGTATCTTATCTGTGGATAGTTGCTAGTTGGTCGTCTTGTGAGGGGACTGAATTCGGGAACGACCCATGTGGCCATGTCCGTGATGTCTCTCTCTGGACAAGGCGTCTTGATAACTTAAGTTTGTGTCCGGCGCATTTTGTGGAGAAACGGGGGAATACCTTACATTCAGAGGGGCCGCTGGTTCTAATACAGACAATTGTTGTAAACAGGTTTAACCACTGTGCACTTTTAGTAACCAAATGTAAGAATGACAGCCAGGCGTTAGAACCTTCTAGAAAAGAAGAGAGGAAAACTCTCTTGATAAGGACACCAGAGAAAATCACAGAACCGACTAGGCAACAGATGCTGTGAAGAAGGGGTTAGCACACGTTTACAAGGAAGACAGAACATATTCAGACACTTTCTTATAGAGAATCAAACATTTGAGGTTGAAATCAGTCAGCACCGACATCGCCTTGATTTTCTTCTTGTGTTTTATCTAGCCTTCCTCTTCCTTCGGTTGTGTGTGGGCACCTCAGCGTAAACACTCAGGAAATAGTATCTCCGAAGGGCTTATTCCTATGAAAAGACAAGATTAAAGTGGATTCTTTATGCTCTCCAATCAGTTGGGCTGTTTAATATGTTGCTAGTACCAAAAATTTATTCAGCCTTCAACAAATTTTTCATGGCTTCCTCATTCCCTCTTCTTAGAACATAACTTCTGTTTCATGGTAAATGAAATCTTGCTTTCAGTAATTTCAAAGTAACTTCACCTTACCCACATGATTTTAGGGATCAGAGAGGAGGCCAGATTAAATATTAACCTTCAGCTATGTTGTTCACGCTGACACTCAGGCAAATCTGACTTTTCTGGGCTGATGTTTGGCAGGGGTCCTGTTTCTTCCAGCTATAGGCTAGAAGTTATGGAATTTATGCAAAGTTAAGGTCTGCTTTGTGTGAAATTAAATGATAAAATGAACACTGGGAACTTGGCAAGGTATTCTTTTTTTATTAACCAAGTGAAGAAAACCACCTGTATTATAAAAGCTATTTGTTCTTTTGTTTTGTTTTCCTCTACCTTTCTGTCAATCTGTCTTTTATTTACTTTTTCTTTCTAGTAGTGACAGAGAGGGGAGCAGGTGTTCCTAACTGTAAATCCTACATCCCTGATGGGGTAGTTAGGTTCTCTAAGATTTTCTGACATTTTTGTGGATTGTCTCATAGCTATAAGACATTTTTTGCCCTCTGTGATGTATGGATTGTGAAGTCACTGTGTTGACTATTGTCAATACCTGGGGGTTATTGTGGGTCATAGAAGAGCGTGTTTTGACCACTGGGTACAATATAGCAGTACCGACTCAGATTTCATTGACAGGTGGAATTTTGTATTGTGTTTGAGCAATGTAAACAGAATTAAGATCATGGTTAGAAGTTAAATTATTTTTTAATTCTTCCACTGTAATTCACACATAAACTTCCTGTTTAAAAAATAATATTTTATTCTTCCCAGCTGGGTCTGAAATTGCTTTCTTCTATAGGGCTCAAAATGTATGCCATATTATTGAAACCCTAAACTAGTAGTAGTGTTTACTTTAATTACTGTCAGAGCTGGGGATCAGAGCTTTGGCATAATTTCTTGTTTCAACATATCACTTGGCCTTCTAGATAGGTTTTATCTAACTTAATTTTTTCCTTTTTGAGTAATATAAATTTGCTTCTTTGGAAAATTATCTACCTACATATTTCATAAAAGAAGAATGAGATGATAAAAAAATTCAGTTTAATAAATTGGTGGACTGACAATCCTAAACTTTCACTAGAACCATATAATCCTTTTTTTGCTGGCTTTTTTTTTCTCCCACTTTGAAAGACAGGCATTATTATGTTTCTACTTTTCTAGGGTTTGGATACTGTCACAATATTCTCCAGGCTTTCAAAAGTTTGCTAATGGCTTAATCCAATTGTTTAATTACCCTAAAATTTAAGTTAGAATTGAACAAAAGCAATTTGATCGTCTTTAACTAGATATATTCCAATTTTATAACAAAGGTCTTGGTTGAGGTTTTGGCTGCTTTTATGTTCAGAGAAATAGATGACCTCTTGGTGAAAATCAAAGTTAATAAAATATTTAGCATTTAAAGAATTTTTATACTACCTCCTATGTAAAGCTTCTTTTCCTGTAGTGGACAATATTTTTCTGAAGTGTTTTTTATGCCTAATACTTAAAGATTCTCCAATCCCCATAGAAGCTTCCTGCTGAAATCTGTAATGTGCTGCAACGGGGTCTGTGATAAACAGTCTTTAATTCCTTATTTGTACTCCTGTCTCCTCTCTCGCCTTCCTTTCACCTTTTCTTTTTCTCCTTGACCTGGGATTCTTTTCTTATCTGGCGGAATTGCTAGAATCCCTGCTGATAAGTCTCAGCTAGAGACGTGGTTTCCTGCAGAGGGGAGGAAATGTTGCAGCTCCTCCTTGATTGATAAGAGGTGCAGGGCCCTGCTGAGCAGCTGCAATAAGCAAATCCCTGCTTCAGCAGAAGTGGTTGTTTTTAAGGCGCTGATCTCCACCTGAGAGGTTACCTTACTTGCGAGGTGTCAGGAAGAATGACTTGGCTTACTGACCCTGGTCAAGCTGTGGCCGTATCTACTGTGGAGTGATAATGCCAAGTTGGAAGGGGATCACCAAGTCCTGAGATGCTGGTACTCAGTCATGATTCATGTTGATAATAAGTACAGCCACATTGCTGTAGTGGCCTTTATATTGAATTGTTTTTGTAATGATTATTATTGTTCAAGAACTGCATTTTCCAATTAATGGAAGTACTTTAGGTACATTATCTATAATAATCATTTTAAATTATGACAATGAATATGGAAATTAGGCCAGAGCATAAAATTAAGGATATTTGAATAATTATAGTGCAATCAAGTCGAAATTACTGATGTCTTTATATGATGCTAGATTATGTGGAAAACAGCACAAGAACATACGTGCTTTGGAAGTTGAAAGTACATTAGATTTTGACAGCACAACTGCATAAATTACCAAGTAGTTTGGGCGATGTTTTCCTCCATAAATCTTCAAGTAAAGATAACAGTTGAAAGGATGATTTTTGAACTAAATTGGAATGAATAAACCAATATGCAAGTAACTTCTTAAACATGTTCATTCTTTGAAAGCAAAGTTGCACAATCTGTTTGACATAGTACGTAGGTTATAGTGAAATATCATCCTTAATGTTTAAAGAGGATATATTATCTGATCAACAGAACTGACTAGAGGGAAGTGTAATGAGTTAAGTCAATAACTAAGCATATAGATTGTATTTGATTGGAAGGGTTGGTAGATATAAAAATGTAGTTTTATGTATCAGAAATACTTTTTTACATCACGTTGGTGTTAGAATGTAATAACTCAGTGGATTTAGAAACATGGGTCTCGGTCAGTAACATCTATGATGATGCAGATGAAATAAGGAGGAGTAGGCTATGAATATTCTGTTTTCTTGAGATCCCAAACATGAAGGGAATCAAGGACATAATTGGAATAGGATCAGATAAGATAGAACTCTACGCTAAAGATAAGGTACAAAGGTCTACTCCTAGTTTCCTCAGTAAAAGCAACCAGTCTTTTCACATTACTACATTAAAAAATGATTGGGGATAACTGTGGTTGTTAACATAATGTCCTCCCTCCCAAAGATGTCCATAGTTTAATCCTCAGGCCTGTTTAATATGTTGTTTTGCACGTCATAAAGGACTTGCAGATGTACTTAAGGTTATGGACCTTAAAATAAGATTATACTGGGTTATCCAGGTAAACCCAGTGTAATCACATGAGCCCTTTAAAGCATAAGGAAAGGCAGACGAGTCAGTCAGAGAGATGTGGCAGAAGAAGAAAACAGAGGAGATGCTGCAGGAGGTGATATCAAAGAGACTGCAAGCATGAGAACGATTCGATACACTGTCCCTGGCTCTGAGATTGCTGGGGCCCTTGTGCAAATTTGAGAAAGAGGCTTCAAGAGCTAAGGGTGGTCTCTAGCCAGCAGCCAGGAGGGAGATGGGGAACCCCAGTTCCCAATGCAAGTAATTGGATTCTGCCAACAACCTGAATGAGTTTGGAAGAGGATTCTTCCCAGAGCCTCCTATAGAAGCTTATCTTGCCAACATTTTGATTTTGGCCCTACGAAACCTGAAACAGAGAAACCAGTGGAGCCAACCCAGGCTTCTTAACTGCAGAGCTGTTAGGTTAATTTGTGTTGTTTTAAGCTGCTGAATTTGAGGCTATTCAAGCAGGGACAGAAATTAATACAGTAACACACAGTAAAATGCACGAATTTTAAAGGTACATCTTGATGAGGTTTTCCACTTTTATAATCCCAAGCAACCATCAAATCAAGATATAGAATACTTTCAGATCCTTAGAAAACTCCCTCATGCTTCTTCCCTGTCAATACCTTTCTGCTTGCCCTATAGGTAATCACTAGTCTGACTTTATCACCATAGATTAATTTTGCCTGTTTTTGAACTTTCTTTAAAGGAATCATGTATGTACTCTTGTGTTTGTCTTGTTTAATTCATCATAAGCCTGTAATATTTTTCATGTTGTTTTACATAACAATCATTTATTCTTTTTTATTGCTATGCAGTAATATGTATTTCCTATGTAGTATTAAAAATGTCTATTAATTATTCCAATATAACACTGTTTATTTGTCCAATCTATTGATGGGTATTTGGACTTTTTCTGTTTTTCCACCGTTATAGATAAAGCTGTGATGAACATTTCTGTGTATATCTTTTTAGTAAAGAAGGTCTTTTCAATAAATGATGCTGAGTCAACTAGATATCTGTATGGGAAAAAAATGAACCTTGTTCCTTAGCTTACACTGTTCACAAATTATGGTTCAAATTAAATCTAAACGGAGAGCAAAAGTAAAACTTCTAGAAGAAAGCATAGGTGAAGATATTCATGACCTTAAGTTGGCAAACATTTCTTAAAAAGGAAACAAAAGCATAATTCATAAAAGAAATGATTGATAACTATTATTACAACCAGACTTGAATCTAGAATACATAAATAACTCCTAGAAATCTGTAAGTAAAAGATAAGCAGTTCAGTAAAGAGTGGGCATTTCACAAAACTGGAAATCCAAAAGGCCAGTGAGCACAGAGAAAGGTGCTCAAATCATCAGTTACCAGTGAGATGAGATGGCACATAAGGTCCTTCTACCCACGTATCAGAATGGCTAAGATTATGAAGACTGACACTGTTTTTAACAAGAATATGGAGCAACTGCAGCTGTCGTATATTGCCGGCGGGAGGTTTTTTGTTTTTTGTTTCTTTAACATTTTTTATTGATTTATAATGATTTTACAATGTTGTGTCAAATTCCAGTGTTCAGCACAATTTTTCAGTCATACATGGACATATGCACACTCATTGTCACATTTTTTTCTCTGTGAGCTACCATAACATGCTGGCTGGAGTTAAATTGGTATGACCAGTTTGGAAAACTGTTAGACAATATCTACCAAATTTAATCATGTTAATATTTTAGGAAATAAAACCTCACCAGAGAAATAAAAATAACCAGGAGATGAGCTACAGATTTTGTGAATTCTCTCTAATGAAAAGAACAGGGTGGCCATTGGGAGGTGTATACAAAAGCATTTGACAGGTAAATAAAGGGATATGTTGAGTCTTTATGTTTGAGAGAAACTTGAACACCATACAAGCTTGTTTCTTCTACTAGCAAAGCTACAACTATTATGACGAAATCAAATGTTTGTGAAGTTATGTGGCCTCATACTTGACTTTGCTCTTTGCTGCATAGCAGGATCCAGTCTTGGGAAATGACTAGTGAGTGTTTTTGTGAGTGGCTTGGACACTCAGCCATTGTGGCAGCTCCCCTACTGACCCGCTACCATTTGCCCTGCTGCTGCTGAAGACCTGGAATGCGGAGGAGTCTGTGTTATCATCAATGATGTTTTCAATAAAAATATGTAAAAGTTTTACCAGAGCAGTTTCACCTTCCTCTTAAATACTCTTTAAAATTATCAGTGTATTTTAAACTACTACACAATAAAAAAATGTTACTGCTTCCAGAGTTAACATTTTCCTTGAAACACCAAGCTTTAGGTGTTTCAACTTTTAAGAAGACATTTCCAAAGCTGGAGTTATTTGCATAACAGAATTTCTCTTTTTTTGTGCCTTCTATTAAGAGGCAGTTCTCTTCTTTCTTAAGACTATTGTATGTTCACACAAAAGTGTCCTCTTTAATGACTAGTTGGATGCCAGAGACATGAAGATAGCATCTTTAGTGGCTGCTGGTACATATTATGCTCTTTTTTTTTTTTCCATGCTATTGATAGATAACACCATTGCCCTAATTTCTTCTTGTTCATCATTGCTTAATTTTTTGTTGTTACAGAAAACACTTCCAGGCATTTTAATATTGAAAACCTTTCATTTTTCCCCCATGACCTATTTCTTCTAGGACATAGATGAATAGAGACTCTACAGATGAATAGAGACTTTTTGTTGTTCTTCACTGGCCAGAGGAAAGTAAACAACTTGATGGTGCTCAGTGCCTTGTCTTATGCATCACGAGGTACTGGGGATAAGCAGACGGCCACAGCATTACATGGCTTTGCTGACACATCTGATTTATGTTTATGAGCAAGCTACAGTCTTTAAGACATGAGCACCAAAGTCACAAGTGGTGCCATATGCATCATAAAAATGAAAGACGTTTTCTTATATGCCATGAAATAACCCATGCATGCAATTCCTTTGAGGGAGAAAAAATAAATAGTCGCTTAGAACAAATTGATTTTTTTAACCATGTTATACAGTTGTCTTTCCAAAATCAGTGATTTGGTTGCTTTGGTAAAAATTAAAAAGCACGAAAATGTTAACATCTATATCTCAGAAGAATGTGAAAGTCCAAATTTTCCTAGCTTAAAGTATAATTTTTTATTCTATTTTTACAAGAAAGCTTCTCCATTCGAAAGAGAGTACCTTTTCCCCTCTCCTTAGAGCAAAGTTCTTATGTTTAAAAATGTTTATCTTTAAATGATTTCACCAATGGTGAATGAGCACCATCAAACATCCTCTGATAGCAGAAGGGCTGGGTGGCTGAAGTTAACCTTTGTAGATGTGAGATTAATTTCAGAGTACCATTTATTTACTAGCCAAAAATAATAACCTTGCATTTTACAATATTTTACCATTTACAGGTTGCTTTTCTTAGTAAGCATGGCAGGTAGTTCTCAGTCTTTTTTAGGTAAGAAGATCACCTCAAGACTTAATTCATTTTTGTGGGGAGGGTATAGCTCAGTGGTAGAGAGCATGCTTAGCATGCATGAGGTCAAGCGTTCGATCCCAAGGCCCTCCATTAAAAAATAATAAAATAAAATAAAAAATTTAAAAAAACCAATTCTTTTTTGATGCGATTTTAAAAGGGATTTTTTTTAACTTTCCTTTTCTGATATTTCATTGTTAGTGTAAAGAAATGCAACAGATTTATTTAAAATGAAATACTTAGGAATATACCTGACCAAGGAGGTGAAAGACATATACGCAGAGAAATATAAAACATTGATTAAGGAAATTAAAAATGATTTAAAGAAATGGAAAGATATCCCATGCTCTTGGATTGGAAGAATCAATAATGTTAAAATGGCCATACTACCCAAAGCAATCTACAGATTTAATGTGATCCCTATTAAATTACCCAGAACATTTTTCACAGAACTAAAACAAATAATCCTAAAATTTATATGGATTCACAAAAGATGTACAATTGCCAATCAGCAATACTGAAGAAAAAGAATGAAGCTGGAGGAATAACACTCCCAGACTTTGGACAATACTACAGAGCTGCAGTAATCAAAACAGCATGGTATTGGCACAAAAACAGAGATATGGTTCAATGGAACAGAACAGAGAGCCCAGAAATAAACCCACACACCTATGGTTAATTACTCTTCGACAAAGGAGGCAAGAATATACAATGGAGAAAAGACATTCTCTTCAACAAGTGGTGTTCGGAAATCTGGTCAGCTACATGTAAATCAATGAAATCAGAACACTCCCTCACACCATACACAAAAATAAACTCAAAAGGGCTTAAAGACTTAAACATAAGGCAAGACACCATAAGCCTGCTAGAAGAGAACATAGGCAAAACATTCTCGGATATAGATTGTAGCAATGTCCTCCTAGGGCAGTCTACCCAGGCAATAGAAGTAAAAGCAAAACTAAACAATTGGGACCTAATTAAACTTATAAGCTTTTGCACAGCAAAGTAAACCATAAGCAAAACAAAACGACAACTTACGGAATGGGAGAAAATATTTGCAAATGATGAGACTGACAAGGACTTAATCTCCAGAATATACAAACAGCCCATACAATTCAGTAACAACAACAACAACAAAAGCATAGCCCAATCCAAAAATGGGCAGAAGACCTAAACAAATATTTCTCCAATGAAGACATGTAAATGGCCAATAGATACATGAAAAAATGCTCAGTGTCACTAATTATTTATTTAATTGCATCAGAGAAATGCAAATCAAAACTACCATGATGTACACTTCACACCATTCAGAATGGCCATCATTAAAAAGTCCACTAACAATAAATGCTGGAGAGGGTGTGGACAAAAGGGAACCCTCTTTACACTGTTGGTGGGAATGTAGTTTGATGCAGCCATTATGAAAAACAGTTTGGAGATTTCTTTAAAAAACTGAAAATAGAGTTCCATATGATCCAGCAATCTCACTCCTGGGCATATATCCCTGGAGGAAACTCTAATTTGAAAAGACACATGCACCCCAATGTTCACAGCAGCGCTATTTACAATAACCAAGATATGGAAAGCAGCCTAAATGTCCATTGACAGATGACTGGATAAAGAAGTTATGGTATACACACACACACACACACACACACACACACACACACACACACACACACACACACACACACACAAAATGGAATACCACTTAGCCATAAAAAAATAAAATAATGCCATTTGCGGCAACATGGATCAATGTGGAGATTGTCATTCTAAGTGAAGTAAGCCCGAAAGAGAAAGAAAAATATCATATGATAGCATTTATATGTGGAATCTAAAAAAAAAAGGGACACAAATGAACTTCTTTACAAAATAGAGACTCACAGACATAGAAAACAAACTATAGATAAACAGCAAGGTCCTACTGTATAGCATAGGGAGCTGTATGCAATACCTTGTAATGGCCTATAATGAAAAAGAATATGAAAAGATTATATATATATGTGAATCACTATGCTATACACCAGAAATTAGCACATTGTAATTTGATTATACTTCAATAAAAAATTTAAAAATTAAATAAAAAAGAATCAGAAATAAAGATAAAAAGTTAATTTATATGGCTAGTAAGTTGGAGAAAATCAGGTTAAAATTAAATTTCCTACACTAGGGTCCTAGAATCCAGGTCTTAATTCTAATCTTAATTTTAGTTATTTATAGCTGCCTTTCTAAAGCATCCTTAGGGCATCAGACCTACAGTTTGTCATCAAAGGTCCTGAGTTCTAATTTGGGCTCTTTTAATTAAGGAAACATACTATCAACAGGTTTCATACTCAGCAGTCAGCAGAATATTTCTTGTGGGGACTACAAAAAAGCAAAATATGATATTGGGCACTCTGGCATCAGTAGGAAAACTTGTGTCCCTATAAGGAACTTAACAGTCAGCTTTTGGAGACAAGGTTTATTTTAAAGTTTCAATTCACATTAGTATTAGAGTATCATAAGGCAGTTGGATCATTGCATCTCTAAAGCCTAGATTTCTTTTAGTCCTTTGCTGTTTTTTTTTTTTTTTCCTTTTCTTCAGGTGAGAACCTAAAGCTTGGAGAAGTAAAGTGACTTGTAATGAAAGTTCTAAGGTAGATTAGTAGCATAACTGTGCTTTGACTACAGTGCTTTGGTGTGAAAAGTTTTGGGAAGGAAAGCTTGGAAATCTAGAGAGTGAAATCATGGTTACATTTTAGTGAGATTTATTTTGTAGTGGAGAGCAGAATTGATTGTAGTATGTGAGAAACTAAAATAAGAGGCCAAATTGGAGGTTGTTAAAGCACGTTAGGTATTAATGATGAGAGCCCAATGGCCAACGGTAGTTGTGGAAATGAAGAGAAAGATACAGATGTGAGAACTCTTGAAGGAAGGACTGAAAAGAATTAATGACAGCTTGGATTGAGGAGGTGAAAGAGAAGATGCAGGCAAAGGAGGCTTGAAGTTTGTGCCTTGATGGGGAGAACAAATGCAAAATGAACCATCATGGGAAAAAAGAGAAATTAGAAGGAGAAGCCAGTTCTGAGGGGAAGGTGATCATTTTGTTGGGCTTCAGCTGAGAGGGTAATATCTAAGGAGAAAACTTTAGAAGGTGGACAGAAAAGAGACCTTATATTCAGTAAAGAGATGACAAGCTTAAGACACAGATTCGGGAACTACCTGCTTAAAAAGTTGTAACTGAGATATGGCAGTGAAATTAAACTCTGAGGACTGGAGTGGGAGAGCTTTGGGAAACCCTTACCTCTAGGGGGAAGTAGCAGGGGAGAGAAGTTAGCACAGGTAGTCTAGAGCCTAAGGTTGGCCTGGAAGCAGGAAAATCAAAGTGTGAGACAAGAATTCAGTTTCAGAAAGAGGGTGGCTAATTTTAACAAGAGGGTAAAAATGTATTTTTAAAGTTTTCTGTTGAAACAGTACTAAGGAGAAATGTAATAATCCTTGTAAAATGCACCTAGGAAGTCTATTAAAGCTTATTTTCAATCTTGCAGGAATATGTGGGTAAGAGACATTTCTGGAGTTTGGTCAGGTTGTTTTCCATATATCCTAAAAAATAAACAAACAAAAAAGAAAACTCAGCCAAATAAACAACTTATATAGATGTATAAAAATCACTTTTTATTGGTGAAAGTATCGATTGCTCTTTGATTTATTTCATCTTCATTTTTTTATGATGTTAAATTTTCACTATTTTTTAAAAGCAGATTCTTAACAAGACTGTAAAGGAATTGAATGAATGTTCTTTAATTTCTCTGGGAAATATTACCCCAAAGGAAAAAACAAATAGATTTTGGTAAGTGGACAAAAGAAATTTGTTTTTGGAAAAGAATGACTTAGTAATTCTAATTTAGAATATTTGAAGCTAAATAAATGATTTAGTAAATCTAATTCAGAATATCTTTATTTCCTAAACCAGTTTGGAAAAAAGAAAGAGTCTTTAAAATTAGCATGGTATTTTTTTTTGTTAATTGGTGAGAGTAGAGAGAGGTGTGAATTACAGCATTAGCTGTGTGGAGAATTTAATAAGTTAGGTTTACTGTGAACTCTTGACATTTCAAGTTAACATAATTTTCATCTTCTTTTTTTGAATGTGCTATTAGAACATACTTGGAATTAATTTCTAAAACTTCACTTGCCTTTGAGCTTCCTACTGCTTTTTACATGTCTACTGTCAAATGATAGAAAAATATTTTATACATGAATTATTTTAGAAATCATAATATAAATCAACAGAAATAAAGTTTATGTTCTACATCTATAAATAACTTGTTAAAATTTTTAAAAAACATTTTTATTGATTTATAATCATTTTACAATGTTGTATCAAATTCCAGTGTGGAGCACAATTTTTCAGTTATACATGAACATATATATATTCATTGTCACCTTTTTTTTTCTCCGTGAGCTACCATAAGATCTTGTATATATTTCCCTGTGCTATTCAGTATAATCTTGTTTATCTATTCTACAATTTTGAAATCCCAGTCTATCCCTTCCCACCCTCTGCCCCCTTGGCAACCACAAGTTTGTATTCAATGTCTATGAGTCTGTTTCTGTTTTGTATTTATGCTTTGAATAACTTGTTTAATTTTATGCAATGCTTGTCAAGACTGAAAAAAGTAAACCTGTCAAGATTTTTAAGAAAACACTAAAAAGTTTTCTAAGCCCAGATATATTTATCAAGTAGTTCATTCCATTTTTCTTATTTATATTAGAATTATCTTTACAGTGTTGATTCTTATTTTGGGTGATGAGGTTGAATAAATGTTATCAAGGACTTGAATTTTTTAGAATATAGTCTGTGTAGCAGATAAACAGATCTACCACAGATTTGAAATCTGGACCTCTAAGTTGAATGGGAACTTTTACTTTTATACTACTAAATATTTTTTTCTCCTGAAATTTCTTAATTTTTTAATCTCAAAGTCCACTTCATCTGTATTTTTCTCTAAATGGAAAAGGGAACCGTCAAAAGTAGGGATGTTTAGAAAGATTTTGGACAGGAATGTTTAATTTGACATATATTTAATGCCTGCACACCAAGCATGTAGCAAGATTGAAATACAATAGTATCTCCTCAAACATGAGAGCCCAACATAAAAATCTGAGATCAGATGAAGTAACTTTGTAGCTTATTCTGGCAACAAAGACTTTGGAGTTCATTGTATTTGAATTGTGACTAAAAATTCTGGGGATAATTAGAATAAAGGTAACCGAGAGTTGGGTTATTAAAAAGGGAAGTAAAGCTAATGGCAGAGAAGGAAAGACATTTTTACAGCTGGGAAAGACACTGAAAGGTAAGTGGAAGAAATACTGGGCCTTAGAAAGCACTCCATACTTCCAGGAGGAAGGGAGGCTATTTGGTGCAGGCCTCAATGAGGTAAACACCTGGGCTCCGGGAACCTGGAGAGACCAGGAGGCTGGCGGTGGGCATACGAGAGTCAATTCTGAGTCAGAATATTGAACAGACCGTGGTCACTTAGATGTGGTCACAGACAAAGATGCTTTGAAGTGTTTAAACGTTATCTGCAACAAAGCTGAATCAACGTATATGCATGTCATTAATTTTGGAGAAGAGAGGTGGGGAGAGAGGGAGATTCTGAAAACTGACAGCATGCAAGGGTGCAATACCTATTATTGCTAATTTTGATGTGTAAATTGCCTAGTTAACATCTTTATCTAGTATGCTGTTTTCATAATTTTGTTTTATAAATATTAAAGTATTTTTTAGGCTTCTCACAGGTTTAGTTATGACATTGTTTCCCCAACCCTGTTCTTCTCCTGTGGCTTTAATTTATTAACTGTAAATTATGTCACAGGGATTTTTCTGGACCTAACTCTCTGATATTTGGGGTAAACTATTACATGTTTCAAGGAAAACTGGGACAATTTTACCTTTGAAAAAAGGTAAAACTGTACATACCTAAAGCAATTTTGGCTGATATCTAGTATCCATAAAATCAATGCAATTAAAAATGGACATGTCTAACCTACCAGGGAACTTTCAAAATGAAAATGTCCACCTATTAGACATTGAGACCATCTCTCCCCTCCTAAGATCTTTTATCATCTTAAAAGCTGAGATTTTCTGCTGTGCTCCTGGAGTAACCTCCTTTCAGTCCTAGGATATAAAGGTAGGGATTCACATACCTTTATGTCACCCTGTGACTCAGGAATCACCAGCCCTCGAATATACCTGATCTCATATTAATAGCCAAAGCAATAACCACATTCCACAGCTCTGAGTCACATCTCCATACCTCTTCAAGTAGCACTATCCCTCAGGGGACAGTGTCTTCAGATACCAGTCTGCTGACATTTCCCACTTTGATCTCCTCTCCCAGAAGCTCTGACACAGCTGCTTTTGCTAAGGGAGCATCTTTCCACATGGCCAGCACCAGCAATTCTCTCTTCCCTTACACGTGCTCAGGTTTCAACTTAAATGCCGCATTCACAAGGATGTCTCCCCTGTCCCTTCCCCATGACAGAGTGAGGGTTCTCTATTCTATGCCTCCATAGCTCTCTGCACTTCTTTCTTGCAGACTTACACACTTGTGACTGTTGAGGTGATTTCTGTCTTTCTTCAATTTTAAGACATGCCCTGCCCTGACATTTTTAACATTTAAAAATTTTGATGTTTCTTATAATTGAAAAAACTTATTTTATATAATATATAAATATATCATATATGTATTTTAATCATGGAGAAATTATTGAAACAATCTTACAGTTGAGGGCATTTTGCAACTTGCTTGGAATCCTTTTGGAAATATGATTGAGCATGAATTTATTAATTACTTATTCTTTTAGGTCCAGCCTTATTTGGCATTAAGAATCCAGGGAATTTCTTCATCAGATTATGAATGATTTTGTGTACAAAAAGTACTGTACAATTGTTAAGGTACAGACGTCAGAGGCAGTCCTGGCTCTTAGTCATACCATCTGAGGTAATTTGGTGTATGTATGTCATTGCTATATGGTGTAATATGGTATTACACATATGTATATAATTTTTTCAATTGTAAGACATATCACAAATTTTAAAATATTAAAAATGTTGGAGTGAGCATGTCTTAAAATTGAAGAAATACAGAAATCGTTGAAATAATTATAATGTACATAGAGATTTTATGTATATGAATACACACACACACACACACACACACACACACACACACACACACAGACATAACTTTCCTCTTTCCTTCTGTGTTCTAAACTGCAAGGGGGCTGGAGAAAACTCTTGCTCATCCCTCTCCAGCGACGAGCACTGCACCCTGTATGTAGCAGGGCCTCAGTAATTATTGGACTGATTGGACCTTTGTCTTGCTCACTCTTCTTTTGATCCTAATGACACTCAGATGGACAGTTAGTCACCTAAGGACAAGGACCATTCATTTATGCAACAAATATTCATTTTGTGCACACTAATCACTGTTTGAAAAGCTGGCTATATATAGTGATGGCAGGGGTTCCTGTGACAAGTTCCTGTCATAATTAAGTGGAACAAAAAATTACAACATTATGGGGTAAGTGCTTGAATAGAAGCAAGTGTGAAGTGATGTAGTAGCATGAAGTGATTGATTCCCTGGAGGAGAATAGGAAAGCTTCATAGAGTGGGTAGCCTGGAGCTGGACCTAAATGAATGAGGAATTATTTAATAAATTCATACCAAATCACATTCCCAAAAGGATTTGAAGCAAATTGCAAAATGCATACAATGCAACAAAGTAAACAATAAAAAGATAAACCAGTATGACTAGAAAATAAAGTTTGAGTAATAAGATGGAGCTAGAGGGAAACTCAATGCAAAACTCTATGCCATAACGTTGTGCGCAGTTGCCCATTCTATTTGATTACATATTATTATATACTTCTATTATATATATATATATATATATATATATATATATATATATATATATATATATATATGTATAAACAGAGAATGGGGGAATGATAAGACAATCTATTTTCAATAATGAATTCAGTGGTTGTATGCAGAATGGGAGAGAGCATGACTGGGTATAGAGAAGCCAAGAAAGCCAGTTAGGAAGCCCTTGGGATAGGTCAGTTATGGGCAGTGAGGATCTGAACTAGGGCAGTGGCAATGGTGGTATACAGTGAAGGGACAGATTTGATTCCAGGAAATCAGGACTGCTTTTATTTCTATTTTTTTTCCCCTCAATGGTCATACATTTTCTTTTGTTGTTGTTCAACAGATATTGCTAGGGGGACCACAGATCTGATACTCTGATAACTTATGCATTGTATGTTGGGCTGTAGCCTCAGTGAGTTAACACACCAGTCAAAATTGAGTATGATATGTTGTATTCATCTGGTGGCACTGCTTAGGAGAGCTAAAATTTCTCAAGATAATGTCAACTCTGATTTCTACCAGAAGATCATGGATCTGCTTTTGATCCCCTTGAAGTAGATGAATAGTGTTGCTTAGTCTCTGAAACTGAGAGGTGTGCACACTTTCAGCTTCTAATTTCTGGGAGGCTATGGCTTGGTGATCTTGAAATTGGCAGTTATAATTTCACTTTTAATTATTTTGACCTAAGCAGACATCTCTCAAGAGAAAAGGAAAATGTAGATACTGACTGTCAGGAGTGTGTAATAAACAACATAACATGATTTCAGATCAGGAGATTTGCCACAAGAATTGGTTAGTGCATCTCAAGGTGGGACAGGCCTTACAGGAGTTGGGTTAAAAGTCCAACATAGTTTCTCTGAAAGGTAATTTTTCTAATCATCCACCCTTTCGCCCAGCATTCGGCTTTTGTTCCACCTTACTTTGACACTTCCCTTTATAAATGTGAGTGTGCCTGTACTGAATTTAAGTTGTGAAAAAGTTACATGAGGTTTAAAGTGTTAATGACTAGTTAGGGCATTATTTTGAAACAGCCAAAAGGAAAGATCATTATGAAAGAAAAATAGGATTGCACAGTAATTTCATGACAGAAGTGCCTCTGTTTAATGATTTGTAAAAGAAGTAGGAAACATTTTCAGTGAAAACTGCTAATTATTTTGGTTTTCCATAATGAAAACCTGTGATGTTGTTTAAATGTCTCTGTTTATTAGTTTATTCTGTGACACTGGTACATTTGTTTGTTTTATGTATTTTTTTTACTTCCTTGCATCAAATAAGAGTGATATGATCGATGAGGTTAAAGTTTTTTTGGGAAATTATGGCAGTAATCTCGGGACTGTGAGAATCGACGACTTTTAAAGTTGTGTTACTTCAGGTTGAGGAGGACTATTCCAACAATCCTTTTGGTCTGTTATTTCATTTATCATCATATATCTTGGAAGATGGTTCTTTATTCTGCCTTGTCAGAAACATCCACAAATCAAATAATTATTGATATACACTTGGTGACTTATGTCTAGAAATAAATTTAAAGGTTACTAAAGAAATAAACCTCGGTAACAATTGTTTTTGCCATGCTAATGGCTCTTAAGGAATGATTTAATTGTATATGTCTGTGCCAGGTTTCTCAATGACACTGCTGTTCAAACAAGAAGAGGGACAGGGTTCTAAGGTCAAACATCAGAAATAGCATGTCCTATCATCCTCAAAGTTCAATAATTTTTGGAGCCCAGATTTTTCTTAAATTTGATCAGAATAGGGATTGTGAATTTATGGACCTTCCTTTCCCCTGCTGCCTGCTGTCTGCTTTGCCTTTTCTTGTGCTGACTTACTGCTTTTTGTTTTCTCCTCACAAGCCTTTTAGTATGTGGTGGAAGTATGCAGGAAAGTCTACAACTGGGCTCAGAAACACTTCCTGCCTGAGTCCCTGCTGCAGGTTTAGGTGTGCTGATTGATCTTCTACCTAGTGTCCAAGGCTTCTGTACCTGTCCAGCAAGTCTGGTCTGCCCCCATCGGCTGTCTTCTTGCTTCTTACCTAAGTGAAAATCAGATGTGACTCAGCAGATGGTGCACAGTGTCACAGTGGGCAGACCCAGATTTGCCTTGGTAGACATACCAACCAGGTAATCTAGTGATCCCAGGTTTCTAACCTTGTTGCTTCGGTTGCTAAGCCACACTGACTCTTCGGTGTTTATTCTAGAATTTATGGACAAAGAAATTGTCCTGCTCATCAGGTCCTTTCAGAAATGGCAATAAAATATTAGCAACAGGGAAAAATAAAATTAGATAGTCATAAAATTTAGAGAGTACATTCCTCTGAAATTGGCTAGGTAAATTACACATGGAATACTGAGTACATATTTTGTGCTGTGCTCTGTGCTTTTTCATTAAAGTCTTAGAGAAATTCCTTTACGTCTGTCTTTTCACTATGCCATGCTCTCTGCGAGAGTGCTCACTTCTCATGTTTGCTAGACTGCCTGCTATTTTACACACTTGGCATCATCCCGGTTTAGACAGTATCCAGGGAGACCTGAGATTTCCCTAGGTACGATGGCAGTGTGCCTGGTAAGGAAGGATAGGGAATGACTGCAAGTCATGGTTGAGCTGATGCACAGAAAAAACTTTTAAGCAGGAATTATATTTCTTGGATGAGGCTATTTCCTACTCTGCCTAGGAAAGCATTTATTTTCTGTCTTCCCATTATATATTTACATAGTCACTAGGGATGGCTCATGTGATACCTTCCAATTTCGAAACATACAAAATTGTATTCTAACAGGAGAAGAAAACTTCCTTTTACAGATTTCAAAACACCAGTGGCACTTCCAAGATATTTTATTAAAAAAAAATCTCTCTCAAGTTCTTACTGACTTTCTGTTGGACAGTCTGCACCATGTCTCAGATCTGCATTTCTCTGTCGGCCTGTTTCTTGGGCACACACCTCTATACAGTGAGAAACAGCCCCTTCAGCTCTGGTTGCAGGGTCTTGAAGTTAATGATCTTAGAGGAACCTCGAATGCCTTTACAGAAAGCTTTCACAAAAGTTCCAGGGGCATTTTTTATTGTCCTGCCTTGGGGCATGTGCTCCTTCCTGGGGCTGGGCGAGCTTCAGCTGCATCCTGTGAACCAAAGACTACCTCAGGGAAATAGATTCCTCAAAGGAAAAGCATGCTGGTCAGACAGACAAAGGTCTATTTCCATACATATGATAAAAATTTAGACAACTGGATGAGATCATTAAGAACTAAATGAAGTAGGAAAAACTTAAACCTTACTTAGCAGCTGATGTGAGGGTGATCTTGCCCTGGGTTGTTTTCTGTTCCACTCTAATGAATCAACTCTTAGGGGCTCACAGTTTTATAGGATTCCAAATGGGAACATTTCTTTTATCTGATATGGCATATATAAGTAGAATTTCCACTTATATTTACTGAGTAATTTTTTTCCCTTCTAAGGCAGTAATCTTCAGTGTGGAAACTAGATTAATAGTTTCAGATTTCGATAACAGAATTTTTAAGTGTGTTTGATCCCTGTAGGCTGGAAAAGCAGATTGATACAAAATGAGAAAATGTGTATTCACAATTTCCAACAGTGAATGAGTATAGCCAGCCTTCACCAGCACTGTAAAGGCTGCTAATTAGTAGCTAGTTAATAGTTATGTACATTTGTAAATGTTTAAATAAGTGTTTAAAAAATTCCACTAGAATGTAACCATCCTTGCAAAGTCAAGCAACTCTTATTACACACATGTACACACACATGCAAACTCACATGGCTTAGAGTGACTGCTTTTCTGGAAAGGAATAGAAAAGAAGCAGCTTGTTACTCAGCTCTCTGGGAGGGAGGTGACTGGAAATGGGAGGATAATGTTGTAGTGACTGGCCTTATCTAATTTTTTTCTGACCCTATTGAAACTGCTTCAGCAAACTTGACAGGTTAGAATTTTTCACAGATGGTAATCTATGAAGATAAGTTCCTTAGTGCATTTATCTGTGCTCTGTTCTTTTGTTTGTTTAATTAAGAAAATATCTTTCTCTTGTGAAATACAACATTCACATGGACAAGTGCAAAAAACGTCCAAAAGTACAGTATAAGAAATTGTTACAAAGCACACACCTCTGTAGCACAGTCTAGGTCAAAAACTAGAATATCAACAATGTTCAAGAAGCTCCCAGATAATTCCTCTCTTTAGCGAGAGGGTATCACTATACTGACTTTGTGATCAAAATGCCCTTGCATTTCTTTCTTGTTTAACCACCTATGTATGCATTCCTTAACAATATAGTTTTTGAAATTTATGTAAATGGAACTACACTGCAGGTAAGATTTCTATTCCCTGTTTTTTAGTTCAATATCATATTTAAGATTCATTGATCTTTTACTTCATTTTGAAGAATTTTTACTTTCTTCCATGTGAGATGTCAGAATTGCTGGGATTTAGTCTTGTATATCATTAGCAAGTATTTGTCTCAACTCACTTCATTGGTTCCTCTGTTTGTTTCAATGCACAATTACACACAGTCTCTCATTTACTTGCCATGATCTTGTTTCATTTGTGGAGGATTTTTGATTGCTGTTTTTCCTACTCTTGGATTATCATACCAATTTATAGAGTGCAAAGATTTTGAACAGAAGGAAAAGGAGTAGATGTTGCCCTTTAGAATGACTGAATAAACTTAACTAGAGAAGCATATGGTATGAAGTATGTCATGAAAGGAGCTGACTGATAACAACCAGATTTCAGGGAAAAGGGTGTCTGTTTACAGTTTCAAGAAGAGAATCAACAAAGGAAGCAAAACAGTTGGCTTCTTCATGTATAGTAACCTTTTGGCTTTGTTGCTTAGAAAATTCAGCATTCTGACAAAACAACTGCAAACTTAACGACAGTGCTTGAGAAGTAAGTAAGTTTGATTTAAGGATTTTCAGCCTAGAATCCTTTCGATAAGGAATTATATTTGGAGCCAAAATACGTATGTTATGGAAAAAGAGAAAAGTAAGAGCAGGTTATTTTTTCTTTTTTTTTATGAGGGCTATCCTTTTGTTGACAGCAACTTGATCCCCCAAATCCACAAATATTTCACCCTATATATTTCAGGATGCTTTCTGTAGAATCCTAGAATAAAAATTTGGCCAACACTTTTTTCAATGAAGTCAGTGATAAAAGCAATGTTGGAAATTCAGTGGGAAAATTAGGGCAAAATGAAACATGAACTTTCATTAAAATAGTTATTAGTTAAGTTCCAACTTCCTCCCTTTATTCTCTGCTTATATGTGTGGACTACCACCTACCCAGGCCCTCGAGTCAGAAATAAGGAATGATCCTAGGATTGCCTTCTTTAGCTTGCATACTACCAACCATCACTATGTTGCATCTTTCTTTTACACATTTCTTCTTTAGCATACCTCCTATTTCCCCCAAATTCCACTACCTCAGTTTATGGAACCATTTCTCATCTACTTGATTGGAAATTTTTTTCTGGCTCCCTTTTTAAAGATCCTTTTTCCCTAGACATTTCCAGAGGGAAAATTGTGAAACTAATCTTAGATTGTCACTTTTTTGTTTAAAATCAATATCTCATGTTTAAATTCCCTCTTCACCTTCTGGATAAAGTCCAACTTTGATCTCTTCAAGCTGTATAGACAAGACTCCTCCTTCATCACTTCCCCACATGCACCTACGTGTCAGCCATATCAAAGGACACACACACTGTGGTCTTTCTGGCCTTAGTGCCGTTATATGTCCCTTTAATTCAAATGTCCTTATCCTTCGTTTTCACTTGGCTAACTCTCACTTATTATTTGCAATTGAATTCCAGTGACTTTAGTAACCCCTTTACATTCCACATTTCCTACACTTACATCAGTTATAGGGCCTTTATAGCATTATTGATATTGTGTGTTCTGTCATGCCTCTCTGCTACCTGTCTGTTAGCTTCTCGAGGTCAGCTTGTATTCCCAGGGGCTAGGACTGTATATGAGGTGTAGCAGGTGCTCAGTGTACACATGCAGTAGTCTGGTGAGTTCATGGCAATGGAAACATCCCCAAGGTGAGGAGCAGAGCATCCCAGCCAGGGCTGGTTGCCCCTGAGCCCTTCTGTAGATTAGCCTTACCTCTTACTATCCCAGTTCACCAGAACTTTACCAGTTGTTTATTTTCTTTCTTTCTCTCACTATAGGTTTTTCCCTTTCTGGTTCTACCTGATTTACCTAAGCGGATCCCCTGTTTGGGCAGTTGTAATTGACATTGTTGAAATTCTTGAAGCACTTAGAAATAAATCATGTTTGTATATAACATACTCAAGTATTGCATTCACACATGACACTATCTTTATTGCAGAAAATATTTTAACATTGTCATATAAATCTACCTATACTGTAATTTCATTATCTCTTAAATCAATTTCTAGAGCTATGCAACATCTTAAGATCTTTTCATATTTTTCATTACTGGGATAGTATAGAGAATTAAACTTGTGCTTTGATTTATAAGGGCCAGAAAATGGTCTTTAGAAATTGTTATTGGGAGTTCATGGAACTCCTCCCCTTCCTACTCATACAAATGTCTCCCTTCTACTTTCTTTATAATTTTACTGGACTGTCACTTTTGTTGCATATCCACATGCTATTTTTTTTTTTTTTTGATTTAGGAAAGACATATTTTTTCTAAACACTAAAAAATATTTAAAAATCCTATTATAAGCCAAATTTAGATTCATTTGGTATTTCTAGTCAGCTTTCCCTAAAATTATTGGTAGCAAGCAAAAATTCATTCAAAGTACTGTGGAGAGCTCAAATTAAAATTGTTTATATTCCGTCAAAGACCATGATCTGTTCTTTGAGAATCTTCTGTTGTTTTGCTTAATTCTTCTAGTACATTTTCCATCTTGCCTATATTAAATTGTGTTAACAACATTCAGCGGCACTGCTGTCAGACTGATTGTGAGGTTAAATATATACGTGTTTCAGCAAGACGTTTCCTTTTTGGTCATGTCAAGAAAACATCATTTATAATCTATGAAATACTTGCAAGAGTATTATTACTACAAGCACAAATGTGGCCTTGTATTCTTGGAGCAAATTTCAAATGATGTGCTGTATATGGCCAATAGTATACTCCTGGAATTTTGGCCCAAATTCTGGCTTATACACTATTTTCTTTACGAGCTATGTTAGTGTAACTATCCTAGGCTTTCCCTCGACAATATTTTGAATCAATGACTAACAAAGAGGCCATTTTTTTTTAACCTAAGTTGCAATTTGTACTTTCTATAACAGGTGTAAAGCTTATGAAAAACAAAAATTTCAGCTTCGAGTTAGGGCTATGGGAATAGACCACCCTGAGTGTAAGCTATAAAGTGATATATTGTTGCTTGAGAATTACAAAATAACAAAACTGGCTAAGAGTCTGTGTGCTTTTAGTGGCCACCATGGACTGGCAACTCTAAAGTAAATGATAAAATCTGCTCTAAAAAAAGTCTTGTTTATCTAAGTACCAAACAATTACTGTATTTACTATTGAGCTTTAATAGTACATATTCAAGTTAGCATTCAAGTTATATTACTTACTCTTTAAAAGATACTGTATTCTACATGGAAGTTAATTTGCAGAACATTCAGTTACACTGTTGGTCCCTAACACACACATGGACTCAGCTATGTGTTTCGAAGTTAAGTTATTAGTAGTTTAGAATTGTTTAAGCTGCTTCAGACTCATTCCTTTTTTTTTTAACCACCCCCTCCTTACTCTTTCTTTTTCTTCCTACTTTTTTTTTTTTTTCGCCTCAGACAGGAATTCTTAGTTATGTCCTGTAATGCATGATAAGCTTAGGGATTTTTACATCTTTCACCCATCTACTCTCACTCAATCTGGCACTCCCTTTATTTTTTACCACTCTAACTTTCTTTCTTTCTTTTCTTTTTTGGTTTGCTTTTTGGGATGTCTCTCTCTTTTCTTTAAGTCTTTTTTTGGGGAGGAGGTAATTAGCTTATGTATATATGTATTTATTTATTTAATGGAGGTACTGGGGGTTGAACCCAGGACCTCATGCATGCTAAGCACACACTCTACCATTGAGCCATACCCTCCCCCCTTCTTGCTACTTTCTTACTGAAATTTATTCTTAGAAATAATTCTGATATTTAAAATTAAAAATAAAATTGATAAAATTTTATAATATGCTTAGGGATACTGATATTTTATCAAATTACACAAAAGGAATGAATATGATTTTTAGAGTTTAGATGTTACTTAGCCAGGTGAATAGGGTAGATATTTACAGAATGGGCAGGGCCTTCTTGAAGCAACCTGGAACTATAATGTGTTTCACTGTTGTCACCTCTCTACTGCTTTAAGGATTTGTACAAGTATGTACCCTGGCATTCCCAGTGAAAATGCCCTAATGACTAAAGGTATTTTTTCCTTTAATTATAAGGGGGCATTTATTGAATGTTATCAAGACATCTAAACTTTCATAAAGATTGACATTTATGTACAGTATTTCAGAAAAAAATTACTTACTTTCTGGAGATGAACTTTTCAAATTGTAGAAGCTCCATAAAACACAGAGTTCATATGAAGAAAGTGCAAAAGGCAATAGAAGATTCCTCCCATGCGTTTCATAGATTTCAGTATCACAGGGAGTCCCTGAAATAGAATTGGGGATCTTTACTTTACAGTCTACAGAGAAAGAAATGGAGAACTTCAAGAATTTTTTGCTCAGGGTTGATAAATTATTGTATTATATTTGTATATTGTATTTTTGATGCCATAATCTACCAGGTAACTATTTTATTCTTGGAATTATGTAAAATGAACAGTCAACAGGAGGATGCTTGAGTTTTTAGATTTAAAATAGAGAAATCATATCTGTTTCTCAACTAGGAACATTGTTTTCTCTTTATGATTTCAGAGAGCAGTCACAAAAGCTCATTGTGTTCATTTTGAATAACTGGCCAATAATGAGAGAAATCAGCCAGAAACTGAAAGCTAAATGACAAAGAGAGATCAAGAGCAAATACTTCAGAATAATGACAGCTTTGATAAGTCTGTTACATTGGTACTTTTAAACCATGGGAAATCTCCATGGGGAATTGATGAATGATGGGTAATAAGAATTTAAACAAAGAACCTTCAAGAGAGAATCTTTCATGGTAGTTGGAAACAGAATAAAAGAGACCAAACGCTGGTCTCTGTGCCAGGTCAAAATAATAAAGGTCAAAAAGAGGATCCAAAGGACAAGCTATGCAGGGCTCTCTGAGAAACTGGGGGAGAGAGACAAATTCAACAGGGGAGCTGTTTGCATTAAAAACTACAAAATACTGAAAAGTTAGGTTTGAGATGTATAGTGTAACATGTGCATCTAAGGCTTTTAAAAATTCAGTAGAGAAGTAACTATAAACTGTAAATATTCTCCTTAATTTTAAATTTAAAGAACAAATTTGTTTTATAGTGTTTATCGTAGACCTATAGTATTTTTCCATGTCAAATATTATTAAAAAGTTTATGCTGAAAACATGTTCTCAAATGTTATTTACATATTCTAAAATATTAATTAAGAGCCCAAAGTGTAAAATTTTAAGTTTGTTATGATGTATTTTTAAAAATGTTCTAAAATATTTAAAGTGTTAGCAGAGCAAAATTTTTATTATAGCTGTATACTACTTTAATTCTTAAATTAATGTTACTATCATAGCAGTGTGTGAACCTGAAAAAAAGCAATCAATTTTTATTGATTGGTAAGAATGTTTTATAAATTAAGAACACTGATTTTTTTGGATGTTATATATATTGCAGTATTTTTCCATCAAAATTTTTTGTAATAAGGAGTACTTGTGGATTGAATACTCAGTGCCAGGGACTCTGCTTAATAATGGAATTGCACTGATGGACAGGGTCACATCTGTTGATCTCATAGTCAGATTCCTTCACTAGCTTCTTTCTTATGAACCATGCTTTAGAAAGTCCTTTCCCATCCTAAGATTGAATAAATATTTACCTATTTTTTTTCTTCTAGCACTTGTATGATTTCAATTTTTACATTTAAATCTTTGACATATTGAGAATTTGTTTTGGTGAAAGGACCATTGAACTTTTAAACAATTTTAGTAGCCTAGCTCCAAGTAAAATGTTATACATTTATAAGTAAAATATTTAGATATAGTTAAAATGTTTAGAATATTTTGTTTTGGTTATTTCTGAATAGTGTGTGCTAATATTTTCTCTCCTCAACCGTTTTCCTTCATTTTGTGGTAAGAAACTGGTAGGGGGCATTTAGGAGAACTAGTTAATGGGAAATTGGAAGGCATGACTCTGAGCTTAGCTGTGCCATAGCTGAAAAGCCCAATTAGAAACTGTACTTCTCAGCACAGAGCTAGAGTGTCTCTGAAATAAAAAGCAGGGACTCCTGAAAAGTTTAGCTAATGTAAATGGTTTTATTAGACATGACACATGAAGACTAAATTGGATTTCATTCCTCATCTTGATTTAATAATCTCATGTGAAACTTTATGATGCCCTTTTGTGTGATTAAAGACCTAAATTAAACTTAAGTGTTTATTATTTAATGAGAACATTTTAACAGCTCATGTAGAGTTCTTTGCTGATCTCAGGGTCATACAATTCAATTGTTGCCTTCCTAAGTGAATTTTTTCTTTTAAAAATGAGACATGATCGGGCTCTACAGGGTATATAAGCAAATGTACTTTTCTTTATATTATGCAACATCTCACTGATCTGGTTAATGGTGGAGAGAGAAGGAAGAAGGAACCAAGTTTGAGCTAACTAAAAATCTGAGTTTAATTAATAGGAAAAGGCATTGGAAAATTTAAGATGTATCGGATAGACTCTTGACCTTGAACAGGATACAAGTCCAGTTTGAGCTAACTAAAAATCTGAGTTTAATTAATAGGAAAAGGCATTGGAAAATTTAAGACGTATCGGATAGACTCTTGACCTTGAACAGGATACAACTCCTGACTCTTAGTTTCTACATGTGTAGGATAGTGATCATACTAACTTCCTGGACTGCCAGTTCTTTGATAAGTACATAAGATAATGCATATGAGGGTCTTTGCAAACTATGAGATACTATATGCAACTTCCCTATTGTTATTGATTTAAATATGGATAATAACCAAAGTGAGCAGTATGCTTGCTCTGGGTCTGCTTTAGAGAACAGACGACTCACTTATAATGACTACATGCATTTGAATAGAGTGAGTTAGAGTTTTACAAAGTCTGACTATTGAAACAGGCTAAAATTTTCTCTTTTAATTCTAATTATTCTTGAAAGTTTTTGAAGTAAGTCACCAACTTTATAAGAAGTTTTATATGTGACATCAATTTGATGCAGCCACTATGTAAAACAGTATGGAGATACCTTAGGAAACTAAAACTAGAGTTACCATATGATCCAGCAATCCCATTCCTGGCATACTTACAGAGAAAACTCTAATTCAAAAAGATACATGCACCCTAATGTTTATAGAAGCACTATTTACAACAGCCAGGACATGGAAGCAGCCTAAATGTCCATCAACAAATGAAAAGATAAAGAAAATGTGGTATATAAATATATATATATATATATATATATATATATATATATATATATATATATATATATACAGTAGAATAGTATACAGCCATAAAAAAGAATGAAATACTGCCATTTTCAGCAACATGGATGGACCTAGAGATTATCATACTAAGTGAAGTAAGTCAGACAGAGAAAGACAAATGTCAAATGATACCACTCATATGTGGAATCTAAAAAAAATGAGACAAATGAACTTATTTGCAAAACAGAAGCAGACTCACAGACATAGGAAACAGGTTTATGGTTACCAAAGGAGAAAGGGGATGGGGAAGGATAAATTAGAATAAATACAAGCTACTATATACAAAATAGATAAACAACAAGGCCTCACTGTATAACACAGGGAACTATATTTTAATAGCTTGTAATAACCTATAATGAAAAAGAATATGGAAAAGAATCTATATATCTATATATATATTATATGTACAGCAATTAACATAAAAACCCATTCCTCTCATGCATGTCTGATTTTATTTTGTACCTTTATTTCCATTCATTTTATTATTGCTGATTAGTTTAAGTGGGATAATGAGCAATCTCTAAGTTTTCTATTGAATCACTTTCCCATGAAATCCTGTATTTACATATGTGCTATTCACTAAAATCAGAAAAAAAAATGCAACTCTCAGTAAATTTTGAGTACAGATGCATCCTTTACAACTGGTTTTATTACATGAAACCTCTGTAATCTTAGGGGAGCTAGTTAACTGCCTTGTGCCTTAGTTTTTCATCTTAAAAAAATGAATATAGCAATAAGACCTACTGCATTGGATTTTTGAGGGACCTAAATAATACATTTAGAACATAAACTGGGAAAGAGTAGCTATTCAATAATTTTATTCTTTATGGTTTTGTCCTGATTTCCAAAACTATGTTTAAAGTTTAAGAACTTCCTGAATTGCTTTGTCTGTGGTCTATGCAATTTTGAATACATAACAAAAGAATGTGTTAATGTTTAGATGAAGTGAGTAAAAAATTCCAACTTCAGTGTACACCCACATAGGTTAAAGTGGTCTTTAATGAATTATGGATTATTGTTAGTCAAGCAAGTAAATAACTATAATTTTTGCTTATTCACTCTGTTGGGGGAAAAGCAGATTTATTTTATCAGTTTTTTCTTATTTTTCCCAGCCACTTCTCTGCTGGTGTGCATCTCAGGCAGTCAACAAGAACAGTATTTGCTAATTCATATTGTGTATGCAGTCAACTCGTAGGTGTTTGGAGAAGGCAAGGTGGAGGCTGTTCATAGGGGTATGTGTGTGATGCAAAAGAAGGAAAATTGTCCCTGAACTACGAGTAATGTATTTCTTATCCAGGTAGATATTACTTATTTCTAAATTGTATCCTGTACTCCCGTGGTAATTTAGAGAAGGAAATGATGGAGTGGACTGGACTGGTCAGGAAGTGCCTTGGAGAAACTGGTGTTTGAACTGTGCCTTCACCGAACTACAGACATATGGTATATTAAAGTCTTAGGGCTGGAGTAGCAAAGTATCACAAATTGGGTGGGTTTAAAAACAGAAATTTATTCTCTAGTAGTTCAGGAGGCCAGAAGTCCTCTCACCATGTCAACAGGGTTGATTCTTTTATGGGGACCCTGCAGGAGAATCTGTTCCATGCCTCTCCTAACTTCCAGTGGATTCCAGCAATCCTGGCATTCCTTGGCTGGTAGCTGCTTAACTCCAGTCTCTGCCTCTGTCTTCATGTGGCCTTTTTCCCTGTGAACATGTCATCTCCTCTTCTTACAAATATACCAGTCACGCTGGATTTAGGGTGTACCCTAATCTAGTATGACCTTATCTCAACTTGATTACATCTGTAATAACTGTTTCCAAATAAGATGACGTTCACAAGTATTGAGGGTAACAACCTGAATGTATCTTTTTGAGGGGGACACAGTTTAATCCAAACACACAAAGAGAAAAGATGAGACAATCCAAGAACAGAAAAATAGTGTGAGTATAAGCAGCACATTTTTTTAACTTTCCCTAGTTGTTTCTGTTATTTACTTGAATTTTACCCATTTTTATGGTGTCTGGGCCATTAGCAGGTATGATTGCTTCCTTTTAAAGAAAAATACTAACATTTCATTGTATTTAAATTTCACCATTTAGTTGTTTTTGGCTGTCACCAGGATATGATTTAGATGAGATTTTATTATTTTTGAATACTGTAGACTTGTAATGTAGTTCTTACTTGAAAAGAATAATACTAACCACAAAATTGAAACAATCCTATTAGTTTGCACAGTGGTTCTAGGACTAGTATTTCCTCATATTTCATGACAAAAAAGTTTTCCTTAAATTTTCTGGTCAGTTCTTCCTATTTCTCTGTCAGCAGAGGTTTCTTGATAAAACAAAACAAATAAGTTCCTAAACATTCAAGAGGGGAAAAAAGAATCTAGTTTGAAGAATTAAGTAAGCAAAATAGCCAGCATTACAAAAGTTGCATTGAAACTGACAACTAATGTCTAATCAAAATAGAAGGGAAAACATATGAACTCCTTACACTTAGAACTGGAAAATCAATGATGAAACAGTTTTATTTCACTGGGTATGTCAGTTATCCTAGTTATTTCTTCTTATTTCCAATAGAAAAATGATAGTACAGAATTGGAGATTGAGTCTCTTTCTATTCAGATTAGAATTGCAGGATAATTTGTCCACACTCACTTAGAAGATAGTGTGAACAACTGGAAACACTGAACATGGAAGGAAACAATAGTTGAATCATTATATTACTTTGTTTAGCTTTTTTGTATAATGAATGTTTACCTCAGATAATCATATATTTCATGACCTTCTGCAATCACAGAAATCCATCTTTACTTTCTTTTTTAAATTAATTAATTAATTAATTTTTATTTTTATTGAAGTACAGTCAGTTATAATATGTCAGTTTCTGGTGTACAGGAGTAGTCTCAATGTCTTAGTCATGCATATACATATGTACATTGGTTTTCATATTCTTTTTCATTAAACATTATTACAAGATATTGAATATAGTTCCGTGTGCTATACAGAAGAAATTTTTTTAAACCTGTTTTTATATATAGTGGCTAACATTTGCAAATCTCAAACTCTCAAATTTATCCCTTCCCAACCCCTTTCCCCTGGTAACCATTAGATTGTTTACTATGTCTGCAAGTCTGTTTCTGTTTTGTAAATGAGTTCATTAGTGTCCCCCTTTTTTCTTTTTTAGATTCCATATATGAGTGAGATTATATGGTATTTTTATTTCTCTTTCTGGCTTACTTCACTTCGAATGATGATCTCTATGTCCATCCATGTTGCTGCAAATGGCATTATTTTATTCTTTTTATGGCTGAGTGGTATTCCATTGTATAAATATTCCACCACAACTTCTCTATCCAGTCATCTGTTGATGGACATTTAGATTGCTTCCATGTCTTGGCTATTGTATATAGTGCTGCTGTGAACATTGCAGTGCATGTACCTTTTCGAATTAGAGTTGCCTTTGGATATATGCCCAGGAGTTGGATTGCTGGATCATATGATAAGTCTATTTTTAGTGTTTTGAAGGATCTCCATACTGTTTTCCATAATGGCTGCACCAAGCTACATTCCCACCAATAGTGTAGGAGGGCTCCCTTCTCTCCACACCCTCTCCAGCATTTATTGTTTGTGGAATTTTGAATGATGGCCGTTCTGACTGGTGTGAGGTGATACTTCATTGTAGTTCTGATTTGCTTTTCTCTGATAACTAGGGATATTGAGCATTTTATTGTGCTCCTATTGACAATTTGTATGTCTTCATTGGAGAATTGCTTGTTTAGGTCTTCTGTCCATTTTTGGATTGGGTTGTTTGTTTTTTGTTATTAAGTTGTATGAGCTGTTTACATATTCTGGAGATTAAGTCCTTGTCAGTTTCATCATTTGCAAATATTTTCTCCCATTCCATAAGTTGTCATTTTGTTTTGCTTATGATTTACTTTGCTGTGCAAAAGCTTATAGATTTAATTAGGTCCCAATTGTTTAGTTTTGCTTTTACTTCTAGTGCCTGGGTAGACTGCCCTAGGAGGACATTGCTACAATCTATTTCAGAGAATGTTTTGCCTATGTTGTCCTCTAGGAGGTTTATTGTGTCTTGTCTTGTATTTAAGTCTTTAAGCCCATTTGAGTTTATTTTTGTGTGTGGTGTGAGGGAGTGTTCTAATTTCATTGATTTACATGTGGCTGTCCAGCTTTCCCAGCACCACCTGTTGAAGAGACTGTCTTTTCTCCATTTAATATTTCTTGCCTCCTTTGTTGAAGATTAATTGACCATAGGTCTGTAGGTTTATTTCTGGGGTCTCTATTCTGTTCCATTGATCCATATGTCTGTTTTTATGACAATACCATGCTGTTTTGACTGTTGTAGCTCTGTAGTATTGTCCAAAGTCTGGGAGGGTTATTCCGCCAGCTTTGTTCTTTTTCTTCAATATTGCTTTGGCAATTCTGGGTCTTTTGTGAATCCATATTAATTTTAGGATTATTTGTTTTAGTTCTGTGAAAAATGTCCTGGGTAACTTGAAAGGGGTCACATTAAATCTGTCTGGAAGACCTGTCCAATGATGTTAGAGGGGTGTCAAAGTCTCCTACTATTATTGTATTCCCATCAATTTCTCCCTATATATCTGTCAGTATTTGTTTTATATATTTAGGTGCTCCTATATTGGATGCATTTATGTTAATGAGTGTAATATCCTCATCTTGTATTGCTCCTTTAATCATTATTTAGTGTTCTTCTTTATCTTTCTTTATGGCCTTTTAAAAAAAGAAGTCTATTTTGTCTGAAATCAGTATTGCTACTCCTGCTTTCTTGTTATTTCCATTTGCATGAAATATCATTTCCCATGCTCTCACTTTCAATCTATATGTGTCCTTCACTGTAAAGTGGGTCTCTTGTATCCAGTATATTGTAGGTCCTTGTTTTATTATCCAATCTGCCATTCAGTGTCTTTTGATTGGAGCATTTAATCCATTTACATTTATAGTAATTATTGATAGATGTGTGTTTATTGCCATTTTGAACTTAGTTTTAGAGTTGGTTTGGTATTTTCTCTTTGCTCCTTTCTTTTTCTTTTTCTTTTTTTTTGTGGTTTGTGGTTTGATAATTTTCTTTTGTATTTTCTTGCTTTTGTGTGTGTGTGTGTGTGTGTGTGAGACTCTATTGCATGCTTTTGATTTGTGGCATTACTCTATTTTTCAAGTATGTTAACCCATTACTATATCTGTTTGCTTTAAACTGATAATCATATAAGTTCAAACACATTCTAAAAAGAACAAAAAGAAAAAAAAAAGAGAAGAAAATCTGTATTTTCTTCCTCCCCTCTCCCACCTTTAATGATTTTGATGTCCTCTTCATGTTTAATCTATTGCAACTCATTGTAGTTATTGCATTTCCAATTATGGTTTTCTCCTTTGTCTAGTGTCCTGCTTCTTTTCTATTTAGAGTAGACCTTTCAATATTTGTTGTAGCATATTCTTAGTATTGCTGAATTCTTTTAGTTTTTGCTTATTTGTGAAATTATTTATCTCTCCTTCTATTCTAAAGGATAGCCTTGCTGGATAGAGTATCCTAGGTTGCAGCTTTTTCTCATTCAGGACTTTGAATATATCTTGCCACTCCCTTCTGACCTGCAGTGTTTGTGTTGAGAAATAGCTGAAAGCCTTATAGGGGTTCTCTTGTAACTAACTCTGTTTTTCTCTTGCTGCCTTTAGAATCATTTCTTTATCTTGAACTTTGGCTATCTTATTTATACTATGTCTTGGTGTAGGTCTATTTGGATTCCTCTTGTTGGGGACCCTCTGTGCTTACTGTACTTGGATATCTGATTCCTTCTTTAGGTTTGGGAAGTTTTGAGTCATAATTTCTTCAAATACCTTTTCAATCTCCTTTTCTTTTTCTTCTCCTTCTGGGACCCCTATTATGCATAGATTGGGATGCTTTATATGATCCCATAGGTCCCTTATGTTGCTTTCATTAGTTTTCACTTGCTTTTCTGTCTGTTGTTCTATTGGGTGATTTCTGTTATCTTGTCTTCTAAGTCACTTTCTCATCTGTCTGCACTGTCTAATCTGCTTTTGCCTTTAGCTTGGCTCTTACCTCAGCCATTGAATTTTCTGTTTTTAATTGGCTCCTCTTTATGCTTTCTATTTCCTTTTAAAGTATTCTGCAAATTTATTTATAGTCTCTCTTATTTCCTTCAGTGCTTTTATCATCCCCTTTTTGAAGTCATGATCTAGTAGACTATCGAGGTATATTTCATTGATTGTTCTTTCAGGGGACTTCACTTGTTCTTTTAATTGGGTGTGGTTCCTCTGCTTCTTCATTTTACTTGTATCTCTCTGGCACTATGGATTATGGAGTTAGTCACTGTGGTCTTGAAGGAATTTTTTTTTTTTTTTTAAGAGGATGGGTCCCTGTTTAGACTGTGCACCTCTACTAATTTTGTCACAAGATCTGTTTTTAGTGTGGATGGTTGCCACGTCTTTCTTCTGTGTGTGTTGGCTGTTATCCCTTTGATTGGGGGTGTGGCCAGTGTTGTGATCAGAGCCTGTCCTAGTTGTTGAGGGGGGCCTCCTTTTTGTATTGTGCTAGTCACAGCCCTGACAGGGGCTGGGTCTGTTCCCCTTTTGTTGGAGTGGAGGATTCCAGACCCATTTCTTAGCTGCTATGCATGGTAGGCGAGGTTGAAGCACTTCAAGTACTCCTTGTTGATGCTGCCTTTGTGCCTGCTTTAGCCATGGGAATGTCAGTGCCCTACTCTGGTGTCCTGCATGTTCTCTGTCCTCAGAACTACCACCGTCCTCTCCATTGGAGAGGGGGCATCTGAGCGAAAGAGCGGTATTCCTACTTTGCCACTCCCTCCCCGTGGGACAGGCCCTGCACTAATTTCCTTTTGCTTGTTTTTTTCTTTTTCTCCTACCAGACTGTGTTAGGAATCTTGTCTTTTAAAGAAGGTGATGTTCTGTCAAAGTTCAGCAGGCATTCTGAGTGAATGAGTAAGCCCATGGATGTCTCTCTTGGTGTATTCATGAGAGAGGGTGAGCTAAGAGCATCCTTCTACTCAGCCATCTTGGCTGCTTCCTCATCTTTACTTTCTTTAAGCAGTTTAAACCTTTCTTATACCATTGAAAATCTTAATCCATGTATTTAAGACCATCTATGAATAATAATCTAATTAAAGAGGAAAATAAGCAGTTAATAAAGGTCAGTGAAACAATTAACTATTCAATTTTGCTACTGAAGAAGTAATACAATTGTTGTAGAATATGTAGCAAATCATAATAAGATTAATTATTATCAAACAGCTACGGGAAAAATACACTTAGTCTCTGATATATCAAGAGTACATCAGTATGTTGATCAGAATAAATCAATCAAAATGAAATATTAAGTTTAGAGAAAAATTCAAATATAGACATTATTAGACTGTTTGTTTAGAATGACATAGGATTTCATCATGAAATCCCCTTTATCTATGGAGTGAAATGATATTGTAACCTTCTGTTCCAAGCAACAAGCTAAATTAATGGAAAGTATCTGCACTCTATACTAAGACCAGACATTTCACTAGGTGCAGTAGTTTCTACTGCCTTACTTTATCTTACTTACATATATCCATAATTTACATGGAATGCACTTTGAAATACAATCTGCAAAGAATGAGCTTCTCAGATGACTCTCTTGTCTCCCTGTGAAAAATGTAATCATCCATAGCAGAACCACTTCTATCTACAAATCAGTCATTAGAGCTGGAAGGTCTTAAGCCAAGGGCAAGTAGTTTTTTTAAATATCAACCTTCTGAGTCATCGTCACTTTTGATTAATATGATATGTGCACATGGAAAAAAAACCTGAGGGCATATTTAGATAGACAGTGACCTAAACCCTATTATGGTTTGCCTTTCCTGTATAAAACCAGAGATTGACTTAGAGGCATGCAACTGATGGATCTGCAGGCCTGGGTTATATCAGAAGATCTCCAATAATGAGAAATTCTTCAGCAGAGGGTCATAAATCCTTCACAATCTTTCAAACCTGGGTACAAGTTATCTAAACTTTTGTGCAGCTGTTGAATTTTTCAGGTTTCAGACAACAAAAGGTACATGAAATTTCAGCTTAAAAAAAAATGACCTCAATGAGTGCCCCTCCCCTAAGTTTTGCTATTGTGAGGAATTGCTAAAAACAGAGAAACAGTAGTTAATAAATTGAATTTTAGAATGTAACTGTTAATGCTAACTTGAAAAAATATTGAGATGATATTAAGGCTGTGTGTGAGAGAGAAAGAGACAGACAGAAAGACAGAGAGAGAGAGAGAGAGAGGTGGTAGGAGGAGGGAGAGTTGAGATCAAATGTTGGGATATTGCACAAAGTCTCAACAAGCACATCAATGCCCCACCCCCACCCTTGCCCTACTCCCCCTCCTGCCCAGATGCACTGTACTATACAGTGTCTTGATAGGCCTTGTACCTTTTGCCTGCGGTCTGATTTTGCTATCACTTATTCTTTATACTTTTACTTGTTCCTTAAGTCACTCTTCTGTGTCCTCTATCTTCTGTTTTCTCATTTTATTAGTTGTCATTTACTAGTTGTCCCCATGTTTAACATTTACTCTGTAGCCTCTTAAATGTGTCAGAGTAAAGCACTAAATAAATCTAGCAAACAGCCCTTTGGTCCATGCAAAAAATAATACTGAAAGATTCTGGATTATAATTTTCTCTCTAAAACTGAACTATCTAAATTCTAGGCATGTAAAGTATCACACAGACATGTAATTGTTATTCACGTGATATATTCCTTGCACTTTGTATTTAACAAGGGATTATTGCCATTGATTTTTTTCCCTCCCCCCAATTGTCAGTGATTTTATTTGTTGTAGACAAAATTCTTTGCTCACTAATTTTATAATACAGGATTAGAGTGCACTTATTATTTGCTAGAATTTTTAAAGAAAAACTCAAATTATGACTTCATGTCATGCTTTATACTGGCCTCTTGGACACTAAATAAAAAAGGATATAGAAAACATTGTCAGAGCACTCATTCAAGAGAAAGTATTTCAGTGGTTTTACCATAGAACACTTGAAATTTGTTTTTTTGCTGTCCCATATCTATACTACAAATACCTGGCCATTTTTTTTTTTTATTGAAGTAGTCAGTTTACAACGTTGTGTCAATTTCTGGTATACAGCATAATGTTTCAGTCATACATACACATACACAGTTCGTTTTCATATTCTTTTTCATTATAGTTTACTACAAGATATTGAATATAGTTCCCTGTGCAATACAGAAGAAACTCGTGTTTATCTATTTTATATACAGTAGTTAGTATCTTCAAATCTTGAACTCACAATTTATCCCTTCCCACCCGCTTCCCGCACTGAACCTTCACGTGTACCAAATTAGATTTTCAATGCTTACCTTTTCCTGGATCCTTAGATTCATATGTTTAATTCGTATATTCAACTGCCTGCTTGACACCTCTGCCTGGTTATTTAGGAAGATAAACTGAGCAGGACAAAACCAAACCCTTTTGATTCCCCTCCCCACTCAGTCCATCCACCAGTCCTGCTCTTCTCCCAGGCCTCCCTATGTCAGTAAATGGCACCACCAACCACCTTGCATAAGCCAAAAATCTAGGAGTTATCTTAGATTCTTCTGACCTCTTCCTTCACATCCATTCTTTAACAAGACCTGCCTATTTTACCTCCAGAGTATATCCTTAGTCAATCTTATTCTCTCTGCTTGTGCTACCATCCCCCCCCCCACTCCAGACTACTACCGTCTTCTGCCTAGGCTACTGCAGTAAGCTTCTAACTGGTCTCCCCTCTTCCACTCTGGACCCCTTACTATCCACTCCTCACAATACCCGGAGTGATATTTTTTGAAAACAAAAAACTCTACCACATCCCTACTCTGTTGAAAATCCTCCAGCCGCTCCTCATTGCTAGAATAAAACCCTACCACCTTACCCTAGCTTACATATTCTGGAGACTGCCTAACTTCACCAACGATAACTCACGCCATTTTACCCCTTGCCCACTACTTTTTAATTAAGTGGGTTTTTCTGTTTCTTTTTTACATGCTAGTCCTGGTCCTTCCTTAGGCTCTTTGCACTAGCTAAACAGTACTCCACTTGCGCTGACCATCTCCCTGATCTCTAAGCAGCATTGATGCTTATCATTCAGCATTTAGCTTATACATCATCTCCTCCAAAAAGCTCTGCCTGAACAGTGTGAAATTGCCACCCAATCACTAATTGTATTAGCAATTGCCACAACAATTCTGTGTAGCAATCCACCCCAAATTTCAATGACTTACAAAAACAATCATTCATTTTTCTTGCTCACAGTTCAGTGGGTTAACTGGGACAGCTCTACTTCAGGCTAAAGGTTGGCTGGACTTGGCTCCAGGCTTCTGGTCAGATTCAAGTGTGCTTCACATGACACATTCTCCTACCCAATGGTTACCTGAGGCATGCTCTTCTTATGGTGATCACAGGAGTTCAAGAGGCAAACCAAACTGTAAAAACACATTTAAGTTTCTTCTCCTGTCACATCTGCTAGCGTTCTGTCGGCCAAAGCAAGTCATAAGACAAAGTACAACATTAACAGAGCAAGAGATATATTTACCCAGATTCATAGTCAGTAATAATGACAGAAGCATTCTCAGGAACACTCAGCAGCCTCTACTTCATGTTTCCTTGGCTCGGATGGTGTCATTTACTCATATCTAAGCCAACTACTGGCAAAGCAACAGAGTTACCTTTAGACAAATCAACACTCATTCAGGAGGTGATGAAGCTTTTCCTGCAGCACATGGTCACTTGGAGAATGACAAAAAAAATTTCAAGATTCCATTAGAAAGGAAAAGTGGATAAAAGGCTGTTGGTAAATCAATTGTAAATTAACAACAACAAATATAAGTTAACACTAGAACCTTAATGAATAGTAGTTATAGTTGATACAATTGTGCTCACATTGATGGAATTTATATATAGCTATACATTATTATTTAAAAATTATTATATATTGTATTATTAAAATATTATATATATATTATTTTTAATGGAGATATTGGAGATTGGACCTAGGACCCTGTGCATGCTAAGCATGCACTCTACCACTTGAGCTATACCCTCCCCACTATATATATAAACTTTTTATTCCAGAGTAAGGATTGGCCACTCTCACCCAATTTTACTATGATGCTCCTGAAGTTCTGAGTTACTAGCTAGAAAGCTGAACTGTGTCAGTCCTATATGACTATTATGGTCCAAATTTTGGTTCCCAGAACAGATATAAAGTAAGCAACCTCTGCTCAGAAGGGATTTTTAACAAGGATTAGTTCAGTCTGGATATAATCACTTTATATTTTGTTAGAGAATGATGATCTCCAAGTTTGTCTTTTTTTTTTTTTTTTTTTTTTAAGCACTAAGGCCTTCTTAGGAGAAAATCTATATAGTAGACCTCTTGGTTTCTAATACTGCTTCTCCTGCTAACAGCTAGAATGGAGAAGTTTCCTTTTTGCCAAATTGCACATACTGGTAGAATTGATTCTCAAGGAGAGCTTGTAACTTCACCCGTTTCATACATGATCAGTCAAGGTTATACCTTTTTGGCCTACTTCCCCAGGTGAAACTTCTATTTCATGCTTCAGAGATTAACTAGTGTGTAGTGGTTCCTGGCCTCTCTGACCTATCTGATAAGATTGTGCCTTATTTCTGCTGTCTATGGTCCTAATGACTTTGTAACAGATATAGCTGGTTAATAATCATAGACAACAAGATCACAAATTCAGTCTTCCCAGGTTAACAAAAGATGGCAGAGCCCTTCACATGTAAAAAGCCTCATAATATTCATTCATTCATTCATCAAAGAATTAAGGAGCACTTAGAATGATTCACTTTTCATTGATTTATCTATTGGCCATAACTAACAAGCTAAGTCAAGTATAAGTCAGGTCAAACTGAGATAATATTTGAAAATGTGAGGTTAAAGTACTAATTAGTGGGATGTGTATTTAGCAGTGACCTTGAAGGAGGAAATTTTCTTGCTAAATTTCAGGGTTCCTGAAGGATATTCTTACAAGTAGTTTCAACTACTTCCCTTCTCAAAAGGGATAAATTCAAACTTGGGAAGTTATTGTAATTTCTTTGGTTAGTGTCTGATTTTTAAATCATGATAATTTGCAGAGATGCTATGGATTTAATGATTTTTTTTTTTTTGAGAGAGAAAATTTGCCTCTGGTCAGTTTCTGTCACAGTTAATCAGCATGTTTTGTACCATTTTCTAACATTTAAACATAGTTTCCTGCTAGTATACAGGACATAAAACATTGTTAGTAAGTATACAGGCACCAGTGGATGGCAGAACTTATAAGTAGAGCCCATTACTTAAAGATAATTATGGTAAGCTTTACGAATTCTACTGCCAGTATCAGTTTTTCAAAAATTCCAGGCCATGTGTTCAGCACTACCCACTTAAAGCCAGTTTATCTGTTTAGAATCTTATCTATTTAAAGCAAAACTGGGTTCTAGTCTCAATATATTTCTGCAATATATTATCTATGTGACATTGGTGAACTTCAGTCTTCACATCAGTCAAATAGGGATGAGTTCAGTTGCTCTTCCTACACCACACACTTATTGAGATGATAGAGTGAAATAGAAATGTGTTAAATTTCCTTGAAAACTCAAATGTGATAAACAAATTTAAGTTTTTAAAAATTATGATATTTACAGTAAATATGCCCTAAGGGTTTTAATGCCCTGATGTTGAAACGTGGAATAGTTATCACTTTTATTTTCCTGTCTCAGAATCTCCCCACTTCCCCTTTTCAGTCATTTCCAGTTTAATGCAGTTTCATTTCAGTCAACTTGACATACTGTCTATGAGCGTCCATTTCAAAGCCCCTTTCCCAGGATTCGGGCAGAGCTCCCACACAGCTGCAGAGTCCCACTGACCAAAGAAAGGCTCATGTCTGAACTCATCCCCCTCTCCCCTCCCAGCTCACTCTGTCCACACAGCTGCAGAAGCTGCAGGTGTGTGTGTGTGTTAATGTCTTTTCCTGGGAAAGATCATAATTTGGCGATGGCGTTTGTGATCCCCTCTTCTGTTGGTCACTGTTGTTTCTCCACCTAATGCCAGGTGCCTGTTGGCTCCCTCAGTGCCCCTGGCAGGTAAATGCTGGCTCTCTCATCATCCTACTTGCTAGTTCTTTTGGGGAATCTGCACCACTGGCTTCCTCTTAGCTAGTTCTCCAATATGGATGATTCTTTCCAGCTGCAGCCACTCTTTGTCCTCTTGGTGGTAAGTCTTGTAACTGGAGTCTTCCTAGTTCAAGGGCAGTCCTTATAGTATACTGACAGATGGCTTAAGCCCCACTTGCCTTCAGTCGTGTTTTTGTTTTTGTTTTTGTTTTTGTTTTTGTTTTTGTTTTTGTTTTTAACTCAGGGAGTACTTAGGCATCCCTGTAGGCTAAGCAGTGGGGTTTCAGACAACCTTTGCAGACTACCCTGGGCATTCCAGCTCTCAGCTACACATCTAGACTTTTCCTCCATATTCTGACAGAATGAGGTCCATCTGCAGGTTGTGACTGAAGTTTAGGGGTAGGGGGAAAAGAAAAACCCACACCCCAAAAGAAAAACCCAGGGCCAGGCTGGGTAAGTGATCTTTGAGAACTCATAAACTCTATGCAGATGGCAGAGTTGGAAGAGGGGCAATGTTTTGCCTTTGGAATGTTACTACTTTGAAAACTTTATTAATATATAATTTTACTTATGCTGCTTTTCTTTGACTTTAGAGGGTGAATCATCTATTTCTCTTTGTTCTCAGCTCTGAACTGTTTCCAGTGTAGTCTCTACCTCAGGTGGAAAGCTCTAGGGAAGCAGAAATGTTCCTTACACCTAACTTAAGGTTACACTTTTGTGAATATTTAATATCTCATGCTTCATAATATTTGCTTCATGCCTGATTAAAGGTCCTGGTCCATCAGACTATCAGCTGTTTACTTACCTGTTTCACCTGCTTGATTGGAACTTCTTGAGTGCAGAGACTGCTCAGAGGCTGGTACATAGTAGGTGCACAGTAATGTTTGTTGCATGAATGCATAAAATAGATGAAAGTGAATGAAAGAAACTCCAGAAATGACAGGGTAGTACCTTCCATGTACGTCCATGAGCAACTTTCTAGATAGCAAATACTATTACTATTCCTGGTAGATGTTTGCTGTTCTTTTTCATCAGTGATGGTTTTATAAGTTCATATCAGTATACATCCAGTTTTCATATACTGAGTACAAGGCCCATGAGTATATAGAAAATAGTTTTCTTTTCTATACAGAAAATGTTTAACCTTACTTTTCCCAGAAGCCAATGGTAGAATGAATGCAACATAAAGTAAACAATGCACTAAGCTTACTTACATGCCTGAAGTAGTATAAAAATAGCGAATCTTGAGGGGGTTTCCAGGTGCTAAGATCCTTTTGTGTTTGAAGGGAGAACGTTTAGAAATCCCCTCCCCTGATGCTGCCGCAGAGCTGTGTCCTGTTAAATAATTTCAGCTGTAACCTTTTAGTAAGTCTCATTTTTATAATTTCACCCTTTGAAGGAATAGTTTATTTTGCCCATCTCCTTTTTAATTTTGTGTATATTTATCTTTTTGTATTTTAGAACTAATATTAACTTAAAAATTGAGCTTAAGAGAAACTGCAGTAAGTTGTTCAATTATACTTGACATTTCAGTACCATGGAAGTGTACACTTTCTCATGGAATTCACAGCATGTCCTCACCTTACTAGCTTAGCTGTTCAGTTCGTGTCAATAAATTCGTCAGCTGTGTGTGCTCCTCAGCAGATGCAAAGTTCAGTTATTTGCGTGGTTCACAGTGAAATCTAATTTGAGAAATCCCTGAATTCATATCCATGTTCTCTGTTATGTAAAGTTTTCTCTACTATTTCCCTTATTATGAAAAGTTTTCACTAGCTTTGCTTTTGGAATGTCATAGCACACTATTTTTTTTTTTTTTTAAATTTTGCTTTCAAATCTAGAATTTTTTTTCCCCACCCAACACACAGCTAATGTGGGTCAGGTAGAAAGCAGAGTGTCTTTCTTAAAGGGCCCACAACTGAGAAAGACAGAGGCTGACTACTAATATCCGTAATTCATGATGAGCCAGCCCAGTGACAGAGGAGCAGAGAAGGTGCAGATTCAATGGATATTTGCAGGCAAGACAGGACTGAAAAGGCACAGAGGGCAGGACAGAGCTGGGTACTGAAGATAGAGCAGTTAGTTGGGCCTGCATTGAAAAGGGGTCCAAATGAAGATGAGAAACCAGAATGGTATAGATCATTGCTTCTTAGCTAAGGTCAAGTGCAGAATAGGATAAAAATCATCCAAACATGGAGGATAGAGTTGACGTGGATAGTTCAAAATAATATATTTCACTTAATGTATTCTGTTAGGGTTGACATAACAAAATCCCGTAGACTGGATGGTTTAAACAACAGGAATTCATTTTCTCACAGCTCTGAGTGTCAGCAGGGTTGATTTAAGAGGCCTCTCTCCTTGGCTTGTTGGTCCTTTCCTTACAAAGACACGAGTTAGATTGGATTGGAGTCCTTCCTAACCCATCACTTCTCCAAATGCAGTCACATTCTGAGGTACTGGGGGATTGGGGCTTCAACATAGGAATTTGGGGGAGACACAGTTCAGCCTATAACACTTAGGAAAAATATATTTTAAAGATATATCATCTATGAAGTTAGTGCTTCCCAAATACTGGCATACACATGGCTGGGGCCCATCCCTTACCTGTGAGTTTCTGATTCAGTAGGTTTGGGGAGCTGGCTACGAATCTGCATTTCTAACAAGTTCCCCGGTGATGCTGATGTTGCTGGTCCCAGGTCCACACGGTTGTAGATAATTAGGGAAATAGATTAGGTAACAAGCAGAGGGAAATAATATTGCACCATAAAAATTTAGGATGTCCCATACTGACAGCCTGAAAGAAGGAAATGGAGATCTCATGGAACTGAATTCTGCCAACCACCTGAATGAACTTGTAAATGGATTCATCCCCAGAAACTCTAGAAAGGATGGAAGGCCTTTGCTTTTGCCTGTGAAATTCTAAGCGGAGAATTAGTTAATTCATAATGTACCTTGACTTCTAACCCACAGAAGCTCTGAGATATTATGTGGGTGTTGTTTTATGATGTTAGGTTTGTGGTAATTCGTTTTGATGGCAATAGAAAACTAATACAGAAGAGATCATAGTTATTCCATAAAAAACATGTGGATAGAACACTCTCACAAAGTATGTGGTTGTTCTACACACGTAAGTTGGCTCACATTTTACCAAGTCTTAAAAGGCAAAATAAAGGCCTAGTAAACTGTTTTCCAGATTGTGATCCATGGAGAAAAGATGCATAGTTTATCTCTCTTTTGAGGAGTCACAATGCTCATTTTCATAAAAAGGCTCTGCTTAGTCCTGCAGGGGAAAAAAAAATCCATTCATTCATCTAATTTAATAGGTTTTTTTCCCCCCAAATTTATTTGACCACTGAATCCTTTAAAAATAAAATGTTCATGAGCCTACCACCAAAAACTGGTTAAAAGCATGTAGATTTAGTAGTCCAGGGATTATTGATTTTGGGACTCTTTCATGTTAAACCTGTAGGAAATAATCCCAAATCTCATTTCCTTGGGCTTAAGTCTTGGAATGTCTATTTTAACAAATAACATTTTTTTTCTGCTGAATTTAATAAAATGTAAATTCCTCCCCACCCCCAGCCCCATCATCTAAACTTAGATGTTGCAAATACCTACAGGCCAGGCAGATAGTATAAATGAGTGAAGTGGGCTGACTGTGAGTGAATAGAGAGTCATGCATCTCATGCATACGTATGAGAGGTTTTCAAGAGTAGATATCTCTACCTATGGCTGTGTTGGAAGATCTTGATCTTTATTAGGTATGGTCAAATTGCTCTCCAAAGTACTTGTAGCAGTTTTCACTCCCACCAGAAATATTTAAAAATTCCAAACATTTTATTTCTTTAAATAAAAAAAGTGATATTAAGCAAGGATGAAAAAGTGTCTTACATTGAGTGGTATATCGGGTAGATGTGTGTCTATTTTCTTATTTTATGTGATTTCTTTTTGTATGTTCAAAATATTTTGTAATCATAAAAAGCTAAAAAAAAGATCAAAGAAAGGAGGATAAATATGAACAGAGAGAGTTTTAGGGATGGTGGTAAGCTGGAGAGCATGACCTGTCTAAAGCAGGCAGGTTCTGCTTGGCCCCGGCTAAATGCTGCCATGTAATATGGCATTGTGAGATTTTTTTTTTTAACATCAGACAGATAATGTGCTGAAGTTATAACAAGGCTTGAGGGAGGCACATATCACACAAGCCCATGACACCCAATCATCACGCTCATGAACTAACTACAAAAGGTTCTGATTTGCTGAATTTTTAATAAAAGACTAAAATTCAAAAATTTAAGTGAAAATCTCCAACGTTTAAAACAAGGTATGGGCCACATGGAACAATTTTGTGTCCAGGATTTGGCTCGTGGGCACTGGTTTTGATCTTTGAAGGAGGAGCTCACAGGCCACACTCCCCTCCCTGACCAATATGTGGAGTTTGGGGGAGGTTATTTGTGGCAGAGTCTGTTTTCCCACATGTGGCAAAAGTATGTATGAAGAAGCACGGTTCTGAGTTCTTTACCATCTAGAATAAAAAGCAATATGCAATCTTGTTGTAAATGGTTTTTGAAGCCCAGAACCTACAACTAGGCTTCAGTAACTTCCTATTGTCCACAGAATAAAACTCAAACATAGCCAAACATTTAAGCCCTGTTTTACTTTTAATACTTTGCTTCCTACTATTCCTTTTCTCATACCCTTTGTTCAGACCAAACTGAACTTGTTATTTTCTAGAGAAGGAGCCTAACAGAAATTCAGAGCAGAGGCACTGGAATTGAACTGACCCGGAGTTGAAAGCAGGCTTCATCATTACTGGCTGCATGACCTTAGGCAAGATACCTCATCTCTCCGGTCCTTACTGTCTTTCCTGGAAAATGGAGTCATCGTAGTATTCATGTCGTAGGTTTGTTAAGAAGATGAAATGGAACTGTACATACATAAAAGGCCCAAGAACATACCTGACACACAAAAAGCATTTGATAAATGTTAGCTCTTATTATCATCTGTGGAATTAGGATAATACCATCATCACTGTGAGAGTGGAATTAGATAATATTTGTAAGGTGGTAAATGAAGTGCCAGGCATAAATTGTAGCCACAGTTCCTGTTCTCTGTGCCTTCCCACCTACCTGTACTTATGCTAGTCCCTCTTATTTAAGGTCCTTTCTCAGTCTCTGCGTGTTCACATTCTTCCCATTTTCAAATGTCATTTCAAATGCCACCTCCTCCAGAGAGTGGTCATTCACTCATTCAAAAAAATGTTTATTGAGAACTCTTTTCTCAATCCGTATCATTTTATCCTGGCACTTTCACTTTTATACTTGTAATATATATTGATTTTTTAAAAAATAAAACTGTCAGTTTTTGGAAGGCAGGGTATATTTTTATTCGTCTTTATATCTCTCACCCTGTCTACCACAAGGCTAGACACACAGTAGGCAGTAATTTTCTTTCCAAAAAGGGAATAAGCCTGTATGGAAATTCTCCTTTTCTGACTGGGGGATCTAATTACAGTGGAAGATGTGCTTCCAGTGAAAGACAGGAATTCGAAGTCCTAAGAGGTATTATGCTCATTAGTGCCTCTAACTTTTTAAATTTTTTTGCTGCCTATGTACAAAGATTGACATGTCCACGCAACCTGTATGATTAGGAGGCCGGGAATTTGTCTCATTAGAAGTGATAGGATAATTCACTGTAAACATCTTACTCATTCAAGAAACCACAGAGCTGTCATTTAAAAACATGGCTCCTAAACCAGCAATAGATTAATGTGCTTAAAACCTTCTAAATTATTTAAATTGTTTGCTAAATCCTTGATAAGATGTGACATAATTTATTTTACTGACTAGAAAATTTCTTAGTCCTGAGAAGGTTGCATTGACATCTCTGCCCCTAATTAGTTATGTGAAGCTGAACAAGTTATTTTACCTCCGTAGATCTGATTACTCGTAAGTGTAAGGGACAAACCATTAACCTGACACTGTTGAATCAACTTCCTTGTGCCATCCTAGCTGATGAGGACTGAATCCTGTAATTGGCAGGTCCTTTTATTTCTTCTTCACCTTCCAAAAGATTTTTTTTTTTTTTTTTTTTTAGCTATTTGGAAAAGGGCTAAGGGCAAGGTAAAGGAAGAAAAAGGAAATTTAGATCTGCATCTGATGGATAAAGAATTCTTTTGGGGGCTATTTTGAAGGTGATATGGTATTGGAACAGCTGTGGAGTATCAGGAAGAGGGTAAGAGAACAAGAATTTGAATAAACAAAGCTGTGGATTGTGAGTTTGTGGTGAGACAAGTTGTCAACACCATGTCTTCCTCTTGCCTTGGAGTTTCAGGCCAAAAGGCCGAGAACATGGCTGGGGACTCACATTCTAAAGTAAGGTGCTTGCAACCTACGTGCTACTTGCAGAGGGAGTAGTCCACGCTGGATTTTCTTATTCATCACCTATGTTGCATCCATGTAAGAGGGCGAGGCTGAAGAGGCTGAGAGAGAGGATTTACTGGAGAAAGTTGTCAGTGTCTTGAATTGTTCTCCTTGACCAACCACACCCCCAGCGAAGGTAATGGGGTGCGAGATACTTCCTTTTTACTTTAAACCCAGTAGAAGGTTTGTCTCTGTCCTTTAGGATGTGAAGGACTCCAAAGTTGATATTTGACTCGTGCCTGAAAGGTCAAGGGGTGAGAAGCTGGAGCTGGCCCTTTCTGACCGTAGAGGACTGAAGGCTGTGCTTCCACCAGTGGTGGGGCAAAGGCAAGGTTTCTTGGGGACAGATGTGGAGCCCATGAATATTAATACAGACTTCTTAAAAACTATCCTGCCCAAGATCATTGGACAGTGTGACCCAAAGAAGAGAAGGTGAACACTGGGAATGGAATGGATGGCTGCAGACAGTAGCTGGAGGAGAGGCACTGCTGTGCCCATGGGAGTGTAGACTTGTTTTCTGAGGTCCCTAGTGAAGAGGGTCTGTGAGGTGCCTGCACACATCTCCTCGTTTCCCTCCACGAGAAAAACGATTAGCACTGGATATAAGGCGCCAATCCCAGATCCCGACTGGAGCAGTCCTGTGAATCTTCTGCCCTCTTATCTCTTCTTTGGCTTTATGCTCTGACCCTGGAGGGAGCAACATATGGGAGAGGAAGCAGGGAAGGCTTACTACATTGCTTCCTTCATCCTTTGGGCTTCCAAATCAGGCTCAGATGTGATCTGGGGGAGGGGAGAAGTTCTAAATGGAGTTTTGATTTTTACACTGGCCTGGACAGACTTACTTGATTTTTATGTTAGGCCATATTTTTTAAAATGCCAAAAACTAAGCTTCCACTTATTTAATATGTAATAGTGACTGGAAAAGCTGTGGGACCTGTCTGGAATTCCATCCAGAAGCGGGAAAAATGAGTCCATGAAGCTGGACTAATGGGGAGCGGTAAGAAAAATACGGTTCCTTTCATCTTTGAATGAGTCCAGGTCACTCAGTGAATCAGTTACAATGGTTTATGAGATAAGTAAGTAAAAATGGGATTTAAAAAGTTTACTTTTGATTGTTAACTGAGCTTTTAAAATATGCCACTATTCTGAGACTGATTCACATGGGATTCCAGATTTATTAGAATTAGAATATATTAAGATAAAGGAAATGGATTAGATGATCTTTCATGTATGTCTCTTCAAAGAGTGTCTTTCCATGACTTTTAAAACTAATATGGCAGTTGAAAGTGAATTTAGAGAAGAAACTGCTAAGAGCTAAATACCTAGCTTGGAATTCAAGAGCAGTGTTTTAGTTTACTTTAGAATTGAATTTAATGAGGGAATTAGGTTCCAAAGTTACCACACAAGGCAAAAATCTGGAATACCAGGAATTACTTCTGAAAATCTCTTAAACTGTGAAAAAAGTATACTTGGTAGTTTTTTTAGGAATGAATGACTTCATTTTCCTGAATAGTTCATCACTCTTTTATTCATTTGACAACTCTTATATGTCCTTCGAACTCCAAGTCAGATGCCGTCTTCTCTGGAAAGCCTTGGGCGGCTTCCCTCTGTGTCGTGTTGTAGCTGTATGCTCCCAGCACGTTGTCAACTTCCCTATCATAGCAGTTACCACACTCTCTTGTAACCATCTGTTTATTGTTGTAGAACATGTAAGAACAGAAGAAGAATACTATCTTAGGGTGCTGCAAAGAGCCATGTAAATATTTTCAGTGGCTCAAGGGATGACTTACTTTTAAGAATGATACCCTGCACTCCTGGAAACAGAATACAGCCTGGTTTTGATTGTCCCATGGTCTGGTTTTAGATTATAACTACTTAAGAAAATTGGATTTAGATGGTGAAAAAGACACTAATATACTTAAAAAAAATTGAATGTTGTCAGGTCTACACAGTTAAACGATTGCTTATGATCTGATTTCTTTCTTTTCTTTCTTTTTTTTTTCTGCCAGCTTTCCTTTGCTTTGATGACTTTCTCTTGGCTTGAGATTTGCCATGAGAGATCAGCTAACTACAGTCAATCCAGCTAAAATCTAATGCTCTAATTCTCTAGTAATCATTTGTATGTAATTATTTGACTCACACAAAAATAATTTATAACTTAAATTTATTAAAATAATAATGCAAGAAATCGTCATAAGCCCACCTCCCCACTAATAACCAGCAAATTACCCATAGCGTTGAAGCTACCTGTTCTCCTCACTCTCCTAGTTCTCTTCGACAGCAATAATATTCAGCATTACATTGCTTTTAAAAAAAGAATTACTATATATGAAAGTAAATAATGTACTTAACTTTGCTTATTTTTAGCTGTATTCAATGTTATCATACTATATGTAGCATTTTGTGACTTGCTTTTTAAAAAAAAACTAATATTATGCACATGAAAATCATCCAGTATTGTGTATAGTGTATATTGGTATAGAGTTGAGTGTTTTGTGTATAGTGATTCATTTATTTTCACTGCTAAATAATATTCCACTGTGTGAATATTCTCCAATTTATCTAATCTTCTTTTGATGGACACACTTAAGTTGTTATCGATTTCTTTGCTATGTAAACATTGCTGTTACTGACATTTCTGAACATGTCTCCTGCTGCACATGTGCACAAGTGTCTACAGAGTATGTGTGTATGTTGATGATGTTCAGAACAGGCTACCGCAAATATGGCATGTTGGCATGTTAGATATCTTAAGCCAAAGGAATCTGAGAAATGGTCTGTGCAGAAAGGAACTTACTCTGAAGCATGTGAGAGGTGCCCTCCCTATGCCCAGAACAAAGGTACATCCTTATCTCCAAGATACTGGGAGGAATCTGAATGAATAGGCCTTGCTATTTCCCCCAATTTACTACACTTAGCTCATTCTCTTTTTCTGTCCTATTACATTTTTCTATGGCTCTGCACTCTTCATCAAACCTAGCATAAAAACACTCAGGTTTAGCCACTTCTTTGAGTCTTTGTTTCTTTACAAAGGCTCCTGTGTCACATGAAACTTACGTTAAATAAATTTGTATGCTTTTCTCTTGTTAATCTGTTCTTTGTAAAGGTGTTAGAAGGGTAGAGGAAAAACATACTTTTCCTTCCCTATCTTTTATATCTATACATACATATCTGTATCTGTATATATAAACATACATACAACATATAGGAGTGAAATGACTTGAGTTCTAGTAAATTCATGTGTTCAGGTTTATAGCAAAATGCTAAAATGTTTCCCATCAGATTGTAACAATTTATAGTTCTACCTGCTATTTATGAGTTCCTCTTGCTCTAGTGCTTCTCACTACTTGATACTATCAGCTTTTTAAATTTTTTGCCAATCTAGTGAGCATAATATTAATTTTACCATAATGGAATGTCATTATGGCTTTAATTTGCATTTCCATGATTACTAATGAGGTTGAGAATCTTTTCATATTTTTATTGACCATTTTTCCTCTTCTGTGGAATGCCTGCTTATATTCTTTTCTTACTGATGTAGAAATTCTTTCTGTATTCTTAAATTAATCTTTTGTCATTCAGGCATATCTGGAGATATTGCTGGTTCTGTTCCAGACTACTGCAGTAGCAAATATCACAATACAGAGAGTCATGTGAATTTTTGGATTCCCCAGTACGTATAAAAGTTCAAAGTTATGCTACACTATACTGTAGTCTATTGTGTGCAGTACCATGATGCCTCAAAAAATGTACATGCTTTAATGAAAAATACTGATTAACACCTGAGCCTTCAGTGAGTTATTATCTTTTTGTAATGTAACACCGAAGGTCACTGATCACATATCACCTTAACAAATACAGTGATGAAAAAGTTATGAAATATTGTGAGAATTACCAAAATGTGACACAGAGACACAAAGAGAGCAAATACTGTTGGAAAAATGGTATTGTTAGACTTGCTAAATGTAGGTTGTCACAAATCTTCAATTTGTGAAAAATATGGTATCTGTGAAACACAATAAAGCAAAGCACAGTGGAATGTGGTGTGCATGTGTGTGTAAGCACCTCCTGGTTTGTGGCTTGTCTCTTTACTTTAAAAACATTCTATTTTGATGACAGAAAATTTTACTTTCAGTGTTTTCAAACATATCTTTTAAAAAATGAAGGTTCCTTTTTGTGTGTAAGTAATATTTCCCTGTCTTGAAGTCATGAAGATAATCTACTAGATTTTCTTCTAAAATTCTAGAAATTCTGCCTTTTTATATTTAAATCTTTATCCATCTGTGTTGGATTTTTGTTTTTGGTGTGAGGCAGGGGCTCAATATTTTTTCCCTGAAGGGTAACTGGTTTTTCCAGCTCTGTTTATTGACTGGCTTCTAATTGATCTGCAATGTCATCTCTCTCAAATAACAAGTTTCCTTATTTGAATAAAAATAATCTAATATCATGTATTAATATTTCCTTGATTTTGAGCTCCCAGGAGGCAAGAGTGTATCTCAGATGTCAAGTATCTGTGGTGAAAAAAAAATAATAAAAATTGACCTTTATTAAGATCATTAAATGATGAATGACAGTATTTTTGCTAAAAAGTTTTTTTTTAAACTTGTTTACTAGTGTTTATAAATATTTCCTAAAGGAAATAATAAAAAAGTTTAAGAATGTCACAATATCATTTGCCTGCACATATGGACTTTTAAGTTCTGAATCTTGGGAGAATTTAACTCAATCTATCAGCACAAATCATTGAAACAAATAAAAAAACTTGATATTTTTAGTGTATACACACACACACACACACACACACACACACACACACACACACACACACATTACATCTTTATCCAGTCATCTGTTGATGGACATTTAGGTTGCTTCCATGTCTTGGTTATTGCTGTGAACATTGGGGTGCATGTGTCTTCAGATTAGAGTGCTCTCTGGATATATGCCCAGGAGTGGGATTGCTGGATCATATAGTACCTCAATTTTTAGTTTTTTGAGAGATTTCTATACTGTTTTCCATAATGGCTGCACCAAACTACATTCCCACCAACAGTGTAAGAGAGTTCTTTTTTCTCTACACCCTCTCTAACATTTATTATTTGTAGTCTTTTTGATAATGGCTATTCTGACTAGTGTGAGATAATACCTCATTGTTGTTTTGATTGTTATTTCTCAAATAATTAGTGATGCTGAGCATCTTTTCATGTACCTGTTGGCCATCTGTAAGTCTTCTTTGGAGAAATGTCTATTTAGATCATCTGCCCATTTTTGGATTGGGTTTTTGTTTTTGTTTTTGTTTTTTTTTTTTTGATATTGAGCTATGTGAGCTACTTGTATATTTTGGAAATTTATCCCTGTTGATCACATCGTTTGCAAATACTTTCTTACAAAAAAGCCTGATATTTTTAGATGAAGGATAATTTTAATAAAATTCAAATTGATCACGTGGATATCATAATTCCAAATAAACATTTCTGTACAGCAGATTTCTCCTGGTACCTGACAGGATGAACTGGGGAGTAACTAAAAGCAGCTGCTAAAGTTGGAAACCTTGCACGAAGCTTGTTCATGAGAGCTGTCTCACCTGACTACTCAGCCAGAACATTTGACAAGCTTCAGAAAAGCAGTCAAACTTAATTTTTTTTCTTAGACTGAATTTATTATTATAAAGTATGTTCCAAATTGATGTTTAGAGAAATTCCAAGTTCTGGGGCAACACTGCCCTCTGTAGTGAGCAGAGTAAGATTGTGCTCTTTAATTTTTAAAGTATGTCAACTCTGGGTCAGTTATTTCTCTCCTAAGTCAAGTAGATCTCCTTGCTGAGTGATCAGATGACAGGTTTCATCTTCGGCCCATTTTGATGAGGTGGAATAGATGTCCTAGAAGCTATGTTGTCTCCTTGTCCTCTCTTTTCTCTATCCCTCGGGTCAGGAGCTCTTCTACTACCTCTTTTTTGGGCCCTTTCCCGTTACTTTTTGTTCACCAAGGCTCTCAGAAGGCTCCATTCTCTCCATCTGCCCTCCCAGAGACCAAAAGGAGGCTTAAGACCTCAGACCTGAAGAAATAATACAGGATGCCCACTTAAATTTAAACTTTGGATAAATAACGAATACTGTTTTAGTATGATTATGTCCCCAGTATTGCAAGGAAAATACTTACTAAAACCTTTCATTTTTAAAATCTGAAGTTCCGATTTAACTGGGTGTTCTGTATTTTTATTTGCTAAATCTGCCAACTTTCCCCTACCCTCCAACCAAAATTCCCCGAAAGCATCCATTCAGATCACCTGACTAAAAGCTGTGGGGCAGCATGTGGAACTTTCAGCTCTTCTGGTTGTAGAGTCCCTGTACACCTCTACAAAAGTGGCCGCGTGACATTTGTCCATAAATACGGCAGTAGGAGAGAGGGACTGCTTCCTTTCCATCTTTTCCTGGCTGAACTAACTGAATCACAGTACACTTTCATTCCTTTACATTACTATGCCTGTTTTATTTGTTTATTTATTTTTCTCTTAACAGTTCTATTGAGATATAATTTATGTACCATAATAAAGTTTATCTGTTTAAATTGTACAGTTCGGTGGCTTTCAGTGTATATACAAGTTGTACAGCCATCACTTTGCCTGTTTCAGATTTCTCTTAGAGCCGCTTGATCTGCCTTTGTACTACCCTCCATGTGTGTCCCAGAAGCTCCTGGCCTGTCAGGAACCTTTTGGGGAAGAAAGCTGCAAGTAGAACATGGAGTAGGACACCAGGTCTGCGGAGGGACTGGGTGTGAACTGTGAGCGTGGGAGCCACAGAGCCAGTTCTGCTATCTCTTCCTAAAACTCTGGCTGCTGGTATCTTTCTGGATGGCTCAAAACTCTAAACTTTAGACCGAAAAAATCCATCCTTCAAATTTGCTGCAAGTCTCTACACTCTTTACCAAGTTTTGTTAGAATCAATAAATTAGCTCACTGATTTTTTTTAAGGGGAGGGAGGTAATTAGGTTTTTATTTGTTTGTTTATTTATTTATTTATTTATTTATTTAGGTATTTATTTAGGTATTTATTTATTCTGATGGAAGTACTGGGGAATCCAACCCAGAACCTCGTGTGCACTAAGCGTGCCCTCTACCACTGGGATATACTGTCCCCCTAGAAGCAATAAATTAAATGTAAATGACTTTATTTTGGAGGTGAGCTTGGTTTATATATCACTTGCAATAAAAGAAGTGATAAAATGAAGTAGCATGTAAAGCAGATTAATCTGTGAAGTAAAGCTGGTTAATTGGAATCTATGTCTAATGGTGAAAGCAGAGAACTATGTTTTCAGTGGCTGTGGTGGTATTTTTCTCAGAGTAGGGGAAATAAATTCAGAGAGTATGATATTATCCAACCTTAAATAAATAGCCATAACAGAGATTTTGCAGAGCACAGAATCTTTTGAAAAATATTAAAAAGACAGGAAGAAATTGTTCTTAATAGATTCTCATGAGAGTTATATTTTAACCCATAGAAGCACCCTTCCTTTTTATTTTTCAATCCATTCTAATAAAATTTTTCAATAAAAATCCATTGGGACTACATGATAGGGCCATTTTGATGTTATTATATTCTGACATTATCAGGGGAAGTAGCTTTAAAGTATTTCATTAGATGAATGCCTTTAGATTACAAATAGTTTGAAAGAGTGATACATGGCATTAAAAAAAAAAATCAGAGCAAAGAAATGGAGGTAGAATTACCATGATAATACTTGACTTACAAAAACAAGTGTTCTTATCAGCAAAATAGAGTTCTGATTTCACAATTAAATTTGTAATAATTGGAATTATATTATTAAAAATGATAGCAATATATTTACTTGGCACCAATCAGCCAAATCTTCAGCACTAAAGTTAAGCAGAAAATGGGAATACTTGTCAGGGGATATTTAGATCAAAAAGCTGCCTTTATTTGAGTTAATTATTCAGCTAAAATAAGAGAAGCACAGTCAGTCATCACTAGATAGTCTTGGAGGGATGCGGTCTGCCCTTTGCAGAACTTCCACGAATGTGAATGTGTCAGTCAGATGCTTGATAAGCTCCAGATACACATCTTAACTTCAGAGCCTTATCTAAAATGGCTGCACTTTTTTTTTTGTCATTTGTCTATCAAGTACTCACAATTGAACTTGTGTCAATAGAAGATATTCAAAAGGAAATCATTTGTAAGTGATTTAGCACTCTCAGAACAAGTGGAGTACATTATTTTATTGTCTCTGACTCAAATTTGAGGCTCAAAGCAGTGGTTTTCAAACTTGAAGGTGCTCAAGAATCTTTGGGATGCCTACAGATATGCCTAGGAAACTTCAACATAGTAGATTTGAGTTGCGATTTTAGTGTAACTTTTAACAGATACCCTAGACCATAGATGCCTATGGTCCAAGCGCCATACTTTGAGAAACACTGACTTATGCTTTCAGTTGTTTTCTATATTTGCCATTCTTTCACAAGTCTACTTAAGCCCTACATGGCATAAGACAAACATGACCAGGGTGCAGGGTGTGGGATCACAACACATAGCATTCCATTCCACTCTGTCCTATTCCTTGCAATTCCATTAACTTTAGCAAACATTCATTTGACAGTAGAGTAAGGACAGGGAATATAAAAGGGGTGAGACTACAGACTTGAATTAAAAAATACATTTTGCCATTAAGGAATTTGCAAACCTTGCCATATCTGCATGATAAAGTAGAATAAAGGAAGGGAATTAATTTTGTTCTCTACTGGGTCCCAGGCACTTAGGTGATGCCTGTCACTTCTCACATGCTGAATAAATATTTGTTGAATGTTTAATGAATTACAAAGCAAAGTGAAAGTAAGTGATGTAAATAAGCAAGCAGCAATCTACAAGTGGGTGGAACAGGACAGGAGTCTAGTTGTGAGGTTATTGATGTTTTAAAAATTGTTTCACCTCTGCAGTTTGCTTCCCTCCAAACATTACCCTTCATGTTACTCATAGAATATGATAATCTCACCAGCTCATAGAATTTTTAGTGAGGATTTTCTGAGCTGGGTGTCCAGAATGGACATTGTGGAAGAATGGGTTGGCAGTGAGAAGTTCTGTGACTGGATCTCAGATCTACCAGTGACTAACCATGTGGCAACATGTCCCAATTTCTCCATTTGATGAATTGGCAGGGACAATACAACCTGCCTGATTCACAGAGATGGTAGATGATTACTGAGAACATACCTAGGGAAGTACTTTAACGCTTGAGACAAAAAAATGAGCTATACAATTATGTTCCTGGGTTGCTTTCATTACTCAGTACATATACTTTTCTCAGAACAGACCTTATACAAAATTGTTGCTCAGGTGGCCCCTTCACTCATTTCCCTCCGTGATGTGCTCTAGCTACTCAAGCTCTTCGCGTTATATTACTTTTTCTCTTTGGGAAGTAACTTCCAAATTCTACACTTCTTATTTTTTTACTGTTACAACCCATTCTGCTGAAGCAATGTTTTTATCTAGGGTTAATAAACTAATTATATGAAAGTTTTTAGTAAGTAGTTATACTTTAGTAGGTTATTTTACTTATATATTTAAGTTTTAATAGAATTCCATTCATAGAAATGATTCTAATTGTGGAAATTTCTGGTACTATGGCAGATAAAAAGAATGCATTTTTATAGAGATACCTCTTTAGCAGTCTGAAATTATATAATTTATTCTTTCATTTTAAAAATGTATGTGGTTAATTCTGTGCCTGGCTCTCTTAGAAGCTGGGGATGTAGCTAAATAAACGAGTTCTGGCTCTCATGGAGCTTACATTCAGTAAAGAAGGGAGTAAGTAAGCAAAATGCCAGCCAGCAGATATCCTGCAGAATTAAAGCAGAATGGTGTGATAGAGAATGACAGAGTGCTTGTTTTAGACCGCATGGTCAGGAAAACCTCTCTGAAAAGCTGACATTTAGACTGAGATCTGAACAACAAGGAAAAGCCAGCCAGGGGAAGATCAAAGTAAAGAGGATCTCAGAAGAAAATGCTAACAGCGTGGTACTAGGGCAGAAATGTGCTTGATGGGCAACTTGGGGAAACAGCAAATTTGAAGGGGAGGGTGCTACGAGACCAGATTGGAGAAGTAATCAGGGCTCAAGATATACAGGGCTTTGTAAACTGGGTGAGAAGCTTGGATTTTATTTTAAGTGCAGTGCAAAGCCATTGGAGATTGTTAAGCAGGAGCTTGTGTTATATTTTTAAAAGGCCACTCTGGCTGCTGTGGGGAGAATGGCTTGTGGGAGGCCAAGAGATGAAGCTGAGAGACATGTTGAAAGGCTACTGCACTATCTGGGTGAAAGATGATGGTGGCTTTAGTAGAATGAAAAGAAATGGTTGGATTTATTATTTGATTATTTGGTGATAGAGTTAATGGAGTTAATGGAGCTAGTTTATGAATTCAATGTGGGAGTTGAGAAAAAGAGATAACGTACACTGTGCCTTCATATGATATTGTTTCCATCTAGGCACAATTAAGGTAATTTTGGGAACTAATTTAAATGATCTCTGGTGATTTTGATTACTCGTTTGTTAAACAAGCTGTTTTTCCACCTGGGCATTGTATTAGTCAGTTCTGGGTGCAAAAACAAAATACCATACGCTGGGTGGTTAAACAACAGACGTTTATTTCTTATGGTTGTGGAGGTGGGGAAGTCCAAGAGCAAAGGTGCTGGCTGATTCAGTTCTTGCTGAGAGCCTCTCTTTGGCTTGCAGATGCCTATCTTCTCTCTCTTCCTCTTCTTATAAAGCTACTAACTCCATCATGAAGTCGCCACCCTCGTGACCTTATTTAACCCTAATTACCTCCCAAAAGCTCATCTCCAAATACCATCACACTGGGGATTGGGACTGCAACATACACATTTTGAGGGGATACAATTCAGTCCACAGCTAGTATCACAAAGATAATCAAAACTGGGTATGTCCTAGTCAAATCAGAACTCCTGGCCAGTTAGTCTTCGTAAATTACTAGCAAAGATCATGCTAGTCTGCATGTACAAGATTACTTTATTTATTGTTTTATATTGTATGTCTTCTTATCCAATGTTATTTAAGTCAGGTAGATAACCTCTGAGAACTGTCTAATCTGAGAGACATGATTTTAGGAAATATCTGTCGTCACTAGGAATATGTTACTTTTATAGATTATTGACCTTCGGATTTAATACTGTAAAAAATTTGAACATTTAGGGAGAGGAGAAAATTGTCAAAGGACACTATATGAACCTCATTGTTTCTGAAGTCTGCCTTTGTGGTGGTTTTTGCATAACTCTCCCAGAATTTATGACATGCTGCACAAAATAGCCCTAACTGCTAAAACCTTTTCTAACCTAAAATAGAAAGAAACAATGAAGGTCAGATAAAGACCCTGCAGCCTGATTTCCCCTTCTGTATCTGCCAAATCTTCAGCTGATAATAGATGACTGTGCAGAGGCACAGGCTTCTAATACTTTCCTCTCCTCTGCCATCAGGGAAAAAGATCAGCTTAGATCAGTTAACTGGAGCTGAAAGTCAGAGCAGAGTGATGAAAAAGCTGATCAAAAAGAAGGAACCAAATTTCAGCTGGATATATTCAAAATTGCAGTCAGCTGACAAACACCCTTTTATATTTAAGGAGCTTTGTAGGAACAGGTAATGATGTCATTAGTAATTTTTAGACCACAAATCTTAACATCAATATACAGTATTTATTCATTGAGCTAGATGATTGAAATTAATATGTTTAGAGAGTAGTCAGAAATTTGCACATTAGTCACAAATTGTCAGTTTTTGCTTCCCTGCTTCCTCAGTACTCAGCTGTTTTCCAGAGCTTCTTCCTTCCCCTGCTCCATCAGGCTTGGCGTCCTGCCTCTGAGCCTGTACCAGCTCTGTCTGTAGTAGTAAGAAATGATGCAACACAGAGATGGCTTTTGGCAATGGTCCAATTTTCTTTGATCTAAAATTGAAGGAGAAAATGGAATTTTCTTATCCCAGCACCTGGAATTATATTGTAGAAATATTTCATGGAACAGGGTGTGATTGGAAGGCTGGCTGGAGAGAAACTGCTCAGAGAACTACTTGAAAAGCTAGGAAAAAGAAAATAGTTGTAAAAGAAACTAGAAGTGACTCTCTGGCCTGAAAAACATAAAGAGGAAGGAATGAAGATGGAGCCTATTCTTCCAACTAGAGGGGCCTGTGAGCCACGGAAAGAGCAGAGCCGCTGAGATGCAGCCAATAGAAACACAAGGCCCGTGAGGCAGCAGTAGTGGCAAAAAAATCACATGTGAGACAGCCATCCCTCTTATCTTCAGCCATCTAAGTCAAGGCCAGGACCATGCGGTCAGAGAAAAGAGGGCTCTGTCAGTTTGTTACACCAATACTGATAAGTGTTATATTTTGTGTTTCTGTCAGTTAACCTTCTTAATATTTTTCAGTGTCAAAAGTACTTAAAATATATTTCTGTGAGATGTGAATACCATTTGGCTTAGTGTAATGAGTATTCCTAGTTATAACACATGTTAAATACAATATTCCCTAAGATTACTTCCTCAGCGTTTGCTCTAAGCGTGTTCCCTAGGTAACAACATTTTACTATGACTTCATTCCCCCTGCTCCCCCAGAGATGTCAGAGGTCTTATTTTTTCAGCTTTATTGAGGTATAATTGACAAATGAAATTATAATGTATTAACAATGTAGTGTAATGATTTAATATACATACACAATGTGAAGATCCCTCCCATTGAGTTAACATGTCAATAACCTCACATAGTTATCTTTTTTGTGTGTGATAGCATTTAAGTTCCACTCTCTTAGCAAATTTCAATCACAGAATACAGTGTTATCAACTATAGTCACCATGTTATGCGTTAGATCCTCAGACCTTATTCATCTTGTTACTGAAATTTTGTATCCTATTACCAGCCTCTCCCTACTTCCCTCATCCTCCAGGCCCTGGCAACCATCATTCTACGCTGTTTTTATGAGCTCGGCATTTTTTTTCCCTGTGTTTGAGTGATACCATGTAGTACTTGTCTTTGTTTGGCTGGCTTTTTTTCTCCTAATGTAATGCCCTTCAGTTTCATCCATGGTGCAAATGAAAAAAAATTCCTTCTTTTTTAACAACTGAATAATATTCCACTTTGCAACCACACTTTCTTGATCCCTTTATCCATTGACAGACACTTAGGTTGTTTTCTATTCCTTGGATAATGTTAAAAATGCTGCAGTGAGCAAAAGAGAGCAGGTTATCACTTCAAGATCCTGATTTTATTTCATTTGGATATATACCCAGAAGTGGGGTTGCTGGATTTTATGATAGTTTTTATTTTTATTTTCCTGAGGAAATGCCATACTGTTTTCCATATCAGCTGTACCAGCTTACATTGCCACCAACAGTGCAACAGTTCCCTTTTCTCCCTGCCCCTACTGACTCGTTATTTTTTGTCTTTTTGATAATAGACATTCTAACAGGTTTCAAATGATATCTCATTGTGGCTTCAATTTGCATTTCCCTGAGAATTAGTGTTGAGCACTTTTTCATGTACCTGTTGGACATTTGTATGTCTTTGGAAAATGTCTATCAGGTCCTTTGCCCATTTTTAAATTGGGTTATTTATTTATTTATTCATTTATGCATGCATGCATGCATGCATGCATGCTGTTGAGTTGTATGAATTCCTCATATGTTTTGGATAAAAACCCTTTATCAGATATGTGGTATACAAATATTTTCTCTCATTCCATAGGTTGCCATTTCATTTGGTTGATGGTTTTCTTTGCTGTACAGTAGCTTTTTAGTTTCTTTTCTTTTCGTTTTTTTTAGTTGAAGTATAGTTGATATACAATGTTGTGTTAGTTTCTAGTATACAGCATAGTAATTCAGTTATACATATATATTCTTTTCCATTATAGATTATTATGTTATTGAATATAGTTCCCTGTGCTATACAATAGGAACTTACTGGTTATCTAATCTGTATATAGTAGTTTGTATCTGCTAATCCCAAACTCCTAATTTATCTCCCTCTTTCCTCTTTGGTAACCATAAGTTCGTTTTCTGTCTGTGAATCTGTTTTTGTTTTATAAATAAGTTCATTTGTGTCATTTTTAAAAAAGGTTCCACATATAAGCGACATATATTTCTTTGTCTGGCTTACTTCACTTAGTATGATAATCTCTAGTTCCATCCATGTTGCTGCAAATGGCATTATTTCATTCTTTTTTATGGCTGAATACTCTTCCATTGTGTGTGTGTGTGTATAACATTGTTACCCAGTCATCTACTGATGGACATTTAGGTTGCTTCCATGTCTTGCCAATTGTAAATAGTGATGATATGAATGTTGGGGTGCATGTATCTTTTTGAATTGGAGTTTTCTTCAGACATATGCCTAGGAGTGGCATTGTTGGATCATATGGTAAGTCTGTTTTTAGTTTTTTGAGGAATCACCATACTGTTTTCCATAATGGCTGCACCAAACTACATTCCCACCAACAGTGTAGGAGGGTTCCCTTTTCTCTACAGCCTCTTCAGCATTTATCATTTGTGGACATTTTAATGATGGCCCTTCTGACTGATATGAGGTGATACTTCATTGTAGTTTTGATTTGCATTTCTATGATAATTAGTGATACTAAGCATATTTTTAGGTGCCTGTTGGCCATCTGTATGTCTTCATTAGAGAAATGTCTGTGTAGGTAGAGGCTTTTTAGTTTGATATAGTCCCACTTGTTTATTTTTGCATTTGTTCCTATTGCTTTTAGTGTCAAATCCAAAAAAAATCATCACCAAGACTGATGTCAAGGAGCTTATCCCCTATGTTTTCTTGTAAGAGTTTTACGGTTTCGGATCTGACATTCAAGTCTTTCATCTATTTTGAGTTGATTTTTATGTTTGGTGTAAGATAGTAGTCCAGTTTCATTCTTTTGCATGATGCTGTTCAGTTTTCCCAGCACCATTTATTGAAAAGACTATTTTCCCCATTGTATATTCTTGGCTCTTTCATTGAAAATTGACCATATATGCATGGAATTATTTCTGAGCTCTCTATTCTTTTCCATTAATCTGTGTATCTGTTTTTATGCCAATACCATAATGTTTTGATTACCTATAGCTTTGTAATATAGTTTGAAATCAGAAGTGTGATATCTCTAATGTCATCCTTTCCCTAAGATTATTTTGGTTATTTGGGGTCTTTTGTGGTTCCACAAAAATTTTAGGATTGTTTTACATTTATGTGAAAAGTGCCATTGGAATTTTGATCAGGATTGCGTTAAATGCGTGTATGACTTTGGATAGTGTGGACATTTTTACAGTATTAATTATTCTGATCCATGAACATGGGATATCTTTCCACTTATTTGTGTCTTCTTCAATTTTTTTCATCAGTGTCTTATAATTTTCAGTGTAAAAATCTTTCATCTCTTGGATTAAATTTATTCCCAAGTGTTTTATTCTTTTTGATACTATCATAAATGGGATTTTTTCTTAATTTTTATGTTTTATAGTTGATTATTAATGTATAAAAACACAACTGATTTTTTAAATACTAACTTTGTATCCTGCAACTTTACTGAATTTGTTTATTGGTTTTAACAGTTTTTTTTTTTTTTGGTTGAGTCTTTAGGGTTTTATATATATATATATTTATATATATATATAATATCATGTTATCTGCAAACAGAGGTTTTACTTCTTCCTTTTTTCTATTTTTGGAAGAGTTTGAGAAGGACTGGTACTAATTCTTCTTTAAATGTTTAGTAGAATTCATCAGTGAAACCATCTGGTCCTAGACTTTTGTTTTTTGGGGAAATTTTTGATTACTGATTCAGTCTCCTTACTAGTGATAGGTCTGTCCAGATTTTCTAATTTCTTCTTGATTCAGTCTTGGTAGGTTTCATGTTCCTAGGGATTTATCCATTTCTTTTAGGTTATCTAATTTGTTGGTGTATTTTTTCATAGTAATTTCTTATATCCTTACTAATTTTGAGTTACCATTGCATATGTTTCCTCTTTTTATTAGTTCATTTATGTGCATTTTCTCTCTTTTTGTCTTAGTGTAGCTACAGGTTTAACAGTTTTGTTTGTATTTAAAAAAATCCCAGTTCTTAATTTCATTGACCTTTTAAATTGTCTTTTTAGTCTATATTTCATTTATTTATTTCTGCTGAGGTCTTTGGTTTTTTTTTTTTTTCTTTTCCTTTCTTTCTTTTTTTTTTTTTTCTAACTTTGGGCTTAGTTTTCCTGTTTTCTAGTTTTTTGAGGTGACAGGTTGTTTGAGATCTTTCTTTTTTTAATGTAGGTATTTATCACTGTAAATTTCCCTCTTAGTGTTGTTTTTGCAGCATCACATAGGTTTGGATATACTGTGTTTCCATTTTCATTTTTCTCAAGATATAAAATTGTTTACCTTTTAATTTTTTTCCTTTGAATGACTGTTCAGGAACATGTTTAAACTCCACATATTTGTCAATTTTCCAATTTTCTTCTTGTAATTGATTTCTTGTTTCATATTATTGTGCTCAGAAAAGATGCTTAATATGATTTCAATATTTAAAAATTTTTAAAGACTTGTTTTGTGACTCAATACATTTATCCCAGGGAAAGTTCCACGTATGCTTGAGAAGAACATGTGTTCTGCTGCTGTTAGATGGAGTGTTTTGCATATGTCTGTTAGGTCTATCTGATTAGATCTATTATTTACCCTCAAGCATCTGTTAGTGATAACCCTAACTCCTGGCAATCAGTGCCTGTTTTGATATGAATTTATGGAACAATGGCTCCCACCCATCTCATCTCTCTCTGCTGCCTGAAGTCTGGCCCAGCTCACTTCACCACTCTCTCCTTGGTTGTTAACAATTCAGAGTGATGGCATCATTTGCTTGGACTGAATAAATAGCCAGGAGTACTTTGGGGAGCCAGGAGCTTTTCAATTCTGTAGACCTGTGACTTTGACTCAAACCAAGAAACTGTGGGAAATATGATGGTCCAAGTCTATAGACTGTAAGTCCACCCAGTATCTGAGTATTAACATCTAAATGCTCACTCTTTTTTTGAATTCCTGATTTGAAGCAGCAAAGAGCAATAAAATATGAATAAAAGATGAAAAGCTGGAAACCATTTCTATCAACACATATAGCATTTATACTCTAATCAGTAACATTTTGTATAATAGCAATAAGCATCTTAAAGTATTTAACTTTAGGAAATCATAGTGGTCTGAATGGATAAGGAGTTAATCACATATTAACATTTGAACCTAATACTTTAGCTGCTTGGTTATGAACTAAAACAATTGCCTCTTAAGCATTTCTACTTCGATACTCCACAGGTATTTCACAATCAGTGTGAAAATAACTTAATTATTTAATAATGCAGCATTGTGTATCATCTTAGATTTCTTTCTCTCATATATTCCTCAATATCCAGTATTATATCTAATAAATCACTGACTATAAATAATTTCTTCTTAATATTTTTTCAATGTCCCCTCACCCTTTGCACCTTAGGCTCTCCAATTTCTATCTTCATTGGCTTAGTTCAATTCTTACTTGTTTTACTTCAGTAAGCTTCTCTTTGGCCTCCAGTATGATCTTTGCTCCAGTGCGATTTGTCTGCTGGTTGACCAATGATACACTAGGGAACACTGGAATGTTCATGTACATTTTTTTCATTTTACTTGTAGCTATTATTGCTAAAAGAAAGATATTTTGTCAGTAATTCCTCTAATAATATACATATGTGTTTGTATATACACACATGGGCTATATGGAAATATATTGGTATAAATGTTGACTTGTATTAAATTATGGCATATTTGGTATTAAATTAAGCAAACATTTTCTTTTGGATCCTAAACAAATGCATAAATGGTTGAAACCATAATTTTAAGGTAAAATAAAAATATGATTACAGTTGAATTCTACATGATACTTGGACATACTTTTGTAACTGTAGTTTCACTGTACATCATTATCTAAAATAGTACACATGTAATCTCTCATATTCATGTTACTAGTTTATAAAAAGGATGAAATTTGGTAATTAAAATGTTATTGTTATTAGTACCACCTATTCCTCAAAAAATTTTATCTAATAGGATTTTTACATCTTAAATTTTTCTTTGAGCTGGAGACTGTCTATTAAAATATGTTTTGGATGGAGTACACAGCCTTTAGGTAATCATTCTGTAAGTGCAAAATTCACATGCAAGATTCCATGTGAATAATCTTTTCGTTATACATGCTTCCTCTCATCTGAAAAGATTCGGTAGTGATTTCTCTGTGTCAGGTATCTTCTATGTGTCCCTCCAGTTGTTTCGTTCTCCACCCATCTGCATCCTGTTTTTCGCCCTGTGACAAAAGCTATGGGCTCCCTATCTTCTGACTTCCTATTGGATTTGACTTCTGGGAGCCTTATCAGGAGATGAGAAGCAGTAAGAGTGAGGTCAGGGTATTTAATCAAATCCTTCTTCTTTGTGAAGTTCCCTTTGATTGAAGATTAAACTCCTCTCAAGGCTGCCTCCTCTGTATCACTCTCTCCTCTGGGTTCTGATAAATGCTTCTTTCTGTCATCTCTTTGGGTCTCAGGCTGTAGAAGTCCTGTGTTACTTACCCAGTTTCCTGCACTACGTCCCTTGTGGTTCCCATCACTCATACGCATTTTTGTTAAAAAAAAAAAGGGCCCTTTGCTAGTCACCCTTGAATTATCCAAAATTGCGTGTACTGTCTCCTTTTTGTTGAGGCTTTGCTAGCTAAAGTTTCCTACTATTCTGGAATGTTCAGACCCAAAGAATTATATTAGCCAATGTATGATTGTTTTAGCTCTTAGTGATTGATTTGATAAGAACTCACTTTTGGTGATTGACTAAAATCGCAATAACTTGTGTGGTGTTTAAAGGAAAACAATAAACAAGAATGACTAATAGGCATCTCAGAAACCACGGGTCTGTAACAAAGACAGAAATCTCAACAAATGTTTCTCTGCATTTCCCGGACTGCTTGAAGTTAGGTGGAACCATGAGACTAATTCTGGCCAATAAAATGCAAACCTTTATTTTGCACTGAGAAGCCCATGGATAGTTTCTAGTCTCTCTCTTCCTATGGCAACTGAGAGAGCTTTGTGTTTCAATTAATGCACCTGTAACGTGCTGGAACCTCTACCATCCAGGATCTCTGATGGTCTATGTGGAGCACAGCCCCTTTGTTGACCCCTGAACATGCAGGTTGAGTGGGAAATGAAACTTCGTTATGATAAGTTACTGAGATTTTGTAGTTATTAGTACCATAGCATAATATATACTCTTCTAATACCAGGACCATGTAAACCCTCAGGAATCCCTTCCCCCAAACCTGCCTTTCTCTAGGCTTCTCCATGTCAGTAAGCAGCACCATATCACATTAATAAATTAAGAGGTTTTACTGATTCCTGTCTTTACCTCACCTCCAGGTACAATCCACTGGCAAATCCTGTGCTCTCTAACTCCAAAATATCTCCCCGATCTGTTTCTGATGATCTTCTCTCCAATCCTCTGCTAGACCAGGATGCCATCATTGCTGTCCTGGGTTACTATGATAACTTTGTAACTGGTTACCCTGTTCCTGCTTTTGCACCATAATCATCTAATATCCAAACAGTAGCCTAAAATATCTTTTAAAAATTTAAATTGGATGTTTCTTTTCTGCTTAAAACCAACTAGTAAGTTTTCATCTTCCCATTGTGCTTAGAAATAACTGCCTGATCTAAAGCAGCACCCTCAACTCAGAGCAGTCACTGTTATACTCTATAGTTTTTTCGTGGCACAAGGCAGTAACTGCAATTGGTTTGATGTGTTTGTTTACTAGTTTATCTTTTGTCTTCTAGTTTAACGTACATTTGGTTAGAGCAGGTAGTTTTTCTGTTTGGTTTGTTTCTGTATTCTCAGTACCTAAAACTGTGCTCAGCACAAAGTGGGCCTCAATAAATATTTGTAGAAAGAGTGATAAATTATAAGGGAAAATGGTCTAGGGCATGTTTACTAAGCTTAATGCTCTATTTCTTTTTTTTTCTTTTATTTTCTGTTTCTATGTTTTCTTTCAGATTTATAACTAGAAAATTAAAACCTACCAGTCAGACTCCAGGCCCTAGGAAAGATTCAGTGCAACATCAAATTAGCCAGAAAGAGAGAATAAATGAGGTAAAAAACTTTTTGTTCTATCATTTTTCCAAGAAAGCTTGTAAGAGTACAGAGTCACCACATGAAGCTATTCTTGTGCCAATTATTGCTGCAAAAATGAGAAGTTCTATTGTAGCCTGTGAATATCCTTAAAATGGCCAATAGTTCCAGATTTATTAAGAATTCTGTTCTACACAGTCAGCTTAAATGCCCACACTATCTTTGAAAATCTTTCAGTGGTGTGGAGACAGTTTTATAGGGTTGTTTATTATCACCATGACGGAGCAGAAAGCTGGAGTGTGGGAGCCTTGTGCTGGCTCTGCAGCATAATGGAAGTCCCCTAGACACTGTATTTTAGGTCTTCCAGGAAGAGTGGCTCACTTTTATCCAAGGCATAACTCAATACTTTCCCAGAATGTCACTCGTTTGCTAAAGACCTACTTCATCTCTTTACTTAGTTAAGAAGTTTTCAAGTACCTCACAGGGTAGCCTGCTAAACTATTTACACCTTTGTGGAAAATTTATACAACATTTTCTTTTTATTTCCTTTCATAGTTGGTCTCTAAAAATATATTCTTCCCTATGCCACCTATACTAGATAAAATTGAGGAGTTATTCTCATCTCGATTTGTATATATTAAGCCTTAATGATATGTTTAAATCACCTGAGAATAAAATGTGTTCTCTTGAAGTTCTCCAAGGAGATGTGAAACATGATTATTTTACTTTCCTACCCTAAATACAAGAGGAGACATCTCGCTTTCCTTGTTAAACTCTGCATATGCCATACAGATTGGTACATTTTAAGGATGGATGTTGCTCGTTGGGTCCAATTATGCATGTTTTATTTCCAGTAAAATATGGAAATAGCTGTTTATCTTGAGGAATGAATCAGTAGGGAAACAAATGCCTTAGAAGGCAAAAATGCTGCTATTACCCAAAGAACCCACATTTAGAAGCTCTCTTAAGGCTCTTTAGGTTAAATGGCCTGTTTTATGTTATGGATTAAAACTGAGGAGTGTTCTTCCCATACCCCTAATCAAAAAGATAAATCGAAACATTGGAATTCAGTCACTTACAATAATTAATTTAGTAACTTAACTAGATATGGATGTCTATTAGTTGTAATTGAAATTAGAATGGCTACAAAGGATGCAGTCTTTGCCATAAGATGTTAACAATTTAGAAAGAAAGCAGACCAATCTCACACACACACACACACACACACACACACACACACACACACACACACACACACACACGGTACTGGACTTGAATGTATACAAATGCCAAGGAGATGACTTAAAGAGATAATAGAGTCACCAAAGCGTATGTTGCATTTGTAGATTATGTACTCTTAAATCTAATTTATTTGTCCCTTAAAATTTTCCCCTACCTCCCAAAATGAAGGGAGTTAGTCCTAACCTTAGGTGTGAGTTTACTTTACAAATAGAACTTTCAGAAAATTGGCTCTGACTGTTCTCTAACGTCTTGTTTTGGTGGCTAACTGTGTACCAAACCTCTCTCTTCCTAGAATGAAATTAATGGCAAATATTTTACAAGAAAAATACAATAAATGCAAACATTTTCTTAAGGCTTTTCATTTTTGAAAAAAACATATACAAAACTAGTGCAATATTAAAATCTCATTTGCTTAAAACAGCTAAAACTTTTGAAAATTATGGTATCTTTTATTTTCATCAACCTCTATCACCAAGACTGATTATGGTTACTTAGTGAAAATGCAATTTTGGTGATATTTAGAATGTGAATATTGTCTCTCCCTGGGATGATCTTCTCTCCTATGTCCCCCACTGTGCCCCCTAAAATCCTGCCTATCTTTCAAGGCCAATTCTGCTACTCCTTCTTGATTCCTTCAAATAGAGTTATTTTCTCTCTTCTTTAAACTCCCATGGAAATTTCTTTGTGCCTCTCTAGCTACACTTACCAGTTTTGATACTAGGTTGTAGTTTTGGTGTTTATGTCTCACCTGCTTGAGGAGACCCTACATTGCTTCATTCTTCATAGCAGCTAGCTTATATCTTGCACACAAGCTGAATGAATGAAGGACTGACCTGACCAATTAATTGGCAGCACTGCATGTATCGTATAGAGGGCCTATGATCTAATCTAATGTAATTCAGTCACATCTTAACTGTGACATTTGATTGAGTCATTTGAATTTGCATAAATGACATCAAGTTTATTTTGTAAAAATTATATTTAAGCAAGACAGCGATTCTTAGCAAGTGATTAAATTGTGGGCAAGTCATTTAGTTTCTTCGTGCACTATGGCAATGTATTAGTACTTTTTCCGGCATACTGAAAATCAGCTAAACTACAACATTGTAATTTAATGTCAAGTCAGAGGAACAAATTAGAATATTTTCTTCTGATAGGGAATTCTCTAGATGACATACAGCCATTTATAAACACACCTCCAAACTTACAGTCTCATACTTGTTCAGGCTGAAAGTACCTGCTGGTAGTTTGGTAATTCAAAAGCTTCTCTCATGTCTGTCCTCTCCACCTTTCCAGTTTCACCTGATTTGACAATTTCAAGCCCTTAGATATTATAAATGCCTTGACAAAAAGCATCTGATGGGGTCATGGTGAAGGATGCTGAGTTAGATAATTTCCAGGCTTATCCAGAATTCAGATTATTTTGAAGGGCTGGGGATAGTATTGTGCCTGGCTGTGGAAAGGTCTGGAACAAAAAAAGTGCTGCAGAAGAAAAATGAACTGCTATACAGATCTGTCCCTGGGAGCAGGTGTAGTGCATGCCATGGGACATATCTACAATTGTAAGTGCTTTCCCATAGAACTTGATCAATCCCATCATTTGGTGAAACCCTTCCCTGTGGAAACACACATATGATTTTTATAACAGATATTTACAACATGTGATTCACTCTGCCTTTATAAACTCTTTGGCTGAATATTGCTGTTCCATAAAGTGTGGGATACTAAATTGCTTGATGAGATATATTTCTTATTATGTTTTGTAAGCTTAATAACAATTCATTTCATAGAAAGATCTCTTGGTTCTCTTAGAAACAATGCTGAAACTAATGCTCATGTCATTGCCAGAATGCTCTCCTGCCCCTTGAGACTGAATAATTTCATTCCTGTGAATTTGCTGCCACACACTAAGGGAAGGTTTGATTCAAGCTAACTCCCCAAGCAGAGTTCTGCCGAGACACACAGTGCATGATGCCAAAGCCATACAGTCACCCCTTGGGTAAGCACACTTGTATCAAAACAATGACATTGTTCTAATTATTTATTAATTTATTCATTGCCATGTTCCCTCAACAAGGCAACCAAAGGGAACATTAAAAAAAAAAAAAAGCAAGTGGATTAAAATCTTAAAGAAGCAGGTCTTTGCACTTATTTCAAAACACTCAGTTGGCTAAATGAATGGTTGTTTGAAGAAAGACTTTTCTTCTGGGGAACTGACTAGAAGAAGCTTCTGCACTGAGGGAATCGTGGAGAAAATGAAAATCTTTGGCACCGATGTCTGGGCTTCTGCAAGGCAAGGGACTATTCCTGGAGCTCTCTGGGTTCCTTAGACACTCCCAGGATACTTTAGGTATTTTAATGGCCAGGGGGTAAGAGCCCATAACACGTCTGAGTGCTGTTTCTGGCTGTTTCAACTTTCTCTCTGGATGGGATTAGGCAGGGATTCATGGAATACTCTGATAACTCAAATTTTAGGTATCTATTAATATTGTTTATGCCTAAAGATATAGATAGATATCATTCCAAGGATATTAAGCTCAAAAAATCCATGATTGGAAGAAAAATTCATATAGGGTTATTGATGAAAGGTAAGATAATTTTTCAATTCTTGTTGATTGGCTGAGTAAACATTGTTAAGGTCAAAATTGGTAAATAATTTTGTTTTCAGTGCCTCCTTTGTTTATAGTGGCCTCCTGGAGTGCTATTTTGAGAAAGTGTGAGTACATTGATCAGTTGGTGATGTCTGTCACAGGCAGGGGAGAGAGGAAGAGAAATGCTTTGAATGTAGTGACCTGGTATAGGTCTTTTGAATGTTCTATTATTCTTTATAATGAAGGCAGAAATATGATTCACGATGGCTTTGTTCTTCAATTTTATGCAATACCCAAAGTGAAGCTCTGAAAAGCCACCCAAAATCTTTATGCAGGCCAATGAAAATTTTTGTTCAGCCCATAGCAAGTCAGTAAGTTAACAACAGGAATGAGATAATGGAAATCCTATTTTCATTATCATTTGTAGAGCCAAATTGGGGACCTATGAAGAGTTCAGATGCATATTTTTCAAAGTAATGATCTATTCCAAGGCAGCATTTTAAAATCTTTCCACAACATAGAAAGTAGTAATGCATTAGGTAATTTCTAATTTTAAACTCCCAACATCTATAATCATGAATAAATTATATAGAACATGCAGAATACATTTCTCTCTTTATGCCTGTCTCAAACTTGAATTTATGATAAATACATGTCTCCATCAAGTTGGAGCCATCAAAAGAGACAGTTTAAATGGTAGTAAGAAGTTGGAGAGGAGGGGAAAGAATCACTGCATGAATGAGCACACTAGCTTATATAATAATTACACTCTCAGTAATTGCAAATGTTGTCAAATTGGACTTCTTCTATTTGGAGAAAAAATTTAAAATGTGAATTTATGCAAATTTTTTATTATCACGTCCAGAGATTCTATTAAACAAAATTTCTTCATTATAGAGAAAATTTCAGAGAAAAGTCTCATAGGTATTTTTTTTTATAGTTAACAAATGCTGACTTTTAAGATGGAAGTATAGTTGATTTACAATGTTGTATTAGTTTCAGGTGTACAGAAAAGTGATTCAGTTTTATATATATATATGTGTATATATATAGATGTATATGTTTATATATATCTCTATATATGTATATCTATATATAATTATTTTTATCTTAACCTCATTTCTTTTCTTGTTAACTGCATCCTGACTTTTTAAAGGGAAACCACTCTACTCATGTCCTTAGTCCATGTGGTCCAGGGCTGGGTACATGACCAAGGTCTAAATAACTGGAGTCCCAGAGATTGTTTTGCAGATAGTTTCACAACTTAATCTGGGTCTATGAAGAGCAGCCATGGGGATTCTACTGAAATTATTGGGAAAGGGGCAGACTCATTCTATTGTGACTTTGAAGTCTGATTTGCTTGTGGCCATCTTATGGGGAGAGAAGGTAACCCAGAGAAAAAGAACTGAGAGATGGAGACATGACATTCTTTGAGTTACTGCCTTGAAAGGTTCTTGAGTCAGCTCTATCTTGTACTTTTCATCTCTGTGCTAAAAAATTTTTTTTTCTTTCTTCATATATATTTTTTCATTACAGGTTACTACAAGCTGTTGAATATAGTTCCTGTGCTATACAGTGGGACATTGTTGTTTATCTATTCTGTGCATAGTAGTTTGTATCTGCTAATCCCAAACTCCCTGTTTATCCCTCCTCCCTCCCTTTCACCCCTGTAACCATAAGTTTGTTTTCTATGTCTGTAAGTCTCTTTCTGTTTTGTAAATAAGTTTATTTGTGTCATTTTTTTTAGATTCCGCATATAAGTGATTATCATATGATATTTATCTTTCTCTGCCTGACTTACTTCACTTAGTATGATCATCTCTAGGTCCATCTGTGTTGCTGCAAATGGCTTTATTTCATTCTTTCTTTATGATTAATATTCCACTGTATATATATACACCACATTTTCCTTATCTAGTCATCTGTCAGTGGGCATTTAGGTTTCTTCCATGACTTGGCTATTGTAAATAGTGCTACTATGAACACTGGGGTGCATGTATCTTTTCAAATTGGAGTTTTCTCCAGATATATGCCCAGCAGTGGGATTGTTGGATCATATGGTAACTCCGTTTTTAGTTTTTTAAAGAACTTCCGTATTGGTCTCCATAGTAGTTGCACCAGTTTACATTCATACCAACAGGGTAGTTCCTTTTTCTCCATACCCTCTCCAGCATTTATTATTTGTAGACTTTTTGATGATGGACATTCTGACCAGTGTGAGGTGATACCTCATTTTTGTTTTGATTTGCATTTTTCTGATAATTAGTGATGTTGAGCATCTCTTCATGTGCCTTTTGGCCATCTGTATGTCTTCTTTGGAGAAATGTCTATTTAGGTCTATGCCCATTTTTTGATTGGGTTGTTTGTTTTCTTGATATTGTGCTGTGTAAGCTGCTTATATATTTTAGAAATTAATCCCTTGTTGATCGCATTGTTTGCCAATATTTTCTCCCATTCTGTAGGTTGTCTTTTCTTTTTTTATGGCTTCCTTTGTGTGCAAAAGTTTTAAAGTTTGATTAGGTCCCACTTGTTTATTTTTGCTTTTATTTCCATTACTCTAGGAGCTGGTTCAAAAAATATTGCTGCAATTTATGTCAAAGAGTGTTCTGCCTATGTTTTCCTCTAGGAATTTTGTAGTATCTAGTCTTACATTTAGGTCTTTGATCCATTTTGAGTTTATTTTTGTATATGGTGTCAGAGAATGTTCTAATTTCATTGTTTTACAAGTAGCTGTCAGTTTTCCCAGCACCACTAATTGAAGAGGCTGTCTTTTCTCCATTGTATATTTTTGCCTCCTTTGTTGTAGAGTAAGTGACCATAAGTGTGTGGGTTTATTTCCGGACTTTCTATTCTGTTCCATTGATTCATGTGTCTGTTTTTTGTGCTAGTACCATGCTGTTTTGATTATTGTAGTTTTGTAGTGTAGTCTGAAATCAGGGAGCCTGATTCATCCAGCTCTGTTCTTCTTTCTTAAAATTCCAACTAATTTGTTTTTTACTTAAACCAGCTTGAGTTGGCTTTCTGTCACTTGTGACCAAAAAATACCTGATTAATAAGTGTCTACAGCCCTATAATTCTGTAAAAGATTCTTATGTAACTTACTTTAAATTTGTTAATAACTCAAACTCAGAGAGATCCTAGACTTTCAGGTAGTCTTATTGTCATATTCATATATTTGGAGGATATGAAACATTTCTGCACACATATGACATATGTGTATGTTTAAAATTAGGACTACCACTTAATATATCTAGATTGATTTTATATATTGAAAGATTATAGTATTTATAATGTTTTTAAATTATGGTTAGAATGATCACACGACTGTAGTTGGAAAGACTATTGTGGTGGAGTTTGGATTTTGGCATTATTATGATGGTGTTATGGCTACAGATTTTATAGTGTCCAAAATATGCCCTACTGATTATCTGTCATTGTCTCATGGTTTTAAAAAGTGGGAGCAATGTGTAAGAAACAAAAAAACTGGCAATCAAAATGCAACTTTATGGCTGTTTATGTCAAGAATGCCCAATAACCTGCAATTGCAAGGCCCTCTGGCACACTGAGTTGGAGCATATGGTGAGAGGCACTTTCTCCATTAAGTCTAAATCTGCTACACTAGGCATGTCTCTGAGGGAAAAGAAAAAAAGTCAGGGAGTTCAGAGATTGCCCTTACTGATGACACAGTTGAAGACACAGAGCAAGTAAGAGAAAAAGTTGAAGTTTGGCACAAAAAATAGAAGAGAGCACTGCCCTCCATAATGCTGACTTGAAGGCCCCGTTCCTTCAGCTGCTGGCCCACCATGGCCCAGTGAACGTGCAGGGCTCTGACCCCGCAGACTGTGACTCTGCCAGCCTTGGGCAGGGCGGTAACTAGCAGGAAAGTGGGCAGAAGTGGGTCTGGTGTAAAAAGCTGGGAGGGGACATTTCCCTTTCCAATACAATGTAGAGCCAAAATTACTTTTGTATGCTAGATAAAGGAAATTAGTTATTTGGATAATTAGTTGTCTGTGGATCTTTATTAGAGTTTGGCTTCTGGCTTTGCTCCAAGAGTATTCCTTTCCTGATAGCTGCTGACTGTGCTAGACTCCCAACTGCTACTACTGTTTGCCAGGGAGGCATGCCTGTCACTCTTTAACATTAATTACTCTTTGTGCTTGTGACTTTACCATGTTGTTTCGATGCTCAGGAGCTACGTGAAAGCCATTTTACCATTTAGTGTTCTAATGCCACCAATACAGCAGAGTTGCAGCCAACTCAACAGTGTTGTGTTGCAAGGAAGCTCTGGGACACCACCTGTGATCTCAGTCTATCAGTTAACTATCAGTAGAATTTGTGATTGAAGGTGATGATGAAGCAATACGAGAAATACATACGATTTTAGTAGCTATGGGCTCACGTTTATTGATGAAATTTTGAGTCTCTGTTCTCCTCACTCCTATATGCTACTCCACTTTCTCTTGGGAGAAGTGAGCATTTTGACAAACATAGTGAAGCTTCTTAAGAATTTCCATTTTAGCCTGGTTGGACTGGATAGTGCATGAGAAAAAAAATCTAGTACATATGAGATTTATAAACAGCATTGCAAGATAAGGCTAGACACACTGAGAACTGAAGTGCTTTTCCTGAGGCTTGTAAATATGATTCAAGGTAATTTTATTTCTGTAACTAATGCCTTACTCGGTGGCACAGACTGTGTTAAAATTATTGATTTTAATAATAACAAAGACTATTAATTGAATACTTATTATTTACAGGACTTGTGCATATGCAAGTTCTTTCTTTTAATTTTTTCCCATGATGACTGGTCATATGTTTTTTTCACTATCCTTTTAGTGGTCCTGGCATGAGAGATGATAACAGGCATCCTTGACTTATTATGGTCTAATACCAGTTATTGATTTTATCACTTCCTGATAATACCGGAATTTTATGATGCTATATTCACCCACGCTCTCCTTCTATGTTACTGTTGCTACGCATTTTAATTATACTTACTTTCAATCCAAGAAGACATTACTATTATCATCAAAGTGACGTTTGTTATATTTACACAAATATTTACCAATTCATTTACATTTACACTTTGTTTCTTTCAGCATTTTGGTAATACTTTTCCTCCTGCCTGAAGATATACCTTTTAAATTTGTTTTAGTGAGTATCCTATGGATATAAATTCTCTGTTTTTATTTATCTCAGGTATGACTTCATTTTACCTTTATTTCTGGAGGATATTTTTGTATAGAGTTAGAGATTGCAGTTATTTTCTTTTAGAACTTTAAAGAAGTCTTTCCACTGTCTTTGGCTTCTATTATTTCTATTGTGAAGTTTTCTTTTAGTCTTATTGTTGCTCCTTTGAATTTATACCTATTGGTTGTTTAATGACTTTACTTCTTGAAAATCCTGACTTTAGGTGAAGAGCTATTAAATTTAAAAATTCTATTAATTTTAATGAGATGTTATAACATAGTCCATCTCAACCTCAGATACCCAAGTAATTTTAATTGAACAAAGGAAAAAGATCAATAAAGTAATAAGCCAAACTTTGAAGTGCAATAAATGCAGGTCTGTTGTACTCACTAAAAGAGGAAGAGAAGAATCGATAGGAGGTAGTAGTTGGAGAAGAGCTCATTCTTTGGGAGGTACCTTCTTTCTGCACCATTTTCATCACCAGTTTTTCAACTTCTTTGAGACTCTTGGTTGGCTAATATTTAAACTGCACTTAATTGGGAATTTAAAGCCACAAGGATTCCTTTAGGATAAAATAAAGGCTAAACATGAGAGTTTAAAACACATGAACACTAGCATATACGTACAACAGATTGAAAAATGGTAGAAGAATTGCTGAAAATGCTACTTTTCCAACCTTCTCACTTGGTGTGCATTTATAAAAGAATGTATTTTGGGGGCATCTAAATGATGTGTAATTCATATTCATTTCATATGATATTCTCTGACTAGAAACTGTTGTGTTGGGTAAGTTGGTGAATATATCTGCATAAAATCATATTGAAAATATCACTTACCATAATCTAATTATATAGTATGAACTGTGCCCTCCAAAAAGATGTGTTGATGTCCTAACTTTGGAACCTCAGGATGTGACCTTATTTTGAAAAAGAGTTATTGCAGATGTAGATAGTAAAGATGAGGTCATACTTGAATAGGGTGGCCCCCTACCCCTGTATGACTGGTACCCTCCCTCATAAGAAAAAGAGAGACACGGAGAGAAGGCAGCCTTGTGGTGATGGTGGCCGAGATTGGAGTGATGCATTTATAAATCAAGGAATGTCAAGGATTGCAGACAAACACTAGAAGCTGGAAGAAGAAAGGAGGATTCTTCCGTACAGGTTTCAGGGGGAATGTGGCCCTGCTGATACCTTGTTTTTGGACTTCTAGGCTCCATTATTTTAAGCCACCTACTTTGTGGTAATTTGTTACAGCATTCTTAGGAAACCAATACTGTGTTTTTCTGAGGGAAAAGTTGCTATACCAAAGTTTTCTTTTTCTGAAAAGTGATGTAATTTTTCCAGAGCTCTTGTGTTGAAAATTACTAACTGAAAAGTATTTATATGTGTTATGAGAGAAACTTTTAAAAACATTATAGACTTTGGTTTTCAGTTGTTTTACTATTATATGCCAAGTATAGTTTTATGTGGATTTATCCTCGTGGTTAAATTGATTTCTTAAGTCTGGATTGATGTCTTTCATCAATGGAAAATTCTTGGTCATTCTCTTTGCAAATATTCTTCTTCCTCACTGTTTTAGTCCCCTTCTTCTGGGCTCCAACTGCACATAGTGCAAGACCTTTTCCTTATGTCCCACACATCTCTAACAATCTTTACTGGATTTTTCATTCTTTTTTCTTTCTGTGTTTCTGTTCAGAAATTGGTCTGCCTTCTAGTTAATGAATCATATTTCCTGCTATTTCTAACCTGTTGTTAGCCCACATATTGAGTTCTTAATAAGAGATGTATTTTTTATTGCAGAATTTTCACCTGACTATTTTATAGATTTCAATTTTGTGACAAAAAGTCTCCATTTTAATGTAGTTACTCCATTTCCCCCTCTCTTTCCATGAACCTATTAATCATAGTTCTTTTAAAATCCTTGTCTACTAACACAATACTTGGATCATTTGTGTGTCTATTTTTATTACTCCTTTTTCTCTTGATTTTCATTTTTTTGCCATGCATACCGACTATGATTTAATATTAGGCATTGCTTATAAAAAGTGTGGCTTATCCAGATAATGTTGTCTTCCACTAGAGAGCGTTCACCTCTTTTTCTGTTAGGCAGATAGGTGGAAGCTGACCACATTGATCCAATTGGTGACTGAACTGTGCTAAGGCTGAACTGCAGTTACTTATTTTGTTTTTAAGGCTGTAGTACACCTTTCATTTGTTCCTTTCCCAAGGTACAGTTCTACATGTCTTTGAATTAAGAGCCTGGTGTATTCACTGGGAACTCTTCCTCTGGTGGGTCCTTAACTCTAATCTGTAATGTTCAAAGCTTTGAAAGACTGAAAGACATTCTTTCCAGAGGTTTCTGCTTCCAGCACTGTGTGCTTTCAAAATTTGACAAATGTCATTTGTTTTTTAAAATATTTTTTTACTGAAGTATAGTCAGTTTACAATGTTGTATCAGTTTCTGGTGTACAGCACAATACTTCAGTCATATAGGAACATACATATATTTGTTTTCATATTCTTTTTAACCATAAATTACTACAAACATCATTCTGAGACCTGTAAAGTCTCCAGTTTTGTCTCCCCAACTGCATGGCACTCTGCCTGAGCCAACCTCAGAGTTTTCAAAGTCTCAGCCTCTTGCATGAGCCCTGAGCCAGCAAATGACCCCAGGAATAAAGCAGCTTCAGATCGTTAGCTTACCTTTCTGAGATTCTCCCTTTAGAATTTTAACTTCCATAGTTTGAATTGCTTTCTCAGACCTCTGATGATTATAAGTATTATTTTATCTGGATTTTCTGGTTGTTTTATGTGGTGAATTGAGTGTGCCACAAAGTACTCTAGTCTACCTAAATTGGAAGTCTTGTTTAAGTTTTTAAACAATCTTTTAAGGCAGATTTATTTTTATTCAGATGAGATAAAACACAAGAAAGTCAGTTTTGCTCTTTGCAAACAAAGTAGACATTTTACAAAAGAATTATAATTATGACTTGGCTTTGATGGCCAGACTGGAAAAGATTACAATCCAGAGATCAGACAAACCTCTAGTAGGAAAAGTGTTCATAGAAATTATAAAGAAAAATGTCCAAATGAAGGAAGCTCAGATAGGAGAACATCTCAGCAATTTGGAAGGGGAAAAAAAACTCAGGATTAGCTGAAGACATTTGGTGGAAATCTGGGCAGAATGATTGGGCTGTAGACGTGTGTGTCTGTGTGTGAGGTGAGCGGAGGGACCCATAATAAGGCTCAGATTTACAAACAACGTTTTATCTTCTAGGATGCTTGAAATGGAAGGCAGGAATCTACTAAGCCTTGGAGAATAGAAGTACTGGAAAGTAAGGCAGGGATTTGTATCCTTTGAAAAAAGCCAAGGAGTTGGCCAGAGAAAAAAAGGCAAACTCCCATAGTTAATCCAGCCATAGAAAGAATGACTTGAACCAGTGATTTCCTGGAGCTTGGGCTCCTTTAAGTTCTGCTACCTCAGTACCTGATGGGCTACAGTCCTAGGCAGGCCTGAAGTTCTTTGTCTAGATGTCCCTTCTCTTTTCCATTCCATCCCTGCCCAACTAAGAAAGTTAAATTTCAAGTTTTTCCTCTTCTTTGGAGCTTTTATTGACCCACATCTCATCAAATTTACCCTGATTAAATCTATCACTCTGTTTTGCCATTGAATATATTTTGGTAGAGATTCTTTCATACTTTTTCTTCTTTCTTTTTAATTGAAGTACAGTCAGTTACAGTGTGTCAATTTCTGGTGTACTGCATAATGTCTCAGTCATGCATATACATATGTATATTAACTCTCATATTCTTTTTCATTAAAAATTATTACAAGATACTGAGTATAGTTCCTTGTGCTATACAGAAGAAATTTGTTTTTTTAATCTATTTTTATATATAGTGGCTAACATTTGCAAATCTCAAACTCCCAAATTTATCCCTTCCCACCCCTTTTCCCCTGGTAACCAAAGATTGTTTACTACGTCTGCAAGTCCATTTCTGTTCTGTAGATGAGTTCATTAGTGTCCTCTTTTTCTCTTGTTTTAGATTCTACATATGAGTGAGATCATATGGTATTTTTCTTTCTCTTTTTGGCTTACTTCACTTAGAATGACGATCTCCAGTCCATCCATGTTGCTGCGAATGGCATTATTTTATTATTTTTTATGGCTGAGTAGCATTCCATTGTATAAATATACCATGACTTCTTTATCCAGTCATCTGTCGATGGACATTTAGGTTGTTTCCATGTCTTGGCTATTGTAAATAATGCTGCCATGAACACTGGGGTGCATGTATCTTTTCAAATTAGAGTTCTCTATGGATACATGCCTAGGAGTGGGATTGCTGGATCATATGGAGTCTATTTTTAGTTTTTTGAGGAATCTCTATACTGTTTTCCATAATGGCTGCACCAAAATACATTCCTACACTTTTTTTTATACAAATCCTGATTTATTAAGACACAAAGAAAAATAAAAAGCACAGAGTTAGTTGTATCATCTTAATGACTAGAGACATACTATGATAGCTTGATGGATTAATCTCCATGTCTGAGTTAGATTTGCTGGTGAGGTAGTTTTATCAGCTGATGTGAGGAGGGAAGGGATGACAAAAGGGTGTTAAAAAGTAGAGTTCTTAATGCTGGTTTAATGCTGGCCAAACCTAGAAACACCCATCATTGGGTTTGAGCCTTGAGATGCAAAATCAAGTGCTTTAAAATCAGCCACTATTCTGGCTTATCATTCTTCTACTTAAAAAATACGCTATTCACATTAGAGGTTTTCAGTGTTAAATATGATGAAGTGCTGTGGGGTGCAGTTTAAGTTACTGAGCATATTTAAGCTGGAAAAGACTTCAGTAGATCTGAGAGCTGCCTTAAAATATCACAGCCTTTTCCTTTGACAGGGATATGATTAGGACTGTTTGTAAGAATTTACAGAATGAGACTTCAACTCATGACAAATATAGATGAGTTATTAAAAATTTAATTATGTAGGACCACCTATGGAGTTATTAACCATGCCTTGTTCATGCTTAAACAAATGAAAAGCATTTCCGCCTTCCTTCTTCCAAAGAAGTAGCCAGCACTTTCTTTGAAATCTGTATTTTTCTTACCCTCAAGGAGAAATCAACAAGTCAAGGCTTTGGGAAGCAAATAGAGTTAATTGTCTAAGAGGGGAATAGATACAAGCTGTGTGCTTAGACTTACAGTGTTGACCCCGAAACATTGTTGGTAGTACAGAGAGGGTAGTGTATTTTCAGGTGAACTTGGTTTCTGGAGCCTCTGTGAATGCATCAGCTCTGAGATGGCAGGGCCTCAAAGGTTGTGGCTGGGGAGAGGCAGTGAAGGCCTTGGTGCTAAGTGTTTGGGTCTCAGGGAGAATCTGCTGTGGCCAGTTGAGCTGCCAACCCACAATGAATCATAAGTGCCTAAATCTACTTCGCATAGAGCCACTGCACTAGGCAGAGAGTGGAGGAAGAATGGCAGTGTGGCTGAGGGATCATGTTTGATTTTCACTTCAAAATAAATTGTGTGTGTGTGTGTATGAATGTGAGTGTGTATTATCTGTCCACCTGCAGGTATTGGGCAAGGGTGTGTGTGTTTTCCTGTGGAATGACTCATAGTGACTTTCCTGCCAATCTTGGTGAATTTGTTTGAATTTGGTTTTCCTGATTTCAAAAATATGACATTATTCGTGCCCTCAGTATTTCGAAACAGTTTATACTTATCTCAAATGGAATTCTTAAACAATTTTATCAGTTCAAAAATGGGATTGGATGCCTGGGAGTTTTTAAGATTCCTGTCACTGAATCTAGTCAAACAGGAACTGGCTTTCAGGGACATTCTAAGGAAGAGCCCTCTGTTGGTTGGGAGGTTGAAACATTTTCTTATTTATATTTATATCTCTAGTGTCTAGGAAAGTACCACTCATATAACAATCATGATGTAAATTTATGCTGAATACGTGGATGAATGGATAGAGGCATGAAAGGGACCCTCAGTGTGGGTGTTGGATGGATATATGGATGGACTAAACAGTTATTAGAATACAGTTTATATGGATGCTGTATGGAGCAAGTTATATATTTGTAGGGAAGATTTAAAGAAATCAATGTTTAAACTCTTCATTTCACTTGCAGTAACAGTTCTTATTGATGCTACAAAACTTAATCTAATTGCTAGTGCGCCGTCAGATAGGAGCCTGCTTATTCAGAACTCATTTGGAACTTGCGGCTCCTCTAATTTTGCCCCTCATCTCAGCACTAAATTGCTGACTGCTTGCCTTTTTTTTTTTTGTTCATTTCTCACTACACTGTTGTCATCTGGATTAAGTGGTTCTTTTTCTCACTGAAAGAATTATATGTGGGCTTTTCATTTCTAAGGGTGGCCCTCATCCTAGAGCATAAGGCGGAAACAGTTTCTCATTTTTGTACTTTCTGTGTCCTTTAGAAACAAAACCCCAAATGTATAAAAAAGTGAACATTTTTCAATCATTGTTCCTTCAGGGACAATATTCAGGGGTGGCTGATCATGTCATTAGTGCGTGTTCCTTGTCTGACTTTGTATTTCTAGCTGTTCTGTCTACTGACAGACGTGTGGTTTGTCTTTCTCAATACTCTTTGCAGCATAACTGCTTTAAGGGGTATTAAATTTAGACTGAACTGGGTGTAGTAGAAAAAAACACTGGTCTGGAAATTCTGGCTGAAGCTAGGTAACTTGCCCTTCAGTTTAACCAGTGGGACTCTAAGGTCCATTCTATCTTAAACATTCTATGATTCCATCATACCTCTGACACATTGTGTATGCAATTTTAGACAAACTTGGGTATAATGTAATTTGGACTAGAAAATAGTTGCCCAACACTTAAGGGACTTTTTTTCCCGTGTGTATTTAGATTTTGAGAATCTGGTTCAAATTTGTACATGTTAGAAGTTGTACTTTGCAACATTTCAATATTGTTTCTTCTAAATTCTATCACGTTTCCTGTTTTGAGTGAAAAGCTCTATTTTAGAAAATATTTTGCTAAATGTTTTCCATTTGTTTTAACATAAATGTGTCACCCTTTGAATTCTTCTGGATAATTTGGGAAAATGGCATTTGCTTTATTACAGTTATTACTTTTTTTTTTCACAGCTCAATTCTGGGCTGGCATGTACAATGTAGGTAGAGTCTGTACGTACTACTGCTTACAGCCAGAGAAGACAATAGTTGTGGGGATTTTTTTTTTTTGGCAAAACACTTTAGAAAAATCTATCTTCTTATCCTGTTCTGAAATTGCTCCAGCAATGTTCTTGAAAATCAGTCATCCAAGTTTGATTGAACATATTCAGTGAAGGAATGTTTACTGTGCTTTAAGTCTCCATTTTCATTTTAGAAAGTTCAAATTTATTGGTAAACCTTTCCTTCTCTTTCACTGAGCTGAAATTTGCCTCTTTTGAACTTCTACATTTTGATGTTAGTTTTAAATTTTGGAGCTTTCCAGATAAATTTAATCTCAACTTCTATATGACAGTGCTTCAAGAATTTTAAGGTCTTTAATGCCTTGTCTTCCTACTTTTTTTCCTCGAGACTTAATATCTTCATTTCCTTACCATTTTGGTCACCCTCTGGAGGTACTTCAATCTGTCCGTATTGTTTCTCTTAACTCCTTATTGTGAAATAATGACAGTTTCACAAGAAGTTGCAAGAAAATTTATAGGGAGGTTTTGTGCACCATCACCCATCCTCCACCAACGTTAACACCTTGTATAACTGTAGTACAATTGCAGAACCAGGACACTGACATTGGTAGAAACCACAGAGGTTACTTGTACTTTACCTGTTGTGTGTATGTGTGTGTGTGTGTGTGTGTGTGTGTGTGTGTGTGTATGAATCTGTCTGTATAGCTCTATGCAATTTAATCACATAGATAGTTTTCTGCAACCACCACCACAGCTAAGATACTTAATGTAACCTTAAACCTGTGGTAGTATCATTACTACGAGAGTCCCCGTATTGTCCCTTTATAGCCATGTCTGCACTCTTCCCCGTCACTAATCTATTCTCCGCCTCTATAACTTTGTTATTTTGTAAGTGTATACGAATGTCCATATCTTTTTAAAACTGACAAAGAATTAAGAACTGTCTCTTAATGTTTGACACTATGTAGGCAGTTCTTGACTTATAAATATTTGACTTACATGACCTTGTATGAATAGTGTGGAAGCCTGAATCGAGAATTCCTATTTTCTCAGAGGGTGCTGTTCTCAGGTTCAAAGTTCTAGGAAATGACTTTTTTAAGCCCTTGCCAAAATCAGGGCAGACTGTTCTCCAGACTAAAACTTTGGTTTTCAATACTTGAAAAATAAAGAAAACAGACGAAAAACAATAAGGCAGAAACATCAAGTCTCAAAGACAAAGAGGTTTATCAGTCTCTGTGAATTTTCGTATGTCCGGTATCTGGACCTCCTCGCCTTTGGGGAGATGGATGGAGCTCTGTTTACCTACACCTGAGTAGCATCTGCTCTGACAGCTTTGTGGACCTTTGATAACCTTTACTGGCACATATGGCATTCATGTGCTGACATTAAATTAAAACTTTATCACTTCATTTAAGGAATATTAGCAATAATGAACAAAAAGCTGGCAAAATTTTGGAGATTTCTCTTATTAACTTTGCAATCATTGAATATTGATGTTTATACTGACCAACGCAGCCTTAACATTCCCCTCAGCTTAACTGAACTTAGACAAGTTTCTTCGTGACTATAACCCCTGACCTCCCTTTTCTTAAAGCATTTACTTTATTAAATATTAAATTTTTTTAAATTGAAGAATAGTTGATTTACAATGATGTATTAGTTTCAGGTATACAACTTGGTGATGCAATATTTTTTATAGATTATACCTCATTTAAAGTTATTACAAAATAATGGCTATATTTCCCTGTGCTGTACAATATATCCTTGATATTTATTTTATACTTGGTAGTTTGTGTCTCTTAATCCCGAACCCCTATCTCTAGAAAGATGTCTGGCATTGAGCAGGCAATGCATATCATATTCGTGTGTTGAACAAATGAACAAATTTAGACTTGAAGACTGATGAGGGCTGTGGAAACTTGAGTTACACAAATAGAGCCTAATCGTGCACATCAGTATGTCTGGTATTCTACTTCAGGTAGGTTACATCATAAATTATAGCGGTTTATGTGATAGAAGCACTAAATTCAGTGCATTGCATTTTATGGTAAAATGCATTTTGAGTTCCAAATAATTGGATTACATATAGTATTTTCAAACATAACACACTTAAGTTGGGCATAGCTTGGACTTCCATAAATGTAGCCTGCAATCTCAATAATATATTTTGTGAAATGTGGTTACAAAGATTATGCTGTTTATGGAGAAATTTTATCTTCCCCAGTAACTGTGGAACTCAATTGGTGGGCAAAGATAGGAGTTTCTTGACAGCAACATTACTCAAACTTTTCAGATAATTTATCCATTTGGAGAAGGACTCTAGCCATCCTTTAAAGATGTGAGGGGGAAGGCTGATTTTTCTGCTACCTTGGAGAACTAATTGGCAAGAGGTAGGATAAGTGTCAGTCCAAGGAAATAAACAATGCTCCATTTTCATTTGAGAAAGTATGTTCAGTTGGAACACAGCATAAAGCTCAGTGGTAACAAGTAGAGTTAGGTGAAAGCTACAGCATGGTGGGCATGCAGGGGCCCACGATTTACCTGGGCATGTTTGGTGCTAAAATTACATCAGCCGTAATTATGAATGCCATAATTACATGGCATAAGTTCTGTCTCCTCATCTGTAGTTTTTCCCTGGTTAATAATAGTTTAGGCATTGCAGACAGAGATGGAGAAAGGCAGTCATGTTTCCTGAGCACTCACTGTGCCAGACACTGCAGCTGTACGTGCGTTGTCCCAGTAAAGCTTCCAGCTCCCTCCGAGGTGGGTGCTTGTATAATCTCCATCTCATAGGTGAGGTGGCTGAGGCTTAGGGCGGATGAGCGCATGGTAAGAAGGCTGTGCTGGAATACTGATCCAGGGCTGTCTGACTGTGTAGTCAATCTTGTCTTCTGTGACATTCTGTGATTACAGCTGCATAGGACTGGGGAATAAACAATCGATGGCACAGACTGTGAGGGCAGCATTTCAGAAAGTCGTCAATATTCTTGTATTTTACTGAAAGCTTTTTAAGTCATTGTCGGGGATTTAGGGCCAGATTGGAAAGAATTGCTGGACAAGAATAAAGTGCACATTAACTTTTGGGTCTTTGAGTTCCTATGTAACATCTATTTGTCAGCATTTATTCCCCCTATAAGAACATACCCACTAAAGAGAACAATTGAAATTACTTGTTCTTACGAATATCCAAATACGTGAATTCATAGACAGTCACTAAAGCATAACCTCTGCTCTGCTGGAGTTGGAAAGTTCTTATCAGTTTGAATTCTTATTTGTCTCATTAAATAATGGATAGTGGTTGCAATGATTCCAAGACAGAAAAACGAGAATGAGAAAATAGGTGAATGAGTGTTACCAAACAAAAAAAAGTTATCTACAATCTTCAAACCACAAACTAATTCAGAATAACTATTCCTGAGGCAAGAGAGGTCTGTGGGCCCTTCAGAAAATGGGAGTGAGTATATATACTAACTACTATATATAAAATAGGTAAACAATAAGGTCCTACTATACAGCACAAGGAACTATATTCAATATCTCATAATAGCCTATAATGAAAAAGAATATGAAAAGGAATATATATATGTATGTATGTATAACTGAATCACTATGCTGTACACCAGAAATCAACACAACATTGTAAACCGACGATATTTCAATAAAAAAAGAGGAAATGAAGAGTGAGGAAATTCTGCTTTGGGGCATGAGGGGAATAGCTTCTCCTGTATTTTTGTTATTTACGTAAGAAACCTGGTTTTGAGACCTTTGGTTTAAGGTATGGAGGTCTCAGACTCTGAACTTTGCCCTTCTATAGTCTTGCATTATTTGCTTTTGTTCGAGGCTGTTAAGTTAAAAAATAATCTGTTTAAAGAGAGGTTTGCCTTTCTGCCTGTAAAAGAGACTTTACCTGGGTGTTAAATGTTGTGATTCGCTCACATCCAGGTTCTTGTTCCTTGTAGCAACAGCCTTACTCAAGAATTCCCATATAAGCCTCCCATGAAGCTACCCAAGAGGATCCTAGTGATGGAAAATGGAGTGGAAATATTCACGGTGGTCTGAAGTGCCCAGAACTGGATAGGTGCTTAAATACATGTTGATTGATTGACAAGCAGCAACAAATCTCTGAGTTCCTTTTGCAGTTTTATCTGAATTGTGCCAATTTGTTAAAAACAGCTGCCATCTAATGAGGGCACACATACAAATAAAGAGTTATCATTAAATGAAAATCATTTCTAGATACATTTTGGTGAGGATTGAAGATTTTAAGTCCCTTTAATTTTGTAGTTATAATTGGCATGAATTTCCAAATTATTACAAGAGAAAATTTTCATGAAATTTGATTTGTAAATTGAGTTTATACAACCACGTAACAAATATATCATTTACAGTGAGCACTGCAAATAGAGCAGTGACAGGTGAGTAAGATTACCTAGAAGCTCTGTGCTCTGCCTGGTTGCTAAGTCTTCAGCACACGTGGGTGACTTAGCCAGCGCTGACCTGTGTTTGCATGCCTCTTAGCTGGCTGGGCTTGATGAGGAAACAGGCAAAGCTTATGGTGTTTCCATTTTGCTGTCCAGTCCCTCCGTGCTGCTCTCTTCCCTTATCAAATCTTGCTTTCGTGATACTAAGAGAACTAAAAATTTAAGTGATTGTCCCAAGTGTCTTAGTGATAAAAGTAGTATTCAGTAAAGAAGCTCTAATGGTAGGAGTTTGGACTGTCAGGGGCCAGGGAAGTTTTCTTTCTTTTCTTCTTCACTGTACTTTCCTGATTCCTAAAAGCAATCCATTCTGTGACTTGTAAGCCATTCATATGCCAAAGAAGTATCAAGATATTTTATCCATTTTTTTTGAAGAAACCGTATTTTCTAGTCCTTACATTGATGAATAAACATTTCCCTCCTGCCTGGTTGACAGTCTGTATTATTTTTTAAGGGTTAGGTCCTATTGGAATACAGTTTAGATTTGTAATCACAAGGAGAAATTAAGCAGAGTTGATTGCTTTTCCACCAGCTTGCTATAAATTCATACGTGTATTTAACTACTCTCATCAGATATTTAATATGTATTTTAGGTCTGAAATGCATGATGATCTCCGTGCTATGGATATTTATGAAAAGAAAGCAAATGCCTATCAGAATGGTAGAAAATATGTAATAGGCAGTATGCATTTATTATGTAAACCCAATTCTAGAGAAAAACATTCTTTGGCAAGCAAATAACTTTAATGTAAAATTTAATGCAACAGGTTTGACACATTTTAGTACAAATTAATTAGATTAGTGAAGTGAAATGGCCTGAGTCAGAAAAAATAAAATGAGCTGCAAAGCACGAGTCATTTGCAGTATTTCTCAGGCTATCAGTTCTTTTACTTTGCAATTTGAATTCTATTTCGATCATCAAGGATCATATGAAACCAATTTTATTTCTTCTGGTTGATTACATAAAAATATAAAAATGAGTTCCATTTATCTGGAAAATGAACAGAACATCACTTTGTTCAATAAAAAGTTACTAATTTGTAAAATACCTTTAATTGTTTCTTTAATTTTCTTTGTGTTTGTGCAGTGAGTCTTCTGAGAAAGTTCCACTTATTTTGTTACTTTGCTAATTTATTTAAATCTCAACTTACTCTGCAAGTCATCTGTGGTGGTTTATAGCAAAAATTAAAAATTAAGAAGAAAAAGTTGGTATATGTGAATATAATAACCACAACCAGAAAAAAATAGAAAGACAAATGGGAAAACCATTAAAATAAGACTAAAAATGTAGGCCACAAGGCTTATGTAAGTTTTGTGGCTGCATTTCAAATTTGACTCTAAGTTCTTTGCAGCAAAAATTGAAACATGATTAGTTATACAATTGTCTTAATTACGAAAGAGAATCCTGTTAATTTTATGTGTTAGAGTATTTTAAGTCCTAAGTAATGGAAGATTCAACTCAAACTAGCCCTCAGGAAACCAAAAATATTTATAGGTAGGGTAGCAACTAGGCCTAGTTTAACCAGAACTTGGTTTGATTGACTAAGTATTCTTGGCATTTTCATCCTTTTTGCTTTGATTTCATCTCAGTCTCATTACAAGATGGCTGCAGCAGTACTGGGCCTCACATCCATACACGGCTACATACACAGGCTCTCTTTTCTGCCTTACTCTTAAGGCAGGAAAAATTTCTTCCCATCTGTCTAGTAAACTTCCACTTGAACACTCGCATCTCACTAGCCTAATCATTTAATCAATAACCTGCAACCAAAAGAATGCCATGGGCTGATTGGGTTAGGCCTAGAATTTTTGAACCAGGCATAGCAAGGAAACTGCATGGTGTTGCACCACTCAGGACTGTTCCTGAAAATTATGTGTGATCAGTTTCCCTTCTAGTTCAAGAGCTATATGGTTAGGGGTGGATACTTGAGCAGATGTTAGAAACCGGGGAAGGGAAAAGAGGTGCAAGCAACAGTGTTCTCTCTACAACTAAGCAGAGGGCACTTAGCTTTTTATTATGAAGGAATTTAATATTCTGGATTCAGTAATTGGTTATGAAATGGTATTTTGAATTTGCATTCAGAGACAGTCATTATGCTTGGCATATTTTAATGTTAAATAAAAATAAATCAGAAAACTCTCCTGTGATAACTGTATTTCCTTTGTAGAATACTCTGAATATAGCTGACTTCATAGAAGTTTTACATGATGGATGAGCTGATGGGAGTCATTGTTTCCAATTTAAGCTGTGCAGTTTTGCCCAAGTCTTTTCCTAGTTTCACTGTATTTTCCTAATATTTGTCTAAGTAGTAGGGGTAGAAGTCATTGACTGTCAATCAAATTATGTTGATCTGGAAAATTTTTCTCAATGTTGAAAAAATCATTTTTTGGCAGGAAAAGAACAAATTTGAACAAGAGGGTAATCACTACAGTCCTGGGGCTGAAACTTTTGGATTTAAAGGTATATTTCAAGGTAAAAGTGCTGTTACTTTAGTGGTTATGATCTTAGGTAGTGATGTGCCTGACCCTTGGGTACACACACACTCATACACACTGGTAATATGCACCATGATCTTGAAAAGACTTATTTTTAAATGTTATTTTTCTCTCTAGAGAACCTATGGGATTTAAAATAATGTGAATGCTACTGCCTAGAAATGAAGAGCAAAGTACTCACTGAAAAATATTTTAAAATAAAAATGAAATTTAAGGAAGAACTGATGATAATAATTATTCATCCTTACCTCTCTGAATGTGATGATACTGTCTTATCCTTCTCCCTGCCAGTATTTGAGGAATGTCCACAGCATCTACATTTAGACAACAGCTCCTAATTTTCTGGCTCTACTTTGCTACTTATTTTTTTTTTCTTTTATAGACAGTGGTCTTGGCAGGTAAATCAATTCCCGTAAGTACAGTCTCCTGAAATGAAGGCAGATTCAGTGTCCTCTCTTGGGGCAGCACCAGCCAGTGTTTTATTATCTCTTCCAAATCATGACACTCAGTGAAGTGTGGAACTGATAAAAGATGAATTTACTTTAAGGTCCAAGAGGGAAAACATAACAGAAAATGAGAAGTTTCATCATAAATGCATCAATGAAGTTGCCCAGGGAGACTTGGTGATGGTGAAACTATCTCAAAGCTGCAGAAATTGCATCTTACCTTGTTCACGACTGACGCTCTAATGGAACCTGAGGCTGTCTCAGCCTACTGTCTGTACCAGCTTCATTTTCTCTTTCAGGTGCAAAGCAGTGTTTCTGGTTTGACCCATTGTCCCAAGCTAGGCGGACAGCTTCTTTGTCATTGGCCCAAAGGACAACAGGGAAGCGATCTAGCTAAAATTACATATTGATCTCCCCTTCACCCAGCATCCTTTCCAGTTAAATTACCCTGCTTCTTCCTGAAGGAATGACCATGAGTTTTCAAAACCTGCTCACCCAGCTTCTTAGGTAATGATTTTTCCTCTTACAGTGTTCTGGTTTAGATTCCAATATATTTAAAAACTGTTATTTTCACAAAAAGTACCAATTTTAGAGTGCTGTAAGCACAGACATTTCATAAAAAACAATTCTAGAAGTAGGGAAAATTAAATATTTGTTGAAATAAACATTTAGGAAACAATTTCCCTACTATGGGAAGTGAATATTCTTCCTTCTTTTTCTTCTCACCTACCATGGTCTCCTTACAATCAGTTTTCCATACTGCTGAAAAATTCTTCTTTCCCAATTTTACTAATTTTTAAGCCACTTGAGGTAGGAAGCAATGTTTATGCTTGTTTCCTTCTTCTTTTTTGAAACTTCAGATGCACAGACTTGAATTAACCATAGTCCTTAGTACAGGGCACACCCTCAGTCCTTGAAAAGTTCCTGATTGATACAGTCGGTGTTCAATGAATAGGGTCCACCAATTGATCAAAGTCTTACCAATTCAGGAAATTCTCTAATGTTAGGCTTGGGTAAGAAGACTGAAAACTGAAACAGCTGTTTCCTTTACCACACACATTAGAGGTTATCAGCGGTTCCTTAGTGAGTCAACACTGGAGTCTGACATGAGAACTAGGGAATAATCTTTATACTTTATTGTATATTGACATGATGATGAAGGGCATATCACTGAGTGCGATTCAGCTTTTGCAATTCTTTTGTAAATTAACTGACTGCTTTAAGTATTGCTGTAGGTGGATGCCCAATCTGGTGAATCCCGTCTTCCTGTTCTAGTTAAGACTCAGGTGTTTGGAATATGCACAGTCAGGAAGTTGCATCCTTTATAGAATTCTGTATTAACAAAGCTTAATTCTCTCTGTATTCTACAAGTTGAACAGTCATTTACCAAATCTTATTTGATGATGTACTTGATGTCTCACCATTCACTGAGTGGTCAAGCTACGCAGCCAGGGTTGAGAGGTGGCAAGTGCCACGCGGGGAAGAAATGAGACCATGATTTGAGGTTGCTGAGAGCAGACATCAGGCACCCCGGGCTCAAGTGGTGCAGGAGGACAGAAAGGTGCACAAGATCCAGACCCTTGTACTGGGTCCATCCCCCATGGTCAGTGGATTGACTCTGCAGCAAGCGAACACAGGCATTCTAGTGGTACACATCCCACTTCCCACTGCTGTGGAAAGACCTTGGCCCCTCTCCTGAGGGGTTGAAGTACAGAAAGCAGTGGACATGCATGAGGGCCACTTAAGCAGAGCAAAGGGATGTACATTGAGTCTGAAACAGGGAGGTGATAACACAGCACAGACTCTGAGGATTCTTTATCTCTTGGTAGAGAAGTGTTCTGGGCTCAAGTCTCATTCTTTTGTGGCCAAGCAGGGGTTAAAAAGTAGCAGGCATGAGACTGCCTTTCCTAACCATGATGATGATGAAAATACTTCTATTGCAAACAGTTTGAATCATATATACTTTGCAGAGGATATTCCCTTGGCATTTTATTGACTTTTCTAGCATAGAAGTTTCTAGATCAGTATTTCTCACATGTTTTTGACTATCGCAATAAGAAATGAAGTGTCCATATGATGGGTGTTCCTGTATATGTATAACTAAAACAAAAGGTTCAAAAGAACACTTTCCATTATGTATAATACACTGTAATACTTTAAAAGTTTGATTTTATTACTTTCTAAAAAATCAACTCACTTAATTGATTTCATTAATGGGTCCAAAGTACCATTGAAAAAAATACTGTTCTAGGACATGGGCCATACAGAAACAATAAAGTTTATAAGGGCATTCATTGTTTTACAAAACAAGTGGGGAGGATAAAAACGAGCTGCAAGCCCTGCAAAGCAGAGAGTAACTTTACTTGTGTGGACGTTACATTAATCATATTTGCCTTTCTGGCTACGATAAACATGTGGCTGAAAAAACCTCTGGAAGAAGTAACTTTAAATCTTACACATGAAGAGTCACATAGATTCTCACAGTTTGCTTATATAGTTATGCTAGAAAAAGGATTTATTATTTTAGCAATCCACAGAGGAATTGGTAAAATGAATTTAAAATTATATTATTATATGTATAATATACATAGGATATATAATTGTATTATGTGTTAATATAAGAATTAATATAAAATGATTTTTAGGATAATATATTCTTTTAAAGTTATATTATACATATGAAGCTTTATATATATATTATACACACACACACACACACACACACACACACACACACACACACACACACATATAAAGCTGCATATATACATACAGTTGACCCTTGAATAACACGGGGTTGGGGCACCAATGCTTCCGGCAGTTGGAAATCCCGTATAAACTTATAGTGGTCCCTCTGTGTATGTGGTTCCATTCCTCCATATCTGCGGTTCTGCATCCACAGATTCAACCAACTGTGGACCGTGTGGTACTGTAGTGCTTGCTACTGAAAAAAAAAAACCTGAGTATAAGTGGACCTGTGCAGTTTAAACCCACATTGTCAAGGGTCAGCTGTACACATATTTATGTAAAATTACATACATAATATATATTTTAATCACACATATACATATCATCCATCTACCAGCAATCAAACAACTTGCATTTGCCTTGTGTTCTGGGTTCTACCAAGTTTTCTTTCTATCCATCTGAAGGACAACCCCAAGAGCTTTACGCATGTTATTTGCTCTGCTCAGGATGCTGTCTTCCCTGCCATTTTGCTAATTTCCTCTCTACATAATTTAACTTTCACCTCTTTTAAATCTCAGCATAATTGTCATTTCCCAACTCTGTCCTGACTTTCCCAAGACTAAACCATGGCCACTTCTAGTATGTTCTTATAATGTACCTTTCCTTAGAGTGTTTGTAGCACCATGTTTCTTTTTGCTTACTGGTTTTTCTTGCATGCTTTATGTAGTGCCTGATAAGCATTTGAATATTTGTTGCATGATTAAATGCATCCCAATAATTAGAATTCCAATTTTAATGCTGACTTCAGCATTCACAACATACTGATTACTTTTCAGATCTCATGACTTTCTGCCTGGAGCATAGTTTTGTTTTTGTTTTTGTTTTTTTAATACAGGAAGCCATATTCTTTCTTCATATTTTTATCCATCAGATTTGGTATTGACTTTTGTGTGGTAAATGCCAAATAAATCTTTGTTGAATTGATCCTTTTAGGCAAAACTCATGTTATGACATATATATGTTATTCATATAATGGGACTTGTGGAGAAGGAAATATATTTCTAGTATAACATTAGAGCAAATTTACATAGTTATTATGGTTGTGTTTATTGATTTCCATCTTTTAGAATCAATCTAACGAGAAGCAGAGAAAATATGTTTGGGTTTTAATGTGCTTAAGTTACAAAGTGTGTTCAAGAGCTTCTGTAGAAAGACAATGTAACAAGTATGTGTTTAGTATGTTATTTATAGTTAATGGTTATCAAATACAAAAGCTAAAAATAACAATATAAATAGCCAACACTGGGAAAAAAAGGGGAGGAGGAAGCATGGAAAATGAACTCAATTTTCACAATTCATAAAGTTGGCAGTCAATAGATGTTATCTAAACTTAACTCAAGATAATAAAAAGAAACAAACTTCTTACTCACAAAGATAACCACCAACACCCCTAGAAACATAAAAAGTTAAGAGATATTATCCTTGGAGAGTGTATCTGCCAGAGGGGAGGAATTAGATGAGAGATTGCTGCTTTTCATCATAAATCTGCGGTGCTAACAAGGCAAAAATCTAGGAGAAAAAGTGATACAGGATTCTGCTTTATGATTTAACTCTCTTAAAGCTAGTTGTGAGGCCCATGCATTTTTCTTGCCTCTGGCTATTCCTCAGTATCTTGCTATGAACTGATCATAATGATTTTTTTTAAAGCAAGTGTTGGATTGCCATGATGGAAAATATTCAGGCCTACACACTAGAACACTGTTATGGGTGGAAATCTGGGTTCCTATAAAATTGGCATCTACATACTATACTGGCATTTAGAATTTCTATGCAAACAGGAAATCCTTAACATTTCCCAAACTTTCTTATAAGCAGCCTTGTTATTAATCCTAATTAGTAGACCATTATAGTTCCTTCCAAGGAAATAGCATATACTCTTCATTGTTGCTGCTCTGTTCAGACACAAAAACATAAGGATTCTAAAATTATAACATTTGTGAATAGATATTTATAAGGAAACTGATTATTTATCAAAAGTAAGAGTTCTGGAGGTTGAGGGGACTGGGTGAAATGAAGGGTGGTTTGTGCTCTCAGCTCCCAGAAGCCTCAAGGAGCTAGTGGCCTCTTTTTTAAGAAAATATTTTTATTAATAGACTTTATTTTTCAAAACAGTTTAGGTTCACAGCAAAATTGAGCAGGAGTGACTTCTGGTTTCTGGTTTCACATGTATGGAGCTCAGAATTTAGGTAAAAATCTAAACAAACTGAAAAATCAACAACTCTCCTAGGATCCATAGGAGAGGTGAGGACACAAGATGACCACTGCCCACAAGACTGGACAGACACACAGGCAAATACAGGGAGTCATGGATGTTCAGAGCAGAGACTGACAAGAGGAAGCTGCCGTGTGAGCCGGTGCTGAGTAGGAAAATCTGAACTGTGACTGACTCAGTGCTGGGAGCTCAGTGTGGACAACTCTGAGAGCCAAAAACTCCAGGGGAACTCAGTCATGGAGGGGCTCATTTTTGGGAGTTTTACCTCAAGGAGTTTGACCAGGTTCTCACAGCAAATATTAGAGAAAATCTTGTGCTTCCAGCGCAGGGAGGAAAAGGCACCGTTTTGAAGTACCCAGAGCGCTCTGTTCTGCTTTCAGGAGAAGCTAGTTAACAAAGCCTAAACTGCCTGACTCACCTGGGGGAAGGGGAATACCCACTCCAGGCAGCTCTAGTCTTCCATGTGGGGGAGGGGAAATACCCAGCTCCAACCAGCTTTCGCCATCCTGCCCCACCTGAGGGGAGAGAGAGAAACTGAGAAATACTTGCAAAGTTCACAGTCCAGAGGCACAGGCTCACTGTCGCACTGAGGCCTAATCATAGGACTGTAGAATGCGTCCCTTCCCCCCTAGACCTCACCACCACATTACTAAAGGCCTATATACAAAGGTTCCTTTTACTCAGTACATCATGTCTAGTTATGAAGAAAAAATTACAAGGCATACCAAAAGGCAAACAAAAACCCGGAATTTTGAAGAGACAGAGCAAGCCTCAGAACAAGACATGGCAAAAATGTTGTAATTATCATGCTGGGAATTTAAAACAACTATGAAAAATATGCTAATAGCGCTAATGGATAAAGTAGACAGCATGCAAGAACAGATGGACAATGTAAACAGAACAATGGAAATCCTAAGGGAGAACCATGAAGAAACGCTAGAGATAAAAAATGCTGCAGCAGAAATGCAGACTGCCTTTGGTGGGCTTGTTATTAGAAGACTGGACATGGCTGAAGAAAGCTCTCTGAGCCTGAGGATCTCTCAGAGAAACCTCAAAGACAAAAAGCCAAAGACAACATAGACATGAAAGAACAGAATATCCAGGGGCTGTGGAACACCTACAGAAGGAGTAACGTGTAATGGAAATCCAGAGAAGATGAGAGAGTGGAAGAAAAGAAATATTTGAAACAATAATGACTGAAAATTCATTAATCTCAATTAATAATTCAATTCAATTAATAATTCAATTCAATTAATAATTCAAATTAATCTCAAACACCAAACCACAGAACCAGGAATCACCGAGAATGCCAAACAGAATAAATGCCACCACTCATCTCCCTCAAAGCAGCAACAAGCAGGAAGAGAATAGAGTGAAGTATGTAAAGTGTTGAGAGGGAAAACCCCACAAACCTAATGTTATGTGCCCTGTGAAATGATCCTTCAACAGTGAAGGTGAGATAAAGATATTCTCAGACAAACAAAAATTAAAGGGACTTCTTGTCAGTAGACTTGCCTTACAACATATAAGAAGTCCTTCACAGAGAAGGAAAATTTCATAGGTCAGAAACTCAGATCTATGTGAAGAATGAAAGAGCACTGAAGAAGGAATAAGTAAAGGTAAAACAAATTTTTTAACTTTTTAAATTCTTAATTGGTATAATAGATAAACAGTTTGTTCAAAATAATAGCAACAGTGTATTTGATTAGGTAAGCTTATATATATATGTATATGTGTGTGTATTTATACACACATACTTATATATGTGTATATGTAAGTGAAATGAATGACAGCAATGATACAAAAGACAGGAGGGAGAAATGAGGATAATTTTGTCATGATAAGGTATTCACTCATGAAGTGATATAGTGCTATTTGAAAATGGGCTTGAACTAGTTGTACATTGCAAACTCTAGGGCTAACACTTAAAAAAGGAAGAAAAGAAATGTAACCGGTTTGCTAACAAATAAGAGAAAATGCAATCATGTGGTGCTCAGTTAAAACCACAAAAGTCAGAAAAGGAGTGGAAGACAAAAATAGGAACAAAGAACAGGAATGAAAAATAGAAAACAGTAACAAATTTGTAGAAATTAATTTAACTATGTCAATAAGTACTTGGAATTTCAGTGGTCGGAATGAATCAGTTAAAAGAAAGAAATTGTCAGAGTGGATAAAAAATAGTATCTCCTTGGCACTGGTCTTGGCAATGACTTTTTAGATTTGACACCAAAACCAAAGGCAACAAAAGCAAAAACAAACAAGCAGAACTGCATTAAACTAAAAAGCTTCTGCACAGCAAAGGAAACCATTAAGAAAGTGAAAAGGCAAACTATTGAATGGGAAAAAATATTTGCAAATCATATATCTGATAGGGGATTAATATCCAAGATACATAGAGAAAATACAACTCAATAGCAAAAAATGAAACAATTTAGTTAAAAAATGTACAGAAGATCTGAATAGACATTTTTCCAAAGAAGACATACAGATGGCCAACATCTGGACATGATGCTGAACATGAAAAGCTGCTCAACATCATTTATGATCAGGGAAATGCAAATCAAAACCATAAGGAGATATCACCTCATACCTGTTAGAATGACTGTTATCGAAAAGACAAGAAATGATGTGTTGGTGAGGTTGTGGAGAAAGGGAACCCTTTTATACTGTTGGTGGGAATGTAAACTGATGTAGCCACTACAGAAAATGGTGTGGAGTCTCCTCAAAAGATTGAAAGGAGAACTACCATACGATTCAGTAATTCCACTTCTGGGTATTCATCTGAAAAAAACAAAAACGCTGATTCAAAAAGCTATATGCACCCTGTGTTCATGGAAGCATTACTAATAATAGTCAAGATATGGAAGCAACCTAAATGTTTATCAATGGATGAATAGATAAAGAAATTGTAGTATATTCAATAGAATATTATTCAGCCATAAAAAATGAAGTCTTGCCATTTACAGCAACATGGATGGACTTTGAGTGCATTATGCTAAGTGAAAAATTCAGACAGAAGACAATTACCGTGTCACCTCACTTATTTATGGAATAAAAAAATCAAAACAACAGCAACAAAACCGAGCTCATGAATACAGAGAACAGATTGGTGATTGCCAGAGGCAAGGATGTGGGGGGTAGGTAAAATAAGGGAGGTTTAAAGTACAAACTTCCAGTTATAAAATAATTCATGAGGTGTATAGTGTGGTGACTATAGTTAATAATACTTGATTGTATGTTTGAAAATTACTAAGAGTAAATCTTAAAAGTTTTCATCACAAAAAATTACAGCAATGTGTGGTGATGGATTTTAACAAGACTTATTGTGGTGATCATTTCGCAATATACACAAATATCAAACCATTATGTTGTATACTTGAAACTAAAAAAAAAAGATTCTGTTTAAGCTTAGAATCTGATGAAATTTATCTAGTATTTCTCATTGATATTCCATTACTTTTGTGGGTATTTTGTGAACTTCTAAGTTTTACACATTTTTCTGTTCAACACATACTTAGCAACTTATTCTTCATTGTGTAGCTGGGCGGCTCATTTTTTTTTTCCCTCTCAAGTATTGCATATTTGATTCTTTTGCTATAATCAAGTACTTGTTCAAAAATTACTGTAATATATATTCAAAATCATATTTTGAGTTATGGTCATGTGATTATTTCACTTGTTCCTTTTCATAAAAAACATCTTAAATGAACTAAACAAAATTTGTGAGATGCAATAAAGGCAGTGTTTGAAGGAAGTTTATAGCATTGAACGCATCTGTTAAAAAAGAAAAATCTAAAATCAATAATGTAAATTTCCACTTTAGGAAACTGAAAAAGTAGAGCAAACTAAATCGAAAGTAAGCAGAAGAAAAGAAGTAAGAATTAGAGCAGAAATCAATGAAATTGAAAACAGGAAATCAAGAGAAAATCAACAAAATTGAAACTGGTTCTTTGAAAGGATCAGTGAAATCAATAAGCCTCAGCCAGGCTAACTGAGAAAAAAGAGAGGACATAAATTATTAATGTCTGATTTGAAAGAGAAGACATCATTACAGATCCCAAAGACATCAGAAGGATAATAAAGGAATACTATGAATGACTCAATGCCTACAAATTTGATATCCTTAGTGAAAGGGACCAATTCCTTGAAATATGTAAGCTGTCAAAACTCACACAAGAAGAGATAGACAATCTGATTAGGCATATATCTATTAAAGAAGTTGAATCAATAATTAATAACCTTCCAAAACAGAAAGCACCAGGCACAGATGGGTTCACTGGTAAATTCTACCAAACATTTGAGGAAGAAATGGTATCATTTCTGTACAGTCTCTTTCAGAGGGTGGAAGCAGAAGGAATACTCCTAATTCATCCCATGAGGCTAGCATTACCCTAATCCTGCAACTAGATGGAGACATTACAAGAAAAGAAAACTATGGACCAATATCTCTCCTGAGCATAGATGCAAAGGTCCTCAACAAAATACTAACAAATCAAATACAACAATGTATAAAAATAATTATACACAAGTAGGTGTGCTTTATCCCAGGAATGCAAGGCTGATTCAACATTTAAAAATCGATTAATGTAATCCATCACATTAACAAGCTAAGGAAGAAAAATCACATGATTTTATCAATAGGTGCAGAGAAGGATTTTGACAAAATTCAATATCCACTCATGATAAAAACTCCCACTAAACTAGGAATTAAGGAGAACTTATTCAACTTGATAAAGACTACCTACAAAAAACCTACAGCTAACATCATATTTAATGGCCAGAAACTTGAAGCTTTCTTATTAAGGTCAGGAACAAAGTAAGAATGTCCCCTCTCATTAATCCTTTTCAACATCATGCTGGAAGTTCTTGCTAATGCAATTAGACAAGTAAAGGAAATAAGAGGTATACAAATTGGGAAGAAAGAAATGAAACTATCTTCCTTTGTAGATGACATGATCATCTATGTAGAAAACCCAAAAGAATCAACAAAAAGCCTCCAGGAAACTAATCAATAATGATAGCACGGCTGAGGGATATGAGGTTAAAGTGCAAAAGACAACTGCTTTGCTATATACCAGCAACAAACAAGCGGAATTTGAAGTAAAAAACACAATGCCGTTAACAAGCCCCCCAAATGAAATATTTAGATATACATCTAACAAAGTATGGACAAGATCTGTGTAAGAAAAAAATACAAAACTGATGAATAAATTCAAGATAGATCTAAATAAGTAGAAAGATATTCCAGCATCATAGACAAGAAGACTCAATATTGTCAGGATGTCAGTTCTTCTCATGTTGCTCTATCCTCATCAAAATCCCAGCAAATTACTTTGCAGATGTCAACAAAGTGATTCTAAAGTTTATATGTAGAGGCAGAAGACCCAGTAAAGCCAATACAATATTGGAAGAGAAAAGGACAATTGGAGGACTGACATTACTCACTTCGGGACTTACTATAAAGCTACAGTAATCAAGACAGTGTGGTATTGGTGAAAGAATAGATAAACAGATCAATAGAACAAAGTAGAGAGCCCAGATATAGACCCATATCAATACCATCAATGATCTTAAAACATTTTTTCCCCATTTTTTATTTAAGTATAGTCAGTTTACAATGTGTCAATTTCTAGGTACAGCATAATGTTTCTGTCAAACATATACATACATATATTCCTTTTCATATTCTTTTTCATTATAGGCTACTACAAGATATTGAATATAGTTCTCTGTGCTATATAGTATAAACTTCTCAGTTATCTATTTTATGTATAATAGTATCTGCAAATCTCAAACTCGCAATTTATCCCTTCCCACTTCCTTTCCCCCCTGGCAACCATGTTTGTTTTCTATGTCTGTGAGTCTGTTTCTGTTTTGTAAATAACTTCATTTGTGTCTTTTTTATTTTTTTAGATTCCACATATAAGTAATATCATATCGTAGTTTTTTTTTTACTCTTTCTGGCTTATTTTGCTTAGAATGACGATCTCCAGGTCCATTCATGTTGCTGCAAATATCACTAATTATCAGAGAAATGCAAATCAAAACTACAATGAGGTATCACCTCACACCAGTCAGAATGGTCATTAAGAAGTCCACAATAATAAATGCTGGAAAGGGTATGGAGAAAAGGGAACTCTCCTACACTGTTGGTGGGAATGTAGTTTGGTAAAGTCACTATGGAAAACAGTATGGAGATTCCTTAAAAAACTAAAAATAGATTTACCATATGATTCAGCAATCCCACTCCTGGGCATATATCCAGAAGGAATCCTAATTGAAAAAGACACATGAACCCCAATGTTCATAGCAGTACTATTTACAATAGCCAAGAGATGGAAACAAATGACTGGATAAAGAAGTTGTGTTATATTTGTACAATGGAATACTACTCAGCCACTATAAAGAATAAAATAAATTCAATGATCTTTGATAAAGGAGTAAAAGCAATGCAATAGAGCAAAGTTAATCTTTTCAACAAATGGTGCTGGAATAACTGGACATCCACATGCAGAAAAGTGAATCCAGACATAGACCTCACACTCTTCTCAAAACTAACTCAAAATGGATTACAGACTTAAATGTAAAATGCAAAACTATAAAACTCTTAGAAGATAACGTGAGATAACAGTGTCATAGGTATGGTAATGACTTTTTAGATGGCTCTATGAAAGGAATAGTTGTTTTTAATTTTGATAAGATCCATAAAAGAAATAGTAGTTTTCAGTTTTGCTGTAAACCTAAAACTGCTCAAAAAAGATAATCTTTATGTATATATAAAGTGACATACTATATGTCTCATATGAGAATAATGATATCTTTATTATTGATAGTTTAATAACTGAGAAAAAAAGGCAAAAAGTTGAGCAGAATATATAGATTTCCAATATATGCCCTTCCCCCCAATACATGCATGCATAGTCTCCCCTATTATCAGCATCCCCAACCAGAGTGTTCATTTGTTGCAACTGATGAATCTATGCTGACATGTCATTATCACTCAAACTCCATAGTTTACACTTGGGTTCACTCTTGATGCTGTATATTCTATGGGCTGGGACAAATTATAATGACATGTATCCACCATTATAGTGTCATACAGAGTAGTACTGTTCTCAGTTTGTTAATTTTCCTTCCTTCCTAACCCCTCGAAACCACTAGTTTTTTACTGTCTTTTCAGTTTTGCCTTTTCCAGAATGTCATATAGTTGTAATTGTGCAAAGGCATTTTCAGAATGCCTTCTTTTACTCAGTAATATACGTCAAAGTTTCCTTCTTGTTTTTTCATGGCTTGATAGCTCATTTCTGAATAATATTCCATTGTCTGGATGTACCACAGTTTATTTATCCATTCACCTACTGAAGGACATCTTGGTTGCTTCTAAGTCTCAGCAACTGTGAACAAAGCTGCTGTAAACAACCAGGTGCAGGTTTTTGTGCAGACATGTTCTCAACTCCTTTGGGCACACCAAAGAGCACAATTGCTTGGAGGTGTGGTAAAAGTATGTTTTGTTTTGTAAGAAACCTCCAACTTGTCTTTCAAAATGGCTGTACAATTTTCCATTCCCCACAGCAGTGACTGAGAGTGCCTACTGCTCCACATCCTTGCCAGCAGTTGATAGTGTCCAGTGTCTTGGATTTTGTCTTTGCATTCTAGTAGGTATGTAGTGGTGTCACGTTGCTATTTTAATTTGCATTTCTCTGATGATGTATGATGTGGAACATATTTTTGTGTGCTTATTGGCTGCCTGAATATCTTCTTTGGTGAGGTGTCTGTTAAGGTCTTTGGTCCATTTTTTAATCAGGTTGTTTGCTTTCTTATTGCTGAGTTTTAAGAATTCTTTGCACATTTTGGAAAACAATTCCTTGCCAGATATGTCTTTTGCAAGTATTTTCTCTCAGTCTGTGGCTTGTCTTCTCATTCTCTTGGCATTGTCTTTGGCTGCCAATAATAGTTTTTAATTTTAATGAAGTCCAGCTTATCAATTATTTCTTTCGTGGATCATGTCTTTGGTGTTGTATCCAAAAAGACTTCACCATACACAAGGTCACCTCGGTGTTCTCCTATATTATCTTCTAGTTTTATAGTTTTACATTTTACATTTAGATCAGTAACCCCTTTTGAATTATTTTTTGTGAAAGTTGTAGGGTCAGGTACAGGTTCATTTTTTCTCACGTGGATGTCCAGTTGTTCCAGCACCGTTTAATCGCCTCTTTTTAGTGTTAAATTCTGATTGATTTTAAGGAAACTTCACTTAGAAAACTATAGAAAAGAATAACTAGTTCAGGTTAAGTAAGGAACTGCTTTTGGCTGGCTTAACAAATTTAGAGTTTATTTTTCCTCATGTGAAAGAATTCCATAGGTGGGCAGTCTAGTGTTCATACTATACCATGTCACCCCTGGCTCCTTCAGTCATTCTGTTCCCCACTCCGTTAAGTATGGTTTTTCTTCTTGGGTTCTCTCTTGATTTCTCTCCTTGGTTTCTATCATCATTGGTTTTTCTTATGGTCACAAAATTGCTACTTCTTTCCAGGCAGAAAGAAGGAGAAAGGGAATGAGAGTGTCTGTCAGTTAAGTAATCCCCTTAAGAGAACTTTCCCAGTGATTCTGCCTTAAGAATTTAGCTTACATCTCTTTTGGTAACTTTTTCTGCAAGAGAAGCTTGGCAATTTAGGATTTCAGCTGGAAACATTGCTACACCAATTGTGTAGAAGTAGGGGAAGAAGGGGAGACAGAATTTTGGCAGGCAACTTGCTATTCCTGCTAAAAGCTTCATCTGTGCCAACAGTTATGCTTTCAGCCATTTACCCTGCGTAGAATGGGAACAAGACATGGATCTGTAAAACGCCACAGATGTGTTTTAATAAATTATCTTGTCTAGACTATAGGTATGGAACTTTTCTGAGCAATACTCATGATATTGTATGCTAAAAGAAGCTATTCTAGGGTCATACGATGGGACTTGTGGAGATGGGAATGTATCCCTGAGCATCTTACTCGTTGGCTCTATAACCCAGCAGAGCTCTTGCCATATAGGTAATGATATTGGCTTTCTATAGCTGCTGTAACATATTATCTCACATTTAGTGACTTTAAAAAAACCCCAAGTTTACTATCTTACAATTCTATAGGTTGGAAGTCTGACACTGGCCTCACTGGGTTGAAGTCAAGGTGTTGGCAGGGCTGCATCCCTCTCTGGAGGCTCTAAGAGAGAATCCTTGCCCATGTCTTTTCCACTTTCAAGATGCTTCCCATATTCCTTGCCTCATGGCCCCCTGCTTCATCTCCAAAGCCAGCAACATTGAATTTCTATGCCTATTTTTCTACAGTCACATCTCCCTCTGACTCCAACTCTCCTGCCTCCCTCCTTCACTTTTAAGAACCCTTGTGATTACATTGAGCCCACCTGGAGTATCTAGGCTACCTCCCCCTCCTCATATTTTAGGATCAGCTGATTGTCAACCTTAATTCCATATGCAACCCTAATTCCCCTTTGCCACATAAAGTAACAAATGTATAGGTTCTGGGGATTAGGAAGTGGACATCTTTGGAGGGCCACTATTTTGCCTACCACAGTGATGCTGGATAAAATTTCTATTAAAAAGTGATAATTATAAACAGTTAACGTAGCGTGTGTCATTTTATCCTGCAACTACTCTGTGAAACGAGGAAACTGGGGTTTTGAAACTTGGACGAACTTGCACAAAAATCACAAGACCAGGATTTTGCCCACATCTATATGACTTGAAAGCCCAAGCTGGTAAACACCGTGCTATGCTCTTCCTCCCTCTGATGAATACAATGAACAAAGTGTGCAGCAAACCTGACTCTGTGACAGCATTCTGTGGTTTTGCATGAAGGTCAGTGCTAAATCAAGGTAAACATATTTTAAAGTCTTATTCTAGGCTGGAGATCTTTTGAATGTATGATTATGAAGTGAAATAAAAATATTATTTTGTTTTATGATTTGGAATGTTTCTCACCATTTGCCGTCTGTAAAGCCCCAAACTCGTACAGCACCTGCTGGGAAGAATTATTGGTCTTATCATCTGTGCTTAGTCATACTATATAGACTTGGTAATTATATTTTAGTTAATACTGTTCTTTTCTTTGTTAAGCGTTATTATTCCTGTGAACTAGAGGCAGGTCAGAGAGTTAGGCTTTGGACTATATTTGAATACCTTTTATACCATAAAGAAACCATACTAACCAGGAATGGTATGAGGGTTTCTGAATGTATTTTTATTTGCCTCATCCTCATTTAATTTTGCATTCACATAATGCAAACCATTATGCTCAATGTAGATTGAAAATATTTAAGGCTGTGAAAACCTGTGCCAGTTTATTATTGTAATTGAATACTAAAGAACAATATTGGAAAAGTTTATATTATTTTCAGTCTCTTTCATGACACATATTTTGAACTGTTCACATGTACATAAAAGCATTTACTTTTATGAGTATTCAAGGAGAAACCATATTATATTTGAATAAGGAAGTATAATGAAACTGTTGATTAAAATTTGAATTTAGCAATATTGAGAAGTGAAGTTAGAACAAAAAAAGAAAATTGTCACACTACAACAGAACTTTTCACAGTATTTAGTTCTGATGCTTTATTGATATGGCAAATAATTTTAGTCAATAATTGCAATGGCCTTCTATGAAAGAGTGTAACCAATATTTGCAGGTTTAAATGTTTTATTTGATTTATGTTGAAATCATTCTCCTATACTGGTTTCATTTAAGCCCTAAACCGTCTTTTCTTACAAAATGCTTAGAATTCTTCATGATTGTTATGATAAATTCTATAAAGAACGAGTGACTTAGGAAGATCTTCTAGTTAAGCTAATGGCCATCTTTCTACATGATGACATTCTATGAATAAATGGTAAAGATTCATTAGTGTAGTTTTGGAGGCTCATTTGTTTTTCAGACAGAAGAGGAAGACTTGAGTTTAAGTTAGCTTCAGAATTCTAGGAAATCTGGAAATGTATAGTTTGAACTTCAATATTTAAAGTATATATATATATATATACATATATATACACACACACACACATACAAGAAAATTGTAGGCTTCAGTTTGATTCTCATCATTTTGCATATGGTGATTCACAAATGTGGGGTAAGAAAGAATATAAAAAGAAAACAAATGGAAGAGAGTTTATTATCATTATTTTTTATTTTTAATTAAAGTTTAGTCAGTTTACAATGTGTCCATTTCTGCTGGACAACATAATAGTTCATATATATATTCATTATATATATATGTACATATATATATTGTACATACATATTCATTTTCATATTCTTTTTCATGATACATATATATATATACACATATATATGTACATATATATATTCATTTTCATATTCTTTTTCATGATAGGTTATAAGGTATTGAATATAGCTCCCTGTGCTATACAGTAGGAACTTGCTGTTTATCTATTTTATATATAGTAGTTAATATCTGCAAATCCTGAACTCTCAGTTTATCCCTTTACCTTCTCCTTTCCCCCAGTATCCACAAGTTTGTATTCTATGTCTGTGAGTTTGTTTCTGTTTTGTAAATAAGTTCATTTGTCTCATTTTTTTAGATTCCACATGTGAGTAATAACATATGATATTTGTCTTTCTCTTTCTGGCTTACTTCTCTTAGAATAACAATCTCCAGTTCCATCCATGTTGCTGCAAATGGCATTATTTTATTATTTGTTATGGCTGAGTAGTATGCCATTGTATATATATCACATCTTCTTTATCCAGTCATCTGTCGATGGACATTTAGGTTGTTTCCATGTCTTGGCTATTGTAAATAGTGCTGCTATGAACATGTACCTTTTTGAATTAGTTTCCTCTGGATACATGCCCAGGAGTGGGATTGCTGAATCATATGGTAAGTCTTTTTTTAGTTTTTAAAGGAATCTCCATACTGTTTTCCATAGTGACTTTACCAAACTACATTCCCACCAACAGTGTAGGAGAGTTCCCTTTTCTCCATACCCTTTCCAGCATTTATTATTGTGGACTTCTTAATGACCATTCTGACTGATGTGAGGTGATACCTCATTGTAGTTTTGATGTGTATTTCTCTAATAGTGATACTGAGCATTTTTTCACATGCCTGTTGGCCATTTGTATGTCTTCATTGGAGAAATGTTTGTTTAAGTCTTCTGCCCATTTTTGGATTGGGTAGTTTATTTTCTTTTGTTATTGAGTTATATGAGCTATTTGTATATTCTGGAAATTAAGCCCTTGTCAGTCGCATCATTTGCAAATATTTTCAAAGAGGTTTTATTATTAAACATTTTTTCACTGCAAGAATTCTCAGCAAAGCTACCATACAGTGGCAGTGTTTACCCAAATTCTCCCTATTAAGAATCCTTTTCTTTTAGCCATTTGGTTAGAATTGTCAAGTGGTATTAACCCAATAGTGTCATGATATACTGAATCAGTTTTTGAAATATTATTATTTGGACATTTAAACTGTAAATACATAGATCCTCAAGGCAGGATAATGTCTTATATTTTCATCCCCCAGTGCTTATCCTAGTGCCTGATGTGTTGGGAGTACTCAATACATGCTTGTTGGATGAAGGATAAGTGAATTAAATCATAAATGTTTTTCTCTTCTAGGTATGTAAAATGTTTTATTTATTCTTGCTGAGCTCAGTTACCTGATTTATAAATTGATAACCTGGACTAGATTGTATCTAAGACTCTCCCTGGTGTCTATGGTTTTTCTTTTCTCCATTTGGTTGTGAAAGATCACAGGCCCTTACTTCTTTCTCCCTCAGTTGTCACCTCTACTGTGATGGCAGAGAAGATAGAGACTCCTGGGTAATAAAGTCTCTTCACCCTGGTTGGTTACTTGCTGATCCAAATGGTTGGTGGCAGCGGTGGGAGGTGGATTTTGATGGATGGCAAAAACTTCTAGCAGCTTCCATTCTCCTAATTCCTTGGTGACTGGGTTGCTCAACATAACATTCTCAGCACTTCCTCTTTTCCTGCTGAGCTTTCTAGAGGTGGCGGAGTGCTGAATGGCTCTTTCAGTAGGCCGCTTTGTCAGAGGATTTATTCTAAGCTGCTAGAGCTGCTTTAGACCCACAGTGGTCTCTCTCCTGCTGTGTGCCCTGAAGCTCCAGGTTCACTGGCTTTTTTGAAGGCTTGTCATAGGTTCCGGTTTGCCTGGGACAGTTCCAGCTGCCTGGTATCATGGTTAATGGTGCCTCTTTCTCTCTCAGAGATGACCTGGTTTGGACGATAAGTTGTAGGGTTACCTACTAATTTGGCTCCGTTACACCTGAAGGGTTTCCTCTCATTCCTGGCAGTGCTGAGTCTTAGGTGTTGGCCACAGTCCCACATCCCTCCTCCTATACCTCCTGTGAGACCTCCGGCAGGGAGGCAGACTGAGTTCACTCTCTTTCTCAAGTGTTTTGGAAAAAAAAAAAGAGTCAGTTGAATTCTTTTGGGTTAAAAATTTGTTCTTTTTCCTCCAAGAACTATTAAGATAGAACAAAATAATAAATAGTAATAATAATAATAACAGTCAGGTAGATAGAATTTTAAGAATAAAAAAAAATCTACTAGGTTCTAAACAGGAAAGGATGTCAGTATGCTATAAATGAAGGCATTATAACATCCTTCAGATTCTTTTTATCTTCTTGGAACTGTCTTTTTTCATGCATTTCCAGGTGTGCTTCCTTCATGTTTGTGGCCTTTATAGCCCTCCAGTTCAGGGATATTATGCTCAGCATGCTTCTGGGATGCAAAATCTGTTTTGGAAAATTATATCAAATGCACACATAATGCACTTCAAAAGGAAAGAGGACAAGGAACATGTCAGAAGAAGAGAACAAACCAAATGCTGTAGTCTTCCCAAGGGATTTGGAATCGGAGCTAGGCATTCAAGGATGGGTGAGATTTCTGCAGGTAGAGATGGGGGCAAACTGTTAGGAAGGAATGTGTTGTCTTGTAGTGGCCCTGCACAATTTAAGCAAGAGAGAAAAGTGAGTGATAATGTGCTTGGGTCAGACAGAGAATTTGGCATTCTGGAGGTAAAGGAGTCTGAACCTTCTGGTATTCAGCTTTCAATAACAAGTACTTTTATTGGATTTTGAATATTATTTCAAAACCTGTACTCCTGTAGAAGAGTTTTACCCTAAAGACAGATATAGATAGAGCTGAAAGTGCAAAGTAGTTTAACAGTTCTCAAATTGGCTTTATTACTGCCTCTCCTCCTTTCACCCCCTTGGAGTATAGAAGAGCATAAGGAAGAAAGGAGGGAGAGAAAGTGGAATATATGATTGGATTGCTGCTGGCCTGCTTGCATTGGCTGTGTATCCACAGGCAGTCTGTGGGCTTCATTTTGACAGGGGTGAGAGCTTTGAGGACACAGCTCTGGGTTCTATTTCGGAGGATGAGCATTCTACTGGGACATTCCTCATAGCCCGTGATGGGGGTTAGGTTTGTGGGGGAATGAAGATGTCCCTGAGTTTGCTCCACTTTTAGAGAAACTTGTTGGAAGCTTTTATCCATTCAGCTGAGGGTAGCCTGGAGGCATTAATGCTGGAAGCTTGGACCTTTAATCCCAGCAGACCTGCCCTTCACCCAAGGTGGAGATCCTGGTTTCTGCTTTCCCTCTCTCTTCCCATCTGTGTTTTCAGGAATCTTAGTACTGTAGATTTTATAGGTCATCTTCCTTTGGGCACCCTCTCAGGACATCATTTACTTTTTGATTTTGGAGGATTTTTAGCTTATGTCCTCTCTGCCCACCATAAATAGTTTTACAGACATGAATTTATATTCATGTTCACTTTTAGACGGTTACAAATCATCCATTTATTGACTCAGCAAATGTTTATGGAGCATCTACTTATTTGCCCTCCATTGTTCTAAGTGTTAGAATGCAGCAGTGAACAAAAAAGACAGTCCTTGTGGAGCTTAGATTCGCGGGAGGGAAGAAGTGGGGAATGAAGCATAAGTGATAAACATAACAAATAAGAAAATCATACAGTGTGTTAGATGCAGATAAGTGCTGTGGCCCACAGGGAAACTACATCAGGGTAAGCGGGGCTGGGAGAACAGAGGAAAGGGGCCACTAGCAGTGGTCATAAGAGTGATCACGTAGGCCCTCTGACGAGATGAGATTTGAGCAAAGACTGAAAAGGAGGTGACAGAACTGGCCAAGCAGTTCTGTCACAGATGAACGTTCAGCAGGGGAAGAGCAGGAGCAAAGGCTGGAAGCAGGAACATGCCCGGTGTGTTCAAAGGGCAGCAGGGAGGCCAGGATGTCGGAGGGAAGTAACTGAAAGAGAGAACAATAGTAGAAAAGGGAGAGGTAACCCACGGCCAGTCATTTAGGGCGTTGTTGGTTACTGCAGGGACTTAGGCTGTCATTCTGAGGGAGATGGTAGGCCGTTTCAGAATTGGTGATGCAAGAGTGTCATGATCTACATGATGCTTACAAGGATCACTTTTGCTTTGTGTTGAGGACAGACTGTGGGTGGGATGTGGGTGAGTAAAGACAGAGACAGGAAGACCTGTAAGGAGCTGCCTGCAGTCCTTCAGGCAAGATAGGAGGGTGGGTAGCATTCAGATGGTAGCAGAGTGGGCAGACTCTTCAGACATATTTTCCTACCACACCCCACTGAAAATGCACACCTCAGATACAGGGACAGTGAACTACTCCTGCATCTTGTACCTACTGCCATGCCTGTTATATGCCTTATTTCATCAAATCTATTGCTGTTGATTTTAAGATATAACATTATTTTATGTATTAACAACAAATGCTACCACTTATGTAAGTGATATATTATTACTTTAATTATAATTATACATTTAATTTAACTGAAATTATTAAAAGAGCTATTTGGGACTCTTATTGCATACATGTTTATTATTTAGCATTACTGTGTTTAGGGGCATTTGGCATTTGAATGACAACGCTTTTCATGTATATCAATCAAAAAAGTGACATAGCTTCATCTGCGTGTGGGTGACATCCTTTCTTAGATGTCAAAAAGCAGTTGGTGTTACTTTGCAAAAAAAAATACGGAATTGCAATCATTCTCCCAACCATGAATATGTGCTTCATTAATATTAAATGTATGCCCTGTTGCACAGATTCCTTTTCTGCATATGTAATAACATTTCATTTCAGCGCTGGATCATAGTTTAATCTTTCTGAAGATATTTTAAACAACAATTGAACTCTACAAATATAGTATTAACAATGTACATAACTCATTTGAAGAGATGAAAATACGAAGAATTATGACCCAGTTCTGTGCAGACTTTGAAAACTGTATCACAGCCGCCCCCTGGCCAGCAGCCATTATAGGATGTCATTCATTGTAGGAAACATTCTGATACCTGAGTTGTTAAAGTGTGAAAAATGTGCATTTGAGAATCAATGAAACATGACAGTAAATATTCAGCAAATGCTTGACTGCTTGAAGTGTGACTCCCCTTCCCCTGTCACCCCACATGTGTACCTCTGGCTCCAGTGTTTTAACCTGTATGTATGCTACAAGTCCTGGTCAGTCTTTGATGCATTATTTATTTATTTATTTATTTTCTGCCCAGCATCCCTTCTCCTAGGGAACTATCCCTCCCACTTGTCTGTCCCTGTGGTCGAGTGGGTTAGATTTCAATCCCTACTCCCCCTAAAACAGGGCCAGGGGAGGACATGCAGTTAATCATTTGAGACCTGCTCCATCAGGCCACAGTAATTTTTTCGGGGATGGTCACACGGTCCAAGCCAGGCCAGACCCAGACTTTTGTCACCGCTATCAGGAAATAGGCTTTCTTTTCGGAGGGGATTAAGGTCTTTCAGGACCTTGTAGGCCTGCAGCTCATGGTGGCCACCTTAAGGAGTCAGAATTGATACAGAGAAAAAGTTCTCTGGTCACCTCTGATCACTTCTATCTAGCCCTAATTGAAGCTAGGTTTATCTTTGGAGTTTTCAGTTATATGGCCAATATACATTTGTTTTTCCTAAGGTATGCTGAGTTCACTTTCTTTGGTTTAAAACTGAAAATGTTCTTACTAATGCAGAAGCATTTTCCCATCTGCTGCTCTCCACCCTCTTCTCGGTAAATATCCCACGTAGAATGTGGGCGGACGTTCCACTACCATCTTTACTCCGTGTGGCTCCAGGACTTGAAAGCCTTACTCTCACCTTTGACCCATTTCTCTCTGAATTATTCCATTAATCTAGATCGATTTTGAAGTCAGTTGTCAAGGCCAGGTGTAAGTTAGACTCTTCACTTCTTCTAGGCCAAACCTTCAGCTCCATCTTCTTAGTCGTCAAGTGGCAGACCGCAGCTTCTTGCTCTCACACACTATTGATAGACTCAGACTCCTGCTTCTGACAGAAGCTGACTCTCTTTTTCAAAGCCCACATGTGTCTTTGTGCCTCCCACAAAGCTCTGGCCTCTTTTGGTGATAAAACTCCAGGCTCACTTGCACGGAATAGAAGCCTTGATGCCCTTAAAATTATTTGAAGGTTGAAACTTTTTCAGGTCAAATTATCAGCTCCAGCTACTTTCTAAATTTTTCTGTGGTGACTCAGATATTCCCAGGGTAGAGATTCAAATCTTCTGAACATTTCCTAATTAAACTGTTATACCATGTAAGGCATTGTATTGTGGGGAAAAGGATAAATTTTGGAGCTAGAGAGACCTGAATTAAAAGCCTTTCTCTGGCATTTCTAGTTCTATAGTAAATTATTTTCAAATCTCCAAGTTTTAATTTGTAAAATAGGGATGGAAAAATTGTTTCTAGCTCAAATATTTGCTGTGAGTTTTAAATATATCTATGTTTTGATCTATAATCTATCTAACCAAATCTGTCATATCTGGCACTGAATAAGTTCTCATAAATGGTAGCCATCATTAGAAAATTTCATCCCATATTATTTCAGAGTGGTCTAATGTCTGACTTGTGTTTGACACTGAATTTTTATCACACGTGTCGAATTGCTATTATTTTTCTCATCCTCTCACACATGCACAATGCCAGAAGAGTCATACTTAATCCAAGACTGCCAACTTTGGATCCTTGTAGAACAAGAATCTGTTTAATATTGCAGATAAATCCACATATCTTGCCCTATGATAAATATAGGAAAAACTCTGAAAGCAGAGTCAGAATGGTAATAGAATTTATTACCTAAAAGACAGGACTTGGCCAGGTTCTGCCATCTCTTATAGGTTCAATATGTCTCTACAGAATTCTTAGCTGCAGATGAAGTTATCCTGTTTGATGTATGTGGCCTCAGCTTAAGAAATCTACAGGGGGGTAGGTCTATACCAATTCTTTATCTTAGGCACTTCGTTGGCAGTGGCTTTGTGTCCAGAAAGATATGGAATAAGAGGATATAAAGGACTGTTCTCTCTATGCAATTTTCATTTGCTCAGTTCCTTCCTCAATATGTAGTAACATTTGCTGAGCTACATTAATTAGGGATTTAAAAAGTACTTTTCTTAGTACTTGAGGAAAGTGCCTGGTTGATGGCCAGGAAGTTTGTGTCCTCTTAATGTATCATAATTAACTAAATTCAGTCTCTTCTTTGCCTACTTCTTATACCTGTCAGAATTAAACAGCTTTAGGAGAAACTGCTGTCAAATGTGAAAAGTCAGTCCCTGTATTTCTTAATATTATGGAAGAGAAAAAAGAAAGATGATTAAAGATTTAGACCTATGATAAAATTATTAAGAATTATTTGTTCGAGCTTGGTTTGTAAACTTTATGGGTCACAGACCCTTTAGAGAAATTTATGAAACCTCTGGACACTCTCCACAAAAATGTAAAAATATACATAGGCAAAAAATTCTACACTTAATTTCCAAGTTATTATGAATCCTTTGAAGCTCATCAGGTTAAGAATCTCAGTGTGGTTTCTTAAAATCGTAGAATCTTAGAATAGTACACGGACATTAGAGGCCATTTAGATCAATCTCCAGTTTAACTTGCAGTTTTCAAACTCAGCACCATGGGCATGTGGACTGGATAATTCTTTATCCAGTGTGGGATTATTCCACGTATTGTGAGCTGTTTAGGAGCACTGCTTTGCTCTACCCACTAGATGCCAGAGTGGTGGTAGAGGTTGTCATGATAATCAAGAATCTCCCCTGGGGGACAAAATCAGTTGAGAACCACTAGTCTGACTTAAAAATCTTTCTGTTTTGAAGGCAAGTGATCATCTGGTCCCTAAGGGCATGATCATTAACTCCAGCCTGACACATTTATTTTAATTTGAATCTGCAGAAAGTGGATTCTGAGGAAAGTCCTTGAGGGCAGGTAGTTTTTTTGAGAAGTGATCCTCAGAAGTATAAGGGAGAGTGGGAAAAAAGATAAGACATAGACCTGGGCAAGCTAGTATAGTTTGCATTAATGAGGCAACTGGGTTCAGTCATGATGGGGATTCTCTGAAGGACAGTATCGAACCCACCTTTGAATTGCTCCACCAAGGGGAGGAAACTGAAGTATTTATTCTGTCTCCTAGCCCTCATTGGTTGAGATTGCTCCAGGTAGAATTTAATCCTCAGCATTCCCAAATTGCCCTGCAGGTGGGCCGTACTGGCTCCTCTGATGCTGGAAAAGGCCTTCAGGCAGAGCGGCAGAGTAGTCAGACGGCTGGCAGTTTGCAGAGGAATTGTCTGTGCAACTCAGAGGTGGTCCAAGGGGATATGGGACAGGTTTTCAACAGCACCTGTGCAGCATTCCATTTTGTTTCAATTATGAAAACAGTGTGGTCTTTTGAGATGATATTTGTTTTCTTTTCACTAAGAACCAATGCCTTAGGGTGTTACCTATTGCAGAAGGTTGGTATACTTGGCTTGTGGGCTAGATTCAGTCTGCTGCCTATTTTTGTGTGGCCAGTGAGTTAAGAATGTTTTTTATAATTTTAAATTATTGAAAAAGATGGAAAGAAGACTAATATTTGTGATGTGGAAATTAAATGAAATTCATATTTCATGAGTGAGGTTTTATTAAACACATCCATGCACATTAGTACCATCTGTGGCTGTTTTCCTGTTACAGTGGTAAAGTTGAGTGGTTGCAACAGACACAAGGCCTAAAAAATTTATGTTCTAGCTGGTTTATTCCTGAAAAAGTTGATCCATCTTTGGCCCTACATATTGCCAACCTTTGATCCACAGCAACAGCAGGTAAACCTATTTCTTCTTTCAAATGACAGCCTGAAAACATTTCAAGATATTCCTCATGTTTCCCTCCCCTTCTTACTTTTTTCTTTTCGAAGATGAACTTTCCAAATTCCTGTACATGTTTATCATATAGCATTATTCAAAGACCCTTCATTCTCTTGGTCACCTTCCCCTAGACACATTCCATTTAATCAATGCTTCTCTTAAAATGTGACTGTTAAAGTGGAACATATCTTATAATTTGTGGTTTGAACAGTCAAAAGAATAGTGACAGTATCCTCTGTGTTGGGTATTCTAGTTTCTAAATGCAGCCTGATTCCATTAGGCTTTTGGAAGACTCATTACAATGTCAGCTCATAACGAGTAGTGAATCAACTATAAAATCCATTTTCACATAAATTGGTGTTCAGTAGGTGCATTATTTCTTGGCATTAACTGCTCCTCCTTTTTAACTCTTAGATTTGTTTTCTTTGAATAAAGTTTAGGAGTTTGCAATCATTTTAAGGATCTTATTTATTAACTTTAAATATTTGTTAGAATTTAATATTCATTGGTTGTAAACAAAAATCTTTGTGTTTATATTCAGGTGACCCTGATTTGGGATCTACTTTGTTCTTGGAAAACAGTCTCAACATGGACTCACTAGAGGTCAAACTGAAATTTCTATACCATTGTATCATAAAGTGGGGCCCTTTAGGCAAATTATATAATTGACTTTAATGCTTTAGTCTTTTGTAATGCTTTTGGCATTACATTCTTGTCATAGGCTCACGGTGGGTGTACATTAATGTACTTCTCTACCTTTTGACTTTGAACTTGGCCATGTCATTTTCTTTGACAAATGGGATAGTAGCAGACAAGAAACAGGCTTCCATGACTAGGTTTGCCTTCTGGGAGATTCTGATAACTGCCATGAAAAAAACACAAGCAAACCCTGCTCTGGGAAGGCATTGATCTATTTATAAAACCAGAGTTTAATCAAGGAAAATTCCTTTACTTTAAGAGAGAGGGCAACATTTGCCCAGTATAATTTCAAAATTTCTAGAGACCAGAGATTCCCATGTGGCTATCATTCTTCTCTTTTTTGAATGGAAGTGTTTTATTGGAGTTATCCTGTCCTCCTTTGACAATTGTGGAACTTGTCTTTTTACTTCCTAGACCTACAGGTCAAGATTGGCCACATTTGAATCTGATGTAGATCAGAATGTTAGCTTAATGCTTTGCTTGGGTGAGTTCTGGGGTGTCTTGGGGTAGGGGTGGATATATTTTGCTCATTATAGGGATATAAATAGTTAAAACCAAGAGAGTGATTTGTGGCAGATAAAATTATTTGTCCCACTTAAAAGAAAAAAAACCCCACAACTTTCCTATGGTAATGCCATCATGGCCAGGGCAGTGGTGGGCATACTATGGCCTGTGGGCCAAATTCAGCTGTAGCTTGCTTTTGTAAGATCCTCAGCTAATACTGGCTTTCGTATTTTTAAAGAGTTTGAGAAAATAAGAACTTGCAAAAAGGAATATCTGTGGCCTGTAAACCTAAAATATTTCTATCTGGCCTCTGCTGCCAATCCGTGGCCTAGTGGAGGCTGAAGAGCACCTCCCCAGCTGGACTCTGGGCTTTGCCGTATGACTTGCTTTGGCCCGCGGGATGTCAGCAGATGTGATGTGAGCCAAGGCTCCAGACGTGTTTAGGAGTTTGGTTTGACTTCTGGGAGTTCTCCATGCCCTGTATTGAGTTTTAAAACTTTTAAGTGTGAAATATAACACATATGCAGAAAATGCACAAAATGTAGAGCTCAATGATTAATTACAAAGCATACAGCTATGTAACTATCACCTACATCAAGAAATGAATATCGCCACTACTTTGAAACTACATTGTGCCCCCTCCCTACCCCCAAAGGTGACCCCTATCCAGTATGTATCCTTGACTTTCCAAGTCAAACATTATTCAGTATTTTTCCCTACTTCCTGGATGATGCAAGGACCTCAGAACTCTTTAATTTAGTGCCTCCAGACTCATATGTCATTTTTGTCTTTGTTCTATATATATTTTAAACTTGAAACATTATTTTTTTTTACATTTAACATTCATTTGAATTTACCTACATATTAACAATTTTTATTTTTATTTCTTTCCATGTCTCTGAGATTCTGAGTTTTTTTTTTTCTTTTGCTATTAAGAGTACCCATTAGTGTAGGTCTGCTGATAAGTTCTAGCTTTTGTCTAAAAATACTTTTATTTCTCCTAAATTTCTGATGAGCATTTTTCACTGAATATAGAGTCCTAGGTTAGCAGTAATTCATTCATTGCTTTTTGACTTCCTTTGTTTCTATCAAGAGGTCAACAGTGGGTCTCTTTTTTTTTTTTTAAAGCAAAATAGCTGTATTGAGATAAAATTGACAATCAATAAAATGTGCATGTTTAGAATGTCTAATTTGGTTAAGTGTGACATACTCTTGTGAAATAATGATCATAGTCAAGATAATGAACATAGCCATTAGCCTCCAAAATTTCCTAACACCTCTTTATTCTTTCTTTCTTCCTGTGCCTTCCTGCTCTCTATGCCATGGCAAGAAGAATCTGCTTTCTTTCTTATAGATTAGTTTGCATTTAAAAAATTTTTATATAAATGGAATCATATAGTATGTACTCTTTTTATTCTGTCACTTGGCTTGATTATTTTGGAGTTCATCTATATTTTAGTGTTATCAAAAGTTTATTCCTTTGCCTTCCATTGTATATGGATATAGCAACAGTGTATTTATCCATTCCCCTATTGATAATGTTTGGGTTGTTCTCAGTTTTTGTTTCTTACAAATAAATCTGCTGTGAATATGTGTGTACAAGTCTTTGTGTGAATTTGTTTTCTTTTCTCTGGGGTAAATTCCAAAGAGTGGAAGGGCTAGATCTCATGGTAGGTACATATTTAACTTTTAACTTTTTAAGAAACTTCCAGAGTGTTTTCCAAAGTAGATGTGACATCATACATTTCCACTATCAGTGTATGAGAGTTCCATTTCTTCTCCATCCTTCCCAACACTTCGTATTGACAGTCTTTGTAATCTTAACCATTCCAATAGGAGTTAATGGTATCTGAACAAGCTTTAATTTTCATTTTTCTAATGACAAATGACATTGAACATCTTTTCATGGAATTTTTTGCCGTGTGTATGTTTCCTCTGGTAAAGTGTCTCTTCAGATCTCTTACCTTTTTTTAAATTAAATTAAAATTTTTTTTGAAAATTGAGGTATAGTTAATTTACAGTATTATATTGATTTCAGGTGTACAACATAGTGATCAAAATTTTTATAGATTATTCTCCACTTAAAGTTATTATAAAAGATTGGGTGTATTCCCTGTGCTGTACAATATATCTTTGTAGCTTACTATTTTATATATAGTAGTTTGTACTTCTTAATCCACTACCTCCACCTTGCCCCTCCCTTTTTTCCCTCTCCCCACTGCTAACCACTAGTTTGTTCTCTATATCTGTAAGTCTGTTGCTTTCTTTTTCTATATTTACTAGTTTGTTTTATTTTTTAGGTTCCACATATAGGTGATGTCATAAAGTATTTGTCTTTTTCTGTCTGACTTATTTCACTAAGCACAATACCCTCCAAGTCCATCCATGTTGTTGCAAATGGCCAAATTTCATTCTTCTTTATGGCTTAGTAGTATTCCCCCCTCCACCCCACATCTTTATCCATTCATGGGTTGTTGGACACTTCCATATCTTGGCTATTGTAAATTGCACCGCTATGAACATTGGGGTTCATGTATCTTTTTGAATTAGTGTTTTCATTTTCTTTGGTTATATACCAAGGAGTAGAATCACTGGATCATGTGGTAGTTCTGTTTTTCAGTTTTTTGAGACCCCTCCATGGTGTTTTCCACTGTGGCTGCACTAATTTATATTCCCACCAACAATGTACAAATGTTTCCTTTTCTCCACATGCCTGCCAACATTTGTTATTTGTGCTCTTTTTGATGATAGCCATTCTGACTGGTGTGAGGTGACATCTCATTGTGGTTTTGATTTACATTTCTCTGATGATTAGGTACTTTGTTTTCTATGTGAATATTAGAATCAACTTGAAAATTCCACGAGAAAAAGTCTGCTGTGATTTTATTTGCAATGTTTAGATCTATTGATTAATGTGGGGAGAATTGACATTTTAAAAACATTGGATCTTTTGCTATTGGTATATTGGCATATTTATTAATTTATTTTGGTCTCTTAAAATTTCTTTCAGCCTTTTTTTTTTAAAGCTTTTAGTATTCTGGCCTTGTAGTCTTTTGTCAGATTTATTTATCCCTAATTATTTTCTATTTTTTATATGATTATAGCTTGGATTGTATTTTAAGTCAATTTTTGGATGTTTGTTTCTGGCATATAGACACACCATTGATAGATGCATATTGATGTTATATCTCGCAGCTTTGCTAAACTCAATTATTTATTCTATTACTCTAGATGATGCTTCATTTTCTTAATTAAGGGAGTCTGATGGGCTCTGCTCCAGTTCCCCATCTGTGAACCATAGCCCGAGAACATGCTCAAGGCAGTTGGAGGGCTTAGCTTGTGTTCTGTGTAGCACAGATCACTGTTCCTCACTTCCTGATGTCCAGTGTCTTGAAAGCCATTGTTTCATGTATCTTCTCCATTTTGGGGATTGTTTCAGCCAGATAGTAAGTCCACTCTCTGTTACTCCATTTTGTCTGGAAGAGGAAAATTCTGGGAGCTATCACCTCTGCCCTGAAGTGCTCTAAGTACCCACTGCTCTCCCAGCCTGGGCCCCACGAGGAGGTACATGGAGCAGCACGACCTCAGCCAGCCTGCTGGTCTGTAGCCTGACTTGCAGTCCTGTGAACGTGTGAACTACAATAGATTAATACAAATTGTTTTCTAAGTTCACCAGCATTGGTATTAAAAACAAACATAGAAACAAGTAAACACATGAAGGAACAAAAATTTCCCGGTTGATCCTAATGTGTTCTAGGCTTTATGATAAAATGCTATTAAAAGAGAGCAAAGTAGATGAGGTTCTTAAGAAGTTACAGGCAGGATACAGACAATCAGCAGACAGGGCAACATTTCTTTGAGAAAGGTGTTGTGAAGAAGGAATAGATGAAACTGGCTGTCTGTCTTTCTGAAAACTTGATTGGTTGAAAGGGGGAGGAACTTTTATGTACAACTGCCAGCAGTTTCTTTTTCCAGTTGCTGTAGAAGTAAAGCTAGGATTCCACACTTGAGAACAGACTGCTTCGTGTGTGTGTGTGTGTGTGTGTGTGTGTGTGTGTGTTTTAAGAAAAAAAGACACTTCTGTGGAACTTTTGGTTATGTTAAAGTAAAAGCTAAGATTCTGATCTGGAATGAAAAGATTCAAGACAATGAAGAGGTAAACAACTTTCTATAAAAAAGTTTTTCTCTTTTGTAAAAACGAGTTTATCTTCATCAGATTATTCTAACCACTGGAGTACGGGAAAGAGACCGGAGATAAATAGAAAACTTATTTTTTTCTCTCCTCCCAGTTTGGTCCAGGCAAGGGGTGCTGGACTCTGGATGGGAAGGGACACTCAAAGGCCCCCCTTGGTGGATGAGTCAGCTGCAGGGGGGTCTTCTGTAGAGGGCCAGGCCTTAGAACTCTGGAGCATTGTTGGTCAGATTCAGTTTGAAGTTTTCTTTTCTAAGTTACTGTTCCTTTGGCTATATTCAACAATGTGTTGGTGTTTTCTTTTAAACACTGTAGCCAACTCATGTCTGTACTTTGTCCAGTTGGGAAGTTTTCTCTTTCCAGGTGTGGCAGAGTTCTGAGACGTCTCCCAAGATTCCTGCTCCCGGGTGTTCCTGCCCTGCGTAATGCCTTTCCCTTGAGTGAGGGTGGACTGTGTGCTATTGTGGGATATCACTTCCATGATCATGTTATTTTATAAAGCAAAGGGACTTCACAGTTGCAATGAAGGGTCTCATCAGTTGTCTTTGAGTTAATCAGAAGGGAGGTTACGTGGGCAGCCCAGAACTACTCAGGGGAGCCCTTAGAAGAGACGTTAAGGCACAGCAGATGCTCTTCTGCTGGCTGTAACCAGGTAACCTGCCGTGTTGTGAGAGAAAGGGGCTACGCGTCAGAAACCCCAGGGCGGCCTCTAGGAGCTGAGAGTCGTCTCTGGCCAACAGCCAGCATGAAAACAGGTATCTCAGACACCTGTGAGCTGGCAAGAGGATCTTGTTCCTCAAATGAGATGGTAGTCCCAGCTAACACCTTAATCACAGCCTGGAGCAACCCTGAGCAGAGGAAACAGCTGATCTGTACCTGGAATTCTAACCCAGAGAAACTGTGAGATAATAAATGGTGTGGTTATAAGCTGTCAGGTTTGTGGTATTCTGTTAAGCAGCAATAGAAAACTAATTCATCTGCAGAGAGCCAGGTGACACAGGAGAGCAGCAGCCTCCGAAGCAGATATGAAGCAGCAAAGGGTGAGGAGTGATGATCTGCAGAAGGAAGACAGGCTGAGAGAGGCAGCTACTGGAGCCGGTTTATGGCATGTCTCCTTGGAGACTCATCCAAATACTTAAGAAACCCAAGTAGATTTTGTATTTCGTGCAGTCGTATGAAAGAGAGAGAATCAGACTAGTTTGTTCACGGAGGAGGAGTTTGGTATCTGATTTTTGGAGGACTTGGTGATTTCCATGTCATGTTTTCTGTGCCTGGCATTATACTGAGAGCTGGGTGTTCACTGGTGAGCAAGACAGACAATGTTTCTGCCCTCCTGTACTCACTAGGGAGTGGAGAACATAGTCCATGAACTAAACACTTACAATAGACCGTAAGTGCTGTGATGGAGAAAAGGCAGGATGCTGTAGGAGCATGTAGCAGTGGCACAGAATCTGAATTTAGGGACCCAAGAGGAGTAGAGGATTCCTAGAAGAGTAGGTACATCACCTGATCCTTACAGAGGAGCTGGAGGTGGCCAGGTGAACTGGGTGGCACTGTCTCCTTGACAGAAGAAATAGCATGGCCAAAAAGAGAGAAGCAAGGGCTAGCATCACTTTTGAGGAACTGAAAGCGGTTCAGTATGGTGGGAGGATGCAGTGGCTGGAGGCTGGCAAGATAAGCTGGGCTTACATCATAGATATTGTGATAAAACTTATTAAAGGGTTTAACTTTCTACTGGCAGCAAGGGAAGCCACTAAAAAATTTTAAATGAAAATGAGCAGAAAACATCTTGTAATTAAAAAAAATCATTTTGATTGTAATGCAGAGAATGATTTGAAGTAGGGCATGGCTGGAGGTAAGAGGACTAAAAATGATGATTTTCTAATGTCTTTTCAAGGTAAAGCTAAACTAAAACAAAATAGAGCATATTGTCATGGCAGTGATTCAGTACTGGTTTTTATTTTAAGGTAACTTTTAGAGTCGACAACTCTGTCTTGGTTCAAGCATTTTAGTACTGCTTCCTACCCAAGATTAAGTTGTGGCTGAAGCACTCCCCAGCAGCTTTTAAGTTCTGTTCCAGTATAATTAAATGGGCCCTTCTACGGACGCCAGTAGGCCGTGTACGACTTCTTCACGAGTTTGGTCCTGAATTTGAATTTGGAGCCAGAATTCCAGTTGCAGTATATACTGAAAAGCACTGCTTTGATTTAGGGCTAGTTCATTAGGAAAAGAGATAAGGGTGGCAAAGGGCCACCCTGCTGTTACTTTGTTAGCAAAGAGCATCATCCATCCTCTTTCTCACCAACAGACAGACACTGGTGTAGATGAATGCTCATCCTCAAGCCTTTGGAACTCTCGAGTCGTTTTTTCCCATCAGAGTGTTCCAAGTGGGAAACAGGCCCTGTCCACTTCCCATCAATTGTAGCTGAATGAAGAATCAGGGTTTGTTGGGGAAAACACAGATATAATTTTATTTAAAAAGATACTGTAACAAAACTTACATTAATTGATGCATAATTCAAGTTGAAGGTGGAAGACTGGGTTAGAACAGGCATGCCAAAACATATCTGAATTGAAAAAGATTTTGGTTTATTAAAAGTAATTGATTGGAATGATCCACGAGAAAGATTTTGAAGCTGAGTTGACCCTCCTTGGGAAAGATGGTTGTGGTCAGTGAATGATGTCTGCCTGGGCTAGATCTTTTATTAAGCAGCCTTCTGGATCTGAATTCTGTGCTTTCTATCTGGATTAGAACAAATCTATGCAACTGAGACAACAGCGAGGGTTGCTTGATTTGTATTATTTAAGACAAAAATTCCATTTTTTCCCCCAAATTCATGGGGTTTACACTTGTGCAGTTGGAGAATAATTTCTTAGTGGAGCAGAAAGGTTCTGGTCAGGAGAAATTTGCTGGTGTCATTTACGTAAAATGTTGGTGAATCATGAGTCCAATGTTAAGTACACAGGACTTGCCTTATGCATATACTGATTATGTCATGGTGAGTCTAATCCTTATTGTTTGACTTAGGTCGCATTATTCTAGGAACTCTATACTAAACCAGATTATATACATTGTCACTTCACCAGAGAGTATTAAATTGGGAAAGACGGCAAAGAACCATTTTATATACCAACATGTAGGCCAGGGCTCATACTCCCTTCTGATTCAGAGCCTAGCTGTGCTCTGTTCTCTGGTTGGGTTGCCCTTGAACTTAACCGGATTCCTCCTTCCTCCTCCCTTTCCTCCTGTCTTCCCTTTTACAGTTATTCAAAAGCGATTTTCTCAGGGAGGCCTTCCCTCATTTTGAAGACTAGATCAGTTCTTCTTGTTCACCTTCTCATAGCTCTGTTAACTATTCTTCCGTAATACTTCACTGCAGTTTGTAATTGTATACTTTTGTGATTATTTGGTTAGGGTCTGTCTCCCCACTAAACTGTGAACGTCATAAGATTGAGTTTATGTTTGTTTTGCTTACAAACATAAGCACCCATAAGCACTTGTGTTTGCTTATGCTCAGAGCGCAGGCACATCTATACGGCTGGAACAGAGAAGGAACTCAATAAGTGTTGAATAAATGATAATTTTAAATAATTTTAATATAGTAGGACAAGGGCAAATGAAGATTGTGTCAGTGATAGAGAAGTCTTCACCGGGGATTTAATTTTAAGCTGTCTTCAGGGATGAGGACGAGCCAAATGTGGGAGAGAAAGGAAGGGCATTCTGTAAAGCAAGACCTGCATGTTGGCAGAGACACAACGTGTGACAGAAGAAGAGAGGCAGTGATTGTGTGGCTGATGTACTGAGGGCATAGAGGGGTGAGGCTGGAGTGGCCAGCGGGTCAGCTAATGAAGGCCCTGTGATTCCACTGTAAGAAGTTTCAGTATTATCTTCCAGCAGGTTATGGGGAATGATTGAAGGATTTTAGGCAGAGCCAATATGATCACATTTTTTACTTTAGAAAATTCATGGATTTGAAGGAATGAGCCTGGGACCGCAGTTGGAAAAATATTGCAGGCTTCTAGGCCAGAGATGAAAATAGCGTTAACTAAAGACATGAAGTGGAACTAGAGAAAAGGAGATAAAGTTGAGAAATATTTCACAGGCACAATCTACAGGATGTGGTGGCTGACGGGACAGAACCTGGGGGCTGTGTGTGGACAGAAGCATGCTATTGCTGGGGCAGACTGGCTTGGGTTCAGCCCTGAGGAGGGTGGTGGGTAGGTGTCAGCAAAAGCTGGGCAGAGGAGGGCTGGGGCGTTGCGTTGGCATCCTTTACATTCTAGGAGTGCTCATCACCCACTTTTCTTTATTTTCATCTGGCTTTGAGGCATGTAAGAAAAGTCACAAAATTTAAGAAAGGAAGGTTTTTAATTGGGAGTAGAGCACTAAAAATAAATTTTACTTAGGTCTTTTAATTTTGACTAAGGCTTTTCCTTTGTCAGGGAAGAATATTTAATCACACATACAGCCAGTGTCTCTGGCTGTGGTTTTCTCTGACTATAAATTCTCTGAGGAGCATGAATAAATTATGGAAAGTAATTGAGATGTGAGGTTATATGCTCAGTTGCATAAAAAGCTGAGAGGTCATAGTAGGATGGATGGGAGTGATATGTTTTTGACTTTGGCACATGTATTTGTATTAGAATAGCATGTTGTTCTAAGTATTGAAAATGTTAATGGATGCTTTATTATATTTTAAATATCAGATGAGACCTAAAATAGTGCTAAGAGTCTCTGTAAATGACTGACTATTGTGTCCCTGTCCACGGAAGACTTAAATATGACCCTGATTTTAAATAGGAAGTACAGCAAACTGACTAAATTTGTCAATTCTGAAGTGTGCAGAGAGTCCTAGTCCCAGGAATATGAAAGTTGAGCAAATTTTGGCTCTGACAGGGAACCTGCAATTTCTTCCCTCACGCTACAGCTACAGCATGTACCTTCTAATACCCTTCCTTCATTTCTGATTCAAACCCTTCAAATTGATATAAAAGCATTTAATGGGATTTTAAAGGAGTAGCCCCTTAAAACAAGCTCTCTAATGAGGAACAAAGCTATCAGAAAGGAAGCAGATTTTCCTGAGACTCGAAAGACCTGAATTATTTCCTCAGCTCTCCAGGGACAAGGAAAAGAAAACCTTGTTCTCTCTCTCTGGGCTTTGTTCACATTGACTGGTGTACAGATTCTGGATAATCGTCCTCCCACTGGCATCCTTATGGAAGGGTTGTGCAGGCATGTTATCATATCTGAAAAATGCTGCAGAAGAAAATCTCTTCATGAATATAAAGGAGTGATGCCGCTGCCTTGGCCCTAAAAGCTCTAATTTCATACAGTTTGGTATAATAATGATTTCAGCGCGTTTCTTCTCCAGTGCTTCAAAACATCTTTCTGAAGATCTCAACCAAGCGAGACTTGTTCCTCAAATGGTTTTATGAGTGTAAGTGTCATGGTGGCCTCTGAGAAGAGGTGAAGGCACACTGATGTTAGAAGCAGTCATGGAGCTGTAGAATGAGAAGGCGGTGCTGGTGCCTGCCCAAGTATCTGGCACAGAAAAGCAAGAATTTGTCTGTTTACTACCAGAGCAGGTTTTGAGTGACTGTCCATAATATTATATTTGTATACCAGCTATACTCAGCTTTGAGCTAAGCCATCTGACTGTTTTAAGCACCCCTGTCTTGAATTTATATCCAAGGACTATCAAACCTTTAGGACAATAACAAATTGAAGTGGACCGTCTTAGGATTAACTGATGCTGGCTTGTCAGGCGGCTGTAAGCACTGTTGCAAAGGCTGGCAATAATCAGTCCTTCTAATGGTAAGTGAAAGCATTTAATTGGATACTGAGATGTGATTGGGATGAAATGTCAAGGGGAAAGTGAGAAATTCAAGGTTGTTGGTCATCCCAGTCTTATTTTCAAAGAGACATATGCTGGAAAGATTTGGCATTAAAGAGGAGTTTCAGGGCTTAATAGCTTTAGCGATGGTCCCAAAACTATATCAAATTTAGTTACTCCCTTTTTCGTGGTTGAACTAAGAGAGAAACTTTAACAAATAGAAACTTGCTCTGGGGAACGTTATAGTTAACTAAGTTTACTGGAATATGAGTCATTGAACAAAACTGAGAAAGAAAAATTTTAGCATGGTGTACATTATATTAAAAAGCAAATATAAGTAATTAATACTGCTATTATTATTATTTGTATATTTAGCCAAATGTATGAGAAATTTAAAATGGCACTTTTATCTTTAAATGAGTGGCTAAAGTATTCTAGCATTTTTGATGGGCTGTTTATTAAATTGATATTGCTAGTTAGTTTCACAACACTTCAGCATCATTTATGTCCCTTAAGGTCATCTTCAAACTACTGCACTTTTTTCTAACTAATGGGATAGTCATAGACCTTTCATAATGGGGAAGCTGTTACATTATGAAAAAAGGAATATTTTAAAACTTTAACAGCAAATTCTGAGAGGTTGCATTCTTATGTCTATAGTACTGCTTAAGTTGGTTGTGAGAGAGAAAGCCGTTCCACCCGCACCTGATTTTATAGCACCATTAGTGTTATGTGACATCGGGGTACAGAGCAGTGATTCTTGGGCACTGCAGGAAAAAAAGTCAAATAAAATGTTCAGCAGTGGTATCAGAGGTTATTAAGTAACCAAAGGCAAATTATTAATTTTTCTTTCTAGAAATCCCAGGCTCAGGAGGACCACCAAATAGAGAACTCATGGCAATCTTTGAGTGGGTGTTGGAGGTACAGACTGATGGCACTAACTCATACTCTCTCCCTGTACAGGGAATATTCCCCTTGCATACTCTGCTAAAAAGATGGAGGCCCCTAGGATGAAGAGAGCTGGATTTCTGTTTCAGCTCTGTCTTTCTTAGCTGCTCCCCTGGTTCAGTGATTTTGTTTTCTCATCTGTGAAATAAGGCGAGTCTTACCTTTCTCACAAGGTCATTGTAAACATTGATTAAGGCAGCTTTTTATGGATTAAGACAGTCTTAGTATAGACCTGACATATAGCATTTGCTAAATAAATGAGACTTCCCTTTTCCTTCGTTTCCCCGTCTAGCTTAGTATGTGAGGACCTTCCTCAATCCAGCTCCCTCCTCCTCTCCCTAAGTGTGGCTGTCTGGTGCTCAGTCATGAGCTCTCTTGTACTTATTTTTAAGCACAGGCTTAGTGACATTGAGCAGGGCTCCGAGACTGGCCTTTTTAACATTAATTTTTTTTTTTTTTTTTAGTTTAGAACAAGTTCTGTAACTTGTTCTATTATAGACCCAAAATGTACCATTTATGTAATTAATTATTACAGTGATTATAATAGTTGGGATTTTTTTCCCCCCAAATACCAGACCCAAAGTCACAGAGGACTTTGCTTTCAGTTTGACAGGGCTCCTATAACCAACAGCCACTTAAATGGCAGATGGACAGCATGAAAACATGATGACAGATCTTTCTCTAAACTAGCTTCTTAAGATGATACTCAGAATGTTCATTCGCATTTATTGGTTGTGCTCCTTGGCCTTGAATAGTTCCAACCATAACATTAATAAAAAAAAAATCAGTTAGGGTCCCTTTCTACAAAGGGGCAAGATTAGAATGACATTCCTCTGTGAATTCTGATGGTTGCACTGTAGCATGAGCTGGTCTCGGCTGTTTGGTTGATTAACATTTATGGCAAAATTATTTCAGAATAATTTTTTTTCTGTGAATAACTAAGTGTGAGGTGGTTTATAATAGTATTTTAATGTAGTAATACACCACTGGTTGTAGATCAAATCTAGTCTAAGCAATACCAGAAAGAATATTTTTTATAAAGAAACCTGAATGCTAAATTCTGGTATCATTTCTAATATCATTGGATATTGCAGTTATATATGAGTTTAGGACAGTTTCTGGAGAGTTGAAGTTACTTGATAAATTAACTTTCAGAGGTCAAGATATGAGATCAATATTCTGGAAGTTCCATAAAAAGAACTTTATATCAACAAATAAGGTTTCAGTCTTTTTACTTCAACTTCAGCTACCGTATACATACTGGAAACTAGCAATTCTAAAATAGCATATTTTAGCATGTACTAGCAATTATTAACTTTGCTTTGGCAATAAATACCTTCCTAAACGTCTGTATTTTATTTACTGAAAACTCAACAAATGATATTCTGGAAGGGAGAATTTTCAGGATGCTACTGTGGGTCACAGCATGTGATTTTATATTATTACATAGTGCCATGTAAAGACTTTTTCCTCTGAAGGAAGGAGCAATAATTACTTCATTAGTTACATAAGAGAGTCATAGGTCTGAAGCATAAATTGATTCTGATTCATCAAGGATATTATTAAGCTGTCAAAATCTGTCAATATGGAGTGTGACAACAACATGTAAAATTCCATTAAAGGGTCATTAACAAGGTCTTCAAGCTCATGCTTAGCATTTTCTCTGAGTTCCTAATGGAACTTTTCTCAAAACAGGATTTAAGGCAGATGTCTCATAAACTTTAATGCTGTTAAAAGTTTGCTATTGTAAGAAAGCATTAGTCTTTTTTGAGTTTTTTAGTTCCTATGTCAGTCAAAATGAAACAGCAGTTAAGTACCAACCAGAGTAATTTTCAAATCTTGACATTTACACCCATTATTCCTAAAATCTAGTAAGCTCTAAAGATGGGCTGCAGTTGACGTCATATTAGTTTGTATTTAGACACAAACACTCCTCTGCCAACAACAGTCATTGAATTTTTGCCATTGCTTTGATAGATTTTTATTTTTCCTGTAGAAGAAAAGGAAGTACAATTTGTGATGAAAACTTATTTTTTCTATCATTACACTGTCAATTACTGAGATTGGTGGTATTTGCAAATGAATGTCCAACAAGAAAGTTAGTGCAATATTTTTTTCCTTTCTGTAGAAATATCTGACAACTGCAGAAAAAAGAAGTGAGTCATTACCATTTTTCTTACTGCCATAAATATAACTCAAAATGCCAAATTGATCGAGTCTCAACATTGTAGGTGATGGCAGCTGTGATCCAAATAACTTAGTTCTTCATTTAAATGGCAGACAGGTAGAGATTAGAGCTATTCTATCATTTTAATGAACACCAAGAAAAAGTTATCTATGATGCATGGAATAATAAGTTGCATTCTTTGAAAACAGCAATAAAAGTTGGAGCTGCTGAAAAACTTTATGAAACTTGAGTAACTAAACAAAATTTCATATACTTGTTCCTAGTATTTTAAAAAAGATAATTAAGATATAGATGAGGAAAAAAAAATAAACACCTGATAAGCATAACATTGACCTGGGATGAGCCAGAAGGAATAGGCCTACATGTAATCTATTTGATAAGATCCTGGGAGTTAAGACCATGTTCACCCATAGAAGGAGAAATTAGGAGGATACATACAGTTGCCAAGAAAGGATTAATTGTGAGTGAGGGCTGAGCCAAAGAGTGGTAATTGCATGATAACCTTGAAAATCAGAGTGAGCTGAGCTAGGAAGGTAAGAGAACAGTATACAAGGCTAATAATAGGAGAAGGCTTAAAGCAATTAAGATATTATATAACGGCATAAAAATTTAGATGTTATTTAATTTTCAATTCAACAGTTTTTTTTAAACATGAAAACAGAGCATGATTCCTATCTTGAATAGTATCCAATAAGAAATTCATTAATTGATTTAACAGGACTCTACTGTTGTCATGACCACTGATGTTTCTTTAGAAGCTGATTGCTGATTATGCCAATTTCATACCTTGGAAGTTTCCAAGGGGGTGCTCAGACCTTTTGAAACTTATTTTCACTTTGAGAGAGATAATAATTATTTGCTGGCTGACTAAAAAGAAACTGGAGTAATGAAATAAAAATCTTTCTCGGCACTGAATGTTTATCAACCGGGGCTAAGGTACCCCATATAAAATTTGAGAGGAGGCATTATGCAAACTTTCTCATATGCTATTGGTTGTTAAGAGAAGGACTTGCCTCTGCTGGTCACATGGCTGCAGGGATGCTATTAAAACTTTGGACCAACTTGTGCAGTATGCTTACAGCAACCAGAGTAATGACCATTGTAGACAATCACTATGGTCCCGCTGATGCTTCCAGACTGAACGTCAGCTCCTCATGGCTGACCTGGTATGTTTTAGGGTGTGGTCTGGACCAACCGTAGACTCTGTTCTAGGTGAGTGAGTATAAATTAAATGTTGGTTTCTCATCACTAAAAAGGTGAACATCACTGAACAGCATACCCATATTAAGGCAACACTATGTTGACTTGCTTACCAGTGACTGAAAAGTGCTTGAAGATGTGGTAATTTCTGAGATGATTCTTATGAGGCAGCATAAAAGACAGTGGCCAGTGCAGAGCCTGATTAATATCATTACTAGTTTTCACATAATAAACTGGAGTGTAGGCAAAATGACTGCTCCGTTTTGTCAGTTGGGGTTTTTTTTTTTTTTTTTAAGCCAAGATTTTAAACATGTAACAAGTCAAATTAAGTAAAAATGAAAATCTACCATGAATTTGTACCTTCCTATTCTTAAACTAGTAACTTGACAGGATGTCACTCTTATTCTGTATCAGTAAGGGAAGGATGATTATAAATCCGGTTAATTTGGATTAATAATATTTCAAAAATAAAACTTAAAAAATTATTTGAAATGATTTTGAGGATTGGGTATAGAAAGCAGTTTCTCATGGAGGAGAGGAGGGAAAGATGAAAATAACAGTAGAGAACATTCGTGAAACTAATGGACTTAGAAGACAATTATTACTATGGAGAAAAATTTTGAGTTCTCAAAAGTCAGAGTTTTGGGAAACCATATCTGCACAGCATCTGGGATTTACCCTTTTGAACCAATGATTCCATTTGCCAAATTCTCTATCTGTTTTGAAGGCCATAGCGTCTCTTAGGAATTTTCTTACAGACTATGATTAATTATTATTAATAAATTACAGGTTATTACAGACTGTTTTGGAGAGCTTCTCTTCTTTAAATTTCTTCCTCCTAGCTTCCAAAATACTCTGCACTTTTAAAATTCATTACACACTGGTGCTCACTGACCTATTGCCCAGGCGTGAATGCGCTTTGGCTGCTGCGGACACTGCTCACCCTGGGGACCTCGAGGGATCAAGAGGTCTGACAAAGGCCCACAGGGGCCGACGCAGGAGGCAGTTCAGGGAGCATGCGCAGTTTACATCATCTGACTAGGAATGTGTGCTTCTCCTTATAAATAGAACGATGAGATATTTCTTTTGTGTAGTAAATCACAGTTTATAAAACTTTCACATGAGTTGGTTCAGACGTCACCTTTGTAAAGATTTTACTTTTCCATTCTTCAGGTTTCTCCAATAATTTACATGTACCATTTTAATAGTATTTTCCCCCTATTTTACTATGTTCATAAGTATCTTCTCCTCCATTGGGCTGTAATAAAAGGGCACAGGACATCTTTTATTCATTTCTGTATCTCCGTATCTAGTTTGGTGCTTGGTACCGTGGTGCCTGATAACTTTTTGTTTATTTGTTTTGGGTGTTTTGCATGAAGAACATAAGCTTTGCAACAGACAGGGCTGGTTTTCATAGGCTCTCTTGCCCACTCTAACGTTAAGGAGGCTTTGCTTTTCTGAGTGATGATTGTTAGTTGGGTAATCAAAATATAACTGTGGAATGTTCTAAGTTCAATTCTTTCTATTTTTAAGTATATGGTTTCCCTAATTTGTGCTTATTTTTAAGGTTTTAAAGTATGTTTTTATGTTTATTCTTTAAAATTTTTCACTGTTTTCTTTTTATTAAGAATATAGCCCCATTAACTCTTGTTTATTCCCCCAAGTACAGAAATATGTGATGTTATGTTCTAGTGTGTTGAAATTTTTAATTAATGAAAATTAGATTCATATGTAAAATACACAAACATGAAAAGATATACAGCAAGTGGTAGGAAAATAGCATCACATTGATTTATTGAGAAAGAAGAGATATTTTTATATTTTATGGTTCTCACTGTGTTTGTCGGCTGTATTTAGCAGGGTCAGCAAGGGAACGGACAACTGGTAAAAGGTCAGAGAAAAAGTTCTGATGTTGCATTTAAGTTCACAGCGTTGTCCAAAAGCTGAATAAATTTATGGTAACACTACGAACTGCCATCGAATATCCAGTTAAATGCATACGGAAAGATCAGTTTCAGGAAAAATCAGACCCACGCCTTGCAGTTAGCAGGGAAATGGGCTGATGAAGCGATTCGTCGACACTGGGTAGACCTGGCACATTGGAAACTGGGGTGTCTAATGCCTTGGTTGAGTACAAACCTTGATTTTTTAAGCATAGGAGCAGCAAAGAGACTTGCCTCAGACACAGGAAGACTTTGGGCTTTATCACCTGGCTGGACTCACAACAGGGAGGGGTTGGTGCCACAGCGTGAGCGCTGAGTCAGCCTAGTGGCTGCCTCTCTAGCTCCTGGTATACAGGTGGCAAAGGACAAAAAGTGTGAGCTATAAATGCAGAGTGCCCTCTTTTCCTCATTCTTTGTGGAGCCTCTTCCAGAGAGGAATGGTGCTTGTTCTTTGCAGGGAGATATGGCCCCATTGGCTGTCAGCATGTGTTGTGAGCTAATTTAGGTTCACTGAACATGCCTGAAAATCTCTAGAGCTGAGCCGCTCATTTCTGTGTCTGAGACTTTATTTTGTGAGAAAGATGCAGTAAGCAGGAAGAATAAAACATTGCTCAAGTAAGATTTCTACTCAGAAGCTTTTTCAAAGAAGGCTATGAATCACAATGCAAAAGGACACTGCACTCACTGCATGGTGAACTGGTTCTGCAAGCAGAGCCTTTCTTGGATAGCTAGAGACCACGTAGTTCTGAAGATCAAAATACTTGTCGTCACGATAAGAAACCTAAATCTATGCCTGTGTAAGCAGTATTTTCCGAAACGCTTAGTCGTGTATTAGTCCCCGTCACTTTGGTGTTCAAAAACTAAAGTGAAGCATGGGATGCGGGGATAGTGATATCATGGTAGCCCATTCGGGGCAGCCAGGTGGATCCCTTTTAGGGCCCCTCAACTTGGCCTTCATTACCTTGTTGGATCCTTTGAAGTGACTCTTCAGGTTTCTCTTTCTCTCTCTAGTGCCCAGAGTTTCTGGCAATAGGACAAAGTGGACAATGGACAACAGCAGGAGGTGGCAAACTGAGGCCTGTGGGCCAAGTCTTGCCCCACGCCTGTTTTTGTACTGCCTGCAAGCTAAGAAGGGTTTTCATACTTTGAAAAACAAACAAACAAAAAACCAAGTAAGAGTATATGACCGAGACTGTAGTGGGCCCAAACCTATGTCTAAAGTACACACTATCACTTTGACAGGAATGTCTGCCAACCCTTCCACAGAATCAAGCTCACACGGCTAAGCTTGCCCTCCCTGACATCTTCCACAGACTCTTCTGACCTCCTCATGCTACCTCCCATGCACGTCTTGACTTCTGCAGCAGCACAAGACACCCTTTAGTTCCTACAAGGCTGCGTCCTCCCTTTCCCCCACGCCTCTGTGTCTTTGCACACGCTCTTCCCTCTTTTGGGAGCGTTCTCCACGCTACTCTGCATCTTTTGTGATCTGAACTCATTGTGCAATTTATCTACTTTATCTTCACTTCTCTGAATAGGGCAATGTACACTATGTTGGTAACTTATGAATATTATCTAATAATTAAATCTTATTAAATAAATAATATCTGGCTGGGGAGAGAATTATAGATACTGGAAGAAAAGCCAGGGACAGATCCGTGGTTCCTGCTGCCATGGGTCATGTTGCTGTTCTTGATAGCTGTCTTCTCCCCCGCCGTGGTTATTCATTATCAGCATCAAGAATGCAGTGCTTGTGTTTTGATCTTTCTTTCCTCATCTGTGTTTTATTGACATAATTTCTTTCAAAACACAGTGAAAAATATAAAGCCCAAGGTCTTGAGGATTAGTGGTCTGGTGCTGTAAGCAGTGGTGGGGAGGGAAGGTGACATTTCAGGAGGGGAAAAAGTAATGGTAAGAGCAGGTGATTTGGTAAGGAGATACATATGACAGACAGTGTGTTTGTTATGGAAAAGAATTAAGACCACCAGCCACAGTCAGCTGTTTTCAGCCCTGTGTGTCGCTCGGGCTACACTAAGGAAACTGTTGTGGTCACCCTTGGAGTCTGCACAATGATAAAGGGAATTTAGTGCATTTAGATACAGATATGAGTAATGAAAAGTCTGTTTTCAAATCAAAAGGAAGTGAAAATGAGTTTGTTTGTCTCTATCAGCTATGGGAATTAGAGGTTGGAAAAATGAAGTAATTGGCATATGTGTTAGGTTATAAAAAAAGATGTGGTAATTTAGCACTATTCCTGAAACAAATGAAATATTATTCTATTGTGAAATCTTGACAAGGGGCAAAGGGGCATTGGGAATAAAGTAAACTTGGTACCATGGATAAACAATACCAAAATTCTTAAATGAAGGTTTAGAAATAATAAAATACAAAAGTGAGTAACCTATTTATTCCCAAACTTCAATCTTATGTTTGGAACATTCTTGTAATGTTAAGCTGTTCAAATCAGTTCTTGTTCGTTGCCTGCTTTTCCCTGATCTTTAAGGAACCTGTGATTAAACTCCACCTCCATATTTTCCCATTTTAGAGTTATCCAGCAGAGCCGTTCTTTAGTCAACACAATGCTTTCATCTCTGTCTCTGACTTGACCTGAATTTCTTTTGTGATTTTTTTCTCCTAGAAAAACCTATTTCAACCTTTGATATCAAACTCACTCCCTCTGTGGGCAAGTAAAATGTGGCAAAGTGTCAGATTTCATTCACCTAAATCTCCTTGAAAGTCCAGCTATCTCATTTACCTATTTATCATCGTCAAAGTAGGAAGTAATTGGTATTGTCATTTTTATTAAGATTCACTTTCATTATTATTTTTAAAATATCTAAATAGATGTATCACTCACTGACCTTTTGAGATGTGAGGTCAGTACATTATCTTGTGGCTGGCACTAAGATAACACTGCATATTTTATTTTAATTACCTGACTTGGGAAGCTTTCGGTCTCGTTTAGATAATATAAAAAAACCTTAACAAGGCTATGTAAAACTCATTTGACTCAATATTTTGGCTCATATATTTGCCAAATTGATATTATCTAATTCAAAAGGAAAACATGTCCAGTTTTTTTGGGTTTTTTTGTTTTAGTCCAGTGGACCTTTATTGAATGCTAATCTTCCTTATTTTTGATCTAAGTAATTTTATGTGTTCTGAAACTTTGGGCTTTGCATTTAAATGTGATTCTAAAATTCCTGGTGGAACTTAGAAAAGAAATGTTATCAATTACATCTGTCTCTATACCTTTTGACAACTTCTATTGTTCACAATATTAATTAGGCTCAGTGAGCCAAGAGATACTGGTCTTTCTTTTACATTTAGCCTTTCAGGGGTGTTTAGATAAGGCCATCAGTGAGCTTGAGAGCACAAAGGCTCATAACCATGGTCTGGTGCAGACCACTGATCCCCCTCTCCCTAGTCACTCTCGTTCAACCAAATGATCAAGAATGGTCACCTTAACCTAAGTAATAATAAGTAATAAGCTTTGCATGGCACTGGCGAGAAGAGATGAGTTTGAAACATCAGATTCTCTCCCAATACTTTTCATTAGAAAACCTGTGTGATCCTTGCAATTAAAAATGGAGGATGAGATGAAAAGGCTGCAAAGAGAAGAACTACATGGTAGGGTTGGGGCCCAACATAGTCAGGTTGAGGCTGTGAAGATTTATGAAGAACTGAAACCATAATCTAGCACATTTTCCCAGAGGCAGAATGAAAGACCACGTGACCTCTCGACGTGACTGAGCTGCCGCCCCATCTGATGACAATCTGATTCTGATTTATACAGTTTTTTAAAGTTTTATTTTGAGGGAGTAATTAGGTTTAATTAATTAATTAATCGATTAATTATGTTAATGGAGGTACTGGGGATTGAACCCAGGACTTCGAGCATGCTAAGCACGCACTCTACCACTGAGCTATACCCTCCCCCATATAGTTTTATGAAGCATTATATGTAGTTTTACAATAAGGTTTATATAGCTTTACAGTTCTCTCTCTCCACCCATTTCTTCCCCCCAAGGTAACTTGAGTCCCTTACCGTCAGAAGAACTGACCAGGAACAAATGAAATTCTTGTCATTTAGACCTTCCTCCCCGAGCAGCATACCAATGAGCTCCGTCTTCTGCTGCTGCTCTGGGCGTGCAGTCAGTGTAAAGTCAGTGTGCGCCGTGAACAAGGATCTGACAGGCGGCCATTATCCATTCACAGAATGTCATGCTCTTGCTGCTTTTCCTTGGACAGCTGGTCCCCAAAGAATTGTTTCACTGTCAAAATTTAAACGTGGCCCAGCTCTCCTTAATGTGCTTATGTGAGAAACATGTGGCCTCTTTGTCCGTAATAGATGATCCAACTATTTCTGGAATTGAATTGGACTACATGTGTATTTCATGCTCGGTTTCTCTTGTGTTAGAAAAACGCCACCAGCTGAGTTTGCTTTTGGGGAGCTGAGGGACAAAGGCCCTAGCCTGTCCCCATCCTGACCTCTAACCTGCAGGTTTGTACTTACTTGCTTGGTAGATACAAGCCCATGTAGCTCAAGACACTTAGAAGTGTTGAGGTGAAGGTGTCAACTTCTAGCTAACTATTCTCCCGGACATAAGCTTGCTGGGCCTTTCTTCAGGGCTGGTATGATATTGTGATGTAATAAAAATATTACATTTGATCTTTGTCCCTGGTTCCAGGCACAGAGCTACTAAAACCCGTGTAATTTCCTAAGTGATGGGAGTGTCTTTTTGTATGCTAGTGAGATGACGGGTGTCTGGTAGCACCTAGATAGCTTCAGGATGGGGGTTGTTCACCAAGATGACCAAGGCACATTTAGAGGATTGGAAGTCTCGGCCTCACCCCCTCACCTCTGGAGAGGTTGAAGGGGCTGGAGATTGAGTTAATCACCAGTGGGTAATGATTTAATGTCATGCCTATGTAATGGAACCTCTATAAAAACCCTACACCACAGGGTTTGAAGAACTTCTGAGCTGGTGAACACATCCACATGCCAGGAGGGTGATGTGTTCCAACTCCAAGGGGATCGAGATTCCTGTGTTTTGGACCTTTCTGGACCTCACCTTAGGTACTACATCTGGTTGTTCACTTGCATCCTTTATAATAGACTTCATAATAAACCAGTAAGTATAAGTAAATGTTCCCCTGAGTTTTGTGAACCATTCTAGCCAATTATCAAAACTCGGGGGAAGGTTTGTAGGAGCTCCTGACTTTGTAGCCGAGTCAGACAGACCCGTTACTTGTGGCTGGCATCTGAAGTGAGGGCTTTTAGACTGAGTCCCAAACCTGTGGAGTCAGACACTGACTCCTGGTATTGAATTAAACTATAGGACACTGAGTTTGTGTCCAGAGAGTTGGAAAACTGATTGACGTGGGGAAAAACCCTCACACATTTGTCTTCAGAAATGCTGTGAGTAGGGAAATAGCTTTCCTTTAACAGTGAATATTTACAATACACCAGTGGTTCTGGGCACAGGGCATATAGTACTAAGATGAAGAGGAAATCAGGTGGCAATTATATAATGAGCATTTTTATTAAATTTAGGAGCTTCAATCAACCTGTGAGCTTCATTTTTATTACTTAAGAGGACTTCATTTTCTAGATGCATTTATTTCATGGAGAGAGGTACCTGGTAAATATGTATAAGGACCCAAATCATGCCTTAAAGTAGGCACTGTACTCACTTAATTCTTATAAGAATACTACCAGGTAGGTATTTTTACCTGATTTTCTTATGAAGAAATTGAGGCTTACAGTCATTTGTGGACATTGCCCAAGATCTGCTAAGAAGCAGATCTTAACCCACAGCTGAGCTTATTCCAAAGCTTGTAATCTTTCCAATTATCATAAAGATATTGGAATACAAATGATTTATCCTAGCATTAGTTTGCAGTGCCTTTAAAAATTCCATTTAGTTTCTTTCTTTCTTTCTTTCTTTTTTAATAAAGTTGGTTTTAAATCAACTTAAAAACTCATCTTTACCAACAGTATTTCATTTCTGAAAAAAAAAAATCCTTTTGCATTGGAGGCATTGGTGATGAGTAACAGCGGGCTTCTGAAGGTATAATTCATTGTTCCTAATCAGGTGGTAGAAAGAAGTTTTTCTATTGCCTTTGCTCAAAGTAATTGCATATTTATCTATTTATATGAGCAATTAATCAGAGACCCAAGTAGTCAAAGCAAAGCAGCAGCTGGAATTCCCACGCTGGACTTCCATGTTACCTTCACCAGTTCTCAGCACGTTAAACGATTTCTTACCCAAGCAGTGTAAAACCACATGAATCATGTGGCCAAGTACTAGCTATACTAGGGATGATTTACCCATCCCAGAGAATGCATTTCAGATGACTTTGCCGGAAATACAAGGCAAAGTGATTCCAGTAAAGATCTTTTTAAACTGAAGAGCATTCAATAGTTTGTATCTTTAGAATGACACTCCTAGGCCTTACACATTTATCTAAAAATTATGTTTTATAGAGTCAATAGGTATAATGTTCTATTAATTTAATATAAAATCTTCTGTGAAAACATCTTTGTTTAAAAATGTGCGTTTTTAAATGACTCAGAATCAGCATAATGGCCATTGTCCTTAGGTCTCTGTGGCATTGAAAGACCCATGGTGTCTTCTAACCAAGATTCAAAAAAACAGAAGTTCCTTTGACAAAAATGTTGAATGGCAAGCTTATTGGGAATAGGAAACTCTTTTTGAAGACTCAAAAGGAATTACAACATTTATCAGTAATTAAAAATTCAGTTATTATTGGGTTGTCTAAAGCACCCATGAGGTCCAAATTGACTGAGGTTCAAGGAACTTGAATTTTGAAAGCTGGGAGCAAGTCTTGAAAGGCTACCTCCTACAGGTTTATTGTGTTAGGCCTGCATATGTTTTATGAATTAAGAGTTAGTGGGAGAATTTCACATAAAAATGAGGATTTTGGCTTCTCTTCAAAAAAGATAAGGCAACACAGGGCCTATTGTCCCTTTCAGTTGAGGTGTATGCTTTCTGTTTCTTATTCTCTTGCACTTAACGTGTATGCAAATTCTCTTCTACAGCTGACTTGACTCATTTAAAGTTACCTGACTAGCAGTGTAGGCATTTGAGTTTCAACCTATATCCTAAGGTCTGCTTGCTGCTAGTTCCCAGACCACATGGCCATGTATGACTTTTGCCTTTTGAGATACTCTCCCAGTCTTCAGGAGATGGTGGTGATGATGATGATGATGATGATGGTGATGACTTCTGCAATTTGGCTCCATTATTAAGATCTCAGAGACTTTTTGAAATCACACAGACATTAAAAGGAAAGAGCCATTGGCATGAATAAAGAAGAAAATAGAAAATAGTATTGTTAAGATTATGAAATTTGGTAACATTATTTGTTGTGGGAGATTTATGTGTTAAGAAAGGTTTGGAATATATGGAGAGAATCCCAATCTTGGTTATATAAAGAAATCGACTGCTGTTAAGACTGGGAATACAGTAAGAAATTCTATCCTATAGACTTGTCTTCCTCATCCCTTCCTTCTCCTTACCCAACAAATGAATAAAGCCAAAGAAAACCAAGACCCGTAGTAATGGTGGCTGAAGTAAAAGTTGACCCTCCCATATTTAGCATGTTAGAACTGGATTAGAGTAGGGTAGGGTGGTAAGATTAGCATATAAAAGAATACAGGATGTCTAGTTATCTAAATTTCAGATAAATAACAAACACTTTTATAACATAAGTATGTTCTATGCAATATTTGCAGTATGTGTTATGGTCTGAATGTATCCCCTCTAATTCATATGTTGAAATCCTAACGCCCAATGTAATGGTATTAGGAGGCAGAGCCTTTGGGGTGATTAGATCATGAGTTTGGAGGCCTCTTGAATGAAATTAATGCCTCCATAAAAGAGGCTCCAGAGAGCAAGCTCGTTCCTTTCGTCCGAGGACACGGCAAGGTGTCAGCAGGCTGCAGCCCCGAGGAGGCTTTTCCCCAGAACCATGCTGTAGGCAATAGGTTGAAAAGTCTGCAGGTTTTAAAGATAGGTGTGTATTAAAGTCCTGCCTGAAGTGAGAAGAATAGTAATAATGACGATTATGCTGGTATCTAATACATGAGCTTCATTTCATGCCAGGCATTGGTTTGGATGCTTCATACATTAACTTGTTTAATTTTCATGACAACATAGTAAGGTAGATACTATTATTATCCCTTTTTTTTTTTTTTTGGTAAGGAAACTGGGTACCAAAAAGTAAATTAATTTACCCAAGTGACAGAAATGTCAAAGCTATTATTAGGTAAATCATATAATTATTTATTGAATGCTAATACTTTATAAATGTTTCACATAATTTTAACAGCAACCCCATGAAGTAGACATTATTACCAAAATTAAAAAATATCTAAAGTGTTGTTTTTAGGGGTAGAAATTGTTAGAAGTATTTTTAATAATACAGGCTCCTTACAAATCACTGCTGTGGACAGAAGCTCAGAGTATATTACTTTTTAAGAACCAGAAATTACAACTGAGTTTTATACTTACAGAAAAAAGAAGACAGAGAAAGGAAAAGGAGAAAGAAAAATAAACCAGAGCAAATTCATATATAACCTAAATGATTTTCAATTTGCATCAGGTACAAATTTATAGTGTATTGATATATTTTCAATATCAGTCATGTCTTACAAGTCTGTATTTTATAAAGCTCAAAGTTGAACCAACACTGCTGTTTATATAAACGCACATATATACAAATACACATATGTATAAACACATATGTATTTATGAACTTTTATATATTTTAATATGTACTCCCTCTCTATATGTATATATTCTAATATAAAGACAGCTCTGTACAAATCTTCTTGACCTTGTATGCCAGGAAACTTAGGGAGGGTGAACACCCATGAGGAAGGAAAGAGGAGAGAGTTGAGATTAGCTCCCTGGTGGTGGTTAGTCCACCAATGAGGTTGGTCACCCAAAGTGGTACTGTCAGTGGTCTTGCCAGAGACAATATACTCCACTGTCTCTGGATAAACAAAACTTCATGTGGCTACCTCAGAGTCTACTTTTATTAAAACCGACATATTTCTTAAAGATAGAATCATATTTCTGACTCTATATTTTTTTCATCTACAAGAGCAGGCTTTTATTATTTTGGTTTGCCATTATGCTTAAGGTCTCCTAAAAGTTATGGATGACTCCCTTCTCTGGGCCAGACTTGGGTTCTTTTAATTGCTAAAAGAAGTAAATATCAGGACAGCAACGGACAAAAACTGGTCAAAGGTTTCATGTGACCTTTGATTCCCTATTTTTAATGCGGCACTCAAAGCTTACTTTTAGCTGTTAGAAAGTGAGAGTCCATGCTTCTGAGGGTCCCGTGTCAAGCCTTGTTAAACGCTAATGTTTTCAGTGGGAAGTCAGAGGGCAACACAAAAGCTGACTTCTGGACTATTGTGGAGAATTTCTGGACTATCCTTCTTCAGCAACTTATTATAACCTTTCCAAGGTCCAGAGATCGCATAGGATGTGGCTGATGAAGAAATCATTTTGAGACTCTAGGTTTTAATCCTATTGGCTCTTTTGCTGGGCTCAAAAAAGGGCAAAGTGCAATGCCTTAAAAAAAAGGGCAAGCATTTGCTTAAATAGTTTGGGGAAACTGATCTGGTATGGGTGAAGAATGCCTAAACCCGGGTGTAGGATTTATGTATGTCATCCATTTGCTCTCAGGAAAACACACAGGAGTGCTACGTGAAAGAGCACGGTGGTCTCAGGCAGTCCATCCTGGGGGTAGTAAGTATAAATTACTAATACTTTCTTTTCCCTTCATCAGGAAAGAAAAACTATGTGGCTTGGTCACAGAAGGTTCAGCTCCACAAGGGAGACTCTTCCTGCCCACCCCACCCCCAACACACACACAATCAGCTATTATACTTTACTATTCTTGTTTTACTATTATTTCACTCATGAGAAAATTGAGGCTTAAAGAGGTCAAGTGACCTTGCTTAGGACCATAGACCTAGTTAATGGTAAGACTCCTCAGATTTTTAAACTCTAAGGCCATGTGCTTTTCCTTTACAATATCTCCCAGGACAGATTGCTCAGTCTTCTCAGCCTCAGCCTCTTCACCAACAAGATGACGGTGCTATTACCTGCCTTGATGTGCTGTGGTGAAGATTAGAGATACCTGATGCAGTTTCCAGTGCAGTGACTGGCCCATGGTTATGCTCAATAAATGAGAGCTTTTACTGTTATTAAGCAGGTAACAGGTAAGTGTCCCAGCAAGTAGGTGGACAGAACACCGTGTCAAGAAAGTCCAGTAGGAGGGGAGGGTATAGCTCAGTGGTAGAGCGCATGCTTAGCACGCATGAGGTCTTGGGTTCAATCCCCAGTACCTCCATGAAAAAAGAAAAAAAAAATTTTTAAAAAGAAAAAAATTTTTTAAAAAAGAAAGTCTGGTAGGAGGCACTAAACAGAGGTCTGTGTAGGCGACAGGTTTCATGGAAGTGTGATGACTGTAGGAGGAGCAATTAGCTCAGGGAAGGGCTAGACTGAGAATAAACAAGGGAATGACCTAGTTTTGCAGAAAATGAAGGCAGGAACTTAGAAAGGAGATGACTAAAATTACTCAGTCCGGAATGAATTTGACCTGGAATGAATTTTCTTGGAAAAGCTGGTACACACCCCTATAAATCCACTGGTATTGTTCACGTGCTTGCTAAATAATTGAAATGCTTACATTAAAAATATATTTGCTAATAAAATAATCCAATTATTTTTATAAACCAAAAGCATGAAAACAACAGAGGTCACTGGTTGTTTTTCTTTTATCATGGTCTGGATTTGGGCTTGAAATAATTTTTAATTTATTTCACATGCAATCAGGAGTAGAATTTTCTCTAGTTTTTTTATGCAGTGTAATACAGGTCTGACATTTAAAAAAAAATTGATGATGTGTGACAGCAGCAAGAACACTTTTGTATGTGACTGTACAACCTGTCAAACAATTTGCATCAGACCTTTCTGAAGTGCTGTCATTCTCATTCACAATAAAGGCCCTCAAGCCCCTCACTGTCCCGTAATAAAGACTGTCACCCAGTCAGCACCAATTTCCTGTGTGTATGAGTCGGCTTTGATACTGCTGAGGCATGTCAAGCTCTTGTTAAATTCACTGCAGGTCAGCTACCTAAATGTTCCCTCTCAGTGATTCAGTCGTAAAGCATGAGGCCCTGAAATACCTAGCGAAGTGTGGCAACTGGCATTTCTGTGATAGATGCGTTAGGAGCCTGATGAATAGGGGTGGGAGCTGAATTTAACACAAATGACAATAAAAGTGAAGTAGTGAAGATTCTTTCAAGTTTATTTTGTATAGCTGCGTATTATCACAAAGACATTTGGTTTGCTTAGTTACTGGCATCTGCTCTCCCGAATGCTGTGCTAAGCACTGAGGATGCAAAGACAGCTCAGACTTGGCCTCTGTCCTTTTGAGTGTCATAGTCTGTTAGGAGAAGAAATTTAATTGGATAATAAAATTTTCATTGGATTTAAATTTCATTGAATTTAAAAAATTCACATTATTCTCTTTTTTAAGGCTTTCCTTTTCCTTGATTTTTAAAAATGAGTTTCCTGGCCTTGCTGAAAAGATGTGATGGGTTAAATGTGGAGTGCTTTGGGAAGTGTTGAAGAGCGGGAAAGCAAAGATAATGCTTATTCTCTTCGATTCTCTTCCTAGTCTGCATCATGCTGTTCCCCCTCCACTCTGAGTCTCCCTATGTGTGTTTCTGCGTGAGAGCCAAAGACTGGAGGTTGTCTTTTTGTTAAGGGGAGGTCTTTTGGCTTTGGATTTTTTTCTCCCCCAGTAGAAACTGTTGCCCCTCAGTGACTGCCTGCACCACCTAGACTAGGAATCTCCCTTATCGGTTTCTAACTGTAGGGTCTGAAGCCACACATCTAAAATTAACTCTTGCCCCCTTGGGATCACAGAGTAATTTAGAAGAGACATAAAACTATGATCAAGTTTTTTCTGACACTTGTGTGTATTTTAACCCTGTTGCCCTTTCAATTGTGATATATTTATTTTATTATGCAATTAGCATGTTTATCAGAGAAGGTCCCAAATAAAATAGATAAGAGAAAAATAGAAAATAAAAATTTACCTGCTTCCTCAGTACCCAGATAGACTCACTGTTGATGTTTTGTAGATTGTTTTTCTAGCCATCCTTAAGGTACTCGCAGATGCACATACTTTTCCTTTAAACAAATTTGTGATTTTGGGAGAAAAATTTTCTAGAAGAAGATATGCATAGGCAAAACCCTGAACATTTTTAAACATTTAAAACATATCACCAATTTGCTTTCCTGAATCAGTGTAGCAATTTGTGCTCCCATCAGCACTGTGTATAAGTGGTTATATTTCTCAATTTGCCAAAATGAGATATCATTTTTTTTAAAGATGTCAATTTGATAGGTGTGCTGTTTCAATTTTTACAAAGTCTTGGTATAATCCTTGGGTTTTTTTATTGGCCATTAGTCCTCTTTTAGCTCAAGATACTCTTTGTCTATGATGCTTATCTTCCTACTTGCCACCTCTTTCCTATCCTAAGTTGTTTCTGGCTCCTTGAGATCTGTTTGTTGTTGCTGCTGGTAATTGTTTGTCTCTTGGTTTTATCTTGTGCAGTCAGTAGGTTTTTCTCTCCCTTTCTCCTTTTTCTTCTCAGGAAGAGGCCTGCTCCTAGGAGGGCCACCATAGCTAGGACAGACTTCTACTGTATCCTTTCATTAATCCATTAAATAGTATTTACTGCTCGCTAACTCGTGCACAACTTTCTAGGAAAGCAAAATCCTGTCCCTACAATTATTCAGTCCGTTGTCCGAGGTCCTCTGAATAGGGCAAATGCACTATGATTATTTTGATCAGGAAAACAGAAACCATTCTAAGTATTTCAGGCAGGATGGGGTTCCACTCAGAGATTTATAAGCTTGCACAACTGGTAGAAGGATGAGAGAAGCAAAGGATAACAACTATCCAGAACATACAGGGACCATGTTGTCTACGTAGAGTATTTCCATTTGATGGTATACTTGGTTGGATTAAAGTCATTTCCGTAGTGAGTTTTCATCTATTTCTCTCATCTGTTTGCATCTTAGATAGCGTTCAGTTCTTTTTATGAGTCACATTTTCTCTTAGAGGCTGTAAGCATTTTTGTTATTCAAAAAAAAAAAAAAAAAAAAGAAGCCACTTCACCTCATGGTGCACTAAGGTCGGCCTGTGTGCTGTGTAGCTGTTTGCTGACAGGCAGCAGCAGTGTGGTGCTTCTTGAAGTTGTCTCCGTGTGCCTTTATGCCGCTCCTCCAGTCCTCCTTGTTTGCTGCTCCCCTGATTCAAGTTGCTGAGCCACAGCTTCTTGACATCTGGCTTGAGTCCATCCTCCTCTAACGTACACCCTCTGACGGTGAGTTGCAGCGAGCAAATCTGTAGTGCTGTGAACTGGCTGTGCTCCAGGCCTTAGCTGCTGATAAATCTGCCTTGGCATTTGATGTTAAGTATAGCTCTCAGATGATGGCTATGTTTTTTGAAGCTGCGTGCAACATTTTGATAGGGCGTTGTTATAAACCAGCACCTAAGACTGGAACTGGGAAAGAAGGAATTTTCCATGCAGAGAAGCCCGTTAGCAGTGGTTGTCCTTTTCTTCACTCATTAATGTACAGTCTAAAGATTTTTTTTTATCAGAATGTGATCCCCAAATCAAAAAAGACAGGCGAGAGCATAGTCACCCCTAAGGGTGCCTTAAATTTGAGGGCCTTTGCAAGCGGCATTCCCAGAAACCTCAGACGGCCTTTGACTTAGGATGTCCTTGAAAATATGGGTAGTTGTCTATTGTGGATGCCCTCAGGAGAAAGTGGGGCCTGATACAGACGTATAGGAAACAGAGATGCCGTCTGACTCCAGCAGTTACCAACACCCCTCACTTTTATTAGCTTCTGGTCAGTGTTTCCCAAAGTGCATTTCAACCCTGAGCCTTGAGAGGTACTCCAAAAAAGTTTTTCATGGGCAAAGTAATTTGGGAAATGATGTGATGTTACCCATATCTTGAGAATCACAACTAACATTTTAAAATTTATGACAAGTCTTGTAGTAATAAAATCTACTTAATTTTGTTTAACCCAGCATTCCCCCTTTCCCTTTTGTTTTGATGATGGACAGTTTTTAATTCTGCAGTAGTTTAATAAAAGCATGTTGAAAACTGGGATTTTTTTTTTCCTTTCCATTATGTCAGTTATTTTATTCTAGATAATTATACCTGAGGTTCTTCAACTTGTTCTATGTCACTGGCCTCTGTGGCAGTCTGGTGCCTAAACTTCTCAAAATAAATTTTTTTTTTTTGCATTTTAAGATTTTCTCCTTGTCTTTGACTTTCAGCATTTTCACTATAATGTATTTGCTTGTGTTTTCTTGATTAGAGTTCTTTTGCTTCCTTTATGTTATTATTTTTCAATAAATTTGGAAAGTGCTCAGCCACTATTTCTTTGAATATTTTTTTCTTTTCCTCTCCCTTGCCTCTCCTACTGCCATCAATGAGTATGTTGTTGTGCTTAATAGTTAATAGTACCCACCTTTTTTTGAGGCTGTGTTCATTTTTCTTCATTCTTTTTTCTCTCTGTTCTACATCTTGCATAATCTTTACTGATCTATCTTTGAGTTCATTACTTTTTTCCTCTGCCAGTTCAAATCTTCTGTTGAGCCCCTGTAGTAAATTTTTTAATGTCACTTATTGTATTTTTTTTTCTATTCCAGAATTTCCATTTGGTTCTTTTTTCTAATTTCTATCTTTTTATTGATAGTCTCTATTTCGTGGAACATTGCCATCACCTTGGTTTACTTGTTTAGTCATTCTTTCCTTCAGTTCTGGGAACATATTTATAAAAGCTACTGTGAAACCTTTTTTCTTTTAAATCTGACATCTCTCACAGGCAGCTTCTGTTGCCAGTTTTTTCTCCTGTGTAATACTTTCCATGACTCATAATTTTTTTGTTGGAAACTGGGTATTTCTGATACATGGTACCAAGTCTGGGAATGGTTTCCACCCCTCCTTGCCCTTTCCTCTTGTTATTTGCTTGTTTGTTTGTTTAATGGCTGCCAGGATTACCAGGACTATTTTAGTGAGGCCCGTTGTCCTCTCTCCCCTCTCCCCGCAGTGCTCTGTCTCTGACACTGCACCTCAGGGAGGTGCAGTTTAGGGGATGCCGCGGTTACTCTGGCGTGACCGCGGTCCTGGCGGGGCTCTTGCTCACTCTTCCCCTAACTATACACAGTTGTTAAACGTCACTAATTGGTGACTGATTGCTCTGTTGTTTCTAGCAATGCCCTGGGGCCTAAATTCCTACAGAACTGAATCCAGTCAAACTGTGGATCCTTTACAGTGCTTGGTATTTCTTAACCTTGGTTCTCCACTGCAAATTAGCCAGTTTACCATCTAGCTTGTATCTTCATTAGATCCACGCATCTCCTCCCAACCGCCTTTTACCACAACTTCCACTCTTCTTGAGAGTCCTCTTAGGTTTAAACTCCTCCATGTTCTGTCTTAAATGAAGTTTGTTCCTTTGGGAAGGGATTAGGAGCTCTTTTCCCCCCACAGCGTGCTTCTCCTCACTGGCAAAATCTCTGAAAAACCTCTGAGCTACGGCTCTGGAGTATTGTGGGACATGGGTGGCAGTGAGAGCCAGTAATGCATGGATTGGTAAAAGGATTTGCCACAGATGAAGGATGAGAATAGAAGAGGAGTTTATCAGGGATACACTGCCACAGACAACAGTGAGCCACACCGATGGGAGGTGCCTGTGTGAACACGAGGGCTGGTTGTTGGGGTCTTTTATAAGGTTGAGTCACAGGTGCCTGATCAGTCTCTTTTTTATTTATTTAATTTTAAATTTTCTTTAAATTGAAGTACAGTCAATTACAGTGTGTCAGTTTCTGGTGCACAGCACACTGTCCCAGTCTTGCATATACGTATATATATTTGTTTTCACATTATAAGTCTCTGATTGGTTGTAGGTGAGGTAAGAGGTTTAGGGTCCCTGAAGAGTGGTGGGATTTATGACTCTGATAATGTGGGCTGAGATAAGGCAGCCTGAGCTATTGTGAGATTAGGAATTACCTAGGGCTATTAATCTGTTAGGGGAAACACGCCCAGTAAAGAGTGTACTTTCTCTGTTGAGGGATCACAGGCAGACATGTGAGAGCCCAGAAATGGGGGTTATTGAACTTTGAAGGATGTCACTTGGCCCCACGTGGAGGTTGGGCTGGGGCAAAGGCAAGCTTCTCCCTGAGTGACATCTCTGCTCTAGGAGCTGAGAGCTAAGTGAGAGCTAAGTGGTGGGGGGTCAGCATCCCAAGGTCCTCCTGACTTGCTTTTCCAGGTATGAAACCGTCACCTCGTGAGTCAGGGAGGGGCTCTTGGAGTCCTAGTGTTTTCAGTGCACCACGCCCAAGGTGGAGCCTCCATTTCAGGAGTGGAGTTTGGACAGAAAAAGGGTACACTCACTGCTCAGTTGTACTCAGCTGGGGTTGAACCTCAGCGGCAGGCAGCTGGGGACAGGAGGAGAGCACGGAAGTCCTGCGCGTCTGGGAAGGAAGCCCTGTGCCGGGGAGCTGGGAGAGAGGCAGCCTTGTGTTCTAGGCTGCAGCTGTCCCGCGTTTACTTCGCTGAACTGGGAGACTAGAAGGAAGGAGTATCTCGATTCAAATACCACAGACTCTCACTTTTTAAATGAGTTTTCATAGATTTTATTGAATTGATTTTTTTCTTTATTTTTCGTTTGTACTTAGGATCCAGAGTTTGTTAGGATCCAGAGTCTTTGAATGATTGTTTTTTTAAAAAATATCTCACCAGTTTTATTGGGGAGCAGGTTAACAAAGCTGCTTCTGTTGTCATAGAATAATTTTTAAAAACACAAAGAAAAACACACAGAATTACAAAGGAAATAAATTATATTGACATATAGTCATTAAAAGATTTAACAATAATGGTTTTAATGATAAGAACTGTTGTTTGAAGACTGGGTTTGCCTCTTGGTGGGTGTTGACCCGAAAGACACAAGCAAGCCTAAGATAGGGAGAAGGAAGGATTTCTTACTTGCAGCAGGTAAGGAGAACACCAGGGGTCTTTCCCAAAGCAGTGTCACCTGGAACAACAAAGCTGGGGAAGTTTTAAACTCAGGATATACGTCATAAATGGGCTTGGGCAGTGTATGCATATTCATGAAAAGGCTTGAGCAGAGGAGAACTCAGTATAGAATTGGGTCAAAGGTTGACAGAGTCCAAGCTTTAGTTGATTGAAGTCACAAGGGTCAGAAAAGGTCAACACCATCATGTAGGTTCCGGCCAGTCTGGGGTCTCAGCATGTAGTTACCGTCCTCCACCTGGGTGAGGGCCTTAGTTCCTGCAGAACTCAAAGATAAGTAGCAGATTGTTACGTCCCTTAAGGACGAACAAGGGCTCTGTTTTATCTGTGAACTATTGTTTGTTGATTGCTTTTCCTTCGTTTACTGCATTCCTTTGTTCCCTTAAGATCATTAATTACTGAGACCTGTTCAAGGGCAAGCATTGTGACCAGGTGTAGATGATAACATGGCTTCTCTTATGTTGAGAAAGCCATGCCTGGTTCTCTTTTCTCTGGGAAGCCCCTACCCTGTCTGCATACATAACTACCCTACTTTAAGGTAGAGGTGAACATAAATGAAACATATATTTTAGAATATCCACAACAACCACAATGTGATATGAAAATATCTGTGATTGCTATTAGTGACAAAGTTGTGAGGACTTAATACCATTGTGGTTTGTTGCCATATAATTTCAGGAGGTGATACATTTCAGTGAGAGGTCAGTGAATATAAAAACATTTTCCAGCCTGCATTCCATGATCCCCTGAATTTTATCCACAGTCTCCTTGGAGGTCTGTGTACCCAGGTGAAGACTGCATGTAAGATTCCAGACTATAACAAAACTAGAGAAGATCCTTGAACAACTCGTGTCCTGTGACCTAGGAATGGCTCTGATTCTTCTTTTCAATGGCAAATGAAATGAGCCATAGGAATTTTAAAGTCCTTTCAAGTCTTGCATGAACTTTTCCTGGAAAGCCATGACCTCTGTCACCAGCCTTGTCACTTCTCTGTGTCCTCTGACCAGAGTGACCTTGGAAATGATGGCACAAGCATGGGTTGGGAATTTTAATAAAAGTTACATCATTTCCATTATTGTAACAAGAAAGCTACTGTTGATTTTAGAAAAACAGCACTGACTCTGAAATGTGAAAATCTGGGAGCTTTAAGTTGTAAATATCAGGCAATACAAGCTCTAAGAGATTTAAAGTTATGAAAAAGTATTTAAATAATTGCCTACTAAAATTTTAGTCTCTGTAGAAAACATCTTTGTGAAAACATAATACTCTTCTTAGAGACTACAATTCACTTACATAACCCCTTTAAAAGGGAATATTGTCCAAGTCTTACATGATGGAGAGAAAATTATTCTTTACTTATTACTCAGTTCAATTTTTTATTTAAATGAATTCAGATTTTGCTTCTACTATTAAATATAACTATTTCTAAGATACAAAGTTGCCTCTAGAATTACTTCCTCCAGGTTTTATGTAACAGCATGTTGTGTAGGAAGCTTTAGTTCATGCTGTTTGTTTATGTCACCCTAACCAATGATCTGTTGTTTTTAAGAGCCAGTATTAAATATTTGGAAATCTAAAGCAATATAAATTGTGAATTACATAAATTATACATATGTAATTTTATTTTTTCCACCATAGTCATCAAATATGCTATTAAGAAATTAGCAATATGTTATGAAATAAAACTCTTATGCTGTTTTACTGTTGCTCCTTAAGACATTTTGTTTAGATATAGAAGAGGTTGTTTATTTGTTTCTCTCTCTCTCTTTTTTTTTTAATCTTAGCATAGTTAAAATATTAGAAGGAAGGAAGATATCCTTCTCTTTAAAGGTCATTAAAAAACTCTTCTATCCAAGGTGATTTGAGAGTCCTCCTGTTGTCCAAAGGTGGTGAGTTGGACTAGATCACTTTTCAGTGCCTTGGCCGGTCATTTGATTTATGATTCTGGGTTCCGATGTGCAAAAGCAGTTTGGTATGCTGATTTGCAAGTGATCTGGCTAGAATAAATCACATCATTCTCCCTGTTTCAGTATTTTTTTTTTCTCTTATAGAAAAGGATTCATTTTCAGAGAGCAAATGAGGGACAATTATCAGTGTTTGCAAAATAGTTCATGAAATGAAAAGAAATAAGAAAGGCAAATTTCAACTTACTGGCAAATTATTTTGTCTTTCCCTCTATTGTGGAGCTTTATTTCTTCAAGAGCATTAAAAGTTACCAAAAGAGTAATTTTGGTTCTAGGACTGGAGAAACATATCTGTTCTGAGACCAGAACTCTAGGGTGATTAGTACTCCAGGGATGTATAAAACCAGTGTAATGGTTTGCCTTTGCATGAGAAATCACCTTCTTCTTCAAAACCTGAAAATCCCTACAGAGTTATGACTAAGCTCGCCCACTGGGAGGGCTGTGGAGGGGATGGCATCACACTGAGAAGGAGAGATAATTGTTGAGGGCCAGCAAGGTTTTGGAAGACAGACCGCTTGGGTGGAAGGAGAAATATTAAACAGAAATACAATGTAAATACAATAAAAAATCTCTAGATAAATTGGAGAGTAAAGTAATGATTGTCTAATGGCTCAACACTCAGAAATGGACTGAAAATTCAGGGACAATACGTTCTGATCCTGGCACTGTAATTAGCTCACCGTGTGTGCCCGCACAGCCAAGTGCACTTCCTGTTTGAGGTTCAGTCGTTGCAGCTGAATGAGTTCAGAAGGTGCTCGCATACCTAATGGGCATAGGCACATTTGCTTTCCTCTTAGAGTCTCTCACTGAATTGGGAAATCAGGAGAAACACCATTACTTCCTTATAGCTTTCATTGTTCATTGCTGATACCTTCTACAACCCCATTCACATTTGTAATTTTAGGAACTGAAAGTAGAGACATCTTACATAAAAATTATTTTGCTGAGGTCTATTCACTTGGATAACTTGGAATAGAAAGCATTGCCACCTTCGATCGTTTTGACCTCATGTGAAGCTGCTGGACATCAAGATAGACTCTATCTCCAGGCCCTCCAAGAGACAGGTTCTCACCATGTGGCCACGTTGGGGACCAAGTCAATTCTTGGCAGGCACAGTGAAGCCTTTCTTCTTCTTCTTCTCAAATTCTAAAAATGCAGCTTCCAGCTGATACCAGAGAACAACCTGAAAACTCATGTGGATTTGAAGTATGAATACCCATATCCTGGCTTCTTTATTCTCGCAGGGCCAGAAATATTTGATAAAAGCAAAACCCCCAAACCAACCAGCCAACCGAACAAAAGGGTCAGTGAGGCAGCATAGGTTCGGTGAACATTCTCTTGAGTGTAGCCATACCTTCTGTGCCACGTGACCTTCTTCCCCTTTCGGCTCCTCAAAGATTCCTTAGATTTTCCAACTTTTTCTCCTTGAGCCAGGGTTAATTTTCCTTGCTTTAGCATTCAAGCTTATTTATTTATAATTAAAAACATTATTTAAGATCACACAAACTTTTCTGAATGGGTGTTTCAAAGCTGAAAACAGAACACTCGGTGTTTCTGGTACAATGACGTAACTCTCAGAGCACCTGGGTTCTACTTTGGAAGGTATATATATTTCCTACATAGAATTAGTATTTATTTTCTGTATCAACGATTTTATAATGTGACTCTCTTAGTTCTTCAAATAAACCACGGGGGATAATCAGATAATAAACCACTATTATCACCCAAGTTTAACCCTTCATCCTGTTCCTGATCCTAATCGTTCCTACATCTTCCAAGACCTTGCTATTCCAATTACATTTTCCTTCATACTGTTACCAGGAGGAGGGAAATAAGATTTACCTCGGTTCTTAGTCACCCAGAAAAAAAGAATTTTTAACGAGAGACAATGTGATATAAACAAGATTTTATTAGTAAAAGGGTAGTAAAATATAGTACATTCCCAAGAATTCGGAGCGGGCCAATCCAAGAGAGGAAGAATGACGCTGCTCCTTTGTTGTTCCCATTTTTATATCTTGGCTTTGGGGCGTTTCATGATTGATTGATTGATTGATTGATTGATTCGTGGCTCAGGTTCTTTGAGTGCTCAGGCTGACTGACAGCTCAGGTTCCTTGTGCTCTGGCACGCCCATCCCCTTTTGGGCAGGTTCTTGCCCATGAAGCATGCAGAGAAACCCATGGGAGGGGGCTCAAACTGCAATGTTAATTACATTATAATGAGCATTGGGGCAGGTTGATCTGGGTTCTTCTCTCTATTGCTTGCCTGCAGCGTTGGATCCTAGCTGGCTTCTTTGCTGGCCCTTATTTAGAGAAGGTTTTTGGAGCCTCTTATCCTGAGCACAGGTGTACTGTTACTTTCTGGGTCGCTCCTTTCCCCCTCTTCTCCCCCTACCCGGTGCTCATTTCTGTCTAACTGCCTAACAATACCATGTTTAAATCTTCCCTTGAATCTTGAAGTATGTGTATTGAGTGTGCTCTGCGTGTTGGGTACTGTGTTAGTTGCTGAGGAAACGATAGTGACTGAGACACAGCATCTGCCCTTAATTAATGTCTAGTCTAGCGTGGAGGAATGAGAAATAAACAGGCATTGCAAGATGGAGGGTGAGTACTTTGAGAGTCTGGGACATCAGCACAAAGAGAAGAGCCCTAACTCTTCCTGCTGTGTCAAAAGAATGCTCAGGATTCCCCTGTCTTAAATAACCCCACTCAACTCTTCTATGGGTCACCTTTTACTACCAGACTTTTCCGTGGCTCTTTCTCCTATTTTACAGTTTAATTTATTGTTTCTACCATTCAGGCTTCTGCCCTCACCATCCTGATATTTATCATTGAAGAACATCTTCTAAAGGCCAAATCCAGGGTCTTTTTCCTTAACCTTATTTCCTCTTGACTTTATGAAGCACTCATCATTGCTGACTGCCCCAAGCTCGTTGACTGGATCCTTGAACAGCTGCCTAATGTGTTTTACATTTGTCTTTGTCCCTATTCACTCCCAAGATGTTAATCACCACCTCTAGCTCCAGCTCCTCTCCTGAGTGCCATCTTTCATTTCCAACCGTTCATTTCCCCCTAGATATTCTGCCAAACCTTAGATTCATGGGTATCAGTACTAACTCATCATATTCAAACTCCAAAAAGCATGTCTTTGACATAATACAGTTTCTTTTTTAAAAAAATCTTTAATGGTTCCTTGTTGCCTACTAAATAAATGCCTACAAGGTCTCCGGTTTGACATTCAAGGCTCTATATATCCTCAAGCCATATTTCCAGCCTTTTCTTTTTTGTTGCTTCCCACACACACCTGTCCTGAAGACCAAGTTTAGAGATCGCTGCATTTTAAGTGTTCCCATATTTTTCTGCTTCTATCTGTTTGCTCGTTCTTTTTCTTAGACCGGAATTCTATCTACTCCGGTATCGTTCTGTCAGTATGCTGTTAGTCTTTCAAGGTCCTCACAGTAGTCACCTGTTCCATGAAGTTTCCCTATGCCCCCCAAAGAGATATCATTTTTCCTTTTTAGAATGCTGCAGCGTAGTATTTTTCCCAAGCATCATCCTCTATCATGTTTGTATATGTACAATGTGTTTTCCTAATATGCTACAGAATATCTTTGAGGGCTGTACCTAGCATCTTGCTTTGCACATGTACCTTACAAAATATTTGTTGAGTTGCACTTATATCCTCAAATCATCATCTTTTCTTGATTTGCCTATTTCTGGTGTATATTTGTCCCAGTAACTTGTATATAGATATAAAAGTACATATAGTAAATTTGAGGTTTGCATATATTTGTGATTGATAACATGCTGAATGACAAAATAAGGAGTGAAAAAAGATGACTGTGTTTAAAAACAAAGGCAGGATTAATTATAACATTGATCTAAAAGAAACCACTGGCTAAGAAATTGATGAAGGGGATATGGATAGGCAGTAGCTTATGTAGAACAAGTTCTTAAGGATTTGACTCTGTGGTGAAATCTAAATGAGTCCACAGTCAATAACAAGTTGTTCAGTTCTACCATTTATTAGGAGTCAAACATGGGGATGTCACTTAATTTTTCTGAGTATTTCTTTCAACTATTAAACATTATTGAGCACTAGAACTATGTGACAGACATTTCTCAGTGTTGGAGTTACAAGTGTGCAAAAGAATGCATGGTCTCCTGTCCTTGGACTAATGGACTAAAACATTAGTGAAATAATAATAGTTGCCTGATTTTATAGTAAAATAATAATATTCATCTCAAAAAGTTACAGTGCAGAATATTAAATCAGAGAAGGACAAGAGAATTAAGAGCAGAGAAATAGACAAATACAATGTGAGAGATTTAAAAATGTACATAATAATACAAGTAAAAATGTCTAATATGTTACCTGGGTGTGTTTTTGATATGTTTCAGTCCTGATGTTATTTCACTTTCACTGTAATGCATCGGTGTGAATTCATTTCCTACGCTTGGTACTGGCAGTGCATTTTTGATCTGAGGATACATGTACTTCTTCACATTTGAAATTTTCTTAGATATTGCTTCTTCAAATATTTCTGGTCCTATAACCTAACATTCTTTACTTCTGGAACTCCTCTTGTGTGTGTGTTGGAGATTCTCAACATATCTACCATATTTCTTGACTATTCTTTCTTTTAAAAAAGTGCCTTTATCCTTTTATGCAGCATTCTGAGCAGTTTCCTCAGTATTTGAGTATAAAACGTAAGGTCTCTTTTCAATGATGTCCAGTCTAGATTATCTAATCAATTAAATTTAAAAAATTGACTTTATTTTAAACTTTATAGGTTTCTAATTTATATTTTTATGTAGCTCACCACTGTAATTGCTTTTGCTTTTTTGTTTCACAATTTCTTCTTTATTATTTCCATGCAAATTTTTCTTTAATACATCTCTTTGGACAATCTAAACATATTTATTTAAAAGTCTTTGTTATAATACACTTTAACTACGTATAGTTTAAAAAAAGTTTTTGCCATATGATCTCATAAAATTAATTTTATTTGAGTGAATTTATCACCTGATTTTTGACTTTTTTTTTCTGGCATTAGATATCTTCATGGGATTCTGGAATTTCATTTGGTAAGATCAGTTTTTGTGGGAGATTTCTGCATTTATTTTTTCCTGTCACTTTACTTCTGGATCATCCCTCATAGTCTCATATTTTTGCAGTTGTTTCCTTCTGCCCCCTGGTGTCCCAGCCCAGGTCCGGTCTTATAATGTTACTGATAGTCCCTGTCTAGTAGTGATAGTGCAGATCTGGCTGCTGATCCTGGAGATTCTTGACTTGACTTTGATGAGGCTGTGCTATATTCTCCCCCTGTCTCCCTCGGTCTGAAGCTTCCTGTCATGCTAGACCGGCCCCCAAGGACAAGTTGTGGGAGTTACAACACTCCAGCCCCTGACTTGGGCCATGGCCCTGACTTTGTTGCATCATCTCTCCAGGGGGACATTAAGTCCCTGTTATCCTGCAGGAGCAATATTCTGAGCCACTAGTGGCTGCTTCTGGGTCAAGAGTGGAGCAGGCCTGTGACTAGACCTGCACACATTGTCTTCAGTTTTCATTCTTTTTTAGTTCACCAAGATGGTAAATATTTTTGTAAACTTTCCTCTGTCCTTGAGTTTGAATAATTTCTTTCATGTACATTCAGCATGCACAGTCACTTTCAGAATACTTAAGTTAGTTAATTTAAAACCAGAAGTGAAACAAGGCAGCAGATGTCCAACTGTATTGGCAGTCACCTAGAGAGAAAGCGGTGAAACGTTTCTGGCCTAGTACAGACACTCCAGCTTGAATTCCAAACATCTTCTTCTGGCTTCTCCTTCGGAGCCCTCTCTTTGAGTTTTCATTGAATATTATTTAAAACTTAATATAATTCATATAAAAACACTGAAATAAGGGAGGGAAATAAGAGCGAGAGCGCCGAATGTTTTATCTCAACCCCACAATGCCCAGAGACAGATCTACACCCTCAGTCTTACTAGAGAGGCCGTTGAATATAGTTCAGTCCATATCATATTAGTGACTCATTAAGTATACTTTTCCCCACATTTTTCTTTTTTAAATTTGTTTTTTGTGGCGGGAGGTAATTGGGTTTACTTTTTCATTTATTTTTAGAGGAGGTACTGGGATTGAGCCAGGGCCTTGTGTAGGCTAAGCATGTGCTCTACCACTTGAGCTATGCCCCCCTCCTCATTAAGTATACTTTAAATGCCTCTAGGCTTCTCCTCATTAAAGTAAGATTTCTCCAGTTTTCCAGCAAAAAGGGAGAGAATCTCCACTCCTTATCTCTGTGTCACTAATACCTAGTTCTTCACATATATCAGAATTCAGCAAACATATGTAGAATACAGCCTGCAAAAAGATTGTTTGCTTCCGCTGTAGGACTGTAAGAATGTGTTACATGCATTTGTAATTTCTAAGCACTTTCTATCATTTCATGAAAAAAGTTAGATAGTTGGAAAAGTCACATCTCTGCCATATCTCACTGGAACTAACCACAATGATACCACACAGTATTAGATATTCAATGCTAGACCTAATGACTACTCGTTTTTGGATCAAATTCTATAGACTCATTTATGGAATGTCATTTACTGTGTTATTCTTTCCATATATATTGCAATGCCATTAGTTTAGTCCTTTCTAACTTTTTCTTTGTACAGATTCAATTGCTTTTAACTGGTCTTCCTACCTTGAGTCTAATGGCACTCAATGTTTTCAGGGTCCTGGACCTTTCTGAGAATCTGATGAGAACTATGGAACTTCTTTCTTGAAAATGCACTTAAGTACATTACAATCCACATCTTATATAAACTTCAGTAGGGTTCATAAGTCCCTGCAGCTGCCGTGTGGACTCCTAAAAGTGCTTCTATTTGAAATTATCAGTTCCATCTCATTCTTCCACTCATTTATCCGTCAAACACTTCATCTGTACTAAGTTTGGTGCATTTGTGCTAACCTCTGGGTGTACAAAAATGAGTTTTCCTCCTGAGGAAGGCCTGGTCAAGACTAGCGGGAAGAGCTATGTCCATTATATGCAATAAAGTGATACAGGCATCTGTGGGCTGCAGAAGAGGTCCAAAGACAGAAAATTTTGATCCTGTTAGGGAAATATTAAGTAAAAGCTTCAAGAATCAGGTTAACCATTCTAAAGGAATTCCTTTATTATTTTCTTCCTACATTAAAAAAAAAAAAGCTGTGGTAATACTCTATTGATGGAGGAAAATGAACAAACGTCTCAAATTAAAACCTGAGAACTTTGTTAATCAGCTTTCCGTTTATTTTTGTTCTGTCGGGTACCAGCAATGTCACATGGGTTAAGTTAAACAAAGTCTCTGGGTGTCCGTTTTTTCATCTGTAATAATAATGGCAATAGCAAGGAAAACAAGAATAAGAAATAAAAACCGTCTTACGGGATTTTGGATAGTAATGGTAACGTCAGGAGCAAGTACATCTGCAGGCGTCGTGCTAAGGTCTTCCCTTTATTATCTCCAGGGTATCAGACTGGCCGCAGAGGAGGGCCTGGGGGTCAGCAACACCTCTGATCCATCCTGGCTTTGCCAGTTTTTGTCTGTGTGATTTGAGTCAAGTAATTTGACCTGCTTATCGATTTTCTCATGTGCACAAAGGGAATAATATGCACCCTGAAGGTAGCTGAGGATTAAACAAGGATTAACTGGGACAGTGCAAGTGATCTGGGCATGCTGCCTAACCCAGCCCTAGATATCAGTATTACTATTGAAAAATAGAAGACTTTTAGAGGAGATGTAGTTATCACCATTCACATGTAAGGAAACTGAGGTTCACACAGTTAAATAATTTTCTCAGGTTATACGGGCACTGAGAAGTATAGCTGGGATTCAAGCTTCTCTGACTCCAAAGGCCAGGGTTCATTCAGAGCTGGGGGAGGGTTGGGCGGGATGTGGGCGGTTGGGGGAGAGGCAAGACATGAGAGGGAAGGAAGATCACTGGTGCTGCCCTTAGCATGTGGCCATTTGTTTCCTTCTCTTTTCAGCCTTCCAGGTTGAATTTTCCATTTCAACTGGTCATATCTAGTCTTTGACCCAGAACCACCTCACCTCTGTGCCTTTGTCCAGGTCACATCCTGTCTCTTCCCTCCGGGCTCAATTCCTACTCCTTCTGAAAGGCCCCTGGAAGACCCATTGGCTTTTGGAGGCTGTCTAGACCACATCTCCTGGGAGTCATCTTTTGTAGCCTGTGGTCCTATAACACTTAATTTTTGTATCCATTCACGTGGCGCTAATATTACCCAGCTCTTCATGGTTACCCTTTAGGTCCATGTATTTTTCTGACTGTACAGGGTTCATGCCTTCTTGTAAGAAGGAGCCGTGGTGAGAACTCACAGTGCCTGCAGTGCTGTCTCACATGTACAAGCATTCCAAGCACATCTCCTTGTGGATTGATTGTGATTCATTTCAAAAGATAATTTTAAAAGATGTCTTGCCTCAGTGTGAACGGAACTCTGAAATCACAATCTCAATCTTGAGGAAAATACGTTTTCTATTTGTACACTGTTTCTTTAGAAATATAGCTAATGTGTAGAGTAACAAACACTTCTATTCTTGTAGCTGGAAGATGGATGACAAGATAATAGTGTCATGGGCTGTAGAAAATCGTGGCATCGAGGGAGGGAAATGTGATAAAATGCTAGAGAGTTTATCATTATGATCTCTTCCTTTTTTTCTTTCTTTTTTTCTGTCCTGGGCAAAATGAGTTACTATAGCATTTTAAGAGTCGGTCCTTGCAGCCCTGTTAATGTAACAGTAACATTCTTAACAGTGTGCTATTTACTTGCCATATGTAACACATGGGTGTCAGACTGTCGGTAAAGTTCTTTTTTGAGAGTATGTGATTCCTTATGCAAGTCCTTCATATTGACTTGCAGCATGATGTATGATTTGGGGAAAAAAGATACTTAGAGATAAGAATTCAAGACAGTGTTTTGTTTTTTCTCAGTGGAGCTGGTTTTTTTTTTCATTTTTGTTAAAAAATAGATGTTGCAGTGTTGCTCTTAGAGTTTATGGTTAGCTTTTAACTTGTACTATCTCTGTTTTTTTTTTTTTTTAAGTTTTCTGTTCTTTTACTCAGATCATTTTCTGTAGATAAGGAATACTAGGGAGAAGAGACTTCAGACAGATGGGCACTGGTGCCTCGGGTCTGATCTTCACAACAGGCTGTGTCCTGCACTGTAGGAAGCGCTGCTATTGAGGTAACTAAGCATAAGGCATATGGTCATGCCATGTTGATTTTTGGAAATCAAAAAATAATATTTTCATTTGTGTCTGACAGAAAACCAGTTTACTTAATAGCTTTCCCCTTAACCTTAAGTAGAAGAATATGAGACTAGAAAACTTAAATTTATATGGTTATTAGGGCACAATTAGACCCTGTCTCACAGGCCAGTTTGGCATTGTGCTTGTGAAATAATGCCTTTTGTTTTTGCTTTGTTCTTTAACGGCCCGTTCTCAGTCTTCATCTTACTTGACCTCTCAGAGCATACCACACACACTTGCTCACTTTCTTCTGCACCGCTCAGTTCTTCTCAGTCTCATCAACTGATGCTCCCTGTCCTCTGATTGTTGGAGTATCCAGCACACTCACTGCCTCGGGGATTGCATCCAGTCTTATAGCTGATATACCAAGTAGATGCCAACCAATCCTAAATTTATATCTCCAGCCCAAAGCCTGAAATACAAATATCAGTATTTAACTGCTGACTTGACCTCTCTACTTAAATGCCTAACAGACATCTCAAACCGGACATGTCCCAAACTCCTCCCTTCTGAACATGTTCCTGCTCCAGTCTTCCCTGTCTCTTTGATGGCATTTCCATCAATCCATATGGTAAATGGAAAATGGTAGATTCATCCTTTACTTCCCCATTCCTCTCAAACTCCACTCTAATCCATTAGGAAATCCTATTGACTGTAATTTTAAAATATATCTGATTTCAATCACTTTTTACTGATCTAGTCTACAAGTTTGGTCCAAATCATTATCAACTCTTGTCTGGGTAACTGTAATAGCATCTTAACTTGTCTCTCTCCCTACCATTGCAGTACTAGACACTCCTATCTGATTTGTGGATTTGGGAAAGGTGCTTTGACTCCTTTACATAGCACCTGTTCTAATTTCTGAACCTCTGTGTTTACTGTTATAAGATATGACTGATTGCGTTGAAAGCAAGCCAAGCTGGGAAAGGTGTGGTGTAGCAGTGTCACTGTCATTAGTTACTGCGGTGGTATTTTTAGTAATTTCTAGTAATCATGGAACTGAGTAATGTTAAGAATAAAGGAAGCATGTCATGCTATTCTGATTTTTAAATATCATAGCGTTAGGTAAAAATAGACTTTTCTTGCCATTTCATCCTCATATCATTTAAAGTCTGTTTCTCATGCTGGCAAAGCGTTAACAAGTAAACATATGTTACCCTATTGTTTAAGGACACCTATTCTTCTTCTTTAGAGGAATTTTCATTCAGATTGTGCTTAGGATGTGGCAGAGAGTCTCCCGAGATAGCAGCACAACAATTCCTCCTTTTCCTGTATACGCACTCCACTTCTATCTAGAATTTCAATCTGTCTTTTGCACACTTCTCCCCCTTGAGCTGGGCTGGCCTTGTGACTTGCTTTGACCAGCAGGATACTGAAGACAAAAAAGTGATGCTGAGCCAGTTCTGGGACTGGTTTTGAGGGAGTGGCAGCTTTTGCTCTCTCTCTTTTGGAACCCAGCTGCCATGATGTCGGGAAATCCAGGACATCCTTTTGATGAGAAGAACCATGTGGAGAGGCCCTGGAAGATGAGTCACCATTTGGAGAGAGAGGCCACATGGAGAAAAACCAAGTGGCCCAGCTGACACTCAGCACCAAGTCCTAGCACATGAATGACATCTTGTTGGCTCTTTAGCTACCAAATAAATGCAGGTGCCTGAGTGACCCCAGCCAACACCATGTGGAACAGAAGAACCACCCATTCTACCTTCAGAATTGTGAGACCTCATAAATTGCTATTGTTTTGAGCCACTAAGTTTTGGTGTGGTTTGATATATTGCAGTATATAACTGTTACAAAGGACTTTTGGGGACCAGAGGATTGTATTTTGACCTTTAATTTTGGACCTTGCTTGAAATTATTTGGTGGGTTTCCACAAAGGTAAGAAAGTGACTCATTTCGCTTGTTAGATACTCTTACAGAGGTACTGGAAGAGTAGCAAGTGATTGCTCAGTCAAAAAAAAGGCAGTGCTTCTCAGGGGTGCTGTGGAGGGGAAGCCACATAGCCCTGTGCCAAGATGGCCTTGAGAGGGAGATGTCCATGGGTGGAAGGAAGAAGAGAGATGAAGAATGTAATTCTTTTCTTAGGGCAGGTATAGGTCTACCTGACTGCTGTACTGGCACATTAAAATGACAACTTTTGGTGGATTGAAATCTGGAAGATAGCAACACCCTATTCACTGTGAGTCAGTGTGTGTAGAGGGCAGGTGTTCATTTGGTAGGTTTGGATACAAATTATAAATTATTTTTTTCCTAAAGATGAAATAGTGAATATTTGAAATTGCTGGATATATATTTCTGAGCTATCTGTTTTCAAGATTTTTTACCTTTTTATAGACTCATTTCAACTCTGCATTTGAAACCAGATGGTTTATTCTTGAACTGCAAGACTGAATATATTAACCTTTAATGTAAATGCACTTACTCATTGAACAGTTGGTTACTCCTACATTTTTCTGCATGACCTTGGTGATAAAGAACCATTTTTTGATTCTTATTTTTTAAATGCTTACTAGGAATTTTTATTTGAGAGTTACCGAACCGTCTGATTTGGATATTTTAAAGTGTGAAAGTCAGAAATAAACTGGCATTACTAAGGTACTCTGGATGAAAGGGTTACCACCACTCTATAATCTCAAGTAGTAAAGAAGCAATTTGAGTTATTTTCTATGTGGGTTGACAAGTGAGCTTTTCTGTGGGCTAGAGTTGGTGAAACAAAGATTTGTTCAAGCTGTGAAATGCATTCATGAGTAAACAGCAATAAATGACAAGAGGCCTGTTTTGTCAGATATGTTTTTGACTGTTGTACGGGCTTCAGATTAGGGAGAAAACAGGCCTGTTCAAAATTGTGGAATGGTGGCTCTTCCATAATGGGGATAGGTTGGTTTGGCTGCAAAAGGGAACAGATGGAAAACTTTATCTTACACTGGAATGCTATCAGTCAGTTTTTCCTTATCTTTAAAATATCATATGTTCCTAATAGTTTTTAAAGTTCAAATTTTTTATGGAATCCTTTAAAATTTTTACATAACTACTATTTTTTGATTTGGGCCTATTTTAGTCACGTAAATCCAGTAGGTTCTTTCTCATTACTATATTCAAAACCTGTTTACATGAAGAATTCAAGGACATCTCCTTCAACTGAAACTTTTCCTTTCAGTGTGCATTAAAAAAATTACATTCTTTCTAAAATGGTATTGTAATTTTAACCTCAGCAATTTTGCATAGCATAGTTTTCACATTACGGGGCTGGAGTTCGAGAGATTTTCTGACAACTTAATTGATTTGTATTTAGTGTTCTTTGGCTTATGTGTTTGGGCTAAAAATAACTGTCTGAGGTGATCTCATTTTAACTATTTAAGATTTCAAGTGCATCTTATATGTAGGTCTTCATTTCATTTAGGTTTCAGAGAGTTCCTGTTGGTGATTACGGAATTTGATTCTGATATTATGTGTTATTATTTCATTGCCTGTCAGAAAGCAGATTTAGTAGTTAATGTGAAAACCATCAATAAAAGTTGCTTGCTTTTGTGATTTGACTTCATCTATCAGCAAGAAATATTGATGTTTGTGGACAGAAACAGCTTAGATTTTTCTTCCTGACCAAATGAATATGAGGTGGCATTCATTACTCTAATGGATAAATGGCCTAGTGCCTATTAGTATTATTCATCTGTTTGTTCACTCACTGTGTGAACTTTATTTCTTTCAATATGATATCTGAAGTAGTGGTAAACTTGGCATTGCACTGTCTGAAGCATGAACATTTATTTAGTTACTTTATTTTTAAATTAACATTAGTTATTTAAAATATTAAGCCAATTTTAGTAAAAACTGATTTAAGCTATATAATAAAATCAGTATTTCCCATCCTGTTTGTGACTTAATTGGAACATTTCAAAATGCACTCTAATCATTAGTCTTTCTTCATCATTAAAACTAGCAGTAATGAAACCTGTAACCCAAATTTTAAAAACGACTACAATCTCAGGCATTTAGGTTAGGTATAAATTGTGGGTGATCTTGAAATCTCTCAAATTCCCATTTACTCAGTTTATGAATACATATAATATGCTTATGTGGTTTGATATATATATTGATGCATTGTCATAAGATGTAAAATTAAGGTACAAAAGTCAATAGTTAATGTATTTTAGTTAGAAGATTTGATAGAGAAAAAAAACCTATGTACAATGGCAACATAAGATAAGGAAAAATCTTAGGAAATGTGATAAGGACTATATGAGAAAAGCTTTGAACTCTTGAACAAGTGAAATGACATTCCCCCTAAAGTAGGACAACTCCACATTATAGAGATGTTAGTTCTCTTCTTAGAAATCCAACAAGATCCCAGTAACAATGTCAGCAAGTTTTTTTTTTTTTTTCTTTTCGTTTTGGAGTTAGACAAATTGGTAATAAAATTGATGTGGAAAAATCATGAAAAAATTTAGAAGAGCTCTAAAAAACCCAGCAATATAGGGCATATTAAAATATACTATAAAAATGCTATAATTAAACCAGTGTAGTGCTGGTGCTTGATTAGATAGTCAGACGGAAAGAATGGAAATTTCCAGGAATAGACCCAGTGCATGCTGAAATTTAGTATCAAATAAAGATGACATCTAAATTCTCTGTGGAAAAAATGGACTTTTAAAATAAATAATGTTGAGAAAACAGACTGGCCATTTCAAACACACAAAAAATTGGCTTATGCTTTGCATAAAATACTAAAATAAAACTGCAAATGGATCAGAGATTTAAATGTGAAAAAAATGAAACTACATTTCAGAAGATAATATCTGAATTCCTCTATCACTTTGGGGTGAGAAAGCTTTTCTATGACTCAAAATTCAGAAAGAATTGATAGGTAGATAAAGATGGTTAAATCTGACTACATAAAATGTTCGCATGGGAAAAAAATCATCAGCAAAGTCAAAAGACAAATGACCAATTGGGAGAAAATATTTATAATATTTATAGTAGACAGTAAGTCAATTTTCTTAACATATAAAGGGAGTCACAAAAAATGAGAGGGAAAAAAGGCCAAAACCTGATAGAAAAAAATAGACAAAAGACATTAACAGTTCTGAGAAAAAGATATCTAGTGGCTTTTAAATATGCGGAAAGATTGAAAGAGTGGCAGAAACATAAAAGCTTGACAATACACTTTGTTGGTGAGACTGTGGAGAAGCAGATATTGTCCTGTTGATGTGAGGGAAATACGTTACAAGCCCTGTAGAGGGGAATTTTGCAATATCTAACAAAATTAAATGCGCATTTACCTGTTGACCATTTTTAGAGATTTACTTTGAAGATGTATCTACACAAATATGAAATCTAAAAATGTAGAGGATTGCTGATTGTGTCACTGTTTATAAAGTAAATATGGGAAATAACCTAAATGCCCAACAACAAAAAATTGATTGAATATGGTACAACACCCAGTGGAGCACTGTGTGGCCATGAAAAAGTCTCTATAAACTGACAGCAAATAATTTCTGCAATTTATCCTTATGTGAAAAAAAGGTGCAGAAGAGTATCTAAGTTGTGATAGGCAGCTTCCGACATGGTTTCCAATGACTCCCACTTCCCAATGGTATTCATGCCCTCCCCTTGAGTGTAGATGGACTTTGTGACTTGCTTGTCACAGAGTATAGCAAAAGTGACGGAATGTCATTTCCGTGGCTAGGTTGTGAAAGACTGTAACTTCTGTCTTGTTGATGTCTTCTTTCCCTGGATCTTCTCATGTGCTGCCTTTGATGGAGAGGGCTACCTGGGCAGCCTCCTATGAACAGCCTGCGAAAGTGGGCCCTCAGTCGAGTAGCTTGGGAGAAACTGAATCCTACTAGCAACCACTGAGTGAGCCAGTGGATCCTACTTCAGCTGAGTATTGACATGACCGTGGCCTGGGCTGCCGCCTTGATTGTAGCCTTGTGAGGGACCCTGGGCTGACACTGTGACCAGGGGCTCCGGGGAAGCCTGAGGCAGAGGACTCACTTAGCTAAACTGTGCCTGAATTCCTGATCCCACGGACACTGTAAGATATTATATGTGTGTTGTTCTAAGTTGCCAAGTTTTATAGTAATAGGTTATGCAGCAATAGTTTAATAAAATAGTGTGTGTATATATATATATATATAAAATACAATAAAGAATGGAAAGTAAAAATATATATTCATTTTTTACAAAAAAGTCTCATAGGAAAGATAAATTATAGCAAATAATCAAATTCTGAGTATTTGAAAAATTATTGTGAAGTGAATTCGAGCCTCGTCACCTGCCCATCCCCGAGACACTTTAGTATAGAGGTATACAGATGCATTTGCTAGCAGAGTTGTAGCCTTGTCATGATGAGTTCACGTATAGATTTACTGGAAATTATTAATTCTAATTCGTGACAGAACCTGAAATATATACATGCTTCTGTTGAAAATTTTGACCCTCAACTCTGTGGAGAATTTGTTTTTGGAAATACTCTGAACTGGAAGGCTGACATGTTTTGCCTTGTAAAGACTTGATTTTGGTCACTGAAAAAGGCTTGTGTTAAAGGAAGTCTCTATTTATAGTCAGCTTTTGCTAAAGCACATTTACTGCAGAAATTTAACATGTCTTTGAGATAATTTGAGTGTTTTAAAAGAACTGTGAACTACCTCACAAAGGAAGTGATTCTTTACTTTTACTGAAGCTCCCAATGAATAACATAAGTATACAATTTACAAACACTAAGGAGGTTGTAAATTTTTTCAGTAGTCCTTTCACAAGCTCTAACAGCTTGCTGCATCATTTTAGTTGGTTGGCAAAGAGTTGGCTAGATGTACAGACTAAAAGATAATGGGTCAATGAGACTATTCTGAAGGAGTCAGGAAAGTCCCCCACCCCTTTTAATTTCTGAGGGAATTTACAGTGTCTTATGTGAAGGAGAATTGCTAAAATAGCTTTTGTATAAAGTAGTAATTGTTTGAAAGTTCTTAACATATTTAAAAATATCACTGGTTCTGTTTTTTTGTTTTTGTTTATATTTTGTTTATTAGAACAGAGACATTGCAAGTCCAGGTGAGTTAATTACTACATGAGGAAGAATAATTTTCTCTGGTTTTATCCTTGGATTATTCAGTCATATCATTCTTTCTATGCACCTGGAAGCATCACAACCTGAAGCTTAAGTTCCCATCAAACATATTCTTAACTTATTCAAGATCTCAGCCATCTATAAGAAAGTCAATACACATATTCATTTATCTTTAGCTATTTTTTCTTAAAGTGATAAGGTGATCCCTCCAAGGAAAAGGAGGTGTGGTGTTATTGGCATTGCTTGGTAAAGGTATCACGTTTCATTGTGCATTTTATTAGAGCAGGTAGATAGCCAGATATGAGCAGAGAAAGGGGGAAATGGGCCAAATGGCAGGAAACCACACGTCTTGTGAACAATGGGGGCCCTTGGGCAGATAGAGAAAAGCAGGAACTTCCAGACTGATAAGAAACCATACATTTTGGGTTGACAAGTGTCCTGGAGGCAGACAAATAAAGGTGGGGCGAGACAGGACTCTCCACCATCTGAATGTAACCTTTCACTTTTTATGCCCTCATTGCACTTCCCAATCAAGACTAAAGGACAGAAAAAAAAAATCCCTCCTTCCCTTGGGAAGGTGGAGCTGGGATGCAGAGCAGGAAAGAGGACCCCAAACCCCTCCCTGCCAATGAATGTTCTGCCCATTCATTTTTACACCCCGTATTCCCAGCTTGCCAAAGAAACTTGAGGCAGCTACCCACCTGGGCCTCCCCGCCCTCCCCCCAAGAGTGTACTCTCTGTTGTTAGTAAATCCTTGCTTTGCTTTTTTGACTTCCATGTCTCATTTCTGAATTCTTTCTGCTATGAGACAAAAAGCTGCTGCCTGATAACAATTTGGCTCCCTTAATCGTGAGAACTTGTTAAAGGCAGTGTGTATGGACAAGGTAGGGATGACTTAAAACAGCGATCCCAGCTTTTCAAATGCCTGAGGGAAATGTGCTGTAGAGGTGATCCAAGGCTCAGTTAATGTAAGCCCAGGATATAAAGAAAGCACATCCCTGGGTACAATGAATGGAGTGTGAAACATTGGATACAATACCTATTTGTTTCAGTAATGGCAAATTGGAAATTCTGCCTCACTCACCTGTTTTCCTATTGGTTAGATTAAAAAAAAATTCCTTTGATGGAATTTTCCTAGGGAGAATATGGTGAGAAAAAAAGAGTAGTAATAAACCTCTGAAAACCCCCAGCCTGACTCCTCAAATGTGAAACTGAGCATATTTTAACTTTAGCTGAGTGCTCCTCTACTTGGACCCAACTGAGACACAACACTCTTGGTTATAGATAGAAGGGAATCATACTTTGAAAACTGGTATGAAATAGTTAGATCTGGGACAGTCTACTGCTCTATGGGGGAGTTTTCATTAATGCAGATTGTTGACTTCAGGACTCTTTTTTGTTGTTTCAATCTTCGTTAATAAATGAGGCTATGAATGTATCAGAGTAAGACAGTTGGAAATATGTAGAGAAACAACATTCTCCGAACAAGAAGAAATGACGAGAAACCGCCCAGGGTTCAGTGGACAGTGACTGCTGTGTGGCTGTAGAACAGGCCCAGGGTGAGCTTTGGTGGTTTGGAAGAGAGAAGGAAGTGAGAAGATCATTGAGAAAGAAGACACGCATATGTCTGAAATTTTGACGAGTTAGACAAGTAAATTAAATCTGTGGGGGTGTGAGCAGGCAGCACAGATGCGAAATTGTAGCCCTTGAAAAAGAGGAAATAGAACATAAGGTTTTTGCTACATGTGTGATTAAATCTCATGGGTCTATGGAGAGGAAAATTGAGATGCCGGAAAAACAAATGATGCTGTAAAAACTGAAGTGCACTGATGGAGGCAGTGGGTGGAGATCCCTGAGGGAGATGGGGTTTTAATGATTTCTATTTGGAGCTAACTAATAACTAAGGGGATATGTGGCAGTGTCCCACCATTGAAGAATGTAACTATCAACCTGCACTTATAACCACATGTAGCCAATATGTTGGTCAGTACCAGCTGCTGATTCTTGAGGGAAAAAAGTATCAAGCAATCTGGCAAATTCTTACTGTCAAACACTTCTGCTGTATTTGGGTACATGCTGGACACTGCAGTGAGATTTATGCTTTATTTATTGATATGCTCTTGTATTCTTTCTACCCTAGATTTCAACCTCTTTCTTGGTCCTATTTTAGAACTCAGCTATATGAAACTTATGCCTGAAACTTTAAGAGTTTCTAATAATTGAGTAGTGGGTGTTTGTGTGTATATGTATATGACTGTGTGTTTTTGTATGTATATGTATATTTATATATAAATGTTAAAAATAATTATACATGCTTGAGAAGTCAGAATTACAACAGATAATGGAACATTATTTTTAAATATTAAGTCAAAATTTGAAAATTAAAAATAAAAATATTTTAACATTATTTATTAACATTATTAAACAGTTATAATAGTTAATATTTATTTCTAATATTCATTATTATCTTATGATCTTTGAGAAAATGCTTAGTCCTTCCTATACTATATATTTTTTTACTTATTTAAATAAAGAATGGGATGAGAAAGTTAGTATCATTTTTATATTTCCCAAACCCATGATCATTCTTTTTGTGTGTCCAGAAAATTATACAGAATCAATTGATTTAGAAGCTTTTAAAAGAATCAGCTTTATTAAGGTATAATTGATATGTAAAATTGTAAGATATTTACAGTATACATTGTAGTGATTTGGTTTATGTATATATTGTGAAAGGATTTCCCCCATCTAGTTAACTAACATACCCATACATATTTATCTTGCTTTTGTGTGTGTGTATGGGTATGTGAGAGAAAGAAAATTTAAGTTCTACCCTCTTAGCAAATTTCAGTTATACAGTACAGTGCTGTCAACTACAGTTCCTGTGTTTTACATTAGTTCCTGAGGGCTTTTAATCTTGTAGCTGAAAGCTTGTACCCTTTTACCAACCTTTCCCTATTTCCCCCACCCCCCCAGCCCCCAGCAACCTCTTTTTCTATGTTTCCATGAGTTTGAATTTTTTTTAATAGATCACACAAATAAGTGATACCATATAGTATATTTGTCTTTCTCTCTCTGACATCTCACTGAGCACAATGCCCTCAAATTCCATCCATGTTGTCACAAATGGCAGGGTTTCCCTTTCTGCTCATAGCCGAATAATACTCCATTGTGTATATATACAGACACATATATAAACACACATATATCACATATTCTTTATCCACTCATTCATCGGTGGACCCTAGGTTATTTCCATATTCTGGCTATAGTGAATATGCTGTAGTAAACAGGGGAGTGCAGCTGGGACTGTTTAATACAAATCCCTTTGTATGACAGCAGCTGCTGATTGATATTTTTTCAGTCAGCTCCATGTCTCTCTAACTGTCCTGTTGGGGGCTCAACACCTGCCTCCCCATTTGCAAGTCCCTAACTTACCTCTGGCGTGCTGCTTGAGTGGTCCATGGTGCTGGTGGCTTACCAGCTGTGCAGAAGGTGTTATGAAGCAAATACCACGCTGTCTTCCATGGTTCCATGGAATGAACCTCAGTCAGCAGCAGCATATATTCATTTCTGTCATTCCAGAGCAGGGCAGGGAACAGAAAAGACAGACTGCACAGAGCGTTCAGTCCAAAAGACAGAGGGCCAATCAAACTGTAATTAATGGCACATAGTTTGCAGAGTATATGGAGGGAAAAAAAGCTTCCATCAGAATTTGCTGAAAAATGTTAGGTATTTAAAATCAACTTGGATCGATTACTGGAAAAAGCTGAGCAAGTCTGCAAATCATATTAGTAAATTTGTTTCAAGCACATGAACATCTTCATCCCTATTGAGTCATAGAACGGAAGAGTATGGAACACACCAGAGGAAGAATCCAGAACAGACCAAAACAGCAAGTTAACTTAACCATGTTGTTTAAGAGTTTCAGAATTTCCTCTGCAGGAGAAGTAGAAACTCATATCAGAATCTCATGGTATATTATGTACAATGTTTTATACATCCTAAAATTAATGTGTATTGTAGAAAGTTGCTTATTGTTCTTATTTGATTGTGTAAATTCAGTCATCTCCAACTTTTTTGTTTTGGTTGCTTTTATAAAGATCAGGGTTAAAGGACCACTTTGGGTATTTTAATGATTAATATTTGTATTTACAAGTATGCTTCCTGACTTATACAGTAAAGATTCTGATGTCCAAATAACAGAATACGTAAGTGATATCACTTACCAAAAATGGCTTAAATAAGATATATTGAAGTGCATTTACCTGCCTGTTTCGCAAATCACCTTCAAGTATCAGCCATTTTGTTGCTGGAAGTGGGAATTTAGATGGGATAGTGGGTCTTCAAGGCTGCGAACCATTTAATTAGTTATGATTTTGGCCAGCCCGAGGTAGAGCAGTGGAGCTACCAAAAAGAGAAAGAAAGAAAGAAAGAAAGAAAGAAAGAAAGAAAGAAAGAAAGAAAGAAAGAAAGAGAGAGAGAGAGAGAGAGAGAGAGAGAGAGAGGGAGGGAGGGAGGGAGGGAGGAAGGAAGGAAGGAAGGAAGGAAGAAAAAGATGACAGTTCCTTTGGTTAATTAATCAGACAAATGTTAATTGAATATCTGCTGTGTGCCAGGTACTGTGCTAGGCACTTACATGAATGGCTCAAACACACAACACATGGTCCCTGCCCATGTGGAGTTCCAGAACAGTGCTGTCTAATAGAACTTTTTGTGATGATGGGAAAGTTTTTGTGTGTGTGTGTGTGCTATTCAACACCATTATCAGCACTAACCCGATGTGGCTTTTGAGTACGTGAAACATGACTAGTATGACTGATGTACCGTATTTAAAATTTTGATTGTAATTAATTAAAAATTTTTAACTTAAAGCATCACATGTAGCTAGTGGCTATCTTTTCGGACAATATAGCTCTAGAATATGACGCAGTTTTATTGCCACAGTCGTCTTGTTTCTATTTTTAGATTAATATTTATAATAAGGGGTCTATTTCTAGTGGAACTTTCTTCCTTGGGAGATGCGGATAGTAGAGACAGATCCTCCCACGTACCCTAATTCTGCTTCTACTAGAGCTTTTTTGCCTCCTGCCTCTGAGTCCAGTCTTATGGCAGAATTAAAAGAGCTCAAAAGTCACTATAAACATAGCATATGTTGTTGATTTTTTTTTTGCTAAAATACACAATTGAACTAATATTTTTGACAGTTTACTGTTCTTGATTTAGCACATGGGATAAGTGAGTTTTCGAAAATGGCTTTGTGAGTCACTGTTTTCTTTGTATATGTGTTTTTTAAAAAATAAAATACTCACTAATGGGCAGTCTTAGAATGGGAGAACATTCTTTTTTGGAGTTATTAAGCATACGGAGTGTTTGCATTTTCAGAGAAAAAAGAATTAATAGAAAATAAAATTCTGTTATGCACTAGTGCTGCAGCTTTGTAACATAACATATCATAGGCTGATTACAGTTCGGTCTTTCACCAGGATTATACATGATCAAAGCTTTTGAATTCAAAATTATTTGGCTTAAGTGATTTGAAAATAATGTCACTCTTTAAGTTATTCTGCCTTCTCTCTGTTCATATAATGATGCTCATGGTGTGCTTAAAGTGGGGCTGTCCATCTCTGATTATATTTAATTAATTATGCATATATTCATTTAATACCTAAAAATCTCAGAAGTTTACCATAGGTTTAAGTTATTAGCAGGATTAACCATTTTACCTTACAAATGCTAATATTTAAAGATCTGGCTCTGTTCTCTTCTTGGAATTCTTTTGCAATGGACTAAGCATAAGAGAGGTGACATAGATTTTCTCTGCATAATTTTTCTTAAATGAAATACAGTCCTTCCAGAATCCTTGTCAACTTATTTTCAAATCTTAGGGAATAGAGATTGAAATTCTTTCAATATGGTGGCCTTTAGCCTATGACATGGATCTTAATTATTTTCAAGAAATACTTAATAATTTAAGTGATAAGAATAATGATAAGGGATGGTCATCAGAGAAGATGGAATGTTATACATGTCTGCTAGTCACCTCTATCTAAAACCCTTTCCATCGGCTTTCCTTGATACCCATAAGCCATCAGGAGATAGTCAGAGAGCTCGATTTTAATCATCAGTAGGACATTAACACTTTGGCAGGAATTTGTATGTCTGATCCTTTTCTGAATGCTTCATCTGAGCAGGTACCCTTTTGGAACAGAAAAGGCTGGACACCCCAAGGGAAAATGAAATAGGATGCAATGAGAAAGGAGAAAAGTTCTGAAAGAGAGTAGGAGGAATCAGAAACAACCTTCTCTTAGTTCACATTTGGCCTGCTTAGTCTTGATGCTGAAAAGAGTATAATATGAATGAGACTGGCAGCTGAGCTCAATGTTATATTCTCCAAGAAGTAATTACTTGAGTGATTCACTATTCACAATTTGACTGGAATTTTGACTGCACATATTAAAAAAAATAATTTCTCAGTATATATACAAAAACATCTATGACACAGCTTAAAAATTTAAAAGATATTTTTTTCTCAGTAGGCACATGAACACATGTAAGTATGGAAATGTAAGCTAAATAAAATAAAAACAGTGTATAATTGTATATATATCCTTTCATGATATTTTATTATTGATATTAAAAAGCAATATGGTAGATTCTTCCAGAATATAAACTCCCTTTGGATGACTCAGGTACTTAGAGAAAAAAAAAATTAGCCTCTCCAAGTTCACTGATTTACTACCTAATAGAATTTTGAGGTAATATTTAAATTTTTCCTTGTTTGCATAGTTTTATTTATCTTAAATCATATTGTGCTTATTTGATTTATGGATGTATAATAGTATGAAAATTATTAGGCTATTATTTAGACTTTATTCATTTCTGTTTTCTGTATTTAGAAGTTTTTTTTAAAGTAAGTGTTTTATGCACTTATTTTAAACTATTGGCAAAACCAGTCTGACTCAGATCACAGAGCATAGTATAAAAAGTTACAAGAACTCACTTAGACATATATCAAATCATCATGTCGCACACTTTAAAATCTTACAGTTTTGTCAATTACACCTCAATAAAACTGAAAAAAAAAAAGCAGGTGGCACTATTCCAGTGTAAGACAAGATTTTTAATTATTGTTACCTGAATTGTTTGAACATATTTTAAACAGATTGCTTATTTTAAAATGTTATTTTGTGCCTTCGAGGGAAAAAAGGAACTCATCTAGGATAAATATTTTATATACTTTTTGGTTAAACTAAGTTTTTATTTCTCTTGGGTAGATACCTGGAAGTGGAATTGCTTGGTTGCTTGGTAGGTATTTTTTTAAACTTTTGAGAAACTACCAAATTGGTTTTCAAAGTTGATGTATTATTTTGAATTCTGAACAGAAATATATGAAGGCTCAGGGTTTTCATATCCTCATCCATACTAGTCACTGGTCTTTTGAATTATGGCCACTCTGATAAGAATGTAGTGATTCCTCATTATGCTTTTATGGTTTTAATTTGTGTTTCCCTAATGATTAATCTTTTCATGTGCTTATTAGATATTTGCATATCTTCTTTGGTGAATGTTTACTCAGATTGTTGCTGATTTTTAAACTGAATGTTTTCTTACTGACTTTTTAGAGTTCTTCATATATTCTGGATACAAGTCCTTTATCTGATATATGATTTGCAAATACTGTCTCATAGATTTGACTTGTCTTTTTATTTTCATTTTCTTCTTTGCTCTTGTTTTGAAGAACAAACTTTAACTTTGATGAAGTCCAACTTACCAATTTTTTTTACAGATTTTATTTTTGGTGTTGTATAGAACATTCCAAAGATTGTTGCCTAACCTAACATCCCAAAGATTTTTCTCTTATGCTTTCTTGTAGAAATATTATAGACTTACATTTATCTTATGATCCATTTTGAGCTAATTTTTGTGTATATGAGGTAAAGGTAAGCTTTTAATGTCAATTGGGGGCATATCGATAGGCATTGTCCTACGTTTGCTGAAACTACTATTCTTTCCCTATTGAATTGCCTGGCATCTTTGTCAAAAATTAATTGACCATACATTTAAAGGTTTACTTTGGTTTCATTGATCTATGTACTTATCTTTATGCCAATACCACATTGTCTTAATTACTGTAACTTCATAGTAAGTATTGAAGTCAGGTAATATAAGTCTAATTCATTTTTTTCGTTTCAAAATTGTTTTGGCTATTCTAGGACCCTTACATTTCTATATAAGCCTTAGGTTTGGGTTGTCAAGTTCTACAAAAATGGCTGCTTGGATTTTGACTTTTGTATTGAATCTGTTGTGTTGAATTTGAGGTAAATTACCTTGTTAACAGTTCATGAACATGATATATCTCTCCGTTTACTTGAATCTTTTTAAATTTCTCTCTGCAGTGTTTTCTAGTTTTCTTTACAAGTCTTGTACTTCTGTTAAATTTGTCCCTAGGAATTTTAGTCTTCTCAATAGTATTGTGAATGGAATTGTCTCAATTTCATAATTATGTTATTCGTTTCTAGTATATAGAAATAAAGTTAACATTTTTATCTTGCACTCTATGACCTTGCTAAACTTGTTTATTATTTCTGGTAGGTTTTTTTTTCTTTTGTAAATTTCTTAGGATATCTGTGTAATCCATCAGGTCATTTGTGAATAAGTGCAGTTTTACTTCTTCCCTTGCAATCTGATGGTTTTTTCTTTCTTTTTCTTTTCTTACTGCTCTGACTAGAACCTCAAGTACAATGCTGTGCTTGAAGTGGTAAAAGTTGACATCCTTGTCTTGTCTCTTATTTTAGGAAAGAAAACATTTAGTCTTTTGCCATTGAGTATGTGTTAGCGATAAGTTTTTTGTAGATGCCTTTTTGAGGTTTAGAAGTTCCTTTCTAATCCTTGTTTGCTGACAGATCTTTCTTTTTTTATCATATATTGTGATTTTTGTCTTTTATTCTATTGATATGACATATTGCATTAGTTGTTTTTTGGATGTTAAATCAATCTTGCATTCCTAGGATAAATCACACTTGCTTATGGTATATAATTCTTTTTATATATCGCTGGAGTCAGTTTACTAATATTTGGTTAAAGATTTTTGAATCAACGTCCAATACATAAAGGATATTGGTTTGCATCTTTCTTTTTTTTGTTACTTTTTTAGGGCTTCCATTTAGTGTCCTTTGCCTCAAAGTCTACCTTTTCAAAAAATAATAATGTCACACTATGACAATATTGTTTGTTTGTTTCCTTATCAATCTTATAGTAAATCAGGCCCTGCCTTACATTATCCTTTGCACTATCACAAAGACTTCAATTGTCCACCAGACTCAAACAAAGCAAAAGTCTTACCTAGCACAAAGCTGCACTAATGATTGTGCAAAGGATTCAAGAAGGGAGCCACATGCATCATTAAACTGCTGTCCGAGAGTGCCCAAGTCAGTCAGATGCTCGTTGCTAGGCAAACATCTGGGACCATTTGGGTTCAGAGAGCCAGAGCTAATTCTATCCAGGTGAGTTAGCACAGGGAAGCTGCTCAGTCTGGAGATCTCCTAGTTAGCTGTTAACTAGGAATACTGTGTGATTAAATGCAACTCTCTAGCAGAGCTTGGGGTAATCAATCTAAAATTCAGGCTTCTTTATTTTGAAAAAATTCAGTCAGATCAGATATATCCTGGTAGAAGGATTCTTTAGATGAGTACATAGAAGCCACAGGAAGAGCCTCATTTTTTAATGGATATTAAACTCTGTCAGTCATATAAGGAATTTTAGCTGAGGTCAAAGGACCTCAGGTGTCCCTGAGGCAGGAGAGACTGATTTCAGATCTGCCATTAACTCCTTCCTTCTCATACTCTTTCTGTATTACTTTGTTTTAGCTGTGTGTTTTGTACATTATATAATTGGCATTTGTTTTTTGTAAATTAATCTGAAGGCTATTTTTTTAAAATATGCAGAGGCATGTAAGCCATTTTTATTTGCTGCTATTAACAGATATACTTAGCTTTATCTCTGTGATTTTGTTGTATGCATTCTCTTTTATGTGTCCTGGCAATTTCTTTTTTAATTTACAATGTTCTACTATTATACTTTGATCTTATTTTTAATTCTTCTGGAGAATACTGTTAAGGTTGTGTAGAATATATTTTAACTTTAAAAATAAATTAGGAACATTAGGAATGAAACTATACTTTATCACTTCATCTTTTATAAAAAGAAAGGTTTTAACCCAACCCTCCTCAGGATAAGAAATGTTGAAAAAAGATAAACTTAATTTTCGCAGACGGGATCAAGGAATTCTTTATAGAAGAAGCAGCATGTAAGTTGGGCCTTGAACAATAGGTAGAATACAAGTAAGATGGAGGGGCCCCTAAATTAGGAAGCCCACCAAAGTGTGGGTCCTTGCTGTTGGCTGTGAAAGAACTCATGCAGCAGAGGCGGAGGGATGAAGTGAACAGCTGCTTTGTTGCTCAGAAGGGGAAACGGAAGGAAGGTGCTTAAGCAGGGAGAAGGAAAGAAAAGCGCTAGAGTGGGGAAGGGAAGTACTCCAGTGGGGACCCGTCAGCAAAGATGGCCGGGTAGAGTTGTTACTGGGAGGAGGGAAATAAGAATTACCTCGGTTCTTAGTCACCCCCCCCCCTCAAAAGAACGAGAGACAGAAAATGTGATGTAAACAAGGTTTTATTAATAAAGTAAAAAGGTAGTAAAATACAGAACACCCCTGAGAAGTGGGGGCAGGCCAATCCAAGAGAGGAAAAATGGTGTCGCTCCTTTGTTGTTCTGTTCTTATATCCTGGCTTAGGGGCGTTTTCATGATTGATTGATTGATTCGGGGCTCAGGTTCTTTGAGTGCTCAGGCGGATTGACAGCTCAGGTTCCTTGTGCTCTGGAATACCCATCCCCCATCCCCTTTTGGGCAGGTTCTTGCCTGTGAAGCACACGGAGAAACCTACCGGAGGGGGCTCAAACTGCAATGCTAATTACATTAGAATAAGCATTGAGTCAAGTTAGGCCAGGTCCTTCTCTTTACTATGCAGCATTTTGATTTTAGCCAGCTTCTTTGTTGGCCCTCATTTAGAGAAAGTAAAAGTTTCTGGAGTCCCTTATCCTGAGTACAGACGTACTGTTATTTTCTTGGTTGTTCCTTTCCCCTACCTGTCCCTCTGCCCAGTGCTCATTTCTATCTAACTGCCTAACAGAGTCAGCTCCAGCTGCGGCATTTTTTTTTTTTTTTTTGTGGGCGGCTCGCACCATCATGTCCTTGTTCTGGGTGTCCTGGAGCCAATCACCTTGTCTTCTGTCCTAGTAAGGGCGTTTCTGGCTGTTGTCATGGCAGCCGTCAACTGTCCCCGGTGCTGAGGGGTGCGTCACTGAGCATGCTAATGCATTACAATGACCGTATAATCAGACTCAAGGTCCACTGGCAGTCAGACTCTCCATCGTCTTGGGCTTCATGGGTTCTAACCAGTTCTTGTTTCTCCTCCTCAGACTTTGATAAGAGTAATTGGTTTCTAATTCAAGGGTATGATCCTAGGGATAACAGCCTTGGCTACAAGAAAGAAAGATGCTTTAATCAGAATGCCAGCAATCTGGTGGACCCAGTGTTCCCCCATAAAAATGTCTCTGAAGATTCTGCTCAGCCATAAACAAGAGGCAGGGGGTGGGGGACCTTAGTCCCCACAGAAGAACTTAAAGATGCTGTTATGTATATTCCTTGAGGAGGAACCAGGACCCTGCTCCAGGGCTGCACTATTGTTTCTTTCTTTCTTTCTTTTTCTTTTTTTTTTTTGTTGGTGTTGGGGGTAGGTAATTACACTATTGTTTCTTAACTGTTTAACTCCCTAGTTTCTGCATTCCCTCCCTTCCCTGAATAGCAACTGTTTGAATCTGCCCTTTGGAACTCAGGGAAGGTCTAGGAGGCTGCTTGAAGCATATTTCTTAAAAAAGAGAAATGGGACGTAAGGGATTTATATCAGGGAGGGCCCACAGGGTCCTGCTCTCTTTCTGAGCCAAAGAGCAATATGTAACTGTTTGGCACTTTTTATCAATTATGTAAAATTACTCATTCCATAGATTATTTTAGGAGAATGGTTACCATTGACTATTTTACTATACAACTTTTGAATCAGAACCTGAATATAATACTCAGAACGAAAACCCTTCCAACAGCAGTTGGAAATGTTAGTTTTTGGTAACGAGTGAAGGTGGTTCTTTCTGAAACAGAGATATAGGTGCAGCTGTGGCAGACCTTTAGGGACTGGCACTCCCAACCCTGGCTCTGAAGTGCAGATACTGAAGAATTGGAGCATCTAGAGAGAGTGTAAAACACAGGACACATCCCACTTTTGAACAGAGAACATTTTGCTTCAGCCAAAGATATCAGTGCTATTATATATCTTCTTGGTAATCTACATTTTTATGATTCAATATAAAATATAAATCTGCTTGTGAAAGTATTGACTTTTTCTATGCTACCCAAAATGAAGCTGCCTTCTACATAGCAAGGCTTAATAAATGACTGTTGAATTGAGTGAATGCATGGATAAACAGAGTTGTCAGATATGGCCCTGAAGAGGTGAAATGTTTAATTTAGTATGTACATTCACTTTCCATTTTGTTAATAAGAAACTACAGACTGGAGCTGCAAGATAACCTTTACTGAGAGTGACGTTGCATACACAAACAACTGAAATCTCTTTACCAGGCTTGTAAAATGTTTTTATTTTACAACGAAATTTGATTTGTCCTGCCAAATTTGCATTGCTCCGCTCATTATTATCAATAGCATGCGCTGTCCTTTTTTACTCATTTCCATTTAAATCAGGGACTAAACTGTAACTTCTTCAATCATAGATTTTTTTATTTGTAAAGTCATGATGGTAGTGATAATTGTTGTTAGTAAATGAGAGTTTTGAAGCCTATAAATCAGGGCGCCAGACTCTGGGTCATGGTAATTTTAAGGCCCTGACAGGCTGCTTGGGAGATATCGTATTAGCCTTGGAGTTATCTGAAATTTTTGCATTTGCATTGAGCTTCTTGCCTTTCACATTTATCCTATACCTTTTCAGAGGTCCATGGTGAGTATTACTTTAGTCAATGCATACAGAAATATGCCACATAACTTTTTTTTCTCACTATAGCATCATGGCCAGAGGCAGTCTTCCTTTTAGAATCAATGCTGTTTCACAAATGACCAGATTAGGGAAGATATTTCATACACTTGTTGGTGGCTAAATTGGGACAAAACCCTATTATGCTAACTTCTAGGCCAACCTGTCTCCAGATTCAGTGGAACACAACAAACTCTGATATAAACACTGTGTTTGACTCAACCTCTGGGCCCGTAATTTATAGGTGTCATTAGTACAGTTGCACCAACAACCAGAACAGAACAATGGAGACATCATGTCTGAGTTATAGAGTCCCGGAACTCTGCCCAGCTAAGTACAGAGGCACCATCAGCTTCCATGGTTGAGTCTGAACTTAATTTGAATTCAACTTTTGGGCCAGAGACAATTCATTCAGAGGAAGAGGTAGCAAAGGATTTTTAAAGCCTTTTTTTTTCCATAGGCAATCCTTCAATTGCACTGAATGACTTATTGAGGAAAAACTTTTATATATATTATATATATTATATGTGTGTATATATATTATATATATAATATATATAATGTGTATATATATATATATAGTCATGTGACAAATTCTTAAGCTTAGTGTGTACCCAGGAGAGATACTTTTATAGACAAAAGCACATATAATGTATGTCCCCTGTTTTCCTAAATGATAGCGTTTTTCTGGGCATACTCTCTCATCTGGAAAATGATTCTCAAGGATAAATATCAGGTAGAAGACACATTAGAAAAAAGAAAAATGATGTCTCAAAAATTCATTCTCACACAACTTAAATGGTAATTAAAAATACCTTGATCCAACTAGTAGGAGACTAGGATCCCCCAAAGCAAACTAAGGAAGAATTGAATTAAACTTACATGTGTTAAAACTTTATTATTCATACAGTGAAAGTAGCTGCTTAATATGACAAGTAGAAAAATTAAATTTTGGACATAATATTCAACAACTTTAAAATGATTATAATTTTTTTTGCATTGTTTCATTTTGCTTTCTAAAGAAAAAATGAGAAATGCAATTAATATAGTTTAACTCTGCAGGATAAATATTATTATTTAATGATGTATAAAAGAACTCCATTCTAACAGCTTCATGCTGGGCACAGAAATGAAAAAAAACAAATTTATGTTTATGTGAGTATGCATTTAGGACATCTACTTCTTTATTTTGAGCATGAGGACTCATTTAACCTTGTTACCTATCAACTGAATATTTTGGGAAGCATTATGCATGTCACATCTTTCTCAAAAGTCTAAATGCCATGCAGAATAAATGTAAGACATCAGGCTAAAATCTAAATGTATCCATTTACTGATGGCCCATTCCTTTTCCTCGCCTCACTAATTCTACAGATGTAAAGGATATGCCATAATAAATAATGATGCAGTTGGCATCACTGATTGAGTGCCTGCTATGGCCAAAATGCAGTCAGGACTCAGTGTTTCTGTACCTATTCTAGATGATCACATCCTCCAGAATTAAAAGTTCTGACTTCTGAGCCAGGCATTGCAAGTTTTCACAAGTCAAACTCTTTCAGTCTAATCTCCCACTCTACCCTTCATGATACTACTGAACAATACTTTTCTGTGTTGTGCTCTGACACCAAGACTTTCATTCCTTTGAGCTTTCCCTTGTGCTGCCCCTGACACCTGGAATGCTCTCCTTGTGCAATCTGCATATCGGATTTCTATTTCTCTGGAGTGTTTCCCACCACCCCCCCAGTCAAAAGTAATATATTTGTATCTTTTTCATGGCATTTATTTTCCACTCGAATTATAGTAATTTTTGATCATGCTCTATCTTTTTATTAGATTGCAAATTTTGTGAAGCCATAGACCATGCATTAATTATTCTTGTGTCTTTTCCCATCACCTTGGAAAGTAATTAGGCTCCTGATAAATGTCTGTTAAAGAATATGTAGCACTATATTGGCGAACACATGAGAGTAACTAGCAAACTCTTGATGAATTCCTTCCTCTGTATAACTTGACTACTTTTTGGCCTTGAATGCATTCTTAGCTTAATTTCTTCCATATCTCAAAGTCTTCTTTAAAAATATTTTTAAAATATCTAGAATAATAAAGGGATTTATAAATGAAAAAAGCAATGCTGGTTCAAATGGGCAAAAAGAAACATCCAGATACAATGAATTAAAAGATGGAGAACAAATGCTTTGCAGGAAATTTTGAGTACATTATATACACATTGGTAAAGTAGGGTTAGTATTAACTTCCTGGAGCTTTTTGTGTATGTTCTAAGGATAATAATAATAGTGTTAAGAATCTTAAGATGACTTCAGGGTATTTGTTTAGTCTTTTGTAGTAGCTCTGTATATTATTGTTCTTACTTAGACCGTCCTGTAGTTCAGAAACAATACAATTTTCATTCATGAACAGAGTTATTATTAGTAGGCAGGTAAACAACTTTACATAATTTTCTCCATGTTTTAGAGTTTATTTTAAAACTGGTAGGTAGTGCAATGTAGTGGTTAAGAAGAGGAATAGATTACCTAGGTTCAAAGCTAGTTATGACCTTAAGCCAGATAATTAGCCTCTCTGATAGTTGTTTCAGCATATGTAAAATGAGCTCCTATCTTGGCATCTTGTGTGGTTTAAATAAGGTATTATATGTTGTTAAACTAAGACAACAAAACAGCCAGTTATTTTACCAGTGAAATGCGTTCATTAAAGGACAGCAAAGAATTACAATCTGGGACATGCAACTATGGCAAACCACATGCAAGTCTGGTGAAACAAAGGAGAGGAAACTCTTATAGAGGAGAAGGGGAAGTTGGGAGGGGCTGTTGTAAACAAAAAGCCCATTGGAGGAAACTGGGAGTTCATTGTATGATGGCTTTTCATTGGCTGAGTTGTAACAGTCTCTCATTGGCTGAGCTGTTGCCAGGCAAGGAGAAATTATTTCTTCCTTCTGCTGAAGGTAATAAAGTGGTGTCACTTGTCACTCCCTCTGGAAATGCAAGGTACATCTCTTCCTTTTGGGATTTGTATTCTCCTTGAGTGGTACAGGCATGAGAGTTCCCCCTTCTGGCCTCCCAACCCCATTTTAATGAGGTTTCCCTTTATTAATTTTCACAATGTAAAGCAGATAGTGTTTATTAGTACTATTCTTGACTTCTTTCCTCAATTCAGTGCACGGGTGCAGTTATCAATAATGCCATTTATTAGATAGGGAAACAGCTTCCCATTGCAATTTGTTGTGCATGTTTGTTTCTTTTGTTCCTTTTTCACAGGACTTAGGGAACTGAATCTTCCTGAGACATCTTTACTAATCCCAGAAGATGTTATTACTTAAGAAATGTAGCAACTTAACTACCTTGGAGTTTGTGTATTGGAATACATGACATACATTTTTTGGTTTTTAGTAAACTATAAGTTTCCTATGAGTGTGCATCAAGCAACGGAACTGACTCTGACTGGTTAAAGGGAAGTTTTTAAAAAAGGATTTTGGGAGACTCACAGTCATTAAGGGGGCTGAAGAATAACCTCAAAGTCTCAAAGCTAAGCTTCTAGGAAAAAGACTTAAACCATACAGAACACCAGCCTAAGGAGAAAATGACCTGGTGGCTGCCATGGTGGTCAGGCACTGGATGCCACAGCATGTGTTCTGCTCGGATCTCTAGCTCCCAGTGTTGGGATCTCCACCTCACGATCATGACTGTCTCCCAAATGCCTCTCCTCCTCACTCACCAGCAAATAGGGTGCCCCTGAAAGTGGGATAATGCATACTAGTTAGTGGTTTCAGGCCTCTGGCTCTGCATGCAAAGCAGGAAGAGTGAGTGTTCTGGTATCAAGCTTGGAGAGGTGGGATTTGAAGTGTGGAAAACTTCCTAAATTTTAAAATTGTGTTGAAAAGGCACTGAGCAGACAGAAAACAAAATATCCATTGGAATCATCTCCACTGTTCTGTATGATTAACAGGTTATGGTTTTATCATCAACAATGCTAAGTTCTAGAGGCAGTTGTAAAATTTTAGGTGAATGAAATAGTTGCTTTCCATACATATTCTGTGGGCATTGACATATCCTTTGAACTTTTTTTTTTTCTAATTACTGTCAAGATTTTAATACTATGAAATAGCCCTTTGTTATCCAACATCAAAGAATTAGGAAAGTTCAGGGTTTTTTTTTTCCTTTGAGTCTCAAGTCAAGTAATTTAGGAATATCTTTCAATGGTTAAATTAACTTTTTTGAAATTTATATTTCTTTACTTTTGAGGCACTTGGTTCAAAAATTATGAAAGGGCATACAATGATCAGTCTTCTTCCCACTCCTGTCCACTAGCAACTAAACATTATTCCTGCAGACAGCCTATACCAGGAGTTTCTTGTGAATCCTTCCAAAGAATTCGCATATAAAGACACTGTTCTAGCCACCCTGTAGCATCCTGTCTGTATTGTCCTGTACTGTTTTTTTTTTTTCACATACCAATGTATCTTGTATGTCATTCTGTGTCATTCTCTTATGGCTGCACAGTATTACATTTTATGAATGCATAACTTTTAAAAGCAGTTTCCTAATACTGGACATTTAGATATTTCCAATCCAAAAGCAATGCTGCTGTGAAAAGCCATGTACATAGGTCTTTGACACATGTATGTCTTGTATATAGGATAGACTTTCAGACGCTGAACTCCCAAGTTAAGATGTGTTTGATTGGATAACTTGTTCTAAATTGCCTTTCATAGAGGTTATGCCAGTTTGTGCTTTCATGAGCATGTGTGAGAGTAACTTTTTACTTTTATCTTTGCCAGCACAGAGTGTTTTCAAGCTTTCTGAGCTTTTCTAGCCAAGAAGGCAAAGAATACAATATCTTGATGTAATTTTACTTTTCCTTTATTATAGTGAGTGAGATTGAGAAGTTTTTATGTGTTTGAGTCATTTGTATTCCTTTTCTGTTAACTTTCTGTTCATAGAGTTTGTATATTTTTCATTCTGTAAGTTGACTTTTTTCTTTGATTTATAAGGTCTATTTATTGTTTAGGGAAATTAATATTTAACTGACAGATAATTTGCAAATATTTTTTCAGTCTTGCCATGGCCTTCTGATTTTGCTTTTCCTGGTCTTTGGTAATTGTCTTCTGACTTTACTTTTGGTAAAGTCAGCAAAGTGATATTTGCCAAGAAGAATTAAAAAAAAAAATTTGGGGGTAGCCAAGTTGGTCAATCTGACAAATTTATGTCTTCTAATTTATGTGTCATATTAGCTAGATTTATTTATTTTTCCTGAGTATATGTATAGGAACTCAAGAACCACTAGATAAGACAAATCCAAATATGGTATGTGCATGAGAAGATATCTTACCAATGCCCCTTCTGTCTTCTCTTTAGAACTCTTCAATAGCTCCCCATTTTTTTTTTTTTTTAGGATATAGTATAAGTTCAGATTTCTACCATGGGCCACATGGTTCTTCATGAGAGTTTTCTCATCTAGCATACTAGTTGTCACCCAACTCTTTCACTAAGTCACAGAATATATTTTAGTTCCTCAGTTGTCTAAACTCTCTCTTGCTCTAGGCTTTCACAGTATAAATTCCCTTGTTTGCAATATTCCTCTTGCTTAAGTTATTCTCTTGATTCAGTATTCCTATTTAGTCTTGGAATCTTTGCTGACTTATCATTTCTCTGGGATGTTCTTTTGGAACGTCCTCAAGTCAATGTTGAGTACCCTTCCCACATCTTCCCATGGCATACTATTCTACTCTGGGAGAAAATTGTGAGGTTGGATTATTCCCTGGGAGCAGGGATTATTTGTGATGTTATCCACTATTTTTTGGTAACAATTTCTTTGAAATATGATTTACAGACATAACATTTACCCATTGAAAGTGTACAATTCAGTGGATTTAGTACATGCACAGAGTTAAGCAATCATTATGACAATCAATTTTGACATTTTCATCACTCTGAAAGGAAGTTTCATACCCTTAGCAATCACTCATCAATTTCCCCTCAATCCCTCAACTCTAGACTACCACTCGTCTACCTTCTGTCTCTACAGATTTGCCTATTTTGGCCTTTTCATGCAAACTGAATAATATAATGTATGGACTTTTGGGCCTGGCTTGTTTCATTTACCATAATATTTTTAAGGTTCATCCTTATTGTGGCATGTACTTCATTCCTTTATATGGCTAAGTAATATTATATTGTGTGGATGGATATACAATATTTTATTTATATATTCATTAGCTGTAGGTTTTTGAATTGTTTCCCTTCTTTGGCTAGTATGAGTAATGCTGCTGTGAACATTCATGTACTAGTTTTTGTGATGTGGACATGTTTTACTGCTCATGAATATATATTTATAAGTAGAGCTGCACGGTTATGTGGTAATTCTGTTTAACCTTTCAAAGAACTGCCAGATTATTTTCTAAAATGACTGCACCATTTTACCTTCTCACCAGTAGTGTATGAGGGTTCTGATTTTTCACATCTTCACCAGCACTTGTTGTTATCTGTTTTTTTTTTAAATTATAGTCATCCTAGTGGGTATAAAATAGTGATTTTTATTTTGTATTTTCCTGATGGCCAGTGATGTTGACCATCTTACATGCGTTTACAAGCCATTTGTATATTTTCTTTGAAGAAATGGTTTTGCACTTTTAAAAAATTGGGTTATTTTTATTATTATTATTTAGCTATAAGAGTTCTTTATATATTCTAGATACAAATCCCTTGTTGGTGTATGATATTCAATTATTTTCTTCCATTCTGTGCATTATCTTTTTACTTTTTGATAATGTCCTTTGAAGCACAAATGTTTTTAATTTTGATAAAGTCCAATTTATGTATTTTTTTCTTTTGTTTCTTGCAGTTTCTCTAGTTTCTATGCAAATAGTGTCATGTCTGAAAATGCATTGTCTACTCAAAGGTTACAAAGATTTGCATCTATATTTTCATCTAAGAGTTTTATACTTTTAAATTTTATAATCAGGTCTTTGGTCCATATAAAGGTGTGAAGTAAGGGTCCAACTTCATTCTTTTGAATGTGCCTATTCAGTTGTCCCAGAAGCATTTGTTGAAAGACTTTTCTTTCCTCACTGAATTGTCCTGACACCCATGTAGAAAATTAATTGACTGTAAATGTCAGGATTTATTTCTGGACTCTCAATTCTACTCTGTTGATCTATTAGTCTGTCTTTATGCTAGTACCACACTATCTTGATTACTGCAGTTTTGTAGTAAGTTTTGAAAATGAATGTTTGTGTTCTTCAACTTTATTCTTCTTTTTCAAGATTGTTATGGTTTTTCTGGGTCCCTTGCATTTCTATATAAAGTTTTGGATCAGCTTGCCAATTTCTGCAAAAAAAAAGTGTGATTTCGGTAGGGATTGTATTGAATAGATACTCTTTATCTGGTTGAGGAAGTTCCATTTTATGTTATTGTGTTCAGATGTTTTATCATAAAGGTGTGTTGGGTTTTTCCAGATTTTTTTCAGAGTCTTATTGAATGATCACATGGATTTTGTCCTTTATTCTACTGATAGAGTGTATTTCATTAACTCATCTTTAATATTAAATCCACTTTGAGTTCCTGAGGTAAGTCTCACTTAGTCATGGTATATAATCCTTTCTGTATGTTGCTGAATTTTGCTTGCTAGTATTTTCTTGAGGGTTTTTGCATCTATCTTCATGACATATTGGTCTGTGGCCTTCTTTTCTTGTGATATCTTTGTCTGGTTTCAGTATCACAGTAATATACTGGCCTCATGGAATGAGTTGGGAAGTGGCTTTTCTTCAATGCTTTGGAAAAATTTGTGAATAATTGGTATTAATTCTTTAAATGTTTGGAGAATTTACCAGTGCAGCTATCTGGGACTGGATTTTTCTTTGTGGGCAGTTCTTTGATTTCTAATTCAATCTCTTGACTTGTTATTAGTCTAGTGAGATTTTCTATTCTAAAGTCAGTTTTGGTAGTTCGTGTCTTTCTAGGAATTTGTCCATTAAACCTAATTGACCTAATTTATTGGTGTATATTTGTTCATAGGGAGTGCGTATTGCTTCAAATGTCATAGATTCTTTCTGTTTTTATTGATTCTTAGTAGATTTTTTTGAATATATGTTTCTTCATTTTCTCCTTGTCCTTAGAAAAATTTGCAGAGATATAAAATTTTTTTATTTAAAAAAATTTATTTTTATTTTAATTTTTTATTGAGTTATAGTCAGTTTACAATGTTGTGTCAATCTCCAGCGTAGAGCACAATTTTTCAGTTATACATGAACGTACCTATATTCATTGTCGCATTCCCTTTCGCTGTAAGCTACCACCAGATCTTGTATATATTTCCCTGTGCTATACAGTATAATCTTGTTTATCTATTCTACATATGCCTGCCAGTATCTACAAATTTCGAACTCCCAGTCTGTCCCTTCCCACTCCCCTTTCCCCTGGCAACCACAGTTTATATTCTATGTCTATGAGTCTGTTTCTGTTTTGTATTTATATTCATTTTTTTTTTTTTTTTTTTAGATTCCACATATGAGCAATCTCATATGGTATTTTTCTTTCTCTTTCTGGCTTACTTCACTTAGAATGACATTCTCCAGGGACATCCATGTTGCTGCAAATGGCGTTATGTTGTTGTTTTTTATGGCTGAACAGTATTCCATTATATAAATATACTACATCTTTATCCAGTCATCTGTTGATGGACATTTAGGCTCTTTCCATGTCTTGGCTATTATAGATAGTGCTGCTGGGAACATTGGGGTGCAGTTGTCTTTTTGAAGTAGGGTCCCTTCTGGATATATGCCCAGGAGTGGGATTACTGGGTCATATGGTAAGTCTATTCCTAGTCTTTTGAGGAATCTCCATACTGTTTTCCACAGTGGCTGTACCAAACTGCATTCCCACCAGAAGAGTAGGAGGGTTCCCTTTTCTCCACAGCCTTTCCAGCATTTGTCATTTGTGGACTTATGAATGATGGCCATTCTGTCTGGTGTGAGGTGATACCTCATTGTAGTTTTGATTTGCATTTCTCTGATAATTAGTAATATTGAGCATTTTTTCATGTGCATATTGATCATTTGTATGTCTTCCTTGGAGAATTGCTTGTTTAGGTCTTCTGCCCATTTTTGGATTGGGTTGTTTGATTTTTTTCTTATTAGAGACTTAAAATTTTTTTAAAGATAATTTTCACCAGTTATGCTTGTTTTGCTAAGGAGCAGTTCTGCAGGTCTTAGACTGCCTATCTGGAAGTGGAATTCCCCTTGTTCATTATTTTATTCCCAATGCCTTCCAAAAAAATGGACATCTGACAAATATTTCTTGGATCACTTCCCAGTAGACATTAATTCTTAGGCATCTCTTCAAGAAGATGATAAAGATTGCAGACTCTGGGCCACCTTGCTATTTTTTCCTTCTTGTGAGGTCCTCAGGACTAGCTGCCACAGAGGACTCTCAACTAATCTATACTTTATTACCCATTAGAGTTGGCCCAGTTCCCTTATCTAGTCTTACAGTATGAACCTGACAAACCATATGAGTGCTGTGGCTCCTTTCACAAGCAGACTGAGAAATCTCTTTGCTTCCTTTCTCCTACACTCATATCCTAATCTTGACCTTTCAAGTTGAGTCTTAACACTCTTGTGGAAAGAACAATAATGGCCAAATGAATTTGAAAGAACAGCATTTCTCCCCATGGACTGCAGTAGGGTCAGGTTATGCTATTAACTTCTTCCTAATGAACATCCCAGTTGGGATTTAAGGTACCAATCACATTCCACTCTTGATGAGCTTAGAACTAGTGAAAAATCAGCATCGGTACTGAAATATCAACTGGATCTGTAATTACAATTGGCTGAAACGCCCAGGTTGCACACTAGACTAATTAAATCAGAACCTCTGGGGGTGGGGCTGAATTATTCATAGTGTTTAAGCTCTCCAGGTGATTCCAGTGTTCAGCCAAAGCTGAGAAAGTGGGTTGTCCAAGGACCAACAGCATTGGAATCACCTGATACCTTGTTGGACCTGCAGAATCTTGGGTTCCATCTCAGAACCACAGTGTGAAGTTTAATATTCCCAGGTTATTCACATGCATGATGTGCTGTTCTAGAACAGTACTTCTTCTTTTTTAAAAAATACCTTGATTATTTTATTTTATTGTCTGTCTTCACTAATAGAATATGTCTTTTGAATTAACACCTTGTTATGGCTAAGTAAAAAAAATACCAGCTTTATCCAACAAATGTTGCCGTTTTGACCAAGGCTAAATATACAGTTAAAATAGGATAAATTTAAGTAAAAGTAATACATGCTTATCTGTAAATTTGATAAATACAGTAATGTATAAAAACTAAGAATCAGCTATAATCTTATCATCCAAATGTAGCCATGTTAACATTTTGGTGTATGTCTACCCATGTGTAGAACAGTACTTTTTAAACTTTAGCTGTGTGTAAGAATCCCCGGTGGGCTTGTGAAAACCCAGATTCCTGGGCCCTAATTCCAGGATTTCAGATTCAGTAGGCCTGGAATTCAGCAGGTCGATTTGCATTTCTAACAAGCTTACAGGTGCTGCTGCTGCTCCTGGGATGCGGGGCCCACTTTGTAAACTGGCATTGGAGACTCAGGTGTATCTTCTTACTACGGGAGCTCAGCAGTGGGCGGAGCATCCGGACGCTCAGGAGTGGGAGGAGCATCCGCACGCTCAGCGGCGCAGCTCAGAAGCTCGCGAGAAGGGCGCCCAGGCTGTGTGTGGGCAGTGACTCTTCTCCCCACTGTACGACTTGATAAGTCAACCTCTTCTTTTGAGGGGAAGAGTGAGCGGAGTGAAAAGGTTTGAGGCTCTCGGGTACTGCTGAAGGAGAAGCAGCGTCTCTTCTGACAAGGTAGGACTACCCGGAAGGAACAAACTGGTCCTCCCCTGCCCACTCTGGGCTGCCAGGGATGAGATCGCTCCAAAGGGAGAGGAGTCTCGGCCTGTCTTATACCACACACATGAGATAAAATTTAGAGTGAAGAAGACTCAAAAGTGCCCAGGGAGAGAAATTCGGAGGAGCAGTTCTCCATTGGTTTTCAAGTGCCCATGCTGTCTCTTGCCTCTGGTCTTCACTTCTGTTGAAAACTGTAGTCATGACACATGACAGTCTAACCACTTGTGTCCTGAGAGTTTTCAAGTGTCAGAAATCCCTCTCCTCAGCAGAGCTGTGAAGTTTGTGTGCTTTATTTGAGAGAACTACTGGGAAAAACTTTGGCTCTCTGTAAGCATTACAGCGTGCAGTCCGCACTGGTTACTGGTGACTCTGATAGGAAAACTGCTTTTGGTGATGTTGCATATGACGTGGAGGAGCTTTAGCTGGTGTACCACCTAGTGGACCTTGCTGGTTTAAAGGCAGCAGCATAATTATGGCGTCTTCTCTCAGTTTGAAAGTCTTCCATTCCCCCACACGTATCACGAGGCTCATTATGTTTTGCCATTAACGTTAATGGGATTTAATGTACAGTGGGACAGAATAAGGTTCTGACTTTGCAAGCGGAAAGTGGTTTTGAAATCAGTGTTTAGAAATCATAAAACACCTACTTGTCACAGAGGCATTTGACAAATTTCCTTAAATTCCCTAAAGATATTCACTTATGTGCTTTATTATTTCAAATTAATGATCCTTAGATCTCATAGGAAAGGAAAATGTTGTATGTGTCTAAGTGTAACAACAGGTCGCTTTTTCCATTTGAGTGTCAAGTCTTAAAACAGGTGTTCTTTCGTACAAGCTCATCTGTTTTCAGTTAAGCTTTTACTTACAGGTTTTAAGTAGAAATGTAGCTAAAAGCACACTGAAATAAATGTTAGCTGTGGCACAGAAACCTATAGGAGTTTGACCCAAAAAAGGGGCAAAACCTTAGGTACCTAATGAATAAGAGAAACAGCACATGGAGAAGCTTGGTGAATGTCAGTGGAGAGAAGCTGAAGAGGAATTCAAGGAGGTGAGCTGCCCAACTGGAAGAAGGTGCCAGGAGCCAACATGGAGCAAAACAGCACTTTATTGCAGTACAAGCAGACGGCATGGGCGGCGGGCGGTGCGCAGGTGTAGCACTTGTCCTTTTATAATGCTAGTGGCGCATGCGTGGTGTTCATAATGCTGACTCATACCACTGGCACATGCGTATTCATAATGCATTCGCGTGCTGTTAGCGCATGCGTACATTTACCTTTTTAACCAGGTGCAAGCTATTGTGAACTTTGGCCTGGGTCCCACAATCTACTCACTTAAGACTGCTGACAGTGAGGCAAGTAAGAGAAATGAAAAACTACCAGGTAATAGAGAAGAAAGATGGAGGCAAAGGGCTAAGAGGGAACAGTCAGGGGGAGGTTGTGACACACACTTATTGATAACTAATGTCAGAGAGCCCTGGGATTGTGAAAAATAACAAGGGAAGTCAAAGAGATAGAAATGTAGGTTGAAGGGGATTGAAAGGAGATGTGGAGTGTACAAGGGAAGGATACAGAGATATTGACATGAGGTTCATAACAGAAATCAGGTTTGCTGCAATATAATAGGATGTTACTGCCTTGTCGACAAGAATAAACAAGCCACAAGGTGGTGGGTAAGGTAATCGTTCTTGTGATTAGAATATGCAAACATACATATCCTTACAATGTGGTAGAAACTTGAAAGCTGGGTTGGTGAGCATAATTGTGTCTTTAAATATTTTAAGAGCTATCAAAAAGAAGAAGAATTAGGTTTATTCAGAGTGGAGCTAGTGCCAAAGGGAGTGAATATAGACGTAAATTCCTTCAGAATGAAAAAACACACCTCATGTACTACAGCAGGGTCTTTCAGGCAGCCCACTGGGGCAGATTCAGGTTTGGTACTTACTGCCTTGCCATCATGGAGTCAGTTTAATGTGTTTGAGGTTTTCAAGTTTGGAGATGGAATAGTTATTACATTATAGGGCTGTTGAGTGATTTGAATGAAACAGCATATGTAAAATGTCTGTCACAGAGTTGTTGGAAAATAATTGGATTTCTCACAGATACTTCAAATGAAGTATTACACTGAAAATGGGTCTCATTTGAATGCATTGCTCTTCCCAACTCTTGTATTTACCCTTCAGGTCTTCCCTTAAGTATCAAACTGCTGAGCCCTGTTCCTTAAGTTCCTGAACTTCTCTAATGCAGCACTTTAAACAAAAACTGATTACTTAGAATCATATGTTGATAGTTTGTAAAGTCCATGAAGAAAGGGACAAGGTTTGTCCTAGAAACTTTGGCTTCCCTAAAATCTAGCACAGTGCCTGGCACTTAGTTCTCAGATTTTAGAATGGATGAGTGTGGAATTCCTGTCCATTCCAACCCAGCTTCCCTAACCATTGCCCCGTTGCCTTAAATGCCTTGATCATTCTTAGTCTCCTAGTGTTGTAACTCCTTATGTGTCTTTGGTACCACTACCTCTAATTCACTGCATCATTAAGCACTTTTAACATTTGTTTATGTACATGTTTTAGATTTATGCCTAATTTCCATGCCGTCATTCCAGCCTGTGTAGATCTGTTTCTTTTTTATAACTGGAAGACTGAAATGGCTTCTCATTTTCCTACATCAGTTTACTTATCAGAACCTATTACATCCATAGTTGCTAGTACGTTTCCTCAAATGCAAAGTTTGTTAAAGATTTGTTACGTATTTTGTAATGATAAAGAGATCTGCTGATTGTCTATGACCTTCTGAGATGAACCTATCTCCTCATTGGATAGTACTATCAAAAGAGTAGCATATTTTTTTAGAGGAGGAAAATGTTTTAGTTGTGGCAAGTGAAAATAGAAGGGGCTAACTCAATGAATACAACAAAAACATTTGAAAAAAAAAGCCCTCTTAAAAACTTTAGAGAGTTTTATATTCTTGATATCACAAAAGTGAGGTGAGGCAAGAACAGTGGTAGGAATTCCATTAAATGGTGGGGGGTTGGCTGGGTGTGGTTTTGGTTGATGCCACTCCGGGTATTTGGTTAGGGGTCTCCTCGTACATGGTAAAGAGGCTACATGTAAAGTAAGTTAACAGTAACAGGGGGCAGAGCGACATGCGGTCTAGTTAATGTCTCCTAGTAGGTTCCGGGGAAGTGTCTGGGCGATGCTGGATCATGACGGCTGATATCCTGAGGGTATAAACCCGTGGCTGTAGTGAGCCTGTGATTCAGAGCTGCAGGCCCACTGCAGACAGCTTAGTCTCTCCTGCTGATGTGATCTCAGCGTAAATGAACCGGGTGAGCTGACAGTCACGCTGCCTCCTGTGTGCTGAGGGGTGTGTTTCTGCAGGGGAAGAAACCCCTATGTGTTTTTGACTCCACTGTTGCCCTTTAAATATTTGCTCATGGCTGTGTACCCTCATACATTCCTCCTGAGCCCCAGACACTTTACCTCCCTTTCCTAGTACAAAAACCTCTCCTCCAGTGACTCACTCAGAACACAGACACCCCCAGGAAATCCTCCCTGATTAGATCTTCCTGACATTTCACGCTGGTCCTCAGCACAGTTTCATGCCATTTTGCCTCCTGTGATCTGTGCTTGCTCATCTGTCTTTTGGATTCTTGCTTTATGTACTTAATGCCTTGTAATCTTAATTTGATTTACCCTCCTCAGGCGTGGGAACTTTTTTGGTTATCTTTCATGGCATCAAACGCCGTGGTTGGATCACATTTGTTTCCTCCGTAAATGTTGACTCATTTGGGTTATATTTGTACTTGTTCCAAAAGCCACTTTGACCTTTACGGAGTGTGTCACTTCAGTCAGAGTAGATCTGACATTTGGAAAATAAGTCTTGGAATTGTTTTGCTTCAAGGCGTCCTGCATACTTTAAGCCCAAATCCTTGTTTTCCAGGTGAGGAAAGTCAGAACCAGAGAGTTGATGTGATTGCTCAAGGTCGTTCGGAATAGAAACTACCAGGGCAGCCTGACACCTGTCAGGGCCCTTTTTGCTGCCGAGTGCTTGTTCACTGATAAGGCTCAGGTGCAGCTGTGTTGGCTGGCAATTAACTCTGCCGGGTCGAATCTGAGCATGTTCCGTAGCAAGTGCTGTGCGATAAAAGAGGATACAGAATTTGACCAGCACAGGTTGAAATGAAACTGAAAGGAATATAACATGGCCATTTAAAAATGTTTAATTTTATAAAACCCAGTAGATCAAAGTAATTATAGAGCAATAAAAGGTGAGCTGAAGCCTCAGATGGACGCAAGGAAGAGATAAGGCCAGACTTTAGAATAGCTTCTGTTCTTCCTACAAAACATTTTCTGGTTTTGTTTTCTATTGTCTAGTTCTTATTAAACTGGCTGGGTTGCAAACAAAGCCATGTTAATACAGTGTGGATACAATTTATTCATGAGTACATCTTTCCTTTCACAAGGAAAAAAACATCTATTTAAACACCAATGTTTCCCTCAAATTTAAAGTTTTTTACTTATGTGTCAGTTACCCTTATAGTATATTGACAAACTGGAGCTTTAATCAATTGATACTTATTTATAAACTTATACGTTTTCTCACTTTAGAATGCACACTGCAAAAATACAAAATGAAGAAAAATCAATTGTTAAGAAATCTTACTGCCAACACTGAATATAATTTTCATATTTGAGATGTAAGAATTACTTTTTAAAAACTTTTAAAGTTAGGAGTGATTCCAAGTGAAAGTAAAATCAAATTCAAGTTGAAGTAAGGTCGTAATATGAGTATCACATTTCATTATAGGCAGCAAGTTTAGAAATGGTGGGAAAATATTTTGAAAGTTATTGATACACAGAAAAATTGATGTTTTTAGAGAAAATCACAGAATTTTTCAATCCTCTACTTTCAGAGACTAAATATAACAAGAGATAGCCATTTCAGTTTTATACAAGGGCTATTTAATAAAGAAAAAATACAGTGGAGGGAGAAAGGAAGAAAATGTACTTGGAGTTGGGGGGAAGTGCTGGTAGGAGAGAGAAACTGAGATGGAAAAACAGGCAGAAATTCAGAGATGCAGAGGCTGAGATGGACCTTCAGGGAATAAATGAAATCCAGCCTACATCACTTTAATTTTTAAATTTTTCTAGAATCAGTTTTATGTGGAACTAGGTTTCAAATTGATGAAAAAGATTTCAGCTTTTATTAAGTTTGATACTGCCTTTGGGGACCAGACTCTCTTATAGTGAAAATAGGAACATTGCTTATTTTAAACTCTTCTGGATCATCCACCTTCCTAGGGCTATGTAAAATCCCTTAAATGCCTTCTAGTGTTTGGTAGCGGGAGTGTGTCGATGTTGACGAGATCACTAGGTACGCAGAGCAAGGACCAGATGACATGAAGGTGGAGGTTGGGGCTGTTCTATGAGCCGAGGTCTCCCTCCCCTGGCTCTGTGTTGCTGTGGGGTGGCTCCTGTCTGACTTTGCCTTTAGGTAAGTCATTTGCCTCAGTTTTGGTGAATGTTTTCCCTTTATATTTAATGAAACTGTGGGGAAACAGTACTGTATTACTATAGATGGAAATATTTATAACTCTTAGGAAGAAAGAAGACAGGCTATAAGTAGTAATATAGTAATACTTTATGATTTTTTAAAATTAAGTACTCACTATTGCTCCCTTTATAAAATTCCTGTTTAATTTCCTTTCTTTTTTCTTGAAAGATCCAGAAAAGTTTACCCTGCATAATAAATCACATCTTCCATTCTCTTTAATTTCTAATGTATGTGTGCAAAAGTTTGTGTATTTATGTATAAATGTATTATAAAGATATAGTATATATGTAAACTTCAGATATACACATATACATAGTTTCCCTTGAAAGAGCAAACTTGCTGCCAGCTGAGCCCCCTCAAGATGATCTTGCTGTTTGTTGGGAAGAACAGGTGGTCTAATAGTGAGGGAGCAGTGAAGAAATGATGCACTGTTTTAGGTAGGAAGTGATTTAATACAGAGAATGAGATGTTAATCCACAAAAAGTGGACACCAGGTTCCAGAGAACATCTGCCTTTTAAGGCCTCCACTTGCATTGTGGTTTGAAGACACACCCTGCAGCTGTAATCCAGGGAGAGGAGGCCAGGAATGATGGTGGGTGCTGTAGCTGAGTAGCCTCTGATTCCCTAGGATGGAGAAGGGACCCTGGAGAACTAAAAACATAGCTTCAAGAGAATGCAAGGCGTACAGTTTCCACCTCTCCAGCCAGGAGAATGGAATGGAAATGGAGAATACCAATTAAAATTACCTGCTACATACAGATGCCAGTCAATGGTCTCGTGAAGGAAGGCTGGGCAGATGACACTTTTATCTTCCATCCTCCCCAGGGATACTCTGATGCATGTGCAGAAGTTAGACTGCAGTTGGTGCACTTCAGTTTTGATCCCTTGAAATCAAAGAGGTATAATTAAAAAAAAAAAGAATGAATAAGTTACTTCACATAAACCCTGATTTTTAAGAACTTTGAAGTCTTTCACAAAATACTGGTTTTCTAATCAAAATACTGATAAAGAAAAAGAAATGATTGGAGAAATAGATATCAACAAAACTTATTCTTGTGAATCTGAGTCAGTCTTTCTTAGTACAGTTGTGAATTTTAGAGTAGATGAATTTTCTGATGGTGAAAGCTGAATAGAATTCACATGCTAACATAAAACTTCTTTCACTGCTACCCTAGACTAAAAGTATCATTTGGAAAGACTATCACATACAAATACTTTTCAAACTGTTAACAAAGCTGAAGCATAATTTTTCATCTCTGTAGCAAAGCAATTCTATAGTTTATCTGAAAAATGACTTCCTTGATTGATCAGTGAAGCATGTTAATTATTGCTGGTGTAGGGAACCCTGCCTGGAAGGATTGGTATTTGGGAACAAGGGACCCCTATCATGCTCGTGATAAAGAACAATAATGTTGAGAGAAGGCAATATTGTCGGTGGCATGGAATAAAAACAGAGCTTTGTTCTTAAGTTCCAGGAGGGCCACTATTTGGAGCCACTTGTAAGAACTTTTTACTTATTTTTAATGAGTGATACTGTGTTTCTGGTAACAATTTCAAAGTGTTTTAAGGCATACAAAAAGTTGCAAGTTAAATTACTTTAAAATGAGGTTTTTCATAGAATTTTTGTGTATTTTAATGTCTGTTTTCTTGCTTTCTAGATATCAATCTCTGAATATTAACCGATCACCTAACTCAGTAGGCTGATTCATGAATTAGAGCATTAGAAAATCCTGATGCAAATAGGAATCTTTAAGCCATATTTCCAATCTTCAACCAAATGAATTCTTTAGTTAATGTTAAAAACAGCTTAGTCTGTGGCATCATCTCCAATTATGTTCTCAATAATATACCTTAGACATCACTTGACCATCTCTGCATCCATCTACTATAATGGAGATAAATGAACAATTGCTCTTGAACAGTAAATGATGCTTTTATTGAATCACTTGCCCTGTTAGTCTAGCTCCAATGTCCCATTTTAGGGTAGAATGAATGTTCTTGCATAGCAGTTATCCAAGTTGTGATTTTGTTTCCTTATAATCATTTGCAATTGTGTTTGAAATAAGCCATAATGCAATTTTTCTCAATTTAATATGAGCTATTTTTAGTGGTGCAAAAGCTTTGATTACAAATTTTATTTTATCCCTTAGTGTAAGATGGGCATCCATGTTTAATCATATTCACAGATTACTGCAATGAATACAAATGTGTTACATTATCTTTAAATAAATGAATGTCAATATGTTCCAAGGTAACAAGTAATTGCATATTGATAACAGTCATTATTGTAAGTCACGGTCTCTAGGAGAATATGCACTTGTATTTTTTAATAAGGTACAATATTTAAGTCTATTTTAAGATGATAGCTTTGTTTCATATGCAGACAATAATATTACTCCAGTATAGCTGGAAGACCCTACAAGTGGATAAAAATGCAAAATATAAACCTGAAAGTAACAAGATTTTGTAGTCTTTTGAAACTGGATGGATGTTATGAGTACCTTAGCAGAGCTAATATGAAGTTGTCATTATCTGTGACAGACTCTGAGAACTTTCATCTACTCTCCAGCTAAAGCAAATAACAGGAGCTAAGCCATCATCCTGCATTTTTACAGCAAGATATTTTCAGATTTTGTATGGAGGCTTATTGTAGTACACAAATCAATCCAGAAAATGCTCCAGGAAAAAACATTGTCCCTTTTTCTAAATGTGCTAAAAAAAAAAAATTTCATGGAATAGATGGGAGAATGTGAGTATCAACAGCACTCCTTTTCTGTGGTCTGAGTTTTTGTCATTGAGTGGGTTGTCATTCAGATCACCATGTTGCACAACTCCAGGGGGTGCCACTCAAATTATATTCTGTATGGTTAAGGCTCCTATCAACTTGTGCACATGTGTGTGGCCATCCATGATAGCCGTGGATGTCAAAATATTATCTGGGAAACATGCTGAAGGATAAGCAAGGGCCATAAAGACACTGTTAGTCGAGATGACGTAGAAAGTATCCCAGCATTCATTAGTGAAGGAATGAGTACCTTTTTTTTTTCTTTTGGCCATAATCTTTTCAAAATTGAGTATTTCATTATAACTCAGAATACTAATCTTAAATATGAGACCTAACTTTAATCTCAGGTTTACTGCTAGCTGAATGATGCTAGACAGGATATTGCATATCTTGGCCTTAATAGTTGCCTCTGTAAAATGTGGGATTTGACTCCATCAGGGATCTGCAAACCTAGTATTTTTACCTGTGGAACCCCTAAGCAGGACTCAAATGGGATACATTGCTTGATGGTTTCCTTTGGGTAAGTTCTGGTATCTAAAAGGGAACTTCAGCCCTGGTTCTCCTTGGTTAAGTGTGGAAAAGGATCAGTAGTTGAACTGCCAAACTGATTTTTTCCTTCATACTCAGATTATATATGAAGTACTGTCTCCTACTTATTTTGCTTTTATTTTCAGAGTATATATTTAGATGCCATGTTCTAAGAATTTTGAAGAACTCTTAAAGTTACTATTTCAGAGAGGCTCTGGAGTCAGATCAATTTTAAATTGAGTTTTGGCCACTTGTTAGCTGTTAATCCTTAGGCATGTTAACTAAATTTTCCTCATTTGTACATAGTGATAATATAAGCCATCTCCTAGTATATTTGGGAAGATTGAATCTGATAATAATCCAAAATGTTTAGCAGAATTTTTAGCCCAAAGTAAATGCTCAAATTATGGCTTTCATTCTATGCAGAAATAACTTGGAGAATATTTTCCTACTTAGTCAGGGAAAGGATTATGAAAGAAAGGAACTTCTTTTATATTTTTAATACAGGAGCTCCAGCAGCTTAAGAAGCCTGAACCAACTTTTTTTCCTCAGGCGGGGCTTTCTAGGAAGGGAGCTGACTGGGATGGAATCAGTCTTAACCAGAGTCTCCATGTAGGAAGAAAGAGGATAAATATTAACTTGGAAGAAAAATGCTCCAAGGGATAAAGTGGGGGAGAAGAAAACATTTAACCTCGACCCAAGTCTTTTTATAATTGCTTTCTCCTCCCATTAAGTAGATAACTCTTGAGTACTTGCTATTTGCTAAGTGCTGTACATGGACTAGTTTATCTAATCCTGACAACAACCCTCTGAGGTAGGTAGTATTGTCCCTATTTTATAAATGAGGAAACCAGAACACAGAAAGATTAAACAGCCCAAGGTTATACATCTAGAAATAGTTGAGAAGGGATTAAAACCTGGACACCACAGCCCAAACTATTTAATACTGTACTCTCCTGCCTCTTAAATTTGAGTTCTTTCATCTTGGAGAAAGAATAAGAAGTGAGGGAGAGAGAAGAGAAAAACTAGTGGTTCCCACTGAGCTTCGATACCTGGGGAAAAATATTAGCCTATCACCTGTGTTCCAGAAATAAATATATTTAGGATAGTGTGATAAACTTGAATTGTTTTTAATGCTACTATTAAATAACCTTCTGATGGGTAGTGTATATTTCCTTGTTTCTTGACTTTGAACTTGACCATGTATATATACTTTGTCCTGTGGGATGTTGGTGTATGTAATGTGAGAAAAAGCTCAAAATCGCAGTTGTTTGCTCTTACACACCTGTATTCCATTATGAGAGGAATTTGCCTTGGGTAGCTATTGGTGAAGCACACTTGAGCACACCCTGCAACCTAGAGCAAACCCCAGTGAGTCCCAGCTTATGCAAGCCAAATTCCAGCGGATGCATGTTTATGAAATTAAACACTGTAGGCCAGTGAGGTTTGGTTTGTTAGGCAGGATTATTGAGACATAGTTGAGTATAATTTATAGCTATTATGGTGATCTCATTAAGTTACAATATTCCTCCTAAAAATTGAACATGAAAACTCAACAAGTTGATTGTCCCAAAGTTAGACCACTAAAGCATTCATTCAGTTTAAAAAGAGTTTGTCTTTAGAAATGAGTAATTAGAAATTAATTTGAATGGGAATTTGGGGTGATGAGAAAGAAAGGGTCAACTTACGAGGCTGGAGAAGGCAAAACAGATGTATATACAGTATTAAAACCACAAATGATTATTAAACAATACTGAAGGGATACTTAATAGGCTCAAATTGAATGATCCAGAAACAAGTTGGTGGGAATAGTTGGAAATTTTGATTTTCAATTGCTATTTTATTTACTTTATTGACGACTTTCCTAAGTTTGCTCTACGGAAGTTTACTACTTAGATTCTCTGGGTTTGTATGTTCTTTGACTTTTTGTAACCAAGTGTTTATAAAACTTTAAAATCTGTCTTGAAATTAGAGAATTCAATGGAGGATTCTCATTACCACATTATATAATTACATTCATTCCCGCAGTAGTTATTAATGCACCTGTTCGAAAAAAATCACTTAAATTTCAAATTTCAATTAGCATCTTGGCCTTCTTAGGGCTAGATGTGTGTAGTGCTGGTGACAGGGTGTTGATGACATCCTTTATGGTTTCTTTTTGGGGTGTGTGTGCATGTGTGTAGTGTTCTTTTATGCTTGGAAACTGGTGAGAAGAGAGGAGGAAAAAATAAAACTTCAAAGATTCTTTGTGTATAGCTAGCCACTGTGGAGGAGGACTAAGTTGCCCTATATAAAACTGAGTGACTTGATAGGTCAGGATATCTTTAGTAAGAGAGCGAATTAAATAAGACATTTCAGGGTCACCAAAACTTTGAGGTATAAGGATGTCTGATATTAAAGTTTTTGGGTGTGTGTGTTTCTCAAGTGTAAAACTCCTTTGCTCCAAACCTTCAGTAAAGTCTGCAACTCATAGAAATGCCAATCTGAGTAATTTGGTGGGAAGTGGGGATAAGAAATGAGCTAAGATCTATACAGACTGAGTCAGTGAAGAGTAGAAAGATGAGTAGAAAGATACCTGTGGGTGGTATGAGAGAGAAATGTAAAGTTCAGTGGAACCACTGCCTGCCTAGGGGGCACTGGTTCTTAGTTGTAGCTGGATTCACCTGGGGAGCATTAAAAAAAAATGCTGATGCCTTTGTCCCACTCCCAAATATTCTGGTGTAATTAGTCTGGTCTGTGGGAATATTTAAAAACCTCCCCAAGGGAATTCTACTAAATTTGACTGTCACCACTGTCTGTAGCGAAGTTCATACCTGGCTACGCATTAGTCATCTAGTGAGTAACAAATGGCAATGGCGATACCCTATTCCCAGAGATTGCCATTTAATTACTCTGAGAGGGAGGTGAGATACTGCATTTCAAAGCTTCTCAGGTGATTATCATGTACAGAGTACAATCAGATGGGGTCCTGAGAATGTTGGAATGGCTCTGTCTGTTAAGACTCAGAAAGGTGCCCCAATGAGTAGGGAGGCTGGGGAGATAGTGCAAGGGAGAGAGATACACACGGGGCCCTTTCCAGGAAGATAAAACCTTTATTCTGCTCTGGTTACAAGGTTGGAACTCACAAATCCACAAATTTATGGATGTTAATGAAGCAACAGGTAACATAGTAATACTAGTGCCTCATCTGGATTCATGGGTGCTGGGAGCCCAGGATTACTTTCAGAGTTGCAGCTGATCGTGTGAAAATAAGCCTTTGGAAATAATGCCCATTATTCAGGGAGATTGTGTTGCCAGATTCGGCAAATACAAGATACTAAGTCGAATTAGGATTTCAGATAAACAGATGCTTTTCAGTATGAGAATGTCCCATGCAATTGGGGTATATTTCTACTAAATATTTATCTGAAATTTAAATTTAACTGTGCCCTATCAGGAGACCCTAGGGATAGAGAGCTTGAGTTTGATACTTAAACCTTAAGGGATAATGGGATCTTGGTGCTGACTCAGAATGGGTTTAGAAAGCACCTACTGTATGCAGGAGAACATGGTAAATACTGTGGAAGAGTCTCATTACCTGAGATTTTTTTCCTCTTGACTTTCGTGAGTTTAGGATGTACTAATTCAATAGTAAGTAAGAGAGTATTTGTATAAGTAGTAAACCTTCCCAACAGCTCTAACCTACTATTTATCTCAAAACCCCATTTGTAAATTGCATGGTTCCATGTCACAGTGGCAACACAAGGGAGTACCAAAAATACAAAAACATGTTGCTGAAGATGATTTTGGTAATTTTTTAACCTTATTTTTTAAATCCATAGTTTTTTTCCCCTGAATACATACTCAAGTTGTAGGAAGTCTTTGGTCTTCCTTAAAAGGTCAAACATAATTACAACCTTCATTCTCAGCTTAATTCAAGTCAATGGTCAAGTTACGCTTACTGCTTTTCATTTCTTTCATAGGACCTTTCATCTCAACTGGGTGGAAATTCATAGCTTGAATAAAGGCATACAATTAGTGAACATAACATAGTTGTTGACTAGAAGAGAGGAACGTGTTAAAATTTAGTCCTGGATGTATTTTAAAAAAATCACACCCCTATACTTCTAAAACATTGCAAAATTAGTTCTTCTGAACTCTAACAGGAATATAATTGCAAAATATTTTCATGTATATTCTTTGATTTAAATGTTGTACTCATATTTCTTGTAATAACTGAAATGATTCTCTTTAGAAAGTAAAATGAATTATAAAGATTAATATGGCAATATTCATTGATACTGAAGACCAAATGACAATAAAACATTGATTAATCCAGAGAAAGTCACTTAACATTTGATATTTATACATCAGTACAGTTTTTAATAAGGACTGTTGAAAATGTGAATGAAAGGGAAAAAAAAAGCACTGGAATGTATATGTAGGAGTATTTAGAAGCCTGGGTAGGAAATTGAAGGTCTTGGGAACACAGGTGGTGGTTTAATTTCTTCTAATTGAAGGTCATGACTTTGGAAGATAAAGAAGGGACTGAGAAGTGAACAGCTGGCTCTGTAGACGGTGTCAAACAGAATTTAGTTTTCTGGACCATGATGCATGATACTAAACTAATGCTCCTGGCAAAAGAGAGAGTACATCTAATGAAGAGTGGGAAGAACATGCTTGGCAGAAGATTTGCTGACCGGAACAAGAAGGCATTGATATATGAGTAGGGTGGAATAAAGGACCAAACAAGCTGTTAAATTATACCCCATGGAGGAAAACAAGCTGACTTAGGAAGAGTAAAAGTAGTGGAAAATGATCAGTAAATCAAGAGAACTTAACAGGAGTGAAGATAAAGGAGAAATATTTGTGGCTTTATGTATTTATATCCATATTCAGATAGTGTAGGTAGTGATAATATTTTAGATAAGAAGGTAAGTAATACTTGAAGGTTTTCATTATGACTTGATGGGGATGGGAGCTTTGGCTGAGGAAAGCTATTTGATCCTGAAATTCTAGTTCTTACTGCTTCTAGCAAAGAAACCATAGAACACAGACGAACGTAAGGTGGGACCTAAGGAAACAACCAGTAAATTCCCTGGTAAGAGAAACTCTGGAATGACTAGGAGTGATTCTCTATTAAACAAGAGTGCTGTAGGTTGAGAAAATTGGCATTTTTCAAAGGAAATACACTTTGAGTTATCCCCTTTCCCTTCCTCTTAGGCTGTAACGTGTCTACAAGAAATTTCAAAAAACTCAGGGATATAAAGAACACAGTTCAGATTTGGAGGGGAGGAAGATCTCCAGATTCCTGTTACAGAGTATGTAGCAGAGAAGGGGATGAGGATGATGACTGACCCAAGATCGTGGCCGCTGGGAATGTGGCAGAAATGGACAGATTTGGAATTAGGCAATTTCAGCTTTCACATGTCTCTTATTGTCTGCTGTGAGCTTGACAGATGCCAAAATGTAGCATGGAAACTTTATAACTTTTTTCCCCCATAGTTGAGCTTAATTTCTATTCTGAATTCTAATTTCTTGCCTTCTCAACAGCAGAGAATTTAGTCTGCTCTCATCCAGGTAGATACAGTCCCATCACATTAATGACTTCTCACTCTTTTGGGGTGTAAACTATGTCAAGGTCAGTGATAAGTCATTTCAGTTTAAAGCTCAAACACTTCATGATTTATGAAACCCTGCTCGCCTACCTCTCTGGCCTTGGAGTTGATTTGCAGGTGCTCGAAATGATCTATTGCTGGAGTGTCCACAGTGGGAAGAGGCGTCTGCTTTGTCCTTTTCCTTCCTCTTTCTGATACGCACAATCAACCAGTCATGACCTTCACTTTTTGGTATCTATCTCTACATCTGCATGAGTGGCCAGTACCACTTCAGTCCCATCTAGAGTGCCCCTCAGGCCTGCCAACCTTCTCCCCGTTAATGTTCTCATATGCTTAAAGATAAAGACGTGGGTCAGGTTAAGCTGATCTGTGCTTTTCTTGGGGCTCTAAGTGCATGACCATCAAAACTTTTCTACTTCTGTCAAATTTCATTCATCTCTATTTTTCTTTATTCACGCCATTTTGGGTAGGGAACGTGGACGGGTTTTTTTCTTGCAGAACTCCAGACACACAGCCTTCTACTCTCGAGTCTCCAAATGTGAGAGTGCCCATGTCCACCCCATCTTGTCCCACCCACAATCCAGACCCAAGTAAGGGAGCATTGTAGACTAACAGGTACGCCAATGTCTATTCTCATTCTCCAGTTTTCTTCCTTCTTTTTCAGTAGCTCTCTCACTTTTGTTGGCAAGGGGGTGGAAAATAAAACACTTGGTTAGCATTCCCCACCCCAAATCTTTCTTGAAATTAGATTACTTCATTGATACTTTAAAACTTGATAATTTTACTCCTTTCACCTCGAAAACCTTGTTTCATTGAAGCAATGGTAAATAGGGATGCTTCAAGTGTCTAAGATACATACATTGAAGAAAGAAACATAATATTTCATATATCATACTATAATTGGTATGTTTGAATTCCAAGTAGATCTATATTCTGACAAATTTATATTAAAGTCATAGATAAAAGTTTTTGTTAGCATGCCTGCCTATAATTTAAATATTCCAGAAGGACATATTTATTGACAAAACCAATAATTTGAACCCAAGAATCTATTGAATTCTCTGGAAGACCCTCTACCAGTAGTGGAGTTGCCTGTAAAACAGAAATAGTAAACTGTACCTGTTTCATGAATTTTTTCCAATGATTAATTGTTGATAAAATACCTACCTTAGTATCTAAAAAATGCTAAGTCTTCAATAATTGCTAATAGCTATCGTTATACTATTATTGAAATCTTAGGATCTTGGATAGAAACACATTCTAGAGGAAAGGTAAGAGAAACAAATGAATAGTTTAACGATTATTTATGGATTGCTGGGACAATCTGCCTTTTCCTCATGTCCACCAGCCATCAAGAGTTTTGACACACAGTGTTTAAATGAATACAAAAATACTTCTTAATCTGTTTTATATTACTTGACCTGCAGCATTTCCTTCCCTGTGTAACAAAAATAGGTGAGCTTAAGAGAAGTCATGGAGGAAGAACGTTTTAGGAAAGAAGTAGAAAGATGTTTGCTTGAGTGGTTGTTGGCGTTTGAGGTTTTTCCTGTGATACTATGATCTGTGATCTACTTAAGGAATAGTTACAGTTTATATGTTATATGTTGTATAATAGAATAGAAGGATAAATGTGGTGGAGAGGTTTCTTTAATGTGCATATGGAATAATGTTTTGCTTGCATGGCAAAATAAATAACAGCAAGATACTCTCTAAGCACCTGCTGTTCTCATGGTGCTTTCTAATTTTGAGACTTCTCTGGGTCTCAGTGTCTTGGGGTGTTGCTGAAGTAATGTAGTTACTGCATGGAAGTGAAGATGGGTGCAGGCAGCAAGTCCTTTAGTAGAGTAGAGTACCACGGCTAATTATTTCCCTACTTGGGGAATCCAAGTTATACTGAGATGGGTAGGGAAGACAGCAGTAGTTTTGTTGTTGAAATATCCCAGGAACAACCTTCAATACAACTATTAAGTATTGGTTTTTTTGTTGTTGTTGATCAAGAAGCTTTCTTTTCAGGGCTTAAGAATGAGAGGAATTAGATTTTTTTTTTTTCAAACCATCATGGAGCTTCTGAAGACAAAGCATAACAGTTAGAGTTCTAGATGCAAACAACAGGAATTGGCCATGGCTGAAAAATGAGTTTGGTGAAAGGATGTTGGGGAGATCATGGAAACTGGGGAGGTGGCAGGAGGTTTGAAATAGGCAGAGACCTCTGGGGCCTCATCCAGGACTATAACCCAGACACTGTCATGGGGACAGTTCAGTGCCTGGACAACAGCAGGTGTGGTGGCTGGCAGAAAGGTTACATATCGTAGACGTGGCGTATTGAAACACAAAGTGAAATTACAGGACAATTTGATATTTTTTCTTACAGCCATAGTACCACCAGATTATATAAAATTGCCTCATTTAAAAGTAAATGAGTTAAAGGGGTGCCTTTTAAAAATTGAAGCAACATATACTATTGAAGCTAGTACAATATAGAAGTACAGGTACTTCCCACCTTTAACTTCACTGTGCAGAAATGTCTTCCATTAGAAGTTTGAGCTTTATCTTCCAATCTGTGTAAGAACTTAACATGTAGAGCTATAAGATACATGCTGCGCTGTAACCTTACTTTTTACTTGGTTGATTTTACTCTTTGGTTGACGTCAGAATATGTAGTTCTATCTGATCATTTTAGAGGCTCTGCAGCATTTAATTGTTTCAAAAACACAATTTAGTCAACCAGTCTACACTGGATGTTCAGTGAGCTTGTTTATAATTGCAATATTGTACCATGTTTCAGTGGACATTTTTCTTTCACTTGTAGGAGTTCCTCTGGGCTAAATTCCTGGGAGTAGAAATGTTGGGTCAAAGGGAGAAGCATATTTAAAAACTTGAGTCATTACCAGTTGACTTTGTAGAAGGGTAGTCCACTTTGTAGTCATAGTAGTAAGATATGAGAAGGCCAAATTCCCTGTAACTTGGATGCATTTGCTATTGTGTACGGATAATATTAAGTGGAACAATATTTTTCAGAGATGGCTGACTAGATTAATCAACCTGTTCTGATTTTTTTCCCTCAAAATATTTGAAAGCAGAAGAATAGGATCTAATAACATTTTCTATATTTTGGGTACTTTTCTAAAGCTTTATTAATTTATTAAAAGAATTAAAATATGGCACTAAAATGTAGGTGGAAAAGGCCAACTTTTCAAAAATACTGGAGACTGAGTAATTTGATAATCATTGTCATTAAACCAGATAAGTGTTTTCCTTAAGAATAACTTAGTACTAGAAATTTCAGGATGGGTTCTTTTTCAGTGAATCTGAAGGAACATTAAAACAAAACGTTGCTTCTCTAAAATAACAAATGTCTTAAGAAATTTAAGTGTTCTATGCAGGTCTAATTATTTTCCTTTGAAAATAACATGTTGGGTTGAAACTTTTCTTTACAATGAAAAAGTAAAATGTAAAAAAAAATGACATAACTAGTCTTTATAAGAATTTTTACAAATGGTTGAAGAATAGTTGGATGTTGTATATAAATAGTTCAGCCATTTCTCTGCATTAAACATTTTTAATACCACTAGGTAAACTGGGTGCTCGTATTGGCTTTTTTTTTTTGTATAAATGCAGTAATTCTCCAAAAATAACTTTCTTGACATTGTGCTGGCAAAATAAAATTTTCATTGATGTACTCAATTATACATCCCACACAAGGATGAGCATATGTGCTAATTGCATCTGATATTTCATTTGCTTTTATGTTTCAGCAACAAAAACAGGAGTTTGATAAAGAAAAAAACTAAAAACCAACCTGCTCAGGTGGCAATCTCCTTGATTTTGAGTTTCAATTTTTTTTTTAACATTTTTTATTGATTTGTAATCATTTTACAATGTTGTGTCAAATTCCAGTGTTCAGCACAATTTTTCAGTCATTCATGGACATATACACACTCATTGTCACATTTTTTTCTCTCTGAATTATCATAACATTTTGTGTATATTTCCCTGTGCTATACAGTGTAATCTTGTTTATCTATTCTACAATTTTGAAATCCCAGTCTATCCCTTCCCACCCTCCACCCCCCTGGTAACCACAAGTCTGTATTCTCTGTCTGTGAGTCTATTTCTGTCCTTTATTTACGCTTTGTTTTTGTTTGTTTGTTTGTTTTTGTTTTTTAGATTCCACATATGAGCGATCTCATATGGTATTTTTCTTTCTCTTTCTGGCTTACTTCACTTAGAATGACATTCTCCAGGAGCATCCATGTTGCTGCAAATGGCATTATGTTGTCGGTTTTTATGGCTGAGTAGTATTCCATTGTATAAATATACCACCTCTTCTTTATCCAGTCACCTGTTGATGGACATTTAGGCTGTTTCCATGTTTTGGCTATTGTAAATAGTGCTGCTATGAACATTGGGATGCAGGTGTCATCCTGAAGTAGATTTCCTTCTGGATACAAGCCCAGGAGTGGGATTCCTGGGTCATATGGTAAGTCTGTTCCTAGTCTTTTGAGGAATCTCCACACTGTTTTCCATAGTGGCTGCACCAAACTGCATTCCCACCAGCAGTGTAGGAGGGTTTTCCTTTCTCCACAGCCTCTCCAACATTTGTCATTTGTGGATTTTTGAATGACGGCCATTCTGACTGGTGTGAGGTGATACCTCATTGTAGTTTTGATTTGCATTTCTCTGATAATTAGTGATATTGAGCATTTTTTCATGTGCTTTTTGATCATTTGTATGTCTTCCTTGGAGAATTGCTTGTTTAGGTCTTCTGCCCATTTTTGGATTGGGTTGTTTATTTTTTTCTTATTGAGTCGTATGAGCTGCTTATATATTCTGGAGATGAAGCCTTTGTCGGTTTCACTTGCAAAAATTTTCTCCCATTCCGTAGGTTTTCTTCTTGTTTTACTTCTGGTTTCCTTTGCTGTGCAGAAGCTTGTAAGTTTCATTAGGTCCCATTTGTTTATTCTTGCTTTTATTTCTTCTAGGAGAAAATTTTTGAAATGTATGTCAGATAATGTTTTGCCTATGTTTTCCTCTAGGAGGTTTATTGTATCTTGTCTTATGTTTAAGTCTTTAATCCATTTTGAGTTGATTTTTGTATATGGTGTAAGGGAGTGTTCTAGCTTCATTGTTTTACATGCTGCTGTCCAGTTTTCCCAACACCATTTGCTGAAGAGACTGTCTTTATTCTATTGTATATTCTAGCCTCCTTTGTCAAAGATGAGTTGACCAAAAGTTTGTGGGTTCATTTCTGGGCTCTCTATTCTGTTCCATTGGTCTATATGTCTGTTTTGGAGTTTCAATTTTCTTTTTATCTTAAGAATAAACATTAGAAAGGTGACATGTCATTGGGATAAACACCTCAATAAAGTTGATTGTTATTGTACAGTTTGGTACAGCCTTTTGGGTGCAATTCCTAAAAGGCTAAGAATGACACATACTAAAAAGAAGCTGTTTTCAGGGTCACAAATCTGCTACAACTGTGTTGTAAGCAGGAGAAGAAAGCATGTTCAGGATTTGTTTTAAATATAGTATTTTGTGGGACATATTTATTTGTTTGACCTAAATTTTCATAAGACCATACTTAAATTTAATTCACTATCGTGGTGTAGTAGGAAGAACGTGGAACTGGGCTCCATAGGCCCTGGATTATAATTCTGGTTCTTTTGTCATCTGCTAGCTATGTGATTTAGGTCAACTTACTTATCTTGCTGAACCTTGGTTTCCTTGTTTCTAAGATGGAGTTAATAATACCTACTGCAAAGGGTTGGTGTATGTTCAGGGGAATACATGTAAATCACTTCAACTAGTACCTGGAAGATAGTAAATGTTCGTCTCCTTCTCTCCTTCCAGTATCCCCTCGAAGCCTTACTTTACACCCCAGTGAATCATTAAATTTTCTTGAGCCAGCTGGTATTTTACCATCTCTACATCAAAGCAGAGACCCTTACAGAAGAATTTCTGTATCCTCTGTGAGCCTCGGGGAAAAAACTCGGAGAAGCCTCAGGAGTTCTTGAACTTGTCTGTGTTTCTGAGCTAGTCATGTTTTATTTAACTAATATTAATGTTCTTAGTGTGAATATCATCACTACTTAAAGGACCTCTTCACCTAAAACCACAAATGATTTTTGTGTTCTTACTATACCAAAGTATTACCTTAAAATTGTTTTTTAAATTCATGAACATTCATAATTATAATGTGATATTTAGGTAGTCTCAACAATTTCCTTAAAATATTTAGTAACTTCATATATTTTTTCTATTTTGTGAAATATTCAACTCTTGATATTCACCCTTGCCCTTTTCATCTGCTGTGTATCTATTTAGTGTTGCTTGAAGAAGTCATTACAGTTCAAAGTAGGTTCTCTATACACAAACTAGTTCTTCAGAACAGACTGTCATTTCTTTATTGCTCTCTTGTTGGATCTTTATAGCACAGGTCCACAGAGGATGTTAAAAAAAAAAATTCTTAGCCCTACTTTTGCTCTCCTGACTCTCAAGAGATCATCTTGCTGCTACGATGACTTGCTTCCATTCTTTGAATCCATCCTCTGCCCTATTTCATATGTGTCTGTGTCTGGTGGGATGCTCAGTGAATGCTTACCAGTGTTGAATAAAATTTTCCCAAAGCCTACTTTCTAGCATGTCATAAGTTGATCGGAGATCTTTGCTAGCTTCCTGTTTGCCACTAAAGCTCTTCAGCCATATTTTCAAGACCCTCTCCAGACAACTTTTCTCACTTCATCTAGTGAAATGTAAAGCAGAGTTTGATGCCAAAGGATTCTGAAAGATTCCATACTATTCAAAGTTGTAAAACTATTTTGTGTCTTCCCCAAACTATATTGTTCCCATTGAACCCGACCGAAGTCAAGATTTAATGACAGAAGAAATAATTACCAAATAAATTTTAAGGTAATACTTTGGTATAGTAAGAACACAAAAATCATTTGTGGTTTTAGTTGAAGAGGTCCTCTAAGTAGTGATGATATTCACACTAAGACTTTGTGTCTATCGCATTCTATATTAGATTTCAGGGTTTTTTTCCCCCCTTCTTTAGGTACCTTAATAGTCTAGTCTTCACGATATTAACTTTATATTGTCTACATTTATTCCAATATTGAGGCCAAAGCCCATTTTCTAAGACAGAAAAGGGACTAAGATTTTCTATCAGGAATGAATTTAAAGAATGTTCTAGATGACAGGGTACATACCATGAGCCCTTATATGCCAGATGTTATTCCATTTCACAAGAACTATTTCATTTCCCCAGTAATATTCTTATCCCCCTTTTCTAGAATAGGTCATGGATCCTTTAAGACCTTAAGTCATTTGCCCATGTCCGTGTAGACAGTAAGTGGCAGAAGCATGATTTGAACTCAGATCCTCTTGTCACCAAGTACACATTTTCTCTTCTACTCCTGCTGCAGGAAAAATTACTAAAATATTGACTTTTATAAATACTATAAACCTAATAAATCACCTTCCTGGGAATATAATGAATGGAAAATGTTAGCACTGTAGGTCATGCCCTTCTGATTTTTTTCCCACTGTGACTCGAAAGCTGGCAAGTGGCTCTTGAGGAAGGTTTCACAGCTGTACTCTTCCCTCTGTTACTTTTGACTAGGTGGATAAATGGTTCCTGGCTTTGAGTCTTAGTTCCACCCTAAAGAACTCACACGTGCCCAGGTGTGTTCTCTGAGCAGTGTCACTGCTGCCGTCACCCCCACTGCGCTTGCATTTGGAAGGATGATTTCTAAGCTGCAGCTTTGAGAAGCAGGCCTGACTTACAATGCCCATGCGGCAAGTTAGCTCTGTTTCCCACACAATAATGTTGACGCTGTGCTGAAACTGTTTCTGGGACAAGTTATTTTTAAATGTGATCAGAGACTAAGCAGACAGATTGGCTCAACCCACTTTTCTATGTCTTCATAACAATTTTTCCTGCTCCTTCATCTTACAGTAGGGACACCTCCCAGGAGTTATGATACTTGAACTGCATTTCTTCTTGGTCATGATTCTTCCTGGAAGTTGTTTTTAATTCCTGCTTCCTTTAGATGTCTTTTCCACGACCCCTGCTTCTCTTTGCATGCCTCCTGACCACTGAACTCCCATGTTCAACTTGGATATTCGACTCTTTTAGTGGGTTGTCTTTCAAAGTTTTCAAAACCTTAAGATACTACATGTAAATATAACTTAGTGTTCGTTTCTTCTCTTATCCAGGCTTTTTGTCCTCTCTTTCAGTTCCTTAATGCTTCGCCCACAGCTACAGTTATCCTGAGGGAAGAAATGACTTGTGGAAGGCTGGATGGCTGGTTCATTATTCCTTGGGTTACTTTAAAAGTGCAGTTAACTTGTGGCTGTGACTGATAGTTTGTAAATGAAACTATAGGCTGAATGATTAAGGACAACAGCATTTCCCATTTGCACACAATTTGCTATTTACTTCAGGTGCTTACGTGGTAATTTGGCTCTGGCTGAAATCCTGCCTCCTCAGGTCTTTATATTTGTACAGACCAATGGATGGGGAGAGGTGTCTGGAGTAGTCTGTAGTTGGCCTTCTGGGCAAGCCTCAGAGAGGGACTGCTGAAAAAGAGTGAAAATGGGCCACATTAGAGCCGAGAACACTGTTTGCCAAGAGACGAGCCTAGTAAAACCTGGTTTCTATAGAGTATGACATAACTATTTACAGTATATATAGGTAAAACACCTAGAAATTAAGAAGAATATAAACAACCCAATTTTTAGAAAATAGGCAAAGGGCATGAAAAGACAAATCACAGGGAAAAGTACATATAGCACTTAAGTGTTTGAAAAGATGTTCAGTCTCACTCATAATAAAATAAATTTAACTACAGTAATGAACCACTTCTTAACTATCAAACTGAGAAAAATGCAGAAGTTCCAAAATAATTCTTTTGGACATGTGCTTGCAATTTCTGGAAGGATTGCAAAAATGGTATACCACTTAGGGAGAATTTGGTCGTGTTTAACAACATTATAAGTGTTTTAATCCTTAAATATGACAATCTTCTAGAAATGTATTCTGTAGATATACCCGAGTAAATGTGAAATTTCATATGTTCCAAGCTTTCACTGTGCTACTAATTGATACCTGAGTTCAGCAAAAAACAACTGGTTGAGTAGACGATGATACATTTATGTAGTAAAATATAATAGTTTTTTTTTTAATGAGAACTTTTTTTATGTGTTACTGATAAGGAGAAGATAAATTGATATTCCAAAATAAATAATACTGTTAGGGGTAGCAACATGAAGAATAGCATATGTTGTAGGTTGACTTTGGGTAAATTAAGGGGAAGTAAATACTTGTTCAAGGATAAGAAATTTAGGAAAAGTTACCTTTAAGGGGTAAGAAAGAAGGAGCAAGAAAGGAAGCAAGACTTCTCTATGTATTTTTCCATGTAGTTGTAACTTGAATCACATAACGCGTTACCTGTATGTGTTTAAAAAAAAACACACACACACACACACAAAACTCAATTTAACAAAATTCCTGATCCTGAAAACAAAAGGAAACAAATTTAACTGGATATTGAATTAATAATGTGACCACATGGAGAAAAGATTTATTTCAAGTAGCTTTAAAATATAAAAATTTTGGCCATACTTAGTAGAGGTGGATTCCAGGGACAAAAACCTACAAATATATTTGAAACTTTACAAAGGTTAAAAAGATTAAACTACTGAATATATTGAGATAATTTTAGATCACATACAGTTGTTAGGTATTTTAGACCACATACAGTTGTAAGAAATAATGGAGAGAGAGTCCTTCATCTGGTTTTTTCTAATGGCAATATTTTACATAGCATAATCTGATATCCCAACCAGATAATTGACATTGACACACTCTACCAGCTTTGTTCAAATTTCACCAGTTTTACAGGCACCCCTTTTTGTATGTTCTGTGTGATTTTGTCACATCTGTAGATTCATGTGATCAGTCAAGATATAGAACATTTCCATCACGAGGATCAATTATGCATCTCCTTTATATTCACCTCTACCTTTCTCCCTTACCTGGTAACCACTGATGTCTTCTCCATCTCTGATTTTGTCCTTTCAAGAATGTTATATAAGTGGAATTATAGAATGTATCTTTTGAGATTGGCTTAAAAAAAAAACTCACCATAATTTCCTTGAGATTCATCCAAAAAAAAAAAATCCATTCTTTCATGTTGCATGTATCAATAGTTCATTCCTTTTTATTCTGAATAGTATTCCAAAGTGTGATGTACTATAGTCTGTTTATTCACCTATTAAAGTTTGGATTCTCTTTTTTTTTTTTTTTGGCTCTTATGAATAAAGATTATATGAACATTCATGAACAGTATTTTTTTGTGTGTGTGAACATAACTTAGTTCCCTGGGACAAAAGGCAGGAAATCAACAACTGGGATATATACTAAGAATATATTTAGTTTTGTTAGAAACTGCCATACTCTCTTCTAGAATGACTATACCATTTTGCTTTCCCAGTAAAAGTACATGAATGATCCAATTTCTGTTTTTTTTTTTTGTTTTTCCAGCATTTGGTGTTAATCACTGATTTGTCTTTTTATTTTAGCCATTCTGATGAGTGTATAGTGGTACCGTGTTCTGGTTTTCATTTGCATTTCATTTCCCTAATGGCTAATGATGTTGAACATCTTCTGCTCATTTGCCATCCGTATTACCTCTTCAGTAAAATGTCTCTTGATGTCTTTTGCCTATTTTCTAATTGCATTTTTCTTCCTGTTGAGTTTTGAGAGTTATTTATATATTCTACATACAAGTTCTTTGCTGGATATGCGGTTGACAAATATTTCTTGTCTGTAGTTTATCTTTTCATCCTCTTTACAGAATCTTTTGGAAAGTAAAATCTTAAATTTTGTTGTTAATCCAGTTTATCAATTTTTTTCTTTTATGGGTCATACTTTGGTGTTAAGTCTAAGAATTTTTCACCTAGTCCTGGGGACTGAAAATCTTCTTTTTTTTTTTTTTTACTAAAACTTTTGTAGTTTACATTTAAATCTGTGATCCATTGAGTTAACTTTTGTATCAAGTATGAAGTTTAGGTAGAGTTTATTTTTTAACCTACAGATGTCCAAGCTCCATTACTGAAATGGTTATCCTTCCTCCATTGAGTTACTTCTGTACCTTTGTCAACATCAGTTGGGTATATTTATATTGGTCTGTTTTAGGAATCTCTATTCTTTTTCATTGATCTATGTGTTCATTCCTCTGCCAGTATATCATGCTGTCTTGATTACTGTAGCTGTGTAGTGAGACTTGACTTTGGGTAGAGTGATTCTTCCCATTTTATTCTTTTTCAAAGTTCTTTTGGCAAGTCAATGGCATATGCCTTTCTATATAAGTTTTAGAATAGGTTTGTCTATGTCTACAAAAACATGCTGGGCAGTAGTTAAACCTCTAAAAAGTAATTTGCTATTATTACATTGATACTCTTTTCTTTATATACTGTTGGATAAAGCAATAAATGTTAATAAAACAACATAATGATACAGTATTTTAGTGTAAGTTAGGATATATACAAGAAAAGATTAAAGGAATAAAGTATTGTATATAATACTGAAATTGCATTGCAGATAGCAAGACAAAGTCATAAATTTTAAATGTATAGCTCTTTCCACTGGAATTGCTTAGAAGCAGTGTCACCCTCATAACAGCAATCATCCATGGAACCATGGTTGTGTCCTCTGATACCATTTCCCTCTTTAGGGAAATTGTGGATTTGAGATGTGGGTCAAGGAGAGTACAGGGTGGTATTGGGACACCTAATTATGCCAGAAATCAAGGAGGCTTCGAAGATTGTGGTCATGTCAAAGATCACAGGGGCCAGTTCAGAGGAGCTCCCAATGACCAAAACTGTAACAATATTTGAAAGAGAGAATAACTACTATAACTGTTGGAATTACACTGATTTTGCAAAAAATTGTTTAGAGTTAATGACAACATGGGAGAGAATACTATAGAGACTGATTTGATTGTTAGTGGGAATGTAAATTGGTGCATTCATTATTCACTATGGAAAACACTATGGAGTTTCCTCAAAAAATTAAAAATAGAACTACCATATGATCCAGCAGTTCCATTTCTGGATATTTACCTGAAGAAAATGAAAACACTGATTAGAAAAGATACATGAACCTTTGTTCATTGGTCATTATTTATAATGTTATGTTCATTGCAGCATTATTTATAATAGCCAAGAATGGAATCAATGTGTCTATCAATAGATGAATGAATAAAGAAGATATGGTATATATATACAAAGAAATAATACTCAACCATAAAAAAGAAATAATATTGCCATTTGCAACAACATGGATGGATCTCTAGACTATTATGCTAAGTGAAGTAAGTTAAACAGAGAAAGAGCTTATGATTTCATTTGTGTGGAATCCGAAGAAAATGAACAAACAGAAACACATACACAGTGAACAAACAGGTGGGAAATAGGTGGGTGGATGAATGAAATAGGTGAGGAAGATCAAGAGGTACCAACTTTCAGTTATAAAATAAATACAGGGATGTATTGTACAACATAGGGAATATAGACAATAATGTAATAACTTTGGTGACAGATGGTAAGTAGACTTGTGATCATTTTGTAATGTATTGAAATATTAAATCACTATAATGTGTACATGAATCAAATAACATTGCAAGTCAGTTATACCTCAGTTAAAAAAAATGAAATACACAAATTGTTGCTTTTACCTCTCATTCCTGAGAAGTGTGTACAATGCCCTAGTGGGCATGTGCATTCTGAATACAAACTTTTCTATGCTTGGGAATACTTCGCTGACTTATTTATCAAGTGACATTGAGGGCTGTCTGCTGTGAGTCAGGCCTTGAGCTGGAAAATGTTCTTATCAGATTTGGTCTGTGATACAAACACCCTTGCACTTATTACCTGTGTGTCTCCGATCCCTGTGGATCTAAAAGTCCTGCTTCTCAGAGAGGAAATGCTTCTTACATGGAACACACAGCAAGAGTTACACTTTATGCCGTAGCTGAACACTATGGTATATTTGGGCTCCTTGGTGCTAAGAGAACAGGAGCAAGGAAAAGAGCTATTACCCTGGAAAAAATAATTAACCCTGATGAACAGGAGGATAGGACTGCTGTTAAATAGTAGGGGAAGGTTAGCATAAGTGAGGAGAACATGTGATCTCTTAGGCTATCTTTTAATATTCTTATACTCAGTTTTGATGATAAATTGACAAGTGCAGCAGCTGTGGCCTGAGAAAGGCATGGTGGCTAGGGGCTCATATTCTTTGTTTGGGAGTCTGGGTCCCCCTTCTGCTCCTGCCACACCCCAACCTCAACTGCCAGATAAAGCTCCTAGACCAGTAGAGGGTCTGAGGATGAGGGATACCTAGAAAGTATAATTGAGGAGGTAAGTACCATTTAGAGACCAGCCGCAGTGGCAGGGGCTGTAGTTTATTTAGGTAGCCTCCTTAGATCAACCAGAATACTAGAGGAAGAAAGATCAGCTGGAATACTGGAGGAGCTATTCCCAGATGGGGTGAAGTTATTATATGGAATGTTTTTGAGAGCTGCAAGAGTTGGACTGCAGTGGATACTATGATAAGCCCCTGAGATCCTTCTTCAGGAATGAGACACTTGTTTAACTTCTGCCAAAGTCTCACAGCTAAGACCCTCTCCAGTAAGTGCCTTTGGCCTAAGAGAGTACCTCATTGAAGGTTATGCCCTGTCTGGGGGAGAGAGCCAACATACATTAGGGGTTAATAGGTACAAAGTTCCAACCCCCTTGACTCAGTTGGAAAACTGAAGGCCCCATGGGGTGAGCTGAGGCCTTTGTTGCAATAGCATTGCAGTTAAACCTCTGCCTCTGCCCATTTGTTTTTCTCATTTCATCAGCTGTGATGTTTCTTAGAACTTCAGTGTCCTGGAAAATTTAGATTGTGCATTAATGTTGAATGGTAGTCAGGCAGCAGTATAGTATAACAGGATGATTACTACATGACCACGCGTGAGTTATGCTAACATGTTTTCAAAAACAGGTTTGTTGAGGTGTCAGTTACATAATCATAATGAAAGTGGGGTTGATGAGTTTTAACATACCCATATCTATACTTTTTTTTTTTTTTTTGGTAGATTTCTTAGGATTTTCTACGTAGACGGTCATGTCTTTGACTAAAGGACAATTTTGATGTTTCTTTCCTGTTTTTTTCTCGCCTTATTGAATTAGTTACAGCTTTGAAAATAATATTGAATGGAAGTGGTGAGAGGCATTTTGAACTTAGGGAAAGTGATCTTATCTCAATTTTAGAGCAAAAGCATTCAGTGCTGCTCCATGAAGTATCTTAGTCATATGCTCTTTGTAGATGCTTTTCATCATACTGAGGAAGTTCCTTTTATTCTCAGGCACTGAGAGTTTTCATTATGAACAGGAATTGAATTTTGTCAAGTGCTTTTTACTGCATCTTTTGTGACAAACATGCCTTTTCTTTTTTCCGGTAAATCACATTATTTTTCAAATGTTTTAGTTTAATAACCCTTTATTCTTGGAATGAACTCCATGTAGTCACAATATATCATCCTTTTCTATATTGTTTGATAGAATTTACAAATGTTGTTGATTTTCTGTCAGTGTTTATGAGGAATATTGGCCTGTAATTTTTTTCTTGATTGTATTTTAAGTTTTTGGTTGTTAGGATTATGCTGGCCTAATGAAGCTGAGAAATGTTCTTTCTCTATTTTAGGAAAAAGTTTGTACAAAATGGTATTATTCTTTACATGTTTAGTAGAATTCACTAGTGAAAATTTTTTGGGCCTGGAATCTTCTTTCTGGAGATTTTTAAAGTAAATGTATTTATAAATTCAGTTTTAAAATGTATGTATACAGCCACCATTTCATGTATAAGATTTGGGAAGTTGTATTTTTCAAGGAATTTGTCCATTTTATACAAGTTACGTAACTTATTGGCATACAGTTTATAATCTTATTTATTTAATGAATTTCCATTAACATTAATGGTAGTTCAGGCTTCTATACTATACATTCTTTCAGCTTTTGTTAATTGTGATGTCTTTATTTTCCCCTTGTTTTTGAGAATATGTTAGTTAGATACAGAATTTCAGGTTGACAGTTCTTACTTTCAAGACTTGAAAGATGTTCTATAGTCTGTGGCCTCCTGTGTTTCTAGGGGAGAAATGTCAGTCACCGCTTGTCTGTAGTTCCTCTCTATGTAAAGTCATTTGTATCTAGTTTTACTTATCTGCGTGAAGACTGGTTAAACTCCAGTTTGCCTTTTTCCCTAGGGTGAAGTCCTTTGAATTCAAGCTCAACATACAGAGCAGTGAACCAGGGGTTCCAACCTCAGTGGACACTGGACAAAATTTGTCTCTCTGGGCCATCACGGCTCTCAGAACCATAGCTCTGACTTGTAGTCACCGTGTCTGAATAGAAACACCTCATGAAAATGTAACCTGACAATTCAGGCTCACCTCCCTGTCTTCCTTCCTATCTTTTTCTGGATCTTGACCCAGTAGTTCTTCACTTAGATGTTTAGAGGAAGAAAAAATACACACATACAATATAATCTTACCCTGCTTGTGTAACTGCCTTTAGTGGGAGGGTTGGTCCAACTAACATAGTCACCCATTACTAAAAGTGGAAATCCCACCTGTACTTTGTCATTAGATTAGTACATCTATGTAATATTCTCCATTTGATGATTTAGAAAAGATATGTGCTTGTTATGTGACACTTTTTCTTGTCTTATTTGATAAACACATATTCATACATATACATACCTAAGTATACACATACATGTATCCACATACACATGTATCCAAATAATCTTAAACTCCTTATATGGAGATACTGAAGGTTTTGAAGAACAGAACAAACATAATTCTGAAAAGCTTTAAAATACTTTTTCTCGATTTTAAAAGTAAATCATGGCTGTAAAAATTTCAAATGATACAGAAATGAAGTAAACAAAGTTCCCTATACTTTGGGTACCCTTAGTTATGAAATGATTGTGTGAGTTGTCTACTGAGACATTATGAATTTCACTTTGACAGTGTCATTTAGACACAGCTTATAAATGACTACATCAAAGTGGCCATGGCAGTGTAGCCGCATTAGAATGCCGCTTTTTTCCTTATGAGTTAATCCTCGCTGGTTGATTCACAATGCATTTTAGCATGTGAAGGGCTCTGAAAAATCCTGTAAGAGAGAAATCTAGTTTTAACTCAGCGCTTCCCCAAATGATCTGCTGTCCAAAGATTTTTTTTTCACTTATTACCTGTTATAGTCTATGGCATTAATATTCTGTGGTACAGTCTTTGTTAAATACTGATTTTTACTTTTGATTTTCATATGTACCCTATTAACATTATTTTTAAGTGGAAAAGTTATATTAATTTGAGATTTACTGTCTAGAAGAGTCAGCAAATAAAATGAATTACAAGCAGAAGAGCTGATCTTTTATTTACAGTTCACTCCTGTATTAGTTTGCTAGGGCTGCTGTAACAAAGTACCATAAACTGAGTGGCTTAAACAATGGAAATTTATTGTTTCATGGTTCCAGAGGCTAGAAGTCAAGATCCAAGTGTCAGAAGGATTGATTGCTTCTGAGGGCCATGCGGGAGAATCTGTTCCAATACTCTCTGCTCTAGCTTCTGGTGTTTTGCTGGCAAGCTGTGGCATTCCTTGGCTTGCAGAAGAATGACCCCCATCACTGCCTTTGTCTTGATGTGACATTCTCGCTGAGTGCATGTGTCTGCGTCTAAATTTCCCTTCATGTAAGTGTACCAGTCAAACCGGGTTATGAGCTACTCTAATGACCTCATCTTAATTACATCTGCAATAGCTTTATTTCCAAGTAAGTCACCTTCTGAGATACTGGAGGTAAGAATCTCAATAGATGAATTTTGGGGGGCATACAATTCAGTCCATAAAAAGTTTTTCTGAGAGAAGAAATTCTCATTATGTAAATTCCTTTAGATCAATCTTCTGCATGTAGGCTCATACTCAGGAAAATGGGAAATGAAATGTAAGAGGTAAGAAGATTGGGTACCATTGATAAAGCCTTTGCTTTTTCAAAGATGGTAAGGAGGCTGCAGACTGGAAATAAGATTTTGTGGTAATTATAAAAATGGTGAGGAGGGTATATATTTTCCGAGGAAAGAATTAATGTATATTTGACTTTAGGGAGATACTTGACCCTCAAACTACACTATAGTTATATACCAATAAAGGGTTTATCAGCTTTATACTCAGATATGCTGTATTATTGGCAATCTCTATATTTCAGAATACAACTCCTTTAAAATTTATTTTATCCAAAGTCAGTAACCATTCTACCTATAAATTATTTAACTCTAGCATTTTAGGATTTGTTTAGTCTGGAATAACCTCAGAGAGCATATGGATAGGGTCTGTTTAGTAATGTAGAACACCTGGCACAAAATATGTGTAGAAGGCTGCTTTAGTAAATATACGATATGGTGCAGAACTTCTATGTAAAACCTTTGTTAGCTGATAAACAGGGAGCATCTGTTACCTTATGAAATTAACTCAAAGTTAGGCAACCCATAAGGTAAGAATCCCTATGGCAAAAAGACTATAGACTTATTTACTGAACACTTGAGAGCAAGGCTCTCATTCATTTTTATTTCCCTAAATTCCTGACATGAAAAACTATAAATAATGAGTGTTCAATATATGTTAATGTAATTTTTGGGAGGGGTTAATTTAAAAATTTATTATATTTTATTTTTTAGAGGAGGTACTGGGGATTGAACCTAAGACCTCGTGCATACTAAGCATGTGCTGTACCACTGAGCTATACCCACCCCCCATGAAGTATTTTAATTGAACAAAAATAAATAAATTGTCGTGTTAGATATAGTTCTCATTTCTAGTCACTTAACAATTCTCTATTTATGCCGAAGTTTAGGCTTTAATATCAAGTAATTCTAGGATCAGATCTCAATCCTGGCACTTATCAGCTGTGATATTTGTAAGTTACTAAAATACTTTGAGTCTCAAGTTTCCTTATCTGTCAAAAGGAAACAATTATAGCTCTATCAGAAAGTAGGAATGAGAAATAAAACTGCTGCTACTTTAATATTGGCCATTATTATTACATTTTACCTGGATGAAAACAACCACTTCACAACTAGTCTACTTAAATTCACCATGCCCTCCTCCGGTCATTCTCTACCCAGGAGCCAGTCTTTCTAAAATGAAAATCCAATCGTGTACTTCTGCTGCTCAGTCCTCCAGTGTTTCCCTACTGAACTAAGAATAAAACCCAGATTTCTTGGAGCCAGTTAAGATCCTTCACAATCTGCCTCTCTCTGTTTGTCTTTCTCTTTACTAATGTGATGGTTAATTTAATGTGACTACATGCCTGGTACAGGGTATGCCCAAAGTAAATATTATTCTGGGTGTGTCTGTGATGGTGTTTCTCAGTGAGATGAGCGTTTGACTCAGTGGACTGAGGGAAGCAGATTGCCCTCCGCAGTGTGAGTGGGTCCTCATCCGCATCCATGTGTGTGGAGAGAGGAAGAGGAGAGATCTCTGATTGGTTGTTTCTCTGAGAATCCTGACTAATACAGGAATGCATTCAGCCATCTTACCCAGCAACTTACTTTGGCGTGGAAGCTCCATGCTCTCTTCTCTATGAGTGTATCTGTCACAATGCATCTGCACCGTAATAGCCGCCCTTCCAGATCTCCTCTTCCTTACCTCCTTTTTCATTTTCTCCCTAACTTACTTGATGAAACGTTAGCTTTCTTGCAAGTTGAATTTATTTTTTAACTTGAAAATGCCATTGGGGGAACTTAAAAGTCCCTCATGACTAGGTTTTGTGTTTCTCCCCTGTGGGCCCTCTGGTAGTTGGGTTTACTGGATTCTAGATTTGACTCTATGACATTCAAGTCTCCCATTCACTTCTCTACTTACCTTGAAAACTTTATGAATGCTTACACCTCTCGTACAGTTCCTAGTACCTGGTACATGATGAATAATTATTTATAGAGTAAATGTGAATGAAAACAAGATGGCATTTGTTAAAAATCAGTACAGTTATTGGCATAAAATAAGTGTCAAGAATAAAGAAAGCTCCATTTGAAATTCAGGTTTGTAAACTGATGGAGTACTTCTACAATAATCACTGAAGAAGGGAGATAGAGATGCTGTTCTTTTAAATATTGGACATTATCCTGAGCTTTTCATAGCATATAAGTTACTGGAATCTAGTTAAGGGGAAGAAAAGAGTTTCAAAAGCGAGCGCGTTTTAACTTCATTGGTATCAAACATGAGTAACTGTAAGTTAAATTTATAAACTAATTTCCTGCACTAAATTTTGATTTTGATGTAAAACACTTCACAAAATGTGTGTGTACAAAATCAGGTAGGTAAAAACAGGGTCTTAACAGTAAAACAGTCTGATAGCAAGAGAGTCACAGTACTTGACCTTGATGGGCAGCAAACCACAGCAGGGAAACTGGTCAGTTCTAAGACAGACATGTGGAAGACACCAGTGTAATCTTGTTTGACACATTTCCCTTTGTTGATGAAGTGGTAAGTCTCTTTTTAACTTCCGTTTTTCCAGTTTACTGGTGTTTAGTTTGTTACTAGCACAGAGAAGAAAATTGTAACTCAATGTCTGAATAAATGAAAACTGCTCTAGATACTGGCCATGTGCACTGTGCTAGTTTCTTTAGTTATAGATGACTCCCTTCCAGTAGAGAGACTCACACTTCTGATACACTTGCCTTTCTCAGAGATGGGGCTTCTAATACTCAATTTCCCAGCATGTTAAAAAAAAAAAAAAAGTTTCCTCTTAAGAATTTTTTGGCCTATGCAGACTGGATAATCCTGAGATGCTAAATTTTCTAAAATGTTACTTTTATTACCAGAAAATTATTCTAGCTATTTTGTCCAAAATATCATATCTCATACCTCAGATTAATTCTTCACTCTGTTTCAGAGAAGTACGATTCAGTGTTGGCTACACATTAGAATCACTTGAAGAGCTTTTTTTTAAAAAAGGCAGATTTTTGAGTCACATACCAGATCAATTAAACTGCTTTAATATCAGCCCCAATGGGGTGGAACTGAGACATGGATATTTCTTATAAGCTCCCTTAAGTGATGTAAAGTCAAGAGTGAGCACCAGTGCCTTAGGGTCTATATCTAATTAAAAATCAATCCCTTGTCCAAGGTTAATTCCAAATCCAGTGCCCCAGAAGGTTATGATACTGGGTTTTCTTTTTTCCCTTTTTAAAGTAATTAATATTTTCCCTTCTGATTTCAAAAAAGAGACAGCAATGTGGGAAAGTACAAGGGAAAAAAAAGGCATCTATAATCCCATTGCTTAGAGGGAATCAGGGGGACCATTGTTAAAATTTTAGGCTTTAAAAATTTAAAATTTTTCAAGTGAGCAAAATTACTGTATGCTGTTATATGAGTGCAGTCTCTATTCATTGCTATTTTAGGATTAAATTGAGCTGGAGGAGCTCTGAAGTGATTACCCGGTTTAAAGTTGTACCTTTATTAAAGTAACAATGTAACTGAGGCAACTGGTAAAATAACTTTTTCAAAGGCACATAGATAGTGAACCAGATTCTGCGTCTCGCCTCTCTGCAGTTCATATCACAGTACCGTGTGTTTTGAAATACTAGACTTTTTCATCCTTAGGCAATTCCCTTAGTATCCACTATCTTCTTGGTGGATACTAATATTATTTTCAAATATGTGTAAAACTCTTTCTGTCTGAACTTTAGTAATTCATGTTAGCACTGCTCCGTTGCTCGTTCCTGTTGAGTCCAGTCTCCCGACACACTTACGAAGTACATCCTTTGAACTTCAGTCAGTTTTTAGTCTTTCTGTGTCCACTGACCCTCAGAACAGTCGCTTGTATCCTCTGACTGTGGAAAACTAATTTTTCTAATCCTGAGTTCTAAATTTGACAAGTGACTGCTTGTCAGGCGTCCTAGGAATATTATATGAAAAACTGCCTCCTACCCTATTAATAGCAGACACATTGTTTAATTAATGAAAAATCAGGCTGTTAGGTCAAGTAAGTGATGGCTTGCAGTGAATGCCACAAAGAATGTCAGGAGTTCGTTCATATCCATCTTAATTATAACTGAATAATGGGGTCAAGTTCTTTCCTTACAAAATAAATGATTCCCTACTTGTTATGGTAGAGTTCTAAAAGTTAAAATAAGACTGGCTCCCAATGTTACAGTGACCCTAAATAATGTTTAATTAAGCCTAAATTTTGAGTAAATTATTTCCAGACTAGTTTAAAAGTTAATGAGATAATAATCACTCAGGAGAGAACAGCATGGTAGCGATATTATGAAACAGCAGCAGCCTGGCTAGCTTGTGTATTTTCTCTTATTCCAGATCTCACACATGCTTAATTGACTTAAAACATTATGGTTCAGATGTGCTTAGGGTCACTCAATAGGCCTGTAATGTGGATGGATTTGAATTATATATGAAGTGTTTAAGGCACAAATATATGAGCATCGTTGATGCAATGAGAGAAAAAAATACTAATTTTTTATCTGACACATGAATATTGGTTCAGTTATCCTGACAGAATGTCAGGAAACCTGGAAAGTTTACTCAGCAACCTTAATAGCATAGTTATTAAAGAGCCATAGTGTTGACAGAACGTTTATTAACGCCTATATAATTACCTAATCCCCCCAAAATCTGGTGAAATTCTGTCTCAATCACTTTCTGATAATAAAGTGATAAAAATTTATAATAGAAAATGTAGGAAATAGGCAAGTTTAAAAAAAAGTCACTTGTGTTACCACCATAACGAAGCAGTGGTCATTCACACCTTGGACTTTAAGTGTTTTTAGCCCAATGTCCTTAAAATACAACTGTTTTTGTATTGGATATACTGTTTGTAATCTACTTTCCTGACTTACTGCATTAGAATGTTCTATGTCATTGTATTTTTAACTGGTCTCCTGGTGCCGTAACTGGTCTCGTAGCTTTTATTCTGCACACACAAGCACAAACAAACAAACAAAGAAAACTCTAAGTATCTAACATTAAGGAGTCTGAACAACAGCTTATATACTACTAAAGGCAAACAAACTGCAGGAAAGAAAGAATTTGCAGCCTATGTAACCAGCATGGAGGATAATACTCCAGGTACATGTTTAGCTTGGCAGTAGAAAAATTGCCAGGCCCCTAAGAAGAAAATAATTCACAAAAGAAAAAAAGTTACTTCAACAATACTGTTTAAAATATCAGTAGTATTTTTTAATCTCTTAAACTAGAAAATCCTGAGACAAGTAGATAAACTGGATTCCCTGTTTAGAATTTGTGATTTATGTCTGAGATCCCCAATGCCAAGTTTGAGTTTTCTGAAAGTGCTTATGTGCCACATATCATAAAATGATGAGTGTGTGTTTCTTAATTATATTTTTCATACAGAGATTTATAATGCTTAATCAATTATTTAAAGGATATAATATTTGTGTTTTTAGAAACTATGTTCATATAGGCATTTAGTGCAATTCATCTTTATATTATCAAGGATTATAAGAATTAAGATCTTTGTAAGAACTAGTTCTCTGTAAGTATCAACTGAATAGAAAAGAAAATTCCAAATTTAGAAGTTTTATCCTAACAGTTACTCATTTTTATCCCACATGGTCCTCTTAATCTCACATTTATTGTACTTCTTTTTCTCTTTCATAATTTAATTTAATCTCAATGTACATCAAACAACTTAAAAGCATATGTGATTGAGATATTCATTTTCCATTTACAGTTTATAAGTTTAGTAAAAAAAAATTTTTTAGCCTATAAGTTTACAAGAGATAGGGGAATATACTTAGAAAAAGATGCTGAGAATTGGATCTCATCATTCAGATGCTGATGTGTAAATAATCATTAACCCATAGTACTGTGTGATCCCTACAGTTCCCTTCATCCTCAGATGACACGTTTTGAGTTCCAGTTTTAAGACCTAGTTTTCATTTTATGCAGAGTTTTCATTCCAGATTAACTAAGCATTGGAATATATGCATATACTGTCTGAGAACTTCCCCCCAACTTAGCCTATCCTCCCATCCATATGTGACCTTCACAGCTTGAATTTTTTTTTAATAATTCATCACATTCTTCTATTAGGGACAATTTCTTTTTTTCAAAGTTACTCATGTATTAATTTGGAATTCTTTTTATGAATACATTTGTTTACTTACCTTACTTTGAATTATCTTTGCATGTTAGTGAATATTTTGTGACCATACTATGAAGTTTGACTGAAACAATATTTGACTAAAAAAAAATACTAAAATACTTATTCAAATGAACATTGGCCTTTAAAAGTAATACCTTGAAAGCTCCATACTTGTTTCAATGTTAATTGACATTATTCCAAGTATTTTTAAACTCCTAATTTTGAAATTATTTGCAAAGGCATGGTTTATTAAAAAAAAAACTTGTCATTAATAAATCTTGATTTTTCTCTTTTAAATAATTAGAATATAATAAAACACTTGGGGAGTAACCTAATCTAGGTAATTCTGATGTATTTCATTTTATACGAGATACTCTTTTTTTAAGACTGCATTATTTTTAAAGAGTTTAAAAGGTATTTCAAAAGATAGAGGTATTTTAGAATAAATACATTGCTTCTTAAGATGAATTTTTTGAAGGAAAATACTCTTTTAGAATAAGTTCTAGAATAGTTACAAGCCTCAATATATAACAGTCAATTCAGATGAAATGTGTGGTGCTAAAAGGAATCTGAAAAGGTCACTTTGTCCAAACTTGTCTGAGGAATTTGGAATATTAAAATAAATGTTCACTAGCAAATGGTTATAACATTTGGAGCTATTTATAAATCTACACGTTTACCTAAATTATAACATATATACATATTTGTATGTGCATATGTGTACATATGGCAAGTAAAACTGTCTAGATAAATGTAAAGCATGTTTATTTTTCACTATAGGTATTTTTTTCCTCAATCTTTTGTCTGAACCATGTTTTATATAAACCTCATTACAATTAGATTTGGATTTGAAAACCTGGTTTTATTACCTATTAACTATGTGATCTTGACCACATAATCTAAACTGTGAGTCTTAGATCTGCATTCGTTTATTAGAAATATTTTCCTTTTTTGAGGATGGCATACGAGAATTAGTGTACATTGCCTTAGAGCATGGGTTATTTAGCAGCTGTACCACATGTTTCTTCTCTCTGTGCCCCCGTCACTCCTGTTTCACTCTTGTCTGACACAGCCAATATTTGTACTTGGATATTGGGACTCCAGGACTTCACTTTTCGTGAAATTGGCTTTGCTTTCCAGCACATTACCCCCCTTCTTTCAGATAGTTGTTTTTATTTTTTAACAATTTTCTACTGAAAATCTTGCTAGGCCTACACCTCTCTTTGGTCATACAAAATTATACAAAATGGAAAAACAATAGAAATGGTTCTATTTTGTAAAAAAGATTTGTGAAAATGTTTGGAAAAGAAGTGCAAATGACAAAAAATTTCTGAAGGAAAATATCTGAAGTTGAATGGAGTTTATTAGAAGATTAAAAAAGTAACATTAGCATTTTCTCATACCAGTTGTGGCTTTTAAAAAAGCCATAGTCTGAGCAGTAGTTTAATTGATCCCTTCAGGCCTTTGATAAATCTACAGATTTAGGGCAAATGTAATTTATGGAGGTATTAAAATTAATTTGACACCGAAATAAACTCTGCATCATTAATATGGTAACATCTACTGGGAACTGCCCCAGACCTATAAAACCAAAGCTACGGTAATTGATAATGAATGATCATTGCTGAAGTACAGATCATGTACTGTATGCTAATGAACGTGTTTTCTCCCTGTTGGTTGCCTGTCCCAGCCTCTGATCCACATCTTTGTCTCTGTTCAGCTCAGAAATAAACCCCTTCCCACTACTTACCAGCAAAACCAACTTCCTGTTAACTTACATATTAAAAAAAGAAATGTTTCATAAAGCTCTTAACCCTTATTTGCACTGGGGCCTTTACACCGTGTAGGCTTATGGGTTTCTCTTGAATCACCTTTTTTTGATTAAGTTGCATGTTTTCTAGATACATCATCATATCACAAATTAATAGTCTCTTGAATTTTCACTAACATTTTAATATCTCCAACATAATGCTTTGTAAAATGGTCTGAGTTCCTCACTGAAACACTTTAAAAAATCTTTTTCTTATGTATATAAAGAAGCAGAATCATTCAAGGTACTGACAGCTGAACTTCTGCCGAGTTAGTTCCCATAGTTTGTGCGTATGGTCTGTTTTAAGAGTAAAATGATCTTGTTATTTTAGCTCTTCACCAGTGAAAGACTGGTCAACCCAGAACTTACATTGAATTCTAGCTGCAAAACTCTGCTATGAAATAGTTTTACTGAATGAAGTCAATTTTGTTTTACTATTCAGATCTAAAATTTTATAATCTATTAAATTTTACTTAATTTATACAGCTCTAGTCCTTCGGTTCAGGAGAAAAATGATGTTTTTGGTCAAACTGTAGTTCAGTCTTGCAAGGAAAAAGTTTATATTGAGTGATGTTACACCATTTAATTTTTATGTCCATGGAACATGACTAAAACCTAGGGGAGTATTTGAGAAGTAGGTTGATGGCTAGCCAGCTTGTAAAAATACTTTATTTAATTTACAAATATTCATAAGGGAACAGTTGTTTAAAAACAATTCTTATGTCAGAGAAGCTCCTTCTGTGTGATACATTGAATAAAAGGGTGGCTGTTCAATTCAAATGAAATAGTGAATTATGAATACCTTTTTCTAAAGCTTATTTGCAGAACAAATCCAGCAACACTTTGTTCATCAGAGACCCCAAAATACTCTCTTCACAGCAGTGTACATCTGGGTAACAGTTTGTTCACAAGTTCAGATGTTCTACTATTTATGAAATTATGGTCTCAATATTTCAGTGACATTCAGATAGATTTTCACAAAGAATGTTATGTGTGGAATGGAAGCTAGAACAGAGAAAGGACCAGTATTGTAGGAAAAAAAATTCACAAAGCTGATCTCTGGATCTCATTTTCTAGAGTAGCCATTTGGGACTCACTTATGTCACTAAACACAAAGAATCACTTTTCCAGAGAGAAAAAGAGGAAAGTAAATGTCTTGACACATGGTAAGGGATTTTGAGTAGATATCTTTGTGCTTTTAGAATATACATACTTCTCCATTTATGAAAATTGAGTTATATTTATTAGAATTCAAAAAACTTATTTTTTCTTTTAAAGAAGCCTTTGCTTATAAAATGAATGGGGAATATAATCTACTTAGCTGGAATTAGCTTCCTGTATCAGCCAGTTTCGTGGGGAAGTGGCCTAAAGAAACTTAGTCATTGTCAGGAGATAACACCATGGATCTCTGTGTATCTTGCTAGCAAAAGCACTGAGTATATTTGTTCCAGACAATCTTTTCAAGGTTGGTTGTTCAGTGAATGGACAGATAGTGTCTCACCCTGGAGCAAAGGAAAAATTTATTACAGCCTTGAGAATAGAGATAGCATCTCCCTTCAGAGCAAAGGTCAGCTCTACTTTCTGTTAAGTAAAATAAAGATAATGTTGCCTTCTGGAGCAAATGAACAGGCATGCTCACTGCTAATTATAAGATTTGTATTCCCTAAGTTCAGAGTGGCCTTCCTATAATGCAGCTCAGAGTGTGCAGGTGTCACCTGGCATTCTTTCTATTACCCGGTAAGAGTTGGAACTCAGGAAAATGGCACATGAACATGCTGATGCTCTGGGCAGTGCTGTTGCTGTGAGGTTTTTGTTTTTTTTTTTTTTCCTAATTGAAGTATAGTTGATTTACAATGTTAGGTTGGTTTCTGGTGTACAGCATAGCCATTTGGTTATACATCTATATGTATATACATTCTTTTTTGATTCTTTTCTATTTATTATAAGGTATTGAATATAGTTCCCTGTACTCTACAGGAAATCTTTGTTGTTTATCTACTTTATATATGGTAGTGTGCATCTGTTAATCCCGTACTCCCAATCTATCCCTCCCTTCCCTTCCCATTTGGAAAGTTTGTTTTCTGTCTGTGAGTATGTTTCTGTTTTGTAAATAAGTTTGCTTGTACTATTTTTTAGATTCCACATATAAGTGATAGCATATAATATTTGTCTTTCTCTGACTTACTGCACTTACTGTGAAAATCTCTAGGTCCATCCAGGTTGCTACAAATGGCATTGCTTCATTTTTTTTTATGAGTAATTAATATTCAGTTGTGTACACCCACCCACCCACCCACCCACCACGTCGTCTTTATCCATTCATCAGTGGGCACTGAGGTGGTTTCCATGTCTTGGCTATTGTAAATACTGCCACTATGAACATAGGGGTGCTTGTATCTTTTTGAAATAGTTTTCATCTTTTTGGGATATATGCCCAGGAGTGGGATTGCTGGATCATATCATAACTCTATTTTTAGTTTTTTAAGGAACCTTTGTACTGTTCTCCATAGTGGCTGCACCAGTTTACATTCCCACCAACAATGTAGGAGGGTTCCTTTTTCTCCACACCCTCTCCTTGCTGTGAGTTTTAATAAAATCCTTTGCTTCTGATCCAGGAGTTTCATGTCGGCTTGCAACATCCATGAAACTGGCAGGCAAATACATTAGCATTCAAGAAAGGTAATCTCTTAGATCTTCGACAGTCTTAGTGACAAGGGTCAGATGCTGATAGAGACATTGTTTTCTGGAAGAGAAAGAATGAGCACTGTATAGTCCAGTTAATGGAACTTGAGAGAAATCCTTTGTATTGGTAGTGAGCATATTGAGCAACTTAGGTCAACTAGGCAATAAGTGATTCTTTATTCTGTTTCTTGGTAGTAAGAAGTTAAGGATGTGGTCATTGGTCAAATGTGAGGAAATAGGTTCAAAGACAGCAGCTTGAATGGTGGTGTTATATCATCCATATGGCATAATGGTTGAAACCTCTTCAAATCCAGTTCTTTTCTAATCAAATTACGATAGTGAGCTGAGGAGTTCAGGGAGCCCTGTGGCAAACAAGTAAATATAAACTGGGATCCTTTGCATGTGAATTCATATTGCATTAGACTTTTTTCCTGGGTTCAATCCCCAGTGCCTCCGTTAAGGGAGGGAAAACAACAACAATAAAAGAATAAAATTGTTCAAAACAGTTGAGATTGAAAGAAGGCATTAGCAACATCAGTCACACAAATCCAGTCCCCTTCGGCTTGTTACAACTTTTGTATTGCCAATACCATGTCTGGAACCGCTGAGGCAGCGTATGGAACTACATTCAGACTGGGCTGGTCTATAGCAAGTGTCCATAACCTCCTGCCTTTTTCACAGACCACATAGGGCTGTAATACAGAGAGTGAGTTTGTGTCTGTACTCCTGTTTAGGACACGTCACTGAATAAAGCTGTAATCTTTTTTTTCTTACCAGGTATTTCCTATTGCTTCAAATTAAAAAAGTACGTCTGCTCAGGCAATTCCAAAGGCTCCCATTTAGTGTGGCCAATTCATACTGGCTTAAGGGCAATTTTATGTGTGTTCTATTTAAACTATCTGGTAGGGGAAGTGTTCCCCAATCAAACATAACATCGATTTCAAGAATACATTCAGGCAGCGGAGATGCAATTACCTCACATAACATTTGTTCAGGCAGCCCAAAGTGCATCCAAATTTTTACTTTAACTCCATTTACAGAAAGAGCCCCGTATGCTCCCAGTCCAACCATTGCTCTTTGTAGAGGTGCCCTGGTTGTTGCTACTTCTCTTGCAGGTAGAAGGCTTCCTTGCCAATCTGGAAGTCAACTTCTAGTCTGCTTAATTGTACCAACTGGTACTGAGACTTGTCCTGGTACTAAGTACTAAGAAGTCCTGCCCCCACTTTTAGACAACAGCTACAGAAGTACACGTCTATCCTGAGCGTGAAAAATAGAAAATCTGTCACCACCTTGGGCATAAGGAGGCAAATGGTTAGAAATTGAGCTGGGACTAAACCTACGGTGTGGCATGCCATGCTTAAGGATAAAGGCAACAACTGATTGTCTCAACTTCTGCGTCTAATATGCCGCTCTGAGATCCATCTGGAGATAGCTGCAAAAGCTCTGAAGTCCGTCCCCCACCCCCCAGTGGGTACTCTCGACCAGATTTCCCTGAGAGAGTAACTCCCATGGGAAACAGTGAGTACTTAACTACTATTTGGGCTGGATTTACTGTGCTGATGAAGGTGAAGAACTGGAAAATGAAAACTCACCTGAAGAACTAAATAGATACAGTTTTGAAGTTGGCCCCACTAATCAAGAAAACTTCTCTAGCCTTTTTGTTTAAAATCAGGCTATAACTAGGGTGTTGTCATAGCAACAGGGCAGCAGATGCCCATTATTAAGATGGACTCTAAAAAAATTCTTGCCACCATGTGACTCAAATCCAAGTCAGCCTAAGTATGCAAACCTTGTGGTCCTAGTTGGAGAACAGTGTGTCTGGCTGCTTCATCAGGGGGTGCTCAATGCTGAAATAAATGGTGTCAGGTATGAGGTTCTTGCTGTCTAATGTAGAGCATTGACTGGTTTCCAAACACAGAAGTTCTTTTAGTTGAGTTGTGATTGAGCAGCTTCTTAAAGCTGAGAGTGAATGCAAAGCCTTGGGGGTGCTGTCTGTCTTTGTGAGCCCTGTTTCCTTTCTTGCCCTACTCCAGCCTCAGCTGATTTAAGAATAAAGGCGATCAGATGTGAGGCCAAGGTCTTCCTGTCTCAAGAGGCAACAGAGACCATAGGCACCCGAGGATGGTGGGGGAAACTTTGGTCTGGCAAGGGCTCAAACTTTTATGACTGTTAGAGATAGGCACCCAAGTTAGTATTCCTACCTCTGGGGGACTAGGACTCCCTCATTTAAATAATGTGGTTCACAGTTAGGAAGGGAGGCTAACATTACCTTGTTGGCACTTTGGTGTAACTCTAAGTACTGTTGTTGTAGCTTCTACATCTGAATGAATGGTAGGAACTGATATGTTTAAACTTGTACTTCTCTATCCTATCAGAGTCAGTAGGGGATTCTCCCACCCTGAGAGAGCCACATCTGGCAGGGGGAGTTAGCATCTTTAGGGTTCCCCAACCCTGATGACTCTTTTCAGGTACAAGTGTTAGTGACCGATGATTGTACCTTATGGAGCCTTTGGCAAAAGGAGGCAGCCTTTACCAGTTGTATCCATTAGGGTTTTGGACTTTTGCCTTCCTGACAGGGCTACCTGGTAAACCTCTTGTTGTTGAAACTTAACACCCTCCCAGGACACTTTGATTCTCTAGCCTGTTACTTGCTTTTGTGGTCAGTCAACTTGGACTTGGTGACTAGTAAGGTGGGAAGGGCCCAACAAACCTTGCTTGCTATGTTGAAATAGTGTATGATGCCATGGTCCTTGCTGTCTGGTCTGCCATTTGGAAAACCACAAACTGGCAGATTAAAGATGTTTCTCTTTGAGGCCACAAACTGTAGAAACAAATAGTATTTACTGATGGAATTGGCTGGCTTACTGATATAAGTGACCCATTGTAAGGCATCATTATTTGATGAGATTGACTAGCATTAAGCTGCTGATTAAGTCTGTACTGTCTGGGTTGCCACTGTTGCTGCCTGGATACATCATCATGTTGGACAGGGGAACATATCTACCATCACAGGCTGGGCTCAAGTGAAGGAGCCTACATTTCTGATACCGTGATAGATTTGTGGCTCCTGCCAAAAGTTGACCCTTTGTTTCACAGTGAGGTAGATCTCACTACGTGGGGCATGGCTTCTGCTGCTTTGGCAAATTGACAAGATCAGATCTTTGACTTCTCTTTGGGCTTTCAGTGAGGCTTCACTGTTGTTGACACCTTTTCAGGTTACAGTGTGGCTGTTCAGCTGACCATGACCGTATTGGGGAACTTGAAAATTATCCATGTCATATTTTCAGCTCCCTGGATCATTTGCAGAAAGCAGTACTCCTTTCATTGCAAAATTACTGATTGTTGAATGTCATCCTCAAAATTCAGCTCAAAAAGATTTCTCCCTTTTTTCTCACCTCTTCCTTGTCCATACATCTTAATACTGAATTTTGGCAATTATTCTTTTTTTTAAATTTTATTTTTGATAATTACTCCTTTTTAATTTAATTTTTTATTTATTTTTATTTATTTATTTTTTTTTGTTGGGGGGAGATACTTAGGTTTATTTGTTAATTTACTTAATGGAGGTGCTGGAGATTGAACCCAGGACCTCAAACATGCTAATAAGCACCTGCTCTGTCATTGAGCTATACTCTTCCCACTTCCTGACCTTTGGTAATTAAATGTGTCTGTTCCAAGGTAAAAATTACTTGGTCTTCACTGCTTCCTGGGGGTATGATCAGAACAAAAATGGAAGTGGTTTATGTAGAGTGATTTTGAAAATTCAGAATTTCACTATGACTATATCTGTGTAAGAAGAGGTATTTCTTTTCTATTACTGCAGTCCTGGTTGGTACACAACCTGGATGGTACCCTATCAAAAGGCAGGCATAGGAGATTCAGACTTAATTCTGGTTCAGTCACCTAGATTTTCATTACATTGGCATGGTCCTAGATGTTAAGTATGATGACCACTTTGTAGAGTAGTAGCTCAGTAAGTCCCTACACCATGGCCCATACAGATTAAAATGAGTCTCTAAGTTTGATAAAGAATGTACTTGACCTTTCTGGACTGATCCTTCTGGATGAATGATCTGATTGCACGTAGGCAATTATAGGAAGGAAATTAAAGTTGTAGCTACTAGTATGGTAACACTGATTTTGTAGTAGTGACAGGAGCTTCCCAGAGGAATAACTGACTCATTATTATTATTTTTTACTGACTCATTGTTTATGAGCATCTTGCAGCAAGTATTCCTACAATAAGAGTAATCCAATAAGAAAGAGTTGTCCCTGACTTTAGCTAAGTAATCAGTGACACCACCTTGCCTCTGAAAGATGTTCAGATTAGTCTAAACTCATTGGTCAGAATTGTGGGGAATGATAGAATTATTCTAGGTGTACTCCTTGTGGGCTAAAGCAGAATCTGTATAATCACCAGTACCATGTGCTGAGCCTAGATGTATACCTCAGGTCAAATGGAAAGGTCAGTGTAGAAACTTAAGGAGAAAGCCACCTGGCTTTGTGCAGTTTGCTTTGATGGTTCAGGCAATTGGTGCAGCTGGAATACTGCAGGCCTTACCCTGTTTCTTGGGTCCTGTTGTGGGTCTTAATTAAATGCTGTAGGAGACAAGCTTAATGAATTTGGTCCCAGCATCTGTCAGTCAGATAAATCAGGGTGGCCATCAGAGTAGTATATTTACTGGGAAACCCACCAGAAGCCAGCCAGCATAGAAACCTGGAGTGGATACTTTTGGGAGGGAGTTTTCCACGGGCTTCTCACATTGCTGCACGTGTATTTCAAGGACAGTTTTGATAGCCTTGGGAGATAAGAGATATTGCTCCTCTCGGGAATGGAGGGCATGGTTGGTACAATCCTTGTGAACCTGCCCAGTGGAAAGAAGACAGTGTTACCCTCAGAGTGAAAGGCAGGCATGTGTATTGGCCACTATAGAAGTTTCAGGTTTGCTAAGCTCAGGGCTGCTTCTCAATAAAGCAGTACATCTGGCTTTGTTGCATTGCTTTATGGGAATGGGTGCAAAAACTTCTGATCCTCTGCTGCTGCTGTTACTGTCTGACCAAGGAGTTGTGTCTTTCACCAAGATCTGTGAAACTGTCAGGTTATCTTGTTAGCTTGTAAGTAGGTAAAACCTCAGTCACCTGATAATTCTTGGTGGTGGTAAGGCAGTATATTAACTCCATTGACTCTCCCAGTTCTGCGTCACCATTTCTCACCCTGGCTACACATGGGAATTATATGGGAAGCTTTTAAAAATACTTATGCCTTTGATTCACTTAAGACAATTGAAAATCAGATTCCCCGAGAGTAGGACATGAGCACTGGTAGTTTAAAAGGGCTCCCTCAACAATGATAATGTTTAATTGGAAGATTCACTGAGTAAGATACATAAAATGTTTGCTATGGAGCTGGATACATAAAATGTTTGCTATGGAGTTCAACATCATTCTGCACTCTGTTATCCATGCTGTCTCAGGCAAAAGTAAAGAATCCATAAATAAATACCTAAATAATTGTGCATTAAATCAGTTTTGTGACTGTGTGCTTCAGTGTTGTCTAGTGGTCTTCCACAAACTTATTTCCCTGATGGTACCCATTTTTCCTCACCTGTGATTAGACATCTCATGATGGGTAGTATGGGCTGTTTCCTAGACTTGTACAGGATGGCCATCTTCAACTTGATTTATACCTCTTGTGAATGATATCACATGCTATTGCAGGCAGTTCTGCTGGATCTTAATTTATCATCAGACCCCTGGAGCTTAGCAGCAAACCTAATCAGGGTTATTCATGCTTATGTTCTGTTATCTTAGATGGACTTTTATCTTGAACACAAATTCTGAATGACTAGAAGTCAAGTATAAACTAGATTTGTCAAACTGCTGAAGAACTTAGATGCTGATTAAGCAGCAAGAATTGTTGAACAAATACAAATGTAACTCATATAATTGTCTCATAATACTTGAAGTGCAAGGAAATTATATTTCTTTAGATTTGAAAATCATATCAGGTATAGCCTTGGGCTTCTGTGAGCTAAGGTCAAGTCAAGTTTTTGGAACAACTGTCTTCCTTTTTTAGACCATGCCAGGAACTTGGGGACTGTAGTTCAGAAAAGTTAGGGAGAAGCATATGGTTGCTGGTCCACTGGGGAAGCTGCAGAGTTGCTCCTGGTTTAAGGCCAACTCCCTCCACATCCACAAGGCCTCAGCATAGGGCCCTCACTGCTTCTTCTAAGCATGCTGTGTCTAGTATCCAGATGCACAGAATTCCACACAGCCTGCCCACTCGAGATGCTGCCACCTTGGCATGTATACTGTATGAAGAGTACAAGTCTCTGCCACATAAGAAACAATACCTTCCTGTTTCTTTTCCCATTTCCGGGGATCCAGTCATATTTCTCATGTCCAGCAATCAGCCCCCAATTCCTGGAACCATGCCAACCTGGACAGTCCTGTCTAATTCTGTATCAAGCCTAATTTTTAGTAATCAATGACTAATTGACTCAACTTTAGGAATGATCATTTATACATCCTGATGCAAAACTCTTTTCCTTCTTAGGAGAGAGAGGAGAAATATTCTAAACTGTTGATAATAAACTTACTACCAAGAAATAAACTACAGTTAATTTTTGAATGAGATCATTATGCCACACAAAATTTTCAGTAAACCATTCTGGAACTGAATGTGAATGTCTATAGCTTTGTTTAGTTGAGTATGATGGAAACCAGGCTAGATATTAAGAACCAAGGTGTTGTCCTACAAAAAACTAGCCATAAGAATAGAGAATGTAGAATAAGAAGAATTAGAAGGATATTAATAGCCTTATAGTTAACCTAGCAATGTTGTCAATGCGTAAAGATGAATTCAGTACGTGCTATGAGATGAAAATACGGTTTAAACATTACAATGTCAGTTATTTTTAGTAGATTTTCATGGTAAGGATAGTATTGTGATTTATGCCTTGCCTCTGAGAAATCATTTAATTCTTCATTCAAGTAGCCACATACCAATAACATAGAGACATGGACAGATATAAAGTTAGGTCATTATAATAAATTCTGAATAAATTTCATTCACATTAAAATTGTATATAGTCTTGTCAGAAACCAGCAGAAGTAGGATAGTGGTGTTCCCATTAGGAAGGTACTTGACTTGTAAAGCAACCTTCGGTAACAGCTTTTTGTGTAACAATAAAATTAACTTGAATGCTTATTACATCGAGAGTACCATGGTAGACGTTGTAGGGGGTGCAGAAATGAATAATACATGAATGTTGCAGCCAAGGACTCATATTCTAATGATTAAAAACCCACTTCTGAATAAGTAATATAAGAAAGATTAAGTAATATTGTAAGGGTCCTATAATCAATGTAAAAACAAAACTTTGGTAAAGTTTAAAGACAAATGTGATTTGAGTGAGGACTGAAAACATAGACGCCATCTGTAAGCAGTGTGGTGTGACTTGAGCACAGGGAGGTGGCGTGGTGACGCAAGGAGTGCACTGGTGCCGCTGGATCAGTTAGCACAGTTACCTGTCACTCTATGAGCCAGTGTTAAGTGGTGCTGGAGGCTCCAGTTGAGTTGGAGCTGAGATGCAGATACATTTAGTGTGTCTCATTTGGTGTGGTCTCGTAGGTCCCAGATGTCTTCTGACAGCAGTAGGTTGCTTTCTCAGGGAGGACTTTCCTAGGAAGATACTTGTGTCTAAGCACCTGGAGATAAGGCAAGGGACAGACAGCAAAGAACAACGGAGAAGGAAACTGTGGTGTCTGTTTCCTCAGCTCTGATTTCTGAGGCCTCCCTTCCTGCAAAAGCTCACAGAACACTTCATGAGAGAATTGAGCAGAATTAGGGAGGTGAGCAGTGCAGGGACTGGGATGACCAACTGTCACAGAAAGGGAGAGATGAGCAACCTGCTTGTGTATGCATGGGGATTGGAATCATTTGAGTTTACGAGGGTGCAAGGCCTTTGAAAGCGGCACATTAGAGGAGTCATGGCACTGGCAAGGACAGCGGTGTGCAGTGGAAAAGGCAGAAGCCTCGCGGACCTGGCACTCAGCATTTCCTGGGAAGGCTGGAATGGGGGATGGATGATGTGCGTGTGTGGTGCCCTCTCAGTGCCCTCAGAGTGTTAGAGAAGGCCCTTGGTACTCGTCTGGGTGCCTAGGTCAGATATAGTCAGATAGGAGATTTGCTCTCATTAATATCCAAAGACCCAAAGAGGGTAAGAAACTTTAGGGTTGCTGTACTATTTATTGGAGAACACAGAGTGCTTATATTCCGTTTACTGAAAATCTATTCATCCGATTTACATCATGCACAAAGATGTAAATTCTAGGCCCTCCTGTCAGTTTCAAGGTACATGTCCAGCAGAGAGGGGTCTCCTGTCCTTGATGCCTCCAGCACCAAAGGGGCTTTCTAAGCAGTGCTGGCATCTCTTAGGTGCACATAATGTGCAGAAAAGACACAGCAGTAATCAAAGAACTGCAGAAATCTAGCTTCTTGAGGTTATTTCAGCAAACTAGATTTAGGGCAGGTATTCTCGCTGATGAGCTATTAATAAAACTTTGTCACTTTTACCACTCTCTTTAGTTATAAGCAAGCTAAAAATATCACAGTCAATCAGCTCTTATTTAAATGGCCATACGGAGGTGAAGGAATGAAGAAAGTAGCCCACGAGATCTGGAAAGGTCAGAGGTCAAAAGCAACAGCAGGCGTGCCAGTCTATTTTCAGCCTGCAGTTTTCATAGTGGATTTCTTTGAGTAGAACTGTGGGATATAATTTCTTTCCTGCCACCAGCAAATATTTCTGGGTCTAAAGATCAGACAAAATATTAAATTCCCTCTTTATTTTGATGAGGCACAACATTGTATCACTCTGTAGCCTGTCATTATGTTTTACTTTTTCTGCTACCTTAGGTCTGTATGAACAACAGGAATATCTTTTATCTCAAAGATAAAGAATTTTTTTAGATAGTGAAGAATCCCCAACTGTGTGGGGACAAAAATGGTGCAAAGAGAAAATATACTAAGCAAAGAGAAAATAACTTAAGCAGTTGGGCTCTCCTATTTAACATTTCTAAAATGTCTTCCTTGCGTTGGAAAAAGGCTAACAGGCCATTAATCTCGCTTGAAGCCCCCAAAAGAGCTCTCCTTATTAAAACAAAATTTAGATGGTCCATTGGAGGTTCAGTATTTAATTCGGATAAAGTTTTCACATGAAGGCCATTTGGCATCTTCCACCATCAAAGTCTGGAGTAGAGTGTTGAGAATGAAGAGGAGTGTATCTGTAAAGCACATATTCCTGGCTAGGGTTGCTGCATCTTAACTGGAGTTCTTATATGAATTTCACAGATTTTCCCTTCCCTACTAACTCTCAACTTGGAACTGAAATTCCAAGGTAATAATCTGTAAATGAGGAAAGGGCAAACCATCATATTTGAAGTCAATACGGGGAGCTCTGAGTTGTACCTTAGGGTGAGAACCCCTGGGTTAAATTTATGACCCCTAGAAGCAAAGAAGGCACATGCATCTTACAGGCAAAATGTCCTGGATATCTTACTCCAGTTAAGCATATGGATTTTGGAGTCAGACTTGTATTGGAAAACCAGCTTCAACACCTACTAGTTGTGTGACTTTGGGCAAGATACTTAAACTTTCTAAGGTTCAGTTTTTTTATCTCTAAAGTGGAGATCATTATAATCCTTCCCTTTTTAAGAGTACACTGAAATAATGCATATAACGTGCTTAGCATATTGCCTAGAACAAGAAAGTACTCAAATACAGTTGACCCTTGAACTGTGTGTCTACTTGTACATGGATTGTTTTCAGTAGTAAATCTACACTACTACACGATCTGATTTGTGATTGTTGAATCTGCAGATACAGAGGGAACTTGGATACAGAAGGCTGACGGTAAGTTACACACACATTTTCCACTGTGTGGAGGGCAGGTACCCCCAACCCCCATACTGTTCAAGGGGTCAACTGGATTGGTAGTTCCTGCTGCTATTGTTATTACTGTAAGAACTTGTATTACAGTAACACTGATCATTACTTAGTAGTAGTAGCTGAGCTTAGCTAGGGAAAAGGTCAAATGGTAGTGGATACCAGACTAGATTTTCTTGTTTACATTTTACCTCAACCATGAAATGTTTTTACCTCTTTGTTACACTCAGTACTTTCTCATTTTAATCATATTAAAATAAAAAAGTAAAAGGTTAGTTATCATACATCCTTATACTTTGAATAAAACTTATTGAAGACATTGCATTGTCACCCTCAGTCCTGACAATTAAAAATATCTATCTGTAATTATCAAGTGAAAGACTTTGTCTCCTGTGCCAGGAATTCTTGGCAATGTGAAGCAAGCAGAAAAACAAATACTGTTTTTTACTTGAAATTGTACTATTCATAGGATTATTCTGGAAGGACCTGCAACAGTGGTTGCTCTACAATAAACACTTAAAACATATTTGGGTAAATCTCCAATTATTTCAGGTTGACAGGAGGAAAGAAACTGTGACGAGGGAGGGAGTATGGTCTCTGGGCAGGCAACTGGCTTCATTTTCTTTGTTTCCTTTTTGGTGGCCCTTTCTAGGCTCGCTTTCTTAGCTCTGCCTGCTCTTAGCTTTCCAGCACACCCAGGGGGAGGGCCGCTGAGAGGTGACGAGAGAGTCTGGAAGACAATGGTCTGTGGGAGTTAATGGGTGTAAGAAAAGAAAGTGTGACTTGGGTCCTAGGCCAGGGGTGCCAAGTTGAAATTCCTAAGGAATTGGGTGGATAACTTAGATGGGGACTGAGCGTAAGACACATGGGTGTGCAAGGGACACTGAGCAACTAAAGAGTTCCGATAGGAAGAGGCCAGGTAGGGATGTGGTCCATTCCTAGAAATCTTACTTTTTTTAACCCCAAGAAAAGCACAAATCTAGATTTTTTTTTTTTAGATAAAAAAAACCCCTTTCCTAATTTTGAAATGTAGGCAAGTGCATTCAACTTAAAAGAAAATCATGAACAAAACATGTCGACCGTTGAGTCTTCAGGCCTCTGCTTTGTAATTTCTAGGCCATATTATAGAGCAAGGGTAGTCCAAGTATTGTGTATAGTTGTTCCTGGGTATCCACAGGGAATTGGTTCCAAGACTCCCGTGGGTAACAAAATCCACAGATGCTCACGTCCCTTATATAAAATGATGTAGTATAGTTGATCTCTGTATCCGTGAATGTAGAACCCTCAGATACAGAGGGCCCACTGTAATGAGTTTTAAATCGTGAATTCTTCTGTGTTCATGTGATGAAACTGATAAAACAGTACATAGTGTGAAGGAATACTGCGTACTTGATGTGAGTTATAGATATGAGGACATTCAGTAAATTAGAAGAGGCCAAAGATTTGTTTGGTTCTATTAAACTGACACTGTTTACAGGGCTGTTTTATTGTTTGGCTCGGCATACTATTTCAGAATTCCTTTCTTGGTTGTATGGAATATGAAACAACTGTTTTTCTTTTTTTGGTTTAAGTATAGTTGATTTATAATGTAATAGTTTCAAGTGTATAACAGTGATTCAATATTTTTATTGAAACAACTAATTTTCCTAATGTCTATCAACAATATAAAATGTAGTTTATATACTGATATAAGTTAATGTTAAAACAAAAATGACATAAAATGTTACAGAATTTTACTGTCTGTCTATATCATGCACAGTATTTCGTTAGATACATTTCTTAAACCAGTGTTCAGTACTGTTTCTGGATCTGATATAGATATTTATAATTCAAATAAGTTATCAAATTTATTGGAATTAAAGATTAGGAAAGCTATTTTTGTTTATCATACATATGCACTGTCATTATGTAAAATTGCAAAAAAATTCAGATTTCATTTGAATAATACTGATAATTTGTTTAATCTTATTTATATCCTGTTAAATAAGGATATCAGATTAAATGAATTAAATATTCAAAGTACTTTTACTGTGACTTTTGTCTGGGTTTGTAGTGTTCAGAACACTAAATAATAATCTAATTTATCTGAACAGAATTTTTTTTAAAAGAAAGCCCTACTCTTGGAGTTTTACCAAAAAGGAACTATGTGAGGTAATGTGGTAAGGCAATTTACTTAACATTTTAGAAAGAACCATTGTTGGAGCCAAGAAATGAGCTCTGGCTGCAGTTTTTATATGACAATTGAACTATCTCTTTTGCATGGTTCCAAACAAAATAATCATATTTTAAAGAGTCTACATAATCAGGCTTACTATTAAACAATAAGCTATCGTTCAGTTTAGCAACTAAGATGGCATGTGCATGTTAGTGTTAAGTCATTTTTGTGTAATTATAACCATTGCCTATAGAGAGGAAAATCCGAACCTCTTTTCTTACTTGTGTAAACTTTGTATTTTTCCCATGGAAGTTTTTAGGGCAACAATTCTTCCATTCTCTATTATACAAATCCTAGTATATAGTCTCCACAGTGTGGGTTGAATGAATGAAGGACTAAATGAGAATTGACTTTGTTTGGAAGGGGCAGGGGATGGGGAATGGATGGATTCTTTTTATTTTTTTTGCTGCAAGATTGATCTTTACACAGAGTATGAGAACTCTTGCCTCAAACTAATAGGGAAGTGGAAATGTTTTAGAATACATTGTTTTCCCATTGGCTGCTTTATTAAATTGAAACTCGAGATATTTGTAAAAACAAGTTGAGATAATATTTCATTAATTTGATGTGAGCTGCATCAACTCCAGAAATCTATGGTGAAGTTTTAATGTAGTAAGAATTTCTATTATATACATATTATATTAAAAATATGACACTTGTACTTCCACAATAAGTCAGATGAGAGATCTTATGAATTATTTTATCTAAAATAAATAAGGACATTTTCAGTGGATCTTGAAATAAATTCAGTTCTTTTGAGTGGGGTGTTCTATTGCTGCTGTGACGAGTTACCACAAACTTAGTGACTTAAAACAGCACATTTGTTATATTACAGTTCTCAGGTCAGAAGCTGGCCTAGGTGTCAGTGAGCAAAAATAAAGGTATGGTCAAAAATGCATTACTTTCTGGAGGTTCTAGGGGAGAATCTATGCTCTTGCTTTTTCTAGCTTACAGAGACAGGCTGCATTCCTTGATTTGTACCCTCTTCCATCTTCAAAGCCAGCAGTGTCTTGTGGGGTTTCTCCCATCGCATCGCACACTGACACTTCTAACTTGGTCTTTCTCGTTTAAGGACACTTAGGATTACATTAGGCCTATTTGGATAATCCGGGATCATCTACCTAAGGCCAGCTAATTAGCAACCTTAGATCCATCTGCTCCTGTAATTCCCCTTGTCACGTAACATTCACGGCTTTTGGGGATTGGAATGTGGACATCTTTAGGGGGGCTGTTATCTTCTCTACCATGGTAGGTTTTAACTATCCCTTAATATATATTAAATCAGGTACTGTAAATGTGGCTCATGGGTGAGATAAGACTCATGGATAAATAATTTTTTTCTTTGCTATGTTTTTCATCATGTTGGATTATGAAGTATTTAACATTTAAGTTGCCAAAATTAAAGATACAGTCTTAGTAAAATAATCTGTGTTTCTAGATTTTACAGCAAAAAATAAAATCAAGCATTTGTGGTTTGGTAAGAACTGGCTGAAATGTGTTAGCAGTGACTCAGTTTAAATGGGTTTTATGCTTTTCATCTTACCAGTGTCCTTATCACTCCCAATTGTATCTGTAAGTCGGAGGCTGGATCTTGGTAGCCATTTGCTCTTTTATTCAGTCCATCTGTTTGATTTATATGACTTGCCTGGTCCTTGTTAACATCTGACATCCTGTGTCAAATGAGTAAATAAGTGTGTACTAAGTCCATTTATAGTGAGTATACATTTTACTTTATTGTAACAGTAGAATGAATGAAGCACTAAAATGTTTTCCTAAATTTTTATATTTCTCTAAATCAGACTTCCAGGCCCCAATTACCTTAGTAGCAGAATATTTAGTCTTGTTATGGGATCCAAACTCCTGAAGGAGTGCCCTTTGGTGAGCTGTAGCCAGGTGAAATATTTACAATATATGCATTTCATAAAGGATTCTTAGGCAGATTATAAAAATAATTCCTGCAAATAGTAAGAGGACAAACACTCTAATTAAAATTATGGGAAAATCTTGAACAGGCACTTCAGAAGAACCTATTCAAATGGGCAATAAAAATAAGATGCTCAGTATCTTTATTCAAGAAGAAAACAATTGAAAAGAAGACGTGGAACGACCGTATCTGTTTTGCTGATAATAGAATAAATGGAAACAATCACTTTGAAGAACTCTGGTTATATTTCCTAAAGCTATGTTTACATCTGCCTATGATCCAACAATTTTAGGTTTCTTTGTGCAGTCACAGAAATGAGAACATATATTTATCAAAAGACAAAAATGTTTATAGTAGTTTTATTTGTAATAGCCCCCAGTTGAAAACAAGCATATGATCAACAACAGGAGGGTGAATAAATATGTTATAGAATATTATGCAGTGGAATACCTCTTACTGTAAAAGAATGAACTGCAAATAATGTGAATGGATATCACAGACATAATTATGAGTAAAATAAACCAGACAGAAGAGTACCTACTGTTTGATTTCATTCATATGAAGTTCCAGCACGGGTTCCAGAACTAAACTATTATGACAGAAGTCTGAATAATGGGAGAGGCATGAGGGAAGACTCTGTTAGGCTGGAAATGTCAATATTTCAAATGGGGTGATGATTACATGAGTGCATACATAAATATTTTATACTTAAGATTTTATACTTAAGATTTGTGTATGTGTCTTAAATCCTGACTTGAAAAATTTAAAGAGAAGACAACTTGGTCGTCGTTTAATCCACTAATCCACTTCCTAATTTTTGTGTTACGGTCTTGTGTTTTAAATTAACATACATTTTAAATTCTGTAGGCCATTATATTGTATTTTGTGCACACAATATTAGATTTATTAGATTTATCTTCATACTAACCTCTTCAGGTACGCTTCCTTAATAACCAAATTTTCATGTTTTCCTGTCGGTTTTATTTTTCTTCTACCTAAAGAAATTCCTTTAGTATATTTTTTACTGTAAGTTATATAGTAATGAATGTTTTCAGTTTCTGTTTGCTAAAAATGGTTTTTTTTTCTGTTTTGGAAGAATATTTTCTCTGGGTGTAGAAGTTTTTGTTGGCATCTAGTTTCTTTCAGCACTTTAAAGATGTTTCATTGTCTTTTGGCTTTCATACTGTTTCATAAAAAGTTACCACTCTTGCTGCTTTGAATGTCTTTTTTTTTTTTTAATTGAAGTATAGTCAGTTTACAATGTTGTATCAATTTCTGGTGTACAGCATTTTGTTTCAGTCATACATATACATATTCCTTTTCATATTTTTCATTATAGGTTACTACAAGATACTGAATATAGTTGTCTGTGGTATAAAGAAGAAACTTGTTCTTTATCTATTTTATATATAGTAATTGTATCTGCAAATGTCGAACTCCCAATTTATCCCTTCCCACCACCTTTCCTCCCTGATATGAATGTCTTATTTCTTGATACCTATAACATTTCTGCTTTGTATTTGATTTTCAGAAGCCTTTTATGATTTACTTAAGTGTGGCTTTCATTATTTGTGTTCAGCTTTGGATTGCAGAATTTCTTGAATTTGTGCATTGATAGCATCCATCAGTTTTGGAACATTTCCAGCTCTTATTTTAAATATTGCTTCTGTCTCATGATCTCTTCTCCATTTGGGTTTTCATACGACATATGTGGCACACTATGCCTTTTGACTGTGACCAATGTGTATCTTCTCAATCTTTCTTCTCATTTATTCTTTGGTTTGAACATTTTGTATCGGCCTCCCTTTCATTTCACTAATCTGCTGGATTCAGTCTTCTCTCTATAACTATCTACAGAGAGATTTCAGTTTCAGATATATTTTAGTGCTACATGCATTATCCATTCGGTTCTTTTTTAAAGATTTAAAATTTCAAGCATAATTCTTTATCTTTTCATATATTTTCTCTATAATTTATTTAACACTTTTAGTTATTTAAAAATTGTTGATAGCTATAGTAGAAGTATCTCCTGTGAATTTGTTTTTTCCTTTTCTGCCTTTTTTTTCCCTCTTGGTTATTTGTCATAGGTTTTATCTCTTGGCATGACTAATTCTTTTTGACTGAATGTTGGACATTAAGAATAAAGATCTGTGTAGGATGCAGTGATGTTTTATTCTATCACAAAGAGTACTTTTCACTGTTAAAATGATAAAATGGAGGCTGACCACTTGTTAGGTACTGAGCTGATTAGAGACTGGGTTACAGTTTTTTGGTTTTGTTTTTTTTAAAAACTCTCAGTCTGCTTCTAGTTCTCCCATTCCTGGGGCACGACCCTCGAGGGCTTTCAATGGAGAGTCTTGCGAGGCTGTGCATCCTCAGTACCAAGAAATGGGGAGAAATGTTGCTCTGCTTTTCATAGCCTTTCACCTTAGGTCCGTCTTGTCGACAAATTGATACAGTTTACTACTTTCCTTTAGAGCGTTTCACTGTGGCCTTATGTCAGGGACGCTTCCCATTCGTAAATCTTTGTCTCCACAGCACTGCTAGGTGGTGGGAAAGTCTGGTCTGTTTCCTACGGGTTTTTGGCTTAGTCTTTGAGACTTCTGCATTGTACAGCCTCAGGATTTGGAACCGAGTATTTTGAGAGAAACCAGCCATATGTTTGAAGCCCTCCAATCTTGAATTTTGTCATTTTCCTGCATAACTGCCAAAAGCTTTGCGGGTTTCTCTGTCCTCTGGCGGTAGCCCTCTGATTGTGCCAGATTCGGATTCGCAGCCTGCAGCCCTCACCCGGAACTGGCAGAGACTCTCACAGTGAAAGTGGGTACAGATTTGAAGTTCAGATCTTAGAGTTTATCCCCGCTCTGGAATTTAATACCTCTGGTTCTTCTGTTTCTGCGCCTCTATGATACCTTTAAAAACATAACCTTGGTGTTTAATCTTGATTTTCTAGTTCTCGGTGGGATCTTTGATACCTTGTTAAAGGATTCTGCCCTACGTTAGCACCACTGGGTTTTGAACAAGCTGATTTGCTCATGGCTTGTTGCTGTGGTTGCAGAGGAATAGAGCGTGAGCCTTTCTTCAGGCTTTTAAAATGTTTGTAATTCCAGGGCATATCCCTCAAATGATTAATAAAACAGAACATCGTGAGATAATGTCCTGATGAATTGTATAAATAGTATAGTTAGGAGGCCAGGAGAGAGCTTGCTGAGTTCTAGGATAGTCAGGAAAGGCAGACTTTTAAAGTTAACTTTAAAGAAAGGGTTTTGTGAGATAAGAAGGAGCATTTTCTTTTGAGAATGTGTGGGCCAACAATGTGGGTGAAACAACGATATTCACAGTAGTTTTATTCTGAAGCCCCTAACCTGGAAACAATACTAAAGTCCATCAAGTGCAAGAATTGGTAAATTAATCATTTTAACTTATACAAGAATGTAGCTCAGTAATTTAAAAGGCTGAACTAATCATGAAACAATATACATATAAAAACATAAAGCAGAATAAGCCAGACACTATAGAGTACACATAGTACGTGAGATTCCATTTACAGGAAGTTAAAGCATAGGTGATACCAGTAGGCAGGCAGGTAGGTAGACAGATTGATACACATGTAAATCAGAACCACAGTTGCCTCTGAAAGGAGGGGACTGACTGGATGGGAACATAAGAGAAATTTCTGGGGTGATGGGAATGTTCTATATGTTGATTATTTTTAAATAGTGGTTTTGTGGTATATACACATACCAATTAGCCAAATTTTTGTGTACGATTTGTGCATTTCACTTTGTGTAAATCTTTAATAATACGACTGAATACAAAAGCCATAAGTAATCAAAATGGCTTATAATAGATAATTCGTTCATTGATTTGCAAGAAATGGTAGAAGATACATTTTGATAAATGTGTTGAAGCTAAGATGCAGAGATTCTTAAATGTTTGGCAAAAGAAAAAAACCACGAAAATGCCTGCAGAAGTGAGAGAAAATAAGAATAATGGTTTAGAGATTTTAATCTGCGGGTCCTAGAGAAACCACTCAAAACAAAGACATATAGCCAATAACCCATAGCTGAGATATCTTTTAATGCTCTGTTTTCTGGAAAAAGTCTGTTATCATACTTTGGTAAAATTGTAAAAAGTAATATATTAGTGCCTCCTTTAATACATATTTTTCTAACAATAGTATGTTAAAATTTTAATGTGGCCTTTACTATTAGGAGTTAATCCTACTGCTTCTTTCAAGAGTGAAAATCACTAGACTTGTGCTAAAAATAGGTAGGAAGTCTAACAAAGCTATAGGTAGGAGGGGAAACTTGATTTCCAGTTTCACAAATTACGGCTTAATTTCTGTAAAGAGGTTTTAAAAAATGCAGCAGAATTATAACTAATGATATGAAGAAAAAAATTGGTAGAGGTGAGCTCCTTTTGTGTCTCTGAACACTCTGGTTCAATTCTGATTGGGTTTTGAGCAAGTTTTATTCACTTCTATGAAAAAATATTAGAGGAATACAATAACATAATCTAAGATACTTTCAAACTACTTAGACTATAAGGAAATGAGAAGAAAATGGTAATGAGCATCAACAGATGTTTCTTTCCTGGAATAGTAATTAGAGATAAGAAATAGCATCTTGCAGAAAGCAAAGGGGTCTTATCACCAAATCTTTAGGAAATCATTCAGCCAGGTAGCTAACACATATGTATAACTTTTACAACAAAATGTGAGGAAGAAATGCAGATCTGTAAGCTCCAGGGGGCTGTGTGGATCCCAATTCTGTGTACTGGTGTACTAACCAAAGGCCGCAAAAGACCCCACTAAACAATATCTGAAATTATGTTATAATAGATTCATTGTTTTTGGTTGAAGTGCAGTATCTGCATTTTGCTGTGTAAATGTACATTTCTCTGGGAGTGGTAACATGGAAGAACTATTTCTTCCACGTTGATGACTTAGTAAGAAATGCAGAAGAACAGTTGGTTGAAAAGGAATGGCATGTTGTGGTGGGGGGAGGGTATAGGTCAGTGGTAGAGCGTGCACTTAGCATGCAATGAGGCCCTGGGTTGAATACCCCATACTTTCATTAAAAAAAAAAAAAGCTGCACACATATCAATAATTTGCTTGTGGGAAATATATTACAGTAAGTGGAATGGCATGTTGCATTTTTTTGCAGTAAAGAGATCCACTGTGGGTTTACATCAACCAGGAAAATTATATCCCCTCTTCATAATACCATTGAAATTTCTTATTCATCTCATTCGTCAGGGACATTGAATACCTCAGAAGTGGTGCTATAGGACAGGAGGGAGAGCCTAGGAAAGATGAACAGTAAGATGAAGAAGATCAGCCTTTCTGGTTGTTTGTTTTTGTCTACTCAGCCTTAGTATGTGGAAAAAATTATCAGTGCATAAAATTAATCTTCCTCCATATATTTGTTCTCTTTAAAATGAAGTCGACGTACAGGATTATGTTAGTTACAATCTGTTGTGTTCTTAATGTTACTGTTTGGAAGTTTGACCAGCTGCCTTATTCTTTTGTTAGAGTTGCTGACTCTGCCCTGTTCTGAGCTCCTTTTTCAGCAACACCCCCAGCACCCGTCTCCATGGCAGAAAAAGACAGCCAACAGTGATATATGAGCATTGCAAGCTTAATATTCTCAAACTTTCAGTTCCAAAATTGCATTATGAAGGTCATCTTTTAAAAGCAAGCTATATGCTTGATGCTTGTGATTGTGGATTCTGTCATTCCATTCCTGTGTTGTTGGAGAAAACTGTGTTTATAATATTTCTCCATTTGAAATCATTAAGGACAATCTCACTATTCAACCAATTCTTAGATCCCCGTTAGAAGCTATGGTCTTAATGTTGTTTTGTGTGTATGTGTACATGTGTGTGCATGCATATGTGTTTGAATTACAATGCTCATTATTCCTTTGGAGTTTTACTAAAGGTCTGGATTTGTAGGTCTTTGCTAGTAGTCTTGACAGAACACATACAGTTGCCACAATCAATATGTTATTAGAAACAGTGAGTCCTTTGGTTTTTTTCTAACTTACTATCATAGTCAAGGTTAACTCATGCATTTGTGTTATACTTGACATATTAATTTTTCTTTTTTAACTTATTATTTTCTTTTATCAGTATGTAAATGTAAGTATAGAGAAGTATTCACAAATTTTCCTTGATGACAGAACTCAGGGAAGAAAATTGTGGTGTTTATTAGGCTGTATATTGGTTTTATTTGATGATGTTTTTATTAGTATTTTTTACCTCACTTTATTAGTTTTATGTGCTCACAGAGGTGTAATCATTAATGTGCACATTTCTTAGATAATACTATTTTTAAATATTTTAAGCTCTATTACTGAAAAAAATTTAATATATTAAAAATAGAAATGTAAATCCTTTTTTTGTACTCTATAATGAAATGTCCAAATTAAGTTCTTTATGCTGATAACCGTAATCTATTTGTAATCCAAAGTGTTCAAATTGTTATGGAAGGCCCACAGTTGCAGTAATACTCTGGGCAATGGGAAGTACCTCTGTCAGATGCTCTATTCTATTGCTGGATTGTAGTTGTGGAAAACTAGGTGGCACTTAAACACACCATTTCACAGTGACACAGCCCCACTGTTGAGCACAGGTGTTTTTCTAATTGTGATCTATTGAGAAGGTGTAGAGTTTAATGGCCCAGAAACTTACATGTTACCTCTCTGACCTTGGGTATTTGTGTAAGTACTTAGTAAAATTTGTAGGAACATAGCCTAACTCCTGGAATTGCTGAGAATTATTTTCTCAAGTGTATATGGCAGTGTATTTGTTTTCTCCTTCTTAATATTTAATACTTTGTTAGAAAGGAAGTTGCTTAGATGTATGTTTCCTTAGGTGTCTGATAGCATGAAAATTTTACCAATTTCCAATAAGAATGGTAACTTTCTCCTTTCTGCCAAGAAGGGGTAATGAATGAGAAAGCATTCACTAGGAAGTTCCCACTTTGTATACTGGTTTCTTCAGGGTTTATATTCTTTCTTAGAGTGATAGAAAATTTAAAATATGCCAGATAACTCATTTGCAATAAATTAATTGTCCATATATATATTTGAATTTATTTCTGGACTCTCAATTCTGTTCTGTTGATCTGTATGTCTGTTTTTCTGCCAGTACCATGCTGCTTGGTTACTATAGTCATGTTTTACAATTTGAATCGGAGTGTGATAACTCCAGCTTTTCCCCTCAGTATTTTGGCTGTTCAGGGTCTTCCATGGTTCCATATACATTTTAGGGCTTCTTTTTGTTCTATTTTTGTGAAAAATGTCATTGAGATTTGGATAAGGGATACATCAAATCTGCAAATTTCTTTAGGTAATATCAACATTTTAACAATTTTAATTCTTTCCATGAGCATGAAACATCTTTCAGATTCTTTGTTGATAGCAATTAAAAATGATGTCTTATAGTTGTCAGTATACAGGTCTTACATCCCCTTAGTTAAAGTATTTTACCCTTTTTGTTGCAATTATAAATGGGATTGATTACTTAATGTCTCTTTCTGTTAATTTGTTGTTAGTATATAGAATGCAACATATTTTTGTGTATTGATTTTGTACCGTGCAACTTTACTGTATTAATTACATCTAATAGATTTTTGGTGGAGTCCTTAGGGTTTTCTTTATATAAAATCATGTCATCCACATATAGTTACAGTTTTGCCAATTGGATGCCTTGTATTTCTTTTTTGTGCCTGATTTCTCTCGCTAGGACCTCCAATACTGTGTTAAATTAGAGGGGCAGGAGTGGAGATCCTTGTCTTGTTCCTGATCTTAGAGGAATAGCTTTTGGTTTTTTACCACTGAGTATGATGTTAGCTGTGGGTTTCTCATTTACGGTCTTTATTATGTTGAAGTACATTCCTTCTTACACATTTTATTGAGAGTTTTCATCATAAATGGGTGTTGAATCTTACCAAATCCTTTTTCTGCATCATTTGAGATTATCATATAATTTTTATCTTTTATTTTGTTAATGTGGTATATGACACTGATTAAGTTGTGAATGTTGAACCATACTTGGAATAAATCTCATTTGATCATGGTGTTTGATCCTTTTAATGTATTGTTATATTTGGGTTGCTACTATTTTGTTGAGAATTTTTGATTCTATGTTCTTCAGAGATACTGGCTTGTAATGTTGTTTTCTGTGTTGACCTTCTCACATTTTGGTATTAGGGTAATGTTGGGCTTATAAAATGAGTTAGGAAATATTTCCTGTTCTTCAGTGTTATGAAAGAGTTTGAGAAGAATAGGTACTAAATCTTCTGTGAATGGTAGAATTCACCATTAAAGGCATCTGGTCATGGACTTTTATATTTTGGGAGTTTTTTGATTATGGTTTCAATCTCCTTATTAGTGATCAGTCTATTCAGATTTTCTATTTCTTCATGGTCTTGGAAGGTTGTATGATTCTCAGAACTTATGTATTTCTTCTAGGTTGTCCAACTTGTTGGCGTATATCTGTTCATATTACTTTCTTATAATCCTTTTTATTTCCATTGTGTCCATTCTAATTTCTCATCTTTCACTTCTGATTTTATATATTTGAGCCTTTTTCTTTTGTCTTAGTGAGTTTAGCTATTGGTTTGCTGATTTTATCTTTGCAAAGAATTAGCTTTTATTTTTATCAATTCTTTTCATTTTCTTTTACGTCTCTATTTTATTTACTTCCACTTTGATTTTTATTATATTTTTCCTTCTACTTACATTGGGCTTTCCTCTTTTTCTAGTTCCTTTAGTTGTAAGGTTAAATAATTTACCTGAGATTTTTATTGTTTCCTGAGGTACGCCTTTATTACTATAAACTTCCCTCTAGTACTCCTTTTAATGTATCCCATAGATATTTGTGTGTTACATTTTCATTTTCATTTGTCTTCAGGCATTGTTTGATTACTACTATGATTTCTTTATTGACTCAGTAGCTGTTCAATAGTGTGTTGTTTAGTCTTCACATGTTTGTGATTTTCCAACTTCCGTCTTGTAGCTGATTTCTGGTTTCATACTGTTGTGATTGGTAAAAGTTTGATATGATTTCAGTCTTAAATTTATTAAGACTTGTTTTCTGTCCCAATGTATAGTCTATCCTTAAGACTGTTCCATGTGCACTTGAGAAACATGTATATTCTGTATTTGTATGGAATGTTCTGTAGAAATCTATTAAATCCATTTGACTAATATTCCTTTAAGTTTGTTGCTTCCTTGTTGACTTCCTATCTGGACGATCTATCCATTGATGTAAGTGGGGTGTTAAAATGGCCTCTATTACTGTGTTGCTGTCGTTTTCTCCCTTTTGGTCTGCTGATAATGGATTTATATGTTTTGGGGGTCTTATGTTTTATATATATATATATATATATATTAAAATATACCTGTTGTTTTCACTTAACACTATATAATATCCATCTTTGTCTCTTGTTACTTCTTCTGGCTTGAATCTATTTGGTCTGATACAAGTATGGCTACACCTGCTTTCTTTTGGCTGCCGTTTGCTTGCAGTATCGTCTTCTATCCCTACCACTCAGCCTATGTTTAATCCATAAAGCTGATAGGAAGCTCCTGGAGGCTGCATATGGTCAGGTCTTATTTTTTTAAACCATTCAGCCACTATGTCTTTTGATTGGTAAATTCAGTCCATTTATATTTAAGATGATTACTGATAAGTGACAAGTTAGTACTGCCATTTTATCTTTTGTTTTCTGGTCTCTCTATATTTCCGTTCTTTCTTTTTCCTTGTTTTTGTTTGCTACTTTAGTTTGGTGATTCTCTGTGCTGTTTTTCTCAGTTTTCTCTTTTTTACCATTCACATCTCTACTCATCATGTAGTGGTTACCATGAGGTTTATGTAAAACATCTTATAGATAAAATGGTTCTTTTTCTGCTGATAGCATCTTATCTTCATTTGCCTACTTGAGTTCTGTCCTTCTTTTCCCTTTTTATGTTTTTGTTGTTACAAAGCCATAAACATGTAATGGAGAAAGGATAGTCTCTTCAATAAACAATACTGGGAAAACTGGACAGTCACATGAAAGAAAAAGAAACTAGACCACTATTATACCTTACACAAAAATCAATCAAAGTGGATAAAAGACTTGAATGTAGGACTTGAAACCGTAAAAGTCCTAGAAGAAAACATAGAAAGTACAGTTTTGGCATCTGTCTTAGCTGTATTTTTCTGGATATATTTTCTGAGACCAGGGAAATAAAACCAAAAATAAACAGATGGGACTACATCAAACTCAGAAGCTTTTGCACAGCAAAAGAAACCATCAACAAAACAAAAAACAACCTACCAAATCAAAAAAGATATTTGTGAATCATATATCCAATAAGGAGTTAACATCCAAAATTGGTAAAAAACTCATACAAAAAAACCCAAACAACCTGATTTAAAAACTGACAGAGGAGCTGAGTAGACATTTTCCCAAAGAAGACATAGAGATAGCCAACAGGTACAAGAAAAGATGTTCAACATCAATAATTATAGGCAAATGAAAGTCAAAACCAAAACCACAATGAGATATCTCACACCTGTCAGAATGGCTGTTATCAAAAAGACCACAGATAACAAGTGTTGGTGAGGATGTGGAGAGAAGGGAAATCTTGTGCACTGTTGGTGGGAATTTAATTGGTGCAGCCACTGTGGTAAACGTTATAGAGATTCCTTAAAAAATTAAGAATGGAACCATCATATGATCCATGTATTCCAATTCTGGGTATTTATCTGAAGAATACCTAAACACAAATTCAAAAAGGTAAATATATACCCGTATGTTCTTTGCAGCATTATTTACAATAGCCAAGATAGGGAAACAACCTAAGTGCTGAATCAATGGATAAATGGTTAAGATGTTGTATACACATACACATACACATACACACACAACCACACTGGAATACTACTCAGCTATAAAAAAAATAAGATTTTGCCATTTGCAACAACATGGATGGACCTTGACAGTATTATGTTAAGTGGAATAAGTCAAATGGAGAATGTCAAATACTGTATAATTTCACTCATATGTGGAATATAAAAAAATACCAAGCAAGACGAAAACAAATGTTTAGATACAGAGAATAGAGGAGTGGTAAAGGGGGGTGGGAGGAGTGTGAAATGGGTAAAGGGCACCAACTGTACATTGATGGATGGAAACTAAACTTTTATTGGGTAGCATGCTTCAGTGTGTACAGAAGTCAAAATATAATGCTGTACACCTGAAACATATAATGTTATAAGTCAGTGTTACCTCAATAAAAAATCAGTTGGCCATAAAAAATAAAATGAAATATACCAAAGAACTGAAATCTAAGAAAATTCTGTCTTTGACAGTTTTAAAGAATTTTTAGTTGTATAATACTCAAGTATAAAATTTTAAGAAGTTCATTGAATTGTGGTGCTTAGGTTGTTTGTTTACTATATTTCAGAATCCTTATTTTATTTATAGTTCTAAGAAGTCTGAAAGTCCTACTGTTTATTTCCCCTCCCTTGAAGCACTGAGGTTGAAAGATTTTTCAAGTTGCTTTCTTTTAACTGTTGGTAGAATAAGGAGTGGGTATATTTAGCAAGTTCCATTTCTAGAAATAGTGGATTAAGTTATTTTAAACCAAAGGTCTTGTTCAGAACAAGTAGAAAAACTGAACAAAACGTAAAAAATAGATTTCTTTAAGGCATTGAGAACTACCAAAGCAGGAAGGATTTATAGCGTCAAGATCAAGGGAGAAGGAAAACCATCCCAGCGAGCATTAGGGCTGCTTTAAGGCAAGAAGCATGACTTTAGAGTTAGGGGGAATATTTCATAATGAGAAAAGACTCAATTCTCCTAACAATCCTAAGCATGTGTACGACTAGTAATATGGCTTAAGATATAGTAAAGACAAAATTGAAAAAAATTAAAATAAGTACACAAATATGTCATTAGCATGGGATATTTTAACACATCTTTCCTTGTAATTAATAGAACAGACAAAAATAACTGAGTATATAGAAGATATGACCAACAGAGTAAGTCCACAGTGCTACTTCGGCTTTGCAGTAGATCAAATAGCTCACCATGTCTTCTTAGGAAGCTGCTGTCAACTTGAAAGTGTACATGTGCTTTTTCCTTCTTCCCTGCCTCCTGCCTCACTTTTTTTTTTAATTTAATATTTTTTTTCACTTACTTTTGCTGTCTTGGGTTCCACTACACAGGACTGTCACATATTGGCTCTGTTTCATAGGAAACTTAAATTAAGAAAGCATATTATCCTTTAATAACAATGTTTATTTGAAAAACAACAGGGTTGCTTCAACACCTTGCTAAGCAATGATAGATAGATACTCCAGATGTTAAGCTCTCTCTGTAGGTGATAACGGAGATGAGAATATTAACAGAGATAGGTACTGAGCAATACTTGAACTATGGCAAGAGCATGAAACTTTGCCAATATTGGAGGGGAGGGGACAGCGTTAAAAAAAAAAAATCAGTGTTCCTAACATCAGTGCCACACTGAAAGGCCAAGAGTACCATTCTCATCCCAAAGAACGAACACAAAATAGAAGACATATGTGAAGAGTAATCTGTGGAGTCAAGAGTAATTGAGCAATTAGGAGTATTTAGCAAAAACTGTTTTGGGAAAAATTTAGTGAATCTCCAAGGACATAAAATACCTACTAATTTCAGGGTAAAGTATCTTATAATGTACTATAATTAAGAGAATTTCTGAAAATTTAAGCCAGATGTTTGATACAAATCGTAAAATATCACATTTTCCCCGCAAACCAAATTCAATAAAGCATTTTCATGTAAATTAATTTGGGAGAGTAGATTTTATAGCAGACAGGTGCCTGAAGACTTAGCATATGGTCCACAGTGTAGCTCTGGGAAAACACTAAATTCTAATCTGCTCTCTTCCTTAGGTGAAGAAGTGTCTTTTCTAAACAATTTGATGCCTTAATTTCTGAATTTATTTATACTCTTGTCTTAAATGAGTATGTACATTTCTGAAGTTCTTTGAAAATGTAATCCAAAAGAATGCCTACAGTACTTCTCTCGGTGATTCTCAGATACTTGAATTGACCCTCAGTTCAGCCTATTTATTGTTCCAGGGTGGCTTTTCCTATATCACAGAGCATCTCTCTCTAAAGCCCATATTCATCCCAAACTCTGTATATCCCAAAATACACAAACCACGTCCTACACTTAATGAATCCCCATTACACACACTATCATGTCCAAATCCTTTCTTCTAAAAAACAAGAGTTATCTTTCCAGGTTCATTTCATAGTGATCCCTTCCATACACCCTGTGCTTAAGTTGAGCAGTGTTATTGAATATTCCCTAAAAATGATCTGTATTTTTCACTTCTTTGTCTTTTTTCACATTGTTCCTTTTGCCTGATGATGCTGCTACTTGTTGACCCTCATGATATTTTTTGAAGTTCTGTTTTATCACTTCTTCCTAATACTTTGCCTGAAGCCCTGAAAAAAATGCCTTTTCTGTACTCCCATTTTATTGTATTGCTGTTATTGGTGAACCATTTTTATTCCTCTGCTAGATTAAAAGCCCCTTTCAGTCATTTAGAATACTTTATTTCTCTTATTCTTATAGTACATAGAACAAAACTTATTAATTCATGAAAATGAACATCTGGGTTTCATAAACTAACAAGTAATATATTACATATTTTTATTTTACATATATTTAAAGCTATTTTGGGAAATAAGCAGACTTTCCTATTTTAATGAGGAAAGGTTTTGTCAGGAACTTGCTGAACAATCGTAACTTAAGCATTTAATGAAGTATTATCTTAATGCCTAATTCTATTATTGAAATATCATAAATGTCCACTAATAAATGTGCATTTTAACCTGACAGCTGTCAACTAAAAAGCAGCTATATATCATGGTAAAGAAGGATGCTGATAATGCTGAGAGCTTAAGAATAAGGACAAACATCATTTTGATATTTTAAAAACCTAGTTATGGAAATGGAGACTAAGAAATGAATTGTTTTGAGTGTTTTAATATATAACATTCTTAACCACTTTAGTTGAAATTCTCAAAATAAGCATGAACTTTTCTAAAAGGTAAAATTTGATCAAATGAACTCATTTTATGGTGCATCTCTGAGAACTTGATAGCTATAGTTTCTTAATGAACTTACAACTTGCTTTGCTTCAGAAATTCTTTGATGTGAAACTGCCACATGCATTGAATAATCTCCATTGCTGAGTGGAGTAAAGGCAGAGACCTCACCTTCAGCCACATTTTAAAAATTCATTTCCTTTTTTTTCCTCTTTTACATTTTATCAGTCACTACATAGATAAGCACATAAGATTTGCAACCAAGTAAGTAATAGTGATAATAATAAACCTTACATCTGTAAGAGTTATTTTTACCTTTCAGTCTGTTATCTAGACCATCTCACTAACAACGTTGGCGTGAAAGTCTAGTTAGGATTATGCTCGATGGAGTTCACCGAGTCAATGAAGTTGTGTTGGCATGACTCATTTGAGCTACTTTTAAGACTGCTAAGAAAGACATTATCTCATTTCACCATAACATTTAGTTTTTTAATCCAACTGGTATTTACTGAATCAGGGTCTATATTATGTTACGTGGTATCCAAAGAATTTTTTCTTTTTTCTGAAGTTGATGATTGAACTAGAAATCCATTATGATTACAGAGGAATAACAGAAAAGAAGGGTTGTAATATTGAAACTGTTGCCATGAATTCATTCTGGTTCTCAGAAAACTGTAGACATGCTGTTCAACCAACATTCTCACCTCAAGTTTAAACAAGTTGTCGCTCTTATAGAAGAAAAGAACTTTTGTGTCTTGGTGGTAATAATATTCACTGCTCTGTATTAAGTGTTAAAAAGTAGTTTCTGAAGAAGTAGATATCAATTCACAGATAGAAGTGTCTGAAAGGTAATCATTGCTTAATGTGTCGTTGACTACACCACCAAGCTGAAGTGGGCTTGTATTAACTCAGCATGCAGATCCAATACTTCAACAAATTTTGAGACTTGAAGCCATTCTCTCTCTTGACCACCAGAGTGGAAACTGCTGCTTTCCAATCATTACAGCATGAATGATGGTTATATTTTGCTGAAAAATCCATTTGTCAACATGCACTCTTTGGTATGACGCCTCTGCCCAGGAAGACAATCGCAAAACTTGCTATAGTGTTGTTTTCTGGCATTGTGAACACTTTTGTGGAAGATACCTGGGAAAAAAATTTATCAGAGCAGCAGGTGTCCTTCTCCCTGGTTAGAAGAGACTGATAGGACTTAGACACGGCTAAAATCTAGCTGCGTGTGCATTTCTCATTCTCATAAAAGAATGTGCAACATCCAAATGTACTTACAAACAAATCAGTCAGTTGTTTTGTTGTATTATAATTACTGCTGTCTTCAAAAGAGGCTTTTAAAATTTATAATTAAAATAAAGGTTTTTCCTTTTTTGATAAAAATTCAAATACCAAGATGAAGCATTTAAATGTTTAGAGATTGTTGGTTAATGATGAAAATTAGTTGAATTACCAGAAACTCGGTGTGTCTTCTACACACTATAGAAATACGGTTTCTGAACAGGGTTTGGGAAGTACATTTTATGCCACCTATTAGTTCTACTCCAAGTTTATTAGGACTTCTTGTATTCTCTCTCAAAGGATATGATTCATTCTTTAATACGTTGTCATCTTTCCCTAACCATATATCTATGACTCGTCCAGGAATTAAAAAAAAAAATTGAACTGTTCAAGCCCACTCTACCTGGAAGAGAGGAAAGGCTACTTTAGTCACTGTTTTCTTTGAAATACATTTTTCTTTACATCTTGTATTTCAGTTTCTCACTATTGATTTCCTCTGCTTCCAAAAATTGACAGAAGCTATGGATTTTGTTCAGCATGTTCTGCCACACCTCCTGGTAGGAAAGAACACACTTCACTGGCTTTTTTCGGTTTGACTGTTGTCACAAATAACTATGCAGTCATAATTAGTGCTTGATTTCTTGTCTTTAGATAAAGTACTTGAAAGATACAAGAAGAAACAGGCAAGGTTTTGGCTTAACTTAGTAACAACTCCCTTTATAACTTTTGAAAATGTCTGATTTTCTGTTGTAGACCTAAAATTGCATTACTGTTTGTGGGAGCAGAGAGTTTGGATTGTTTACAATAGCTTTTCAGTCAAGATGAACATATCCAAATTGTTTCTTGGGTCCCAAAGACCACTCCCATACTTCATGATACTATAGAGGGACGCAGGACTCAGCATGTTGTATTTATGGCTTAGATTTCACAGTCACATATTAAAAATATACAAGATTAATGAGGGGGAAAGACATAATAAGAATCTGGATAAATCTAGTCTTACCAGCTAGGGAATGTCAGAAAAGCCATATCCCAGGTGCCAGCCGAGGGCCAAATGTGCAAGCAAGTCTTTCTAAGGATGAAAGCCTCAGAGTTGCTTTGTTCTCTTTTCTGCACACAGGTGTGTGGTGCATACTTTGTTCCAAATTTTTTTATGATATAAAGATTTTGTTTTTAATTCTACCCTCCATGTTTTCTTTTTCTTTCTTTATCTTCCTTTCCCAGTGACTGCACACACGCACACTCATAATTTTTTTTTCTCTTTCAAAGTGTGTGTGTGTTGCTAGATTGCTTGCTCCAAGAAGGAAGAAACTTTTTTATCTCCAGCAAAGTTATATTTGTTAATTGATGCATCAAGGGAGACCACACACAATTGGATGATGATTTGGGGGGAAGTTCTAAGAAAATTGCAGGTCTCTTTTGATCAAATATTTTCAGGAAGAAGGGACAATTCAGTGATTTTTTTACTGCTATATTGATTTTACATTTATTATATTTTGCACGAAACATTTTATATAGGGGGCTGGAGGAAAGAAACGGGTACAGTTACCACTGGGGAGAAAAGTAGTCACACTTTAGTGAGGGGCAGAGCGTGCTTGGTGTCCTGTGGTTGCACAATGTCTGTTTTTGTCTCTTCAGGCTCGATGTTGGAGTGTTCTCATTTTTGTCTTGTCCTATTGTGCTCAAGGAGAGTCCTCATCATATGTTACTGTTTTGTAAAATTTCTTATTAGCAGAAAACTGTTAAAACATCCGCTTGTCCTGTTGTCATAAAATACCTATTAGAATGCTTTGTATACAGTTTGTAATTTATAGTAGTTGATTCACCATTTCCTGGCCCCACTGTCAGTGACAAGGACAAACATTGCATCAACAACTCTACCTAGCCATAATCATTCTGGTAGAGTTTCTCCTTTTCTGAGGTCAAATGTTAGAGATGTCTGAAGTACAGCCCTACCTTTTCTCAAAAGGAATGATAATCAGATGTTACTGCAGAATTTAAGGAATCTGAGTACTTACCTGTCCCTCTGTGTTCCTCAAGTGAACACTGGAGCGAGATAGTCTACAGCGAAGGAGGCTCAGTGCTGGTTAGTCAAGTGTGAATACAGAGTATGAGTGAGTACACATCGCTGCTTTATGAGCTCAGCGATGATGGTCTCAGCTATCGAGAGTTCATGGGATTGAGAGAGAGACAAGCCTTCCATTGGTTACGGTTAATCAAACCTTCCTGTTAGACTTGACTCAATTTCCGTGTAAACAGGGTTGAGTCTTAAAACTTTCTACATAACCAGTCCCTATTCTGGCCCTGAAGACCCTTTGTCCCTGAGTTTCTCTCTTTCTCCCTTTTATCTCCTCCTTCCTTTCTCTTCGTAGTCCATTGGAAATTTTAATTAACATTTTGCCTTCATTGGCCACACCAAGTTGAAACTTCTCTTGGTGTTCTTTCTGGGTCATTCTCAGTTTAGGCTGAGCATTCGCACTTTTATTATATATAATTAATCCATAAAAATAGGACTGTGTTCCTTGTGTAGCTTTAAACACTTTAATAAATATAATCATGCTTTTACATACTGGTGTGGATCTTGATTTTTCACTTTACATTATGCTTTTGATACCTACCTACTTGAATATATTTACACTTAATTATTTTACCTCCTGTGCCATAGTAAAGGGTATGTTAACTTCTAGATATATAATCTGAACGTCTCTAGTCCTCACTCTAGGGTCAGTCTTGACTGTTCAAATCTAACCCTCCCTCAGTGACTGCACGTGGTCCGGCCCTCTCCCGAAGTTTATATAAGGATTTCCAATAATGCTTCCACCCAACTAATTGTCAACTATCACAGGAATTCATGAGCTTTCAGTGACTTCTGTAAAAGATATTTGCTGATGTACTCCAAGAAAAATTATGCTTGAGTGAAGCAAATTAGCTCCAATTCTTAAAAAAAAATCTTGTTTGACAGACTTTTATGAAACTGTTCACTTTTTTTTTTTCTGAGTTCAGCTGGAAGGAGGAGTCTGTCACTAGAATTAAAAATAACTCTGTCCTTAGAATTCCATAATGGTTAAGAAAGTTCAATAGAATAAAACTGTTTAAAGATCATAATGCTGCAGCTACAAAAGGACTTAGGTATAAAATATTTGGAAGATGAGTTCTTTTTTATCTGCTTTCATTGTGTCTAATCATATAAAACAAGAATTTGGAGATTAATAAGGTATAAAATGTTACACTGACATTGTAGTTCTTAATATGTATTCCGAAATTTAAAACTGCTAGAAAATACACGTTCTCATTTTGTGATATATTAGATGACCTCTTTTTAGTGGCTTCTTTTCCACCATCCACACAAGCTGAATGACATGCTTTCTTTTCTTTGTCCTTTTTTTCATCGCTTCTTTCAGGTATTGTGGCATGTTTTGTTGGCAAAGGATGTCATAACTTTTGTTCTCTCTAAAGGAAGTATCTTCACTTTTGTCATAGGGCTGAAAAAAAAGTTTTATTTTATTTTTTTTTAAATATAATCTGGTCTATGGGCAGGTGGTGTGCTGAGCTTTAAACAGCTTGATGAATGATTTGGCTCTGCGTAGCAGTGTCAAATAATGTATCTCAGTTGGCAGTCTCAATGAAACAGAATAAGGCAGCCAGTTTTCCATTATATATTAGAATCCTTGTGCCTACTCGACTTCCAGCTGTGCATGCTAGCATAAATCCTGTCCTTGCTCTCCTTCTGCCAGTAATTCACCCAGGGCTGCCCATTCAAGTCTGTTTACCTAACGATTGCATTCACCATCAGGAGCCACTCCTGTAACTGCGGCAGATGTATGTTCTTTACTTGCTGATCTACTAAGTCGTATTATTCTAATCAACCTATTTTCTGGGAATAATAATGAAGGATGGAGGGAGTTATTGCCTTTTAAAACCCTCTCTTATGAAGGGAATAGATAGTTTAATCTTAAGAAACTGGTGAATTTGCACTTACACTTCAATAAGTATAACAATAATACTAAATACAGCAATATTGATATCAACCTTTTCACCATATTTTCTCTAGAATTATGCTTTAATTTTTCTTGATAAACAAATAGGGCAAAATCCACTCATCTAAAGGAGCAATTATATTATTTAAGGTGCTGAGAACTTCTTCATGACACAATATTTGCCTTTTAATTTTACCCTGTAGACCACAGTGAGATGTTTAAAGAGAAGAATTTAGTTTTTATTGCATACTGTTTAATTCATGAAGACATTCTTAGGAGATAATGGAGGATGTACTGGAATGAAGACGTGAACAGTATTGCATCAGTGTTTACATTGATCACTTGATATATTGTTTAATTCAATAAATCCAAAATGTTATTAAAATTATTATTTCTTTAATACAGCAACTGTGCAATGTTAAATTATTCATGTGCTTTGTATTTTATTTCTGTTGTTTAGCACTTACCTATGGAATAAAATCCTAATGCTTTTGCACACTGGCTCATTGTGATCTAGCCGTTACCTGCCCTCATTCACTTTCTGTTCCGTCCATGTCGTCTCCGTCGAGCTGGCTGTGAGCTAGTCCCCTTCCACACTGTCCTATCTCAGATCTGTAGCCTTTTGTACATGTTGCTCCCTGTTTCGAGAATGCCCAGCTCTTCCTTGTAAATCTTCGTTCTTTCAGATTGGCTTTTCAAAGAGAAGACATACAGATTTAATGACAAAAAGAATTAGAAATTCTCGAACTATTTTTCAAGAAATAAAGGGGAGAGAATAATAAAATGAGTCCTCATGTACAGATCACCTCATTTGGTAATTATCAACTTATGTCCAATCTTTTTTTCTCCATATTAGTGCATCCTGTTCCATCATTTTTGGAGAAAACCCCAGATAGCACCTAAGTTCATCTATAAATATTTTAATGTGTATTTTTAAAACAATGAGGGCTATTTATAACGTAACTCCAATACCATAATTCTTTAGTATCATTGAATGTAAATGACGAAGTTTTTCTCTGACTTTATTTTTCTTCTTTTCAAATTGATTGTTCAAATTAGGATCCAAATAAGATCTCGGTATTGCAATTGGTTGATTTGACTCTTAGTTTTATTGATTCTCTCTTCATCTCTCTCTCTTTTTGTTAATGTTTATTTGTGGAAGGAACTGGGTCATTTGACTTGTAGAGTTTTTACAGTCTGTATTTTATTTTTTGAACTCCCATTGTTTTGTATATTTCTCTATATGTTAATTCTACAAGCATGATCAGATTCAGGTTTTTTTTTTAAAGAATGTGTCACTGGTGATGTGTGCTTTCATTTGTAGGTACGTAATATCTAGTGTTTTTTTTTAAAGTGATGTTAGCAGTCACTGATGACCTCTGCCCACATTCGTTACTTAGGAGTTGCAAAATAGTAATTTTGAAATTCTGTTCTTTCATTTTTAGCTAGAATACTTCAATAAAGAGAAATGTTTCCTCATCAACTAACTGGTAAATTTTAGGGTCCATTTGTACAGAAAAGGAAGGGTATATGTGTGATTCTTTCCCTTTACATCCTACTTTTTAAAATAAAGCTTTCCTGGCACTAGGTTCTACGTAATTTTCTAGTTCACCAGCATTTTCCAGGAGTTGCCAAGGAGTTGTTGCTGCTGCTGTTGCTATAAACTCGTGAGTAACAACATATAACTGTCCCTTCTTGGCCAGTTGACTGAGTCCTTTTTCCTCGTGTTTTGTTATGACAGAATGTTCCAGTATTATCTTGCGCATGTCCTGCTCCAGACCTGGAATCAGTCATTTTCCCAAGGAATTGTGGCTCTTTTGTGGGACACACTATTTAGAAACTGCGATGTGGTTGCTAGGGATTCTCGTTGTTACTGGGTTGCTTACTGGTCCCTAGGTCGTACTGGTAGACAAAATTAGGAAGTAAGCAATTCTGTTTTCATAAGAGGTAATTTATTAGAGTTCTTATTGTCACTTTTGATTCAAATGCAGTATAACGTGGTTTCAACTTAAACCAATCAATCTTACCATCTTTATCGCTTTTTCATGCTAAAAAATGGTAGTTCTCAATATCAATACAATTGCTCACTTACTTTATTCTGCAGCACACTATAACTGCTTCATAATAGTAATACTAACACCACCACCAACACTATGATTTCTTAGAAGCCATTTATATATTTTTGCAGTTCTTTTTGTCCTAAGGCTGTATCTCGCTATGGATGTTTAGTCAAATTACTGCTTTTTAATGTCACTTGTTTTTTCTCTGTGTGGTTATTAGCACCAAATGGTTACAGTTCAACTCATTTGTTTTATGGTTGCTCTTTAGGAGTTGTTTTTAAAACACTTTTAAATTTTCTCTTATGATTGCATAGATTCTTGACAGTGTTCCAGAATATAATTCTATCGATTAAGGAACATTCAGAGAAATCTTACTCTATGTGCATCCTTTCTATTCTGTTCTCAATCTCTCTCTGTAGGTAACCATCTCTACAAATTATGTCCTATCTTTGTATGCTTTAATATAAACTACCTACCCACCCACCTACCCTCCATCGTTTCCTCTTCCTAGATAAGTCATAGCATTCCATGTACAGTTTGTTCTAACTTATCTTTTTAGATTTAAAAGTACATCTCCATAACAGTATGTAGAGAGAGTTTTTTCCCACTATTTTACATCTGCAGGGAGCTGCATTGCTTGGCTGTCCCCTGATTTATTCAACTAGTACACTGATGATGGATATTTTGGTATTTTTATTCTTTCGCTATTGTAGATAATGCTGTAGTGCGTAGCCTTGAATATAAATATTTTTAAATCTTTGCTTGTGTGTCTTTGATATAAATCCCTGGAGAGAAATTGCTGGGTCCAAAATTACCTTGTAATTTTACTAGGTAGTGCCAAATTTGCCACATCTCCTGGGAGAAGTATCACTTTGCATTCTTACCCAAATGTGGGAAGGGATAAATTGGGAGTTTGACATGTGCAGACATTAAGTACTATATATAAAATAGATGTACAACAAGTTTCTATTCTATAGTGCAGGAAACTATATTCAATATCTTGTAGTAACATAATGAAAAAGAATATGAAAAGGAATATATGTATATATATGCATGACTGAAACATTATGCTGTACACCAGAAACTGACACAACGTTGTAAACTGTACTTCAATTAAAAAAAATGTGACTGTGTCTGTTTCTCTATCAGCAGAATGTGTTGTCAAAATGTGGATTTTGCAAAACTGACAAGTGAAAAATTGCATCTCAATGTAGTTTTAATAGACTGAGGTATAATTACCTTCGGTTAAAAAGTACAGATCTTCAGGGTACCTTTGCATGAATTATGGTAAATGTATTCATGTGTGCAACCCACACCGATCTGTAGAATGTTGCCCTTGCTCTACAGAGTTCTCTGTGAATTTCTACTCAGTGCTCTGCTCCCCAGTGGTAACCAGTATTCTGACTTCTGTCACTAGATATTTGTTTTGCCCTTTCGTAGCTTCATATAAATGGGATCATACAACATGTACTCTCTTGTTCTGACTCCTTTTACTCAAAATAATATTTTTGTGATTCATCCATGTTACATGTGTGTCAGCTTTTTATTGTGGAGTAATATTTCATGGTATAAATATATCAGACTTGTTTATAATCCTGTCTAGTTGTTAAAGTTGTTTTAAAAGTTGTGCCAATAATAAGACGGCAGCTATTATTAACAAGGCTTCTTGGAGATACATTTTTGGGGGCAAATACCCAGGACTGGAAATGATAGAATCATAAGAGACAGAAATACTGAAGTTCACAAGAAACTATTGAAGTTTTTCAAAGTACTTGTACCAGTTTGCATTTCTACCAGCAATATGAGAGGTCCAGTTGCTCCACATCCTCTTCAATATTTGGTTGTAATCTTTTTAATTTTAGCTATTCTAGTGGGTATATGTCAATATTTCATTGTGATTTTATTTTGCCTTTCCCTGATGACTAAATTTTGAGAATCTTTGACTATTTTTACATTCTTTTCTGATGTGTGTTGCACCAGATCTTTTTGAGAGAAATGTTGCTTCTTTATGTATTCTGAATATCGGTCCTTTGTGTCTTTCCCCCTTTCCCTTCGCCCTCCTCTCCCTCATGTTCTCTCACACACACACAATAAAATATGTAAATATACTTCAGTTATTTTTTGACTGTTCATTGTCTTGTGTATTTTGATAAGCAAAGTTTTTGACTTGGAAATCTAGTTTTTAAAGTATTTTCTTTAAAGATTAGTGATTTTTGCATTATAAGAAAACAGCATAACTTCACATTGCTAAGGTTTTTTTTTTTTTCTTGTACTTTCTCCTGTGATTTTTAGGAGCTTTTTGGTTATAGCTTTTATGTTTAACTGAAATCCTCTCAACTTAATTTTTGTGTATGGTTTGAGAAATTCAAGCCTTATATTTTTTTTCCCACATAAATGTTCAACTAATAATGAACCATTTGATGAAAATATTCTTCAATGCCTATTAGGTTTCACTGCCAGTTTGTGGAAGAACAAAGTGGATTTATTTCTAGACTACTGTTACTTATTCATTTGTCTGACTTTATACTAATAGCACACTGCCTTCATTACTATGGTTTGATAATATGTCTTACAATTAGGTATTGTAAGGAATCTAATTTTGTTGTTTATAAACTTATTTTGGCTACTTCAGTTGTTTCATATTTCCATATACATTTTAGCATTGGCTTTTAATTTCTACAAGAAAGATTTCTGGGATTTAGATTGGTATAGCAATGAATATATAGATAAATTTGGAAGAATCAACTCATTTACAATTTTGTGTCTTCCTATCCATTAATGTGGTAGATCTCTCTCTTAGGTCTGGTTCTTCTCAGCAATATTTCATAGTGTTCAGGTTGGAGGTCTTGTATATTTTTGGTTATGTTTATTTCTTGATATATTCTGTCAATATGTATTATTAAATTTTAAAATTATTTAATTGTACATAGAAATACAATTGGTATTTTTTCTTTTTCTTGTCTGAGTCCCTGATATATTCACTTACTAGATTTAGGAGCTTTTTTCATAGATTCATTAAGGCTTTGTGTAAACACACTGAAAATGTCTGCAAATAAAGACAGTTTTATTTATTTCTTTAAAATTTGTATGCCTACTGTTTGTTTTCTTTGTCTTACTGCATTGGCTAAGACCTCTATTAAAATATTGAATAGAAGTGGGGATAGTAGACATCTTTGCCTTGTTCCTGCTTTTAGGGGAAAGTGTTCATGCTCAGCGTTTCATCATGTATAATGTCAAGTAGGAGGGTTTTTTAGATACCCTTTATCAGATAGAGGCTTTCTTTTTTTTCTGTAAATAGTTTGCCTAGTTGTATTTTAATCACAAAAGAGCATGTATTAAATTTTGCTAAATCGTTTTTCTGCATTTACTGAGAAGATCATGTAAAATTGTTTTTCCTTTTATTAGTATGGTGAATTACATTGATTAATTTTTAAAATATTATCCAAATCTGCATTCCTGGATAAATTCCACATGTTGTGATGTATTGCCCTTTTTGTAAATTAATACATATTTATGCCAATATTTTGTTAAGGATTATCTTATATTCTTTTCAGATTTTGATGGTAGGGTTATTATGGGCTTATTTATTGAGTTGGGAATTGTTTCCCAGGGTGTGGTTATTTTTAGTACTAATGTTGAAAATACTTTAAATATTTATTGGCATATGTATTTTTCTATGGAGATTTTTTTCTTTTCTTTTCTTTTCTTTTCTTTGCATGTCCTTGGCAAGTAGTTTTCCAAATAAAACTTTGATCTTTTGTATTATTGCATGGGTAAAATGAGTTGACAGGCAGTATTTATTTCTAGGCAGCTTGAGAATTTGATTTTTCCTTTTAACTTAAATTAGCATATATATTTTTGTGGTTTTGTCTCAGTGAACTGATTGAGTTCATTCATGTAAGGTAGATCTTTCAGAAGGCAGACAAGTTGAGTTTTGGAGACCCAAGGTGGGAATGTGATAACCTTCATAGTCTCTGCTGAAGATCAACTCTAGGTGACAGATTATCAATTTATAGGTATATACATTTTAATTTATAGCCTTCTTTATAGCATTTTTAGAAATAAATTGAAAAATTAAGTTCATGGGCACTATTATACAGGAATTTTTAAAACATTCATCAAAGAGAAGCTATTGAGCATCAGAGAAAAATTAGGAACTGAAAGCTGATCCGTGACAGAGGGATGTGGCATGGGGGTGGGGGATGAATGAATCTGGTTTCATATGGTCAAACGAGCATTTCATAAAAGTCTTTAAAATGTGGAGGAGAGATTGCAGCAGGGTGAGACTGAAGGCAGTTAAGAGGTCATAGTCGTTGTTCGGGGGAGATGATGAGAAACAGAACTCTTGCATTGGCAATGAGAATGGAGAGACATTTTGGACGGACATAGGACATATGTGGTAAAGTGACTTCAGGAGGGATGGCAGTATACTGTGAAACAGGAGTCAGCTGGTAAGTTTTCAAATTGTTGACATCACTGTCTACTAGAATCTAGTCTGAGCAACAATGATCTCACAGTATAATTCATAAGAATAGAATTTTCTGAAATAAAAAAAAGGAAAAAGCTGAATACTTCAGACCCTTTTTGGAGATGACAATGGTCCTGTGGGTCCAGTGCCTCTGTCTGCTTCTAGTTGTGTATCCCTTCCATCAGATAAAAGTAGAATAAAAGAGGGATTTGAGTATTAAGATTATTTTTAAGGGAAATGAATTGCATGCATTGTAGAGTAGGGGTAAGTACTTGAGCCCTCATAAGTGATTTCACTTTGTATAAACTCTTTCAAGATAATTGCTGTCAAAGAGACTTTTGAAGAGTGGAGTTTAAGGGTTTTTTTTTTCCTTTTTTTTTTTTGAAAACTTAGTTTAAGTGAAAACAGGTTTTCCTGGGTACTGAAGTGTATTGGCATAAACGTATTTCCTGGCCATATGGATTGTAAAATAAGTTGGGATGTTGAGAATTAAATGAGATAATTTATGCAAAGTCCCTAGCATAATGGGCACATAGTAGGCATTCCATAAATAGTGACTCTAGGACATAAATTCTGAAATCATTAACTTAAAATGCTGTAGTTACAAACATGAATATGGATGTAATTGTTCAGGAAGAGCACATGAGAAAAAGAAAATGATACAAATCCGGGAAAATCTGGCATCTTAGAACAGACAGTGAGAATCTGGCGAAAGAGGAGAAAGCAGTGGTCAGGGAGTTAGAAGGGGAACAAGAATAGGGCTGCGTCATGGGAGCCAAGGTTTTACGAAGGAAGGAGTGATCAGGCTGGGAGGTGCTCTGGAGCAGGACAAAAAGTGTAGAAATGAATTTGTCCACTTGGAAGGTCATCTGTGAGTTTAGCAAACCTGGATCCATCTGGCACTGGGAGAAAAAAAGGGAAAAATCAATTTGAGTTTTTCAGTTTCTCTTTGAGAGAAACCACATGAAGGGACTACACAGAGGAGAGACAAAGAAGTTGGTTGAATGGCTTTGTGATATTTTGAGAGAAGGAATACTTGGGTACCCCTTAAAACTCTCTGGTAGTAGATAACTGGTGACAGGAACTTGGCAGCTCAGTTGCCACAATCAAGCTTTAGGAGACATACAGCTTCCTAATGAAAGAATCTCCTTGGGTAAATCATCACAAGCCAAGACAAAATCATAAACCTGCTGACTTTGAGCTGCTCAAGGGCAGAAGCACCATCTTATTCATCTGTGTATCAAGCAACTATCACAAGGCTTGTCACTTAGTTGAGTCTTAAAAAAAAAAAAAGACTTAAAATTTAAAGTGGTTTGTTTTTGAAACTGGAACCAGAATTTTAACTTTATGGTTTATTCAAAAGAGAATATGTGTCAAATTTGGGACTAGGAAAAGAGTGTTGCATTCTTAATTCTTAGGACTGGAAAATAGATGAAAGGTGTTTCTTGATGAAAGTCATTGGCTGCATTTAAACTTTTGCTTTGCCTATTTAGGCTCTTTACTTCTTTTACTACAAAAGAGCTTTGCCTCTCACTAGGTTTTATGAGTAGAGAAAAAGAAGTAGCCATGTGAGCGAAAGCATAGTGCCTAACAGGGATAGGAATTAAAGTTAAAAAAAAATATGTATATACACACATACACACACAAACACACACCCACGCATTATTTATATATATATATATATATATATATATATACACACACACACACACACACACCTAGTTTAAGTAAAAATATAAAAGTGAGAGACAAGAGAGTCAGGTCAGTTTTTAGAATGAAGCTACCCTATAACAACATGATTGTACTTAAAATTTTTCTTTATAGAAATGCAGATACCCTCTTCAGAAAAGTTTTAATACCTGATTAGTTCAAGTATATTTTGAAATTTAAAAAAATTTAACTACATTTATGTCAAAAAAATTATTCCTTTATAAGAAACTTCTACGCTCTTTTTCGAAATGATTAATTGACAAATTTATGTTCCTGCCAGCAGTGTGAGAATTCCAATTGCTCCACATCTTCACTAACATTTGATATGGTTGGGTTTTAAGATTTTAAAGACATTTTAGCCATTCTAATTGGATGATGTTTTAATGTAAATTTCCCTAATGACCGATGATATTAGGCATATTTTCATGGGCTTATTTGCCATCTCTATCACCTCTTTGATGAAGTATCTGTTAAAACTTTTGTGTGTTTTTTAATTAAATTGGAGGTTTAACAAAATACTTTTGAGAGTTCTTCAGAGATTTCTTACACCAATCTGTGATCAGATGATTTGAAAATATTTTCTCCCAGTCTGTGGCTTCTCTTTTAATTCTTTCAACTAGTTGCTTTGAAGAGATGTTCAGGTTGAATTTATCAATTTTTAATTTTATGTATATTTTAGTGTCATGTCTAGGTTAAACATGTGTACTATATGATCCAGCCATTTGAGTACTAGGTATTTATCCAAAAGAAATGAATGTGAATGTCCATTTAAAGAGGTACATGTGAATATTAATAGCAACTGTATTTGTAATAACCCCAAACTGTAAATAACTCAAGTGTCCATCAACCAGTGAATGGATAAACAAGTTATGATATATCCATACAATAAATTCTACTCAGCAATAAAAAAAGAAATGACTATTGCTAGATACTACAGTATGCATGTTCTCAAAATAATTCTGCTGAGTGAAAGAAGCCAGGCAAAAAGAGTGCATGATCTATTTCTATTTATATAAAATTCCAGAAAATGCATGTTGATATCTAATGAAAGAAGACATATTAGTGGCCATTTGGGGGAAAAGGAGGGCTGGTAGAAAGGGCATGAGCAACTTTTCAGGGTGAGGGATATGCTTATTATATTGATTATGGTGATAGCTTCGTATGTATATTTTTATGTCAAAACATATCAAATTGTACACTTTAAATGTGTGCATTTTATTGTACTTCAATGTGTACCTTACTAGTATTGTAGATAAAATAGCTTGCAAGAAAAAAAAGAAATCCAATCTTTGTTAATTATTCCTTAGAATTATCTGGGAGATGTAGCACTTAAAGTAACATTTTCTGGCCATCCACTTGAAGCTCTTCAGACCCATTGGAGTGGATATGACTCACCATTAACAATAAAGAGATAAAGAATAACCCATAGTAGGAAATAATGGCTGTTCCTAGTAATGAATAAACAGAAAGAGAACAAGTCAGCATCAAAGGGTGAAGAATGATTAATTTTAACTTACTACTTAAAAAATTAGAAAAAAAACAGAGGTTAATCAGAGATAGTAGATAGAAGTGTCTTATAACTATTACTAAATAGAAATTAGAATAATAGATGCAGATGATTAGGGAAGTACAGAAGAAAATATAAATATTTATGATATGAAATTAAATTTTGGAAAGAGTTTGCTTAATACTAGCTTAATAAAGGAAGAGTGGAGTTCAATGAGAAATGGATCATTAACTATAACAAAATGCTTGTAATATACAGAGACAGATTATTGATGACAATGACGATGTCAGTGGTAATGAATGCAAAAAGCAATTACACTTTTTATATATTATTTTTTCAAATTCTTAACTGCTCTTCTCTAGGCTGAATTTGTAGGGTTTTTCTATTAAAAAATTGTATATGTCAAGGACTTCAGTACTGCAATGATACCATAATTACAAAATAATCATTAAAAGCTAGAAAGAACATAGAAAAGACACTATTAATGCAATGATTTTTTTCAGTGTTTAAATGATTTATAAAAAGTTTTTGAAAATTTATTATTTACTACACTTCTGGTTAACAAAATGTATTCATGAAACAACAAACTTTCGAATACTGATTTAGCCATCTTAGCAATGTAGAAATATTATGAATTATCAATAGGTTTTCTAAATTCTACTGTATTAGTTTCACAAAAATTAGTGCATGAATATTAAAAATTTATATTAATATTTTTAAATTTATACTTATCAAAAATGAAATGTAACTAATTTTAAATTACAGTCGGTTTTTAAGCATTTTCATCTTATTATGAAAGTTAATACATGATCAATTTAAAGAATTTGAAAAAATAAAGAAGCACCAGAAATTAAATCTTACCTGCAATTTACCGTTTAAAGATAACCACTGTTAAAATTTTTGTATTTTCCTTTTAGTCTTTTTCCTTACTCATGATGTATAAGAATACTTAATAGGTAAATTTTGAACATGTTTTATTAGTTGCATTCTATGTATATACTTTTGTACATTATACTTTTCACTTAATATTATACTAAGTAACAACCTACTTCTCTTGGAAATATAATTGATACACTTTCTTTGGAGACAATTTTGTATATATGTCAAAAGCCTCAATATATTCATATTTGTCCACTTATAGGAATTTATTCCTCTGAAATTTAATGATGCTCATAAGTATTTATGTACAAGTTTATCACAGCATTATATAAAAACAAATGAAAAATAAAACTAAAATAACCCTAACAATTAGTAATCAGTTGCTTTATTCAGTCAAGAGACTACCATGAAGTTGTGAAACTTGTGTTTTTAAACAATAGGTAATATTCTGAGGAAGCGTTAGTATTAATAGACTTAAGAAATCAATCAATTTAATTATACTAAAGAAATAGAAATCTTAACATATTAAACAAGATATGTTAAATGTATACACAATATGATCTGTGTGGATGTGTGTGTATATTTGTATAATCTGAGTCTAGCTTTCAGAATGGAAGCTGCAGACAGTGGAGGAAGGTGGGGTCATTGTTTTCTAAAAGCACATGACTGCTATTCAAAGCCTGCTCTGCCTACCATCAGAGATGTTACCTGAGAGAGACAAAGTTCTAGCTGGCTATCCATTTGTCTCTCATATGGTAATTTCTAAGTGAGGGACTTGCTGGTGATATTTATCTTTTCCTCTATTATTTTTTTATCTTCCTAATATTGTATATGTAATTTTTTATAAGCAGAAAAAATGATTTTAAAACTTTATGTGTTAATAATTTGCATCTGTCATTAAAATCACTGAAACGATATTTTTATAGTTGCGTTACATTCCATTATATTGTTGTGATTTACTTTATAAATTCACTAGTGGTAATATTTAAATACTTTGTTACTGTTGCTGCTGTCTTTTAAATAATGCTCTCAAGATCATGTATGTGGGTAAAACATTGTCTTGGATTATTTCATTAGTACCCCAATTTTTTTTTTTTATGAAGGAGCTCTGACTCCTAACCCTCAGTGAGGTAATATTTATTAGAGCATAGTTTTAATGAAGGAAAAGTCATAAAAATATTTAGCTGTATTTAAGCCTCTGACCACAATTTGAGTTAGCTGTATGAAGAGTATGCATTAGTGGTCATTTGAATGAGAGGTGGATGAAGAAAGTGCAAATTTGTGTGCCCTGCTGCTGGAGGGGTCAGCTCTGTTGTATCTGTAATGATGCCATTCTTCATTGGCTTAGAAGCTCTAGTTAAGCCTTTGGGGAAAAAAATTGTGATACGGCCTTGGGTTTTTTGGAAGCCTGTAGCAACAGAATAGCTAGCAAGAAAATTTACATTTAGGAGAGTCACATAAATGAGCAAAGCTTATAGTTATTTTAAATAGCTCAGTTAAGTGATTTTAGTTCTTATGGATTTGAAGAACGTAGTGCCATCTTTATTGTGAAACCTTCAGTGTTTTCTAACTATATACGGTGAAGTTATACCAGAAAAAGCTACCACTAGATTATGTTAGTCAAAGTAAAGAGCAGATTTCTCTTGAAAAAGTAATGCCAATTTTTTGTGGTGTATTTTGGTATTTATTTAATTATTTCTAATGAGTCTGACCCCAGTGCTGGAATTGTGAATATAATGGGAAACTGGAAATTAATAAGTTTCAATTATAGAAAAAAACAGATAATATTTTCTTCTTTATGGGTTCTTCTCATTGTTAACAATTTTAGCACACATATTTAGATATATGCTTGCTGCTTCATTCCTGTCTTCCTGAAAATAATGGTAAATAGATTGCAACAGAGATTAGAGTTGCTTTTCAAAATCCATTCTCCCACAAAGGCTCCAGTTTGGCTGGTTACCTTGTCACCCATCTAGAAGTTGCTATTCACTGTTCTACCTTGTAATTAGGTTGTGGCCATGGGTCTGAGAGTTGGCAAGTGAGATATAATCAGAAATGCTATGTGTGTTCTAACAAGTCCCTTTAAAAGGCAGGGGTGGCATCTTTCTGTGTCTCTTTTTCCATCCACCTGGTTAGGATGAATGTAATGGCTGCAGGTCTAGTCATATTGGTTCTGAGCTTGAGCATGGAACGTGTGTGCAGTAGAGCAAAAAACCAAGAGCCTGGATCCACACTGCCATATCACCTCCACATAAATCTTGTCCTGTCTACCTTCAGGATAATTGCTAGATATAGAAATAAGCTTCTCTTGTGTTTAAACTGCTAATATTCCAAGTCTATTATCAGAACTAAAATAAATCTTCATTTTGCATGGGCCTAAGGTAAGCCTTTCTCTTTGTATGTTATGAGTGTTTTTAGGCACGTATTACTGATATCACTAGATATCTATAAAGTATCTCTATAAGAGCAGATGCCAAAAAAGAACATCACAGCTCTAGTATTTAACTTAGTATTACATTATTTGCATACAGCTTTTTTGATCTATCCATTTATATGACAAACATCTGAACATGGCCTAAAAATGACAGTTTTAGTTTGTCAATTATTACTGAATTGTGTATGAAACAGAATGCCTCCTTCATTCTGAGTTTCACTCATTCCAAAATGGAACCTGTATCAGGATGGCTGTATCAAAATACCTGATTCAAATTGGTCTTAAGAAAATACATGTGTTTGGAACCATGGACATAATGTTCCTACAATACTGGGCTTACAAAATACAGTGCAACTTGGCCTTCCTGAGTACTGAACTATGGCAGCCCATCACATCCTTTCTTTGCACTAGCAGAACCTCCTTTCCCTATGAGGAATCTATTCCATGTAGACGCTAGTGGGCTCAAGCTGGAAATGCCCAAACTTGTGCTTGGTTTGTATGATTGTTTTAGGGTAGAGCATGTTACTCAATCTGGGAAAATTAGAATTCTCACCAAGACTTTTCTGCTCTTTTCTCTTAGGATTACAAGCTCTAGGCCATATAAACCTGAAGCATATAAATCTGGTGCTTGTTTTGCCCACCATGAGGAGAAATCTGGCCTGAATATGAAGCCAAGGCAGAGGAAGGTAGAGCCTAGACATGAAGAGAAAGAAGAAGTTACAAGGTAATTTAGCACCTGGATCTGTATATACTTCCAAACTTTTAGATACATGGAAAAAGATAGTTTCTTTTTTCACTTAGGTTGGTTTGACTTGACTTTCTATCACTTACTTGCAACTGATAATGAGTCTTGATTAATGAAGTTTCTTTCTTATAGAGCAATTATTGTACAAGGGGTATAGTAAGTGAAGTGGAGGAAGGCAGGTGTGCTTTGCTTAGCTGATAGATCTCTTAGATATTTTATAGTTGAATCTTCTGAGACCTCTATATCTTTGTGTCTTGGGACTCAGACAGTTGTCCTGTTAGTTGGCTCTTTGTCACTGGGCCACTGAACATAACTAGCATAATGCGAGGGACTAAGTATTTAATTACATGAATTGTTATGATTCTATCCAGCTCAACAATTTGAAGAAGGCTATTGCATGATGATAACTAGATCAGCTGGTTTCACCATTGCCATGGAGGGCACCTATAGTGTTCACTAATTATTTTCATTGGACTGGAATCCTTTCACCCCCTTTTCTGGTAAAACATCTCATTTCTTCCTCTCTCTAGTCATTCAGGTAGGGAGGCCAATTCAGTACTCCACTGCCATGGTCAGGGATGGGAATGTACTTTAGACTTGATCCATCACAGTATCTCATTGCCCTGGATACAACAATTTTCTCAAAGCTGGGCATATTCAACCTCCGCTGGGCCAATCAGAGTCATTCCTTGATATTTTCTGTATGGATATAGGATGAGAGACTCTTCTTTGTATCTGTTCAAGAATTAAGCCAACATACATAAAATGGCAGAGCTGAGAAACAATAAAAAAAAAATGCTGACTCTATCTTCTGAGTCAACAGGGTCGACATACGTGTGTGCTTCATGATTCTGAGTGCTAATGCACACAGTGTTTTAAGTTGCTGTGATTTGGGTATCTGTCCTTAATAAAATACACTGGTAGTTCAGTACTTGAATACTTAAGTATTGGGCCACAACAAACTTAGCAGTGTCAGTATGGGAGTGAGTGTGCGTATATGCATGTGTGAACACACTTTTGCATGTGTAAGTCTTATAAAAGGTGGATATCTCTGACAAATATTTTGGATGGAAAAGGAAGACTAATCTCTCTAAACTCTATATTCTAAACCGAGTTATGGAAGCTCTTTCACTTTATTGTAATTGCTTAAAAATATTAGTCTGTGTGAGTGGTTACTGACTTGAACCCTGAGAGGGGAAAAAGTTTGAAAATTCTACAGGCTTCTTGACATGATAATATGGGCTAAGCAAGCCAGGACATTTGCAAAGTGCTATGAATTTGCTAATGTTTCTTTTGCTGGTTAATTTTAAGGTCAAAGGCTTTGGTTATATTTTAATGAATCCTTGAAATTATGTTAGAATGGCTATGAAAATGGTACATGAGGGAAATAAATTGCTAACAATGCTGATGCCATTTTTTAAACTGAATTATAGTGGAATTTACATGCTGAAAATATCAGAGTGCAATAAAAAAGTCAAGTGATAAACTAAATCATAGGTAGAAGAAACTAATAACACTCTATCATAAGAAGCGGTTCCTATTTACAGGCACTCCAGGCATATCATGTGCTTACTTTGCAGCTTTGGAATGCTGGATCCTCAAGTGAGGTGTGTGTCAGGAGGGGGACAGGGCCAGAGCCCTGTCTGCCCTGTTGTGCCGTCTCTTCAGTCACATGTTAGGGAATGAAGAAGGTTCTTCATTCCCCAGCCTTCTACTCTTGACCTCAATATGGAACATATCCCCCCTTTCCTTCTTACTGTGGCTTCTTGCTCTGCCAGGGTAATGACCCTTACTGAAGGTGACCTGAGGAGCTGTAACTGCAGATGTGACGCCAGGTACTACCTTATTGCCTCCCAGCTGAAAGCCCTTTGCCTGTTCCGTGACACTGCAGTTGGACTCTCAGACTATTTTTGTTCAGCTGGTTTGAGTTAGGCTCTGCTAACAGGGGCCCCTGGAGGAAGATGGTGAACTTGAGGGAGGCTGAAAAGACTTTTCTGGTTTTTGTTATTTCTGTGTGAAGGCAAGCCCATTGACATCCAATGAGTCCTGGAAGTGCTAGGTGCTTACCTGATTTTGTAGTGGTAAGTGGTCTCCAGAAGGTTCCTTCTTGATCAGAGCAGTGGGTGGCAGATTTCTTCAGTCCTTCATCATCTCCATGGAAGTCTATGTCTCATCCTCAGTGGGAATTTCCGTCTGTTTCCTCCGTTGTTGCCATTTATCTCAGCCCTAGATGTGTATTAATTTTCTGTGTAATGAATTTGCTGTGTAATGAATGACCTCATATCTAGCAACTTAACACACATTTATTATCTCACAATTTCTATGGGCTAGGAGTCCTGCCATGGTATGGTTGGATTGTCTGCTCTGGCTATTGCCAGGCTGCCACCAAGGGGTCAGCTGGGCTGTGGTCTTATCTGGAAACTCAACTTGGGAAGAATCACCTTCGAAACTCATTCAACTTTCTGGCAGAATTTGTTTCCTTGTGGTTTATGACTCAGGGCCCTAGTAGCTCATTGACTGCTGGCTGGAATCCACCCTCAGGTCCTAGAGGCCACCAACAGTGCTCTCCCACATGGCCCTTTCCGTAAACAGCTCACACATGGCTGTTGGCTTCTTCAAGGCTGGCAGGGGACTCTTGCTTAAGTCTGCTAAGATGAAATACCATATATAGTAACCTAATCAAGAGAGTAATATCCCATTATGTTTTCCATCTGTTTTTGGTTAGAAGCAAGTCACAATTTTTACCTACACTCAGGAGATTATTAGAGAATGTTATGCATTGAGGTCACTTAGAATATGTCTCCACGGAGTGGTAGCTGTTTTGTGGTGCTGCTGCCTTTGAAACACATTAGAGTTCTTTTATCCCTTTTAGTAGTTAATTAACTTTGACCTACTTAATATTTCTTTTTTTTTTGTATTTCATTTTTTTTTTAAATTTTATTTTATTGAGTTATAGTCAGTTTACAATGTTGTGTCAATTTCCAGGGTAGAGCACATTTTTTCAGTTACACATGAACACACATATTCATTGTCACATTTTTTATCACTGTGAGCTACCACAAGATCTTGTGTATATTTCCCTGGGCTATACAGTATAATATTGTTTATCTATTCTATATATACCTGTCAGTATCTACAAATTTCAAACTCTCAGTCTGTCCTCTCTGACCCCTCCCCCCCCCCCCCCGGCAACCATAAGTTTGTATTCTATGCCTATGAGTCTGTTTCTGTTTTGTACTTAATATTTCTTTATATTACATTTTATTTGTTGAAATGACTGGTATGGGTTCTGTGTCATGGTGAGATGCTGAATGATACAGCTCTAACCTTGGTGTGTCCCCTGTGTTGCCTGCTCATTTAGTAGACTCCCTCATAAAGCTAAACTGTGTCGACCCTTGACGATCCCAAACCTTGGACCTTGCTCATGTGGAAGAGCTGAATATTTTACTGATGGAGTCAGAATTGCAGGAAGAGTTGGGGTGAAAAACGCACTCCATCCTTGACATTTGCCTGGTGTGAGCTAGTTCCTCGTCAGTGGGCTATCCTTGTACAGGCAGGCTTTCATTCTCTTCTTTCGCCTGGAGGGCAAGCGGGACCGAGTTAGCTGGGGGCTCTGGAGGGCATGTGCCCTTTCAGAGTGATAAATTAGTTAGCTATTAAACTAAATGTTTCCTGACTTTCAAAATGAGAACATCTCGATGGTCCTTCAACATATTTATTTGCCTTGCTGTGAAGGTAGTCAAGGTCTGCTGGATTTGTGATGTGCTAAATGAATGTTTAGCTGAGGTGCTCAGGTGGTTTTATTGGTAAGGTTAGCTACAAAAATGAAGGCGTGAGGTTACTGGAGGACAATATAACATCCATTAAATTAAATACCTATTAAATTTTCTGAATGGTGGAAGAAGATTTCTTAAAAGCCAGGAAGGGATGAAGCCTTCCAAAAAGTGTAGCAACCTGACACTTAGATTAAGCAAGTTTTCTTCCTGTTGAGATTTCTTTTGACACTATTTCAGGATGTGTTTTGCAGCAATTGAAAACAGCTTGTAGATGTTGATGAAAATAAAGCAAAGATGAGGGAAAGGGAAATAACTAGGCTGTTTCAGATACTAGGAGCTGATGTCATCAGTTCTTGTCTTAGTTTTTCTACTTGCTTTAGATTTGCAAAAGGGGTACATACATCAGTCCTGCTTTGCATTTTCCCTGCTATACAGACTTTCAAAAGCAATGTCTTACAAGGTTAATTAAGGAATAAATCAGTCAAAATGCGTCATCAAAAGAGGCCTAAAAACACTACTTTGGTTTTGAAGAAAATGTGTATTTTACGACGCTAAATGATTATAAGCCATATTCAACAGCAAAGCCATATTAACTCTTCAAAGAACAGGGTCAAATTGTAATCATCTTGGACTGTGGGCAAAGCAGTGAAGTGCTAGTGTAAATATAGACCTCAGCTTAAATTACAAATTTTATTTTTATTTTTTATTTTTCGAGTTATAAATTTCAAATCATTGAGATACAAGCAATTCACTTTTGGCCTTGAAATTTTATATTTTTGAAATAGAAGAAAATCTTCTACATCATTAGTCAATCGCAAGGGAGCATTCTCTGTTAATATAACTTATATATATGTTGGTTCCTCTGACTTACTTTCCACTAATAAGATTGAGAGTTGCAAAGAAATGGTGAATCAATTATAAAAATACTGTTATTCAAGGGGGGCATGGCTCAGAAAACAGAATCTATGGGGCATTATTTGACAGAAATAAGAAAGTTATCTGCAGGTAGACCTCCTCTGTAGGCTGGACTTAACAACCCAAAGTCAAAGTCTTCTGTCCTGGATCATTTCATATAGCACATTACTGATAACTCTGTGTAGGTAATTTAAATAGGAATTTCTGGTGCTGGTGAGTCAGTTCAAGATGAGCATTTTAAACCTGGGTCTCTTGATAGATGTGTTGTAGAGTGTGCCAGCGGAGGCACAGTGAAGACCCATGTCTCTGGCAGAGTTTCTCTGTCCTCCAAGTACCTCTTGTCCATCTGTTGTTTAAAATATACTGAGAAGAAAAAAGTACTCTGAAATTCAGACGTATATACACACAGCTGATGGGTATGTAGGATTAGTTATAGAGTTGACAGAAAGTAAGTTACTAAGAGACTGGTTAGAAAAAACTCACTGTAGGAGGAGGAAGGAATCTGGCCTGGGGTGCTGGACTCGGCAGCAGGGCTCAAGTTCACAGTTGTTTGTATATAACATGACAGCTAACATTGAAACCTTTACTTACCCAGATGTCTTGCCAGTGAGTATGTGATTTTGGAAAGAAAAGTATGGCATGTATGGATTTAAAGAACTGTCTGTACAAGTCCTATATCACTTTAGGGCCCCAGTAACTTGTTGGGTTATCTCATTATCCTCCCCCCAATTTTTGCATAAACAGATGTATTCTCCTTAATTTCATAGTCTGCATACACAAGAGGAAGTATCAGCAATTTCCTAGATGGTCTCATTTTAAGGTAGTGCTGGTAGCTTGGCCATGGAAGCAGAGCTCTGGCTTAAGGAGAACTGAAGGGGCAAGGGGATGCGCTGTAAGCTTAGAAGTCCAATTAACAATCAGTAGGAAATAGACTCATTATAGACACTCCTATGAGATTCCGCTTGGTGATTTCCACAGATACTTGGAAGAGGGAGACGCCACAAAGAATTGGGCTTCCTAATTGAGTATGGGGGCTCAGAGCACTAAATTTAGGTCTCTGATAATTTATTTTTCTAAATCTACAAATTTAATTTTCTACCAAAAAGGCTACTTTTTCCCCCCCTCAGTCCAAAGATTCAGGCACAGCTATGAGTCTGACTTCATTTATAACTAAAGCTGGTGAGATTTAGAGGGTCTTGGTTAAAATGCTGAATAGCAAACCAATGTAAAAGTCCAGAAAGTCTTAGTAAAATAATGAGAATATCTTAGCCACATAGAATATTTCAGCCACATAGAATCATCGGATATGAAAAGCCTAATATAAAAATGAAATCGTGTCCCAGTTTAAAAAAGAAAAATCTATGCTCAAGCCAGTGAGAGAAGGAGAGGTTATTTAATCAGTAATGTAGAAAAGCAGGTCACCAACCAGAAGACAATTAAAACAAAGCCATTTTCAAAGTATATACAAAAATACCAGGTGGAATAAAGATGAAGATGTTAGAAAAAATTGTGCAAAATAAATTCCAGAAACCTGCAAGTATAAGTATGTAAAAGAAAACATTGGAATCAGGCTAAAAATCAGATGTTGTGAAAGTAAAGACAACCAAGTAAAACTTTTATATACAAATGAAAAAAAATTGACAAATTACATTCTGAACATTAAGGAATAAGATACCTAGAAAAAGTTATTTTTAATGCTGATAGGTGAAGGGTTGTTATTTAATATACAGAAAGCTCTTACACAGTGACAAAAGAAGCAGCAAAGAATATGAAAAAAAAAGTGCAAAGAAGTCCAAATGGCCCGCAAAACTATGAAGAATCTCAAGTTCTCTAATCGTTAAATACAGGTTAAAGTCACAGGGAGCTATCATATATCCATCAAACAGATCAAAATTTCAAATATAACTGTTATAGTGGGAATGAGGAGAACAGGCATCCTTTTGCATTGCTGTTGGAAATACGAAGTGTTGCCATGTTTTTGGAAGGCAGTTTGGCAATATATAGTTGACTCTTGAATGACACAGGTTTGAAATGTGTGGGTTGCAGATTTTTTTCCGTACTGCGCAGTATGCTTTTGTTGAATGCATGGACGTGGAGAAGCAGTGTATGTGGAGGGCTGACTGTAAGTTACATGGATATTTTCAACCACACGGAGAGTTGGCATCTTTAACACCATCAGTAGTTCAAGGGTCAACTGTATATTTAAAAAAATAACAAAGTTGTATATTAGAATTCAAAGGTGCATAGATCATTCGAACCAGCAATTCCACAACTGCAAATCTAGCACATAAAAATAAATAGACCAAATTTTAAGGACATATGCAAAAAAATGTTATTCCAGCATTGAATGGGAAATAAAAAGTGAGTGCCATCCAGAGGAGAAAGGCAGAATGCATATTGAATAGCTGTATGGGAGAATATTAAAAAAAAAAATACACTTGAACTGTACCGGTCCTTCCATGATTTGGAGTCTACATAGGATGATAAAAGTATGGAGAAAAATATGGAAAGATTAGATTTTTAACAGGGTGCCCCTTGGAGTGAGCAAGCATGTGGGGGTAAGACAGGTAGCTATGATAAAAGTTGAACACATGAGATAGTTTCTTTTGTATAAGAGAGTGGATATTAATATTCATGTAAGTGCATGTGCATATATATTCTTACAAACATGTATGACAGAATGATCACCAGTACTTAAGGCAGCAGGGATCACTCTGATTGATTGATGGGAGACCACACAACTTTTGAGTTCTTTATATTTGTATGTACTTTTTGAATTATTTACAGTGAGCATGTGTTATTGGTATAAACAACAGTATTTTCACTGCGTGAAAAAAAATTGTCCAGTTTTGTGAACCATGTTTACCATATTTTTTTCTTACGTACTAATTTATTTATTTAAGTTAATAAACTATTTTTTAGAACAGTTTCAGGTTCACAACAGAATTGAGTAGAAAATACAGAGTTCACCCATAGCCCTCCCCATCCACACATGTATACTCCACTACCCTCAACATCCCTCACCAGTGTGGCATATTTGGTACAATCAATGAACCAACATGGACACATTAATCTCAACCAAAGTCCATAGTTTACACTAGGGTTCACTCTTGATGTTGTACATTCTGTGAGCTTTGACAAATGCATAATGACATGTAGCCACCACTATAGTATCATACAGAATAATTTCATTGCCCTAAAAATCCCTTGTGCTCAGTCTGTTCATCCCTCCCTCCCTCTCTCTCCCCAAACCCCTGGAAACCACGGTCTTCTTATTGTTTCTGTAGCTTTGCCTTTTCCAGAATGTCATTTGGTTGGAATCGCACAGTTTGTAACCTTTTCAGACTGGCTTCTTTCATTTAGTAATAGGTCTTTTAAGTTTCTTCCATGTCTTTCATGGCTTGATAGCTCATCTCTTCTTTTTTTCTTACTGCACATATATTTTTAAATTTACATATATGTACTGTTCATTGTTTCTAAGAATGTTTAGAGCTTTAGTTTTTTAAACTTAACACAGTTATCAAAGGAATAAAGCCAACCACAAAGTAAGAATTAATTAAAAAAGATACATACACCCTGCTATTAACAGCATGATCACAGAAAGTCAACATAGAGTACTCATGGGAGAAGTGGCTTTTTATTTTTTCCTTTCACTGCTTATACTGCATTTTTCAATGATGATGATTTGATCTTTAAAGGTTCTCATGCATGCTCACTGGAGATGTAAAATGATAGTTTAAAGTAGAAGTGTGAGAAAAATGCTTATTTTAAGTTGGTGTTATGTTATTTGTGAAAGTAATTGAAATTTCAGCTTTGTACATGATACTGTGGAAATCAAAAATTACAGGCTTTAAGTTCTTTCCCTGACGTTAGTCATGGAAATATAGATTACAAGTTTATTTAATAGAAAACCTTGTAAAGTTTAAAACACCAAGTTTGCCATAACCTTTGTTAGTAAAAATAAAAAGATAAGGAAAGAAAGATTGAGAGATATTTATATTCTAGTGACCACAGAAATACGATGCTCAAAGAGCTGGTATCATAAAGGTCTTGTATGACTAAACCACGTATATTAGTCAGGGTTTTCCAGAGAAACAGAATCAATAAGAAAATACATATGTGTGTAGGCATTCATGGTAAGGAACTGGCTCACACAGTTGTGATAGGTAAGTCCCAAGATCTGTAGTCAGCAAGCTGGGTATCCTGCAGTGATGATGGTGTAAGTTCCAATCTGAGTTTAAAAAGCAGAAGAATGATGTCCCAGTTTGGATACAGGCAGAGCAAATGAATTTTCTCTTAGCCTTTTTTTTTTTTCTTCTTCAAATTGTGTTCAAGCCTCCAACAGACTGGGTAAGAAACCATCCACACTGGAGAGTGCAGTCTGCGTTACTCAGTCTGCTGGTCCAAATGTTAATTTTATCCATGGATATCCTCACAGACATAACAGAATAATTTTTAACCAAGTATCTGGGCACCCCGTGGCCTAGACAAGTTGACACATTAGATTGTTCATCAACCAGGCTTACTCTGGGCTTTGGCTTTGGACTGTCTTCATTTAAATCTTGATCTCACTAATGTACTGTGTGATCTTACATGAATTGCTTGGTCTCTTTATTCCTCAGTTTCCTCATCTGTAAATTGTGAGGATTAAATGTGATAGTTCACATAGTCCTTAGAGAACTGACTGACTTTTTCCAGGCATATAATATATTCTAGATGTTATTGTTATTATCTTTATCATTACTATGATTGTTATCATTGTCATTTACAAGGTCCTTATCCTATGTTTACTGATAGTCGTGTAGAAAAAACAATGCTTGGAAGTGTTATAGTTGAATCACTAAACTTATAAATTGTGCTTTTTAATAAGAAACTGTGTTTCTGTATTTTGTCAAATAGAATTTGCTTACTTCTTTTGTAAATGACGTCATTATTTTTGTGTTGATTTATCCCACCATCATACATACTGTAGAAAGTTTTGTTCATTAGAAAAACTGAGATTCCCTGGGTTTAGCCTTTTTGCAGAATGGCAAAATGTAATTAAATAAAGCACACCTCCAAATTACTCAAATCCTAATATGACAGAAAGCATGATTTCCTTAAAATATTAAATCATGGGGGGAGTATAGGACAACAGATGGAGTCAGGGGAAATTCAATTACTTGGCTGAATTATTATCACTATAATAAAATGCTAAAATATTGTTCACTTAATATCATGTTCAATGTTGAGATTATAAATGTACCCTTGATTTCAATTACATTATCAGTAATAAATGGAGACTGGAATCAGATAATGTGGGTTCAAATCCTGATTTCTTATAACTGCCAACTGGTAACATTAGGCAAATTGTTAACTTCTCTTTCCTTATCTGTAAAATGAGAATAATACTTTCATTATAAGATTTAAATGAAATAATCCATGTGATTACTTTGAACACTGGCTGTAACATAGTAAGATACTCAACTGTCTTATCTCTATTACTAATATCAGTGTTACTGTTGTTATTCCTGTGGTCCCATTTTCTTTCAGATGAGTGTATCTGTCTCCTAAATATAGCTACATCAAGGCCCTACTTCAAATTTAGCGTATCTTAAAGTAAACACATTCCTTCCTCTCCTAACCTTTTCCTCATATCACAAAAAATGATCCACTCTGACTTGTTGCCAGTCCAGAGGCTTGGACATCATCCTATAACCTCTCTTACAATCACCATCTAGTTGCCAATCAAGGAGACACTTACTGCCTTATAGTCTCCTTAAATCTTTTGCTGATTATTTCCCAAAGCCATTGCCTTGATCCCACCTAAAGGTCTACTATTCAGGTCTGACTCGAGTCTGAACCCCTGTGAACCCTTCACAGTATATCCAAGGTATTGTCACACTAAATCTGAAATGTCTAGATACAGAGTTCAGGATTAAATTCAAACTCTGAATTGACACCTAGTCTTTTATATTATGTCTCTTCTCTTGCCATTGCCTGTAGGGTAGCCATAGGGAGGCCCCGAAGATCTTGGAACACACAGTGTTATTTCTCTTTCCTCCCTGTCTAACTGCCATTTACTTTTCTTTAAAGCTCAGTTCAAGCATTGATCCCTCTAGGAAGCCTTTTTAAATCTCCTGTATGATTTTCAATTTCTCTTCCCTGTGTGTCTATAGTGTCTTGTGAAAACTTTTATCAGAAAACTTGCGGTACAGATTGTAGCAGCCAGTTTGAGGACAGGGACTGTGACTTCTGTGATCTTGTTTCTGAAATGTAAGTGCTAAAAAATCTTGCCTAGTATGAAGAGAAATCAAAACAGTTGTGACCTTGGGGGTTTTCCCTGAAAGGGGTAGAGTCAATATCCTGGGTTCCCTTCCCAGCTTCTACCTTGCAAGGGCTGGTCATGCACCATTGATAGGAATGGGTAGAATAGACAGTTTGCCTTAATTTGACCTTGAGCACTACCTAGGAATGTGGGAACTCATGAAGCTTAAGAAGGAACTGTAATTTCAAAGCATTTTTGTATTCATAAAGGTGGATATGCAGGGTAGACCGCTCTCTTGCATATAAAATCAATTTGTGCCTTTTTGTTTAAGAAGTATAACTTCTATAGAAGGGAGATAGATGGCTCTATTAACACAGCTTGGAAATAACATTTATAGTGTTTCCCTAGAAGGACCTCTTTAGGCTGGATTTCAGTAATGTGCGTATTATGAGAAGGAGGTGGGTTCTCTTTTGGGAGTTTCACTCCACTCAAAATGTTACAATTATTGTGCTCCCTGAAAAACTGAAGGATAAATCTAAACCTAGGTTGGCATCCAAACTGTTTGTCATTATTACTAATGGATTTGGAAATGTATATAATCAGACTTGACATCTACAATTAACTTTTGGATGCCCACTTTTTTTTTTAATATTACTTACTTTTTTAAAGATAGTTTACCTGCTAAAGGATTGATTTCTTAACATGGAAAACAGAAAGTAACCACAAGATATTCTTAACTCAAATAATTACAGATCTTTTCACTAAATGATCCTGTCTTTTGCACAGGAATCCTAGAATAGGATCTCAAAGGAACACTTTACTCCATGGAAAAGGGAAGGTGTGATGATTAAGGCATAAAACAACCCAGTGCTCTTTTCTCAGTTGTTCCTTGGGTTACTCATCTCTCTGGCTATTTATCAGAGCCCTTAGGAAATTAATAGTCTCTTTTTCTGAAGGTGATTTTCCCTACCATCCCCTACCCCGCATGTTACTGAATGTGAAATCTGCCCTAGGATTAAATTAAAACTCGGTTTCCCTCCAGGCACAGAGAACAAAGTGTATTGGTAAATTCTGCCTGCTATTATTTCATAAAAACAGAATAATATTCATATCACTTGAGTTTCCTGTAAATTTAGGTCTTATTTGTTAAGTACAGAATATATTCATGCTAATATTTGTGGCAGTGCTGTTGGACAATGCTTTTTATCATTTCAGTGTCTAGTCGAAGTCTGAAAATAAAATTGTACTCAGGATTCAAAAGAAGCTCTTTCCAAGCAGAAAGTAAGAGTGTAAGGGGATATTCGGTAGGAAAACCAAAATAAAACTAAAGAAAGCAACCACCCCCCCACACACAAAGTTAGGTTGGAGCTTCAAGAGTGAACTACAATTTATGGTAAAAGTCTTCAGTAAAAGAGAATGTGGGGGGCGGTGCAGGGCGGGGCAGGGCGGGGCAAATATCTGCAGAACGATTCTTAGAAGGAACCACCCTAAGGGACAAAGTCCAAGTACATCAAGCACTTGAGCTCTTGCTTCCCAAAGAGGAAGCTGAGTAAATGCTTTGCCACTCCAACTATTTGGCCCAAATATTTTATGGAGGTTAGTAGTAGTCATTAAAATAAGGTACTTTGATTTTTTTTTTCATTAAAATGTTCTTTTTTCTTTCTGAACAAGTATGATTTTAAAAATAAATTTGCATTTGTTTTGGTAAGTTTTGGTTTTTTATACAAATTCAGTCAACATTTCAGCAACCTAACAGTAACTTTTCTTTACCTTTCTTAAGCAGATACTCTTTATCCAGTTGTTCCTACTTAAGGTTTTGTGTGGTAGAGAATGATGCTTATGTTCACACGGTCACTGCTGGTATCGCCTTCGGATTGGAGGTCACGCCATTGATGTGACACTCCGGGCCTCTCCACACTCCCCCCCTGTAATTCACTCTGTCCTGAAGAGTGCCTTATCCCACAGGCAAAATTGGGTAAAATAAACTGGGCATGCAAAGCTCCGTTCTCTCTTCTTTGTCTTAGGAGCAACTTCTTTGCAGGAAGCAGATTTTCTACTCCGGTGGTGATGGGCACTGCTGGCATCACTGATGAGAAGCCGGCATGTCAGTGATGAGGGACGGAGTATAAATCTTCCCTTCAGGGGCTAACACGTGTGACGTCGCGTCCTCTGTCAGTAAGAATCTGCTTTCCCGCCTCAATTTGTTTGGAACCTGTGTTCTAAATAAAGCCCTCCTAAGGCATTGCGGACCTGTGGGGCTGCGCAGTGGGGTGGATATGGCCACCGAGGGGGACGTGGAGCTGGAGCTGGAGACGGAGCCCAGCGGCCAGGCAGGACAGTGGCGTGGCGGACGTGGAGCGAGTCACCGACTCTGCGGAGGAGGAGATCCAGGGTTCCAGCCTGGAGACGACCATGACCGTGATTCTAGATAGATGGTCCCGGGGGCAGAAAGCCAACCAGGAGTGGGAGAAGGACCTGGCAAAGGTCACCATCAAGAAGGAAGATCTGCAGCTGATAATGACGGAGATGGAGATCTCGCGAGAAGCAGCAGAACTGGAGCTTGAGGGAACACATGGACAGCGTGGTAGAGGCGCTGATTGCCCCACCCCAGTTGTGCTTTCTCAGACCTATCCACTGGATTAATTTATTTCAATAAAGATTTGTCTTTTTTTTTTTTTTTTTCTTAAATGGTTTCTTAGCATGGAAAATAGAAAGTTACCACAAGATATTCTCAAATAATTGTGGGTCTTTTCACGAAACCCTATGTGGGGAAGAAGGATGCTCTTTACTGGATCGTCTAATTGATACTAACATTTGGTGATTGGGCCAGAAGTATGGAGAAATAATACAGGAGTGGAATTTCTTGAGCAAAATATGCACATATAGACTTCCAAGTTTTGAGGCTTTGAGATTCAGTGTGGGGACAGGGCATTTTGACGTTGGTGGTTTGCAGAAGCTTCTAATTACTTGGAGAGAAAATGTCCATTGACTTTCATCTTCTGTGGCCTGCACAAAGGGTGTAATTCTGCTGCAATGACAGCTTGTCCTGTGTTGGTAACTGTAGCTTCTGGTGGCTTGGTATGTGGCTGATGGGCTAGTTTTGTATTGTTAGACAGCATTTCACGTAGGCAGTGAAGAAGCTGCGTGAATGACCTCATCAGGGGAAAATGGGAGGCACAGAGGCCTTAGTAAGAGGATAGCTGATGCAAGGATTGAACTGGGGTTTAAGCGGACAACCTTGGGGTGAGCACTGCTAAGACTTACTACACTGCTGTAGTTTTTCCAGGGCAATGATTTGATTGTTGGAAAGGTGCTTTATATATAGGCCTTTGAAGCATTGATGAACTGAATAAAACAATTCTTTTAAAAAGCAAAGTACTCAGTTGGGAGTCTGATACAAGTTATTAGAAAGATTATCGGTTAAAATTGTTACTGTTGGACTTACAGGCAGCACTTGCTCCACTGTCCTAAACTCCATTAGGAGCCAGGGAGGTATCTGTGTGGCAGCTGAATTGGGTCTGCACTTGGACTCATGTGGTTTGTACATATGTGTGTTTTTTCTCCTACCATTGGGTCACAAGTTGGCCTTAGTCTAATTGTGTATGTGGGGAAAATGTTTCCTAGGAGACAAAATTCTTAGACCTAACCCATCGCATAGCGAGAAGTGGTGGAAACTACTGCTAGGCTCAGAACTATAGGGAGAGCTCACCAGAGAGTGTGAATCATAGTGTAGAGCTGACATTCACATGACTATTCAAAGGCAGGAAACACAGGGCTCAGAGGAGAAGAGGGGACAGAGTTTAGGCAGAATTTGTAAATGCATAGTGCCAAAATCAAGTTCTTCCTGGGAAACTTAACTCAATTGAGTTTACAAATCCTAGATTATGGGATCGAAAACAAAGAATATTTTCTCTTTCTCACAGACACACCAAGTTTCTGTCATAGTTCTTGGCAACATAAAGAATTCTGGAATGCCATTTGCAGCAACATGGATGCTCCTGGAGAATGTCATTCTAAGTGAAGTAAGCCAGAAAGAGAAAGAAAAATACCATATGAGATCGCTCATATGTGGAATCTAAAAAACAAAAACAAAAACAAACAAACAAAAACAAAGCGTAAATACAGGACAGAAATAGACTCACAGACAGAGAATACAGACTTGTGGTTGCCAGGGGGGTGGAGGGTGGGAAGGGATAGACTGGGATTCAAAATTGTAGAATAGATAAACAAGATTACACTGTATAGCACAGGGAAATATACACAAAATGTTATGGTAACTTAGAAAAAAATGTGACAATGAGTGTGTATATATCCATGAATGACTGAAAAATTGTACTAAACACTGGAATTTGACACAACATTGTAAAATGATTATAAATCAATAAAAAATGTTAAAAAAAAAAAAGAATTCTGGAAACTTAATTTTGGCTTCTCTGTTCCTGATCTTAGGGGAAAGGCAGTCTTTCACCATAAGAATTACACTATCTTATGTATAGATTTCGAAGAATGCCCTTTATGGGGTTGATGAAATTCCTTCTTTTGAAGTTTCCAGAGATTTCTTTTTTATCATGATAAATGTTGAATTTTGCCAGAGACTTTTTTCTGCTCTGTTTATGTGATTTTTCTTTAGTTTGTTGACATGGTGAATTACATCGATTGACATTTGAATGTTGAACCAGCCTTGAATTCTTAGGATAAACTACACTTAAGTTTATGCATTATTCTTTTCATATATTGATAATTTCAATTTGCTAGTATTTTAATGAGTTTTTAAATGTGTTTTTCATGAAAAATTTAAATCTATAGTTTTTCTTTCTTTTTTTTTTTGTAACATCTATCTGCTTTTGGCATTAGAATAGAATGAGTTAGAAAGTAGACATTCTTCAATTTTCTGGGAAAGTTTTGTAGAATTTCCTTAAATGTTTAGTAGAGTTCATAGGACATCTTGTTCTGCCATATTCTACAAATTCAGTTTTAAAAATATAGGGCTAGCTGTTTAGGTTATCTCTTCCTTTGTGTGTGTGAGCTTTGGAAGTTTCTGTCTTTCGTGGAATTTGTTATTTCATTAAACTTATCAAATTTACTGGCAAAAAGCTTTCAAGATATTCATAGTATTCTTTTAATATTTGTAATGTCTTTAGTGATATCATATCTGTCTCATTCCTAATACTGGTAATTTGTATACTTTTTTTCTGATTAGTATGATAAGTTTATCAATTATATGAACTAGCTTTTGATTTCATTGACACTTTTCCTTTAATTTTTCTGTTTTAAATTCAGTTGATTTCTATTCTTTATTATTTCCTTCCTTCTGTGTATATTGGCTTCAATTTGCTGTCTACTTTATAGTTTATTAAGGAGGAAACTTAAATAATTCATTTGAAACTTATATAAGATTCCTTTTTATCCTTTATAATATTGGTGTTTTCAAAAGTCCACCTTGTCTGATATTAATATAGCTACTCCAGGGTACTTGTTTTGTGTTTTTGCATTTCTATCTTTTAACTCTTTTCTTATTTGCATGTTTTTCATTCTTTTAATTTATCTATATGTTTATGTTTAAAGTAGATTTCTTTTCTTCTTATTTTTGGTTTTTAGCAGTTTGAAAGTGATTTATCTAGGTGTGTTCTTTTTGATATCTGTCCTGTTCTTTGGTTTTTGAAATTTTTGGATCTGTGATTTGGTGTCTGCCATTAATTTTGAAAATCTTTTGGTGATCATTTATTCAGATATTTATTTTGCTTCACCCTTATGTTTGGGATTCCAGCTATGTGCATGTTGGCCCATTTGATTTATCCCATGGCTTTTGAATGCTTGGTTTGTTGGTTGGTTTCTTTTTCTCCATTATTTTTTATTTTGGATACTTTCACTTGATCTGTCTTCATATTTTTTTCCTTAGTTGGTTGAGTCTACTGATAAGCTTATCAAAAGCATTATTTGTGTTACTGTTTTTTTTTTTTATTTCTGACATTTTTGTTTAATTCTTTCTTATAATTTGATCTTACATTTTATTTTACCCTTTCCATTTAAGCTTTTAATCTAAAAATAATAATAGTTTAAATTTCTCTTTATGAGTCTGGTTCTATTGACTGCTTTGTTGAGAGTGTGTTGATTTTTCTTTCCTTGTATGCCTTTTGTTTTTATTGTCTTGAAAGCCAGTTGCTTTGTGTAGAGCTCAAGTAGAGCCTGAGGTAAATGCTCTTTATTCCCAGAAATGGGTGCACCATTCTTTTTGCTTGCCTTTAGTATGGGAGTTGAGTCAGTCTAGTCAGATACGGAACTGGGTTTAGCTTTAATTGCTGCTATGGATACCCTTAGATTACCACAATCTTCAAATTCCTCCAGTGGAAATTCCTTTTTGTTTTTGGTAGGGCTCTTTGCCTGTAGGTTTTTCTATGTGTCTACTCTATACTCAGTTTTAGATCATTCCTTTGTGCTATGCTTTGGAGTTCTGTAAGTATTTGCCTTGTTATAAGCAATAGCTTCCTATTATTTGGTTCTTCTTAGTACATTGATGTGGGTGGGTTAAGCTTTCTATTGTTTTGATTGTGCCTCAGTCTTAGGTAGGCAGTATTTCCCTGGATCTTGAAGGAGGGTCTTTCTAGTGATCAGTCCTTACCCAGGACAGTTATTTTTGTGTTCACCTCCCCCAACAGCAATTAGTCTTATTAAAGTTCTTTGCTACCCTCCAAGTTGTTGCAGTTTTTTGATCTGTAGGAAGGTAGTGGAAGGATCTGAGTGGAGTTTTTTAGACCTCTCCCACATTGACTAATGTTCATTTCCCCCAGACCCCTACACCATATGCGTAGACTCTTAGTACTCTCATCAGTCTTTCTCGTGATTATCTGGGAGATCCAGAAAGATATTCCTGCAAGTGGTGTGTATTTTCCTGGTGCCTGTGGCCCTCAGGGATTCTATATCCTCTTACAACTCAATGCTCAACTTTTAATAGTTCATTAAAAACTGTAGTTGAATTCTTCTTACTGGTGCTTGGAGTTATCAGCTTAAGTAAAGTGTTATTCCCATCCCATTTTTCCAAGGAGGCACCTGTCTGTCCTTAGATTTCTGGTTTGTTAGTTACCTAACCAATAATTTTTTAGTTGTTAGGTCTTGGATGGGTTCAAGAAAATTGTGAATTTTCAGGCTGTCTGGGAGGTTCTTGTTATTGTTGCTGTTGTTGTTTTAAGTGTGGAAACAATGCTCTTTGCAACTTTCTACATCCTGAGTAAAATCTGGAATTGCTATTTTTTCTTGTTGTAAGATTTTGAAATATATTACAAAAGGAGATTGTTTATTCATGAACTCATCCATCTATCCGTCTATTCACATATTTTCAGAGTGCCTATTGTTTAGAAGCCCGTGGAAGACACAGAGTTCAATCAAACAAATAGACACTTCCTTGAACATTTTGAAACCAGCCATTCATTATTGTAGAGTGACTTCAGGTTAGTTCTGACCAGAAAGAGCAACGATTATCTTAAAAGTCTGAGTAATTGCTAGACCTGTTTTAGAGGAAAGTAGTTTTTATGTACCTTCAAGTATGATTGAGAAATACGTTAGAAGCTGTTCTATTAAAAATACCTTTTAATTGCAAATTATAACTCAATGTAAGGTTTATCTTTTATAACTGGTAACATAATTTTAAAAGGTTATCATTAGATTGAAAATACAAAGAAGTTTTCATAGACCTTGTTGACCTTTAGTAATCTTGCATCACCACCATGAGAAATAGTAGACTAGGTTAATTTCAGGAACTTCTTTCTAGCTTTGTAATTGTCTGACTATATAGTAACAGAATGAGTGGGTGAAGAGTTAAGAATGAGTATGTTTTGAATATCAAATGTCTTTCTAATAATAAAAGAATTACTTTTATTCCCTTGGAGAGTGGCGTTTTTAGTCTGGCTAAGTTAATGATGTTTGAATAAGAATTTATTAAGACTGTAGTGCCTATCAAGTGTTGGCAAGAGGTCTAGAAACAGACTGGAAAGGAAGGAAATAGTGGTTCTATCAAGTTGTTATTAACTCCATTAGCAAAATAGCAGTGTCATCAGTGGTACTGGGACAATTGGAGGTCAAGAAAATGGTATCAATAGCATTGCAAAAGCACAATCACATAGTAGTGATCTCAGGAGCATTGTAAATAGCACACTTCAATGACAGTCTTATCTGAGAATACTGTTAATCATGCTTTTGAATGACAGGAGTCTCTATGGTATTGTATGTAAGTGGTAGAGTTGAAGGACAGGCTCTTTAAGGAGAGTCTTAACAGAAATAGAAGAGCATGAAACGCTTTGGAACTCAGGTTCAATTTGATGATTCAACTTTGTTTACACAGATTCCCGAGTAGAAGTCTTAAGAGAATTGGTTCAAGCCTTTTAGGATTCACCTAAAAAATACAATGGACATTTTAACCACTGTGAAAGATCACAAAACTGATAGTCATTTATCCTTGTTACTGTAAGTTCTCTGAAACACGTGAGCATCTTATAAAAGTGCTGCATATAATCTACATCCTTTGCAGTGAGGCGGTCAAGATTATTCTCATACTAGCACTGCTCATATGTTGCTGTAGAATTAGATAGAGAGGGTGTGAATATCTTTAGGGAATATTATGAAGCAATGTTAAATTTGTTGAAAAGTTTTATCCAAGTAGAAAAGAAATGTTCTAGTAAGAAGGGAGGCTCTTTTTTTAAGTCAATTTCTCTTTAAAGAATCTGTTGTTAAGAAATTCAACTTTCTGTTGCATAAAACTTTCAAGCAATGAGGACTGATGGAGTGTTAGGGAAGAACTAAAAATTCCCTCAGACAGAAACTCATAGAAAAAAGACATAGTGAGGTGGGAACTGGAAATGCCTAAAAACATTATAAGGAATGTTAGACTTCAGGAATAGAGTGGAATATTAGGAGTGAAAGGGTATTAGATATGGTGGAATAATGTATAGAATCCATCAGAGTACATATGTACATTTGTGAGATTAAAAGTTGCATTGATTCAGAAAAAATATTCTATAATGTGGATACTGTCTATCAACAAACAACAAAACTAGATTATTTCATTGTCCAAACATAATACAACTTCAATTCACTTTTGTGATTTGATTGTCCAAGTGCTCAATTACACTATTTGGAATGAAGGAGGCATTTAGAACAAAGGGGGAGGAGGGGAAAATTCTTTTTTTTCTTGTTAAAATGCTGAGGAAAGGGTGTACTATTTGTCTTCAGTGCTTTGTGAACCAAGAATGTGACATGTCTTGCCATGTATGACAGTGCAAATGACTAAGAACTGTCTTTCTCTAAATGAGAAAAACTGGAACCAGGATAACAATAAGCCCATTTAAAATAATGGTAAACTATAACGTCTGTTGAGCAGTAAGCACATGGTTTTGCTCAGTTCTTATAGTTTGTTCCTCAGGCATGTGAACATCTACAGGCAGGGATGCCAATCTCTTTATAATCTGTCAAAAGTAGTAGAAAAGCAGACTTTGTTTATAGTGGGCTCAGATCTAAGGGTATAGTGCAATCCATCGTGCTCTAAAACCCTTCCCTTTACATATTGTACTATTAGGTAAGTACTCAACTTTCAATTCTTGGAAATAACATAAGTGGATATAAATTTCAAATATAAAACATGAATAAAATAAACTTTTCAGCAACCACAAGAATTAGGTCCCTATAATATGTGTTGAATTTAGCGAAGTTTAAGTCAGTCCTGTTGGAAATAACAGAAAGAAATAACTAGAAGTTAGTCATTGAAACTAGCACTGAACAGACACTAGAGACAGGATTTATCAGAAGGCCTTGAGAAAGCAAAGAGGAATATGAGGGAAATTAAATTACTGTTTCAGAACCACATTCATGTTGCATCCAGTAGCAGAAATGGAGCTGGATACATATTGGATTGGTGGAACAGGAACCTGCAGAGGATAGAATTATCCCCTCTTTTATAAAACCAAAAAGGTTTGAGCATTTAGGCAGAACACAAATGCCTATGAATTATGCTTGTTACTTACAGCAAAGTGGTAGAATTGCATAAGCAGATGGGTTCCTGAATTTGGGGGCAGAGGGATATATTGATCTTGGTAAATTTGTCATAAGAAATTATGCTAAAAAGTGAGTGTACATTCCACCTAATTATTCATTTAAAATATGTAACAAGGCCCTTCTATGATCAGTGGTTAGTGAGTTTCTTTATTCAGTTTGCCTCAGTGAGTATAGAAGCATTTATGAGCATCTGTAAGATTGCTCCAGTCCTTACATCCCTAATCTCCATTCTCCTTAAGGCCTTGCATTCATTAACTTAATTTTATAGAACCTAAATTGAGTATTTTAATAAACTGTTTTTGCTTTTCACTGATTAATCATATGCATGATGCATATTTTAATAAATATTTTAACTTTTTAGTAATTATTCATCTGTATCGTATGTGTCACTTTCCATTTCTTATGACATGTTATTTTAGGTGCTGACTTAAAAATTGTATGAAACATTTATACTGGTTATAATAACTACCATTTATTTGAGGCTTACTATATACAGGCACTTTACATACATTATTTCTAATTCTCCTAATAACGTTGCAAGATAATGTTTTTCTTAGTTTAGAGGCAGTTTCTAGTTTGCAAGGGAAATGTGTGGAAAGTCTGGGCCTCAATGATCCAAAGTTTCACTATATTGTTTGTGCTGTACTGTTAGGTATGGAACAAAAACTATTGAGTTTGAATAGAGAAGCAAACCCATTGTGCCTGTCATAGAAATACGGGATTTATTATGGGAGTTTGGCCTTCCACACAGTAGGAGCAGGTCAGGCACTCCACATAAGACTGTCACTTCTTATCTGCTGTTGGATCTCAAGTCAACAGTTGGGAACAGAAGATGCATGTGAAGCGGGGTTGAGCAAGAATCAGCTGGAACTCTTAGGATGAGCCGGGCTGTGTGATGATAAACTGGAACCTGCATGTGCCTCTGACCACCTCCAAGCCTGCAGCTTCACTGATGCCGGTGATCTGTGGGAGAAGCTGGCCTACTTGGTTCAGAAATTGCATGTGCCCGTGGACTGGGACCGGGAGAAACCGAAGGAGGAGATCTAAAGGGAGCTGGAGATTCTGCTGGTGCAGCTGGGACCCCAAGACAACAAAGCGAGGAGATAGGTCAGTGATGACTTTGTGAACTGCAACAAAGCAAGACTTTGCACTAGACCTTTGAGCAAGAACATGGCTGCTCTCCTTCGCTTCTGTCTTTCTTTGTGCAGATGTCATCTGTGGCCAGTCATGACCCAGAGCCACATAGAGATGGGAAATCTGGGAAACAAACTCCAGCCTAGCTAAGTTGATACAGTAAAAAGCCACCTCATTTAGTTGTAGATGTAACTGATTTTCTAGCAAGAAAATGACGTGTAAATATGTTAAAGAAATGATACTTTGAATTTTCACACATTCATTTTTCTCTACTTACCACATATATGATAGTTATTATTTCTCAGTCTACTAGGCAAACAGGTGTGTACAGTAATAATTTTCAGGAGAGGAAGAGAAAGACGCAGTTTTATTTGCTATTTATAATATCTTTATTAAACGTTTTGCATAAGGGAAGCCAAAATGATGGAATCTGTTGACTAAGGTTTCGAAGCACTGAAAATTCTATTTGAAACATTTTGTAACTCAAACTAGAGGTATCTATGATTCTAATGAGTTCTGCATGAATGGAGAAAATGATAATGAATATCATTAGAGAAGAGAGATTGAGCAGTTGTTTTTGTTCTACTCTGTGGTTGCCATCTCCAAATAAAAGCAGGGAGTTTCTGTAGGAGTCAAAGTGCCCTAATAAAAAACATTTTAGAAATGACACTTGAGTACAAAGAAATGAATCTGATAAGTTCTAAAGAAAGGAGTCTAATGTGTTATACACAGGCACATTACCTTGTGTAGATAAGGGAGTTAAGACTAAGAGTATAAGTACAAAATTTCCATATGCCAAATGTTGCTAGGAAATGGAAGAAGTTAGCTAGGGCATATACATAGCATTTATATGTATCAAATCCAGAGATGGTAACAACCCCTGTGTGCCTTTTGCATGACAGCACTATATTATAAATACACCCTATTACAAGGATACCCTGAGGAGCCTTGGGGCATCACAGCTCTTCTAGAGAAAAAGTTAACTGATTCAAAAAAAAAATTATGAAAGTCATACTTACTGAAGGAACTGTAGAAAACACAGATAAGCAAGGAAAAAAAATTCCATTAGCAGTAAGTTCGTTCTCAAGGTGAGAGGAAGTAAGATCTCCTCCTGGAGGGAGGAGTATCAAAGTATTTGAGAACATGTGTTAAAATCATCACAGTAATCAGTACAGTTCTTAGGTACTTTGCAGCTGTGCAGCTATTTTCCCTTTAAGCCTTCATTTAGTATTTGTAGCAATCCTTGGTGGATCATGCTCACACCAGTTATTATTGTGATATTCTAGTGGTGACCTTCTATTTTCTTCATTCATTCTGTGTTCATTAATTAGAAGTCTTCTTTAAGGAATAATTGTCCTTTCTCCTCTATTCACTCACTTATTCAGTCATTTATATCAGTATGGAATTACGTATTTTTTTCTTTGAGTTATAATCCAGTACTGTCATTATTTTCCTGCTCAAATTGTTCTAGCTTTGGCATTGGGTGCTCTTTTGGGTTGAGTCCTGTGTCCTTTTGAAATAACTCTGTCCTTTAAAATTTTATATTCAGCACATTTTTTATTTTTAGGCACCATAGAATGCTCCAGGCTCATCTTTAAAAAAATTTTAATAGTGTTTATAAGACCTTTTAAATTAGCCTTTTTATTAAACATTTTAATTTACTTTTTATTGATATTTAATATTATGTTGGTTTCAGGTGTACAACATAATTTGATATTTACAATTATAAAATGACTGTAAGTCTAGTTAACATTTGTCCCCATACATAGTTAAAAAACTTTGGAAATTATCTGCAAGAAACTGATTTCCAAGTAAGGTTACATTTATAGGTTCTAAGTAGACATGAATTTTGGGAGGGGGAGCTATTCAACCCAGTGAGAAACAAATTAACCTATTAGTGTATAGTGTTGGCATACAATTCTTTTTGTTATTAACCTTAACAAATTTATCAAGTTACTGTTTTAGAAAGTTACTGGTGTAAGTTCCTTTCTTCCCTATCCCCTTTAGTATGATTATATCTCACAGGTATAATACAGTTAGATTCATTTGTCATGGTTTGCATAGCATCTAGCGTTTCCCTGACACATTGTTTGATGATTTTTTTATGTCATCATAGTAAAAGTCATCCTTTGTGGTGTACAGTTTTGTGAAAAATGCTGTCATATATTCCACCACAGAACCATTTAGAACAATCCCATAGTCCCCGGATTTCCTTTTCTACTCCTTTGTACCCAATGCCTCCTGCCCCCCAACTTTCTGATAACCACTGATCTTATTCTCTTTTATTATAATTTGGTCTTTTCCCAGCTGTGATATAGGTGGAATCATAAAATATGCAGTTTTGGGGGGCATACTTTCCTTTTTATTAGAAATTTAAGATTTAGCCATCTCATTCCATAAGTCATACAGTTTGTCCATTTTCATTGTAGTGCAATATTCCATTATATGGATGTACTAGTTTGTCCATTTTTCTATTCAAGGGACATCGGGGTTACTTCAAGTTTTGGGCAATTATGAGTAGAACCGCTATAAACATTAATGTATTGATTTTTATATAAGTGTTTTCAGTTTATTTTGGTGAATACCTAGGAGTGGGATTGCTGGTCATCTCGTTTATACACTTCCTCAGTCTAGCTGTCTTTCATTCCTGGGAATTTTCTCCAGGTGTTCATAGCACTGATCAAAAATAACATGACTTTTGTGTAGTAATGGCCAGAAATATGGCATGTCTGCAATCTCTTTTTTCAGAATGATAGAGCTTGGAAAGAATAATCTTTCCAACCAAAATCCACCTTAATCACAACTACTACAAAACTGTTACTCCCTCATCGACCTTAATAGTAAATAGGGAGTTGGAGATGGGCATTATAAAAAAAAAAATTGGTGTGAGAATTTCTTACTAGTAATATTTTCTTTTCTGTTTTATTTTATAAGAAAATATATACATGTACATATTGTGTTGAATTACAGTTTAAAGCTTAAAACCTTATTAATGGAAAATAAATATTATTTATTAATAATCTATTTGTTATAAGTAAATATTTTTTTAAACTTCTTTCTTTTAGCTATTTATTTTGACATAACTTCAGACTAAATAGAGGAGTTGCAAAAATGGAATAATTTCCATAAACATTTTATCCAGATTTTCCAAATCTTACCATTTTACCACATTTTGCTTTATCCCTCCCTCTGACACATGCATTTTTTTCCCCTAAACTGAGAGTAGCTTTCAGACATGATGTTCTTTTTTTAATTATTATTAACAAAGAGGTTAAAAAGAGTATTTTGCCATCCGGTGCCAAAATCCAACGTATGATAATTAATATTATAAAATATAAATCCTAGGGATGGTTGTTTACATTACAAGAAAGGATTACAACTATTTTAAACCAATAGTTCAACTGGTTCTTAAAATTCTTCTTGAAGGTACCTCTAACATGATGAAATTTTAAATGTAAACTTTTTTTGCACATACACATTATATTGCATGTAAATACATATATACAGTATACTGCACATTTTTTTTAGTTTTCATATATACTAATTATTGTTTCTAAGAACAGATTAGATCTTTAGCTTTTTAAACTTACATAGTTATCAAAGAAATAAAGCCAACCACAAAATAAGAATCAACAGAATGCGGTAATCCAATCATAAAGGACAGTCAAATGTGCTTACACATATTCAGGAAATCAAAATAATAATTAGTTTATTTGTGTTCTTATTGTTATTTTTTAGATTCTTCATAGAAATGATACTGTGTGGCATTTTTCTCTCTTTCTGGCCAACATCACTTAGAATGACAATCTTCAGGTCCATTCATATTGCTGCAAATGGCATTATTTTATTTTATTTTTTTTATGGCTGAGTAGTGTTCCATTGCATATATGTACCATATCTTTATCCAGTCATCTGTTGATGGACATTTGGGTTGTTTCCATGTCTTGGTTATCGTAAATAGTGCTGCTGTAAACATTGGTGTGCATATGTGTTTTTGAATTTTATTTTTCTCTGGATATATGCCTAGGAGTGGAATATTGAACCTCAATATAAGTAATTTATTTTGACAATTTATTAGACTACATTCTAGACCTTATTAACTTATTTGTTATTAAGAAAACTCCTACGTAGAGTACTGCTGTGGAGAGTCTCAAATCCACGTTGATCTGGTTGACTTCAAACATGCACTTAGTGTGAGAAACCAGGATTTGATGCCAGATCTCTAAGTCTCTCTTTTTCTTCTTTCCCTCTGATCCCTTTCCTCCTTTCCCCTCCCCCTCTTTTCTTTCATCTCCCTCCTCCCCTCCTATCTCCTCCCTTCCTCCCTCCTTTCTTATTTCTATCCCATATATAGAACTACATTCCAGAAACTATTCTAAGCTTTCTACAGTCTTAACTCATTTAATCCATATAATGACCTTGTTGAGTAGGTAATATTACTTTCATTTTATAGATTAGGGATCTCAGCCAAGGGATGGTTAAATTACTTTTCTTTGATCGTGAATTTACTTCATTTACTCATCTTATTTCATTTTAAGCATGTCTTATTGCTCATTGACTTGTGTGATGACAGAAATGCTGTTTTATTCCTCTCTGTACTCCTGATAGTTCTAGCACAGTACCTTTTGAAAGTCAGAGCTCAATAAATGTCTAATGATTTGAGATAACTAGTGAGGAAGGTTAGTAAGTGGGGATAACCTTTCTCTCTTGAGGCATCACTGCTGTAGTATTTCAGCAAATTTTACCTTCTGAATAAGATAGCCTATTAAATTGTCAGTATGAATTAATAAACATCTAAAATGTTCATATGAAGGACACGGCAGTTAAAAAAAGAAACTATAGAATCTTTGAAAGTTTGAATCAAGAAATCTTGGAGATTTGGTCCAATCTCATTCCATAGACCAAAGATCAGGCTTCAGAGATGTGGAGTGATGTATGCAGTCACTCCTGAGTCCCAGGGCAGTGGAGTTTTGGTGACCAAACTGCCTCTTTCTGAGCATTTGCTGGAAGCTTTGACTGTGGCCACTGTTTATTTTTGATCTGCAGTTGAAGGTTACAGATGTGTGTGTGACAGCACCAGATTGAACACCTCAAGCATGGCTGTTTTTCTCACTTTGAACTCTGTTTTTAGGCCCTCACCATGCTAGTGTAATTGTTCTCAAAACAGGAGCTTTTCTTTATAGATGATAATTATTTCCAAGTAGACTGAATTTACAGACAAGAAGATGTCAGCTATTTATCCATGTGACAGCATTTTATCTCTCCCCAGAGAAGATGACCAGTTTAATGGGTAACCTCTCTCACTATGACTCCTCTCTTGGTGCCCTTCTTCTTTTTTGATTCTAACTCCCACCTTTTACCTTGAAACTTCCACTTAAAGAATTACTATTCTTCCCTACCTCCAACTATGTTCCTTGACTGATATTCCCCTTTTTAAAGGCTTTAGCCCAATTCCAACAAATAACTATTAATAAAGAGGTACTACAGGACAGTTCTCCTTTAATATGTAGGAGCCCACCAGAAAGAATTTTCCTTCCTACCCTAAAATGTAAGCTAATTATTGTCCAAAAAGTCATCTCCCACGATTTTGGCTATTCTTATTCATACAAACAACTGAGTTTGATGATTTTTGTCCTATACATTTGTAGGTCAAAATTTATGGTAAGGTCTGTACCCCTCAGGTTTTTCTGGTGTGGTAACCTTCTTACCACATAATTATATCATGTAATCCTATTGAGAGGCTAGTTTTTAACTGTACCCCAGATGTAAATATTAAATGTAGATATTTACATTAAATTTTTTTAAATGTGATTTTAAAGACCTTTGTTGTCTGAATGAGTTATGCTTTAGAATCCATGTCTCTAATTGTCTTCATCTGGGATTATAAAAGAATCTAGCTGGGAAATTTCTCTGAGAAGGGCTACTCTGCACATCAATTCATTTTATTCTGAAACTTACTGGCATGATCTTTCATTGAACCTGCTAGAAACTCTGTCAGTTATTGGAATAACATATGAAAATATATGATGATTAAATATTCAAAGGCAAAAAAAGAAAAACTCACTTAAAAGAACTATCGAATGAATAATTGAAATAAACTCAGGACCTGACCACAACATTGCAAATTACTGTCTAAAAGTCCCTATGGATGCTTAATTCTTTAAAAACAAAGCTGTTTTGATCAAAACCAGATGTTTCTATTTTTAAATTCTTGGCACACTTCCTCAGTAAAAGATTTTCATCTTCAAAAAGGAAAAGACAGACATTGCCTTCAGCCTACAGTGCTTGAGCCCCAGGGAAGTAAGACTGGTTTGATAAAGGCAGGCGTGCTTGTTGCTGACGTTTCGCTTTGGACAATTGGTGTGAAAGAACTAGGGTGTGAAGAAAGCTTGGCCTTTGGATTGTCAGTTGTTTGAGCTGTGGGTACGTAGCTGTGTTTGTAGCATGAAGCAAAGACAAACTGCACGAGGCTTTTGTGGGTATTATAAATAAAATGATTCAGTACCTTACAGAACTCAGTGACTCACCTTTAAGCCTTGTAATGATTGATAAAAATAGAGGTGGAAATAAAGCTTGCCAACTTTAGAAGGGTGACATTAATTAGGTTGATTAGTACATGACAGCGCTTTAAGAATTATTAAGGAATTCTTGGTAAATCAGTACGTAGAAACATTACAGATTACAGTAAACCAATTTAATTTTCTCTGTTGCTCAGATTTCTAGTGAGGAAATTTAATGATGTGGATGGATTTCTGACTGAGCTAATACTATCACTTACAGTGATTCCCCTGACTTGCAATATTTGTAAGCACCTTATAAAAAGAAAATAATAGGCTCTCTTGGATTTTCTATTATAAAAAGCTATTTTTAAGTATTTAAGATTGAAAAGTTTATAAGATAATACAAATAATACTTCTAGGAGTAATCTCTGTGAAAAATTGGCACACTCAAGGATTCGCTTCATCAACTGTTATGCATCAAAGTTTTTTTTACCATAAACTCGACATAGAATGTTTTTCAGCTAAAGTGCAACTTGAGTAAATAAAAATTCAATTTCAAAATGGTTTTATTATCAGTTATTTATATTTTATACCTTAAAGCTTGTTCTATGATTTTTTTTCTTCTTGGATTCACAGTTCCCAAAAATGAAAGAGGCTTCCACTTGCAGGGTACAGAAACCACGCTAATTTAAGCAAAGGGGATTTAGTACAAGAAATTAGATGCTTACGCAATCATTGGGATGGCTGGAGAGGCAGCCTCAGGCTGAACCTTCAGAAAGAATTCTGACATCAATGAATCAGAGCTGACCCTCCAGGGAAACCTCAGTTTCTCTGACCAGGAAGCTCCTGTCTAAACTGCTGAATCCAGAATCTCAGAGCCTTAGCTGCAATCTGGAAATTGTAAAGCTACCGCCATGAAGGATTTGTGGGAAAACCAGTCTCTTGAATCTGGCAGGAGAGATAATCTGTTGTCCAGAGCTGGGCAGCTTGTGAATAGATTTTATATTGCATTAAAATCAATAACCCAAATATTCATGCCTCACCTATACGCATAGTTCTCTTCATATTCCCTGACCTCATGTTTCTGGTAATCTCCCAAGTGTCTCGCAAATACTTAGGATTAACTCCTCTCCCAAAGCATCCGTGCTCTTTTGCTCAGTTGCAGTGTCTGACCTACTTGGCTGTTCTCTGGTGGTGGATACCACTGCTCTGTAGTAGAGCTGCCACCTTCCCCTGCTACAACCTGAGCTTTAGTTTCTTTCTTATCCTTAATCAGCACGGCAGCTCTTTACTGGTGCCTTTCTTGAGTTCGGAATGATACACCTAAATGTGTATGACTGGTGATAGGTTGGACCCGGCTTGTACTAGCTCACAATAGCTGACTATTAAATATTTTTAAACTTGTTAGCCATTTGCCAAACAGACATTATTAAAAATTGTACAAACTTAACACTAAATAAACTTCCAACTTGTTGTCACTGAACAGAACTGGGAGGGGAAAGCCCAGCAGCCTCTCATTACGCAGCATAGCTACACACAGAGGCAGTAGGTGTGAGTAGCCTCAGAAGCACAGATCGTAATGAAATGCGAAAACCATTAGGGATTGGTGAGCTTTTAGTGATTATACCTTTGTGCCCGTGATCCCAATAAGCTGATAAACATCTGGTGATCGTGTGTGTGCGTGTGTGCGTGTGTGTGCGTGTGTGTGTTTGTGCCCTGACTGGCAACCTCGGCGCCTCTTGAATCTCTAGCATCTCTTCCAGTCAAATAGGCAGTCTTTTCCCACCATCTTACCACCACGACTGTCTGCTCGTCTGTGTCTTAGCTCCTTGCTTTTCAAGTAGAGTGTCTGGAGAAAGTCATTTTGAAATAGTTTTTTTTTCCCCTAAGTAAGAGTGCTCAAGTCTGACGCTCTCTAAAGGACTCTGTATGTAATAGTTTTATGCACATATGTCTTTTGGGGATATTATTCTGATTACTTATTTTAACAACACTAACCATTCCCAGTTGAGTCCATTTGCTCATTTCTTCACAGCGGGGAATGGAAATTCTGATTTCACGGCCACCATTACCTCCTACCTATCCTTTCTCATGCTCATAGGATCCCATGGAAATAAAATAACCCCAGGACATTCACTTGTGGTTCCTCCTTTCTCCAGAGCTCTCTTCCCTGGCTGGTGGCCTCTTTTCTGGGCACCAAAGCATCTGAGTTATGCATGTGTCAGTAAATAAGCCTGTTAGTGTCAGGTTTGTTTAATACTGATGGAGCAAGAAAATATATGAATAATGGTAGGGCCCCACCTTCTCGAGCCTTTTCAGGGCAGTCAGCTTTTGCATATGCCAGCAAAGTGACCACAGCTCCATTCTTTGTGGACTTTAAAAAAGTCCAGGGCTGTTCACAATATTTGTGAGGAATCCTAAAGAAATACCTACCTTTTTTTCAGAGGAAACATTTTATATCTTGCTCTGAATTACTGTTCCTTGCTTCGACTCATTAAGCATCACCTTCGTGTCCCTCCTCTGAAGGCAGAAATTCTCTTCTACTCGATTCCACTCCAGGGGTGGACAAAGCCTCCTTTTCCGTCCTTCCCTAATGCAGCAACAAGGTGGTTCTATGTACCAGACTTGCTGTTGTTTGGGTGCAATGGAGAGTCATCACTGTGCAGACCTCAGCAGTTCAACCCTGGACATCAGGCATCCCTGAAGCCATTCGTTGGTGTTCTGGAGCACCTCTGCCTTTGGCTTCTGTCTCTTTGCTTTCATCTTTCTCCTCAGACGCGAGGTCCCAATCTCTTGTCTCTCCCGCGTGCCTTTCCTTGAGGGAAACAACACTTAGAAAACCGAACAAATTATCAAACTATTCAGTAAAGACACCCTTTTATATTATTATTTACAGTAATTTGGCACTGTTTTACCCTTTTTTAAAAAACTGTGAGTGTGTGTGTGTGGAGAGAGAGAGAGAAACTGGTGTACCTATTTCTTTCTTATCTGTCTGTTACCAGATATTCTTTAATATATTTTTCTAATTAAAACAGCAGTCTAATTGCCACATCCAAACCTGAATGTGTCAAAGACTGCAGTGTTTCTGAAAAAGCAGTTTTTCCTGTATGACCAGGTGTACCTAAGCCTGGTTCTGATTAGTTTTATAACCAACATGAAACTTCCGCCTGGAAATAAGAGGCATTGTAAGTGTTCAGACATAAGATTACTTCTGTGGTTCATTCCACATTTGTAAAAATCACAGTGTATCTTTGTTAGTGGAGGCTTTTATCTTAGTGAATAATGCTACACAGTGGGAAACACTGGGAGAGTCTAAACCATCTCTGGCCTGTTAACTGCCAAACTATTTAAAAACACTCTGGTAGTTTGACAGTAAGTTTTTTTTAATCACAACTAAATTACCTCTGTGCTTTGGAGAGGGTCACGAGGCACTGTGGATGTTAAATGTTTTTGTCTCTTCCCCAAATTTCTTTGAGGGACAAATGTGTCTCAAGCGTGATTGGAAAGACTGAATAATAGGAAATATAGTTCTAAAAAGTCAGGTGGGGCTAAGGGTCATCTTTAGAGAAATACCATGTAATTACATTATAATAGGTCTCCAGGAAGTATAATCTATTCTAAATTTTTTTTCATACGCCTACAGATTTCTTTTCAAGTGACTACTGTCTCAAGAGTTTCCTTTATGCAGGAGTGAAAAAAAAGAATAAGCATGATACCACCACGTTATTCATGTCGCTCATCACACTTACACTTGCATGAAATCATGATCTTTAAAACACTCTAACCATTATCCAGGAATATTAAATAACCCTAACTCGAGGCTAATAAATTTATTTTATGTCTCTTTATTTAGTGAACGTTTATTTAGTGATTTCATAAATTTTACTGTTATAGTCTAAAGATTAATTTATTATAAGAATTTGGAGTATGTTTTTCACAAGAAAACAACGTAATGGAAATTTGTTCACTAAAGACATTTTAATAATAATATAGCTGATATACTCTATATTTACAGTGATGAGTAGAATAATGCTGATCTGGTACTAACAGTTACCAAGATAGTAAAACTGAATCCAGTACTGATATATTGGTCTTGCATACTGGTGTGCCAATTCTGCTTAAAGGAAAATTGATGCGATTAGACTCTAAAGGGATTTGGGTACTTTTTAAGTGCACGAGTATCTGATTAAATAGATGACTTAATTTCAATCAAATGTACCTTTGCCTTGGTATAGATGATTTACAAAGGACTACTCTTAGACTTCTTGGTGGTTATTTCTTTGTTTTTACGAGGTGGGTGGTGTTTCCCATGGTAAACCTAGATGAATGTTCCTAAGGTAGACAGGAAAGAACTGGGGTAAATAGAGAAGCAAAGGAAATACCTTAAACATAATGCATATAAATGAAAACGTTAATATATATGACTGAATTAATTGAATTTTGACAAAGGGGAGGTAAACACTGATTGTGTTGTGATTTCTTTGAGAGCCCAGAGGCGATTGTGTCTGGTAGGTTCTGATTTTGATCAGTAGGTGTCCATCCAGTAAATTGATAGCTGCCTGGTGGGTAAAGGAATGAGTTTCAGGTGAGACAGAGGCTTGAATTAAAAACTGCCTGGGTAACTTTGACTCGTCTATCTTCAGAGAACCCAAGCTATGGAATTTTAGTGTAGTAATTCTGCCAGCACATTGTCACCATAGTTCTCCAATAAAAGACTATATTTTTAATCAGTCACATGAAACAATGATGGTCTGAACAATGTTTATTTGACATGCATGTATTACTAGGAAGATTAGTCTTCTTCATATGCTTACCACAATGTCACTTAATTGGTTTCCATCTGGATGAACTCTGTATCATTGTGAGATTGGACATTTTGACTGGGGAATAGAAATAATGAAATGTATCTTTGGGCTATTAAGTTCTCACTCAAAGATTTTGAATGACCACAGGGCAACAGAAGGATGGAAGATGAGAAAGATATATAGAGATGGGAAAGGAGTTAGAAAAGGACGCAGAAAGATACCAAAGAAAATGTAGCTTACAAGTTTAACTCGGAACTTACATGCTGAACTATGTGCTACTGTTAATTATCCTTCAGCTAACTTTTGCAATACTACATACATTTTTCATAATTTCTGTGAAACACGTGTCATTAGGAGAAAGTTCATTTAGCCTAGCCCTTTTGAAAATGAATTACTCTTTTGAATCTAGGTGGAAACATTTTTCAAACTTCTAAACTCAGTGACTCATTTATTAAAAAGTATTAGAATGCATTGAATTAACGTACTGTTTTCCAATGGCAATGGGTTATTGATTTCTAAAAATATCATGTATATTTTATCGAGGATCAATATATTTCATTATCATACTGGTACATCTTCTACCTGGACTTTGAAAATGATCTTACTCTGGCACTTACAAAGCCTATTGATGGCTGTCTAATTATAGGAAAAATTTACCTGCACTTATACAATATTTTCATACTTAATTAAAGCCTTGATGATGTGGCTGACCTGTCTTCATGGACCTTTTCCCCACCCTCACAGCCCACTTTCTGTATATTGCATTATTGGGGAATAATGACTCAATTGTAGTGACCTCTGTATTCCCTAATGTAGCTTTACATGGAGTATTACCATCATGATAGGATTACTTGTTCCACCCCTTCTTTAAATAGATTCTGATTGTGTTATGATCTCTCTTTGATTTTTAGATTCCCATTATTATAATTACATTTTGACAACCTCTGTTGTATCCATTCTAAAACATTTCATTTGATTGTATAAATTTTATTTCAATTATACCTGATTGATTTCTAATCATAAGAATAATGGTTAATGTAGTAATATGTTTTTTAAAGCAGAATTATTTTGATACTGGATAATTTGAGGGAAAATTTTTCTGTTGGCAAACATTGCTTCCTTAGATATGAGAAAAATAAGACAGTGAAGGGCTGATGATACTGCTTTGCATTTGCATATTACATGTAGAATATAAACCTTACAGATACACGCACATAATTCACATGAGTGGCATATATATATATATTTATTCACCGTCTTCTCAGATACTTGAATTTATTCCTGAATTGTCCTGCCAGTAGAGTGAAAAGCCATTAAGTGAACAAAAAAATTTCCACTAGTTTTAATGGAAAAAATTATGCATTCTATCCCAACCCAAGATAGCAGTAAAATTTTCTCAAACAGAAAAATATATCAACTGAAAAAGAAAAACCAGTTCAAATACAGAAATTAAGAGTCAATTTGGAAGTAAATAGTTCACTCAGAAAATGTTAATGTAATTAGAGTATATAGTATTCATTTTTCCTTTATTTTTGTAATGGTTTCTTTAGCAAATTCTCACCAGTTTTGTGGCCATGGTCATCTTGCACTTACATATTTAAACCTATAAAAATAGAGCATGGGGAAATACCTTCAGGGCATAATAAACAAAATAAGTACAAAACAGGAGACTGTTGAGCTATGTGGCAATAGCACATGATGTGTGCATAATACAGATGGAAAAGTGATAGATGATGACTTGGCAAACATTTACAAAGCATTTGTTTTCATCCAAACATGAGGTACAATGCAAAAATGTTCCTTTTGATATTCTCTGATCCAACACTTGTGGCAGACAAATCGGTATTTGTCCTTGCTGGCAATTATAATCTGAAATTCTACTACTTAGAGTATATGTACTTAGTGTGTTTTTAGTAAAAATATTATACCTATCAAAAGCCAGAGAAATTGTGGGAAAAGCCTTTAAACATATAAAATAATTCCATTGTTTTATACTCCAGTATGAAAACTTAACTATTTAAAACACCTTTCATACATTTAAAAGTAATGCTATTTATGGGTTTGAAAGAACTTAGATATGTGCATAGAGTAATTTGTGTATGAGCTGATGTGAATAAAAGTCATACAATCTTAACAATGTCAGCAGGGGGAAACAACTTCATTCTCCGTGTTGAAGGATGACCTTGAACTTAGTGGGATCTTCCCTAGTTTATGATAATTGCTCTCATAAATAGTTAGGAGTGAATTTCAATCTGTAATATCTTAGCACTGTTCAGTGCCCATTAAACACTCATTCAAGGGAATAAACCAGTAAAGAGGAATTCATTCACCACAGTTTCAGTTCCAAGAAATCAAAACAATTTAACAGTCTTTACCTATTACATGCAATTTTTATCCAGTGTTACAACTGAAAACTTCCGATCTAGCAAGTTCTCTTCTTTATTGTTGAAAGCATCTGGCACTTTTCATACTTTATTTTTTTCTCCATTAAGATACACTTAGGGATTTTCCTAGGGGAGATGGTAGAGTTGAAGGGCTTTCCTCAAGTTAATTTTTTATCCTTATTTACACCAGAGGTGTTAGTTGGTGTTGGTAAGCATGGAAGTGCCCTGGCTATTCCACCTGTGGTCTGCGTACCAACAGTCTCACTATCGCCTGAGAGCGCGTTAGAAATGTAGATTCTTCAGCTTCCCTCCAGACCTACTGAGACAGAATTGGCATTTTAGCAAGATCCTTAGGTTGAGCAACACTGTCTATGTCACACACCAAGTTTTTTGAAACAGGAAGTACATGTTTAGATTGAGTCAATTAGGGTAGCTAGGACACTGGAAGTGTGAGGAATGTAAGGGAATGTTAGTGTGGCCAAGCTGATGCCAAATTGTTGTTCAGTGTGGTGAAAAGCTATGCAATATAAAAGGAAGGAAAACTGTTTCTTTAAAACAGATAGCACACATTCCTCTGTGCCCTATCATAGCCCAGTCAGTAGTATGAACTGAGAGAGAAAAGGAGGCAAGAAGAAATACTGAAGAAATAAAGTGTTTTTTAAAATGTATATTGGAAGGGATAAGTTGGGAGTTCAAGATTTGCAAATACTGCTATATATAAAATTAAAAAACCCCAAATTTGTTCTGTGTAGCACAAGGAACTGTATTCAGTATCTTGTAGTAATCTATAATGAAAAAGAATATGAATATGAAAAAAAACTGTCAAAAATGTATATTGGCCAAAATGAGATGCTGGTCTTGTGTACTCCTGTGGCATTTATTTTAGTGATCTATGCAAAGAGCGTAACACATGAATCAACTCCAGTGAACTTATAATGTATTACTGAGTAAGTAAAATAGGATGTCCCTTCTCGACATCGTTAATCTTCAAACCACTTTTCATTCTTTTCATCATATCAAGAACAAGGTTTTAAGTACCAATGAGTAAATACCTGATTTTATAGATTACCGCATCTGATAATGTCCAAACCAGGAAGGCGTATTAACACTTGTGTAACCAGGAAGCCATGCCCTAGCTCAGGGTCAGCCTGGAGGAGGAGGGAGGATCAAGACACCATTCCTAATGGGTTACCAGACAAACAACCAATATTCAAAACAAATAATTCCGAATTCAGAACCTACATTTTGAAGATCTTTCTCTACGTTGATATATGTTTAATCCATGTGCTTTATTTTTACTTTTAGAAGTTTCAGATAAGGATGTAGCTCCAGCAGGTGGCCTGATGTCCTGCATGGTTATCATTGCACAATGATATGCTTGTAAACTTTTATTGTACTAGTGATTTTATATTCAGTTACAATTATAACATTGGATTTATCTTAGAGATAACCCAATTTTACAATTGAATTAGTTGCAATTGATTTTGATTACATTGAGAATCAATTTTAAAGTCAGGAATTTGACTTTTTTTAATATTGGCAAAACATCAATTTGACTTTTTCATATATTTGCTTTGGAAGATTTATTGTAGTTTTTTTTTTCTTTCTTAGCAAAACTCTAGAAGTTTGTTACTGTTCCACTCATTTAAAGTCTGTGAGTCTGCATTAAAATCTGTAAGTCTATTATTAAGGAGAAAGGAGCTCTTATTACTGATTTACTGCTGTGTCTCTCTTCCAGCTGTTCATATCAGTACTGTGAATACAGAAGAAAAGGCATACGAAAGTGAATTTAGTATTTATTTGCGAAGACAGAGACAAGGTGTAACATACTTGATCTGATATTTGATCTGAATTTTGTTCAGCTGTCCACACACCTAAAACAAAAATCTCCTGTGGAATGGCACCACTAGTTAAATACAAGTTTTATAGTGACCCTGTTTCAATGTAGGGGAGTTGAGGGACCAATGAGGAAATGTCAGAGTGAGTTATTCACTGTGGCATGATCTGCTAGTTAAACCCCAGATCCTGTATACTGTCTTGCTGGTGTGGTCCTATGACTATATTCTCATCTATGGCATGGAGTGGATGTATCCAGCTCTGGTTCAGCTAATGAAGATGCCTTCTCTCCCTTTCCCATCTTGATGATTGGAAATGGAAACAACTGGAAAAGTCTTGGTAGTGGCATGTTAGGAATGAAAGAACTGTCCTGCTAGCCTGGGTCCTGAGATGACTTTCCTGAACTGGACCATCTATCTTCCCTGGACTGTTATGTGAGGAAGGAAAATACATTTCTGTGTTCTTGCACAAGCGTATTTTTTAGTGTCTTGGTTGCTTAGCCTTTGGTTTAACTGATGCAGCTCTGCAGTTTTTCTGCTGGGGATAGCTGGGATGCCTGTGTAATTGTCCAAACTGGACACTTCTCAGTGTAGAAGAATAGGTATAAATAGGGAATATTAGAATGAGGGGGAAGATGCATTAGTCCAGAGCGGCTCTTTTCTTTCCCTGTAATGGCAGTCTTATCATGTGACTCATCCAAGCATGTTTAAGGCTCCCTCACAGACTATGACCTATCTTCATCTGGTTTATGATAGGTACTATTTTAGAAGCTCAGCATTTCAAATAATGGACACATTTTCCTCCCTAAAATATATAAAGAGTAAAATAAGTGGCTAGGAAAAATTGTCACCCCAGGATCTTTCCTTTACAGAAGACCTATGTTCCATTGATCCTGTTCCCAGTGGCCATGGGGTCTCCATATGGTGTCAGCACAGATTTATGCTAGGTTTCTGTTCCCAGGGGTCTTGCCTTCTGTAATTAACCTCTCTGAGTTTGGAATCTTCATTTATAAAACAAGATCAAGTCTATTTAATATCCATGGTGATTGTGAAGATCAAAAGGAAGAAAGCACACACAGTATTTATGATAATGCCTGACGAATGAAAACCAGTCAATGGGCAGTAGCAATAAATAAAAGTTAGTTCTAAGGTACCTAAAACTACACATATCCAGAGCAAGTTCATCACCATTTTAAAACCCGTACGTCCTTCTGTGGTATCTTTTGGGGCTAATAATGTCGCTGGGCATTCTGATGCCCACACTTGAGGACCTCCAGCTTCTCTTCTAGCCCTCAGTTCCAGCTGGTCCCAGATCCTGTGATTTCTCTCTTGAATCCTGTTCTCTCCCTTTCTACTGCTGCTGTAGTTCAGCTCCAGGTCCTCTCAGGAGTGAATAATTGTGACAGTCTGGTTTTTTTAAACCATCCCTTTGTCTCATATCTTTTGTTTTGCAGTCAGCCCCTGCTTAGCTACAAGAATTTTTCAAAGAAAATAACACTTACTGCTTTTTTGATTAAAAAATCTGCATGTAAGGTAGAAAATTTGTGGGGACAAATAATACATAGAATAAATTAAAATGTCCTGTTGTAACATTATCTAGAGATCATATTTTCTTTTATACATACATGTGGTCATATAGGAACTTTTTTGGTAAATGACATCATATTTTAATACTGTCAAACTTAGATAGGGTCAAGTCCTGAATAAAAAGGATTACAGTTCTCATAAATTGCTAAAATTTCTAATACTTTTTTATTGAGGTATAGTCAGTTTACAAAACTGTGTCAGTTTCTGGTGTACAGCACAATGCTTCAGTCATACATGAATATACATATATTCATTTTCATACTCTTTTTCACTATAAGCTATTACAAAATATTGAATATAGTTCCCTGTGCTATACACTATAAACGTTTATCTATTTTTTACATATTAATCAGTATCTACAAATCTCAAACTCCCAGTTTATCCCTTCCTACCCCCTTCCCTTCTGGTAACCACAGGTTTGTTTTCTATGTCTGTGAGTCTGTTTTGTAAATAAGTTCATTTGTCTTTTTGTTAGATTCCACGTATAAGTGATATCATACGGTATTTGTCTTTCTCTTTCTCGCTTATTTCTCTTAGAATGACAGTCTCCAGGTCCGTCCATGTTGCTGCAAAGGGCATTATTTTATTATTTTTTATGGCTGAGTAGTATTCCATTGTATAAATATACCACAACTCTTTATCTAGTCATCTGTCGATGGACATTTAGATTGTTTCCATGTCTTGGCTATTGTATATAGTGATGCTAGGAACAATGGGGTGCTGGTGTCTTTCTGAATTTAGGTTCCCTCTGGATATATGACCAGAAGTGGGATTTTTAGATCATATGGTGAGTCTATTTTTAGTCTTTTGAAGAATCTCCATACTGTTTTCCACAATGGCTGCACCAAACTGAATTCCCAGCAGCTGTGTAGGTGGGTTCCCGTTTCTACACACCCTCTCCAGCATTTATCATAAAATTTCTAATTTCATTTCTGATATGTTTGATAAAATGAACTCGATCTCATGCCTCTTAAAACAGAGATCAATTTTTATATTGTATCTGTCAAAATACAAAATACATTGGACCCAAAATGGCCAAATCAATCTTGAGGGATCAAAGCTAGAGGCATCATGCTACCTGATTTCAGACTATCTTACAAAGCTATAGTAATCAAAACAGTATGATACTGGGGAGAAAAAGTCACACAGATCAATGGAGCAGAACTGAGAGCCCAGAAATAAACCCATGTGGCCAACTAATATTTGACAAAGGAGTAAAAATATTCATTGAGGAAAGGATAGTCCCCTCAATAAATGGTGTTGGGGATACTGGATATCCACATGCAAAAGATGAAATTGGACCCCTACCTTACACCATTAACAAAAATTAACTAGTAATGGATTTAATGATATAAATGTAAGACCTGAAATTTTAAAACTCCTAGAAGAATCAGGGAAAAAGCTCCTTGACATTGGCCTTGGCAATAATTTTCAGATTTATCACCCAAAGCACAAGCAACAAAAGCAAAAATAAACAAGTGGGACTGCATCAAACCAAAAAATTTCTACACAACAAAAGAAACCTTCAACAAAATGGAAAGGTACCCTAAAGAATGGGAGAAAATATTTGCAAACCATAACTGATACGGGTCTAAAAATAAGGAAGTCACTAAAATTAATAGCAAAAAATATGATTAAAAAATGACTTGAGGACTTGAATAGACATTTTTCCAAAGAAGACAGACAGATGGCCAACAGACATGTGCAAAGGTGCTTAACGTCACTAATCATCAGGGAAACTTCAAATCAAAACCACATTGAGATAATTATCTCAAACCTGTCAGAATGGCTATTATCAAAAAGGCAAGAGATAACAAATGCTAGTGAGAATGTGTAGAAGAGAGAACCTTGGTGCACTGTTGGTGAAAATGTAAATTGGCACAACCACTATGGAAAATAGTACGGATGTTCGTCAAAAAATTAACAACAGAACTACCATATGATCCAGCAATACCACTTCTGGATATATACCCAAAGGAGATGAAATCACTATGTGAAAGAGATATCTTCATTTCCCATGTTCATTTCAGCATTATTCGCAGTAGCCAAGACATGGAAACCACCTAAGTGTCCACTGATTGATGAATAAAGAAAATGTAATTATATATGTATATATAATATGTAATTCAGCCATAAAAAAGAGAAATCTTGTTTTTTGCAACAACATGGATGGACCTTGAGGGCATTATGCTAAGTGAAACAAGTGAAAGAAGGACAGACACTGTTGAGTCTCACTTTTATGTAGAACCTAGAACCATCGAAGTCTTGGAAGCAGTGGAAAGGTGGTTGCTAGGGGCCGAGGCCTGGAGGAAATGGGGAAATGTTGATCAAATGGTACAAACGTTACTGTAAGATGACTAAGTTGTAGGGATCTAATGTAGGGTTTTGTAACTAAAGTTAACAATACTTTATTGTATAGTTGAAAGTCTCTGTGAGAGTAGAGCTTTAATGCTCTCACCATAACAAGAACACCAACAAAGTGGTAATTGTGTTAGGTGAAGGATGTGTCAGCTAACTTCATGGTGGTCAGCATTTCACAATATATATTTGAACCAAATTATCACATTATACACCATAAACTTGCACAATATTATGTATCAATTATATCTCAAATTTGAAAAAAAAAACTTTACAGCCCTTTGTTTTTTCCTTCCCTTTAGCCTATCATTTCTAGGGGTGCAGAACTTCTATACACAGGGATCCGTGATTTCTTGGATTCCTTATTTTAACCTAAATATGACCACTAGCCCGTACTGATATCCTTGGTGTTTACCCTAGGGATTCACTGTACAGCAGAGTGCAGTTTGAAACATCAAAAGACCCTTACAGTAGTTTTGCTCCCCACCTGCCTTACCATCATAGCTTTATGCTTTTGATGCTTTTGATATTTCTTTATCTGATAACACAGATGGGGAAAGTTTCAGGTCTGTCAGTATATAAATCCTCTGATTCTCTTAGTTATAAAACATATATAACTGCCCTTGGCACATTCTGTCCTTTAGGCTTTACCAGAAAATGTTTCATGTAGAATTTAAAGCACTCAGCACTCCTGTTTTTTTTTTTTTTCTCTGCACTGTTTCCTTTTCACAAAACAGCTCAAAGTATAAATATATACTCTTTGATTATCAGTGATCAGTTTATATTTACATATAAGGTGTTCCATGATTTCAAAGAATGTTAAAAAAAACAAAGTAGTGTAGAGTATTAATTGAGAAGGAAGCATTTATTTTGATAATCTTATCACATGATAAAGTGAGTTTCATTGTGGCCCCCTGAAAAGATATGTGCACGTGCTGTTTTTTGCAACCTGTGAATGTTACCTTATTTGGGAAAAGGGCCTTTGCAGATGTAATTAAGTAAAGGATTTTTGAGATGATGAGATACTCCTGGGTTATCCGGGTGGGTCCTAAATCCTGTGACAAGCATCCTTATGAAAAAGACAAAGGAGAATTGAAACAGAAAAGAAGACATAGACATACCAGTGGAGAAAGTGATGTGAAAATGGAGGCAGATTGGAGTTCTGTGGCCACAAGCCAAGAAAGCCAGAGAGTGCTGGTACCCACCAGGCGTTTGAAGAGGCGAGAAAGAATTCTCCTCTAGAATTTCCACAGGGACTGCTGCCCTGCTGACACTTTGATTTCAGATGTCTAGCATCTAGAACTGTAAGAGAATAATTTTTTTTTGTTTTAAGCTACCCGGTTTGTGCTAATTTGTAACAGCAGTTACAGGAAGCAATATACATGGCCTACTATTAATAGCTGTTTTCCCCAGCTAATGTTACATAAAGAGCCTTTTTTATGTCAAAAATATTCTTATAGACATTTGCAGTAAGATGTGCAAGATGAGATTTTTTTAATGAGTGGAATTTACTTTTTTTCACTCAAAGTCGCCTTTTTTTTTTTTTTTGAAGTATAGTCAATTTACAATGTTGTGTCAATTTCTGGTGTACAGCACAATGCTTCAGTCATACATGGATATACATATATTCATTTTCATACTCTTTTTCACCATAAGCAAGGTACTGAATATATTTCCCTGTGCTGTACAATATAAACTTGTTTATCTATTTTATATATACCAGTCAGTATCTACAAATCTTGAACTCCCAGTTTACCCCTTCCCACCCCCCTCCCCCTGACAACCACAAGTCTGTATTCTATGTCTGTGAGTCTGTTTCTGTCTTATATATAGGAATTTTCTTTTGATAAAGATGGAATTACAGGAATAGGACTTACTTTTGTTTTAGTTTTCTATAACTGCATGAACACTACCATAAAGTTAGTTGCTTAGAACAGCACAAATGCATCATCCCACAGTTACGTAAGTCAGAAGTCTGGGAACAGCCTGGCTGGGTTCTCTAACTTAGTGTCTTATCTTAGTAAGCTGAAATCAAAGTGTTGGCTGCAGCTGCCATTCTCATGGGGTTGGAATGGGGGGGTTCAGGACCCTCTTACAAGTTCATCTGTTGTTGGCATAGTTAATTTCCTTGTTACTATAGGACAGAGGTACCTGTTTTCTTGTTAGCTGTGGGTTGGAAACAGCTCTCACCTCCTACAGGCCACTCACATTCATTACCATGTCTTTAAAGTCAGCAGTGGCATGAATCCTTCCCAGGCTTTGAATGTCAGAGTTTCTCTTCTTCTGGAGAAAAAGCTTTGCTTTTAAAAGATTTATGGGATTATCAGGTTCACCCAGACAGTCTCCCTATTTTAGCCTCAACTGATTTGGGACTGTAATTACATCTGCCAAATCCCTTCACAGCAATACTTAGATTAGTGTTTGATTGCATAACTGGAAAAATTCATGTGTATCTCAGGGCCTGAGAATCTTATAAAGGCTGTCTTAGAATTCTGCTTGCCGTAATGTTCCTGCTTTAAACAACTAGAAAACTAGATAAATTACATGAAATAAGTTTCCACATTATCAGGCATCAGGTGATGTTGGACAATGGTTGCTAAGAGATGCGGATAAAATGTATAACCCCACAATTGCGTACTTCACAGGGAGGGTTTCCAGGTCACAGCACAAGGAGAAGAAACCCAGTAAAAGTCCAGCAGTTTCTCTAAGGAGACGGAGCTGAGAGTCTGTGAGGCCAGGTGCAATGTTTTGGAGAAAAGAAAGTGATATAGAAATCTCAGAGGGTTCCCTTCATGTCTTCAACTGAGCACTGATCAGCATATACAAGTGTGGAACTTATCTATGGCCAGAGAGAACCACTCACAAGGACTGAAAGGATGGAAGGAATAATCCCCAGGGTTTACACAAGACTGGAAATAGTTCCTCTTTCTGCTAAACATAGTGGGAAGTGTCATAATTCATGGGCTGCTGGGTAGAGTCCTCTGAAGTGTGTTGCCTCAGTAATGAGTTAATATTGGCCTTAGACTAAATACTGTTCTAATCCCTATGTAATAAAGCTTAAAAGCATGAAAGGATCAAACTGTTCCAAGCAAGTTAACTGTAGCCAGTAAGAAACTCAGGAGTGTTTGAGTATAAAAATACCCAGCACTCAGCAAGTTAAAATTCATCATATCTGGTATCTAATAAAATTTTTTAGGCATGGAAGGAATCAGGAAAATATGACCCATAATGAAGACAATCAATCAATAGAAACATGACCTAGAAATGGCATAGATGACAGAATTAATAGGTGAGGACTTGAAAACGATTATTGTAGCTATAGTCCATATGTTCAAGAACATAGAGAAAAAGGTTGTGGAGAGACATAAAAAAAAAAAAGACCAAAATTGAATTTCCAGAGACAAAAACGGCAGTGTTTAACTTGGAAAATACACTGAATGGGATTAAAAATAAATTATACTACAGAAGAAAAGACTAGTGACTTGTACACATAGCAATAGAAACTATCCAAAAATGAAAAACAGATAAAGACTAAAAAAAAGTACATTAATGAGCATAGGACAACATTTCATTTCTATGTGTTAACTATGAACAAGCAGGAATTGAAATTTTAAAACTGCCATTTTACAATGGCATAAGAAACCAAAATGCTTAGGGACATATATATCTCAAAGTATATGTAAACCTGTGCATTAAAAGGTTCAAAACATTGCTGAGAGAAATTAAACAAATCTAACAGAAAAAGACCTGAATTTAAGCACCCGATATAGTTAAGATGTCAGTTCTCCCTATATTCTCCCCCTAAATTGGTGGGTATATATTCGACATCATCCTAATGAAAATCCTATCAAAATTTTTCAAAATAGGAATGTACAAGCTGTTTCTAAAGTTCATATGGAAACTCAAAGTGTCTAGGATAGCCAAACTTTGACACAGGAAAAAATTTGAAGGGTTCATACTACCACATTTTAAGAATTGTTTAAAGATGCAGTAACCAAGACTGTGATATTTGTCTAAGGACAGACAAATAGATCAGTTGAACAGAATGGAGGGCACAGAACTAGATCCATACATTTAACTTTGACAAAGCAGCAAAACAGTTTAGTGGATAAAAGATAGTCCTTTCAACAACTGGTGTCAAAAAATTGGATATCTATGTGCAAAAACATGAATTTCAATCTCTGTCTCTTACCGTGTACAAAAGCTAACTCAAATGATTTATGGAACTAAATGTAAATCCTAAAACTACAGATCTTTTAGAAGAAAATCTAAGAGATACCTTTATAGTCTTGAGTTAGGCAGATATTTCCAAAGAGCCCAAGGAGCTATGGTGTTATGCGTATGGTTGTGGGCTTGATTGTGATGCTTCCATGATGTATGCATGTGTCAGTCCTTAGTCATATACTTGCATTTGTGCAGTTTGTTACATGTTGATTTTTTTTGTAATTAGACTTTATTTATTTTAACAGAAGTACTGGGGATTGAACCATGGACCTTGTGCATGCTAAGCACGTACTCTGTCACTGAGCTATACCCTCCCCACTAAATTTTTTTTTTAATGGAGAATTTCCCATTACTTTTATGTTAGTTGAGGCTCTGAGGATTAAAACCAAAGTCAACTTACTTCACTTTTCAAAGAGAAGTATTTATACTGAGCCACCTTAGCAGTGACCCAAACCTGACTGGCCACGTCCCATTAGCCACTTTGATAGTATACAAGGCGAGGTTTGGAGATTAACTGGGAGAGGTTGATGAGTGAAGGATTTCTTTAGAGTGACAGCTGTTAGAGACCTCTGCTACCATTTCCCCCCTGTGCTGTATGTTAGGAGAATATTTCAAGGTCACCTTAAACCAGTGAGCAAGTAAGAGACCCTTAGAAGAAAGCTCCGTGAATACCTGGGCTATGAGTTCTACAAGCTGGGTGAACAGAGACCAGCACCTGACTCTTATATTAACATAGGCTGCCAGCAGAGCAGGTGGAGAAGGCCATAGTGTGTGAGCCACATTCCAGAAATGCCAAAAGTGTGCCTGGTTTTTGGGTTTTTAAAAAAAATTTTTAATTGACATATAGTCAGTTTATTAAGTGTCAATTTCTGGTGTATAGCATAATATTTTAGTCATACGTATACATATATATTCCTTTTCATATTTTTTTCATTACAAGTTACTACAAAATACTGAGTGTAAAAAAAAAAAAAAAGATACTGAGTGTAGTTCCCTGTGCTAGACAGAAGAAACTTGTTATTTATCTATTTTCTATATAATAGTTAATATTTGCAAATCTCAAACTCCCAACTTATCCCTTCCCACCCCCTTTCCCCCATGGTAACCAACAGTTTGTTTTTTATGTCTGTGAGTCTATTTCTGTTTTGTAAATAAATTCATTTTTTTCTTTTTTTTAAATTATATTCTATGTTTAAGTGATACCGTACAGTATTTGTCTTTCTCTGTCTGAACTTTTCACTTAACATAATGCCTTCTAAGTCCATCCATGTTGTTGAAAATGACAAAATTTCATTCTTTTTTATGGCTGAGTAGTATTTCACTGTGTGTATATATACCAAATTTCCTTAGTCATCTGTTGATGGATGCTTAAGTTGCTTACAAGTCTTGGCTGTTACAAATAGTGCTGCTATGAACATTAGGGTGCATGTATCTTTTTAAATTAGAGTTCCCTCCAGATATATGCCCAGGAGTGGGATTGTCCAATCATATGGAACACACAGAAAGGAGGTGGCAGTGAATTGTCCTGAAAGGAATTCTCATTATACAGATCACCTGCAAGATGAAATGTTCCCAGTAGAACATAGTCTGCTGTGGGGTGGATTGCCATAAATTCAGACATGAAGTAGGGTTGTTCACTGCATGCTGGAGGAGGCAACACCCATTCTAGCAAACTGAAATCAGAGAATCTTATTGTGTGGGGGTCGCTATTAAACTCACAAAAGTACCCTGATGCCAGGCATTTGCCTCACTGGGGCACCGGCAGGAGATTAACTTTGTCAGGCGACTATGCATTTTATGCCTCTTGCTTCTTTTCCTTTGCCCACCATCATCCAGAACAAACAGTGCCATTGTGGTGAGCAGGAAAAGAAGTAGAAGCATTTAATGGAAGCTGATGAAGAAGCCAACTTGGAATCCCTGGTCAAATGGTGCTCGCTGTTTCCTAAAATCTGTTCTCTACTTTCTTAGTGATAAATTACTTAGTTTTCAACTAGGCACATGGCTGCCTCTTAATATTTTTTTGGTCTCCCAGCAAGTTAGAGGCCAGGTGATCAAGTTTTGGTCAATAGTATCTACACAGTAAAGTCAGCTGTGACTTTTGAGAAATGTGCATAAATAGAAGGGGAAGATGTTTCTCCATATCTCTTTCTTCCTGCTGGGGAGACTATGGACTTGATGTGAGTTTGTTCAGGCATCCTGAAGTTGAGGTGGTAGTTACATGCTGAAAATGATGGGCAAGTTAGGAGAAGGAGCCTGAGTGTCTGTTGACTATATAGTACCACCTTACCACAGCTGGACTGTCCGCCTCTGGACATCTTTACATGAAAAAGAAACAAAGTTCACTCTCTCTCTCCCCGCCTCCCCCTCTCTCCCTTTCTCAAGGCCCTTGAGAGTTGGTTCAAGCACATTTGAACCTAATACTTGATATTAGGTATCCATATTTGATATGCCATCCCCAGTTCAAGTTTACCAACCCGAAGCAAGACTGAGCTGAAAAAGAGGAGAAGCTCTATAATAGGCTTGAATGGACTTGTTAGTACCTAAAGTGAGATTGTTTGCTAGTATCTGACAGTGATGAAATTGCCTTGTGATCTGTCTGTCAGGGGTATGGATGAGAGACTCATTGGAGCACAAGAAAACACAGTAAAGTGAAAGAATAAAGTTACATTTACTTGCTCCCTACCAACTTAGTGCTAACTCATTCGATGAATTGGTTACACATTTGTTCTCATTGACTAAGCAATACTTATTATATGGTTGAACTCAATTTAATATATTAATGAGATATACTACCTTGAATTGCTCATTTAATGATTATTAAATGTTGTGTAATAGATATAATAGTCATGAATGTCAGAGCTTTAGTAATTCAATATAATTTTGGTAACTAATATAAAGCCATAATGATTTTTTATTTTGTCACAGAGAATTTTTAGGCCTTATCTGTTCTTCCACTGTTTAGGGTGTTAAATAATAATTGGTTCTAATATGATCTTCCATTTTACTGGATATACTTACGGTTCTCCTTTCCCTTGACTGTATGTTTGATTTTTTTTCTTTTTTTAGCATAACCTTACTTAAACATATATCGAAAGGCACTGCCCTCTCCCCAAACAAAATATTTCCTTCTGTGTTTGGCATTTTGTGCAATTACAAGACAGATACCCCCTTGAGAAAAAACCACTGTGGTTTTTCAATTGCCCTTGGATGAGCTCATCTCTTCCCATGAACAGTTGTGGGCATCTCTCATTACACCTCAGTTTCAGTCACTCTGGAGGATGAGTGGTCAGATGTTCACCTTGGTTGCCCTTGAGAGAGCTTAGTCCTTTTTGCCAGCAGTGATGCCATCCTGTCTGACTTCTCAGAGGGAATTTTTTTGTGCCCTGCATAGACTATATGTTGACAGACCATTCTAAATATATTTTCCAAGTTTGGCAGCCATTTTTGTGTGTTGACAACAAGTGAACCAAAACATAAATTTAAAAAATTAATTTGTTTCCTCTCATCCTCTTCAAACTATAAATGGTGCTGCCACAAGCTTTCTTCATATACATTCTTCATTATACATAGTTCACTTTCTATAATATTTCCTTGGAATAAATATTGAGAAACAGGATAAAAGCATACCACAGCTAACATTTATTGATACTATATACAAAGCTGTATGCCTAAGGGTTTGAAACACATTATCTGTTTTACTCTTTATAATTGAGGTAAGTGCCATAATGTTTCTATCAGACATATAAGAGATCTGAGGCACAGAGATATTAAATAAATTATCCATGGTCATGCAGACAGTGGCATGGCTAGAATTTGTGTCTTGACTGTCTTATTTCAGTGCCCTTGAGACAATCCACTGTGAGGAGTTACCTTTCTAAAGTGCAAATCTAACCGTGTTATTCACTAGTGATGTTTTATTGGTTAATGATGCCAGTCTAAATCTGACTTAAAAAGCTGTTCACAACTTGGCCATGACTTACATTTCCAATTCTCAACTTGCTCTGGTACAAATGCACTCACCTTTGTCTTCTACCAGAGAGACATGGAACCACTTTCTTGGAAAGGCTATGTTCTGTTATGCCTTTCTACTTTAGCCTGTGGGGCTCCATCCATGTTTAATCCTCTTCACCACCTTGGCTACCTGGAACCTTTTTACTCATTTTTCAAAACCTCATCTGCTGAAGACTTTGCTAACCTCCACCCCTAGACAGAATTATATGCTTAGGAGTGGGCTGAGACTGCTAATATGGAAAAGTCTTTTGAAAAAATTGTCATGAAAGGAAAAAAGAATGTTAAGGTGACATCTGGAGTAAAAAATGAAGCTAAGGAAACTAACTTTTTCCTAAGATATGTTAACATATTTAATGTTAATGTGAAGGTTCTAGTCAAGAAGGAGAGCTAAAGAAATGGTAATTCTTAGTGGCACCTAAGACGATATAAGAGGTTGGGGCCAGAGTAGTGGGAAGGATTTGCCATGGAGAGGGAATTCTGGGAAGAAAGATACGGTTTAACATCAGGAGAGGGAAAATGTCCAAGTGAACATGCAGGCAGATGTGACCATATGGACCTAAGAGTTGAAAGAGTTCCTAATTTTCTGTGAAGGAAAAGCATTGGCCATTGGGAGTTGGGGAGTCTTAGGGAATTAGGGAGAGAGGGAATGAGTAGTTCAGATCTCAATTCAGATTTTGCATTTTATAAAAAGCCTGTTTGCCAAGCATTATATCATGTGTAAAGTATAAGAAGTGGAAAAAAACCTAAAACTTTTAGGGGGCTGCAGACATGTTTTTTCATCACTCAGTAACATTTTGAAAAGGTAATTGAATGAATGTAATGTGTGGAGCAAAGAGGGACAAGGATTCAGGGCAGTTCTCTATGGAGTTAGGTCTAGGTGTTGTTCGCTTCATAGACTCCACTTTGATTCTCTTAAATATGTGGATCTTACTCAGATCACCATATTTCTTCACAACTGCAGCTTCTGTAGAAGAAGTCCAAGATATTTATAATTTTTACATTATCAAATGTGTGATCAGGTCTCCTTTGAATATAACTTCTAACCAGAGGTCAAAAAATGACAGAGACTGTTTCTTCTTTATCTTTTGTAACTCCCAGTTTAGTTCTCTTCACATGAGCAATAAACTCTGGTTGAAATGCTTTCTGTTAATAAAGCCATTCTTACTATTTTCTAACTATTCCTCTCTCTCTATGGTAGATTGATTAACACTGAAATTTCAGTGACTCTTATGAGCAGTTCTTGGATTTGCATTTTGTGCTGTCAGAATGCCAGTTCAGAGCATTGTTGTCCCCATGCTAGAGGTCTGGTTTCTCTTATTTTGGGTAATACAGGAAACAGCTTAGTTTTTTCAAATTCATTCAAACAACGGCCAATTCTGATATCAAAGCATTTCTTTTTGTTACTCTTTGCTTGAAATAAAAAATTAAAAGCTGTAAAAATGTTACACACAGAGCAATACTTTCCCATGGGGAGATTAACACAGTACATGGCAGTTCAGAGGAACCTAACGCTACCTTTCAAATGCATGTCGACTTATGCTGGCCAATGCGTTCATATGCCCTAATCACCTCATCTGTTCTGTTTTTTCCTTTCAGAAACTAAAATGCAATTCTTAATGTTTGTTTCATTGTCACACTGTCACCAAGGATACCTGATACAAAGATTCTCAACACTGTGGGATTATAATAAAAGGTTATACATCTTCATTACTGTGGTACAGACACTCATTACCGAACTCTAGAACACTGAATGTTTCAGTGCATAAGATTTTCTAAGGTGATTATCTTAGATGATGTTTACCTTATGTGTACAGTACATATAATGTAGTGAAGATTTTGACAAATCACTCTAAATCAGTTCTTAAAATGTCACATTCTATAGTGTATCTAGGAAGTAAATTTTATTGGTTCATACTCAATATTTGGAACTTAGAGTAATTTTATTTTTAAACATAATATTTCTATTTCTATTTCACCATCTTAATTATTCTTCCCTACTTAAATTTTCTAGCTATAGTTGAATTCAGTGTTCAAAATTCAGCCATCTATTTACATAATATACATTATTCTGACTGATATAAATACAGATCACAGTCCTGATTTAAAAAGTGAACGGATTATTTACTAACCTGATCAAGAGATTGGCACTGTTTGATCTTTGGCATGTGACAGATTATGGCAAGGAGAGGTGACCAGGGTCATCAAATAGCAATTATAAAGCTCATTGAAACTAGGTGGCAGAAGTTCAGAGAGGTCATGTAATAAAAATGTAGATTTAAATTAAATTCAGAGAATTAGATATTATTCTTTTTTAAATATCTTACTGGTTTCTCCATTGTATAATTGTTACAATCTTCTGTTACTTTTAATTGCTTCTAATGTTTCTATTATTCATGCCTACTAATTACTGGTATAATATTTAGTAATTATCACTTACGGAGTTATTTTCAGGGTATCTTAAGTATCTTGCAGATAAAAAGCTCTACTAATATGCTGACATTAAGATTCATATGAAATATGATTCTATAATAGGTTTAAGGGTTTTTTTCAGATTAATTCTCTGTGGCAAATACACATCTTTTTATTCTTTATATGGGCTGCTAATTTGCATATTCTATTTAATACTTCACATCCTTACAAAAGATAACTAATTTATTCATTTATCTAATACAAATTGAGTCTATATTGCATGACAACACTGTGTAAGAAACTAGGGAAACACAAACTTGAAATCAGATAAATTATAATGCACAAAGGAGAGTAACAGATCAAAAATATGATAAAAAATACTGCAGGAAGACATAATAAAGTAACGAACTTTACCTTGGAAGATGAGGAAGATAGTAACAGAGAAGTGATTGTTGAAAAGCTTCCAGGTGGAAAAAAAAGGCAGCATAAAAATTAAGGTCATTCTAGAAAGAGAATAATATGTGCAAAAATAAAGATGGCTGAAAATCTCTGCCTGGTCAGCAGACAGTAATTTATCCTGATGTCAGAGGATACTGTCAGCTCATTGGCAGTTGCAGAGATTGTTGATTCCACGTCCAAAAGGCTACAAAATCACTTACAAAAACTACCACTAGTTTTACTACCAATAGTCTTTAAATTAGAATTCCTTTCCCTTTGGAAACAAATTTTTCTTGCTCTGCATAGGGTTTTATTTGCGACTTGACAAAGGGAAGCATTCTGATACATAAATCTTTGAGGAATTACGTTTTACTGTCACAATCTCAAAGGATACTTTTATCAGAAAATGCTCTCAGGACACGTCTGGTTGGAGTACGGTAAATGGGAGTAGCTTCTCCAGTCTCTGTTTTACCCACAGAAGATAGACTCAGTATGATGGTGATGGTATTCTGCTGGGCAGGCTGAGGTCTTGACAGGTTGTGAGGAGCCCCCCGTGGCAGCAGAGCAAAGCTCTTACATCCCTAAGAACAACATCTTAAAATTCCACAATAGGTATACTGACAAAACTCCATCTCAGAACTGGACCTTTAGTGTAATTTCTTACTCTGTCACCAGGGAATAAAACACGTTGTTCTTCCTTGATGATGAGATGACCCTCAACGGTTTATCTGTACTTTCTACTAGCCTAGACATTCTTGTAGAAGGAGTACACCTTTTCATATAGTTCTGACAACAAAATCGGGGGGGATCTCTGATGGAATTGACCAGAATCAATGAGATTAACTTGGTCCTTCTCGCTCCTGTAGTCAGGAAAGAGCAAGCTCAGCCTGTGAAAATCTTACCAGTTGGCATAGAATCCCTAGAGGAAGAGGAATTTGAGTAACAAGGTGCATGTGTGTGTAATGATGGTGAGCTGGAGGGGTGGAGGTTGTGACTGTGAAAATGGCACATGCCCACAATATTCCTCAGTGCTGTTTGCTTTCGCTGTTTTATTGCTTCATTGTTGATAAATTTTATTTTTAACTATCCTAAAATGCGTTTAAGTTGGTTCTAACAGCAAAAACCCTATGTAATGCAACAGATAAAGATAATTCTTTTCATTATGTATTTTTTACATTAGAAAAATGGAATAATACCTGCCTGTTCTACTAGGAAAACCTTTTTTAAGAAAACCTTTCTTTTCTTTTTTTAATACAGCAGTAATTGTGTAGAGCAAAATAAATTTGTTCCTTTTATCTGACAGGCATTAAGCCACTCTTCACAATTCTGTGAGTAAGTTTGACTAATTACATAATGCTTTTAAAACTATCTCTGAATTATAGAGACCTTTGCTTCAGGTTTTTTTCTTTACCTGTCTGCTGCTGTCTGCTAATGTTAATTAGATTGTAACCACTAAATTAATATACAGTAAAGGAAAATAAACTACATGAATAAGAGGTAGAAATTACATTGCTTTATTACATATTTTATATGTTTTAAAATTTCAGGCAGTGGCCTAAAATACTATTCTCAGGATAGTGGTTGTACAGTGAGGGAGGCCACTACTCAAAAATTTGAAAGGTTTAATGATTTCAGTAAATGACCATTAATCTTACTAATGAAATTTCTGTACTTTAAATGGTAATCAACAATTTTTTAGCTCTGTAATATTTTCATGATTTACCTATTTTTAACCTTCCTTTCATTTTTTATGCTACAAACTAGAATGTATTATTTATACAAATTTTCCGAGTGGAGTGTTAGGGTCATCTGCACTTTAAGTGGCATGCATAAACTGTATGCAGCTTGGGTTTTAGTATTTTGCATTTTAATATTTGAGTTTTTACAGCTTTTTCTGTAACTGTAAATCCTAATCAGGAAACACTGTTAAGGAGAAATTAAAATCTGATTTCTACATGTGAATTTGTAGCTAATAAATGACTAATTACATTGCTATTTTTGTTTACATACTTAGTAGATTTTTCTCTTTTCGTGTGTGGTGCCCTGTTAGAATTTTCCCTTTAAAGTAGAAATAATTATGTCAATTAACTTAACACAAATATAAGCAATCAAACTAATTTTATTCCTTCCAATATATATAAAATATTCTTTAAGAAATAGGTATCTATTTTCTTTCTTTTCTTTCTGTTAGTACATGTACTATAAATGCTGACCCTTCTGTGAAATCATAATCAAATTTTATCTTTGTTTTTATTGTTAAACATTGTAAGTGTTGTTTATAAATAATGCATTAGGTAGCTAGAGAGATTTTTTTCCCCCAACACAGCCCATAAAAAAATAATGAAATATTTTTAACAGAAGTGTTTCTAAAGTAAATTTCAATGGTAATTAACTATTCTTGTTTTTAAAAATAATTGGATACTAAATGTTGAACAGCATACATTTTCATAATTCCACTTAGGCCTACTTAATATTGAATTTTCTTTTCTTCACTGTAACATAATCACTCTGCAAGTTTAGCAAAGGCTGGCCGATTTTGATCTTAAGTAAAAAGGTGGAAGATAGAAGAAAAATAAAAGGCATCTGGTCTTAAAAACCAATTCCCACTACAAATAGTTCTTTTTCAGGCCTCAGTTACAACATGATATGAAGGAGTCTCAAATTCCTTTTACTTGAAATTTAAGATGTTACCACATTTGGAATAGCATGAAACAGATTTAGGATCTTCCTTGGTGAGTAGCTAGCAAAATGAATAGTTTGGGCATTGATTACTAGTCACAGTGCTGTGACCTGGGAAGCCTTGGTACCCCCTCTGAGCTGGCCTGGAGATGCTTGTCGGTCAAGAACTATTCTGTATGATTCTTTGGTAGGAGACAATCATTAGACACTCACATCTTCATTAAGGTAGATAGAGGACTTCAGGATTCTTGTTGCTGCTGCATAGGGAAAGAGGTGTGGAAAAAAGTTTATTGGACTCCTTTGGGTATCCAGAGGCAGGATGAAGCACTTCTCTGAGTTCTGATGTTTTAGCAAATTAGATGGTCTGAGTTGGTAAATTAACCTTAGTGCATCACTTTTGAACAGTTTCAAAATTGCTGTCTTTGATATTCAGCCAGTTGGCTGGTCAATTTGTCACTTTAAGTTCACAGATCCCTTAGCTGGTGGGTCTAATGGAATAGACTTGCTTTTATAGGGCATTAGTTTTAATAGAAGCCATTAACTTGAATGCATAGGTACACTTTAGAAAGTGAAAAATGCTGACATAGTATTTTCAAATATTTATTTGACAAATAGTAGTTAAAGCCATCCGTGTTGTCTGTCTCAGTGCTAGTGCCTCTCACTTTGCCTCTCATCTTCTACATTTGTTCCTGTCCAGAAAAAAATACAGTGCTCTTTGAAAAGACATGAAACATGTCAGGGAAAGTCATGTCACAACTCCAAAGTCCTTCCCATTACATTGAGGATAAAATTCAGCCTCCTTACCTTGGTTCTGCACAGTGTGGTCAATAACACACTATCCCTTAAATATTAGCTCATGGCATTCACTCATCATGAGGCTACAGCCATACCTGCCTTCTTTCAGTTTCCCTAACCTGCTGCCTCTCTTCTGTCCTGGTCAGATCTGTACATGTGATGTCCTCGGTCAGTGTGATTTTCCTCAGTGCCTCGGTTCTTTTGTCCTTAGGTTTCAGTTTGTTACCTACTCAGAGGTACCTTGGGCCTGACTGAGTACCTGGCGACCCAATCAGTAGTAGTGTGCCTTCTCCCTCCAAATAGCTTCCATCATGGTACTCTGGAACACCAGTCACAAGTTATAATAAGGATTATAGTTGTTCATATGTTTTATGACTGTCTTCCTCACTTTCAGCATCTTAAGGGCAGGGATCATGTGCATCTCATTTGATCACTAATGTGTAACTGGAGCATGGGTCAAAAATAGGTTTTGGATACATATTCTGTTACCTAGTAGTAAGCTTTATAAACGTGTTTCTTCACACAGACCCTCTTAGAACCGTTGATATTTAACTTGGAGGTTTCCTACACTTACCTGACCTTGGGACCCACTTTTGATGGAGCATCTCAAGGGATTAGTGTTTCTTAGTTTACACTTTTTTTTGTTTTTTTTGTTTTTGTCGGATTGGAGATGATTCCTCAAGTGATCATTTCGGTATATCACAAACACATTGGGATTTTAAGAACACAGTTCATCAACTCAGGTAATCAATATTTGTTGCACTGTTGGTGCTTGAGTACAATACAGTCTCAGAGAAGAGACAAGCATAGTTTGTCCTTAGGGATTTGCTATCAGTGAGCAATCAGAACTACTACTACAACTGGGTTGTAGAACATGGACGGTTTTCCAGTGAAGTGTCCAACTGTTCTCCAGACTGGTTGTGTCAATCTATACTTATACTAACAGGCTATGGATATTTCTATTCCTCTCTGTGCTAATAAACAAAATCTAACCAATCAATTAAATTTTCACTCTTGTGGTAGATATAAAGAGTTATCGCATTGTAATAGTAGTTTGTAGTCTCTGATTATTAACAGGGTTGTGCATTTTTCTCATGTTTTATGGGATATTTGTGCTTTCTCTTCTTTGAGATATTTATTAAATTCAATAGTTCTTTATATATATATTTATAAATTTATAAGTACCTAAAAATATATAAATCCAAGAGTTCTTTATATATTCAGGGTATTATAGTTTTATAGAGATATGTGTCATAAATATTCCCCAAGTTTGTAACTTGTGTTTATAGTATCTGTGGGTGAACTGGCCTCTCTAATTTATTGTAATAAGGTATTAATAATTCCTTCTATTGTTAATGCCTTTTCTTATTTAAAAATGTCTTCTCTACTCCAAAGTCTCAAAGATATTCTCCATATTTTTTTCCTATAGATTTTTGGTTTTGGCTTTTATGCTAAAAATTTCAGTGTACTTGGAACTGATTTTAATTTATGACTGGGAGAAGGAGTCTTATTTTAGTAGTCACCTCTCCCCATCATACACCAAGTTTTTACATGTCTGAATTTGTTTCTGAACTCACCATTCTCTTTCCTCAGTTCTGCAGTAGTGCCAATATTACACTATTTTTAATTACTTTGGGTTTATAACAAATCTTGATATCTGGTTCTAACTAAAGAGAATTTTTACCAGAGAATGTGGTCTTTCTTATATCATTAGAAAAAAATTGTTAGAGCTTCTTTTATGGTCTAGCATATATTGGACTTTTAAAAAAGTGATGACTTAAAATAAGGTATATTCTCAAATTTTGAGTATAATATTATTTATAAATGTGTTGAATCAAACTTTGTATTTAATGCTATTCACATTTCTGTTTCAGATTTGTGTCCACTTGGTCTATCAGTTATTGAGGGATTTGCTGGGCTTTCCCACTGAAGGTGGATTTGTCAGTTTCTTCTTTTTTGTCACTTTTTGATTTATGTACTTTGTGTGCTTATATTATTAAGTGCATACAAATTTTGAATTACAGCAGGCATAACAACTTACTGGTGTCTATTGGTGTTAAGTCTTTTCTGTCGAGTGTAAACATGGCTATACTTTTACTTTGATTAGAATTTTTCTCAAATATGATATATATACATATATTTTCTTCCAGTGAGTTTAATCCTCTTGATGTCCTCATGTTTTAGGTGTTTTCCTTATACTTGGCATATCCTTAGTTTTCTCTCTCTTTGAAAAAAAAAATAGTGGAACAATCTTTGGGTTTTTTTATGAGGGTCTTTTAGGCATTTGTGTTTATTTGAATTACTGATGTACTTGAATTTATATCCATTCTTAGATTATGGGCTTTCTATTTGTCTTTTTTTTTCCCCTCTTATTTTTTTCTTCCAGTTTTAGCAACGTGACTGCCTCTAATAGATTTATTCAAAAAACTACATAGCATGATGAGAGCAGAAGCCAAACTGAAATGAGTTGGGTGGTGATAGGTAAGGAAATGGACACAATGAATGCAGAAAGTGTCTCTTGAATTGATTGTTATGTAAGAAGATTAAAAATAACTGGAGGAAGATGTGGAAATCAAGGGAAGGCTTTGAAATTTTAAGATGTGTAAAACTTAAGCATGTATAAATGTCACTGGGAGTAATACGAATGAGAGACAGGAGTTGAATATACATAAGGAACAAAGGTTTTTGATGGTGTAAAGCTTCTGCTTTGGCAGGATGACATAGGATTCTGGGCACGAATAGAGTAATTGCCCTTTACAAGTGCCTTTTATGGGGTTCTCCACAAAAAGGAGAGAAGCTATAGAGGACATGCATGTAGATGTCATAAGGGCTGTGGATTTGTAGCAGGCCATTAAGGGAAGTCTCACCTAATAGCTTCTTCTTTCTGTAAGAAACTGGTTTGTCTGCTAAGAATGACAGTATCAATAATATGGTAGGCTGGAGGTTTGAGGGTATTTGAAAGTTAATATCACAATGTTATTGACAGGTTCCAGGGTGAAAAGCATGGATTTCCAATTTAATTTTCTAATTTTGTATATGTTCATCAGCACATACTATATTCATTTCTCTACCTGAAGCTTTAAATAAATGTTTAAAATACTTAACTCTAGTATTTTGGTCTTTTTCTAGGTACAACTTACATAATTTTGATTTTATTCTCAGAGGGACTAGGTGATTCAAGTTTACAAAGTTATCACTGAGAAAAAGACTGTATCTTCCTTTTCTCTCACATCTCCTCTTGGAGCTTATTTTCAAGTTCAACATGACATAGAAACTATAAGTATTGAGCAGTGGGGTCAGGATAGTGTAGTGTACACTCAGTTTCTTTAGTCTCTCCCTTTTATTTCCCTTCCTAACTTTGTAATGAAAATCTATGTGCTCTAAAGGCATTTATTTGGTTCCAAGGACTGTGAACAGCTCTGAGGTTAAAATGATACATCATGGATTGCCCTTGCATGGGAGTTAGTTACTGGAAGAGGGGGAGGGAGCTGGGGCTTATGGGTAATGTTCCCTTTCTTGACCTGAGTGCTGGTTACATGGGTGTGTTCACTTTGAAAATTCATTGAGTGGGAAGCCCATGTTGTGTGCACTTTTTGTGTTAAGATATATATGCAGAGATAGATATATGAAAGCTAACAGTTCATAGTATACACTATATAAGTGAGTATGTAGGGTATGTATAAATAAAATTTATGTAAGTATAATCAATATGACATTAGGTATATAGGATGCCATCAGATTACTCTATTGATACTGCTATCTTAAATATCTCTAGTAATCTCTTAGTCATGAAATACAATGGCTTATTCTGAGTAAATGTTATCAGTTAACTTTCTGAACACCACCATCTTCAAATGCAGTGTTGCTTTGGATCCTGGACTCTACTTTTCTGGGCCTATATGCAGCCCACTGTATCTTCTAAGTTTCTAACTCATGAATAAACCATTTTTTTCCTGAATTTTTAGCTGTCATTGCTGCCTGGATGACTCCTAGTGTCATCTTTCTTGTCCTGTTCTCTTCACCATGCCTCAGATCAAAATTCAAAGCTGCCAGCTGACCATATCTATTTGTAGTGAAAATACATCTCACTCTCTTGTTCTTCTTGTACTTTTGTGTAAAAACCCCATCAGTCTATCCATCTCTGGTATCATGTGAGGCTTGTGCCTTTCTATGGCAAAGGGAGATACTTTGTAGAAGGCACTCAGGAAATGTTAGTTTTTCCTGGAAATCTTGCCATCAGCAAATTCGTTGCATTGTTTAATAGCCAGTTTTAGGGGACCAAATGTTAGTGATGGTAAGTGATTGCAAGTGATAAGTAAGTCTATATCATTACCATACTGTTATACTTGAAGCCAGAATAAAGGTTAGAATCCTAGGATATTTTTGCATATATGATGAAGGCATATCACATTTGTTTTGCACTTTGAGGTATGTAGGTATTGAGTCTAGTTTTTCCTTTTTTTTATTTAACTTTTAACCAGTAGCATACTGTTCACTGATTTTCTGTTTTTCATTCTCTTAGGACTATCTTGACTTTTCAGAAAATCATTAGCTGAGATATGAGTATTATCTCTTCTATTCACCTTAGCTTTCAAGGTGAGAAGTCAGCATTTCTTGAAAATCTGAGATGACTTCTGATGATTTTATGAAAAACATGAGTCTACAGCATTACCTGATAACTTGCTTATTACAGTTCCATGTGCATTTGAAACGAAATGAGAAGATATTTCATGAAAGGGAACACAGACAAAAGAACACCTTTATTCTTATTTTAGAGGACATTACAGAGGACAATATTCCTGGTGTTTTCAAGGTCCCTATCATCACTTTTCAAAGTAGTATAAATCTTAAATACAGAGAAATATTTCTTACTACAATCATGAGGAAAAAGTCTTATTAAAGTTTATTTTGAATTTGGTCATCACAATATGGTTATCTTCATTATCCAGGATTTTGTATAAAATACTACACAATTGTGATGAGGTGAAAGTGTAAATATTTTGAGGCCAGAAATATAAATTAAGCAGTTTCCTCTGGAAGAGTACTTGTGTAAAATGATGATCAAGGTTGTTGAGTATTATTGGTACTAACATGGGATTTGAATAAGAGGTCTCCCATTGTACTTAAAGTGCCATGTTCTTACATGCCATACATAGCTCAAGTATACCTCTGATCTTTGGGAAAGAAATAAAGCTTTAGAAAAAGGAGGAAGAGGGTATCAGTGATAATAGCTTGTAGGAAAGGTGTTTTACAGACAGGAGTTCAGGTGAAATCTGAAAGTATCAGCACGGATCCTCATTAGTGTGGAGCCGGCACTTGGGAGTGGGAAGTGGTGGGTGATGTCAGATGTAGGTACAAAGAAGTCTAATATTCTGACTGAAGAATGGTTCCTGGAGTGTGTGGTCCCAGTCCAGGTATTAGCTCAGTATCAAGGATGAAATAGAAACACTAAGAGATAGCGGGCAGGGAGGCAGGTGAGAGAAGCACGTTCTAGGAGTACTCAGCGTTCAGTGACATAGATGTATCGTTGCTTGTCTGCGTTGTTCTTTCTGCCGCTGAGCTTGAATTCAGGAGTTGTACCTAGTTTTAAGTTTGTGCCATAGAAAAATACAGTCTTGGTATGAGAAGAAGTAGAACACTGAGCAGGTATTTAAAGTAGAGCCTCCTGGGCAAAAAGATAGGAAGTGAATTATTGGAGCTCAGATGTGTTTCTATAATATGAGATCAAACTAGAATTGGAAACATCAGTTGATTTAATGATGAATCATCTACTAAATTAAATGTTCTCTTTTAAACACACACTGAATCTAAATAAAGCCTGGGGCATGGCTGAGTGGGGATCAGATGTCTCCAGCTGTGGATACAGGAAAGAAGTAGGAGTCAGGGTACCTGAAAGGGTTCTCATGTGTCTTTTTTATGCATCTCCTATGTTTCAACCCTGCATGAAAACACCAGAAGAGAAAATCAAACCAAACCAACATTAATAGAACAAATTGACCTCACTGTCCCCATACTTTGGAAGAAAACTGAGAGCATTACACATTTCCATTTGCCCCTGATTAAACAATTTGCTTAATAGAAACTCTTCATTCCCTTTAAAAATGACCAGATCTCTGCTGGGTAATTTTTGGTGTGTTAGGCAGAGTTCCTGTTTGCAGTATATCTGTGGAAACTGAAATGATGCAAGGAACAATAATAGAGTAAAATAACATAATACGGTAATTTGTGTATCATTTATCTGTATGTAGGACTTCAGTTCCTGATTGATTTTGGTGTTCAAATGATTGTCCTTTTAAGACAGCATGTGTGCACAATCATACACGCTCACACACTGACACACATGGAGGCAACAGCTATTTGTGAAATTAAACAGTACTTTTTCTCAATTTATTCTGCTTGGGTGGGGGAAACTAAGTGTTCTGAGAAATTAGTTCATTAGTTTGATGCTATGTAATTATTTTTTTAAATGAGAAACATACTGTAAAATAAATCCAGGAATCAAGCATAGACAATTAAATCAAATGTGAAAAAATTAATAAAGAACTTCGACGGTCAGAAGACTTTAAGAGAATAATTTTCGAGAGAAAATGACAAGCACAGTGGATAATAAAGGTCTTAGGTCCCTCCTTCCCACATTCGGCACCTGACATTACCTAGAAAGCCTTGTTCTAAAGAGACCAAAGATATGCCATGTTTGGTAAGGAGAGAGAAATGCATTGTATTGGGAGCCTTTCCTTTCTTTACTCTGTGATAAACGTCTTTTCCAAGACTTTCTGTCATACCATCTCCTGAGTCAACCTCTGGAGCACAAATGAAGAGAATCAGTTGTATTAGTGCCGTCATCCTGAGAGGTGAACGGGCTGCCATTTTAAATACTGTTGCCACTAACTTATGTAGCCGAGTGCCAAGATCCATGGGCGTTGTCGTTCCGTGATAGGGTTATATACTGCCATAGAGAGACTCATAATGATGGTGCACGGCCATCTCTTCAAGATTAGGTTTCTGTCGAGACCATAATTCTTACAGAATTGGCCTGAAGAATTAGAGTCCACTAAGTTCTAGATAAAGTAATAATTAATTATAGTCAGTAGAGTATATAGAAAAGTGACAGCATCATTGCTGAATACACACAAAAAAGGGAACTTGTTTAATTAGGTGGCAGGGGAAGAAATCATGTTTGGAATTCGAATGAGCACTACGATTGAAAACGTTAGGCCTTTGGCCAACGCAGGTAAAGGCACAACTTGAAGAGAGATTTTTAGAGATGAGAACAGAAGAATTTAGTAATGAGGTAGAATAAATTGAAGGGGGAAGAAATGACTGATATTTCTAAATGAGATAGGCTGTAGTCGCCTTTTTAATCTTTTTTTCCTTCTTTGAGTCAAGAACATCAAAGGCACTTCAGTGATCGCATTGACTCTCTAAGTGCAAAACAGGCCAAGAATTATGCTTGGAGCTAGATTCCTTGATCGTTTTACTAGACAGAATAGATGAATAAATGGCTTAGGTTGTGCTGAAGTAATAAGCAATTACTCTCCCCGCCCCCCCATAGCAATAACTTAATATAACATTTTTTTTTCCTTTTTATTAGTCAGGTCAGCCATGGTTTTGGGTGACCCTCTGAGCAAGCTTTTATTCATACTCAGTGATTCAGCCTTTCACTTAAATTTTTTTTTGTTTATTATTATATTAGTTATGTATTTGATTTTGGCGGTGGGGGGAGGTAATTAGGTTTATTTAATTTTTCAGGAGGTATTGGGAATTGAACCCAAGACCTGGTGCACGCTAAGCATGTGCTCTATCACTTGAGCTACACCCTCCCCACTAGGTTTTCACTTTTTTGGCTCCACCATCTCATTTGAGGCCAAGTGGGTACTTCGTTTGGAAATGACGTATGCCACAGATGCATGTATTTCCTGGTGAATCACTTGGCCACACCTGATGTCTTGGAGGAGGGGAAGAACAGCCTTTCTGTTACTGGGAGGTAGAGATGAGAACTGGGTGTGAGGGAACAGTTCTAGTTCTCACAGTTGGCATTTATCAGCTAGCGTTACTGATCTCCTCGTAAAGGACTTGCCTCTTGCTCACACTGGGCATTAGAATCATCTTCCTTGGAAAAGAATATAATCCCAAGATTCTCCATACAATTTCTCAGATGTCTATGTAGGATAGTTAAGAACTCTGACTTCCCACAGGTTATAATATAAGCTACTTATTTTCAAAAGTCTGGAATCAGAAGAAGGTTAAAGTTAAATTGAAGGAAGTCACTATCTTGGGCATAGAAAAATAAGTAAAGGATCATTATAACTTAAAGAACTACTTCACATTACTAAATCTACCATTATTCTGTTTGTTCTTATTCTTTTATTCTTATATATCATTATTATAGACAAATTTGTGCTTAAGTAACAACCCCTAAATTCTCAACAGTTAAGACATCACTTTATAAAGACAGCAAAAGTTATTTTGAAGATACATAGGTAAGAAGAACCTAAAGATATAGGTAGTTTAGGAGGAAAAATAAACTGATAAAAGTAATTTGTTAAACATACGATTATATACTGTTGTAGCTTCATTAAATTAATATTTGCTAAGTAGAGCTCTGGAGTGTAAGATGACTCAACAGAGACTCCAAGGGAATTGAAATAATGAAGTGTATTATACAGGTCCTAGAGGGAGTACACTGTAAGCCCAAGGGACCCCACAGAGGGATCCAAGCAGGGTGCAGACAGAGAGATGGGCAGGACCTGGGGCACATGCTTTTGTTACAGTCTTTGGCTAGAGTGTTTTGGGGTTCCTGGGCTAAGCCTGGACTAACCAATTCAAAATCAAAGGAGTGGGGTTTGGGGACACTCCTTGGGGATCTTATTAAAGGGGAGCAAAAGGGAAAGGCACTGGGAGGCAGAGAGACTGTTTATCACCAGAGAGGCTGGGGAAGGTATACCAGGAAGCACATTTACTCGTGACTCACAGGCTTTATCTAGGGCAGGCACTTGCATGAGAAGCTGATGTTAGCTTAAGGCTCCCGCAGTCCTCTTGGCCAAACAAAATGGATGCTAAGGCAGCAATACCGTGGAGTGGCTTACCTAATTCTAAACAATGCTTAACTCTTCTCCTTCCCATTCTGTTTATTGATCATAACAATTTGTTTTTCTTGGCAAAAATAATTTGTCAATCTAAGTTCTTGATATAAAAGCGTAGGCATCCTGGATTCATTTTAGGACTATTTGTTTAGTCAACAAATTCTAAGCCTTTATTTGCAAATTAACATTTTTCATGTGTTCTTTCCTTTTAATAAGCATTAGTTCGTAAATACTGATCATTGCAGCATGAATAGAAGTAGCTATTTTTTGAGAAAATGGATATGATGCAGATACTGACTTTTGTTGCAGTGAATATAGAGATTTATTGACCTGGAAGATAAGGTCAATATTTGCCTTGAGGGACAATAAATCTAAATGTTCAACAAAATATAAAGTCAATATTTGTATTAATACCTACGTTTTGAATATCTGTCCAAAATCTCTAGAAGTTTTTCTGCCGAGTAGTGAAATTTCTCGATCTTTGAAAAGTGTGCAATTGTAAGTAGACCTTGGAAAGCTATCACAAAGATGGAAACTAAGACCAAAATAAACTACTAACGACTTCAAAAGTAGAATGTATGAGTTTTGTAGCAGTCTCTTTTGTGAAAGAGCGGCATTTTCTTTAAAATGTGTCAACTTTAAAAAGTATGTGATTCATTAAAGTGTGCAATTTATTTGGTTAACACCATTGCACTAAATTACATTTTAGTAGCTAAAAGGCATACGTAATTGACATCGAGGTCTAAAGGGCATAAATAAAGTGTTGCTTCTTCTAGATTTAGATTTTGATTGCCAACTTCTTTTGTCTGTTTAGACTTCTAGTGCATTTCCTTGCAAATATATCACTGGCTTTTTAAGTACAGTACAGTGCTCATCATGTTATTACATGATTTGTTCCCTTGGGCACAGCTATTTTATTATTACAACCACATGATTGATTAAGTGCTTCCTCCATTAAGAGATACCTATTATATATAGACTGCACAGTATTGATTTCAGAGGCATACTTTCTAGAAGGGACCTGTAATCATCAAATCAAAACTAGGTATCCTCCACCAAATACCCTCCCTGTCGTGTTTCTGGCAGTGGCTTGTCTGCCTGCCAGATCACCTGGACTCGTCATTGCAAGGTTCGTTGACCTTTTTTCTGTCTTTAATCTTCTACTTTTAATTCACAATGAATGTCTGAGCCTATGCACTTAACACTTCTTTCCCTCTGACATTGAAGTAGCCAACACTGTTTTAATGGAAACAAAGCAGAACAAAATTGGAACCTAGCATTAGAAAGTAGGCAAGGAAGCTCAAAATAACAGGGACTGAAGACAAAGATAGGCCATGGGCAATTAGTACGAACAAATGTTGATCTTGCAGACGCTTTTGAAACATACACTGCTGTGATAGTCCATGAGAAATGAGATTTCTGTGAGAGCAGCATTACTAGCTTACATTTGTCATGGGAGTCGTGCTGAATAAAGTGGAGACACGGCTCCAGAAGTCTTGTGAGGTAGGTGGACATGCTGGTTCCAAAAAAATCTATTCCAGATAGCTTTCCAAAAAATGAGCAGAGCTGGGCTCTGCCTCTCACTACTTGCCATGGCAACTGGACCTGTTATCTTGCAGATTATGCTTCTGAAAACCAAAACACTTTTCTTCTTAAATCTGAGTCTGATTGTTTCTTTTAGATAATGTTCATGTTTAATCTTGACATCCCAAAGCAAACATACATTGATCACCCTCTACTTGTAACAAACAAAGAACAAAATTTTGGAAGTGTGAAATTTGAAAGATGAAATCAAAGTTAGGGTTCTAAATTATCACAGCACAACAGTTACGTAGGTAATGGAGAAAACATAAATCATCTCTCACTTATACTATAAATGCTACTTGAGAGGATGTTTATTCCATCTATGAAAGGGAAAAAAGTCTGATACCAGAAAATATTGCTTTTAGATGGAGAAACAGATTTCTGGATTTAAAGTCATAGCACTATCACCACTGCTTCGAATTCTATAATTTATGTGTGAAAGACTCAAAAACAAGTGACTCAGGACTGTTAAAGGTGAAAAGACAGTGAAAGTGCCAGGTTAGTGCAATGAACAGGAAGTATCAGTGGCAACATAACCTTCAGATAAAATGGCATTCGTGGGCAAAGTGTTAAAAGAGCCAAAGATGACAATGGTGAGCCACCTAGATTCCACAGTTCCATCGTTATAACCACTCCGTTGCTCAAACCTTCAATTCTTTTGGCCTGAAGTAACCAGGTGAATAGTGCTGGTGACAACTGAGAGGGGAAAATTGTGAGCCCAGACTCACAGGTGAAAATCAGGAGTTATATTTTGGCCATTTAAAAGCTGAAATCACCGTTTCCTGTCTCTGCGGAGATGCCAAGTATGTGGATGAAAGGAAGGAGTAGTGAACTACATCAAAATTTTCTGAAAGATTGAATGAGAAAATACCAGTGTTCATTGGAATGATCAGCACGGACATTACTGAACTTTGTATAGGTTTCTTTCTCCCATTCCTGCAATCGCTCCATCAATCAAGAGAATCTCACTATCTCACATCAAGAGCAGTTCTGACTGTCTTCCATTCTCCACTCACTCTCACTACTTCTAAGCTTATTTTTTTTTTTTGCCAAAAGTCACTCATTATTTCACACTTTGCTAAAAAATCTACTATTTTCATGCAAGATAAAGTTTTCATCTTGATTAATAAATAGCACCAAAATATATGTTCATTCTTATCTGCTCCATCTCCTATATTAAGGGGACACATCTCCAATCATGGTAGTATTCTCCTTTTTCTCTTAACCAAATCATGCCTGTTCCTTCTGTCTCAAGTGCTCATCTCTTTCTTTCCCTATCCAAATCCGTCAGTATCTAGGCAAAGTCCTTCCATGGTGCTTTTTACATTTCTCTAGAGCAGTGATTTTAAAGGATCATCTGAGATCTGTAGCGGGCCATGAACTCAACTTAGCATCTCCTGCCTTCATTGAAAGACATCTAATAGAACAATAGGAAATGATAGAATTTGAAAGAAAATATAATTTCTTGAATATAGCTTCATGAAATTTTTGTTTTAGGTTGTGTGTGTTTGTATGCTTGCTTTTGTGTGTGTGGGTGTGTGCATGTCTTTGTGCATGAGTATGTGTGTGTTATGTGTCAATGATCAGGACATAAAATGTTTTTGTTGTGGGTCACATTAAAGAATTTAAAAACCACTTATCTAGTATATATAACTCTCCTTACACAATCTTCTATTGGTCTCTTCTTATCTATTTCATTTTAATAGTTTATAGAATTCTGCATTGAATTGTTAGTCATTTTTATGCATATTTTCTTGGAGAAGATTTACTCACCTGTCCATTTCTCACTGAAAAATACACATTTATTGCCTGTTATGGGTCATTTTTGTGCTTTTCTCTGGGTCTATAATCATGTTTGATTTTCATGAAGCTTATATAGGGAAAGACATTAATAAAGCTGTTAGACAAAGCCATCATTGACAAAATATAGTGAAATTAATTGAGGAAGACATGTAGGGGACTTTAGAGCATATAACAAGACAACTAGGGCTTACCTGAAAAAGTGATATTGAAACTGACATCTGAAAAATAATTAAAACTTAAGTAGGCAGAAGAAGTGAGCTGGGAAAGAGTATTCCAAGAAGAAGAAATACATTATTTAAGACCCTGAGATACAGAGGAGAACAGCTAATTAGAGGAACTGAAAGAAGGGCCCTAAGGCTGGAGCAAAGGGGATGAGGAAATAAAGACTGACGGCAAAGCTAACGAAGCAGATAGGGAGAAAATCACTCATCCAGGATGCCCTCATACAGGCTGTGTAGTTATTTTTTCTTGATTCTAAGAGCAGTGAGAAACCTCGAAAGCACTTAAGTCTGGGGAGTAATGTGACTAATTTTTCATATTTGAAAAACATGCTCTGTGGAGAATAAAGGGGAGCAAGAGTGGTTGGGGAGACCTAAGGTAGGGGGCTGATGCCCTAGTGCTTGCTAGCGATGATAGTGAGCTGAGTTGGGACAGTGACAACAGAGGTGGAGAAAAGTTCATGGGTTGGAAGGAGATTTAGGAAATAAAATTCCTATGGTTTAGTGGTTTATTGGAATGGAAGGTAAATGAGAGGGTTAGGATTTTGCTGGTGAAGAGTAAGGAATATGTACATTTTGTCAATGCTCAATAAATCCTTAGTGAATGAAAAATGAACAAGTATGTTTTCATACACAGTTTCCTTCACGTGATTAATATAACGTTGGAAGAAGGAATCGACGTTGAATCCTTACAACTTACCAGGACTTTTCATTTCATCCTTCTTAATCCACCCTGTAAGGTAGCTGATTTTGTTCTAATTGTTCACATGATAAATCTGAGATGGAGAGAAATTATGCAGTTGTCCAAGTTGAAGTTCATGTGGCTAAGAAGTGGCAGAGCAGTGAACCTGTATTTGTCTCAGAATCTTTTATCTCCCAGAAAATGGCAACTTATTTGACCACTAGAGGCTATTTTTCTATAGCTAGAGGAAGTCCTAGTAATACGCTCCTTGCACCTAGCTTTTTCTGGCCTAGTAAGCCACGTATGGAGGTCCGCTTTAGATGAGAGATTCTCAGCCACGGCTGAGCATTCACTCACCTGGAGTGCTTTTCAAAAAGTTGGGTGCCTAAGCCCCACCTCAGGAATGTCTGAGAATGTTATCAGGGAACCAGTTTTTTTTTTTGTTTGTTTGTTTTTAAGGGATCCAGGGTTATTCTAATGTGCCATTAGAATTGAGAAAAATTAGATTATCCCCAAATTACTTATTACTAAAAGCCTGCAAGCCAAAACAGTAAGTTTCTTCAGATGCTATTTTACTAGTTTGGACCCTTTATTAAGTATGTATTTGGGGGAAGAAGTGGAGCATACACATCAACTGGACAAAACAGATGAACACATCTGGTGGTGACTGCTAAGGATCAGGAGGACACTGAAGGCCTCAGAAATCTTGGTGCCTCCTCTTTGGATTATGTTGATGCAGTAGAAGCATATCCTCCAGCCCTATTGGTACATTGCATATTTAAGACCTGCTGATAGAGATGTGTCTCACCTAAAGTAAAGAGAAAAGACCCAGTCCTAACAGAAATGTAGGATGTTGAATTGAACACCTACTGCCTCCCCCTGCCGCCTTTATCCCCCAGTAGTATGCATGAACTCTTAGAGGGGAAGATTGTGAGCATTTCTTCTGAATAGAGAGATTAATTTCTTCTCCTGGCTGCCTGAAGGATGATAGAAGTTGGCAGTAAAAGACTTGTGTGACATTTAACCTGAAAATGTATGTATTTGTAATGTCCTAATTGTTAGACAAAAGTAGAAGTAACGTATAATAAACCTTAGTGCCAAGACAAAAATTATTTTCAATCTTAGCTCAGAATTCATTGCCATGAAGGGGAAATTGTCATTGGGTTATATGAGTGAGATGAAAGGTTTTCCATTTTCAGTTGCTCTCTTACACTGCTGTGCACTGCAGTGGCTGCTGTGGGACTAGAAGCTACAAAGTTTTACACTTTTCAAAAGATGAAATATTTCTTAAATCATAACACAGCAACCATTGTTAAAAATGGTAACTTAAATAAATTGTTATCACTCTTCCTTAAAATTTTAGTAGGTTTGGCTTGTAACCCATAGTGAGCTTGGTATGAAGATGGTGCATACATAATTCACTTTTAATAGCAAAAATGTGTTTGATTCCCTTCTTCATCATGATTCTCTTAATACACTGTGCATGTGCTTTTTGAAGTAGCTGGTACTCCATTGTCAAGAGATTTTTTTTCTGTTTTCAAGGACCAACCAAAAATAGTGCTCATTTCTTTTTTCATTTTTTAAAATGATATATTAGCTTCCATTTATTATAAATCATGGGCTAAATGAATCCTGTACTTGGGGGTAAGAAAGTTCAGAAAAGTCTCACTTATGTTTATATTGAATTTTTCACCATATAAACTTCAAATTTTTAGCCCTACCACTAAACTTTACAAGGGTTTAAATGCTTATGAAAAAAAGTAGCATTTTGTCTGAAAATTAATTACCTTGGATTGGCAAATCCAAATAAATAAAGAACAGTTGTAGAGTATTCATTTGAAATTATACCTTAAAAATGAAATTATGTTAAATTTTTTTGGGGGGATGGGATTGTCAGTGGTAAAATAAGCAAAAAATAAAAGACAAAATTTTTTGTCTTTATGAGAAAAACTCTTTGAAACAGATAATTTTTAAAAATAATATTATTCCTCCCTCTTCACTTTTCTCAAAAGATAGTAAAGAATGTTAATGGGAGTTTCCCCTTATGTAATGGCAATAAAGATTAGTATGTGCCAAATATTCTATATCATGTATTTTTGTTAAGTGATAATAGCTGTCCTATTGAAATGGGTTCTTTTCTCTAGATTTCTCACTTAATTTGTGAATCCATATATTGGCATTATAAAAGTAATATACCAAATCTTTCTTCTTAGAGTAACATTGTTTAAAGCCTCAGAAATTTGGCCTGGTAGGAAAATCTAGTCTCATTTTTAATAGTTGTGGTTTTTGGAGTCACTGCTACAGCAAATCTCTTGATCAGAAAGGAGAGAATTACTCAAGAGCTTCTGACTAGGGCTTTGGTTTCCAATGTGGTGGTAGTGGCTGCATTGCTCCTGGATTTGAGTGTTGTCTTCCCTGGTGGCATTGACTTCCTTGGCGGCCATCCGGTCCTCTGCTGTTTCTGCTGTTCGCCTGACCATAGCTGCTGGTGTCACTATGGCTGCTCCACAGGCCATATGTCCTCTTGTGTTTTTTAATGGGTGGATTTTTTTTCTGCTCAGCCAGCCTCAGAGTCCTGCCATCTACATAGCTAAAGGACTTTTGATTCCTAACTGGTAGGCAGATTTTCTAATTTGAATCATTCATCAATATTTTCTCATCTGATTTGGTTTTATAGTTTTATATTTCACAATTATCTTTGTTAAGCTTTTAGATTATTTTATATAAGATGGGAGTTTTAGACTGAGGTTTGTTTTGTTTCTATGTGGATATTGTAGAATTCCAACAGCATTTATTGAAAAGTCTATAGCACAATTGAATGCTTTTGCAGCTTTGTAAAAAAAAAAAAAAAGGTAGCTATATTAATATGGATCTGTTTCTGAAGTCTCTGTTCCATTGATCTATGTAGCTATAGCTATCTGTTTGCCAACACCACATTATCATAATTACTGCATTTAATTCTCCCAACTTTATTTTGCTTTTTCAAAATTGTTTTAGCTAGTTTACTTCCTTTGACTTTCCACATAAATTTTAGAATCAGCTTGTATGTATTTATAAAAAGACAAAACAAAACACCTGCTGGTATTCTGATTGAATTTGGATTCAGTCTATGGCTGTATTTGAGAGTTGACATTTTTACTATGTTGAGTCTTCCAGTACATAATTCATTTAGGTCTTCTTTGATTTCTTTCATTAGCATTTTATAGATTACACACACATGTTTTATTATATTTGGACCTATTAATTTATTTTTGAAACTATTGTAAGTATTATATATATGCACATGTAATATATATATACACACACACATATATATGTATTTACATATATATGCATATACAGATACATACACACTTGTGAGATTTTTTTGATCTTGTATCCTGTAACTCTGCCACCTTACTAAAACTCATTTATTAGTTTCAGGAGCTTTTTGTACATTACTTGAATTTCTTATATAGATAATCATTTTTTCTGTAATTGAGAGTTTTTTTTTTTTTCCTTTCCAATCTACATGCCTTTTAATACTTTTTCTTATTGCATAGGATTTCTATATGGTTTAAGTTTTCTAATATTTTGTTAAAAATTTTCATGTCTGCCTTTATGCAAGAAATTAATCTATAAATTTTTCTTCCTTGTTATATCTTTGTCTTGGTTTTGCATGAGAGTAATACTGACTTACAAAAGAGGAAACGTTTTGTCCTCTATTTTCTGGAAGAGCTTGTTTCAAATTGGTGTTATGTCTTCTTTAGACATACGGTAGAATTTACCAGTGAAGTAATATGGGCCTGGAAATTTTTTATGGAAGATTATTGTTTTTACTACAAAAATAATTATGACTGTTCAGGTTATCTATTTGACTGGTGTGTTTTGGGTTTTAAGGAATTGGTCCATTCATTTAAGATGTTGAATTTATGTTAATAGAATTATTTATATATAATTTATTTTTATTTATATTTATATTTTACGTATAATTATTTATCCTTTACAACTTTTTATATGGTTAAAATATTTCATAATATGTTTTATAAGATAAAAAGCCTTATATATTAGTCCAAAAGGAAATGATTTTTTTTTTTTTTAATGGAGATACTGGGGATTGAACCCAGGACCTCGTGCATGTGCTCTGCCACTGAGCTATACCCCACCCCACAAAGGGAAATGATTTTGATTTATGACATTGCAGAATTTTCAAGTAAATGTGAGATACTATCTTTCATTCGTTTCAATTATTAATGGAACATTAAGCTTGAAACTAGTAAAATATCCACGAAGTAGAAATTAAAAAGAAAATCAGCCTGCAATAGTAGAAGGGTAAGAAAAATCTTCATTATACACGTGGCTTTTAGCTTTTGGAAAAATTTCATCTGTGATACCTGCTGTCTTTGCTGAATTTTGCCTGGTAAGCGAGGCAATAAAAGTGAATCCTCAGTGTACTGAGCATATGGAAGTGAGGGTTAAACATGAAGTACCATCCATCGTGTTGGCTATAGTATGCAATACTCTTTTTGTAATTTTAGTGATTTATCTGTTTGATTCTGTTTTCTTTGTATTCTTGGAATAGTTTCTTTCCACACTGCTAATATTCTTTCTTTTCCTTTCATACTTTCTTAAAATATTGTAATCTAAAAAATATGCAGCACCTAAACCTCTTCCATTTTCTTTTTAGCTTTTTACTTTTATTTTTACCAGATTTGTTTATGACAGTACAGTTTGGTGCTAAATCTGTCTCATACATATCCAAACACAGTATATAATTTAGCATTATTTCATGTTGATTTTAGAATACATGTTTTGTTTCCTCCTAAATGATATATAGAATTGCAGTTCTGTGCCATAAAACAAGAAAATAACACTGTACCAATTTTAAGATGTTTGGAAACAAACTGAAAAGGGCATATTAAGAATGAAAAGCACATGCTTACAAAGAAAGAATTTATAGAAAGTATTAGCAAAACAGACTAGAACCATAATTAATTATGAAACAATTTTTTGTTAACATGTTTTCGATTGATGAAAACGACTCATAGTGGCAAATGAATATTTCATGGATAAACATTATATTTTTTTAATTAGAGGAAGAGAGTAATGGCTGTGACATATATTTACTCTATGCCAGACACTGTGTTTTACATGTACTAAATGTTTAATCTTCTCCAAAACCCTTTCAATTAGGTTTTGTTACTGTTACTGTCCCCATTTTAAAGTCCAGAAAACAAGCATATTGATCTCATTAATTTTACCCAGGTTGAAGAACTCAACAGTAGGAGAAATAGAACTTGGGTTTGGCCATTTGTTTTGAATTCATATTTTACCACTATGTTAAGGAGAAAGGGGTAAGCAGTTCTCATTTCCTTGCTGTAAGTTGACTTACCTTCATTGACTTGTGTCTTGTGTGTGGTGAGATAGAAACATCCTGAGTGATCAGCATTTCCAGTTTGAGCCTTTTCATTTTCTTGCTTCTGGAAGTATTGCTCTTGTGTGCTCAGTCAGGCTCTTATATTTTGTATTTCAGTAGCAAGTATCTGATGTTCACAAGTGGTCCACAATAACCATTCAGTCACCGGTAAATTCCAAACAGGAAATACCAATTCTTGGTTCCAATATGTTGAAATATAAATATTCAGCTTGTTTTCTGTTTCAGAGAATTGAAAACTATTAGCCACTGTGTGCCAAAAATAGGTACTACAGAGGCTTGATAAAAATCCCATAGATGTTTAGTAACTATTATAGACATAGTTCTGAGCCCTCTTTCTTCCTCAATAATCTGCAAAGAGCTGACTTTTCCCTTTCAGACTGAATGGCCATATATTATATGATTCATTTCGTGCTGTTGGTTTATTTTTACTCTTGCTCTCATAATTGCATTTGGACTTCTATCATTTATTCAAATGTTCAATAACTATATATTGAGCACCTACTTTGTGCCAGTCACAGTTGTAATAGCTGGCAAATATAAACTAGAGATAATGTAGTTAATGCTGGATATAGGAAAATGTATCTCCTGCATCTCCTTTGTTACCCACTTCTCCAGTGGAAACTAGCTCAAGATATAAATTTTAGGTAATCCTTTAAGTTCAGCAGCAAATAGTGGCTTTTTCTTGGATGTTATAATTCTTGGAATGCCTATGGCAAGAGGTCTCCTTAAAAGATAATATAATATTAGAAACCTCCTGCTTGACCATTTTTCATTTGGGTTGCCATGATGCTGAGAGAGTAACAAAATTTAAAAAGAAGTGAAGGAAAGAATTTTTGCTATTTGGCTTTTAAAAAAAATTGAGGACAAGATGGCATAAACCCATTTTTCCTGCTCTTCCCCACTAAGTATAACTGTAAACCCTAGTAATAACACAAGAGGCAACCAAAGGGAACTCTGAAAGGTGGTAGGAAAGACAGGACTGGAGGAATAACACAGTGGCACGACAGCTAACACCAGTACCCCACTGAACAGAAATATGCTATCCAGACCTGGCATTTCTTGAGCCCCAAACTCATTCTAGAATTTATCCAAGGAAAGTAAAAATGATGAAAATATGCTCAATAAAAAATCGCCAGTAGACTGAAAGCTATACTTGGAGTTCATTTGCTTTACAAAGTATTTTAAGATGTGCACATTGTATATTTTATAGCTCAGAATGAATTCTGTATAGTTTGTTGAACAACTTAATGAGTACTGATAGTATGGAAATTTACTGGTGACTCTGGTTTATGAGAGACTCTAAGGAACAAAAATAAAAGCTACATGGAATGTCATCTTCAATTTGAGTATAATCTTTAGAAAAGCTACAATTTCTCTCATATTTAGATTTTCAGACTAGTCTATTTTGATATAAGCTTCTATTTATTTTCAATAATATTCCATATTTTACTGAAAATTTTCTAACTTTAAATTTCATTATACTTGATTAAGCTAAATCTTAATTTATTATTTCTACACTGTGCTAATCACAATATATTAAATTTGTACTTTACATATTTCTAATGTATGAATTCTAATGAGACTTGTGAAATTTATATCAATTTTGTCTATAATGTTTAATTTTTATAAGAGATAACAGGGTTGCCTTAAAGATTCTGAAAACTTTTTTTGCATTCTTAACGTTTTTGACATGGCTTACCTTCCCTAATGTTTTAATGTATATTTTCTAGGAATAAATTTGTTATTAAAATTTTTGAATCCCATTATTTGATTAAAAAACTAGAACCATGAATTCAAAGTTCAGTTAAAATGGTTACAGATAGCAGAAAGGTGATTCTCAGAAGCAACTTGAGGAGCTTGGGCTTTTCTCGCAATTTTTGTGATTCCTCTTGGTACTCGAATGCCTTTATCTGAAATTCATTTTTAAAGGAATCAAATTATGATAGAAAAAGATGAAATGCCAAGGGGATTTTATTTATGTCATTATTATCAAAATACAAGTAGAATGTGGACACATTCATATTGAGTTGGATTTTTTGCTCCCCACTGACCCCATGCACAGTGATGTAACATGAGCTGGGACAGTGGTGGAGAGCACGGGCCTTTCTCCTCCTCTGCCTGGCACCACAGTTCTTTGAGTTCCCTCTTTTAATTGGGTTAATGATAGGTTAAAAGGAAAATTGATCTCTGAGGTAATACAACCTGTAACGACTGATTTGGGGATATTTTTGTAGGCCTGAAGAGCTGAGAAAGCTGTTGATTTTGTCCTGTCTTGGAAAATGTTGGCTTGTGTATATGGAAGAATCTCACGCTAAGCTGGGTTTGTCCCTAAATCAAATTCTATCCTGAAAGAACTTGAGAGGATTGCTGAGAGGAATGAAACAGGCCATTGACTTTCTGCTTTCCTATTCCCATGGCTAGCCTCTCTCTGCTGTAAGCAGGATTTTTCCATCTTCTTCGTAGAAGGGCATCCCTCAATAAACAGAGCATGCTGAGCATAATTTACCCTTTTCTTGATGACTCAGGCTCATCATAATGAGCATTGGTTAGCACACTCAACTGTATTAGAAAGATGCCCCTAAGAGCTATTAAGATATGCAGTACTGTTTGTCCTGACTAAACTAACTGCTCCCAGATGACCTAAATGTTCCAGACTGCAGTAGCTCCTCAGTACGATGTACACTAAACAGAAAATATGTTTCCGTGGACTGCAGGGAGGTGTCTGTGCTGTGGGGCTAGATCCGACATGATGCTGTTATGCTGGCCTCTGTTCTTGGAAGTAAAGGTCCTCCCCAGATTTTGCCAATCGCATGAAACGCTGCTGTTACCGTTCCAAATTTATCAGTGAAGGCATAACTGACCATTACCATGAGTACTAGGATAATTGGGTTTGAAGGCCCAGTTTAATAATATATGCAGGGGGCAGCGTCACCGAGAGGAAAGACCTGGAGCTCACAGATGAAAGAGCATTCTAGAATGAACCTCTACCCCCAAAACATAATCCTGGTGAGAAATTCACTCCATTGTGACACATTCTCTGAAAAAAAAAAACAGTTGTCAAAAATCCTCCTTAAAAATGCAAACATCTAGTGAAAGGTTAAGAGCCTGCCATTGCTTATTATGAAGTAGATTAATGGGATTATTTTCACACTGATGCTTTCTTTAGTCCATCTGTGCAAAGGGGCTAGGATTTTTCATAGATGGCAAAGATCAAGGAAAGCGAGAGGTCATTTTGAAAGTTCAAATATTTGGGGAAAAGGGTAGTTTCAGTAGACGTATCTCAGTGGAAGACTTTTGACTTCCATTAGAAGGTACCATGAGGACACTGGCACTTGCGAAGCAAGAGGAGTAGAAACAGGAAGGAGAAAGCAAGAAAAAAAAGGCAAGCAAGATCTCAGTGCAGAATTTTTTTTCATTTACAAAATAAAAATATATTTCCGTGTATATAATTTTTATATAAAGTATATATGCACATGACAGTTGAATAAAATGGATCCCATGTGAATGCATTAAGAGAATACTTTAAAGGAACTCCACGTTTCATTTTTTATTTTATTTTTTTTAACATTTTTTATTGATTTATAATCATTTTACAGTGTTGTGTCAAATTCCAGTGTTCACAATTTTTCAGTTATTCATGGACATATACACACTCATTGTCACATTTTTTTCTCTGTGAGTTATCATAACATTTTGTGTATATTTCCCTGTGCTATACAGTGTAGTCTATTCTACAATTTTGAAATCCCAGTCTATCCCTTCCCACCCTCCACCCCCCTGGTAACCACAAGTCTGTATTCTCTGTCTGTGAGTCTATTTCTGTCCTTTATTTATGCTTTGTTTTTGTTTGTTTGTTTGTTTTTGTTTTTGTTTTTTAGATTCCACATATGAGTGATCTCATATGGTATTTTTCTTTCTCTTTCTGGCTTACTTCACTTAGAATGACATTCTCCAGGAGCATCCATGTTGCTGCAAATGGCATTATGTTGTCAGTTTTTATGGCTGAGTAGTATTCCATTGTATAAATATACCACCTCTTCTTTATCCAGTCACCTGTTGATGGACATTTAGGCTGTTTCCATGTTTTGGCTATTGTAAATAGTGCTGCTATGAACATTGGGGTGCAGGTGTCATCCTGAAGTAGATTTCCTTCTGGATACAAGCCCAGGAGTGGGTTTCCTGGGTCATATGGTAAGTCTATTCCTAGTCTTTTGAGGAATCTCCACACTGTTTTCCATAGTGGCTGCACCAAACTGCATTCCCACCAGCAGTGTAGGAGGGTTCCCTTTTCTCCACAGCCTCTCCAGCATTTGTCATTTGTGGATTTTTGAATGACGGCCATTCTGACTGGTGTGAGGTGATACCTCATTGTAGTTTTGATTTTCATTTCTCTGATAATTAGTGATATTGAGCATTTTTTCATGTGCTTTTTGATCATTTGTATGTCTTCCTTGGAGAATTGCTTGTTTAGGTCTTCTGCCCATTTTTGGATTGGGTTGTATATTTTTTTCTTATTGAGTCATATGAGCTGCTTATATATTCTGGAGATCAAGCCTTTGTCGGTTTCACTTGCAAAAATTTTCTCCCATTCCGTAGGTTTTTTTCTTGTTTTACTTCTGGTTTCCTTTGCTGTGCAGAAGCTTGTAAGTTTCATTAGGTCCCATTTGTTTATTCTTGCTTTTATTTCTTCTAGGAGAAAATTTTTGAAATGTATGTCAGATAATGTTTTGCCTATGTTATCCTCTAGGAGGTTTATTGTATCTTGTCTTATGTTTAAGTCTTTAATCCATTTTGAGTTGATTTTTGTATATGGTGTAAGGGAGTGTTCTAGCTTCATTGTTTTACATGCTGCTGTCCAGTTTTCCCAACACCATTTGCTGAAGAGACTGTCTTTATTCCAATGTATATTCTTGCCTCCTTTGTCAAAGATGAGTTGACCAAAAGTTTGTGGGTTCATTTCTGGGCTCTCTATTCTGTTCCATTGGTCTATATGTCTGTTTTGGTACCAATACCATGCTGTCTTGATGACTGTAGCTGTATAGTATTGTCTGAAGTCTGGGAGAGTTATTCCTCCAGCGTCTTTCTTTCTCTTCAGTAATGCTTTGGCAATTCTAGGTCTTTGATGGTTCCATATGAATTTTATTATGATTTTTTCTAGTTCTGTGAAATATGTCCTGGGTAATTGGATAGGGATTGCATTAAATCTGTAGATTGCCTTGGGCAGTGTGACCATTTTAACAATATTGATTCTTCCAATCCAAGAGCATGGAATATCTTTCCATTTTTTAAAGTCTTCTTTAATTTCCTTCATCAATGGTTTATAGTTTTCTGTGTATAATTCTTTCACCTCCTTGGTTAGATTTATTCCCAGATATTTTATTACTTTGGGTGCTATTTTAAAGGGGATTGTTTCTTTACTTTCTTCTTCTGTTGATTTATCATTAGTGTAAAGAAATGCACTGATTTTTGAACGTTAATTTTGTAACCTGCTACCTTGCTGAATTCTTCAATCAGCTCCAGTAGCTTTTGTGTGGACCTTTTAAGGTTTTCTGTATATAGTAACATGTCATCAGCATATAATGACACTTTTACCTCTTCTTTTCCAATTTGGATCCCTTTTATTTCTTTCTCTCGCCTGACTGCTGTGGCTAGGACTTCCAGGACTATGTTGAATAGGAGTGGTGATAGTGGGCATCCTTGTCTTGTCCCAGATTTTAGTGGGAAGCTTTTGAGTTTTTCACCATTGAGTACTATGCTGGCTGTAGGTTTGTCATATATAGCTTTTATTATGTTGAGATATGTTCCCTCTATACCCACTTTGGCGAGAGTTTTTATCATAAATGGGTGTTGAATTTTATCAAATGCTTTTTCTGCATCGATTGAGATGATCATGTGGTTTTTGTCCTTTCTCTTGTTGATGTGATGTATTACACTGATTGATTTGCGTATGTTGAACCAGCCTTGTGTCCCTGGGATGAACCCCACTTGGTCATGATGTATAATCTTTTTTATGTGTTGTTGGATTCTATTTGCTAAAATTTTGGTGAGGATTTTGGCGTCTATGTTCATCAGTGATATTGGCCTATAATTCTCTTTTTTTGTAGTGTCTTTGCCTGGTTTTGGTATCAGGGTGATGGTGGCTTCATAGAATGAGTTTGGGAGTATTCCCTCCTTTTCAATCATCTGGAAGAGTTTGAGAAGGACTGGTACAAGTTCTTCTTTGTATGTTTGGTAGAATTCCCCGGTGAAGCCGTCCGGTCCTGGACTTTTATTTGTAGGGAGGTTTTTAATTGCTATTTCTATTTCCTTTCTAGTGATCGGATTGTTCAAGTGTTCAGATTCTTCTTGATTCAGTTTTGGTGGACAGTATGTTTCCAGAAACTTGTCCATCTCCTCTAGGTTATCCAGTTTGGTTCCATATAGTTTTTCATAATATTCTTGTATGATATTCTGTATTTCTATTTTGTTTGTTGTAATTTCTCCATTTTCCTTTCTTATTTTGCTAATTTGTGCTCTCTCTTTTTTCTTCTTTGTGAGTTTGGCCAGAGGTTTGTCGATTTTATTTACTTTTTCAAAAAACCAGCTTTTGGTTTGGTTGATTTTTTCTATGGTCTTGTTAATCTCTATTGTATTTAATTCCTCTCTGATCTTTATTATTTCCTTCCTTCTGCTGCTTTTTGGGGCTTTTTGTTCTTCTTTTTCTAATTCATTCAGGTGGTGGGTTAAATTGTTTATTTGAGATTGTTCTTTTTTGAGGAAGGCCTGTATCGCTATAAACTTCCCTCTTAGCACTGCCTTTGCTGTGTCCCATAGGTTTTGAGTGGTTGTGCTTTCATTATCATTTGTCTCAAGGTATTTTTTAATTTCAGCTTTGATTTCCTCATTGATCCATTGTTTTTTCAATAACATATTGTTTAATCTCCATGCTTTCCTTTTTTTCTCCTTTGTTTCTCTGTTGTTGATTTCCAGTTTCATGGCATTGTGGTCAGTAAAGATGCTTGAGATAATTTCTATCTTCTTAAAATTGTTGAGGTTTCTTTTGTGCCCAAGTACATGATCGATCCTGGAAAATGTTCCATGTGCACTTGAAAAGAATGTATATCCTATTTTTTGGGGGTGTAATGTTCTGAAAATATCCACCAAATCTAGTTTTTCTATTGTAGTATTTAATTTCTCTGTTGCCTTGTTTATTTTCTGTCTGGAAGATCTGTCTAGTGATGTTAATGCAGTGTTAAAATCTCCAACTATGATTGTATTCCCATCAATATCCCCCTTTATCTCTGTTAGTAATTCTTGTATGTACTTAGGTGCTCCTATATTGGGTGCATATATATTAACGAGTGTAATATCCTCATCTTGTATCACTCCTTTAATCATTATAAAATTTCCTTCTTTATCTTTCTTTATGGCCTTTGTTTTAAAGTCTATTTTGTCTGAAATCAGTACTGCAACACCTGCTTTTTTGGCTTTTCCATTTGCATGGAATATCCTTTTCCATCCTTTCACTCTCAATCTATATGTGTCCTTCTCCCTAAAGTGGGTCTCTTGTATGCAGCATATTGAAGGTTCTTGCTTTATTATCCAGTCTGCCACTCTGTGTCTTTTGACTCGAGCATTTAGTCCATTAACATTTACAGTAATTAATGATAGATGTGTGTTTATTGCCATTTTGAACTTATCTTTGCAGTTGAATTGGTATATCCTCTTTGTTCCTTTCTTCTTCCTTTTGTGGTTTGGTAATTTTCCTTTCTATTATCATGGATTTTATTTAATTTTTGTGACTCCTTTGTAAATTTTTGGCTTGTGGTTACCCTTTTTTGTAAATCTATCAACCCATTACTATAACTGTTTTTATTAAACTGATAGTAACATAATCTCAAACCCATCCTACTGTTAAAAAAATTTAAAAAAGAAAGAAAAAAATATTCTATATTTCCCTGCCTCCCTCTCCCACTCTCAGTAATTTGTATGTCTTCTTATATAATTTCATGTTTACTTTATTTGTAATTCATGAGTTATCACCTTTCTAGTTGTGTGTTTCTCATTTCTGTAGCATCCTGCTGCTTTTCTATTTAGAATAGCCCTTTCAGTATTTCTTTTAGCATGGGTTTAGTGTTGCTAAACTCCTGCAGCTTTTTTTTTGTCTGTGAAACTCTTTATTTCTCCTTCTATCCTCAAGGATAGCCTTGCTGGATAAAGGATCCTAGGCTGCATCTTTTTTTCATTCAGGGCTTTGAATATATCTTGCCACTCCCTTCTGGCCTGTAGTGTTTGTGTAGAGAAATCAGCTGAGAGCCTTATGGGGGGTTCCCTTGTAACTTACTCTTTGCTTTTCTCTTGCTGCCTTTAGAATCCTTTCTTTATCCTTGACTCTGGCCATCTTGATTATGATATGTCTTGGTGTGGGTCTATTTGGGTTCTTCCTGTTTGGGACCCTCTGAGCTTCCTGTACTTGGATATCTGATTCCTTCTTTAAGTTTGGGAAGTTTTCAGTCATGATTTCTTCAAAAACCTTTTCGATCCCCTTTGATCTTTCTTCTCCTTCTGGAACCCCTATTATGCGAAGATTGGGACGCATTATGTTATCCCATAGGTCCCTTATGCTATTTTCATTGTTTTTTATTTGCTTATCTTGTAGTTCTTCTGAATGGGTGCTTTCTATTGCCCTGTCTTCTAGGTCACTAATTCGTTCCTCTGCATTATCTAGTCGGCTTTGCACAGCTATTAGATCATTCCTCATCTCTGTCAATGAGTTTAACCATTCTACTTGGCTCTTCTTTATAGCTTCAATTTCATTTTTGACATATTTTATATCTCTAAACACTATCTCTTTTAATTCCTTCAGCAATTCGATCACTCCTTTTTTGAAATCTTGATCTAGTAGGCTATCGATGTCTATTTCGTTGATCTTTCTTTCAGGGGATTTCTCTTGTTCTTTTAATTGGGAAAGGTTTTTCTGCTCTTCATCTTGCTCATACCTCTTTGGCACTGTGGTTTATGGAGTATCAGTTATTTATTTTGGTCCTTAAGGATTTTATCTATCTGATGCCTATTTAGGAATAGAACTTAGGAAAGAAAGAAAAAAAAAAATAAGAGAGAGAGAGAAAGAATTTTAAAAGAAGGGAGAAAGAGGGTTTGAAAACAGTGTATAATGAATAATAGAAGAGTGAGTTGAAGCAGAGTATTAATCGGGTTGAGACGTCCTTTTAAAACCTTTACAAAAAAAGGGGGGGGAGATGAATAGATGTATTTGAAACCTGTGTCTAATCAATAGCAGGACATCAAAACCCAAGAGAAATAGAAATGAATTAAGAAGTAAAAATTAAGAGAGTAATAGAAAATAGAACAGGTAAAAACAGATTAAAAAAAAAAAGGGGTGGGGGGTTTGTCGGTGTTCTCCTGGAGTCTGTGTGTTTTTAATGTGAAGTCTTTCTGTCTTCGTCCTGTTTTGGAAGCTCAGCTTGCTGTTTTCAGAGGCCCTCCGTTGGCGCCCTCTTCTGTGCTGCTCCCAGCACCTGTCGGCAAGCAGATCCTAACACTCCTCCTAACACTGGGTCAGGTGCAGCTCTCTGCTGTGGGCGGGCGGGTCGCTGCCACTCCGGATGCCGCACTCAGATGTTGCAGACTGGCCAGGTAGGAGGGCGGGTCATGCCCCTTCCCAGCACCTCGGTCAGGGGCTGTGTTCCTGCCCGAATGGCGTTGGGGGGTGGGGGGGTGGGGGCGCTCTCCCTCTACCTGCGCAGCTGGTAGCTCCCCTCTCTGTGCTGCTGCGGGCTCCACCCTGGTCGGCGCTCCGCGGGTGGGCTCGGGGAAGACCGAGGGACCCTGCTCTGAGCCAAAACCCAGCTCCTTGTTTGTCTTTGTGGAGCAAGTTCTCTGAGGGACCAGGATGGAAGGATCCTATCTGCCCCGGGCTGCAGGCCAGTCTCAGTCTGGCCTTTGAGGCTGCTAAGCCCTTCTGTGCGGATGCAGGTTTCGCCCCGCCCCCGCCTGGGTGCTCAGCGCGGAGGATACGGCGGCTGTGCCTGAGCCCCGCCTCTCTTCCCCCGAAAACTTTCCGCGGGTTTTCAGAGATGGGGGTGTGCACCCTTCCCCCGAGAGCACATCAACCTTGCTGTTTTATGGAGGGCCCAGGTTGATCTGCCCTGTGCACCCACAGTCACAGCGTGCAGCCCCTTGCAGTCACCCGGGGCTGCCTCTGTGCAGCCGCCCCCGTCCTCCACCCGGCTTGTGCAGCCTGGCCCTGCCCGCCGCTGCTGGCCCGCGTCTCAGGCTGGGTGTCGGGGGGACGCTCTGTGCCCGTTTAACTTAGTTCTGTTAGTCAAGGGCTGCTCTGTACAGATCCGAGCCTCGGAGGCTCCCCCTCCGTCCCGCTGGCCTCTCAGTTGGAGAGGGGAGACCCAGCGAGCGAGCGCCAGTCCTCCTTTGCCGCTCCCTCCCCGCGGGACCCCTCCCGCGCTGCTTTGCCTTTTGTTCTTTCTTTTTTCCTTTTCTCCTACCAGATTTTTGGCGTCTTTATCTTTTGAAGAGGGCGATGTTCTGTCGGAGTTCCACAGGTGCTCTGGTTGGCTGAGTGGGTCTGTAGATGTGGGTCTTGGTGTATTTGTGGGAGAGGGTGACCTGCGAGCGTCCTTCTACTCCGCCATCTTCCACGTTTCATTTTTTATAATTCAGTATTCTAATTAAAGAAGTTTTCTTTGGAACGTCAGTACAGAAATTTTTTTCAAATGTGTTGTGCTTTATATAGTTTCTATTTTGCAAACATTATATACCTTATTAAACTGGTCACGATTGTCTAACTTTCAAAGTGGTTTTTATCATAAGCTTTTCTGTTCATTTTTAATTTTTCTAATGCATCTGTGCCATTAGATAGAAATGGGTATCTTGGTATCATATTGAACTTTAAAACTGTTAAGAAAAGATAATTAAAACAATGGTTAATGTCCTGAAGGATAATAATAACAACAAATTATTAAGAACACAGTCCAACAAAATCTTACATGTGTGTAATAGTTTATCGTTTAGAAAGTCAATATACAAATTATGTCTTTGGATTTTCATAAAACCTTGTAATGTGGGAAAGGAAAACTTTATTTCCCATTTTATAGGAAAAGGTAAAAGTCCTGAAAATCATGGTTTTGTTAAAGGTGACCCAAGTAGTGCATTATAAACGTAGAACTAGAATCTAATTTTTAGTTTTAGAAAACTGGGCTTTTTACTGGTGATGAATCAGAAGACTTGGCCTCTGGGTACTTCAGTCTGTGCCCGAGTATGTGGTACTGCTCGTAAACTCAGTAGGAGCAGCACATAACTTGTAAAGCTTGTGAAGAAAGCAATTTAAGTACAAAAATATGTAAGAAAAGGTGGGAGGATTATTCACCTGTTGTTAAAATAGACTGTTAGTATTCTAAGTTTACTGATTACTCTAAATATTTCAGGTAGCTTTACATTTGACACATCTACTAACAGAAATAAAATCATTGTTTTTATTTTTCATGGGAAAAAACAGTAATTAGTCTATGTTCATATGCTATTTTTGCTTCTTTTAAATCTATTTCTAGCTCAGTGCTTAGAAACAATGGTGTTAACTGTCATTATAATTCTAGTAAATAGATTAGTCTATTGGTATCCATTCCAGATGTCTACTCATTACTCACATTCCACACTTATATATTCTTCAAAGAATTATACAGTCAGACTTTCAGTGCTTTTGGTGTAATGAAAAACCCCCCAAACTTGAAAATTGATTTAAAACTAAACCTAAATATATGCTGTCTATAACAGACCACAGAGAAAGACCAAAGTAACTTATAGCTAAAAGTAATAGAATGAGTAATTATCTGGCAAACAGACATAAATAGAAACCAAAGAATGTAGACAGAGAACTCAAGCAAAAGTTAAAAAGGACAAGGTTTGTCATTTTTGTACCAAGTATTAATTGGGTTAGTCCTTTTACACTTTTGAGGAAGAGAGGTTTCATGAAATATACAAGCATTGTAGCATAGGGTTGGCAAACTATGGCCAATGGGCTGGCTGCTTGTTTTTGTAAATCAAGTTTCATTGGAACACAGTCACACCTGTTCATTTATATACTGTCTTGGCTGCTTTAGTTCTCTAGTGACACGGTAGAATAGTGTGACAGAAAACATCATCTGTAGTCCTAAAATATTTACTCTCTGGCTCTTTAAGGAAGAGAGCAGAAAGGACTAAGGGAATTTTTATTTTGAAGTTATTTCTCTGATAAGAAAATCTGGTCAGGGTATCATTAAATAGGTAAAGAATATAGTGGACATTTATCATTCGTGGCTGGCCAACATCTTGGCATGTCCTTTTTATTTTCTGTTTGTTCCTCACAAGGATAGACTCTAAAGTCTTATTTACAGCTGTTGAGTCCATTCTACCAGTCCATACAGACCATTATGAAACCTGAATGTGAAAGAACTTTCCTTTGCAACGAAGGGCACTAATTGATAAATAAAGCAATCATGCTTATGAATATACAAGGAAAATTCTAAAGCAAATATGATTCAGCATATTATGAATAATTGCAATTTGATCAAGAATTAGAGGAGTCAACTGTGCTGGCATGAAATGTCTCCCAAAATCCAAAGATATTTTAATATCAGTACAAACTAGGAAGAGAAGGACATGACTTCAATATGATAAAGAATATCCCTCAGGGGGATATAATCTACTTTATAGTGAAACTCTAGAGGCGTCTCTACCATAATCACTAACAATGTAAGAATTAACATTATCCTTATATTTTCATTAAACTGATATGAGAATAAAATAACAGTTAAATATATTGGAAAGGAAAAACTGAAGTATCAAAGCTGGTAATGATGTGTTTACAAGGAAAATCAACTGAGAAATCAATAGAACACTCTGGGAGAAAGTTTGGCAGTTTCTTATAAAATTCAGTATAAAACTACCATATAATCCAGCAATTGCACTCTTTATCCCAGAGAAAAGTTACCACTTATATCTTGGACCTCTGTAAGTCTCCAGGAAACAAATTTCTGTTGTTTAAATCAAAAAGGAAGAAAGGAAGAAAGAAAGAAAGACAGACAGACAGACAGACATCAATAGAACAGTTAAAAATTTTAATAAATTGGGAGGTCAAAAAGCAAAAAAATTTAAAAATTGTATTTTCAATGTATCAGTAGATCAATGAGAATTCCGTTAGGAAAATAGAACCACTACAATTATGGGAAGACAACATTTAGGAATTAACATTGACATATCTGGGAGGAGGTGAAGAAGAGAAATTATGGAAGAAGTGGATGTGGGTGGGTGAGGGTAGGAGATGGGAGGGACAGCAACTGATCACAACCTCCTTCAGCTCTAGCATGGAGGAGTAAGTGAGAGCGTAGGGAAAATCTGAGAAGTTGTGCGTGACTGGACACAAAGTGGACTGGCCAAGGGGGAGCCTTTAGAGAGACCAAGAAACTGCTGCCTGCGTGGACTTTAGAATCATCTGTCTCTGGATGAGCTGCAGCTTCTCTGTGGGACCTGCGTACCCTGCGGGCTTGTGCTGGTGGTGAACATGGGTGGTTGGCCAGACAAGCAGTTGGAGAGAGGAGCAGGGAAAAAATTGCTGGTTCCGATGGCTTCACTGGTGATTGATAGCAAATATTTTTAAATGATATAAGAGCAATATCATAAAAAAGTCTTTCAGAAAATAGAGAAGTTCGCTTTATGAGTCATTATCCTGATATCCATACCAGGCATAGACACTACACTGGGAGGGGAACCCCTGTAATGCAACATCTATCATGAACATAGGCACAAAACTCCTTAACATATTGGCAGATTCAACCCAGCGCCATATAGAAAGGACAACACATTATGTCCAAGAAAGGTTTTTTCTGGGAGAGCAAAACTGGCTTAGCATTCACAAATCAAGCAATGTAATTCACCATATTAGCATAGAATGTTTATATGATCATCTTGATAAATTCAGAAAAATATTTCTCAAAATTCAACACCCTATTCATATTAAAACAAAAACAACCTCAGCCAAATTGGAATAGTAGAGAACTTTCTCAACCTGATGAAGAACAATTATAGAAAACGTTTATTTACTTCATCCTGTATGATGATGGATACCATATGCTCTACCACTTTTACTTAACGTTGTACTAAAGCCCTAGTTAGTGTAAAAAAGGTAAGAAGAAATAAGGGGTATACAAAAGAGAAAGGAAAAAGAAATGATTTTATTCATAGGTGGCCGAATTATATATATAGACAATTCTAAGGAATCTATAAAAATTACTAGAACTAATTAACAAGGTTTCAGGATATGAGATCATTATAAATAAAGCCAATTTCTCTATACTTATAAATGACAGTGAACATCAGATGAATACCATTTACATGAGCATCACAAATACTTAGAATTAACTTCATGAAATATTTGTATGACCTGTATACTAAAAATTAAAAGGCGTTGATGAGAGATTTAAAAAGATTTAAAAAGACCTAAGTAAATAGAGACACTATTTTCATAAGTTACAAGAGTCAGTGTTCAGCTGTCACAATCTCCCAACTGATGTATGGACTTAAAGCAGTCCCATTCAAGATCTCAGCAAAATTTTTGTAGAAATTTCCATGCTCGTCATAAAATATATGGTAATGTTAAGGGCCTTAAGTAGCCGAATAATTTTGGAAAAAAACTCAGTTTGGAGGACGTATGCTACCTGCTTGCAAAGTTATTATAAAGCTACAGTAATAATGTACTCCTAAAAGGACAGACGAATAGTTCAGGAAAACAAAACAATTAAAAATAATATACACATAGTTAATTGATTCTTGATAATGGTACTGAAGCAATTCAGTGAGGGACAGGACAGCCTTTTCAAAAAGCTATGCTGGAAAAACTGATCATATGAGGGGGAAATGACCTCTGTCTCATCTCATAAACAGTGTTTATTAAAGGTGGGTCATAGACATACATATGAAAGCTAAAGTTATCAACTTTCTAAAATTATAAGATTATATCCTCATAACCTTGGAGTTGTCAGAGGTTTCTTGGGATATACACATAGACAAAATATTGAACACAAAAGGAAAAAGTTAATAAAAATTAGATTTGATAATTAAAATTTTCTTCTCATCAAAAGACCCACTTCAGAAAATAAGCCCACCATAAACTGGAATCATTGAATAGGACAGCGTGCCCTCAGGCTCTCATACATTGCTGATGGGGATGTGTAATTGTAGAATTTTTTTTTTTCAAAACTATTTTTTCAATTGTTTTTAAGAGTAACTTCTAAAAGTTGCTTTTAAATATACATTTATTTTTCTGTCACCCAGAGTATGATCAGAAGACAAGAAACTACACAGTAATTTGAAGAGAAAAAGCTTAAGAAAGAATTGCTGGGCTTGGGGTGATGGGGTTTGGCTAGTGGAAGTAAAGATTTTAATGAGTATAGGGATAGTAGACCCCAGGAACAGCTATTACCTCTAAGGCTGAGGTAACACTGAAGAACCCCCGTCCGCTCTCACCTCCTGTCCCCTCTCACCTCCGGGGCTGAGATCCCAGCTTCCCTGGAGAGCACAGCCATGGCTCACAGGGTGGTTGAGAGGTTTGCTAAGGGTACTGTGTCAGGGAAACCACTGGAAATATGCCCTTTGGGAGCCTTCCCCAGAGGGGTTCTGCATTTTGGAAGTTTGCTGGAAAGGCTTTCAAGGGAATGCTAAGGGAAGCTGTCCACAGGAGGGTGCTCCGTCCTTGGCACTGAGTGCTGCGGGAGCCATGTGCTCTACAGGTGCGAGAAACCTTCTCTTCAGTGTCGTCTTGGACTGACAAACTTAACTGGGTGCCAGCTGGCAAAGGACCAAATATTTACAAGGTCCCACTATGCTGTTGCAGAATTAGAAATGAAGGGCAGATTTGGAGCTGAGTGGCAATAAATTGACAACAGCCACAACAGCCATTTTACTGCTAGATATTTATCTATGAGACATAAAAAGATGACTTTACAAAGATGACTTATGGAAGGATGTTTGTATCAACTTTATTCTGAGTGCCCCCAAATTGGAAATGTCATACAGTGGGAAACTACTCAGAAACAAAAGGGAATAAAATTCGGATACTCAACATGGATAAATCTTAAAAAATATTACATTGAATTGAAGTGACCAGATATAAAGCACACAGACTATATGACAAAAATTTAAAATATAGAAGAGGCAAAACTTTGGTGCACACTTGGTGAAATGGATTTCCCATTGATTGAGATGGGAAACACTGAAGAACAGAATTTGAGGGTAAAGTCAAGAAATACAAATAGAAATATGACATCTGGGTAGGAAAGCATTTTCTAAGCAAGAAGCCTATGGAATAAATTACAGAAGAAAATGCTGATAGATGTCACTACATTTCTGAATTATTTCAGGAAAACACATTTCTTTGACTTTTATTGGATCAAAAATAGTACTAATCTATTTTGAGAACTCTTTCTTGCTATGGTCTTTCTTTAGGAATTATGTGTGTGTGGGGGGTGGGCAGTGAGCACACACTTGTGCATATTTTTCTTGTACATCCAGAAATTGAGTTATTACAGTAAAGATCATGTTCCACTTATGACATAGTGAATTTAACAAATGTTTTATTTAATGAAAGCATTTCAGTATCTTTCCATAATAATTCTACTGCATAGTCACTTGATACTTGATGAACAGCACAAATTATTATTAAAATGAGAGCTTTTCTTCAGCTTTCCTTGCAGAAGAAGTGGTGAGAGACTCCTGTGAATTTACCCATCTGAAATATGCCAGCCCAGTCCAGAGCCTTAAACAGAGATCTTTTTTCTGAGCTGGTTTCTTGTTTAATGATCTGTAAATGAAACTGTTATTGCTTCTTGGCCTCTCATTTATGAGCACCATTATTTCTCACAGTGGGTTGTCTTTGTCAGACAATAAAGGTAGAAAAAGTTTTTAAGCTTGTCAGGGGATTTATTGATATAAATGAGAGAGATGTTCAGTCAAAATTAATGACAGTGGTTTTCCATGTAGGATAAGGAGAGCAAGTTTTTAAAATGATGGCTCTTCTTAAGATAGATGATTCTGTCTTGGAACAGTATCTTCCTTCTATCCCTGTACTCTGGATTTCAGGTTTTCACATTCATTTACTGCAGTTATTTTACTATGTAAAACACAAGTAATAAGATTTTGGCTCCATAAACAAGCAAAGACCATCGATCTTGAAATTCAGCATTTAAAGAGTTTTGTAGGTACTATTCTGTGATCATCAAAACATAGTATTTGGGTTAAAAAAGTCTTTAGTTCATTATCAAAATGAACCATGGTGGAAGGCATGGGCATGATAAAATGAGTGATTATCAGAAACCAATCAGGTTTGCATTGTTCATAGTAATTTTAGCAAACATGCAATTTGAAGGCTTATTGCTCCCTTGTCTCTCATCAGAAGAAAAGGAGGAAATTGAATCTGCAGAAAACATAAGTTTATTTGATACCTAAAATTTTAAAAAGCCCCTCTGGAGTAATTTGGGTGATAATAACCAAGTTTCTCTAATTGGAGAAAAATTACCACTTACATAGATAATTAGTCTGAGAAATATTGTTGATGTTTGAGTTGAAGCAGCAAATATTGACTGGAAGAACCAGGTATCTGCTAACGTAGAAATACTATAATCCCTAGCATTTGAAAGAAGTTTGTGACCTACATTCATGTTTCTTTTCACTGCTACTCATGTGATCAAATTCTGAGTTACTTATTTTTATCTATGTTCTTCATTTTCCTTGTTGATAGAAACCCTTTTTGATCCAGACTTTATAACTGGTGGCATTATAGATTCTAATGCTTTAATGGCTTTCAAAACAAGAAAGAGAGGAATAAAAGGAGAGTGAAATGCACTGTTGGTTGAAATGCCACTTTAGAAAATGGAGTTTGATTTATTTCAAGGGTAGATTTAGTGAGAGTAAGGGAAAGCAGGCTCAAGAGCTAGAACTATCTTAATGACTCCTTGGCAACTCCTGCTTTTTGAGGGCTCTCATGAAATGACTGCACGCTGGGAATTTTGACAGCTGATCTTGCCGTGGCACACTTTGCAGATCTGGGGGCCTAGACTTCACCTTTTCCCCTAGCTGCTGCGGTTGCTGTCTCTTGCTTATTAGCATCCACCCTCATGGTCCTTATCAGTATTGACAGATGTGCTTATGAGATAAATAGTGTTAAAAGTGCAGCTTAGATGATTCACACAAACAACTTGGAAGCTGTAACATACCTTTACTTTTGTGCTGAGTGATTACTGACTTATCTTTATCTGAAGCTTGGGAATTTAAATATCAGTGTGCATTTTGTTTTGAATTTTTGTTGAACTAATGTAATTAATCAATGAGATGTTAGAAGTGTTGGAAGATAGACTTTGTTTTTTTTTTATTCTTTTTAAATTGAAGTATAGTTGACTTACAATATGGTGGTAGTTTCATGGGTATAGCAAAGTGATTAAGTTACATGTACATATATTTTTTTTCTGATTCTTTTCCATTATAGGTTAATACAAGACATTGAATATAGTTCCCTGTGGTGCACACTAAATCTTTACTTTCTATGTAGCAGTTTGTATTTGTTAATCCTATGCTTCTTCCCCTGCTCTTTATCCTTTGGTAATTATAAATTTGTTTCCTATGTCTGTGAGTCTGTTTCTGTTTTGTAAATAAGTTCATTCATATATTTTTTACATACCACATATAGTATTTGTCTTTCTCTGTCTGGCTTACTTCACTAAGTATGATGATCTGTAAGTGCATCCATGTTACTGCAAATGTCAATTTTTCCATCATTTTTATGGTGGAGTATATTCCACTGTATGTATGTGTGTGTGTATATATATATATATAGACACCACATGGAAGATAGATTTTTAAAACATAAACTATTTTAAAAGCTAGTTTGACATCTTATAAAAATTAATACCCAAGTTTGCAGTAGAAGAAAAAAAGAGAATTTTTTATTACAAGTAGAAAAACCAAGGAACCAAACCCCAAGTTTTATCTAGTGAACTGTGTACATGCAGTAGCCCTAAGCAATTGGCCATATATGGTTTATGTCTCCCATAATGTTGACAAATTGATTTTTATTAGCTGACCTATAGACCTCTAATACAAAATTGATAACTTCATTTTACTGTTGGCAAAAAAACAGTGATTACTTATAAGCACTAGAATTATAACACGCCTGTTACTGCTATCATAGAACACTGAAGACGTCAGTAGCAGTTGCTACATTTTTGTACTTTGTAGAAACATGAGTTCTAAGTTCTGTCTTGGGTAGTTTTCACAAAGTGAAATTATATAATGGATGCTTTGGTTTTTTAGACTCAAAAGCTGTACTGATTATGTTTCTGATAATTACTTATATTTATCTACTGTATGCCCAGTAGAATTTAATTGACTTCCGATGTGTGATAATAGTTATGTCTGAAAGTGTCTTCTAGATAGAACATTCTAGTCTAGAACACTTTGATTCCTTCACTCCGCCACTGACCCAGTGGTTGAGTACAGGCACGGGTGTCACTTGGATGTTGTTTCACAATTTTGTTTCTAAAAGTCCTTTTCAGAAGACAGCCCTTCTGAGGGTTTTAATACAAAGCGTACACAATGTATTCATTTAGCAACTCTACTTTGGTCATACATTGGCCACCTCTTTAGTACCTGGAGAATACGTGCTGTAAGTTTAAGATTCACTTGTCCAGTGCATACACAATATATGCCATAGCAAAGTCAAAAAAATCATGTAATATATAGAGCGTTCAATAACCAGAAAATTTCTGGTATATACTAGAAAAAGAGCTTTTGCAGTTTCTTCCTCCCCACTACTTCCAACCTGATATTGCAGGTGACAGAGACAATATACTGCTCAGAGAGGTAGTTAACGATTCCATTTCCAAAGACAGTATTACTCATCAGTTTTAAAAAGCTACTTACAAAGTGCTGTTATCTTACTGCATTTCCTTTTAAATACATCTTGTGCTTATAAACATCTGAAAGGATTAGATATGTTAAATAGGAATACTGTTAACATAAAACTACATACATAGCAGTAGTTGCAGTTGGCAATACCTTTTAAATATTCCCCTTCCTTCCTTCTCTCTACTACCAACAGAGTAAACATCTGTAATGCTTAGAAGTAACTGAGAAATTCATTTCCAAGTCATTTATAGGAGGTAAGCTTTCCTTTAAAGTTCAAAACAAAGTGTACAAAATGTGTTTATTTTTACTAAATCTACTTTGTCATACACTGGCAACTTTTTTTTTAACAACTAGTGACTACATTTTGCAAAATTAGGACCACTTGCCCATTATACACACTAGAAACACAGCAAAACAAGAGGCACAGAACATCCTTAGTGGTCTATCTGAAACTGTCTATAAACACACTAGTAAATTATCTTCTGTAAATCTTTGCCTCTCACTCCAAACCATCAAATAATATTGATAGTAGTATACCACTCAGATAAGTGGTTTAGCAATTCCATTTCCAAAAGACAATATTTTCTACAAAGTTTGGCAAAAATATTTATAGTGATATTTTACTACATATGTTTTTAATATAGATTAGCTGTTTCAAATAAAAACTTAGTTTGTTCATTATATATATGCTTAAATAAACTGCACAGATATAATAATAGTTATAATCTGAAAGTGTTCTTTAAATGTGAACATTCTGGCTCAGAACCCTTCCATTCTCTTACCCCTCTACCAATCCAATGGACTGTATGACTCAAATTTTCAGAAAACAGTCTTTCCAATGGATTTTAACACAAAATGTACTAGTTTTCCAACTCTCCTTTTGTCAAACACGAACTCCTTAACCATCTCGAAAGACCACATATTGTAAAATTAATACTCATCCATCCCTTCCATACACTACACACACAGCAGCATAGAACAAGATGCACAGACGTCAGGGACCTCCGTCTTCACTCCAGACACACGGGCTCAGAGCCTGTGTGCTTGGTCTTCCGCCCTCCTCCCTGGACACCAGGGCGCAGGTGGAACGCATACCACTCAGAGGTGGTTTGGCTGTTCGACTTAACATGAACAGTATTTCAAAGGATTTTAAAAAAGTGCTTACAAAATGTGCCATTTTACTACCTACTTTTGATGTATACTTTAGAACACCTAGGAAGACTAGCTATTTCAAAAACGACTTTTAATTAAAAAAAAAATTACTGTTAACTACATGTACGCTAGTGGAGAATAAGACGCTTCACAGAAAGGTGGTGATTATATAAACGTGCCTTCTAAATACAGGCAGCCTGGCATAGAGCCTTCCTTCCTCTTCACAGCAGAATCATCTCTGAAGAGTCCTTTCATTTATGTCTTTGTAATACTGGGATGTGTATTTTTATTCTCTGGTGTTTATAAGTATATAGATTTTTATGAACCTAGGAATTATACTAGCTTTTTGCTCCCTCACATATGAATTGAGTTCACTAGGCGTTCTTTCTCCTCACTCAGCATGCACCAGTTACAGATAAAAAATGCCTTCACTTTTCTAATCAGCCTCTTCACGGACTTCTCCTCTGACCCACTGATCAAATGTGGAGGTGTCACTTCTAGAGATGGTCTAACAATTCCATTTCCAAAAGTCAGTCCCAGAAGGTATTTATTTTCTATGATTAAATCCCCCCCCCCTTTTTTCCCTCCTTTTACCAAAGAGGACAAGCCAGGTGATTTTTAACTCAGCTTTATCATACAAGGTTGACTTTACATCTGTAAGGCCTGAATGTAGAAATAAGTTGAATTTCAGAAGGTTGGAGGGTAAAGTTGAGAGCAGCTCTTTCTATACTCTTTGCACAAGTCTTCTGTAAAGAGGAGTGACTCCTCCCACATGGTGATGTGCACTTTCTGTTGGCCAGATGTGGCCCATTATCCTTCCCTGGCTCTTCCAGTGCCTGGGTCTACCTGACCATTCCCCCATTTCTCCTTATCCTTTGGGGCTCCAGACACCCACTGGGCTGCAAGGCCTTTGTCTGTTGTTGTTAGGATGGTGTGACATCTCCTCCAGGTGGGACACAGTGGTCGCCCAGGTCCCCAGGTGTGTGCAGCTCCTGGCCTGAGGCAGCCATGCTCTCTTCCACGCCAACCCACTTTCTTAACCCGAGGTGCCCCAGGCTTTCAGGGCCTGCCTTACCATCCCGCCATCCTCGGGTCCCAGAAAGGGTCTCCATGGCTTCCTGGATGAGGCCGCTGGTGTCTGTGGAGAACTCTGGTCTGGTCTCCACTCACCCACTCAGGGTGGGAGGCATGGGTCGGGGCTATCCCTTACCTCACTCGCTGGCTGAATGTCTGTCTTTTATTGCTGAGGTTTCTTTTTCCTCCAGCTTTATTGAAGTATAAGTGACAAAAATTGTGTGTATATAAGATGTACAATGTGATGGTTTGGTATACATATATGTGGTGAAACGACTACAATCAAGTTAACTCACACATCCATCACCACACCTGCTTAGCTTTCTTTAGAAAGGTGGGGTTGTGGTGAGGACATTAAGGTCTAGTCTCTTAGCAAATTTCAAGTATACAATACCATATCTTTAATTTTTTTAGCTTTATAGAGGTATAATTGACAAAATTATAAAGTATTTAAAGGGTCCATTGTGATGATTTGAGATATATATATATATATGTGTGTGTATATATATATATATATATATATATAGAGAGAGAGAGAGAGAGAGAGAGAGAGAGAGAGAGAGATGGTAGAAGGATTTTCCCTACCCTCCAAGTTAATCAACATACCCATCACCTCACATATTTACTTTTTATTTTTCTTTTTTCTTTTTTGGTGAGAACATTTATGTTCTACTTTCTTAGCAAATTTTGCTTATATAACACAGTGTCATCAACTACAGTCACCATGTTGTACGTCAGATCCTCAGACTATTTATCTTATAACTGAAAGTTTGTACCTTTTTAATCAACCTCTTCCTATTCGCCCTCCACCTGAAGCCCTGCCAATCACTTTTCTGTTCTGTTTCTATGAGTTTGGCATTTTTTAAAGATTCCACTTGTGTAAGTAACACAGTATTTGTTTTTCACTTAGCATAATACCCTCCAGGTTTATCCATGTTGTCACAAATAATAGGGTTTCCTTCTTTTTCGTGTCTGAATAGTATTCTGTTGTGTGTATCTGTCTGTGTGTATGTGTGCATATACACACGCACACACACATTTCCTTGATCCAGTCATGCACTGACTGGACTGTTTCCATACCTTGGCAATTGTCAGTAATGCTACAGTGAACATGGAAATGCGGGTGTCTCTTTGAAATAATGACTTCTTTCTTTTGAATACATACTCAGAAGTGAAATTGCTAGATTATAATGTAGTTCTGTTTGTAAATTTTTGAGGAACCTCTGTCCTGTTTTCCATAGTGGCTGTACCAATTTACATTCCCATCAACAGCATGCAAGGGTTCCCTTTTCTCCTCCTCACCAACACTTACTTATCTCTTGCCTTTTAGATAATAGCCGTCCTAATAGATGTGGTATCTCATGGTTTTGGTTTACATTTCCCTGATGGTTAGTGGTGTTGAGCACCTTTTTGTGTGCATTTGGCCATTAGTATGTCTTCTTTAGAAGAAAAGTCTTTTCAGGTCCTTTGTTCATTTTAAAATCAGTTTATTTCTTTATTTTTGCTATTGAGTTGGATGAGTTCCATATATAGTTTGGATTTTAACCCCTTATGAGATACATGATTTGCAGATATTTTTCCCACTTCCATATGTTGCCTTTTCATTTGGTTGACTATTTTCTTTGCTGTGCTATCTTCCTTTTTTAATAAACGTGTTAGGCATGCAGATATCCATTTAGTAGAGCTCTCCAAATAATAGATGCATTAAAATTGAGATTGATTTTTAAAAACCTAAGCCTTTTCATATTTTTCTACTTATTCACAATCCTATATTAATATTATAAGCCTGAAGAAATTGCTTAAAGCCCTGGGGAATTTTATAAGAACTATTCATTTAAAAATATTCATTAATAAAATGATGCATCAGGAAAATATGATGAAATATTTTCAAGCCTGAACATAATAACCTTTTGATACTTTGTCAAGTAAGACTTGGTGTCCCTAAAAATGTGTGATCCAATATTATATCCAGATGGTTTAATTTCTTTGTAGTTCCAGAAATTAAACTAAACCAAATTTGTATGACACATCAATGAAGCTGTATGATCAAAATCAGTGTACCTGGGAGGCTAGGTGTAAGAGAATATACCATACAGTGTTTGAAGTTTCACTGTGAAGATTTTTGGAATACGCATATACCAGTGACATTTGAAGAATCTATAAATTTGTCTTCAACAATGGGGCAGTGTCAGTGGTTCTGCCAGCCATCTGTTAGTTATTTCAAAGAGTTTAATCAACAGAAAGTGCAAAGATTAGTCAGTTCTTGAATAAAATCTGAATCACCACTCTAATAGCAAAGTCTTATTTAATGGCAGCTTAGAGTATTTATGTCATTACAGTGGAATACGATGTAGTATTAGTGGGGGTTGGGAGGTGGGCATAGAGAAAATTAGCAGTTCATTTGTCCTGAGGATAGTTTGAAAAGTGCTATATGATGGAGTAAATATTGGGTACACAGAAAAGCAACAGCCAAATCTCACAGAGGGTTCAAGGACTGCTTCCCAGAATGGGTGTCTCGTACCACAGCAAGATTTCAAGAAGGGTGGGAGATGGTTAGGCTAGAAAGGGGATAAATTCCTGGAGAAGAGGACAGTTTGAGAAAGGTTGGAGTGTGGGAAACAATTCCATGAACAGTAACGTCTCGAGAGGCTGGGAAGAAGGATGTGTATTGGGAGTTACCTGGAAAAAAAAAAGTGTGATTTTGTTGTTAACCAAGTATAAAATAAATTCAGTTTGAAATGATAGCGAAGTATTAATTAAATGAGAAAGTAAAGGATTTTTTTTTTTTTTTTTTTTTTTTTTTTGCTGCGATCTAAGCTGTAAAGGAAGCATCCCCATTTTGAAGTGCTGTAAAATATAAAGCAGTTGCAGTCACAGGCTCTGGATGTCAAAAATTTTGGGGCAAGAGGTGGATGTCAGAACCTTCCTGGTAGCTCTGCACTCCAAGCTGCAGCTCAGAATGGGCCCTCTGGTGCCACACTGGAAATCCCAAGGCAACTATTTTCATGCTCTGAATAATCTCCTGGCTGTAGTTGGCCTTTATTGACACTGACACTATATATTTGGAGAAAGCACCCAAGGAAATCAGTGACCTCATTGATTTTTCTGGACATTACAAGGTAATAATTTGAGACTCTAGTTTGCTTTTAAAATCAGAAGAGGATACTAGCTAGAAGGGAAATGTTTTCTCATATGGTCTTAGAACACAGAGATAGCTATTGCTGACAATTCATGGTTTTTATATTATCTTTGTAAATAAAAATACTTCTATATAAATATTATCAGATCCATGTGCATAAATATGTTATGGTAGTGGTGGTGACTTAGCATTTGAAGTATCGTAATCAGGCATTCACACTGTAGAAGTAACAATGTCATAAACACTTCAAATATGTAACCAAAATCTATGCAAAGAGAAGATTAACATATTTTTCCTTTGGTGAAATAAGCAATGCTCAGGGTACTCAGTAGGTTGGACTTAATTCTAAAGGTGATAGTGAGATACCAAAATATTATTAAGCAAGGCAGTGGTATAGGTGTATTTGACTTGTATTAAAGGCATTCTTTTGTATAGTGTGAAGTATGTGACTAGACAGTGAGCCTGGGTCATGCTTAAGGAATTTAATCTTCAAAAGGTAATAATAAACTATTTCCAATTGGAAGCAAAGGCAGAAAGTTTTCAAACTTGAGGTACCACCCTGACTGAAGGAATGTCAAGGTAAACCAGAACCTGTATTAAAAAGTAAGGAGTAGTATCTTCTTATTTGGTTCTTGTATTTCTCAAACATCTGGACTAACACTGTTATGAATAGACCTAAACCAATATGGCTATTCAACTCTTACCGTGTTCTCTTTTTAACACTGGGAAGCCCCAGGAGATTAGAAGAGCAGGGGCAGAGGGGGCTACATACACACTATCTAATTTACCATCCAAACAGGAAGATATTTCTGAGCTTGAAAGAGGATTTTTTTGGAGGGAGGGTAATTAATTGGGTTTATTTACTAAATTTAATGAAGGTACTGGGGATTGAACCCAGAATCTTGTGCATGCTAAGTATGCACTCTACCACTGAGCTATACCCTCCCCACAAAAGAGGGTATTATTAATAATAATGCTGGGACAAAAATATAAGCCAGAATTGTCCCAGGCAAATATGTGACCACTGCATCCATAGGACCCTTCTACACTCTGCAACCCAGTGTTTCAGTAAATATAAAACTGAGACCAGATTCTGCCGAATACATAGTCAGACCACTTACTTTTGTACGATTAAGGAAGACTTCTGTCTGTCCTCAGGTCTGCATAAAAGATTTGCTCTTTTAAGTAAGGAAAAGATTCGAAAACTTGCTCTTTTATAGAGAATCTAAGAGTGGAAATTATTATATCTTCTTGCGTAAGTAGAAGATAAACAAATTCCAAAGAATTTCTTTTCATTTTAAAGAAGAACCTCACAATTATCTATACTTGACATCTAGAATACAAAGATCTCAATTTAAACGTTCTGAAAAGAGAAATAATTAAGTCACCTATCTGATATTTTGAAGTTATTGGGTTTATTTCATAGGACATAGCAACAAATCTGAAATTTTCACAAATTTCTTCATAGAATTCTTTTTACACATTAGATTTTCAAGGATAATTTTATTAATAAAAACAGAAAAGGAAGTTGATGGCTCATCTTCACATAAATTTCCACAATGAACAGGTGAGTGAGATGAAAACTTTTATGACATTATCACGTCATCATTTTATGAGAACTAATTTTTGATACCAAAAAATACCTGATTTTCTGTGGCTATAGTGAAAAACAGTATACTACCCAATTTTTGGTTATGAAATATTTGATTTCATCAGCAATTGAGATGACATAAATTTTTTAGGAAAATAACTAGAATTTCATTAGTTAGAAATGAGATAAATATATGAAAAAGTGAGTCCCAGAAGCATAAAATGTTCAATATGAAGTGTGCTGAGAGAGAATTTTAGAAAATGAGATCTTATGTGATATTATGAATCTAATATCCTCTCTCCCCTCCATGGATAAATATTTTGATATCAGGACTAGTCAATATTCTAAGTCAGATGGATGACAATTTTCTGTGAAACGTGAAAAGTCAGGGCCAAGTGGAGTTCTAGAACTTGAGAATGAATTCCAGTGGGCTTTGGAGCTTGTGTGATAACAAATGTCTTAATAATGCAGGGGGAGTAGCCAACAACGTACCCTGGTTGGCTTTTTAAAATTATTTAAATTTAAATAATTTAAATGATGAAGGTTACCCCACTTTTCACATTCAAAGCTCAAGCGTCTCTTCAGTATCCCAATTGTATTCATCCCACAGATACCTCAATGCAGCATGTGACAAGCTGATCCATCATTTTTTCCCATAGACCTATTCTTTCATCGGTGTTGTTTCAGATGTTGGCACCACTCTTAATCCACATTCAAGTATCTGGCTGTTCTCCTTTATAGTTGTTTCCCAAGGTAGTCCTCCTGTGACAACAAACTCCAAAGAGTGTTTATTATAAGTGACCTCAGAGATATTTCAGGTTTGATTTCAGACCACCACAGTAAAGCAAATATCACACAAATGAATATCTTGTGTGAGTCACTTGTGACTCACACAAATATTTTGGTTTCTCAGTGCATATAAAAGTTACGTTTATACTATCCTGTAATCTATTAAGTATACAATAGCATTATATCTGAAAATGTATGTAATTAAAAAATACTTCATTACTAAAAAGTGCTTGTCATCATCTCAGCCTTCAGTGAGTCATAATTTTTTGCAATAGTGACATCAAAGATCACTGATCACAGATCACCATAACAAATTTAATAATAATGAAAAAGCTTGAAATATTATGAGAATTCCCAAATTGGACACAGAGACGTGAAGCAAGCAATTGCTGTTGGCAAAATGGTGCTGATAGATTTGCTAGATGCAGGTTTGCCACAAACTTTCGATTTGTTAAAAAACAATACCTGTGAAGCACAGGAAAGTGAAGTACATTAAAATGAGGTATGCCTGTAGTCACTCAAACGTGATAGAAGTGATTTTCCCATTTAATGTAAAGTTTTAAATGATGTTATCTATGGGCAGGACCATCTCTCCCAAGAGGTGATCTAGAAACCAGTCACCTTCAGTCTCAGGGTTTTATTATCTTCTGTTACCCATGGGGAAAAAAGAACGTGGAGGATCAGGCATGGTAGGAGTGTCCTGGAGTAGGACAGATGTCTCTGTTCATACTCTGTTGACTAGAATTAAGTAACATGGTTACACCAAAGTCCTGCAGTCCAGCCGAGTGCCTAGGAGGAAAAGAAAACAGGTTTGATGAAGAGCTGGCTGATAGTCTTTGCCATATTTCTCTATAATCACCACCCTACCCATTCAACCTTCCACTGACATCAATTTTATTTCTTGAGTATTTGTTAATTTTGTCTCTCTCTAGTCTTACCACTACTGCCTCTCATCAGCTCTCCCTTATACTGAAATCAAACATTTCAAACTAAATAGTCTGTTCAGATGGTCTTCTCCAGGAAGCTTTCTCTGAACGTTCTGGCTCTGCTAAATGTACCTCTTTCTGCTTCCAAAGCACTCTGTGCATGCTTTTATGATGTAATGTACAGTATCATATTTAAAATATCTTTATGTTCCTCCTCCTTACTGTACTATGAAACCTTCAAGGAGATGGATTTTTTTTTTTTTAATTTTAGTGTCTCCATTGTCTTGTGTAGTTTTTGCACAGGTGATACACAGTGCTTGTTTTAATGGAGAAGGAATAGGTTGCTCTACTGGCATTACTGCTCTTGGAAGGGATGAAAAAAGGACTTCATTAAAATAGGTGGTTTCTGGATTTTAACTCAAATTCTGAGTAAATTCTTCAGTTCTTATTTTTTGTCTTTTGCCTCTTTCCTAACTGGCATTATTCCTTACCCAAGTATTATTAGGCTTTCTCTGGCCTTTTCCCTTGCCTGCCAGCCCAAGGAACCTTTTCTAGTCTACAAAAGACTTTGTTCTTATTTATATTTTTGTTCATTGTCTGTGCTCAAGGCATTACCAGGCCCTTATTCCTGAGTGACATGATGTCTGTGATTTTCTGTAAAATACTTCACCATGAAGATTCTGTTCTGAGGTATGTGTTAGCTGCTTCAAGTTAGTCTCCAAGGGCATTCAGTTGGACTCATCTAAATATACAACCCAGGAGTGATGAGCTAATCTTTAATCAGACCCAGAGGCCATCCTGTAAGAGCTTCAGCTATCTTCACCTCCCATCACCATCAGAGATGTCTTCATTTTCATAATGAATATTAGAAATGGATTTTCATTGGTGAAAGGAATGACTCATTAATTAGCAGAATGGATATTGGAAGTGAATTTTTATTGATGAAGTTAGTAAATTGCCTACAGGATTGTAGGGAGTGGGTGCTCTTCTTGCCTAAGAAGAGTAGAAAAAGTTACCTGTTGTGAAGTCTGTATCTTTTTAGAGTGGATCTCTAAGATTAATCCATAAATGGCCCTATAATCCTGCTCTTAGTGGGAAGGTTTCTTAATCTCCTACTTACAGTTGACTGCATTTGATACTAGAATATTGTCACATTTGCCTCAGATAAGCCTTCCATGAAAGGTAGTTTCAAAGCACGCGAAGGGACAGGAGGCTGAGACATCTTTAGGAGTTCAGTATGTGACTTCAGCATGTGTATGCTAGGTTGCCAGTAAACAGCACATGTGGTAAAATTTGGGCTTCGATTTGCTTCTGTTATGGGAGAGTAGCCAATTCTTAACTATTTCTACTAGAAGCCCCCCAGATTTAACAAGATGTGTATTCAAATTGAAGTAGATCCGTTCAAAACACTAGGCATTTGAAATTCTAAACCTAAGAATTAATCCTTTTGTTGTTGTTTCTTCTTTGTCAACCTTTACTTAAGTCAGTTAATGAGACTATCTACCATCTTGAATGGGGAAGATGTAGAGAATATAAGGAAATAACAAGACAACAAACTATTGCTTAAAAATTTTTAAAATATAACCCAAACGCAAATGTTTGCTAATTTAAACTTGATAAAGACAACCCCTTACACTACCTATCTGCCAAGTAAAACCATTTTAAATCTTTTTTTTTTTTGTAAGAATAAATTAAATGTCACAATAACTTATTCCAATTCTCAGCCTCTCCAAGTTTTTTTCTTAATGCATGGATTTCTGAACCTCTCTAATAGGTAACTTTAAAATCAGGAATGAAATTTCTGTGGGAGTCTCGCATTTGTTTCCTCAGCATTCTGAGGAAGGTACAGTACACGAGCTCTCTCACAGCCGTGCTTCAGGTCCTGCCCTGCAAGCATGCTGCCACTCTGATTTTATACTTGGCCTCCTTTACACCCTCACACTGCCTGCCTGGCCCCTGTAGACATTTGAGCTAGCATGCTTGCTCAGGAAAGTTACCAGCCATTTCAAATATATTGCAGTAATTTTGATTGTGAATTATTCATTTTTAATTTAAAATAAATGTGCACTAAACAAGGTAGGGCAAGAGCAGAGACTGGGAAGTTACTGACTTTAGGTACATGTGTATCTATTGCAGGGAATTTAAAAAAAATACTATTCTCAGAACTGAAGAAATTCTTCCCATACATTGAACTACCCAGCTGGGAATCTCATCTGCCCTCCCAGGCAACACAAATTTTTTTTTTCATCATTATAGTTTTAATCTTGTATGCAATATCCTGGTATGTAATATTAGCAGTTCTTTACTAATTTAGGAAAGGGTCATGGTTTGTGTTATTTCCTTAAACATTTAATATATAAACTGAGCAACCTACTGCTGCTGTTCACATCAATTTAGATTTTTCATGCTTATTTCTGGTACGTGTGCTGCTAATGCACAAGGGATGAAATAAGATTCAATTTCCTCATCTGTAAAATGAGGGTGATGGTATTTGGTGATCTCTAAGGTCCCTTCAAACTCTAAAATTTTATGGTTCTAATAATGTAAGTTTAAACTGCATTAGTAAGAGTGATAGCTTTTCTTAGTCTTGTCTGTGGCACAGTCTTCTTAAATTGCCTAATTGCTTAGAAACAATCCACTAAGCTTCTTTTCGTACCCAGATTAAAGTGTGTTACTCTAACTCTCCAGCCCTGAAATCCCAGTGCTTTGTAGGATATTAAAAATATTATTTATATGTGTAGCTGAGACCCCCCTGCCCTGTAAGCAAGCCCCTTGAAATATAATTCACCTTCAGTTCTTATAGGATATTGTCTTGTCCCTAGTAGATGTTTAATAAAACCTATTAATGAATGAATGAACACAAACTTTTGTATGTCATCTTACAATTTACAAAGTGCTCTCATTGCTCATTATCTAACAGCATAGAAGTATGAAATATTAAAGTTGAGGGACATTCGGGATGGCTCTAAACCACTGGTTCCCAAATGGGATGATTTTGCCTCCAGTGGACGTTTGGCAAAATCTGAAGACATTTTTGGTTGTCATTACTGAGGGGTGGATGTTACTGGTATCTAGTAGGTAGAGACTAAACCTCCTGGACAACTCATAGCATGGTTTCCTACAACAAAGAATTATCCACCCAATATGTCAGTAATGCTGAAATTGATAAACTCTGCCCTCATTTTATACGTGAGATAACAAATCCTGAGAAGTTAAGTTCTTCCAGATAATTCCGGAATTTCTGTGCTTTTGCCTAACAAGTTTATTCTCAATAAATTTTGCAAAGGAGATGGAGATATTTTTCCCATTTCATAAGTGAGAAAACTGGAGATTTGGAGAAGTGATAGTCAATGTCACAGAAGTTGCAGGATTGAGAGCTGGGATTACTGGATGTCAGCTATGTATTTAGAAATATAGTAAGTAGGTCCTAGGTGATTCATAATGTGCAGAGGAAGACATTTCACATTACTCTTTCTAAAGGTCCTGGTCATCACTTGCCAAGCTCAGTGGAATTCACTATCACTCATCATTAGTGATTTATAATCATCAGACTATAGAAGAGCTTCAGGATCTAGATAACCCTGGGGAAACTGGGCAGGCAGGTTTGCTTTTGGTACAGAGTGCCTGGTGTTGGCAAGTACTCACTGAATAATTCAGTGAGTGGTGGTCACTTTCTCTTGTCCTTCGGCTCCTGCCTACTGCTCTTAAATGGTTGTGCTTTACCTGTTAGGCATTGATTATCTAGGAAGGCTGTGGTGTGGCTTCTTCCCTGAGCTTCACAATCCAAATAAGCACAAGATTGTTCACAGGAATCTTTACTAAGTGCCCATGCATGACATTTACTGACCAGTTCTCTTGTATACCCATGTAGGCTTTCACGTCAGAGGTCTTGCCTCTCCCACAGGAATGTGTCTCAGCAGGGTCCTAGTAGACTGGAACCTGTAACCACTCTTCAATTCCCAGTCTCAGGGGAATATAATCCTCCATAAAACGCTTTATTCTCTCTTCATTTTAGCCATTCCTGCCTTAACCCTTTCGGATAAATGCTTTTGAAAACAAAAGATCTATTACCTCTCTTGTGGGGCAAGGGCAACCCAGATCTTAAAGACATAGCCCTGGATAACCTCTTGGGATAGAGACCAGGGAAAGGGAATTCCCTTTATTTTTCAGTGAACCCGAGCCCTCCATCACCCTAAAACAAGATGTGGCCATACCTTTGCCAGATTATTTTGTCACATTCATCTTTTAATAAATCATGAGAGAAATGAGTTTAAAGAAAAATCTTGCCAATTCAGGTTTTTGGTTTGTTTGTTTGTTTTGATCATATTTACTTACATGATCTACAAGCTTAAAGTTGTTTTTCTATGTGTATATAACCTGACTGTATTACACTTATATCAGAGTCAAAAAAAAAACATCCACATGGGTAGATGTGTACTCTCAGACTGCAAGAGAAAGCTATACTGGTTTTCAAAATATCTTAATGATAGAAAAGAAAATTGTACTGGAAGAGTGATAAAGTTTGTGAGAATATGTAAAGAAAAATTTTTGAATAGATAAAAAAGAAAAATAGATTATCTCACAAATACTTAGCTTTTCTATATGCATTGATTTATTAAGAAACTTAAGGAAAATACCATTACAAGCACCCTTCCTGAAAGTACATTAATGGCATTTTCTTGAATTCTAAAGGGTCCCCTAGAGTAAATATATAATTTGTATATTTATTTGAGGAAAACTGTTATCCTCAAATATTGAGAAAATGTTTTTCTTTGTAGCCAGATTTTTTTTGTGGCTTCCTGGTTTTAGTTTCAATATACAATTTTTATACAAGAAAATATGTTAAGAGTCCAAGAGTTTAGGTTATACTAATCAGTTGTGTAACCAGGAATTATTTAATTCCTCGCAAATTTATTTTAAAAGAATAAATACCATTTCTCTAGATTTTTTTTTTTTTGGTAAATCTAAGATTAAAACATTTTCTCTATGCTTTTGTTCCTGTCTCTATAACTCAGGTGTTTTTTGTTTTGTTTTTTCTTTCACATTTTGCACAGAACATCTTTTTAAAGTGGGCAATGAAAAAAGAAGTAAGAAAACATAGAAAGCACATTAGAAGTGAATAATGTTCCATTCTGTGAACAATGTGATCCTTCTAATACTTTTCTAGGGCAAAACTGAAGTGTTTAATGGAGGCATAATTATATATTATTGCCACTAGGAACAAGTTGGCATATGTCTCTTAAAATTTCATGACGGATACAAGTGGAGAGATAGTCAACAATAAAATAACGCGTTTCATTTACGCACATGTTTTGAAATCTCTTGCCTGTGCTTTGGTTGATAAATACTTAGCATCAGGTACAAAATGGGCTTCAAGTAACTATAGAAGAAATAACAGACAAGTGAAGTTTTTTTCTCTGTTTCTCCCAGGACATAATCACTGAAGTATCACTCAGTACCTACCAAGATATCAGACATATTATCCCACAGGAAGTATCTTAGAATACTTTACTTCAAAGGCAGTAAAAAAAAATTTCTTTCATCAGTATTACTTTTAATAGTCTTTCTCCTTGTATTCATGTCATTTAAAAATTCAGTCTTTCACATGTGAATGAAGATTACTTACAATTATAGTTTATATGCATTATTTTTCAAAAAGCAACAGCTGCAGAGTTATATTTCCAGTTTTTGTAGGTGCTGTCCATGATCCCAGAAGTTGTTGTACAGTTATATGTACTCTTCAGTTTAATTATTTACAACCTGCATTTTGTGATATCTTTTTGGTAACAAATACTTGGCACTGCTTTTCCTAATTGAAAATTTCAATTTAGCATAACTTAAAAAATTGTTTAGAATTTTCATTTCAGTACAAGGCAATAAAGTCATTAAAATTGCTCGATCTTTTAACTGTCCCAATTTTAACTAGGCACTATCTCAACATCGATGCTACACAAAAGCTCAGTGCACACATCAGTGATTCAGTCAGGTTTTCAGTAAAAATTGTTGGTATATTGCCTGACTTTTATCTCCCTGCTCACCCTGACTTTCCTATCTATATTTTAATTTTTTCAGGGGATCTCACCTTATCCACTCAGTCCAAGTCTCCACTATTCAAGGGAAACCCCATTCTCTCTGCCATAGCTCAGGAACCCAGGCCCACACCTATTTGAATGGGGGATTTTCTTTGCCTCAGGATGTTAGTTTAGGATTGGGCACAGGATTCTACATGAGTCAGTGGGCCTCAAGGGAACGTTTACCTGAGGCATCTGCCAGTAACAGTCCTTTACTCTTAAGGGAGAATTATCAAACAAGATGATTTCTCTTTATCCCTGGGTATTGTTGCATGCACGTATCAAGTCTCGATCTGTAAAGGCCGTCTTGTTACTGATCAGAGAACAGAGGCAGTAGGCAGCGGAGGACAAAGCTAAGAGGCCTCAAGAAATAAGGACACTTATTAAATTATCTCTGATTCCAACCCTATGCCTGGATTCTTTTCAATCACATGATCCAATAATTTTCCTTTATTTTTTAAGTTAGTCTGAGATGAGTTTACCATTCCAGTGACATCGAAAGTGACACATGGACCTTTTCAAGGTATTTCTCAGCATTTAGCTGAGTTAATTTTCTCATTGGTTAGTAAATGGATTTTCTGGGGACACACAACAGGGCTAATTATTGAGGATGGCAGCGCTGCATGTCACGCTGAGAAAGCTGTGCTTGGGAGCCCACGTTGCGGTGGATGCAGCAGTTCTAAAGATGGGGCCGGGCTGGCTTTCTGGGCATTTAGCCTGTAGAATGTAGGCCTCCATACTTGGTTTAAGGCTTTGCTGTCATCATCTTGAATTTTTAAATTTTTTTTTTGATGGAAGGGTCCTACATTTTCATTTTACACTGAGCCCTGCAAACTGTGTTGCCTGTTCTACACGGGTTGCTGCTAAACACTGTTATTCTAGGTGGAACACAGATACAAGTCTTAATAGGGTGAAACAGGAAGATCTCTGTGGTCAGTTGGGAAATGGCAGGAAATGCAAGGATTGAAGCTTGGCTGGTTTAACTGCTGATCTCAGTGATAAGATTCTTCATTCTCTGACCCTTCAGTGCCCATATTGGTCTCAGAGGCTGAAGTTGTCTGAAATTAAGATTTTTCTGTGAATGCTAGAGGAACCCAAGAAGAAAGAATCAAGTAGATCATTAAAGAATCGTTTAGAATATGCACTTTTGCAGTTCAGGACAATCTACACTGCAGTGTGAGAGAAGAACCTAAAAACTGAATCTGTTTTTTAGCTAAGTTTTGCTTTGCCAAAGACTCAGTTTTTCTAATTAAATATGTGTGTGTATCTTTAATTTGTTTACCTTTAGTTTTAAATGGACAAGATCTAAAAGAGTACACTATGAAGATTTTCCCACTTAAAAAAAGAATAAGGGGTTGGGTAATAGCTCAGTGGTAGAGTACGTGCCTAGCATGCATGAGGTCCTGGGTTCAATCCCCAGCACCTCCATTAAATTTTTTTTTTTTAATTGGCTTTTGATGGTTATGAGTAGTGGGCCAAATAGCAACCCCAATGATATACTCATAACCTGATCCCTAGATCCTGTGAGTATTACTTTACACGGCAAAAGAGTGATTATTATCTTACTTGGCAAATGATGTGATTAAGTTAAGGATCTTGAGAGGAGGTGCTTATTCTGGATTATCCAGGTGGGCCGTAAATGCAGTCACATGCACCTTTATAAAAGGGAGACAGAGGCAGTTCTAACACGAGCACACAGAGGAGAAGGCAATGCGGAAATGGGGAGGGGGATGTTGCCACAAGCCGAGGAATGACGTCAGCTTATAGCTGCTGGGAGAGGCAAGAAGCAGATTGTCTCCTGAAGCTTCCAGAGTGCAGTACTGCTAACTCACACCTTGATTTCAATTCAGTGAAACCGGGTTTGGACTTCTGAACTTTTGGCATGCAGAACCGTCATGATAAATTTACATGGTTTTAAGCCACCAAATTGGTAAGTTTACATCCACGACAGTAAACTAATACAGTATGCTATTACTAAGAATGAAATTCAGTGTCTTACATAAGAAAGGATATACTGTTGCTAAGGTATGGGATGGGCATAGCAGATGAATGAAAGTTAGCGTTAAAGGTCAGTCAGTACCTTACAGGAAGCCTGAGCCCTAGTAAGCGCACCGACTTTGAAGTCTAGGACTTCTCTTCAGCTTAGCTAGATTTAAAAAGTTCCCCGTTCTCAACTGAGGATCCAGTCCAAAACCAGAAGCTAGTCATGACTCATTGGCAATGGCAAAGAGCTTATTAGATGTAGTGAATGTTTTCAGGACAGCTATACAGGAAATTGATAGTTATTAATATTTAATGATTCATTTTATGCTTGGCAGGCTACCTTCCCGGTACAGACAAGTTCACCCACAGAATAGTTTTATGCTCTTGGAAATGTTTTTATTGTTTTGTTTGTTGGTAATGGAATCATTTTTAACCAAAACATTTGAAGCTCTGACTTTGTATAGACATAGCTAGTCTGAAATATTTATCAGTACCCATTCCTATCACCTCAAATAAACAGACATAATTAACTTAATACTTACATTTTACTTTATTGCATCATGAATTTGAAATGATTAAGAGGTATTATAAAATCCAATATATTTTTTAACTAGACATAAAAAGAAGTAACTTATAATGGGGAAATGCAGGATTTATTTTCAACACTATGACAGTTTATATTACACAAATGCCCTAGCCATTTAAGTGATTTTTCACACTTTCTTTTACACCTTATTAAATTGTTCAGTCACTTAGTCTATTTGCTATGAAACTAAAGTTATTTCTATGTGTATTGCTGCAGTTCTATCAGTCTTTCATTTTTTTTCTAAATTATAAAAATGGGAATTGAAGATACTCCTAAGATACCAGTGGAAATAATAATCAGGTAATTAAATGGGAAATAAAGCAATAGGCTCAAATAAATTTCTACTTGACAATACCCTAAAAAAAAATTAGTAAGTATTTATTACACATCTAAAGAATGCTGGCAATGGATATAAATAAATGAACAAGTCAGTGCCCCCAAATTCTCTGAGCATGGGGTGGGTGTGGGAGGGGTGGAGATGATCACACACACCAGTATAGGTCCCAGGTTACCTCTCTGATGTTTCCTGCCACACTTCTCTCATACATCAGCCACACTAATAATCTCCTGGCTTTTCCTGAAGTATGTCAACTACATTTCTTCTTCATCACTTTTGTGTTTGCCATTTCCTATGCCTGGAATGCTCTTTTCCCACGTCTTAGGTCAGGTTCTCCCAGAAGTAGAATCAGAGCCAAGGGTTCAAGTACAAGGACTGCTTCAGTGGGAAGGAAGGCCCTGGGGAAATGTTCTTTCCCACCGGAGCATCAATGGCATCTGAGCAAAGACACCAGACTTTGGTTTTCTCACACCAGTCGGTGACTGACTTGGGGTGCCTGAAGGAGGAGAGGAAGGGATCAGTAAATATAATCTCATGGGCACTTGACCCTCTCCATCTCAGGGAAATCCTCTAAAGAAGATGTGATAGTATGATTTACGGTAAGAAATACATATTTGAAATTCACCTCTGGTCCCTGTTCCTGGCACAGATTGGCTAAAGCCTTTGGAATTTCCTAGATGATAAGGGTGAGAAAGATGTCTTGATATTTATAACAAACCTCTTTCAACCACCTCTGAGTTCAAGTTAATTATGTGACTTTTAGAAAGTAAGGCTTCATGCTAGTCACCAAAGAAACCAACCATATGATGAGAGTGTTATAACCTTCAATCCCACCAACCTCCAGGGAGGGGAGAGAGACTGGAAATTGAATTCAATCACCAATGGCCAGTGGTTTAACCAATCACGCCTGTGCAATGAAGCCTCTATAAAACCCCAAAAGGATGGGATTTCGAGAGCTTCCAGGTTGGTGAACATGTGGAGATTCAGAGAGTGGCTGCTCATAGGGCATGGAAGGTCCGATACCATCCCACGTGCCTTGCCCTATGCATATCTTCCATCTGGCTGTTTCTGAACTAGATCCTTTTATAATAAACTGGCAATCTAGTAAAATGTTTCTCTGAGTTCTGTGAGCCATTGTGGCAAATTTTTTTAAGAGATATTTTATGTTTTTTAAAAATTTTTTAAAATATATTTTTATTGAAGTATAGTCAGTTTACAATGTTGTGTCAATTTCTGGTGTACAGCACAATACAGAATATACATATATTCACTTTCATATTTTTTCACCATAAGTTACTACAGGATATTGAATATAGTTCCCTGTGCTATACAGTATAAACTTGTTGTTTATCTGTTTTATATATGTTAGTTAGTATCTCCAAATCCCAAACTCCCAATTTATCCTTCCCCACCCCTCCCCTCTATAACCATAAGTTTATTTTCTATATCTGTGAGTTTGTTTCTGTTTTGTAAATAAGTTTGTCTTTTTTTTTTAGATTCCACATACAAGTGATATCATATGGTATTCTTCTTTCTCTTTCTGGCTTACTTCACTTAGAATGACATTTTCCAGGTCCATCTACATTACTGCAAATAGCATTATTTTATTATTTTTTTTTATGGCTGAGAAATATTCCATTGTATAAATATACCACAGCTTCTTTATCCAGTCATCTGTAGATGGACATGTTAGGTTGTTTCCATGTCTTGGCTATTGTGAATCTTTCTGGCAAATTATTAGAAACCCAAGAGGGAGTCGTTGGAACTCCAGTCTAGCCAGTTGGTCAGAAGCATAGCTGACAGCCTGAACTTGTGATTGTCATGTAGGGGGAGGGGGGAGGTGAGGTGGGGAGCATCTTGTAGGACCAAACCTTTAATCTCTGAGTTCTGGTAGATAGTATCAGAATTGAGTTAATTGCTTTATGGTGCGGGGAAAAAACACACATATCAGAGTTGGTGTCAGTATTGGAGGTCTCTACTGTGAGTCATACGTGGTGAAGTACGAAGAAGCAAGGCTCTGGGTACTGATCCAACAGCAGGTCTGCAGGGTGTGCTGTCTCACTCTGGTCTCTGCTCCACATCAAGTGAATGTTCAGTACACAGACGTTTGCTGGGCCAGACAGAGACAAGGGACACGGAGAGACACAGAATTGTCTAGGTTCCTCCCTGTCTGTATACCTAGTTCATACTACAGTTATCTGTGGTGACAGTTTCCTTCCTGGAACAGGTCCTCTGTCTATATTTATTCTGTTAAGGGGAAGATCAAAGGTTCTTCCTGAGTCTTTTAGGTCCTGAAAATAATTGGCCTAAATTAATCCTCAGGCCCAAGAGACAAATCTTGAGGTGGCAAATTTTGTTCTCCTACACACTCATGCAAACGATGGCATTATATTAAACATGTATTTGTTTATTTTCTATATCTCCTCACCACCTCTACTCCCCTGAAGTTCCTGATACACACTGTAATGTAAGCTCCATGAGGGTAAAGATTTTGTTGCCTGTTATTATGCAGTACCTTTATCAGTCTGGCTAAAAATTGTTCAAAAATAATTGTTGGATGAATAAATAAATGGACTATGGTGGCACAGAAAGTGGCACATAACAGGTTTGAGGGCAGATGCAGTGTTGTTAGAGAAGATTTCCAAGCCTCTTCTGAATTTAAGAAATCCGATGGAAACAGGAAATAGCATAGTTAACTTTGGAGAGAGGTAAGACCCCCATGGAACTACAAGTAGTCTGGCATGGGTGGAGTATAGGACTCATTAAATCATTTTTTCAGCTAATCATCCATCTTATCAGTGAGTATATATTGAGTATTTGTTATGTGCCAGATGCTCCTGCACTCAAACCCAGACGTAATTCCTGTCCTCTTGAAACTTAACCCATAGTGGAGCAGGTATTATCCACTGATCATTATGTTAATACAATTTGCAAGGCAGTGCACACTACATAGGAGGGCTTTTGATGACAATGTAGCAGAAAGAAGTAGTCAAAGTCTGGATAATGGGGGTGGTTAAAAAAGACTTCTGTGAAGAAATACCATAAAAAATAAGAATGTTCACAAGTGCTAGAAATAAAGCAGTAAATAAAAGACAAAGCCCCTCCTCTTTTAAGGCAGGTATTCTAATGAGATAAGGGCACAGTACATAAATAAGCAAGTATAACTATGTAGCATGGTAGTTGGTAATAGTTACCATGAAGATAAACAAAGCACAGAGAGTGAGAGAGGGAGTTCCAGAGGGTGGGCCTTAGCTTTCTTTGTCACTTAGCCTTGTAAGAGAAGACTCATTGATAAAGTGACATTGGAAGAGAAAAGAAAAAGAAAATAAATACACCATGGTTCGGAGGACACATGTTAAAAGACCCAGAGGTAGGATATGCTTCATATGTGTGAAGAAACAAGAAGGTCAGTGTGGCTGAACTGAGAGAGAGGAGAAAAATTGCAAGAGAATGATTGAGTCAGAGAGGAAGAGCAGGTTTGTGAGCTATTATTAGGGCTTCCCTGTCATCTGAGTGAAATGGAACATTTGGAGTGAGGGAACAACATGGTCTGACTTATTTAAAAACATTTTCAAACTGCTGTGTTGAGGATGTTGGGGGAAAAGGTAGGAGCAGAGGACGACTTAGAAGGCTCCTGCAGTAGTTCAGGAAAGAGCTGATGGCCGGGGCCTGGGTAGTGACAGCGTGTAAGTGGTGAGTAGAAAATAAATTCTAGAGCCAAAAGAAATTGCTTGTTGACAGATGACTGCAAAATATGAGAAAGAGAGAGGAATCAAGGTTATCTGCAAGGTTTCGGCCTGAGCAACTACAAGGACAAAGTGGCCATTTACTGAGGTGGAGAAGGTCACGGTTTTCAGATGAAGATCAGGAGTTCACTTTTAGACATGGTTTATGTCCAATATTAAGTGTTAAAATTAAAAGATTAAAAAGATTAAGCCTGAACCCTGAACAGAGGTCAGGACTACTAATAATGAAGCTTTGGAAAGAAGTCACAGCTGGGAACACAGCGCACCTCAAGGACCAATGGGAGAAGGTAATGTAAGTACGTTATGTAGTTACTGGTTGTTCCTTGTGCACCCAGAAATGAGATGCCACAGACAGCCTAGACCTCTGGCAGGGTTCAGTTGTGTGTGTGGGAGTGGGCCTTCCTGCATTCCTCTAGCTTCAGGACAGAACCGGTACCGAAATTGGATTGTTATGCTTCAATTTTATCAGAAATACAGAAAATCTGAGGCAGACCAAAAAGAAGTGGATCTACTTTTATCACATAAACCAGGGCTTTTGAAGGAAGTACAATGGGAGGATGTGGCAAAGTGAGTGGTAGGCATGGAGATGTTCATTATGTTAGCCTATGCAGTTAAAAATTATTTTTGAAGGATTAAAAAATAAAAAAACCCTCTAACTTGACATGTTTTCTATATACACACACACACAAATATGTTTCATCCTTTGAAAAAAAGAGATGAGCAAAAGTTGCTGTCACTGTGCTTTTTCAAATCACTTAATATTGATGAATTACTTTCTTGTCAGTTCACTTTTTAAAAATTTTAATAGATCTTGGTTGGGTTTTTACTAAAAAATGCTGTATGTTTTCTTTGTCTAATAATATAAAAAAGTCATGTGTACATGTATAAGCAATAGTCTTCAGCCAAGTTTTTCTTTCTAGTGCCAACCATATCTAATTCCCTGAGCTGTTTTTATCGTATAGTTGCCAGAATATCTACATACTAGGAATCTGATCTTTTTTTTTTTTTTTTTGGTTGTAGCTACATAGAATGAGAATTTAGCTTGTGTATATCATCCTGCTTCATACTGCTACTTTTGTCCCTCTCATTTCCAGTATATTTTTATCACTATTTCAGTTTCTCAGTTTGTCTTTCTGTATTCAAAAAACATCTGAGCACCTTTATTTTGTGTTCTGATAACTCCAGACAGTGTCTCTTATGGCTTCTTCTGCAATAACAGGCCATGGGCACAATTACCTTCTGTACTGACAAATACAGATTAAAAACAAGAGGCTTAATTCTCCCTGTTGAAAAGAAAGAGGTTTCCTCACCCCTTCCTTTTACTCAGATCATTTATTTTAGATCACTGGTAATTGTGAGTGCTTTGTCCTGTCTTTGAAATGTATATAAACTCTTTTGAAGTCTAGTTAGGCCCTTTGTAAGCTTGTGACCTAGGAATGTCTGTCTGGAGGAACTGGAAGCCATCTTTTTGAAATGTAATGATCAGTATCTCTCAGGTTCTGTGTCAAGGGAGAAGCCTAACTTCAGTGGGCACTTTGCTCCAGGTTGCAAATCTGTGTTACCATAACGGTATGAGAAGCTTCCCCTCATTAAAGCCAATTAGCGAACACACGTGATTCCCGAGTAAAGGTAGGGCGAATTGTGTGTTACAAATGGTGTTGTCACGCCTACTCGCTTGAGAACTAGTTCTTGTTTATCTTGAAAACTTGTATGTAATGGGTTGTATCTCCTCAGCTCTTTAGAAGGGCATGATTTCTTTCTGTCTTTGCAATCTCTTCATGGATTGCCTGTGATGGGTATCACATTGAATAATACTTATTCAACAAGAAAAGTTGTTTTTTCTTTTTTATCTTACTACCTTTGTGGATTGGAAGAATATATTTTTTTTTAGTTGTATTTTTCAGAACTTCCTATTGAGGTTTCCTTTTTCCTTTAGTTTCTGTCGTGTACGAGCTTACTTCTGTATTGTGAGGGTTGATAACATTGAGATTGTATCATCGAGATGAAATAACCTAGTGACAATGAAACAGTAACTTGGTAGAGATATTTTTTACTTCATCTTACTAAAGCAGAGCTCACCACCCAGCCCTCTTCTGTCACTCCAGCCAAAGGCTTCACTGTATCAGAAGCCAGACTGTGGACCTGTTTACAATGTTGTGTCAATTTCTGGTGTACAGCACAATTCTTCAGTCATACATGAATATACATATATTCATTTTCATGTTCTTTTTCACCATGACCTACTACAAGATATTGAATATATTTCCCTGTGCTATACAGTATAAACTTGTTTATCTATTTTGTACATACCAGTCAGTATCTGCAAACCTCAAACTCCCTGTTTATCCCTTCCTACCCGCCTCCCCTCTGGCAATCACAAGTCTGTATTCTATGTCTTAGAGTCTGTTTCTATTTTATGTATAAGTTCATTTGTCTTTTTTGTTTAGATTCCACATATGAGTGATATCATGTGGTATTTTTCTTTCTCTTTCTGGCTTACTTCACTTAGAATGACATTCTCCAGGGGCATCCATGTCTCAAAAATGGCATTGTGTTGTCATTTTTTATGGCTGAGTAGTATTCCATTGTATAAATAAACAACTTCTTTATCCAGTCATCTGTCAGTGGACATGTAGGTTGTTTCCATGCCTTGGCTATTGTAAATAGTGCTGCTATGAACATTGGGGTGCAGGTGTCTTTTTGAATTAGGGTTCCCTCTGGATATATGGCCAGGAATGGGATTGCTGGGCCTGTTCATTCTTAACATTCGTAACTCTGTTCTTTAAATTTTCCTCAGTAGATCCACCATTTGCATTGCCTTTAATCTTATTTTCTGTTCTTTTCTCTGGCTATTACATTTGATTTTCAGTCACTCAGAAGTTATTTATATTCAGGAATTGTGACTCTAGGAAATTAGAGCTAAAACCTTCCTTTAATATTTCAAAAAGATATAACTCTCTTATTCTTAGAGCCTTCCTGATAGCTGTTTAAGAAAGTGAAAAAAATGAATATAATAAATGAAAGGCAGATCTCAGAAACAGACATTTTGAAATAAATTGTTCCAAAAAAATAAAAGAACACTTTAAATAATAACAATCTTAAGAAAATTCAAAGAATTGTGAACTTTCAGAAATAGGAGCTAAATTAAGAGATGAAAAATAAGGAAGGGATAAGATAGAAGAGATGGAAAAATTGGCAAAAAAAGTAAAGAATTAGAAAAAAGTTAACAATTACAGGAATAAAAACATCTTTTAGAAGCTGTGAAAAGCAGGTTTGTTCAAAAGGACAAATACAAAGAATTTGGTGGGAAAGACAAAGACAAAAGTTACTCCAGAGAAGTTGACAGAAGTAAGAGCCAGACTATGGCTGACCACCTTAAGTGTACTTGGCATTTATAAAGAAGAGTATAGATCAAATGGAACAAGCAAAATAAACCTAATTTAGAAGACATCTTATATAGAAGAATTAAATCAATGCATAGAAAGCATTTCTGTATCAATAAAATAATTAGAAAAATGTTGAAATTGTGATAGGTCCTGAAAAATGAACCAAGTTTGAAGGATAAAGAATCCTAAAAGCATTCAGGAAAGATAATTATATCATCTGCAGTGGAAGAAAAACATCACGTTGGTTTACCATATTAAAATATATATTAAAATATATGGAAAAATTTAATAGATAAGAAATCATACTTCAAATTATTAAATAAAACATGGTTTATATAATAATATTTTGCCAACAGCTAAATATTTAAAGAAAAATGTTGAGTTCCTAATTTACTTCCCTTTCAAAAAATGCATTACAAATGGATGGATTGTTTTAAAAAAGAAATTGTAAAAGACCTAGAATAAAAAAAATGTTGAGCAATTTTATAAAATTACTTTTAAAAATGAAATTCAAAAAGACAACATGAAAAAATGTTGAACAATTTTGTATGAGTGTTTTATGGGAGAATAAAGTGGGGTTCTTTAAAACATGGTGAAATAACCAGAATCTAAAAGTGAAGAAATAGATAATTTGATGATACATTTAATGACAAGAAAAAATAACCACAAAATAATGTATACCAATGTATCTCATTAAACTAGGGTAATAGAGAGCAAGGGAGATCACTTTTACAATTTTAGAACTTCGATGTCTTTTTTCCTTTGCTAACATATCTCTTCAATGAAAGCCCTAACTTTGTATAAAATATATATGAAAACTGATTTAATTTCATCTCTTCATTGTCATTGTCGTGATAGTGACATGAGTATGATAATAATAATCTCTAGTAGTTGTAGAACTATGCCTTTGATGATGTAAAACATCTTTTTTAAGTTCTTATGAAATTTGCTGGGAAGAAATAGAAAATGTTTTTATAATGTATTAAAGGGACACTTTTAAATTTGAGAGAAATAAAATGACCTTCCCAAACTCACATGGTTACCAAGTGGTGATCGTTACCCAGATTTATTAGCTGCTGACTTAAGGAGTTTTTGAACAAAGGATAATTGTCAGTCATCTGTTAAGAAGCAGTTCAGTTATCCATTGACTAAAATCTTCAAGTTTTTAGACATTATTGTAAACAGAAAGTATATTTCTGAAAAAATTAAAACAAGATAAAAGCTAAATGGCAAAATTATGTTCTGATACCTGCATTAATTGTACCCCTAAACCAACCCAACCCAACTTCTGGGGAATAGATATATGACCTTTTACTTTTCTAAGATTTGAGTCCTGCTGGCCTTATTTTTTGATTTATAGTTGTTAGTGTTAGGAAATACCATGCTAATTATTTTGATACATTTTCAGTTCTACTAGTTACATGTCTTTTAGGCAAAGCAGTCACCATTTAGAGTTAAAAATCCTGTTTATACCAAGCTCATACTTTTCTGCCACTTGTTAGCAGTTTAAATTCTTTTCTGGGACCATATGTCAACATCATCGTTCTATCACTTGGAGCTTTTTAAGCGTCTATTTGCAAACGGCATTATACTTGATGCTGTTCAGAGTAAGTTAAAACTTAATGGATCTTGCATTTGAGGAGTTTAAAACAGAAGATGGAACAATAACTCAGACAGAATAAGCATTAGAAATTTAAGAGGGTGACAAATGGTGTTGAAATATATATAAAAAAAAAATCTTTGCTTTTAACAAAATCTGGTTTTCAGAACATTAGGCTACAGGTCTAATGCTGCAAAGTAAAAGAAAGGAGTTTGAAAGCTTCTGTACCTGAATGTAAGCCAAACTGATCTTGCAGGGGTTATTTTTCCCTTATGTAACCATCCTAAACTATTTCAATCAGTGGCAGATCTAGACAACTATTCATTAGCTTTTTGAAAGACCAGAAAGATTTCTAGAGATATGATTAGTAGGTAGAATGTGCCTATTAGGGTCACTGAGAGTGTGGCTGTAACTCTGGGGAGCCTTGCAGCTCCAGAGCTGTGTTTACTTCTTTCAGCTCTGCCAGATTCATCCCTCTCCATGTGATCAGCAAATTGCCACTTGTGCCTTGCTCTGTACTTTACTAAATTTGATAATAAGACTATTTCACTTCCAGCTGGGATTTTTGCTGATTACTTAAAAATATTTCCTGAGAAAATCTTGCTATTTTTAACCACACAACTTTCTATACCTGTGCAATTAAGAAACAATTCAGATAATGCTCTTGTATCCCTGCTGCATTTAAATGCATTTTGGGCAAATGAATTTTCTGAAGATTGAGTAGAAAAGGGAGAGATTGGGATTGTTAAATGCTTTGCCTTTTTTTTTTTCTTTTTTTCCAAATTGTAGTGTTGTACATGGAAGATCTTTCTCTAAATAGTAATATTAATTACATGTTCATTCCCCAGCAAGATTTTTGGATTGTCTTGAATTTAGCCTAGTTTTGTGAAATGATTCACAGGCTTTCAGACAACTCTGGACCAGGTTATCTATGGATCAGCAGTTGCTGTAAAGAAAATGCTGATATGTTGAAGAATGAGGTCAGGGTATCCTGAAATAGAAATGAATACAAGCATACTTTTTAAAATTGTGCCAGTCATTAAATATTTTTTTGAACACCAATTTAATATTTTTGGATCATCTTTTTATTGACACCTCTGTGAAGGTCAGTGTAGAATTAGAATGATATGTTTGAGTGGTTTATTATTATTATTATTTTTCTAATTATATACCAGAATTTCTGAAATTAATTTTAAGTAGGATTTGAACTTATGACTAAGTTATTCATTGTTACCTGTATTTATTGTGTATGTTATTTAATACTGAAGGATAATTAAGTCCCGGAAAGCCAGCTATATGGGATATCATCTCCTGGAAGTCTGTTTATCCAGGGGCTCAGTCTGTAGCAATGGAGCTGGTAGGGAGAAGTGTCACAGGCTCTTGGACCTGATGTTATATAAGATACAGAATTCCAATGAGAATAATATCACCACCAAAGGAAGGAGAATTGGTTCCCACTGGGGGAAGGGGTAAGAAAATGTTTTTATTACAATGGTATGTAGCTCTCCAAAGCTCAATTGTATGCTACAAAGTTTTATTTCTTAGTATTTAATTTCTCTTGGGTATCTCTCTTCTCTTAGTATTTAATTTTTCTTGGAATTTTCTTGGGTGTCACATGAGTAGCACTGACACTGAGTTCTTGGAAGATAAATAAAATGTTCCCAAGACATTGCTACAAAATTATGGTGAATAGATGGCTGCAATTGGAGGGCTTTTTGATTGCTTGCTTAGTCTAGAATTTCTATCAGGAGAGATGGCCTGCAGTTGCCTGTTGGTTGCCACTCTCTGCCTTGTGAATCTGGTGGTTTTTGTTTGATTCTTAGTTCTTTTGTATGTGGTTGGCTCTGAGAATCAAATAAAAATAGTTTATATTTTATTATTTAACTCTACCACATTAGTCAACTCAGAATTAGTTATGTAAAGTACTAAAAAGAAAAAAAACTCTATAATGTCTGAATGACTACCTGATTATCTAGTAGATAATTAAAAGTTATTTTCTCATATAAAGCAAAAGTTAAAAGTTAAGTTCACTAACAGTAATATTTAAGCAACTAATCTAATTTTTTGTGGCTTACTTTTGCTGGAAAAATGTTTTGAGTTATCGGTTTAAAAATTTATCACATTGCTATTTTGTATTTATATATATTCCTAATTTAATACATACTTTGATACAATTACTGTTATGTAAAAGAATTATATTAAGTTACTCAGCAAAAACAGTATTAAATTACTAGGCTTTACAGTTTTAAATTTTTGCTTGGAAGTTTTTAGTCATTCTTGCCCCTGCATTGAATAAAAAGAGTAAGCCTTGTATATTTATTCTTTTTTATATATGAAGCTCAGATAGATTATGTATCTGTTGATGATGTAACATATCTCTATCTACGGTAGTAAAATATCATGGGGAAAATTAGGAAAAAAATGTATAAAGGCTCCTAAGAAAGGTGATAATGAAAAAAAGAGGCTGGAAAACACTGATGTGGAAACACAGGCATTTGGTATTGGTTCCAGGCACAGAGGTCATTGGTAACAAGAAGGATGTTAGGTCAAAATAAACACTCTGACTAGATTCCATTCTGTGAAAGAGGCAGGGTAGGAATTAGGAGTTCAGCACGCACACACGCACATACACACACACACCCTCCACTAAATTTCAAGTGAAATAGAAAACAGCAACCTCAAGGTAGTGATAAGGTAGATAAGGCCAGTGACGGTGAGTACAGCCATATAAAAGCAGACAGGGGTTTCTGTGTCTGGCTTTAATTACTCTCTCTGTTGATGACTCCCAAATATATAGATCCCCAGTCTTTTTTCTAAGCTCCAGACTAATCTTAGAGACTTGGATACCTCAAAGACATTTCAGACTTTGGTACCTCAAAGACATTTCAAACTTTAAGACTGAACTCTGAGATCTTTCCTCTAACCATTTCCTCTCTTGTTCTTCCCCTGACTTTTGCATCTCGAGGTTTTGCAGAAATATTCAACCCATTGCTTCAGCCAGAAGTCGGTTTGCTGAGTCATCTTTGATTCTTTCTGTCACTTCATTCCCGTAACAAAGTCAGCAGCAGATATTTGTGTTGTTGTAATGCTTGTCTCAAACATAATCACCTTTTTCTGGGTTCCCCAAAGGAATCAGACTAGTTTCCCTTTCCTTCTCATTCTCTGGCAATCATTTCTCCATTAATAATCAGTTACTCGAATACAATTTAATAAAGATTCATTGCTTAAAACTCTTCAGTTGTTTCTCATTTCTTGCTATGTGCTATACATTCTTTCATAATCTGGTCCTGTCTCCAAGCTCTTATTTTGCCACTTTTTTTTCTTACCCTTGAGCTGCAAGCTGTCATCCTTTCAGCTTCTTGCATAAGCTCAATTCTTTGCTGTTTTATAAGACCTTTTGCTCAGGTTGTTTCCATTTCCTGGAATGTCCTTTTCTGCCACTCTTTCAGTGGAATTATCCAATTTTGTCCTTGAAGTCTCAGCCAGAAAGACACCTTTTGAATGACCCTTTCAGACTATTCTGCTGACAAAGGTTCCCACCTTCACCCTACTCCCTTCTTATTTTAAGTTGGCATCCAGTTTGTTCTTTAGGTCACTTACCATCACTTGTCATTTTTTATTTGTTGGTTTACTTGTTTTAGTATATCTCCTCCACTAATCTGTGAGCTTCCTGACAGCAGATTTCTTTTCTTTGGTTCACCCTGCATCATCAGAGCTTAGCTCCCAGTATGTTCCATAATAGGAAACCACCAAGTATTTATGGAAAAATGTCCTTTCCAGACAGGACTGAAGGGTTCATGTAATCGTGCTCAGGAAATCTTAAAGAAAAGAGTTTGTAGGTAGGAGGCATCATTGACTTACCCGAGTTTCTAGAAATTGGTGTATTTAAATCAAGCAGTCCTTGAAATTCTACTTAAAATTTATGAAGGTATCATGCATGATTGAGTCAAAAAAGTATAATGAACTCTCTCTAGTTTTTTTACTTTTTGGCAAATTATACCCATGTAACAGAGGTGTTGTTTTACCTGTCACCGAGTTACACAAATTATGCCTAAATGAATTTTTATAAAATTTCAAATTTTAAAATTCACATTTCTAAAATTGGAGTTATCTAACATAAAATATAGGATTATAGGATGTTTATTGTGTATAATTAATTTGTTGCCTTTTTGTACCTTAATTATATGAACTGTTGTCCTTAGAACAGCTAAAACGAATGTATCAAGAGAGGTCCACACAGCAGCTGGCAGGGGAGAGAGGACTGATTAATAAACATTCAGTGGACTTGGGGGGGAGGTGGCTCTAATATGAATGCTACGTCCAGAATAGCAAAGACAACCAACAGACACACGAAAAGATGCACTACATCACTAATCATCAGGGAAAAGCACATCAAAACCGCAGGGAGAAACCACCTCACACCCCTCAGAATGACTAGCATTAAAAGGACAAGAGATATAAATGATGGTGAGGATGTGGAGAAAAGGGTAGTCACTATAGAAAACATTACGAAGGATCCTCAGAAAATGAAAAAAAAAAAATAGAACTGCCATATAATCCAGCAGCTCCACGTATGAGCATTTATCTGAAGAAAATGAAAACATTCATTTGAAAAGATACATGAACCCTATGTTCATTGCAGCATTATTTACAACAGCCAAGATATGGAAGCAACCTAACTGTCCATAGAAGATGACTGGGTCAAGTAAATATGATATGTACATACAACGGAATCTTAGCCGTGAAAAAAGAATGAAAGTTGTCATTTGTGACAACATGGATGGACCTGTAATGTATTACACTAAGTGAAATAGTTAGACAGAGAAAGACAAACACCACATGATTTTACTTATATGTAGACTCTAAAAATCAAAACAAACAAAGCAGAAACAGACTCACAGATACAAAGTGGTGGTTGCCAGAGGGCCTCCTCCCCTGGAAGGAGGGTTTGGATTAAATAGGTAAAAAGGACCAAGAGGTACAAACTTCTAGGTATAAAGGAAATCAGTCCTGAGGACGTAATGCACAGCATCGGGAATACAGTCAGTGATACTGTAATAACTGTGTGTGGTGACAGATAATTACTGGTCTTATTATTGGTGATCAATGCATAACATATATAAATGTCAAATTACTACATTGAACACCTGAAACTAATATAATATTGTATATCAATTATACTTCAATTTAGGAGAAAGGGGAAAAAAGTAAGAATAGCAAGGTCAGATGCTCTAAATAGCAGGTTTTGGTTTGAAGTCAAGCTGCTCCTCTCATAGACAGGGATAGCACCACTACGGTTATTTTATCATGGTTCTGGAGAACAATTCCAGGAGGCCACCTGATTAATACTAAATATTGGGGAAATGTCCAACTTTATTTGGTACCTGAGCTTTTAGTATTTTTGTTATTTTGCTTTTATGATGGTTATCATTACATGGGAACTTTGAGATAATTATATTTATCTCAAAGAAACATATTTTGTATAAACCATTGAGAGAATGTTTGACCATATTTAAATAATGTAACTATTTTTAGAATTTCCGAATTAAGAAAAATCAATATTAGGAAGTTTTTTTAAGCTTGAACATTGGTGTGCTCTTTGATGAGATATGTCAAAGTCTAAAGAAGTGAGCAGTCTTTTCTCATAAGTACTTTTTAAAAGCCTCTATTGCCTATATTTTATGATAGATCCAACAATTTGTGGTTTAAGCCATACAACTGAACCTTTATTTTGTTTTTAAAATGTATAAGATATTGTCTGTAGATCTTAGACAAAGATCTAAGGCTAAAATAAAACTTTTGTTAGACAACTGTCATTTAAAAACTAAAAGGAAGGAAAAAAGTCTTGTGGGCTTTCCATAAGTTATTACTTAAATGTTAGAATTTAAAGTTGGGTTTTAAAGATGTTTTTCCATAATATAAGATTATCAGGATTTTAAATCTCTAAAACAAAACTAGTTAAATTCTTTGATGAATTATTTTATATGTGACCACTTTTAAAAAGCAGCTGTATTCACCATTTATAGTATAGATCAGCGTATGTATAGACAAGAGATTATAGGGTTCCCCCAGGGTGTATCACACGTAGTTGGACATTTCTGAATCTCCCGGAAACTGAGAAGTCTTCCAGTAAAACCGACGAATTCCCTGGCCCTAAGAAAATCAAGCAGATATCTAGTAATAAAATAAATTTACCTGTAGGCAGTGGTATAATGGGACCACTGTTTCAGCTATTAAAATCCATTTTGTTTTCGTTAATGACCTTCTCATTTATATTTGTCTGTAAGCTCATGCCCTTCAACTCATTGTTTTCTAATTACTTGCTGCACCACCCTTTCTTAATCTCCCTATTTTATCTTTTAATCTGTTAAAAATTATTTTTAGATTATTTTGCCACTTGTCCATTTTAATTTTTCTGGTAACTTCTAACAATTTCATGAATATATTATGCCTAAATATTCTAAAAGACTAGTTATTTTATTTTTTGGATTTTTGACCCAATAATTCTTTAACATCGAATATAATGGTTTATGCAAAATTAAGATGCCATCAGGACTGTTAATGACCACTTACAACCTTATCGTTATAGATATTCCCACTTTAGTTATGCATTCATTTGTTCATTTTTAACTGCTTCAAGTGTTTTTGTTTTACACAGGCTCAAACATGACAACCTTTTCCATAAAAGTAGTTGTTCTAAGCCTCAAATACAGACTCACCCCTTTCGCCATTAGAAGTGATTTTTGTTCTTTGGTAAGGTAAAAAAGAGTCTATTCTTGTATCATCAGCAAAAAAGACCTGTAGGAAAGCATCTCAAGTGGAAGGAGGTAAAGCAGTTTCCCTATGATCCTTTCCTGTGCTCCGAAATAAGGACCCAGTCCTGAGGAGGGAAAGAAGGCAGATGTCGTGGTCTATGATAATGGAACCTCTGGACAAGTTTTGTCCAAATTTGCCCAGACATTTGCTAGAAGAATCTCTGTTAAGGAATGGTCTTAGCAGTGATGTGCCTGATTTAGGGCTGCTTATGGTTAACAAACCTATGGTTCATGGACTATGAATAAGAATTCCAAGAAGAATATTGTACAAGTCTGTAGAGTATAAAATGGACATGTTTTATGGTCTGAACACTCACAACTGTGTATGTTAACATGCCAGTCTCATTAAAAATATCTATAATTCTGGGCTAAAAATTGAGGAACTGTTGCAGGAAGGAAGGACTTGGGATACAGATGAGATATCACAGATCTTTCTCTGCTTTGCCTGAACTTAATTGTGGGTATGCATAAAATCATTAGTCAAGCTTAATATTTTGTAGGATCTCTGATTTGTATGAGTCAGATTGAACAATCAAATCATTCAGATTAGCTCAGTTGGTGTGATGAGGCAAGTTGTCTTTCAGACTCATGAAAAAGAATGGCTAAAGCTGTTTTTAGACAGAAAAAGGAGAGGATGAGAAAATATGGTGAAAATCTGAGGCTCGGATAACTGCTACTCATCCTTACTATGAAATGGAGAAGAAATTGAAGCAAAGTACAAGGGAAAATTCTCACTAATAAAATTGGGAGGAAATGGATTTAGTACTGGAGGGACTAGCTAGGTGGATTGACAAGGAGTGGCATACAGTGGAAAAGATAGCAAAAATTCTTTATTTTTGTTTTTTGCTATCAATGCTATTGAAAATAAGACCCTTTGATAAGCAGGAGCTGATAATAATAGGAAAAGCTTTAAGCCTCTATTTTCTTGATATTCGAAGATTCCTTTATGACTCTACGACCATGCAGTGAGATGTCCTGTTCATTTACATAGCAACACTAGTAAGGCCATTACTTAACTATAAAACAAGACAGCAGGAAGCTAAAATCATATGACCAAAAATACCCAAGGGGTAATCTGTTAGATATTTCACAGAGAAATACTGGACAAAGTCTGGTTAATAATTATTGATCTGGTTTCTTACAATTAATGATCAAGGAGTGTACTTGGTTGAATACAGTCCTCCAATAATTCATATCCAACTGGAACCTGTAATTGTGATCTTACTTGAAAATAGAGTCTCTGCATATGTAATTAAGTTAAAATGAAGCCAAACTGAATTAGCGTGGGCTCTAATCCAATGACTAGTATTCTCATAAGGAGAGGGAGATTTGAACACAGGCACACGGGAGGGAAGACCATGTAAAGATAGAGACAGAGATTGTAATGATAGAACAATATGTCAAGGAATGCCAAGGACTGCTGACAAACACCAGAAGCTAGGAAGAGGCAAGTGAGGATCACCCCTGGAGCCTTCAGAGAGAACATGACCTTACAAACACCCTAATTTTCAACTTCTAGCCTCCAGAACTGTGAGGGAATAAATTTTTGCCGTTTTAAGCTGCATAGTTTGGGAAATTTGTTATATCAGTCCCAGGAACCTAATGCAAGAGCTTTGTTGATAATTTTAGATTTTACTAAAAGGAAGGGATTCTTTTATCATGACAATTGATCCCTGAGTGATTGTAAACTTCTGTAAGCAAATGCTTTTAGATGTTGTTATGGTTAATTTGCTGCAGAGGTTTATGGCACAGGGGTGACAGAACCACTCTGAGAGGAGTATCTGTCCCACCCACTCCCTCACCCATAAATGGAAAAATTCTTCCAAAGTAATTGAAGTGCTACAAGTACATATGACTTCAGTTGCCTTCATCATGACCAGAAAGAGACACCTAATTAAATGACACTGATGCTGATGATGTTAGTTGCATGATCTGAAATGCTTTCTAATCTTGAGAGATTTATACAATCTAGTTCTTAGGAAGTCAGGAGAATATTCAGGAGGAAGTATATGACCATCAGGCTCAGTATGGGATGCATGATGGGTAAGCGATCCAAGGCACATCAAGAAAAGAGCACAATGAGGAGACATGAAAATACGGAGAAGGAGGTAACTGACTGAGCGGAAGGAATCTGTTTAGGTGACTTTAGGTAAACAGTGTACCCATTCTTATGGCTTAAAACCCCATGGCAGTTTTATTCTAGTCTAGAGGAATTACAATCCAATTATGAGAATTGTGACTGAGAATGAAAAAATGCTTGGATAGGAGGCTGAATTTACCCTAGGACTCTGAACAGATTGTCTAAGAAGCTGAGATTGGCTTGCACAACCCTCAGTGAGAGATCTTGGCCCTTTTGCAATGGTTTGGGTGCAGTGATCTGGGGTCTGGTATACAAAATATCTTAGGATAGCCAGATTAGGGTGCTCAGTATGTAGCAACGGTTCTCAACTGAGAGCAGTTGGGAGTTCAGAACCATTCATTTGGCCCTGCCTGGAGAAGTGTCACAACAGAGGGGTTGCTACTGACAACTGTGGGTCAGAGGCCAGGGATGCTGCTAAACATCCTACAGGGCACAGAATAGCCCCCACAACAAAGGATTACCCAGCCCCAAATGTTAACAGTGGAGCTGGAGAAACCTTGACATTTAACAGTCCCTCTGGGGGATGTAGGTGGTGCTGTGAAAGACTTGGATGTGAAAGTGGGGGTATAGAGACACCGTGGTGGAGGCATTCAAGATACTGGCGCCATTACGACTTGGAAAATTTGACCAGGCAGGTCATCTGATGGTTATGTTGCTTTTTTTCTAAGTGCATAATTTGTGTGGTTGTTATACAAGAAGGCATAAGGTTGCCTTTTCCTTTTCATGGGAGTTACCAGTTCACCCTTCACTCAGTTTTACCTCAGCCTCAGCTGAGGTAACAGAGCACATGCCCCATGTGAGAAGGAGAAGCTGGGGAAGCACATGAGATGTTCTGGTTTCTCCATGCTCTGTCTCTTCCTTACTTTTATCTTTGAAATTACTAGTAAAGCTTGATACACAGTAAGGATTCTAATTTGTGTGAGTCTTGTTTGATGGATGATCCTTCACATTACCTCAGCAGCCATGACTGTTCATTCTGTAGGATACCAACAGTCACCAGTGTAAGGTTGTTTCTTCATCACCAACATACTAAGATAAAAATAAAGTGCTATTAGATATTGGAATGGTAATGCATGCTTACCCTTCTGAGAGAAATTGTGAACATTTAGAAACATATATCATAGTATGTTAATGTATAGGAAGCATTGGGGAAAAATACATGCTTTTTAATAGAAAATAACTTGCACCTACTAATACTTACACAATGGCTTCATTATTTTGGATACATGGATCTTTTTTAGAAAAACAAGATCAAAAATGACCATTTTAAGATAGTAGCTCTGCTGTGTAGTTGTTATTTTCTGTGAGCATTTACTCTGAGACTTGGTGTTTCCATTCATGTTACTGAATGTGGGAGGGTACAGGGGTGTGGGGACAACATCTTTATGAATATCTTACTCTCCATGTCTAGCCTTCAACCCACTCTTGTGAGTGAGTTGAATAGAGAATATTTTTTTAAATTAATTTTTTGTATTGAGAGAAAAATACATTTATATTGTGAGATGATAAATAACTCCCAAATTTACTCATTTCAAAAATACTATGTAAAGTAAAGCTACGGAGTCTGACATAAAAGTTATGTTTGCATGGGATTTTTGCAAGATTGTCAAAACTAGGTTTTTCTCAGTAATTACTTCTGGCATATAATTTTAATGATATTTAAAATTTCTATTATGAATAACTGAGATTTAATTAGACTTAATCTAATTAGCACTTATAAGCATAACTTTGATTTACACATTCAGCAGATAGTTTTAATTTTAAGTATTGAATTCCCTTTACAGATATTTGATTAGAATTTAGATTAGGATGATCACATTTTTAATCTGTTCTTATTTTGTAAGTTTTTAAAAGCTGTATTTAACTAACTAGTGATAATCATTTAGGTTTTCTAAAACTATATTTTGCATATGCCAGTAATCAGCGATTTTAAGGACATAGAAATGATGAAAAGTGTAAAAATACCCCATTGAGGTGATAAACTCTAGTTGTATATATATATGGAGTTTTAATTTTTTATATCAATGTCTGAAACAAATTTCAGGCTTTTTAAACTCATTATACAAGCATAATAATTGATTAGTTGTATATTATTTTTAGCTGCTGGAAAAATACTGTTAATTCTTGCCTAATTACAAAATGCTCTTCTTTTGGGAAGGGGAATCGCAGGTAAAGTACGTATTCATCAAAGGCAACCTAAAATGCAAACTGAGTTTTCTGTATAGGGTTGGGTTTATTTAAAGTTGAAGAATGAATGGTTTAAAGTGAGTGTTCAGTTATCTTGTTATTTTGCCCTTATTCTGACAAGTGACTAGTTTGAACCAAATATTTGCTTATAGCTTGGCTTAAAAATCAAAATGCCTAGATGAACAAGTTTTCTAACTCAAATTAAACAGGGAAAAGTACTCTTGAGATCCACAAAAACACATATTTTCTGCCATTTTGGGGAGAAACATTCTGCCCTCCTGACCCACCATACTATTTTATTTTGATCCATATCAAAGAAAAAAAAGAGATATTTATCTTTAAAAAAATGAAACAGTGAAAACATAACAACAAATTTAGATGGCTATTACTTTCAGAGAAAGTAAGATGAAAAAAATGAAGGCAATTGTGGCAAAATGAAAAGCATATGTTTTCTTTCCAAAGGTGGCAGATATTACCCAGTTCACAGAAACAAGTCCGCTAACCTTTTGAGTGTGCCATCTGTTTCATGGCAGGACTCTAAACGATACAGTATCTCTATTTAGTGTCCTGTTAAATAGAATCTTCACTATGCAGGAATGAGAACTTAATTTTGCCATGCCTTCTTCATTTAAAAAGAAATGTAAATTCAAATTTTTTAACAAACAAAAGAAAGTGCATATATCTTAACACATGAGCAACAATGAATTTCTGCAGGCTTTATAAACTCATATCATCAACAATCAGTCAGGAAGCAGAGGATTATTAGATCCTTACAAGTCCCCTTTGTGCTTCTAGGAACTATTCTCTCAAGTGTAACCAGTATCTTAACTTAGAACTGCATGAATTTATCTCAGCTCTTTTTGAACTTTCTATAAAGAAATTTATTCAGCATGTACAAGGTAGTCTCTGTTTTCTTTGCTCAGCATTGTGTTTCTGAGATTAATCTATATTGTTAATTATAATTGTAATTCATTCATTCTCATTGCTGTGTAGTATTTCGTACAACTGCTTTATCTTTTTTTGGGAAGGAGGGAGAGGGGAACTTTTGGCTTGCTTCCAGCTTTGAGCTATTATGAATTAAACAACTCTGAGCATTCCATGCTTATCTTTACTGGATATGTATTCTCTTATCCCTTGGTATAAACCTAGGATGGGACTATTGGGGCATGGGACTGGTACAGATTGAGCTTAAGTTGATACATCTCAGGAGTCTTCTGGAGTGGTTATACCAATTTACATTCACGTTAACAAGCCATGAAAGTGACATTTACTCTGCAGTCTAACCAATGGTCTTGGAAGTAGTCTTTCCTTAAGCCCTCCTTTTGTGTGTGTGTTTGATGAAGCCTAATGTCTAAAGATCATCAGGAACACAAAAGTAGATTTACTAATTTGTTGTCATAAGGTGACTGCACGAAGAGGAATTGTTGGTGGTTCAGTAAAGAGTAGTATAGATTTATCTTACCCTAGGTGATTTTTTAGAAGGATTAAGGAAAGAGGGATTTGTTCTAGATTAGGATTTGTCAGGAAATGATAGCAAGCTAGTAATTGCTTATTTTAATTATTTTTAGTCTAGAAAGTAAAATGAAAAAGTAGAGCTGAGATTGTCATAATAAAAGAAGCAGTGGTCAATAATATGACCAGGGGAGAGGGACATTTAGTAATTTTTGTGGTTGCGTGATGTCCTTGTATTCTGTTTTGTCCCATTATAGTCATGCAGTAATGGCATCAGCTGTTGATATTTTGTTAAATCATTTATATTCATTAGGGAGCACCATGGACTATTGTTACTGCCAGGTCAGCTACCAGTTGTCAGCTAACAGGGCTATTTTGTTATTTCTCAGTTCACCATCTTGGCCAAAGGTAGTTAAAGTCAGGATCATGATGTTAAGCTGTGGTGTTCAGTACTGCCCCATTGCCAAAATTCTATTGACTAGGAGGTTGTTTAGAAAATACTATTTGTGATTGGACTAGAGTTACTTTCTCTTGCCCTTTTTGTTTCACTGTGAATTGTTGAATCATCTGATATGACAACAGGTATGGAGACATTTAAACTCTGGATAGGATGCATCAACAAACTGCAACACAGGCAAGTATCAGAAATAAGATGCTTATTAGCCTTTATAATAGGTCATGAAAATAGGGGCTTAGATAAACAAATGCAGGCTAAGAAAACAGAAAAGCTAGCCTGTATGTTCTAGAATTTCATTTTGTATGTTACATGAGTCCTTTTCCCTTTGAACTTGCAGTGGGGAGAAGTCTAAGAACAGGGGTGAATCTCCTAAGCACGTAGGAAGGTTGAGGAGCACTGGTCAATAATGTACTGGGTAAAAGGCAAGGCTGTACAAAATTTTAAAATATTTCCAAGGAAATGGGGATCTCCTCAATTTCATCTCTTTCATTATTTTTTTAACTTATGCTTGACTGAAGACAATTAGTTCATCTATTTGGGAAGAGATGGTGAATTTAAACACATGATAGCACAGTAAGCTTGGAATTTCTAGTGTCTGTTATTGAGTATGAACCATTAGCAAAAAATGATCAAATCAGTCTTATCCAAGATAGTCTTCAAGAGTTTTGTATGAGACATATATTATTTCCCAAAGGAAGTTAAATAGTGCTATTTTCCTTTCTGAGGAAGTGAGAGGAGAGTTGCTGGGTTCAGGGTGTTATGGCAGGGGCTAGAGATAGAAAAACAATGAGAGCATTGGCAGAACTCTAGAGTGCTTAATTTATCCCATACAGTGTATTAATATTGAGCCCAATAGAAAAAAAACATGACTTAAACCTAAAAATCTAGAAACAAAGTCAGCCTTTGTGCTTAGATGTGAGTGTATGTCCTTTAACATAAAAGTTACATATTCCTTGAAACACATTTAGATATTTTGGTTAAACATAATTAACTTAAGACTGAATTTTCTTTTTGATTTGTTTATAACTTTGTATTCTGAGATAATTGTAGATACACATGCAATTGTGAATCCTGTTTATAGAGGTTGTAGAGAGATCCTGTACACTCTTCACTCAGTTTTCCCCAAAGATAACATATAACCATAGTGTAATATAGTTACATAGTCAGGAAATTGACATGGGTACAATCCACTGATTTTATTCAGATTGTACCAGTTTTCCTTGCACTCATTTGTGCGTGTGCACATTTCTATGTAATTGTATCAAATGTGTAGATTTGTTTTACTGCCACCATCGTCAATGTATAAAAAAGTACTGTTTAAAAGTCCCTTGTGCTACCATTGGATAGTCAGTCACCTTCTTTCCTACTTTCTTCCCTAACCCCTGGCAACTATATAGTCATGCAGTATATAACATTGTTTTTATTTCTCTCCCACTCAGCATGATTCCCTTGATACCCATCCAAGTTGTACATACCAATAGTTTGTTCCTTTCTATTATTGGATAGTAGTCCATAGTGTTATAAATATCATAATTACATTAACCCTTCATCCATTGAAGGATATTTCGGCTTTTCTCAGTTTTTGGCTATCACTATAAATAAAGGGGCTATGAACATTCATCTGTTATTATAAACATAAATTTTCTTTTTTTTTTCTTTCTGGGTTTAAACACTCAAGGGTGTAATTGCTGAGTAATATAGTAAATATATTTTGGAAGAAGCTGCCAAATTGTTTTCCAGTATATTTGTATGATTTTACATTTAGCAATTTATGAGTTTTTCCAAATTCATACTAGCATTTGTTGCTATCACTATTATTTTTAATTTTAACCATTCTGATAGATTTGTATAATAGCTCACTATAGTTTAATCTAAATTTTCCTAATAGGTAATGATGTTGAATGTCTTTCCAAGTGATTATCTTATTTAACAAGAATATTATACATCTTTCTAATAAAAATTTTCAATATTTCTATATACTAAAATTTAAAGACTTTTAAAATCATGTCAAAAGCTCTGAGCATCCTACCTTTCTTCTCATCTTGAAACTTAGTAAACAAAGCCATTATTGAAGTTATACTTTAATTATTCTATCATTTTCTTTGAATTTTGGCTTTTAGCAAGATGGCATTTACAGATAATTTATTTTGCCTTTTGCCAATTAATTGTCCAATGACCTTCTTTTTAAACCAGCAACAAATACCAACTTAAAGTTGCTGAAAAACAAGCTGCTGGAAAAGAAACAGCTGGAAAACAAGCTGCACCTAAATTTCCATGAGCTTAAAATATTACATTCACACTTGCTTGCTTAAAATGCACATGCTTGCTTTGTTTTAATGTTTTACGCAGTAGATGACCTATAGCATGTATTATGCTAAAGAAAATTCGTGGTGAGCAATCCTGAGATTGACCATAAGGGCAGGAAGGAGGGCAGATATTTCCTTAGGGTAAAACAATGGACCATCCTGCAAAGCCAGATCATCCATTAATGGAACTTTGTTCTGGCATGAAAGCATGTGGTTAAGCCCAGGGGAAATATTTGCTATCTCGAGATGTCCTGGAGGCAATAACAGGATAGATTTAGAAATTTTGCATACCCTGAGGAGGCTGATTGTTCCTGGAAGGGATAGGCCTGAAATTAATCAATTAATCAGCAAGGAGAACTTGGTGCTTATTGCATGGAATATGTAAAGCCCCTCCTCTTTGATCCCATTTTTTTCTGAGCTGTATACTCCTAATAAATATGACGTCGACCAGGCTTTTGGGACTCTGAATTCATGAGATCTTGAGTCCCCTGGTACCATCTTTGCTATTTACTTTGTCTCTCTGTTTCTTAAGTCTTGCATCACCCGTCCTCAGACACGGTCCCGAGATGCACTGGATGCAGCAAAAGTCTTCTTAACTTTTAAATACTTTTAAGTGTCATACCAATTGGCCATTTAATATAATTGTGTTTTGTTTTTTAATTTATTGATCCCACAATAAGATGGACATATTGGTAGATACCAGGAAAGTCAAAATTTCCCCCAAATTCGAAAATTTTCACTAAAATTTCCCTTTCTTTCCTGGGGTTTGAAACATCCTTAACAAAGGCACAAAGAATTGGATGTAACTAGAGTTTAGGCCTATATCCGATTAGAACTTGCTCCAAGTGATGGTGCCTTTTTAAAAAAAAATTGAGGAAAATTGAATTCAGAAAGAGGAGGAGGGAGGGAAAGGAGAGATTTAAATAGAAAAATAGCAAAATTTTGGTGACTCTACAAGTATAGCAGTGTGGTTGGACTAAGTCAGTTGAGTGTTCTATAAATAACAATAAGATCAAGTTTTTTCATGGCTCAGGATTTCTCTATTAATAATTTTACATTGTTGAACAATTTTTGAGCAGAAGATATTGACATCTTCACTTGTCAAAAATTGTTTCTCTTTGCAGTTCCGTTGGTTTTTGCTTTGTTTGAAAACTCTACTGTTATGATCATGCACAGTAGAATTGTTGTATCTTCCTGATATATTACTCCCTTTATCGTTATAGAATGTCTTTCTTCTTCCCTGGTTATATTTCTTGCTCTGAAAGCTACATTGCACGATATTAACACAGGAACTTTGCATATGTATTTGTTTATCCATCCTTTTACATTTAATCTGTCTCTTTCTTTATGTTTACATTGCTGTTTTTTAAGGCAGCATATAATTAGACCTTGCTTTTTATCCAATTTAAGATATCTACCTTTAACTTTCATTGTGTAGATGATTTGTATTTTTAATTTGATAATTGTTATGATAGAGTTTAAATCTACCATCTTGCTGTTTGTTTTGTTTCATCTATTTCTTTATTCCTCTTTTTCATGTTTTCCAAACTTCTTGGTGTGAATATTTTTATGATTCCATTTCCTCTCCACTATTTTTATGCTTTTTTCACATATTATTATTTTTTGTTGATGTATAGTTGATTTACAATATTGTGCTAGTTTCAGGTGTACAGCAAAGTGATTCAGTTATATTCATATTTTTTTCAGATTCTTTTCCATTATAGGTTACTATGAGATATTGCAGATATTTCTCTGTACTATACAGTGAATCCTTGTTGTTTATCTATAGTGGTGTTTATGTATAGTGGTGTGTATATGTTAATCCCATATTCCTAATTTGTCCCTTCCCCATCTTTTCCACTTTTGTAGCCATAAGTTTTATTTTTTATTTTTTAAATTGAATTATAGTTAATGTTCAGTGTTTCTGGTGTACAACATAGTGATTCAGTTTCATATATATATATATATATATAAAATTATCATATTCTTTTCCATTATAGGTTATTACAAGATATTGAAGGTAGTTCCCTGTACTATACTGTAGAACCTTGTTGTTTATCTGTTTTATATGTAGTAGTTTGTATCTGCTAATCCCAGACTCCTAATTTATCCCTCCTCTGACCTTTCCCTTTTGGTAACCATAAACCATTGTTTTCTATGTTTGTGAGTCTGTTTCTGTTTTGTCAAAAATTCATTTATATTATTTTTTAGATAATGCATATAAGTGATATTATATAATATTTGTCTTTGTCTGACTTCACTTAGTATGATATTCTCTAGGTCCATCCATGTTGCTGCAAATGGCAGTATTCATTCTTTCTTATGGTTGAGTGATACTCCATTGTGTGTGTGTGTGTGTGTGTGTATATACACACATACACCATATCTTCTTTATCCATCCATTTGTTCATGGACACTTGGTTGCTTCTTTGTCTTGGTTATTGTAAATAGTGCTGCTATGACCATTGGGGTACATGTATCTTTTCGAATTAGAGTTTTTATGTTTTCCGAATATATGCATAGGAGTGGGATTCTGCTGGATCAACTCTATTTTTACTCTTTTTTAAGGAACCTCCATGCTGTTCTCCATAGTGGCCACATAAATTTACATTCCCACCAACAATATAGGAGGATTCTCTTTTCTCCACAGCCTGTCCAACATTTATTATTTCTATATTTTTTGATGATGGCCATTCTGACTGGTGTGAGGTGAGATTGTAGTTTTGATTTGCATTTCTCTCATAATTAATGATGTTGAGCATCTTCTCAGGTGCCTGTTGGCCATCTGTATCTCTTTCTTTGAAGAAATGTCTATTTAGATCTTCTGTCCATTTTTTGATTGCTTTTTTGGGTTTTTTGATATTGAGTTGTATATTTTGGAAATTAACCCCTTGTCAGTCACATTGATGAGAACTCTGCTGTCGTCTTGTCTTTTTCTTCAGTACGTAATGTGCTCTCCCATCCTCCCTCGACTGCTTTTAAGATTTTCATTTTAGTACTGTTTGTCAGCAGTTTGATGCTTATGTGCTTTGGTGTTCTTTGCTTTATGATTTTCTATTTATAGTTTGTTGATGACTTTGATTTGTGGCTTCATATTTTTCATCAAACATGAAAAAAATGGCTATTGTTTCTTCAAATATTTTTTCTGTCTCCTATTCTTTCTTCTCCATGTACACTAGTTATACGTATTTATATTGCTCAATACAATCATACAGCTCACAGATGCTTTATTTATTTAGTTAGTAGGATCTCTTATCTCCACATTTCATTTGGATAGTGTCCCTTTTATTTCATATTTTATTTTGGATCATTTCTCTGTATTTCACTTTGGATGACTTCAAGTTTGCTAACCTTTTTTTTTTTTTTTTCTGCAGTGCGTGACATATTGTCAATCCCATCTGGTGTATTTTTCTTCTCACACATTGTATTTTTTCTCTCTAGAATTTTAATTCTAGATTATTTTTCATTCTATTTCATCATCATATTCATGTGTTCCTCTGTCTTCTTAACATATAGTTGATGTTTGTAATAGCTGATGTACTTGCTTGCTAATTCTATGATCTGTGTTATTTCTCAGTCAGAATCTATTTACTGATTTTTACCTTAGCTATAGGTCATATTTTCTTGTTACCATGAATGCTCATTAGATTATTTGATTTCCAAATTATTAATTTTATCTTGTTAGGTTTTAGCTTTCATCTTTTTCTTGTAAAATGCCGTTGGCTTGGTTCTCTGATGCAGTTAAGCTACTTGCAGTCACTGTGATGTTGTCAAGATTTGTCTTTATTCTTTGTGAGAATACATCCATATTAGTCTGTAATGCTACTTCAGCCTTACTGTTAAGGAAAACTGTTCCGTGGACTTACTCAGTGATGTCTTCTCTATTAGCTGGATTTTTTTACTCTACTTGAGAGGATCATAAACTATTCTCAGACTTGTGTAGTTCCAGCATTTGTACTGCTGACTTTTTTGGTTGTTCTTTCTCTGACTTTGGATTATTTTTTCATGCAACAAATAGTACCCAGGCAAAGTACTTGAGGGAACCCTTTTGCAGATCCTGGAATTAGTGTGTTTGTCTTTCTGTCTCTGGCTCCCTCCTCTTGAGTTATTTTGTCTCTCAAATTCTAACCAGCTGGCCCTCTCAGAAGTCCAGACTCTGCTTTTATAATTTACAAAGTCTACTTCCTCTTCTGTGTGCTGTGCCAGGGAAATTATCCAGGCAGAAAGCCGACTTAATTGTAGATCTCACCTCATATTCACACATCTCTTAGGAGTTGCTTTGCTGCCAGTTATCCAGTGTTTAAAAGACCATTCCTTCAGATATTTTGTCTGATTTTCTAGTTGTGCAAAGTGAGAGAGTGTTGCTTACTCTTCTACCAGAGTGGAATTGTCTAATGGTGTAGACTGATGGATATAAATTTCTAACCTAAATAAGGTCCAAGTTTTTTTTCTTGCATATTAATGTTTTTGTGTCCTGTTGTTCAAAATTTTATCTAATCCAAGATCATAGAGGTATACTTGTATATTTATTTCTACGTACTGTACTTTTCATCTTTAGAATTATGATTTTAGTTTCTATAGTGATTCCATCTGAGATAATTTTCTTTCAGCCTGAAAAAGTTGTCTTAAGTTAGTACTTTAACCACTTGTTAAATAATGAAAAAACTGTATGATAGTTTATTTTGATTTACTCCTCCTTTCTGTCTGTCAGTAGAAGCCATTAGAAGCTTCCATTCTTAGCTACAATGGAGTAAGACAGGCTGGATTTACCTTCCCATTTTACACATCTGGAAACTCAAAAAAAATATAAGTTGATCAATTTAAATACAAAATGTGTTTATTGTCTTAATTCTACTTCTCTCATACCGTATGTGGGACTAACAGTTATCCAGAGCTAAGTAATTTCCTTACCCTTTCTTTTACTGTAATCCAAGTCATTTTTTTCTTAAGATACTTAACCAGAATTTTATTTGGCAGTGTATTTTGGTAAACCATATCAATCTTCTTAAGCATTCATTGTTCAAACAAATCCTATTTATTTTTCAATTCTTATTAATTGTTGATATTGTACTTATTGACTTGCAATAACTTTATATTTCAAAGAAAGTAGTCCCTTGACTCTGATATTAGTTAAAGATAACTTAAGATTAAAATATAAAAAAAAAATTTAAGTATGTCTAAAATTACTATGGGAGAAAATTGGAAGTAAATAAGATTTGAAGTAAATAAAAAGATCTGAGAAGTGAGCACTAGAACTTTAGAAAATGTTTAAGATGAGCAAAGGGCTTTAGTGCCAGACTTCTCAGTCTGGGCTCTACCTCTTACTACTTTTGTGGTTTTGGGGAAGTTTCTAAACTTTTCTTACTCCAGTTTTCTTTCTATAAAATGGGAAAATAATTATACAAATCTTATGGGACAGCACTTAGAACTGTACCTGGCTCACTGCAAGTGCTGTCTTAGCTATTTATGAATCCTAGGGCAAAAGTTTCACAAAGAGGAAATGTCAGAGAAGAAACTCCTTAGGTTTTAAGATTCTTAAAACATCTTTCAGGAGATATTTTTCAGATGCAGACTGTTGACTTCAAACTGAGTCAAGGCTGCAAATATACTTATTACAAAGGATATTTAAAAATGTTCCTCAATTGAATCATTCTGTGGTCTAATTTAAATGTCTAACTATTTTACCTTAGATGCTGTTACTATTAATTCATAAATCAGTCAGTCAGTGTTATTTTTATCTATATCCAGCAAGTAATTGAATATTGAAATTGCAAACAATGCCACTTATACTAATAAAAAATATGAAATATTTAAGAATAATTTTGACAGATGATGTTTAGGATCTGTACACTGGACTCTACAACATCATTGTTGACAGAAGTTAAATACTATCTAAATAAACAGAATGAAATACCATGTTCATATATTGGGAGACACAATATTTTTAAGATAGCATTTCTCTCTAAATTTTTATGAAGAGTTAACACAATCCAGTGAAAATCCCAGCAGAATTATTTTCTAGAAATTGATGAGTAGGTCCTAAAATTTATATGAAAATGTAAAGCAACTGGAATAGCCCACAAGTTTGAAATATAATAACAAACTTTGCTGATTTACACTATCTGACTTTAAGACTTGGAATAAAGCTATGGTCATCAAAACAACATAATATTGACGTTGACAATTAGCTCAACAGTACTGAACAGAAAGTTCACAGAGAGACCCGTATGTATATGGCTAATTGGTTTTAGACAGAGTTTCCAGGGCAAGTCAATAGGGAAAACAAAATCTCTCAACAAATGATGCTGGAATAATTTTAATCTTTAAAGACAAACATTTCTCCTGAAACCACACAAAATTAACTTGACATAAACATAGATTTAAGTATAAAACTTAAAACTATAATCTTCTAGGAGAAACCACAGGTGAAAAGTCTTAGTGACTTTTTATTTGGAAAAGATTTGTTTAATAAGAGAAAGATAGCAAAAAATATAAATGAAAAAAATAAATTAGACTTCACCAGAGTTACAAATTCTTGCTTTTCAAAAGATTATGCTAAGAAAATAAAAAAGAAACACTTTGGGAGAAAATATTTGCAAGTTATATTTTTGACCAGTGATTTATATTTAGGTTATATAAAGTGCCCTTGCAACTCAAAAGTAAATACACACACCAAAAAACCTAATTAAAAATAGGTAAGAGAATCAAACAGATGCTTCACCAAAGAAGGTATATGGATGGTAATCACATGAAAAGATAAGCAACATCATAAAGATTAAACAATAATCTTTAGAGAAATGCAAATTAAAACCATAATTGAATATCATTGTGTACCCATTAAAATGGCTAAATTCAAAAGGACCAATCAAATTGTGTTGGTTGAGATGAGATGCCACTGGAGCCATCACACGGTAGTGGTGGGAATGTAAAGTCACACAATCATTTTGGAAAAACAGTTTTGTTTTCTTAAAATGTTATACACATCCCAACCATATGACCTAGCAAACTCAATCCTAGACATTTACCTGAGAAAATAAATGTATGTGTCCACACAAAGATTTGCACCCAAATGTTCACAACAGCTTTATCTGAAGTACCCCAAACCTGAAGCCACCAAAAAATGTCCGTCAACAGGTGATGGGTGAATAATTTGTAAAATATCCATATGTTGGAATATTGCTCAGTGATTAAAAGAAAAAAAAGAATAATGAATATATGCAAAAACATGGATGAATCTTAAAATAATCAAAAGTGGAAGAAGCCAGAAAAAAAAAGTTTATACAGTATGATTCTAATTGTAAAAAGTTCCAAACAGTACATACTGATTTATAGTGTCAAAAAGCAGACTGGTGCTTTGCTTGTGGGAGAGGGATTGAGAAGACATGAATTTCAAAGGAGCATGAGAAAATTTTTTAGTCAACATGATAGTGGTGGTTTTGTAGATATGTATATCTCAAATATAAAATTTAATACTTTAAACATATGCAGTTTTTACATGTCAATTATATCTCACTAATGTTCTTTAATTTTTGTTAGTAGTTTGGAGTTAATGTATTTATGGATCAATTTGAAGAAAATTGATGCCTTTATACTATTCTTTCTATCCATAAATATGAGACATCTCTTGATTTGTTTAGGTTTCCTTAATATCTTACAGTAAGCCCTAATATTTTTTCTTATGGAGCATTTTCATAGATTTATTTTTAGAATTCTATTATTTAGAAAGAAAGTTAAGCTGTCACACTAAAGAGACCAACACAACAATGACATAAAGTACAATTACATCTCTTTTTCTTACACAGTCTATATCTGAGTCAGTTATCAGGAAATGGAAAGCACTCCACAGGGGCTTACTTTGTGATCGGAAAATAATGGGGTTATTTTGGCAAACAGGCTCCTTCCTTCCTTCCTTCCTTCCTTCCTTTTGTTTCTTTCTTTATCAAATCAGTTCCTTCAAATACTTTAGTTTTCTGAACTATTGACCTTTAGTCAGTACCAGCTTCAGTACCCCTAGTTCTTTTCATGGATCTGTAGCTTGCTTTGTTTTTAGCTTTTGTCCTAGATCCATGCCAGTTGGCCTTATTTTATTGTTAACTACTGTGCTGGGAAAGGCTAACTCAGCAGGCCTGGGTTGTCCCACCCCTGAACATTCCCAAGAAAAGCTTATTGTCAGGACGGCCTTTTGGCTATGCCCTGGGAGGTGAGCTCTGTGACCTTGGAGTATCCTGCCTGATAAGAATGTTTGTGTATGCCTGAGATTTGAGGCCCTGTAGTTCTAGTTTGATCAGATAGTTTATGCTAACCATGTAATTAATGTGATTAATCAATGTTTTTACTCTGGGGGACTGAAGTCTGAGTAATTGAAATCACACAGGTGCTATATGCCTACATGACTCACCCCAATAAAAATTCTGAACACCAGGGCTTGATAATACTTTGCATTTGTTGTCAGACTTCATTACTGGGAAAATTAAGTGCTTATGTGCATTGGGTGACTCCGCTGGGAGAGAGCAGCTGGAAGCTCACACCTGCTTCCTCCTGGACTTTGCCCCTTGTACCCTTTCCCTTTGCTGACTTGTACCTTATCTGTGATAAACAGCAACCATGGGTATAACAGCTCTTCTGGGCCCTATGTATCCTTCTGGCAAATCATTGAGCCTGAGAGTGGCCTTTGGGACCCCTGACACAGCTACTTTGAGACCATTTGAAACAGGAACCATAGGAAGACAAGGTTCTTGTCGCCCACCTTTACTTATTGGCTCTGAAGGATGAATTAGCCTTTGAGAAGGGATCTGGGGAACAATAATAACTACTGCTTCTTGGGATTTAAACCCTCAGGGCCCTCTGATGGATTGATCTCAGTAATGGCTTCAATCAGTGGTCTCCCTGTATCATACACAGTCATTTTACTTTTCAGTCTCCTCCTAGTTTGGTTCTAGACTTGTTCGTGTGTCTTGCTTTGGCCAATGAGAGGTTAGCAAACATGACATGAAGAGAGACTTATAAAAGCCCTTGCATGCTGCTGCTTTTTCTCTTGGAACTCTTGTTGTTCTCATGAGATGAAACCTAATTTAGTCTCTGAGAGGACGAGAGACCATGTGGAGATGAATTGAGCTGCCCAGTAGGGACCATCTTGGTCCAGGAAGTCCCCGGCTGACTCACTAGCAACTGACATACAGATATTTGATTAATAAATATTAATTATGCATAATTTAGATTTTCTGAGGGTTTGTTAAACAGCAGCATTATTGTGGCAATAGTTAATGATTATAAGTCCTAAATATGTATTTTTACTATCTCGTCTCTTGCAAACTTGTCAACACACCCAAGTATTCTGACCTTTTGTATCTGCTTCCCTTAGAACTGTAGGGTTTCAAGGCACGTGGTCTTCCTTCGAACTTATCAAAGGTAACAGTTTTATAAAATGTTTTGCCATGATATATCCTATCCTCAAGTTGTACCTTAAAGCTGCTGACTACTTCTCAGTTAGTCTTCATCTTATTTCCTGCTCTGTGCTACCATCATCTCTCTCAACTCAATAATTCATGGTAACTTTCTAATTCGTGGTCTTGATTTTGTTTGGTGTTTTTTTGTTTTTTTTTTTTGCCACATAGTTTCAAAATGATTCCTAAAAAAAGATTTATTTTCTTTCTTTGTTTACGACGTTCAGAAAAAAATCTAAATCTCTTGTATACATGTCTTGTCAGTCCTATTGATCTGTCTCTCAGCTGTCTCTCCTTTTACCCCCTCTCATTCAGGTTCTTCCTGGTCCTCACACTTACTAAGCATTCGACAGCCCCGAGGTCTACACACTCACTGTTCCCTATGCCTCTTTGACTCATGCCCCGGATATTCACAGGGATCACTTTCCCATTATTTAAGCTATTCTTATGCAGAGATGGAATTCAGTGAGCTATTACCAGTAAAGCCTGCTGAGTATCATGCAGCAATCTTTGAGCATAATCAGGAATCTTTCTAATTGGGAAATGATCAAACCTTAGAGTTTTTAAATATTTGACTATTTTTAGTGCTTCCTTGTTACTTTATTCAGAAAGTGATAGGTTCAGGACCTGAGCCCCCCAAATATGGTGCCTTGACATAATGAATATTTTAAGCTGAAGGAGTTTGAGAAAAACAGCAGAAGCAAGAAGATCTGACCTCCCCCCTCTCTTTCTCCCTGAAAGAGATCTTAAAACCCTCACGTGAGAGTTGCCCTCCCTATACCAGGAGGAAAGGAGCGTCCTTATCTCTAAAAACAAAAGACACTGAGAAGAATCTGAAGAGGCCTTGCTAAGTTTCCCCAGTTTACTTCACTTACCTCACACTAACTTATCATATTTCTCCAGGACTGTCCATTCTTCATCAAACCTAGCATAAAAATGCTCATGTCTAACTGTTTCTTTCAGTTTTCATTTCCTCCCGAAGGCTCCCTTGTCATGTAAAACTTACGTGACATAAATTTACAGGCTTTAGTCCTATTAAACTCTTTGTCAGTTTAGTTTTCAGACCCATCCAGGGACATAGTAGCATTAAGAAAAACATTTTCCTCTCCCATGGAGGCCTTCCCATCCATCCTGTATGAAATAGCATCTTCCTTCACTCTCAAAATAGTGCTTTTCCACAGATTTCCCTCTCCTTTTTCCTGCATGGCATAGCATCAGATACCGCTCCCCAAGTAGAGTGTAACCTTATCAGTGTCGTGATTGGTTTTTAGCTTTGTTCTAAACATAATAGGTCCTCAGTACATATTTGTTGATCAAATGAAGGAACCTTTATCTACTTGCATCCTAAAGCAAATTTTCCTCGAAATAAGTTAGCCACTTCACAGTGATAAACCCAGTGGTCATCCTGTGGTGTTCGTTGACAGTCTAGGCCCAATGGAACTATCCCAGGTGGTCACGAGCTCTACCAGCGTCATCCATTCTTCGACGTTTTCCCACCCATGTGAGTGACAACATGCCTCAACTTTCTCAGTATCCAGCATGTGGCTGTTGCATCAAACGTGCACAATACACGCACATCACACATACTCCTACCCCACAAAGCAATAACTTTCAGCAATAGCGCATTATAAACTAAGGAGGAACAGAAAGATAATATTAACTCTCTAATTGTGAAGTAAATGTCTACAAAAGAACTATAACTTTATTTACGAGTGTGGAGGAGTTTTAGTTCTATTTTTGGTTTCCATCTTCCAACTTTCAAATGATGAAGAGACTTTCTTCAGTCCTTAGCATATTCCCCTTAGAGCCTCTTGTTATTGGGTTGACTTTGCCTTCACATGTAGATCCCTTGGGCCAATCTTCTAGAGTTGCTTCAAGCTCAGCTACTTTCCTTGGTGCTCACAGAATTTGTTTGACTAAGTCACTGGAGTGGGGCTTCTTCCAACATAGGTATCTCTCTCTGTTTTGCAGAGCCCACCAGCCTCGTACTTTTATATCATTTTCAGGAAAATATTGGGCATTGCATCCTGTGTCCTTCAAATTCCAGGTGGCACAGATTCTCTGCTTCTCTTGCTTCCCCTCTCTGGGTACACACATCTGAGGCCACCCACTGGATAGAGTACCTAGTGTCTGATGTGGGGAAGAAAGTTATTGTTCTAAGGGCACCACTTGAGAGGACGGGAAACTTACAATTTTACATCTCATTAAGGTGGCAATAAGGAGCATTTTTAGTTTGTAAACCCCTGAGTAATGACTTAGAAGCAAGTTGTCATTTCATTATTGCGCAAACCTTTGAAATTGATTACAGCGTGCCAGGTCGCAGTAATTGAGGAAGCAAACTTTTGTGAAAGATTAATTTCTTTACCTTACTCTTTTGTACACATTGTCAATGCTATTAGCTTTTTCTCTTTTAATTTCATCCTGTTTTTCATTAGACTTTTGTACCATGTTGATTAATATGATTATAATATTTTGAGGAGATGGGGATTTCCATGTTTTCTGGGATCCTATGACTTACATGAATATCCCTTTGAGATGTCGATTCTGTCTGGCAATTTATTATATTGACAAATATTAATAAAAATTCACCTTCCAGCAGTCTTGCTATTAATTATTATGCACATGGTTGATGAAAATATATTAGGTATGTTTGCTACATAAAATACACTGTATGAGGTACTCAAAAGTAGATAGTAGAAAATCAAAGATATGGTCCAAATAAACCATACATGAAAGCATTTTACAGAAAGTGGTTTGATTTTATTGGAGTTAGTTGAAAGCAGATAATTTTATTCAGGAAAACATCTATACTATAGATATGAGCTTCTATATGAGTCCTGTATAAGGAAAAGGGAAGAAAAAGCCAAAAATGTTTTTTACACTTTACCTACAAGGAATGAAAAAAAACTGATTCTTTGATGTTGGAGAATGATAAGTGATATGGATTTTTGAGTTGGCTTTATAAAATCCCAATTGTTAACAAAACTCTTCTGAATCAAATTTATATTTTAACATTCTCTCCTCTGATTACTGATTAAATTTGTGATAAAAGCACATAGAGCATGTACCTGATTTTCTCACATATAAAAATAGAAATAATGACACTATTCTTAACACTATACGTTATAGTGTTTTCCACTGCCTAATTTATGATATGGACATTGAAAATTAGTGTCAAAAAGTAAGGTATTGTTTTACTGTTTATATTTTTTGTAATATTTAGAAAATGTACAGATAATTTTGCAGCTGATTTCCATTAACTAAGCCCAACTGAAAATCCATTACTTCTACTTAACTTGGAATATACTTAATATATTGTTGGGGAGTATGTTCAAACACTACAAATTTTAAATACTTCTTCATTCCATAGTACAGAGAAATTTCAGCATTTTCCTAGCTTTAATTTTCAGGCTAGTAAGTTCAGTTGCATGCCGTATTTCAAGTGTTCGAGTGTTTTTCTAATGCTTTTCTCCAATTGAGATATTAACCTCTGATTGATGATAAAAATGTTACTACTCATTAATTATTCTCAACTAACACCTTTAGAAAACATTTTACATAAGTATTCTAAAATATCTTTAAAGATGAGTTTATATTTTAAATTGTCTTTAGAGACTCTCTTCTTTAATTTTAGGACATTTATTTATAGTTGTGATACACACTAGAACTTCTTTTCCTGAACTAACTATATTTTAAATGTAATCTTAATTTCATAAAGATAAGGTGATTTAAAGCAGAGGATAATTTTGTGAAAATTGAAAAGTTTCTTTAAAATATTGGTTGGTTTTTAGTCTATATTCCCATTAGAATCCAACCAGATAAGTGCTTTAGTAGAAAGTAATGAGTAATTCTGTTACTAAAGCCAAAATTTCTCAAGATAGAAAATAGAGAACCAAATATCAAACATCTTATTTTGCTTAGAGATTCACATTATTACAGATAATAAAATTTTATTTTATAATAACATATAAAAATCACAATGTATTGTATAAATGCCATCATTTTTATCACTATTAATCTTTTATAGTTTAGGTCCTCTGAGCAACAGACACCAAGACAGTGTAGTGAAGGAAAGACTTTACCTCTGCTCTCCTAGGTTCTATATCTGGGTCTGTGAATAGCTGGGAATAGGTAGTTTAATAGGGGAGACTGTATATAAATTTATTCATTTTTGATATTACATCATGGGGTCATCACAGGAAAAAAGGTGAATACTCAAAATAGCAGTGAGATATGAGAGCTTATATGTTGTCTGAATAGGAGAAGGAGACTTAGAAGAAAGTAAATGATTTTTAAGAAAGATAAATGGGCCCTTATAAGAATAAATGGGAGATATGATAGTTTTTGACAGAGTTTATCTGAGTATAGTGTTGACTTCTAGTCTATCCTGTGATAAGTCAACCTTCCCTCATTGATGAAACTCCTGGGGAGGGGACTTATGACAAATGAGTTCCTTTTGGAAAATGTCTTTAGGCCAATAAGGAGAATTCAGAAAAAGCCTTTCTCTGCATTTGCTGTTTTTCACATGCTGATAATCCTTAAGCCGAGAGGCATATTTGAGGGTGTGACACCTGCCACCCTTCAACAGGATTCAGTGTGTAAGAGATGTGTTGCAGAAAACTTCTTGGAGGAAAAATGAGGGGAGTTCAGAGGAGAAGAAACATACTAGACTGCAGTGTAGAACAGATACGTGTGAAGGAGACAGGGTTGGAAGGAAGGTTGGATTATGGTGCAATTCTAAGAAAGTTTTTGGGAGGCTAGTGAGAAGTACTCAATGCCTAAGTTGCTAACAGGAGTGGACTTGCCTTAGTACCCCTGCCACACTCAGTCATTGGCTGGGAGCATCTCATGGGAAGTGTGGCTTCAACACAAAGATGAGGTATAGACAGTGGGTAGTAGTCAGTCATGCTCCCTGAAATAAAAATGTGCTCCCTGCAGCATACTTTCATGGCCAGCATTTATCATTTTCGGTTTGTTAGAAAGAATCTTCTTAGTATGTTATGACATCTCTAGAATTTCTCAAGTATTTATTTTTCCATTCCTATGGAATAGAATTCAAAATGTGACAAGCTTCCTGTATCTGAGGATATAACTTGGAAGATATAGTATGAAAACCTATCATCAAAGTTATATATTTACTGAAGAAAATAGCCAGTTTCACAGGAGATAATCCAGTTTGGCATGATGACATTCTAAGGGCATAAAAATACGTAAGGAATAGTTATCTTCATATACTTGCCAGCAGTCCAAGAGTCAGGCAGACCCCAGAAATGCGAATTCAGGAGTAAGAAGTCTGTAAGGGTTGGGGGAAACCTCAGGTAGCAGACCGTTTTCTGCTGGAGTAAGATTCAAGGATGGGGTCCAGTCCCTGGGAAGTTAACAGGTTGAGTAAAAAAAGTAGGACAGGACCCCAGGCCTAGAGTTTGGAAGATAAACTGTTTTCAATGCAGAGATTTAGAGTTTCAGGCCCAGGGAACAAAGTTAGATTTCAGTGATAAGAATTGGGGTCAGGATAGACAAAATCCGTAACAAATCAGAAGCCCAATTATCCAAACTGACCAGTCAGTAAGATTAGCAGCAAGAGTAAATTGACCATGTGTCCCATCACGCTGGCCTAGAATTCTTAATGTCTTTGTGCTTTTGGTTATCAGTAGACTTAGAGACTGAATCGGAAATGAACTATGTTGGATTTGGAGTTTTTCCAGTCACTTTAGAGACTGAAGCTTCAGAATGAGGCAGGACCAGATGCCCACTTTTTCTGGTTCAGGACATTACAACCTTACCATTGTTCTCCCTGCTTCCATCTTGGAGTCTATCACATTGTTGCTGAACAACTGAGATAGATTTAAGATGAAGATCTTACATCTCCTACTCTTCATATGACTTCATTGAATTGTGTAGATTATTTCCAGTAATGTTCTAGTGTCACTGTTTGTTTTTAAAATTTTTATTCTTTAATTCAGGGCTTTTGCAATGGTAGCTAATCTATTCTGCTGAATGTTACAGAGGACTACTTACATTTCATGTTTCAGCAATATTTTGTAGCAGTCTTGTCTGAGCTTATCTTGGAAATTTTCAATCAAGAAGCCCTCTGCTTTTCTTCATTAGTTATTTAAGGTCTGAGACTATGGAGTTCAGTGCCTGTTCTGTGTACTTATAGAGCTTTCTAGAAATACTCAGTTTATGTAGCATAATTGGAAGACATTATTCATCATTTTTGTTTGTGGGAGCTTGAACCAAGAAATTCAGCTACCATAACATTGAAAAGTCATTAGTATAAGAATTTCTGGTTAGCATATGCAATTTTTACTATATTTTCATCACTTCGATTCTTCAAAAGTGCTAATTTGTTATTGTAATAAAGAGAAATACATTCTAGGGATCATAACTATTTTATTATTGATAAATATAATTTTTAAAACTTCAAATGTTTATAATATGTTTCTTATGCATAACTGTGGCATTGATTTAAATTATCCTCAAACTACATTAATACTGAAAGTCTCCTCTGATACATTTATTAGTTTGTTGATATAAACACGTTCAAAATTTTTAACAGTTATTTTTAGGTAACTATAATAAACAACATATTTTTAAATTTTTATATTTGAAATATGGTTACTATAATTTCTGAATCAGCTAATAACTACCTTCAGACTTTTAAAGGTGGTGTCTGCTCATGTGGATAAAAGTTGTTTTGTTTTTCAGAATTCTCTTCATTGTTTAGTTAGCATAAAGCATTTTCATTTCTAGAGTTACTCTCAAAGTTTAATACAACCTCCTTTCTTACAAGTAAGTAGAAAATGATTTATGTTTTTTCATTTCTAGTTTTACATAAAGCATAGTTACTCACAATGAAAATGCATCATTCTAGAAATCTCTACTGGAAAATTTCCAGACCAATATCTCTCCCAAAGAGGAAAGGTTGTTTAATAATGAGCCCAATGCAATTATCATACAATCTGTGTAAGTATTTGCTATCTGAAGATCAGCCCATTGAGTGCAATTGATTTAGAAAATACTTGGATTGATTTCTGGTCTCTCAATATGGAAGCCTCTCTTTAATGAATATGGTAGATGGACTAAGAGAGAGCTAAAACACAGTTTATTAAAGATGATTACTTGAGTTTAAAACTTTTGGGGAAAGTGCATTTATTATCTTTTGCTAAGTCCCCAGGAAATAAGAATTTCTCACAAGATCTTTTATTATAATGTGTAAAAACCTACTTACGACTTGCAAGCATAAAATGAGAAATTAAACAGCTTAGTTGTGAATTATTTTCTTTCATAGAGCATTAAACATTAATAGGATAATATTTCTATTTAGAACCAAGAAACAGTATCTAATTAATATACTAACATACTTATTCATGTGATTCATATAAATGTATTAATAACATTTTTCTTGATCTCTAAAGAAAATGCTCTATTAGCCATTATTTTCTACAAAAAAAATGAAGCATTTCATTTTGTATAAGATTGTGATTTTTTTAAAGGAATGTTTTATAAATAAATGTTTTATAAATTCTAGTATTGTCACCTTCAGGTCAAGATGTATATTCTGCTGAGGCCCCATTGCAACACGCCCTCAGGGTGATGAAAAGAGCAGGGAGAGCCACTTGAATGCGGCAGGTGCTTAGATTCCTGGAAACTGACCAGTCCTCATGGTACCAGCCTAGTGGGCATCAGTCTCATTCTGGTCCTGGTTGATTCATACGCATCAGTGCCAAGGAGGAGAACAGGTGAGACAACAGAGATCAGTAACTACAGGATTTATTGCCTGTGCTGAATTGACCAGCGTCAGCAGCAATTAGTCAGCAGTTCACAGATGCTCTCTAGAGCAGTGCTTCTCAGACTTTAATGTACATACAAATCCTCCTGAAATCCTGTTAAATTGTAGGTTCTGATTCAGTAAGTCCAGGGTAGCAGATGGGGCTGAAATTTTGCAGTTCTAACAATCTCTTGAGTGATGCCCGTCATGTTGATGTAGAGTCCACACATGGAGTAGACTGGTCTGGAGCACTTCAGGCTCAAAGTTCCTTTACCTGAAACACCGTCACTTCCCTAAACACCTTCCCAAAATTTCCCGCAAGGTAGACCAGGTAGAGCTAACTAGATCCATCTGAAGTGTGTGTGTGTGTGTGTGTGTGTGTGTGTTTCCCCCATTAACTCAAATACTGTAGATGGAAGTCTTTTACAAGAACAAGACAGACACTCTTAACTATTTGACCAGAGAACTGTTTGTCTCTTGGTCAGCCTCTACTGTTTTACAGTTCTATGAAATAATTCTCTTTCTCCATCTGTCTTTTCCTGCCCCAAATTTGTGCAAAATTCAAGTGCTTTTTAGTTTCACCTGGCTAATTCGGATGACCTTCCCTTAAGCTATTCAGTAGATTCTTCTGCTGATCAATACTCAAACTCAATCTATTAAGAATTTGGGGAAAATTATGTTCATTTTAAATGTAAACCCTAAGAGATTTTCTGAGTAGAATTTTTAAAAAAAACATTATGGGAGTAAAACACCCCCAGACACTTAAAATCTAATATACAGACACAAAATGAAGTTGAGCTGAATATAAAAAACTAAGGCATTTTCTAACCCTCTGTACATCTCCAAAAGAACTTCAAGTTTGTTTTGCTACGTATGCCTTTCTAGATGCAGAGACAACAACTTAAATGTGTAGAATGATTTTCATGCCACAAAGAACCTTCCAAAAGATTATTTATCTTTTTTATTTGAGGCACTTGATGAGGAAAGTGGGATCTATCATTGCCCAGGTAATATAGTTTAATGATGTTGGAAGTTACTCCTACCTCCATATATTTGTCTTTTCTATTAGACTTGCAGTAGTGCCCAAAATGATGCTATTGAGTTCTTTTCCATGAATAGGCATATAAGTCTTGGAAGTTATTTAAAGATAATTGCATACCAAAATGGTAACTTGAGAATTTATAAAGTTTATTCTGGTTATGTTCTCCAACCAGTGTCTTCTGCATCCTTTCTTTCCTGTTTATATATTCTGGCTCATACATCCTCTAAATAAATGCTGGCACTTGCAGGATTCTTTCTTGATTTTTCTATCTACTTATTATTAACAGAGTCTTACTTTCTTTGGCTAAATTTTGTTTTTCAATTATAAACAGTACACTTGAAACTCTGAATTCTTAATCTTAGCTAGCTTTCTTGAGTCCCAGAAATGTATTTCCATTACCAATTTCATAAACCTACAAAATATGTAAAAATCTAAATGAGATTTAGGGCTTGGGAGTAACTACAGTAAAGATTCTAATAACATGCAGCTATAACATGTTTAGGTTCATATACTCGTTATTCTACATTCTATGTTGAAGTTACTGGTAAGAAACTTTCATTACTAACAACCCCTTTTCAAGTACCCTGATCAACTTGGTTATTAATTTCTTTAGAATGTATTCTCACTAAGAATGGAAAATATAACTATGAGAAAGTCATAAAGTAGATATATATTTTTTCAAAAGGCTAAGTTAATTCTTTTTTACATTTATAATCCCTGAGTGTCTGAATCCTTATAATTTCTCATACATAAATTAAATTATGCCTTTAAAGCAAAAATTCGTTGCATGATTTTAAAGCTACCAGTAAATTAAAATTTGAAAATGAATAAGTAAATATTCATTTAATCAATAAAACTCCTGCTTGTATTATGTCATCGTGACATATCCTGTTTGTAAATAGTATTGTCTGTTAAACATAAAACAAATTTTCTTGGTAGTCTTTAAAAGCTCAGTGAAAATGGTTGTTTTTTTTATCCTTAGAAAGAATTGGTTTTATTTTGTACTTGTTAAATGATTACCTCATCCTCCCTTAACAACTTGTTTCATTTAACATTACAAAGTTTTTTTTTTATTTTTCATGATGTATGTTTATATTCCCACTATTTAATTATTTACTTGTATTAGTATGTCTAAATCACATAGCAGGGCTTCTAGAAGCATTGAACTCTTATCCTATAAACCTTACCATAATTTAAAAAAATAAATTGAATTAAATAAGTGATTAAAGACATGTAAGAGAAAAAATTAAAACCTTTTATCATTTTAACTACTTCAGAATTATGACCTATGGAGTTAATTATGATTTATGAAATAAATAAATGCAATTATGTATAGGATGGTTATGAGTTAAACATTTCTGAAGTGTATGCTATAAAGCATCAAAGTTAATGGCCCAGGGAATCGTGAAAAAATGAGAAATAGTAATTTTATTGACCACAAAGGTAAAATATATAGAAATAAAAGGGAACGATTTTTAAATGTCATATATTAGAAAATTTTACTAGTATAATAAAAGGGAAACTAATGTTGCTGAGATTTTAGAAACACTGTAGCTACATCCAATTTCCATTGTATAAATAGGTACTTCCAATCTGAAACTTAAGATACCCTCTTAATATTTAGTCCAGAAACTAGAAGTTAAAGTTTGGTGATGAGGGCTATCAAATGTAGCAGCTAAGACACAACATCATCTAATAGTGTGAAGCTGTCCTGGTACCATTCCTAAGAAGCAAGCTAACATTCCTTAAGGGGATTCTTTTCAAAGAGCAGCCATAATGTAGGTAATTCTTGCTCATTTAATGACCATCTGCAAACTCTATATGAATATAATAATAGGATGTCTTGAAGGTGTCATTGTCATAAAAATACAGATGTCTGGATCTGAGACCTTTAATCAAATCTTTATCTTCTGGAAATGGCTTACCAGTTTTCAAATTAGCTATATGAAAAATAATAGTAGATATTCGATTATTAAACAACTATAAATGGCTACAAATCAATGAAACTATCTACATATTAGAAGGCCTTTGTTGCATGGAACATAGAGTAGCTAATACATGCCAGTGTTTGCTGTGTACTTCCCATCCTCACCTTCACAAGTCTGCTTCATTGCTGGTTTCTCCTATGTTAAGAGGCTTCTTGTGGCTAGCTGGACTGGGAAAGCTAAGGTGAGCCTTTGATTACAGAATTAGTAGTCACAGTCAGGACTCCAAAGATAGGGGAGTTATGTGAAGAAGAACAAAGAGAGCTAATAACTTGGAATTTTCCTGTTCCATATCCTAATCAAATACTTAAAAAAAAAGTAGTTCAGTTCAGAAATAGAGAACAATAATTACTATTTTAACAGATGCTAATCATTAGTCTATTTTTTGTTGTGAACTTTATGGGATGTTTAATATTCTTTTGTATATTGGAAAATAGTGACTTAAATCTGCCACTCTGTCTTTTCATTCTGGTTGTAGTGAGTCTGCCTGAATGCTAAATGATACGGTATTTATACGACATGGTCAGCATCCTGACTGGGCTCATGCCTTTACAATCGGCCTGGCATTATATTCTGTATTTAGATTTGATTTGATGAAACCTATATTTCCTTCACTCAATATTCAGCTGAGAAGAGAAAAGGAAAAATAACATGCTAAGTAATTCTAAAGTGGTTATAAACGTGTGCCAAAACTGTAAAGGGTCTGAGGTTTTTACCATACTCATGAGTTAACCTGTTACACTACCACAGCATTCATGGGTGTTGGGAGGAAACATGAGACTCCTGAATCCCGGAGGAAGGATTTATTATTTATGGCTCAGCAAGCACCGTATGTCCATTCTCCTTGTGTCCAGTCCCATGAAGGTGATGTGATGTATACATGCAGTGGGTTACATTATAATGAATGTTCAAGGTTCCCTATAGGGAACCCTGAGCTCAGGAGCCCAAATCTTTTATAATAGGCAATGAACATTCCTGCATTTGCTCTGGAGGGAAACACTATTTCTATATTCCAATTCAGAAACTGCGTAGAAAAATAAAACAGTGCCTCACTTAACAAAACATGTAGGGATGCAGGAGACTCATGGAAAATTGTCTCTCAAAAGGATGAAGAGTATATCATCATTTGAAAGTTATTGAATTCTTGTCCCCCAACTTATTTACATCACCTTCCCTACTTCTGTTCTTCCATGAACCTCAATTAATAGATCAAGAGAAAATACACTTTGAAGTATGGATATTAAAAAGATATACGTAAAATTTTGTAGGAATTTGGAAAAAAGTAAATTTTATAAAGAGATGCAAGGAAATATAGCTATTAGAATGTGAAGAAAGCAAAATATTTTACCTAATATTGTGATAAAAACTGCTGGCCATGAATTCTAGAAGATAAAACACTTTCAAAGACTTGAATGCTTAAAGTGGACTAGTGGTCAATTGCTACAATTTATTTTTCAAATTATACTTAACAGAACTATCTTCATACATTAATGTGTATTTAAACAAATATCTTGTAGTAATTTATAATTTATTCTTATGTTTGATGCCCTAAAACTTTAGTTATGTCAAAATTAGAAATAATTATGTGCTCAATTTTGAGGGTTTTCATTTTTTAATGAAAATTACTTGACAAATTGTCTATATAATGTAAATAAATGAAAATCCATTAAGAAAAAGTTAAAAAGTTGAGTGGGTCAAAACTTATTAACCTACTAATTATTACAAAATTCTAATTCTAAATTGTGACAAAAAACCCCCAGACTTTTGAATTCGTTACATAGCTGTTAGTAATTTGACCATTATACAATCACTTATCTTATTGAATTTTTTAAAGATTAATACTAGTAGTGTTAAAATTAAGCAATCATGGATAATCCTGATAAAAATCACAGGAAGATACTATCATACATAATAGTGAACATATGTTTTGTGTTTCTGCACCTTCTGAACCAATATCAATGAAAATAATTAGAAATTAAAGGTGTTAGTTGAAGTTGTTAAATAAGTTGGTGTGAAAACACAAGCTGTTAGGAGCTCTAAAATTTGACAAGATATTTTTATCCCTTTGAAAGAAAGCAACTGATGTGAAAGCAAGGACTAACATGGAATCAAGCATAATACAGGAATTATTAGAATGCCTCTAAAATAGTCTTCATTAACACAGGTAGAAGTTACAAAATTATTTTACTTTGTTTCAACAAGTTCTGCCATTAATAACTATTTTTTTTTGATGTCTTTTTTATCACTTTGTATTGTTATATGAGAAGGTTCTGTTACTGGGAAAGAATCAGAGTGGCTGTTGAAAGACAAGTCTGCCCTATTTTGGCTCTTTGGTTGCTCAGCTGCTCATGCATGGCCTTCATTCCATACACTGGATAAACTAATCACCTTCCTGGAAGATTAAGATTTCTGTGTTGATTGTCCTACCCTTTGGGCATGGATTTGGCTATTTTTGGTTTAGCAAACTGCAAACTCAAAAACACATTTCTTCCTTAACACAGCCAATGCATAATAGTGGAGCAATCAGTTCATCACTATAAAAAAGTCCCATTTGGAAAAGAACATTAGGAAACACATGGATTTACTGGCACATAGCAATTAGCATATCCTATTGCCAGGAATAATAAAGATCATCTGCTTAAGAATGAAGTAGGTTTCTTAATCAGTCCATTTAGCAAATCTTTATTTTGCTTTCTGAAGGAACCACTTTCTCATTGCTCTTACCATTCTTGGTTCTGTCCTTTAAGACATTTAATTTTCTTCCTTTCTATTTCCAAATTGAGGTCACTTCCTATTCAAGATTACCTCATGATCTAAGAAAGCTGTTGGAGCAACAGCTATTCACACATTTCACACAGGAAGGAAGAAGGTTGGCAAAAACAGCAGGAAGTTTCACTTCTTAGTTGTGTTAGTCCTGTATAAGGAACTATCTAAGAAGCTAATAGAATGATGGCCACTTACATCTCTTGGCCATCCCTAGCTGCCAAGTAGGCTGGAAAATATCTTTTAGCCAAGCACATTGCTCAACTGCACAAAACTATGGTGCTGTAAGTAATAATGAAGAGAGACATGGGTATTGGAAGGGTAACTAGTAATCTCTATGCAACAAAGCATAGCAGCAAATTCATCCTCTTTCTCCCCTGTTGTGTTCTCTTCCACTGTTGCCTGGTGAGTGGCTGGTAGCACCATCTACCCCGTGAACAACAGAAATCTGACAGTCGTTCTTGACACCTGTTTTCCTCTCACTCCATCTCCAAACATGTAAACGTTCTCAAGATTCTTAACTCCCTTCAGCCTCAGGTACTTTATAACTACATGACACTTTAGCTCCAGTTACACTTTTTTCCCTTGTATTTTCGATCCAAAGTGTATTACGTATATCCAAGCTTACTTTTTCATTTGGTTCTTCAATCCATTGCAGTCTGTTTCCTACCCCTTCTACCCCAAACACTTCATAGAAACTCTTCCTTAAAAAGTATTCAAGGCTATCTACTTACCAAATTAAGTAAAACTTTTCATTTTGTTTTGTTTTGTTTTATTCATTCTCATTAAAGCTTTAGGTTCTCTGACCCACCTTCTTCTTCTTGAACTTCTCTTATCCCTTAATTTCTTTGCATACTCTTTTGCCATCCACTTCCTCTCTCTTATAACTTAATAGGAACAATTCATTCTCCTTTCTAATGTCAATCAAATGACCCGTATTTGGGGTACTGTCTATTCTTACTATTTTTGAAACCATAAGTAATCAGCTTACTTCTTTATTCTTAGCCACTCTGTATAGAATAGGTTACTCCCAGCAATATTTAAATATGCCATGTTAGGCAGGATGGACCTCCAAGACAAGCATGTCCTGATCCCTAGACTTTGTAAATGTGTTACATGACATGACAGAATGGATTTTCAGAAGTAAGTAAGGTTATGAACCTTAAAATTGGGGGACTGTTATGGATTATCTGATGAGTTCAGTGTAATCAAAGGAATCCTTAAAACCAGAGAACTTTCAAGAAGATAACGGCAGGAGAGAAAGATGGAGAGTTTAGAAGCATGAGAGAGACTTGAACTATCAGACCCGGAGGGACCAAATGGAAAACATGAGGAATGTGGGCAGCCTCTAGTAGCAAAGCTGGCTCCCAGCTGATAGTCATAAGGGAAATGAGAACCCCAATCCTCCAGCTGCAGGGAGCAAAATTCAGCCAACACCCTGAATGTGACAGAAAGCAGATATTTCTCTGGAGTCTCCAGCAGGGAAGCAAAACCTTGTTTTCTACCACTCACACTTCTGACCTCTTACAGACACTGTGGGAAAATGTGTTGACTTGCTTGGTTTTGGGTAATTTGTTGGGCAAGAATAGAAAATTAGGACATGTGCAGAACCTTTTCCCATCTTAACACAACCAAAGGAATTCTGGGAATGTGGAGCCTGAACATGACTCTCCTCCCCTACCCTCCCTCCTTCCCCACTCCCCCAGCCAAATCTAGGTTCTTTGCCTCATCTGAGCCAAGTGGCTGCTGACACAAGCTGAGGCCTCAAGATTTATGGGCATCCTTTTAAAGAGTGATGTGGGAGATGGGAAATTGGCTGGAATATGGCCTGAAAGTCCAAAGGTTTAGTGAAAGAAAGAGGTTTCTAGAAGAAGCTTTTTGTTGGGGAGGGGGCTAATGACTAAGACCTGGGAGGAATGCCACGACCTTAAGTGAGAGTGTCAAATGCCAGAAAGGAACTAAAAGAACAAGCTGGATCATCTCAAAATACTGAGGAAAAGGGTTGGAGGTTGTTGGGGTGCAGGTTGGCTCTCCTCTTTATAAAAATTGGGAAGGACTCAAAAAGGGAAATTTTTACTTCAAGGGCCTTAAGCAGAGGTTAACACTTTGCTCTTAATCCATAGACTCACAGTATGGCTTACCCCTTTGCTGTTTACACCTTAATGATGTACCACATTTAGATATGAGCTCAAATAAAGCCAGTAAATAAGTGCATAAGTAATTAACTTCTCTTCTGATAGCCTCTGTACAAAGGAAGAATCAGGCTGAATAATCACAGTATATACCTGGTAGTGCAGAATTCCTAGGGGAAAATGATGAAATCCTGAATTACAAAGAGAAAAAACAATAAAAAAAATTGTAGCCCTTAAAATTCTAGTGACAACATTATAAAGTCCTTTTGGAGCATAGTAAAATCTAGAAAATTCAGTTTATGAATTAAAGAACATAATCAGTACTGAAAGCTGAATTAATACCTTAGATGATCAAATGCAAGAAATATCTCAAAGTGCATAGAAGTAAAATAAGTAAAAACTAAGAGTTACAGATCTGAGAGACTGAATGTAATAGGTTCTACTGAAGGAGGAAAAGGAACAGGAGGGAGGAAGCAAACAATACCAGAACATTTTCTTTAGCTGAAGAAAGGCCTGAATTTGCAGGTATAAAATATTCACCAAAGTTACAGACTCCATTGAAAAAAAACAATGACACTCACAGGCATATCCTGGTAAATGAACAAGGAAAGAAATCTTAAAAATTTCTAGAAAATTGAAAATAAAAAAGGAAAAGCCAGTGTATAAACGGGGCAGTGGGGTGTGGAAATCAGACCATTGTTGAACTCTGTATCCCCCAACAGTAAAAGGCAGGAGACTGTTAATGTTTATAAACTGGTGAAAGAAAATGACTGCCCCTTGAGAATTATTTAACCAGAGAAGTCATTCACTAGTTAAAGGGAAATAGAGCTGTGCAAAAAATCAAAAAGTTAGCTTTTGGAAATCAAGTGAAAAATACTTTCAGATAATCTATGTAGCACAGAAGAAAATGAGGAGAATAGAAAGTCTTTAGAAAACACCATAATGATGTTATTCCTACCAAACATATGGGACACAGCAAAACTTACTCTTAGGGGAAAATTTACAGCCTTGGATTAATTACCTATTGCTATATGTAAAATTATCCCCCAGCCTACGTTCTTAAAACATTCTCTTTGCTAGTTTCTGATTGTCTTTCCTGGCTTCTAAAGGTGAGACATTTGAGAGTGGCTTGGGTTCAAGGTCTGGTTAGTGTCTCTCATGTGGTTGCTGTTACTTGTCAGCCAGGGATGAAGCCATCTGAAGGTTTGACTGGAGTTAGAGGATCCATTTCCAAGGTGACTCCCATGGTCAGCAGGCTGTCACTGAGGCCTCATTTTCTCTTCATTAGCATCTTTACACTGTGCTGCTTGAGGCCTCCTGTCAAAAAGACATTTAGGGAACTTAGATTCATATTGCTAAGTGAAAGAAGCCAGTCTGAAAAGGCCCTCACTATGTGACTCCAACTCTGACGTTCTGAAAAAGGCAAAACTATGGAGACAGTGAAAAGATCAGAAGTTGCCAGGAAGTAGAGGGGAGGAAGTGTGAGTAGGTGGTGCACAAGGAATTTTTAGTGCAGTGAAACCATTCTGCATGATACCGTAATACTGATTAAATATTTTCATACATTTGGCTAAACCCATAGATGGTACAACAGAAAGAGTGAACCCTAATGTAAACTATGATTTTATTTAATAATAACACATCAGTACTGGAGCATCAGTTGTACACATGTACTCCACTGATTCAAGATGTTGATAATAAGGGACACGCTGGGAGAGCAGAGGAGCGTCAGGAAGGAGAGAGGACATATGGGGACTCTGTACTATCCACTCAATTTTTCTATAAACCAAAAATGTTCTAAAAATAATCTGTTAATTTAAGACATTGCAAAACTAGAGAGAAAAGGAAAATTTAAGACCAAACAACCCGAGTTGACAAAATGCTCAATATAAATGTCTAAAATTGACAGTAGAATAATTGAAACATTCAAATATACCAACTACCATATATTGCTACACTTAACTAATGTTATTAAATCTTTGAATTGGTAATTTAAATATTATTTAAAATATATAGAGGCATAGAAAAATATGGAAATCCCTCTATTTGACAAAGAATTTATAACTATAAAAATTGATATTGATAGTACAAAAAAGGATTGTAAATTAATCTCACATAAATATAGATCAAGCTTATCTCATTAACCATTAGCAACTAGAATATAGCAATTCATTCAAGGAGTAAAATACTATGACTAAGCAAGATTTATGTCACGAATAAAATAATAATTTAATATCAGAAATTCTGTCAACATGTGGTCAAGTTTTTAACCCCACAAATGACAGCACAGTTTTTTCCAAGAAATATTTGGCAAATATAATGAATGCTTTTGCAGAAGTGTGCAATTTTATGATTTATGTTTTTATTCTGTGGAAATTCTTAAACAGATGCTTGGGGGAGAAATAAGCCTGTCATAACTGAGCTCATACCCAGTCATCTTCCTAATTGTGTCTCTTTCCTCCCCTTCCCACTTTCTAGCTACATTCTTTTCTTTCCCATGTCACTCCAAAGGCATTACATGAATAATTATAGGCAGTTGCAAAGACATTGTTTTACAGTTACGGTGATGTTTGGCCGTAAGTAATAGAACCTTTAACCACTGTGGATTAGACAAGTACAGTGTTTATTTGTCTCAGACTAGAAGAAGTCTGGAGTTGCAATCTCGATCTGGAATGATAAATCAACAGTGCCATGGGGTGTCCAGATTCCTTCTATCCTTAATGTGTTGCTTTTGTCTTCCTGCTCCCAAGATGCACTCCTAAGCATCAGAATTACTTACGAGTAGTGAAAAGTCGTGAAGGAAAAAAAAACTTCTCCACCTGAAGTTTTGTCTTTGTAATAGAAAGCAAAACATTTTAATAAGGCAACATTTATTTCATTACTGTTGGAATAAAATACTCTGTTCATCAATATTCACAGTACTTATACTTACCAGCTGTTTGCAATAACATATAACCCCAAGTCTCACAGGTTTACACCAACAAACATTTATTTTCCCTGATATTAAATGTTGGTGGCTGTTTATCTGCTGCACATATCTTTTCACTCTGGGAATCCGGTAAAAGGAGCAAACTGTATTTGCCTCATGCTGGTCTCAAGATAGAGGGAAAAAGAGCAAGTGGTAGAAAATTTCAGTGTCTCTTAAGGCCTTTGCTCAAGCATAACATACATCACATGTGTTAATGGTCCATAGATCAAGGTGAGACACACGGAGAAGCCTGACACCTAGCAGGGAGGTGTATTTTTCTTCAGGGAGTGGCTGTCAGTCACATGGCAATGGATAGAGCTGTCTATTCCTCCCAAAGGAAGTGAAAAAAACAGCTGGGAACAATAATTTTCCCCATCAGTGAAATCTATAGTTAGGAGACAATGTACTATAGTAAATACAAGAGAATTGGCTTTAGAGTCCAGCCTGATTCAATTCTGTCTGGCTCTCTTGATTGCAGCTTGTCTCCAGGTCTTAGATTTCTTACGGATAAAATATGTTAATATCTATGGTAATGCTCTATTATAAAGTATTAATGCTTTAAATTGCATTAAAAATGACTGGCAAATAGTAGCTGCCTAACTATTTATCATTTCCTGGACCATATGAAAATAATCATCCTTATTTTTTCAATGAAAATCTCAACCAACTTGCTATGATTGTGGTAGATATAGCCATAGACAATCTCAAAATTATCTGGATTTTCATTGTACACTTTGTTTAGACAGGAAAGGGTGAAGTTTTGGCATTTCTGTGTGAGATTGGAAGCTAAATAAACCAAATAGCAATATAAACCAGTCATGTTAAATTTAAGAAGCTGAATATTTTATGCACTCATATTTGGCCTTACACAAGTGTATATACATAGCTTATGAATTTTCATGAAATGACTATCTCAAGAATATAAAGATTGATTACTTTTTTCAGATTGTGAATAATCAGTTAAATATGTTATCATATCTCATTATTCTCTGATCTCACAGAATACATCCAAAACATACTTACAAATCTAAGAAAGAAAGATGCTGTTGATGATTCAGGATTTTAGCTTATTTATTCACCTCTGTGATAACAGCCCTCTATAGTTTTCCAAAGTGCTCTTGAACAACTGTTGACAAAAATGAAATGAAATGAAATTTTTTGGCTTCTGATTTTAGAGAAGAAATAGACTATTGATTTGTGTTTTAAGTTTCTTTATTGATTAGTCCATTTTGCCTTAGCCTATTTTTTGATGTTTTTTTAATTGAAAAAAAAAGTTTTAAGAAGATATATTGAGACTGAATTAAATATTTGGTCAGAATTATTTTTATCATTATTAATTTTTCACCCCCTGGTACAGATAGTTTTTATTCTATTTTTGTGATTCATTAGACCCCTAAAGCTTGCGCTTTCTTTTCTCAGTACACTAGTTTAAAATTCCAGATGAGTGTCATCCCAATAATCTAAACATCTAGCTCATCATATTAGCATTGAAAGTGAAATGTAGAATTTGAAGTGAAAGTGATTTTTTTTCTAAGGATGTAGATCTCTGGACTATATAGAGACTGATTTGTAGACGGACTGTTTATAAAACACATTAGAGAGAATTGCAAAAAATGGATTTGGCATAACAAAGTTGATTTCGTATCCTAATGAATATCACAAGGGCCACAAAGTAGCTATTGTATTTGACTGTCAAGTGTTTTTTCCCCTCTCATTTTCTTTCTTCTGAGAGGGGAGCTAACGCTCTGACTGTAGATATAGATTTGTGTTCTAGGTTTGGCCAATTGTGGTAATTCATTTTCTAGGGAACAATAAATACCCTAGACGTAAGCCTCAGACCCAAGCTTCTGAGATTACTATGCAGATATTGGAAAAGGAGATATAAAAAGGACATTTATTGCTGGAGAGGGTGTGGAGAAAGGGAACCCTCCTACACTGCTGGTGGGAATGTACTTTAGGGCAGTCATTATGGGAAACAGTATGGAGACTCCTCAAAAGACTAAAAATAGACCTACCATATGATCCAGCAATCCCACTCCTGGGCATACATCCAGAGGGAACTTTAATTCAAAAATGTTATACAATAGCCAAGGCATGGGAACAACCTAAAGGTCCGTCAGCAGATGACTGGATAAAGAAAGTGTGGTATATTTATACAATGGAATACTACTCAGCCATAAAAACAAATAAAATAATGCCATTTGCAGCAACATAGATGGACCTAGAGATTGTCATTCTAAGTGAAGTAAGCCAGAGAAAGAAAAATGCCATATGATGTCACTCATATGTGTCATCTAAAAAAAGAAAAAAAAAGGACAATAATGAACTCACCTACAAAACAGAAACAGACTCACACATAGTAAACAATCTTATGGTTACCAGGAGAAAGGGGATGGGAAGGAATAAATTTGGGAGTTTGAGATTTGCAAATGTTAGCCACTATATATAAAAATAGGTTTAAAAAAGAACCAAATTTCTTCTGTCTAGCACAGGAAACAATGTTCAATATCTTGTAATAACCTTTAATGAAAAAGAATATGATGACAAATGGATGTATGTAAATGCATGACTGGGACATTGTGCTGTACACCAGAAATTGACACATTGTAACTGACTGTGCTTCAATAAAAATAAATAAATAAATAAATAAAGCTGGACTCCATAGCCTAGCTGCCCCAAGTGGGACGCTGGCCACAGCAGCAGCGGCATCATTTGGGAGCTTGTCTGAAAGACAGAATCCAGGACTACATCCTTGACTTGCTGAATCAGAATCTGCGTTTTTATTAAGATTCTGGTAACTATACACCCAGTAAAGTTTGAGAAGTGCAGCTCAGGGAAGTCCTGGGAATTTCTGTAAGCTCCCCTTACCCCCGCCCCAGGAATATTCATAGATGGGGGATGCAGTCATTGGCCCTACTTTCTGAAAGCCATCTGTAATACACTGTTTTGTAGTTTCATTTTTCTGTAAATGATTCTTTAAAGTCAAAAACATTTGAAAAGCCAAAAAACAAAAAAAAGATATATAACAGCTCTGTCACCCTCCCCTAGTTCTGCCTGTGCCCCTTTTTAGTCAGTCCCTACCCTTGTTTTGGCAATTATAGATAAAGCTGCTATAAATACTTCTATATAGGTTTTTGTGTGAATGTTAAGTTTTAATCTCACTTGAGTAAATAGGAGTCACCAGATACTTACTCAAAGCCCCAAATCAAGAGTTAGCTAAGGTATCAAGTTTTTATTAAGCGTTTTGACAGGCATCCCCCAAAATCTGCATAATAAGTTGCTAAAAAGGGGAATTGGCATCAATACTTGAAGAGTTAGCCCAAGGGACGTTAATAAAGTAGGCCAGAAGTGAAGGGGTGAAATGTATCAGGACCTGTCTCTCATTGTGCCAGCACAACAGAAATCAGAGGAAGTATTAGGTATTGAAAAGCAATAAGGAGATACATGATTTCAAGACTAGTGTATTCCCACTGGTGCTGTAATTTGGATCCCTCTATTACTCCTACAAACCACATTTCTGAACTTTAAAAAAAATTGTTAGAGTGAGGATAACTTTTAGGAGGTCATGGTGCATTCTGATGTTTGCTTAACTGGAAGCTTCCAAAGAAGAGCTCACTGTAATAAATGCTACAATTAACTTAAAAAAAAAGAAGAAAGAAAGGACATTTGTATCTCCTCAGATTGCCGTGCTGAGGGACATGTGTCCGAAACCTTTGCAGTTGACTAGGTCCTGGTTCACGTCTCTGAGGCCCTGGAACTTGCAGCACTTCTTCAGATACTGTGAAGTACCATGAGTTCCTTGCCAATGAAGAGAACCAGTATGTTTCTCCTTCTTACTTAAGCTGATTAAGTCCCTGTCATTTGTAACAAACATACTCATTTCTCAAGTAAACAGCAGGAGTGCTTACTTTGATAAATTAAAATAAAAAAAAAAAATCCTAGAGCATGAAGAGTTTTTCCCACCTTCGGGAAATTGAGACTGATTGTCTCATCGACCTGGTCAGGGCACTACTGATGAGCTGATGGTACGTGACCCTGTTGTGTTTTGTGCGAGAGAGGAAGATGCATAGTCCCTGAACTTCTTAAAAGAGATTTGACTGTTCAACTGGAAGAATAAAAATAATAGAGATTTGCAGATATTAACTACTATATATAAAGTAGATAAACAATTTTCTCCTATGTAGCGCAGGGAACTATATTCAATATCTTGTAGTAACCTATAATGAAAAATAATATGAAAATGAATGTATGTGTGTGTATGTATGACTGAAACATTATGCTATACACCAGAAATTGACACAATGTAAACTGACTATACTTCAATGAAAAAAAATACAGCTGTGTCATTGATTAACTCATACTATTCAAATATACTTGTCTGTCCACTCCTTACTGCTTTCCTCTTGTACACCAATAATGGAGGAAGGAGGAAGGAAAGGAAGAAGTGAGGGAGAAGATGAAAAACAGAGAGGAGCTTTGTTCCATGTGTGTGTGTGTATGTCCCCCAAAAAGTTAAACCAGAGGGAAGCAAGGATATGGTCACTCCATGCAATTTTAAAAGATCCTGAGCATTTTATCTTACCATTCTTCTGTCTTTTCCACTCACTCTCTTTTTCTTTTATGTGATGAAGTATGCTTTAATGTTTATCGTGTGTATTTAAAAACATTACTAAGCAGGTTTGTATTTTCAGTTAAACTGAAGATGGAATGTCAAGAAATTATCAAGGATAATTTTGACTCTACCCTATGGATTAATTGTAGGACCTAAGTCCTATGTGAAATAGGACTCCACAATTTCTGAAGTTTTTTAAGTTTTCTGAATCTATGTTAAAGCATGGAGAAGGAAAGGAGTGGAAATAAAAGTGTGGGAAAGAAATATTAGGTTTTGCTTTGCTGAATTTAGACCTGATTTTATTAAGTATTGCTGACTAAGGACAGAGAGGCTTGGCATGAGCCTTCTTTTACCATGTTCCAGAGTAGTGAGACTGTGTCTAGCAACAAATTCATTGAGGAATGCTTAATTCATGGCAGTCCAGTTAAAAAGTTCACTATTGCTTAATAAGAGTTCAAGTTTAAGAAGAAATGATGGCATCTTACCTTATGATCCTTTTCATCCATATGTTTTCTTACCAGCCAGCAGAGGAGAAGGGGGTGAATAAACAGATTCGATATGTACTGTATTGTTTAAAACTTTCTTGGATTGTTAAGTTGTCGAAAATCCTTAAAAGTTTTTAGCAGAAACAGGTTTAAGTGAAGCTTCTGGTAAAATATAAAGATGAGCAATAAGTATTTTTTTAACTTATGTAAAATTTCAAACATTCACTAGAGAAGCAGTAAAATAAGCCCACATGAAGACATGACCCACCTTCAACAGCCATGAGAGCAGAGAAGTGGGGCACCTGGCAGCTGGCTGTTCTTAGCAGAAAGAGTCGCATCAAGCCTTGACCTCAGGCTTGGTCCTCATTGGCCTGATGAGCGTCACAGGCGCTGGAGGCAATTTGATCCATTTTCAGGGCTGTTCTTGAGCACAAGTAAAGAGTTAAAATCAAAGTAAGACTAGAGACTGGCTAGTTTTTTAGGCACAGTGCTATATGTTGTGGGAAAAAAATGTCAATTTAGTCATTTAGGACTCGGTGGCCTAATTCATAGTATTATTTTTTGCCTCTGACCTTAGATACAAATCATTGTGAAGGTGACCAGCAGGGAAGAGAGTAAAGCAGTAGTTTTAATGGGAACTCAGAGAACAACAGTCATCAATTACAGCAGATCATATGAAAGAAGAACAGTAAGAGTTAGAATGTTATTTCTGTCCTTTTTTTCCTTCTCTCACTTATCCCAGAGGTATTTTTTTTTCCAGGCTCAAATTGCAATTTTGAATTGCATTAGAGAATCTGGGTTATAAAAAGAATTTGCTTAAGCTCATTAAACTGTAAAACTGCTTGTATGCTGATAGCTTCTCCAGTATTCAGTCTGAAGGTCTAAAAGGCAGATAGTACATGAAGAAAAATGAGTGCGATTACTGATTAAAATTTGAGTGTATGGTTCCTGGACCTAGAAAAAGTCTGTAGATGACATTAAAATAAACGCTAAATGCCTACTCTAAAGCTTTTTATCATCCCTACTTCTTGATCGGTGGTTCACTCTCTGTGCAGTGCTCCTTGCATGTGACAGTTCTGTTCAAATTGTAGCATAATAACCTTATAACCTTAGAGAATGGTCTGGTCTGAGAAAGTTAGGATTCTGTAAACAGCTTCAGTTATGTTGGTATAAAGACATTACAAGGAATTGTAATTTATTTGGGCCTCCTGATAGTCCTTTATGTCATCTCTACACTTTATGATTATTAAAACAACAATGTTTTACCATTTATTAAGGTCCTACATATATATATGCCAGGCACTATTCTAAGTACTTTATAATCATTTATTCCATAGTCACATCAATTCTATAAGTACAGTACTATTATTTTCCCTCTTTGTACCAGTAATGAAACATTCTGAAGCACAGAAATGTTAATAGTTTCCCAGGAGCACAGAATTAGTTAATGGTTGAGCAGAGATTACAATTCAGAAAGTCGACCTGCAGGCCCTGTGCTGTAACCAGTCTCCTATGAAAATAAACTCAAAGAAGCAACCCCAGTGGGATAGACAATCAAAAGTTTAAAAAAAAACTTCCAGTTGGTAGTTGTTTATAAATGTGACCTTTGGCTTTTAATTGTTCATAAATTGAAGGTAGTAAGACTGGGAACTGAAATTTGCAAAAGCAAAAATTTATAGCTTTCTGTTTTGGTGAGGATAGTAGTATTTTGTTTTAGGATGTATAAAAGCTGATTTAAGAAAAGCTATAAGAACAATACTAGAAAGACATAAACAAGAAAGAATGCATTTAAGTAAATAAAAAATCAGAAAGCTCTTCCTTTGAGTTCTTCAGAAAATATAAAAGTTAACACCAAGGAAAATTTCAAGGACAAAAAATACTAGAGTCAGGATCAAACAAAGTAGAATTTTGTTATCAGAAGGAAAGCAGAGGAAAGCCTGCTAAGACATGGTACGTTCACATCGGACAGTGGCAGGTGCTGTCAGTTTCCCCTGTATCTCTTGGGCTTCACCGCTTCAGAATGTGCTACTGTAGATTCCACTGGTAGCCAGAGAGAATTGGCATTCAGCCAAGAGGGGTTGGATAACTACTCTAGCTTTCTCATCCTTCAGGTGAGATAATTCTAAGGTGTGTTTGACAATTTCCTAGAATTTTCCTACGGGCTTAAGCTTCATTTGCTCACAGTGATAGCTGGCTTGATGACTTGCTGGCTTTGGCTATTGTTTGGAGTATTTACTGCATCTGACAAACAACTCCAAATGTTAGTTGTTTAAAGCAACAAGCATTTTACTACATTTTACAAGTTTGTGAGCCATGAATTTGGGTAGTGTCCAGTTACATGTTTGTTCTGATTTGTACGGCATTGAGTGGGGACACTAAGTGGTATTCAGCTAGTGGCTGTGCTGGTAAGAAGGATCCAAAATAATTTTGCTCACATGGCAATGCCTCAAGAAGGACAGCTGGAAGGCAGAGCCTAGCTGAGTCTCCCCCCTTTCCATGGATTATCAGCCTATTACTTGATCTCTCTAGCAGGTGGTTTGACTTCCTACATGGGAGCTTAGCACCCTAAGAAACTCTTCCATGTCTGATATTTTATCAGATGATTCTGTAAGTTGACACGAAGTCAAAAGGTTTACTGATTACCTTACTCAACTACCTAATAATATGTGCAAAGCATCCCTGATGCTTAATTTGATCTGCACAGACAATAGGAAAGGAAGGGGCGTTAACTTTGGTACACATCTCCGCTGTTCCAGGCACTGTGCCATTGACTTTCACTGCTCTTCTATTTAATCCTCCCATTGTAGATAATACCTAAATTTTTTAGATGAAGGAAGTAAGGTTGGGTAGAAAGTAGGCATTCTAAGGCAGTCCGTCTGGCTCTGTGGCCAGGCAGATTCAACAGCACTTCACTTTTTCCAAGGAGGAGATAATACTTAGTGGCTATTTCCCTGTGGGGGAAGTGAATTCAGGCTCAGGGATACCATGAGATTCTTTTGCCCTGCAACTGGTAGTTACAGTGCCCTGCTGGGGAAGTGGAAGCAATTTTCTTCTACATGAGAGGTCCCTACATTTTATTACTATTTTTAAACAGCTGCTATTGAGGTTAAGTTTGACCTACTCCTGCTATGATTGTTTCTCTGCTTCTCCATCTACTCTGTGTCTGTCTGTTGTTGATTGTCCAGGCTTGTTAATCACCGGGTTTTGTTCTCTAAGGACTCACAATCTATCTCTTCCTGCTCTTGCTCTCAAGTTTATTTTGCTTCAAATACCATTTTAGAACTTTGACATTCTAAATAGATGTGGTTGATGAAAAAAAGATCTAACTAATCATGCTGACGTGATTTAATCAGTTTTAAAAATTTGTTGCCAATACTTTGAACAAAAAAGTGGTCTATCACTGCTTTAAATGGCTTTTACTTGATTACCAGTAAAACTAAACAACTTTGTTATTTATTTTCCAATATTACTTCTTTTTTTAATTGCATTATTGTATTAACATTCTAAAATTAATTTGTGAACTCTGTATATTAAGGAAATCTGTATTCTGTCTGAGGTATGCCGCAAATCTTTTCTCAATCTTGTCATTTATTTTTGAACTTTATGGTATATTTTGTCACTGAATACAATTTATAGGGCCTAGAATATCAATATTTTGCTTTATAGGATTTTAAGACAAAATAACACAATGTAATGCAAATATCATTTTAAATTATTTAGTATTAAACTTAAATATTTACTCATATTTTAGAAATATATTTTTCCTACTCTTTAGCTAATTTGAGCTATTTATGTAAACTATCCTTTCCCAATCAAATCAAAATTTATTTTAAAGTTATGCCCCTGATTTCACTATATCAGAAGATATATTCCCATATCCTTCACTCGTTCTGGTTGCTAGTCTGTTCCATCTGTTTGTCTTATCCTATGGTCATAAACTCTGCGTGTGTGTGTGTGCGCGCGTATGTGCATGTGCATGCACATGCATGGAGGTTTAATGAAGACAGAAGTCTTTTAATCTTCCTTTTTAAAAGGGGAATTGCAGCTGTAAATTCCTCAAAAACACTGCTTTATTTGATCCCACAAATTTTGGTATTTTATATTTTTATTATAATTTGGTTATAGACACTTAAAATTTTCCATTGTGATTTCTCATTTGACCCAGGAGTTATTTAGAAGTGTGTTTTAATTTCCAAATCTATTAGTTCTATTTGATGAGAAAAATTATTCTGTATAATTTTAATTCTTTTAAGTATATTGGAGTCTGGTTTGACTTAGTATATGGTCTAGCTAGATGAATGTCATATGTATACTTATAAAACAATGTGTATTCTGCAGTTGCTACGTATAATATTTTACAAATGTCAATTAGTCCAAGCTGGTTGATAGTGTTGTTCACTTTATCTGTCTTTATTGATATTATATATTTGTCTAGTCATTCTGTCAGTTGCTGAGAGAGGGATGTTAAAAGCTACCATTTTAATCTATGTCATTTATTCTGTCAGCTTTTGTTTTTGAAATTTTGAAGATTTGTTATTAGGCACGTAGACATTTATGATTTTCATGTCTTTGATGAATTAACCTTTTATCGTAAAATGTCCCTCTGTATCTCTGGTGTATTCTTTGTCTTAAAATCTATTTTCTCTGTTATTAATATTACCACTCCAGTGCTTTTATGCATTCTATTTGCATATATATTTTGCCTATCAATTTCCTTCTTTCTCTGTATATTTAAAATTGGTCTCTTACAGAAAACAGTTGAATCTTGCTATTCTTTCATTCTGATGATTATTGCTTTTAAATTGGAGTTATTAGACAGGGTGAAATTTAATGTAACTGTTATGATCTGACTTCATTCTGCCACTTCACTGTTTGTTGTCCTTTGTCCCTCTATTTTTTGTTTCTCTATTCCTTATTTCTGTCTTCTTTTGGGCTAATCTAATGTGTTAAGACTTTTCTTTAATTAATCTGTTGGCTTTTTAGATACAGCTCTCTGAATTATTAGGGTGTGCTTTAGGGATTATAATGTACATCCTTAATTTTTCTGCACCTTACTTGGAGTTAATATTGTACCACTTTTCATAAAATATACGAAGCTTGCATTCTTTGTATTATTGTTGTCATATGTGTTGCATCTATAGAAATTATAACCCCCATGCTATAGTGTGAATAATTTTGGCTTTAAATAGTTGTATATATTTTAAAGATACTAAGAGTAAAAATATTCTTTAATATTTGTCTTTAGACTTATAGTTTCTGGCTGTGTTTATTTCTTCCTTCAAATGTGTATTCCCATCTGATAGAATTTCACTCCACTCTGAAGAATTCATTTTGCATTTCTTGTAGAGAGCATTTGCTGGTAACAAAATCTCTTCATTTTCTGTTATCTTTATCTCATACTTTGTTCTTACTTCACCATCATTTATAAAGGATTTTTTTCCCCTATACTTGAAATGTGTCATTTCACCACATGTAATGTTCTCCTGTAGATAACATGTTGCTTATCTTCAGCTGTTTTCAAGATTTGTCTCTTTATATTTGGTTTTCAACAGTTTGACTATAATAGGTCTAGATATGCTTTTCTTTTTATTTGTATTTATCATAACTGAGGTTTATTGAACTTCTTGAGTCTGTACATTTATGTCTTTCACCAAAATTCAGGTTTTATCAGGCATTATTTCTTCAAAAAAATTTTTTTTTCTACTCCTTTCTCTCTCCTCTTTCTGGAACTCCAGTTACATTCTTGTTCGATCTGTTGATACAGTCCCACAGCCCCTTAGTACCTTTCTATTTTGAGACAATATATTTTCACTCGGTTTTTCCTACTGCATAGTTTCTGTTGATCTATGTGCAAGTTTGCACGCCTTAAAAAAAAAAAACTCCACTCTGTTATCATAATCATTTTCTGACTTTGAAAAATGATATTGTATATTTGTTTCATAATTTCATGTGGCTCCTTTAGGTAATTTGTTTGTCAGCTGAGATTTCTCATGTGTTCATTATGAGTGTAAATTGCTTTGGTCCTTGAACACAGTCACAGTGTGTGTCTATTTCAACATCTTGGTCATCTGAGGGTCAATCCTTGCTCTTACATTCTTCTCTTTCTTCCAAAGCCTAGTCAGTTTGGACTACCTCCTGCATATTGTGATATATTATAGAAGTTCCAGGATTCTGTTTCAGAAGAGTACTAATATTTTGCTTTATTAAACTATTAACATAACTGAACCTGTGCCTCTCTTGCACTTGGCAGAAGAAATCTCTGCTTAATTCATTTAATTTTAGCTGAACTGCCTGGTTTCTGCCTCATACATGTAAAAATCGAGAGTTACTCAGAAATGTGAGTAGTGTTTACACATAGAATTTTGGACTTCCACTCCGAAGCTCCTTTCTACGATGTCCTCCCTCATTTTCCTTTTGCTGTAGTTGCTTGAACTTTATCTGTTGCCCTAAATCATCTTGCTGGGCGTGGACACAGATCTAAGCCTAAGTAACAATGTCACTCCCCCAGTGCCATGTAATAACTTTTAACAGCTGGTACATGTGGTAACTATGTTTTCTTATTTCTGAAAAATTTGACCATTTTCCCACATTTATTGTTTTATATAACATTTTCAGTCACTTTGTCCAATTTAAACATAATGCATTTGATTCAGATAAAAATTGCCTTAAATGAATAGTATTTGAAGAAAAAGTGGTATGTATGTGTTTCATATGAGAATATGGTATCTGTCTTCATTTATTTAGCTTTTATGTGTTCAATATAATGATGTTAATTTCTTTTTCTTTTTTCCTTCATATAAGTCTTATATCTTAAATATGAAATTTATTCTTAGATATTTTCATATTTTTGTTTTATTGTGAAAGTTATTTTTCCAATACCATTTCAACTGGCTTTTGCTAGTATAATGAAAAGCAGCTTATAGTTGCATATTCACTTCATATCCAAACACATTATCAATTCAATTATTAATTCTACTGTTTCTAGTAGAATCTCTTGGGGTTACCAGATACACAAAATGATACAATAATATCATTAAATATTGAACATTAAATAGTTTTAAATGTTTTTACTCTTTTTATATATTTTAACTGTCTGTTTTATTGTCCTGTCTACCCAATATGTTGAATAATACTTGAATAATAATTAAATATTATTGGCAAAATATGAATTTTTAGAAACTTTTAGAAAATATTTGACAATATTTAACAATAATGTTTTTAAGCATGTGTATCTTTTAAGACAGTCATTCACCTTTGGAAATCTTTCTTGGAGATGTAAATGAGTGTGCTAGCACTTGGGGAATCTATACTCAGATGTCTTTTTCTGCATTATTTTTAATGCCAAAAAACCCCACTGGAGAATAATCTGAATGTCCATAAAAAAGGGAACAGTTGAATAAATTATGATACAGTCATAATGTGAAATAATGTTCAGTCCTTGAAACTAATTAGATCTACGCTTGTTTATGTTGATGATGTGCATTTTATATGATAAAGCAACAAGTGGCAGGGCTATGTGTATATTTCTACCACTGCTTGTAGGAAAATAAAAATTTAAGCATATATTTTCAAATGTTTACATGTACAGAGAGACATACATGGAATGATATATACCAAATTAAATGATGATGGTCACATTTTAGAGGATATGGAATTGAAGCAGAGTGGAGAGAAATTATTTTTTTCTTTATATGCCATTGCCTTAGAAATACATTATTTTGGTAGTTCAGATGTAGTAAAACAAGTATAAACCTAAGAATCTCATTATAAATATAAAAATTCAATAAGTAAAAGCAATCTTGTAATTAGACTACATTCCTTTATTTTCACAATTCCCTTTCTCTGGCTTTTATAAATGTGAGCTTCTAAGTTAATCCCATATAAATTGCAAATTAGCCAATTTATATAGTGATTTATATGAACAATATGAATTGTTAAGAATAACAATGAGTCTGCAGAAGACCATGTTACCTAACAACAGAGTGCACTGGGAAATACTGAAAATTCACATAACCATAGTTAAAAGTAAATAGCATTATTTATTGTTTTTTTTTTAATCTTTTGAGTGATTAGCTTCTGATAGCTTCCCAGATATTTTAATATTTACCCATAGTATTTGTGTAAAACATTTACATAGTCTTCGATTCAATGCAAGGTTGCTTTTGAAAAATTTCTGGCAAAAGCACAAATGTTCATTATAATTGACTGTTACTTTTAAACATTGCCCAGACAACGCTGGCCTTCTGGTTGCTTTTGCAATTAACCTCTAGGCTATTGGAAATAACACTTTTAATTATTGTGCCTCATATTTATGAAATAGACAATGTCCTCTGAAATAATAGGTTATTGATTTGAATAGTCACTTTAAATGCAGTTGAAAATCCAATCATTTTTTGTAAAGTTACTGAATATTCATTTATTATACTTTTGTATTCCATCAGTACAGACCTTGCTTCACTCTAGAAGAGTCTGATGGTATTTTATTCAGTAACCGTTAGACAATAAACACTTGGGCCCACTATTTTGTTACTTCAACAGGAGTTGAGACTGCCTTCCTAGAATATTTTACACATTATGGTTTAATGTTCCTCTTGGTATAATTCATCAGATTATATTTGAGAGTGACATTTGGTGGCAGAATATATGTCTACTTAATGACTTGGACTCTCCATACTCAGTTTGATTAAGTAGTTAAAGGACTAGACATTGGGTTATTAGAATTATTTTATGTGCTGTATTAGAGATAATTGTATTTGGATAATTTAGGTAGTGTCTGAAGATAAATGCTTTATTTTGTATTTCCTCTAAGTTTGTTTTATAATTCTTAGCGTAAGTCCTATGATTACATTTTACTTAAATATGCATGAATTCAATTAAACTTTAAGAAATTAAAGTTTTCAATGTATCCCTTGAGGTAATTGATATCACTCGACTACTTTTTTTTGAGAGCTTACTGTGTGCTAGAATATGTGTTAAATGTTATGTAAATTACTTAATTTAATCATAATTTAGATATGTTAATCGTAGTGCTGTAAATACAGATAGCCAGTTTTTTTTCCACCTCAGTGAATTTAAGGAATATACAGTAAAATTAGAATAAAACCCTTCTTATTGGAGGCAAGTATTGTTTCACTGTAAAGAGTAGGAAACAAAATACATTTATAGTTATTTATGACAGTGAAACTGACACATATTCAATTTCTTCCTGCCTGTATATTTAAGTCCCTAACATGTGACACTTCTCATCCATCTAGTCATCCATTTCTTTATTTATTCAATAAATATTTATTTTGTGCCTGTTATGACATTTGTAGGTACTGCTTAAATGAAGATGAATCTCAGTCCGTGATCTGAAGGAACTTATATCCAGTGTTGTAAGCAAAAACACCATTACCATTTATTTTCTGAAATGATACGACCATAATAAGTGTAATGGTCACAAAGGAAGAAATAACAACATAGGATGACTGTGGGTGATTATGGCCACTTGTAATGAATGAATTCCTAGGTAAAGAAAAGGACAACAAGGAAGCTAGATACATGCAATGGCGTGTGCAAGGACATTGAAATATGAGAAAACATGGAGATTTTCAAACAGTCCAATGGGACAGGACAATCAGATTCAAGGACAGGAGTGGCAGGCGAGAAATTACACTAAATAAGAAGGTTCCAGAAATGCTCTGTCAAATCTAGAAACTTAGATTTACCTTATAGTTTTTGGGAAACTGAGTATTTTATTGTAGTTAAATGGCTGAGATTTGAGTTTGAGATAAATATGAAACCTTAACGTGTATTGAAGAGGACAGAGAAAAAAAAAGGAAAAAATAGGACAAACTTTTAGTCACCCAAGTATGATAGACTTCTACTAAAGCAATTTTAACTCACAGAGAAAGATAAGATGAAGAGATCTGGGGAGGTGTAGTGATGAGAGTGTGGTCATGAATTGGATGGGGGGAAGTGGAGTGCAAGTGTGAATTAGAAGGCAAAGCCTCAGCAAGAGGATTTTAGTTTTCTAGACTGGATGTAACTGTGCCGTGCTAGAACGCAAGGTGTTAGTAGCCCACAAATGACATACCTAGGAGATGCAAGAGACAGTGAGGGGGTGAAATGAGTTCAGATTTGGATTTAACTTAATTTGACAGGTTGATGCGAAGTAAAACAGATATGTAGGATGACAGGTTTAATCTTGTAGCTGCAGATGGATGTGAGGGTGAGTATCTAGATTTGGAAGTTGCCGAAATATAGATGGTTGTTGGCGGACAGATGTGTGATCAGTTAGTTGGGCTATAGAGCAGAGAAGTAATAAAAAATGTAATTACAGCTTTTAATAGACTGGTACACAAAGTGAAACCAGTGATAGGGAATTTGCTTCATAAAGGGCTGACGAGATCCATGAGCAAGCCATGTCCTGGAAATCAGTGGCAAAAACAGTTTCAAATGAGAGGCAGGGGAACAGACTTGATGAGAACGTGAACCCTAGTGACAAACTGCCTGGATTTGAGTCTTGGCTCCAATTATAATTCATTCCCAGTGTGATCTTGGGCACAGTGTCATGGAAAGTGATTTTATCTGAGTCTCATTTCCCTCAGCTGTAACACTGGAATAATAAGAGGTGGAACCTCTTATAGTTACTTTAAGAATTAAAGCACAACCCCTGATACATGACAAGCAGTCAGCAAATGTTTTTTCAATATTGTTACTCAGAATAGCTGGTCCAAGTGAGAGAAGTCTCCATCTGATTTTGTGTGAAAGTGGGCATGAGTGGATATTTTATTATACTTTTATCTCAAAAAACTCATAGTATAAACTGAAATTCAAAATGTACAGCTTCAAAATCTACTTTATCTTTGGAGGAATACAGGCTAATTCAGCTCACTCTGGCTAGTCAAAGAGCTCTAAAAAGTCCCTTGCTTACATGAAGACATAGGCACTTAGGGAGAAAGAAGTAGTGTCAGAACAGAGAACATTGTCTGTTTGGATGAGTGTCTCAGGCCTTCTAAGGGTGAGCATAAATATGTTGGTATGGTTTCATGTGATATCAGTTGACAGTACATTTGATGATGCTCTGACAAGAATGTAAGTCAATGTCCAGGTAATTCTTCTGTATTTCCCTATTACTTCTTTTGCTATTTTCCTCTGGAATTTACATTGTACAACGCATAGAAAAAATAAGTGAGACAAAGCACGTTTTATCTCTTGACTGCCTTGTAAAGGTGATTGCTACTATAAGCACTGTCCAGACCTTATTTTCTTCTGTCAAGATTTAAAGGGAAAAGAGAAGTCAAGGGGACAGCTGCATTGCCAGCACCATCCCACGTGAAAAATAGAGAAGTGACCTTATTATATCTAGACAGCATTTAATATCTTTGAAGATTCTTTAAATTCACATAGATTATCCTCAAGAAATTAAAGCTTAATAACATTCAGAAAATATAAAATACATGTTCTGAAATGGTAATGAGTTATAAGCATCTATTACAAAGCTGGTAAGATAGTATTCCAAAGCTGCTGGTGCTTGTCTGTCCACTCTTATGGGAATTTTGAAGGTAAGAGTAAATTGGTGTCCTTCAGGTCCAAATAGCTGCATAAAATCATACCTTAATTCAAGACATTTCAAGTTAACGAAAGGATTAATGAAATGCCTGAACCGGCTGTATCGGATGAGAATAGTATGCCATTCATATAACATAATTCTTTGCCTGACAAGTTGTAAATAGTATACATGACAATCTTGTATTGATTTCCATTTTCTTCTTACTTTGTACATGCTGAAATATCTGTAGAGCAGATACGGGTTAAAAATATGGTCTTTGTTCTCGTCCTGTCAATCTCCATTTTTCTCATTGTCCAGGTTTTGGTGATTCATTTTTTGTAGCCCCTGATACTCTATGATAAAACAGTGCCTTGGTAGTTTAGAGATTGAACAACACTGGCTTTGGTATTGGACAGTTTCCTAGTCCTGCCTCTGTCACTTACTGGTTTGGTGATCTTGGGCAGGTTACCCACCCATTGTAAACATTGGTTTCTGCAAAAGAGGGCGAGAGAATTGGCTTAAATGTTAGAGAACTTAATGAAATAATGTCTGAATTGCCTACCACAATGTCTGACATATTATGAAGGTCTTATTAACATTATCATCACCATCTAGATCATTTTCTGTTGGACATTACCCTTAACCCTTGCATCAGTACATGCTCAAAATTCAATTTTTATGTAACAAAGTCTTAATTCTATTAATAATTAGTGTTACTTCACTATGTTACTTCACTATGTTACTTCAAAATGCCTGATACCAATTACTTGTTATTTTTCAATAAACCCTTTCCTAATTAAGACCCAGCCCTTTAGCTATTTGTCTCTTTTTTCTGACCATTCTTTGAATGTTTCCTCTTAGCCAGTTTCCTCAGTGCTGTGTTCTCTCTGCAGTGGTTCCTTGTAGACTTTCCTTTTGGACAGAAAGAATGACTTTGAGCCCATACTTGTTCTTAAAGTAAACTCCCTCATGTTGGAGAACCCTGGGTGTCCTTATGCTCCTTGTGTTTCAACAATGCAGAACTTCACTGTTTAATTTCATATTTGTAATAAAATTGTCTGCATATGCAGATCATGTAAAATATTTTTTCAGCTATGTTTTCCTTCATTTTAAGATTTTAATGCTTTTTATTTTTCAGAAACAAACAAAGGAGGAGAATGAAGATGCAGAGACCAAGAGAAGAATTCACAGTGAGTAGGAAGCATTATTTTCTCTCTTTGTCATCTGTAAGTGGCTATAACAATTTAGTGGAACAATGGTTTTCTTTTTCATTGTGGATTTTTCTGGCAGTGATACTGTTTTAGACTCCCTGTGGGGAGAGGGACCTTTTATAAGGATGCTGCTTTAAGTATAGCAAAAAAATAATTAGAGACTCACTAGGCATGATGGATGATAGTCTTTCAAAGAGGAACCCAGATTATCAGACAGAAAGAGAAAAGGTATGACGTACCTCTTGCTGCTGTGGCTGGATCAGCAAGTTACTCGACAGGATGTGTCATTGTAAGTTGTTGATTCTAATGCAGACAAAAGATTAAGAGTTCTGGCTGTTTCACATAAAGTAAGTAGCATGGGCATGTGAAACCATGTGACGCTAAACAGGGTTTTTTAAAACTGGGAAAAGGAGGTTATATGGAAGGTTGAATGGTCAACTTGTTGGTCAACTTGTTCGGTATTAATAAACTAATTGTGTTTCCTTGGTTGGACGTTGGTTGGGTTTAACCTATTCCTAGTTTGTACTTTGACCATTTCTTTCATGACATCATGATATTTCTTATATTTCCCTTGGACAGTACTTAATATGACACTGAAAAAATGTAATCAAATGTAGGATTTTATAGACACTGCTCCTAAAAATATACTTTCCTTCATAAAAGTTTTCTCATTTAGTGATTCTTAGTTAACATGAAAAGGGGTTATTGCATTCAGAAAGAAGAGACCTCAGTATTTTATACAAACAGTGTACTTCATTTGATTACATACTTATTTAATCAGATTTTTTTTCCTGTTGACACATAATGCCTTCTACTAGCAATCCAAGGCCTGCTAGTAATAAATTCATTTTCATGTCTTTGAAACAGTTATCAGTTGGACTTGTCTTCTATTAATTGTTCATTAATATAATAAGTTCACCTTCACTCTTTGCCCTTTTTAGAGTCCACGTGTAACGTTTTGCAAAAGGGATAATGTTTTGTTAATTTGCATTGTCTCAGTAGAAGCGACCTGGAAAAAATTGTTGGGAAGGCTAGCCAATAAAAGCAATGCTATGTGTACAATGTTTATATCTAACACATGCCTTAATTTTATGTATAGTTTTATTTTTAAATACAAGAATTTGCTCGCACACATATTGCCTGGAAACTGTAATTAGAAGATCAGTAGGACAAATACTTGTTAATAAACATTTTCATGATTCCTGCCATGTTCCAGTTACTAGTATTAATAAATCATTTAAAATATTTGGTAAAATACAAATATTAACTCTTTCAGTTGAAATAGCCACCCTAAGAGGGAGTAAGTCTTAATTTACAGTTCAGGAAACCGAGGCACAGAGAGGTGAAGTAACTACCTAAGGTCATGTACCTAGTAAGTAGGACACCCAGGAATCACACCTAATCAGTTTGGTTACATATCCTTTGTTCTGAACGATAAGCATCCTTGATACTATATTATACTAGGCTGACACAAAGTTTTGGAAAACAGACTAGAAAGTTGGTGTATCAATCTTGTATTCAGGTGTTTCTTTGTTGAAATACTTCTTGTCAGTTCTCTGAATTGATGGGAAAAGCAGGGTTTAATTCTTTCAAAATCATTGTCAAATATTGGAGGTTTATGTTCCACAGAAAAAGAGAGACTGAATTTGTGACTTTTTATTCCTTAATTAACCCGCAGGGCACTTTCATGAATTTCAGACATGCATGGTTCTGACTTTCTGAAATGAAATGTTTTTTCCTGTGTTCTGTTGGGTCATTCTGAATTCATATTAGGGCCTTGGATTATTACGAGAAAAGACCCCAAACTTGAAGCTGGGTTTCATGCACCGATACACTTTGAACTTGGAGTCTCCTGACTAATGATATATAACTTTTAATTGTCGGATTCAGTGATATCCACAGATGGTCCTCTTTGCTTCAGAAACAAAACAGCAGTGGCCTCCTTCTCAGGACTTGCTCTATACAGACCAAATCTAATCTTTCCAATGACCTTGTGTCCAGACTTTTGCTGAGTGATTGAAAAATGCCTTTAAATACAGATTATTAATTGAGGGTAATGGGTCTTTTCTAACATTTATATGTAACAATTTCTTAAATGAAAAGAGCAAATGATACAGCAGGGTCAGGGAGAGAGAGACTATGTCAAAATGCAGAACAGTGATCATCAAAATTTTCAGCGAATCAGAATCACTAGGAGGATTTGTTAAACTGCACATTGTTTGTTACCTCAAATTTATTTGTAACGAGTTGCACGGTGATACTTATACTAATGGTTTTGGGAACTACACACTGGGAGCCCCTGATCTAGAGCTTTATACATTATCAGGACATTAAAACAGGGACTGTACTTCTCTCTTACTGTTTTCTTGTAATTTAAGAGGGTTAATAGTTGTATAGCATCTCATTTCTATTTTGTGCAGCAAAGACAAAATTCAGACTCCTCCAAAAGAGTTCTTGTCAGCTATTTATCTATCTTTTTTAGCCACAGAGGTTTATTAAAAAGAAAAGAAAATTAAGCTTCTAAGTGTGGGCAGAAGTGAGTCAGAGGTGAAATGGTGGCTAATCATATGTCTTACAGGTCTTTGAAAGTTCACTGAATTAAAATGTATTCAATAAGTAGGATGTTTGTAAGAAGTGGAAGAGATGACTTCTTAAGACTGTTTCATGAGCGTACTTTTCTGTAAGAGATGGTAGAGTGAAAGCTAGGAAACATGTATATGGATCCCAAATGAAATTTTGAGAAAAAGAAAATAGAGATGCTAATAATACTTAGATTTTAAAAATTTCAAATGCTTTTTCTGCTTATAAAAGGATTTTGCCGTATTTTCTATATTGAACAGCAGCTCAGAAAGGAAAGGGTCAGTTTGCCCTCTCTGGTTCTCAAGAGCTTGTTGTTACCAAATGTTGCCAGATTTTCATTTGAATTCTTATCGTTCATTCACTTAATACTTTCGAACATCCACTCTGTCCGGTAGAATCTGGGCCAATCTACTCACAATATATGGAATCAAACAGTTGTACAGCCAGCACCTGGAACAGGGTCTGAACTATGATAGCTACTCAGTAAATATTTTTGAATGAAGTGAAGAATAAATGAATGAAACCAATCATTTAAAGGAATATCTGGCCAATTTTCTTAAAGGCAGCATGTTAAAAAGAAATATTCCTAATGTTACTGTTTTTTCTTGGATGTAATCATACAGAAGCAGTGTGAAGCTGTCTCACCTGGCAGGAAAAATAGTCATTGTACAGTTAGGCCGTTCCAGAGAGATGTCCCTTGGGTACCTCACTCCAAATGTCTACCTGAATCCACATAGTTCTGCTGGCAGGTTCCTAAGCAGGCACTCCGTCCCTGCTTCTGTGTCAAGGCAGTTGCTTACGTACCATTTCAAATTGGAAGCTAACCTTTTCAAAATGTCAGCACATTTACTTCATCATCTTTATAATCACCAGCAATTTACATTTATTCAGTAGCTTCACAGTTTGAGTACTGTGTAAAGTTCTGTTATTCTTTGAGAACCCATGTTCCAAGGAAGATGCATCCACCTCACATTGAAGGCAGTTACAGACTACTAGAAAGTGTACCTGGACAAACAGTGCAGTCTGTCTTTCAACATGCTTCTCACCTGGGGACAGAAGAATTCTGTTATTTTTGTTAGTAAGTGAGTCCTTCAAAATGACTGTCTACCCATAAGTTAATTACAAGCATATGGAGAGTTGACATTGATTGAAGCTGGTGTATGTGTCTTCCTAAATTCCGTATTCTTAAAATGGAAGGCCCCCTGCCAAGATGATTGGAAGAAAGTTAGAGGACTTAATTTCTAGAAAACTTTACAGAACATGGTCACGTAATTCAATTAATGTCTTCTGAATTATGCTAGCTTGGACATTTGACTCATAATTGTATAAATGTGGGGAAGTTAAATTATATCAGGTTGCTCAGACAGCAAGTCATTATATGAGACACTAGCAGCTTAAAAAATGAAGACCTCAGTCCCCCAAAGTGTTCAGTTATGTAGAAGTCTTTGTATCACGAAAATAAACAATAATATATAAAGATTATGTTTATAATATATGTTCCAAAAATTTAGGACCTGTTCTAAGAATAGAATTTCAAAGATAATGCTTGTTTTCATGTCCATTGAAAGGAAATTGGGAATTTTTTGTTACCTTGACTTGGGGATAAAATTCTTTGGGCAGTCAGTGTGGGAAGAACCATGTACTTCTGCTTCAATGCAAGATCCTATTAGATTAGATTCAGATTAGACAGACCTCATAGCCAACTTGATGTATTATTATACTCTATATTTGCCCACCCCAGAACACCCTTCTTTGGCCCTGAGGGAAGTGCAAATTATAGATAAATTGTAGGTCTACAATTCATAATCTCTGAGATTTTATTACATTGTTTTATAAATTTGTGTACAGTAAAATTTATTGTAATTAGTGAGTTTTAACTGGAAATATTGTTCCCATTTCAAATTTAGCCCCAATGGTTCCAACATTTTTAAAATCAGCTTCCCTAATCTCACAGATCTTTTGCCTTTCATTAATGTAATTATTTAAGGTTCTTTAGTGCCAATATCCAGGGAGTGTTTTAAGTCAAATTCTTAATTGATTCTTACATAGACTTATTGATGATTCTAATGGATGATTCTTATATATACTTATTACCTAGTTATTGCAATCTTATAAGAATATAAAAGAATGATTGGTCTCTCTGGTTAATCTGTCTCATCTATTAATCTACCTATTTAATTAAAATAGGGGCTGAACTGTATTAAAGTTAACTTCTCCCTTGTTTTAATGTGATCAGTCCTTAGAATGACTATTTTCATTTCACAGAAAGTAATCAGTTTTCTTTCCTCCCAATACATGGCATAGATGTTATAGATGTTTCTAGAGTCCCATTGACCTTATGTGTTGAAATAGAAGGAAGTGACTTGAAAAACATGTTTATTATTACTCTCTGAGAAGCTGCCTTGACGATGATTGACAGAGACAGATAGATATACACACGTGCACAGATTGTGTGTGTGTGTTTGTGTGTGAGAGAGAGACTGATGGAGACGAGCCGATTGTAGGAAACAGGAAGGACCACCTCCTCCACATTTTAGATAAAACTGCCCCTCAGCTATCTTTAAACCATGATTGTCTCATATACTTTACATCTGACACCAGATTAAAACCTACTTTTAGTGTATCTATTCACTTTATAAATTGATAAAGTAGCATACAAGAAGAACTATTTCAGGCTCATGGAGGAAATTGCACCATGTATCAATTTTTATCTGATTGTCAGAAGGTAGCTGCATTCCCCCTGCCCCCTGAGTTAAACACAGACGAATTTTGGAACGATGGCTCTGTTTTCAGTGACAAAACACAGACGAATTTTGGAATGATGGCTCTTTTCAGTCACAACTCCTTCTAAAGGTCCAGAATAAGACTTTGATTTAACTCGATTTGTTTTTGCTGTTTCAAAAGTGAATACATGAATAGTAATACTTCTCTGTCAACGTAATGTAAGGTTGCATAAAAGCCAGTGCATCTGAGCTAGAGAGCCCTGTGGGTGATTTCCTGTAATACAGACATCTGTATATCTGTCTGTGAAATACATGGCATTTCCTAGCAACTACCAACTTCAGGGCAGTACTGCTGTCAGTTTGGGCTCCCCGTGAAAATCTGAAACTTGAAGTAATACACAAAGTCACTTCTCAGTTGATCTTTACTGAAGTATTCCCTCTCCTTTTTAACCTACATCAAGAGATATCATAGGGGTGATTTTCAAGGTAAGAATTCCTCCCTCAGAAGAGATAGAAAGAAACCAGTTGGGAAGTTGCTGTTCTTGTACTCACCTCATCGCCAGAATCTTACTGAGCTGGTGCTGGAGGACAAGATGTGTTCCTCTCGTGAGCACTGAGAAGGTCCATGCCCCTTAACGCTAGTATATCATTAATGCTCAATGATAGCAGCATGCACTGTGCTGAAAAAACGAAACTATGCACAGTTGTTTTCCCTACGATTAAATAGGATTCTGTGCTCCCCCCTCCAAAAAAAAAATCCATACCAGTAAACATTAATATCATGCTCTCATTAGGTTTAAAGATGATGTTATGACTAGATTCATTATCTCATAAATGAATGATATTGTTGGCTCACAGTCATATTGAAAACTTTTAAGAAGATCAGAAAAAAAAAAAAACCCTGTGTGGTAACAGATCTGTTATAAGAACCGTGACATAAAAAGGAGCAGTGCCTGTTTTTCAGTTGGGAAACTTCTGATCTCCTGTTTGAACTACAGGCTTAAATTTAAAAATGACTCTTCTTGGTATGTATGTCCCCCAAACATCCCCACTTGAGTTTTGAATGTAAGAACCCAGAACAGAATACCTATAACACGGAGAGTCACCCAGGTACAGAGGAATGAATGATTTCAGGGACACTACGCCACAAAACTCTATCGACTGTATTTCCTCACACAGGGAATGAAATTTGAAAGAGGCAAAGAATAATGGTGAAAGCTGGAGAAAGCTGTGAAAAATTGTTCTATGTTTTCAATTTCATCTTGTTCTCCACTCTTGGGCTTTGAAGTGATTTATCCATGTGTTAAAAAAAAAAAAAGAAAGAAAATCTCAGATTCACATTTACTGATGCCCAGTTGAATTTTAGGGGCTGCTGTTCCAAATTCCAATCATCCAAAGCAGATCAGAACATCAGACTTTACCAAAATCAGATAAATATTTGCGATTAAAGTGGCCTTACATGTAAAATTACATATTTTTGGAAACCTTGGACTCTATAGATTATAAAAATGTAATATTTTATTATTTTAAAAATAAAACTTGACATTGTTTTTGCCTGGGGACACTTTTCTTAGCATATTTCAACTCTGCAATACAGTATTATTCATTATAGTCACCACTATAGTTAAATAGCTAAATGGTGGGGAAATTTTTAAAAGATGTTGTGTGTTCCCTGATGTTGTGGTAGGTGGACATCATTTAAATGCTCATGATCTGTGACTCTTGCTTTGCCTCTGCCATAGTTATGCAACAAGAAATCAGAGGGGAGAGTTCAGATTGTCATCACAATTTGCATTAATGAAACAGATGTGTTGAATGACATTGCTTGACATTGGTGTTTAAGTCACTGTTAATCGGTGAAGACACAAGGTGTAGCCAGGTATGGTAAACATTGATTGCTCCCAGGGGAAAAAAATAACTGTCATTGAAGTTGAATGAGACAGTGGGAACTCAGAAAGGACAGAGATTCTATGGCAATAATGCAGAGTAAAATAGAGAATAACCAAAGAAAGCCCAAGTGAGCCGCTGTTACGTGGATCGTATGCATTTTTAACTTTATAGAGCACCCCTTTAGGAGAACAGTTTTATTTACATCTATGGAATCTAGCTGTAAAATGACTCTCTGATTAGAAAGCATTTGAAAAGAAAATGCAGAAGTCTTTCAATGATTCTTATCAGTTGCATTCTTTTTGAACAACTTCCCAAATATCACATACCACTGATGTTTCAGTGGTGGCATACAATTATATTTAAGCCTCAAGGCGCAATGAAAGTGCTGGACGGTTTAATCAAGTAGACAGTATTTGAGCATGTTTCTAAGCAGTGTCTCCCTTTAAAGTCTGTTCTGCTTGCACAGATCCCTACTGTGGTGTTTATCTGACTCTTGTCTGTCTTCAAAGAGCCCAGTGATTTTCCCAGAATGATCTTATTTAGGTTGACATTCTTCAGAGGCTAATTCTGTTCTCAGCAGGATGTTGTCAGGAATGTCTACACTAGTGAGCCTACTGTGACCTTCTCTGGCAAGTTTGTTTTACATTAACTTTACTTGATTAAAATAAAAATTTATGTTTTCATTTCTTAAGTCTCTGCTAATCAGCAACCTACTTAGCTCTAGAAATGGTAGCTATGTATCCTTCACACAAGGTCTCACATAAGCCTAGAAAACTGAAAAAAACCCATTACTATTTGATTATAATCATTTTTTATCTAAGTGGTATATTTGTGATACTCTTCTCATTAATGGAGAATTGTTTTTGAAGTTTTAAATACTTTTAGGATTGATATAGTCAGAGTATTTTTGGCATCCTCCAAAAATATATAAACATTTTACGAAAAATATTGGAACTAAATTTATGGAATGAAATTGATTGGAACTAAAACAACTTCAGTAGTCATGCACTGGCTGAATAGTAGTTCTAATGTGATCATTACTCAGCATTTGATTGAATATGTCTATAGACATAAGAGATTAGAATATGAAACTGTATTTACTGACCTTTCAAAGATATTTACAACATTGTAAACTAATTATACTTCAATTAAAAAAAGAAAAGTATTCAAAAATCCCAAAGATACTTACAAACTTTTACAATGTATATACATCATCAAAATACAATTAATAAAGAAGACAAAAAAGAGTATTTCAGAAAGGAAACATTTGAAGTTATATGATTATTCCAACACTTTACTCCATGCAATTTTATGGGAATCAGCATGCAGCCTGTCATTACATACCCTTAAAATCAAGTGTAACAAGAAATAATTGACCCCCAAGGTCATTTCTTGTCAAAAGAAGGTTGAGAAATAAGTAAGAACATTTATATTCTTAAATTTATAGAGAGTAGTCAAAAAAACAGGATCGAAATACATACAGAGAACACAATGAAGTCATTAGCAGTTGTGAAAAAATTGTGTGAGTTCTCTTTAAATTCATTTTTCTTTAACAATGAACTATTATCAAGTAACTAATTAAGAATCAAACTGGTTTTAGTAGTTGCCACCTTGATAATTTCCGTATAATGCTGGTAGGTCAGCTAATTCTAGGTCATAGTAATGTTAGCAATGGTTGATGGCACATTACTATTATTTCATTTACTCAAGAGTGTAAGTGGTTGATTTAGTGTAATAAAAAAAACTGTGTGCACTAAGAATCAAGGCAAAGGCATTGGGTTGTACTTTTGTTGCCTGGGTTCCTTGATGCCCAGCATGGTAAAAATGTCCATATCATTCTTGATCTTCAAAACACATGACTTTTGCAGAGAAGTGATATTAGAAGACTAAGACAATCTCTAGAATTCAATTCCAAGCTCTCCTTTGACCAGAATTGCATTTTATTTTAAAATCAGGGAAAAGAAAGTAGTATAGGAAGGTATGAAAATACAAATGGATTAATATGAGAATAGCTTTCTAAACTTCTGCTTCAGTTTGATTTGGAGATCAGTGCCAGGCTGGCTTGACTATAATTTACAGTTTTCCCTTCTGACTTATATTTATCGAATAAATAAAATAAAATAAAATAAAATTTTTAAAGTTTAATAAATGATTGAAGTTTCCCCTCCCCTTAATATGTTAACTCTGTGCTAATTCCTTTGTGAACCTTAACATGTCCAAATACCATATTATGGTATAACTCTTTTCATGTTCGTACCTCACAATGTACAATGTACAAATTTTCAACCTTTCCAGATAACTGAATTGATGTAGATATTGCTTTCAATATATTACCTTGATCAAGCCATTTTCTCCTGTCTCAGCAGCCACAAGTTTTATCCTATCCCTTGTAATCTGTTACCACACATGCATCAGTGACATTACAGACGTTAATTTTTGGTCATCCTATTACATGCATTATATATTGTCATCTTCAAATTGCTATAAGAACTTTCTCTGCAACTTTGTTCCCTCCCTACAGAACTATGAGCTGATTCCTAAAATGGTTCTGTCTAATAAAACATCCCTTTCAGGTTTGACTTTTGTCTCAAGGCTTATATATATATTGTTCCTTTAAACAATTAGTTTCTTTAGGATCAGATTGCCTCCGAATACTTGGCTAGGTCTAAGTGGTCTTTCAAGTCATTAGGAATGAAACTATTTGTAAAATAGAATCTTTCCTGGTCAAAAGCATGGTTTATCTATTGGACCCATTCTACCACCTGTAGGTCGTTACTCATTATTTTTATAAATACAAATCCATTGCAATCTGCCTAACCTTAGTCTGCAACCTTTTTTTTTTTTCTTGTAGAAATCTTTACTCATAGTCTTTTGTTCTTTAGTATCCAAATTCTTTCCTCTTTTCAAAAGCATAATGAAACTGGCCATCCTTTCTAGATGATCTTAAGTTCTGTTTCAAGTCTAATTCTTAGTACTAATGAAGTTGTGTTTCCTAGTATTCATTCATATGTATCTGCATATTAATTGACATTTTATTTCAATGTCCCTGAAATGAGAAAGAGGAAAATGAGCCAATGGAAAGGGACTTACATGTTTATAATATTGTGATTTATAATAAATATATATTTGATCTTAGTCCCAGTTTCAGGCACAGGGCTCCTAAAACCATTAAAATGTCCAGTGAGGAGAGTGACCAAGGTGTCTTTTGTTATGTTAATGAGGAAGGTTTTGGATCCAGTGTAAGCATGGGGGCTGGTTGCTGGTAGAGCCAACATGTGATCAGAGGTTGGAACTTCTAGACCTCCAAGGATGGGAGGAGAGGCTGGGCTGAGTTCAGTCACTAATGGGAATGATTTAATCAATCATGCCTATGTATAGAACCCTCATAAAAATTCCACAAAGGCAGGATTCAGAGAGCTTCTGAGTTGGTGAACACATGGAGTTTCTAGGAGAGTGGCTGGTGCTTGATTAGGACACAGAATCTCCTCCCTCTTTGTCCATAGTGCCCTATACATCTCTTCCATCTGGCTGTTCCTGAGTTACTTCCTTTTGTAATAAACTGGTAATCTAGTAAGTAAAATGTTTCTAAGTTTTCTGAGTCACTCTAGCAGATTGATCAAACCTAATTTAGAAGCTGTGTTCTATAGCTGATTGGTCAGAAGCACAGGGGAAAACCTGGACTTGGGGTGGGCGACTGAAGCGAAGCGGTGGGGGCAGTTTTGTGGGACTGAGCCTTAGAAATAGAGGGTATTACTGTCACTCTGAAAAAAATATCTCATAATGGCATGAAATGTGTCATGTACACAGTGGGCTGTAAGTACTGTGATCATACTAGTGACTTGTGTGTTTTGCTGGACAACGCTTATGTGGTAGAGCTGTTCAGTGTACTTAACAAATACTTTCTCTGATTGACATAGGAACTCTGTAAGGTAAGTATAAATTCACCTGACCCTTGTAAGGTAAGTATAAATTTACCTCATTTTGTAGATAAAGAAATTAGAGGTCCTAGAAGCTCATAAACATTTCTCAAGTAACCATATTTAGTAGGTGACTGAGCCAAAATTCAACTTTGGCTCCTAATTTCAGGTTTTCTCCGTAATGTCACGTAGTTGGTTCTGTTTGATTGACTGCTGTGTTACAGCAATTATGAGTTTGCCTTAAGACATTTTTGTGATGGAGTTAAGTATTTTAACATCATCATAGCAATATATTTTTGATTTTTGAAAAATATAGACTTAAAATAAGTAAGCATTGCAAATCATACCCAAGAGAACTTCAAATACCATGAATTTTATTTTAGTGGTGGTCAGACTTTGAGGTGGCCCCCATAGTCCCTGCCCCTGGTATTCATGCTTTAGGTCATTACCTCTCCTTGAGTGTTAGTGGAAGCTGTGATTGTAACCAGTAGCATGCACCAGTAGATGATTACATAAAACTGTGGTGCCTGTATTGCTGGAGTTCTCTCTGTTGCTGGTCTTAAAAAAAGCAACTTCTTGTACAACTGTAAGGAAATGAATTCTGCCAATAATCCCAAGGAAGTTTGAAAGCAGATTCCTCCCCAGTCAAGCCTCTGATGAGCACCCAGCCCTGGCAAACACCTTAACTGTAGCCTTGGAAACCTGAAGCAGAAGACCCATTGAAGCATTTAAGCCATGCCAGTTCTCTTAACACACAGAAACTGTAATAGTTGTATGATAATAGTAATATCACACACTGTAATAATTGTGTATTGTTTTAATCCATTAAGTTTGTGGTAGTTTATTATGCAGCAATGGAAAACCAATACTGCTTTGGTTTGTTTTTATCCTTTGAGTCTAATGATGGATTGTCTAACCACATATGGAGGTTTTCTGTTACAAATATATATATATATATACTGAGAAAGAGGTTCTTTTTTTTTCCCCTTAAGTCCTAAAATCATTACCTGAATGAATATTTCCGTATTTTATTTGGCTGCTACTGGGCTGTAAGCAATTAATTTTTTTTTTGTCTTTTTGTTCCTTTTAGCCCCTATAAATCCCTCATTAACTGAACAGACTAAATGCAACTGCATGCCTGAGTGAGCCTACTTTACATTAGCATTTTATTTTCTTTATATTTCGCTGTAGTAAATTTAAAAATTTTTAACATCTAGTAAGAGTTAATACTACATTTTCTTTCTCTTATTTGAGCTGACAAACATTTCCTCATGTTCATTAAACTAGAGCTCAGGAGAGCTGTTATTTATACGGCACTCGGTTTTACGATTATACTTCTCAAATGACTGAGAGAGAAGAGGCCACCACCAATGATTCTTGTGATGTTTTCCAACTTTCTCAGGTCCTCAAACATTTCTCCCAATTCTCGCCAGTGGAAAAGGACATTTAATATCCAAATAAATTGTAGGTAGGACATGTATATATTTGCAAACTCTCACATAGTCAAGCATCAGGCCTAGGAGAGCCTGCTGACTAAATTTAAGAAAAAAGTTAAACTACCTATCACAGTAAGATAAACACAAAATCCTTCAATATGGTTTTTCCCCATCATCATTCCTTTTTGAAAAAAATATGCTCCCTTGATATAACTTCTAAATCTTATATGTCTCAATTGTAATATGACTACAACACTTATCCCTTACCCATATCATGGGCAAAAATGGAATACTGATGTATTAAGGATTTTAATGTAAAGACTACAATATAAAATAGTCAAAGAAAATTAACAAGAGTGCTTTGACACTCTAGGAGTGGAAAGATCTTTTTAAGAATGTACATGCCGAAGACCTACAAGAGATACAATTATTTGACTTTTTTTCAAGAAAATAGCAAAGACTTGGTACAAGTCAACAAAGGAAAGCCATAAGGCAAAGGTTAATGCTTTTCATAAACAAAGAAGTTCTATAAATTTATTGTTAAAGAGGCATATACTTCAGTATAAACATAGAAATATAAATAGATAATCCACAGAAGAGAAAAAGCATGTGAGCAGTAAGTATATAAAAACATGATCAACCTCAGTAGGGCTCAGGAAAATGCGAATTAAAACAAGAATAACATAATTTCATCTGTAAGATTAGACAACTTAAAATATTTGAAAACATAAATACTGAAGGACATAAGTAGTCTACTTTTGGTCAGAGTAAATTGCTGTAACCTTTTGGGAAAGACAACCTAGTGACATTTATTACTATTTAAATTTCATATTCTTTGACCCAAATTTGAGGAATTGCATCTATAAATTTATCACTATATAAGAATGTATGTGCATGACTATGCTTGCTATTTTCTTGATGCTTGACTCATTCCAGATAAAAATAGGTACTCAGATGTTGATAGTGATGATCTGTTGGTAGTGTGAGAAAAGGGTTGGGTCTAGGGATGGAGATGGCGATTCTAGGCAGGGATTTATTTGGCCCTAAAGTTTTATAATTTAATAAGACATCTCTTCAAGTCACACACATTGTTGTTTTATTTTTTATTGAAATATAGTCAGTTTACAATGCTGCATCAATTTCTGGTGTACAGCATAATGTTTCAGTCACGCATTAACTCCCAATTTATCCCTTCCCACCCCCTTTCCCCACTGGTAACCATAAGTTTATTTTCTGTGTCTGTCAGTCTTACAGTTGTTTTGTTTGTTTTATTTTCAGTAGTGGAGATATATTCCTGTATGACCTTTCTGCTTTACTTAGCACAGCCCTAAGATTTTTAAGACTTACTGCCCAGCCTGGATAATGAATCCCAATTATTTCCTTTGTAAATAGCAGGCTGCTTTTTAGATGACTCTTTCTTCCTTTCTGGACTCTTCTGTTCATTGTCTACTTTACATGTTTAGTCTTAGAGAAGAGATCATGATAAAAGAATGAAAAGTTTATAATTTGTAGAGGATGAAATAAAACTATAATTATCTGCACATGACATGATTGTATATGTATTTCAAGACTCTACAGCAAAACTATTGGAATTATTAAGCTAATGTATTAAGTTGCTAGGTACAGAGATACATAAAAATCAATTGTATTCTCACATAGGAGTAACAAAGTATAGAAAGTAAGATAATAAGGTATCCTTTGCCATAGCATCAAAATATATAAAATACCTCAAGAGTAAAGCCAATTAAACATACATAACACTCCTAAGCTGAAAACTACAAAAATATTTTTGAGGAGTAAACATAGAAAAATAACTTTATGATCTTTGGATAAAAAGTGATTTCTAAAGTGGGACAGAAAATCAGTCAGCATGGAGGAAAAAAATCATAAATTAAACTACAGGAAAATTCAAAGCTTATGTTCGTTATAAGATACCATTTAAAGAGTAGAAAAGCAAGCCAGAGAGTAAAAGAAGTTATTTGTGATAGATCCAATGTAGAAAGTCATTGTAGCCAATGAAGAAAATATAAATTACTTGTACAAATCATTAAAAAACAAAGACACCCAATAGGGAAAGGCTTTGATAGCATTTAAGATGAACTAGGAAGCATCCATGAAGCACTTCTGCTGCACACTGAAGTATGTTGATTGTCTCAAGGAAGAGCCTTGAGGAATGACTGACAAACAATAGTTACCCTAATTAGGATATTTGGTATAAATTTTCATGAAACAAATGAAAGTGTTTGTTATTAATCATAAAATGTAAACTTTCAAAGAAACATTAAAATTTTGGAAAATTTGTGTCTGCCTCTATAAGCTTGAAAGCTTAGGGATTTCTGATGAGATATTGACAAATGTGTGGGTTTTTATATTGTATAATATATGTGCCAAAGTTTGGAAGATCTACTCCAAACTCAGTAACTCAGTTAATAAATACTTTATGAATGATCAATGTATGAGGTAACAAAATCTTGCAAGGGTCAAAAACCATTAAAATAAAACATAAATCAAGAAATTTTAATGCACCAGAGTGCAAAAACTGCATTGATATGGTTTCAGATTGCAGATTGCAACAGTTTGTGAAACTACCACTTAATGAGTTTTAATATATTATTATACAAGAATATTCACAATTATCTGAAAAGACTTTTCCATTTTTCTAACTGTATATCCATGTAAGGACAGATTATCCTCATGTATTTCAACCAAAACAATACATGTAACTGACTGAATGCAGAAGCAATATGAGATTATGAGAATTCGCTCTATATAAGCAAGACTTTAAGGAAGTTTGCAAAAATATAAAACTCCCTTTTCTTACTATATGCAATGGCATTATTATTGATATTTTAAATAGATTAATAAACAAATATTAATTTTTTTCTGAGTTTTATTTTCTAATGTAGTAAATATTGGTACCTACAACCCATACAAACAAAAAGTTTTAGGAGCCCTCAGTGACTTTTAAGATTGTAAAATGATCCTGAGATCAAAAAGTTTGCGAACCATTGCTGTAGAGTTGTGAAATTACAATGGAGGCTCTGAGAGGTATGCCTTGAAACCCTGAGAGAGTAGAAGGCAACAGAGAAAAACTAGAGTTCTCCAAATGCAAAGGCCAGAGTACTGATGGGCCTCTAGATCTGGTTTGATATTGGAATGACAACATTACAGATTTCCATGACTGACGGTTCACTGCAAAGATGCTTTCCTGTGTTTCAATATTAAGGGGAAAAAGTAATGATGATTTATTAAGCAATCAGTAACTGTCATAAACATGAAAACATCTTACTTTCTTGCTTGAATCTCTTCATTGGCTTCCTGGTTAGTGTTTAATGTTGGAAATTCTTGACACAAGGGCTTCTTTGTGATCGGGTCTCTTTTTATCTGTTCAGTTGCATCTTCTTGCGCTACCCTTTTCCATATTATTTTCCATCCATTTATTTCTTTTACCTAACTTTTTTTCCTTTATCACATGTGTTTTTATATGCTTTTCCTTCTGTGACTGGAATTCCTTTCATTGCATTTAAAAAGAATTACCCTCCTCCACCCCATTGTTCTTCACACAGACTCATCCAAAGTATCTCTTCTTTATGAAGCCTCCTTATGTGGAGTTTGACTTTCCTTTCCCTGTTATCTTTGTGTATCACATATTTCTCCAAAATAGCATTTACGTCAATAAATCCCTTTTATTTATATCCCTGGAATAAGAGAATCTCTCATGCACAGAGGTAGTTCTTTTTAAAGGTAGTATCCCTAGCATCAAACACATTTCCTGGTATGTATTAAGAAGACAGATAAATGAATAAACCAATTGTGGTGGATAAAAGGAAGGACGTAGTTACATTAAGCACTGGAATTCACTACTGACCAGGAGAGTCTACAAAGGAAAGATGCAGGAGTAGGAATAGGAATTAGGAATTGAATTTTATCAGCTTTCCACACATACTCAACAACATCTAGTGGAATCAGGGATAATGAAATACTTGATTTAACAAAGAAATCCTGCTGTCAAGTTAAGATAACAGAGCAAAGTCAATAAAGGAGGCAAAATTGGCATGCTTATTAACAAAACTGTTCCTTCTAAATTACAAGGTCAGATAAATCTATGAAAAGCAATACGTAGGTCATCAAATTCTCTTCTCTAGGATGTGAGTTTATTTGGAATCTTTTCTGGAGAATTCCAGCTATAAGTATTCATGAAAAATAAATACATTTGTAAATGTTTAGGTGTAATAAATCAGTATTTACAGTATTTCTATGATTTGTATTTTTTTTTTTTTACTGGTTTTTCACTTACTGAATTTCCTCCATACCTTTCTTGATCTTATCTTGTTCCTGTTACAGACCTCTATACCTCTTTTCTTCTATTCTTGAATGAGCCTCTATTCTTTGCCACCTCTCCCTTTCTTTTTAATACCCTTGGAATACTGTTTGAGGTATAACTGATACAGAACTAGACCTTATCATCTCTCACCTAAAGCATTGTAATAACCTTCTAAATACTCTCCCTACTTGTCTCTCCCGTACTTTGCAGAATTGCATTATTATTCAAAATATTTGCATGACTTTCTTGAGGTTTTTCCTCTCCCTGTGGGAGAATTATAGATTTCTGGTCTTTTGATGTCAGATTTGACTCCATGACTTAGAGTGGTCAATGAAATGTGATTGCAACTAACCTAGAGAAAACAGTTTTGAGCAGAAGCTTTAAAAGCCAGCTCTTGGTCCAGCCTATTTTTCCTTTGACATGAGACTGGCATTGTCCTAGATCACAACTGTTCTTTCAGCCTGGGTCCCAGAGAGAAGGCAGCATGGAGCAGAGCCACGGTGACCCACAATGGCTGTATAATGTGAGTAAGAAAAAACTTTTTATCTTCCATTGCCTTTTTAAGCCTCTGCAATTTTAGTGTTGTGTATTACCACAGTAGGATTGAGCTGACACTGATTCATGATCCCTTCCTGTACCATCTTTTCTCAACACAGTAGGCAGAGTGAGCTTTTTAAAACTGTAAATCAGATCATGCAATTTTTCTCATGTAAACTCTGAAATGCTCCCCCATTTCACATGAGTAAAATGTCCAAATCTTACGATGTCTGAAGAGACCTGCCTGATGTGACACCTCACTCCTACCTTAGCTTCATGGACACAGCATTTCATACTCCCCTGTCAGTCACTGAGCATCAAGTGAGCGGGCCCTCCTGCTCTTCCTTGAATAAGCTCAACTTTAGGAATTTTGCTTCGACTGTTCCCTCTTCCTTCTGGCTAACTCCCTCACCTGCCTCCAGTCTTGGCTCAGATAGTCCTTTCTCAGTGAGGCCTGCCTTGACCACACTATTTACAGCTGGAATGGTTAACCAAACCCTTCTACACCACCTGCACATTCCATACCCCTTTGGCCTGTTTTGTGTTTTCCTTTTTCTCTATTACATCTCACAACTCTGAACATACTCTGCAATCTGTATATAACTCTAAACATTTAGTATTTATTGTCTGTTCCCACTCAACTGAACTTAAGTTTTATGAGATCAGGAATCTTGGCCTGTTTTTATTTGCACAATTGTGAGCCAGAATCGAGCCTGGTACATAGCAGGTGCTATTTGGTGACAGAAACAAAAGTTGTAGCTATTCCTGTCTTCTTTCACAATTATCTCAGCTGACCTGTGAAGTCCTAATCTTTGCATCTTTATTAACATCAGTTTGCTGGAAAAGAGACTGTATGTAAAATCAGAATATGTAGCATAGACATGGCATTCAGAAGCCCAAAGGCTGCTGTCATGACAAGAGCCTTAGAAAAAATGCCAGATAAAGTGAAATTGGCATTTGGCTTTCCACCTTCTTTTCTGTACTCATTTTATTTGAATAAATGAGGGGAAAATTCAAATTATTCAGGTGATCAAATATAGATAATCTATTTGATTTCTTTTATTTTACACATTGACAAAATAAAGTGACGAGAAATATTGAGTGACTTTACTGTTGCACTCTTCTTTTCCTGATTCTAACCCCAAAGTCAGCAAAATGAGTCCAGGAGAAGCAGGAGAAGAACAAAGCGGGGAAACAGTGAAAATCCAATCTTGGCCTCTCTTGGACTAAAGATTTCTCAGTCTAAAACTGACCCAAGCAGAGGGAGCAAGGGGGCTTAGAAGTATCAATAAAAACCCAAAGCCTTGATACTAGATCAGAATGGATGCTTGCTAGCATAAAAATAATTTGGTGGAGCTAGTGTAAAGGAGGGTGATTAAAAAAAGGATCAAGTTGATATTTTTGAATATTATTAATTCCAACCCATTCAATGATATAGTTATGTTATTACTTTTAAAATGTATTTTTAATTCTGCCCTATTCTATTTAATTATGACTTCCTAATAGGTCTTTGCAAGTTAATCAGTCATTGAAACTTTCTTTTATGGGCACTGTTTTAATATCAAATATATCCCATTTTAATGAATACTTGTATAATTATAGGGTTACATTTTCTTTTTTCTCTTCTTTTTAATTAAAGTATAGTCGATTTACAATGTTGTGTTAGTTTCTAGTGTGCAGCATTGTGATTCAGTTTTATGTATATATGTATATATTCCTTTTCATATTCCTTTTCATTATAGGTTATTACAAGATGTTGAATATAGTTCCCTGTGCTATAGAGGAGGACCTTGTTGTTTATTTATTTTATGTATTGTAGTTAGTATCTACAAATTACAAACTCCCAATTTATCCCTCCCCACCCCCTTCCCTCACCACACCCATAACCGTAAGTTTGTATTCTATGTCTATGAGTCTGTTTCTGTTTTATAAATAAGTTTATTTGTGTCTTTTTTTTTCAGGATTCCACATATAAGTCATATCATAAGGCATTTTTCTTTCTCTTTCTGGCTAACTTTACTTAGTGTGATAATCTCTAGGTGCATCGATTTCACTGCAAATGGCATGATTTCATTCTTTTTTATGGCTGAGCAGTATTCCATTGTGTGTGTGTGTGTATGTGTGTATTTATGTATATATATGTATAAATACTGTAACTTTTTTATCCAGTTATCTGTTGATGGACTTTTAAGTTGCTTCCATGTCTTGGCTATTGTAAATAGTGCTGCCATGAACATTGGGGTGCATGCATCTTTTTGACTTAGAGTTTCCTCCAGATATATGCCAAGAGTGAAATTACTGGATCATATGGTAAGTCTATTTTTACATTTTAAAGGAATTTCTAAACTATTTTCTATAGTGGTTGCGCCAAACTACATTCCTACCAACAGTTTGAGGGTTCCCTTTTCTCCACACTCTCTCCAGCATTTATCATTTGTGGACTTTTGAATGATGGCCATTCTGACTGGTGTGAGGTGATTGTAATTTCGATTTGCATTTCTCTGATAATTAGTAATATTGAGCATTTTTTAATGTGCCTATTGGTCATCTGTATGGAGAAATATCTTTGTAGGTCTTCTGTCCATTTTTTGATTGGATTTTTGTTGTTGTTGTTGTTGTTGTTACTGACTTGTGTGAGCTGTTTGTATATACTGGAAATTAAGCTCTTGTCAGTCGCATCTTTTGTGGATATTTTCTCCCAGTTCATAAGTTGTATATTAATTTTGTTTATAGTTTCCTTTACTGTGCAAAAGCTTATAAGTTTAATTATGTCCCGTTTGTTTATTATTGCTTTTATTTCTGTTGCCTTGGTAGACAGACCTAAGAGGACATTGCTATGATTCATATCAGAGAATGTTTTGCCTATGTTCTCTTCTAGGAGGTTTATGGTGTCTTGTCTTAATGTTTAAGTCTTTAAGCCACTTTGAGTTTATTTTTGTGTATGATGTGAGGGAGTGTTCTAACTTCATTGATTTACATGTAGCTGTCCAGCTTTCCCAACACCACTTGCTGAAGAGACTGTCTAGGGCTATATTTTCTTAACTTTGCTTGATGTTCAGTAATCCTATGTGAATCACCAGAATGTATTTTTTTCAGTTTTCTTTTTTTAAAAATTGTGTTTCCATTCATTTTATTGTACTTTTGTGGAGTAATCTCTCAATCAGGTTATTTAAAATCCTGGAGCAACATGTCAAATGTTAGGCTGTACCTCAACAGAAGTATTTCATGGTCTCACTTGCCACAGTAGTGCCCTATGACTTTAAGAGATCATTTTTTATGTTTAAGAGAATGTTTCTGAAAAACTAAAGTTTGATTCAGAAAGACAAGCATGCAGTTTTAACAGTTTCTGCCTGGATGTGGAAGGAAAGTGTTATTTAGTTAGTTCAGCTTAGATCTTTCTGCAGTGGCACTTTTGGGCCCTGGGGAACTGGTCCTAGAGGAAATAAAAATCCAGAAAGCTACTATTTTTGCTTAAGAGAAGCTGAAGAGTTAGTTCTCCAAGTCCTTATTTTGCATAGAATCAGGGTCTCTTCACATTTAAACACTTTTTTATTTTATTAAAAAATATGAATATTCTTTGTATGGCTAATGATAACCTCATATATTTGTCAAGTACTTGATGATGCAAAGAATGATTTTACATTCATTACTGGGATCTGTTTCATAACTACCAGGTAGAGAATGGTTGTTTGAAATTTACCTGAGGTCCAACAGGAACTCAGATGTTTTGCTTTTGCTACACTTAACTACTTACTCTTGGAAAGCAAAGTGGTGATCCCCAGAGTCCTGCATCCGGAAGGAAAAACCTCCGAAATCTTGGCTTTGTCAACCATGAAATTTGAATGCATCTTAAAGAGTAAAGTATACTTTATTTTAGTTGAGAAATTCTGCCATCTAATATCAGGCTGAAGGATAAAACCTGATGTAAATATTTCAATTACCTTAGGCCCTTGAATGACACAACATGTTTTTGTTTGTTTGTTTCTTTGTTTGTTTTAACATTTTTTATTGAGTTATAATCATTTTACAATGTTGTGTCAAATTCCAGTGTAGAGCACAATTTTTCAGTTATACATGAACATATATATATTCATTGTCACATATTTTTCTCTGTGAGCTACCATAAGATCTTGTATATATTTCCAAAATATCTTCAACACAAAATCGTCTGTTTAGGTCTTTGTTTCCATAAAGTGTTAATTTAGATGAATTTGCCTTAATTTACTCAATCTTCCTTTATGCTTTTTTAGATTTTAGTTTAATATTTTTTAAGATTGCTATTTAATTCATTTGCTTTTTCTACATAAAAACTTACTCTCATGCAGGATTTGACAAAAGCCTTAAAAATAGTATGTACAAATCTAATGAGACTTTGTTAGCTCTCTCAGTGATATTTGCAATTACTTCAAGACAAAGAAATGTCAGGCATCAGCAAGCAATTTAAGAGGGATTTGAGGAGATTATTGAGTTTTTTTTACATTCCTTGAATTCATACCACAAAGTAGTTGCCTATTCCACTCAATATTTCTGGCCTATGTACAACATAAATTTATTTTGTCCCAGTGATTTGTTGGAGAATTAGGAAGTTCAGAAACAATAAAGGAAAATAATCAAAGAGTCAAAGATTAAAAGAGAAACACACACACACATTATAAAAGACCACATGGCAAATTGTATAGTTGACTCAAATAATTTGTTCTCCCTCCCTGTAAGATTACACATGCTCACTCACTGACGTTGCTCTGCCATATAATGGTAAACCAAACAAAAAACAAAACAAAACAAAAAACTGGAAATAACCTGAATAGTGAGAAAGATCAGTTGAAGAATTTCTAATAAATATATAATAGGGAGTATTATGCAGCTATTTTTGAATAGAAATGAGTTAGATTTTGTTTACTGGGAGAGATGTCATTCACTTAATATATGGGGAAAAGAAAGAACATCTTAGATGAAAATGTATCATAGAGTGTATTTTTATAGGAAATAGTAGAAAATCATGAGATGTTTATAGAGGTACTTATCTCAAAGAATATACATTTAACATTGAGCACTGATTACTTCAGAGATAGTGGCTTCAGAGGAGGGAAGTTAAAATTATTAATATTTTCTTTTCATAACTGTACTTTTTGACTTCTTGAAATAAAACGTATTTTATTGAGTTTTTTAATTATAAAAATATAAGAACACACAAACAGAGACTAACTTGAAATTTTTCTTATTAAGATGGCATTTGGTGACTGACATGACAAGGATTGGGGGAGTAAATATGCCCAAATACTGGCTGTGACTGATCACTTCTTAGCTGCAGTTCCCAAGGAAAACATATGGAAAGTGTGGTAGTTTTCTCTCCCTGCCAAAGATGCAGAATTCTGGTTTGGCTTAGTATCTCCCACCCAGTTCTCCAGGGAAATCCTTGTTTGCCAAAAAGAAAATTATTTGCTACTCTGTCAATTAAGTAAGAAAATAAACAGAGTATAGGATAAGAATTAAAGGCATTATGTTAGAGTAAAATGTATGGGTTTTAGGGAAATAATATTTAGTGTGGGAAGTGTGAGGCCAGCTGCATGATATGAGGGAAAAAGAAGAGAGGGCATTATTAAAAATCCTACATTGATTGATGTATCAATCTCAAACTGTTGGAGATGTACAAATAAAGATCTTGAGTTAATTTTATCCTACTTTGGCTTTCAGACTTAATTTCTTTTTTTTTTTTTTTTTAGTGCCATAATGGTACTTTGAGAAGAGACCATTGGAGTCATAGCTCTAATATTTTAAAATAATGTTTTGCTGAGATTTATCTCTGGTCATAAATCACAGTGCAGACAACTTAGGTAATATATTGTTTTATTGGGGTGATAACCTGCCTAACAAACAGCCCAGCCATCCCAGCGACTTATAGTGAGAGACGGACGATGATCACAGGTCTGAGAGTTGACTAGGGTGGCTGGCTGTTCTTCAGTCTGCAGGTCAGCGTCACACCTGTTCCACATGTCTTTCATTCTGAGACCCAGGCAAGATCTTCTGTTGGCAGATGGCAGAAGCACAAAAACACAAGCCAAACCACACAAGCTCGTTTAAAGCCTCTGAAGAGGTGCAGCACACATTATACTCACTTACGTAGCACTAGTCAAAGCAGATGATATAACTAACCCCAAAGCTAGAGTGACGGGGAAAGAATGTTGGAGGCATAATTTTATTGTAGGGAGAGAGTGAAGAGCTGACAGCAGTAATCCAAGATGGGGCTGGGTCCTGTGACACACTCTCTTTTCTTAAGCTAGTTAGGCCTGGAAAGCTTCAGTATAACTCTGTAATAAAGACTGTGCTCTCTTTTCTCCAAATTCCCCCTCCACAACATCAAAACCTTTGCTTGGCTGTTACCACTGTGATTTAAGGTAGCACAGGAAAGATGGACTAGAGAGACATTGAGAGGAAACCTGAGAGATGCGGGTCTTCCTCCACTTTGGGAGGAGATCTTCCACTTACCACCTTTGTCCCATGGATAGAGAAGGAGTTAGAGAGAGGACCTTGCAAATGTAAAACTGAGTACCACATGGTGAGTCCACCCACTATTTGAATGTACTCCTTTCAGCTTACTAGAAAGTAATCTATAACAACTTCTTAATGGAGGGTAAATAGGAAGATACAGGAAAGAGAGTCCCCAAACTTCGCTCTCTGTGTAGCAAGTGCACTGCAGATGGCATCTGTCATTTTTGATAGTTTATGTCTTCTGGCAAACATCAGTCTTTCTTCCATTCATATTCTGTGTGGTTTGCGTGGAGCTGATTCAAACCCCGTGGCCATGTGACTCAGGCTTGAGAAATCTAAGCACCCTGTCCTGGTGATTAATCCAGGGGTGAACAGGTGATACAGTCAGAGCCCTGGAGACTACATTCTAGGGCTTCTGCTGGAACTGCTGGAAATACAGCATCCCTCCACCTGCCCCACTGGAGCTGTTGTTAGGACGGTGTACAGGCTGAGCAGTGTAGGCCGCCATCTTCCCACTACGTGGAGGGGAACTGAGAATTTAACCCAAGACTAGCAGTACAGAGAATGAAAAGGCAAAGGCCAGAGAGTCCTCGTGACCTTGTTTTATTCTCTGTATCCAGAAATGCCTGAAAATACCCCCTGTCTTTCAAGTTACGTGAGTCAAGAAATTCGTAGTTTTGGTCAATTAGTTTTGTTTGTTTTTTTCTGTCACTTGCTACCGAATGATTTCCTGATCAATGCTAGTCTCTGTATTTATGTAGTTCCTATTTGTATCTAGGAAAACTTCGTAAGGCATATACCCATACTAAAAAATTAAGGCACGTGCAACTGGGAAGAAAATGAATTCCGTAAAAAGCTGGCTATTTCTGAGTGCTTCTTCTACAGTTAATTCCCACTCTCCTCCCACTGCCCGCCCTTACCTCCCCACCCAGTGTAGTTTAAGTTTCTTTTAAGAATGGAAAGTTCCTGAGGGCCATTTATTAAGAGTGAAAAATGATTCAAATGCAAAGTACTGTCTCAAGAAGTTGTAAAATTATTTTCTTAAGACTACAGCATGCTGGATATTTAGAATAATGAATAATTTTTGAGAAAAATATATAAGTATGAATATACAATAAATGTTTTCTGTGATTAAATGTTATGGAAAGTGATAAAAAAAAAAACACTTTTCTCAAAGAAGGATTGATAGTTTACTTGCAGATTTGGGCCATTTAAGGCCTGAGTTCTAACCTAATTTTAATGTGTTCCGACTTTGGGGGAAATTATTCAGCTTCCTGACGAACAGCATCATCCACAAAATAAGGGGGCCAAATTGGATCAGCCTCTCTCTTTCAAATGCTATAAGCTCTACCTTATTGCTTATGTTCGTTGCACTTTAAGTATCATGCTCTCCTAAATAAATGGAATATTACCTTTGTATTTACGTGGATATGTATAGCAGCCATAGATAAAAATCTGTCCTTGATGTTACATTTGCAGAAGTAAGTACATTCTTAAGCATATAGAATCAAGTAAGGGAATCAAAAAAATGATAAAGCAGTTTAATTTACGTAATCTCAACTTTGTCTCCTAAGCAGAACAGAGTGGAGATAATGCTGACTAACTCGCCATGCATAATGCATTCACTCCATGGCTCATGCTGACACATTCATAATATTTATCTGAGGGAGAGAGAGAAAAAATATTATGCAGTGTATTGATGCCCTAATGAGTATATTTTCAAGCATTCCAAGTGCTTAATTATAAGCTAAACATTGAAACCATGGTATAGAAAGGTGACTTACTCTGGGACCAATACAAACATATGTTGTTATTGAACAAACTGGGGAGATTTGAAAGTGGATTACCAAGAGATTTCTTAAGAACTAATTTTCTATGCTGGATTAGCGAAGCTTCTTATGGTTTATTAATTTGTATCCCCTTCAGAAATCTTATTTATCTTATTTGTTACATTTGCTTGAAAAATCCTTATGTCTTTGAGCTAAAAGTAAAATAAAAGGATTTTTAAGATTTTTTCTTTTTTCCTAATTTAGTAGAAATTGAAGATAAGGCAAATGCTGTTAAGAACAGTTTTAAGTGTGTCTTTATTCTGGTACAAACTCAATGAGTATTAAAATTCACACACGCACATACACATATATCATTAAAGGATTTAGAAAGAAAATAGGTAAAAATACTAAACATGTTAAACATTATTAATTTATATTTATTTGTTTCACAAAGATGTTAAAGCTGCTTAAAATAATAGGTACCATAAACATTGTTAAACTAAACAGCTGAGAAATTAAGTAAATTTTAAAAAGGCTAGAAAGGTAACAAGAGCAGGGTCCGTAGAACACAGGCAGGAATTCGTGCCGTCGGTCTCACATGGCAGTTAGAGGTGGGCTGCATGTCTACCTCTGATTGACTTAAAGCCAGAGAAAAGCGCCAGTCATGATCCAGTAGACGTTCATCATGTTAGCAAGATAAATTCAAGCCTACTGGTAATAAAGACAGGAATTTCTGGAACTGAGACTTGAAATAAATGTCTTCTACAAAATCACTGGACAAGGCATGATAAAAAAAAAGGCATGATATAATGGACAGTATACTCAGTTGAAGCCTTATAATAAATAGAATAATGCATTTTAGATGACTTTTAAATATAAGGTTTCTTTGGATTGATTGATGACAAGACACTGAGGTAGAGTTCTGTAAGAGTGATTCTATGTTAAGCTGAAATAGCACAGTTCATTTGTGCTGTTATACCTTCAGCAAACTATCATGAGGATATTTTGTGGAGAAAGACTTGTATTTAATATTACAGACAGTAAGCCAAACAGCATTTTACTTCCTTATCTACAGTGCCTGTAGTTTGATTTGTACCACTTGAGTGATCTGGATGCTGTCTTGTGTACAATTTTATAAAACACAAAACTTGCCAAACCTCTGTTATGTGGTTGGTTATAAAGATAGAACCTCCTGGGTGCTTTCCTTAGCAGCTCAGACTTGTGCAAAAGGCTCTCAGAAGCAGAAGGACTGGATTGCAGATGGGGGCTGATTGGCTAGTTTGTGTCCCTTATCTATGAGTAGCCCTCTTTTAGAAGAAGATAAAGGAGGTGGTGCATAAAGCAACCCAGAGGAAAAATCTCCATGGTGCTCTCTTCATAAGAGCTGCATTAGACGCTTTAGCGACTATGAATTAAATCTCACACACACAGACACACACACACAATCTCATAATAATCATCAATCTCTTTGGAAGACTTCAATAAAAATTGAGACATGAATATAACATGATAAATATGATTAACACTACTGTTCAATATTATATGAAAGTTAAGAGTAAATTCTGAGTTTTCATCACAAGAAAAAAAGTTTTCTGTTTAAGTTTGTATCTATATAACATGATGTTCACTAAACTTATTGTTTTAATCATTCCATGATGTTTGTGAGTCAAGTCATTGTGCTGTATACTTTAAACTTACACAATGCTTTATGTCAATTTTATCTCAATAAAACTAGGGGAAAAAAAAAAGAAGAAAGAGAAAGTTAAAAAAAATGGAGGCATAAAATTTCTTCTAGAAATGCAAATTAATCCAAGTATACCTTAAGAGAAACATAGTGTTCCTTATTAACTTCATGTAGGTAAAAAGCAGAAATGTCAGAAGTAATGAAATGTGATCGTTGGTCTATGAGTTTGTCTCACTGGCAGTGTAAGTGCTTAGAAGGAGTTAAGAAAAGTGGGCTGACAATATTTGCAGTAGCTGTCTTTTGCTGGGTTGGGATTCAGAATATTTGTTGTTTATGTACATTTTTGCTTTTCTCCATATGTCTATACAGTTTTGAGTTTTCTATAATAAACATGTATTAATTCTACATTTAAAAAATTAATGATCACTGTTCCTTCCAATTGATCTCCCTGAAAAATGTTAATAACATAATCAGATTTAGTGAAGTCACTAATAAATTTATGTTGTCTTTGGATCTCTTAATTTGAATCATATAGAACTAGAATTCCTTTTTACCTTTAAGTTGAAAGTAAAGAAGCAAAAAAAAAAAGCCATTTCTTATTTAATGAGAGATAAATGCAGTATAAGTCTTAATACTGGTTAATTAATCTAGTTCTAACTCTCTTATACCCTGTCAGGGAGGAAGAATTCATAATGTTTGGTGAGGAGTGTTAAATTCATGAGAAGAAATTTTATTAGGCCCAGGAGAATGGGTTAGGATTGAAAATCATTCCTAAGACTTGCCATAGCTTTGGAAGTAGAAGCCAGTTTGTGCCCCAAGTGTCAAATCCCTATTTCTTTTTGCCACATTCTAGATTTCACCTAAAATTACCAATAGACAATATCATTGACTGCTTTAGTTCTGATGGTGGTGTTTTAAAATGGTACCCAAACTATTTCTATTGTGACATTGTAAAAAGGATGAAACGAGATAAATGAATATCCTTAACCAAATATTGTGGTTCCATGTGATACTTTAATTTGATCACACTGACCATTAAATATGATATTCTTATTTTAGTTGTGTGTGATTAAATTCTAGCTAAGTTAAAACAATTCACCTGATGGTGACATTGTTTTTTAAATATTTGTTTATTTTAAACACTTGAGTCTCCCATCTTTGAAATCTATTTTTTTTTAAAGCATGAAGCTGCAAGTGTGCTTTCCTCAGAAGGCTCATAGTCCAATTGGACAATCTGTTTATTTAGAATTGGTTACTGTTTTGGGGGTGAGGTCAGTGTACCAAAAATGTAACATAAAACCCTTTAGTGATTTAGTTAGAAATCTGGATTGCCTGAAGTCATTAGGAGGATCTTTGAGGTTGCATTACTGATACTTACCTGAAGTGCTGCACTTGAAAATGTATCAAGAGGCTTCTCACCATACTAGATGTCTCTTGGCCCAAGACTGTTTAGTCATTTGGCAACACTTACTAGAACCCTAGTGCCTCTAACTTGCAAGGAATATGTGAATGTTTTTTGAAAAATAGAGACTCAAAGAAAAAAAATCAAGAAACTCCATTTTTGAAATTAAAATTTCCATGCTGTAAATAAGGCACATTCCTTAATTATACAGTCACAGTTCACTACTTCCTGCTGGCCGAGTTGGATAGAATCTATTAATTCCTAGCTCTCAGATTTCATACTTGAGACAGAAAAAAAAATGCTATGGCAAATCTCTATTTATCCTATGTAGTGTGACACAGCTAAGGGGAAGCTCTTAATACTGTCAGGGGTATTTTTCAAAGTCTTTCTTCAATACACAAGCTACAGGACTGATCTTGTTTCTGGCTGTGTTTAATTCATTGGTAATATAAGCTTGGGGGAGTTTATAAATACCTTAGGCGGGGCATTGAATATAAACAAGTATGAGAGGAGGATGCAGATGAATCCTATCTAGATCTTACAGAATAAACTAAGCTTCCTAGACATCTAGTTTACATAGAAACAATGGATTTGGGAGACAGAAATCCCTAATGCCCATCAGGATTCACATTGTGAAGACCACTTTTGAGTTGTATTAAATCACCCTGTCTTTTTCTATCTCCATGCTTAATGATATATGGAAAAGTTTTACTTTTAAGTAATTGCTTTTCATACCTAAGATTTACTTCTGTAAAACTGTTTTATATTGAATTGCTTGCAGTCAACTCTGAACTGTCCTACCACCACTCTTGTCTGTGTGCACTCTACCTCTTAAAAAAGTGTTTTGTTTTCTGCTGGAGCACACATATTTAGTAAATTGATATGCATTGGAGTTTTAGTGTTCAGATTACTGCTGCATAGAGAATTGTAACAAAACTAGGAGGAGACTTTTGCTTCTCTCTTTAAAAATTCATTATCTGGTGCAGATGACGAGATAGAAACAACTAGAAAACTTAAACCATTCATAATGATCGTGGACAGAACCTTGTATGAGACTCAGGAAGCTAGATTTTCAAATGTCCCACCAACTACAGATGTAATATGAAATGAGTTACTAAACTTTCTGATTCTTACTTTTCTCATCTGAGAGATAAAAGAAAAAACTATAATTTCCATGGTTTCTTTTGTCTCTGCAAATTCTGTTTTTATTTTAATTGTTATCTGTTTACATTTTTCTGGCTTGAACTATAGTTGTGAATACCTGTGGTTTCAGTATAAGGTTCTTAAAAGTACAGAAAGAAGAAATGCTTTAAACTTTAAATACTTTAAATTACTTTTCTACATATTATCATTTAAAAAAATAATACGTGTTCATTTAGAAAAGCTTGGCAGTGTACTAACATATGAAGACAAAGTTTAGATTCGCCCATCCAAACCTAGAGAAGCATTGTTAGACAGTGGGCAATATATTATAAATAAATATTGCTTTTAGACTTTGGAATTCTGCTTTTTATAGTTTATTTAAAATATTTTGATCAAAAATTTGTCCTGATATTTGAACTGAAACCTTGAGAAAATTCTGTGAATTTTAAAATTCAGTGACTACATTCTTTGAAGCAATATCAATGATGTAAAAATAAACTGCTGTAAGCAGAGACCTCAAATAGTCACAATAATTACATCAGAGGAGAACAATATAAGGTATTATTAACCACTTATATTTGCTTATAAACAAAAGAGAAAGAAAGCAATGGAGAGGAGAGGTAAGGTAATGTTATTAGAATTAGCAACAGTGTTCTTGGACTTAGGTGGACTTCTTAACCCTGGGCGAGGGCCTGTTTTCCTGCGTGCTTTTAAAGAAAACACAGTTATAACCTGGATTATGCTCTACACTCATCAAAAGACGTCCTTGAAAAAACTCAAACTGAAAGAATGGGATACTCTAGGAGAATTTTAAGATTGTTAATAAGCAAAGTTAGCAGAATTTCTTGATGCATTTCCAAATGTATTAGTTTCAGACCACATTTGCCAAAAATATTCATCTTACTCAGACCAAAGAATATGGCTAAGTAGCTATTATTATTAATCATGAGCAAACACTGAGGAAATAAGAAAAAGCAAGTGACAGCGTAACCTTTGCTCGTGTCATGCTTCTAAGCTCCTTGCCGCTGGTTTCAGACTTAGTTGTCATGGGAATTATGTTAAGGGGTAATGTTGATTTTATTGCATTTTGGAGAATGTTTTCAAAGCAGACCTAGGTAGGACGCGGACAGTGTTCCATGGAGATGGTTGCCAGTAAATCTGGCTGTTTTCAGAATTGTGTGTTACCCCCTGGATGTGGGAAGGGAATGAAGGAGCACCTGTCTTCCTCTGCTCTACCCAGTAGTCCTTAATGCTTGAAAAAGAAGCCTACCTGGAGTAAGGGAACTAAATGCCCCTTGCTCTCAGTGCGTGAGGGCGCCTATGGGAAGGAAGAGGGAGGCTGAGACATCCCTCATAGCAGAAGTTTCTAGGGTGAAAAACAGTAATTTAAAAACCCTTACATATTATTTTAATCATATGTAATTTCACATGCCTTTACTAATATTTATAACTGTGAATTCTTTCTTATTCTTTTCTCCTTTGTTAAGAAACAAAATTCTCCCAAGTAAATTTGAGGATCTAATGGGCTTTATTAAGTGCATGAATTAGGCAGCGTCCCATCTAACAACTGGAAGGGCACTCAGGGATTGTGCAAAATGGAAGGTTTTTATAGCAAGGCAGATTTGGCAAGAAGGTGTTAGTAAAAGAAAAGAATGGGATTATGTGGGGCCAGGACATCTTCTTTGAGGAGAAAGAGAACTGGCATGTGTTTTATCATTGCAGATTATTTCACTAGTGCAACTCGGTAAATTTCTGATTGAGTATTTAAAGGTCACATTCCCGGGAAGGGCTGAAAATTTCAATTAAGTTTTGGTTTGCTGTCTTGGGGGCCATTTTGGGCCTGTCCGTCCATCCGTCCGTCCTTCCTTCCTTCCTTGCTTCCTCCCTCCCTCCCTCCCTTCCTTCCTTCCTATGTTGGAAGTACTTGCCAAAGTTTTAGCTGTTATATAAATATTCTACGCCCCCTCAAAAAAAGATAGTTTTGTTTTTATTAATTTATTTTTCCTCTTCTACTCTATTGACTTATTTATTTATATTACTATGTGTTTTCTTCTGTTTCCTTTGGGCTTGTTATTTTTCCTTTTTTTCTTTACTTACGTTTAAAAATATAATTCCTTTTATTTCCTCTTTAATAAATGTATTCAAGATCACAAGACTGCATTCTGAAGCCTTAGGTAGACCTTCATACATAGTTTATTTAGTTCTTAATTCACTGTAACTCTATTTTTATGTCCCCATTATTGCCAAAATTATTTCGTAGTATATAGTTGATTTCTAGGTATAAAATTCTGCGGTGGAGCATACTTTGTTTTGGTTCTCATTTTCTATTTTTAGTGTATTGAAGTCAGTGAATGAAGCCAATATATATGAACCATTAGAATTTGTTGAGATTTCTTCTATAGTCTAATACATGGTCAGTATTGTTAGTATGCTATGCATGTCATAAGAAAAAATGTTAGAAGAAAAATGGGCACATAATTTTATTATGAAGTATAAACTTGTACTGCGTGCTTCATGACAGGCCAGTCAATCAAGAGACAAGGTGTTAGGGCAAGGAATAGCGACTTTATTCAGAAAGCCAGCTGACTGAGAAATTGGTGGACTAGTGTCCCAAAGTACCATCTTGCCTGAGTCTGGATGCTAGTTTTTTATAATAGAATAAAGAGTAGGAGAGCAGGTAAAGTGAAAAAGGGCATACGTTGTTGCAAATATTTCCTGGTTCTGGCCAGACTCTGTATTAATTTCTTCTTTCTTGCAGCCATTCATAGGTAATCCTGGTCAGGATGTTTTCTGTGAGCTAAACAAAGGTCTTTTAGCTTAACGCTCAGCCGTGGGAGGCAGAGATCTCAGAGATGGGCCGTTATGTATACATTAAGCTTTAAGCTATAGGCACTATCCCTTTGGTGACTAACTTGTAGCAAAAGCAGTAGAATACAAAGGTTAAAGTAAAAGAAACAGATCCAATGTGGAGTCAGATTTGTTCTTCCCTATTACAGTTTCATATAATAAAGATCAAGTTTGTTAATTATGATTTTCAAGATGTGTTTTTTCTACTGACACATACTTTTAAGTTACTCTTTTAAACAGTTTGTTACAAAGTATTTGTTAAGCATCTCCTTCTCCTCACTGTTCTACTTAAATTTTCTTCTTCCTTGTTTAAGAATCAATACATAGCATCTGTCTCCCTTACTGATTCAGAACCAGATGAGGGTCAGCCAGATGGCCATCAGTATGTCAACCTTATAGCTAGTGAAGCTTACTTGTAGGGCTGAAGGAGTACATGGGTTTAAGTATGTAGCTAACAGCCTCCTTGTCAGTTTCGGTCTTACAACAGGCCACCTAAAGTAAAAGTTTAGGTCCAGGGTTATTGCATCATGTTAATCCAGTGGACAGAAAGGAAACAAAGACAATAAATCTCTAAATGTTTAAAACCTGAGGAATGTAACTAGTTCATAATTGAGAACTGTCAGAAGAAAGAGGGAAGAAGGGCTTGGACAAGAGTCCAGATGTGTTACTTCACAGAAATATAAATAAGTGAGATGCTGGCTGTCCCCAAGTGTCCAAAGGAGTACAGTATTGGGCATTTTAATAAGAATTTCATTATTCTTGTGGATGTGTGTCAACAGTTCTTTCATTTAAAACTTTGTAAGTTAGTTATATTCACTTATAAAAAAGGAACTTCCTACCCGCTAATGCTGTAATGAGAGTATGTGACAAGTACAAGATGTGTCGAGAAGATTCAGCCACTGTCTGTTGATTGTCATCTGGGTGCCAGACACCATGCATACTGCTTGCACATTTATTTTGACTATCATAGTTGGGAGATGTAGGTGTAGCTTAAAAACTATTTCACATAAGAGCTAACTATTTTTTCTAAGGTCACACAAATATGAAAACCAGGATATGACCAGATGATATTGGGCAAGTTTTCTCATATTCACGCCTCTCTTTTCCCTTTTGTTTATGAAAGTTCTAATAGCTCATATCCTGCTGTCGCCAGGGGCTGAAATAATTGCTCCTGTTTATACTTTTGTGCAGATTTTAACTACTACAGAGCAAAAGGGCCAAGTTTAACTAACTATCCAAATCCACTCCTGAAATTATTTCTGAAATTCTGCCAAGGCAGCTTTTTGTCCTTTCCACTCCTGTCGTTGCTCTAAAATATATGAAACAAGGTCACTCATCTACTTGATGTAGGGTAAATAACAATTCTGTAATTTTAAGTGGAGAGTGCAGATTTAGAGGCTTCTAGAAATTCCTTGCAACAGTGCTTTAGACTGAATCCTAAAGCGTTGTGTACAATTACATATATATATATATATTATATATATATATTACATATATATATAGAGAGAGATAGGGAGAGAGAGAGAAAGAGAGTCCTCTTCTGGAATGTATTTAAAATGAAGTTCTCATATAAAGCTTTATAATTCAAATGAAAAGATACTGCAGATATTTTAGAAATTCAATCCAATACGGTCCCCTAAAACATTTCGCTGCCTTTAGAGAAAATCAGTCTTTGTGTCAGGCTTTGGCAGTTAAGCTATAGTCTGCTGATATGGCAGTATTCAACCTTCTGCATCCTGCTCCACAGCAGACATTCTGCTTTGGCTGTGACCACGCAATCCCATTTTAAACTCTTGTCTCTAGATGTGTCAGTTACAACTTGGCAGCTGGCTGGAACAAACATTTAAATCTTTAGATCTGTAGATTTAATTAAAGTACTCTATAATGAAATGAAACCCTGGATTCCATGGTTCGTAAACATACATTTCAAGATAAATAATTGCAAACATCTAAAAATGTTGGTCAGTTTCCTTGGCTATTGTAAATTTAAAATTGGACACGTTTTTATATTATAAAAATTATCAGAAGTTGATATGGGATATAATTCTCTCAGTCTGGGCCCTTAAGTGGCTGACAACTTTCTTTAGTAAGAGTGTTCAGCAGAGTACAAAATGCAGAGCTCAGGAGAGCTAATTCACAGCTCTCTCTCCCACCTGGACACAGAGTTACAGCTCAGTCCTTTGCTGCTGGCTGGCTCAGCTTTGACCTTTCATACTGTTCCAGTCTCTTAGAAATCATTCTCATGAGAACAGAGCAAAAATTTGCTGTTTAGCAGTTTGAGGAACCAGGTGCTCTGTGACCTCATGCCTTCAGGAACTTGCCTTTCTAAAGGTACTACAGACTTAGTAGGAGTTCACAAAAGGCCCTTTTGGGGACGTTCTAGAAAAATGTGTTGGAAAAGGTTCTTTTGTGGTGTCAGCTTTGGTAAAAGTGACTGCTCTTGCAGAATTCTGGAACTGTGGGATGTCCACTCGGAACAGACCTTGGAGAGAGCTCATCTACACTTGAGGAAGCAAGAGGAACAGCAGCCTGTCACATAGCGATAAAACAGCTTAAGAACCCAACCCTCCAATCCCTAGTCCAGTCCTTCACCAGCTCATAGCACATGCATTCAGAAAGAACCACTATTATTTTTAAAACAACTTTGTTGTTTATTTATTTTAGCTGATTGAGGGCAGCAACATTTCTGTGTCCCTGTGACTCATCATGATTTCAGTGTTTCTACAAAATTTTTTCAGTACCACTGAAACTAATTTTTCTTTTCTTATCACTTGAAAATTTTATTTCTAATCATGTAAACGAATGACAAAGTGTGTAGTGAACTGAATTACCTCAAAATTAAAATATAGTTCCCAGACTGAGAGGGAAAATACTAATGAAAATTGCAGCATGCAATTTAAATGAAGATTTTAAAAATACTTTAGGGGGTTTTATCTGGAATAGTAAACATTATTGTTATACAGCTCACATATATAACCTAAAAAAACGAGTTCATTTTAGTACTGGAAGATAATTGGAAATAACATTATGTCAGAAACCTAGCAACTCAGATATTAGTGGAATTGCCTTAAAATAAATACATATTTCCAAAAGGTTGTAATCAGATAAGGCAGCTGTCGTGGTTACCATTGGATTCTTTCACTTAAGTACTACCTGAGAATTCTCAGTGGTGTTTAGGGCCCCATTAAAGCAGACACATGTGTGAGAGGCAGAGACAGAAATGAACAGAAATCATCTCTGGAATATTTCACTTTGAGTGCCCTGAGTTCTTCTCTCTTTCCAGGAACCATGATCTTGAAGGTAATTTTTCAATGTCACATTTCAGCATAGAAGTAAAGCACTCTGCAAAGGAAAAGACTGGAATTTACTGTTAGAAATGCCTAGGTAATAGCAAAGTGGTTAAGAATATGGACTAAACAGACAGATTCCCAAGGGTTGAATGCTTGCTTTGCCACTTTTTCTGGTTTGGGACCTGGGGCATATCACTTAATTTTACTGTTCTTCTGTTTCCTCTCTTTGAAATAGGAAAAGTATTAGCAGCTATCTCAGAGGATTCTTTGAGGATTAAACTAATATATGTTAAGTGCTTAGAATAGCATCTGACACGTGGCAAGTTTATATAAGGGTTAGCTATTATTGTTATGATCAGTTGGACAAACCTAAATATGTTACTTAATATTTCTGGGACTCAATTACTTGAACTGTAAACTATGAGTACAGTGAGTGTTATCTTTTAAAGTTTTTATTGACATTTAAATTACATGTAACATAAATGATTTGAAACATATATTATTACATAACACACACACATCTACTAAGAGCCTAGTAAATGTTTGACAAAAACCAGGTAAATGGATAATCAGTAGATGTTAGTTCACTCTCACTAAAGGGATTAAACTGATGATTCTGTGTGTGTGTGTGTGTGTGTGTGTGTGTGTGTATATATATATATATATATACATGGAATTTTATATATATATAAAACTATATATAAATTATATATACATAATTTTTATTTTTGAATAGATTTACATGGGTCAAAAATAAAAACACTTCAAAGCTATACAGCAGGAATTCTAGTACTTAACCTCTTACTCATTATACAGTTTCCATCACCTACTACTATGGTTAATGATTTTTACTGGTTGCATATATGTTCTAATAAATTTGTTTTATGCAAATATAAATACAAGTAAATGCATAGTTTTATTTTATCACTTTTCTTCACACACGTAGCATATAACACAATCTCTTCTGCATCTTTCTGTTTGCACTTACTGTATCTTGGAGACTTTAACATTTGTGTGATAGAGAGAGCCCTTTTCTTTCATACTTTCACTGTTGCTTAGTAGCCTGTTGCAAGGATGTGCTATTATTTTATTAGCCAATGCCCTGTAGATGATCTTTTGAGTTGTTTCCAGTCTTCTGCTATTAGAATCAATGCCACAGTGAGAAACTTTGTACATAGGTCACTTTGCACTCATGGAAGGCCATCTTTGGGATAAATTCCTAGAAGTTAAATTAATGGGCAAAGGGTATATGCATTTATTTATATATCAAATCACCCTCTAGGAGAATTGTATATATTTACACTAAACATTAAGTATTGTACAACTTTTGAATTTTTACAGGCTGAACACGTGAAAAAACACTCATTCAGTGTATTTTTACTTGTATTTTTCTTAATATAGTGAGTGAGCATTTTGCCCTTGTTCAGTGGCATTCTGTATGTTCTCTTCTGTGAACTTCCTTTATGTTAGAATGTTGGTCTTGATTTCTGGGCACTCTAATGGTTTAGGGGCATGAACTCTTTATCTGTGATATGATGGGCACCTATTTTTCCCAACTCAATAATTACTTTATGGTTCTGATTTTTCCCCATACAGACGCTTTAAAAATTTTTTATGTAGTTTACTAACTTTCTCTTAGGTGGATTTTGAGTCATTTTTCGAAAGGCCTTCCCTATTCTAAGTTTATATAGGAATTCTTCCATTTGTTTTCTTTAAATATTTTTATAATTTGCTTTTTTCATTTAGTTTTTTGATCAGAAATAATTCTTATTTGTACTCTTTGCCCCAGCATATTAAAATTTATTTATGTTATCTCAAAATTTCCCAAATAATAATACTAGTTCTTATTAGAGTACTGGCATAGAGAAGATGTGAAATCTTGTCGAATTCTGTTAATTATTTCCCTTTACAAAATATTCTTTATTATTCAAAACTGGGGTCACTAAGAACTCCTTATTAAAGGCCCTGCTTGTATCCTGCGTGTTGTACTCTGCACAATTCCAGGAGTGCCGTTGTTGTTGTGAGTGGTGTAGAATGAATGTAATCTGCGTGGCCCTGAATGGCAACCTGCCCTCACTTGTCCAGCCTCCATTCGAGTACACGTTACTGTCCACTTGTCTTACCACGATGTCATGATCTCCTTGAAGGCAGATACTTTGACAATCTCATCTTTGACGCCGGGAATGTAACAGTATGCTTGCATATAGTATGTATGTTGTAAATTACTGTGGAATAAATGGTTACCTGTTTAATATATACATTTTTAAATCTTTAAAATCTGTGTACTTTAGAGCAGTTTTAGATTTACAGCAAAATTGAAAGGGTGTGCAGATTTCCCGTACTCCCTGCCCCCACCCATGCATAGATAGACTCCCTCCTTATCAACATCACTTTCCAGAATAGTACATTTTTAAAATCAAGGATATTGACACATCAAAATCACCAAAAGTCCATAGTTTACCTTACGGTTCAGTCTTGTTGTTGTGCAAACTATATGTTCAAATACACAAATATTCAAACATACAAATATTTAAGAAGCATATAGAGTATTTTCACTGCTGTAAAATGCTCTGCCTATTCATCTCTCTCCTCCCTTTTGATTGTCTCCATAGTTTTGTCTTTTCTAGAGTGTCATATTGTTGGAATCATTTACTATGTAGCCTTTTCAGGTTGACTTCTTTTACTCAGTAATATGCATTTAAGCTTCCTCCATGTCTTTTCATGGATTGATGGCTCATTTCATTTTTGTTCTGAGTAATATTCCATTGTCTGGATAGGCCACAGTTTGTTTACCCATTCACCTACTGAAGGACATCTTGGCTCCCTCCAAGTTTTGGCAGTTATGAATAAGTCACTATAAATATTTGGGTGCACATTTTTGTGTGAACATAAGTTTTCAACTCCTTTGGGTAAATACCAAGGAGAACAATTGCTGGATCATATGGTAAGACTATGTTTAGTTTTGTAAGAAACTCTAATACATTTTTGAAACTGGATATAAACCACATTTGGTTCATCTATGTTACTTCTGACTTAAGCCATTACATATATATTCCATCATTTAAATTAAATGTTTATTTAATACCTCTTTGCAACAACAAAAAGTGTTTCATTCATACATTATTCCTACAGACCAAGGGTTTTCATGAAATTTAAACATTATTACGATCTTCAAAATGACTTGTATTCATAAAGGCATTCCGCGGTTTTGGAGGAAAACTTCTATTTATATTTGCTTTCAAGATAAAACACAGCATTATTGAGTGCATACTATATTATGGGCACTGTATAAAATTTTGGCACATGTAGCCTTATTTAATTCCTTACAATGAGACTGTCATCATCCCTATTTCATGAATAAGTGAATTGTAATATTTAATGTTTCAAATTATAAATTATAAAGACTCTTTCCTAAAGCTACAGATGTGCATTGATGGAGCCAGACTTGGAACACAAATGGTCCAAATCTGGAGCCTGAGGGTGGCAGCTCTACTATATCACCTCCCTCCTGACTTTGCAGGGGCTCCTCATTCTAAGGCAGTTACCGACCAGGAACAGGGAGAACTCGAAAGGAAAGGAAATAAGAGGGGTCACTAGCATTGCTTGATTCCTTAAACCTTGGCATTTGAGGAGAAGCTACTGTTTTTCATTATTTTCTTGCTAAAATTCCTCAGATGACAGTGGAGCTCTTAATACTTTTCATTATCTGAAAACCACTGAAGGATGACCTGGTGGTATGTTGAAAACAATGCTCAGTGCACAATCAGATGCATTTCTAGACACCAGGCCTCCCCGTAGTGGTCAGGGAAACATTATGTTGTTTTTATTATAGAGCTGCAGGGATCCAGGAACACAAACTATATTCCTGAGACTGCCTCTGAGTATGGAAGACAGATTTTAATTACATTTACTCCAACTACTGAAGTTAGATTTTCCTCTGCCCTTCTGCCTTTGGCACAGTTTAAACACACATCCCCCTCTGTCTCCTGCCCTGACAGGTAAATGTGTGTGTGTGTAGTCAACATGAAGTTCCTCCAGTAATCATAAGAACATTTTTTAAGAGTTTATCTCTAAATATCCTTAAGATTTTTTGGCGGGGGGAGACATAATATTCTGAATTGCATGGTGAACAAACACTAGGCAAGTACAGGAAGCTGGAGTTTTCAGGCTTGGCCTAACTTTAATGAGCAGACCCTCATTTTCCTTGCCCATAAAAATTAATGCCACAGATGGTAAAGCCCCCAAATTCTGTCATATTAAATCACTGATACATGATCTAGTACAAGAAAGAGAGAGACCAAAAACATAACGTGAGTAGTTATGGATTGAGTTAACTGAAACTTTATTGGAGAAATAACCACTATTTTTTAAATGCATATGGTGAAATTGCTGAAACCAAAACCAGGTAATTCTTTTCTTAAATTTTGACTGCTTTAGGGAAAAGCCTTTTTTTTGCATGAAGTTCAGCCTTTCAGAAGTTGACTATGTAGTCTTAACTTATATATTGTTACATTTCAACATATGAGTAAGTACAATTGAGCTAGGAATGTAAAAGTCTACCTAGCTATTCATTAGATTGCAAAACAGACTCAAAATTGACAGCAGATTGAACAGGAAAATTTATTTCTCCTAAGGACACACCACAGCTGGGAAGTGTCATAATGACCCCCTTATTTGATTTTTACTGCTTTTTTACTCATACAGAGACTTTGTTCTCTAAAGTCATAGACGATGAAGAAGTATCCTCTTTGAAATCCCATCAAGAATTAAACACACCATCTCGCCTGGAGCACATACATCATTTTGACATGGAGAAAAGCAGCTCAGTACCCAGCTTCTATGTACAACAGCCTGCGTTTGTCTTGGCTTTGTGGTTTCAAGGAAAACAGGATTTGTCATCCATTTTGCAGGCCACAAGCCTTTACGCAGCCTTGTTTTGTGCCCATTAAAATTCTGCTTCCTTTAAATTTCTCTGAAACTTCCCCGTCCCCTCAATTTTATAAAACTCTATCTTTTGTTTAATGCGATGCCCCAGATTTCCCCATTGCAGTGGGTTGATAAACCAAGTTTTTCCCTTGTGGTTACAGACTGATTGGGCTGGGCCCAGCGGTGAAAGAAATCTGAAGTAAGATTCATCTAATCTATCAAAGAAATGAGTGATACAGCTGATAGGGATGAGAGGTTCAAGTTGAATGAAAGATGTTTATAGGATTAATTCATAAAATATGTGGCATACCCTTTCCTTTTCTAGGGGTGGGCCAAAAACTTGGCTTTTAGCATATAAGCCACAAAGAGAAAAAAAAAATCATTTTCAAAGCTACAGTTATAGTCATTAAGTTAAAAACAAGCCAGTTGCCTAGGAAAAGTCAAAATCTTCCTGCCACTGGGTTTGTAAGAAATGTGCCCTTATAAAGAAATACTGTGATGAAGTGAGCTACATTCTCAGCTGTATCTCTAAATTGAGTAGAGGCTAGTAACATGGCCCACAAAGTAACTCATGCAATTGAAATTCCTCAGGACTCAAGAGCCACTCCTATCTGTGCCTGTGTTGATCACGTCACTCTTCCTGCCCTGTATGAATCCCAGAGTCTGCCCACTTATCCCATTTCCCATAATTTCTCCTGGGGCTCTGGCAATGTTAAAGCTAGATGAATAAAAATATAACCTCAGCCAGCCAGTGCAAACTTCCCCCTTTATATTCATAAAATCATCTACACAAGTATAAGGGGCCAACTTATTTCCTGTCAAGAATGTGGAGTAATAAAAGAAAGCAAACGGTATGCTGAAGGGTATGTTGGCTTTCTCATACCTTTAAAAAGGCATACAAGGTCAGATAAAGTTATAAACTCTCAAAAGACAGCATGCTTATAGTTTGTTACCATGCTTGAGGTTCCCAAGAGGTTACTTTTATTTAAACCCCAATTTTTGTGAAAAAAATCATATAATGTAAGAAATAAACACAGAAAGTAGGCAGTATAACTTCAGAATATTGTTCATTGTAGGGGAATAGAAAAAAATTTTAAATCAAAATGTCATTTAAATTCTTTAATGAAATTTCTGATCATTTGTATCTAGTCAGAAAGTAAAAAACTGTCAACCTGTTAAAAAATATTTTCTGTTTCTTTATCTCAGTTGAGTCTCAATAATTGTTGACAAATTGAAAAATATTGAGTTGTTCAGGACTGACGAATTTATCTTGCGGCAACACTTTTAAAACATTTGAAAGTTCTGAGAAATTTTTCATACATAATTATTTTCATTTTGCTGTTGTTATTCTCTGAAACTCTTGAAAACATGAAGAATCAGTCAATCAAACCACTGCACTTTGATGTCAGATACTGTGAGAAGTTGAAAGGGAAAAAGATGTATAAGCTGCCAGCCGTGAGTCCCTGTCACAGAGGAGCTTGAAACTCATTTGGGGAGACATGTATTAATTGTTTACTATTAAATGTGAGCACACAGGCATTTAGTGAGTACTTGCTATAGGCACATCATGTCTTAGATACTTAGTGACCTTTTGGTGAGTGTTTCAGTTAGGGTCCTCAAAGAAACAGACGAAATAGTCAAACAGTAATTTAAGAAGTTATTTACAAAGCTAGGGGTAGGTTTTAGCAAAGTCATCCAAGGATGGTTCAGTACAAGGGCTTGCATCAGAGAAGAGTTGTTTCTACCCTGAGCAAGGACTTTGTGGGTGGAGGTAGTTGGGAAAAATGAGAAACTAAAGAACGTCTAACTGGAAAAGAGAAAGCAGGAGCATAACGTGAGTGTCTGGAGAGGTAAATGGAGTTAGGACATTTTTTCTCGTAGGGTATGTATGTGATGTTGGTACGTTCATATTTATGTTTTTGGTGAGGAGAGACATTTCTATGACTAAAGTAGTTCTAACTTCTGATGCCATGTTAGTGGTGCAGAAGGAGAAAATGGATTGATCCAAAAGATACTTCAGAACATTAAATGAGAATCACAGATAGACTATAACAGGAAGTGCATAAGAAGGAGATGTCAAATATGAATTAGTTTTTTTTTTTGATTTGCAGAATTAGAGATTTGTGATGCTGTTCACTGGAAAAAATAATAGTGGACATATACTTGGTTATGTAGAATAGACCAGTATCTTAGTCTTTAAGGTACTTTTTCTGATTCCCAGCCCAAATTCTCTCATTGCATTCAGTCACCCCAAATCATTGATTGGTTCCCTGTTAGAGCTTGAAACTTTGTGTGTCTACCACCAGAAAACAACTAGGTAAAAATCCCTGATCTTTGGGGGCTTTACAATTTGGCGCAAATGAAGATAATGCTAGTCAATACTTGCTCTGGCTTTGTAATCTTTAATAACTTCAAAGAACAGTAACTAATGTACTCAGATATATAGTCTGAGTCATAACCTTAAAGGTAACTAAAAATCAGTTTTAGAAAGTATTTTAAAAATGTAGATTCAATTTAAGGTTCTCTATTTAGTTAGATAAACTTTTTTAAACAAAATGAGACACTATCTGCTAGAACTCACAAAGGACAGAGACTCCATTTCAATTTTAGGGGCTTGAATTAATTTGTTTTACTTTCCATTCTTTGCTTGTTTTTACTGGGGCCCAAACTTCATATTGCCTTAATAGAGTTAGTTTCTCTGTGTGTTATGTTTATATTTTTATGGTTTGTGTAATTCTAATAAAACATTATTTAGTTGTAATTGTGGAGTACATCTAAATTACTTTGAGATTATAATGTGCACAGTGTTCCTGTATCATTAATTCACTTGGAACTGAGATGTATTTAGAAGTACTGATGCTTTCCTAATAAACAGGCATTGTTCTCTAGATACTGGAAATAACCAGGTTCCGCACAACTCTTCTTTGCATCTGGACTATACATAGTTTGTTATTTGAAGATAGAAGCTGTGACTTGAGAAAGCAGAAAGTGCTATTTTAAGGCTGCTAAATTTCAAATCATCCTCAGCCTCAGCTGCTAAAGATCTTCTGCCTGAATTTCAGAGAGCAGAGTTTATCTGGGTTATATACGTTTTCACACAGATTAAAAATGTTCAGGAGCTCTACAGAAAGGTCCTTCCTCAATTGTCTTTACCTCACAGAGTGATAAGTATTTATATTACTTGATGTAGATTAAATGTTTAAACAGTGGAGGAAAAAATGGAGAAAAGTTGATTTTGCGTGGTGATATTAAAGCCACTAAATATTTTACTGAGAAAAAGCCAGAAATTTTTAGGAAAACTGTCACTGGAATTTAATACTGTCACACAAACACACGTACACCCCATGGATGTTTATTTACCACTTACTTGTATAAGCTCTGAGGAATCTATGAAGACTCATTACATTGTAAAGATATAACAGTACTATTTTCTAATGTGTTTGCACTCTTATTAAAAGCACTGTTGATAGTAAAACAGTGTGTGAACATTTCACTGACGTTTTAAAGAGGGTAAACCTTGGTGTAGAGCTGTTTATTATAATAAATAACATTTTATGTAGGATTTTCTATTTTTCTCATAGTACTTTCTCATTTTATTGTAAACAACAGTTTTTAAGAAAATGTTCAAGGCATCTTGGACGTGCTGAAAGTCATAAATTTAAATAATTACACTTAAAATTCTCAAATTATAATTTTATAATAATGAAAAATGTTCTTTAAACTGGCAGTTTTCTGATTAATTTATGCATATCTCTGTACGAAATTCTATGCTATTGTCAGATTTAATAAAATAATAATTTGGTCTCAGCCTTTGAAAAAAGGAGAAGCAAATTAAAGATTTGGGTTCTATTTAAATGACAAGACTGCTTTAGTGAAATCAGTGCTCTTTGAAAAAAATTAATAGACTTTCACGGTTTAAAAAAGAAAATTTTATTAGTAACTATGTCTTGTAAATGGCTCTTTCAATTAATTTTAAATGCTAAAATACACTATATTTGGATTTATCCTTAATTTTTTTTTTTAATTATAGTCACAGTAAACTAGCTCTTAACCTAGTGGTCTTCCTGGGTTATGTGTTTCTTTATTTCCTTTATTGGCAGAGGAAAATTCATCATGACATCTAGTTAACAGATTAACTTTGACCTTTCCTGTTGTATGAACTCTGGGATAAGCCTCCTAGGTCCCCTCTCCAATAAGAAATGACTGTTCCCCAACTTCTGTGAGTGCTGCCAGCACACAAGCCCTACAGGAAGCGCCATCTTCCTGGCTCAACTTGCATCTAATGGTGGGTTGGTGAGAAGAGATCCCTCAGAGCATGGTGGAGATTTTTTTTTTTTTTTTTTGAGACTGCCTCATAGCCCAGATTCTTTAATCTACCCAATCCTGCTTCCTTCCTTCCTACTTTTTTCCTTCTGTAGATGCTAATCCCAAAACAGCCCCTATTAACTTGTGAGAAGTTATTAGGATGGAGTGCTAATCTCCATCTCAGAGTTTGCTTCCTTGGGGAGTATAGTCTGTAGCGCACACTGAAATCTGTGGTTACCAGGCCACTCTCAGATATGCCCATACCTTTCATTAGTACCAGTTACCCTTGTGTTTTTATCAAGTGGCAGGCGGGTTCTTCCTAATCTAGTTACTGTAATGATTTTTTGTATTTACATATTTTGATTGAAGAGTATATAAACAAATGAAGTACAAATGTGAAAAATGATTTTTTTTTTCTGAGTATTGGTTTCCATTGAGAGAGCTTGCAATGGAATCGGGTTTTTAAAATTATTTTTAAAAAACTATAAAATTGTTATAAACATGATTGACTTACTTAAATAAGCTCTCCACTTAAAAGAACAAAATCAAAAGTTAGAGCAGATTCATTTTGGGTCTATTTAAGAAAAATATTTTAAAAAAAAATAACCAAAAAACCCTCTTGTCCAACAGACCCAGACTTAAAGAAATGATCTTGATCTTGTCTCTACATCAAAAGATTGTTAAAATGCATATGTATTGATAATTTTATATTATGATAAAATATTTAAGTTACAAGTGTGGATCATTTTTATATTCTTTTGCACTTAGCTAATAAACTGTTGGTCTCAAGTGCATCAGATAATAAAACATAACTGTACTGAGTAATAAAAACAAATGAAGGGCTGGGGGTGTAGCTCAGTAGTAGAGAACGTGCTTCGCATGCTCAGGTCCTGAGTTCAATCCCCAGTACCTCTGTTTAAAAAAAAAAAAAAGAAATATTATGTTGCCATTGGTTTTAATCAGTTTTTTAAAATAAGGTTGAACATTTGAGTAGAATTTATCTTGCGGGCTTTTAAAGCTTTGCAAATCTAGATGATACTAACAGGTGAGAATGAAGAAGGAGGAAACGAACTAACTTCCCTGACACTAAAACTGTCTGCTGATTCTTTCTAAGAAACCCCGCAGTCTGCTTTCTCTCCCTTTCTGCTTTTGTGCTAAGCAACCTGAAACTTCTCCCTTATGTTCTTTACAATAGTTATAACCCAGAAGCGATGCTCCAGGAAGAAGATAATGGGCCCATAATCTCAGAAGAATGGACAGGCCTTCTGCAGTTTCCCCCAGAAAGAGTCACCGAGGTTAAGGGGAATGTAGCAGCACCCTGTAAAGTGTCCTGTTTGTTGTCACCTTTTTTGTTCCGTCTAGCTTTTTTCGTATAAAACTTCAAGACCCCGACTCCAGGACGGATTCACAGTCTCTAAGGCATGAACCAGCTGTGACTCCCCTTTGCCTGGCAAAGCAATAAAGCTGTTCTTTTCTGTCCTCCCAGAAATCCGCCTCTGAGTCTCAATCTGTTTACAGAGTACAGAGGCCGGTTTTGGGGCAACAGGAGCACGTAGAAACTTCAGGTCTAGCTCAGTACCTCTCACACTGTGCTGTGCATACAGAGAACCTGGAGGATTTGGGGAAATGCAGATTTGGAGTTAGCTTATCCCTGGGAGGGTAGGAAGTTCATCTAACAAGTTTCAGGTCCTGTGCTGCTGCTGCTCCCAGTAGTACCAGCAAGACCTGGACAACTAACTCGGTATCATTAATTTTTTTTCTTGGTTCTGCTCTAAATTTGTACCACACGTCTAATAATGGAGCTCCTATTTGTTCCTTGTTTGTTAAATATCTTTTTTTTTTTACTTCAGTTTTATTCTAATTTTCCTGCCCTGTTTCTCCATGGAAAAATCGACTAATGAATTTATGGTATTTGTATTAGGTTTACGATTAAGGCTGCACATGGTGTGGTTAGAGTATAATCCTGAAGTGACTTTGATAACATCCAAAGGGATAAATCTTCCTCCATTCCCATAGCTTCCAAGTCACTGGAAATAAGTTCTGTTGTGGAAATGAATAGCTAATAGTGCTGAGAAGTGTAGTAGAGGTATTTGGTGGAGCTGAATGAGTAGAAGTGTTGAACAACATCTGGCTGGAGTAGGAAAACATATACTTCAATCTAGTGCAGATAATCACAGGTAAAGTGGTCTTTTTCAGAGAAGACAGGATTGGATATTCGTGTCTGACAGAAAATGATTATAGTGCTAATATTGCATCTTGGTTGAAAAGGAGTCTAGTCCTATTTGTGACATTTTTTCGCAGGTTATGAAGCTGGCAATACAAGTGCGATAGAAAAGCTGTCCTCTTTTGGGGACATTTGACATTTTTCTATTTCTGGACATATATATTGGTTTATAGAATAGCATGTTATGACAGGTTTGCACATGCTTATTCAACAAACTGTTTCACCAAAAGAGTGGTTTTGGATTTTCTTTCAAAAATTAGGTTTTGTTTTGTTTTTTTAAGTTGATTAAAACAGTTCAAATAAAGCATTTCTCTGTTAATAGCCACTGGATTTTTATCTTTTCTTTTTTGACTTGTGAAGAACAAAGTCCAATTGCTTTTGTATACTTCTCTGTTGTACATTTTTAACTTTTTTAAAAACTCAAGAACAAATTACACCTCTAATTAAATAGCATTATAAGATAACTGAGGGGAAATAACTAGGAGTATTTAAAAATGTATTTCAAAATAAAAATAAGCACAAATAGAATTTTTATGAAATAAACCACAAAAAGCACATGTGACATTAATTATCAAAAAGACATTGGGTTCAATAGTTCAAAAACATTTTTCATGATGTGGCACCAAAGGTACCAGATTAATTAGTGGTTGTCTTAAAGAATTGGTTTCTTGTTTGCATACAGTACGAGTACCTCCTAGAATGGAGTCAGCAAATTTCTTTGGCTCTGTTATATACAAGTTTTCCAGAACGTTAAAAGGCAGATCTTGTCTTCATTTGAGATACAATTTCACAGATATTTTTAACTTAAATAATATACCAAAGTTGGTAATATCAAATAGTAATTTTTCAGGCTGAAAAATAATTTATAGTGAAAATAAAGCAACCTTCATCATATCTGAAGTTATATGGCTTTACATTATAATGTTGATTCAGAAAATAAGTTTTGGATTTTAATGTTGCCTGAAAGACAAAAAGCGAAAATCTTGTAAGATTGACTGCATAAACATTAAAGATATCTTCATGGAAAAAAAAGCTTAAGGTAAGAAAAAGCCAAAATCTGAGAAACGTTTTGAACCGCAATTCCTACTCTTGCTCTAAAAGACATAAGTACTTCACGAAATTAAAACACTTACTTGTCCTTTACCGTAAACTCTAGTGTTCTGTCTCTTTTTTTTTTTCCCCACAGAAAAAAACAATGTGAATGTGCTGTCACGGTTTCTCACCACATTTGTTGGACAATACTGTCTCCACCCTGATGATTAAATGTGGTTGGAGAAAAACATAGCCTAGGTTATGCCTAAAGCTTTTAAATCCAGAATTCTGTCCTAGGGTCAAATTATAACAGTTTTGAAGGACTGACCTGTAACATTTCCTTCTCACATAGCCAGTATGGTTTATTATTAAACATGTGCATTTGGTTCAAGACAGTAAAACTGAACTTGCCTTGACACCATTATAGCTGAGCACATCATGTTCCATAGTAAGAGAGGGGAAAAAAAAAAGAATTTCGCATCCTGAGATAAACTAAAAATATGTAACATCCTGTCTAGCACTAGCCTCTAAATAAATGCAGACTTAAGCCCTTTCCTGTAAGTTGCTAACTTCCTAAGATAAACAACTTTATCTCTGACTTTTGCAACACTGACATCTACAGATATGTGACTATCCTTACAGATAAGAGAAGATATGATGATGTTTCCCCTACTATGAACTGAATGACAATGATCATGGTTTTATTTTTTTAAGTATCTATTGGATCCCTTCATCAGTTCTTCTGAACTCTAGACTCTTTCAAACCATTTGCAGATAAATATATATATATATTTTTTTTTTCTTAAAGCTTTTATTTATGAGTTTTTCTTCCAGAGATGGAGGTTCCACCAAAATGTTCAGAGAGATATAACCACTGGTGCTGGGTAGACAAATACTGTCCAAGAGGTATAACTCATGGGTCCCCACACCCAGGTCAGCCTTTTCGTCTCCAGGGGTAAGTCTTGCTAATCAGAGATGGAATTTTTTCTCTTAATGATTCTGTTACTGTTTCAGATTCTGTTTGTGCTTCTGGAGTATATCTGGTTCTCAGTGAAATCTGGCTCTCTTTTGTTCCTGGTTACAATTTATGACTTCTGTTAGTGGTAAAACATTGGGAGCCCAGTTTTGATTATAGGATCTTTGTCAGGTAACAAATGGCAGAAAGGGTGGGCTTATCTATATATGTCACTTACATTAGTCTCTTGTCTTGATGATTCTATCATCTCTCTTTTGGAATGCCTGTATCTTTGCTACCAAGTTCTAAGACATTACAGGACATAGATTAGTAGGACTGCTGTATCAGTTATGAGGTTGAAAAGTTGCTTGTGTCACTTTTTGTCTTCAATATAAAGGATATTTTGCCTTCTGATTTTTTATAGTATATTCTAAAGTTGACTTGTTTGTGTACCTTTAAGAGCTTAAATCATTTAAGGAAAACAAAAACAAATCTTTGTGCCCAGTGGAGTAAAGAGTAGCCACTTGAAGGGAGTCATAACAAATATGTTTTAGATACCCTTTGTGCTTTCCTGGTCTTTGTATCATACAGCTGAAGCAACCAACAGGTGAGTTTTTGTTGAAAAATGTAATTGTGCACTGTGCTTGCCCATGGTTTAATTTGTATAACTAAATCTGACAGTTTTCTATGTCTCTATGTTACTATGAGGAGGGTAAAAAGCCCTGGGTTCTTTATCTTACCTAAGGAAAAGAATTTAAATGGGAGACTGAAAGTATGATATAAACAGAAAATTTTATTAATAGAGCAGAAATTAGTATAGTACCCCTCTGAGAACTGAAGGCGGGCCAACCCAAGAGAGGAAGATGGTGGTGCTTCTTTGTTTCTCCTGTCTTAAGTCCTGGTTTAGGGGCGTTCTGGTGATTGATTGACAGCTCGTGTTCCTTGAGTGCTCAGGCATACCATCTCCTTTACTCATGCTCTTACCCAGGATGCACACAGAGAACCCTATGGGAGGAGGCCCAAACCATAATGTTAATTACATTATAACGTGCATTGGGTCATGTTAAGCGGGGTCCTTCTCTCTATTGCGCAGCAGCAGCATTGTAACTGGCTTCTTTGTTGGCATTCATTTAGAGAAAGTAAAACTCTTTGAAGGCCCTTACCCTGAGCGCAGGCATGCTTTTATCTTCTTGGTTGACCACTCCCCTTTCTTCTGCCCTTGCCCGGAGCTCATTTCTATCTAACTGCCTAACCTATATGTATGTAGATATTTTAAAAAGACTTTTCCTCTTCTCACACACACACAAAGATTTGTATTATTTTTATAATTGTACCGGTTTTGTTTTTGTTTTGTGTTTTGTTTTTTGGTCAGTGGCTGGCACATTGTCACTCTCTTGTTTTGGGACTTTTGGATACTAGTTGGTCTTAAAAACTATCATTTTTGCACACCATAATCATATGTGTGTGGTGTAGAGATCAAAGCTCTCTGATTTTTCTGATACCTTTAGTTAGTTTTAATAGCAATTGAATGAGTGTGTGTAATAATTACAATGTAGATTAAAACGTGAAAGATTATCGCTGGCTTGTCCAGAGATTTTAGCCTAAGTGCAAGGTATTTTTTGTCTCTTTTGAAAGAACTAGAGAAATCTATAAAAATACATAAATAAGTCAAGTGAAGATGTGGATAAAATATTTGTTAGCAATAAGGTAGGTTAATAATAAATGTCTAATAAATATTTATTACTTTATTAGTCAACATTAATTATCAAAAGATAGATGTCTAGTAAACATTAAAGTTAAGCCCATATCTCATTTCACAGCCTATTTGGAGAAGAACTAGAGAAAACAATGGCGCAAGGGCCACTGTATATAAAAAACTTCATCCTGGGTTTCTTGGTGTATTGCCACTGTGCCTATACTATGATCTCTACCTGGGGCTCAACCCAGTGGTAAATCAATCCTGAAGAAAGCAGCCATCCCAAATTCCTCTCTCTGAGAACTTGATAAGAGACTTCTATTGTCTGTATGAAATGTTGTATGATCATATGGATTGATATCCTTTTGCCTAACTCTGGGGAAGTGTATAGATTATAAGCCTCTTGGAGCTTCTATTCGGATTGACTTACAGGGACTATCAAACACTGACATAATTCAGAGCTAATAAACCCAAACTAAAACAAACTCAATAATCCCAGAAATAGAAAAAATGTCCAAATGATATTAAATTGCTGATTCTTTAAATTAAAAAAAAAGTTAGCTTAGAGAAATGATTAAATTGCAAATAAAGACTGATTGCCAGGATACAGTATAAGAAGCAAAGAAATTAAAATTAATGTCTAATTGATAGAAGAAGAAAATTGAGAACTTCAGTAATAGCAGAATTTAAGGTATAAAAAAGTTATTTGTAATATTTCTAATCAAAGTGAATACTTGAGCAAATTAATCTGATTAGCTAATTTTATTTCATCCTGACTTTATCATAGTCCAAAAATATGTTAATATAATGTAATTTGTATAAAGTTTGGGTGATTTTTTTCATAAAAAGCCCAATTAATTTAACCTTACTAATTTCTTATACTGGTTATGTTATTATATTAAGTTATAATCATTTCCAAAAACTGTTTAAAATAACAGTTGTAAAAAAGGGTTCAGTTAAGTTCATATTGTCTTCTAGAATAGCAAATTCTGAGAACATTTTTTCTACTTAAGCAGCATATGAATAAAATACAAATTGTCACCTTACAAACAAAATCATATCAATATTAAATATGCTTCTCTGTAAACATCAGTTTTAACATTTATTTCCAAGATCCTTAACTGGTGTAAAACTGTAGAGTGATACTTGAGTTTATTAATATATAAAGTTTGTCTATCTGCAAAATTTCCAGATAGATTTCAATTTAAAACTATAGAGACAACCAAAAAAAATTTTTAAAACACTTGGTTGCCAAGCTACATGTATCCTTGCTTCTTATTTTTTCTTATTTTTATGCACTATTAAATGGCCATTACCTAATAACTTGTAAAGAATGCATAGGTCATTGTGTCATTTTTAAAAATATGTACACATTGGGTTTATACATACACCACATTTTTGAAACATTACCAATCCCCAACCACACACACACATACCCAACAAAAAACAAGCTATGTGAGGTGATGGGTGCATTAACTCGATTGTAGTAAGCCTTCCATTTTATATATATATATATACACACACACACACACACACACATATATATGTGTGTGTATATATGTATATATAATATGTATGTATCTACATCTCTCTCTATATATATATACATATATATAATCATCACATATACACTCTAAATATATACAATTTTATTTGTCAGTCATATATCAGTAAGGCTGGGAAAAATATGTACACACATGCTGTGATAGTCCTCCCCTCAAGAAGTACATCTTTGTTCACTTTCCCTTGAATATAAGCTGAGCTTAGTGACTCATTTCTAAAGAGTGAGAATATGACAAAAATGATGGGATTTCATTTCTGAAATTAGGGTATGTAAAAGCTGTGGCTCTGTCTTGAGCATACTCACTTTTCTGGAACCATTAGCTCTGGAGGAAGTCAGCTGCCATATTATGTACACAGCACTATGGAGGGGCCCACATGGTGACAGTTTGACTGTATTTTCTTTTGATATCCTGAGCCAGAACTATTCAGCTTTTATTCCTGATCTTCAGAGATTATGTGAGATGATGTTTGTTGTTTTAAGCTGCTAAATTTCACAATAATTTGCTACATAGCAATAGATAAATAATACTGCAACGTCCATGCACGAATTGACTTTTTTTACTTTAAGAAACATAAAAGTGACGTGTAGAGACTGCTCCTGTGGCAAGGTCACCTCCGAAGTGTGTGGGCCCTGCACGTGTTTGTTTTTGTGAGCATCCTAAGTATACAAACAATTTAATTTAAAAATGAATTAGAAAAGTCATAGGCCTCTGTGAAGTATAGTAATACAGTGATTTATCAACCTAGACATAGAGTAATAGAGAAAATACACTTACAGATTTGCTGATTGTCAGATCACTGGATGTGAAGATTCTTCATATTGTTCAGGCACTATCTCTTCCTCTTCAGGTCCAGGAATTATCTCCTTATGTTCTTTTTTTTATCAATTGTGCATTCATAGCTAATTTCCTGTCTCCTACCACATGAAAAAGGTCGCAGTACTGTTATTACTTACAAGGCAATGGCTTTTGGGAAACTGTTTGTATTGAAATAACATAGATCTTGGCTCTGCAGTTCTCCATTACCACGTATTTAAACTTGGTTACATCATTACTCACAATACTGCATCATTCATCATCCATTGTGCCTCCTGTGAAAACCAGCTTCCAATTACTCGCTCTGTGATTATCATTGTGCTTCATTAATAATGACCACAAATACCACACTTGCCTAGAGTGTGCAGTAAAACGTGAATGTATTTTGTTTTCTGGTCATGTTAAATTGATCATTCAGGATTCTTTCTATGGTATAAACTTAGAACAGCACAGTGTCTGACCATGATTTCTCTTGAACTCTTGAGGCTGTAATCTCTACATTGCTGGAACGTGATCCATTTCAGTGTTGACTGCCCCCCTTCTGCATACTCACCACAGGGTAAGAGTTAGGAGAGAAGAAGTGGAACAAGGAGTGATTACTCCTACTCGGGTTTGGTTTAAGACCAGTGTCAGATAGAACAACGTTGTCACTTGAATAAAGTCAAGAGAACATCATTTGGAAGAGCCTGTGGCATTGCAAAACAGCAGCCTCAGAAGTCTGTAAGTCCTGGCAGGAAATGGAGGACTACCTGACATGTGGTGAGGAGCCTGAGGAAGGGATGGAGTGACCAATCTGAGTGCCAGTGAAGTAAGGGGAGGAATAGACACATAGGTAAAAGATACTTGCTGACACTTCTCTGCCCTCGGTTTCTAGAGACAAGAGACTATGGTAGCACTGACAAGTAAACCCGTGCATGTGACTTGACCCCAGCTTTTGACAGTGGACTATGTGTCTCCCAGAGCTCTGAACTTGCCCCATGCCTCATGTGAGTGACAATCCTCCCAAACACTATTCTCATCAATGTCAGGACCATTTTGGTGATTCAATCTTGGTTACTTCTGGGGGGAAGGGGCTGCACTGACCTGCAGCAGGGAATCTATTTCCAGGGCTCAGCCACAGGGCTCGGTGATAATCCCGTAGAATCACGTCCCAGGATCTGCGGTCTGTGTGTAGAGGAGAGGGTCGAGGAGTGCTCTGAAGGGGAAAAACTGACTGGATCCCTCTGGAGCCAATGCAGAGCAGATGTGACCTTGGGTTGTCTTGCCTGAACAGCACTGCTGACCTCTGCTGGGCCCAGACTAAGGAAGGCAGACCCTTCAAATTGGAGGGGAGGGGGTGCCCTGAGGCATGGAACCCAGGGCAGAGGTCTGAGGGTAGCAGCATACTAGGACTGAAAGCCTACTAGGCTCAATGTAGCAAAATAATAGATATGCTTTGTCTGTTTATTAAGTGAAATATTAGAAATTTAAAAAGTAATTCTCTATAGTATAGGCATTGTCTTGCAATGTTCATATATTTTAAACACTTTTAAGTTATATGTGGACACATATATGGAATATTAAATTATATGAGGATGTCTATATACACAGAAATAGAATGAATCAAAACTTATGAATTGTAAAGAGGACAATAGTTGTACAAGTTACAAAAACTTGCAAAGAGGACAATAGTTCAGAAAAAAATTGATCGTTGAGTATATAGTGTTTTTATCAAGACTTATTAAAACATTATTGACAGCCAGCTGTACACAGCTTAGTTATGTAGACCTGCAAGTCTGTGTCTCAGGCTCCACCTTTTTGGGAGAAGCTGGACTAGGGCAAATATTATACATAGTGCCTTTGCTGAGTCACTTCACTTTTCATGGCAATGTGGTTATTTACATGCAATCTGCAAGAATCTGTCCTCTTACCCAACAAGACATAATTGGACAAATCAAATTTGTAACCATGGCGATGACAGAAATGTCACATTTAAATACATGTACCATTCAATTAGATGTAATAAGTCTGTTATTAAAGAAAGATTACAGAAGCTCTGCCAAGGAAATGGCCTCATACCTGTTCTGTGGTTTATGAAATCCAAGCCTCATAGTTTGCATGGGGATAAGAATTAGCCTTATAGAGTATGGCCTCTTGAAAGACAACTTCAAATTATGAAAAAGAATGAAAATACATACCAATATTAATTTGTATTGGATTGTATCCTTCAGCAATTTTCTAGTATGGTATCTCTCAGGTGTTTTTATAAGTACAAAACAATTATTTACAAAAAGATTTTAAGAAGGGTAGTCACTCCAGTGTTGTTTATTTATAACAATAATCTGAATACAACGTGAATATCCATCATTTTAAAAACCTGGAAATAAATATACGTGTGTGCATGTCTTTATTTCATACATATTTTATCTGTGCATAGATACATATATGTACATATATGAGTATACACATACATGAAATAAAATATACATACCTTATTACTATAATATACAGTACATCTGGTGCGTACTTGTCTCTGAACCTTTAAATTGTTTCAATTTATGAAAGTCTACTCAGTTCAGGCAAATTTTGCTCAGTTGCGTAAAACAAAATAGGCTGAGATGGCAGAAGTGGGACCATAAGGTTAATTAGGATACAGCTTGTTGCATGGCCACTGAGTATGTTCCTAACAGCAGTCAGGGACAGCACAGTGAATATGAAGTACATGCAGTCAAACTGAACACTGAGGACACATGCTTACAATATGGTAACAGCCACATTTGCTCCACTGTGAGCAGAGGGCTACAGATTGACGTGATATTTATGAAGGAGTCTAAACTGATACTCTGGATGTTACTGACAAATATGGCTCTTAATTTGTTTAGTAGCATGGAAGCTCAAAATTTGCAATTGCTCTGGGTCTCCTTTAGTCTCTGAAAAACTCTTTCACCACTTTTTTGCTGCTGTTAGAAGCAATCAAAATACAATACAAGCTAAAGTAGAGTTTACAGTACCTGAAATTTGAAAGAGTTGTAAAAATTTGTCACATTAAAGATACTTTTACTAAATAAATATGAGGCAGTAACAGGACGTTGCATTAATATGTGATGTCTGTAATGATGCTAGGGCTTCAGACATGAAAACCAGCATTTTCAGTGTGAATTGGAAATTAACAGTAAGAATGATTATCTGCAGGCAGATGGAATTTGGTGTAACTTATTTTTATCCATTTTCTCTTCTTTTTCTGAAAAATGTGTGTATTTATAAGAAAGTATAATACACTGAAAACATTTTTAATCACAAATAACCTCAAAACAGATGTGTCTGATTTGAAAAAGTAAATATGACTCTGAAATATTAGTTAAATAACTTTCTAAAATACCAAATTATATGCATTTATTTTTCAAATATATCATTTTTATTACTGTTACTAGCAAGAGTAACTCACAGTACTAATGTTCCTAAAAATCAGTGATTTACTAATACACAGGAGAGTATGTTTGTATATACTAATTTTGAGGCAGAAAAAAGTTTTGGTATAATGAGGATTACGTTTTTATAATCACCAGTTGGAGTCTATAGAATCAGATCATATCTTGTAGCCGTTTGGACCTCAAATTATATTTGAATTTTAATAGAGAGCTGCTATAAAATGGGACCCAACTATAAAAATTTCTGCTAAGCTAATGATGTTTTTTGTAAAACAAATAGTTATTTTGTAATTAATTTACAGGTTTTTATATATTAGAAGTAAAGGGGAGTACTATATGTAATGAGCGATAATAAACCATGGTTCTGATAAATATATTAATGTGTTACCAAAGAAATACATTTCTAAATTAATATCAAAGTCACAGAAAAAATAAATTAATAATAGTAAGTACAAAGAGATTTTGAATTCTGTTAGATCTGTTTTACATTTATAATAATATATATTTATGTCTAAGGCAGAATAAAACCCCTTATCAAAATTTAAGCTCACGCTTTTATTTGAAGTAACCTTTGGGCTCTTAGCTATAATATAATGAAATTTCATAAAAGTTACAGAGAGAAAACTGCTGAGCTTAGAAGTAGGACTCAGAACACCTAAACAAATTAAAAAACAAACAAGTAAGCAAATAAAAAGGTGAATTAAAACTGGTCATAGATCATTCAAAGCTAGGTTTTGTAAATTTAAATATTATTGTAGTTAAAAAGTGCAAATGGAGAAGTAGGGGGTCTTTTTCATTGCACCATCTGGTGGAATTTTTATGTAACTGTAATAGAGAAGAGTGTGGTAAAGGCAAACTGTATCAAATGCCTTTTCATTTCTGATTCTGGGCTCTGCTTTATATATAGCATTTATTTTCCTCCTTCATGGTTATTTCCTCCCCTTTCCTAATTTTTTATTTATGATCATTTGTTACTGGCATTTTTGTAGAGGGTGGTTACTTTTTGTTTTTTTTAATTAACCCATTCTTAAAGATATCTTCTACCCTGAGATCGATGAGAGTGAATTCAGGGTGAGTCCCCGAGTGTGTCTGAGAACCAGAGATGGAGCATTTGTCTTGATTCATACTATAAAACCAAAGCTGAAGGAAAACTTGGAACAAAAATGTTGGTTTTCTAGACATTGCCATTTCTTTGGCCTTGCTTATTTTACTGTGGTTTTTCCAGGTAATCATTTGTTCTTTCCCAAATTCAAAATGTTATTTAGATATCTCAGTAAAATTTAAAAAGTATGCCGTTACTGTAATATGTTGAAATTTCAGTGCATAAGACACATTATCTACTCTTTACTGATTTTTTAAGTGGAAAAAATTAGAGAATATTTAAGAAGGGAAAACCATATCCTTTCAAAGGTGTAGCCCCAATTTTTATTTTGTAACTGGAACAGAGTTTGTTTAAATCAATACTGCATAGTGGTTAAAATCATGGATTCTGGAATCAGCATGTTAACTCAACCCTGGCTCTGTCGCTTACTGTTTAGTGTTGGACAAGTTCCTTGACCTCTCTGTGCCTTAGTTTTCTCATCTATAATTTGTGTCTCATAATGGCACCTATTTCATAGGACTAATAAACTAATTAAATGCTACTATAAATGAACACTTATAAATGTAGAGTGTAACTGGTGCCTGTTATACACTCTCTACCTATTAACTTTATTATTGTCATCATTATTATAATCATTACCATTTTTATCTCTAGTTAACCAAACTATTTTACAAATGAACCAGAAGTATAACTTGCCAAAGGTCAAACATCTAGGTTAGGTAACTAGGTATCTATTGAAGAAAAACAGGAGAAGGAGGAGAAACTAGCCTCCCTAGGGCTTACATTCAAACTTTTCTTGATGCCAAACATCAAAAGTGTTCTGCATTTTCTTTATTGGTTCTTGTCCATTTTTTTTTAAGCCTTCAAAAAGGAAAATCACATACATACATGCTTGCCTAGAGTTTTGAACAAACCTTGATCTTTAGATTTTGGAAAAAAAATTTAAACCACCTAAAAAAGTAATATTTCACAATCTGAAAATGAAAAGTCAGAAAACAGTTTCCAGCAAGAAAGAATGATGGTCCAGCAGAAAGTGCAGGGGCAGCACAGGTCCTGAGATCTGAACAGGAGACAAATAGGCAACCGTGATTTCATCAAACCGTAGCTGATTCTTCTGCTTCAATCTCATCAAATAAGCATGGTAGTTAAAAACATACATTTTTGTGAATGGGTCTTAACCTTATCATTTGTTACGTCAGGGATATTAGGCAAATTATTTAACTTTTCTGAGCTTCTTACTTCTTATCTGTAAAATAAGGATAACCAGAATGCCATGCTCACAGATGTGTTGTGAGAACTGAAAAAACCAATCCATGTAGAGGTTGTAGCACAATGTAGCATGTGATAATTTCTCAGTATTTAATGTTAATACCACATACTGATACAATTGATTATGCATTTTAGATATTATTTATAGGAAAAATAGTAGGTCATCTTTCATTTGAATAGTTCAGCTTCAAAAATTGAAAGGAAATTTTGGTACATCCAACTATGTAATATCTATCTGTATCACTACATTCTTAGAAAAATTTCCCTGGGTAATTAGTTCAAGGAATATTGCTGAGTTTGCACATAACCATCCTTTACAGCACTTTTGAGAATAATTAAATACAGCTCAGAGACAGGTTCTTTTACCACAGATTTATATTAACACATTAATTAACATAAAATATCATCAATTTAGTGCTTGCCAAATGACATGGAGAACCTCAGTTTTACATACAGCCAAGTTTCTCATCTCCTGAGAAATCTCTCTTCCTTATCAATGGCTAAATATAGAGAAGTCTTTCTGCACTTCGGGGATAAATCTTTTATTTCATAGGAGCCTAGTAGCTCACTTGGCCACTCGAAAATCCACGATGCCGGTGGATAAGTTTTGTTGACTTCTTCCAGAAAAGGAATGATTATTTTTTCTCATGTTTTGGCCATGTTTTCCTGTTTATTTCTTGGTGTCCTGGGCTCTCTCTCTTTACCATCATAATATCATCTGAAGAGCTTTCCTCCCATCAGCTGTCAAACTCCTTTTCCTGTGGCACCTCCGACAGAACTTGACTGTGTCGACCTTAGAAATGTCAGCCAGTTATCTTACCAGCAAAGTTTTATTTGGGACTAGTAGAGAATAGCAATTTGGGGATAGGCAAGCTATAGTGAATCACAGGCAAGTTGGGAGAGACAAAGGGAAGGTCAGCTTTTTTCAGGTTTTAGGAAGAATTGGGGGAGAACTGTTTTGAATAAAAGTTCATTGGAGAAGAACAAGAGTTTTGAGGTTGTGGCTCGCCCTGCCCTGCCCTTCCCTTCCCTTCCCTTCCCTTCCCTTCCCTTCCCTTCCCTTCCCTTCCCTTCCCTTCCCTTCCCTTCCCTTCCCTTCCCTTCCCTTCCATCTCATCTAATCTATCTATCTATCTATCTATCTATCTATCTATCTATCTATCTATCTATCTATCTATCTATCTATCTTCCTTTTCTTAAAAGCAGGAGATTAAATTCCCATGTGAAAAACATCCTCCCCTTTGCCAGAAGAAAAGTAACACTTTTATCATCATGGATGAGAAGTTGAGTCCCAGAGTGAACTTTTACAAAGAATTCTAATTCAGACAGACCTTGTTAGCAAAATTCTTACTTTCCTTCTTCCCGCTGGATATACAGGCTGCAGCAAGTCGTACTTGTGCACAGCGCTCCTGTCAGGGCGTCCTGACTCCATTTAAGTAAGATTGACTTTTATTTTCACACTTGTGGGTTTTCACTTTTCTCCAATGTATGAAATTTCCTGGAACCAGTGCTCCATAGAGCTCTCTGAGGTTTAACCACTGGGATTCTCCTCCCCTGATCAATGGAGAATCTGGTACAAATAGAAGGGGAAGTCGGGAGGCCGCGTGTGGTAACTGGGATCAACTCTGGCTCTGGAATCAAGAGACTGGAGTTGAATTCTGCATCCATCATCTGCTCTTTCTGTCATCTTTGGCAAATCATTTTACTCTCACTGAGGTTCAGTTTTTTCAAGGTTAAATGGGATAATAATATCAACTCGAAAGGTTTATTCTAGGGCAAGGATTCTCAAAATATGATTTGGGGACCTCAGTAGATCTCAGAAACACTTCCACAGGGTCTGTGAGGTAAACTATTGTCACAATAATACTAGGACATTATTTCCCTTTTTACTTCCATTCTCTCAAAATGTACAGTGCTGTTCTCCAGTGGGTGTGTGACGTGATAGCACAACAGACTGAATGTAGAAGCAGATGAGAGAACCCAGCTGTTTAGCCAGAAATTAAAGATGTTGGTAAAAATGTCAGCCAATGTCATTGTTTTTACTCCGTTTTAAAAATACAGTCATTTTCATGAAATTATGTAATGTTAACCTGTAATGAGTTTATTATTTTAAATAAATATTTCAAACATTTCTCAGTTTCAATTTCCAAAATGGCAAATACTGATAGATATAATCCCTGTAAACAAAAGGTGTTTAGATTTTCTATAATTATTAAGAGTGTAAAGGGGTCCTGAGACCCTATTTGAAGGATTTTGAGAACTGTTGTTCCAGGGATTAAATGAGATGTTACCTCCTAGAATAATGTCTACACAGAATAGGCATCTAGTAAATGTTTTTTAAAATGGTACTGGCTGTGATGTGGCAGGAATAGTCGTTTTATTATGCTACACGTCCTGTCCTTATACTTTGTTAAGGGGTACAATGCAAACAATAAAAAAGGGAGAACTAAAATATAGTTTGTGTTGAGTAGAGAGTGGCCTGTATAATAAATATTAAGACGACATTTTGACCAAATAACAAACAGAAAGTTCAGACCCCGTGGGTTTGGTTATTTTCTTGGAATGCTAAGGCATAACAAGATGGAAATTCCTTTCAGGACAGAGTCAAACCTTCACACTGTCGTGAGGGATACTCAGATTGTTCGACAAATGAAAAATGTTATAAAGGAGCATTGGCTATCCACTTCCATTATGTTCATTTTATATGATTATTTAGTACTCAGTTCATCCATTTGGCTATTAGTTTATCTGTCCTTTCAGTCAGCACACATGCATTGATGACCAAGCACTGTGATAACTTCTGACAGGCTGTGATGCACAAAACCTACTTCCTGTCCTCACCAACATTACAGTTAAGCTAAATATAACAAGAACAACAAAAACAACAAAGAAAATGAGTATAAGCCAGGGTAAGCTCTAAATTCTCTAACTTGCTGATGAACTTAAAATCAGAAGACATAGTTGTTGTTTTTTGTTTGTTTTTTTTCCCAATTACACCTCTAAAAACCATGAATATCATAATAGTTTCCATAACAGGAGCAGGAAAAATGAGATTAGGTGGGGACGAGCAGGATGACGGCAGGCCAGCAAATGATGTGCTTCTGAAAAGCGTGAATATGTGAAATGAAATGATGACTACAAAGATCTTGTATGTTTGCAGTAATTAGCCAGGTGTGGCCCTGCTGATGTTAGTGCTTGGCAGAGTTATCTAGAGAACAGAAATGGGAGGTTTGCAGAGGATTCTAATTTAAATGGAACAACTACTCTGTGTAGGGAAGAGTGTAAATAGGGAAAAGTGTAAATAACAGCTGGCAGCAGTTATGTGTCTCAAAAATCCAAATAGTGTTCTGCTTTTGAATATAGGTTAACGTAGAGCTGATATGCCAGGGCTTTTTTTAGGCCCTGGAGCCCTAGAATTCTGCAGAAACAGACTAGTGTGATTTTGTACTCTGCAGATTGTAGGCACTCTTGGTTTATTGATTTGATAAAAAAAAAAAAAAACTACCATAAATTACTGGGGAAATGTTATTTCAGAAGCATTTTATAGACACAGTCTATTCCTATTCCTGGATCAGTTTTGGAAAGTCTATCCCTATTCCTCTTAATAGGAAAAGTCAGTCTGTCAGCATGTCTATACCTCAGTTGGTGATATCACACCTACTCTTTCAACACAGAATGATAGAGCCACTTGAAAAGCACTTGAAAATTTTGTGAATATTCTCCTTCCACTTGAAATGAACAGTATTCCGAAAATAACAAGTTCTAATGTGTAAGAAAATGTGAACCAACCCTTAGACCACTTATTATTCAGAAGAATATGCAACTTCAGCCTTTCTATCTCATATTTTTCAGGCATATTTATGTTTTAGAGTTTCTCTTCTTCCTGTAAAATGTGTAATTCTTAGTGACCAATATATATTTTGCTTGCTTGTCTCATTTAGTAAGTAAGGCTTTATGGATCTAAAATTACTTTAGGAAACATTTTTAACTTTGATAATTTCCTAATTTAAGAAAGAATAGTTGGCATGATGGGTGCTTACCTGTGGAGTTTAGAAACGATACTTTTTTTTTTTAACAGATTATAACTCTCCTATTATTTCGATAAACGCAAGACAACAATCATTCTAGAGTCAAAGATTCTCAGCATTGGAAGGAAGTTCAGAATCCCTCTAGCTTGCTTGATACCATCTATTATTGAACACTTTTGGCGACAGTGAAGTCACGAATCTCTAAGACCCCCAATTCCATCTTGAACTGTCTCTGGTTGTCACAACTCACAAACTCCGTTGTTGACATTTTCTCTCTAACCACAGTGAGGAGTTACACCTTTTCTTTGCCTTCGTATAGTGCTGTTTCATCTGTTCCCCAAAAGCAGTCCAGAACATTCTTGTTATTTTTAGATACTCATATAATGAAGAAAAATAAGCTTTTCTCTCTTTGACATTTTATGTTGTTTTGTTGGCAAATAAAAGTCTAGTGTTAGATTTCTTGATACTTGCTATTTTTATAAATCCGTGCTAGTCCTTTTTTGCCGTCCTCGATGATATGCATGTGTTTTCAAAATTTGTCATTTTTAGTTAAAAATTATTGTCCCCTGGAAATCTCTCTCAGTAGCTCTCCTTCATATTTTAAAAAGCTACTTTATCTCCCTTGGGACAAAGAGTGATTTTGTATTTAGAATTATAATTTTTTTCCTTCTAGTCTCATAGAGTAGAAACATGTAATAATAGGGACTTTTGGAAGAAATGTGTTCCCTAATAGTGGAAGCTCCTGTTTTTCTCTGTTTATGTCTGGTCCTCCTGCTCTCTCTTATAAAAGAGCTTGCTTCTGTATTCTAACAGGTTTATTAGCTTAAGCAATAATTTGTGGAAACCCTTTTCCCACTTGTAGGACAAATAAAAATATTATAACATGTATTTCATAATTATGGCCTAATTTAGCTGAGATTCTACAACACACTCAATTAATCTATTTTCCTGCTGTTTAAGAGCCACTAGAATTGTATCTCATGCCTGGTTACTCAGAAATGCTGCACTGGAGTATACAACATATTCTTTGCTAATCAGCTTTAAATGCTTAGCTTTAAATGCAATTAGATTCTACCAGGGAATCATGATAAAATATTAAATAAGTAAGGGAAGTTTTTTTTTTTTTTGAGTTAAATATGTAGTATGTTATTTCCATGGTACAGCTAAGTTTCCTGTTGTTGTTTTTAAAATCAAAGCTGTTTTTTTCAAAAAAAAATGCTATGCCAATAGAATGGCAATTGACCTTTTTTTGAGTTATCCACTTGAATTTTCCACTCAAGTTATCCACTCAAGCCACTGGGCTTCAGTGACTCTCTTCTGAGATAACTAAGCCAAGATACTGAGGGTGACAGGGAGAGAGAAATAACCTGCATACTTGATGACATCATTGTCCCATTAACCATGCCTAGAGCTGCTTTACCTTAGCACTCATTGCTTTGCAAAATAATACATCACCTTATTGTTTTAAGATGTTTTGGTTCAGGCCTTCAGATACAGTGAAACGTCCAACTTTTTTAATCCTATGGCTGAAATCCTTAATTTCTCCAACTCTCTTCATTCACCCGTGCTTGGAGCTTCCATTTTGTGTAAATTTCTTTCCCTTAAACTTCTTCCTTTTAAACTTTAATAATTTCATTTTTATTTCTTTCTTTCCCTACTGTAAGCAGAGAAGATGAGAGGTACTAAAAACTAAAAGGCTGATGAATGGAAAGGAGGGATTTGGGGTGATTGTAGCACTCTGCTTCAATTACATCTGATAGTGTTGAGTCTGTGAAGAACATTACAGAAGTCAAGAAATAGCAAGTAATGAATTTTTATCATTTTTCACATCACTGGCCAATATGCTAAAGGCATATCGTACTAAATATATATTGCCTTTTAGAAAATGGTATATAATTTCCCAGAACTTTGTTAAGTAAAAAATATAACAGTAAAAAAGTATTTGAACATTTTTATACAGCTCACAAACTCAGTAAGGCAAAAAATACTGCTCTTTAAGTTTTTCCAGAAAACAAGCTTAATCTCTGAGTCGGCCCCATTCCACCTAATGGCAGAAACCTTTCTAATCTCTTTCAAGAAAATTCACCTCCAAGGACATTCATTGATAATACAGTGTATTTTAGATGTAAGCTTAGTCAAATTCAGGCTTTTTTGCCTTCACCATTTTTTCTGTTGTGGAGACCATGGTCCTGTGGCTTTGATGGTGTTGGGGTATTTCATGAAAGAATACATCCACATTCATTCTGTGGTGGCATCTTGTGAGAAATACAATTACCCCACCATGGACTTCAGTTACGGACACCTCGTCACACTGGCTTTTGTCAGTAAGTCCATCTTTCCATAAATCTTGTCAGTAAATACATCTTTCATCTTACACTGCTGGTGATGCTCGGCTGCATCTCCCGAACATGACTCCTGAATCCATCCGAGTCGCTAGCCTGTCATCAGTGCCGCCAATGCTCCTCTGATGGCCCAAGGGACAGTTTACCCTGGCTTCCCTTCATGCAGGATATTTGAGGAAATCAAGGAGGTCTCTCTGTTTCTGATACCTCAGACAGTGGTCTTATTTCCAGACCAGAACTCAAAACAGACAGGTGAGGCTGCTCCTGTTCTTTTTGAGATCCAGAATGATGTTTTAAGAAAGAAAGAGGTATTTAATATACTTAAGAACATTTAGAAAACTTGAAAGCAAAGTAAGTGTGGTCTAGCAAGTAAGCTGAATGTCCTTATTTATCCTGGATGTATTAAAATAGAGCTAAGTAGAAGCTTTCAATGCATTAACTTTGCCGCTACTGGAAGCTTTCACTTGAAATGAAATGCCTGTCTCCCAAGAGCTAGAAGTGCCAGCAGTAGTTTAAGTAGAGACTTATTCTTCCTCTCTCCCTACTGCCACATCCCGGTCTTCACCAGTTTCCTTTCCCGTCACCCACACAAATACATCTGGAAGTTACCTTCCATTACAACCAAATCTCCATGACTAAGCCCTGCTTACAAAGAAAGCAGAATGTGACTCTGTCATGATTGTTCTCACTTGGACATCTAGGGGAGATTCAAATTTGCTGTTTTTTCGTGGTGCACAGATCAAATACGTACATAGTCCTCCATTTTGTATTCCTTAGTAAGGAAAATGTGATGCTCATGAATTTGATTCTAACCTCCTTTTAAAGTAAAACATTTAGAATACTAGCAATTCTCTAAGTTTCACTTCTCACCTGAATGGGGAATTCATTTTTAAAATATTCCTTACAGATTATTAGTTCTGTAGAACTGTACAGTTCTCAGACACTTCTGGTCAAATTCCATTTTATAGTCATGAAGTCTCTTAAAACGCACATATATGTATATATATGTGTGTGTGTGTGTGTATATATATATGTATATATATATATATATATATATACTTTTTTTATCTCAAGGAATATATTAAAGAATATATGATTGTTAATTCCAGTTATCCAGTAACTAACATCATCACCTATGTGCACTTTTCTCAGAAAGATATACTTCCTATTATTGGGACAAATGGGACTTTGCTAATATTACCAGTTCCTGGAAAAAAAATTGTTCAACAACCATACTAGTTAGATCTTTATTTTTGCTGTTAATTAGCTGGAAGAGAGATAATGGAGTTGGAATTGGACATCATCATGGCCAGTCACTTCTGCCCCAAGGGAGAAAATTTGAAAGAACAAAACAGCTCTCTCCTCTTTGAAGCAGATGTTTGATTTGAGGCAAAACCTGAATCTACCTGGTCATCTATAGCTGATATTTATGTAGTAATATTGAACTTTGCATAATAGTATTTAGAGTATAGCAGCCTACTTCCCTCTCAGCCTTTCTAGATCCTCAAATTTCTATCATGTTGTTCATCATTAAAAAAAAAAAAACTGGACCTACATTACCGAAACTATCCTGATTTTGTCAAGCACCTAGTATACTCAATTTCTGAGGGAATTTTATTGTTAGAGCTCAAGCTGTTTAGTCCTTGCATCATCTGGTATCTGTCTCTGTATGGTACACACCTGCGTGGGTTTGCCTGTATTCTGCCCTCTGGAGTAACAGAGGAAACACACACACACACACACACACACACACACACACACACAGAAACACTTTTTTTTTTTTCGTAAGTCTATTTCTGGAAAACTGCATACCTCCTGGCTGTCCTTCCATCTTTCTCCTTTGCTAGATAGCCATTCCTTTTCTCTTCAGTCAGTTCTATCTGAAATATTTGCAGCCCCTCACACCAGGAAATAGTCTAAATATAGATTAATAGATAAGCATCAAGTTAGGTCTATCTTTTAAATGCCTTTCAAAATATCGAAGGGTTTTTATCTTTTCTGTAAGAAAGCCTCTCACTTTTTTTTCCTACCTATATCAAAAGAAGAATAAATCTGAATGTCTTGCACCTTCTATGAGTCATTGATTGCCAAATAATGCTGAGTAACAAGCTACTACAAAACCCCATCAGCATAGAACAATGAGCATTGATTGCGTGTACCTTTGGAATCAGCTGGGGATTGGTGAGATGCCTCTGCTGATCAAGACTGGGCTTGATCAAAATTCTAGAGGTTGGCTGACTATTGGCTGATCTAAGTTGCCTTTGGCTGGGGTGACTAGAACGGTCAGCTTTACTCCCTAATTTATTTTCTTTTGAGATAAACCAGGACTTGTTTTGGCTATTCCTAGCATATTCTTGAAAAGTGTGGCAAACACACAAGAGCATAAGAAGGCAAGTGCAAATGGGTAAGCATTTTTCAAGCCTGTGCATGTACATTTACTAAAGACCAGTGGTCTTCAGACCACTGTCTAAAGAAGGTCACATAGTAAGTCCTAGAAACAGAATGGCAGGGCACTACCAAGTGACATCGCAGACAAGGGTGAAAATTTGGGCCAGTTTTGCAATTTATGTATAAATGCCTTAAGTCAGAAAGCATTAAAAAAGAGTCTGTGAATTCAACTCCATACCAGAAGCTCTGGAGAGTTTAAAAGAAGAATAGGTCATGATTTCTACAACAAACAATCTCATGTTTATTGTTTATAGTGATTTTAAAACTCAAAAACTGCTTATTGACTATTTGCATAACCACTGATGTATTATAGGCCTGTTAATAGTTGACCTAAATTTCAGCTTGATTGCAATTTTGCAATAAGACATTATGAGGAAAAAAGGAGAATTCAAAACTACCAGGTGATGAGTTAAACCCAGAGAAGAAAGATCAAACATAGGCATAAAACATTTTACTGTAAAGAGTTAATGACCATGAAACTAAGTTAAATATCTTGAGAGTGCCTAAAATCTGCTCCTGGTTTTCTACCTTTTAGGCTATCAGTGTAAGAATTTTTTCAAGATAAATCTAGAAACATGACTTCCTTCCTTCCTCCCACTTCCCGCCCCTTCCCCCACCATATCTACTTGTGGATCAGGGAGTCAGTCCGTCATCACTGGGCAAAGGAGTTGGGCAAGCTGACCTTTAAGCAGAAAGACAGGTTACACCCCAGGGTTGCAGGAATCTCAGTGACAGTTGTTATCAGCAGAGTCTCCAAAAATTGAGGTATGCATCTAGGTTTCATTGTGAGTCTCAAAAGTAAATAATATTTCACTTTTTGTTCTCACATTAAGAGTAAACAGTACATAATGTACCAGATATTTCATCTCAAAGGGAAACATGTTTATGTAAAATTAGCACCAATTTTAGTTGTCTCTGCAGAAGCATGCATTTTTCTCAAGTGTGTGAGGGACCTGTACAGCCTTGGATACACTAAGGACAACCTCAAAATATGGGAAATAGAAGATTTTGCTTTGAATGCAATATTTGAAAGAGAGCAGATCTAAGAAAAGTGACAATAGATGTCAAACAATCAAATATGGATTATACACTAAACATCCTTGGAAATAATGCCTTTGGTGATTTTTTTGAATGTGTCATTTTTATTTTGTTGGAATTTTAACTTTATTCTATCTTGTAGATGAAATGCCCTTGAAAATGCCCTGCTATTGATATTTACCAATAATATTTGGCAGATAAGAGTTTTATATATCATATACTATTTTTAGCCCTTTAAAATGCTACAATAATTCTTTAATATATTTTAAAGATTAAAATTAATTAAAAGCCATATGTTTAATAAATACCAATAACAGTAGTGGCCATTAAAGTAGCTCCAAATTTACAGTGAAACTTGGCAGCTAAATATTTTCAATCAACTCTGTTGAGGTGTGATTCAGGTAAAGTGATGTGCTCAAGTTTTAAGTATACAGATTGAGAAAATTTGACAAGTAGGCACTCAAATAACTACCACCCAAAGCTGTATACGAAACATTGACATCATCCCAGAAAGTTTCTTCATGCATAGTTAATTCCCTACCTGAAGAAACTACTCATTTCTAGTCTTATTTCAGCTTAGAAATTTCATATATGTATGTACACTTTTCTGTTTTGCTTCTTTCAAGTGTATGTTATTTTTGACATTAATCTAGCTTTCATATCTCATCAATAGTGTATTCATATTATGATGTAATATTCCCATATGTAAATGTATCCCTACTTGTTAGCATACATGTTGATGAGTAAGTGAATTTTCCAATTTTTTTCTGGTATATCTCAAAAGATATTCTGTGATAAATTTTTTGTGAGTAGAGCTGCTGTTAAGATTTTTGTTCAAGTCTTCTGTGGACAGATGTTTTTGTCTTCAGTAAATAAATAGTGAATTGTAACTCATATCTGAATTATAAGAAAATGCCAAATAATTTTTCCAAATTGATTATGTCATCTTACACCTCCAGCAGGAAAACATGCATTCCAGTTATTCCATATTCTTTCTAAATCTTGGCATTATCAGTTTAAAAAATTAGTGGGTATAAAGTGGTGTATCGTTGTGGTTTTAATTTGATTTTCTTTCATGACTAATAAAGGAGATATTTATATATTGTTGGTGCAACTACTTTATCAAACATACTCATTGTGAATATTTTCCCCCAGGCTGCTGTTTCCTTTCATTTTCTTAATGGTGTTCTTTAAAGAACAAATTTTTTTTAATTTTATAGCAATTTAATTTGTCAATTTTTTAATTTAATAATTTCATTTTTTGGGTCCTGAGAAATCTTTGCTTATCCTAAGGCTGCAAGTATTACTTCTTTTGATTATTTTTCCTGGAAGTTTTGTGCTTTTTATTATGGCTGATCTAGAATGTCTTTTGAGATTATTTTTGTGTTTTTGTGTTTGGTGTGAAGTAATGGTTGAAAGTTATTTTTTTTTCTTCTTAATGGAAATCTAGTTATTCGAGCGTCATTTGTTGAAAACACAATTATTCCTGATTAAGTTACCTTGGCACTTCTGTCAGAATTACTAGGAAAGGACATTAACACCATTATTATAATAGCATTCCAAATATTCAAAAGATATTCTGAGATAAATAAGACATACCGGAAGATCAAATCACACTTTGAGAGATAAAAATCTTCAAGTGTTTGATTAAAAATACATTCCTTGGGGTCAAAGTCAGATTAGGCATTGAAGGAGAAAATACTATTGAATTTGAAGTCACAGCAATAGAAATTATCTACAGTGAAGCACAGGGGGAAATAATAACAAGCACTGATGAAGGATGAGTGAGCAGTGGATGAAACTCAAGGCACTTTATGTTTAAATGGAGTATCTGAAAGAAAGGAGAGAGGAAGGGGCAGAGAAAAATATTTGAAGGAACAGTACTGAAAGTTTCCAAATTTGATGAGACATGAAAAAAAGTATACCAGGCTGCATCTTAATTAAATTGTTTAATACCCATGATAAAAAAGGAGTCTTAAAAGCAGCCAGAGTAAAAGACATATTATGAACTAAGGAACAAAGACAAGGATGACAACTGATTTTAGACAAAAATGCAAGAGGAAAGACCAAAGATCAACATGTTTAAAGTATTAAGACATACTGTCTACGAAGAATTTTATACCAAGCTGAACTGACTTTTATAAATGAAGGTAAAATACTCTTGGACATACAAAAATATTTCATGAAATTCTTCAGGAAGAAGGAAAATGATGTCACACCAAAGTATTGGTCTACACAGAGAATGAAGATCATCAGTTATGGTAATTTTATGGATGGTTACATACTTTTTTCTCCTCCTTTAAATTTCATTAAAAGATAATTGGAAGCTCAAATAAAATAATAATAATGGATTTGGGGGTTATAACATGTGAAAGTAAAATGTATGACAAAAACAGGACACAAAGTAGAAATGGAGAAATAGTATAAAGTATACTATTTTAATGTTCTTATACATGAAGTGGTATAATATCACTTGAGGATAGATTGGGATACATTAAACAGTAATATTGACTCAAGCAACCACAAAATATCACACACAGTTTTAGTTAGTAAGCCAATGCTGGAGACACATAAATTGTCTTTTTGTTGTTGTTGTTTTTATTTAAGACAAACCAGAAAAAAAGGAAAAATATATGGAAAGGCAAAAATAGATGAGGCAACTACAAAACATATAGTAATACACTAGATAAATACCTAGCCATATCAGTAATCGAGCTATATATAAGTGGTTTCAATATAAAAATCAAAAGCTAGAGCTTGTCAGATTGGGTGACAAGTACTGTGCAACTATATGCAGCCTACAAAAAATGAACTTTAAATATCAACATGCAACTAGGTTAATAATAAAAGGGTAAAACAATATAACATGTTAAACTAATTAAGATCTACTTCTGGGTGGTTATATTAGTATATATTCATGTGCCTCTAATGATATAAAGTCTTTGGAGGGATAACAAATTTGGGGACGTTGATAGGATGAAGAATGTATTGAATATGAAAAAATAACATGCATAGGGTTAGAGGGAGCTAAGATAAAAAATAGGTTACAGAAGGAATATTTTTTACATTTAAAGACATTGATACATGACTACATGATACTTAATTCTATGTCAACTTTAGCAATGTAAAACAATCCATTTGAAATTTAAATAACTACCTTTGAAGAAAACTGAGTTTTCATATCTGTCCTCTTTAGATCCTTCAAGGAAAAGAAAGGTTGAAAATGTACATATTTTACTCCCTTTGCTCATTAATTTTTAAAGTCCTATCTTTGAAATACCTGCCTTACAGTGATGTTTCACCTGATTGGTTATGGCAGACACATTATTGTCATGTCACTAAACATGATGCTTCAGAGAGCTGAGTAATTTTGAATACTTGGTTAGAGATGAGAAAACATTGGTAGGTTGATTTTATGATGAAGAACCTGTGTGGAATGAATAATGTAATCTTCAATTTCAGGCAAAAATTGCCTGTGTGCAGCATTTATAATCATGGAATCACTGGGGTGATTTGCCCAAAAGGCATATTGATAAAGTAGCTAAATTGTTTCGGTCATAAGAGACACAATAATTAATGTTTCATTTATTTTTACCAAGCTGGAAAAAATTTATTTGTAAACCAATATTTGGACAATATGGGAGACATTGCTTTACACATAAGTAATAGATACCTCATAATTTTAATTCTAACAATATTTTTTTTCTTTTTTTAACAATAGAACAAGAATGTAGTCACATTTTATAGCTTTCAACATTCTTTCCAAGTCTATAGTTTGCTTGTATAATCATCAGCATCACTTTATAATCTTTATTCAATTTATGTCTTAAAATACAGAGCTTTCTTTTGGATTCCTATTAAATATATGTCATGATAGAAGACCAGATTTATTAGCAAGAACTAGGAAGTTGTTTTGGATCATAATAGTTAAAGCTCCTTATTGTTTCAAAAAGAAAAGTGTGAAATTAAAAGGGAATGGAGGTAAGAGAAGGAAATGGAAACATTAAATTAAAAGTGAACAGGAGATTCAGGGGGAAAAAGTGTGATTTGGTGGTTTAGTTTCTTTCCTATTCTTTTCCTTTTTTTAAAAAAAAATTTTATTCACACCTGCCCTTCATTTTGTACTTCATTCTTTCGACTTTATGGATGAGGGTTCAGAGATGGATCTCAGTATACTGGACTCAGAAATTCTGTGGCTGCTACTCTAAAGTTTAAACCACCTCCTGTTGAATTAGCCTCCCCTGAACCTCAGATGGAAAGGTTTAGCTTCCTTCACTGGGACATCTGCTTTGGTTGATAATACGTGACAATACACAGAAAATGCATTCTTTTTGTTGCAGTTCAACACAAAGTTATTAGGTGTTTATTGAGAATAAAATAAAGACATGAAGTCTTAAACCAGTAAGCCCTAATACCAAATATTAACAAGATGGGCTCATCCGATAGTGTGAATATATCCTGAAATATGTCTCACATGTTCTTAAAAAATAACAATCTGTAAGATAGCTAACCTGGACACTATGTTCTATCCAAAAGTTTTACTAAGCTGAAGCATGTTTACCGCATGCCCACAATGTCTTTTTCTATTTTTCAATGTTACCCAGCTGGAGACTACCAGAAGCACACCTGGAGTTAAACAAGTTGGGTTTATTACTCATTGAAGTTGTGAGAATGCACTCCAGTGGGCAATTCTGGGGCATTTCATTAAGTAAGCAGATGTTAAAAAGGACTTGCAGAGTTTAGGCTTTGGGAGGGTGATTTGGGGGACAGTCCTGTGAAGCAGGGGCTCACTCTGAAGGAGAGCATTCAGAAAGAAGGGAAAATGTTTATGATAGGATATCTTAGTAAGTCTTAACCATAGATTGAGGAGACTAGTGTACAGCTAAAGCCCTGGTTGATAAACAGGCAGCAGTTACTCATTTTAGCCTGGAGAGGGGATGTTTGCAATTTTGTGCCTTGGACAGTGCTCGTATTTTGCTGTGTTCGGGTATAATAACAGAGTGGCCTTATTTTTGTCTCGATTCATCAAGATCACAGAGTGACCTTGTCTGATGTTGCTCTTTTGTGAAATTTGTTTCTGTTTGATGAGGGATCACCAGGACCCTGAGGTCAGAGCCCAAATGTCAGGGACTGACGTCCTTTCTCCATGTAAACACAGGGTCTGTTTCTTATCCTTTCTCCATGTAAACACGGGGTCTGTTTCTTAGCTGCCTGGGACATAGTGTGCAATTACTTTTTTCTTCATAACAACGACAAGGACATATTTTATGGTTTTTCTTTATCGTATCGTAAAGTTCAGCTTCATGATAAAAATGAGTGGATTAGTAAGTATCGAAATAGACACATAAACCAGATGTCAGACTCAAAATGAGTTGCGAAGGGAAAAGAATCAAACACTCATTGAAATACTTTGGCCCTATTATGGCAATATGACTTGGGAAAATTTTATTGAAAAGAGAATAATAACAACTAAAAATAATTAACATTAAGCATCTGTTGTAATTCTAGGTACTTGGCTGTATTATCTATTCAATTCCCAAACAACTCTTTAAGTGAAGAATTGTTTTAACCCTAAAACTAGATTTGGAGAGGTTCAATCACTATCCCAAGGTCATACAGACCACAGGCATTAAGGAATGAACCCAGCATTCTAACTGAGGAAGTCCCTCTCTCAGTGCCCTACTTCTTTGTCCTTGAACTGTTATGTCTTTTGTTCCCTGCTATCAAAACTAATATTGCTAGTAGCCACCCAGTTGCCATATTCAGTAGCCTCTTTTCAAATGTAGTATTACTTCACTGCTCTGTAAATTTCAAACTGAACTGGATTCTCAATTCCCTCATCATCTCTGTCTTCCATCACATCTGAGTTGCTCTCCTGCCTCTTTTATTTCTTTCATTACTTATTTTCTTAGTATTTCAATGCCCTTGAGTTCTACCCTCCATCCTAAGCCTTTTTTTAAAGTTCTCTCTCCCGTACCATTTCACTCTCCAAATTTCAGTCACTACTACCTTTCCAGTTCTGTATCGTCAGGTCTGACATTTCATCTGAGACCCAGTTCTGCATTTTCAGGAGGCTGTTGTTCATTTCCACATGCATCTGATACAAGATCCCCTTCCACTCTCTCCTCTCTCTTTGTCTCTTTCTCCCTGCCCCACCAACACTAAATGTCTTTTATTATCTATCTCCTCATTTTGCTTAAATTAATCTATATAGTTGCCTAAGCAAACCTTTAGAGGAAAGAGCAATACCCATTCTTATTCCCCATTACTCAGTTGGTCGTCAAAATCTGTGATTTCTACTTTTCATACACCTCCATTCCTTATTGGACACTTTCAAGAGCCTCCTTACAGATCTTCATCTCTTAAGTAAAGTAACCCTCTGCATTGCACTCAAAACACAGATCTAATAATTCAGATTCATTCCCACTGAAGTCTAACTTTGGCTAACTTTATAAGATTCTTAATCATTTGATCCTAACCTGACATTCCAAATTCATTGTCACTACTTCTTTCTTCGAATTGGAGGAAAGAATCAAGCCTTTTCATTTCCTTTTTACTATTTCCACCATGTGGATTCTTCTGTCTTAACTTGGCCTTTTGGAAAATTCTATTCATGTTAAAAACCAAGATTTACTTCATGCTTCTAATTTCCTGTAATTATACTAAGCCCTTTACATGGATTTTCTTAGTTAATCTTCAGAATCACCCCGTGAAGCAAGCACTTTTGTATTCCCATTTTACAGAGGGGAAAATGAAGGCCTAGTGTGGATAAATACCTTGCCCATGGATACACCACAGTCAGTAGTGAAGCTGGTATTTGAACCCATGCTTTTCGTTACAATCCGTATTATTCACTTCAAGTGCTTCTCTGTGAATCCTTTCATATTCCCCATCCACCCTTACAGTAAGAATTATCACCTCCTTTGACAACAGAACATACATAAAAGCTTACACTGTAGAATATGAATACTTGGGTTGTGGTCAAAACTTACATAACTGCTTGTTGAGCAATTAAATTGAGCCTCTTGACAGCAGCCATTTTATCTTATTTACATTCAAATCCAGTATTAGTGTGTAGTGCTGGTGTATAGTTAAGTCTTGTTGAATGAATAAATAAAGAGATGACCTATAACAAAAGAAAATACAATACTTCAGTTGCTAACACAGAGCAGTTACAATCTATCTTTTTTTCTAGTTTGAAAACAATATTGAAATACTAGAGAAAAAATTTTTCCTTTAAGTTTTCTAAATATAAATTATATAAGTTCTCTGATCCTTTTGTCTAACATTCTATCCCCCTCACCAAATCCATCTAAGAATAAAATTCATGTAAAGTGAAGAAGAGGAAATAGTAGTGCCTTAAGAATTTTCCAAGTCCGTTAATACTATTCTTTTTTATTAGTATTAAAATGTTCACTTATCTCATTGTTTTGAAATTTTCTTAGTATACATATTTTCTTGACAAATAATGTTGTGGAATATATGGAAAAGATGATACAAGAAGTCCAGAGTTGCAGGGTAAATTTCCTTTAAAATGTCCATGAGTAGGTAGACAACCAGTTATGTTCCTGTAGTTTTCATCTACTGACCAGGGTAACATTATTATGGGAGAGGATTATCCATGACATAGAAGTATCACTCTTTTCAGTAACGCTTCTTAAAGCCTTAGACATTTTCAGACCCTAATCACCTGGAGAGTGGAAAACCAATTTTTCTTTAAGTTGACAGGAAAGTAACTTTTATAACAGGTTCAGGAATCAATACAGAAGTAATCATAAAGTATACAAAATTTCTCTCTCTTTATTCACCTCAAAAACTTCATCTTTGTATGGTATTGGGTAGTGACAAAAAAAAGTCAGGGAACCAGGACTTTCACAAGAACAATCTTAAATGACTCTAAAGATTCTAAAACAGAAGTTCTAAAACCTGGCTTCCACCAAATCATGTAAATATATGTAAATATATATATTCCAGGGCTTCTTCCTGTATTCAGTGAAACACAGTCATCAATGAGGGCATTCCAGGAATTGTATGTAATTTTCTCCACCTCAGTATTTCAAGGTGTAATGCACAAATGCCCTTAGAACCACTGCTTTTCTAGAACTCATTTAGGACAGATCGCAAATGAGAAATCAAAAGAACCATTATACTAATAGTCAACTAGACTATACTTCTTGGTATGGAGAATATTTTGATAAATTTAAAGAAATAAGCATTAAGCCTACTTAATGCTTTTAAATTCTTGGCCACCAAGAAGACATGTATCCTTATTCTTTACCTATGACTGGAACTGTCTGAGTTTGTGCTAAACCTGTTTCATCACCTCCCACCTGAGTTGTTTTAAGAACCAGTGGGTATTTGGCTGGCTGGTCTAACTTCACTCAGTTATAAAGCTGCAGAGAAAATTGTTCAGAATTCTTCTTAGAACAATTCTCGGTGTGTTTGAAAGTGATATTTTAATAAACTTCTTGCTTGTTTCACTGGGGTAAGGAGGAATGGACTGATGGTCCAGTTTACCTAAAATGTAGAGGGCAGATTTGCTTACTGTTGCTTGAGAACCATGACTCTGACACACTCCAAAACAGGCATCATCCATTATTCCTTCCAACTGATAGTTTGATGTGCAAAAATCTCATTAATCAAAACTCTCTAAATTGGCATACAGGATAATTAAGATAAGGAGATAAGGTCTATAGAAAAATTACTCTGCCCTATCCAGAGTATAAATATTTCAAATATCTAAATATGTATTTTTTTTTTACTGGCAGTAATTTATGAATCATGTCTACTTGTTTTCTTTAATAATATTTACAGGGTGCTTAGAAAATAATGTGCTAAATTTTGGTGGAGGAGTTAAAATTGTTCAAGAAGGCAAATTTTCCAAGAATTTATAAGTACAGCTAATCATAAAAATTAGTCAAATGAAGTATTTGCAAATAATTCCTATCCATTGGAGCATGCTCTTTAAGAACATATTCTGAGCAGCATTTCTGCAGTCTGTGTTTTAGCTAGTCTTCACGTGGGGAAGAAACATTTTTAAATAAAATGTAAAGAATTCCCCAAATTATTTTTTTATTCAGTTTGCTATTTTTTCATGTCCAAATATTAATTTTTAAGATTCATATTTCATAATATAAAATGTTTATCATTTTTAATGTAAGTATTCCTTACATATTATATTATATTCTATTATGAGGTTATATTTTAAGATTTAATATTTTTTAGTCTTTATTAATTTGCTGAGTTGAGCAGATTCCTGGTGGCATGATGCTAAGTATGCTCTGCTCCATCTGCGTGTTGTTCTAGAAGGTAATGGGAGGATTTGTGATTGTTTTTTCCTATGATCTGGGCTTGAGATATTTCATTGCCCACTCCGGTGGTATGGCGAACATCTCTTGACGTTAGTAAACTTTCCTGTGATTCTGCAAGCCAGACTATAACTCTCTATTACCCTAGGATCCCAAGTATACATCACTAGTAAGTAGGCATGTTTTTATTATCTGTATTAAGGTTGAATTGTTCAAAATTTTATTGTTGATTATTCTCTTTGTGGTTGCTTGGGTAAAATTATTTCCAAAGAGAGAAATATTGAACAGAATAACATTTGCCAAATAATTTAAAAACATTATGTTATTGTAAAAAATCTAATTTTTCTCTATTAGGGAGGTAAAAAGATAGTTAATACTCTTTCTCCTTAAATAACCTTTTCCTGTGTATAATGGGTGTGTTATTGCCTCAGGAATACAGTCCTCAGGCCTGTACTGTTACGTAGCTGTCAGGATATTGAACACAATGAAGTGTCATCTTTGACATTTACGCTCATTTAAAGTATTGACTGTCTTATGAGCCAAAGCAAATAACATATCTTTAAATTTATTTTTTGCTTGCTTATTTCACTCTTAATCTATTTGATCAGAGAATCAAATTTTTTCTTTCCTAACATGACATTTTGTATTTGTAGAGAATTCTTTTTTCCAGTATCACCACTGAAATTTTTAAATGGGATTAGATTTAGTTCTATACTTTAAAAGATGAAAATATAACACAGTTCTCTGTGGTCACTGTTGATATTGTGCTTCACTGTTTAACTAAATCCACTTTCAATGAGACTTTATCCACCTTATATTGAACTCAGATTGTATCACTTTTAAGTTTCAGATACCAGCTAAGAATATAAAAATTATTTGATGCAATGTAGCACCAGAACTACTCCAAAGTAAAGCTATGGTTCAGAATAATTTTTTGCTGAATGTTTGAAAATAACAGAGAGTAATTGAAGAAAACAAACAAGAAGAAACAGTTCCCAAATAAATGTTACAGAATATTAGAAAAGATAATCAGTCTTTTCTCTCTGTAGAGAATCTTACACAAGATATGAATATCCCAAGGACCTGTGGCTGTGATCTTATTCCTCAGCCCTTTTTTCTTCAAAGCTTCATTCTCATATCTTCCCTTATTTAAGGTGTGGGTTTATTCTCTTGGCTCCACAGTTAATCGGGGGAATAAATGGAAGCAAACATCCACTTATTCATAGAATGGTAGGTGCTTTTTTCTCCAATAAATACCTCCTCCTTCCATACTGTGTCAAAGGGACTACTTGTTTCATCACCCAAAGCACACATTTAAAAAAATTTTTTGGTGGGGGGAAGTAGTTAGATTTGTTTGCTTATTTTTTAAAGGAGGTACTGGGGATTGAACCCAGAACCTTGTGCATGCTAAGCATGCACTCTACGACTGAGCTACACCCTCCCATGCAAAGCATACATTTTTATGTCTTATAATCTAAGGAGACATCAACCATAGATATCAACACATTTAGAATTTAAAAAAAAACTTTTTGATTGATTGGATATAGAATTAGAAAGAAGGAGTCAAGAATGATGTTTGTTTTTCTGGAACTGTGCACTTGGTGCTTTATATTGAGGTAGATAACATAGCCAAAAGCACATCAGTTTTTGGATGCATTAACTGAACGTATCAATTTTTGAAGTACAGACAGATTACCTTAGAGCAGGGGTTTTACCTAGCTGGACTGCAGATTCGAATGGGGCAAAGGATTTGAAAGTAATAGTAAAAGAATAGTTAGTTAAAACAACAAACAGCAAGGTTGAACTGTTTAGGTAGTGAAATTAATGGGGAAGATGTAAAATGGTAGAGAAACTGAAGAGTTCAATACAGTTAAACAACAAATACTGTAGATAATGTATGTGAGAGTTGGAAGAATGGACGTTTGTATCAAGATATTATAAGTACTTCTGGGAGGTGACAGGTTGGGCATGGGTGGCTGAAGTTATTGGTGTTACAAAGGTGAAGGAAATAAGTAGTTGGTAATTTGGATATGTATTCTGCCATATCAAAGACCACTCTAATGGTGGCAAGGTTTGTTAGAAAAGTATTTCAAGAAAAGGAGCCAGGAAATTGATAGATTCATATGATAGCAAGGGGGAGTCTCATTCATTGGACTGACTTGGTTTCAAAGCAGGATATTTTGTCCAATGTTGGACGGGCATCAGTGGTCTGGATGTGGTGCCAAGGAGTCGGAAGCACACTAAGTCCACTTCAAACAGAAAGTTCATGGGGTATAGGAGAATGAGTTGCAGTCCAGATGAGAAGATGGATAGGAAAGCAACCCATTAGAAAAGAGCCAGGATTCAGCTACGGAAAACAGTAGAAGAAATAGTTTGTGAATAGATGAGTGGTTTCATAGGGCACAGATGAAAGATTGGAAAGGCAGCAGGCAAAAGGAGGTTGGATCAGAGACAAGGAATCACAGGAAATATAAGGATGAATGCATGGGGAGTGCACATGTCGGGGGAGGGGGTGGCTAGAAGGAACTTACTTTTGGCAAAAAATGTCTGAGAATGATGGCGATCTGAGGTATGATGCAGTGATTTGACCTTACAGGTCAGTCCTCCTTTATCATTGTCTTTTATCACTATTTTATCATTATCATTAATCCTTTAACATTTTTCAAAAAGATGAGAGAAACTCAGTCTTTGTTTAAAAAAATGAACCTTGCCCTGGTACAGGCATGTAATGAGGCTAACTGTTTTTCAAGAATCTCACCGTAATTTGGAAACGACTGCAGTACCTAGGAAATCGAGATTAATTCATTCACTCATTCATGAACACAAAGAACTTCTGTGCCAGACACTGTTCTAGAGACGAGGATTAGAACAGCAAACCAGGTAAACAAGGTCTTTGGTCTCAGGGAACTAATTCTGTGAGCTCATACTGATGTGAAAATGGGCCCTCTGTCTGGCAGGGAGTGGGAAATGGCCCATGGGCAAAAATCTTGAGTAACGAGACACTGAATTTTTTGGAAAAAAACTGTAGGCTCACTAAGGAGGAATAATTAGCTAATCACTTTCTCATGGTAAAATGAAATGAACCAGTTTCAGGGAATGGAAAATTGTTTATTTACCTATGTTTCCTATTTCTAGAAAAGTGTTTGCAGTGCAGTTATTCCACAGCCATAAGGCTAATTACCTATGGTTTTCTGTGACAGTCTGATCTTTATTAAAGGATAGGAAAAGAATTGTTTTCTTCTTCTTATTTTAGAGGGTGCCAAAACTTGACTCTAAATTTTGGAGATATTGATAGAAATATATGGTAGGAAAATACAAGGCTGACATTTCTCCGTATTGTGTCTTGGCTAAGTACACAGAGGCATGTATGTGCTAGCTACCTCTGGTGGGTCTTAAATATGAAATAGAATATATGACAGTTCCTTAGTATATTGTTATTCAGACATTTGTTTGACTTAGTAAAATTTTTTCTATGTTTTTTTAAGAAATTTTTCAAATTTCTATTTAAATTTGAATAGAAACAGAATTTTTTTCTCTGTGTCATTTCCATGTGTTTTTTTCTGATATGAAATAGCTGATTTATCATTGTCAGAAAATTTCTGAGTGAAAATTCTTGATTCATTTAATGGAAAACAAAAGAGCATATTAAGTGGGGTACCGGCTACTTAATGCTTTGTTTTGGAGATAACCAACTTGGCTTCATCATTCCATTCGAGCCCTACTGCCTTTCTCTTCTCCCTCTTCTTGTTTAAGTCGGTAACCTGATGTACGAAGCAGGCAGAGAAGGGGCAGAAAATATGTTACCACCCCATCTAAAAGTGGATCATCAAACCTTTTGTGAAATTACTCCAACGCTGAGCAGCATTAGATCTCCAGTTGAAAGTCAGTGTATAATTTGCAGTAATCATGTGAATATCAACTTTGATTTATCCACTGATTTTCCCTTTTCTGAAGCTGGAAGTATATTCCTGGTGTCTTTTGTTATAGGTGGCACTTTTCCAAGATTTGTCAAATTTCCAAGTGAAGAAAATATTTCTATCTAAGAGACAGACCCAGAGCCAAATTAAGTTAGCCATGTATTATGTTTTTTCATAATTCCTTTTAATTGAAGAATGAAATTCTCAAATGTCAGTATACATGGATCTATCTCCGCGTATATAAAAATTGGGAAATTATGTGAATAATTCTAAATTATGGAATATTTGTAACTAATATTATTTCTGGCTAATGTTGCTCAAGATTTATTACTGAAACTCAGTTTTACAAAGTATTTATTTTTCCCTTGTAAGTACTTGTGTTTACAGAAATAGTCGTATACTCTTTAAAAAGTATGTGCTTATCAGCAACACAACAGCATTGGCTTTAACCAGCTAAAATTAACTTCTAAGTTTTATGCTTTTAATTCTTATTAGACATGTATTTCAGAAACTTTAGCAACCCTTTAGGAAAGCCACAAGGATAGCTTTAAATGCTACAATTTTTGAGCTTATTATTTCGGGGAATTAGATAGAAGTACTTACTCTTAACTTTTAAAAAGCTAAAGTTTCTTTGTTCCCAAGCTGATCATGAATGTGAAATGCTGCCATGTTTGTGTCTGTTATCTCTGTTGCTGGAATTCTACAGACTGAATGCTTCTTGAAGAAAAGTATACCTATATTTGGATTGAATTCTGTCTCAAGTGTATGTTTCATAGTATCTGAACTGCATAACTGCCATATGATAGGGATAATGAACTGTATGATGTGTTCCGAATTTCAGGTAATTATCTAACATTATTCTCAGGTCCATGCACTCCTTCATGGGCAAGAGGTATTGCATGAATGTATAAAAAATGTAGCCAGGTAAAAATAATAGGGAGTGACGGTTACTATGTGAAGGTGGACAGCACATGCCTTCTTCTAAATGCATTGGAATTAAAACTTAAAAAGAGGGAACATTCTGCTAGTCATTCATAACTCATCACTTAGCTAGCTCTATATCACCCTTTACTACCATTTTGAAATAGTTTCCCTATAGAGTGACACCAATTTTGGAATTAAACATTTCTAGTTGGAAAAAATTTATTATTTTTTCCTAACCCCAAGTACAAAGGAAGACATTTGTATGTGGTTCTTGAGAATATACCATCTTCTCTCTCAACTCTTCGTGATTTTTCTAAAGAAAGGCTTTGAGACATGAATATGATTCAGAACATCTTTGTTCCTTGATGTCCTTCCTTCCACTTTGATCAGAACAATGCATCACCATCACCAAATGGAAGGTACTGTGATAGCTAATATCCTTAATAAGAATGTGAAAAAGTCATAATTACCAAATTCTGGCCTCTTATATTGGGTTCTTTTCCTAGTGGGAATTTGGTTCATAATGTATCGTATGAGTCTGCATTTTCAGTGTCCTTATTTACAGCCTGATTGTGAAGCACTTCAATGTCAATGATACTGAATTATTTGTCTTTGTCTTCTAACCCTTACAACAATTTCTGAAACACAGTAATTCTACCTACAATTTATTGAGTACCTTCTCTATGTCAGGCACATTACTAGTCATTGTATGTCAACTTAACTAATGAATGAATTAATGAATGCAAGTTGAGTTAAGGTTTAATATTTGTTAACCAAAAGAAAAAGGAAAAAACTTTCTTCCTATCTGAGGGTAAAAAGGGGTGTAATTGGAAATGAGTGAAGATATTACCAGAATCACAGTGACTGGCATAACATAGTATCTCTGTTAGATAAGGAAGGAAATAAGCTGCAGGAGAGGAGACGTTTGGGAAAAAAATACTATTTGTGAGGAAATAAGTGACTACAGTTTTGAACTAAGCTCAATGGAATTAAAAATATAAATATTACTATAGACAAATAAAGTATATTAAAAATATATCTTTAGATTATCAGAAGATATTTTTTCATGGATAACTCTTCCTTCTGCATGTTTCACCAGTGAGACATTGATTACCCTTTGTTTTATCAAGAATATTTGTAGAGTGCATGGTCTCGGGAGATAGAGTTATTGTCTATCTCTGAAGCAAAGTTTGTTACAGTCTTGAAAGATAGAGATAATATTTACTTCCAAACAAAGCAAACATGCTTACAGTTCAGTATAATAATGAATGACTCTAGAGAATCTGTAAATAAAATACTTGTTTTATATAAAACTGCCGTTCTAGGAAGTTCTTTTGTAATGCAATGCACTGTCTTCTTTGCGTTACCATGTTTGAACTGGGGAAAAGAGGACCAGTGCAAGAAACCAGTATGCAAGCAATTGCTGTTTCTCTGAGTTATGAACTGTCACTTGTCTATGACCCACGAGTTTTGTGTCTCTACCAGCCTTCATGAAACATGGAGCGGGCTAACACGATAATGTGCAAATAGAGTAAATTCTCATTCCCTTCAGCATCTTGATACAGTCTTGACTGAAGTTGGGGGTTTATTAACACTTGGCGTGTTACAAGACATACCTATTCTTTATCATTATCTTTTCCCTATTCTGAGAGTTTCCAAAGAGACAGGTAAATGTAACAATTACTAACTTACACCTGAAAGCATAATTAACAGTAGAATGATCCACTTTGGTGTCAATGTGTACTTTGTATAAAGAAAAATAGGGTAATAAATACTGACTGGTGTAGACAGTTCACCATGGATGTAGATACTGAACCAGATTTACATTTTAAGTGGCATAAATAAGGGAAGCAGTAACTACAAGGATCTATTTTAAGTATATAATTGAAAGACTCTTTTAATGCATAATTGCATGAAATATTTGTACTTATCTGTTAAAATGAAAAGAAAAATTTTAAATAGGCACATCTGGCAGTTTAAAAAACTGTGTATGGGTAGTAGGCTTAAGGATAATTTGTTAAAGAATTTTCCTCACTAAATTAAAAAAAAATTACCAAGAAGATATATTCCTCTATAATGAGAAAAAAGTCATTTTCAAAGAGTGTCTGTGCTGAGCTATTAAATCTCCACACATTTAATGGTGAGGTCTAGAGATAGATGATTGCAGGATCTCACATTGGAATTGTGAAGCTAAACATTGTTGTGAATTGCTGCAACCTCGCATATTTTTTTTGTGCTCTAGTCTCCCACCTCTAATAATAATCTTGTTATAATTGTACCACTAAGGTGTTAGTTTTAAAACAGAAGATTAAGAAACATTGAAACTTGATATTCTAGTCTTTTAAATACTTACATTTTAAAAACATAAAGTAGATTTTAAAACAATTTAACATTCCTTTAATTTTATTTAACGTTTTTCTCTCAAAAACGTTCTTTGCTGTCTCAGTGTCTTAACATATTGAAGAAGTATCCTTAAGGAAGCTCTTTTCAGGTCACTCTGTTTAAAAGTTCAATAATAATACTATACTGTGCATAGACTACTTTTCTTTCAAAGAGCTCAGTGTATATAATTTGTATGTAATTAGCACACAACCTGTGTGAGGTCAATCACATAATGAATGAAAGAGATAGGTTTTGGGGCTCCCTATCTTGCATCGAATATTCTTTTGCCATTAGAATATAAAAACATGGTGAGGGTGGCAGGGTCTAGTGTTTATGTCACCCTAACTGGGTTCCAAGCATTGCAGAATCATTTTTCCCACGTTACCTTACAGCATGGTATGTTGGGTGTCCCCAGGACCACACTTAGGCTTGATAACTTACAGGAGGGATACACAGGACTCAGACTGAGAGTATTTAAATGATGAAAATCAGCAAATCCTTGCTACAAATAAAATTTTAAAAATTGTTAGTTTACCACCATCCATATGTCTCCTGAGGGATATACTTAGAAAATGAGTTTTATTGAATGTTCATGTGGCCCTGTGGATTTTTTTTTTTTACATTCATGACATATGTATACATATACCAAGATGATCATACACACATGTATATCTTATAGATGTTCCTTTTACTGATGTATTAATGTTAATTTCACACTTAATCTTGCAATCATCACAATATGGATTTATTTACAGCCCTTCATGTTTTTAGGATTAATGCTTTAAGCTGCTATTTAGAATTATCATTCATCCCACAGATATTTACCTGACTTCCACTATGTGCTATGTGCTCTTCTGGGTGCTTGGAATATATCAGCAGACAAAAGAGATGAAGGTCTCAGTCCACTTAGAAATTACATTTTAATGTAACAATAGACAAGTAAAATAAAAAAGCAAAATAGATACCCTGGGAAAAATAAAATGTAGAGCAAGGTAAAGCAGATCAGATGTGCAGAGGAGAGGGTGAACAGTTTACAATGGGTTATAGGTTGGTCAGGGGAAGCTTCATTAAGCAAAACTTGAAGGTGGTGAAAGCTTTATCCTTGTGAACATAGGGTGAAGACAATCCAATGCAAAGTCCCCATGGTAGGAACAAACCTCATATGTTCAAAGAAAGTAAAAAGTCTAGTATGATCAGAACAGAGGAAACAGAGGTACGAATTGTAGTAGATGAGGTCAGAGAATCGGGCCAGACCACTGAGAGGACATTCTGGCTTTTACTTCAGGGAAAATGGCTAGGAAGCCATAGCAGGGTTTTGTGCAGCGGGGTAACATGACAGACTCCTTTTATTTAATGGTTCACTTCAGCTACTTGGTTCAGAAAAGCCTATGGGGGTAATGGACAAAAATGTCAAGAGACCACGCTGGAACTCTTGTAGCTATCCAGACAGAAGATTAAGTTGGTTGCAATAGAAATGATGCAGATTTACACGATTATGAATTTATTTGGAAAGTAGAGAAAATCGGAGTCTCTGAAAGAATGGATTTGACATGTGAGAAAGTAGTAATAAAGGATGATAAATTTTGGCCTGATTATTGGATGTATGGAATTGACATCAGTTGAGAAGGGAAAAGCTACTAGAGGAATAAGCCTCATGAAAAGGTCAATTCAGTTTTGACAATCTGATTTTGAGAGTTTTCTATTATACAACCAAATGGGGATGCTGAAAGTCAGTTGGCTAAAGAAGTCTTGAGTTGTGGAGATGGTTCTAAGCTATAGATTTATATTTGGGAGTTGGAGGAATGTAGACAATCTTTGAAAGCAGAGGCAGCCAGATAATTTATGGAGACCAGGGCAAAAAAAAATGTTATCCTATTCAAAAAGCAGAAAGAGTTTCTTCCTTTCTTCTGCAGTCTCTTTTTCAACCTATCGTGGTGTTTTTAACATGCTGTTTAATGTTGTACTTTATCCAGCATGAGATTTTTAATGAATTGAGTGCAAATGCTCACAGATGGCTGGGACCTCACCTCACAACTAGGCACAGAGGGCACAGGAGCCCAACCTCAGTGCTCCTTGCTCCTGGACACAGGTCCCTCCCAAGGTGCAGGAGGTAGCAGTGGTTACTGGGTGGGGGGAGTAGATCATCTTCAGGAGGTTGGTCAAGTGGGGAAAGGAGGGAATGCACCCGAGCTGTGGCTTCAAGTGCTTGGCACATGATCCATTTTTTCATCAGACTTCACTTAAAAAGCGCACCTTCAAAGATAAAACTGTTAAGAATTTCGAGATAGACACTTCAGAGTGTTAAACCCTAAGCATCTGCAATGGTTGCACACTGAAAAGCCATCCAGTTGAATGAGATGACTAGAGGAGTTAGTGCAGAAAGAGAAGTGAAGAATCAGCTTCAGAGCCCTTGAGCTTAAGGAAGTAGAAAACAGGAGCCAGCAGAGGAGACTGAAAGGTGGCAGGGAGGTGTGCGGGAAAGCAGAAAGTATGTTTTCTTGGAAGCCAAGACAAGAAAGCTATTGGTGGTGAGGAGTGTAAACTGTGAACAGCGCTGCATGAGGCTGAGTGAAAATGAAAATAAAAAGGAAAACTGGCTTTGGATTTTGTACCCAGATGTCACCGATGCCCTTGACAAGAGTAGCTGTCGTGAGGCAGTGAGGGTTGAAAGCTGACCTAAATGGCAAGGTTTTGAGAGTAAGGGGGTGAAGTGTTGAAACCTGAGTGTGGGCTACTCTTTCAAGAGATTTTTCTAGAGGGAAAAACAATGAAAAAGAGCAAAGAGACAGGCTGTAGGTTAAGATAATTTTTTTAAGGGTGTGAGCGATATCAATAAATTATGATTTATTATAGTAATCATGAATATTGGTACACATGTGCAAGTGGAAGTGGGGGCACCAAATGATTTACAAGTTACAGGTCACTAGAAAATTCATCTCTCTCTCTCATGCCTAGTTTAGGATGTGGTGATGAAGTCCAGGCAGCCGACCTGAGTATGCAGATTCAAATACTTAGCACCTACCTTGAAATGTATGCACTACACTTTATTTTTTATTTATTTTTATTTTTCCTTCTAGTTTTAATTGAGATATAATTGACATATATCATTATATAAGTTTAAGGTGTACAGCATAGTGATTTGACATATATACATCATGAAATTTATCACAATAAATTTAATGAACATCATCTCATTAAAAAAATTAAAGGAATAGAAAAAATCTTCATTTTGATAAGAACTCTTAGGATTTACTCTTCTAACTTTCATTTATAACACACAGCAGTGTTAATTATACATATCATGTTGTACATTCAATCCCTGGTACTTACTTATCTTACAACTGGAAGTTTATACCTTTTGACTGCCTTCATCCAATTTCCCCTTCCCTTACCCTCTACCTCTGGTAACCACATATCTGATCTCTTTTTCTATGAGTTTGTTTTTGAAATATAATTGACCTACAACACTGTGTTAGTTCCTGTTACACAATATAGAGATGTGGTATTTCTGTGCATTTCAAAGTAATCATTGTGATAAGTCTAGTTATGTCACCATACAAAGATATTACATAGTTATTGACTATATTCCCCACACTGTACATTTTATAGCTATGACTCATTTATTTTGCAGCTGTAAGTTTGTACCTCTTATGTCCCTCATCCATTTCTTTCTTTCACCAGACTTTAAATAACCCTGAATTCCTTTGTGGAATTTTATGTTATGGATTATTATTTTACTCAGTGATATAAGAACATAAATGCGTTTTCTTAACATTTGTTTTAAATAAAATCCTTTGGACATTATAAAAGCATCCAAATCATTAATCTACTCATTTTTCTTTTCAAATATTCTTTCTCCATCATTAAATACAAACCATATTACTATGGTAAATTTTAATAGATTACACAGTAAAGTTGTCATTGATATTTATATACAATTATTTCTTATGTTAATATTAACCCTTTTAATAACTAAATTAAATATGTATTATAAAACCTTAGTTCACTATTATAAACTAAATACCTCAATTCCTTGGTGTTTCTTTTAAAATCTTTCTTTTTTACTTTTTTTATTGAGTAATAATTATTTTACAATATTGTGTCAAATTCTAGTGTAGAGCACAATTTTTCAGTCATACATGAACATGTATATATTCATTGTCGCATTTTTTTTCGCTATGAGCTACCACAAGATCTTGTGTATTTTTCCCTGTGCTATACAGTGTAATCTTGTTTATCTATTCTGAATTTTAAAATCCTAGTCTGTCTCTTGCCACTCCCTGCCCCCTTGGCAACCACAAGTTTGTATTCTATGTCTATGAGTCTGTTTCTGTTTTGTATTTCTGTTTTGTTTGTTTGTTCGTTCATTTGTTTTAGGTTCCTCATATAAGCAATCTCAGATGGTATTTTTCTTTCTCTTTCTGGCTTACTTCGCTTTGAATGACATTCTCCAGGAACATCCATGTTGCTGCAAATGGCATTATGTTGTCGGGTTTTGTGGCTGAATAGTATTCCATTATATAAATACACCACCTCTTCTTTATTCAGTTATCTGTTGATGGACATCTAGGCTGCTTCCATGTCTTTGCTATTGTAAATAATGCTGCTATGAACATTGGGGTGCAGGTGTCATTTTGAAGTAGGGTTCCTTATGGATATATGCCCAGGAGTGGGATTCCTGGGTCATATGGTAAGTCTATTCCTAGTCTTTTGAGGAATCTCCATACTGTTTTCCACAGTGTCCTTCCTTGCTTCCCTCTCCCACTCTTAATGATTTAGATGTCATCTTTTACGATTTTGTGTTTATTCTTTTTGTAATTCATGGCAGTTATCTCCTTTCCAGTTATGAGTTTCTCATTTTTGTAGCATCCTGCTTCTTTTCTATTTAGAGTAGACCTGTCAATATTTCTTTTAGCATGGGTTTAGTGTTGCTAAACTCTTTTAGGTTTTGCTTGTCTGTGAAGTTCTTTATCTCTCCTTCTATTCTAAAGGATAGCCTTGCTGGATTGAGTATCCTAGGCTGCATCTTTTTTTCATTCAGGACTTTGAATATATGTTGCCACTCCCTTCTGGCCTGTGGTGTTTGTGTAAAGAAATCAGCTGAGAGCCTTATGGGGGTTCCCTTGAAACTCACTGTTTGTTTTTCTCTTGCTGTCTTTAGGATCATTTCTTTATCCTTGACTCTGGCCATCTTGATTGTGATATGTCTTGGTGTTGGTCTGTTTGGGTTCTTCCTGTTTGCAACCCTCTGAGCCTCCTGTACTTGGATATCTGATTCTTTCTTTAGGTTTGGGAAGTTTTCAGTCATGATTTCTTCAAATCATGCTGCTATGAACATTGGGGTGCAGGTGTCATTTTGAAGTAGGGTTCCTTATGGATATATGCCCAGGAATCCCGCTCCTTTGTTCAGTCTCCTTTGTTCTATCTTCCCCTTCTGGAACCCCTATTATACGTAGATTGGCACGCTTTATATTATCCCATAGTCCCTTATATTGTTTTCATTGTTTTTTATTTATTTTTTTCTCAGCTGTTCTGATTGGGTGCTTTCTGTTGTCCTGTCTTCTAGGTCACTTATTCATTCCTCTGCATTATCTAGCCTGCTTTGTACAGCCTTTAGGTCAGCTCTCATATCAGCAAAGGAGTTTACTAATTTTAGTTGGTTGTTTATAGCTTCTATTTCATTTTTGACATACTTTATATCTCTAAACACCGTTTCTTTTAATTCCTTCAGTACTTTGACCACTTCTTTTATGAAATCTTGATGTAGTAGGCCATCAATGTCTATTTCCTTGATCGTGCTTTCAGGGGATTTCTCTTGATCTTTTGATTGGGAGTGGTTCCTCTGCTTCTTCATAGTGCTCATATCTCTCTGGCACTGTGGCTTAAGGAGTATGAGTTATCTAGTTCTCCTGGAGACGGTGTGCTCTTAGTGGTTTTATCGAGAGGTCTTTGTCTTCACCCTGTTTTGCGAACTCAGCTTGCTGTTTCCAGAGGCCCTCTGTTGGCTCCCTCGTCTGTGCTGCTCCCAGTGGCTGTTGGCTAACAGATCACACCCCCTCCTAACAGTGAGTCAGGAGCTGAGCTCTTACCTGGTGGGCGGGCAGGTTACTCCCCCTCCCGATGCCTCAGTCAGATGCTACACTCTGGGGTGGGGAGGCAGGTGGGCAGATTGCACCCCCTCCTAGCACCGTGGTCAGATGTTGCATTCCTGCCAGGAAAGCGGGTTGCCGCCCGCCCTTTCCCAGCAATGGTCGCTCTGCTGCTTTGTGCAGCTGCCCGCTCCACCTCAGGTCGGCATTCCGTAGGCGGGCTGGGGGAAGACTTGGAAAGGCCCCGCCCCTGCTTCATGCCAAATCTCAGCTCCTTGTTTGTCTTGGTGGCATAAGTTCTCCAAGATGCCAGGGCAGAAAGATCCTGCCTGCCTCGGGCTGTAACCAAGCCTCAGTCCTGCCTAGGAGATTGCTGAGCCCCTGGGTGTGGATTCAGGTCTCTGCCCTGCTCCTGCCGGGGCACTGCACACAAGAGGAGATGGAGGCTGTGGCTGAGCCCCGCCTCTCTTCTCGGGAGAAGCGCCAATAATGGCGGCACAGGTATGAGGAGACAAAGGCTATTGCGCCCCTCCCTGCAGGGCACACCAGCCATGTTGGTTTGCTTTTTTTTTTTTTTTTGCAATTTATGGGGAACTGAGGTTGTTCTGCTCCATATCCCCTCCCAGCCATGAAACGCAGCCCTCTGCAGTCCTCCAGGGCTGCCTCAGTGCAGCCGCCTCAGTCCTCCACCCAGCTCGAGTGGCCTGTCCTGGTCCCAGCTGCCGGCTCGCGTCTCAGGCTGGGTGTTGCGGGGACCCTTTGTGCCTGTTTAACTCAGTTCTGTCAGGCAAGGGGTGCTTGGGGCAGATCTGAGCCTCGGAGGCTCCCCTTCCATCCCGCTGGCCTTTTCTTTGCAGAGGGGAGACCCAGAGAACGAGCATGAGTCCTCCTTTGCAGCTCCCTCCCCACGGGACCGTCCCGCACTGTTTTGCTTTTTCTTCTTCTTCTTTTTTTTTTTTTTTTCTTTTCTACTACCAGATTTTAGGCGTCTTTGTCTTTCAAAGAGGGCGATGTTCTGTCGGAGTTTGACAGGTGCTCTGGTTGGCTGAGTAGGTCCATAGATGTGAGTTTTGGTGTATTTGTGGGAGAGGGTGAGCTACAAGTATCCTTCTACTCCACCATCTTGCTTCTCTCCCTAAAATCTTCTTATTACAATATTAGCAACCTTTCTAAATTGGTTTACCTCCTATGTAACAGTTTATTAATGTGTAAAGCCTAGGTTAAAATAAACCTAACACGGAGCACACTTATGCAATGATAATTATACTAAGAATGTACTAAAAGGTCTCATTTCTAACCTTGTTCCCTCACTATTGAGTTTAAAATAAAGAGATACCCTTTTTTTCCCTGTAAATATCTGAGGAGGTACAAAATTAAAAGCACAAAGTATCAAATGCTGCATGATAGAGTAAGTTAGAATAAATTAAGGAGTTATAATGTTGTAGAAAGAGGCTCAGCTATAAGGACAAATATTTTTTCAGAAAGTAGATTACTTACCAAAGCAATTCCAAAATTAAATGTAGTTATTTTTAACTATGTTCTGAGACATACATACAGTACAGTATTTTAAATATTTGCCATGGTCTTTTAAGGTGGAAGTGGCATGAAATGGACATGAAATTTATGCAGTGTCAACTGCCTCATATATTTACTAGAATTTATGTAATTAGTGATTCTTCTTTTAAATGTAAGATTGTTCATATGCCAAGTAATGCTTTGATATGATAGTCACATAGTGATACGATGATGATAGTAGTTAACAGCAAAAGTGTGGTATGAGCAATATTCTTGGATTATTATTCTGCTGTCAAGATAATACATGGTAAAATCTAGTTCTTATTTAAAGAAGCTAACTTACTAAACTTCACGTCAATCATTTCAACATTTGGTTATACTTTGGAGTGTGATTAAAAGCAGTCATTTTAATTAAAAATGAGGAAAAAGTCTTTTTAATTAAAAGAAAATAATCAAGACCCATTTGCTTTCTTCCCAGCCTACCTACTTCTTTCTTTCTTTTCTTCTTTCCTTCCTTCTTTTCCTTCCTTCCTTTGTTCCCTTTTTACCCTTTTCCCATTACTTTTGGGGAATACCAAGTCTATCTGGGAGATCTGTTCTCTGAATGGTCTTTTTATATATTTATATTTCTTTTGCTGGAATATACAGTATAGCATTGTGTTCATTTTTCTCTTTCAGATAAAAGTTTTTATTTTTCTTCAATTATATTTTAAGATAGTCTGCAAGAGGCAAAATTTATTATTGCTATTTTGTTTTAACTTCTAGAAATTACTGAATACAAAATTTTAATGGTTATCATGGATTTTTTTTAAGTTTTTTTATTGAGTTATAGTCATTTTACAATGTTGTGTCAATTTCCAGTGTAGAGCACAACTTTTCAGTTATACATGAACATACATATATTCATTGTTAAAATTTTTTGTGCTGTGAGCTACCACAAGAGTTTGTATATATTTCCCTATGCTATACAGTATAATCTTGTTTATCTATTCTACATATGCCTGTCAGTATCTACAAATTTTGAACTCCCAGTCTGTCCCTTCCCACCCCCCGCCCCCTTGGCAACCACAAGTTTGTATTTCTATGTCTATGAGTCTGTCTTTTTTTTTTTTTTTTTTGTATTTATGTTTTGTTTTTTTTTTTTTTTTTTAGATTCCACATATGAGCGATCTCATATGGTGTTTTTCTTTCTCCTTCTGGCTTACTTCACTTAGAATGACATTCTCTAGGGACATCCATATTGCTGCAAATGGCATTATGTTGTCGTTTTTTGTGGCTGAATAATATTCCATTATATAAATATAGCACATCTTCTTTATCCAGTCAGCTGTTAATGGACATTTAGGCTGTTTCCATGTCTTGACTATTGTAAATAATGCTGCTATGAAGATTGGGGTGCAGATGTCTTTTTGAAGTAGGGTTCCTTCTGGATATATGTCCAGGAGTGGGATTACTGGGTTATAAAGGCCATAAAAAAATATAAAGAAGGACATTTTATAATGATTATAGGAGTAATACAAGATGAGGATATTACACTCATTAATATTTATGCACCTAATATAGGAGCACCTAAATACATAAAACAATTACTAACAGAGATAAAGGGGGAAATTGATGGGAATACAGTCATAGTCGGAGATTTTAACACCACATTAACATCACTGGACAGATCCTCCAGACAGAAGATAAATAAGATGACAGAGAAGTTAAATGATACAATAGAAAAATTAGATTTGGTGGATATTTTCAGAGCATTACACCCCCCAAAATAGGATATATATTCTTTTCAAATGCACACGGAACATTTTCTAGGATTGATCACGTACTTGGGCACAAAAGAAACCTCAACAATTTTAAGAAGATAGAAATTATCTCAAGCATCTTTACTGACCACAATGCCATGAAACTAGAAATCAACTACAGAAAAACAAAGGAGAATAAAATGAAAGCATGGAGATTAAACAACATGCTATTAATAAACCAGTGGCTCAATGATGAAATCAAAGTTGAAATTGAAAAATACCTTGAGACAAATGAAAATGAAAGCACAACCACATAAAATTTATGGGATGCAGCAAAGGCAGTGCTAAGAAGGAAATCTATAGCGATACAGGCCTTCCTCAAAAAAGAAGAACAATCTCAAATAAACAATCTAACCCACCAGCTAAAAGAATTAGAAAAAGAAGAGCAAAAAACCCAAAGGGCAGCAGAAAGAAGGAAATAATAAAGATCAGGGAGGAAATAAATAGAGATTTAAAAAAAAACCCAAAAAATCAGCCAAACCAAAGGCTGGTTTTTTGAAAAAGTAAATAAAATCAACAAACCTCTGACCAAACTCACAAAGAAGAAAAGAAAGCACAAATAAGCAAAATAAGAAAGGAAAATGGAGAAATTACAACAAATAACATAGAAATACAGAATATCACAGGTTTTTTTGATGCAATAGAGAAAAGACAAATATTAGAAAGGTTATGATTTGATTATATTCATGCTTATATTCCTCACTTTTAGAGAGGTGATATTCTGTATAATAGAAATAACTAATATTGGAATCAAATCACTCATTTTGATAAACCTAACTGAAATTTACAAGATAATTGCCATAGTGGTAAATTGTAAGGTGACTCTGTATGGGTCCATGATTGTATTAAGTGTGCCCCTTTCATCAACACTCTGAGGGATCTCCAGGTGTGCTCTGCTTGTTCCCATAAAGAGAATTGCTCAAGAATTCTATTTTGAATGAAATCTCATGTTTATGTACATGGAACTATTAAGTCATATGTCCTCAGAAATATTTTATAGCTTTTCAACTTGAGGAAAAAAACAGAATATGTGTAATCAATCAGTGAATTAGTTTTAATTCTCTTTGTCTCCAGGTTAAGTTAGAATTTACAGTTTCTCTAACATAGCAAGCTTGACACTTTTATATGTAACTAAAATATCCCAGACTCCTAAGACTTATAATTTAGTCTCATTTCCTTAATTTTCTTTTAAGTTGAAAGCACTCAACCCTGTATATAAAACTCTTTTCCTTCCTAAGAAATAAAATCAAAATCATGCCTGTCTAAAAGCAGAAAATTTAGTTATATTGTGAGTGTGACCCATTTAAAGCAGCTCTATTTTATGCCTCGCAGTTTTAAATGGACCAGCTTATTTAAGTAACTGAACATAGACAGCCTTAGAAGGGAAACCTAACAACTGGAACAATGTGATGATGATATCTTGTAAATTTCCTTCCTCTGGGATCCATTGGCCTGTCTAAGCTTTATTTTTATTTATTAATTTTTCCCCTCTGTGGAGGATATTTCCTGTAGAGATAGTAGGGGAAAATGAGGGTTATTTTTGTGTTCTTGGCTATTAAGACAATTCTGTTTTACTTTCAGTGTTTTGCTCTGCTCTAAGTGTCTTAGGTGACAATGCATATCTACTTTGCAAGTATTTTCTAAAGCATACCATAATATAAAACACAATTCATGAAATGGGTGAAAAATATCTTTCTCTTTTGTGGGGGTGGGGGGTTGGGGGGGAGAAAGTGTCAGTGTTTATGATAATAGCAATTGAGTGCAGCAGCCAGACCAGTTCAGGTTGTTTTTTTCTAACAGAATTGCTGCTAGACTGAAATTTTGATCAGAAACATCCTCACTGGAGGTCTTTTTCAGGACAGCTTGCAAGTGATGCCAAATTAAGGAGTTCAGGCTAATGTTCTGGGACCCTCTGGATACTATAGCCAGCAAAACAGACCTCAGTAAAATGCCCAGTTCTTGTTGATGTTAGATGGGCTATAGAAGCTTTGGCCAGCTTGTCTTTCCAAAAGAGACAAGAAGGGTGGAGTTGTTATTTAAATAAGCATCAAAAGTACCCTCTGCTTAGTTATTCAGAGCCAAAAAATTAGCATTAAAGTCCTAATGTGGTTAAAAAAATGTACATTTTCTGAAACAGCATTAGGCAACCCAAAAGCTTTAGACAAACAACTGGCACATTAAGTCTGACATGAAAAATGACCCTCAACTAGGATAATGGAAAACACATACCAGCTGTAATACTTGCCTTCTCATCATGGATCATAGCTTTGGCCTGGAGTCTTCATTCCTCTTTGCAGAAGTACCAGCAGTGAGAAAAGCCAATATCTTGGGGTTTTCAGTTGTGTTCAGGTCTGAGTCATGGCCCTGTGTCGGCAAAAATGTGTCAAAGTACTGGCAATATAATGACCCAGAACAGTTATGTCTGTTGGCAAGCCGCAGGCTGGCATAAGGTTGCTCCATGTGTGCTTCCAACTAAACGCTGATTTGCCAGATTCATCAAACGGCTACAGACAGATTTGAGGGCCTATCCATGAGCCTCACTGGTTTTGAAAATTTATGATGGTGGTAAATGAAATGGTAAGATAACTTCTTTTCTCCCTCATTTGAACTTAGGACAAAATTCTAGGTCATTCAAATGTCTTATTTTAAAATCCAGTCAAAATCATTTATAATTGATAGTGATTGAGGTTTAGGTCAGGAGGAAGCATTTGTCAAAAATTCATTTTAAGCATGTAAGTTCCTCTTTGGATGAGAAAACTGAAATCTGGAGAGATAAAATGTCCACAAAACAAAGAAGTTAAAATAGAATCCGTGTTCCCCAAACCTTCTATTATTAATTCTTTCAGCTGCACAGAGGTCACTTTAACATTGTTGGGAATTGAACTAGTAATTCACTCATGTATTCAGCAAATGTTTATTGGAACTAACCATGTATTAGGTACTGAACTAGGAACTGAACATAAAAAGGTAAGTAGTGTGGGTTTGTGGAGTGTACATTCTAGAATGGGGAGACAGATGATATAATTTCAGGTGAGGTTAAATATTCCTAAATCAATCAAGCTAACCGATCAATTAAATAGCCAGTGAAAAGATAAAATGGGAAGACTACTTTTGATTTAATGATCAAAGAAGGCATTTCTGAGAAGATATTTGATTTGATATCTGAATAATAAAAATAAATCAGTCCATTGCACAATTCTGAGGAGAGCATTCCAGACAGAAGGAGCACAAAGTGTAAAAGACCCTAAAGTGAAATTAAAATAATTCTCACATGTAGAGGAACAGAAAGAAAACAAGAATGGCAAGAGTAGAGTTGGACTCTACTTGAATTAGGATTTTAACACTGGAAATGGAATGGAGGTTAGATTTGTTTTGAGGACAAAGTTGAAGAACTTGTTGATGGGTAAGATTTAAGGAACGAGAGAAAGAGGGGTATCAAAATAACTTCTGGAATTATTTGGCTTGAGTAACTTGGGAGCTAGAAATGGCATTTATTGAGATAGAGAAGGCATAGAAGCAGGACTTTTTGTGGGGATGGGGAAGATAATCCAGAGTTTTCCTTTGGCCATAAAAAAGATTGAAAAAGCCATTCAAAACCCAGAGAAGCATTTATGTATAAAACCATGCAAGTCAGAGGAGCAGTCAGTGCTCTGCATGCAGCTTGGTGAGTTGTTGGCATCTGGTGCTTATAAGTCTTGAAGAGTACCTCCAGGTATAGAATACATCCAAATATAGAATACATCTAGGTATATAGTACATATAGATGAGGGAGTTGTCCTCTGATGTCACTGCTTCCAGAATATGCTCTTTCCTTAAAGATCCCTAACTTTGAGCACAAATTACTGGACTATATTACTTGCTGTAGCTCCTCATTGTAGCCCTTTACAGATTCTCAGATTACTCTCCCAAGGATTTTAGGTCACAGTTTACTTTCTCTCTCTCTAATACTATTCTTGTCACAATTACTGTAATTTGGAATATTGGCATAGACAATCCTTCCCATACCTTAGCTTCAGAACTTCTTTACCTGTATAATCTTCATTTAACCTACATGCTTGCAGTGTCACCATCTAGATCTTATAACCCCCTCCATAAACTCAAATTCAAACATTCTATTCCCCAAACACCATTGTCTAGCTTCATAATGGTTCCTCTTTATACATGAAGTCCAACAGTTCTTTCAGTAATATTTGATTTTTCTTCCTTTTCCTTCCAGACCTCTCATAATGATCATTTTCTTCTGTATAGTCTTTACTCATTTATCCTCTTCACTCTTCATATTTCTTGCTTGGCAAACTCTAGACACAAATTAAATCCAACCCTTTTCTTACTTTATACCTGCTGCTGGGCAAATGAATATGGCTGGAAATAAAACAACCATGCTTAACATGTTTCAATTTAAATTCATAGCCATTAAATTCAAGTGCCCTCTGGGCAGCCTGCTGCATTTCCATTGCCAAGTCATTCTTCCACAGTCCAGACAACTTTTTAACACCTCCTGTATCTTCCAACTTTCAGCACCTCTATCTTTCCTTCTTTCTTAGCTGATAACCTTGATTTCTGTTTCATTGGAGAAAAAAAAATGTATCAGTATAAAAGAATTTGGACCTCTCCAACAGTAAATCTACCAACCTCCCAAATCTAGCATTGATATACTCTGCCAGCTCCTCTGTTAAAAGATAATTCTGCATACTCATGGGAAAGGCTAACCCATTCATTTGTGCACTGAATCTCATCCCTCACCCTCTAGCCTATTCAAAGAGATTACCTCAGAAATTGTCCTCTCTTCTGTGTTATTATTTTTCCCTCTTACAAAATTATCCTCATTGGAATATTAACTTACTTTTACAACTGTTTTCTTAATAAACATCCTCCTCTTTGAGCCTATATCCTCCTTCAGGTATCACCCATATTTCTGGTGACCTATTCCCCAAAATTCCTTAAAACAGCTCTCTGTACTCCCTGTCTTCACTTCTATTTTTCCATTCTTTCTATCTTTTCTCTTCTTGCTTTATTAAGATACAAAGTAACTATAAGTTTTGATTTTTTTTAGATTCTGCATATAAGTGAGAGCCTGCAGTGTAGTTGACCCTTGAATGACAGGGGTTTGAATTGCACAGGTCTACATATACACAGATTTTTTTTCAATAGTAGGTCCTACAGTTCTATACAGTCCATGGCGGTTTGAATCCATGGACTTGGAAGTACAGATAGGAAGGAACCTGATATGGAGGGCTGACTATAAGTTATGCACGTATTTTCCACGGCATGAAGTGACAGTGCCCCAAACCCTTCTTTGTTCAAGGGTCAACTGTATTTGTCTTTCTTGTCTGACTTATTTTACTTAACATCATGCCCTTCAGGTCCATCACTGTTGTGGCAGATGGCAGAATTTCCTTCTCTTTTATGTCTGGGCAGTATTCCATTGTATGTGTAACCATATTTTAAAAAATCTATTTAGCTGTTGATGGATACGTAGATTATTTCTATGTGTTGACTGTTGTAAATAATATGAAACATGCAGGTGCAGATAACTCTTAAAGATACTGTTTTCATCTTTTGTCTTTTTGATGATAGACATTCCAACAGGTGTGAGGTGGTATCTCATTATGATTTTGACTACCTTTCCCTGAAGATTAGTGATGTTAAGCATCTTTTCATGTACCTGTTGACCGTTTGTATGTCTCTTTTGGAGAAATGTCTATTTAGGTCTTCTGCCCATTTTCAAATTGGTTTTCTTTTTTCTGTTGAGTTGTATGAGGTTCTTGTATATTTTAGATATGAACTTTTTATCTGATACATTGTTTGCAAACATTTTCTCCCATTCCACAGGTGACCTTTTCATTTTAATATTCCTTTTGCCATGTGAAAACTTAGCTTGATATTTGATGTCGTCCCATTTATTTATTCCTGCTTTTACTTTTAATGTCATATCCCAAAAAACACTGTCAAAACCAATGTCAAGGAGCTTTCTCCCTACATTTTCTTTTGAAAGTTTTACAGTTTTAGGTCTTACATTTCAATCTTGAATCCATTTCAGGTTGATTGTTGTGAGTAGTGTGGGGTTCAGTTTCATTCTTTTGCATGTGAATATCCAGTTTTCCCAACACCTTTTATTGAAAAGACTGCCCCTTCCCCATTGAGTATTCTTGGCTCCCTTGTTCACTATTAGTTGACCATATATGCATGGGTTTATTTCTGGGCTCTTGATTTTCTTCTGTTGGTCTATGTGTCTATTTTTATGCAAGTAACAAACTGTTTTGATTACTATAACTTAAAGTATAGTTTGAAATTAGAAAGTATTATTCCTCCAGTTTTGTCCTTCTTTATTAATATTGCTTTATGCTATTCAGGGCCTTTTGTGGTTCCATATGAATTTTAGGATTTTTTCCTACTTCTGTAAAAAATGCATTTGGAATTTTGGTAAAGGTTGCACTGAATATATAAATGGCTTCAGGAAATATAGACACTTTAACAATATTCTTCTGACCTTCAAACATTGGATGTAATTCCATTTATTTGTGTCTTCAATTTCTTTGAACAGTGTCTTACAGTTTTCAGTGTACAAATCTTTCACCTTCTTGGTTAAATTTGTTTCTAAGTATTTTACTGTTTTTGATGCTGTTGTAATTAAGATTTAAAAATTTCTCTTTCTGCTATTTTATTGTTAATGTATAGGAATGCAGCTGACTTTTGCATATTGATTTTGTGTCATACAGTTTTCCTGAATTTGTTTACTAGTTCTAACAATTTTTTTGTGGAATCTGTAGGGTTTTCTATATGCAAGATCATGTCATCTGCAAATGGCAGACTTCACTTATTTCTTTCTGATTTGTATGCCTTTTATTTCTTGTGGGGTTTTTTGTTTGTTTCTTGTGGGGTTTTTTTTTCGTTTGTTTTGGTTTTTTTTACCTAATTGTTCTTGCTAGGACTTCCAGTTCCCTGTATCAGCAGGATTGCTCATGGGGCTAAGAATAGTGCCCTCTCAGGATCTTCTAGGGTGCAGACAGGAGTGTCACCTGACTCATTCCTGTTGTAATACTATTGTTTGTGGACTGCAGCTGGGGCAAGCTGGAGCCTAGTTATAGGGCCCTTTCAAAATCTACAGTCTGATAGAATTTGGAGGATTTACCTCTTTGGGGCTGCCAGACCAAAGCAGAGAGGGGCTGAAACTGGTTCACAGGCTACTTTAGGTTCCAGAGTGGGGACCAAGATCTGTGTACCTATTGCTCAATATACAGGTGGGCATGACTCCTACTGGGTCTCTTGGCCTATGGTTCTCGTGACAGAATCAAGGTTAAATAGGGCTTCAGCTGTGCCCTCAGGCATACAGCTATGTTTCCCAATTGATAGCCTGGAACAAGGCTAGTGAATTACACACGGAGCTACAAGCCTACCTTTCTCAAATGGCTTTCCTTTGTCTTGGACTGCACCATGGTTTCACAGTCTCCTACTTGGATCCCCTAAGCTCCAACAAAAGCACTTTTGTCTATGGATGGATGCCAAATTATTGTTCTTGGGGGGCAAATGAGTGAGGGACACCTTATTTAGCCATCTTCCTGACATCACTCTCCATTCTCTATTAAATCAACTCCAGTCATATTTCTTCTACCTCCCATCTATAGACACAACTCTTACTAGAATCATCAGAGGCCTCCAATTACAAAAATCAATGAGTAGTTGATAACTTTCTACTTATTGAAACTTGACTTCTGGATATCACTATCTTTAGAGTTTTCTAAATTGCCAGTACTCCTTTTCTGTTTCTTACACTAATTCCTTCTAATTTCCACTTGTAAACTTGGAATATACTGGGACTCAGTCCTTATCTTAGCTTCTCTTGTTTACACCAATCTTGTCTTTAAATATCCTTTGTGTACTGCAAACCACACATTTGTATCTTAACTCTGGATTTCTTTCCAGAACTCTAGATTTGTATATACAGCTATTTTCTCAACATCTTTATATTCACAGCTAAAAAAAAGTAAAAAAACAAAACAAAACAAAACAAAAAAACCTTGAATTTATTATGTTGAAAAAAACACCTGATTTTATTGCAGGTTAGCTCTATCCAATCTATATTCCATCTCAGAAAATGGCAGTACTATTTCTTCAGTCGTTCTGATCAAAGACATTAGAGTTATTTAAACTGCTCTCTTTCTCATATACCAAGCCTAAATTATCTTCAAATTCTGTCTTAACTCCCAATTATGCCAAGAATATTACCAATTCTTACTTTACTCTCCCCCTTGTCCAAGTAATTATATTTTTGCTTGTAGTATTTTTCAGTACGTCCTATTTGGCTTCCCTATTTTTCACCCTTGCCCTCCTGTTGTTCTTAAAGTAGTAACCAAATTAACCCTCTTAAAACTTAACTTAGGATATGGCACTTTTCTTCAATAACTCCATAGTAAAACCAAAGTCCTTAGAATGGTCCACCAGTCTCCTTACTACTTCTGTTCCCTCTCTGCTGTCATTGTCCACCATGGTGCCTCTTGCTTGTTCTGCTCCCACCACCTGGACCTCCTTACTATCTGTTAGACAGGTGAAGCATGCTCCCATCACCAAACTTTTGTAATTTCTCTGGTCCCACTTCTTCAAATGTTTCCTGGTTTATTTCTTCACTTTCTTATTGTTATCTTGCCAGAAATTTCCTCCCTGAGTACCTTATATAAAATGACCAGTCTCACTTAACATACATCCTAGAATTCCCTATCCTCCTTAATGCACTTTATTGATACTTATACCTCTTATTATTACATGGACTATCATCTTTTTTAAATGTTTTGCTATATTTACTCCAAGCTATAACATTAGTTCCATGAGGGGAGCAATCTTGTCTGTTTTATTCACGGCCAAATTTTTAGTGCCCGGAAGAGTTCCTGGCACTTAATGGACATTTCATAAATCTCTTTGAAAGAATGAATATATGTGGATTTTAAAGCCATGAGATTAAGGCAGTATTTCCTAAACTTGTATTTAAAATATTGGGCTATCTCTTAGAAATTTTAATTAAATAATTATATAACACAGCCGGAACTGTGTATTTATGATTCTAGGTTGATTCTAGGATATTTTAATATGGAGAATTGAACAGAGAAGGAGAATCCAGACGTGGAACCTGTAATTGATTATATTTTGTGACATCATCCGAAAATTAAATGCCTTTTAAAAATATGTACAACTTGGTCACAGACTGGATTCCCAAACTTAAAATTTAGTTTCTGGTATATTGTATATATCATTTTAAAACTATTTAAGATAATTTTTATTTTACTTTTGTCACTGTACAAATTAAGCAGTTAAAACAGGTGAATAATACTTAGACATTTATACAAGTTAATATCAAATAATGTATTTAATACTTCACAGTTTTATTTTTAATTAAGAACAATTCAAATGAAGTTTGAAGTTGAATCAGATCTTAAATTCAAAAATCACAGATATGTTTACTTTCATATTTAGAGAGCATTATCTAGACATTCAAAATAACATCCAGCATTCTAAATGGTTATGCAGTTTAATGAGCTTTTTCCCCTAATAGAAAATGAGAAGCCACTCTTAGAGAAAGGAAAAAGAATAACTTACCTAATGTCACAAAGCAACATTGCAGGTAGACACAGAATAATTATTTCTCTAAAATAGTCTTCCATTTGTCACCTGTGTGAGATTTACTGTCTGAAATTCTTAATTATGAGATAGACAGATAGATTGGTCGATCGATTGATCTACATCCATCTATCTACCTACTTACCTCTTTTTTTCAATTATTCAGTTTATAGACTATGGGGTAAAAATTGTTATAATTGTCTGTCAGCTGAGTCACCATAGCTTTATGTTAGAGCAAACGAGTTGTGGCAGCAGGGACAACATTATACTTCCATATATTCCATACTGTTTCTCCTTTCCTATAAATTTCAGTTAAGCGGTTCTCTGTTACCACAGCCCAACTGCTAATTACGTGTCAACTCAGAAAATATACTCCAGGCAATGTGAAAGTAGTCCTCTCACAGCTGCTAATCTTTTGTAATATGCAGGTGATTCAAAAATGTAGACTTTGTAGAAGTCTTGCAGGTATATTCCAAAGGAATGATGATGCATTAATTTTTACCTGGACTCTTGTTTTTTTATTCTTAAAAATTAATAAACCTATCAGTTTCTTTTATTTATATCTATAATTCTTTAAAATTATTTTATTTTGTTTTTTATTTTTTAAACATTTTTTATTGAGTTATAGCCATTTTACAATGTTGTGTCTTTAAAATTATTTTAAAATACTAAACTCTCATACCTGATTTCCCTGAAAATAATTTGTGGCAGCTCTATCTGGTTAAATGTTCCTTGTATAAAATATGATTACATTATTAATTTAGCCTAGCTTATATTAAGCTAGAGGGCCTCTGAAATAATACTTAGCTAGCTGGCTGTTACTAATAATAATTGATTTGAGGTTTATCTTTACATATTAAATTCAATTTTTAAAACATTTGTTGCATTTTATTTTAGTTTACTATTTATGGATTATAAGCCTCATATGAATTCATGTAATACATCAGCATTGATTAAATTGTAGAATGGAATTATGGGAAATGAACTTTCATTTCCTCACATTCATTATATACTTTTTCCATTTATATCATACACTGATGTTGGTTACTCCAGAGTGTGCTTAAGTGCACTTTTATTCATTTAATTTATACAAATGCATTTTTTTCTTATTCTTGTCAATTTTTTCATTATTACCTGCATCTTTTAAAAAATTTAGTTATTCATACGTATAAAATTACCCATAATTCTGAATAGAACAACTCATATTTGAAGCAATTCAGAGCCTTTGAAGTTTGTCTAAATGAATGAAATATTTTCAATTCTTGGTTAGTTCTCTACAGAAAGAAGTTTTATTTATCCATGATTATATCATTACTAAACATATGAATACAAGCACCTCAAAATCAACTGGCAAAAACATTTGAGTCAGTAGTATCATGAAGCCCCTAGGTATTTACAGCGATTGATAGTTTCTTATGCCTGTTGTTTGTGAGATATGGTTGTCCAGAGCATCTTCTTAAAATGCACACTCACTATAAAGAAGGTAAAAATATTGCTTTGGGTTTCCTCATCTAGATATGGACTTATTTGAAACTTGAAGTTATTGAAAATGATAATTTTGGAATGTAACCAATTTGTATAAGCAGACAAAATAGTATTTAGAAATTCACTGCCTCCTGTCCTACTCTGTTTTTGGATGACTCTCCTCAGTATACTCACCCTCTATGATTCTGTCACAGATTTATTTCTACCTTGCAAAAATCTGCCCGCACTCCTCAAGCCATATTTCAGTGAGTCTCCTGTTTTCCTAACTGTAATTGATATTTCTCTTTAGTTTTGCTTCCTATCACACTTTGGCTTTGGAATTGCTCTTACTCCATTCGCTTACTATTCATATTTTTCTTCCCCATTGCAAATTAATTAAGGTCAGCACCAAGTTGTATTTATCTGGGAGAACCCACAGCACTTAGTCAAGTAATTTGTCTGTAGCAGACACTGAATTCTGACACTTAAATAAATGAATATCCCATGCTAAAAATCATTTGAGCTTTGTCTTATATTTTCTTAAGACTTTGGTAATAAAATGGATTTTGCTGAAATAATATTTATTATAGTAACACTATAATGTTTACTTGTAAGAACACTTTATATTAAAGAAATTGAATATTATCAATTTTTTGAAAATGAGCATACACATCTTTGTATCTTCATATAATGTACATAATATCTTTCATTTACTCTCCTTATGGATAAAAACAACATCTCTCAAAACCCATTTCTCTGTAGAAGTTTCACTTTTTTCCTCAAAATAGAAGGACTATCTAAATTTGTATACTGCCAACTACGTCTTATTATTAAAAACTTCTTCCATTTTAGGTATCCCTTTGGATCCTAATATTAATTTTTTAATCACTGAAATGTGGTCACTCACAATGATTTCAGGGTTGCACTTTTCTCTCAGCCAGATGTTCATTCTAAAATCTTTTTTCTTTCTGTGTTTATACATATTAATGAAATGGAGATTTTAAATTGGGTATCCAAACCATTAAATAAAAAATACGTATATAGAGTTGAAGTAATGAGGTTTTGAAATTAAAATAATCTAGGTCTAAAGGATTTACTTTACTTTCATATGAAAAGGAAAATATTATGAAAATCTCAAAGTATGAAAGTTGACATCATATAAGTGAACAGGAATTATTTCTCCAAATTTACACTACTTGTGTAGAATTTTCCCGGTTTCCTCTGAATTTATTTTCACATTACATTCCTTACTATAATTATTAAGAAGAGTAACACCACTTTCTGTATTGATAGAAAGTCTTATGTATTCTTTCCACTTAGATTTGCAGATTTTTTTTTTGCTCGATATTTTTTTTAGATTGCCTAAAAATATAATCCGTATGCTGTTTTAGTTTAGTGGCATTAGAAAATTATGCATGAAGTGGCTGCAAGTATGTGACTAAAATTAGATTCAAATATTCACTGTATCTTTCATCAGATTTTTACATAAAGAAGTTCTTTTTAATTCTGTATAAAAATTCTAAAAATGCTTTTATGATATATACGTCACTTTGGGCTGATGGACTATTAGTATAGAACTGATGTCTATTTTTGAGATTAATAAAGTTCTCTGATTTTAGCATCAAAATTGCAGATCTTAAATGTTGAACCAGAACGGTGTATCTTTCAAAGACAGTGAAAAATGGAATCCTTTAAAATTACATGTGCCCTTAAAGCTCCATAAATCATTCTTTTTAAATAAATAATTCAGTTCTAATTTTATTCACTTACACAAGAGAATAACCCCAAACCATTAATAGAGCAATTACTTTTTTTAATGAACTGAGTCCAGAATGTCTATAAAGCAGTCCTTTTTCTAGCAAAATTTCAAGGTATGCTTAATTAATATTAACTGAATAGATACTTTACTATCATGGGCTTCTTCAGCAGTAGGATTGTACTCTTGAAAAGGCAATTTTATGCAGCCAGAGTAGCAGGTAGTGGAGATAGCTTCTGTAAAGTTTTAAATTAGTGATTTCTTTGATAAAAGAGCAAATAAAAGACATTAAATATTCTTGAAATGAGAAAATTGAGAAGAAATTGTAAGTGAAATAAATGTTTCTTTTTCCCAGTTCAATATTGGGAACTCAGTAATCTCTTTGTATTAAAGGTAATCAATTCATTCATCAATGCTCTTTAGTATTTGATTTTTTACCTTGTCCTTTCTTCTAATTTCACATCTATCCATCAACCAAAGCTCCTGTGCTAAATTCTAGCCAGGTACCTAGTCTCATTATTTAAGAGGAAATGAGTTTAATGGGGATAGTTGGAATGAGAAAAATAATACTTAGATTACATAGGAATAGTAAGTGATGGGTCACAAGGATAATTTGTAATCCATATGCTTTGTCTAAAGGAGTGTGACAAACCAATCAGTATTTAGAAGTTCCTTGAGGTGGAAGGAATAAGGGTTTTGGTAACAGGTTAAGTGCAGTACCATGACCCTAGGCCAGGAAGTAAATCACAGTAGTACTCCAGCAAGTGGCTAAAGGTCTAGAGAGTAGAAGCCAGCCTCCAGTGAAATAGTTTAAAGGGGACAAATTAGAATTGTTCCAAGTCACTGGATTGATGTTCAATGTGGTATTCAAGCTCCAGAGAAATTAACATGCTAGATATGGGAAAATTAGGCCAATTGACAGTTAAAATAAACAACCTCAACATGTGAAATATGGGCAGGCTTGGTTAGAGCACAGGTGGCAAGTCCTTGCCTCTGGCAAGCAATATAATAGATTTACAAATTGATACAAAGACAAATCCTAATATACTTTCTAGAGAGACCTGTTAGATCTGCACTGTCCAATATGACAGCCACCAGTTACATGTAGCTATTAAGTTTAAATTAATTAAAATTAAAATTCAGTTCCTCAGCCATACTAGACATTCTGTTATCAGTTGTATTTTATGGCTTTGCCTACCATATTTTTCAGTATGAATATAGACATTCTATCACTGAAGAAAATTTTCTTGCTATTTTAGGTGAAACACATTAGTAACACAATTTTAGATAGTCTGGGGCTGCCAAAGGTAATTTTCATGAGTGAAAAATAACTCATACTAACAGTAACCTATTGACAGCCAAAAAACAAATACAAGTGAAGCAATGAAAGAAAGTAATTAAAAAACTACAAATATAGCTGTTCATATTTCCCGGGAAAGCTGTTAGAGTATAAGCAATTTTTTTCTCAAAAATCACTTAAAAGAACAAAATATATGGTGAATCCATACAGTTAAAACAAATCTGAACATTGGAACCAAACAAGAAAGGATGCTGGAGTTAATATATCCAAAGCAGAAATAAAATAGACTGTAATGCTGTTTAGAACTTTATAAATTTAAGTTTTACTTTTTTTTTTTTAAGGATATAGAAGCTTAGAGAAGTTGTTTCCAGGTAACAACTGGAAAATTACATACATATTTTAAAAACAAAATTTTTATATAAAAAAGTGGTTTGAATGAAATAATTTTCAGTTAAGAATGAGCCCTTCCTAGATGAGTAGTAATTGCTCACTAGATGGATTTGCTGAGTTATGGGATAGGTGACTAGAGGATTGGATCTGACATGGAAAAGGGGACTCTACAGGGAAAAGAGAAACCAGCAGAAGGTTAAAACCATTTGGGTTGGCATGATGGGTTGGAATTTTGTGTGTCCAAAGGGGAGCTATTATATCTTCTTGCTGAGACTTTCCGTTGACTTTTGCTGAATACAGTGGTTGTAGTATGGGCGACTGGGGATCTTTTCCACAGAGAAGGGAAGGAAGGAGGGTGAGAGGTAGGTGGGAAGAGGTGTGGGGGACATGATCAAAGACAATGCTTAGATACAATAGGGAGGGTTCTATGATATGCACAATATAAAATTTGCCCTCAAGACCTTTTAAAGCACAGGTGAACTTAAATAATTTCATTGTAACAAAGCCCTAATTCAGCAAAACTCCCATTGAAATGAAAACAGCATCTCTTAGATTTTGCAAAAGAAAGGAATTTTTATGTTCTGGAAAAATAATACTTACTTGAATCTCTTGTTTTTAAACAAATTATTCAGCCCAAATGTGAAAAAAAAAATCAGATGTGCAAAGAGTGATTAAAATTGGACCCATAATCAAGACAAAAACAGCCAATAGAAGCAGACCTATAATTATATAAATGTAAAATAACTTATAAAATATTAAAGAAATTAGAAAGAAAATGGACAAAATAGATTAAAATACAAGGATTTCAACAGATAAATGAAATTTCCAAAAAAAAAAGACACAAAATAGTATCCTAGAACTGGAAAATGCAGTATCTGAAATTAGATTTAATGTTTAACAACAGACTGGTCAGAGCAGAAGACAGAAATAGTGAGTACAAAGACAGGTAAAGACAGACCACTGAAGTGAGAGACCAGGGGAAAATAGCAAAAATAACAGCATAGAACAGCTAAGACACTGAGGGCAATGTCAAACATTCTAACAAGTGTAAACCAGAATTTTTTGAGAGTTGAGAAAGAAAAAAGGACATGAGAATTGTCTAAAGAGATAATATTGGTGAATTTCCCATAGTTCAAGAAATTCAGAAACCTTAAGAAGATAAACATAAATAAAATCATAACGTGGAACATTATAGACACAGTGCTGAAAACTGAGTGAAATAGAAAAAGTTTAAAGCAGAGAGAAAACAAAGACATATTACCTTCAAAATAACAAAAATAACAATGATGAATGACAAAAATGATAAAAGTTGGGAGAAAATAGAATAACCTTAAAAACAGAAGAAAAAGAAAACAATTTGCCTAGAATTTTTATACACAGCAAAAATAAATCTTCAAATATCTACCCCACTTCATTCTTTCTTCCCGTGGGCAACCATGGTCCATCCTTTTGTTTTTATCTGTTCTTATAAAAAGGATCTTATATCCAATATACATATTTCTATTGTATAGAATATTTGTTTTCATAATTTTTATTAAGCATTATGTTTTTAAGATCATTTTATGTTATACATGTACATCAAAGCTGTTGATTCTAGAAGTCACACGATATTCTGAGACTTTGATTTACCACATTTTACCTATATGCTCTAAGTGACAGGTACACTGGTTGATGCCAGTTCCCTCCCAAACCAAATAATACAGTGGTATATATTCTTTTGTGTGTCCCAAAGTGGGTCTGTGTAAAAAATTCTTAAGGAAATATTTCTTAAGGGATGGCTAAAAAATGACACATATTTGAAAATAAAATTAATTAAAACATATTTAAAAATAAATCATAATAAAATTGCACTTAAATCTACATGATTGAAAAATACAGCCTGACAAAATTTGTGGTTCAGCTAAAACAATGCTCAGAGTAATTTACAGCTCTAAATATATTTCTTTGGAAACATAAAATACAAAATTAAATGAGTTAATCCAACACTACACAATTTTGAAAAATAGACAAGCAAGAATAGGCTAAAAAAAGATGATAATGTTGGTCATAGGGCAAAAAATAATGAACAGATAATAAACAATTTCAAAGATGACAAAAAATGAAACTTTGATTTTTAATAAGAAAACTAGAAATATGATAAAGATCATCAAGAATAAAAAAGAAGACAGGTTACAAAACAGATTAAAAGAAGGATTTAAGTACAAAAATAACAGAAACTAATAAAAATGTAGCATGAGCTAAAAATATGACTGGAATCAATTAATTTATTTGAAAAGGTAAGGCCACAATTAAAGGCAAAGGACATAGAAAATTTGAACAGACAAATATGTATTAAAAAATTTTTGCATGTTAGTGAAAGATTCCTTCCTTTGTAAGAAAAAATAAAACATGAGGCCCAAAGTGTTACAGGTGAATTCTACCAAATGTTCAAGAAATAGTTAATTATAATGGTAAATTTATATTATAATACATTTATATTAAATAGTATAATACTAATTTTTTAAAATTTTATGCCAGAAAAATATAATTTTATAGCAAAAATTCATTGAAGTAGAAAATAGAAATTATATATTGATAGTATCTTAATTTTCCACCCCAAACAGACCTCAGTTCAATAATTTTAATGTAGCAGTGATATTAAGTTACCTTTGTATAAATTTGATACATTTTAAGCTGTTACTGTATTTTGTCATCCCCAATCCATACTTTCTAATTTTTTTCTTAGCATTTTATTCTCATATACTGTACCACTACTATATAGAAAAGCTATTGATTTTTACTTTGCCTTTAATTATCCTACGTTTTTATTCATTTATTTGACTTGTGTTCCAGGTGTAAAAATGAATCATTTCTAAATATTAAAAATCTTTTCTCACTAAAGTTTTTATTTTAAAATATTGTTTACTTATACACCTGCATTCGTTACACTGACACACAATTAAATGATGATAGTCCCTATTTTCTTTTTGATAATAACAGTATTTCTGTTGTTTCACTAGTAAGAATTCAAATGTTGTTTTCAGATAATTTTTTGGTTAACATAGAATTCTGTTAACTTTTCAGAATTTCAAAAATTAGTCATGCTTATGTGTATCAGTCATTTATTTCATCTAATGATTTTGTGTAATTTTTTCTTTGAGCCTATACCTAATTCTTTTTTTTTTTTACTACTTTTTTACTATTGGTATTCTACAATCTATTATTAACTTACCATTTATAGAAATAGTTTATGTATTGTTATATATTATACAGTATATACAGATAAATTATATTCAGTGTGTAGTTTTATAGTACTACTATAACAAATTACTACAAATGTAGTGATTTAAATGACATAAGCTTATTATCTTATAGTTTTGTAGGTTAGAAAACTGACACAAGGTCTCAGTGGGCTAAAATCAAGGTTTTGGCAGGGCTGAATTCCTTTCTGGAGGTTCTAGGGGAGAATCTGTTTCCTTGTCTTTTTTAGTATTATCAGATTTTAGTATTATTACATCCCATAATTACCTAGGAAAGTTTTTAGAATGTTGTGTTTGGGTATCTTTTGTTTGTTTGTACATTTCTATTTCTCTTTCCTAGGCCCACGTACCCACCCACCTACTTTCATATTTGTTAATGTTCTCAAATTTAACATGTCTAAAATTGAACCCTTGATTTTTAAGACTTTCAAATTAGGGAGTAGAAGTTATCAATCATCTTCCCCCAGAATTCTGTGCTTGAAGTAGCTTTACCCATCTGGAAGTGGGTCTGAAATTAAAACTTTCAAAAGAAAGCTTGGTGTCTTCCAGCCATGAAATAAAATGAAAATCATGGTATAATCACACTAAACTGCACATTTAAGGAGAAGGTGAATAATTTACTCATTTATTTCCACAAATGTTTATATCTCCCTATTCTGCACCTAGCATGGTGCTATTATAAAGAAATGTCAGGGTTTGATTTCAGTCTCATGCCATCAAAGGGATCTTTGTCTAGTGGGCAAGATACACTCCAACGCTGATGGTGACACCAGGCAGCAAAAACTATGGGAGAGACTTATGAGAATTACTTGCTATTAAAGCAAAAAGCAAGGTCATCTAACCAGAGTGTAAGAGAGCAGTATCAGGAAATGCACATTTTATTTTGACTCAATAAAGACACTGTACTCTCCTCTAGTCATAAAATAAATTATTGAACACACAATTTTTAAAATGATAAATCATAGCTTAACGGTTAAAAACAGCTAGAAAAGCCAACAGCTTTGGTTTAAGTCTCAACCTCACCAATTAACTAGCTTTGTGAGTATGGGCAGCTTAATTAACTTCTTTATGCTTCTGCTTCAATATCAGTAAAATGGTGATAATAATGGAACCTTACAGGATTGTTAAGAAAGTACCCAGGAAATAGGAAGTTCTATTGAGTTGATCCCTGTTGTTCTTAAATAAGTAACTCAAACATTTAGATCAAGGGAAAAAATAGGAAGTGGAAGGAGCAAAGCTTAGATTTAAAATCATATTAAGGAATTCAGAATTTATCTAAGTAGTCTCCTCTTCTTATAGTAAATGTCTAACCTTCTCCTAACTAGCCTTACCTGTTTGGAATGGTCTCTAGATCGATGTGTAAAAATATATTCCTACAGAAAGAGACCAGGAAGGACATGACATCATAATACAGGTTTCTTAAAATTCTAGAGGAATTCAGTAGAAGCAAAACACTCTATCAGTTAATAGTGAACTGTTTTCTTTTAGTTAACTGGCATTATTTTAGGATTTTTCTTTATTTCCCTGCCAGTCAATAACAGAAATAGATTTTAGTTAATCACATAGGATGATTTATATAATACACTGATGTCCATGTGGCTCACTTCAAATTTCAATAGTGATTTCATTTTAAGTTTTATATTTTCCAACAGTCTAAGGCAGCAGATGAACCCTTCTCTACACGAATTTTCTGAAATTGTTCTAAGCAGACATGCCCTCTTTCGTCCAGTTGTCTGAGTAGCTAGCATATGACTGTGTAGCTCCGGAGCTTGGCTAATTAGTGCATTGTATTGAGTCAGGGCTGGCTTCCCACCTGGGGGCTCTTGGCTCTGCTCTGATTCACATCCGCAGGCTGCAATCTGCCCCACTAGGAGTCTGACAAATGGCATATTACTGGTCAGAAAAAGGGCCCTGGCAAGGTAGTGTGAGTGCATTAGTACAAATCTGTCACTATTACTGAAGGAAAGAAAAAATCACCACCCATGAGTGCTACTGGTGTATGAGTACCATCGTCTGTATTTATGAAAGGCAGCACATTTGGGCCCACATCCAACTATTAAGTTTCTTTGTGACCTTCTAGTTCTCACTCTGGGATCAGAAATGGCTGGTTTCATTTGAAATTACTGACTCACGAGCATAATAAACTTTATGTCCTTACCATTCTAAAAAAGAGAGAGAGAATATTAGTCTAAACAGCCCTGTCCTCAATTTTCAATCTGGAGGGAGTGCCAGATATTGGATCTTCAGTGGATAAAAGGCATTTCCCTTAGTATTTTGATCTTTTAGTGAGGGCCGCATCTTGTCAAGGCTATTAAATCATGTAATGACCAACTTCCAGCTGCCCTGTACCTCTGAAATATTGCTCCTGAAGAGGTTATGCACAATTATCCTGTGCTGGGATATTTGGAAATCTCCACATCCTTCCCAAATTATTTTTTTCATTCACACACACACAGTACAGAATAAATGTAATTGTTATGAGAAATAGATATAGTAGAAACTGTCTTCATTTAGCTGTTTGGGGACTATGGAGACTAAGAAAACGTGTTTGTATTTGTAACTTTTTTTAATCTGAAAAGTAGACTCTTGTATTACGCAATTTACAGAAACAATCTACTGCAGCTCAAGTTTCACTAGTTACATCTTTCTAAAAAGGAAGGTGAATTGTAAAATTTTATTAAATTTGACTTATCTTACATACAGTTAGCAACAGCACGTTGTAATGTAATGGCTCTCCATGTAAACACTTCACCTGAAAGACAGTAACTTCATTGAACATTTACTGCGAAGCCCACAGAGGCTTGTGACTGTATCTCTAACGTGTTAATTGTACAGTGGTAATTGCGTCATTATTTAGAACTACCGTTTTATATTAGGATTCTTCAGAAAGGGATACTACCCTTTAAGTTCTTTAGAGCCCCTATTAGAAATATTTTCAGTGTAAAAACAGAAAACACAGCAAATAGCAGGTCATTTATGGTGATAACTACATGCGGATTGTCTGACATCTTGAACTTCAAGGATTAGCGGTGATGTCAGAATGTGCACCTGAAGGAATCCCCTGCTTTACGTTGTGGCCAGGGCTGTGTGGAGTGTTCAGCTAAGTTAGATCATTAATGAAAACATAGTGGATCTAATGTTAAGTGGCTTCAGCAGCCATAACCAGTGAGTTGCCAAACAGCTGACTTTCTAACTAACTGGGTCATGTATGGCAATTCATTTAACTCTTTGATAATTAGTTTCTGCATCTGTTAAAGGGTTTGCGTGTATGTATTCTGTGCTGACAAGACTGTATGAAAGGACTAACACTGTGAAATGTGGAGTCAGATATGTGAGTTCAAAACCCAGATTTGTTGTCATTCAGCTGTGGATCTTGTGTAAGTAATGGTATTTTTGTGCTCAACTTGTTCACTTGTAAAGTTGAAGCAATAATAGTACTTATAATTACTTAAGATTGCTATGTACATATATACACGTAGACATATGTATAGACACATATGTAACGATGAGGACTGTATCTGGCATGTAATAAACTCTATAAGAGTATTAGTTGTTGTTATTCTGAAGTAATAATTTAGAGGCTCCTAAGTTAGAAATCAGTATCTGTCAACATAAAGATCAAATTCTTGGGGAAAAAATCCTGTATTGTTTATTTTTTTCTTCACCCAGTGTGTCACAGTGCTCAGCACAGTCATTACTCAGGAATACTTGTGAATCATTTAAGTCTCACTTTTACTGTGTTTATGAATATGTGGAATTAGAATCCCTTAATTTCATGATGTAGGCTAACAGTAAGTATGGTGGATAAAATAGATGGTGAAGAAGGCCCTACTATTACAATCCAGGAGGCAGGTCACTCACTGCTTCACCATTTATTCTCATTGGGCCTCCGAGGTAATATGGGGAGCCAGTAAGACAACATTGTTCTAACACAGAATTTCTCCCTATGCCACAGGCCTGGTGTATTCACAGCCGTACAACAGGACTTCCAAAAATCATAGACTTTCCATGCGGTTGATCTGGCCACAGTCTACCACATGACATTAGAGGACCTTGATAATAGGATTGCTCCTACCTCCCATCCTGACCTACCACACTGCACACAAGACCTTATATTCCACCCACACCAAACTACTTCTGTTTCCCCAAATGCCATGTGCTAACATGCATCTATGACTTTGCACAAGAGATTTGTCTACATGGTAAATCCTTTCAACAACATTGTTTACCTCCTGTTTTCCTTTAATACTGAGCTCAAAACTCATCTTCTGCCAGCTTCCTGACCCCAGACCTGTCTCAGCATCTGATGTGTGTCTGCAGCATGAACTGTATAATTGTTGGTTGTTCAGCTCGAAGCCTAGAATATTTTCAGACTCTTAAGTTTTCTTTCTTTTATGTCTCTCACTCCAGATTTATTTTAGTATAAAGCGCAGAATTGGTACTCAATAATACAAATTCTGAAGCCAGAATGTCTATTATAAAATCTTGTCTCTGACAGTTACTAGCTGTGAAATGTTAGTAAGTGTCCTAAGCACTTAGCCCGTTTCCATGTATGTAAAGTTGGGATAATAATAGTGTAAGTTCAGATATGGAAGGGACTTGAGACAGTGTCTTGCACGTTGTATACACTATAAAAAAGTTTACTGTTATTATTACTATTACTAAATAGCTATTCCTACCAAGATGAAGACCAAGTATATATACAGAAATGTAGAAGCCTTGTAGTTGGGACAAGGACCTTAGGGTTAGGTAAAATGAAGTATTTCCTTATAAAAAGAGTAGTCATTATATGGTGCGTTATGACTATATATTACAACTATAAATTAAAATCAAATTAAAAATTTTAGGTTAATTTATGACAACCAGAATCATAATGGACTATTAAAATGTAATTTTTAGTTGTCAAAAATTAGGCTTATCTTTACTACCACCGGCAGAAAAATACATAGTATATTAGACGGAACTAATGTGACTAGTCCCTATGTGTACTATGTGCCATATACACATATACATAGTATACATGCTACACTGGTCACTGACATGACTTAGCACAACATTTCTTCTATTTTATTGTGTCATGGCTTTGGTGTAGCTGCTTTAACACTTTGGATTTAGATCATTTCAAGAACATTTAGAGGGTAGAATGTCACCTAATGAATCATTAATACTGCTGTAGCAACATGATTTTCCATTATACTTTCTTCCTGAATAGTAACCTGACTTGACCTTAATGAGTTTGGGAACTAATAGAATCATAGCTCATCTGTCTGTACATATGATAATAGGGATAGATGTACATAGACCATTTCTTCCATTTCATCAGCAATGGAATGGATCCATTTGGTGATAGCCATTAAGATGAGTAGATATATGCTACAGTCAATCACTCATGGGGCTCCACACAACTTTCTTCCTCAATTATCTCTGTGTGAAATAGGTAGTTCCTTTACAAACAGAAAACTCAAGGCAGTTTTTAATGTTACCCAGTATAAAGAGAATTAAAATATGCTATTGGGAGACAGATATAAGTTAAGTATTTTCTTTAAAAAATACTTTAAAATATCACAGGCTATTCTAGGTCAAATTCTCCAAGGAACAGATACTAAGATGTGCTTGTAGATCATTTATTGGGATATGTTGTCTTCAACAAACCCTTTAAGAGAATAGCAGAATGGGTAGCAAAAGAAGCAGGTGTAATGCAGTTGTGCAAAGGCCTTAGCTGATCTGAAGATACTATAATCATACTGGGTGTCCTTAAGCTGGCATGGCCTTTCAAAGAGATCTGAAATTAAAGGAAGAAAACTGGGGTTCATACCCAGGTATCACCCAATCATTGAGGACAAGGTGCCCATGGAGGGATCATAAAATTTAATGAGGTCCCTCAGAATCAGAATTGAGGCATCAGCAGCCAACTTTCCGGGAATCTGAAGAAATAGGAGACGTGGGTAGCACATCACAACATCTGTACATGCAGAAATCTCCAAATATCAGCCCTGACTGTATATAGTACAGTAAACTTTTGAGTACAACTGTGAAGTCTTCCTTAGGGTTCCAAATCAAACCAAAAGGGGTGTGTGTGTGTGTGTGTGTGTGTGAGAGAGAGAGAGAGAACGATAAAGAACCAAAGTAAGGACAATTAGAATGTGAAGTTCCTATTTATAGAGAGAATATGAGAGAATAAGAAAATAAGAAAAGAAGCTTTTAAGCTTTGTTTAAGTAATCAATCAATTATTTGCTTTAGCTTTGGAGACTGGCTATCAGGACTCTCTAAAACAATAAAGTGTTTCTGAAAGGAATAAAAATTATAAGCAGTTGCAAATTATAGCCCTTTGAAAAATGTTAAAATACTATTTTAAATGGAAAAAAAATTCACATATGGAAAATACAATATTGAGTCACTCAGCTAAAAGTTAAATGTAAGAGAGATTGTGATAATTCACAAATGTTATTTTTACAAAAACATCTATGTGCATATACACACATAAATCTGTGTGTGTAATATTGTGTATGTGCATGGATGATTTGTACTAATCACACTGACAGTCCTGTTTTATACCATTTTCAATTTAATACATCAGTCAGTAAGAAAGCAAAGATCTTTTCATTTGATCATATATATGTGCCCTAATGTATGTATCCATTCCCAAGTGTTTGTAATCTTTTATTTACTTGTAATCTTTCTTTATAGTTGCTATTAATGTTGTTGATATCAGAGTTACAATAAATATCCTTGTAATTATATCTTACCTGATTCCATATATTTTTCCTGAGAATGGATTTCTAAAAGCGGCCATATTTGTTTATGTGTTTTTAACAATTCTTTTGAAACACATTTTAGATGAGCTTAAGAAGTTCCCACCATTTCCACCCTCACTGCTAGTGTAGGAAAATGTCAGTGTTCCCTACCTTTTTTGTTTCAGAGTATTTCATATTTCTTCTTAAACCTTCTTTTCCATTTCCCATGCTTCTAAACGAAAAAAGGAGGAACCCCACTTTCTTAATTTGCATTGCTTTGATTACTGCTTATGCTGAACATCCTTCATTTGTTTATGGGTCACTGCATTTCATCATTAGTGAATATACTTTGCCTACTTTTTAATTGCAATTTGTCTTCCTCTTAATTATTTTGAATTTCATTTAAATATTAAGGGTATTAAGTCATGGATCTGTTGCTTCTTTTAAAATTTTATCTTCTAGTCATTTGTTTTAACTATTTAAGGCATGCATAATGTTTTTATCATTTATTTTTCTTATAAAGAATTTTTAATTTTTTATGTGGTCAAGTGTCAGTATATTTTTGAAATAATTTCTGGTTTTGCTGTTATGTCTAGAAAGACTTCTGCTTCCTAGTTTTCTGTTCAGGATTGATTGGTGTTGGAATATATATGTATTATCTATTCTTTATTTAAAAAATTTTTTGAAATGCCAGCAGAATAAAAATAAGAACAAACATATTGCATTATTCTAAAATTAAGAAAAGCGTAAACTACCTACTAGAATATTGAAGAATTTCTTGAAAATATCAAGCTAATGACATCAGATTAATATGCGATTTAACAGAGATGAGAAGCCCCAACAAAATAAAAGCTAAAGAAAGATCTACCATCAAAGAGTCTTCTAGTGAAAGTCTTAGAATGACACTTGAGATTACAGAGGAGAGAAAAAAACAAATGTGGGTTTGGGAAGTGAATGAAAGAATTTCTCAAATGTTCTTAGAACAGTTGCTCCTGTGCTTAAGCGTAAATTTTCATATCTGAAGGAGGGCTCTCTCAGTAAATTTGAGGATCTGCAGTGAGAGCATATTAGAGTGAACACTCGGGCCACAGAGACAAAAGGGTGATTTCTGTGTGAGTCTCAACCTTCGAGACAGACATAGTGGCCCTGAATTTAGAGTGCAGATCCCTTTCCAGTAGGAAATGATTGGCAAGGAAATCTGGCTGGCATTTACAATAGGCAGAATCCGTATAATCAGTATCTGCATGTAAGGCTTTCAACACAGTAAATTTCACATGTGTTGAGGAGGCTTCTCCAGGTTACCATTGCTGCTGAATCTATGCCCTCATGTGACTGACAAGAATTGACAGTTTTTGAAGAAAACCAACACTATGAAATGGCAAAACTAAGTTGCAGAAATAGTGGCACTAAAGTACTAAACATTTTTGGAATATTTAATGTTTTACATACATTTACATTAGAGAGATATTAGAGGATATCAAATCCCAAAATAGACTATATAGAGGGAGCCAAGAACTTCAGGAGTTAGGAAGACCGCTCCACTCCAAGATTGCTATATTTTAAAAATCTGTGTTTCCTTTTCACTTTTCATTTTTTAACATGATAATCTTTAATAACATTGATATTTAAGATATGTGACAGGCATCTAATTGTATTTTATTTTAACTTTTAACTTGTTTGTGCAATGGTGTCTGCATCTGTATTCTACTCCATTTATTACCCATCTATTTTAATGTTAGTACAAGTGCTTTAATTACTGTAGCTTACAATGTTTTACTATCTTCTACAAGAAATCCTTTATGCTTGTCTGTTTTATTCAACTGTGTCTTCTCCTAATTGCATTACATATGACTGTTATATCATTTGAATATAACAACAACAAAGAAATCCACTCTCTAGCAGTTTTATCTGACTGTATTAAATGCTTTTATAAGTACCAGTTAAACAGGCAATTCTTCAGGAAGTGGTTGGATGCTCCATTTTTAGCAAGAATGTGATCCTTATCTAGTTTCCATGAGATAGATAATTCTTACTATTATAATGGTTAGTTTGTTTTAAGGCAGTGTTGACAGAGGGTTGATGGAAATCAAACTTTGAGGACCCTCTTGATTCTTTTGTAGTCTTCAAATATGTTGTTTTCAAATAAAAAGCAGTCAGATTCTAGCTGTTTATAATTCCTCTTATTTGTACCAAGGAAGATCTCATATCTCTTGGAGGTAAAAGAATTCATTGGTTAACTACTTTCAGAAACAAACAAATGCAACACTTGAACTGGCTTATAAGTTAAAATATTACAAGGGATAAAACTGTGCTAAAGATATAAAAAAGATGGAAGGCAGAAGACTGTAAATCAGCAGGTACCTCAGGATTTTGTTTAAGGAGTTGCTCTGATGGGACAGACTGTATGAGGGATGGTCTATTCCAGCTCTGACATTTATTTCTAGGAATTCTTTCCATGCTCAGTAACATCTTGGCAAAGCTATAATCTTTTTTGATGTCAAGTCATTGGTTTAATGATAAAACAAATAGTATGTTTATGGTCAGATAGTCCATTTTTTTAGGTGCTCAGTTTTAGATGGTAGGGTATATAATTTCATTTTGCAGTCTCAACCCATCTTTCTGAAATGATTAAATTGGCATTAACTGTAAAAATTACTCTTAGAAAAATCACCAAATCCACTTAAAACTATATATTGATCTCCAAATGTGTCTTTTTTATATAAAAAATAATTTTCCACCATTTTTCAATTTGCTTCTATGTCCATTTGTCATCCTTTTTTCATTTCTTAGGCATTTTAGATACGACCTTGCCATGTTCTTGGTAGCTTTTATTTTAATCATTTTTATTATTACGTGAATATGAATGAGAAAAAAATCTAGAGACTTTTTCTGTCTTTTAATTTTCTAAAAAAATGTGGACATCAGTGGAGACGGTAGTTTATACTCTACCTCCTTCAACGTAACAGCAGTATGTTATATGCATCCTTTTAGCTGAAATTTTAATGTTAAAGTGAGTTTTTATTAGGATGAGGTCTCAGACTTTCTAATTCAGATGTCAGAGGTTGGCAGCAATATCAATAAGAAGCCATCAGCATGGCCCTTATTCCTAATTCTCATCCTGACATGTTACAAAAATAAGCATGATAATTTTATGGCTTCTTTTTCTGCCTAAAATGTAACTACATTAATCTGAAAGACAGCTGATTTTTCAAGGTCAGAAGTGCTTAGTTACAAATTGATGAGCTATTATGCGTGTCTGTGGTTTTCTTGATGGCACTGTATTAACAATACGCGTGCAGAGCAGGCCATAAAAATTCCATTTAAAGGTATTAAGGCATACTGGGACATTTAATCAGGTTAAAATTCCTGTCAGTTGGCTCCAGGCACGATGTTGTTCAGTCAGTGATTAACAAAGTGTGTGGAATATAAAGATGCATGTCTATTACATGAGTTCAGATTTCAGTGAAATGACCTTTTTTTGTTTTCTGCATCTAGAAAATGATTCAGCTAAAATGCATTAGTGATATTGTCTTAAATAGCTCCTACTGTCTCCCAACCTGGATTGTTTTGATTAGAAAATCAAGAGATAATCTACTTGTAAAAGTGCTGACACTCTTCTTCAGGTAGGAAAAAAAGGACTCAGTGATGAAATGTTTTTAAAATAAGAATCACATTGTAACTTTTCTTTTGTGATTTATAAAAGCTATCTCACCAGGTGTGCGCTATACTCTTATAAAACCAAGGAAGATTAGATGAGAGAAATCTATGGAAAAGATTCTTCTGATGGCCTCTTACAGTCTACCTTACAAGTTCAAGGGGAATGTTATTTAAGATACAGAATATAATGTAACAGAGATGAAAATTAGTCTGCAGAACTAGGTACATATTCTAAAACAGTAAATTTCTCAGATAAATAAAAGAACGAACATTTCTAGCCTATAAAAATCTTCTCTCACTCTCTTGTTCCTGTAGTGGTTAAAGAGGAAAATTATAGAAGTTCAAGTTTCTAAGAATATCTAATGTAGCAAGAAGATGGCTGACATTCAAGTAGCAATTATGAAACTGTATGAAATTCACTCTTCCATTTTTGTTTGTTTATATGAAATTAGCTAATATTCATACTTGGTCTTCATGCATGTGTCTGTATCTATCCAATCTTTCTGTATGAATATGGGAATATTTCAGTAAGTACTAAATTAAATTAAATTCTTTTTAAAAACAACATGGCTCTGTAATCGGAGTTACCTTGTCTTTGAACTTGAGGAGAATGCAGATTTATTTCAGCGAAACAAATACCAGGGTTTTCTTCCTAACCCTTAAAAACACAAACTCTCTTTAGCACAATCTCACACATTGATTTTTTTGTTTTTAAATTAATAGACTATTTTTATAACAGTTTTGACTTACAGAAAAATTGAACAGAAAATACAAAAATATACCATATTTTCCCCTTCCCACAGTTTCCCCTACTAACATTTTATATTGTTATGGTACATTTGTTACAATTGATAGACCACTACTAATACATTATTTGATAAAGACTATAGTTCAGCACTAATTTACATTCCTACCAACAGTGCAGAAGGGTTCCCTTTCTCCCACATCCTCCCAAGCACTTGTTATTTCTTGTCTTTTTGATAATAGCCATTCTAACAGAAGTCAGGTGATATCCATTGTGGTTTTGATTTTTATCTCCCTGATAATTAGCAATGTTGAGCATCTTTTCATGTAACTGTTGGCCATCAGTATCTCTTTTTTGGGAAAAAAAAAGCCTATTCACATATTTTGCCAGTTTTTAATTGGATTGTTTGTTTATTTGCTGTTAAGCTCTATGGGTTATTTATATATTTTGGATATTAATTACTTAACAAATATGTAATTTGCAAATATTTTCTCCCTTTGTGTTGATGATTTCCTTTGCTGTGCAAAAGCTTTTGAGTTCAGTGTAGTCCCATTTGTTTATTTTTGCTTTTGCTTTTGGTGTCAGATTCAAAAAATTATTTCCAAGACCTTTGTCAAGGAACTTACTGCCTGTATTTTCTTCTAGGAGTTTTATGGTTTCATGTCTTATGTTAAAGTCTTTAATTAACATTTTGAGTTAATTTTTGGGTATGGTGTAAGATCATGGGGAGTTTCATTCTTCTGCATGTGGCTGTTCAGTTTTTCTGATACCATTTATTGAAGAGACTCTCCTTTCCATTGTATATTTTTGGCTCTTTTATTATAAATTAATTGACCATTTATGTGTGGGTTTATTTCTGGGCTTTCTGTTCTATTCCACTGGTCTATGTTTTTGTTTTATGCCAGTACCATAATGTTTTAATTACCATGGCTTTGTAACGTAGTTTGAAGTCAGGAAGCTTTTATGATGTATGAGTTTAAGGATTTTTACCAAATGCATATCATGCATCCGCCATGAAAATATCATACACAATAGTCTACTTCACAGCCCTAAAAATACCTTATGCTCCACCTGTTTATACATTTCCCATTGCTACCCATTCTCTGATGTTATTGTTCTTTGTACTTTCTGTAGTTTTTCCTTTTCCAGAATGTCATAAAACTGGAATAATGTAGTATATAACCCTTTCAAACTAGCTTCTTTCACTTAGCAATATGCATTTAAGGTTCCTGCATGTGTTTTTGTTTCATTTTATGGCTTAATAGTTTGTCTAAAATAGATATCTACCCTAGTTTGTTTCTCAATTGACCTATTGATGGACATTTTGGATGCTTTCAAGTTTTGGGAATTATGTATAAAGCTGCTGTAAACGTCTTTGTGCAGGTTTTTGTGTGTATATAAGTTGTCAACTCATTTGGGTATATACCTACAAGGGCAATTAATGGATCATTTAACTTCTTAGATGTTGGGATAATGACACATTTTAATTTCAGGAGTTTTTATTGCTAACCAGGATCAGATTATAAAGAAAACAGTTTTAAAAATAAATTATTTTTGTCATAGGAAATGATTTACAAATATCAGAAGCAATTTAGCTTTTCAAAATAAATAAAGTTCTATTTAAAATGTCTATTTTTTCAGTTGTATCTAAAGGATATGATATAGCCTAAAGTTATTTCTTTCTGTAAAAGTCCATACTTGGTTATTAGGTTGTTTAAAGCAGTGAGAAATATTTAGAACCTCTTAAAATATTTTAAAAGCAATCATTAAGCTATCAGTTTTTTACTCTGGATTTGACACTATTGTATATATCTAGTTTGTGTCTGAACATTAAAACCTCCATAAATGGTACTTTTAAATTATTTAATTCCATAAAAAATTAAAGTAAGTTCATATACTATTTCCCTTTTTTGTTTTTGTTGTATTTGGTATACTACCAACTTTCATAATCACAAAGTGTAGGTGAGTAGAAGATATGTTGTAAGTTGTAATGTTACTTGGCTCCTTCAAAACTGAAATCTCAGAGGACTTCCTTCTTTGGATCTATCTAACATATGCCCTGCCTCAAAAATGCGTAAGAGGAAGATAAGGCAACCATAAAGCTTCTAAACTGTTAGCATGCATTGCCTTTATAGCAGAAAAAAATTAGTAGTGTTCAGTTAAAAATTACAGAATTTACAGGAAACTTAAAGTATGAACTATTTAACTTCTCTATGAATGTAGAAATTCCCCTACAATATTTCTCAGGAGTTTAAGGTGCTGTGATCTTCCCTGATACTGTTATGGCATAACTCAAATTCCAGTAAACTCTTTATTAACAGTTCATCACCACTAATGAATAAAATATTTTAAAATATGTTTTGTTATATTCAATAATATTTTATAACGTTGCTAAGTCTTATGGGTAAGTGTTAAGAAATGTATTAATATTTAGAGTATTAGATTCATCTTTTTATTTTGATATATCCACCTATCTAAATTCCGAAGGACAGCTGTTGCACCTCATTATAAAATTTCAATGGCACATTTATGTTGAGCTCAGAGTTAACTACAGGGTTACAAAGATTTAAATAGTTTATGAAAATAAAATAATTTTATAAATTTATATAAATTTTCAAAAGAAATACAGTTGTAATGGGTTATTTCCAGAAACTTTAAAAATATAGTTCAAATTAGTTATAAAATTTGTACAGATAACTATATAGTAAGATGGCTGAAAATTATTTCAGCCATCTTACTTACCTAAGTGAGCTAATATTCCTTGTGTGTTAGACAGTATAATATGTCAAATATGTCGTTATAATATGTCAAAATACAGCTGATAGACTCAAAGAGGAAAAAGCATTTTTAGGCAGCTAATTGAGTTAAATTTGCAATGAATACAAAGTAAAAAGTGTTCATTTAAATTTTCAGAGTAAACAAATCAAAAAGACAATTATAAAATTTAGAGGATCTTTACAATCCTCTATTCCAAACACCCATGTTAAATAAATTTCTTCTTCAATATCTCTGCCAATTGATATGAACACATAAGTACAAATTTGTATCCCCTGTGTGTCTGTCTGATGATTGAATTATAGTAGCTGCCTAATGTTAGCACTTAATTTTCCCAATTTTAACAGACAGTGTACCAAAACATATGAATGAAAAGTGAAAATATCTGCTAATCATATGGGTGCTTATTTACTGTGCTTTTCATCTGCTACTCCAAGTCTGCTCTCAAAATCTGGGCACAAAGATAGGTAGGATGATGAAGGGGAGAATGGCACCTCCCGCAAAATGGAAAAACACAGTCTGCGAATGCATAGTAAGACTACTAACGTCAAAATTAAGGTACTCTCCATACAATAAAAATAGCAGCTAATGTTTGATGAACATTTACTGTGTTCCAAGCATTGTTTTAAGTACTTTATGTGAGTTATCTATCTATCCATCCATCCATCTACCTACCTACCTACCTACATACCTTCCTATCTATTTAGTATCATCACAGAAATCTCAAGTGGTAGTTAATACTCTCATCACCATTTGTAAATGGGGATCTGAGCCTGAGAGATTAAGTAACTTGCCCAAAGCCATTAAGCTAGTAATTGGTGAAGCCATAATGTAACTGAAGAAGGCCAATTCTGAGAGCTTTCAACTACTCTTTAACACTTCATACTCTGCACTCTATACATCTTGTTTCCTATAATCTATGCATTTTAATTTGTAAATGATTTGACGTTCTGCTCTCTATATCTTATGCTCTATAGCGGACAGGTAGATGCAAGAAGAAGATGGGGGAAGGAGAAGGAGAGTAGATTGTAATTAGTGCAGCTCTAACCAACCTCCTGTCTCTGTGCTTATAATGGGTATTTGTCCAAAATACCCATTTGATGATAAGGTGTATAACCAGCAAGTGTATTTGATTTGGGGATAAACGAAATTTTGCCAGAATTACAGCTGCCTGAAACATAGCAATGAGAATGCAGAAGTGGAGCTAGTAAGTAGCTTTTTAAATGCAGAGTAGGCTAAATAGATCAATACATATCTCTGTCCTTTTTTTTTTTTCTGTCCTTTCCTCTCTCCTGTGCTCTGTCTCCCCCTTCTTTCCTTAATTCTGTAAGCATTTATTGACTGTCTCTCCTCTATACTAAGCATTATAATATGTAACAGTAAAAATGAATAGGACACAGCTCCTACTTTTAAAGATCATTAGCACAATAAGGAAGATATTTTTAACGTTTCTTAAATTTAACATTTATTAAAACATGGTGATAAAAATTATGATAAAAACAACAGGGAAATTTTTTTTTTGAAAAGACATGTATTTGTGATTTCAGGTCTTTATCTACTGTGTGCATGGATTTACCAATAAGGAAAATCATTACCAGACAGCAGACAATAGAATTGTGAATGTGACATTAACTCATATTTAGCACTTCATGATGTGTTTAAAAATTAGAGAAAATGTGTTGCAATGCATTGACAGTTACAACACTACATCTTTTCAGTTGTCTTGTAATTCAGAGGAAGTTTAGAAGTCCTATAACAACTGGGAAATAAGTCAATGAAAGGGTAACAGTAAGAAAGAGAAGCATGAACAAATATGTCTGTTTTGTGCCTTAAGAAATATAGTAACTTTTTGAACAGTTTTGTAGTAGTATAGAGGAATGGTGTACGTTTTCCTGTGGAGAAATTGGGGAACACTAAAGAGAAAGTAAATTTTTAACTAGTCTTAAAAGGATAAAGTGTGTGGGTGGGAGAATGCATTTTAAGCAGAGGATAAATGCATGCAAAGCATTAAAGTTGTAGTCTCTGAGGGAATGATGGCTATTTAGTGAGGGATTCTGGGATGCAATACTGGGTTTATTACTGTTGGAAACATGGATTGGGACTATATTTTGAGGAACTCATAGTTCAATTTATAAGTGTAATTATAAAAAACTAACAATATTTTATAAAGTAGGTAACTAAAATGATGATAATTGTTTTAGCAACATAATTTTATTAGCTATTGCAAAGCTGGCCTCTAGTGGAGGGGAGCTGGGTGTAGAAAGGATAATTAAGAGGCAATTGTGGTGGCCCAGGAAAGAAAGAATGAAGCCTTCAATTATATCAGCGGATGTGCAGATCATAGAAGAGGCAGGATTTTGAAGCAAAGTGAATAAGACCTTGTTAAGTGATTGAATAGATTGAATTTTGGTCTTTTCCTAAAATATTTAATATATAATTGCAAGAAATTAATTTTATGGAAGAGTGTTAAAATTCTCTATTAAAAAAATTCTCTATTAACCTGAAATTAAAATTTTATTACATAGAAAAACTCAAATGATAAAATTAAAGATTTAGACTAATTTTCATATAAAATGCTATTTTATAGACTTTATTTATAATTACCTTCGTTGAGTATTAAAAATTATCCTAATGTAAGAACATAAAATTACGTTTTACTTCCTTAATTATAAAGATGATAATAATAGTACCCACCATTTACTGATTGCTTTTTAAATATGGAAGCCTGTTGTAAGCTCTTTGCATGAATCATCTTACCTATATTTCAAGTAAAGAAGCTTTACTATATTTAAAGTAAAGCTCGGTGGTAGAGTGCATGCTTTGCATGCAGGAGGTCCTGGGTTCAATCCCCAGTACCTCCATTTAAAGGAAAAGAAGAAAGAAAACCTCTCGCACTTCAGAAAGCTGTATCTGGACTTGTCTAGTTTGACTGATTTCAGAAAAGGTTCCTCCTACTAATTATTTTCTCTGACTAAGGGAGAAAATGGTATAGTAAGCTGTACCAATTTCATGTTTTCAATATTAATGTCAAATTTAAATAAGAAAAAAAAACTCTTATACTTTATTTTCAACAGTTTTTATATGCTTAGTAAAACGACTTTGTTCTTTCATTTAGTGATATGATTTCAACTGATGCTTTTTCTTCCCAAACTATTTATATGCTTTTGTTCTATGGACAAATATATGTGTTGTCAAAGGTCAACCACTTATTTGGTGACATTTTCACTTTAAGCTCTCTCTATTTTCAGTATCTAAGAGAGAATTTTAAGAAAAAAATTTTTTAGTCTAATAGGTCAACAGTTTATGAAAAGAACAAAAAAAGAACTTCATGTAATTTATTTGAAAGCTGTGCAGGAAATGTCATGGTAAAGTTTAGACAATTGTTCAACAAAATGCAATTTTCACTTAAAGGATAAGGCCACTTCACCAACTGAACTTGGTGAATCTTGGTAAATGTCATCAATTCTTCTTAAATAATTTAAATAAAGATGGCCTGATGTCTTTTATTGAGAGGATCAGTGAGGACAAATAATTTAAACATTTCTGTAAGTGCATTAATTTAAAAATATTTATTTATAAGTGCAGTTATAGGGAACAGTAAAATTGATAATAATAGAATATCATTTTATATTAATTAATATCATTTCAGGCAATTTTAGTGAGAAACTATGGGCTTCTGACTGCATTCCTCTTTACTTTCTCTTCCCTCATTAATATTTAACATTTCTTTCATTACACCATCACTTAGAGTGACATTTCTAAAACAGAGCCTCCATCATGTATCTGAGTGGGTAATGGAGACTGAGGTCATATAGTTTCAAACAACTATTTGCCAAAAGCAGCAACAAAATGCTGGAAGACTAGATTAACTGACCTCATGGAACACTCTTCTTTTCTCCTTTTCTTCAACCAACATGGAAAAGTGTCAGAAAGATCATGTATATGTGTAGAAGATAGAAGGAAGAAAATACTCTATTTCAATTCTGGCTATCCCATAGGCTAAAAATTTTTTTTAATTTCTATTACACATAGTACAATTTATTTTATAATGTATTAAACATTTATTATAATAATTTTAATCACTCAATTAATTACTCCTTGTAACCGGAAGAAGTTACTTAAATTACAGTGGGACCTTAATGAAAACCTGTTATGGCATGTGTTTACTTTAATATAAGGTTTCACTTCTAGCACCATTAAAACCACTATTGTGGAGCTCACCATGTGAGAACTGGTCACATGCCAGGGCTAAGGTAGCATGGAGTAGGAAATAGAGTGTCAATAATCTACCATCACTAATGAGCAAAGACAGATTTTGTTCTTAGAAGACCAAAAAGCTTATGAAGAGTCATAGTTCAGGCTCCAAACTGGAGTGACTTCATAGTATTTAGCAAAGCTGAACATTCACCCTCTTGAATGGAACAGCTGTAAATGGATTTAGCAGGGCTCTTAAATGAGTCACAAGACAGTTTGCTGTTAAGGACATTTCATAGTCTGATCCTCCAAAACAGTATTACCTTACAACAGTATTATAGATTGAAATGCATTGTTACCTTCCATCCAGTTAGATTGCTTAAGATCTTTTTGTCTTTCGCTGGTCAGATTTTAATGGTACTTCTCATGTTAGATTTTGGAAATTCTCTTCATGTTTTTCAATTTCTGCAAAGTCCAAAATTTAAAAGATTTTTGAAAGCTCTTTGCTTCCTAGCACATCCTTATGTTAAAGTGAATGGAAATAGGTAATACACATTCCTTTTAATAGATGGCCAAGCATAGAATAAATACTACTAAACAAACCTCCTCAGGCCTAAGAGTATAAACACTTTGGACAAACTTTGAAGACTTTAGACAGCAGGTATGCAGGCGCTGGCTAGGTTCTAGCCTCTGGCCTTTGTCTTCGCTTGGTCTCGCACATGGTGGGGTGTTCTACACTCATGGGAGTAGAGATCAATATGCAAATAAGGGTAGAACTGTAAAGATGGATTTTACTATAAGCCTTGAAGCTGAATAGACTTTTTTTATAGTCCAAATTGATCTCTGGGGGTTAAGAAAGGGGTGAAATGATGTGTCAGCAGAACTGAAGAAAACTTCTTGCTAAAGTGAAACAGTACCTAGAAATTTACACTTACTTGGGGAATGTTTTCTCTGTAAAATTCACATGCTCTCTGAATCTGCGGTATACTTAAGTTGTTATTAGTGGTGATAATAAATTGAATAAATAAAACTTCAGTTACCATGTCCTTTACTATCAGAGCTTGGTGTACCTTTCTTGTTTTTCCCTTGATCCCTACCGTCATATTCATATTCCTTGAATTAAGATAGACGACTTTTTTGCCTCAAGATATGCCTCCGTTTCAAAATTGTGTATGGTAGCAAGATATTTATCACCTTTGTATTTTTTAAACCAGGAGACTTTAAACACATTAATAAGTCATACATTTTACGTATTTCTCAAAATAACATATGTATTTCCTCATTGTATTTCGTTTCATGTAGAGAGTCTCAAGATCAGGCGAAAAAAGCACATTGTTTTAAGTGCACATGGATCTCATGGAATATCAATCTTTCTCTTTCCTCATGAGAATATGGGAGGTGGTTATTGATAATTATTAAGCACATATAAATTATATAACTAGACATACAATAGCCCTGTCATAGTTTTTGTTGTAATGGCTTTTATGTAGTTCAGAAGACAGTGTTAATGCATGACAGTTATATATATGTGTGTGTATATATATATATACACACACACACATACACATATCTATATGCTGAATATTCTGTTATTTTGAGTAGTTAATGGTTAGGACATAATAGATTCTATAAAATTATATGCTTTGTGATGCGATGTGAGCATGTTATGTCAAAGAAGGAACATTTTGGAAATAGTTATTGAGAATTCTGAAACTTTTTGAATTCCAAATTCATATTCTTTCTTAAATTTCAAACTTGTTTGTCAGCTATTTTGTTCTGTGATTAGTAGTGTACAGGCTTAGAGAAGTATTAGTACTATCAATTATGATTTTTCAGAAAGTTTTTCAAGCCTTGGAATATCCTTAAACTATAAATTTCTATTTCAGCAGTATATTTTCATTGAGGTATAGATTAATTAATTGTACCTAAATAGCTCTTATTGGTATACTCATATATACACTAAGAAAGAATAATTATGAAAGATATTTTAATTATTGCCATATAGTTGAAAAATATTCATCACTTTTTATAATATTAATAAAAATATTCTCAAAATTATGGAAAGTCAAAGAAAGATAATTTTATGACATAAATGGCAATAGTAAAGACTTAAAAACTTAAATAGGAAATACCATGTTAGTCAATCAACCTCATATAGGCTATTTAAAACAAAACATAATCTTTTTCCTGAATGAGTATATCCTATTTCAAAAGTAAAGGTCAAACTTGTATCAATATACTATAGTTTTCCAGTATACACAGGTGCATAATCTAATATAATCCAAATCATATGCTGCATGGATTTTAATATTGCATTATCAAAATTGATACAAGGTAGACATATAAAAAAGTATCTCCTTCAGAAGGATAACTTAAAAGTATTTCCTTCAATTGATCATCTCAAACACAAGTTTTTTTTTTTTCTATTTTTTCTTGTTCCCCTCTCTTAAAGGTCTAAGAACTCATTTTTGAGGAAAAATATACTAAGGATGTGATAGTCTTTATTGATTGCTAAAACTGCAGCAAATAAACAAAGAATCTCAGACCTGATACATTAAGTGTGACTGAGCTTCCAGAACTTCTTAATGAATTTTACTTCCCGCTATCTGACCTGGAAAATTATTTTCCTAAAAATATGACTTAATTGTAGCACCATTCTTCCTTCTTTATTTTGTCTTAATCCTTCTACATGTAAGGAAAGTAATTTTCTTTATGTCGTAAAATATTTGTGCAAGTGTTTATGAAAACTCATCCCCAAATTGTCAGACTGTCTCTGGAAATTCTGGTAATGCAGGGAAATACTGAGAAGCACATTTCATAATAAAAAAAAAATGATGAAAAGCTACAAGAAGATTAAAACTAAGACATATTTTTGTGATATCAGGCCTGTGTCTTTGTTTACCCATACGCACAGGATTTACCCCACAGGAAAGCCATTACCAGACAGCAGACAGTAGAATTGGGAGTGTAAAACTAACTCTTGTGTACAGCACTGTTTATTTTTTAATTAGAGAAAATATGTTGCAATGCATCAACAGTTACAATACTGCATCTTTTTAGTTGTCTTACAATTTAGAGGAATGTTGGGAATCCTATAGCAATTATGAGAAAAGTCAATAAAAGGGCATCAGGTTGAAGCAGTCATGGCTAATTTGAGTGCTAGCCCTCATACACTTAAGGCACAGGGTAGGTGAACTTCCTTAAAGGGTTTAAAAGAACATTTTTTAAAGTAGTCAAAAGCAGTAAGTATTATATGATTACATTGGTTGTATTGTTGATACAATTTTAATATTTAATGACTTATAGTTGGCATTTGGATTTTGTGAAAATTTTTTAAAAATCACTTGAGGTGTTCAATGTGATATACCCTTAGAGAATGAATCAAAAACTGAGAGAGAAAAATAAATAGAAATAATATAAGAATGAAATCACACGAAACATGTTATTTATCAAAATAAATATTAAATTTTATACTTGCATTAATAAAAAACTGAAGTGATACTAAAGAAATCATTGAAGCCAAAACTTTATTCCTTCATAACAAGAGATGTTCTATTCTAACAAAATTCTTCTAAGCTTAAGTAAATTATGAAAAATTATTAGTTCTTCTTTTCAGCTCAGTTTTTCCAATTTTATTATATCTACTCCTTTTCTGCTATGAAAAATGAACAAATTAACAACACACTTTTGCTTTACTTCCATCTCCCTGTTCTTCTGCCAATTTTTGTTATTCATATTTTTAATTTTACATTTTAAATATTTATAATTGTGGTATACAGTAGTGCTGTTCATAAATATTTCTGGCTCTTTGCTTTCCAAGCATATGGTAGAATTGTACTTTCTATCTCTGCCTTAGTCAGCTCAGGCTGCCGTAACAAAATATCATAGGCTGGTGGCTTACACAACAGAAAGGTATTTTCTCACAATTCAGGAGGCTGGAAGTCTGAGGTCAGAGTGCTGGCTTTGTAGGGTTCAGCGAGAGCTCTTTTTCTGGCTTGCACACAGGTCCCCTCTCACTGTGTCCTTCCCTGGCCTTTCTTTGATGTGTGCACCTGGAGAGAGACAGATATCTCTCTCCCTTCCTCTTCTGATAAGGCCACCGACCCTCACCCTTATTACCTCAGTTAGTCTTAATTAACTCCTAAAAGCTCTAGCTCCAAACACATCACACTGGAAACTAGGGCGTCAGCACATGAATTTGGAGGGGGTACATAATTCAGTCCATAGACATCCCCATTCAAACTGAATGTCGCCTTGTGACTTCTTTGGCCAAAAATATGTGAGTGGAAGCTTTTAAAACCCCTGTAGGATTTGTCAGGCTTTGTTCCCACTGCTAGAGTGACGACGGGAGCTTCCTTGGAGATGAATCCTTTCCTCAGCCTGGCTCCCTGAGGAGCTACCATTGGCAGGGCCCCACTTCTGACCTGTGTCTGGATGTGGTATACAGTGTAATTCAAAGATAATTGTTGTGCTAAGCCATTGAGATACTGAGATGTGTATTACTACTGTATCACTTAGCTCATCTGGATGCATAGAATGAAGTGTACAGTTTAATCTGTATCAGTTGTTCCCTGAAGTTTTAGTTTCACAATTACGCTTATTCAGTTTTCATCATCACTCTTTCAGTCACTTCGATCTTGTGTTATTTATGATCAAATCATATTTTTTAAAATGTAATATTCTATATTGTATTATTTCTTTCTTAGGCGTAGCTATTTTCTTTATAAATGTAGGAAAGACAGTCATTGGGTTCATTTTAGTTTTCTAAACTCTGAAAGTACCTCTACTCTTTTTCACATGGAACTCTGCTCTAGAGAACTCTGAGAACAGTCTGATATTTTGCCTCCTGTACTTGATGTTCTTTTCTGTGGGAAAGAATATGAATGTGGAAATTCTTTTTATTGACAAATATTACCCATATAGGAAAGTGTAGAAAAATAAATGAAGGCACAATGAATAATGATGTAGCAAACTTCTAGGTTGAAAAATAGTGCATTGCTAAGATTGTAGCCTGTCCTTCAAGTGGCCCTTTTTAACTTTCTTATTTTTCTTTATATTTTACCTCCTCTTTGTGTATAAATAGACTAGTTGAGAGGTTAATAGGAGAGCAGTGTAGCGAGTAGTTGATGATCAGAGTGTGAATAATCTTTAATGCCCGTGTGAAGATCTCCTACTATATTCTTTGGCCACTGGTGTGCCATCAAAAGAATTTCACCATTGTGGGTGTGTGGTGGGGAGAGATAATAAGGAAAGTCCTGTTTTGGTAAGTTTAAGTTGGCAATTACGTACTGCAGGAACTGTTGCCTTAAATAGGTAGAAGGAAGGAAACAATGGGGTGGCAAGTTTATCAACTACGGAAAAAGAAAAAAGACATTAGAAATTTTATGTTGAAAAAAATCAATTACTCTTCGTGAAAATCTGAATAAATGGTAAAATTTAGAGGGAACACTTAGAAATCACTTTATATTTTATTGTTAATGGTACCACTCCAACTTGCTATTGTTTTTAAAATAGTTTTATTTTACACTTATTGGTTATTATGTGTGTGTCTACATTTGGAGACTGGGGATAGAAAGAAAGATTGGCCTGAAAACATGGAAACTCCATTCTTTCATGGGAAAATACGGAGACTTCCAGTGTGTATATATTTCTTATGGAAAAATTATTTTGTGACGATTTGAATTGTCCAGGCAATGTCACTATTGAAAATAAAAAGTTGCATGATTTTATTTCTTGTTAGACTTATATGATACTTTTCCTTATTATAAGAATAAGAAATAGTTTGTCATATAATTCATCTAACAGCATACTTTGAAAAAAAAGTACAACTGCTTAATAGGGTTTTTCCCTGAAGGACCAGCACCATATGTCCATAAACAATTAATATGAAAATATTTTAATACTTTTTCTCTATGGTTTGTCGATCTCTTTGGAAGCTTAAAATAGATTGTAATTACTAAGAGAAAATGGTTTTAAGGAAAATACTAATAGAAGTTGTCTGGCATATTGGCTTTGCTTCTTCATGAGCAATCACCAGATTAATAGTGGAAAATATATTAAATCCTTCAGATGTGTTTGGAAATTGATGTTATGATTCCAGAAATGGTGGTACAGGCTGTAAGAGATGCCTGATATGTTCTCTGTAATTACAATTTTGGTTGTAGGTTTAGATGTCACATAGATTTCTTAAGGATGACCTCTTTTTGAAAGACATTTTTATTATGGTAACAAATCACGTACATTCTTAATGGTTCAACTCATCTAGAAAATATTAGATTTCTTTTAAAACAGTCATTCAACAAATTCCCCCCACATTTCCTCTACTTAGTGCCTTAAAATTTTTCTTTTCTCTCTGACCTTTACGAGAGCACAAATTTAAAGCATTAAATAGTGAATGTCAGGGTACTTTCCTGGAGGCATAAAGAGCTCACTCATAGTATGGCTATTACACAACTCACATACCTTTATATAGTTTCTGCTCTAGGAAATAAAAGGTTAAATGCAGTTTTCATAATGCAAAAGCCAAACAGTAACAAGTGGAATGGCGTGTTTTTTAACCTCTTTTTATCATCTGTAGTGTTTAAGAAATGCTACAGTGAATAAAACATTTGAAATAGAAAATCGTATTCAGAAGATAGTGATGGACTGTCATGACATTTTATGTCCCAGTAGCACAGAAACAAATTTGGAATACACTCTAATGGTTTAAAATCAGCACACTGGAATTTTCATTATGGGACAATATTTTGATGTGAAGGATAAATGGTAAATTGTAGCCAAATTCAACATTGACAAATGGAATCGCTATTTCTAGGCATACATAGTATATACCTGTTATATATATTACACTTATTTCAATATTCCGTTTCTGTTTTCCATTTCTAGTCCTTGGGAGTTGAATTCTTTCTTCCAATATTGACAGTTTTCAATTTTAATTAATTATTTTCAGAGAAAAATATTTAGAATTTTTCTGCTCAAATATTGCAGTAGCCTTTTATTTTCTTTCATCTCTAAGGAAAAACTATGAAGTGGCAGTTTCTAAAGACAGAGAAGTGTTGACAGTGGCTCAGTAGATACGATGTTTGGAGACTTTAGCAATTGTTCTTAGGCTTTGGGAAATCAGCTTGGAAAACAAGTTTCCAGACTGCTTGTGAAGAGTATGTAGAATCAAATGTGTATCAATAAGGAAGTTAAACTAGATCTGAGTTACTGATGGTTCCTCTGGGCTACCTGAGGCTGTGAAGGACAAAAATGGGCTAGTTTGTTGGAAATAGGGACATCCAAATAGAGATCATGATCCTAAGGTGTTAAACCAAAAAGCAACAGGTCAGTCAAAACAACAGAGTCTGTAATTTTCCCAGATCAGAGAACTTCAAATTCATATATTATTTACCTTCTTGGTACTGAAGTTGTTCTCACATGTCACAGTGCTGCACTGTCCACTACAGATTTAGATATAGATACATGTAAAATACATGCTAGATTTCAAAACTTAAAAAAAAAAGAAAAAATGTGAAATACCTCATCAATAATTTTAAGTTGATTCTATATTAACATATTTCAAATATTAAAAATAATTTTACCAGTTTATTTTTTTCCTTTACAAATATACTGCTAGCAAATTTTAAGTCACATATGTGACTCATATTGTGGTTAGTCAAATGTGACCCTGTGGTCTTGAAGAATTATTTTTATTTTTGATAAAAATTTGTGATCCCTAAATTGATCAAGAATCTTGATACGTGTTTTTAAATCCTCTAAAAACCCCTTTATATTGGTGATCTGTGTTACCAATTGGACTAGGAAAGTAGAAGAAAATGTGAAAAATGTGAACAACTTTGGTAAAACAATCCTCTTTTCAGCATTGTAAGTCTTTGGTCAAGTATATAAAAACTAAATGTAATTTTGTAAACACATTAGTGTGCTTCATATTTGGTTTTTATGCCTACAAACTATTTTGAAATACAAGAAAATACCAGCCATTGAACAATCTGTTGTTTGTGTTAATTGACTTTTGCTTTGAAACTTCAGGATTATTTTCCCACTTTCACACAGAGATCATTTTCTCTGAATTTTCAGGTTTTATTTATTTTTGTAATTTTTTTCTTATTTACTTTTAATTTTATTGGTAGCCATTAATGTAAAATAAAGTAATTAATGTAAAATATATCAGTAAAGATTAACTGATATATGTGTATACTTATCCATATATACATATATAATATTACTTAATCCTTACTTTAGGTTAACTGTAGGGAAATTTTTAAAGATACTGTATTTTTCTTAGAAATAAAGCAATGCTTATCAGCAACACTTTTCATAGCTGAACTATATTACACTTTAAGAGTATTAAAGGGAATGGCTGGTTTGGACATAGACTCATGCAGTAAAACAAACACAAAAACTAACCACCTTTCTCCTTGTAATTACAATTTTCTTTGCTTATGCTTAGGTGTAGGAATTGGTTTCTTTACAGAAGTGGTAAAACAAGGAAGGAAAGGGACAGAATGGAACAATAGAGGCTTGGATGGTAATTGTTCTTAAAAACAGTCAAAAAGAAAAAAATAATAATCTAATAAAACAACAAATATGAGGCAGTGATGGGCGAGACAAGAAAGGTGATTAGAATGAGGCCCTGCGGGAGATTCGTCACAATGGATTTCATATCCCTGGTTTCCAAGGTTCTCATGTGGACTTGAACTTCTCCATTTGTCTTCCTGTGCCCCCTTCTCTTCTCTTATGGTCATTTATTTTCAGAACCATATGCCAGGATTATTACCTTCTCTATTTTCAATGCTACAACCACTTAAAGTATCTATAACTCTTTTCCAGCATCTTAAATTCTCTAATCTAACTCTCATTAGTGGGCTATTTTTGCCACTAGCTTAAATGAAGGCAGTGTTGCCAGTTATCACAATTAACACTCTCTGCGTCAGTATTTAAAAATTGTCTTCATGTATATGACAATTTATCATGTGAAATATGCTAATGGATATTTTATAATTTCCATGAAATTTATAAAAGCTATAGTTTCAGAATAGGGTAAAATGGAGTCAAGACTAGATAGAAAAGTAATTTGCCAATAGTACAACTTGCTTAAACTCCAAGCAAGGAAAGTTAATTGCTTTCCCTGAAGGTTTTTTCTGAAAAAAAAAAAAAATTTTAATTTTTCTGGGATGTTTTATGTAGAGTCAAGCCTAGAGGCAGGAAAATAGATGAAGACTTTCTAGATCTATGATTTTATGAGATTAAAAAAATTTTTGTACTAGAAGTACCACTTTTTCAGAGTTAAAGTCTGTTTCCAAGTCCATACAGGGTAATCCATTTCAGGGTAGTTCTGCGGATTGCATGAAATTGACCTTGTTACATGCTTAGCACGGTAACTGTCACATAGTACATACTCAGTGAATGTTATTTATCATTACTCCTTCTTTTAAAAAATGTATGCTTAAATACAAATACAACTCAGAACATAAATTTAATTTACATCTAAAAAGTGATGGGCACAGGAATTTTTTTTAATGCTTTTTCTCCTGCTGACATTTTGTGGTTCCATAAAATGAGAAATGTTCCACGAAATTTTTGGTCAAGCCAAAAAGATAAAGCTGGTAGAACTTTTTTTTTTTTTGCATCCATTCTTCTGTGTGTTATCTCATAGAAATTTTTAATTTAAGTTATGCTAATGACCACAGAGGATCATTTTCTAATCCAACCCTGGAGAGAAATTAAATTCTAGTGGAAAAGTTAAAGAAGAATTTCTTTATGTTATAGAAAATCATAAACATTCAAAACTGGGGAAATCATCTTTTTATACACTTAACTATCAACTTCTTTTATGATCTGTAAAGTAAGGCACAAAGTAGTTAAATAACTCATCAAAGGTCATGTAGAAAGTTTTGAAAATTCTGAATAAAGATTTCAGATCTCCACTTCAATCTAACATTATATTCACTATAGTGCTCTGAACACAGAAAAAAATATTATTAAACAGATTATAACAAGCTCAAAGATGGACCCTTCTATCTGGTAGTATGCTCAGTACCAGGATAATAAAATACAGCTTTAGCAAATTCATGCATATTACACATACCCGCACCTCATACACACATACATAAAAACTCATGTTACATCCCTGTCCAAGAGTGTCTGTGTGGTCATAATCATGCAGAAGTGCAACACACACTTAACACACACTGGGATTACATGTTAAAATAATACACAGTATTCTGTGATGTTATTCAATGGCAAATACTTTGCTAAACAATGTCCCAAGACACAGTTTTACTAAAAGGCAGATTGGCTCTTGATATAAAAGTTGTTTCCCTTCAGTTTAAGTGTACATAATATCCATTTTCTGGATTTTCACACTAGTAACTTTTCTAGAACTCACATCCAGCATTATTTTAGTTCGATTCTAGCAATCCATCACTTCTTGTTGGATAATAAGCCAGGACACCAACTGGTAGTGGGTTGTCCAACTGCAAAATACATATACATCATTTAATTGATTTGTACTACTATCCACTACATTTATTAAGATAGAAAGTAGTAATTCAAGGCTGCAGAGAAGAAGCAAATAAAACCTAAAAACATTACTGACATAAGTTTTATTTTTTTTAAATTAGATGAGGTGAGAATGTATGTATGCATGTATTGGTTTCTTAATTAAACTGTCTTTAAGACCAGAAAGTTTTTCCCATATGTATACATGTTTCACTGAAAACTTTTCCTCTTAAGTGTATTATTTAATGGAAGATAATTCCCATGTGGTAAACGAACTGTCTGGTTATTATTGTCAGCTCTTGTTTAGTTAATGAGCTGTCTCCAATATGATTTTATCCATTGTGCTGATTGAAATTCTGTAAATGATCTAAGTAATCATTTTAATAAGTATATTCTTTTCTAGACAATGAAAGTTAGGTAAAATAAAGTATTTTTAAACAGCTCTTTAGAAGAATCATCTGGCTTTCAAATCTGATTGTTCTTGTCAAAATAAATGAAAGTAGAAAATGATACAACATAATATTTCTCAAATGACAATACACCAGGTTGTGCAGGTTAGTAGACACTTGATAGTTTGAAAGAAAGTCTATGGTTACTAAAGGAAATAAGATAAGTCTTACTCAGTAAGGTGGAAAAAAGTTGAACCCATTGAAATGGTGATAAGGAGGTAGATTCACTTCAAAGAACAGCAGCTCAAATAGCCTCAGTCATATTCTACTGAAATTCATTTACTTTTGAAAAAAAGCTTCTGAATTTTTAGTAAAAAGAAAACAAAATAAAGTTTATTCAATTCTCGTACTTTGATTGATACTACCACAAAATGCCCTGGCCCTTGGCATTTGGAATGTCGGTGAGCACTGTTAAGTAGCCAGTGCGTGGCTTTGAAATGTGTCTGCTATCCTAAGAGCAAAATAGGGCGCATGTTTAAAATTAAAATGGCCTTTATGTTTAAAAATCTTACACACACACTGAAAATATGTAACATGTATCCACCTCAAAATTAATATATGATACACATTTTCTGAAAAAGTTTTGTGCTGTGTTCTATACTTCATAAAAACACTAACTTGTATATCTAATGCTAAATTTTTCTGGAGTACTTTTAAAACAATGTGTTCTTTCCTTCACTATCACATCTTAATTTAGTTCTAGTACCAACAAATCTTTGGATTATCTACTGAAATATTTTTGCTTACTTGATATTTTCCTGAGTGCTATAATTACGGAATAAGATGGTCCAGCCAGTCAGAAATATTAGTCTAAATTCTCCTTCTTCTTTGATTACAGTGTTTGTATTCTGTTTCATAAAACATTAGACTCACAAAATAATTTACTTTTAAGGCTTTAATTTTAAGATTTATTGCCTTAAAAAGTATTGCTGCCATACCACAACAGTAAGAATCCTTTCTAAATGTTCATTTACTCTTGCCAAGAAGTGAACTTAGAGCGATTCTGCATTCAGGCATCTAATCAATTTCTTCTCGTTTTGCTACAATTTGATGATATTTTACTTAACAGTTCTAAATCCCATGATACTCATATAAAATAGATAAGGATTTTTTTTAGTTACTGACACCCCCTTTGATAGGTAAATATGTGTATTTGATATTAAACTATAAAAGTTTGCTTAGAAAAAGAGACAACTTTCCTTCTTTTCCACTACACATTGAGAATATATTGAAATGTAGCATGTATAGGGATTTATCTAATGTTTTCCCAAAACTTGCAGAGATAAAGAGATCAATTCTAGAGTTTTGAACATAGTTGAGAGCTTGCAGAAGAGGCTAAATCAGAATAGACAACACGAGCTATTTAAAAGAGAGGAAATTAACCTGAAGATCTCATAAGGCAGAGCATAAAAGTGATAGATAACTGATAATTCAAGAAACATTATATCTGTCTCTCCTGGAGGGTGTATAAAATTAAAGGTGGACTATTTGGTCCATTCGTGGGTCAAGCGAGAAGTACTGAGTTTCAGGTATCATCACTGTATGGGGATGAAGGACAAATACCAGAAATCCTGTACTAAGGTGGTCAGACCTTAAATGGACCACTCATTCACGTTATCCCAGGACAGGCCTGATTTATGATCCTTTTTCCAGTTGATAAGAGTGCTCCGTTTCACTCTTTAGAATATCCTTGTTTGGGTAATAAATTATATGCATACTCTATCAAACTAAATATAATAGTAAAACTGAGCCATCAGACAAGTGGGTTATGTAAGAAAATAGAAATCAAATTACATAGTCAAAGCAAAGTGCTGTGAGAAACCAGAAAATAAGACAGAAGGACAGGTTCAGAGAAGATGATTCAGAATCTTTCTGTTACTCAAGAGCAGGTATTTCCAAAAATATTTTGTTGAATTGCATCTCACCTTGTTTTGATTTTGACTAAAATATCTGTATGTGAATGAATAGGCAAATGGAAAGGAAAGGATCTAAAGAATATGATCATACCTTTCCTTGTCAAGGACAAGGAAAGAAATGCAACCATCGATGTAAAAGAAAATAATTCTGCCTCAAGAGAAAAAAATATGGATAAATTTCCGTCAAGTAGTATGTTGGGTATAAAAGAGAATTACCACCCTACTCGTACACTGTAGTGTTATATCTCAAAATGGAATACTTCCAATAATAGTTGTGGTCTCAGGAGTTCAATGAAATCTGTCAGAACTGGTTCTGATAAATAGGTGAAAGGACTCTGTCTATTTGAGTTTAAATGTGTCTTCTAATCACTGGATAATAAAATATCCATAGTAAATATTAAATATTGAATGTTATTTTAAAACGCTTTTAACAAAAGTGCATTGTTGAATTCTATCGAACACCACAATGGATTTGCAAGAACACTTTTTTTTTCTGTTTATCATCAGGCTTGTTGACTCAGTAAAGCCCAACCAGAACATTTACAGCATAGACAGTATTAAGGAACAGGTTTAATGCTTAAAAGGATATGAAGACTGATGGTAAAAGTAAAATAAATGAAGCAGTAGGTTTTACTTTACTTGGCCAGGTAGCGTAATAATTCATGTGCAAGGATATATATTGTCCAATTGATAAATTATTCTATAGGTGAAAAATATTTTGGCATATACTTACCTTAAAATGTATTATATCATTCCAAACACTTGACAGAAGTGATCAGAATTTTGTAATATACATTCTTAAGTGTTTTATTTTTCTTGGACCTAAAACAGATACTGGATTGTATACTTTTATTGATGTTCAGCTTATCTTGACAAATACACAGATTTGTTGCTTTCCTAAAATTCATACATGAATTGTTTCCTCTTAAAAGTAGCCTACTTTTACTGTTAGAGACAGATAAAAATAAGAAAATTTGTGTTTGTGTTTCATTAAGTTATGTAGTACCCAATATGCAGGGTACTGATGCAGTGTAGTCTGAAAGGTGAACAGATGGGATTTTATTTTTAGCTCACTTTAGCACACCCCATCAAACACTCATTTGCCTGATACACCAGCATAATATAGCTTACAACTTCAAAGTGTAGCTTTGCCAGTCATGTAAAATTCAAAGAAAAGAAAACAGATATGGAATAAATATTTGGTTATAAGTCTGATGACCACTGAGTTGCAAAGCTATTTATTGTAAGCAAATGGTAAAAGAAAAACTTCATTTATATTTCTGGAATATATCCAGCTCTGAGCAACGTAAAAGTAGCAAGAGCTTTTTCATTTAGAATTTTTTTCAAGCAGGCCTTACAATGGAGAAAGGGGGGGAAATTAAGGGTGCATAGACACCTGTTGAAGTAAATTAATGAATGTTTTTTATATTTCCATATTATAAAATTCTGCTCCCACTTTGCTTGAAGCCTCAGTTCTGATGCAGAATAAACTATCAGTTTGAAAATATTCAAAATGTTTAATACAGATGGCTGTTAATGAATAAAATCAATTATCTTTTTGTCTATAAATTTTTATGCATAATTTTATATTTAATATCTGTCCTAACATTTTAAATATCACTTTCCTTACCTCACCTTTTCAAGAAAATTAATTAAATTCTTCCCTAACTACTTTAGTTATTGGGCCAATTTCTCATAGGGGAGTTAAGATGAATGTTTAAATATCACTTTGATGGTCTGACAGCCAACTGTGGAACCCACTTAACCCTCGTCCATGCATTCTCAGTAGGAGTAATATTGCCCCCAAGCAAGTGAAAATGAGTTATTGAGGAAAGAGTAAAAAAGAACTTTACCATATTATGTATGAAGCACAGCTATATGAAAAGTATATTAATAGATGTAGCTATGGTACTAAAGTTTCATAGATGAAGGGGCAATTAGGGAAAAAAATGTTCAAAACCCTGCTTAAGGAGGGAATAATGAAAAAAAAGTTGAGAAACACTGCTCTAGTTTTCCTTCTGTTCCCCAATGCCCTTTTTCTTTTTAAATGAAGGTACATTTTACATGTGATCCAAGGTATTGATCTTAATTATGGAGTTGAATGGGTTTGGCAAGTGCACATGCCCAAAGGGGAAAAAAAAATTCCATCATGACTATTTTTGTCAGTCCCTTTCCAGGCAACACCCAGCAAAGGTACATGTTTATTTGTATTTTTTAAGTTTGGTTGTTTAGTTTCTATCACTGTAGATTTGTTACGCTGTTCTTGAGCTTTATATAAATGGAATCATACAACAGCTAATCTTATGTTACTTTTTTTCCCACGTGGTTTTCTGTGAAGATCACATATTATGAATATGGCATGACTGAGTTATCTTTTCTTCTGCTAATGAACGGTCAAGTTGTTTCCAGTCTTTGGCTTATTAATATACCTGCTATGAGCATCTTGTACAAGTCTTGGTAAAAATATGCTTTTATTTCTCTCGGGATATACCAGGATGAGTCTGAGATTGCTGGGTCACCGAGTAAGCGTATGTTTAACTTCATTAGAAACTGTTAAAACGTTTTCCAAAATGGCTGTAAATTTTAATATTCCTACTAGAAACTTAACAATGTTCTATTTATTTTACATCCTTGACAATACTTGGTATTGGTAGTCTTAAAATTTTACGCATTACAGTAGATGTCTCTTTGTGGCCCAGCCAACAGGTCCTATCTTATCTTTAAACTTTTGATATGAATTGTTTATTATTATTTCTTTTTTTTTAATGTTGCATCAAAATATCATTTCTCTTGATTGAAACTTGTGGTTTCTTGTCACTCCCTTAAATTTTGTCCTCGAGGGGCGCCTCACCTCATCCTAGCCCTGGCTCTTTAATTTGCATTAGCTTGATGACTAATGAAAACCTCTACCAGTGCTAACACCTTACCCATGAAACATCATCTTACCTGAAAAGCAGGATTCCTATATCAACTCCCACTTACTGACTATGGTTTAGCAATCTTCTGAGTAACAACCTAATGTCAAATAGTTTCTGCTTGTTTGTATTTCCTGTTTTTTATGCAGGAAGTCTACAAGCCTTCTCTCCCATATCTGTTACTTCATTCAAAGTGAAGTTAGTTCATTAGTGTCTCAATTCTGGCACCTCTCCTTTCTCTCTTTCAATCCTCACCAAGGAGGAGAAGACACTTATACTAATGGTCAGTTTAGAACAAAAAACAAAAAACCTGTCTATGTTGATCCCAGCCCCTTCCTTGTGGGATAAAGTCAACCTTGTCAAGAAGGTTTAAAGCCATCTGCTCTCTTGGGAGAGGCAATACAGTACTGTCAGTGACTGGGTAAGTGTGCCTAAATCATGGATTTAGTATGCAGAAGCTCAAATGTCTACATAAATAAGTAAAACTACCAACCTAGGGGAAGAGGGGAAGCTTTGGAGTTTGTATGCTGACTCAGTTGGTTTACTTTCCATTTGGTTGTGAAGCAAAGTGGAGAAGAAGGGTGTGTGTGTGTGTGTGTGCGCGCGCTTGCATGTGTGTGCAATGCCATAGTACTGCAACAGCAACCAAAAAAAGAGAAAGATGAGAAATGATAGGGTGAAAAGTTTAATTTCAGAGAAAGAAATTATAAAGAAGACAATAAGTCATTAGCCTTATCCAAGTTAGGCAGTGGTTCATGTTTATAAAAAAATTAAATTAGTTTTGAATCAGAGGAGTTTTGAATGGAAACATATTAAATATATCAAATACATAAAAATCTTGAAAGTGATTTCAGAAGAAAAAACTCATCAAAAGAATCAGACAAATGCAACATATTATATTCTCTATCTTCCCCCTTTAGGCATATGCTTCCAATATTAAAAAATGTCTAGACTTATAATAGTCAAGCAAATGGTACACAATTGTTTTTTTCTTCCATGTTGCACAAGGTCGATTAGAAAATAAATCACAGAAGTTATACAGAATTGGGGAAGTTTTTATTCAGATATTTCATCTCTGACTGACACTTCCCGGTCTGAGAAACAGCATGCATTGAAACAGTTTTTCCTTCAGTGGCTTCCAGGTATTGCATGATTAAGTGTTGGCAAGGAAGCAGTCATTAGAAACATTTTATTGTAATACAAAGATGTTGATTACATTTGTAATTTAAGTTAATTTAGCAAAGTTAAATTTAAACAAAGATTTGTTCATTGTATAAAAGAAACAAATCCAACTGACAAAACAAATTGCAAAGATGGTAGTGTTGTTCCCTCAGTATGATCTCTACTCTTCTCAGTGAAGTATCTTCAAATTACTACTATTAAATCTATTTGAGAATTACATCTATTTGAGAATCTTCAAATGTCACAGTTATTGCTGTGGTACTAATTTTACCTTTCAGAATCATCAATCTTAATTTCTTTCTAAGTCATCAGTCAGTTTTAGATTGAATACTTCTTATGTTTTATGTTTTAGAAGTCTGTTAAATGATTGACCGTTCTTTCTGTGAAAGCTCTTTAAAATGAAAATAAAAACGTCGTCTTAGTTATTGAATACTTATCTCTAAAGAATACTTTGTGACACACCAGTGCAGGCTGTGAGGTGCAGCTTGCTCAATGCCTGTGTACAGTCATCAATCACAAGTCTACAACTGACCATCACTGTCTGCTGAAATGTTACAAGTGACAGTATAGAGAATGATGTTATTTATTAGGAAAAGATTAAATCTTTATCGATATTAGTGTTTACATTGCATTACATGCAGACTTTAACAAATACATCATACAATAAAATATAATATCTAAGACTTTAAAAATTCTAGAAGAAAACGTTGGAGAAAAATCTTTGTGATCTTGGTTAGGCAAGGATTTCTTAGCACCAAAAAAATGCAAGATCCAATAAAAATGATAAATTGTATCTTCATCAAAATTAGGAACTTCTCTTCAGAAAACACTGTTAAGTACTGTGTAGCACAGGGAAATATATACAGGATCTTGTGGTGGCTCACAGCTAAAGAGACTGTGACAATGAATGTATGTATGTTCATGTATAACTGAAAAATTGTGCTCTACACTGGAATTTGACACAACATTGTAAAATGACTACAACTCAATAAAAAAGGTTTATATATTAAAAAAAAGAAAACACTGTTAAGAGAAAGAAATGTAAAGTATAAGTTGGGAGAAATATTTTAAATCATATTTCTTATAAAAGATTTGAGTGCAGAATGTATAAAGACCTCTTAAAACTCAACAGATAGCAAACAAACTAATTTAAAATAGGGAAATTTTCACACAAATAAGTGACCAAATAATATGTACCTAATGGCATAAAAGTACATGACAAGATGCCCATCAGTAATCATATGTAAAATTCAAATTAATATCATAATAAAATATGACTAAAACCTACTAGAATGCCTAAATTTTTAAAACAATACGATATTTAAAAAACAGACAATACAAAGTTTTGGTGAAGCAATTGAAATCTTGTACATTTTGGTGGTAATGGAAAAGGACACAGTCATTTTAATTAAAAAATTAAGCAATAATGTTCCAGGATGCTTTCTAAGACATTATATAGCTCATAAAACTTCTGATAGCAAATCCAAGCTAAATATCCAGTATTTTAAGCATAAAAACTATATTTCTATTTTATCATTTGAAAACCATTTTTCCCTCCACTACTCTCAATGAGAATACAACCAATTTCCAAAAGGCACTACCAGTCAGCCCAGGATAGCCGCCCACCTGAGCAGTTAACTAGATTTAGGAATCCTGAGGTTTCAAGGTCTCCAGCACTCATGACACCTGCTGAGGTAACAGAACTGTGGGAGCAACTCTTGAAGGAGTAGAAGGTGAAGGTTCTACGTTAGGGCACAGTGAGCCCCAGCCACAGATGAGGAAGAATTCCATCAGAGGGTTCTTTTCTTTTTCTTCCAAGTTTTACTTAGATATAATTGACACATAGCACTGTGTAAGTTGAAGGTGTACAGCACAATGACTTGATTTATACATATGTCATCAAATGATTAGAACAATAAATTTAGTGAACATCCATCATCCCTTATAGATATAACAAGAAAAATTTTTTTCTTTCGTGAGAACAAGATTTACTCTCAACTTTCGTATGTAACATACAGCAGTGTTAATTATATTAAATATGTTGTACATTACATCCCTAGTACTTACTTATAACTGAAGTTTGTACCCTTTTTATTTTGGTTGGGAGAGGTAATTAGGTTTATTTTTAGAGAAGGTATTGGGGATTGAACCCAGGTCCTTGTGCATGCTAAGCAAATACATGGCATGGAATTATTTATATATGGAATCTAAAAAAAAAAGTCAATCTTTTAGAAACAGAGGGTAGAAAAGTGGTTGCCAGGGGCTGGAGGTTGAGGGAAATGGGGTTGGTAAAGCTCGACCACTTGAGCTATACCCTCCCCCTCTGAAGTTTGTACCTTTTGTACCTTTTGACCATCTTCATCCAGTTCTCTCTCTCCCCACCCCTGCCTCTGGTAACCACAAATCTGATCTCTTTTTTCTAAGAGTTTGTTTGTTTTTGAGGTATAATTGACATATAACATTCTGTTAGTTCCCCATGCACAACATTGTGATTCAATGTTTCTATGCATTACAAAATGCTCACCACAAGTGTAGAAAATTTTATTGCCTTCAATCTTGAACAAATTGTCTTTGACTTGGAGTAATTTTCATAAACCACTTATTTTCAAATGTCCTCTTCCTCCTGCCCTCTGTTCTCTCTCTAGAATTGCTTCTAAATTGTGGAGCCCCTAAATCTAGCCTTCAGGTTTCTAAAAGATACTTTAATGGTTTTATGTCTTTGTTTATATTCACTGGTTTCTGGGAGGATTCCTTAACTAGATCCTTGTGCTTACTAATTTAATCTTAGAGGCATGTTTTCCATTATTATTTGGCCATCTTTTTGTTCTTACATTTTGGCAATTATATTTAATTTCCAGCAACTCTGATTATTTCCTTTCTGTATAACATCATTTTTGGGGAAATGTAATCCCTGTAGAAATGTCTTCTATATTGTTTTGAATGCTCTTCAATGTCTTTTATTAGTGCTTCAGTATTTAATTGTCTTCAGGTGGGTTTGATGCTCTTCAACAGTTGGACTCTTCTTAAATACAGTCCATCTTTGATTTTCTGTTAGTGTTTCTTTTTGAAGGACTCAGATGAAGAACTCAGTTACCTGTAACTATAGTGTATTTTCTTAGCCAAAGTAAACATCTCTTACCTCTTGCAATGAATGTCAGTTTTTGTTTAGAGGAGCTCTGCCTTTGAAAATTGCATAAGGCTGTGGGTGGGGTTGTGGGAGTGTGGAGAAGGGTAGTGATGATTCTTGGCAGGGATTAATACTGGATAAGCTATCTACTGTCAGGATGCACTATGTTCTAATCAACCAGTTTGTTTTCTGTGTATGGTGACAGGGTCCATGTCTTTTAGGTGAGCTGTAGGTTGGCAGGAATACTGCCTTTTATTTTGATCCAATGCACATTTGGAGAGTTTCTTGTTTTTGTCTTCCTGCCATATATATAAATTTGGTGCTTGATTTAGGGTGCAGATATCACAGTCAGTTGCTATAAATGTGGATAAATAATGCAGATGATTTATTTTTCTTTTTTAAACTATCTGCCAGAAGAAAATCATCTTCATTTATCTTCTGCTACCTCTGATCCTGAAATTACTCCTTGATTCCACTAGGAAAACTCACTGTGGTGTTCCTATCACTTGCCTCACAGAATTGATGTGAAAATTAGGAGTAATAATGTATGTAGGGGTTAGCCTATAAATAATGAATAAATGTTTTTGTTATTGTAGATGTATTTTTTGTGGCTGTTAAATTATTTGCAAGATAAAGTTGCCAGAAAAATACTAATTTCACATATTAAGGTGAATCTGTCTTCTTTTTAGTAAACTGGAGAACAAAAACTTAGAACATAACCTGCAAATGGCACAATAGTTTCCAGATGCTGAAACATAAATGATCTAACTTTGGCAAACAATATTATATTAAGCTGGGTTTAAACACATTTACATTTTTGTAGAGAAAACTGACCAGGAATTTATATACTTATTGCATGGACATGCACCTTAAATTTGTTTTTTGGAATGAGCTTAAAGAAGCAATCTCGGATGATGAGAGTTTTTATTTGTGGTCATTCTTTTTCTTATTAAAAATAACTTCCATTTCGGGAGGTTCAGCTTTTGATTTAATTCTGTTCTCACAGACAATGTTTTAAGTCTTCATTTTAAAAAAGATACAGATTCTAGGAAAACATCTTTATTTTTCTTTCAGGCATTCCTTGGTGTTTGTTCTTGGTGTATGATTCATATTAATTTTTTCCCAGAGGCAGATGCAATAACCAAGGAGGGCGTTAGAGGAAAGAATTCAGCTCAGTCTCTATTTTTAGTCTGAAATGCAGCTGTAATGGAAAAAGAAAGACGCATAGAAAGAAACGTAACTTGGAAGCATTAATGACTCTGAATCTATTTTATATGCAAAGTAATTTTAGTTAATTGAGCTGATCTTTTCTGTCAACATAAGTTCACATATGAGGTAAGAGAATCTAAATTAACTCATCCAAATATCATCACTTTTGCTAGTTTTATTTCTCCTTATGTGAAAGATTGGTAAGATCAAATGATTATTCCAAATAGTGTATGTAAATAGCCTAACAACTGTTTTTTATCCCCTCGACTTTTTTTTTTACAAGATGAATGAAGTATAACTTACATTCAGCTAAAAAAATCACCAATTTTAAGTTTACAGTCCAGAGTTTCAGTATATTCATAAGGTTGTGCAACTGTAATCAAACTCAGTTTCAGAATACTTAAGTCACCCGCCACAAAAAAGCATCCTCCCAACCCTTTACAATCTCTTCTCCCAGTGCGAGCTCCAAATAAAAGCATTGATCTGATGTTGCCTTTTCTAGAAATCACATGTAAATGGAATCATACAATGTGTTGTTGTCTCTTGCTTTTTAAAATTAGCATAATTTTGTGAGTCATTCATGTTGGTGCATGTATCAAAAGTTTGTTTTTTATTCTAAGTAGTATTCCATATTTTATCATATTCCATGTCATACTTTGTTCAGCATTGGATGGATATTTGGGTTATTTCCATTTGGGGGCTATTCTGGATACTGCTTCTGTAACCATTGTATACAAGAATTTTGTAGATTTATGAATTCATTTGTATTGGGTGAATTTCTAGGAGTGAAATTGTTGAGATGTCTGGTAATCATTATCCAAATATTCCAAAGCGTTTTACAAATGGCTGTACCATTTTAAATTCCTACTAGACATGTATGAAGATTACACTTGTTCCAGATCCTCACCACTACTCCATATTGTCGATCTGTTTTACATTATCTGTTGTAGATGATGTGTTATATTAGCTCATCATGGTTCTAATTTGCATTATACTAATCACCAGTGATATTAAGCATCTTTTCATGTGCTTATTTGCCATCCATGTATCTTCTTTCATGAAGTATCAACCAATCTACCCATTTATTGGTCAGCGTCCACTTATTTTTGTTGTTTGTCATGTTTTTAAATTGTAAGAATTTTTTAATATATTCTGTGTAAAAGTCTATATATCTGTATCTATGTATTTCTATCTGTCTGTCTGCTTTCCTTCCTTCCTTCATTCATTCCCTCCTCTAATCTGGAGCTTCTCATTTTTTTCTCATAACAATGTCTTTGAAGAACAGTTTTAAATTTAGATAATGTTGTATTTTTCGAGTTCTTCTTTTGTTAGTAATTTTTTGGTGTCATATTGAAGAAATCTTTACATAATCTCACAAATCATAAAAAGATTTTTTCTCCTACATTTTCTTCTGTATGTTTTTAAGTTTTACATTTATATTTGTTCCCCTTAGTTAACTGTTGTTTATTATGGAGGGAGGGCTGAATATTTTTGCCTCTAGATATCTAATTGTTTTCATTGATTTGTGGAAAGAGCATCCTTTCCGCATTGAAGTACCATTATTCCTTTGTTAAAAATCAGTTGACCATATATACGAGGGTCTACTTCTGAAATTTCTATTCTATTGATCTCTGTATGTATACTTATAACAATACTATACCGTCCTGATTTATGTAGGTTTATAATGTTTGAAATCAAATAATGTTAATCCTCCAGGTTTGTTCTTCTTTATAATTGTTTTTATTTGCTTATTATAGATCCTTTGCATTTTCATATAAATCTTAGGGAATAATTTTGATATCTATTAAAAAACAATATCTATTTATTGTGAAAGACGTTGCTTGAATCTGTAAGTCAGTTTAGGGAAAATTGTTATTTTAGCAATATTTAGACTTCTAAATCATTAACATACCATATCTCTCTATTTAGGTCTTTTTATTTTATCTGAAAATATTTTGTTGTTACAAGTGTTTAGATCTTACATTTATTTTGTAAAATATATTTCTAAATATTTTTTGTACTACTGTAAATGAAAGTTTTTTTAATTTCATTTTCAGATTGTTTATTTTAGTATACAGAAGTTGAATTTATTAGTATATATTGCTTCTGCATCCAGACATATAGCTAAATTTGCTTTGTAGTCATAGTAGCTTTTTTGTGGATCCCTTAGGATTATCTACGTACAAAATCTTGTCATTTCCTAATAATGCCGGCTTTAATTCTTCCTTTCCAACTTGTGTCCTTTAATTTTCTTCTTACCTTATTGAATGGGCGGTGGTGTTTAATTATGATAAAAATGGTGACAGCAGATAATCTTTACTTTATTCCAATCTTAAAACATTACATTTTTTACCTACCTATGATATTAGCTATTGGGTTTTTTTTTAATCAAGTTTCATCAGGTAGAGAAACTTTGCTTTTATTACTTAATGCTGAAAGCTTTTATCATGAACAGATGTTAGTTTTTGTAAAATGCTTTCTCTACCTCTGTCAGGATTATCATATGGTTCCTGTCTTTATCCTTTGTGAAGTATTTATTTATTTATCAGTGTTAATCTAAATACCATTCCTGGAATAAATCTCACTTATTTGTGATGTGTAACCCCCTTTTCATATAGCTATATTTTGCTGTCCAGTATTTTGTTGAGGGGTTTTGCATCTATGTTTATGAGGAAATTTGTTCTTCAGTTTTCATTTTTTGTAATATTTTACCAGACTTTGGTATCTGAGTAATGCTGCCCCAATAGGAGTTGGGCAGTTTTCTCTGCTTCTCTGTTTTCTGGGAAAAAAAAGACACAAAACAAAAAACATGCATATGAATAATATTACTTCTTTCTTAAGTGTTTAATAGATTTCACCATGAAGTCTTATGGGCTAGGACTTGACTTTGTAGTAAGATACTGAATATTCATCTAATTCTGCTAGATGATAAATGTCTATTTATATTTTGCATTTATCTTGAGTCAATTTTGGGTTTTTGTTGTATCTTTCCAAGAGTTCATCCATTTCTGTTATATTTGTTGGCATAAAGCTATTCATAAGTTTCCATTATGGTTTTAATTCATGTAGAATCAGTAATAACATCCTCTCTTTTATTTCTGATTATTAATTTGATAATTTTCTTCTGTGATAAAATGTTTATCAGTTTGTAAAAATACCAGCTTTGTGATTTTTTGGTTTTCTTTAACTGTCTCTCTATACTGTTTAATACTTTCTATTTTTTATATTTGATTAACTATTCTTTTTATAATTTCTTACAGTTAACATAGATTACTGATTTTAGTCTTTTCTTTCTTCCTTTTTTCCTTTCTTTCTTCCTTTCTTCCTTCCTTTCCTTCCTTCCTTTCCTTCTTTCCTTTCCTTTCCTTTTCTTTTCCTTTTTTCTTTTTTCTTCCTTCCTTCCTTCCTTCCTTTCTTTCCTTTCTTTTCTTTCTCTCTTTCTTAGTATAAGCATTAAACTAAGTTTCCCTGTAAATGTTGCTTTGGCTGTATACCATGTGTTTAGAGTTGCATTTAATTTTTCCAACCTCATTTAAAATTCCCTTTGCAATTTCTTGTTTGACACATGAATACTTAGAGGTATCCTGCTTAATTTTTACATTTCTGATTTCTGTATTTGGCTGTTACTGATTTCTAACTTAATTCCACTGTGCTCAGAGAATATACTTCATTTAATTTTGACTCCTTAAAAATTTACTGAAAGCTTTTGTGAGATCTTATCATATGGTGCATTCTGAAGACTGTTCTAGGTGCACTGGAAAAGAATGTATATTCTATGTTGTTATTTGGAGTTTACTATATAGATCAATTCAGTCAACTTAGTTATTAATGTAAGTTTCCCTTATTCTTACTGGTTTTCTATCTTAAAATTTTGTCATATTCATCACATTACTTGGGAGCTCTGTTGTCTTATTGTCATTATGAAATATCTCTCTTTGTATGTAGAAATAGTTGTCTTAAGTATATTTTGTCTGATATTAATACATCCACCCAAGTTCTTATGGTTGCTTATTGATTGCCTTGTATTTCTTTTCTTTTCCTATTTTCCACCTACCTGTAACTCTGAAATTAAATTGCTTCTCTGTTAGATAGCCTGTTGTTTTATCTTGATATTTTTGCTCAGTATGGTAATCTATCTTTTATTTAGAGTGTATAGTACATTTATAGTCAAGATAACTATAATAATTTTTGTAATGTTTCTCAACTTTTCATTTTTTTCTATATGTTTTGTATACTTCTTATTCCTATTTCTTTAACTCCTCTTACTGTTTTCATTTGTGTTAAATATTTTTAGTATACCATTTTATTTCCTCTTGAATTTTTAACTCTTTTTTTGAGAAATTTTAGTGGTTGATCCAAGGATTGCAATATGTATTTTTTGTTTACTTATAGTTTATTTTAGGTTAGTACTCTTAATTTGGGTTAATTATAGCAACTTTGTGTAGCATAATCTATTTTGTCCTTATTTCTTTGTGCTGTCTTACATATTCCATCTAAATATGTTAAAAACCCTACAATGTGGTGCTATAATCTTTGCTTTAAACAATCATGTGTTGTTTAAAGAAAATTAAGAAATGAAAGAAAGTATGTATATGCTTTTTGGAGTTTTTTGCATGTTTAATGATTTTGGATTGACAATTGGTCATTTTAGATAATACAATGAATAATTTCAGCAGCTTTGGATTCTGTTTTATTTTTATAAGAGTAGTTGTCTCCTTGCCTGATTTAAATTGTACAGTCTATCTCCCTCAAAATATTATGTCACTGATGTCTCTGCTCGGTTTTTTTTAATGCTTGTATTTTTATTTTTAGTCCTAGTTCCCAGAGGGGGATAGCTGTGTCTGTCTTTAGTGGTGAATCAGTGGTTTGGAAAGATTTCGATGAGATGTAATCTCATCTGTCTTGGTCAGCTTGAGCTTACATAACAAATACCATAGACTGGGTGGCTTAAATAACAGAAATTTATTTCTCACAGTTCTGGAGGCTGGGAGCCTTCTTTATTGTACCCTGGCTTGGTGGGGAGAGAGAGAGAGCACTCTGGTCTCCCCTACTTATAGTGGTACTAATCCCATTATGAGGGCTCCACCTCATGGCCTCATCTAAACCTAATTACCTATGAAAGGTCCCACTTCCAAATACCATCACATTGGGGATGATAGCTTCAGCATATTAATTTGGGAGGGACACACTCAGTTTATCATATTGTATTTCTAAGGCCTTTGTTCTCTGTCAACTCAACTGTATATGTGTGTGTATGTGTATGGAGGAATTTATTCAAAGTTGCAGCCATTTCTCAAGTTTCTGATGACTCTCAGTTTTTATCAGAATATCTGATAAATAAAGGTACCTAATACATATAAAATTTAAAGTTAGCTGTGAACATAAATGAAGTGTTTATTTCAGAACTTACATGGTGCTCTTGTTTCCAGAATATCTACATTAATTTCCAGTTGTTTTTCTGCTTGTCTTGACCTGAAACACAAAACTATGGGATCTAAACTGCTGCTTCTCCATTGAGACACCAAAGGGTCACTCTACCTCTTGTCAAATAAATTGCTCCACCTCTGTTGACAAAGCTGCTGGTTTTTGTGACCAGCCATAAACTGATAAAGCTACAGTATTCACAGAGAGAGTTGGGAGTGGGAAATTTGGGAGCAGTTCTAAGCAAGAAGTGCATAAAATTCACTCTTGTGCAATGCTGCAGCAGTTTTTCAAGAGAGAATTCTCTTCAATTTTTGGCCAATTTTTGTTTAATTTCCTTAGAAATGGTTGTTTTTGACAAGAGCTGAGGTTTATGTCCTTATGAGCTATCCAGTAATGGCCATATCAAGTTAGCAATGAATCAAGAGGGTAAATTATAAGGGAAGTGACACTTGGCAATGTGAGAGGTACCTTGAAAGAAATGTTAGCCTTTGGGTTTTACAGGAGTTTTCTGTTGTTGCTGCTGATATTTTAAGCAACCACAGCAAAGAATAACTGTGGATAAGTCCAAAGACTTAGTTATTTGAAATGACTTTTGAGATCACCAGTGGGTTGAATCATTGAGACAACTGAAGGATGTATGTGTCAACAAAGAAGAACTATACTTCAAAAAACAACAAAAACTATATTTAGAAGATCTTAGTATTCAAAAGTGCTGGCCTCTGTAGCCTCTCATATTTAAGAGGGAACACTGAGGGTCTCCATTATCTAATTGATATAGAAATGAATGCAGATTCTTGACTTTTATGCTGTCATTTCTAAATAGAAGGAAATATTTTGAGTAATGCAATTTAAAAACCTTTTTTTGGTGAGTTTCAAGTAAAAATACAAAAAGTTTTTTAAATCACAGAATTTAACAGTAGGTGTGGCCCAGGGAGATGGATTATAAAAAGATTTTGAAACAGAAAAGAAAATTCTGGCATTTTGGTGTTGGTCTCAGCTTTGCTCTGAATTAGTACAACATGGGGGTAAAGAGATAGAAAGGGATGTGTGTCTGATGATTGAAGGAAAAGCTGAAGTAGATCAGAGAAATGTCAGTTCTTAGATAAATAATGTAAAAGTGAGCTAACTGAAAATATTCCATTTGTCCAATGATCAAAACTTGTCTAGAATGAGCAGGCTAAGTCAGCTCTTTAAAAAAATTCTATTGAGTGTGGGCTCCCTGGGGTGGTGTTTCTGATCCTTGAAAGCCCCGTACCATGCTCTGTGGAACTGTAAGAGAATTCTGCAGCCAAGTATTTTATAGTTAAAATTGACATACAATTGTTTTGTTGATAATTAGAATTAAAAGTTAAATTAAATGAATCTTACTGTTTTTTGTGACATTATATAAACATAAACTTCTCAAAGCAGAAAAGTCTTGTTTCTTCAGATGCTGGTTTGGGCTGAGCATGTGAACAATAAAATGAATAAAACTAGCTGGCTCTCATCTGTTCACTTAAACGGGATCCACTTTTGCAGTGCAAGTGAAATCAAAGTTAATACAAGTACTCAAAAGTATTTTCAAATGGTGTAGCATGGGCTAGATTGGGACAAGAGACATCTGGAAATAAGCCATAGCTCTGATACGTAATAGCAATTTTTTTGGCAGTGTATTGAATCTCATTACATCCTAGTTCCCTAATCTATAAAATGTTAGTAGTAGTACTTACCTTCTGGAAGTATGATAGCAATTATTGAGAGAATTTATCTGATTCATTAACTGTATATTAGGGATTCAGCAAATGTTGGTTCCCTTCTTCTCCCTTGACCACTATGACTTCAGAACTATGAAAAGGCTAGTCGTATGTTTAATGAGGTGACTTAACTTCAGCAGTTAGGAATGCTCAAATAAGACAAAACTAAAGTGATTAACAGAGTCTACAAAAGGTGACTGGAATTACTGAAACTCTACTTGTACAAAACTACTTAGACCTGGAATGGAGTTAAGGTGACTGAAGTTTTATGAGTAGCTTTGTGATCTTGATGCAGGCAAGGACATTATCAATCTTGTTGCTGGCATATCAGTGGGGGCTGGTACACAAAGCTTTTAATTTGAGATTTATTTTACTTCTTGATTGAATGGTGTTGTCCTTCCTTTACTTCTAAATAATTTAAGGGTAACATCAAAAAAAAAATACATTCGATTTTTTTTAATGTTTAAATCATGTGAAGTGATTGAAATAGAAAACAGTTGTAAAGATACTGGTATTCATGTCTCCGGCTTGTTAAAAAGGGATTTGTTTGTGGCATGTAAGAAAGGTGCATAGCACAAAAAAGTCAAATTCAATGCATTTTAGTTCTTTCAGACTCCTTAGGGAACTTTAAAATATGCCTACCACCATTTCTCTCTCATGGAAATGTGAAGTGTGATAGGAAGCAGCTCAGTCTCTCAGAAGTATTACAGACAATTCCAATTACCAACTTACTGTGGCATAATCCGTTACCTCAGACTAAAATAAACTTAGTGCCCCACACTAAGCTTCAAAAATTAAGCACACACATACACATATTAACATATACAAATGGACATATGCATACACATACACACAGATGTAGAAAATACTATTTTCGATCTTGTTTTCCAGTGGAAAATGTTTGGATATATGCAGACAACATTAAATTGATCTATAAAATGAAATAGAGAGCTGTTGATTATTCTGTTAATCTGATAAATACAGAAAATCAAACCCAATAACCTAATGATTTAGGAAAATAAAATGTGTGAGAGAGATGAAGTTGAAATATCAATTTTCTGTCTGACAGTATGAAATAGTGTCATAAATGTTTGTCTAACCGAAGTGAGAAATAGTTACTGAATGTAATTTTCTCTCAACAGTGTTTGATTATTCATCTATAAAGATGAGTATGCAAAGGTGTTTGTAATGAGCTTCCAATGTAATTTTCAAACTTAAACATTTTTTCTACACTCATAAATTTTATGGACTTAAGGATATTTGAAATACATTGACAAATAAGCAGGCATACTTATGTTTTAAAACTGGTAGGTAAGGTGTATTATTGTGCAGCCTCTTCAGGACTATCAGTCAAACTAGAAAAATGTGTTTGAAAATAGAAGATAACATGTAAATATGAAAATGATGAGTTAGCCATATATTTTTGAAACAAAATGAGCAACTTAGTTATTAAACTGCAAATAATACTGATCTAAGCCATAAGCAATTTAAATTAATACAGGTTCATGACTCTTGGTAAAGAAAATTATTCTGAATAAAAAAGAAAAAATGAACATTAATATTGATTCAGTATCTTGGTTTAATGGAGTTTATTTTTCACTAACTGGTCTTTCAGTAGCCTTTCTTCCTTATATGTTCTCCTGTTATTTTTTTTCTTATTTCTCAACCAATTGTATCACCTACATAACACACCCCTTCCCAAAAACAAGTCTCATAAGCAATTCATTCACTTGAGAAAAAAATAAAATGGTACTCTAGAAGCCCTCTGGTGTTCAAGTAAGAAAAATAAGGGTTTGATTTCTGCCATAGTCAATTACTATCTATATACTGGCAAAATCACTAAACTTTGCATACTGCAGTTTCCTCATCTTCAAAATGAGGATAATAGCATTACTTACCTCATAGGGTTTCTGTAAGAATTATAAAATATCTTGTCAGAAAGAATCTGTCACTATATTTGTAAATAGTAAGCATTAAATAAAGAATTGTTATTTGTGATTATTACAATGTTTGTATCATTGTCATATCTGAACACATGATGTTTCAAAGGTTTTTTTGTTTGTTTGTTTTTTGGTTTGTTTTTTTTAACCAATTACGACTGTAAGATAAGAGTACTGCTTTTGTTCCCGTTGCCCATGGGCAAATATGACATGTTTGTTGTTTGCTCTCACAACACATACATAATTGACATTAACAGCTCTAGAAATAATGTTGGGATACCAATAAAAGGTGGCTATGCCACATGTGAAATGTAATTTATAGATTTACCTGTTCATATTTTTGTGTATTTATTTCTGATTGCCTCCCAAAACGTTGTGTTCAGAACATACTTTGTAAAGATTTATAAATCTTTTGGACTATTGACAGCTTCTCCTAAATAAAGCCATGATGAATTATATGAGAATGAATGATAAGCATAAAGATTGAGTTCTCTTGTGAAATGAAAGGGTTTAATATTATTAGAAAAGTTGTGTGGTATTAAAAAAAAAAAACCTGAAAAATAGTTTGTGACATTTTGTCACATTTAAGCTGTTAGCTTTTTCCATTCCTGTGGAGAATTGTCATTAAGGACTTAGTATTCTCTATTATTAATTGAAGATTGATTGTCTGTGGCAAAAATAAATTGTTCATACAAGTTATCCATTTGCATGTACAGAAATGCTAAAAAATAATATACATACACACATGCCCATATGTAAATTAGCTGAACCCATGTAAGTCCAGTGAAAAACCAACCACAATCTACTTGTTTCTAACAATAATTTTTGAATTGCAGATAGTCATTTTCTTATAATTTAGGTTAAGCAGAAAAACAAAGAATCAAGAACACATTTCTATGGTATTTTAAACTGCTTAGGATCTGTGAATTTTAGAGAGGTGAGATTTTTAAAATTCTGTTTTTCTCTTATAAAATTTATTGATGAAAGAGTTGTAAAATTTTCAATTAAAAAGCACAAAGGATTTTAGAGGCCCCCTGATGCATCGCCCTAGCAAGAGTGTACATTTTTGCTCTCTCATAAGGTGGTTTATTTGCTTTTTTTGAAAATTTTGTTTATTCAACTTACAGTAAGGAAACTCTATACTTAATCTAATTCTAATCCTAAATATTTGAATGCTATCGAGTTACTCTTTAAACTGGGTAAGACCAATTGAGCGATTTGTAGATTGACTCATTTTCCATTTTATATGTCATATATAGCACATATATGTAAATACATGTGTAAATGTATGTGTAAATATATATATTTGACATACATTTACATATATATGACATATAATTTATAGTTTAATATATGAAGCAAAATTTTATTGTATATTTATTTGAAAAACAAAATGGTGTTTCATTGTGTTCTACTTTGAACTCAGGACTTCCACATGTCATTTCATTTATTTCTTAAAATAAAAACATTTATTTCTTATTTCAGAAGTTCTATCTGATATAAACCCTATGAGTTTTCCCCAAATCTAGAACTCTTGAAGTAATCTAGATACTTCATTTTTCTTGACTATTTTAAAATTGTATTAAAAAATAATTTACATCTTGCATGAAAATGTTGGTCAACACTAGACATGCTATATTGAGAAGGACGCTGAATCAACATCTGTGATCACTGGGAATGAATGCCAGCTTTTATTAATGGTAGGAGCTTTAAGCTCAGAACAGATAATGGTAGCATATATGTTGTGTATTTACTACTCCTTTTAATGGCATAAAACTATTTTAATTTGTAGTAGTTTACAAAATTTTCAGGATGTTTAAATCTGCCAAATTTTATATAAATTTAATAGACAGTAATCTCCATAAGGTTAGGAACCTTTGTCTATTTTGTTTACCGTTACAGCCAAGCACCTAGAACAGTGCCTGGCATATTTAATCACTCAATAACTATTTATTGAATCAGCTATTTAATGTGCAAATAGTGGTTAACTGGTGAAATTGGAAATCAAATACTTATATTCTATTTAGAATTAGGATAGTTTTAAAGGGAAAGGTTATAAATGGGACAGGCTATGTTTTTCAGAGTCATCTAAAATAATAACTTCCATTCCATAGGCTCTTTAAACGTGATGTTGACATTTCTTCCATCAAGAAGGGACAAATTTAGAATATAGGATTAGTAGATACAAACTACTATACGTAAAATAGCAACAAGGATTTACTGTATATATAGTACAGGGAATTAAACCAAATATCTTATAATAACCTATGATGGAACATAGTCTGCAAAAAAAAAAAAAAAAACCCCAAAAACAAATCACTATGCTATAAACCTGAAACAAGCACAATATTGTAAATCAACTCTACTTCAATTAAAAAAAAAAAAAAAACAGAATCTAGGCTCCTTCTCAGTCTGGATGGCTTGTGCCTATAGTAGTGCTGCTATGTGGTTTATAGGATGAGGTGGTATAAGCCTATATAGTTCTCACCTGGTTCTCTTATGTTGCTTTTGAGTCCCTGAGCCACCGTGTAAAAACTCCAAGGCCACCATGCTATGAGGAAGTCCATTTAGACACTGTGTAGATGCCAAGAGCCCCAGCTGAATTCCCCACTGGCAGCCAAGATCAAACCCCAGATACGTCATGGACCTTGAGCCCGACTACAGACTTATGTTACTCATATCAAATATAGGAAAATGCATTAATACAGATAATACAGACATTTGAAAACACAGATGAAATGGGCAAATTCCTTGAATGATATAACCACACAAAAATGACTAAAGAAAGAATAGCTGTAACTTAATCCAAAAAAAAAAATTTTTTTTAATTCAGAACCTAATCACAGAGAAAAATCCAGGATCAGATGTCTTCACTGGACCTGTTTCCTAGCTTAGCATTCCTTTATTGTCTCTTATAGGCCACGAGTTTAGTGAGTTTGGTTGGAAACCTTAAGTTCTCAAATCGGCCAAAAGTGAGGGGCTGGACAACCTGGGCTTACATCTAGAAGCTTGGTAGTAAGAGGTGATGTGCTTTCAAGCTCATTCAGGTTGTTGATAGAATTAAATTGTGAGGTTGTAGGACTGAGGTCCCCCATTTCTTTGTTCACTGTCAACCAGAGGTCATTCTCAACACTAGGAGGCTATTTATGTTTCTTGGAAACATCAGTCCTCAAATTTAGCATTATTAATACTGTAACTCAGGTACATCTCAAATGCATTATGCTGAGTGAAAAAAGCCAATCTCAAAGGATCACATAATGCATGATTCCATTTATATAGCATTTACAAAATGACAAAATTATATAGAGGAGAGAAACTCATTAGTGGTTACAAGGGGTTAGTGATGGGGGGTTGTGTGACTGTAAATGTATAGTATGAGGGAACTCTTTGTGGTGTTGGAATCTGTATCTTATATGTAAGGTTCATAATGATGGTGACTCATATCCACACATGTGATAAAATAGCATCAGACTGTATAGGTGCACTATGTATGTCAATTTCCTGATTTTGTTATCATTCTTAAAAATGTGTAAATTCTCTCCATAGTGCCTATTTTCTTGAATTTAATCTCTAAATGTTTGATATATTTTGATGTGTTTAATGTTTTTCAAATTTTATGTTTTATTGGTTTTATGCTAATATACAAAAATATAATTGGTATTTTTGTTATTGAGCTTTACCTTTTATCTGACTAACCTGCTCAACTGGCTTATTAGTTGTAGTAGTTTCTTGACGATTCCTTAGGAATCCACACATACCCAGTTGTGTGGCTAAAATGAAACAATTGAAAATATCATACATTGGCACGAAAATGGACCAACTGGAGTTTTCATGCATTAGTGTAGAGAATTCAAAATAGTTGTGCCACTTTGGAAAAGAATTTTTCAATTTATATGATAGTTAAATTATATGCATATCCTAGGACACAGCATTTTCCACTTTCCTAGGTATTTATCCAAGAGAAGTGGAAATATATCCAGTCAAATACTTGTACTTGAAAGCAGCAGCTCTATTTATGATAAACATAAACTGTTAATAACACAAATGTCCATTAACTGGTGAAATATGAAATTCTAGATAAGGCAAAATTGTAGTGACAGAAGTCAGGACAGTGGTTGCCAGTGGTCATGTTGGGGGTATTAATTGACTGCAAAGGCACATTGGGATACATTTCAGGTTGTTGCAAATATTCTAGATCTTGGTGTGTTGGTTACTCAAGTATATATGTATAGATATATATTTATATATACTAAAATAGATTTATGTAATATATATTTATATATTTTTATGGGTGCCAAACCTCATTGAACTATACTCCTAAATTTAGTAAGCTTTATTTTATGTGAATTACATCCCAATAAAGTTAACTGGGAGGAAAAAAAGACTATACGGGTGACCATTTTGAAGCATAAAAACAGCAAAACCCTCTATCTGGGAATTCAACCTTTTAACAATTTTTCACATGATAATGTAGTTTCCAATTTAAAAATAATAATAGCTGGATAAGCTATAATTCATTTTTTGAACCCATTAGTAACCTAGAAACCTAAGTAAATTAATTCCATAAAGTGACTAGTATTTCTTAGGAAATAAAAAAGCATGCATCCGCTTTTATCCTTGGCAGAGCTATGGGAGAAGAAGCAAATCCTCCCCGTGTAGAGGTCAGACAAAACCAGTCACCAATACAGTTCTTCAGGGGTCAAAGCTTTATTATCAACTTAATTGTCCCTGATAATGACACAGAGCATTCATTATTTCAACATGGTGGCTGGTAACCACTTCATAAATCTTACCAGATCTACCTGTTACCAAAAAATGACTTTGCCACTTTATGTCAAGGATCTGCAACCAACCCCATTTCTAATGCCATCAAACAATATACATTATTCTCAACCAGCATAAATAATTTGGGCTTCAGTTTGAAAATCAGTCTCAGTCAACAAATCAGGGTTCTCTAGCACCAAATTACTTCGTTTTAGGAAAGAACAGGACGGGTAATAACACAGATTTCATATCAACACCACAGCTGTAGTCTCGTAATTCCTAGGTGCATCTTTGATGATCTGCACTCAAGATGTGAATGATTGTATGTGAAAAGATTGAATAAAAACAGAACATTGCACTTAAGATAAATCCATTATGGCTACAGTCCCCCATCTTTTATACATTGCTGGTAGTCCTCTCTGGGCTAGTTCCCGTTCTCCAGGGCAGTTGCTCCTCAACAGTGATACTTTTTCTTCAACAAATGATCTTGACAATGAAGTATAGACACTTGGTCTGACACACAGTGATTTAGGCAGAAATCTTTATTACCTTGGGTCTAATATAGAAATACTTATAAATTTTTGACTTCGTATTTCAAGGACACAACTAAAGATCAAATTTTTAGATATCCCTGGATTCAGAGAAAAAGACCCATAATCATTTCTTAACCCTTTCCTTTCAGATAGCAACATTCCAAGTAATAGTTAACTATTTGTGAAATAATGATAAATTAACTCATATGGTACATGTTGAGTTCAATACTGTATCACTTTTTGTATATGATAGTAAACAGTAATATTAAAAACTAGTTTGCAGTGCCTTCAGTGCATTGCATTATTCAAGAAACATTGTTTGAAGTATTTCTTTAGGTGTACTTTATTACAGGATCAGGATTTCACATTTTTAACATAAATGTTCCTGCTACTGATACATGTTTTATGATAAATTTAAGTCATATGAGATCGCTCATATGTGGACTCTAAAAAACAAACAAACAAACAAAAACAAAGCGTAAATACAGGACAGAAATAGACTCATAGACAGAGAATACAGACTTGTGGTTGCCAGAGGAGCGGAGGGTGGGAAGGGATAGACTGGGATTTCAGAATTGTAGAATAGATAAACAAGATTATACTGTATAGCACAGGGAAATATACACAAAACGTTATGGTAGCTCACAGAGAAAAAAAATTCGACAGTGTGTTTATGTCCATGTATGACTGAAAAATTGTGCTGAACACTGGAATTTGACACAACATTCTAAAATGATTATAAATCAATAAAAAATGTTAAAAAAATTTTTAAAAAGATAAATTTAAATTTAAGTGACATCTACTTCCACAAAAACCTTAAGAGAATGGAATGAATATTTAGACTGCCACTAACTGGATTCTGATCGAGTTACATATTCCTAATAGAATCTTAAACTTTTTTCAGAATAGAGTCAAATGCATCTATTTTTTCATCAGAATCTAACAGAGTTTTTAACCTATTATCCCTTGATAATAAAAGTGAGAGAAATAGTAAAAGTATACATTTTTCTATGTGTCTAATGTATTCAAAGTATAACTTTTAAAAACATGAATATGTTTGAATGAGGTTTATTATTTAATTTTAATATTCTAATGTTTTAATTCTAACTTAGTTTTAATCTGACTAGTTTTCCTCCACTTAAAATTTAAAATAGAAATTATGTCAGAGTGTAATAAATAGGTTTATATAATATGTCTTCAGTAAACCATATTTTCCTGTTATACAGGGAATTGAGTGACCTATTGTTGTTAACCTGAGTATGCATAAGGAAGATAATACAGAATTGAGAAACTACTGATAGAATTTGGAAAACTTTGGAACAGAGATTAATGTTCTAAATATAATTGATCTTTAAACAACATGGATTTAAACTGCATGGACCCACTCATATGCAGATTTTTTTAAATAAATATACAAAAATAGGTGTAGAACACTGTGTGCAAGACTTGTGTTGAAGTGGATAGCTTATCCTTATATAGGCATAGAATGAATGATACTGAATTTAAAATTAATAATGTGTTAGTTTTCTTATTGTTTTATAACTTTGCTTGCAAAGAATTATATTACCATAAAGTATGCCTTTCTCTCTTATAATTGGAGGAACTGTGTATCAGCCTGTCATAACAGGTAGCTGGTTTTTTTTTAATGTAACAATATTTCCAATGCTGTATTATAAATATGACTATAATAATGTATGCCACAAAAATTCCGTTTAACGTTTCATTCATTGATGCTGTGAAGCAATCATATTGATTATACTAAGCTACCATAAAGCAGTCATGTTGCCGCTTCTTAGTTATCAATGCACAAATCATTACACCTGTAAATGAATACAAATTTCTTTTCACATTATATTTTATTGAAGTATAGTCAGTTACAACATGCCAATTTCTAGTGTACAGCATAATGTCCCAGTCATGTATATATATATATATATGTTGTTTTCATATTTTTTTAATTAAAGGTTATTATAAGATACTGAATATAGTTCCCTGTGCTATACAGAAGAAATTTGTTTTTTTATCTAAACATTTTCAAATCTCAAACTCCCAAATTCATCCCTTCCCACCCCCTTTCCCCTGGTAACCATAAGATTGTTCACTATGTCTGCAAGTCCATTCTGTTTTGTAGATGAGTTCATTAGTGTCTTCTTTTTTCTTTTTGGTTTTTATAGATTCCATGTATGAGAGAGATCATATGGTATTTTTCTTTCTTTCTGGCTTACTTCACTTAGAATGATGATTTCCAGGTCCATCCACATTGCTGCAAGTGGCATTATTTTATTCTTTTTTATCGAGTAGTATTCCATTGTGTAAATATACCACAACTTCTTTATCCAGTCATCTGTTGATGGACATTTAGGTTGCTTCAAGGTCTTGGCTATTGTATATGGTGCTACTATGAACATTGGGGTGTGTGTATCTTTTTGAATTAGAGTTCCCTCTGGATATATGCCCAGGAGTGGGATTGCTGGATCATATGGTAATTCTATTTTAGTTTTTTGAGGAATCTTCATACTATTTTCCATAATGGCTGAACCAAACTACATCCCACTAACAGTGTAGGAGAGGTCCTTTTCTCCACACCCTCTCCTTTTATCATTTATCATTTATGGACTTTTGAATCATGGCCATTCTGATTGGTGTGAGGTGATACCTTATTGTAGTTTTGATTTGCTTTTCTTTGATAATTAGTGATATTGAGCATTTTTTCATATGCCTATTGACCATTTATATGTCTTCTTTGGAGAATTTCTTATTAAAGTCTTCTGCCCATTTTTGGATTGGATTGGTCTTTGTTGTTGTTGTTACTAAGTTGTAGGAGCTGTTTATATATTTTGGAAATTAAGCCTTTGTCAGTCGCATCATTTGCAAATGTTTTCTCCCATTCCATAGATTATTGTTTTGTTTTGCTTCTGGGTTCCTTTGCTGTGCAAAAGCTTATAAGTTTAATGAGGTCCCATTTGTTAATTTTTGCTTTTATTTCTATTGCCTGGATAGACTGCCCCAGGAGAACATTGCTAAGGTTTATGTTAGAGAATATTTGCTTATGTTTTCTTCTAGGAGGTTTATGGTGTCATATTTAGTCATTAAGCCATTTTGAGTTTATTTTTGTGTATGGTGTGAGGGAGTGTTCTACCTTCAGTGATTTACATGTGGCTGTCTGGTTTTCCCAGCACCACTTGCTGAAGAGATTGCTTTTCTCCACTGTATATTCTTGCCTCCTTTGTCAAAGATTAATTGACCATAGATCTGTGGTTTATTTCTGGGCTCTCCATTCTGTTCACATTGTCCTTTAATTTTGATGTCTAGTGTTGGAAATGTATATAACATTTACAATATGTTTGATCATATAAGACAGTATCGATGTAGGGACTGACAGATCATTCACCTTATAAACAGATGACTTAAAATTATGGCATTGATAAATACAGTATAGTACTGTAAATATATTTACTCTTATAATTTTCTCAATAACATTTTCTTTTCTCTAGCTTATTTTATTGTAATGATACAGTATATAATACACATGACATACAGAATATGGGTTAATCAACTATGTAATTGGTAACGCTTCTGGTCAACAGTAGGCTATTAGTAGTTAAATTTTGGGGGAGTCAAAAGTTATATGTGGATTTTTGACTGTGCGTAGGGTCAGCACTCCTAACCCCCATATTGTTCAAGGGTCAACTGTAGTTCAACAGTTAATAGTTGTTTTTCATAAAACATCTTATGTTATAAATGTAAGCATACCATATTCACCAAATATGACAGATATCATGGAAAGCTAGTTTACTAATGTGAGTAAATAGAAATATTAAATAAATTAACTGCTGATGGTATTCTTCTCAGATTTTTTTAGTTATTCCTTATCATCTGTTGCTTATTAATACAGATACTTTAGGGCTATGTATGTGTATAAACCTGATCCAATTACTGAATGTGTGATTTTGGCAAAGCATTGAAACTTTTTGAATTTCCATATCTGTCTTCTCAACCAGAAGATACAGTTACTTAGCTAAATCTTCAATAATTTTCTATTTAAATCTAAAGTCTTACAATTTGTACAGTTCCTTTTGTATTAACCAAATAGAATCTTATAAATCTCAACATTCATTACTGGATTGTTTTACTTTTACAAAAGGAGGCTCCAAGTACATTGACTTAGAGTTATCTTAAAAATTTAGAATACATCTGTTTAACAACCCACATTGGTTGCGTATTCATTATTTCCGCATAATTTTAAACTACATTATAAGTGATGTAATGGCATTACTAAATATTTGCTTATCTTTGCAGAAAATACAATTTGAGCAAGTAACAAATCAGTTCCCAGATGGTATTACACATGGATGTCCAGATAAAGATACTAAAACTTCTATATTCCATAAATATTAGTGAGATGATATAATGTATATAAAAATTTTTGTGCCTTTTACATCAATAGAGCAATTTGTAGAAAACAGATTTTCACTATTTTTGCACTAACCAGATCATTACACCTTTATTAGTCAATGTTTAAGTATTTATCAAAAGTTTTGTAGATACTAATAGTAATGATTAAGGAAAATTAATAATACTCTATTCTGCTTTGTATTTTGTCTTAATATAACTCCACAGACTTTGTTAGCAGGCAAAAGAGCAAACCATCTTTAAAACACCCAAATAGTTCTAAAGTGTTAGGAAAAACTATAAAACAATCTATCCTTCAGGTTTTGTAAGATAGGAAGTAACTGCAAATTACATATATTAAGTATACAAGCTGTATATTAAATGTGTTTACATAAAAATATATATGAGAACCTCTTCATATACAGAAATTCTTCTCTGTGTAGTATAGAACTTTTAGTTATTCTGGATTCATAATAATAAATGTGAGCAAAATATTGTGCAAAAGCTTAATTGTCTTTTATAAAATTCAGTAGGAAGAAGCTTAATGAGAAAAATAAGATTTACAAATTTTGACCTAGGTATATAAATAGCTATTCAAAAATATAATTTAAAAATAGCCTTCTTTTCCTGTATGTCAATAAGAACAAGTGGAATTTGAGATTAAATATGTAATATCATTTATGTTAGCACCCCCAAAATGAAATACTTAAATATAAATCTAACAAAATATGTAAAAGATCTATATTTAAAAATACAAAACTCTGATAAATGAAATTAAAAAACTAAATAAATGGAGAGATATTCCATGTTCATGCATGGGAAGACTCACTATTTTCAAGAAGTCATCTTCCCAACTTGATCTGTAGATTTGGTACAATACCAATCAACATCTCAGCATGTTGTTTTATGGATATTGACAAACTGCTTCTAAAGTTTATATGGAGAGACAAAATACCCAGAATAGCCAACACAACATTGGAGGAAAATTACAAATTTGGAAGACTGACACTACCCAACTTCAACATTAACTTTAAAGTTGCAGTAATAAAGTCAGTGATGTTTTGGTGAAAGAATAGACAAAAAGATCAAAGAAAAAGAATAAAGAACAGAGAAATAGACCCCCATAAATACAGTCAACTAATCTTTGACAAAGAAATAGAAGCAATACATTGGAGTAAAGACAGTCATTTCAACAAATGGTGCTGGGACAACTGAACATCAGAGACAATGAGTCTTGACACAGACCTTACACCTTTCACAAAAATTAACTCACATGGGTAATAGACCTAAATATAGGACATAAAACATCAGAACTCCTACAAGGTAACATAGAGAAAAAAACCTAGATGATCTTGAATATGGTGGTGCCTTTTAGATACAGCTCCAAAGACATAATTTATGAAAGAAATCAATTGTTAATCTGTAAATTAAAATTAAGAACTTCCATTCTGTGAAAGATAGTAACAAGAGACTTAAAAGACAAACCACAGACTAGGGGAAAATATTTACAAAAGAGCATATCTGATATTACTTAAAACGTACAATGAACTGTTAAAACTCAACAACAGGAAAAAACACAATCAGAAAATGGGCCAAAAATCTAAACAGACACCTCACAAATACAATGAAAAGGACCCAAAGGTGAAAATTAGTAAAGATGCTAAAAAATTTGGAGAATTTTATTAGCAAGTGAAATTTGGGTGGAAAGAAGAGTACATTTAAGATAATATATATCAATTAGATTATATTAAATCTGAAATTTTACTTTTTATATTAAGGCTCTGATGCTTCAATTTAAATATTTTCCCAATACAAAGTATTTACATTTCATTTTCAGTACTGATGTTCATATATAAACACTTTCACTTTTCTAGGTACTTGTAAGAATTTACGACCAAAAGAAGATATGTGATACTAGCTTAAAGACTTTCATTCAGTGGTGATTTGCTCCAAAAAAGAAGTAACTTCTCTACAAAATTCAATCTTTAATGATTAGGTCAGAGGCTTTCAGGAAAAACAAAACAAAACAAAACTTACTTAGGATAAAAACGTATAATGGTAGAGTTATGTTACTTTTGAGGGTTGAAGAAAAGGAAAAAAAATTAATATCCTTAAATGTTTTGTTACCAAGAGGAAAGAGCAGGTGGGGAGGGACCTTCTGACTGTATTAAAATTTCACTGCAATAGCCTTAAGAGAAAATATAATTAGAGGGGAATGAAGTAATTGTACAACATAACTAAAAGAAAGGAATCATCTAACGTAATTTAGAGGAAATTTGTTTTAAAATACACACACACACACACACACAGACACACACACACACACACACAAAAATATTTATCTCCTCTAAGCCAAAATATGAAGCAATTTATTCTGGAGAAATCACTGAAAAAATGCTGTAGTGTCATTGTTTTACAGTATCAAATTTATCACTTCATTATCTAGAAGGACCTTTTCTAAGAAAGGAAGTGTAGATCATGGCTATATTGAAATTGGGTACAGAGGTGCCCCCCATGGTGTTACACAATAACTACTGAATCCATAAAAATACAGTACTTTGAGACTAACAGAGCTTGTGGCATTTATTTTCTAAGGAAACTCATGGAAAAATCAGTCAAACTGATTAGTTTGTAATGATGCAGAAAGTTAATGCTAAGTGGGTGCATGGAAAAATAATTTAATAAAAAAGAATGAGACATGACTGTGTATAATCATAATGGCACATGGAACATTTATAATTAAAATGATTATAAAGAGTAGGTTAACATGCATCAACAAGAGTTGGTCTAAGGCAGAAACATAGAAGGAATAAGCTTCCTAAAGGCAGTATTCTGTGATGTGTACTTTTTACCTGCTCTGTCAGCACATTTTTGAAAAGTACTGCCCACCAGTCCCTCTATTTGATGCCGAAGCATCAGAGTAACAAATTACCAGAGTAACGATCCTCAAAGAAAAGGTATGTAAGTGGCCACAGGAATAGTAGTGAAGTCTATTTAAAGAGGACTAAAACTCAATACGTAAAATGAATGTTTATTAACGTTATTTTAAGTGGAAAGCATCTAACTAATGTTTTCTCATGAACTTATGAGTCATTGGCTCCATGCCTTCTGAAAAGAACCAATTAATTAATTCAGAGCCTGTCAAGAAGGGAGTCACTCCTTCCTGCTCTTTGGTCACTAACTCTGTAATGTATCTGCTTTGCAGCAGAAACCACAATATTTATAGTAATCCTCATGTATTTTTAATCAATTTTAAGCATTTATAATAAAGTCTGAAAGGTTCCTCAATGCTTTATAGATATGACAGGTTAAAGTTTGAGAATGATTAAAAACATACACTGAAATTAAGAATGATATATTACTGATACAGTTGTATATGGTGACCTATAAAATAAATCCATGATTTATCATGGCAACCTCACTTCTTCCTCACTAAGGAACAATGAGATACTCTCATTCCACAGGATCTGGACATCTTTGGTGACATTGGGTATTTTCAATGAGTAACCTGATGCTTCTTTCATGCAAACTGGGTTGCAACTGTCTTGCTTTAGAGAACTTACTAGGAAACACCAAGAGCCTTAGTTTGTTGTCAGAATTGTTTCATTTTCTCGAGCTTTCACTCTTTTAAAATGCAGGTGCTCTGTATATGTGGCTTCTTCTGCATGATCATTGCATTTTTGTTTATTTAGATTCCAAAAACATTCTGTTTCTAGTTTAGAGGCAGGTGTGGGTGGCACAAGAGATGAGAAAGAAAGACCAGTCTCATGATGCCCTCTTCCCTCTTTTCATCCCCTCTCATCCACTGGGGTCCCATCCATGGCACTCATCCTCACTTGTTCAGGAGAAAGGAGGTGTTCATTATAAATTCAAATGTATTTTTAAATTATGGTATGCTTGAGGCCCCAGTTTACCTTGGTGAAAATTAGTCTAGGTTAGTGGAAGAGGCATTATATGGTTTTAGAAACATTAGTTCTTTTCAGTAGAAAGATGTTGAAGGAGAAAGGTAAAAATAATTCCATTTGAAAAACCTACTTTCAAATGTATCAGTTTAAATTAAGAGAGTATCTACACCAGCGGTGGATCCTGACTTTTCCAGTTGATTTTCCATTTCATCAGGCCAAGAGTAATACTCAGACCTCACCCCTTTTATCAGTTTAAGCCCCATAATATGTGTGAGCTGCAGAACATTGAAAGGTTTAGAAGTGACATGGTTAAAACTATAAACATTCATAGGTCAAATGTAGGTATTTATGAATTATGAAATTTTTGAAAGGGAAAGAGAAGAAAGCTGAAAGACAATGCTTATTTGAGGGGGAAAATATTGCTGCATCAGTTGGAAACTATGCTGATTGCTGAAGAAGTATTTCCTGGGACATGTCATATGTCTCCAATAACAGTTTACTTTTCCCCCAAAAAATAAAATCTCTGTGTTTATAAACAGAAGGAAATGACATCTATATTTTACATTTAATACCAGAGAAGTCTGCACAGAAGATGGTATGGATTTTTGTTTAGTATGGTTTTACTTTTACCAAGTGAACTTCCTTTTACCAAATCTATATATTTTTATCTCATCAAGATCAGAAGTCTCTATGAATGTGATGAAACAGTAGATTTTGCTTATGTATTAAATGGTCTTCTATACTTTGGATCAATATGGTCAATGAAGAAACTAAAAAAAAATTAAAAGGTTGAGATAAAACCATAAAAATATTAAAAATGATAATTTACTGATAAAGACATAAAGTATAAAATAATTATTGAAATGAATCTACAGAATTAGTTTTTCAAATTGCAGTTTTTCAAATTTTTTTTACATGACCATTGTCAACATACTAGAAAATGTTAATAAGCAATAGCAAAAGTAAATAAAACGGTAACTTTCATTAAACTGAGCTAATCACCTTATAGGTGTCCTTCATTATCAGCTGCAACTCTGACTTTGTCCTATTTCCTTATATGTTGTTTACTTACTTATTTATGGATCTTTCTGCCTAGAAGCCTTGATAAGGCAGAGACCTTACCTAGCCTCTGACTTGCTTCACTCCCAACACCCAGAAAAGTGTTAGTCATGGAGAAGGCACTCAGTACTTAATTATTGAATGAATATGTATGTTTAATTCATGTTTCAAACTTAATACATCCAAAAAGGAACTTGTAATTTTCCCTTCAGTCTGCTCCCAGATCATCCTTACTATTCCTGAAGACAAAAATCTCAGTATCATTCTTACGCATTTCTTTCCCACTCACACCTAGTCTTTCCCCGTATTTTGTGGATTGCATCTTTATATCTAGTATCCAACCACCTCTTGCCATCTTTACTGCTACCATGCTGTCTCTTGCCTGGACTGTAGTAACTTCTAAAATGGCTTCCATCCCCCAACTATTTCTCTCTCCACAATCCATGGTTCAAAGAACAGCAGTAAAAATGTAAACAAACCCTGCAGTGTCTGACATCTCATTTAGAATATAAACCCCTGCCTGTTCTGGCTCCTTTTCCCACTTTTACCTTACCCCCCCCCTACCAGCCTCAATAAATGCACTAGGTCCGGCCATTACTGCCACGTGCTCTCTCCACAAACACACCAAAGATAACTTTCTCCAGCCCTTGATGTCTCCATTCTGTCTGGGATGCTGGGTCCCCACACATCCCTGTAACTAGGAATCTCACTTGACTCAGGCCTCTGCAGGAGGGCCACCTTCCCGGAGAGGCCTTCCCAGCTACCTCACCTGACAGAGCAGCTCTCCTCCGGGCCACTTCATCGTGCTGTTGATTTACCCTGTTTTATCGTTCTTCTGACAGTTATGCCCATAGATACTTACATATTTATTTGATTTTTCTTTTATTTTTGATCCCCACCTTCTGCTTGAGGCTTTATTCATTGCAAACTCTGTATATCATAGAACATCACCTCTTTACATAATAAGCATTCAAATAAATATTTCTTGAACAAAGACGTAAATGGCTGAATGAATTATGAGGAGAGCTTGTCAAAGAGATCCCCTAGTATTTCTGAGAACTCTCCAGGTGTCATCTCGGGGGAAAATAAAAATCTATATATTCTACTTGGCTAACTACTGCTTCTGAACATTAGATTGCTTTTCTATTGGACAGAACTTCCTCTACTTCTGGGTACAGCTGGCTGCTACTGTCACATGAATGTCGGAGAGGAGGTGCCCCATTGCTACGTTAGTCACTCTTACCTCTTCTTTTAAGCCTGACAACAAAAACAGAGACCAACCTATGACATTTAAAATTAGTTTACTGAAGATTGGATGATAATGAACAAGACAAGATAATGAACAATACATAGACTGCTACTAAATTAGACTGTGTCAGAGCAAGAATTAATCAGATTTTTTGTTGTTGTTAAGAGCTATACATTCTTTTAATATTACTACTGAGGTAACTTAATAGAGTTTACTATTTATTACAGTCCGTAAGTAAATACTTTTACCACTTCCTGATCAGTACCAGGATCTTACAGTAATTAAGGTCTGCTTACAACCCTGTTGGCTAGTGTGTGTGGTTTTGTTTTTTGTTTTTTTGTTTTTTTGGTCAAATACAGTTGCCCCTTGAATAACGTGACTTTGAACTGCATGGGTCTACTTATCCGTGCATTTTTCCCAGTGATGACTATCACAGCACTACAGGATCTGTGATTGGTGCACCAGTGGATGTGGAACCGTGGCTGTGGGGGAACTGCACACATGGAAGGCAAATTATAAACTAAATGCAGGTTTTCAACTGCGAGGCCGGTTGGAACCCCTAACACCCGCTTTGTTCAAGGCTCCACTGTATTTTAATTCCGTATGTCTTTGATGGCCCTAAAGAAGTTATTGTTAATGCTTTGAACAGACATACTCATTTACTTTTACCTTAATACTTACCCCTTCAGTTATTATTTTCTTTCTTGCAACTGAGGTTATTTTCCTTAGTTGTACAAAATTCATTTAACATTGTTTTTATTACTAGTTTACTGCCAGTATCTTTTCTATTTCTTTTTCTGAAAATCTCTTTATTTTGCTTCTTTTGGTAAAAAAATATTTTCCCTGGGGCTAACATGGGTGGGTCATTGATTTTCTTTTAGCAGCTCAAGATTATCTTTTGGCTTCTATAATTTTTATTAAAAAGTCAGCTTTTATTCTTGATTTCTTCTTTTGAAAATAATTTGCCTTTTAATTCTGGCTACTTTTAATATATTCTTTTTGTCATTAGTTTTTAGCAGTTTTATTATGTGATATTTTAAATGTTTATTTCTTTGAACTTACACTGCTTGAAATTTGTAATGCTTCTTAACTATTTTGCTTGAAGTCTGTTTTGAAAATCCAACCCACTGTTTCAACAAAACTGCTGCATCTTCTTTTCATTTTCATTCTGTGACTCTAATTTACACGTATGTTAGAGCATTTCACCTTATTTTGTATGTCACTTGTGCCTTTTTTGTATCTTCCATCTTTTATAACTTCTTTCTGTACTTTGAGCTAACTTTCCCAGACCTCTTCCAGGTCCCTGATTCTCTCTTCTCCTGTGTCTTCTGTGTTATTTATATTATGTTTTATTGTTATTTGTATCATACTTTTCAGTGTTAGAAAATCCATTTGATTCATTTCTGTAGATTCCAGTTATCTGATTAAATTTTTCACCGTTTCTATTTCCTTGAACATATCAATCATGATCATTTTAAACCACTGGAGTCTGATAACTCTAATATCTGGATCTCCTATGATTTTATTGTTTTCCTACTTATTCTTTGTATTTAGGTCGCTTAATCTTGTTTTCCATATGTAGTGATACATGTTGTTGAATATCAAACATTCTGTATGAGAAACTGTAATTCTAAATGATGGTGTATTTCTCTAGAAAGAATTTAATTTTCTCAAAGCTGAAATACTGGCAGGTCATCTTAATGCAGTCAAGGCTGGGTTTTGGAATTCGTGAGGGATGTTCTTTCTCTGGTTTGTGCATACTCCTGAGGCGTAGCCCTGAAGGAGTCTCAGTTGAATGACTCAGTTGCTTCATAGGTCTCTGCTTTTTCAGGCTCTGAACTTCAATCTCTAGTTCTTCCACATTTGTAGATTACAGGAATTTCTGCTCAGACCCTCAGCACCTTGCCAGCTGCTTTCTTATTTTCTCTTGGGTCACAGAATGGTTGAGAGTTGGCAATCACCTTGACAGATGATTGCAAGCAGAATCCTTTGTCTGGGTTGAGCTCCTGTGATCTCTTTCTACAGAGTATGTTGGTTATTCCAGACACATCTTTTTACTCTAAATTCTGTCTCTCCAGCTCTGCGAAGCCTAAGCACTCTTTTTGATTGACCTCAATCCCCAGGACAGTGTATTGGAAAATGTCCTGAAGGGACATAAGAGGTAAATGTTCACCTTAATGCGCTTCCCTTTTCTCCAGCATGTTAGCCTGTCCATTCCTGGCTGTATTGTTTTACCTGACACTTTCAAACAGCTTTTGGTTGTTGTTGTTTGGTTGTTGGTTTTGTGTTTCATTGAGACTTTATTGTTGTTCACTCCAGGAGGGTTGGCCTGATACAAGCTAGTCTTTTATTGCTAGAGACAATTTGGCTTTAAATAGCATTTTATATAGGTCATCAAGTCTTCACTCCACATTTTTCTAGAGAAATAACTAGTTGTGGCGTGATATAGCTCTGCTAAAACAGACTTCTTATACATTTAGTCCAAACATTTTCCCTCTTTTAAACTTTGACTCATATTTTTTCCCAAAAACACATATTGATAAATTTTTGTGTGTGTGTTGTTAAAGAATCTAACACAGGGATTTTTGTCAGATATATAAAGTAAATAGACTTTATGGAAAATGAATACTATGCACAATTTAATAATTTTTTTCACATTTATCAAGGCTAGAAAATCCTGAGGGCCTACTCTTATGAGGAGCCCCTGCTACATATATATTTATAATCTGTATTTTCCTCCTCTTTTCATTGACACACTTTCTTCATAGAATTTAATGCAGAGCTCCCAAACGTATAGAGCCACTGTCACTCGATGTTTTTCCTAACTTAAGGCCATCTCTTACTTTGGAACTAAGGTCAGGCTTGGGAATGTAATACTAATCTTTAGTATGACTATCTCTCCGCATGACTACCAAGCTGCTGGGGAGGAAGAAAGCAGAGCAACAAAGCAGGTCAATGGCATTAGATATGAAAGGAAAATCCTCTTTGCAGGCTCCCTAGAAAATCAGACACCATGTCAGGATTAACTTGATACTGGATAAAGGAGAAAGTTATTGAAGTGAGCTTTCCATGTAATATGTTTTTCTCATCTTCTGCTTTCACTCTTTTTTTCTAAAATAAAAGCATAGAATAGAACTTCAGCTAAACAAGATTTCTTGACTCACAGAAAATATGAGTCAAAGTAAATTAATGTTAGTCAAGGATGGTGAAGGAAGTACTGACAATGATTAATATCTGGCTTTAGAATTATACTGATTAAATTTAATTCCTCATTTTGCAACCTACTAACTTTAGTAAATTTATTCACCCTTTCCTTCTAAACCTTAAAACACTTTTCTCTAAAGTAGGCATAGAATAACATCCATGTATAACCATTGTATAGTATTTAAATAAGTGAAGTCCTGAACAAAATACTTGGCACAAGATAAGCTCTCAGTAAGTGTTAGATGCCATGTCCAATACTAGGTATTACCAAGAATGTAAGTGGTATAATATAAATTCTCCATTTTCAAAAATTAAAGGTACTTCTTTTAGCTTCAAACTCTTTTTACATTCTATTTCCCAGTTAAGTGTTATATTAGATTTAATTTACATCTTCCCTTAATCTTTTTTTGCAAATCAAGTCAATAGAGTAACATCTGATTTTGATTAAGGAAGCAGCCTATTAAAACTTTGTTTTCTCTTTTGCTGATGCATTGATCATAATTATCTTGTCAGATGTCACTAAAAGCAGTGACAAGGTGGTAATAAAGCTTCTTCGCAAGTTTAAAATAAACTCAGTTTTTTTTTTTAATTTTTAAGCCTTAGAAATCTGGAGCTTTTAGCCAAGTATGAAAAATACTTTAAAGAATAGTTGAAATAAATAAAATCTAATGTCAAAGTACTTTGCTTTCCAAGTCATGGTGTTGTTTTGGTAGGTATTAATGATGTCTTCCCACTCCCAGTGCAAGACGGTGTATGGTACTCACTAAATACTAAGTACTAACTAAATACTAAATTGTAAAACCTGAATTAAACCAGATTTCAGGTGGCTGAAGCTGGGACAGTGGTGACAATTAAAGAGGTGTAAATGAGAGATTCCAGAATGATGTATACATTTAGATATGTTGGCTTAGGTTAAAAAAATAGATATCAATCACAGGTGCTCAACTAGAATTTACAGGAGCAAAAAAGGCATATCACCATGAAGGTAAGAAAGCTCAGGAGGTAGTTAGAGCAGCACGCATGTTAAAAATCAGATTATTCTCTGCCCTTTTTGTTGTCCCACTGATGGATATGGGGAGTCTTAGATCCACGGTTATTGAATTTATATGAGAAAATAGATGTTTGAAGATTAATAACAATTTTGATTGAGGCAAAAACCAAGAGGCTAGTATTACCTCACAGACTGAAGGTTGTCTATAAAGAGTTTTCAAGTGCTTTTCAGGTTGGAATCTTGTCATATCATTTTAAGATTTCTATTGATGATTTATTTAATGTTAATTTCAAGTGGAATGGAGATATTGCTAAATGATATCACACATTAAAATTTGGTTCAGAATACAAAGAAAACCAACACATCTCCAGAAGTATAAATATGTGTCTTAATAACTAATGGAAGAAAATAATCCAAATTGGTTAATTTTTTTTAACAGCATTGACTCAAATCTAGACTTCAATAGAAGCTAACTCCATATGGTATATACTTTATATGTTTATCTTATGTAGCTAAATTTTTCTACATTTCTTCCCCAAAGGTTTATTTTTTGGCTAAATTATGGATATCAAAGTGCTTTTATCAGAACACGACTTGTAAGTTAAAAGTTCTGATATGAAAAATAATATTTCAAAATGAATCAGTGTACTTGATATCATGAGTACTTTTTCTAATCCCTGTGTGATCACAGAAGTCCTTTTATGAGATGCAGATGCCCGGCCCACACTCAAATTACCCATTTTGTCTTGGAACAAGCATCAGTTATTTTAAAGCTTCTGGTTGATTCTAACATGTTCCCTGGTTTGAGACCTACTGATTTGTTGCTTGATTTCTCATATGCACTTGTGAATGAAACAAAATTACTAAGTAGATAAAATAGTGTCAGTGAATTCCAAATTCAAACAAAAAATTTAGAAAATGACTTATTGTGTTTATAATGTATCTTTTGAGTGAATTAAAGAACTTTGAGACATCTAATTAATTTAAAATATATTTACCCTTATAGAATCATTCTCAATTTATAGACAATGATGGGAGGAGAAAGGAAGTCCTCTAGCAAATGTGAATCTTAAAAGAATCCAATGTTTTGAAGCTTACGGCTATGTCATTGAATTATTTTATAAAATGTAAGAAACAAATAAGACAACACTTTGAGGTCAGTGACTTCCACAAGTAGCAGGTGAATTTTTTTAATAATACATATTTTTTAAAGTACCTTATTAAAAATAGAAAGGCATACAGATAAATGCTGTAAAATGAGATAAATTGTGCAAATAAAATTATTCATGGAGAAAAAAATACATTCATTGCATGGGGCTTCAAAAATGTCATCTCCAAAATCTTGTGTTGTAATTTTTTATTATTCTAATTTTACATGTTAGGAGAAATTAAGTAGTCTGCCCAAATTTACATAGATAATAAGTAGTGAAGTTGATGAATCTATCTGACTCTTTTTATATAATTGGAGTCATACAATATGTAGCCTTTTCAGATTGGCATTTTCACTTAATAATGTGCATTTGAGTTTCCTCAACTACTTTTCATAGCTGATATCCCATTTCTTTTTACTGCTGAATAATATTCCATGTCTGGTTGTACCACATTGTGTTTATTTTCACTCACTGAAGGACATCTCAGCTGTTTCCAAGTTTGGGCAACTATGAATAAAGCTGCTATAAACATCTGTGCAGGTTTTGGTATGGATGTAAGTTTTCAGATGCTTTGGGTAAATACTAATGAGCATGATTGCTGAATGGTATCATAAGAGTATGTTTAGAAGCTGCCAAAATGTCTTCCACAGTGGCTGTACCATTTTGCAGTTGCACCAAAATGAATGAGAGTCCCTTTGCCCCACATCCTCACCAGCATTTGGTGTCATCAGCGTTCTGGATTCCGGCCATTCTAATAAGTGTGTAGTGCTGTCCCGCTGCTTTAGTTTGCATTTCCCTGATGACATATGATGTGGAGCATATTTTCATATGCTTGTTTGCCATCTGTACATATTCTTAGGAGAGGTGTCTGTTAAAGTTTTTGGTTCATTTCTTTATGTAGGTTTTTTGTTTCTTTACTGTTGAATTTTAAGTGGGTTTTTTAAAAATAAATTTTGAATAATAGCCCTTTACCAGATATGTCTCTTGCAAATACAGTTGACCCTTGAAGAATGCAGGGATTGGGGTGTCAACCCTCCATGCAGTAGAAAATCTGTGTATAAGTTTACAGGTCGCCCTCTGTATCCACAGCTCTACATCCATGAATTTAACCAACTGCAGATCATGTATTACTGTAGTATGCGTTCAGTTAAAAATGCATGTTTTAAGTGGACAGAGGCAGTTCAAACTCATTGTTCAAGCGTCCACTGAATCTTCTCCCATGACTTACTTATGAGTAATTATAGAATTTATTTTTTTTTCCTTACTTCAAATGCTTAAAAAAAATAAGCAAACAAGCAAGAACTCTGAAATGACAAAATATCACCTGTTGGCTTTGATTACACTGAAATATCCTCTTACTGGGTCTCTGTGTTTAGTTTCCCATTGCTGCTGTACCAAATTACTGCAGACGTGGTGGCATAAAATAATACAAATTTATTATCTTACATTTCTGGAGGTTGGAAGTCCAGAATGAGTCTTAAGGGGGCTTAAGTCAAGGTATCAGCTTCTGGATGTTCCTGGACATAATCCATTTACATAACTTTTGAGGCTTTTGCATGCTGCCTGCATTCCATAGTTTGTGTCTCTATATTACTTCAATCTCTTGCTCCTATAGTCACGTCTTATTACTCACTCTGATCTCCTGCCTCCCTCTTATAAGGAAACTTGACTACAGTGAGTCCACCTCAGGATACTCTCCCCATCTCAAGATCTTTAACTTAATTGTATTTGCAAAATCTGCAAAGAATGCATATTTGCAAAATCCTTTTTGCTATTAAAAGAACATGCACAGGATTGGGATTTGGTATCTTTTGAGAGGGTTCACTTACAGAGTCTCCTCTGTTGTAACAGAGACTTACTCAGACTATATGATTAAATTCAGAGAACTGTAATACTAGGAAACTTGGCCAGTTTTGTCATGGGATATGCTTTTCCTGCATGTTATACTAAGAGAGAGGTCAGTCTTCCTATCAAGCAGTAATGACTGTGTCTGAAGCAGAAGTCACGGTTTTGGCCTGAGTGTTAGAGACGGTAGACATAGAAGCATGCCCAGACACCAGAGAAAGAAGTGACCAGGGTTTGCGGCCTTGTACTTGATATTGAAAAATGGTCTATAAAACTCAACCACAACTCTAATAAATCAATTTAGTAATTGAACACATTTTAAAACTCCATTTAAAACAGTGAAAAAAATACTCCTATAACAAGTACTACTGAGTCACAACAATAAAAATGTCACCCATGAAATTAAATCAAATGCTAAATTGGTGGCCAAAGACTCTTAATTTCAGGAGAAAATCCAATACGTATTTGTGTGTGTGTATGCATGCACATGTGCGTGTGTGGTTATTAACCTAGATTATAAGAATGGTGGGATGGATGAAAATATACAAAGTACTATGGATTTATTAATAAATTGGGAAGAGGCCATTTGGAACAGGTAGAGAAAGACATAGTGTATGACTTGCTAAAATATTGATATTATATTGGACAGAAAATTTGAGACAGGGAAGGAGCACTGCAGAATAAAGGTGATTTTGGATATGAGCAAAGAGAAAAAAATAAAGATTTGTGTATTAGAACCAACTCTAGTGAGAGTGAGTATGCAAGGTGGAAAAGGGCACACTTAAGGGTGTTACTGAGGGAAGGAACTGTGGCCAGTATTTTTTAATCCTATAATAACATATCCTAAAATTCTATTTTAACATTTTTCTTCATTAGAATTTAATGTATTGTTACAAGTTGATTATCAACATTTTTTTGTTAAATTTTCTATGACCACTTAATTATAGGAAAATTAAGTGTTTTGAAGAAATAATCAACAAATTATCATTTTATTTACCTGTCAAAAAGATTAGTTCGTTTCTTAAAAATTATTAATTATGCTAATGGGACCTTCTGAATACATTCTATTAGCTGAATATGGGCTAATTTATGACAGAAGGAACATTTACAGTTGTCATGGAACTTGTGATAATTACTCACAACTTTGATGTTCTTTGTGAAAAATAAATTGCTTTTGTCCATTCTATTGCTTTTTGAATTAACACATTATTTACAGAAACTCATTATAAAATAATTTTTTCTAGTAATATAATTCAAATCCTAATGCATTTTAATTCCTCTAGCAACTTTTAAACCTCATAGTAAAAACATGTAAAAACACACCTTTATTGAATCACCGTCACTGTGCCAACTGTCTCTGATCAGTCAGTCAGTCACCTTGGTTTCATCTTGTGGTTAATGGTGTTATCGCTCATATATTTTTATACATATTGATGAGAATATGCCCCAGATAGATAAGTAAAAAATAAGGAATGTATTAGACTTGAGATATGAAAGAAAATTCACATTTAAAATACAGAGCTTTAGTGTTTTGGAAATAGCCAATGGGATATAAACAAGCTCAACTCTCTGGCAAGAGTCCCTGGAAACTAATCAGTACCAACTCTTTTAAGTTTAGATGAAATCCCTTATAATGTATGTATTTCCATACTAGAGGGTATTTGACCTTTTATGGTATCTGAAAATACCCTTTGAATATCTGCGTTTCTAGCAAGTTGTCTGAAGGACTGAGCAATACAAACTGCAAAAAATAAGCCCTTAAATCAGTTGCTGTGCGGGGGCATTCTGATTACTCTAGGGAAGTTTTTGGATAAGGTTGGTATAAGGTCCTCTAATCTGGATTGGATCTCTATAATGTTAATGTGCAAACGGACCACCTGGGGACCAGGTTAAAGAGGAGATTCTCATTTAGTATGGCTGGCGTGGCCGATTATCTGCATTTCTCACATGTTTGTAGATAATCCCAGTGTCGCTGGCATGCGGGCACAGTGAGCATGGCGTCCCACACTCCGATGGGTGGCACCTCGGTGCTGATGTTACTCCTCTAAACGTTCTGAAACTGGTCTGTGAGAAGCCCAGGGCACTGAGACTTTTCAGACTTCTTTAGGTGATCTAATGGGTTGAGGAGCAGGTGCTGAAGAGCTAAGCCATGATTTAGAACATCTTACAAAACCTCTGAGAAGTTCTGATGACTGAAGTTATAAAGTTCATCTACTTCAGGGCTCTGGAGGCCTGGAATGTGTATACCTTTCATGGTTGCCGTGCAAACAAGAATACCTCTAAAGCCCAAGTACAGTCTTGAGATAAAAGGACACTTTGGGCAAATAATACTTTGAATTGAGACAAATTGACACTTGGGATCAAGTTATTAATGCTCCTGGTCCCTTCTGTGTCATTAGCAGACATCCATGGGTGGATCAGTGCAGGAGGAACAAAAGAATACCTGTTGTGGTAATAACTGTACTAAATCTGAATATTTCTAAAAACCATTTGCACAACTTTAATGTACCCGTGATTCAGTCATCTCCTTGGAGTACAGTTTTAAACTGTTGCTCCCTTGGTTTAGAAACCTGTATGTGCTATATGACCCGGTTAGTTTAAATTGATTCTTTCCCTCTGTACCCAATTAGCAGTTATGGTTTCAGAGCCCAAAGGGGGGAAGTTGTGTGTTGATTATAGAGGACCAAAGTCATTAAATACTAAAACACAAAGACAAACAAAAACCAAATGAAAACAACACCAAACCAACTTCCCATTATTCACCTTAGAAAACCTAGTGTAACATTGTTGGTTATGTTTTTCTAAGCTCTTTTTAGTTTGTATTCAGCAAGTTCATCAATGTTTACACACTCTATACTTGACAGTGTCAATTGACAGTGAAATAATTCCATCCTTAATACAACTTTCTTTCTCTCTCCCTTCTCTTAGCTAAGGGATCCTTATATTTCCTCCCTCCAGGAAATAGGGGCTTGACCATGCTTCTCCTGCTCCAAGCCCTATTTTCAGGTTAATTATTAAAATTGCTAAATATTAAGCTTTCCCTCTAGAGATTGTTATACCTTCTTGTACTATTATAATCCAATATCTTTCAAACTTAAGCCAAACAAATTATTTTAATGAATATAAACTGAGGCATCACTAAGGGCCATGAAAACCATCTGGTATAGAGTGAACTTTTATCATTATTAATCCCATACTTAATGTGTACACTTTGCTGGACCTAACTGTGGTCCATGCTTAACACACTGTGTTATTTAGGGGAAAAATGCATACTACTATTCTGATAGAACTCTCCATTTTCAGTCTGAGGTTTTATCCCTACTCCTAAAATAAAAAGGAACAATTGGGCAGCCTCTGTCTCAGGGTAGCTGGAGCTGTGTCTAGAAAATAAGCACTGAGGGAAATGAGGTAACAAGGTATGTTGGTTTGCAGTGGCTGCCGTAGCAAAGCACCGCAGGCTGGATGACTTAAACGACAGAATTTTCTCTCAGCTCTGGAGGCCAGAGTCCAAGATCAGGGTGCTGGCAGAGGTGGTTTCTTCTGACAGCTGCGAGGAAGCATCTCCTCTATGCCTCTCCTCATGGTTTCCCAGCAATCTCTGATGTCTCTTGGTTTGCAGATGCATCACCCAGATTTCTGTCATGATGTTCACATGGAATTCTCCCTGCGTCTGTCTGTCTCCAAATTTCTTCTTTTCACAAAGACTGCAGCCATTTTGGATTAGGGCCTACCTTAAGGCCCTAATGACCTCATGGTAACTTGATGACCTGTATAAAAACCTTGTTTCTAAATAAGGTCACATTCTGAGGCACTAGGGGGTAGAACTTCAAGACAGTATTTCTGGAGGGACACATTTCAAGCCATGACACAAAGCCAAGTATTTGGGTTCATCTGCTCCTTAGGAGTAGCTGGTCAGGACAGTAAAAGGAGACTGAGTACCCCTGGCTTTATTAGAAGAACTATACATACCTGACTTCCACTAGCAACTTGGCCAGAAAGATTTATTATTAACACTCATCAAAAACGTATTGTGTGGTAGGCATTCTTCCAAGTGCTTATTGTCATCTGTTCCACACAGTCACCCTAGGAGCTCATTGTAAAGTGGAGGAAACTAAGGCACAGAGAAGTTAAGTCATTTTTTCAGGGTCACAGAGTAGGAGGCAGGGCCAAAATTCAAATCTAGAGAATCTGATCTTAGAGGCTCCATTCTCACCCACTATGGGAGACCATGGAGAACTGACTTGCCTCCGCAGGAAGGAGACCCGACATTGACTGAACAATGAGTAGCCTCACAGGTTTCCTGCTGGGGTCTGTTACTTGTGTTATGTTTAAAAGGAGATTTTTCTCCTACTGTTTAACAAGGACTACTTTAAAAGACTAAAGAAATCCTCTTTTCAGTTAAATGTATATAGTGTAGATTTTGTCTGATTTATTTAGGACCCTTAATTATATCAATTAATTAAATTGAAAGTAAAATGTGAAGAACTTGAAAAGTTCCACAAAAACCACTAAGTAAAAAAAAAAAGTCCTAAGAAGGGTCCTGTTGTTTTGAATTTAAAAATGCATTAAAGTTGAAAGGGAGAAAGCAAAGCTATTTAGTCTCTTTAGAGAATATAGCTAATTGTGAAATCAGGGGAAGGGGAATGTAAACCTTTTCCTTTGCAGTGAGGGCGGCAAACTCAAGGCTAGAGCGCAGCACCCAGAAGGAGCCCTGCAGGCTGTGGGAAGAACCATTCTAGCTGCGGCGGCGCACTTTTCCTCCCTAGTGTCTGAGGCCCCTTGGAATCCGTCATGTAGAGACCAGTTAAGGGGGCCACTGTGCACACGGTAAAGAGAGATTTGAAGACATTTCTTCAGAGGCAGGGAAGCTCAAGACAGAATAACTGATGAGTTTCTAATGAAAGGGAGTAGGGAATTACCTAATTAGTGCTTTTCCGCAGAGGTGGCAAATGTGACACTAGAGCCCTTTGGGAATCCAGGGCGCGAAAGAAGGGAAAATGTGCCGCCTCGGGTAGCAAGCCTAGTAAGAAACATGAGAAACAGCACAAGTAGCAAAATAATTAGGTAAATCTATAGAGGAATAATAAGGATTTCTTCATCTTGTCCCAAGTGGTTCATTCTTTTTTCTTTCTCTTAAACAATATGCATTATAAATATTGATGTTAATTCCCACATGGTGGTGGTGGCGGTGTTTTGGTTTTCATTTACTCACAGGTCAAAGAGCTTGCATTAGAACCTGGGCGTAGGGCATTCACAGACATTGGTGAGAAGAGGTCAGAAGCATGGTCTAGAAAAGAAAAAAAAAATGGATGATGTATGGGAATCAGAGGAGGAAGACAGCTCAGTCTTAGGTAGTCAAGCTGGTAACAAACTACACAAAGGAGGGTTCAGGTTAGGCAGAAGGTCACAGATCATGCAAGTCTGTAAGAACCATGTGTTTGAAAATCCTGCAAGTAGAGCAGACCTGTTTGTCAAGTATTCAGGCAAAAAGAAACCCCGGAGATCTGTCAGCAATAAAGGAGCAAGACAAAGCAGCAGGAGAAAACAAGGACTTAACCATTAGCAGAGAAAGACCTTGATAAGTAAGGCACAGGCCTGCTCTGTCCCAGTACTTGGATTTGTTTCCTGTGGATCAGGAGCTCATCTACAGGAATGGCTGGCCTAAGGCTTGTAGGTGGAGAGAATTAAAAACGTTACATTTGTAAAATGCTTGAGAAAAAAATACCTGTTTGCAAACTTTTTTTTAAAGCAATAAATAGAATACATTCCTTCTCAAATATTAGGCTCTTAACCTTCATCCATAGGTGTGGTTTTGAATAGGGAAAAAAGACTGCGTAGTTTCAAAAGGCAATGTATAGACATTTGTTTTATAAGAAATACAGTCTCAACTAAAAATTGAAATGCAAGGTAAATAAAACTCCATCCTTTTCATTTTGCCTTTTTCCCTGGTAGACCCCAGAAGCAGCATGTTACCTCCTGGGTTGCTCTTTTCAGCCTAAGCCATGCTGTGGGACACAGTTCATGGTTCACTGGAGCTATGTTCCTTTTGGTATATGCTGTCTTCAGTCACCAAGATGTTGTCTTAGTAAAGTGAGAAATTAATACATTGTGACCTGCTAATATAAGGGGGATGGAAACTTGAGGGCAATTTCATGAAGGCAGTGTGACTATGGATTCTGACTCTAATCATAGAAAATTGTAAGGCACTCACAGAGAGTAAGAATCTGGCTTTTTCACAATCTGGTTAACAACACACCTCTCCAGTCTGATCATTGGCTATTCATTTCATTAAGTTAACAATAACCAGTGCTCTTGCAGAAACAAAACGGACATCTTGCCCTGTTGCCATTAATGGTGAACGTGCACATCACACCCCACAGTGAGGAAGACACGGCACTTTCTTTCCTGAAATGAGCAATAACTACAATAACAAAAATCAGTCATTCTGCCTCATTCTCACCCCAAAAGAAATGACACCTTGGCATTTCCATGGGTTGCTGAATCTCTAACAAGAACACCTTTATCCATGACTTTTCGATTGTTAATATCTGAAGAGAGATAATGATCTTTGTGAATAAAAAGTCATGTGAGAAAATTCCTGCTTGTCCAGCATGAATTGACGAGCTTCAGACTGCGGTGTCGATGATACAGTGTGTCTTTTCCCATTAACCCCTTATCATTCACTCTGCTTGTTTTGACTGGAGTGATTAGTTCATTTACATTTAAAGTAATTATAGATATTTTGTTGATTTTTTCCTCTTATTTTTCTATTTCTTTTTTTTCATTATTCTTGTTTTGCTCTTATTTCTTGTGCTTTGATGAGTATCTTGTTCTATTTGGATTCCTTTCTGTTTTTTGTGTGTGTTTCTGTCAGAAGTTTTTGGTTTGTGGTTACCATGAGGTTTATATGTAAGCATATGTATATATGATTGTTTTAAATTGATGGTCTCTGAAGTTTGAATGCTTTCTATGGTAACCCTACTTTTACCCACCCTCCCCCCCCCCCAAAAAAAAAGAGTTTAATGTTTTTGGTATCCTTTAACTACTTATTGTAAATTAGCTGATTTATTACTTTTGTTTTTTAACCTTCCTACTAGCTTTATAAGTGGTTAATCTACTACCTTTACTGTATGTTTGCCTTCACCAGTGAAATTGTTCATTTTGTAATTTTCATCTTCTAGCTGTGGTCTTAGAGAAGTCCCTTTAACATTTCTGGTAAAGCCAGTATGGTGGTGCTGAACTCTTTTCGCTTTTGCTTGTGTATAAAACTCTTCAACTCTTCTTCAAATCTGATAACCTTGCCAGGTAGAGTATTCTTGGTTGTCATTTTTAAATTTCCCTCATTTTGAATATATTGTGACATTACCTTCTGATCTGCAAAATTTCTGCTGGAAGGTTAGCTGACAGCCTTATGAGAGTCCCCTTGTACTTAACTAGTTGCTTTTCTCTTGCTGCTTTTTGATTTCTCTCTTTATCTTTAACTTTTGACATTTTAAGTATATGTCGTGGTGTGAATCCCTTGGAGTTCATCTTGTTTGAGACTCTGTGTTTTCTTGGACCTGGATGCCTGTTTCTTTCTCCAGATTAGGAAAGTTTTCTGCTATTATTTCTTCAAATAATCTCTCTGCCCGCTTCTCTCTCTCTTTTCTCCTTCTGGGACCCGTACTCTGAATGTTAGTGTGCTTGATGTTGTCCAGGAGTTCTCTTAAACCATCCTCGTTTTTAGAAAATTATTATTATATGATGTTTGCTCAGTTTGGGTGATTTCCACTACTTTGTCTTTCAAATTGCAGATCCACTCCTCTATATCATCTAAACTTCTTTTCATTCCTTTTAGTGTATTTGTTATTTCAGTGAAGGTGTTCTTCAACTCTGTTTGGTCCTTCTTTATATTTTCTAACTTGTTGAAATTCTCACTGTATTTATCCATTCTTCTCCCAAATTCAATGAGCATCTAAATGATAGTTACATTGAACTCTTTTTTGGGTAGATTGCTTATCTCCACTTTGTTTAGTTCTTTTTCTTAGGTTTTGTTTTATTTATTCATTTGGAACATATTCTTTTGTCTCCTCATTTTGCATGGCCTAACTGTTTTTATTTCTATATATTAGGTAGGTTGGTTACATTTCCTAATGTTGGAGAAGTGGCCTTATGTGGGAGATGTCCTGTGGGGCTCAGCAGCACAGTCCCCTCTGGTCACCAGAGTTATAAGCCCTAGGAGTGCCCCCATGTTGGCTGTCTGCCCCCTTCTGTTGTGGTGGGGCCAAATACTGTGGGTGGCCTGGTAAATGTAGCTGGCGCAGCCCAGATGGCTGTAGGCCCTTTCTTTTTTAAGAACTGTCACTCACTGAAGGGTGAGGTAGGCTTCCAGCGTGGGTTGACTGTGTATTCCAGGAGATTCGGGCTTCCTGCCAGTCTGCTGGTATGCGGGGCTGGGTCCCCTCATGGCTGGCTGTGTTGCTTGGAGGGCACAAGGCTGCTGCTGGCTCACTGGTGGGCAGGTAAGCCTCAGGTGCTAATAGGCTTGTGGGAAGATTCCAAACTGGTATTGCCATCACTGGTGTCATGATGGTAGAATAGCTTCCCGAAATGGCGGTTGCCAGTGTCTGTGTCCCTGGGGGGATTCTCAGTTGCCTCCTTTCTCTTTGGGAGGCTCTCCAAGATCAGTAAGTGGTTCTGACCCAGGCTTCTTTCAAACAATTGCCTCTATGCTGGGACTCAGAGTGTGTGAAATTTTGCATGTGCACCCTATAAGCGAGCCTCTGTTTCCTGTAGCTTGCTGGCTGTCCTCAATGTAAGCCCCACTGGTTTTCAAAGCCAGGTGTTCTGGGGGCTCGTCTTCCTGGTGCAGGGTGGGTGGGCTGGGATGGGGTGCCCAGTCTGGAGCTCATACCACTCAGTCCAGGGGAAGGACTTCTGCAGTTGTGATACTCCTTGCATTTCTGGTTTGATAGTCTGGGGATATGGGGTCAGACTATACTGTGTCTCCAACCCTCATACTCATCTTGTGGTTCCTTCTTTATATCTTTAGTTGTTTAAAATATTTTCCGCTAGTCTTCTGGTTGTTCTCTTAGATAGTTGCTCTGTAAGTCATTGTGATTTTGGTTTGCCCATTAGGTGGCGATTACAGGGTCTTCCTACTCTGCCATCTTGGCCACACATCCTCAGTTACTAATTTCTAAATCTGTATTTCCTGAGATTGTTCCTGGAATATAGCAGATATTAATAGACACTGATAAATGGTAATCAGTGGCCATATGAAAGAGCCTTTGGAACACTCTATAAAATTAAACATTTTGATAATGACCTATTCTGCCCATATATTAGTCTGGTCTTTCTCAAATCCATAGAATTCACATAAGATTATCTTTGAAGTATAATATATAGTGCTAAAATGTATATCTTTAACATATTAATATTGCCCTTGCTTAGCCTAAAAATATCAACTTTTAAAAATATTGTAATATCCTAATATATTTTATCACTTTTAATTAGAGAGATCCCTGCTTTTGTCTACAAACTTCAATAATAACAATAGTAGAATTAAATTGGTTATAATCATTTTTTGCTTCATTATTCTTGGGTGTGTGAGAGGAAAATGGACCAGTGTGTGGAACACTAAGGACCTGGAAAACAAATTTATTTCTAATAAGAGACAAATTTGGAATGCATGCTTAATATTTATGTAAAATATAAACATCCATTCATATAAAATAAGCACTTAACTAACACATTCTATAATTTGCTTAATTTGGTAAACACTGTGTTTCTATTTTTACAGTTAGAGAAATAATGCTATCCAACTCAGAATAAGAATTCAGCAGTTGGATAACACTTTATTTCGGCTCATGGAAGTGTTAAGTGGTTAATCACATGAGTGCTAGCGTCAATTTGTGTCCAATTTCCAACTTTATTTCTTCCAAGTTACATGACCTTAGTCAGTGATTGAAATTTGTTGTGCTTTATTTTTATCATATTATTTTAGGAAGAACTTAGAGAAGTATCTGACACAAAGAAAGTCCTCAGTGTTAGCTATTATTATTTCAAAAACAGAATGTTTACACAGAAAGTTCAGAGAGTTTCTCTCATTTACTGTATGGCATTATTCATACAGCCTCCACGTTTTGAATCAAAAGCCAACTGAGAAATCTTCAGAACTGGTACAATTTGGGGAAAGATAGTCTTAACTGAGTATTTGTGAATGAGTGTGATAATTTCATAAATCTCCCTTTTAGCCACTGATTTGCAAAAATCACTAAAATCCCAGTTTTGCTTATAGATTCTTTTGTTATAGTTTTAATTAAGAATTTTCTATAACATTAATGGGAAAATGAATAATTTAGTGTCTGGATTTCACTAAGCAATTATTCAGTGCAGGCAACATTACTGATTTCATCTGTAATTCTGTGCAGAGAATTTTAGATTCAGTTTCCAGATCAATTGATGATATGTGCTTAATTTTAATCTTGCTTTAAAATACTCATCTAATATCAGTTCACAAAAAGCTAGTAAGTGTAACAATTTACTGTTTTCACACTTCACCATATAGAAAACAAAACATGTTGAAAACACATTTTCTTCATTTATGTCTATCACAAAATAGCACACACTCACCTAGAAAGTCATCAGTGTCAGTGCTTCATGTTACCCACTTTATCTTAGTTATTTTTTTCTTTATAAGGAGTTGAAAAAACAATTATTAAAATAAAAAGCACAAACAAAAATTAGCACTAGTGAGACTGGTCAGAATTTAGAACAGTAAAGTGCAAGGTCAGTCATTTTATGGACAGACCTACTTGTAAACGCCAGCAATGAGCAGCTTGTGCTTCTGCCGAGTCTGCCCATCTACCTGGAAACACAGCTTTGGTCTAATGACTTACTGTTATAATTGTGAACTGCCTATGGCAGTGTTTGTTGCCACAGTGTTTCAACTACAAAACAAACCACTGAGCACCAAACATGCACACATACTGGCACTTACCTGTGCACGTGTAAACACACACATCATAGGCAATTTCCATGGCTTCAGTTACTCTTCATACAAGGTAATGGCCAAGTTGTTGAACTTTTTATGTCTGCTGATGGACTATAATGTCTATTTACAAGAAGGGGTACTATTTCTAGCTTAATTCATGTTATAACTTGGGAAGGAGTGTGACATCTTGGGATTCCAACTAATCTGACAAAGCTTGATTTACTAAATTTAGCCTGAGGTCATGGTCATCCCAGTCATGCCAAAAAGAATTGTTTATAATAATATACTTTCAAATTTGGGGTTACTCTAAGTCCAAGAGTGACTTGGAGGCTGTCAGGAAATTTGTCTACACTTTGGGACCCCCCCCCCAAAAAAAACAAAAGGACTTTTAAAAATTTTAAATCTTGGCCAGAGATACAGAGCATGAAAGAATAATTAAATTTAAAGGAAAATGAGGTAAAAGCTAAATCCAAACCAGTGCTTTGACATATGGAATGGAATGGAACATTTATTGGAATATAAAATCTAGACAGGCAATATATTAAACTCTGGGAAAATAATGGTGACTATAAAGCATCTACTTAGGAAGCAAATCTAGACTAGAAAAGTAGATTCTTAACCCCAATTTCCATTCTCAGAAAAGAATTTAGTCTGATGAGATAGGAGTGTATTTTAGAATTCACTGAATCCTGTCTTTTAATTCATTTTTAGAAGTGAAAAGTCTAATTCTTTTCCGAGAGTTTTTCTTATTTATTCCCAAATGAGCCTACCCTTGAAGTTATCGCTATAGGCAGTGCTGGCTTAACGCAAAGCTAAAATGTAGTCTAAAAGGGATTGGTTTTGAAAATGCCGTATGTGTGCTTCAAGCTGAAGTATAAGCCCCAACCCATCCCAGACCCCCAATCTAGTCAGGATTTTTCCAGAAAAATATAATTTGAATAAAATACTTGTGTTTTATTCAATATTATTATATTGGAGTTTTAATAATTTATTAAGATTATAAAAATTTAGAATAGAAAATGTAGAAAAGGCAAGGGAACTAACAACGCTAGTGTAGAATATATACAGACACTTACGTCTTCCAAATACAGCAAACTGTAAGGCCGCATGTTAGTGACTGGTAGAATGTTAGAAAGGAAGGTAGTACAGGAATTAAGATACTAGAACCACGGAGAAAGAATTGAAGTCAACCACAGTGGTATTTTTCTGTAGTCTTGTTTTCTGGAAGTGGCATTATACACATATTTCCTGTTTGCATCAAAATAAATGTATACTTTAAAATTCTTATAGTGTGATAACAAAAGAGAAAAATTAAATCACCTAAAGTTTCATACCCTAATGATTATCAGCAACATTTATCATTTTATATATCTCACTATGTTTATATACATGCAAATGTATACACACACACATACTCTGTCTTATACATACACACTGATGCCCACACACACACCTCTACAAATGTTTTATGTTACTGTGTGCATGTTTTATCAATCCTTTATCTTGATTTCTGTATTAAGATAAAGATCCCTCTATCTTGTGTTCAGTGAAAATAGGATTGTGTATAAATTAAACATTTTTGGGTTTTTATTTGCTTTATAAATAAGGGATCATATCAGATATATTACTCTTTGTTACCATCTTTATCATGCTCTCTTGGTGGGGGAGGTGTACAAATCACTCCTTTTCAACTGGAATAAAAATATTTTTTTTGGCTAAAAATATTCTATTGTATAAATTCATTAATATTTATTCAAGTAATCTTTATGCAAAAGCATTTTGGTTTCCTCTCTCTTTTCTTCACATGTGAACATTTCTGTGAGATATTTACCCAATAAGAAGATTGTTTCATTTAATTTCATTTTATAGGTATGGCTAGATTGACTTTCAAAAAATTGTTTAAACATCTTATTTCTACTAACAATGTAATGAGAAGATTGCTCTCCCTGAATAACATCTAACAGTGGCTGCTCTCTTTCCTTTATTTCCTTTTTTTTTTTTTTTTTGTAAAAAAAAATGATACCACATTTTTCCTTTATAAACTACAGTGGAATTAAGCATCTTTTATTATGCTTTGGGCTATTGGATTTCTCTTTCTTTAAATTACCTACTAATAGGATATTTCACTTTTTCCAATAAGTTCTTTGTCTTTTAATCTTAGAAGGAGATTTTTGAATATTATAGATATAATATTGATCTGTTATTTGTGCTGAAAATATTTTTTCTTAACCTGTCATTTTGGGGGGTTTTGGCCTTTGATTTTTTTTTTTTAACATTTTTTTAAAATGTGTATCTTTGCCTCTATAGTTTTGGGTTTCCTGATTTGCATTAAAACTCTCCTGACACCTAATATACAGTCTTTCATTCTTCTTCTAAAATACATTATTGTATCTATTTTATTGCATGCGTGCATATACATTTTATATATGTATACACATATTATTTATATTCTTCTTAAAAAAGGATGTATAATATATAAATGTAATATTGTCTTATTTTGTTCATTTAAATATACCTATAAGTTAAGGTTCAACTGTATAAGGTTTAACAAAGTATGACCATTGTTTTCATAGATTAATTTTTTATAAGTATTAAGATACATTACTACATTCTATCTATGCATCTACTTGTCTATTTTGAACCGATAACTTCTACAGCGGGCACACACACATACAGACTTCCTTATACAGCATATGATTAAGGAAGCTGGCATAGGATTCACATCCTGGCTGGGTAGATTACTACATGTCTGACATTTGATAAATCATGTGACCAATTGTCTTTTAAATATCTTATAATGTATAATATTAATATATAGCATTAATTACACAATTGATATAATGATATAGCAATATATAGGCTTATAGGAGATCACGTGAGCTAATTTATTTATTTTATACATTTATATACTGTATACACTTTACACGTTTTACACATTGCCAGGATTTTTGTTCGTCTGCATTTTTTCATCTTTCACTTTTATCTCTGACTACCTCATAGGTTTCTCTTCTGACTCCTTTTTCTCTCTAGGTTGTATATCTTTCACCCAAATGCCCCAGAGGATAGAAGCTGTCATTTCTTCAACAGCCCAGAGTACTGGCTGTCAGTGTCTCTGAGCTAAGTTGTCAATGGTACTTGCCCTCCCTGAAGAGTTTCCTCACCCACAGCCATACTTCCTCCAAGTGACAGTCTTCTTCCAATGAGTGTTTGACGAAGTAGTTTAAAAAGCTAGGCTACCTTACCCAATTCAGAGCAAATATTAAGGGCGATTTCAGCTCCACAGGTCTGTATAGGATTGTCTGACACCTTGGCTACAAAAGCATTAAGTTCAAATTCTTTCTTTGCCCAATCCTGCTTCCTTTACTCCCTACAATTGTTGGTTGTGAAAATACTCACCAGTATACTTTCTTCAGGTAAATCTTCTCAGAATCTGCTTCTCAGGGATTTCATCATAGGATAGGTGATTTCAGCTGTCACTTAAATTCACATGGTTCATGTTAGTGATAGATATCCTGAATCTTTCAGTATCTCAAAGCATCTTTTTTTTTCCCTGACAGAAGAATTCTATCTTTGCTGCATATTTTAATACATATTTGTTTTCCTTTTTGTATTCTCTCTCTCTTTCTATATATATATTTCACTGCCTTGTAACTTTTAATGTATTTTATGAAAACTGTGATACATTTGATCATATTTCTTTATTAGTATTTAATTCTTCCAGGTGGGTTTTACCTATTTTGTAATCATTACTAGAATAAGAAGTATATAGCAGGATAGGTCTGGAAATGTGTGTCTTCATGAAATCAGTTTTGTAGGAAATTTTTTAGTGTTTTTATTCTTTATATTTAGAAGTTTCTTCACATGGAGACAATTTTCTTCTATTAATTCCCTTTGTTATATCCTATGCCTTATCCTTTTCTTTTGCTCCTTTGGAAGACCAACTATTGACATATTTGATATCCTACATCTTTTGACAAATGTTCATATTTTCATTACCTTCCATTTTTGTTTTGTGTTTTGAGATTTTTTTTTCCACTTTACTTCCAGATTTTCATTCTCTTTTAGGTTCCTATATTAAATATTTCATTTAAAAATACTTTTTCCAGAATATCTTCAATTAAATCTCTCTCATATGCTGTCATTATTTTTTCAAATTTATTGTCTTCTGTCCACTCCAAAAATTTTACTGCACTTAAAGCCACCTGTTTGACGGGATTCTCCGTTTCTTTTCTTCTTGCATTCATGTTTCTGGTCACTCTGGTCATCTGTGTAGTAGAAAACCAGCACCTGAGTAGTGGGAAGCAGAGGAAGGTCTATTCACATAAAGCCTAGTGATATTCTAAAAGTAACTGTTGAGATGCTAAACGAAGCCTCACTGCACCCAAGACTTTTCACTTAAAGCCTCAAGATAGCCGTGTGGCTTCCCTGAACATCTTTTAGTGCCCAGTTACCCAACATGACTTGCAAGGATCACACAGATGGGAATACGACAGAACAATGAGCACTGGAAGTCAGGTTCCCTGGGAAGCATGAAACTCTCATCTTTACACTAGTAATCCCTGAGGTTTGTCCCTGCTGTTGTCAGGATAAGATCTTGGCCACATCTGCTCCTGGTGTCCTAGGAGAGCAGGTGCACCCCTGCATGCAGCATCATGATCATGGCTGATTTTCTCGGAGAGGTCTTTTTATTAAAGTTTACTTTGGATAGAACTTTAGGAATGCTTTTTTCAAGTTGTTGTCTTGAGACCAGGTATAAATAGAGAAATATTTTAAGGTCATATAATGTGAATTCTGATACATTTTTCCAACATTTAAGCCCAGTATATAGGCAATATCCTGAAGAAAGAATAATGACAACAAAGTTGGCTACTTTAACAATGTAACAGGAAGGCTGTAGCTTTCTTTTATGATGTGATGTAGGAGGGAAGTATGTAAGTAGAGGAAAATCAGGCCTGTTAATTTTCTAATATTATACAGCAGGGAGTTTAAAGATAATGGAAATAGTGATTGAATCACAAAATAGATGTTTATGTACATTAATTCAAGTTTCAAGGACCATATATATATGAAATTAACAATAGGGCTGTTATCATCAAAAATTTAATAAAGTTCAGAAGAAAGGCAAGTGAATTCTATTCTCATTTTCTTAGTAAGAATTTTAAAGAGAACATGAAGAACTATTCAATATAGAAATATCATGGTAAGATTATTATATAGTCATAGAAGATCTCCATCAAAAAGGTAAAATTGTGAATTCTTACAAAGTGGTGGCCTCTGTGCGGTGGTACTGAGGTGTGGACCTGGGAACTTTTGCTTTTCTCTGAGCTCTTCTGTAGCTGTTTATGTGTTACTTATGAAAAGAAAAAAATGCTTTGTAAAGATTAATGACAATTTTTAAACCAAAGAAATAATTCTCTATGGTGGAATTTCAGATAGTGTAGCATCTAGGTGGTGGTGATGACAGGGTTGTAGTAGTAAGTGGGTATCTTATCTGAAATTTAATTTCATAGTAGGAAATTCACTTACTAAGCATTTTTGTGATCCCATGATAGGCGAACATCATGCTGAACCCCTTAAAATGTACCATGATTCGGGAAAGCATCCCCATCTATGGAGTTGGAGTCCTCAGAACTCTGACTTTGATATGGTGAACAATATGCAGGTCATTAGAGAGGGCATGCAGTAAGCAGGGTCCTGCAGAGGGAGACTCTGAGCTGTGACACGGTTTTAAAGGAGGAGGCCCCCGTCGCCGTAACAGTGGGCTCTGGAACTTGGATATCCCTTTAGTCTTGTGCTAAGTTCGCATAAGGGGACCAGCCCTTTATACTCTTTTGTTGATTATTCAGTAGCTGTGGATTGCTCCTCGAAAGAGAAGTGACATTAGGCAAGGCAGACATCTTTAGTGACGGCAGTTTCTGAAGAGGGCTGACAGCTGAGAGCAAGATTCAGGAAGAACTTCCAACACCTGAGTCATTGTCATTATGTCTGAAGGAGGATCTGAGTGGCATGTCACCACAGACCACACCTTGTGTGGTTCAGATCTATTTCTTAATATAGGTTATGCAAGTAGCAACTTTCAGCTTCTGGTGAGCATCATTTCCAGGGAGAAATTTAAAGAGGAAGGTTAGTGAATCCAACAACAGCCCTTACTACTAAAGCTGGTCTCAGGGATGCAAATAAAACCCTGTCTCCCCTTCTAGCCTTTCTCAGTTTCCCTCACCCTCAGCGAGTACTGTGCTTATCCCAGTTACCCAGAGGCATGACCCAGATTCTGTCTCCTAAAATTCTGGGCCATTACCTGACCCTAATCAGGAATATCTTGCTGCCATTGTCCACACACAGTAAAAACTGGGAGAAGGCATACCAGTATGTTCCTACAGACCAACTGGGTGCTAAACAGATTCCTCCTTTCCACCATATGTAGTAACTGTCTTACCCCCTGCTGATGGTAGGGGCGGTTATCCCTGCCAAGATGGCTCTTTCTCTTCTTGCTTGGTGGTCTCTTGGCATGAGGAGTCTAAAGCACTCAGGTGGGTGTTGTAGCTTCCAGTTCAGTAGGACTCTTGCTGTTCTCCTAGTGGAAGTGATTCTGCTGTAGGAGCCAGGCTCTCTAAATTTGCAGAGCCCAGAGTTGCAAGAACAGAAATCTAAATTCTTCAAATAGGTCACTGGTTATGCTTGTGCTTTCACTACTTGATTCCTGCTTTTTGCCTTTTGGGGGTTCACCACTATATATAGGATACTCTGTATCCTAGAGAATGGTGCTCCATCTTATTGACTCCCTTCAGCTAGCTGTTCCATGATTTTATCAGGCCACTGTTGGCCCCGTATGTGGAAGCGGACTTCATGTCTCACTCAGTGTTATGTGGATCCCTATATTAAACATCCTGTAGGCCATCTGAGGTGGATGCTCTCTGGGGTGTACTGACATGTGATTCAAAGATTTTCATCCTCTGTACCAATTCCCCTCTGACCACCACATATAATTACCTGAATTTTTCTTCTGATCTAGTAATCTCTTTCCTTCCAGGCTTCTGACCAAGCCAGGTGTTCATGTCCATAATTGTGTATATGTCTTAGGCACACCTCTCTCCATTCAAGGTGAATCACCTGGTAAAATGCTCCACGCTCTGTTCATTAGAATTTTACTTCACTCTCCCCTTTCAAAGCCAGCCTGAGTAGGGGATATAGGGCTGCTGCCACTGACTTTGGCTTGCACTCATGTACACAGTCAGCCTCTCTGCATTTGAGGCTGGGAACTTTCCTCTTCCCTCTTCTGGTCGTATATGGTCTCCCACTGTGTCTGTGGCTGTGGGATGAGAGAGAGGTTCCAGTGCAAGGATGGCAGAGGACATGAGGTCTGGTCTACATGCTTAGGGAACTCACTTATTCGCTGTGATCCTCAATCTATAAAAAAAAAAAAAAAAAAAAGAAAAAAAAGAAAAAGAAAAGAAAGAAAGAAAGGTTTCATAAACTAAAGGTATTCTTTCAGAATTGGAACCAACTGACTGAAAAAGAGCTTCAATCCCTAGGAAGAAGGACTTTGTTTACCCATCTATGTTGGCCCAGTAAAATTGGGTTGTATTAAAAGTGTACAAAATAAAACAAAGGAAAAACACCATAGCCAGCATGGAATAGAAAATGGAGAACAGCTGGGGACCTGAGCTGTGTGCAGGAAGGAAGCAAATACCCAAATTGTTTCTCCCAGGGGCCATGTGGTTGTTTGTGCATCTTACTGGAAATCTTGTTTCCTCTCATGTGCTTCCTGTTCACACAAATCAATTTTTTTCTCTTTTAACCTTCCTGCTAAATAACCCTGGATGATATCTGAGACCAGTGGACTTTTATTTGTATTTTCAAAGAAAACCTAGGTCCTTTCAAGTAGTGGGAAGAGCATGAACCAACCTGTCACATGACACTTCGCTCACTACAGGCAGATACGCAGGAGAGTGTACATCAGTTGTATTATTGTCCTGATCTAAAAGAGAATCAGAAAAAGCAGAAGATATTTCTGTGGAATATTCATCTTTGTTCTTTTAAAATTCTTTAGAGACGGAATACAACTTCTTTCCTTTCTTACCAAAGAAAAGCAGTGGGATAACGTAAAATCACTTTCCAGATTATAGAAATTGGCAAACTTACCAAGATTTTCTTTTATAAGAAATTATATGAATACCACATTGAAATGGCAACAACTATTTTTTAAATCATTTTAGAGGTTCAGGACTGCAGGGGGCAGGGACGGCAGTTGGGTGTGAGTGGAGGATAAAAGTGTTGCAATCGGCTGAGAAAATTAATACAAATACTTACTGCATTTCTAACTTCGGATGGGGCATGTTATACTAAATGTGAAAAACAACGGAATGAAATTTGCACTAGGGATCTTTGTAAGAATCACTTAGGAACATTTAACGTTTAACATTCATATTCTTCAAGCTGAGTTCTATTGTTTGATCCATAGAAACAGTTACTTGTAATAGTTAACATATTTTATAGATATAAATATTTTGCCTTTCTGGATAGTTCCAGAGGAGTGGAGCATTTTTTTTGCATGAGTATGTACCACAGTTTATCTCAAAAGTGCTTCCTAGTTAGCCAAAGTTACAATAATCCTTAGATATAAGGCTATTGGAGAGCTTTGTACTCACCAAGGGACGTGCAAAATATTTTTAGGATTATCTGTGCCTTGCAGATGCTCTTAAGCCACAGAGAAAATTATTCAATGGGGAATTTTTACCCTGTAAAGGACTGTGAAGCTAAGAGACTGGATTGCATGACTGACCATTGATAGAGGTAAAATCCAAGCAGAACCACATCTGTGTGAGATCATCTGCCAGTCCTCAGGGAAAAGTACATGTCACTCAATTCCCCATTCCTGTTGACTGGAGTGTTATATCTGATGGACATATATAGGCCCCGTGGGGCCCGGCTGGCAGGAAAGATAAAGACAACAAATAAGTATTTAAGTTTTGGGAGCATTCTTGAATTGGATCTCTAGCATGTTAGATTAAATGGCTTAACAATTGATAGACAAAGCATTTCTTAGAAAAGCAACTCTTACACATTTTTTTCAGAGATTGCTCAAGAGAAGAAAACAATGTAACTATTCCGTCAGAGTACACAAACAGGGAGAGAACAGACAATATTTTCTAAAACTCTACTAGGTCAGGGTGTTCCCAACTGTGGTCTGGAGTTATAATTAGCAAGTACAGAGTTTTCCCACATAATTAAAAATTCTGCTTTCATGAAAATAGGTACATATGTATTTGAAGAATTAAAAACATAAAATAAACAACAAAACAGATCTTTGGCATATTTAGGCTAAGGTATCTTGAGAACACTTTATTTTAAATATGTGAAATTCAAGCACTAGGAATTACATGGATTTGTTTTATGATGCTGGGAAACAAAAGCCAGGAAATGGGGAGGGGGATTAATAAAATAACGCCAAGTGTGTTTACTGTAACATAATTTTTAAGTCCTTGACAAGCTATAGTGCATGAACCATTGCTTATTCATTAATTTTCACAATAGTCATTGTTTTATGATTTCATCTAATTATTGAAAGCTATGTTTTACCAGCCTTAAAACCTGCTCAAGCATAGATGAAAATCAGCTACACAGCACATTCAAGGTCCCTTCTCTTTTGGTATCAGAAACTTGTGGGAGAAAGCAAGTAAGGAGGGTGAGGAATAACAGCATATAGCAAATACAAAATGCAAATGGGACGTTTAGTCTTAGCCTAATAAATCAATTAAGCAGGGCGGTTTATTGAAAAGAGAAGCTGATTTCCTTCAGAAAGGGTGATCTCATGTTTAGGATTTCTTACATTCCTTCATAAACAGACTTTGTTTCCCTAAACCTTTAGCTCCCTAAACCCTTAGCTCCGCTATCTTATCTCAAGCATAAACTATATGTTTATTTTAACTTATTTTTCCATTCTGTTTCAATTAACTTGGTTAGCTTATTTTCACTTTATTAGTGGTACAAATTAAATAACATTTTGTCAGCATTTCTACTATTAAACACATGATGATTGCCGCATAATTATGCAATATTTCGTCCTAGTCTTCCCAGGAAGATTGATGTATGTATCAGTCAAGGGCCCAGCAGAAAAGAGCACACTCAGAATTAGTAGATAAGAGTTTATTATTAGATGAGAGTTATCAGATAATCCTTTATTGACAAAGGATCATTTACAAAGGTATAGCCGAATCATCCTGTTGAGGACAAAGTCAGCTCGTGGAGACACCACAGGAAAACAACAAGATAAATACCCTGACTTCACTCTCTCTCCAGTCTTTCTTCTTTCTTTCAGTCATCTTCCTGATCTTCCTCTTAGCTTCGTAGGAAAAATTATCCAAAACTTAGAAATAAAGCAAGAGGAAGACCGCAGGACTTCTCAATATCATCCTGGGGCATTATTTAACAAGCCCTCTAAAGAATGATTTATTTCTCTAGGAGCACAGAGCGTTGTTTGACCTTGCTCTTTATTATTCATTCCAGGCTGAGGCTGTGTGAAACTGCATGTTAGGTTGCAGATTTTTTGTCTGGTGGAGATCAAATTATTTCTGTCTGATAGAAACTATAACCTAGGTTGTATCACCCTGTAAGACATTTGTATTGGTTTTCACTTTAATTAATGAGTTGAAAAATATCATTGATAGCTTCTCATTCTATTTTTTGTGAGTCTCATGTTTAAGTGAACCTGGTTAGAAATCAGAGGATGCTGGAGCCCTGTTCGTGTAATCCATACAGGTCGGCCTTGGGGAAAGAGTAAAATGGAGAAGGAGAGATCATAAATCTCAAGGAGCAAATTAAAGATTATCTACCTAATTAAAATCTTTGATCTTATATGCTATCTTATTTTATTCATATGACTAGTTAACGCTTGACCACATTTTAAATTACTGTGAGTGTAGCTGCAGTATTCTTTACTACTGAGAGCACTTTTGTGCAAAGAAGTCATGGATAAAAACCACAAAAACCTATGCAGGACAGATTTAAAAAAAAAGATTTATTGAGGGAAAACCTTATAAATGGAGAAATAGTAGAAACTCTATTATAAAAGATGATGGTATGTATTATATGAAATATAATAGATATTATTAGAGACATATAATCCCTTAAGCTCCCATTATATCTTGAGTTCATGATGGAAATGAAAATATGCATGCAACATGGCCAGTATTTCAGGAAAGAAGAACCCTCATCCCATGATATTCTATTTAACGGAAGGAGATGGGTAGGAAACATTTTTGTGACTATGCAACTATAAAGATTCCTTGATTAGAAGGTGACCTTATTAGAAGTAGAAGCTTCCAGAGTCCAGTGGCTGGTATCAGCTGATTCTGATGAATGAACTATGACTTACTGAGCTATGTCCTTGTTTAGCTACTGAAAGGAGGGGTGGCGATGGTAATGAATGAACATCAAGAGCCATCCTCATTTCTCTTTCTTAAACAGAAGTATATCTATTATCTCAGATTGATTCCAGGTCTGGAATGGGGCATTAATAAGATCCCACTCAACTGGGTCAGTTGGAAAAACACATGTCTAATTGTGAGCAATTTGCATTCTGAGCGCCTTCCCAGGACAGCTGTGAAAGTCTCCTTGTCTTCCATAATACTGTACTCTTGACCCCATCCACATCCTTGATTTGGAACCAAGGGTCCAAATGACTGGCTTATTGTCCTTTGTTCAGAGTAATGAGTTCTACGAGGACCACCATTTTGTAACTGTAATCAATATCTCTGGCAGAAAACGCTGGGACATCAGTGTCTAAGTTCATGTCTCTCCATGTATCCTCTTTCTGAACAATATGTTCATCCATCTGCTGAGGTCATGTGAACTGTCCATAAAGAGTCAAAGCAAGCATTATATGAACTATTTACTCATTCATAAGACCAAAGCAAGCTAGAAAAATAGTAGACAAGCATACTGTTGCTCTTCGGGGAAAAAAGGAAGTAGGAAAAGATTTCTTCTTAAATTTTTCCAACTCTATGACCCTGGGTAGGTACCTAGAACCTCAGCCAAGGCAGAACTGGGTATGGCCAGGTGATCTTTTTTTATTTTATATTTGTGGATGTTTTGAATTTTATTTTTTAGGTTAATAGTAGCTATTATACACATGAAAAATAGGATTTTCACTGGGCAGCCAGATCTTTTCTTGTGATTCCATTACCACAGAGGCATTGAACATGTATACAGTAGGCTATAATGGGGGTGATATCTGCATAGACTTGATTGGTGTTATAAGTCAAACGTTGCCCTTTAGATGTGCTTGCTTCTTATTGGCATGCAGATGAGCAACATAACAATTTAAATTACTGCACCAATTTTAAAATCTTTTCCATAGGAAGATATCCTAAATGGTAGCAGAATCCATTCATGAGTAGACAGAGGGCCTAAAGTTAAGACATTCAGTTAAGACATATTTAGTGCTGATTCATGAGTCTGTATAAAACTATATTTCAAATTGTTTTAATTCTTCTAGAAGCACCCTCATGGAGTGTTCAAATGCTGTGTTTTATCAAGTTAATATATTATCATCAATATGAAAGAATGTAGCCTTCCATTAGATTTGTCCACCTTGGAGGCAAGCTGATTCATTAATAAACCATAGATGCTAAGTTTTGCGGATAAGGCCCCCATTGGGCCATCGCTTTGGTAAAGAAGTAGGTAAGACTTTTTCTTTGTCTAAATGGTGAACACTTTAAGTGGCTAAGGTATTGTATCAGAGACCTGGATTAAAATCTCAATTTGAGGTGTTATTTCATTTTTCAGTGCGTTTATAGAGCAATCCCATCTCATAAGATTTTTTTTCCATTTTTATTATTGTAATACACACAGAAATAAAATTTACTGTCTTACTATTTTTAAGTACATAGTTCAGTGGTATTAAATACATTCATAGTGTGCTACCATCATCATCATTTATCTCCAGAACTCTTTTCATCTTGTAAAACTGCAACTCTACACCCATTAAACAGTAATTCCCCTTTCCCCCTACCTTCAGCCCATGGTAACTACCATTATACTATGTTTTTGATTTGGACTACTCTAACTACCTCATATAATTGGAATCATATGATATTAGTCTTTTTGTGATTGACTTACTTCACTTAGCATATTGTCCTCATGGTTCATCCATGTTGTAGTGTATGTCAGAATTTCCTTCCTTTTTAAGGTTGAATAAAAGTCCACTGTATTTATATACCACATTTTTACTTACCCATTCTTCTGTTAATGGATACTTGGGTTCCTTACATATTTTAGCAATTGTGAATAATACTTCTATGAATATGGGTGTATAATACCTCTTCAAGACACTGCTTTCATTTCATTTGGTTATACACTCAGAAGTAGAGTTATTGGATAATACAGTGGTTCTTTTTTAATGTTCTGGGGAACCACCACACAGTTTTTCACAGCAGCTGGATAATTTTACATTCCCACCAATGGTGCACAAGGGTTCCAATTTCTCCACATCCTTATCAACACTTGTTATTGTCTGGTGTTTTTTTTTTGTTGTTGTTGTTTTATGGTAGCCATCCTAATGGGTATATCTCAATGTAGTTTTTATTTGCATTTCCCTAATGATTAGTAATACTGAGCTTCTTTTCAAGTGTTTATTGGCCATTTGTATGTCATTGAAATGTCTATTCAAGTCTTTTGTCCATTTTTAAATTGGATTATTTTTGTTGTTATTGAATTTTAGGAATTCTCTACATATTCTGGATAATAATCCCATGTTAGATATATAGCTTACAAATGTTTTTTCCCATTTTATATGTTGCCTTATTACTCTGTTGATAGTATCGTTGGGTGTACAATTTTTAAAAATTCAATTTGTCAATTTTTTTCTGTTGTTGCTGATGCCTTTGGTGTCATATCAAAGAAATCATTGCTAAATCCACTGTTGTAAAGATTTTGTCTTAGGTTTTCTTTGAAGACTTTTCACTTTTAGGACTTTGATCCATTTTGAGTTAATTTTTTATATGGTATTAGGTAATGGCCCAAATGGTCCAACTTAATTCTTTCACTGGATTTCCCAGTACCACTTGTTGAAGGATTACCCTTTACCCACTGAAAGGTCTTGACATTCTCACCAAAAATCTGACCACATACATGAGGGTTTATTCCTGAGCTCTCTATTCTATTCCACTTGTCTATATGTGTCTTTATGCCCAAACTGCCTTGTTTTGATTACAGTAAATTGTAGTAAGTTTTGAAATAAGGATGTATTAGTCCTCCAACTGTGCTCTAATTTTTCAAGATTGTTTTGGCTGTTTGAGGCTCCTTGAGATTCTGGATAATTTTAGGACAGGGTTTTCTATCTCTGCAAAAAAAAAAAAAAGTCATTGGATTTTGAGAGGGATTGTACTGAACTTGTAAGTTACTTTGGGTAGTACTGACATCTTAACAATATTAAATCTTTCAATCCATGAACATGTGATATTTCTATTTATTTATACCTTCTTTAATTTCTTTGAGCAATATATTTTAGTTTTCAATGTACAAGTCTTTTACCTTCTTGGTTAAGTTAATTCCTAAGTATTTTATTCTTTTTGATGCTATTGTACATGGAATTATAAATTCCATTTTCAAGTTGTTCATTGTTTGTGTATATAAATGCAACTAATTTTTGTTGACTTTATATACTGCTATGTTGTTGAATTCATGCATCAGTTCTAACAATTTCTTTTGTGGAATCTTTAGGATTTTGTAAATGTAAGATCATATCATCATTACTTCATCTTTTCCAATTTGGTTGTCCTTTATTTCTTTTTTGCCTAACTGCTATGGCTAGAACTTTCAGAACTATGTTGAACAGAAATAGTGAAAGCCGGCATCCTTGTCTTGCTCCTGATCTTAGAGGAAAAGCTTCCAGTCTTTCACCATTGAGTATGATTTTTTCATTTAGATTTTTCATTGTGTTGAGGTAGTTTTCTTTTATTCCTAGTTTACTGAGTATTTTTTATCAGAAAAGAGTGAATTTTGTCAAATGTTTTTTCTGCATCAATTGGAATGATCATGTAGTTTTCCTCAGTCTGTTAATGTGCTTTACATTCATTGCTTTGCATATATTGAACCACCTTTGCATTCCAGGAATAAATCCCCTTGATCATGGTGTGTAATCCTTTTCACACACTGCTGAAATTGCTTTACTAGTATTCCATGACCATTTTTTTGTATCAGTGTTTATAAGGGATGTTGATCTGTAGTTTCCTTTCCTTGTAGTATCTTTGTCTGGCTTTAGTATCAGGGTAGTACTGGCCTCAAAGAAGGAGTTAGGAAGTGTTTCCTCCTCTTCAGGTTTTTTGGAAAAGATTGAGAAGGATTGATGTTTGCTCTTGTCTAAGTGTTTGGCAGAATTCACTGGGGAAGCCATCAGATCCAGGAGTTTTCTTACTAAGGAGATTTTTTTTTTTATTACTTATTCAGTCTCTTTTTAAGTCTATTCACATTTTCTATTTCTTTATGATTTGGTCTTGGTAAGTTATGTGTTTCTAGGAACTTGTCCATTTAATCTAGGTTATCCAATTTGTTGGCATATGATTGTTCATAGTTCTCTCTAATATCCTTTGGTTTTCTGTCAATTTTTGTTGCTGTTTTTGAAGAAGCAACTGTGGTTTCCTTGACTTTCTGTACTGTTTTTCTATTCTGTGTTTTGTATATCTGTGCTCTAATCTTTATTATTTTCTTCCTTCTATAAGCTTTGGTTTTAATTTGTTCTTCTTTTCCTGGTTCCTTAAAAGAAGTAAAGTTAGGTTGTTGATTTTAGATCTTTGTTTTTTTTCTTTTTTCATGTAAAAATTTATGACTATAAATTTTCCGCTTAGCATTGCTTTTATTGTATTCCTTCAGTTTTGAAGGACAGTTTTGCTGAATATAGAATTCTTTGTTGACAATTTTTGTTTTGTTTTGTTTTTTAGCACTTTGAATATATTGGCCCAGTCTTCTGGACTTAGAAGCTTCTGATGAAAAAAATCTACTGATAATTTTATTAAGGATCCCTTGTGTGTGACAGTGCATGTCTCTCTTGCTGTTTTCAAGATCTCTTTTTGTCTTTGACTTTCAAAAAATTGATTACAATGTGTCCTAGGCTTAGATCTTTTTGAGTGCATCTCACCTGGAGTTTATTGAGCTTATTGGGTATTTGTATTCATATTTTTCATCAAATTTAGGAAGTTTTTAACCATTATTTCTCTAAATAGTTTCTGCCCCCCCTTTCTTCTTGCTCTGGGGTCCCATAAAGTATATACTGATCTTGATGGGGTCACATAGGTCCCTTAGTCCTGTTCACTTTTCTTCAGTATTATTTTTTTCTGTTCCTCAGACTTCATAATGTCCATCATCCCTGTCTTCAAGATCACTGACTCTTTTTTCTACTTGCTCAAATCTGCCTTTGAATCCCTCTAATGCATTTTCCCATGTTTTTTTTTTTTTGTTTTTTGTTTTTTTTTTGGCTCTGGAGTTTCTTCTAGTTTATTGTCATGTTATCTATCTTTCTATTTTTGTTTATATATTATTTTCTTGACTTTCTCCACATCTTCCTTTTGCTCTTTGTGCATCTTTTGACACAGTCATCTTAAAGTCTTTTTTTCTAGTTAGGTCTGCCACCAGGTGCTTTCAGGAACAGTTTCTATTGATTTAATTTTTCCTTTGAATAGGCCATACCTTTCTCTTTCTGTGTATGCCTTGTGATTTTCTTGAAAATTGGACATTTCAATCTAATAATGTGGTAACTCTGAAAATCAGATTCTTCCTCTACTAGAATTTGCTGAGGGTTTTTGTTTGTTTATCTTTTCTTTTGGTTTATGTTGTAGTGTCTCTGTGCACTGAGAATCAGCCTGAGATGCAAACTTAAGGTCTTCTTGGGTCTTTTCTGAGCCTTCACCTTTTCTTGGGTGTGCACAGTGACTTTTTAATTTTCCCTATCTATGCAGTTGCTTTTGAATGTCCCAGTCTTTCACGTCTATCTCCGAGAAGGAGGAAAAAAAATGAAATGAAAGGAACAAAAGGTAGCTGGCTTTTTAAATTCACTGGAAGTCACTTCAGCCAGAGGGAGATGAGGTTTGCAACAATGGGAGGAGATACTAAAACAGTGACCACCTGTATCTCTGTCTACACCTCTGATATCAAAAGTAGCAATCAGAGCACAGACTCTTGAATTTGAAGGGGAGGGTCCATATTGCCCACAGGGACTCCTTCAAGCTATGTGCAAGCTGCTTCAGGAACACATGTGACTGCCTGCCTCAGGGCTGGGGCGTGGGAGATGGATAGCAGTTACTATGCTAGGAGCTGAAGTTGATCAAAATTGATTATAATTTATCACCTAAGTCTTTCTCTGGACATTATAGGCCTTCAATAGACTCCATAGTTGCAAAATAGTTAAATGAGACAGATTTTGCCAGTTCATTTGTTATCTAGATCATGAGACAGATTCCTGATGCTTCCTACTTTGCCACCTAGGGAGAGTTCTCTCCATGCCATAGTATTTTAAGCAAAAAAGGCCCCTTTTTAGAAATAAGGATGTCAGGTTGGAGGTCATGACTTCGTTTTTAGTGAAACAACCTATCTTCATTAGAATCTAGCAGTAGTTGAGCATCCAGCAGAAGTTTCAAGTCCCAAAGTCCAAAGACCAATGAACCTCTATGAAGTCTTTATCCAGTGCCTTGATCATCTCTGAGTTTTACCATACACACCTGAAATTTCTTGGGACATAAAGGAGAGAGGGTACTGCAGAATCTGGACTTCCTTTAACCCTTCTTGCTACAGTGGCTCTCATGTCAACTTTGGCCATCTCCAAGGTAATTGATTATAGTAGCTATCGCAAAATTCCCAAGTACTGAATGTCCCCTCTAAAATAACCAAGAAGGTCAATAAAATGTTGAGAATCTTTCTGTGAGTCTTTTGCCTCTAGGCCAGCAGTTTATTGTTGCAATCTCTTTGGCATATAGCCAATTTTCCATAACATTGTTACTTGAATGTAAAAATTGCTTTTTTTGTTTCTTTTTCTATTGTTCATTGCTAATCTATTCTTAGGTGTGCTTGGTGGCATGCAATGGGACATGAGCAATTATCAAAAAGTCATCATCGTAACAAAATACCTGGCTATCTACCACTCATTCATATTGTGATAATGTTGGTCCAGCTGATTGATAATATATTGGCAGCATGGCTGGCCAGGTGAAGCATCAGAGTTACTATAAAATCTAAGACATCAGTAATATACAAATTTATAAACTAAAGGCTACTATTGACAGTACTTTTACCTGTTGTTACAAAATCATGTACTCAGGGAAAAGGCAGTTACCACATTTTCACTTAATCATTTATTATCTACTGTATGGTTCCAAATAGCAGTGCCTTCTGATGGGCACATAAAGCTGTTAAATTTGTTATAACTCTTCTGTGAGAAAACTCAACACTTTTCAAAATTTTCTTGGTAGGAAGACTATTGTTTACACAATTGTGATAAGCTTTCTTTGGAGTATAGACCTTTCTCTGTCACACATTATGCTGACTTTGCTCTAAACCACAGACAGTGGTCACAATGATTACATTCACTAAAAGTACAGTAAAAATATCTTAAGACTTAGACTTTGTCCCTCTTTATCTGATGCTCCTGTTTTTCTGACGTCCAGTCTGAGTTTTCCATCAGCTGTTTCATACTCTTGATTACAGTTTTGAGCAGCTACTACAAGCCACAAATTGGCCAACTTTTATCTATTCAATTTTATCAGTCCACTAATTTTGTGTATTTTTTTCTGGGCCCATAAGAACATGGCCTCCTTTCTTTTGGCTGTGAATAATTTCATCTTTCAGGGTTCTTACATCTGTAGTTAATCTAATCTCTCTAACTGTTTGTTTTAGAGAATTAGTGTCTGGCAGATTTCCTGTTTTTAAATGACAATTATTTTTGGTTTTGGTGGTTGATAGACTTCTATTCTGTCTCTCTACTCACTCTGGGGTTTGAAGAAAAATGTTCTGAGGATCTTTTGGAATGTGTCCTCTTGGTCTTCATAATTGCTTCTCACATACATGGGCTTGGAAGACACACCCCAAGAACCCCTCTGTCGGACCCCGAGCTAGCAGACACCATAACCACACTGTTTATTTTTTCATTAATGGACATTTTGTCACTGCCTTTCTCATGCCCTGCTACTGCCCTTAGCAGCCAAGTTTCCTACTCCTGTGGTAGACAAACATTGTCACTATAGTGGAAGACAGAAAACAAGATAGGATCTAGATGAATGAAGTAATTACTTTTATTGTAACTAATTGTCATGTAATGGGTTGAGACAAATTAATAGTGCCATGTGGTGAAATATAAATTAGAAATTATTAAGAAGAAAACCTATGAACAAAAATGTAGTAAAGTACACTCAGCCCTTCAAAGTTTCCTTGTTACCCCAAAACATAAAGACCCCAGTTCTTGTCATACCCGAAAGATAAGTTTACAGTCAGGAGACAGTGCATTGTGTGGCGAAAGATTTTAAAAGATTTATGTAGAAAAGGAAAAGTACACCTCCAAGAACGGGAGGCAGGCTGAGCCGAGGGAGGAAAAGCAGCGGTCTTTGTTTTGCCCTTTCTCTTACACCTTCGCTTAGAGTTGTGGTCTTTTGTTTGATGGCTCTTGTCCCTGGAATGCCTAGTCATGTTCGTTTTCTTTATGCGTGTCCTGACCCACTATATACACAGAAAAGCGCCTGGGGGTCCTCAACCACAATGTTAATTATGTTGCAATGAGCACTGAGTCATGTCTCGTAAAGTTTTTTTCACCACTTCACAGTTGCAGCTGTTGGGTTCCAACCGGTTTCTTGCTGGAACTCATTCAGAAGAAGTAAAGCCCCTTTATGCTGGAGGTGGGCATATCACCATCTTCTGGACCGTCCTCCCTCGCCTCCATCTATCTGCCCAGTGCCCCTACTTATCTAACTGCCTAATATCCTAAGTCCACATGTGAAGCTGGGCATACGCATTTGTGTCTAATGGCCAGTGTTCCAGTAAACAGAAGTCTCACCTGTAATCATTCAGATTATTCTAACATTGGCCACAGATACCTCATTCCTTGATAAAATAAGATTTATAGCCATGTATTTGTTAAAACAAAGTTATTAAAGTCACCATTTGCACTGTAATTAGCTTAAGTAATGTAGTTGTGCTTCTAACTTGTTTCAAATAATAAGCCAATATTAAGTCACAATAGCATTGACAAAAAAAAATTGAAATTGCCGATGTCTTTCAAGGATGATTATTTCCATAAAGGTTGTAAAATATATATATTAATAACCAACACTACATTTTAAGACTTGGGAAGCTTTAAAAGAAAAAAGACAAAATGAGCTAAAAATCTAAAAGGGAAGAACACTTCAATTTTTTTAGATTTCAGAAGCTCAGCAAAAATTCAGACAAGATAGATAAAATGAAAACCACACATAGTCAGTAACAGTAAAATTACTGAAAGACAAAGGAAAAAACAGCAGCTTCAAAACTATACACAGAAGACAGATGACTGAATTTTCAATACAGTCTATAGAAGACAGGGATTTGCATGATATTTTAAAACTTTATAGGAAAATAATTAAAAAGCTCTACTAAATATAATATTCTCAACTCAGAAGTCACCTTCAACAATGAAGGTGAGATAAAGATTTCAAAAATGGAGAAGCTGAGAGAAGTAATTGCCAATAAACAGGAACTATAAGAAAAACTAGATAAGATTCTTTTCAGGCTGAATGAGAATGATTCCAGGTAGAAGCCTGGAGCTGTAAGAAGGAAAGAGCATTGGAATGGGTAGTATATGTGGAAACATAAGACTACTGTTTAAAGCAACAACATTAAAAGTGTCTTGAGGGATTTAAAATCTATGTAGAAGTACCATTTTTTTTCTTTGTCCCTGTTTCCCTTTCTCTTATTCCCCTTTCCTATCATCTGTCAATTGTCTGAATATTTTTTTGCATTCCATTTTAACTTATCTGTTTGCTTTTTAGATACATCTCTGTGCATTATTTTTAACTGCGCTAAAATTTCTACATATATCTTTACAATTACTTTGCATCATTTCATATAAAACATAGAAACCTTGTATTTACTGCCCCCTCAATGGTACAGTTGTCATACACCATCATTTTTGCTCTGAACAGTCATGCACATTTCAAAGAAATTAAGAGAAAAATAGCTCTTACTTCTCTGAATATCTGATCTTGAATCTGTTATCATTTCACTTCAGCATAAAGAAATTCCTTGTAAAGCAGGTTTGCTGACAACAAATTCTTTTAGATCACTTATCTGAAAATATTTTTTCACCTTTACTTTTGAAGGATACTTTCATAGGAGAAAGGTTTTTTTTTTTTCTTTTAGCACTTTAATAGATGTCATCCCACTCTTCCAGCCTTCATAGTTTCCAATGAGAATCCTCTTGTGGTTTTAGTTTTTGTTCCCTTGTATATAAAATGACATTTTCCCTTGATTTCTTTCAAGAGTTTTTCTTTATCTGTGGTTTGGAGCCATTTGAGTTTGATGTATCTTTGCATCATTTTCTTCACTTTTATCCTGTTTTGGACCCTATGATCTTCTAGAATTTTAAATTTTATATCTTTCACCTACTTAGGAAATTCTTTTTAGTTTTTTTTTCTTTTTCCCCTGCTTCATTCTTTCTTGTTTCCTTCTGGGACTTTAATTAAACATATGTCAGGCCTTTTTTTTTTTTTTTTTTTTAATTAGCCCACACTTCACTGGGTCCTGTACATACATTACTATCTCTTCTCTCTCTTCAAATTAGATAATGAAATCTACCTTTCATTTGACAAATTCTTTTATCTGTCATTTAAGCCCATCCAATAATTTATTTCAGAAATTTTATTTTTATTTATTTCTCTGCTAAAATCTCTTATGTAATACTTATTCATTATGAGAATGTCTTTATCTTACTGAGAATAAGTATAACAATAACTTGTTCTTGCCTGATAATCCAATATTTAGGTCATCTTTATGTTGATCTCTTTTGATTGTCATGTTCTTTATTTGAATTTTCAGTTAATTGAATGTCAAGTGTTCTGAATATTGTTAATATTATGTTGGGAAAAGGAAAATCTGCATTCTGTTATGTTGTTTTGAAGAGTTTTTGTGGGTTTTTTTGACAGGTAATTAACTTTGTTAAAATCAAATTTCAAACTCTATTTTGTCTATGGTAGGTGACAGCTCAAATCCTGCTTCACTTGTTTTAGTCAGAACTTCGGTCTGTTCTGTGTCTGCCGCACACATGCATAGTTGAGGAGTCAGCCAAAGTCTTGGAAAGATTTTATGCACATAATTTTAGGCACCGTTTCTTTGCCTCTCTTTGTTTTAGAGTTTGCCTGTCTTTTTATCAATGCCTGCAGATGCCCGGGGCTCTCACTTTTCAGTTCAGAAAGATGGTAGAGTTTGTGAGAGTTTTAGCCATTCTAGAACTAGTTATGACTATGGCTTCCTTTTGGTTTGTATCATATTCATCTTGCCTTTTGAAAGTTATGCATTCTAATTTTCATTAACTGGGACTAATGAATTCTGTCCATGAGTATATTTTACTTGTGTTTATTTTCTATCAATTTTTCATTATATATTAACATTTAAAGTTATTCTGATCAAACAAACTTTGCATGTGACAAGAAAAAGTCCAGCATTCAGCATTATTTGATTCTCTTCATTTCCCTTTTGACCTGTTTCCAGCCATCACCTTGCCATCCCAACCCTCCCCAGGTACACTTCAGCCTTATATTTGTCTATTTCTTTTTTTTTTTTTTTTTGCTTGTAATGTGTCCCTTTTTCTTCCTTTCTTTCCCATAGGAAGTGTTTGTAAATTGTTTTTTTAAGACTACTATAAATTTTTATGAATTATTAATGTATACATCCTCCTTATGTGTCATTGAATTCTGAATATTTTTCTTCATTTATAAGAGTATTTTCTGCAGAACTATTATTCAGAGAAGTTTTGCGTTTGGTAAAGATTTTGAGCTTATGTGTGCCTTAGAATACATTTATTATAAACTCTTATGTGATCACTTAAATGGATATAAAATGATAGATCCAAGTCTTTTTACTTCATAATTTTGAGATATTGTTTATTTTCTTTCTTTACTCCAATGTGGACTGTTGTGAAGCTTAATGTCAATCACATATTTCAGTAGATAACATGTACTCTCTCTCTCAAAAATTTTCTTAAAATCTTTTTCTTGTCTTTCCAATTGTATGACCAATAAGGGATTAATATCCAACATATATAGACAGTGTATATAACTCAACATCCAAAAAACCAAACAACCTGATTAAAAAATGGGCAGAAGAACTGAATAGATATTTTTCCAAAGCGGAAATGAAGATGGCCAACAGGCACATGGAAAGATGCTCACAATTACTAATTATCACAGAAATGCAAATCAAAAGCACAATAAGATCTCACCTCACACCCATCAGAATGGCTGTCATCAAAAAGAACACAAATACCAAATGTCGGTGAGGATATGGAGAAAAGGAAACCCTCCTACGATGTTGGTAGGAATGTAAATTGATGCAACCACTGTGGAAGACAGCATGGAAGTTTCTCAGAAAACTAAAAATAGAACTACCATATGACCCAGCAATTCCACCTTTGGGTATATATCTGAAAAAAAAAAAAAACCCTAATTTGAAAAGATAGCAGTATTATTTACAATTGCCTCATGTTCATAGCAGTATTATTTATAGTTGCCAAGATATGGAAGCAACCTAAGTGTCAACAGATGAATGGATAAAGAAGATACACACACACACACACACACACACACACACACACACACACAATCACAATGGAATGCTACTCAGCCATAAAAAGAAAACAATTTTGCCATTTGCAGCAACATGGATATTCTTGGAGGGTGTTAAGCTAAGTGAAATAAGTCAGACAGTTAAAGACAAATACTGCATGATAGAACTTATGTGTGGAATCAAAAAAAAATAAAAACAAACTAGTGAATATAACAAAACAGAAGTGGACTCACATACATAGAGAACAAACTGGTGGTTACCAGTAGGGAGGTAGAGGGGCAATATAAGCGTGGGGGAGTTTGTACTATTGGGTGTAAGATGAGGATTATAGCCAATATTTTGTAATAACTGTAAATGGAAAATAACATTTAAAATTGTATAAAAATTTTAAAAATTCTTCTTTTATCTTCTATATAAACATGCCAACAAATGCTACAGATCTAAAGTTTTATTTATCACTCAGTTTGTAATTCTAATACTCTTTTAATCCCTAGTCAGTCATGAGTCTATTAAATATTTCCTGTTACCACTTAGCTTTTAATTTTCTTCTATTATTTGGTTACAATATAATTTGGCATTTTTACTTCTACTTTTTGTATTTCTTAATTTTCTTCTTGTATTTTCTATCACCTTATTAATTTGTAGAGGCTTATGTTTTCCGAGTGAGGAAAGGGTAAGCAGTTGTCTTGGTTGGTCCTACCTTCTGACCATCCTCTCTCTGTCCCAGAGTAGAAATGACTATTCCTAGGATTAATGTCCCTTCCACGTCATTCTAGCTGACCTCACGATACCTTGTCATGTTAGTGATGCGTAAGTTCTACTGTGACTCCTTTCTCTAAAATCTCAGTGAACAGTATTTTTCTTCTGATACATCACTGTTGTGGATAAAAGCTCTAGCTTATTATTATTCAGCAGGTTTTTCAGGTCATTTTGTATGACCTTTGATTTGTATGACTATAACTTCTTATTATGGGTCATTAATTGTTTGTAATATTTGTGAAATATTATACGGTACACTTGTGACTTGGAAGTAGATGGCCTCTGGGTTGTTGGTAGAGACTGAGAGGCCTGTACAGGAGGGTAATTGAAGAACTCCCTTTTTTCTATGTATTGAAGATCTTTTCCTCGTAAGAAATTTGGGGAAGGATCAAGTCCATTTGAGTTTATATTCCACAAAATTGCCTTTTAAGAAACACTTTATTTTTAGTTCCTCTCTGATAGCCTACACTACTTGCTGATGCAAGTAACATGTTGAATCTGTTATGCTGTCCAGACTCGTGGCACAATTCAGCCAGTACAGTGAGCATGCCTTTTACTCCTGATGGATACAAGTGTCTCAAGCCCCAGAACAGCATTCGTCATAAAATTTCGTTATAATCTTTACGCATGGAGAGGCAGTTACTCATTTTCAATAAATAATTAAATGTAATAATATAAATAATATATTTGAATAAAACTAAACTAATAGCTAGGTATTTATAAATTATGTGAAAATAATTACAGATTCCAGTTTTGTTTTTTTTCCCAGACCAAACTAGATTTACTTAAAACCATTTCAATTTTTTTCCAGTAATCTTTAGTTTGTTACAATAAAGATTTGAATTTTTATTGACCTAAACATGGAATCAACGATTGTCTGTGATGCCCTGTTCCTGTTTTTTTCAATCAAGGACAGTTAGAAACCAGTATGTGAGCTTTAGACTTACATAACTGAATATGCTATTAATCTTTTCCAATGAAAATGCTCTGTAATCCAGTAGATTTTAAAATGCAATTTATTTCACTTTATGCATTTTTCTGAAGTACTTTGCATAAATTACAGTCTATAATCAATACCTTGGGAATAGCATTAAAAAATACAAGAAGATGAAACTCTTGTCATATTTCACATGTAAGCATTTTATGTCTAGTGTCCTTCTATGATGTCATTTGAACTATTTAATAATGAAATAGAAGTAAAATGCTCATCTGCATTTTGCACAGTAAGATTTCTCCTTGCTGTAAATGTATTTTATGAGTAGTTACATTTTGCAGTTTAATCTTATATCCAAAAGTCAATACCCTGAATGTACCTAATTTATAAACCTCACTTTTCACATGCCCAGACTGCCTTACCAAGATTTTATAAATTGTAGGTTATCAAAGAACCTGAAACAGATTAATTATTGATAAACATTGTGTATAAGTTTCATAGGTGATATACACTGAAAATAATATTTCCAACATTGAATAGTGATGCAGCAGAAATAGGTCAACTATACAGGAAATTCTTACAAGTAATGCCAAAAAGAGACCAAGTAAAATACTAGTCAAAGATTATAAACATGTAGTTTATAGAAGAAGTAATACAAAACACTAACAAGAACATTAATGGATATTCATAACAATATTTAGTTAGCAAAGAAATGCTAAATAAAGCGTCAATATTACTTCACTGGTATTAAACTTAAAAATAAACTATGACTAATTTCATCTCTTGGCAAAAAAGAGGAAAGATCTTAAAACTGTATTTCCTTGCACCATTGTAAATGGGTACAATATTGAACCTCTTAGGAAAATTAATAACATACTATCTGCTGTTATAGTAACCTCATACCCAGGTAGAAATATTGAGAAACATATTATTTGGATTTTTAAAGGTATGTATACAAGAATATTTATTGGAGTACTATTAAAGTGGCTCTGTTTTGAAGATAACCTTACCCAACCGGGATAGTATATAGGTAAAATATAGTGATTATATACATGAAATATTTTGCTGTACTTAGAAGTAATAGCATGGAGGTACACAGAGTGATGTGGGTGGATATGTAAATATCATGATGTTTTAGGATAGCATTAAAATATTTATGAATTTAGCATGAAAATCTAAAAATCTAATAAAATATATAAAGCACTCTATACCAAAAAAACAAAAAAAATCACTGAGACAAATTAAATAGATTCTAGTATATACCATATTCACAGGTTGGAAACAGTAATAAAAATGTTAATTGATCCAGAGACTAAATGCAATTTCATTCAAAATATGCAAGTTTTATTTTTTTGTTTGAAAATCTATAAACTGTTTTAAAAATTTATTTATGAATTTAAAAATGTATATATCAATGAAAAGGGCCAGCAATAGGTAAGATAATGTGTAATTATAAGAATAATTTTGAGGACATGCTCTACTATAATAAAAAGTTAAAATAATTAAAATAATGTGGTTATTGTTGCAAGGATCAACACATAGACTGAAAAATAAGTAGAGAATTTAGAAATGGAATCCCACATGTAAGTTACCTTCACACAGAACAAAGCTGGCCCCGCAGTGCTGTGGAGAGAAGACTTTCCGTACTCGGTGCTCGATCAGATGACAATACATAGAAGAGAAAAATGAACTAACCCCCATCTCATGACCTCACATCACATGCAAACAATAAATCCTAAACGTGAAAAGCCCCCCTGTACATACACCCACACATTTTTTTTTCCTAGAAGTGGTAGGAATTTAACATGTGAATTTAAATAAGAAAAGTCTTCTTAAATAGGACAGAAAATTCACTAACAAAAAAGGAGCAAATTCATATATTGTACTACACCAAAATTAAGAACATATGTTACTCAAAAGACACAGTTAAGAGTGGAAAAACTCAATTTATAGCAATTGGAGGAGACACTTGTCATATATGTATCTGACAGATAATTCATATACAGAAAAAAAATCCCTAAGAAAAGGAGACACTAATTAATCATTAAGGGACTTGAATGTGCTCTCACAAAAGAGAGCATTAGGTTAGCCAACAAATACATTAAAAGATGTTAGACTTCAACTGTGATCCGAGAAATATAATTTATAGGCAAAAAATTACAAAAACAATACAAAATATCAGTGATCTAGAGTAACACTCAAATTGACTATTAAGATTGGAATTGGAGCAACTATTTTGGAAAACTTTTTCAAAGTCTCTATAAACCTCAGCATTTGCCTACTCTGTGAACTAGCAGTTCCACTACATATACAACAAACAGAAAATAAATATATTCCAAAGAAGGGAAGAATTTTTAAAAATTAGTAAGATTCAATTGACAGGAAAAGAAAAGTGATTAGGGCTAAAAGTAAGAAACATAATGAAATGTGTAATACAATGTACTTTTAAAATTATACACATGAAAACAACTCTAAATTTGCAAGAACACACGCAAAGTGACACATAGTACCCATCAGAATATCTGTCTACAGAAAGGGCAAAGAGAAATGGGACTAGGTATGGAGTTAAAGGGAAAGATAAAATAGCTGTCATTCAAACAAGAAAAGGGCCTTTTGTGGGTGATGATAATGGATCATGAACTGAAGAGGCTGATTAATTAAACCTTCTGTGCTTGAAGACAAAAGGAGGAAGCGCAGTGTTAGTAACACTCTTGTCAAGTTTAAAGGGACCTTGAAATAAACAATATATCCACATATAAATCATTATAATCTTCATTAACAAACCCTTACTGTGTTGTACGGGTTAGAGTTACAGAGATACTAAATTGTCCCTGCCTTAGAGGACCTATGAAATATTTGCATCAAAGTAAACAGAACAGATAAATAGTCGCATGTTATTTACTTAAAGATAAATAGTTGCATTTTATTTAACAGATAGTTGCGTTTTATTTATTATTTTATATTAGAACAGATAAATAGTTTTATTTCATTTATTTAAATTGTTGAGTAATTTAGTGATTTACTCTTAAAGATGCAAGGTTCTCTATTTCAGGATTGATTGCTTCAGTTTAGATATTTATAATTTTTCTAGAAAAATCTAATTTAAGCAAAGAATAAACTGGTAATTATCAAAGTAAGATTCCCAAAGTTTATTTATTTATTTATTCAGTCAGTGTTTCAGCTAACATTTATTGAACTTTGATAATAAAAACTAGGTTCTGTCTCTTTTTTAAACATTATAAATTTTCAAATTTAAATCAAATTAAATCTGAAAATACATGGCTAGTATAAAGTATGTAACCAGAAGTTTGGTTTGCATGCTGAATTATAAAACCATTTAAAGACAGACTTTATAGTAATAGAGTTAATCATATTTTTGAAATTTAGGTCAATGGAAAAGTTAGACTTGTAATAAGAAGGATTTGACAAATATAAATTTGTTTTTAATTATCAGCTTTTAGAGTTTCTTTCTTTCTTTCTTCTTTTGATCACAGAGATGTGATGATATGAAAGTATATTTGGTGGTGTCACTTCATTTTCATCTGGGGACAGTACATGGTGTGACTTTTTTTTTTCTCGTTCTTTTATAAACATTCAGAATTTTGCCTTTAATAAACAGTAAACAAACAAAAAACAACTTATATTGAGAAGGTGCATTTTATAGATACCTAAGACATTGTGAAGACCTGGCACTTAAGTGGCACATGCTTTTCAGAGCAGCTTAAGTTAGAAAGGCAAAAAGAAAGCAAAGCACAGTGAGAAGGGAAGAGAAGCACAAAATGTTTTCTTCAGAAAAGGTTTGACTATTTACAGAAAAATAATAAATGTGTGTGCTGAGGGGGTTGAACTTTAATGCTGTGTCATTTCAAAAATAAAATTTCAGAAATCTTTCTTTTATTCCTATCAAAGCAAATAGATATTCATGTCTATGACCAAGTTTTCTTTGAAAGGACCATTATATATAATATACATATGTTTTTATAACATATAATTATACATACATGTAGTGATATGCCTGAGTATTAAATGGCTGGTAAAGAACAAAAAATAATAGTTGGATTCTGTCCCTTTAAGAAGTAGTACAAGCTTAAATATGTTCCTACCTAATCAATGGTAAAATTAGTTTCTGCCCAGAAGGTATTAAGAAAAGATGCAGCAAGCTGTTTGCCTAAGATTAAAACTCTGGTGAGCCAAATCCAGTAACTGTGGATGTAAAGAACAGTTTTCCTTGCCAGCCTTTAAAACTCCATCTGATTATTTGCCATGGCTTTAAGGAGACTCACTCAATTGCTTATAGTCCAAATATTCCTACTCACAGCAATTCCATATTGTTTTTTCTTTCTTTGATTCTAAAATTATTGGTGCAGGTGGGGTTTATAAAATATGCACTGTACAATGTAACTCAGAATTAGACTCAATAATTTCCTGACACACTTTACCAAAAAGTTTTGAGCAAGTACCAAATCCTCATTCATTGGTTGGTACAGTAAACTGGTATCTAATTTAAGATGGGGACTGGGGACCGGCGTGGGCATAGCGTGGTTTAACATTTTCCTTTTTATTTCCTAAGGGTACAGATTTTGAAGAGTTGACTTGAACGTCTGTTTTGGGGTTTGCCAGTCGTTTAAAATCAACAGCCACTTTCTCCTTCTCTGCTTCAAATACCCTTGTGATACAAGCTCACGTGGCAAATAGCTGTGACTTTTAAAATCACTTTCTAGCATGATGTGAAAAGAAGTATGTTTCATTAAGACTGTCTTCTTAAAATTCTTACTTTTTAAAATCTTTTTTAACAGATTTCTTCAGTTTTTCTATCCTTTTCTGATCACTTGTCTTTTGCCTCTGTGACTTTTCTCTATATTTTATTCTTAGCACACTTTTGCTTTATACTCAGTCCTAGGAAGCAGTCAATTACTCTCCCAATGGTGCTGATGTACCCCAAATTTGCATCTTCTGTTCTTCTGTGGTACTTAAGTTTTTTTATTGTTTGTTTCAGCAGCTTCGAGATCATTCCTACTTACATGTCTTGGTCTCAGCTCAAAATGATCATATTCCAAAATTAAATTAATTTATTTGCTGCCCAGATTGGTTTTATTCTTCCCTACTTAATTGGTACATACTTCTTCATTATTAAAAAATAGAGATTTTGGTGTCATTTCTTTCTTTCTTTGCTTTCATTTTTTTCCACATAATCTTTTTAGAGAAAATTGAAATAATGTTTTTCCTTCCAGCATCCCTGGGAATTGTACCTTACTTGTCTGTTCTCTCTTCCCCATCCAATGTCTCATTTCCATAGCACCGTCCTATGGTTATTCTGCCAGCTCCGTCATAGAATTGTCTTAGGCCAATTTATCTGAAACAGCTAGCAAAACGTTTTTTTTCTAAACGAGCTTTAACCTTCCTGTATGAAATGCATGAAGTTTGTTGTCTGACTTTTAAGACTCTTAAATTTATTACTTGGCATTTATCCACTTTTATCCTATCCTATATTGGAACTGTCCTGTTTGGAAAAATTACTCAGCAACACACCTCTTTTTCTCAGTATATACATTCTCCCCATTCACAGGCTATTTGAATTTTTAATTTTTAAGACTTTAGGTATTTTCTTACTTGAATTGGAACTTTATTCATTCTCTGTGTCACAGATTAGTATCTAACTTCTTCATGTACTACCTCTTAACACTCAGTGTTTTCCACTTATTTGCAATCCTCACTGCAGTTAAAATCAGTACCAAATTGAGTTACTTTGTAATTCCCCATTTTACAATATTTCACGGCTACATCAAAGTAGTCTACAAAATTTCTTCTTTTGGTTCCCCTACAGCATTTAGCATTACTGTTTGTAGGAGCTCTGGAGTTTTTTTAGCAGATTAATAATTTGATGATTTATTCAGAACCCACTTATGCAACAGCGATTCAGAACTTACAATGGCATCTTGGAAATTTCAGTCTAAAAGGCAGTCAGTGGGTATGTCAAAGAGAAAATATATCTTTCATAGTTTGCAAGTGACAGTCTTGTTTAGATAGTACACTCTCAGAGGAAAAATTATGGTGACTATGAGAGGTCAAAATGAAGGTTAGCGTTCATATTTCTCTCCACCTCCTTTCAACATACTGCATCTTTATTGTAACATTTTTGGTAAAATGAGTTGCTTCAGCAAGCAGCTGAGTATGCCTGATAGTAGCCCTCTAGTGGCCCCTGGATTCCATGAGGTAAACGATAGTGTATTTATCAGTAGTTTTCAGAGAGTATAGAGAATAATAATCATTGTTGCAGAAGTGATAAATTTAATGTTAAAATCTCCCCAAATCTTGTCTAGCTAGTAAAAGTAGAGAAGGCAAGTAGGTAATGAGACACAGGAAAGGGAGATTTCTACTCTGACTTTCCATGCACAAACATAATTTTGGACTTAAAAAAATAATCATATCTCTCAATATTACTTTTTTCTCTGATAATTTCTATAAAATCATGCCTAGATATAAGCAAGGCCGGTGTCACTGTGGTAGGTATTTCCAGGTTAATAGACATATTGAACAATGCTGAATATGAATACAATTCTCAGTTTGAGTTATTGGAGCCTGTCAGAACTGAGGTAGTTTCATAGCACATGGTAAGTGATTCTCAAATCCTCTTAAGTGCTTATTAATAAGTCTGCCCTTTCATAGACGCTGCCAAGAAGACATTTTGAGAAGGGAATTGTCCATTACATCTTATCATATAGGGACTGGAGATAGAGAATGTTTTTCTACAAATCCTCGGGAATACTTCTTAGTGTAAAGGTAAAATTGAAATTCTAACAACTCAAGCAAAAGTCTGCAAAAGGTCTTTTCAGCAAAGTGACTCCATAATACCTCTGACATCCTCCCTGTGCACTCCAGGCCTCTCACGAGCCCCTAAACATTGTTGGACACTCTTGAGTAGCAGCTCTGCCTGCGGAAGGCTGCCACAGCCAACAAAGTACTCAAGACAGAACCGCGTAGTTTCCTTCACCTATATCACTTCGTGTTGTGCAGCTGTCACCTGAGTATGTATGGCTAGAGCTATTGAATAACAAAAATATATGCATATCTTTTCCTGCTTTTTTATTTGCAACACATTTGGGAACAGGAACACATGTACACAGCTGGGAAAATGATAAATTACAATATTTATGAACCCATTAATTGGACATCCTATTATTAGAAAGAGAACTGGTACTATTATATTTTCTGGAAAGGAATCTGTCCATCACCAGCAGCCAGCATTCTGCATATCCAGCAACGTATATGAGCAGAGCCACCAGTGTTTGAAAGCATTCTCAAATATAAAGTAAAAAACTTCTGTGACCATACAAGGTACCGCTGATGCCCCGAGTCGTGTCCTCTCAGCTCCCCTTTTTACTCTAGGAATGGCTACAGAAACCAGCCGAATGCAAATACGACATAATTACTGTTTGCTTAGCTGAATCATGTATCCCTGGCTTTTTGTTCTGGGATTTCGACCTCATGGTGCAACCTTTGACTAATAAGTCTTGGGATCTGAACACTATCTCTTTTGTTCTTGGGGTAGACAATTCTGAGATTATTTGTATAAAGATCCTCAGAGTTTCCCTAGTGGAAACGAGGCTAGTTTTTCTATCGTAGTGGTCAACTTGAAACGACCCTTGGGTAGGCTTTTTCTTTTTTCTTGTTTCGGTTTTCCCACTACTGTTCCACAAGATCACCTCCCAGAATAGGACAGCTGTATCTAGCTCTTGCCTCAGGCTGAGTTTTTCGAGGGAAATGAGGACACACATTTCTAATAAAATGGCCCCAGTGAGAAACCACAAATGGATTTAAAATTTCATTTTAGAGAAATAAGAAAAAATCTATGACTCTTCCTGGGTGTTACTTTGTATGATGGATTATGGGAAACACTTTTTCAAAAATGATCAGAAATAACCTCCTAAGTAGCTATCACTGGAGAAGGAATAAAGGTATAGAATAAATTACTGATTTCTAGAAGTATGTTGACCATGTAGAAATAAAAACACCCCAGTGGCATTCTCACCACACTGTAATGATGTATTTTAATGATACAAATAATGACTGAGCTATCATTCTTGTTCCAAGTTGACGGCTCATTCAGGACATAAACTGCAAGTTACTAAATCTGATCTCCTGGGCTCCAGCTCAGGAAACAGCATGTAGCAATCACTTGTTGAATCAATCAGTTACTATAAATAAACTCTACAGCATAAATCAATTCTAGTTGGGTTAGTCATAGCAGCAGCAGCAGTGCCGACTCCTCTGATCATCCACCTGCCGAGCCGCTTACTCAGGTCTTCACACGGAAAATGCGAGCGCTGCCGTTCTTTCCATGAAGAAAGTTTGCCATGCATTTACCAAGGGTTCTCAAGGGTCTCAGTGGGATCTCCAGGAATTCATTTACCTGTTTTAAAAATATAATTGGTATTTGGGCCATCAGCTATCATCTTTAAAAGGTTCAAGTTTAAACTCAGTAGGAACACGGTATAATTTATTACTTCCAGAATGCAAAAGAGCCTTGAAAGAATGCCATTTCACTCATCTAAGCAGCATAAGCTTAGCTAGAAAAGTTATTTTTGCCAAAGTTTAAGAACTTACGTTGCAGATCACATGTTTGTGAAAGAGATACACTCACGTTTTTGAAAGTACCTCCACTTATTCAACAATATTTATTTAGTGCCTAATTATATAATATTATTGTACTAGAAACTTGTGACACAGAAATGAATATAGTACTTGTCTCCAGAGGCTCGTTATCTAGAGGTGGGTACTGTAAGCACAATTACAATAAAAGTAATGAGTGTCTTCATAGTTGTATAAAGTATGCTGTGGGAGCACAGAAGAGAGAGTGACATCTTATAAATAATGTTCATCTATTTCTCCATTGAACTTTATATTTAATTAAAATGTTATTTTGCTGTTACTCTTTGGAATGGACCTAGAATATACCCTGTGAAACCTGAAATACTAAAGCAAAACCAAGATACATGATTGGTTTATTTCTAAATTTGCCCTGCTTTTACATTAATGATTATTCTAGTTTGATTATTATCATATTATATTTAGAATCTAACATTTTTGCTGCATATGACATACATAGTGGGTTTTGTAAAACCCCGAATGTAAGCATATCATGGTAGAAAGATTATGGATGAGAACTCAAGAAGCTCAATTTTTAGGAATGGTTCTGCAGCTAACACTCAAGTCACAATCTCTCTAGGTCTAAATTTCCTCCTTCTTAAAAAAAAAAAGTTAGATATTAATGGGTTTGTCAGGATTAAAGTACACTGGTTATAGAGAATTTTGACACAGCTTAGCAGGCAGCATTTTGGCCAATTTTATCACAATGTTGATAGAAATATAATTTTGGTCTTTGTAAAAACATTTTTCTGGATCTAAGAATAGCTTTTGAGTTACACATTTTTGATCTATAGTATAATAGAGACTTTAAACACGCATTGGTTTAGTTAGAAATCCAATTCAAACTTTAAATAGCTTCTATTATCACCTTTAATTTTCTTTCTGATCCTACCATTTGTCTTATTTTCCTTTGGTCTTTTTCTTTCAGAGCAGCTAAGTATCTAAATAGAATATATAAAGAATCAGCTATGATGCTTTTCAACTAAAATGTTTAAATGGTTTTATTTGATAAAATGACATAGCATCCTTGAAATGAGACTAAAAAGAGCAAGAAGTATTAATTGGTGATATTTCAGTTCTGTTCATGTCTGTCCAGAATATTAACTAGAATGATTCCTCTTTTTTTTAATACATGCCACAAATAACATAAAGTAAAAATTACATTTTGTACTGAGAATTTTAATGACTGCTTTCAAGATTTAAAAAGTTTGTATCGATTTTCACAATTTAGTTAAATAAATATTATACAGTATCATTTTCCTTAAATATGCAGTAAAGAAAGCTAATTTTAGCCATAATTTGAATAACTGAACAAGTTTGAAAAATATATCCTTTAAAATAAATAAATAAATAATAAGCCTATTTAGCACACAAAAGGCCACTTAGATAAAAATATACCTTGTACATTTATAACTATTTGTAGTACTACTCACATTTGGAATCAGTTCTTACATTTTCTTGAGGTAAACATAATTTATAAGCTGATTATAATTAAACACTTTGAAGATATGAATATGTTTAATCAAACATAAAATTTTGACAAAACACTAAATTTAGAGAACAGGAATAATAACCAATTAATGAAAGAAAACAGATAAACATATAAACGATATATTTGATGGAATTTGTATAACATTTGTCTGTGAAACAAACACACATGTAAGTAGAGAAATGATGGTTACATTTAGGAAAGTCAGATAATGCCATGCTCTGAGGCTTAGGAGAAGCAGAATAAACTAGAAAGTGGAAGAGGAGGCATGTGTATGTCCTGCGTGCCTTACAAATACAAAGTGGTTTTTCTGCTTCATTCAAACGAATCCAAGTGCCTGGAACAGTGTCTGGCGCACGTTAGGAGAGGAATACATATTTGCTTGAAGAATGTGTGAATGAGGGCAGAATGTTGGAGGGCTGTTGGGTAGGTCAGGGTGACTTCATACAGGGCTAATTTGACTGCTCTGACCAATTCATTTGTATTGACATACAACTGACATGCAAAACCTCTATCATAATTCAGCTCAATTATGAGAGTGTACTTTTAGCATCATTTTCAGATGGGCTGGAACAAAGCCTTGGCATCTTGTGCTTTGAGACGCTTCCTGGAGTAAGTTTACATGAGCCAGTGCTCATATCGCTTTCAGTGGTAGACCTGGGCTCACATTTTCTCTGACCACATTAGTGAGATAACTGGTTTTGAATAAAGGTGTCCCCTTTACATGATGAAACTCTTCCAGTGCCTAGACTTGGGAGAATATTAGAAACCTTGATCGTGGCTCACCATCATGCCTGGACAGTACTGAAGCTGCAGTTGCGTATATCTCCATCTGGCAGTTGCCTTTTAAGACTGGCTTCAAAATCAAATGATAGATAATGATCATTATCTAAAGATAAGTAGAATGTAAATTTAATGAAATGAAAACATGAGACAGGTTTTCAATTGAAGTATTAACACTGATTTTGTAACCTAGTAGTTGGACTTCTATGGTATACTGACTCAAGAGTGTGGTCACTTACAGCTTATTTGAATCTTAGAAAAAAAATAAATCTTATATGATGGATACAAATACATTGGTTATTTTAGAATTATATGGACAAATCCCTATAAGATAAAATAAGGAAACTAGTTTATGAATAAATATTTTTTAGAGGAAAGAGTGCAATGTAATTTTAGTGGACAGTGAATGAAGACATCCATTCACTTACTGGGCTGTAAAATATAAAATATTGGTAGCAGATGTTGAAATGGTTTAGAGATAATTCTAGAATGTTGAATTCACTGTCATGATTATAGCTAGTCATGTTGTGTTTTGGGATGAGGAACTACTACACAAATACATGTAGAAATCACCTATTTTCCCAGCCAATGGAATCACTTCCCTACTGGTTTATTTTCTAAGAGCTCTTACCTTCCATTCCTGTACCTACTGTAACATTTGATTTGTTAAGCTAGAATTAGTTTCCTTTAGAAATATGAAACCATTCTTTCTAAATATATGCAGTACTTTCCAAAGTTAAAAAAGTATGGTATAAAGCAAAAAATACAGTAATAGGTAATACTGATCTCAAAGGATTGTGATAGTATTAAATGATTAGAAGAAATACGAAAAGTGTATAACAATAGTAAACACTGAACAAATAATGAGTAAACAATACTGAAGTCACAAACTACTAGAGATCTTGGGCAAAACTGGGGGGAAAACTAAGGTATTGCAAGATCCATATTGTAATATATTTATTATTTTTGTGGGTGTAGTTTTTTCCCCATCAAAATGCTTATTACCCTGTAAGAAATGGTGGAAATCTAATTTACACGTCCTTCACAGCTTAATTACCCAAATATTTTATCCAACATAACATCAAAAGTAATGCTTAACACAAGCTAAATCTATCTTATCCTTTGTTGTGCATAAACTTGTTCTTTGTTAATCCTTTGAGACATGTAAGTGTATTCTGAGGTCCCTTTTGTACATCTTCTTAAAACAAGACTCTAACAAAGGAATCAGGTTTTATTTATTTAATTCCTCATTTTCAAGTCTTTAGGAGAGAGAATAACAATTTGAATATAAATAGTATCTTCTATAACGTTAATTATTCAAAATATATTTAATTTTTTATATCATATTTGGAAAGCTTAGAAAGAAAATATTCTTGATGCTAAGTTCATGAATTTGAGCATCTCTCTGAACCCAAAATGTATATTTATGGTTTTCTTGGTATGGCCTTACACTTACTGAATAGATTTTTTACTTCCCTTTTTATAGCAGTAATAGAACCTTGGCTCAGCCAATCTTTTTGAAAAAACTAAAGATAATACATGAAATTACTTTAAATGATGACTTTTATGTTAATTCCAGTGTACAAATAACTTAATGTGACAACCACTCTGACATTTTTTAATGAGGACAAATATTTCATTGGCTGAAACAAAAAGGTTAATTCTTACTGTGATTTCTTTCCTTGATTTATCTTTCTCAGCCCCCAAAATTATAGATAATACAATAGAACTTTAACGTAAAATTATAATACAGTATGGAAGTTAGGAGTTCAGCCTAATAGTCCTGGGATAGAATCCTATATATGCCACTTATTAGCTCTTGGACATTTTAAGATGTTTAAAATTTTTCTAATGCTCAGTTTCCTCAGCTTTAAAATGAGGAGGATGTTATTGATAGTCACACCAAAATTTATAATTACTAAAAGAAGAACATGCACATAATATTCTGTACACAATTATTTACTTAAAATAAACACACATTAATTATATTCACATATAATATATAATGATTTTAAAATTACATATTTCAGGTGTATAGCATTACATTTCAACATCTGTATACACCACCAAGTGATCACTACCGCAAATCTACATACCAGCCATCACCATACAGTTGATTCTCTTCGCTCATTTTGCCTACTCATTAACTTCCTTACCTTCTGGGAACCACTAATCTGATCTCTGTATTTATGAGTTTGTTTTTGTTTTGTTTTGTTTCTTTGTTTTGCTTTTCTAGATTCTGCATATGAGTGAAATCATATGGCATTTGTCTTTCTCTGTCTAATTTATTTCACTTAGTTTAATACCTTCAAGGTCCATCCATGTTGCCACAAATGTTAGGATTTCATTCTTTTTTATGACTAAGTAATATTCCATTGTGTATAATACCAACTTCCTTATCCATTCATCTATCCATCCATGGGCACTTAGGCTGATTCCATCTCTTGGCTATTATAAATAATGCTACAGTGAACATAGAGGGGCATATATCTTTGCAAATTAGTGTTTTAGTGTTCTTTGGATAAATAACCAGAAGTGGAATAGCTGCATCATATGATACTTCTATTATTAATTTTTTAAGGAATCTCTCCTTTTTTCCATAGTGGCTGCACCAATTTACATTCTGACCAACAGGGTATGAGGTTTCCCTCTTCTCTACATCCTTTTTAACATTTGTTATTTTTTGTCTTTTCAATGATAGCTATTCTAACAGGTGTGGCAGCTCATTGTGATTTTGATTCACATTTCCCAGATTAGTGATGTTGAACATCTTTTTGTGTACCTGTTGATTATCTATTTGTCTTCTTTGGGAAAATGTCTATTCAGATCCTCTGCCCACTTTTCAATCAGGTTCTTTGTTTTTTGTTGTAGAGTTATACAATTTCTTCATATATTTTGGGTATTATCCCCTTACTGGATATATAATTCAAAAATATTTTCTCCCATTCAGTAGGTTGCCTTTTCATTTTGATGATGGCTTCCTGTGCTGTGTGGAAGCTTTTTAGTTTGTTGTAGTCCCATTTGTTTATTTTTGCCTTTGTTTCTATTGCTTTGGAGTCAGATCCACAAAGACATTGCTAGGACTGATGTCAATGAGGTCATTGCCTGTTTTTTTCTAGAATTTTTATGGCTTCAAGTCTTACATTCAAGTTTTCCCAACACTCTTCCCAAAGGAAGAGACTGTTCTTTCTTCATTGTATGTTCTTTGCTCCTTTGTCATACATTAATTGTCCATATGTGTGTAGATTTATTTCTGGGCTCTCAATTATGTTCCATTGATCTGTGTGTCTGTTTTTGTGCCAGCACCATACTGTTTTGATCACTACAGCTTTATAGTATAGTTTGAAGCCACAGATCATGATATCTTCAGCTTTAGTCTTCTTTCTCAAGATTGTTTTGGCTATTTGAGATCTTTTGTGCTTGTGTACAAATTTTAGAATTATTTTTTCTAGTTCTGTGAACTATGCTGCTGGAATTTTGATAGGGATTGCAATAAATCTGTAGACTGTTTTGGCTAGTATGTACATTTCAACAATATTAATTCTTCTAATCCATGAACACAATCTCTTGTCATTTATATATGTTGTTTTCAATTTCTTTCATTAGTTTCTTATTATCTCCTATGGAAACACCACTGAATTCTGTATACTGAGTTTGTATCATGAGACTTTACTGAATTCATTTGTTAGTTTTAATAGCTTTTTGGCGGAGTTAGGATTCACTTTACATAATATGATGTCATCTGCAAATAGTGACAGTTTTATTTCTTCATTTTCATCCTTTGCATACCTTTTATTAATTTTTCTCACCTAATCACTGCGTCTAGGACTTCCTATACTATGCTGAATAAAAATGTTGAAAATGGGTATTCATGTCTTGTTTCTGATCTTAGAGGAAAAGCTTTCACCTTTTCACCGTGGAGTATGATGTTAGCTGTGAGTTTGTCATGTATGTTTTTTATTATGTTGAATTACGTTCCTCTATACCCACTTTGTTGACAGGTTTTTTTATCATAAATGGATGTTGAATTTTATCAAATGCTTTTTCTGACACTTTTGGAGCTTAAAACCTGGAGTTTAATTTTGGAATAGTATAATGACTAGAAATATCAAATCTAAGATACATTATACCTGGGCCTCCAGGGAGGAGGTGTAAAAGTGAGTGTCCAACATGTTACACTTTTGTGTGAATAAAGTTTGACATAATTGACATGCATTCTGACCAGTTCTGGATGACTGCTTTGATCTATTCAGCATACTCCTATACCACGTAGCTGACAAATCTAAAGTGGACCTCCAACATTTTTCTTGTGCTTAGGTGTGAAATCACTTGCATGAACCTCTTTTATACTATTCATCCTGATTTGTTGCCCACATTCTGAGCTTTTGTCTTCTTAATTTATTTTTAATGTCAGTTTTGCCAACCTCTTGTCCTGACATTTAAGTTCATTTTACCACATGTGACTGACTTTCCTAGTGATGTACAATTTAGAATTTTCTTTCAGTTCCCCTAATTTCTACCACCCTAGAGATAATTTCTCCAGTCCTTAGGATGATAAACTACATTTTACTCCATTATAAGAGATACTTCTGCTGAGCTCCCCTTAGAATTATGAACAGAATTGTATCTAATATATTTCAATTACTTAAATTTGATAAAAATGACATTCAAAAACCTAAAAAAATTAGTTTGGCTTCTAAGCAGAAATCAGTTAACTACTCTGAACATTGGCAAATAATATACCAGCAAATAACCCAACTTTCTCTATCATTTCTCTGTCTGGAAGGCATACCATTTGCCCATAACTATTCTCACCCATCATTTAACCATGGTTCTGGAATCCTTGAAGACATTATAATGCTTTCTAGCTTCAAGAAACACTGACCCATTTTCAAACGCATTCTTGCTACTGCTTCTTGTGCCTGATACTTGCATCTGTGGGATGAGGTATTTATTACCCATCCCCTTCTCCTTCTTGGTTTCTTAATTCACATTGCTCATCCTCTGTATATAGATTTTTCACAATGAGAAGGATATATCTACATCCAGAAATGCAGTAAACATTTACTCAATAATTATATAAAAATTGTACTTTATGCATATTTATTATATTTCTCTATAATCCTGGAGTAAAAGGAAGAACACTCAATCACCAAACCTTGTAATTGAATCTCTTTGTTCTTGGATACTTGCTCTTCTCTGTTACTAGATGTAAGCTATAAATGATACCTTTTACTGTAATCACTTCACTGCTGACTTTCTGTACTTTGACCTAGCATGCTTACATGGAAAGCTTCTCTCTGACCATTCAAGCTTATGCTTCTGTCTTAGATATTTATTTGATTTCAGTACTTCGAGTGGATCTGTTTGGGTGATTCTATGCAACTCTACTTTTTGTCTTTGATCACAGTCTTTTATTGGGATTCATGTCATCCCAGCACATTTCTCATCTAATAAGATACCACACACTGTCTGTATCATCAATAGTCTATAGGTTTGCTTGTTTCATCAGATTATTGGGCTTGCTTCTTCCCATATTACCTGATTCTGTTAACATTCATTACCCATACATGATTTATAATTTCAAAAAGTAATTTGTAGTATATAAACTAGTTGAAATATTTATCACTAGAACATACCGTTTTTCCTCTTGATTAAAAATAGTATATTTCTATATAGATAAAATTTAGATATGCTAAGAAAATCCTATTTAAAATCAATCAATTAGTTACATTGATAGATAATTTTTTTGATTTAGTTTCCTTTCCATGGCACTGATGCTAAGTGGAATTTTATTTCTTGCTATGTAATTATTAGTAAGTAAGCTTGGGCCTGGGATAATAGAATTGATATTGTTCACAAAGTGGGAAGATTATTGAAGGCCTTCTTACTGCCTTTTTCCCTCTCCATCAAAAGAAAAAAAATATCATCTTTATTAATTATTAAGTATAGATTAAAATTGGGGGTCAACAAATTTTATCTAAATTATTTGAATGTATCTTTAAAGTCTTCTTAGGTGAAAGGTAGCAGATATATTTTCTGCTGCAACTTACTGTTTCAAACTGTATTTGTACATTTTTCTGTAGTAGTCAGAACCATTTGCTGCTGCAGCCTATAATCAAAGCATAGCATACTTAGAGAAAGAGCTATAACCACAATATTTCTGTTAAAGCAAACTTGGCTACTATAAAGAAAAATCTGGCCTGGGGAATTTACACGGAGAGACTTTGCATTTGACTGCACATGGTAAAAATAATGAAATTATCCTCCTACAACCACTAACTTTGAAAAAAAGATAAATTGCCAGGTAGATTTTATATATGACAAGTTAAAAAAAAAAAAGACTTCGTAATTCAAACTATATAATGTTAAATTATGTTGTTCTTCATTATTGGCTTTTACAGCTTTTTCTTATTGCCAAGTATGAAATGAAGGAAACCCAGTATCTTGCAGATACATTTTCCTTGAATTTTACTGATAAACATTTTTGATACAAATGAATCAAAGTGGGGTCTTAGTGGACAAAGAATTTTTTCTGGAAGTAGTTTATTCAATGATTTTTTTTAAATTTTATAATTGTATCATATTAGTTTAATGGAAAAAATAATCTCAGTGAATTCATTTATATATTTTATATATTCACTGACACTGTATTAACAATCCATCAACTCTTTCACATTGTTTAGGTTGTGGTTAATGTTAACAGCAATGTGGATATGCATGTAACACAGTGAAAATAATTCAGAGAAATTTAACTTCATTTGGCAATATACTGCAAGCAATTAAACATACAGATGCTAATTATTTGGTGAAGTAGATACAGAAAACCCTGAAGATTTTTTAAAAAGGAAACCTAATAGAGTAGTTTTGAAGCTTAATGGAAGTCTAGATGAAAGTAACCATTACATACTGTTGATCCCAGAATGCCTACGCGCACACACATATACACACAAGAATAACCCAATGAATCAAACAGAACCAAGTTTATAACCTCCTGCATGAAGGAAGAGAACCAACTTGATAGGGTCTTAGTAGTTTTCAACAGGAGAAGGGGAAAGGTGAAAAGTTGATGGGGACTTGGGATCTAGGCTCGAGTGGCTTAAGGTGGGTGTTTCACTCTAGAAAATCGGAAATCAGTTGGGCAAATTGTGTAAGTTTTAGGTTAGAGGATCTTGAAGGAAATTTGGACAAGTAAAGAGTTGTTTAATAAGAAAATGCCTTTATAGAGTTTATTTTATAAGATATTAGTAATGTAAGTTGTTTTGAAATACATATAGTGCTACTTATAATTTATAATAAATATGAGTAGCCAAAGCTATTATTTAAAAAATTAGGAATATAATAGAAGACAGAGTAGTCTTTGCTAAAATTGTGTGTATGTAAGCTGGTGTTTGATTTTATTAGTAACTGAATACTTTAAAATGTAAAATGCATAAATAATTAGTTTCATTAGGCATCGTAACTAAATATGTTCTTATTAATTTAATGAAAAGGGTACATAATAATACAAATTGGTCCAGAATTAATATATAATTAAACATTTTAAAAGATGAATTTATGATCATTGGCTATTGTAAGAATAACATTTTATAATATAACTGGATTAACTAAATTTATCTGTAGGTTTTATTTAGTATGCTTTTAAAAATATAATATTCCAGAAATATCCATTATTTTAAAATACATTTTAAAATAATGTTAGCCAGTAGTGTCTTAGGAAGTAAAAAAAAAATACCAGTTTTAGGATGGATTCTCTGTGTTCCTCTAAAATAACCATCTGTCATGAACACTACACTGTGTGACCAGGGGGAGCACAGAAGACCAGAGACCTCTTCCACTTTTCACTCTACAACTGAAGTCAGAGTATCCTAATACATGCCACACTATTTCTGCCAATTTCCATGCTTCCTCTCTAAATGAGATAGAAGAAGATAAATCCTATGCTATTTTATGGAATTTTGAATAATCCTATTAATAGTTCAGTAAACTGAATACATAGTTTTATGGATGATATATATAATGTTGATAGTGTTGTTTTACACTTAGTTCTTTCTTCTGATAGTCTGAAAACCCTTGAGAGACTCAGATGTACAATAAGATGGTTAAATATCATTATGCTAAATGTGCTGGGTGGGAAGTCAAACAGATTGTTTAAAATTGGTTCTTGCTAGGAAGATTTCTCAAAAGAACTTTTCATGTGGTGAGTTGCAACAAATCACACAATAACTCAGGAGTCTAGTCCATCAGTAACGGTTGTAGATGCTCCAAAACCCTTGTCAAATGGTTAATCCTAAATAATGTTATATAAGTATCATTTTCTTTCTTGGTCATAGCTTATATACTGTAGAGCAGATAAAATATTTTTATATATATACATATACATATGTATAATTGAGGAATGTTTTCCAACTGAATATGCTATTAATAGGAGTGCATTTTCAGATGGTAAAAATTGTAAAGTAGTCAATTTAATACTCTTACACTTGGATTTGGTTTTAAATTACAGATGACACTTCACAAATTTTAAAAATAAGATAAAAATAATGATCCAAACAATTTAGGATTAGTGTCATTTCTGTATCCCCACCAGCATTTCTTTGTTACAGTTTCTGTGTTTCTCTTCACTAGCAAAACTTCTCATTTCTTTTAAATATTTTCTCTGAAATTGCTGCTTTTATGTTTAACATATTATATGGACAAATAATCTAATCACGGGAGACATATAATCACGTACCTCAGGAAGACATATTCTTCTGAGGACTCCTAGGATAGACAAATGGAAGTACAGCAAAAGTTAGTTTTCTAACAATTCTCGGAAGCTAGGAGATATATTTATAACTTGGCAGGAAGCTGCAAATGGGCAATGCACCTTTTGTTCCAGTATGAGATTCCTAACTGTACTGCCAAGTTTGAGTCAGATGGCTATTGTTTTTTTATGCTTTACATAGCACGGTATGCATTTCCTATAGATCTTTTCTTTTTGCTTCGTGTACTGTAAGAATCGGTACTGTTTCTGGCTCTGGTTACTTATCTTCTTTTTCACACTCTAGTTATAAAATTTTTAATAGAAGGTAGGAAATATTCTTGTCTCTCATGTGAAAGGGAGAACAGCGAGGTAACCTTCATTTGTTCTACGCCGAACTATTTCTTCACTCAGCTGCAGATCAGCACCACTAGTGCAGGAGAGCTCACCCACACATGCGCACTTAAACTGTCCTCATGGACATCGTTACCCCTCGGTTCTACAGCTGCATCTCTGGTTGTTTCCTCAGCATCCTTTTCTGAATCTGACTCAACTCTTCATCTTCAGTTTCTCAGTGTGTATCAATATTATTAACAAAGTGGTCTTGCAGTTTTTGCAAATACACCATTTGAAATATTTTCTTGCTGTGTGCTTTCTTTTAGTGGCATCGCTCTGATGTAAAACTTTTAAGAAACTCACTTGGCAGCATCTCAGTACTGAGATGCTCTCTACTTCTTTGTAAGAAGAATCATAGCCGTAAATAATTTTATGTTAAGGTGTTCACATATATGTTTATTTTTATTACTTGTTTATAAAGCATTTTTCAGGTGATTAACTGAATTGGTTTAATTACTATTGTTTTCCATAAGGAATTAACAATTGATTTGTCTATCTATACTTAAGTCCCGAAATGTATTGTGTTATTCACTTACTTTTTCATACATTTATCCAGCAGTCATTTAATTTTTATTATTTTATCAATTCGCTGTGTCATTCAGTGATAATATAAATTAGTAGATTAAAAAATTCTAAGAATATATCAAACATACCAAGAGTGGGAAAAAACACTGATAAAATGACATTTCTAGTTTCAACTTAGTTTCATTTTTAAGATGAAAACAAGAAAACTGGGATAAATGTAAATTTCAGAGATTTGGATGAGTGAGAAAAGAAATTAGTCTGATTTTAGAAAACATGATTGAATATATAATTCTTTAGGATTTCATAAAAAAATAATGAATATTTCCCAAAGTAATTTATAATTTAAAAAAAATCACCAAGTGATGTTATGGAAGATGGTATAGTATGACATTCCAGGAATCAATGACTCCATTGAACTGGCAAGAACTATTAGATTTGATTATTTCAGAACTGTAGAGTCTAGTTCAACACTTAGAGTGCTCAGGGGAGTGCTCGTCTGAAAAATGAGGCAGGCCAATTTCAAATATTTTGACATTTCCCAGAGCATCTGCAAGGCCCTGCCCCTGGCTCCATGGCAGGTAACTATAGAGACTGGTCCACATCCCTAGTGTAGCTTGCTATGCCCCAGGGTGGGCAGTAACAACCTAGCCCTTCAAAAATTGAGTTGTGTGTGTTTGATCTGACTGTCAGTTCACCGAGAGATCAGCAAAGAGGCTAGTTACTGTTTCTACCTCATCAGGTTCAAATAGCTTCCTGAAAAGATCTTGTTGAAAGAACTTAAAGCCACAAAACACTTTTCTTTTCTTATTGGGTCCAGAAATTCAAGGAAACCTTTGATAGGTCACTGCCTGAATACACACATAATGGAACATATGGCAAAGAGTATGGTCCTTGCTAAATAGTTTGAAAAGTCACTAAACAAATGGATGACCACTGCCCTCAACAAGTGATAATGGTGTCCCCTGGGGAGGAGGGAAAATCTGTTATAGAGAGTTACCATATTACAATAGCAAAAATGTAAAATTCTTCAAAAAAATTGCAAAGCATTCAGAAAAGATTAGAAAGTGTGGCCCATTCATAAAGAAAAAAGAGGAAAGCATCTCCAAAGAAGACCAGAAATTGGACTCACCAGAAGGGCTTAAATTACCTGCCTTAAATATACTCAAAACACTGAAGGACAAAGAACTAAAGACAATCAGGAGAGTGGTGTTGAGCACATAGGGCTATCAATAAAGAGATAAGAAAATTATTAATTTTTGTTAAAATGAACATTTTTGTGAGCACAAACTACCAGAGTTGTCTTAAAAGGAAATATATCACCTCAATAGCCCTATATTTATTAAAGAAAACTAATCTGTATTAACATTTTTCCTATAAAAAAATACTCTAGGCAAAAATGTTTTTTCCTAGTGAATTCTAACAAAAGTTTAAGGAGAAAATAATAGAAGTTACACAATACTTTTCCCAAAAAATGAAGATGGGGGAACACCTCAAATTTAATTTAATGAGACCAGTGTTATGAAAACCAAAGACAGTATAAAAAAAAAAAATACAAGCAGAGAGTAATGCAGTCATGCCGTAAATTCAAAATTTCTTAGCATAATGTCAGAAAAAGATGTTCTTGTAATAGTTGTAATAGAAAATACATCAAAACCAAGTGGTTTTATCCAGTGGAGGTAAGATTGGTAAATATTAGGAGATTAATCACTGTGAAACATCATGTTTCTATTTTAAAATAACATACAGTGATCTCAACATATGCAGATAAAGTATTTCACAAAATTCAACAATCATTTATGATAAAAACACTCAGCACTTAAAGAATGGCAGAGAATTTCCTTGATCTGATAAAAGGCATTTACAAAACCCTATAGTTAAATTATATTTATGTAGAGGAAGACTGAATTATTTCCACCTAAAATTGCAGAAAAAGGCAAGTATGCTTTTCTTACTCCAACTCGACAGAGCAGTTCAGTGATTGAGTTGTTATCGTGTTTATGTAGAAGTTGGGACATGAGAACAAGTTTCTAGTTGACACTGTTAAAGAGATACTCACTTATGTTATTACGAATTGAGGGGTTTAAGTAATTTTGTGGTTGTCAAGAATCCTGATTTTATGAGGTGGAGTCGTTGCAATAGACTGGGCTTGTCTAATTACTGTCATTATTCTGTGGAAGTTACTTGTTTTTGTTTAGGAACTTCATAGCCTGGCTCTCAGCTGCCAACCGCCAAGGCATTTCTCTCTTTCCCTTTGGGCAGTGAGAATATGTAAATATCCTCAGAGTGTCTTCTTTATGGAAACAACGAGTGCACCACAGAGTCAGAATTAAATTACTAATTTGACAAAAAACTGTCAGTTTGTATTTATAATATTTAAAATACACAATATTCTTTGATAATAATTCATTAAAAGCATAACCATGTAAGACCATAGATTTATAACATCTTTCTGGTCAGTCGCCTGTGTGAAATAATGAAGATAATTTAAAATAGCATTTAGAAAGCATGACACGTGGCCAGGAGCATACCGGATATGCAGCATGTAGTGTTTCATTCTTGGGATCCTTCCACAATAGACATAAAGGGCATTTTGCTATGTATCAATCTATGTATCTGAAATCATTATGCAGCTTCACAAATGGTCAACAATAATCATACCATAATGGAACACTTTGTTAGTCTAAATTGGCTTTAAATGCATAAAATTAATGATCTTTTTATGAAAATGATGACAAGTTTGAATTACTCCTTTTTAATGAGATGCAAGCTTGTCAATATTAATTTTTTCAAAATGCAATGAAGCATGAAGTCCATGTTCCTTATAATCAAAAATTATTTTACACATATCAAAAAATGAAACTCAGGAGAATACAACTGTTAACTTTTAAAAATATGTCAAAAATTGAATCCCATATACCTAATCTTTAAGAGAATTTTAGATAATCAAGATACAGTATAATATTTTAAGGAAGATGTAATTTGGTTAGATTTGTAATCTGAAATATAATACTAATCATTATAATATTAGAAATAGCAATAATAATAGCAGTAATAATAACCCAAGATGATGGCAGTGGATGACAGATTAGGCACGTCCAGGATCTTACGGGAAGACTTTTACTGAGTCAGGAAAAAAAAATACAGAGAATTTAACAAAGGCATAAGTTGAGGGAATAAAGAAAAGAAATTCAAGAAATGTGGAGGGAATAGAAGAGAAAGAACTTTGCCAAAAAAATGAATAGATTGAATTTTGAGGACATAATGCTAAATGAAATAATCCAGTCACAAAAAGACAAATACTGATTCTACTTACATTACATTCCTAAAGTAGTCAAATTCATAGACAGAGGAAGCAGAATGATAGTTACCAGGGGTGGTGGGGGAGGAATAGGGGATTAGTATTTAAAAGTATAGAGTTTTAGTTTTGTAATCTGAAAAGATTTCTAGATATGGAGTGGGTGATGGTTATACACCAATATGAATGTGTTTAATATCAATGAACTGTACATTTTTAAATGGTTAAGATGGTAAATTTTGTTATGGTATTTTACCCCAACCAAAAATGTTTTATTAAAAAGGACAGATTAATGGATAGAGTAGAATGGAATAGAAATATTTCATATGAGATAGTATGTTTTAAAAAGTCAGAAAAATCCACATATCCGATCAACAAATGTTTGTTGAATATAAAGTAGTTTAGTTTCACAAGACAGAAGTACATTTTTCCTTAAGACCATGTATAGAAAATGGGAAGACAGATATAAAGATGAGATGGAGATTAAAAAGTTACCTCATGTGAATGGCTTGGTCTCTTTGAAGTATACTGTGAAATTATTCTTGCACTTCTAGGACAGGAGAAAGAAAATAGCTGATTATGTGCAACAATAAAAAAAGAACTTAAGTATGAAAAGTCTATAGATTTGTGACCACTTAATAATAAGTGATAATACATTTTATAAGTAAAATAATGGAGTGAACTGACCAGAAAGTTAAGGTAATCAGTAAGCAAAGTGCATTATATCTCTTTTGGGGGAAAAACACATTAAAAATGAGAGATTCTGGGGATTTTCTTAAAAGAGACTTACTAGAAGATATAGATAAAAAAATTTCATGATCCTTTTCATTCATGAGAAACAGAAAGAAAGAACAATAGTTACAGAAAAGGATAATAAAGTGAGAGATAAAAAGATTTCTAAAATGTTAGTGGAACACAAAATTAGTTAGGTGACCCTAACGCTGCCTCAGGATCTGTAACTGAAGAAGACCATAAACCGGGAAAGCACAGCAGTTTCTCTCTTGCAGTGTCACTTGCTGATAGCAGCATAATGAGGAAGCCCGTATCAGCTGTGCACAGCTTTTGACACAGAGTTTAACAAGCTCTGCCAAGATACTTGTGATGTCTGCTACTCAACTATCAGGAAAGAGAAAGAACATTAAGCTTGAAGACTGTGGTTTTAAAAGGGGTAAATGTAGTAAAAGCAAGTCAGAGGTTAGACTTTGGGGGGGTAAGATGGTTAATTTAATGTGTCAACTTGGCTGAGCCAATGGCAACCAGTTTCTGGTACAACCAGTCTAGGTGTTCCTGTGTAGGTATTTTTTTGAGATGTAATTAGTATGTTAATCAATTGACTTTAAATATGGCAGATTACCTTTTATAATGTGGGTGGGCCATATCCAATCAGTTGAAGGACTTAGCCCCCTGGAAGCCTTCAAACTAAAGAATGCAACATTAACTCTTCCTTGGGTCTCTAGCCTGGGGCCTGCCCTGATAATTTGGGACTTGCCAGCTCTCACAATCTTGTGAGTCAATTCCTTAAAATAAATCTGTCTCTTCCCACCTCTGTGTGTGTGCACACATCCTATTAGGTCTGTTTCTCTGGCAAACTCTGTCTAATACAGGGGCCCAGAGCAATAACCCAAATATTGATGTGAAATTCTAATATAAAATGTAGAGATTAAATATTACTTGAGTCAATGAAAATGAAAAACTCTTGTCCAAACAATGTCATTAACTTAAATTACATATGGTAATATTTGTCAATAGTATTGCCATGATACATTCCTCAAATAAACAAAAGACAATAAAAAAGGCAAAAAAGAAAAAAACTGTAAAACTTCAGGATCTAGTAAATTGGAAAATGCTGCATCAAATAGCCCTCACTTCAGATTCACAATGCAGATTGGAATACCATAGCATGGGAAATCTTGCTGTAGGGATAATGGTTGTGAACGCTGTGCAGCCTAGGGTTTCACAAATTCATTTGGCTGTCGAATCCTTTGCTGTGTATGTGTGTGTGATCTGATATGACTCATCAACAGGACTAAGAAGAAAAAGAAGCATGTGTTAGTCATGTAGAGTTGCCATGACAGAATACCACACACTGGGGGCTTAAACAACAGGAGTTAATTTTCTCACAGCTCTGGGGGCTGTAAAGTACAAGATCAAGAGGCCAGCAGGGCTGGTTTTTCCTGAGGCCTCTTTCCTTGGCTGGCAGGTGACCTCCTTTTCTTTTCGCTCCGACACGGCCTTTTTCTCTGTGTGTACTCACTCCCGGGGTCTCTTCTTCTTCTTACAAGGGCATCAGTCCAATTGGATTGGAGCCCTACCCCTAGGTCCTCATTTAACCTTAATTACCTCCTTAAACACCCTGTCTCCAAGTACCATCACACTGGGGGTTAGAGTTTCAAACTACAGATTTTGAGGGAACACAATTCAGTCCATAACAAAGTGAATTTTCTTTGGTCTAAGTAGGTTATTTATATTTATTAAAATGGTGAATTTTTGCTGACCAGGTTATAAGCATCAGATATCTTTTTGTCCATAATTATATTGGCATTGTATTATATCAATCCTTGAAAAATGTGAAATGCCAGTTTAACTATCAATAAATACAATATGTCAAAGGAAGTTAAATGCTTGCTTATATATCACACTGTGGCCTTTTAATCAGTTCAACACATAAGGTATCAAAGTGGGCAATTTTCTGAAATGTATCACTTTTTCTAGTGTCTATTTGTCATTTTCTATACTTAAGAAGAATGAATTTTTAAAAAATCTTTTTATTTCATAAAGTAATGTAACATTTTTAATTATTAATTTATTTTTTCTTTTCTTTGTTTAGCTCTATTTATTTTTTTCTCGTCTTTCACTCCTGCCAGACTTACTGATTCCTGAAGCACCCAACTGTTTTCCCACTTCACCAGGGAACGGGCTTGAGTTATAGCCCATTTCAGGGATGCCTTGCATGTTTATGAAAAATTCTATAACGTATCCCTAGTCTAAGTTAATTTTAGACCTAACGTGAGCATAGCAAACTGAGAGTCCATGAGCTCACCTGCCTTCAGTCTGTTTTGCATTGTAAGCTGCATTCAGTTTTCCAGAAACTGAATTTAAAGGACTTCAATACAATGAACTCTCCATTATATCTTAATCTCTGACAGGCTGATGTATGTTATACAACAGATGGAAAGATTTAAACAATTAGGTCCACATTCTGATTCTTGCAGTCATTAGAGTGATTCCAGGACCAGCGTCATCACCTTCTCCTGGGAAATTGTTAGAGATGCAGATTTTTTTTTTTTAATTAATCTTATAGCTGAAAGTTTGTACCTTTTTACCAGTCTTTCCTTACTTCCCCCACTTCATCAGCCCCTGGTAAACACTTTTCTACTTTCTATTTCTATGAAGTTGATTATTATTATTACTAGTATTCCACATAGTAAGTGATGCCATTGAGTATTTGTCTTTCTCTGTCTGGCTTATTTCTCTTAGCAATGCAAATTCTTGTGCCAACCCACCAGTCTTTCCGAATTAGAAACTCTCTGAGTAGGGTCCAGCAATTTGTAGCTTAACCAGTTGTCCAGATGATTCTAATGCACACTAAGTTGTTCCCTAAATGATTATAACCATCTCTTCCTCTTGTCCAAGTTTCAGTTAAAATCATTCACATAGTAAAAGTAAAAGGGCTCTATGAAAGGGACTCTCTTCTTTCTATATTTTCCCCCCTCTTTTTCCCCATAGAGTCATTCTCAAAATATACTCTACTGGACAGTCAGAGCAGCCAATTATATGAATGCAGTAATAAATATGCATAAATGCCCTAAGATGCTGTTAAAGAAACGTATTTGTCTAAAACAGTATGTCTTAAACATACTTGACCATAGAGCCATTTTCCTCCGACCAGTAATTTCTACTAATTTTCTAAGAGTCAAGTGTTGTCTTTGGGGAATTATCTCTTTCTTCGTACACAGCCTATTGGGGCAGTAAGTCAAGAGTGACACATGAGACAGCCGAAAACCACCAGACTGTCTCCTTAGCAATTTGCATTTTGAGACAAGAACGTAGATGAGTTACAGCTGATTCGTGCCTTTACTCATTTTGCGTTTCAAGATGACCACGACATATTATCACTTAAAAAGAAAATCTTTTCTCACTTTCCAATTATCAAATAATAAAGCACTGAACAAGCTCTACATTACAGGAGTGTTTTCCCAGATAATATAGATACTCAGAAATTGTTTGTCTCCTGTTTTCCTGAGGCCTGATCGCTTAGCTTCTCTTTGTATGTACAGCACCATATTCTTTCAAGGGATTCCTTTAAAAAGCTCTTGCTAACTGAAGTTTTCTTTGGTTGCTGGGACTCAGCTTAATTGACAGAAGAGTGCAGCACAGTGGCTTTGGGCCACAGACCCTCAGGGAACTGTGTGACCCTTAGTGTGTTATATAGAATTGCTCATTGTACTGAGACGGAGACAAAGTTAAGATACTCTTTTTTTCTTTTTATTCTATAGTGGAATATTATCAGCATACGGTGTATATATAGAAGCAAGCCAACTAGTTGAGTTTTTGCCTATGGTCACCTGAAACCACGTGACACTGATGATGGAGCACCAGTGGTAGTACGGCTCCTGACCCAAAATAAGTAAATTGAATGTTTGGTTCTGAAAGGGAAAAATATGAAAAGTTAAAATCTCGAAGTCCTTATCTGATGTCGTAAACTAAAGCTAAGTTTTTTGGGTTTTTTTTAACCATGGTTTAAAAATCTCTGATTATTTGCAAACCATATATCTGTAAAGGTGTTAGTATCCAAAATGTATAAGGAATCCCTACAACTCAATAGCAAAAAAAAAAAAAAAAGTGAATAACCCAATTAAAATTGGTCAAAGGATTTAAATAATCCACTTACTTGTACCACAGAAATAGTATTTTAAAATATTAGGCTCAGTAAATTACTATTTTAACAAATGATTCTCATAGACATCTCTGGCAAATTTTATTATCCCAGTAGGCGTCCATTCAACATACATTACTTAAAAAGATACTCTTCCTGACCTCAAAGAGTCTGCAGTCTAGTAGGTAGGACACATGTTTTAACAGTAGTTAGAATGCAGTGTGGTAAGGCTCTCTTTGCTCTGAGAACAAAAGCAAAATTAACACCAGGGGGCATCGGGGAAGGCTTCCAAAACAATAATAATTAAATAGCATCTTAAAGATTCTATGGATATCATCTGGTTAAAGAATTGGGAGAAGAGTAGCAAGACGGGTACTTCTGATGATGGAATAGTTCTATGTCTTGCTTATGGTGGTGGTTACACAAATACACGTGTGTGATAAGTTCCATGGAATACACTTATAAACACACAGACATGTACAATTGAGTACATGCATAAAGCTGAAAAAGACCTGTAAATTATACTGTTTTTAATTTCGTGGCTTTGATATTGTACTCTAGTTATGTAAGATATTATTACTGAGGGAAACTGGGTGACAGATGTGTGGGGCTTCTCTAGTATTTTTGCAACTTTGTGTGAATCTATACTTATTTCAAAATAAAAACGTTTTTAAGCATCAAAGAGCAAGAAGGCAGCAAAGTTCTTTAGTGTTATCAAAGAGAGAGTGTGTATGAGTCTGGTGAAGCAAGGTTTAGATTGATTTAAATTCAGTAAACACTTACTCAGCACTTGTAGTCTGCCAGACTCTGCAATGTGTTTCACATCTATTACTTCTCTTAATTTCCACAACAAACGTATCCATTAACATGTATCAAAGTTATAGAGACTTCCTGTTAAGAGAATGGATTAAAACCCTGCAGGCCAGCAGGAAGATTTTAGAATTCTCTACTTCCCAGCCACTTCATATCCTTCGCCCCAAGACGTGCACACACATTTGCCACTCAAATTTTGACAGTTATCTTAAAGGCAGAGTGTTTTGAATGCTTGGACACCTCCTGTTATAGGTGGAGTTGTGTCCTCATAAAATTCATATACTGAGGTCCTAAACCTCAGTACCTCAGAATGTGACCATATTTAGAGAGGTTACAAAATGAGTCAGGGTGGGCCCTAATCCAGTCTGACTAGGGCCCTTTTAAGAAGAGGAACTTTGGACACTGAGACAACAGGGATGTGTGTGCACCGAGGAAAGAGCACATGGAGACACGGGGTGAAGGAAGTATGCAAGCCATGGGGAGAGGCCAAAGAAACCAAACCTGCCAGTGCCTTGATCTTGAACTTCTAGCCTCCAGAACTGAAAAAAAATATTTTTCTATTGTTTAAGCAACCCAACGTTTTTTATTTTGTTATGGCAGCTGTAGCAAACTAATACACTTGCATATTGATTTTTCTTTTGTTATTTCTTAACTCTGTGCATTAACCGTCAAATCTTAATGTGCACAAGAATTATTTAAAAGGCTCTATATTGAAAGCTATAACATTTTATTTCATATTTAGGAGAATTATAATATTAATTTTGAATATATAAAATGCTTGCTTTACAGTCTGAATTTACCAACTAACCTTGAATTAAATTTATTCTACTATACCTCAAGATAAATAATTGTATTATGATATAAATAATATGGCTAATAATAAGACATAATCCTATTCTCCAAAATAGGTCATTTATATTTACGGTGAATAACATACATGGAAAGTATTAAGACTCAATGAAATAAAACTGTTATCTCTAGAAGTATGGCTTACACATTTCCTTAATCTAATGAGAGAACTATTTTGATTTGAAAGATATTTGATTGGCAGTTAACAAAGCTATTCTTTGTCATCAAAGCCCTATTTAAGCATACCACTCTTATGCATGAACAAAAGACGGGTTGCAAGTCATGGAAACAGGGCTGACCACCACTTAAAGAAAATGATTGTGTTCTGGATAGGATGTGATCGTGTTTGGTGACTTGTCCTCTGGTATGTTCCCTCAGTAACCAACTAAACTTCTGACAGTTTGGTAACACTGCTTTAAGATGAATCCAGAAATAAGAACTTTGTATCACAAGCAAAACATGCAAAATGATTTATTACTATGTTTTTATGTCTCCATTTCCTTCTTCGAGTGCCTACAAAAATTTAAATGCTTTGGCATACGTGTTTCGGTTAGACCCAGCATGTCACTAAATACTTGAAGCATGACCTTAAATAACTCGCACACCCTATCTGAGCATCAGTTATTTTGCCCATATAATATCTCAGTCTAGATGATCCTAAACCCTAGTGTGACTGTATCTGGAGACAGGGCCTTTAGGGAGGTGATTAAGGTTAAATGAGGATATGAGTGAGGTTCTAATCCTACAGGATTAGTGTCCTTATTAGAAGAGGAAGAGAAACCAGCAGTTTGTGTGCATAGAGAAAAGGCCATATGTGAGCCAAGGAGACAGGCCTCAGGAGAAACTAAATTTGCTGGCACCTCGATCTTGGAGTTGTAGCTTCCAGAGCTATGAGAAAACACATTTCTGTTGTGCAAACAACCCAATGTAGCATATTTTGTTATGGCAGCCCTAGCAGACTAATAAGGCATCTCTACTTGTAAAAGTACTGCTGTGTTATAGATGTCCTGAATCTGAGATTGCCTAGAGATAGAAATTAACATTTAGACAATTTAACACAAGCAGTAACAGAAAGAAGTACTTTTTAAAAATACTATGGAACATCTATCATTTATACTAAAAATGTCTTCATCAGACAGTTTATACGTAATTTTATTTTAGCTGTGCATTTCTAAAATTTCAAACTGTAATCATGTTTTACAAGTATTTTGGTTTTTATTTTTCCTAAACAATTAGAACCTTTTGATTGAATCTAGACTATTCGTTAGATGGTGATAAAATTACAAACTGGCATAGTGGAATTTTCGTTTGGAGCAAGATGGTTTCAAGTTAGTAAAAGAGCAAGATAATTATTGATTCTAAGTTAAAAAGCATATACAGCACATTAAGTGGAGACAAAGAAGCAAGAATCAATACTGATGACTCCACATAGAGCAAAATAATTAGAGATATGAGTTTACAAAAGGAATAACACAAAGATATATCATTTATCTCTGATTGGAGAACAGGGTCTTGTGGGAACCTTATCAGCAGTATCTCCACCTCCTTTTCTAAAGGTTTTCATTTAGTGTAAAGAAAACCTGCAAGAAGCTGCTGTTTCAGCTTCTCTGTCCTCAGCAATGATGACCTAAGTAAAAAAATTAGAATGATTCAGGCCAGTGACCGGTAACATGTTCAGACTCTCACTTAGCCTAGATGCCTCTTGACTCCAGTAAAGCCACAATTTCAGGAAAGAGGTGGATTGTAAATGGTCTCATGTATCAGAAGTTTGAATGAGCAGACTTTAAATTGGAAGGAGCATAGAAAGATAAGTAAAATATCTTGTAAAGATTTTAACATGATTAAGTTTTAAGCATATGAAATACATCAAAACCCAAGATATTTGTAATCATCTAGAAAGTAGAAAGTAAATGTTTATTAGTTGCCAGAAGAATGATTCAGTAAAGGTCTTCGTATTATTATGTAACTATTCTAAACACTTTAGCTCATGTGAGAGGATGTCTGTGTTTTCTATCCTGTCAAATAAAATCATTTGTAGATGAGAGTTCAGAGACAATTATTCAAACATCTAGGAGGCTTGCCTCCAATTCAGTCTCATGAAGAGGGATACGAAATCATATGTAAAATAATGGAATGTAAAATATTCTTGAAGAATCTTAATTTTTATTTTATTTAAAATCAAGTATCAAGTTGAAAAAATGTGCCCATTTAAACCCAGAGTCAGCCCCTCAGCACAGTTCATGATTGATGACAGACTGGCTCACTTGATAGTCCTCCCGCTGAGACAGTGAGACATGGAAGCACAACGCTGATGACACACCTGCAAGGGCATTTTATCCAACCTACAGGGTCCTGCTAGAATGCTTCATGATCCTGGCCACTGTAATCATTACCTCCTGTGAGAGAAAAGTAGAGCGGCTAATGTTGGTAACACACTAGTTACTTCATCCCCGTCACCAGGAAGATCCTGTTTATAAAATTCTCTTTGATTAAGTGTGGCACAATTTCCATTTTCATTAACAGCGGCAAAATTCAGGTGGATAAAGTTCTTTACAGTGTGACAAATATATAAAAGCGAAAGGAGGACATAAAGATTGTTTCATGTTTCTACTAACCTTTTGAAGTCTCAATAAACCAATTTTATACTAGAACACTAAAATATATAGGTCTTAATTATAAGATGACTCTCTTAGGTGTTCTAACCTTGCACAGTACATGCTTTATACTTAGGTCACATACTAGCATCTATTTGTAGGAAGAGGCAAGATTTCAATGAGAAGAAGGGAACTGGTTACAGGAAGATGAGGTGATGAAGCCTGGAAAACAAAACAAGTAACCAGAGTGAAAAGAAGTTGAAGGACTAGAAGGAGATACACAAAAAATGGGAGAAAATGTATTTATTATTCACACTAGAGTCATAATCTCATATACAATGCTTCTCATTTTTTAATGTTTTTTATTATGTCCTTGAAGAATAATTTGGAAAATTGGACTCTTTTAAAAGAGTTTGGTGAAATGAACAGCAGACATATTTACAAGGAGGGGTTAATGTCAATGACAGTAGTTACCGGATACCAGGTGATGGCAATATGCGATGTAGTGTTCTAAATTTGTTACGTGGACCGATTCATCTCCTCATCTCAACAACCCTAGGAAATAGTAGAATTATTATTGCTCTTAGTTGCATATCTGGCTTCCTATTGCATTGAAGTAATCAGAAAAGAAGAGTGGACATCAACCCACCCACCAGCTTTCCCATCTACACACTCAGCTTTCTTACCAGTTTCCACAGAGGAAGTATTCATACTGCTTTCGCGCGTGACTAGGGCTTTGCAATAGCAATCCTGTCTTCTCCCTTCTACAGCCTCAACTTCTGTCGTACTGGATCATTTTCATCGGTTGTATACCATGCTATTTTTTTCCTCATCTTTACTCCTACTGCTTGGCAAGCTAATGTCCCATTTATTTACTCCCCTTTGAAGCAAAACGCAATCAAATTCATAGTTCATTATCTGTGAGGGTATATCCACTCTCTGTTGAGCCCACACTACCTCTAACTCCTACTCCATCAAAATACTCTTGTTAAGTTCCAGCAATAATCTCCATGTTGCTAAACTTAATGACCATTTTATTTGGCCTTTGGGAATCATTTGTTGTAGTTGATAACTCTCTCCTCCTTGATAGCCTCTCTCACTTGATTTGATCACATCCAGAAACTATGCCCAGAAAAGCCATATTTAAAAGATGGCTTTCCTTTCTTTTAAAGGAAAACTCAGAACATGTAATTTTTATATAATCAGAGATATGTAAAAATGTAGGTATTCAGGGTCACCCTTATAATGTGTAGTGTCCTCGACAAGAGTATCAGTGAGGCCCATTTACCATATGTCTCAATATTTAAAAGTCATAAATCAAACTAAAAAACTACTAAATGTATTCTGTACTCTTCCTTTTGCTTCTGTGCTTCACCCCCACCCAGGTTTATTGAGGTATAATTGACAAATAGTAATTGTATATTTTTAAGATATACAAAATGATTTGATAAATGTATACATTATGAAATGATTACCACATTCAAAGTAATAAACGTATCCCTCATCTTAAGTAGTTATCGTGTGTGTGTGTGTGTGTGTGTGGTAAGAATACAAGATCTACTCTCAGCAAATTTCAAGTACACAGTACAGTATTATTAGCTATTGTCACCATGTACATTAGATCTGCAACTTACTCATCTTATAATTGAATATTTGTACACACTGATTTTGGCTTATATGCTTTTATATTAACAAAATGTCTTTTGTTGCTTTATTTTCTTTCCTAAACTGTGTGCTTTTGTGTTTTCTGTTTCTATTATGTTCTTGACTTTTACTTATCCTCTATTATCAAAGGATCTGTAGCAAGAAAATTTAGTTGTATTTAAAATGTGTTCCAGGGGAAAGAGGGTAGGAAGGGATAAATTTGGGAGTTTGGGGTTTGTAAATATTAACTACTATATATAAAAATATATTAAAAACAAATTTCTTCTGTATAGCACAGGGAACTATATTTAATATCTTAAGAATATGAAAATGAATTTATGTATATATATGTATGACTGGGACACTATGTTGTACACCAGAAATTGACACATTGTAACTGACTATACTTCAACAAAAAAATGTGTACAGTATGAATATAGTATTTTCAGAAGACAAATTGAAGACAGTGGAAAGCATATGAAAAATACATTTATTCATACATATTTCCAAAGCTACTTTCATTGTATTCTAAAGTACCCATTACTTACAAATTATACATACTAAAGTTAAAAAGCAAAACAAAAAATTTAAAGTAAAAAATGTTAAAGTTTATATCAAGCATTTAAATAAAGATGGAGTTTTAATTTGGGGGAAAATTAAATAAATGTTAGTATATGTATAAAATATTATCTAGCAACCAATATTATTCATTGACTTGTCAATATAATAAACTATTGTTATTTATCATACATGTTATATCTAGACGTCCATTTATACAAATACAAGTGATTCAAATTGATATTAAAAACAGTCTTCCTCAGTCACCATGTGCAACGCCTGCAAATGCCATGATAATTTATGACTATCTCTAGAGTACCGAGTCATGAACAGAAACAAATACAAAGATTATGTCTACCATTGAGAAATAATACTTTGTTATGTAACAAACAATTGCATTCTTGCTGAGAATGATTTGACAAGTTAATTAATTTGTCTTCCTATTTAATCAATTCTCCTGCTCAAATTATGTCTCTGTAAACTAAGTATTGTCTGTTTCATCATCAGTAAAGACACAATCCATAACCTATCCCAGCAATTGAACTACTATGATTTCCAAGGATATAGGATAAGAGATATGGAGAGGAATACAACAGAGACTGAAGGGTATTAGTTACATAGTGGATGTTTAGCATTACAGGTAGTGTGCCAGTTCTGAGTACCAGATTGGAAGCGTCAAAGGTTTTTGTATATTCTTCAATAAACTTATTTTTTGTGTTCGCAATATTTAAGGCCTTCAAAGGATGCCATTGTAGGGGCCGTTTGTGTATGGATCTATGGTATAATTTTGTGAATTATTCTTAGTTATTGTTATATCAACAATTGTAGTGAGCATGAATGTGATATGTATCAGTGATTTACCAACTGTATGTTCTGAAGGGTTTCATGGATGGGACTGTAACAAAGGAAAACAGAACAAACTGGGATGTGGACATCCACTCCCAGTAACTAGCACAGCTCTGGCTTTATCTGATTTAGAGAGGGACAGTTTACTCATTTTTTTTTTTAATATTTTGTTGAGAGTTTTTATCATGAATGGAAATTGAATTTTGTCAAATACCTTTTCTGCATCTGAGATTATTTTGTGATTCTTATCCTTTTTTTTATGCTAATCAAAGTTTTTGGGAAATGGTTGAAATACATCATAGACTATAACTTGAAATAAGTTGAACTGAGATGTAGGCTGAAATGCATCACAGAAAATGTCAACTACATTCATATTGTTCATAAGTTTTTAAAATACTGCATTTACTACTTAAAGTTTTTTTGATAATAGATAGTTTTTAATGTTGCAGGATTTGGACTTAAAAATTTTATTCACAGTTTTAACATATAGCATAAGGTAACGTTTAACTCCTTATCTCTCAAGGCAGCTACATCTTTCAGAGCTCTTTGAATTGAATTGACATTTGAATCTGAATACAAACCTTTAATTCCTCAGCTATTTCCATTATTCTTTGCTTTGCTAGGAATGAAAGTTTAAAATGTAGGAAAAGGAATAAGGTACAAGTCAACTGATTTGTTTAAAGCAAGAAAAAAGAAAGCAATGTACTGTCTGTTCATACGAGAATCTGTCAGAAACCAAAGGAAATGTTTAGTTTTTATTGTTTAACTTTAAACTATAGATCTTACTCAAATTTGAAATTAATTTAGCATATCTAAATAAGTGCTTATACAAATTGAGAAAACATTGAGAATGTCATTTCTGGGAACCACAGCAGCAGGACTTAATTGGAAAGATCACAGACCTCTGAAAGGACATTTAGCTAATGATAACTCTAGTTAATTTAGAAAAACGTAAGTCTACTGATTAATCAAGAAATAGAGTATTTCAAACAAATTAGTATAGTAAATATTTTTTCCAGAGTAAGCCTTGAAAAGCTGGTGAAAAGGGAGTTAAGAGTCTTCTCGTGGAAAAAGATCATCATTAAGAATATAAAATGGTCCACTTTATAACTGAATTATTTGTTTTATTGTTGTTATTGCTGAGTTATATGAGTTCTTTATATACTTTAGGTATTAACCCCTTGTCTGATATATAGTTTGCAAATATTTTCTCCCACCCCATAAATTGCCTTTTATTTATTTATTTTTGATGTTTTCTTTCCTGTGCAGAAGTTGTTTAGTTTGATGTAGTCCCACTTGTGGATTTTTGCTTTTGTTGCTCGTGTTTTTGGTGTCACATATAAAAAAACCATTGCCAAGATCAATGTCAAGGAGCATCTATCCTATGTTTTATTCTAGGAGTTTTATGTTATCAGATATTTTATTTAAGCCTTTAATTCATTTTGAATTAATTTTTGTAAGTGATGTAAGATAGGGGTCCAATTTCATTTTTCTGCATGTGGTTATCCAGTTTCCTTTTTTTTTCCCATTCATCATTTGTTGAAGAGACTATCCTTTCTCCATTGAGTGTTCTTGACTCCTTTGTCAAATATTAGTTCTAAGCTCTCTATTCCATTCCATTTGTCTATGTGTCCATTTTTATGCTAGTATAATAATGTTTTTATTACTTTAGCTGTGTAATATAGTTTGAAATCAGGAAGTGTAATGCTTCCATCTTTGTTCTTTCTCAGAATTGCTTTGGCTATTCAGGGTCTTTTGGTTGCATACAAATTTCAGGATTTTTTTCTTACTTCTGTGAAAAATTCCATTGGAATTTTAATAGGGATTGCATTAAATCTATAGATTACTTTGAGTAGTTTGGACATTTTAACAATATTAATTCTTCCCATAAGTGAATATTAAATAGACATTTTTCCAAAGAAGACATCCAGATGGATGTAGCAACCATCCAGAGCTGAAGGTTCAGAATTGGGCAGTTAAATATGATTTTCACATGATTTTTAAATTTTGAATATAAGTAATTAAAACTAAATAAACTGACGATCAGCCTTGTTTTCCTGGGAAGAACTCAATTAGTTTAAATTATGAAAAATAAAATAAATTAACTTAAGTTGTGTTTCAAGTTAGGCTATGATGCTAACCATCATTTTATATCACTAATTAGAATATTATCTAAAAGAATATTCATTTAATTGCATTAACATTTTTTAAACAAGCTTTTATTGTAGCTATAAAACTTGACATTATATTGTTCCTTATTCAAAGAGTTTTTTTAAAGAGTAAGATAAAATTCTCAAGATAATAACTTCTATCAATACTTTGTTTTATAAAAACTTTATAATATGAATTTTTGAGGCATAGGTATATTCAAATGAATTATCTCATGATAAATTATGAATCTTTGTTTTCTGATCAACTGAATTGTCTTAAAATTTAAAGTTAAATTTAATGACTTTTAAAATTTATTTAATATTAAATTTAGTGACTTTTAATTTCACCAGTTTCTTTTTACCTTTTTTTTTTTAATAGAGGTACTGGGGATTGAACTCAGGACCTTGTGCATGCTAAGTAAGTGCTCTACCCCTGAACTATACCCACCCCCAATATTAGTGACTTTTAAACCCCAAAATAGAACAAAGTATGTATTTTATAATAAATTGCTGAGAACTATTAACATGCTACACAATATTATAATCTCATATTAGCTATGTCTGTCTCTTTGAACATCTACTTGAAGTGGCCATCTATTTTGTGAATTATACACATTTATTAGGGGGAAATACATAAAAAGCAAACATTTATATCTGCCTTTTCCTACATGTTAAAATGTTTCTAATTGATATTGATGTTTTACCAGTAAAGTCACTTTATGATCAACATGGAAGTGCTTTGTCAAAATAGTGTTCTAACCATTATGTCTGGTCTTGTGCACCTGTCCCCTCAGCTTACTCTTCACTCTGCTCTGTATGGAGAAATGGACTGGGATTTCAATCTGAAAGGGCACTAATGGCATTAAACAATTCATTAGGATCTTGCATTCTGCTTTGTTCTGTAACTCTTGGGGTGTTTGTGGTCTTGCTCTCCCAGCCATATGTAAACTACATGGGTAGGCTGAGCGCTGAGATATTCCTCTGACATACCATTCACTTTGCTTGCACAAGGAACTCCTGAGATACTCTCACCACTGATTCGATGTTCTGCACACAGGATACTAGGAAGACCTCTAAATGCACTGTCTTAGCCCATTCAGGCTACTATTGTTGCAGAAAAATGTGTTACAGCTCAGTTTATAACTTGGTGTTACAGCTCAGTTGTGACAGCAAACTGGATCCAGGCGAGAGACCAAGCAACACTCAGAGAGTTGGAGAACTCAGGTTTATTGTGCCAGCTGGCCCAGAGGAGTTAACGCTCCAAGCTCTGGACCCTGTCTGTTGGTTTACACAGGCTTTTATAGGCTGCCAATTTACACTTTGCAACATCATATGCAAATAAGGTATAACAAAAGTTGACTAATTAGAAACAAGCTTTGTAGAAATGGACCAATCAGGAGGGAGAGAAATAACCAATCAGGAGTGAGGGAAATGGACCAATCAGGAGTGAGCTCAGGGAACCAACAGAATTTTAGGGGTAAGTTCCACTTTCCTAGAAGTAAGCCGTTTCAGAAGCAAAGAGTGAGAGAGAGCTTCTGGGCCAGGAAACCGGGTGGTACTGGCAGGAGAGTAGTGGCCCTGCTGGGAGTCCTGCTGGTCTTTTTTTATGGGGCTTCCCACCTCACTATAACAACTTATCATAAACTGTGAGTTATAAATAACAAATAACTTATAAATAACAAAAAAGTCATTCTCACAGTGGGGAGCCTGGGAAGTTCAAGATCAGGGCTACAGCAAATTTCATGTCTGGTGAGAACCTGCTCCCCGGACAGCCATATTTTCACTATAATCTCACATGGCAGAAAGAGCTAGCTCTCTGGATCTCTTTATAAAAGCACTAATCTCAGTCATAAGAATTGCTCCAGTGACCTCTTCACTTTCCAAAGCCCCACCTCCTAATGTTATCGCACTGAGGTAGGATTTCAGCATATGAATTCGGAGGGGACACAGACATTCAATCTGTAGCCTGTACAATTAAAGCATAGTATATGGGCGTTGTTAGCTGCGTGTAACATCAGAAATCCAAGCTGGAGAATTATAAGTAGAGCTCCTGAGCCCCTAGACACGAAATAATGTGGTGGCCTTATGCTGGTATCTTTAATCTCAAACCAGCACCACAAGGTTTGTCCCCACCTTACCCATCCCACTCTGTAGTTGTGTTACTTTTAATATGATCATTGGCTTCTCATAATGTCAAATCACATACTTATTTGCTTACTTCTACACTGTGCATAACTCTATTGTGCAGGAAATAGTTAACATAGCCTGCCTAAACTGCTATCCTTGAAAAGCCCTGCTTCCAAGGTTAGCCCCTGTGTGGCATCTGGGAACTTGGACTTTGGAGTGTTCCTATACCTCTCACTGATGAGAGTTACTCACTGTGCCTAAAGTGTTTGTGCAAGAAATATGGTTAATACCGAACAGGTGCTTTCCTTCTCAGAGTCTGGAATTACTGGCCAGGCATAGGCCACCCATATGACCAGGCCTCCCACAAAAAACTATAGGTGACTATTCTGTATGAGCTTTTCTGGTTGGCAACATTTCACATGTTGTCACAAATCCTTGCTGGGGAAATTAAGCACATCCTGTATGATTTCACTGGGGAAGGACCCTTGGTAGATTGCTTCTGGTCTCTTTAGACTTTACCCCATTCGACTTTTCTCTTTGTTGATTTTTGCTCTGTATCCTTTTGCTGTAATAAATCATAGTTATGAGGACAACAATATGCTGAATGCCGTGAATCCCCCTAGGGAATTGTTGAACCTGGGGATAGTCTTAGAAACCTCCCATACGCCTGCAGATAGAAAACCTCTAAGTAGAGTTTTAAAAAGCATAGTACTTTTGGCCTTTAGTCTGAAGGTACTTAATCAAAAATAGAATTTTTTTTCTTTCAACTTTTTGTTTTGAAATTATTGTAGATTTACAGAAATTACTAAAAGAGTACAGAGTGTTCCATGTAACTTTTTCCTAGTTTCCTCCAATAGTTATATTTTACATGTCTATAATGCAATAGCAAAAGAAGGAAACTGGCATTAGTATAATGTGTGTGTACAGTTCTTTCATCACATGTGTAGATTCATGTAACCACTATGGCAATAAAAATTCAGAAGTACTCCATCACAAAGATCCAATTGGAGCTGCTCATTTGTAATTACATCTGACCCTCTCCTTACCATCATCACTGACAACATTGATCTATTTTCATCTCTGTGATTTTGTCATCATAAGAATGTTATATAAATGGAGTCATGTATATGGTATGTGACCTTTTAAGATTGGCTTTTTTCACAAAGAATAATTCTGATGAAATTAATCCAGTGACTGCCTGTATCAATAACTCATTCCCCCTTTTTTTAACTAATAAAAATTATATTTTAGAGAAGTTTTAGATCCAAAGCAAAAATTAGCGAAAGTACAGAAAGTTCCCGTTTATCCCAGGTTCCCATAAGTACACAACCTCCCCTACTACCGACTTAGGAAAAATACTTTCACACTACATCTGACAAAAGACTTGAATATATAATGCATTTAAAAACATGACAATAAAAGAAACAATCCAATGATAAAATGGCCAAAAGACATAAGCAGGTATTTTACATAGATGATACACAGATGGTAAATAAGAACATGAAAATATGTCTAAACCAGTAGCCAGTAGAAAAATACAAATTTAGACTACAATGAGATATCACTAAGGATCTATTAGAATAGGTAATATAATTTTTTAAATGTAACTTCAGTGCTGGTGAGGATGACAAACTGGGTCTCACATACATTGCTGGTGAGAATTTACAATGACACAGCCATTCTGGAAAATTATTTGAAAGTTTCTTTAAAAATATGAAAAGAAAAACTTATATTTAACATATAGCATAGCAATTAAACTCTTGGACTTCTATCTCAAAGATTACATCTAAAGAAAAAAACAAGAAGTCCATAACTTCTCTTTTCATCATGTGAATATAGTCTTTCACTGAGCAAAAGTTTTTAGTTTTTATGAAGTCCAATTTATCAATTTTGTAAAGAATAATTGCTCTGGTGTAATGTCTAACAACTTTTTACCTAGCCCTTGAGCCCATATATTTTCTCCTTTTTTTTCTTATTTTTCCTTTCTTAAAGTTTTACATTGTGGGTTTATATTTAAATCTATTGTCCATTTTGAGTTAATTTTTGTGTACCTTGTGAGGTTTATTTTTTAGCTAGTAGATGTCTAGTTGCTCCAGCACCACTTGTTAAAAAAGTTACCCTTCTTTCTCTGAACTACATTTCCCCTTTGTTAAAAAATCAGTTGGCTCTGGGGGTAATAGTGTCTGTCTCTGGGCTTTCTGTTCTCTTCCATTGATCTATATGTTTATTGCTTTGCCATTAAGACACAGTGTTGAATACAGCTGTGTATAAATGTCTTAAAATTGGGAAGAGTGATTCCTCACACTGTATTCTTTTCCAAATTGTTTAAGCTATTCTAGTTATTTTTTTCTTATATTTTTTAGGGTAAGCTTACCTATATCTAAAAAAAATACTAGAATTTTGATTTAAATTGCTATGAACTTATTGACCAGCTCATCTCATTTTCAGGAATGTATATTTTTCTCACAGATATATTCATTCATTCATTCATTTAAAACATTTTTTCCAACAACTTCTATTCCCTAGGTAAAGTCCCAGGCTCAGAGGGTACAAAACAAGATAGTCACAAGATATGTTTCTTATTAATCTTATATATAATAAGCCTCTGAAATCATTCCATCCAGGCTTCAATGCATAAATTAAAATGGGTTTTAAAAATTATTACTAAAAACCTAATAAATACATTTTTGTTTGAGTTGACAAACAAATGAGAGAAATTGAACAGTCTCATATCCTCAATCACCTTCATATTGGGCAAATAGTTTTACACATTTTTTAAGTAGTGTTCCCCCCCATTTTTACCATTCTATGTATAGTTAGTGAGGTAGATAAATACAAACACACAAAAAATACAGTTGTACGTGTTTTGGAAAGTACACAATTCTATATTTTAAATTTTAACTCAGTATATAGCATCAATAAGTCAAGATATAAGAATATTCTCCTTCTGTTCCTTCTTTTTCCTCATCTCCTTCTCCTCCTTCTAAAGATCTAATACTGGGTGGATGAGCTTAGATTTATTTAACCAGTTTTTTTTTGATAGAGTGTCATAAAATGTGACACAATAAAGCCAGTTTCAGAACCAGAGAGAGTTGGGCAAGTTTGGTTAAAAGACCAGTTTTTGTGGGCATTCGTACTGGGGGACACAATGAGGGCAATTAGAATTAAGAATGTGAAAACTTATGTACATAACTGACAAAGAATCATGCGAAAGGGGATCCTTTTTCTCTGAACTTCCACATGGCAAGTGCACCTGAGCCCTATGGAAGCAAGTTAGGATCAAAATAGAAAAGGCTCTTTGACAGAGGGGGGAAAACGTGTAGACGGAAGTCAAACAGTGACTAAATATTTGCCTGAATATGCATGTGTTTTAACTTGGGCATGATGTGAATGTCCATAGTAAATTTTCATGATAAGTAAAGAAATAGTAAGACGTAAGCAATTCTTACACTATGGAAGAAATTAACAGACTGTTGGGATAGGTAATAGGCAGATAGGAATATGTCAAGTAGACCACCTGAGAAAGAAGTAGGAACCTGATACAGGACAGAACTTATTGTCTGAGGATTTAAAAATTCAGTGTGCCTGGAACATAATTTAAAAATGGAGGCTAGGAAAAAGCCAGATGAAAATTTCAGATTCATAGTATATAATAGTAGTGATAATGGACAGGGTTTCAGTTTCTTGATTAGATTGGATATTATATTAATGTGTCTTTAAATAGCATCAAAGTTTTGCATGTGAGGCTTATTTATACTATTATAATTTTATATAATTCCATATTATACTTTGTTATAAATTTATGCTATCATAATATTAATGAAATAATAATGTTACTATTAATGAAAGAGCTAGACTTTTTATTTTATAAGGACATCTTCTCAGATGGATCTTGTCTCCCTTAGCTATTCACAATCTATGTTCCAGAATTTATTTATTTCTCCTTTTCATCTATTAATATATAAACAACTATAATTGTAAATACATTTATACACATATGTCTCTCTATATACATGTTTATTATAGATATAGATTAGATATCAATAGATGTAGACATTCTTACAGTTCACCAAAATTTAACATTTTTGCTGGAATATACTTATCTAAATTTTCTAGATATTTCTGTTTTGACCTTTTTTGGAGTGATGTCTTTATTTCCTTCCCCTGCTACATTTATGATTTTTAAATGTCACAATATCAATTGTTTTCAAGAGCACATTCTCTCTTATTTCAATATTTCTTGATATTTCAAAAGCTTTCTATGGTTATAAAGCTTCCTGCACTTAAAAAAATATCCATGCTCTGGAATTTTTACTTTGTGTTGGAAATATACAATCCTCACGTTAAGATATTTCTTTGTTCATCTAAGTGCCAAACATGTTTATGGTTCTATATAAGTGATAGGGATTGAATCTTTGCGCCTCACCAAAAAAATTCATATATTCAAGCATTAATCCCATTAATCCCCAGAGAGATTGTATTTGGAGGCAGGGTCTTTGAATGTTAATTAATCATGAGGATGGAGTCCTCACAAATGGAATTAGTGCCCTTATAAAAGAGACCCCAAAGGGCTAGCTAGCCCCTTTCTACCCTCTGAGAATGCAGCAAGATAGCTGCCTATGAACCAGAAAGCTAGCTTTCACCAGACACCAAGTCTGCTGGCAAATCTCAGACTTAGCCTCCAGAACTGTGAAATAAATTTCTATTGTTGATAAACCATTCAATCTATGGTATTTTTGTTATAGCATGTATTGACTCAGACAATAGCCAAACATGTCTAAAGAAAGAATACTAGAAGAGGGAATAGATTCAGCACAAGTCTGAAAGTGGGAATGTGTTTGGTTTATTTGAGACACACGGAGGCTAGTCTGGCTGGAGCAGGGAGAGCAGAATCGAATTTAAATACAATAGCAAATTAATGGGCAACCAGATTGTGTAGAGCCCTACAGGGCATTTAAAAGACTTTTGCGTTTTACTGTGAAAGAAATAGGGAGTCACTTCAGTGTTATAAGGACAATGTTGGCATGGTTAATTTAAATTTAAAAGGTTACTCTTGGCTACTGTATTGAAACTAAACTACATATGGATGGGGTTGGGAGGTAGGTAAAGAGTAGATAAGAGAAACTTGTTTGACTATGCTTGAAATAATTCACGTGTGAGATATTAGAGGCTAAGCCAAGTGGAAGGAATAAGATGTGTTCAGAAACTGAGTATCTTGTGAAAGCGATCCAAAAGGATTTTTGATAGATGGGGTGTGTGGAGTGAGAGAAAGAGATGTCAGTAGATTCTGAGGTTTTGGGGAGATAAGTGACTTTATGTGAAGGGGAACAAAAGAACTATGTCAAATGCTGGAGGTTAAGATTAGAAGATAAGATGAGAACAGCTAACTGATCATACTTATATGGAGCTTAATATTAACACTCATTCTTTTAAATTTTTCTATTTAAAAACCATATTTTAAACATGCTAATTTTAGAGAATATTTTATCATGCAAAAAAAAAAACACGTAGAAAGAAAATGTTTTTAATGATATATTTCTGCACAAACAGAAGTTTTTTTTAGGAATCAATCCTCTCCAAAATCCAAAACCTTTAATAAAGACCTTTTATTTTGAAACATGAATAATGGTATCTAGAATCAGTAATTTCCACATGAAGTAGAAAATATAAATGATATAGTCATTGATGACAAGACTCCTGCTTGGATGTGGTAACATAATATTTATTTCTATGTTAATAAAATCTATGGTATATTGCATTTTACTTTTACTATATACATAGAATTTTCAAATTAAGTTTTATGATTATAATATACCTTTGTCCTCAGATTAATACAATAAAAAAACTCTAGCAAAAAAAAAAATGCAAAATTGGAATCAAGTAAAGGAAAATATCCTTTCTATTAAAATATTCTTTTTATTAAACTTTTAATAAAGGTCAACTAGAGAATGAGGCAATGTAATTAGAATGAAGCCACTAAATCAATAATATCACAACATCAAAAGTAATAATTAGAGGAACTCTTAATGTAAGACTTATCAGTAGAAAGACTTATTTTGGGAACTGTAACACATACATTTAAAATAAGATTTAAAAACATGAAATGACTGATAGAGTAATTATGAAAAACGTAGTTATATTTGAATGCATACATTATCCTGCAGGTGTGAAATTCAGACTACTCTGGAATCATTAAAATAACATTTCTTTCTTGAAGGTAGTAAGAAATGGCTATTGAATTTGTCAAAAATGTCTGTGAATATACAAAGAATAGTATAAAACTTTAAGGTGCCATTACACCCCCCTCTTTTCAAGCAAGTGTTAGTTTCAGTCTGTTCAGCATACTCAACAATAGTATTGCAGTTTGTTCTTCTCATCCTCAGTATAAAACACTCCGAGATTCACTTTGAAGCGACACTCAGATGCTAAGAGGGTCCAGTGAATGTCCATGAAATTTTAGTACCCTCTCTCTCATTAGCCATAAAAAGTATTATGATTTTAGAAGAAAGAACAGAAGAGTATTTAAATCAACTGGTGGTACATATTCATCTTGTGGAATAAAACATTTTCAATATAAAGCATTTTATGCTTATTGTGTTTATGGCTGAATTTTTGGAAAGAAGTTTTTGTTTTAACGCTATATCTAATAGAACCTGTCCTCAGTTTTTTCCTAATCAAAAGTACATGATATTTTTAAGTGGTCTCTGTACCTTCTATTAGTCTATACCATTTTGCCTCCGGTAGAATAATCTTTTAATTGTTACTGATATTTTGGAGTAAACTTATTTCATGAGTCCATATAACATATTAATAATCTATCTGTGTGCATTATATGCTATATGTATAAATCTGCATTTATTCATATGAAATTGAATTTTTAAATTGTAGGATTAAAAATTCTCTTAAATTGAAGAGACAGGTACTAGGAAATTCTTATTCTTCCATATCTGCATTTCTCAATAACAAAGGTTATAAAAATTTTTAATTTTTCTTCCCTGTAAATAACATAAATTGCCTGTATAAAGTGAAGACAGACATACATAACTGAATCCATCATCTTCTGCCTCATCTGGGACCTTGCACGGTCACCTGCTCTCTTTGTCTCTCACTTTCACTCTCCTCTTTATGTGTCACTTACGAAAATGTTCAGTCTAGACTTCCCCAAACCCTCATTTCTTTCAGAACATAACTCTGGTTCATTGTGGTTTTGAGTTTCATTTTCCTGATGATTAGTGATGTTGAGCCATCTGTATGTTTTCCTTGAAAAAACGTCTATTGCTGCCCTTTGCCCATTTTAAAATTAAGTTTCTATTTATTTTTGCTATTGAATTCTATGGGTTCTTTATCTATTTTGGATTGTTAACCTATTATCAGATATATGGTGTGCAAATATTTTTTCCCATTCCATTGATTGCCTATTCATTTTGTAAATGGTTCCCTTTGCTGAACAAAAGCTTTATAGTTGGATTTAATCCCACTTGTTCATTTTTACTTTTGTGCCTATGCTTTTGGTGTTATACCCCCAAAATCATTGCCAATACCAGTAACAAGGAGCTTTTACTTTGTTTTCTTCTAGGAGTTTTATGGTTAGGTCTTTTATTTGTGTTTAATCTCTTTCAAGGTAATTATTATGTATGGTACAAGATAATTTTCCATTTTCATTCCTTTGTATGTGGATGTCCAATTCTCAACACCATTAAGTCGTCACAATTCTTAATAAGACGTATTTTAGGAAGAGACTCAGGATGGAGACCAATTGGGGTCAGTTACGGAGATAATGAGAAGGGGGAAGGTGATAATAGCCAGATGCAGAGATAAAGTTGTGTATATGATAGATAAGTTTTTGTTTTAAGGTAACTTTCATTCTGTGGTGGAAGAGAGTATAAACAAGTGAATAAACAAATAACTTTAAACTGTAGTGAATACCAATTAAGAAAAGGAAACATATTGTAAAGTAACTAAGGAAAATTAGCATTTGTGATGGAAGAAGGCATTGATGAAAATGTGACATTTGAGCTGACAACAGATTGGGCAGGAAGAATCTGACCTGGACCATATGTTTCTTTGATTACTCTCTCTGCCATTTTCTATGTGTTCCCTGCCCCTGGGAATCATTTTAAGCATCCCCAGAGGAATTATAATTAGGGAGAGTCAACATGCTTCAATCAGCCTTTCCTAAATTTAAGAAGATTAAGAAGGAAATCTTTTTTTTTTTCTTACATACCTATTAGTATCCTATGGAAGTGATGACCTTAGAACACATGCTGTTGTAGAATTCATCTAATCATAGTACGTGCATTGTGTTAGATATGTAGAGATTATTTGGTATAGAATGTTTAATTTCATATTATGATGATAGTTTTTAACAGCAAATTACAGTTTGCATACTAAGCTCATTCTAGCACTTGGGAGGGAGGGAATGTTGATCAAAAGGCAACACAGTATAATTTTTCCTATGACATATTTCTCCCACCAGGGAAATGGGGTAACCAATGTCATTATTGCTGTGGTCTTATGAATTTGTCAAACTAAGACTTGCTAAGTGGAGCACAAGGTTCCAGATGGTGAACTGCGGTTCAACAACAGACCCCAAGGGAAATTGAAATAGGGAAATGTGTTACTCATCGGTCCTAGAGGAAGTACCTGGCATAGCTTGAGGGGCCACAAGGGAAGGTCAAGGCTGAGTGCAGACAGAGAGAGAGCATTAGGACCAGGAGCACATGCCTTTTTTAGGGTCCGTGGGTGAAGTGCTTTGGGGGTTCAAGGGTGAGGCAGGCCAGACTGGTCAATTCAAACTAAAAGGGTGGGATTCTGCTAAGCCCCTCAGGGTTCTTCTCTAAGGGGCACATAACGGGGAGGCGTTGGGAGGCAGGGGAGATTGTTGATCCCAAGGCTGCTGGGGAAGTCACAGCAGCAACTGACATTCACTTCTGCCTCTTTGGATTGCTATCTAGGGAGGGCATGCCCTTGCATGAAGGTCTAGTGTCAGTTTCAGGTCGCTGCCAGCCACTCAGCCAAACGAAATGGATGCCCAGGCAGCAAGACTATGGAGTGACTTTGCTGAACTCTTGACAGGTAGCCAACTTAAAAGTCCCCTACCTCAGCTTTCCAAGAGATAACATCAGAAGTTTCCTTGTGAATTTACATAAAGTTGTGACAAGACCTTTCGGATAATACTATTTTAATTTAGCTATCCTGTGCTAATGGTAATTTTAATGTCTCCTCTGACAAAGTATTGTGGTATGGGACATACAAAATTAACCATTTAAAAAAGTCAAACCATTCATTTTATTTTTATTTATATATTTTTAGGTTACCAACTAGTGTATGAAAGACGTATCCAAAATCTGTGAGCTATACCCAATCATCAGTTCCCATCCTTGGGGTAAGGAGTTGACATAGACTCAGGGTGTATTAGAGTAATACTAGTTGCTGTAACAAACACCCAAAAATCTTTAATGGCTCAGCAGTAATACAAGCTTATTTCTCATTCACAGAAATTTCAGATTGGCAATGAATCTCTTCTAAGGGGTGATTTAGGAACTTAGTTTCACTATATACTGTGACCCCCTCCCCCACCATATTTAGAGTGTCTTCTAAATATTATGTTTATCTGCATCAAGATGGTTAGGAAGGAAAAGAGTGGAAAAGTGTATTTCCTTCTTAAGAATATCGGTCTAATCATGTCACACTCCTCTGGTGCTCAGGAGTCAAGACTGTCTCAGGGGCTAACCACGTAAGAGACCTCCTACTGTATTAAAAATAGTTATTCACGATAAGCCATAGACATAAATGTAAAGTAAAATGGTCAAACATTTACGGAAAAATATAGGAGACTGTTTTTGTGACTTGCTATATACAAGACAGAGCAGGATAGACGGTTGTTTCACCTAGACTATATACAGTAGGGGAACTAGAACACCTTAACAGGAATTGGTTACATTGTTCAGAACTGGAGACGAATCCTGGGCAACCAAATGGGAATAAAAATGTATACATTTCATTTGGGAACTAAAATCATTCTACAGTGAAACAAATTCTTAAAAGACAGCTCCATGGCGCTGTTAATATATGATTAGTTTTAATGCTGAGAAATGTCATTTTATTTCTTCCTCTTTGGTTAAGGCCAAGCTAGGTTAAATGAAACCTATTTGGAATACGTGGGAAGATGTAATCCTAGAAAATTAATAAATGCAATTGATTATTGTGTGGGAGGATGGTGAATTGATTCCTCTAGTGCTAATTTAAGGTAGATTAAATTCTCATCTGGCAAGAGGAGTTTTATTGAGTGCAGGAATATACGATAAAGAACCTCTTAGATGTCTTGAAGTTCTATATTCAAAGATCCACCCCCAAATATATGATCATTTTGACAATATGTAAGTTTTTAAATAATTCTAAAATTATTCTTAATGAAAGAAAGGATTTGATGCTTTAAGTTCCTTTGATATAAGCAAAGGTAAGAATTCTCCAGATTGTTATTTATAGTCCATGCCCTTAAAAATATGTCAGCTGTTCTGTCACTGGACCATAGCATTAGGATAAAAGTCAAACTGAAACTTCTTTTACAAAGTCTTGCTTTAGAGTTGCATGATCACTTAACATGTCAGTGTGAAACAGCACACACACATATTTACTATCTAATAAAGCATCGCTGGTCATCTGATCATTTTTTATTTAGTTTATAAATATGAGAGATTTAGGGAAACCTACATGTTAATCTCAGGACAACTTATTTTCAGAGACTTTGGCTTCTACTAATACTTTTTAATGTCAAAAACTGCTTATGGACATTTTATATACAAGCAAAACTAATAAGCAAGTTATCAGAATAAAAATAGCAAATCGGATTCATGTCCTGTGAATCCAAATGTAGAAAGTGTATGATGTGTGTGTGTAAATATTTTATTTACAAAACAGGGCTGGGTTTTACATTGACAACTACTGGTTTGTGTTCAGTTTTATGTTCCCTGGTTTCTTTTAGTCCCACCCAAAAGCTGGTGCTGGAGGTTTTCCCTTCTTTAACTCCTTACTCCAGTGTTCTCAGTACTGCTAAGTACTTAGAGGTTCTCAGGAGTACCGTGCATAGTAGAAATCACTAAGGAGCTTTTAAAAATACCGGTATGTTGTTCTCATCTCGGACCTATTACAACAAAATCTCTTTGGCAAGAGGTTGTTGAGGCCGGCAGTGGTGTTTAAATGTAAGTCTGATATGCATTCGCGGTTGAGACTTGAATGACTTTCCAACACAGAGTATGGTCTCCAGACTAATGTACTACCCTCACCTGGCCGCTTGTTAGAAAGACAGAATCTTACTTAGGCTGCCCTCTAGGCCTCCTGAGTCAGAATTTGCATTTTAACTCCATCTCCAGGTGATGCATTCGCACAGTAAAATTTGAAGAACACTCAGTGAGATGTGAGATTTCTGGGTCATTGCAAAGGAGGGTTTGTCCATTGGTATAATTAGGTGTAGCTGAGCAAAGTATATCAATTCTTTAAATAAACGTGGAGGAATGTAAGGTCCTGCAACAACGAGGAGGGCTGTTACACCTCCATCTCACAGGCTGTGTGGACTGAGGGAATTGGGAGCCTGTCATGCAGTGTTGTTGGCACATTAAAAGCTTGGAACATGCTGTGGCAGAGGCTGACCAACCACTGGCTGCCAAATCTGCGTGCTTTTATTTGCACACCTTTATCCTGTGAGGTGAGCCCCACTGAGCCCTTCTGAGAGAAACCCTCTTCCCTCACCACAGTGGGGACTGCAGGGTGAGATGACCTGTCTCTTCCTCTCATCTCTTTCCCATCTATTGTTTCTTGCATATATTCTATCTTATTTTCCTTCTAGATTTTAGCCTTTTTAATCTCAAAATCATTTTAGCTTCTCAAAGTGTCCAGCCCTCACAAGCACAAGATTTGGCTTTCGGACTACTGTCTCTGTTATGATTTTGAAATATTACTTAAAATCTCAAAAACAGGATATTGTAGTTTCTTTCTCTGTGTAATCTTCCTGTAAGCTTTTGAATGATGAGAAAATGGATGTCTGAAACTGAATGCAGGAAGGGAGGCACTGCAGACAACTCTGGGGGGAACCATGAATCCGTATATTTAGCAGTAAATGACGTGGATAGCTCTGGGTAGTTATGACTAGAATATTAGAACAGTTCTTAGATCTATTATTTTGTTCACTTGGTGTTTTGATACAGTAAAAGACCTTTATACTTCTTTTTGACTCTCAGGGACTTGACTTTTAATAATATTTATAGATTTAGTCCTGCCTGTGAGGGAAAGTAAAATGCAGTGTAATTTGGATTACTTTGTTAGTAGTGTAAACAAACACTGCTTACAGGCCTTCAAGCTCTCGGTACTTAAAAACAAAAATGTGTCCCTAGCATGGCATCCTTAATCTCCAAGATGAGCTCAGAATATAAATTATATGATTATATATGTTTATATATGCTTGAGATTATTTGTATATATACACCTATATGTATATACATGTTTATACATGCATGCATGCATATATACATCTGATATACTCGTATATGTGTGCTAAGTACATAAGTGGTGCTACATATATACATTATAAATGTACATTATATGAGTATATGAGTGTGTGAATACTGATGTACATATACATCCTCGTATGTGCGTGTGTGTGTATATATATATGTACTTAGGTGGCGCTTAGACTCCATTTTTATCTACCTTCATTTCTTTAATTAACAACATACATTAACAGCTACCACTGGCTGGGAGCTAGTTGTTAAATGCATATACAAGAGTGATTTGCTAACTCATGGATTATTTAACCATTTCTTATGAGTGCAGCTACAGGTCTATAGTATTTAGATATATTTCTATTCCTATTTGTCTTACATTTATTTATCTGCAGGAACATGTTGCATGAATGAACCACTAGTTTTTGCTTCTAACCTTCTATTTCTTTTCTCCATAAATGTTTCAAGGGAAATATTAGAAACATATATAAATAGACACTAAAAGAATTACTGGAGTAATTCAGCACAACACTCCTGCTTCAACAACTTTATTTGAATCTTTTTTATATTTGTTGTTTACAACAACTCTGGATAAAATGTAAATTTTCACACAGGTTCTTAAAATAGACGTGTTTAAAAAAATTCTCAGAAGGACATATGAGTTGAATAACAAGAAGTTTTCCTTTTTTAAAGTCTCTTTAGCATATTTTTTCTTGGGGCAATTCAGGCAAACTAAACAATTTTAACACAAATAAGAACTGCTTAAATTGTAATTTTAAAAGAAGTCTTGAAATAGGTATGTCTCTTCTTGAGAAGAATTGATGTGCATGTAGTATGAAAACTCATTCCCCAAAGATAATTGGAGCATTTTTCTTTTTATCTGTGAGGTGATTCTTAATAATTAAAGTTTTCTAATTTTAAAATCAGGGGAAATAAAATGAAATAAAAAGCATCCAAGTTAACTCAAAAAGTTAAGGGTAGAATAAACTAACAGCAAACAGAACACTCATGAAAAGTTTTGTTCTTTTAAAATATATGCTACTATGGGCTTCTAAAATTGGTATTTATATTCTCTAAATGATAAAAGGCAGCCCCTAAAAGGTATCAACAAGTTCTCAGATGTGTTATGAAACTTAAAACACTGCAACATTTCGGCTTTAAGGGTAAAGAGACTATAACTATGTCAATTCAGATGCCAGTAACAAAATACCACAGAATTGGTGGTTCAACAATAGAATATTATTTCTTCACAGTTCTGGAGGGTCGAAGTCTAAGAACAAGGTGCCGGCATGGTCGGTGTCTGGTGAGGACTCTCTTACAGGCTTACAGGGGGTGGCCTCCTCCTTGGTGGAGGTGGGAGGCTGGGTTAGGGGGTGGAGAGGAATAGAGAGCAAGCTTTCTGTTTTCTTGTAACAGCAGTAGGCGCTAATCCCATCATGAGGGTCATCTCCCAAAGGTCTCAGCTCCAAATACCACCACAGTGCTGACTTCTGGGGGGACACAACAGAGTGCACAGCACTCTTCATAAAAGGGGAAACAAGCCATCTATATTTTCATCACCCAAAGAGAACTACTGTCCTCTGGATAGTAACTGGATAATTTCTGGGAGATTGACCCTTGAAATAGCTGGATAAATGTGTATGTATGTGTGTTAGTGAGGTGGTTTGTGTGCGTGCATGCACTTGGTATTCTTTTTCTATCTTTAAAGAAGAATCCCCGTTTCTACATGTCCGTTCATCCCAAAATTCCTTAACTGAAGACATCAATGATTTTGTCATTTCAAGAATGTCATATAAATGGAATTGCACATTATATAACATTTGGATATTAGATTTTTCTCGAGCCTAATTCTCTGACAACTTATCCAGGCATCAATAGTCCATGCATTTTTATTGTTAAATATACCATGGGATATATGTACAACAGTTTAACAGCTCAACCAATGAATGACATTTGAGCCATTTCCAAGTTTTTGCAATGAATGAAGCTCCTAAAATATTCATGTATACATATTTGTGTAGTCATCTGGTTTTATCTCTGTGGGATGAACACCCAGGAAACAATTAACAGTCATATTCTAATGGCATGTTTAGTTACGGAAAAAACTATCAAACTTTCCCAGAAAGGTTGTACTATTTTAATGAGTTATCTGCTTTCTCTGAATCCTCATTATTATTTGCTATTGTTAATACATTTTAAAATCTATTTTTAACCATTTGTACATGTATTTAGTGATATCACATCAGTTTTTTGTATATATACATATTTTTGAGATATAGTCAGTTTACAATTTTTTTCTATAATTTTAATTGAAGTATAGTCAATTTACAATGTAATGCTTCAGTTATACATGAACATATATTCATTTTCATATTCTTTTTCACCATAGGTTACTACAAGATATGGAATATAGTTCCCTGTGCTATGTAGTATGAACTTGCTTATCTATTTTATATATATTAGCATCTGTAAATCTCAGCTCCCAATTTATCCCTTTCCAGTTCCTTCCCCCCTGGTAACCATAAGTTTGTCTTTTTTTAGATTCCACATATGAGTGATATCATATTTTTCTTTCTCTTCCTGGCTTACTTTACTTAGAATAACACCGTCCAGGTCCATCCATGTTGCTGCAAATGGCATTATTTTATTCTTTTTTTTTATGGCTGAGTAGTATCCATTGTATAAATATACCAAATCTGCTTTATCCAGTCATCTGTCAATGAATATTTAGGTGGATTCTGTGTCTTGGCTATTGTATATAGTGCTGCTGTGAACACTGGAGTGCATGTATCTTTTTTGAATTAGATTTCCCTTTGGATATATGCCCAAGAGTGGTATTGCTGGATCATATGGTAAGTCTACTTTTAGTCTTTTGAGGCATCTCCATACTGCACCAAACTCATTCCCATCAAAACTGTAGGAGGATTACTTTTTCTCCACACCCTATTCAACATTTATCATTTGTGGACTTTTTAATGATGGCTGTTCTAACTGGTGTGAGGTGATACCTCATTGTAGTTTTGGTTTGCATTTCTCTGATAATCAGCGATATTGAGCATTTTTCCATGTGCCTATTGGCCATATGTATGTCTTCATTGGAGAATTGCTTGTCTAGGTCTTCTACCCATTTTTGGATTGGGTTGTTTGGGTTTTTGTTGATGTTGTAGTTATTGACTTGTATGAGCTGTTTGTATGTTCTGGAAATTAAGCCCTTGTCAGTCTCATCTTTTGCAAATATTTTCTCCCATTCCATATGTTGTCCTTTTGTTTTGCTTATGGTTTCCTTTGCTGTGCAAAACCTTGTAAGTTTAACTAGGTCCCATTTGTTCTTTTGTGATATCTTTCTACATGCTAGTCCTTTTTGGATATATGATGTGCAAACATATTCTCCCAGTCTATAGTTTGTGTATTCATTCTCTTAAATTGGATTTCTTCAACATTAGAAACATTTGCTCTGTGAAAGACCCTCTTATCAATTATTCTTTTATGCATCATGTTTTTAGTATTTAGCTGAAAGATTCTAACTCTTGTTGTCTCTTACAGTTTTGTAGTTTTACACTTTTCATTTAAGTCTGTGATCCCTTTGAGTTAATTTTTGTATAAGATGGAGATTTAGACTGAGATTCAAGTTTTAGCCAGTGGATATCCAATTGCTCCAGCACCACTTGTTGAAGACTTTTCTTCCTCCATTGAATTACCTTTGCACCTTTATCAACAAGTAGTTAGAGAAATGAAATACTTAGATATAAATTTACTAAAACATGTATTGGATCTATATGTAAAAAACTGCAAAACACTGATGAAAGATATCACAGAAGAACAAAATAAATGGGGAAGATACCCTATGTTACAAATTAAAGACTCAATATTTTAAAATATCAACGCTTACCAACCTGCACAGTAGATTCAACACAATACCAGTCAAAACCCCAACCAGCTATTTTACAGATATTGACAAACAGTTTCTAAAATTTATATGAAAAAACAAGAGAACTAGAATAGTAAAACAATACTAGAGAAGAACAAAGTTCAGAAACTAGCAATACCCAATTTCAAGAACTACTATAAAGCTACAGTAATAAAAACAGTGCAATATTGGTAAAATAATAGAGCTATAAATCAATGGAATTATTAGAGTCTTGAAATAGACTCACACAGATATCAAGTGATTTTTAACAAAGGGACAAAGGCAATTCAATGGAGAAAGGGTAGTATTTTCAACAAATAGTGCGAAAGCAATTAGACTTCCATGTGCAAAACATGAGCCTATATTTTATCTCTTATAACTTACAAAAATTAATTCAAAATGTATCATAGGTCTGATGTATGGGGGAGTATATACATACATATCTGTGTGTGTGTGTGTGTATGTATATATATATATGTAATTGATATACTAATAGAGTAGCAAAGATGGTTTTATGTATAACACCCCATTAAAACCAGAGAAGCTAGAAAACGAGTGGAGGTCAAAAGAGAAACAAAAAACAAAAAACAAAGGCAGTGAATAGAAAACAATTACAAATATGGTAGATATCAATCCACCTATATCAATGATCACTTTAAACATCAATGGTTGAAGTACAATTAAAAGAGCTTCTAAGAGCAAATTTTTAAAAAGACCCATTACTATATTGAGAAAGAAAGCCCCTTTAACATATAAAGACAAAACTAAAAAGTAAAGGGATAAAGAAAGCTATGCCATGCTAACACTAAAAAACAACAACAAAACTATATTAATTTCATACAAAGCTACCTTCAGAACAAGGGAAATAATAAGGGATAATAAGCATTACATAATAAAAGAGGCCAATTTTCCAAGATTTCTTATTGTGTAGGAGCCTAACAAGAGAGTGCCAAAACACATGAAGCAAAAACTTACAGAACTGCAAGAAAAAAGAGACAAACCCACTCTCATAGCGGGAGTCCTCAACACCCTTTTAACAGTATTTGACTGATCCAGTAATTGACAAGTCAGTAAAGATGTAGTTAAACTAAATAACATGATTAGTCAACTAAATATATTTATATATGATTTCATACATATTCTTTTCAATGCCACTTGGGACAATCAACACATTTGTTTGCTAGGGATGCTGTAATAAGAACCCCACAAACGACTAATTTAACATAAATTTATTCTCTCAAAGATCTAGAATTCAAGATGAAAGATCAAGGTGTCAGCAGGGTTCATTCTGAAGGCTGTGAGAAGACTGTTCTATTCCACTTTCCTGGCTTCTGGTGGTTTGCTGGTGATCTTTAACATTTCCTGGTTTTGGGAAGATCACCCTAACTTTTGCCTTTTTTTCACATAGCAATCTCCCATGTCCATGTCTGTCTCCCAATTTCCCCTTCTTATAAAAACACCAGTCATATTGTATTAGGGCCCACTCAAATAACCTCATCTCAGCTTAATGAATTACATCTACATGTATTTCCAAATATGGTAACATTCTTAAGTACTAGTGTTAGGACTTTAACACATGAATTTTAGAAGTACACAATTCAACCCAAAATGATAAGACACATGGCATTCTGGGCTACAAAGCACAGCTTAACATGAATAACAATAGAAATCATACACAGTATATTCTTAGATCATAATAAAGTTAACTAAAATCAATAACAGAGAGATGGAATATCTCAAAATATTTTGAAATTAAACAAACTCCTAAATAATACATAGCTTAAAGAATACATCTCAAGAAAAATATAAAAAAATATTTTGATCTAGATGTAAATAAAAATACAACTAGTCAAAATATGTGGAATGCAGCTAAACCAAATGATTAGGGGGAAATTCATAGCATTTAATCTGTATGTTAGAAAAGAAAGATCTGTAATCAATATGTTTCCTCCTTAAGAAACTAGAAATAGAAAAGTAAATTGAATACAAACTAGGCAGAAATTCATTAAAAAAAAAGATCAATGCAATCAAAACTTGTTTCTTTTAAATGATCAATAAAATTGATATACCTCTAGTTAAGATATCAAAGATTAAAAGGGAGAAGGCAGGCAAAAATAATTAATATTAGAAATGAAAGAGGGCCCTCAAAACCGATCATGTAAATATTAAGAAGGATATTATAAACCACTCAATGCTCACAAATTTGCTAACAGATTAAATAAACCCATTCCTGGAAAGAACACAAATTAACCAAAACAGACATTATGAATAGGCTATATCTACAAAATACATTGAATCATTAATTAATAATCTTCCAGAACAGAATAGTCCAGGCCCAAGTGAATTCTATCAAACATTTAAAGAGGAAATTGTACCACTTTTATACAATCTCTTCCAGGTAACAGAAGTAGAAGGAACACTTCCTAACTCATTGTATTAGGCCAGTATTACGCTAATATCAAAAGGATAGAAAGACATAATATTACAAGAAAGGACAAATACAGACCAATATCTCTTGTGACCATAAATGTAAATCCTCAGTCAAATTTTACCAAGTCAAATCCAATGACATATAAATAAGGAGAATTATATACCATGAGTCAGTGGGATTTATTCCAGGTATGAAAGGCTGTTTCAGTTTTCAAAAACAAATTAATGTAATTCATTAGATCAAATAGTTAAAGAAGAAGAAAAAATCACACGAACATATCAATAGATGCAGAAAATGCATTTGACAAAGTCCAGCATCAATTCCTGATAAAAACTCTCAGCAAACTGGAGTTAACTCCAATCTTAATAAAGAATATCTACAAAAAGAACCTACAGGGAATGGCATACTTAATGATGACAAACTAGACACTTTCCTGCTGAGAACAGGAACAAGGCAAGGATGATACTACCAACATCATACTGAAAGTCTTAGTTGATTTGCCACAACTCATTCTTTTCTTTATACAATATTTATGGTACTAGGATCATGGATAATTTAGTTTTAAAGTTTATCCTTAGGCTATAAAACATGGTAAAGTAGGAAGAAGAGGATGTACACAGGAACTAGGATTATTTGAACTATGAAGGGAGGAGTATCTGTAACTGTTAGAGCTGATTGTGCTTCAGAAGTAAAACATACTAATTCCATAGCAAGAGACATGGATTGTTAATGTGTACGTCTAAAAATTAGTTCAAGAGAGCAGCAGAATTAACTCAAATTATCTGAATGCTTCGGAGTAGTATTATAGGCAATTTTATTATGAGTACAATGCTTATGCTGCTTAAGTATGTGTAAGGGGATGGAGTGAGTAGTACTATGATACTTGCAACAGGAAAAGAGTGGCTTAGTGTATCGACAGTGCAAGGGTTATGGAACTTTCATGGCTTCTGAGAAGGTAAAGTGCCCGTGTGGTTTAAATCATCTACTCCTAAGCAGGACCAAGCAAGAATAAGACCAGCTGTAACTATAATGTATTTCAGTCTCTGTATTATTGGGGTAAACCCACTGATGTCATAACTAACTAGAAAAGAGATTTCGGGTTTCACACTGAACAAAAGAATTAAAAGATAATTCCTCTGTAGCATTATTTGTAATGTGTAAAAGTTGGGAGTAACTAATATTAAACCCAAAATAAATGGTTGAATAAGTGATACATCAATAAGAACTACGATAAATAATATGTGGAAAGTATTTTATGACACATGGTAAAATATTAAAAGGTTACACTGACCTGCACAGCAATAAGTATATTAGACTGTGGCCACACAGACTTCACGATTAGAGGCTCTTTCCATTTTCTATATATTCTGTAAGTCTCCTGGAGTTGTGGGAAAAGTAAGAAGAATTATTCCAAACATGGGTTAAAATAGGTTGTTCTGCCAACTTAAAGAACAGAAATATTTTGACTTATAAAACTAAAGAATTTGTCCATTTCTTGGTGTTGGGAGAACGGGATAGCTGCATGTAAATCAGTGAAGTTGATTCAGTCCCTCACATCATACACAAAAATAAACAAAATGGCTTAAAGACTTAAGCATAAGACACAGTAAACCTCTTAGAAGGAAACATAGGCAAAACATTCTCTGACATAAATCTTAGCAGTGTTTTTGTTAGGGCAGTCTAACCAAGCAAGAGAAATAAAAGCAAAAATAAACAAATAGGACCTAGTTAAACTTGTAAGGTTTTGCACAGCAAAGGAAACCATAAGCAAAACAAAAGGACAACCTATGGAATGGGAGAAAATATTTGTAAAAGATGAGACTGACAAGGGCTTAATTTCCAGAACATATAAACAGCTCATACAACTCAATAACTACAAGATCAACAAAAACCCAAACAACCCAATTCAAAAATGGGTAGAAGACCTAGACAAGCAGTTCTCCAAAGAAGACATACAAATGGCCGATAGTCACATAAAATATGCTCAATATTGCTGATTACCAGAGAAATGCAAACCCAAACTACAATGAGGTATCACCTCACACCAGTCAGAATGGACATCATTCAAAAATCCACAAGCAATAAATGCTGGAGAGGGTGTGGAGAAAAGGTAACCCTCCTACAGCATTGTTGGGAATGTAGTTTGGTGCAGCCCTTATGAAAAACAGTATGGAGATGCCTCAAAAGACTAAAGATAGACTTACCATATGATCCAACAATTCTACTCCTGGGCATATATCCAGAAGGAACCTTAATTTAGAAAGACACATACACCCCATTGTTCATAGCAGCACTATTTACAATAGCCAAGACATGGAAACAATCTAAGTGTCCATCGACAGATGACTGGATAAAACAGCTTTGGTATATTTATACAATGGAATACTACTAAGCCATAAAAAATAGTAAAATAATGCCATTTGCAGCAACATGGATGAACCTGGAGAAAGTCATTCTAAGTGAAGTAAGTCAGAAGGAGAAAGAAAAATACCACATGATATCACTTATATGTGGAATCTAAAACAAAAAAAGGTGAACTTATTTACAAAACAGAAAGACTCATAGACATAGAAAACAAACTATGGTTACCAGGAGGGAAAGGGGGTGGGAAGGTATAAATCGGGAGTTCAAGATTTGCAGATACTAATATATGTATATATATATATAATAGATATACAGTATAAACTTGTTTAGCACAGGGAACCATATTCAATATCTTATAGTAACCTATGGTGAAGAAGAATAAGGGAACAAATGTATGTTCCTATGTGACTGAAGTATCATGCTGTACCAGAAATTGAAACATTGTAAACTGACTGTACTTCAATTAATATATATATAATATATATATAAAGCATGATCTACTATCAAAAAAAAAAAACAACAACAGTAAGATAGCTTCAAAAAAAGATGAGGATTCTTCATATTTCTGAATGAAAAAGATAATATTATAGCCAATCTTAAAAGTATGGCAAATTCACTGGGATACTCTCTTCCCCCATGGTATTAAATATATTAATAAAATGCATAGGCAAGCTCAATAGAAGGAACTTAAATCATCACAGGCAAAAAGTAAAATTTTCAAAGTCAAGGTGGTGTAGAACTAAAACAAGTAAAAATTAAGTAAGTGCCATGGGTGTGGGGTGGTGAAAGGATCAGGCATATCATCTCTGTGGACTGGGGTTTAGGGTTTAAATCCCTGCGTGCACACGTTTAACATGGTCTTTGGACATGAGTTCCACAGAGGAAAGAGGCCTCCATATAAAACCAGTCCCTTGGAATGTTTGGGTTCTCTGCTAAAAAAAAGAGGCTCACCCACCAGCTCAGGGAAACAGGCTGTTGTAGTGGTTTAAAAATAGAATAGAATCTTTCAAACTACAATCCTTCATTGAGGAAAAAAGGGTGAATTAAAAACAAAGATTTGTTAATTATACAATGCTTGTGTTGATAACTTTCTATATGTTGACATATACACTTACACATTTTCTTGATGTAATATAAATTTTTGATAGAAGAATGAAAGTGAAAACAATTTTTATGTGAAAAATACATTACCTCCTAGTGTCTAAGGTAACACACATCATGAAACAGTATCACCTGGTTTACTGGTTCACATGGCGTCAGCCTCAGTTTACGGATTGAAATGACAAGTTGTAACATTGAAATGTGTCAAAATGATCATAAAATGAGAATATGAGAGGTGGAAACAAGCTTAAAGGTCAATTAATTATACCTTCCTCTATATCCATGACTAGTGTTCATCCAAGGTTACTTTGAGAGACAGCCCCCTCCCTTGTTGGAGCGCTCACTGTTACAGAGACACACCACCGTGTTTGGAGTGGAAATAGGTCTCTGAATAATTACCATCCGTGGAAATTGCTTATGTCATCTGAAGCAATACAATTATCTCTAGTCCCTTATTGTCTGTCACGGAACATCACATATTTGAACGTACCCTTGTATTCCTTAAGTCTTGCCTCGTATAACTAAAGCATCTCATCCTTTCTCAATTTTTTCCCCATATCACACAGCTTCAAGGCCTTTCATTCTCAAAGCCAATCTCATATTTTACAGATGACAGCTTATAAGCATGTATCATTCTTTAAAATGACAGCAAGGAAATGTAAATGAGACATTTCACATTTAATTGGGCCATGGATGGAGTACCATGGAACTAATGACTGTTTAGAGCTGAACATTATTTTTCTGTTAATTCTGCTTTTTATGAAATTAACTTGTTTTCCTACAAACATATTACATTTTAAAAAATCATATAGAGCTTAATAATTTGTCTTTTTTTTCAGTTTTGTTTCCTATTAACAGTTGTTAAATCTTCCACCTCCCTTAACATTGTCGCTGTTTGAGTATAACTAAAGAACTTCACATTTATCATTAATATCAAACAGCTGATTTGTGACATGGGTCTAGATTATCAATAGTATTAACAGGGAATCATTCTTTAGAATTTTGAGTTTGCTAACTCAGACACTAGCTTTTTTAGAATTATATGATTCATCATTTAGATAAGGATGCCTTCTAAAAAATATGTTTCTAAGCTCTTATTTAATTGGTAAATCTAGCACTAAAATCATTCCTGGTCCTTAAATCCCATCTGCTCTGATCAGTGTTTGTGTCATGCTTATTATCAATTTTTTTTTTTTAGTATCACTTCTGTTTCATTTAAGCAACTGATTCAAATTTTAATTTTAATTGGAGGAAACTAAAGGAATGAATGAGTTCAATATCACACTTATAACAAAAACACCATTTTTTGACAGTCATCATGTTTTCCTCATTATATCTGCATCTATGTAGTTTCTCATGCACACCAGCCAATAGTGAAATTTTCTCACAGGCTTTGGTGAAGAAGAAAGTATGCTTAAACCCATTCTTTAGACCTTAATTCATTTTAAATTGATACTTAATAAATTTTAACATGGCAGAAATTCTTGGTATAAGTTATACTTAATTCACTGATGCAAATTCCATCATAATCATATAATTTTCTTACGGTTCGAGAAACCATCTGTTCAATGTAATCTGGGATTTTGCCAGAAAGTATACTTGTATATGTAAACATTGATACACACAGAAAATGAACAACCCCCAAGATCACAAATAATAAATAGAAATTACACAAGTGTGGTGTTAATATTTAATATTAACAATTTTTTAAATTTCTAAGCTGTTGGTGAAGTTCTAGCCAGAACTGCATCCTTTATTTTTAGGGTATTTAACCGCATCCTCACTTTCTCTGTATTATCTTGGTCCTTAAACAACAAAGGACATGTCTACCTTTGTTTTATTGATGTAGATAAACAAGTGTCATGTCCCTTAGCTCAGAGAAGTAATTCACAGAACATTTTATGACAATTTAACATCCCTGATGTTTACCTGCATGGCAGTTACGCACAGCAAACACATTCTGTTAGATGTATTGCCTTGCTAGACAGGAAAAAAAAAAAAGGTAAATTCCTTCCAGAACACAGAATTACAGAAATGTTTGTTGGCATTAATTAACACGGATAATTACCTGGATGCTATAGTCAATGGGAAAATTGTAACTAGATTTGTACCATAGTTTTAGCTACATAGGTGCCACATTTGCAATTTGGTTCCTGGCCTTAGAGACTCTGTCAAATTAATGAGTTGATCTCTTGTCCTCTAGAGATTCCAAATTGCTTAAGAAAAGGTTCTAGCTATTTTCAGTTATGATAGAAACCTAAAATGCTCTGTCTTCAGTCATGCTAAAATGTGAATTCTCTCCTTTTTATCTGTATACATGTTATAATATTTATAAAATACTTGTAATGTTTTTACATAAAATGTATGCATTTTTTCCTGTAGAAGATTTTATGCTTTAAAATAACTATTAAACTCAAGGGGTAAAAATCGAGAAACAGAAGAGAGCATATTCAGTGGCCTATCAGGTTTTCTTTACTATGTTTGGTTGTACATCACATCATATGCAAAATAGAACTCAGCTTAGATTAGAGGCCTGAATATAAAAGTTAAATTTATAAAATTCTTAGAAAAACGTGAGTGTAAATTTTAATGGCTGTGGGCTTGGCAATGACTTCTTAAATATGACACCAAAAGTATAAGTAAAAGGAAAAAATAGATACACTAGATTTCATAGAAATTAGATGTTTTGTGCTTCAAAAATGACTACCAGTAAATGTGAAAAGACAACTCACAAAAGAGAAACAATTTATATATCATATATCTGAAAAAGGACTTGGCTTGAGAATGCATAAAGAATAATAAGAAGACAAACCAATTAAAATGGGCAAAAGCTTTGAATAGACATTTCTCCAAAGACATAGAAACGGGTAGTAAGCACAGGGAAGGATGCTCAACACCATTAGTTTCTAGGGAAATTCAAATTAAAGCCACAATAAGATACTACTTCAGACCTACTAGCATGTCTATAATTTAAAAAAAAAAAAGACAATTAGAAGGGTTATGCAGAGAAATTGGAACCTTCATACTGTTAGTGGGAATGTAAAATTGTGCCACTACTGTAGATATAATTTGGTAACTTTTTAATAAGTTACACAAAAATGTACAATATAATTCTAATTATAGGTATCTACCCAAAAAAACTGTAAACATCTCTGCATACAGATTTGTATGCAAATGGCTATTAGCAACATTTATTTGAAAAAGCCCCAAAGTGCAAACAATCCACTTCTAGATGGACAAACACAAACATTATACTAAAGACCACATACTGTATGATTACATACATAGAAAAGGTCCACAAAGGCAAATATTTAGTGACAGAAAATATAGTGACAATAGTGGTTGCCTCAGGCTGGGATTATAAATCGGGATTGGCTGCAATGGACATTTGGAATCACTCTGAATCTATGAAATGATCTAAAAATGCATTATGGTGATGGTTACATTCTATAAATTTATGAAAAATCTTTATACACTGAAAACGGGAATTTTATGATATGTAAATTATATCTCAATAAGATTGTTTAAAAAATTACATTTTCAACATATTGAGTGGTTTCTTGTACCAACAAGAAAAAAAATTAATGTCCTACTAGAAAATATGGCAGTGAGAATGGAAGAAATATAGACATAATATGCACATGAAAACATATTAAATCGCAGTTGTTAAATAAAGTAAAACAAAAATTTTATTCTATTTTACTCTATATTTGAGACATCTATAAGGTTGTGGGGAAAAATCTCTAACACTGGATTGACAAACTTTTTCTGTAAAATAGAAAATAATTTAGGTTCTCTTAAACATAATATATATAATATACAGTTTCTGTTGTAACTACTGTTAAAAGTAAGTAACAAATGAGAAACTGTGAAACACTAGGTAAACCAATGAGCGTTGCTTTGTTCCAGAGAGCCTTTATTTACAAGTGGTGGCAGGCCAGATTTGGCTCAGAGACCATTGTTTCCTAAGACTTATTCTTGCAAAGGAAACTTCTGATGATTTAAATTACATCCTTTATGGAGGCAAGTTAGTCTAGCATCAAAAGTTTTAAAATGCACTTTTATGGGGGAAAAAATCAAATATATATAAAATATATATCTTATGTATAATTAATTTGTGCTAATCACCTAAAAATACATACAATGAAAACTACACAGTTAAATGCACATCTATGCAAATTGGTATTTATTGGCTTGGAAACTTACTCAATATATATTAAAAGAAAAAAAACAGTTGCAGGGATTATAATGATCTCATTTTGTGAAATTACATACGAATGTATCTGTGCATTATTCACCTCTAGTTTCATACAAGCAAATCTAGAAATATATGCTTCTGATTTTTAACAGTATTCTTTGTTGGTATAATTCCTGATAATTAAATGTTTTAACGATTTTTATTCCCTGAGTTATACTTATTTTTATCCAGTGAATATATAAAGCAACGCCTAAAATGAAGTATTAAAATAAAAACCTGTATTGGCACATTTCCTTTAATAATTGAAAACATAACAATCTGTGCTTAATATACTGATTTGAAGTTTCTAGTTAAACTTTTATGAGTACTCACTGTATCTCTACACGAAAGTACTTATCAACTACATAAAATAAAGTGCATAACACATTACTTCAAAATCAGTTAATTAAATATTCAAATCCATATCTGAAGTTGAAATATGACTGATTAGAAACAATCAATTTTTAAAGCTATTTGAAAAGCCCAACTGAATGATTCTTTGTAAAAACTGACCTGGATCACCAAGTTACTCACTTTTAATTATAGCAACAAACATAAATTCTGTACATATTATTTTGTACAATCATTTATTAGTTTCCTCCACTATCTTTCAAATGTCATTTGAACTGCTACATAAGCTGCATAATCTAAATCATTTTAATTGCTAAATTTCCTTCTCAGGACTACTTAAAAATAAAAAGGCAATTCAGGCAATTAATCTGTCAGTGAGCAAACAACATAGATAAAAACCTTGATTAGCTAGAAGCCACCTTATCAGACACTTCAGTTAACTATAATTTCAGGAACATATCAACTTTAGGAGGGGAAAAAAAAAAAAAGAGGGCAAATTTTGGATTTAGAAACAAAGCAAACAAACAAAATCCCCCCAGACAAAGCTTTGGAAAATAATCCGCTTTTTTGCTCTTACAAGCAAAGCTCATTTAAATTCTTTTTACTTCCTTTTCTCCCAAGGCTCAGAGAAAGACTTGACCTTAAATTCTCCTGCTGCTGCTGCTATTCAAAGTTAATGCCTCCATTTCTTTGATTCTTTGACATTCCAGGCTTGAGCTTCCAAACTATACCAGGTCCAGCACTGTGTTTCTTTTCTTTTTTTTCCATTATTTTCTCCTTTTCAACTGTCAACCTAAATAAATAGGTAAACTGAGGCAAGCTCAAATTACCAGAAACTGTATTTCTTGAGAACAGCGGAGAAACTGCAATTCAGTGAAAGGCATGCTGTAGCAAGTTCCAGGAGAGACTGCTGAGAGTTTGGGTGAGCTGAACTTATGGGCAAAGAGTGCAGATCAGGGGAAGTGCACCTAGAGTTTAAGTAGTAAATTCATTGGCTTGAGGTTGGGGAGAGAGTCTTGGCAGATGTTCACTGGTCAGGAGATAAGTCTCGGTCTTCTGTAAATCAGGCATTTATGGGAATCTTTGTCAGTTCTTAAATTCCATTCTTCTGGAGGTCCATGCATGAGATTTTCCATTCATATCCTCCAGTTCCATTTTAGACATTTTAGACCGAAACCCTTTCACACACACATGTCCTTTAACCATATATCATGACCTCACCTCTTTCAGCTTAAAAATATGTTCACTTCAAAACCAAACGTCTCAAACCATTCAACTACATTTGTCTTCCTCATTTTATTACCCTATATTATTACTATTCTTTTCTCTGAAATCTCTTTTCTCCAACCATTATTCTAAAATCTTTCTCAGGTCCTAAATGATGTCTCAATTGCCATGTTCAATCAAAACCATGAGTTCTTAATTGGAAAAACATGGTTTCTCCAGTGATATTTGTTGTGGAACATAACACAGCCAGTCAGTGACATGGTGACTCACAGGTTGGTGAAAGAATTTGCCAGAGATATAGTTTGGGAATAGAAAAGGAGTTTATCAGGGGTACACTACTGTAGGCAACAGTGGGCTACACAGACTAGAGGTTCCTATATGAGCGCTGAGGGCCGGTTCTGGGGGTCTTTTCTAAGGTCGGGTCACAAGGTGCCTGACTGGCTTGTGCACAAGTCTCTGATAGGCTGTAGGTGAGGTAAGAAGTTTAGGGCCCATGAAGGATGGAGAGGACAATGACTGTGATAAGGTAGGCATCACCTGGGGCTAGTTTGTTAGGAGAAACACAGCCAGTAAAGAATGTCAGGAATGGGGGTCACTTTGAAGAACGTCAGTTGGCCCAACAGTATTTGTATAAGCTCAGGCAAGCCATTTAACCTCTCTTAGCCTTAGTTTCATCACTTTAAATTAACAATTATTAAACCATCCTGATACCGAGCAGGACCCTGTGGGGTCCTCCCAGTATAAATCTTGCCCTGTTCCCCATTTCTTGTTTGAAATAGGCTTCATTCAGCCTCCTTGACCTTCCCTGAGATCCAAAGGGCAGATTCAAACAGTTGCTAATCAGGGAAAGGGGAAAAAATGCAAAGAAGAGGGGGAGAACAATTAAGAAACAATAGTGCAACAACTCAGTTTAAAAAAAGGAAAAAAGAAACAATAGTGCAGCCTTGGGGCAGGGTCCTGGTTACCAAGGCTGTTGCCCCCAGGATCATACCCCTGCCCCTCCCTTGAATAGAAAACAACTACCCTTATCTAAGTCTCAGGCAGCAAAGAGAAGAAACAGAACTGGTTAGAACCTGCAAAGCCCAAGACCGACTTGACCTCTGGTGGACCTTGAGCCTCATTACAGGGTCACTGTAATGCATTAGCCTGCTAAGTGACACACCCGCCAGCACCATGACAGTTGACAACTGCCATGACAACAGCCAGAAAAGTTCAAGTACAAGGAATGGGAAAGAAAGGCGATTGCTTCCAGTGTACGAGGACGCGATAGCAGAAGCCTCCCACAAAAGTCTCCCGGCAGTCTTGGCTGACCGCTCCCCACTGGAGCACCTTTTCCTCCCTCCAGCACCTCCCTTTCCTTCTCCTCTTCTACATAGCAAAGCAGCCGTTCACTTTGTCCTTCTGCCTCTGATGCTCAAATTCTTTCACAGCTGGTGGCAAAGACTCACTCTGGTGGGCGTCCTAATTTAAAGGCCCCTCTATCCGCTAACAATCTCAGCCGTAAAACCTTCCCTGAACCTTCAGGCAGAGTTACCCTCTTTATAGTAACCACCGTAACATGAATATATCTGGTTTTGTTACAAAAGTATATTATACTTAAATGCTTACCTCTCCCTGACCTTTTAAACTATAAATGCACTGACTTATTACCACAGCTCATTCATGAATGAGCACATAGGAGCCACCCAACAAATGTTCTTTGAGAGAATTAATGAATCATTTGATATTCCAGTCATTTCTAATGTGCTATGTGAATTTATGTTTAGAAAGTATGATAATGAATATATGATTCTAAAAATGTTTATGTTTTTGTTGTTTATATGATAAGGAATTACCTTAACCCCAGCTGTTCATGGTAATCAGAAGATTGCACATTTTTTAAGACTTAGTGGAAAACTGCAAACAGACATTGCTGGATTTGGCACAATACGAATAATAAGGTGCTATGCAAAAAGTACTAGAAATGTATCTTTTTCACTGTAGATGCCTCAAGAAGCAGCCCAAACTGATAATTTCCTGAAGTTCTAATATAGATTTAAATAAGTGAACAAATTTCTTTAGATCAGTTTTTTTTGTTTGTTTTTCCATTATTATTTAAGTTTAAAAAACCTTACCAAGCTGCTTAGTGACACAGTTTATGTGATGAGATTCTGTGCTTAAAGTGATATGTGAATGAGAAGACCATTTCCTTCAATAACTGACTTCTATCTTACTCTGAAACAATTCTTACGCTATGTCCTTTCTGAAGATTAGTTAATATAAAATTTCTTACTCACCAGGGAAATTACAGAAAATTATTAACTTCTCTTAAGCCATCTTAGCCTATAGTTCTGGTGTAATGGAAGGGCCTTTAAGAAATACAAAATATGTAAATGAGAGTTGAAACACTTAAAGGGCAGAGGAGAGACACAATTCCACTGTCTGGGACATCAAAATTAATACATTATCTGTGGGGAAACCAAGAGTGACTTTATAAATAGAGAAGTAATATGATCAGATTAAGGAGACAATTATGATTGCATGATACAGATTTTTTTTGGAGGGGAGAGAGAGAAAGAGAGGAAGGAGACTAGGTGCACAGTTACTGGTTTAAGCCCTTCACCCTGAGATGTCTCCATCACCTTCTGTAACACCAGTCTACTCCCCTTGCTTTCCCCTGTGGAAGACTCTCAGAATCTCATCTTTGTTCTTAAGGTGAAAACAGATCTTAGTATGACACACATGTCCTCTCCTTTTAGTAATTTCTCACTCATCAGAGGTACTCAGACATTCTCTTTTCCTCCTTGTGATATCTTTATGTGCAAAATCTCTGTCTCTTACTCTTCAAAATCCTCTTTATTGACCACCCCTCCCCCTCCCCAATCCTCGGTCTAGTTAACGTCTCCTGTTCCTTCAGATGGCATAAAAGGCCACTTCAACCTTTCTAATCAGGCCAAAACCCCCCGTCATGGAGTCTCAAAGCATCCTTTTCTCTCTCTCATAGTATTTGCTATGGGAACAATTTACATTAGTTTGTGTAGTTGTTGGATCAATGTTTTTCTTTCCCAATCTCATTGCTTCCTCCACTCGAACTAGAATTGTGTCTGTTTTCGCTCAGTTGTTTCTCCCCCATGTCTAGATATTAGGGCTGCCAGAATTAACAAACAAAATTACATGATTATGCCCTTCTCATGGATCAGAAAAATTAATATTGTTAAAAAGGCCATACTACCCAAAGCAATCTATATAATGCAATCTCTATCAAATTACCCAGAACATTGTTCCGCAGAACTAGAACAAATAATCCTAAAACTTATATGGAATCACAAAAGACCCAGAATTGCCAAAGAAGTACTGAAGAAAAAGAATGAAGCTGGAGGAATAACCCTCCCAGGCTTCAGACAATACTACAGAGCTACAATAATCAAAACAGCATGGTACTGACAGAAAAAGACATATGGAACAGTGGATCAGAATAGAGAGCCCAGAAATAAACCCATGTGCCTATAGTCAATTAATCTATGCAAAATAACTACTCATCATGAAGAAGGCAGTGTGGTATCCTAAAAAGGACTGAGAATGGGAGGCAAGAGGCCAGCATCCTTCAATTTAATTGATCCAGAAACTCCTACAAGGTAGCCCTGGGCAGGGACAAGACCCATCCTCATATGTCAAGAATCTGGGTTTAACCAATGTTCATAGCAGCACTATTTACAATAGCCAAGACATGGAAACAACCTAAATGTCCATTGACAGATGACTAAATAAAGAAGTTGTGGTATATTTATACAATGGAATACTACTCAGCCATAAAAAAGAATAAAATAATGCCATTTACAGCAACATGGTTGGACCTGGAGATTGTCATACTAAGTGAAGCAAGCCATAAAGAAAAAGAAAAATATCATATGATATCACTTATATGTGGAATCTAAAAAATTGAGACAAATGAACTTATTTACAAAACAGACTTAGATAGAAAACAAGCTTGTGGTTACCAGTGGGGAAGGGGGGTTGAGAGATAAATTAAGAGTTTGAGATTTGCAGATACTAACTATTCCATATAAAATAGATAAACAACAAAATCCTAATATATAGCACAGGGAACTATATTCAATCCTTGTAATAGCCTATAATGAAAAAGAATATGAAAAGAAAATATATATATATATATATAAAACCGAATTACTATGCTGTACATCAGAAATTAATACAACATTGTAAACCGATTATACCTCAATTTAAAAAAAATCACGGGATGTCCAGTAAAGTTTTGATTTTGAATAAACAATGAATAACAGTTTTGTATGTTTGTTTTTTAGTGTAAATATGTCCTCATGACCTTAGTGTTGCATGGGGCATACTTATACTAAAAATATCATTAAAATTATTTATCTAAAATTAAATTCAACTGAGTGTCTTGCATTATACTTGGCCAACCTACTGGAAACGGAGCACATATTAACTCTCAATGAGTATATTGTGAGTGTATTAGGGTGTCCTAGATAAATTCAGAGGACGTTTGACATGCCAGTGTTTCCTGGTTATAGTCTGTTTTCCTCTTCACATGGTTTGGGCCATCCCTGATAGTCTTAACTCCCTTATAGTCTTTGGCTTTATACAGGATTAATTTCAGAAACTTGAAACTAGTGAAATTTGTTTTTCAGTGACTTTCCTCCTAGGAGAAGTCATACGTTCTCCAAATGTGTCTCACATTGTCAAGTATCTTACACCTGGCTTTTTTCACCCATTTACATTATGTCCCTAGAAAGGTCTGTCTTACACAATAGATACCTTATGCATAAAACCTATACCCACTTCAAAGGGCTACTCAGTGTTTATGATTTGAAAAAAAAAAAATATGAGTAGGAGAGGAAATTTGTAATGCCAAAGTTAACAAATGTGTAATTAAATGACTAAAAAAGTAACAGTTTCCATCTCATCAATTATTAAATTTATCAATGTCATTACATTTGAAAATAATGTGTATGAAAGATGGTTGCAGATAAATCATAGTCCATTATAATTAATAAAAAATGCAAAAAATAAAAAATCATTTTAATCTTTTTAAAGTAAAATCTAAATTTAACATGGGATAATATGTATGTAGTTGATTTGTTTATGCTGTGGAATGGTGTCTTACAAAGCCAGAGTGCCTATGAAGATCTTAAAGAAGATAAACTTTGTATACAGGTCTAAGCATGAGAACTCTCAAAAGACACTTAGTAAATAAAGTTTAAAAAATATTTAGGAGTAAAGTTATGAGCTCTGGCTTCTAGTGCAGCCTTTAATTGATGCCTTAAAACAAACTGGACTTTTACATTGCTCCGGATATAAAATCCTCCACTAAATTCTAGTTTCTCTAACTAGATTTCAATTGTCTCTTGCTTCTGACTGAGTGTATTAATGGCTTGGCCTAATAGTTCAGTTTTATAAAACAAGGCTTTTATTTACTTGTTTTTTTCTTATTTTTTCTTACTCAAGTCCCAGAATGTTATTCCTAAAACCCTGTTTCACACTAAAAGATTTCTATTATACTGAGTATCTACTTAATGAATTCTGATTTTTAAAACATGTTTTATTCAGGAATACATAGTAGGCAATAAGAATTTAGTCAATGAATAATGAATATATTTTAACATTAAATTCAGTCAACATTAATTTACATGATCTATTATTTTTACATTGGTCCTTTGAGACCAATGGCATTACTTTCATTATTACCAATCAGCCATTGTGTAGTCTCTGGCTATTACGTTCTGCCTGCCAATATAGATTTCCTCCAAGAAAACAGCTGTAGATAGGTCAGCCACCTTGGTGTTTGCTCCACACCACTAAGTAGATTAGGTTCCAGATCCCTTCCGTCTACGCTGAAACGGGTCATGCCTGGCTGTGTCTCAAGATATGTCATATTCCATGGAATTACTCTCCTGAAAATATTTTAAAATGATCTTTTCAGAGTCAACATAAGATAGCAGATGGATAATCTGCTCAAAGGCAGCTGAGGGCATATATCATTAGGCATCAGGGAAATTCTATATGTAACCAAACATCTGCATTTGCAAAATAGAGCTGAAAGCTTTCCAAAAAGAAAAAAATCTCAAAGCCTAACATCTTGCCAATTTAACATCTGAAAAATGTAGAAAAGGTAATCATGAAAAGAGTCAGAGAATTTTCAAGCTGAAAGGGCCCTCAGAGATCAAGTTTTCCAACTCACTAATTTCACAGATGAAAGAGCAGAGCCGAGAGAAGTTAAACATCTCACCTAAGCTCATGTAACTAGTTCCAGACAAAAGTGGAACCGAATGCAAATCTTTTGCCACTGCCTTATTATCATGCTGCCTACCTCAGCATATTCAATTTATTTAAATACTGTGGACAATATATATTGTGGACATTAAAGCTGTATTCTAAATATGATACCAAAGTCCCCAATCCTTTCAACAAAGTTTCTGTAATCATATTGGGAAAATGGCAGTCAAAATTATCTTTCATAGATGCTGAGAGAATGCTTTCTCCTGAAGGAAATAATATTAAATTAGGATAAAAAGATTTTTATAAAATGAATGTTTCCATTTACAGAATTAAATATTTAGAGCTTCCCAGAAGTGTGCTGGCATGAGTTCACATGCTTGAATATTTCCATTCCAGTTTAAAACAAATATCCTAAGAAATGAGGAAATGAGATAAGGGGGTTCCCTGTATCATCCCTGGAAACCAGAGTAGATTTTTCTAACTTCCACAGACTAGGAAGAATTTTTGATAGAAAAAGGCGAGACAAGGCTTTAGGCAGATTGATAAATCAACTTTCTGTAACAGTAAGGCTTAATGGGAAAGCAACGGCAATCATGGACCACTGGGCACTAGGTAAAAATGGGGCAAGGAATGAAGCTGGATTGGTAAATTTAAGTTTCAGTGGTTTTTTTGTTTTGTCTTCTTTTATTGTAGTCAGTTTACAATGTTGTGTCAATTTCTGGTGTATAAAACTTCCAATGTTTTTTAACATGAGTGTTCCAGGGTGGGGGCATTATTTACTGAACGGTCCAACTGACAGTTAGGTTTTGTGCCTGAGATGCAAGAAATCTGGCAGTGCTGATGACAGTCCTGTGTCACAAAAATCTGCCCCATATTCTGCATCCCTCACACTTGTGAATTTCATTGATCATTCCTATAAAAAGTGGTTTATTAATAGTTGAGACTGGAACTTTGATTTCACTTTATACATGAATGTGAAGTATTATCAAGTAGTTTTAATACTTGGTGAATTTCCCAGTAATAGCATTACTGTGTAGATCAAGAAAAACATCGTATCTTTCAGAGAAAGGAATGAGTCATTCTTTATTTTGGAAAATTGTTCCATGTGATATTTGAATGTCATGTGCCATGTAAGTGTTTCAGTCTATATTTGTAGCCATTGCATTCACTAAGATTTGACTTTCAGATACAGGCATCTGACTCCAATATTTTCACTGATATAGTCATCTCTTAAGTTTTTATATATGAAAAATATGTAATTTTGTTATAAATTATATTCCTTTTGTTCAATTTTATATTACATTTAGGCATAGTATCGGCTTTTTGAAATGTATGTAGTCATAATTCTGAATTTAATTTAGGATAGTCAAGGGGAATCATAAAGTACGTGCTTAAAAATGGGGGCATTGTGTGTGACTGGGTGTGAGCCACTGCTTTTGTCACTGTTCTGCAGAACTAAAAGACATCAGTATTGGCAAAGCCAGGAGCCCAGAAAAGGCCAAGGAACAAAATGTATCCTCTGTAGTGCCAAGAGCAAAAGCAGGAAATACTGCTCTAGACTAGAGGTCACTGGTGCAAATACATAGAGGCCAAATTGGTAATAGGAAACTGTGACTCGAGCAAGTAGAAGACCTTGAGATTTCTGCCCTATCACACGGGGATAACCACAAACCTCTGACTGTAGTTCTCAAGTGTAATAATCCATTTTGGTGAACATGTTGATGCACCACCAAAAGAGCACTTCAAGGAAGATCTGTGGATGGCTCTTAGCAGTCAACCTCGTTAAGGACTGCTTCCTCAAAGTAATTCCAACAACTCAGTCAGTACACGTACAATGCCTTTGTGAGGCATAGTGTGGATATATATGGAACTGTGCGGGGACAATTTTATCTCTAGAGTACCCCCTGGGGTCAGCTGAGGCTGTCACTGATGACTCGCCTCAGCTCCCTCCCTTCCACAGATATTGATCCTAAGTGCACTCCCTAATTAACATTCTGCCCACTAAACTCAATCTCAGAATCTGCCTCTCAGAGAACCAAACTTGCAACATTCCATGATAGTATCTCATGATAATTAAAAACAAACAAAAACAAAACAACAATAATGAAACCTGGCAATGTGAATTCTTATGTGAACTCTCTTGATTTTTAACTGTTGCTAATTTCTCCTTCCCATCATCTAAGGCTACGTTTAGATCACAGTTATAAAGACCATAATTCAGAATTTTCCCAAGACAGTTGTCCCAAAATAAACATTGATAGAACTGCTTTCATTGTTGACTGTGTCTCAGCTTAGACAACAAATTAACTTTATGATCACCCTTATCTTAGACCATTAGTTTGCCAGTTCTGCTTGAGAAGAGAGCCTTCTTGAGATAGTAGATTTCTTCCAGGCTTAATTAGGTAGAATTGTTAAGTCAAAGAAAGGACCACCCGTTGGCACAAGGCATTTAGAGAGCATGTGTTCCTACAGTGTAGTTGGCAGTCTGGTGATGTGATGTTGGATGGAAAAGGAAAAGCTGTGTCAGTGTCCAAACAGAAGATCAACCAAACCTAGTCTGGCCCAGTATCTTGCCAAAACGACTTTCCCAATAAGAGAAAAATCTGTATTTCCCTTTTGGGTTTATTCATGTTCTTGACCTCTTCACAAGTTGACTCAACTGTGAATCCTTTAACTAAGCAGCTGATGAGTCCTCCACTTTGACATCTTAGATGAAGCACCTAATAGTCTTTAAGTGTCTGGGAAACATATCCAGAAATAATTATATAGTAGACCTCAAAACAGAAATGAGCACATAAAAGGAAAACACCTCCCTGACTAACATATAAATATTACAGGCATTTTCATAAAATTATACACAAATAAAAACAAGTCACTTGATAATTAGTCAATTAACACAATTTTAAAAAGCCACTTTCCTAATTAATTCTTGAATCACAGAACAAGTAAAACTGAAGTGACATAATGCCTTGAAAATAATGGTGTTGAGAGCATCCCACATCAAAGTATGGATGCAGTCAAAGCAGAAATCAAAGCCAAATCCTTAACATTAAGGGCATGAATTTTATTTTTTTAAATAGAAAATGAAAGATCTAGAAACAAAAAGAACAAGAGAAAAAATAATATATTTTAAATTAATGCCTTATTTTGTATATATATTTGTATGAATATATACATTTGTGTACATATAAACATATACACATACGTTAGTAAAACATATAGTGAGAAACTAAACTTAATCTAAGGCATTGTTAAAGGATGTGACATGTGACTAATCATATTTGTAAATTACACTGACAGAGATAACTGAGACTTAGATAAATATTTATGAAGAACAGAACATGAGAGTAAGCCTGATATAGAACTATCAACAAAAGGATATCAGAGTAAGCTCAGTGTAACCACTGCTGACCATTTACTACAACTAGGATGATGTATGACACTGTAGCTTTCACATAAATAGAGCTGTCACTCCCTGACAGTTCTGTATCTCTTTGCTGGCTACCTGCATTCACTCAGAGTACTCTGTAAATTAACTAAATACTATATTAGCTAATAATATACTACAGTGTATATGTTTTACACTGTCTTGACTATATAAGCATATTGGGTTCAATATATTACTTAGCAATTACCTTTGAAAAATTCATGTCAGTTTAGGATTCTCTCTACATTTATAGTCAGTTTTGGTAATTTGTTCTAAATAAAATTTACCCATTTCAAATAATGTTCATTAGAGCATTATACATATCTGCCTCAATTTTCAATAATAATACTATCAATGATATTTATTCTTTTTCTCTCTGTCTCTTGTCTCTCTCAGTGGAGAAAAATGACATGAAGACTGAAAAGAAATAAGTCAATTCATATAGAGTTAACTAATTTTCCAACTACTACAGCTACATTGTTGTTAATAAATACTCAATAGGTATTTGCTAGGAAGAGAATTAACATGATTCATATCAATATGTTAAAGAAGGAAATATGCTACAATATGGGTTTTACAGTAATTGACACTTAGTGCTGATGAAAGCATTTACCAATGGCAACAATGTACTGAGCACCAAATGTCTGCCAGACTCCATGCGGAGCTTTAAATGCCTGTCTAATTCTCTAACAACTCCATTTGGTTGGAACCACAGAATTTTTTGCAGACGAGAAGACTAAGACTTACAGAGGTGAACCTATTTGTCCACAGTCACATAATAAATAATCTATCTGGCAGGAATAGTGGGATACATAGAAATGGAACAAGAGACATAGTGTCCCTTTTTTTTTTTTTTTTTTGCATTTTGTACTTTTTATCATGGATATAATAAATCAAATTTATGAACTGCATATATATAATAGGATCTGCATATACAGATATAAAATCTTTTTATGATGTAGTATAAGTGAAAGAGCAAGAGTATATAAATTGTGATACCATTTATGTAAAGAAAGGTATTCTTAAAAGAAAAATGTTTACTAAAAAGTAAAGTTTGTAATATATTAGAAGGATTATATCATAAATTTCATTTAATATTTTCATAAAATTTTACATCTAAACCATGTAGTGATAATCATGTTCATTAGGTTGTAAACTTTTATGCAGTTTTATTTTATTTTTCTGTATTCCAATTGTATTTTATATTTCTAACATAAACATAGCCACTATGAATGTAATAAAAGTACTTAAATAAAAAATTTAATGTCCAAACTAATGGTTTTATATAAACCATAACATTCATCTCTGTTCTTTAATATGTTGTTATTTCAACCTTACATACTGATTTGAAAACTGCATTTACAGTGCAATGTTCACTGAAATTATAGTGTATAGACCTTGATGTCAGCTTTAGTTATCTTTTCTTTTAGTATTTAGGGTAATTGGCTCACACTCAAGCCTTTGTATGTTTGAAAGCCTTGAATCCTTTTAAATACCTACCAAAGGTTTTAGGGCCTTCTATATCAACTGGTTACTTCTGAGGCAGATTTGTGGCTTCTCAGACTTTCTACAACTTTCTCCAGTCCTTCTTCCTATAATCATGTCTTTATTCACATCCCAAATGTGAAAGAAAAACGGTCTTATTTTCCTCAGTTTCCCAAGGTATCACTTACACAATGACCTCAGTTTTAAAAGAGATGCTGAAAACTGCATCATTACAGCTCAGGATTCAATGCAAATTAAATTTAGACATATTTAGTTAGACCTTCTTTCTCTTAGAAGTAAAATCAACTCTTGTTTTCTTTTCCATCAGGGAATTTCCATCTGTCATCACTTCTGCTCTGACTCAAGCCTTGTGTCATATGACTGAGCTCCCTCTCCCTTCTTCAAATCCCTCTTTTCTCATTTGTATATACCTAACCCCTAAATTATTATTTTTTCCCTCAGAGAAGTGTGTTCTTTGATTTGAGTACTACCTTCCTCCTTCCAATTAAAATGACTCAACAAAGTGTTCTGTCAACCAAAAGCATCCTCCCTCCCAAGGGGAATTATGAGGCCACCTCTTAGATTTTCCTTCCCACAACATTTATAGTTCAACATCTTAATAAATAAAAAGCTATTTCTAATGATCACATTCTTGTCTCATAACATTTATATTATGTGGTCATTTCAAACTATGGGTATACCTGTTTATCTTTCTTTTTTTTTTTTTTTTTTTTTAGTTACTCACACTCCACACTCAGGAAAGCATGTTCCCACCAGACTTGTTAACCATTGGTCAGTCATGCTCTCTAACCACATTTCAGTTTGCAGATGTATTAAATGAGACAGATGGACTATCGGCTTTCTGATGATATTTTCAATTTAAATAACAGAAGTATGTTTTTATAAATAAACAAGCAAAAAAAAGGAAAAATAATATACCTCACTAGTACATTTCATCTGCTAATAAAGCTTTCTTTATTATTTCAAATATGAATTCACAAGCCCATAAAAATTTAGTGTTAATTATACTTTAAGAAGTATCCCTTTACTTATTACCTCCCTGGGTTTTAATAAAACAAGCTTTTAACTTCCAGCAACATCTTTATAAGACTATTTTATTATGTTTGACATGCTATTACTTCTACAAATTTTTTTGTTTTGCACCAAGTCTTGTGAATATAAAATCTAATCTACAGCTCTAAGTTGGGATTCCTCTAGGGAGAGTTTGGATGGTGGTGTCATTTCACTAAATTGTGTGTCTCAGAGAACACTTAGAGAAGAATTATAGTTCTTTGAACAAAACTAAGGTAGAAGAGTAAAGAGAAAGTAAAGATAATTATTTAATTTTAAAAGGAAAAAACACTGTTTATGAAGCCTTTCATAGAATTTAATTAATTTAAAAAATCACAAACAGTAAACTATACGCTTCCAATGTGTTCTTTCTCTCTCTCTCTTTTTAAGAGTAACACCGTATATCTAAAAGACAAGGAAAAAGTAAAAAGATTGAAAGGAGGATGAAGACAAGCCAATGTATTGGGAAAATTGCACTGAAATGGTAAAGATGAAGAAGAGAAAAGGAAAGAACTGAAAAGCAAGAATATACAATATTTTATAATAGTTCCCTTACTACTTAAGCTTTTCATTTACTGATTTAATTAAATAATTAAAAATTCTTCCTCCCTGCAATATCGTATTTTGGGTACTCAAATTTTTACCACACTCTCTCTTTTGAAACAATTTCCACTTCATCTTTCAAAACTACCTGCTTAAATAGTTGATACATTGCATCTCAAATCTTTTAGACACACAGTTTTCTTGCTATGACATATTCTCACCCTTTTTTCTTTCAAAGGAAAATTTTCTCCTATACAGTTTACTTCCACCTTATAATAAAAATTCTGACTTCATTTTTATTTCTGACTGCTGTCAGCTTTCAAGTTCCACCACTGCCTCCTCTTCTGTCCTACATCTGGGCAAAACACAGGTGCTCCTTCCCCTGGGAGCCAGAGGTTCAAAACAAGGACACCCCAGCCCATGCTTGGGAACACTTCCCAGCCTGCCCACAGAAAAATCCAAGCCAGACAGCTTCCTACACCCTCCCAGGCCACTTAGGGGGCCTGCTTGGGGCCAGCCCTGCTCTCCTGAGAAAGGCTCATTATGTAAATGATAAACTCTTTCATCCCTTTTCCTGTATGTGGAGGTGGCATCATCAGCCTTGAAATCCCAAACTAAACAAAATTTAGTTTGGGACTTCAAGGGGCCCCTCTTGTTTCTGTGTGGTGATCGCAACACACCTCCACGGTTTCAGTAACACCTCACTCCTCCAATGGGGTGAAATAAACAAAGATGTTTCTTATCTAGTGATTTTTCTAGATTTATAGCCATGTTAGCAGGGAGTCTTATTTTATTATGAAAAACATAGTGACTAAAAGACAATTGTTTGTTCCATACATTCCCCTATTTTTTTTTTCTTAACTTCTGAGTTTACCAAAAAAAGAAAAAAATCCACAACTCCCAGCCTGGTGGCCATTCTCTTTAGGGAAGATGAGTATCAGTTTAGTGTATAGTTTTATTCCCATTTTCTGATTCAATTCTAGAAGCAGTGTTCAGTTGTTTAATTTTTGTGCCCAGATATACTTGAAATAGTTTAGACAGATATATTAGTTACACAAATCCAAAGCCATGTTCTTTCCTAGATCCAAACTGTCCGTTTTTCTGTTCTCATCCTAATTATTGTTCCCAGCCACAGGGTTAATTATGACTCAATGAGGGTTATACAGTGATTCAAATGACCCTATAAAATTAATTTTAATAACACAATGTAAAAAATACTATGCCTCGTATTTAATCACTATAAAAATCTCCTGTTATTAAGTCTCTAAAAAGAAATTAAAGTAAAAAATAAGTAAAACTCTCATAGAAATTAAAAACAAATGAAAAATTCTTATTTTCTATTGGAGACTTCATCGTAACAAGATCACATCAGGGTCCAAAATAAAGCTGCCTTTTCTTCTTATGTCCATTTCAGACCCCAGAACACAAGTGCAAGCGCAAAAAACATATTCAAGAGAAAATGAGAGGTTAAAAGTATGACAAGTCAAAATATGGATAAAGTAATTCTACAAAACTGAGAACCCAGGGCTCACTCCCCAGGGTAATATTATGTCAGTATGCCATGCTGCTCCTCCGACAGGGAAGCCCGAGGGAGGTTGAGCAATGTCTGTGTCTTAGGTAATGTCTTGGTTCAGAGAGCTCAGAGGACCTATGCCCTATCAGCTTCATCTGAACACTAAATCTTTAAATAGATGGGCTTCAATTATAAACCCAGTTCTTCCTAGAACATTAGACTAAAATAAATCCCAGTTCCCTTAATTTGCCTTCCATTCTGATCCCTGCAAATGCAAAATGTAGGAGGCATCTGATATCAAAGACTCCCAAACTTCCTGTAAAAATGTCCCCACTCAAGGTACTTCCAGTTTTGCTAGAACTATACTGATGCTGGTTTACAGAGACTGGAGCCATTTTAACCCTGCTCAGGTAGTGAGGCTGAAGTGCTCAGGCCTTGAAAACAGTTAACGCAGCACCAGTCAGTTTAATTGTTTGATCTATTTTTAGGAAAATCTCTATGAAACAATCTGCTTTATACATAATAAAGTTCCATGTTTTCTAATATGCAAGCAAATGGACAGTTTGGTCAATTCAGATTTCTTTTCAGAGTCCTTTCATAACCTTATTTGTAAACTTTGCTCTTCCTGTAATTTTCAGGAGTCAGCAATCTGCATAGTTAACATAATAAGCCATTTCAGTCCTTCTCACTGCTTATATCACCAATACTACAAAAGTTTAGTGGGAGCAGCCAGATGGCAGAGTAGAAAAACCCTCAGCTCATCTCCTCTCATGACCACACCAAAACCACAACTATCTGTGGAACAACCATTCATGAAAAAGACTAGACCCTACCAGAAAAGATCTTCTACAACTAAAGACATAAAGGAGGAACCGCAACAAGATGGGTAGGAGAGGGGACTCATGAGATAATCAAATCCCATACTCCCCAGGTAGGCGACTCACAAACTGAAGAATAATTCTATTTCAGAGGTTCTCACAGAAGTAAGAGTTCCAAGCCCCTCATCAGGTTCCCCGGCCCAGGGTTCTGGCATTTTGAAGAAAAGCCCCCAGAGCACTTGGCTTTGAAGGCTAGCAAGACTTAACTGCAGGGGCCCCACAGGATTGAGGGAAACAGACTTCACTCTTTAAATGCACACAAAAAAATCTCACATATACTGGGACCCAGGACAAAAGCAGTAATTCAATTGGAAACTGGGCCAAACCTACGTGCTGGTCTTGGGGGGTTTCCTGGGGAGGTGGGGAGCAGCTGCGGCTCACCCCCAGGACATAGACACTGGGGGCAGACATATTGGGGGACATTCATCCATATGAACATACATCTTGGATCATTAGCACCAAGACCTGATCCCACCCAACAGCCTGTAGGTTCCAGTGCAGGGACGCTTCAGGCCAAATAACAAATTGGATGGGGATACAGCCCCCACCCATCAGCAGACAGGCTACCTAAGGATAAAAAATCCCATAGCTGCCCCTGGACATGCCCCTAGACGTGGCCCAGCCTACCAGAGGACCAAGACCCAGCTCCACCCTGCAGTGGACAAGCAATGGCCCCCTGCAAGGAAGCCTGCACAAGCCTCTAAACCAGCTTTACCCACCAGGGGGCAGACATCAGAGCAAGAAAACTAGAAAATATTAACAGACCAATTACTAATCCTGAAGTTGAATCAGTAATTTAAAAAACTCCCCAACAAACAAAAGTCCAGGTCCAGATGGCTTCACAGGTGAAGTCTACCAAACGTTTAGAGAAGAGTTAACACATATCCTCCTGAAACTATTCCAAAAAATTGCAGATGAAGGAACACTTCCAAACTCATTCTGTGAGGCTAATATCACCCTGATACCAAAACCAAAGATACTACAAAAAAAGAAAAGTAAAGGCCAATATCATTAATGAACATAGATGCAAAAATCCTCAACATAATAGTAGCAACCCGATTCCAACAATACATTAAAAGAATAATACAACATGATAAAGAGGGATTTATCCCAGGGATGCAAAGATTCTCCAGTATCTGCAAATTGATCAATGTGATACACTACATGAAGAATAAAAACCACATGATTATCTGAATAGATGCAGAAAAAGCTTTTGATAAAACTGAACATCTATTTATGTTAAAACCTCTCCAGAAAGTGGGCATAGAGGGAACAACCTCAACAAAATAAGGGCCATATGTAACAAACCTATAGCTAACATCACGTTCAATGATGAAGAGCTGAAAGCATTCCCTCTAAGGTCAGAAACAAGACAAGGATGCCCATTGTTGTCACTTTTATTCAACATAGTTTTGGAAGTCCTAGCCCCAACAATCAGAGAAGAAAAACAAAAGAAATCCAAATTGGAAATAAAAAAGTAAAACTGTAACTGTTTGCAGGTGGCATGATCCTACGTATAGAAAATCCTAAGGATGCTACCAGAAAAGTGCAAGAGCTCATCAATGAATTCGGTAAAGTTTCAGGATGCAAAATTGATATTCATAGATCTGTTGCATCAGAAATATCAGAAAGAGAAATTAAGGAAACAATCCTATTTTCCATCCCATCAAAAAGAATAAAATACCTAGGAATAAACCTATCTAAGGAAGCAAATGATCTGTAGTCTGAAAACTAAAAGATAATGATAAAACAACTGAAGACTACACAAACAGATGGAGAGATATACCATGCTCTTGGATTGGAAGAATATTGTTTAAATGACCATACTAGCCAAGGCAATCTACAGATTCAATGCAATCCCTATCAAATTACCAATGGTATTTTTCACAGAACTGGAACAAAAAAACTTACATTTGTGTGGAAACACAAAAGACTCCAAATAGCCAAAATAATCTTGAGAAAGAACAGAGCTGAAAGAATCAGGCTCCCTGACTTCAGACTACACTACATAGCTACAATAATCAAAACAGCATGGTACTGGCACAAAAACAGACACATAGATCAATGGAACAAGACAGAAAGTCCAGAAATAAACCCACATACTTATGGTCAATTAATCTACAACAAAGGAGGCAAGAATATACAATGGAGAAAAGACAGTCTCTTTCGCAAGCGGTGCTGGGAAAGCTGGACAGCCACATGTAAAACACTGTACATGTATTTAGAACACTCCCTCACACCATACAAATATAAACAGAATGGCTTAACGACTTAAATATAAGACGTGATGCCAAAAAATTCTTAGAACAGAATATAGACAAGCCATTCTCTGACAAATATTGTAGCAACATTTTCTTAGGTAAGTTTTCCAAGGCAAAAGAAATAAAAGCAAAAATAAACAAAAGTACCCAAACTTACAAGCTTTTTCACAGCAAAGGAAACCATAAACAAAAGACAACCTATAGACTGGAGGAAAATATCTGAAAACAGTGTATCCAACAAGGGCTTACCTTCTAAATTGTACAAACAGCTTATACAGCTCAATATCAAAAACAACAACAAAAACCTGATCAAAAAATAGGCAGAAGACCTAAATAGACCTTTCTTCAAAGAAGACATACAGATAACCAAAAGGCACATGCAGAAATGCTCAACATTGCTAATTATTAGAAAAACAGAAATCAAAACTACAATGAGGTACCACCTCACATTGGTCAGAATGGCTATCCTCAAAAAGTCGACAAATAATAGATGCTGGAGAGGATGTGGAGAAGAGGGAAACCTCCTATACTGTTTGTGGGAACGTAAATTGGTGCAGCCACTATAGAGAGCAGTGTGGAGGTTCCTCAAAAATCTAAAATTAGAGTTACCATATGATACAGCAATCCCACTCCTGGACATATATCCAGAGGAAACTCTAATTCGAAAAGATACATGCACCCCAGTGTTCATATAAGCACTATTTACAATAACCAAGACATGGATGCCACCTAAATGTTCACTGACAGATGACTGGATAAAGAAGTTGTGATATATATTTTTACACATACACATACATAGATACATACACACACATACATACACACACACACACACACAAGTCAGATTTATTTCTTGCTACAAATTTTTCCAAATTGGGCTAGAACAAAATTGGCATAAGAAAAAAAATAACTGCCCCTACTTCAACTTGTTGAATAGTTAAGACAGCCAGGTTTAAGACTCTGCCAAGATTAAGTCCTTAGAAAACCAAATGATACCAAAGGTATTCTGATCTCCCCGGGACCTTGAGGCACCTTGATGCTACTTACACTTCATTCCACAAATGGCCATGACACTTCTTTAGAGGTAACACGAGTCACTAGTATTCAGTTATAGGCAGGTTTTTTAAAACTGTTTCTCAGGCTCCTGGACTTCAGCCATCTGCTCAAAATTTTCAAACCATTAAAGAATTCTAGCATGTGCCATATTTAGAAGTTAAATACTAAAAATATGCAGTTAATGAATTTTTGTTTTATTTTAATACTTTATTTTAAATGATACCCCAAAAAATTAATCATAAAATAAAGCAGAATCATTCCACCAGACCTTTTAAAAAAAAATCGTTTCTCTGAATTATTATAAAGGATTTGACAGTACCATACTACTTTATTGAGTAAAATAGAAACTTCACAACTTATAATTTTAATGATCAATTAAACATTTACTCTTTCAATCATCTCATTTTATTACCAGAATAATCCTAAAAGGCAGACATTGCTATTACCTTTTCTTTTTCAACTATAGCTAATTAATAAAAATATTTGAGTTTTGGATAACTTTCATATATTATGAGGTTCCATATTAGTCTTATTTATTGTTAAAAAAGTAAATCTTTTTATTTGAGGGGAAAATAATTCCTAAAGAAATACAAATCTGAAAAAAGTAAGAATGTCATTATTAAAATGTCAAATATCTAAAAGATGTTATTTGTCATCACTGGCTAAAATAAGGCTTACCATATTAGAACCTATTTTATTTTTTCCCTAGGGCAATCAGATACATGATTGCTTTACTGAGAAGTGGTCCTAGAGTTTTTGACCCTACCACGCATCATATGGTATACAAAATACTCCAGGAAGAAAGCTAAAAGATCAGTCCACCCAATATCATAGATTCCTCCAGCCACCCTAGGAGAAGTCTACCCCTACTTCAGTCTGAGCATGGCCTGACCGGTGTATCTGTTGCTTCCATAGACTGCATCAATCCTGAGGGGTTAACGAGGAACTTCTCTGTTTATCATCATCACCACCACCACCACCACTAGTCCTTTCACTTCTTAACTTCTGGCGTGAAGTGAAGGCTAGAAATTGGACTGACTTCAGGACTAAGCTAGTATCAAGTATGTGATAATAATGGAGTATTTCTTATTTAATCTGTATGTGTCTGGGATTTCTCTTTGCATATAAGATAGAGGGAGATTAGGTAGAAGCAGACATTTTTTGAATGAAAGAAGATGAAAAATGTTGAACCTATTCCCTATGGAAAGTTTAAAACAGGTTAAATGATACTTTTTGTGGAATAAAAAAAATCATAAGTGAGAATAATTTGATACATTTCATTAAAGGTTTTCTTCTCTGGAATTTCATGTGTATCATTCAGCAAAAATAAGACTATACCTTGTTTCTGTTTTGACTTTACTTCATAAGTTTAAAAAATATCTACAATATTACAATTGTGTGTTAGATATACAGGAGAGAGAGAGGGGGGAGAGAGAGAGAGCTGCCTCCTTAGTATGGGGTGATACTGCATATCTTAAAATTCAGACTTTAAAAGTGACAGGCACAGTATTTCAAGGAATTAAAGAAGTCATGATCCACTTATTATAAATATAAAAATTAGTTTTGTGTATAATCACTAGTTTTCAAATGTTCGCTTATGCTTTTAAGTAAAGGCATTTTCATAAAGCTCTGAATTTAAACTTTTAAAAAAAATGTCAGACACCAAATTATGAGGCAGTATTTTTCCTGTTTTAGTTGAGGCACTTGAAATAAGCTATGACTTTGTATCTCCTATTGGTACAGAAAGTATCACCACTATCTTATTGATTGATTATAGAAATAAATATGTAAGTCAATGAGCTTATTTAAAATGAAGCCACGTGTCTATGTAAAACCCTGTTAGTAACCATGACTCTCCCCCCAAAAGTCAGAAGGTAGAACTGATTGTCCGCATGAAGTTATAACATCATAACATTATGATTATGTCTGCCCCATGAAATAGCATGAACAGTTATTTTAAATATTGATTCTAAACTTACTGATTAATGCTGATTGCTTCAATTTGTAATTTCTCTAAGGATCTTTCCTCTCTTCATCTTGCCATCTGGTTATTCAAAACTCTCACAGGTAAAAATTATGAGACACTCAGGATACAATCTAGTTGGGGATCTAAAACTCAGTGGTATAGGATTTATTGACACAACTGTTTGATTCATTTTAATGTTGGGTGTTTTTTTTTTTTTTTCTTGATTTCAGAAAAGCTAGAGGCAGATATATTGTTCAGGAAAATGGATGGTAATTTTTAAAATGGGATCAAAATCTTTGATTCTTCCTATTGAGAAGTAGAGTCTTTGTCCCATTTTCTTAAGTCTAGCAGGCATGTGACTGTCCTGAGTAATAAATGTTAAGAAAATGACTTCCCGGGCATGATCACAGTAGAGGGTGCAGCTTCCTCCTAGGTTTCTTGAAATGATCTTTGCCCAGAAGCTCAGCCTGAGATGCTCAGTAGGTAGGAAGTACAACCACCTTAACACTGCCATGATGAAGGTACTAGTGTAGCATTCCTGGTGACAGCCTTGGCTGAGTTCCCAGCTGACAGTCAGCATCACTTGACAACCATGTGATTGCATCTCTTGGATGGCATTAGCAGAAGAGACCCCAAGTGAGAATTGCTCAGCCAAGTCATCCCCTTTTTTTTCCCCCACAAAATTGTGAGCAAAATAAAATTACTGTTTTAAGCCACAAAGCTTTGGGGTTTTTTGTTATATAGCAATGATAATCAGATCATCTGGGTACCAACTCTGCTTCCTTTATTTAGATGAAGATATGTCCATGTTTAAGTGGAACTTGACTCAGGAACCAGTGTAAACATTTTAGTAATAGAAATGCATACATTGAATGTATATATCCTCCCTGACTTGAGAAAAATACTCAGATTACCAAAAAGATGTATTACAGCACGGATTCAACTTTTCAGGTTCTCTCTCCCCTATCTTGCACCTGTGGTCATATGAGGGGCCTTGTGTCACCAGCTGAAAGGGAAGGAAAAAAATCTGCATTTGGTTTAAGTATATGGGTGCAAACTGTAAAGCAGTAATGGCTGCATTACAGCCACATTTGTGGTAGCCCTGAGAGATGCTGAGTGGAAAGAAAGATACGTATCAGCTGCAGCTCTGAACATAGCTGCAGTAAGAAGACTGTATTCATCCATGTACTTCCTTTCCTCTTCTAAGTGTCTCTTCACGAAGAGGGGGCCTAGGGGAATCATAAAGAGCCAAGCCTGTGTGGAGAAATAGATCTGTGTTACCCAAGGGATGGACCTGGGTGGCCATGAGAATGTGCCTCTAAGGTCTGTGACTGCAGGGAATGCAACTGATCAAGAGCTCCAGCTGACTTACTCTGGAATCCATTGCTTTGCCTCCCATACTTCCCACAGACCCTCCCAGCCAGTGACTGAGTATATGGTAGGGCACTAAGGCAAGTCTATTCCTGGGAGGCAAGGGACTCCTCTGACAGGCATTTTGGATCAAGAACTCACTGACAGTCTTACCAGTCCTTCCTTAGAACTGCACTGCAGTCTAGCGCTCTTCACAAAATATCCTGCGAGGCTCATAAAAATTCATGGACTAGAAAATATTATCATTTACTTTTAGGACAACAGAAGCTTAATGATGTTAGGATCAATTTCTAAGGTCACAGAGTTGGAAGTGGCATAGCTGGAATGTCCAACCAGGAAGTCTGATAATAGAGTCTGTTTAATACAAATTAGCTAAAATAGCATTTCCCCAATATGATTATATTAAGTCATGTATCATTGTCTTTTAAGTACCAAGAAAGTTAAAGTATGGGCTCTGGATGGAAATTTAAACTTTTTATAACAGTGCTTAATGAAAACAGGATGCACATTGGAAGAAATGTCTTGAGGCGTTTTATCAGTAACCTATGAATTCCGGTATATGCCATAAGCAAATAGGCCACACTCTCATGAAGCAAACAACAATAGATGTTTTAGGAATAAGATGTTTAAAAGATGTGTCAAGCATTTTAATTTTCGGGGTGCATATTTTAATCTTCATAGAAAAGTTTGGCCTCAATCAATTTCAGGCCTTCAGCACTTACCAGGTCCAGTGTACTGTCCTTGTTAAGAAATTACACTGGCATGGCCACAAGCAATTAATTAGCCACATATAATGGTCACTCTCTGTAGCTTGACCACATTCATTTCTATGTATGTAGCTGTAATGCATATGCGGGTAACATTATATACTACTCTTATGGAGCAGTATGTCTTAAAATTAGCATTGTCTATAATAATCATTTTAGCAAGTCACTTTTGAGAGGCTGTTGTATATTTTAGTAAAGTCATAAATATTCTTTGATTCTTTATAAGTTTTATGTAACTTTCCAAATTTCCAGACTGTGACTTAGAAATTATGTAATGATCATCTTTCCAGGGATACAGAAAATGTATACTCTGGGAAGAAAAAATATGTATTTATACAAGTTTGGCATGTCAGCCAGCAGCTAAGAGACTCAAGGTTTCAAGAGGAACTTTTAAAAATTAAACTAATTGCAGGTTTTATTTTAATTAGTACTCTAAAAAGATTGTTCTAAGAAATTAAAATTCAGAGGGTTTTTTTTTTTTTAACAAGAAATGGCTTAGGGCAAAGAGTTTTTATTTTAAACCATTAATCCATAGGAGAATCATGCAAAGTGAAATACTTTTTTTTTGAATTGTGTTTCTACCACTACAAAAGTTTCTTCAATATGCTTACGAAATTGATATTTTCTCCCTTGCATTTTGTAGTCATACTAATTTAACCTTCTTAAATACTTAATATCCCTGCCAGTTATAGGTAATCCAAGATGTATTTTTTTTCCCTAAGCCTAAACTCATTTTTCAAATGTGAAACATTCCTTTAAAAAGCCCATAAATTATACAAATCTAGATGTACTGTGTCAATTCTACAAAAATACTACAGATATGTGTCTACAACAAAAACTTAAAAAAAAAAACCTTAGAATAGTTCAAGCAACAATTATCAATTGTGAACTAAAGTTCAAATATGAAAATAGAAATATAATCTTTAATCCTATGTTATTTGCAAGTAATGGGCTATCTTAGTAATTATAATACTTAAATATTAAAATTAGCATTATATTTTCAAACAGAATTCCATAATAACACATTTTAAAATACTATACTTTTAATTAGATGATTAGAATTATTAAACCTAGTCATAAGCGAATAGTATTACTATCATGATTCCAACATCATCACTGTGAATGTGGCTCTTAGCCTCTTTCAGACAGATGGAATGAAAAATAATAATCAGACACTTGATTCTTACTACCCGATAGGAGGAACCATAGGTCATGAAGGAAAGAAGCCTTTATCTTAATGTTTAAAAAAACACTGCCAGGGACTTGATTCTGAGGTTCTAAAACACAGAAAAATATGTTCAAATATCTATTCAATGGCAGGATTTGGTAGTAATCCTATATATATATAAGGTGGGACATGACACCAAAATAAATTTCAACGTGTATACTTTTGTCAGGAGAGTCATGAATAAAATCTAGAATAGAATTGGATTGCATGTCCTTTAAACTGCCCTGCAAAAATACTTCCCCTAGCCAAAATTTAAATAAGAGACAGTAAAATTCTTTAAGATTACATTATATTTTAAAGGCCTCACGTTAAGTCATTAAAAATTATTCTTATGTGTTATAAAGTAAGCATGTATATGAAACTCAGAAACCTAACTGAAACGTTTGGAAAACCTCCCCCAAAAGTTATAGGTAACTTTATCATTGAAAATCAAGTGAATCTTTAAGTACCGCAAAGAACATTTACTGTCAGGCTACTAACATATCATCATTTGCCTTTGACATTTTAGTCCACACAAAACTGAAGACATTCATTTGTCACAACGTTAATTTGAACTGCATTTCTTAAGGACCAGACCGGACTAACCTTTTATAAAGAGACTAGGTAAACAATTTTACCCATAAAAAATCAGTATGAGAAGGCAGCAAACAACTATGATTCTATATCAGCACATTATATATACTTTACATTATCCTGGATTAGAAGCACAAGCCTCATCCTTGGGCCACATGTTAGGGTTTGAAGATTTGATGGAACATAAAGGAGGGAGATGTAAAATCTAAGTGAGCATCAAAGTCTGGGCCCTGAACATACACAGACACTTACAGGTATATGTATGTGTGTGTATATACTTTCATATATATTTTATATATATATATATTTTTTTCATTTATTTTGCTGCATTTTGCCTCTATGACTCTTGTTGGACACCAAGAATTCATTCCTTTTTTATCACAAGGGTCTCAGACACACTATTTCTTAATATTATCTCTATTACTTACTTTCTCCCTTCCATATGATGTATGTTTGACAAAATTTTGCTCCAAAAGTGACATTAACTTTTCAGGAAACTTTTATTCTGTGAGGCCTGAGGCAGTATGTGTTAGTTCTCAGCACACTATCTTATCATAGACATTTGTAATTTGAGGTTATAGATATTTTCTTTTCCAATTAAAGTTTTGTTTTTCTGTTTGTTTTTTTTTTTCATTTTGGAAAGGAGTTCATATTCTATAGGGTTGAGAGAAAGAAACTGAGTAAAACGGTATTCATTCTGACACATTTTACTTGTATCCTAATAACTAATCTGTAGTGGGCAATTTTATTGTTATTAAAACTCGAAGACTTGTATAAGGCAAAAGACACTATAAACTAAAATAAAAGACAAATGATAAACCAAGAAACAATATTTGTCATGTAAAGGAAAAAAAAGTTAAAATCTTTTATATGAAGAAATCATGAAATGTAATTTTAAAAAGCACATGTAATTCACAGAAGAGAAAATGCAAATGAACATACATTCATTTATTCAGTTACCAAAATTCTCAAGTGCTTAGTTTGTAGCAGATACTACTTATCCTAGGCGGTATGAAAGCAATGGTTAAAAAAAGAATAGGAGTGGGGGAAGCAAAAAGAGAGAAAGCACTTGGATTCGCCGAGTACTTATAGTCTAGCTGGGAGGGGTTGGAGAGCAGACAAAAATAAATGAACAACAGAATGTATGTACCATGTTCTAGATGTTTAATGTCTTCATGTAAAATTAAGTAAGGTGATAGGAACAGAGAGGGTAGAGTTGGGAACACTGCTATTTTATACAGAGTGACCAGATAAGGCAAGATTAATGACATGATATTAATCAGGGATCTGAAATAAGTGATGAGGTGAACCATGTGGATATCTGACAGAAAGCAGAAGAAACAAGATGGGCAAAGGTCCTGAGAAGTAACCATGACTATTTGTCTAATGAGGCAGGAGAAGAATGAGCACATGGGGTAGAAATCATAGGTGGTGTCAGAGGTAGCTGGACCCAGTTCTTGTGGGGTCCTGTATACCTCTGTAAGGCTTTGCTTTTGACTGTGAGTGACATGAAAAGCCACTGGAGTGTTTTGAGCAGAGTCATCATGTAAGTGACATTCAAATAAATGAAATTATTTTAATAACCTGAAAGGGATGCTCCAACTTTTAGAAGTCAGTGAATGAAGGTACTAGTAAGAAAGAGTAATAGTCGGAGAAACAGCAGAAGACACAGTTATCCTAAAACACCAACCCCCAAAAAAAAGTGTTTCAGGGAGGAAACAGTTAAAATATTTCCCATTATTTTGATGGTTTAAGTAAGATGAAGTCTGTACAGGGGGTATGTGATTTGGCAATGTGGACGTCATTGGTGGCTTTCTCAAGAGCATTTTGAATGAAGTGTGAGAGTAAGAGTCTTTGGGGTTGGGAGGGGTTAAAGAGCACACGCAAGAGGCTCAGAGGGAATGGACAGAGACTGCTGTTTCGGGGTGTTGCTGTATAGGAGAGCAGAGGAATGAGAAGATAACTAAAGGAGATACGGCATCAAGGGAAAGATTTTCTTTAAAATGGAGCAATTATGGCTGATCACATACAGATGTTCCCATAGGTCCAACAGATATCAAATAGGAAGGCAAAAAATGATAAAGCAACAGAGAGAAGGGACGATTGTTGGATCAATATACTTAGGAAGGGAAGAAGGTATGGGAGTTAATGTACAAGTAGAAGGTTGGCCTTACATAGGAGCAAAGGAAATTCGCCCACTGTATATGCTTCAGGGCTCCAACAGAAAACAGATGACACACTCAAAACACAATCATTAAAAACGGAATTATCCATATAGGTGTGAATACAGAGAAGCAGTAAGAAATAGGTAAGCTGTTACCACATCTGAACCCAAAGCTCCAAAATGAGGAAGGGAAAGACATAATGCTGCCAAGTCAGCTACACTCATAGAAAGTAGTCTGTTCATCAATAGGTAATTCATAGCAAATGGACTTTTTTACTGCTTTTAAAACACATGCATTTGCTCTATATTAAGTTTTCTCAATTGTGTCTACACATTGGAATCACCTGGGGAAAAAAACTTAAAAACATTAATGCCTCGGGAGACACCATCAGAGATTCTGATTTAATTGATTTGGGTCTGGCCAGGACAGAGGATTTTTTTTAAAGTCCCCATGTGTTTTTAGTGTGCAGACAAGTTTATGAACACCTGAATAAAGTTTTGACCTGGAAGAACATCTATAATACTTAAGTCAAAAAGCAGGTTATGTATGAACTAATGAATGATTTAATATTTGTAAATTATAAATAATAAATGCTGTCTATCTATATTACAGTTCTATGTGATGAATATTTTTATACAGGTAGAATGGTGATGAAATGGTGAAAACAGAAGAGTTGAATTTTGTTCTATTCAGTCATTGAAATTAATATGTAATATTTACATAGTTTGGAAGAAAATCTGTAATACTATGTAAGTAATTATATCAGATCAAATTTAAAAGTAAATAAAACAATTGACTTATAAAACCATCATTGTCTGCTGTCTTTTACTGGCTGTTTCTTTGTAAAACATAAAATAGTTTATTCAATAGCTATTAATCTGTTCAGGAAGGTAACTGATCATTTTATAATCTTTGACTCTTCTTACCTCATCCTAAATACAACTATTTTGGTTTCTCTTCCCATTTCTGTTTAAACTTTTAGCAGCATTTAGTTTGCTTTCAATTATTTCAAAGCTAAATTACTTTGGCTTTGTGGGTTATATTCCAATCAACTTCCCACTTTCTTTCTGCTTAGAATATCAATCTCATTTTTTATCTCTCTTTTTTAAAGTGTATGCCTTCAGGTTTTATTGAATCTTAGTAAAATGGAAAATAGATTTATTTCATAATATTTTCTGTCTTTACTATTTTGCATTTTCCTTTGCACTGTATTATTTTCTCCTTTTTAATACTGCAGCTTTGTAAGGCTATGTGTTGTGTGTATGGATGTGTGTGTGTGTGTGTGTTTGTGCCTGTGTATGTTTTTGTTTACTCATACCTTACTGAGTCTTAGCTAGCTGTTTTCTCAAAATTGTGTAAATTCTCCTTACTTATCCTCACTATCCAACTTCTTGTTTTTATTTTTCTCTTCTGAGAACTTAAGCCAAAAGCTCAGCTTGTGAAACATTTAAACATCTAGCTCAGTCATTACTAACCTAGGAATTCTGTAACTGTGACAATCCCAGCTTACAGACTTCCTTACTTGAGCAGCCCCTCTGTCAACATTCATATATGTCTTCCTATTTGGTCCACCTTCCATGCTAGTGTCACAGCAGGCACTGGCATCTTTTTTCTTTCTTTCTTTCTGTTTTTTGTTTTTTTGTTTTTGAGGGGGAGGTAATTTGATTGATTGATTGATTGATTGATTGATCTAACGGAGATACTGGGGGTTGAACCTAAAACCTCGTACATGCTAAGCATGCACTTTACCAGTGAGCTGCACCCTCCCCAGTGGTGTCTTTCTTAATGTCACTGATCTCTGAGCTTTTCTAGTTTCAGCCATGGTCTATATACTGGGGCATCATAAGTGCTAATACATTCATGTGCTCCTAACTAGCTATGGTAAAACTAAATTGAAGTCATGTGGAGTACAGGGTATCATCCAGGGCTCCTTGCCCATAGTTTCTGTCATTTTTAAGGCTTTTCTCTATTTGTTGCAAACCTTTGTTTGGCTATTTGGGTCTTCCACTAACATTGACTGTGATTGCAGTACCTCAGATTTGTTTCCTCAAAAAGTCAAATTCTGCAAGATCTTTTACACATTCACTTTCTATCCAGGGCAAGCCTTTCACACCTAATAACTATCTGCTTGTTTAGTTATGGTAAAACCCCTGTCCTACACAGGAGCACCACTACCACAAAATTCTACTCATCGATGATGCAAAACAAATTCCAGGTGGCATGCTTAATGTTTACTTCTACCTCAAGTCTTCACTCCTGAATCCTCTGGGATTCCACAAAAATCCTTACAGTGCACAAGTTTTACAGAGGAAAGGAAGTTATAAGTTGGCCTTCATTATCTTCCTCGCTCTGGTTAAATGGCAACATATATCCCCCACTTGCCCTGAAGGCTCTTTCTAGTACAATTCCGTATTTTTCTAATGCTTTTCCAGAATTCTCCTCTTCTGTATTCTCTTGGGTATTTCAATAAAACTCTGAAGGGACTGAGGCAAGCACTATTCACATGCTATCACATAACTTGGAAGTCTGGAATTATCTTCACAGAATTTGGTTGTTATTTCAAAATTCTAAATATAGGTTATATTTTAAGACATTATTGAAGCTTAAAATCCTTGCTATATTCTTAGCTGAACATCTGCATTAAGTTGTTTATAACCCGTTTGCTCTTTTCATAATTTGATTGCATATGAATTAACAACTCTATTCAGGTCACAACCAGAAGTAAATAGTTTTATTTTTATTTAATCACACTTCCTTAAATTGTGGAAGTAATTTGGACTTCCTTTTCAAGTCCAATAAAAGTTTTCTAATGCTGACATCAGCCAAGAAATCTTGTGTATTTGAATCAAATACATCTGTTTAACACAATACAATTTAATCATTGACTGACTGATGATACAGATAGGGTAATGCTACCACCATAATTTCAGTGGCTTCATGGAGCAGAAGCATATTTCCATTGTGCTATTCCAAGTTACAGACTAATATTGTTTTTACAGTTGGTGGGTGGGTTTCACAAAAGTCACAAGGATGAGGGTTCCTACTAGCATGGTTTTACCACCCCTGGGGGCCTCACTGTCATTTGTTTCTACCTGCAGCGTGGACACACTTCCTAAGTCTTGGCCTGCAAGTTAAACACCACAACAGTTCTGTTAGGGTTCCACTGGCGAGAACAACTTTGTGGGACTGTGAATTGTCTTCTTACTACAAAGTGGCAGTGTCTTTACTACAGCGCAAAATGAAAATGAGAGCAAACTAATACAACAGTGTTATTAGATCACTGACGGCAATAATAGACTGATGCTGCTTTTAGGAGGGTGAAACTGAACCTCATCAAAGTAACTGGCATACTCATTCTACACCCTCAGTACAAAGGAAACTCTCACAAAGGGAAAGTAGGAAGAGGCGTTCTGATAACAGAGGATCTTGATAGGACACCGTGTATGTATCATCAGATCTCTTCCTCTTTTACTTCTTAAGTATTAATTATGGTTCATGAAGGGAGCTTATCCACATCAGTAAAGTATCTTCAACGACAAAATACATGAGCTTCAAAGGGCCACCTATGTTTATTAAGAAGAAAAATAACTTGAATCCATTAACTTCTCTCCTCTACTTCCCATTCTAAATGACTGAGAAATTGTCCCTTGTTCAGTCTGACCCATTGGTAATAACAGTCAAATAAGTAATAATTGAGTGGACTAACCTGGAAAAATGGTCCTTGACTTGTTTCTATAATATCAGCTATCAAAATATTTCCCTGATAGTTCAAATAATTCTACAGAGTGTAAAAAGCAATAGCCTCTAAGTATTGGTGGTAGAATTTACTTCATGCTCAAAATAGACTTCACAAAATGGATTAAATATCAATTTCAGTATTGTTATGCCTACATTTACAGATTCAAACAGAAGTCTATTCACACAGTGTTTAAATATTCCCTTGTTTTCAAAATGCTGTATTTGTTGAATAACTTAATATTTTTGCCATATGTAACTTCTTTTATATTTTAAAATTATTATTATATTTTGGCATATTTAGAAGAATAAAATGATTAACAAGAGATAGTAAAAAGAAGAAAATAAGTTAAGCTATAGAAATCATTACAAAATACACTACATTTTAATTAGATACAACAAATAATAACCCTAATTATCATTTGCATTTTCCAGATTTCAATCTATTTAACATTTCACTTCTAACAATCTTCCTTAAGGTATCTATGTTTAAGAGTCCTAAGTTTTAAAAGCGATTTTTTAGCTATTTCATTCAAAAAGATAAAATTAAGACAACTTCCTCCCAAGCATTTTCCTTAACTAGAGAAAACAACTTTGTAAAAAAAATTATTCCAGAGATAATTTACATATATATAGACATATGTATATTTTCATTGTGGCATTTAAAATAATGGGCTCATTTTTTCAGATGGCTACGTAATATTACACTTTATGTAGGTCCCATTAAGTGTTGCATCAATTCTCTATTGACAGGTTTTTTTTGTTTCTATTTTCAATTTGTGATTACAATGCAAACTAATAATTCTTTTCAAAAATACAATTTTACATATATGCATAGATATCTGTAGGATAAATGTATCACAGTACAGTTGCTGAAACTAAGGGTTTATGAATTTGAAAATTTTATAAATATTGTCCTTTTGTCTATCAGTGTTGTAAGTCTCACAAATACATGAAATAAGCTAGACATAAAAAGACACATTGTAATACCCAAAAGCAGGAAAACTCGTTACAGTGGCAGAAGACAGCACAATGACTACCTTTGGGAAGGTCGGAGGGGTCAGTTTGGTAGGGGGCGCTATGGGCACTTTCAGGAGACCAGTAACGTTCATCTCGGTTTGAGTGGTAGCTAAGTGGGGTTCTTTTCTTGATGATGCATCAGTCACACTTAAAATTCTTTTACTCTTCTTTATTATGCTAGACTTCAAAATGTTTATCAACATGAATATCATATAATGAATTCAGTTAATTTAGTGAGACAAAATTCTTTTTATATGCTTCAGAGCCATTTTGTTTTATTGAGAACTGTATGTCAAGTCCTTGACTGGTTTTGTTATTTTTAACTGTAGTCTGACAGTTTAAGGCATGAATATTTTAAGTTTACTAAGGTGTAATTTACATTTACGCTGTACGTATTTAAAATGTAAAACGTGATAAGTTCTAACAAATATACACACTCTTAAAAATTAGTTATATGCCTTTTATGTAGATTCCTTTGAGTTTTCAGAGTAGAAAGTCGTATCATCCACACAAACAGCTGCATTTTTTATGCTCCAGTCTTAACCTTTTGTTTCTTTTTCTTACATTATTGCGCTGGTTAGGTCTTTCGGTACTACGTTGAATGGGGATGGTGGGAGTGAACATTATTTCATTTTATTATTCTCAATCTTAAAGGTAGAAACATTCAGTCAGTCAACATTAAATATGATGTCAGCTGTATTTGTATTATTTGGTTTAGATATCCTTTGTCAGGTTAGGACACTTCTATCCTTAGTTTGAAAATAATCATTTTCCTTTCTATATATATATATATATATATATATATATATATATATTTTATCATGAATGGGTGTTGAAATTTTTGTCAAACAATTATATGAATCTATGAAAATAATCAGAAAGCTTTTCTTCTGTAGTCTGTTAATATGGTGAATTGCATTGATTGATTCTTGAATGTTGAACAATCTTCCTAATTCCTAAAGTAAACCTCATTTTGTCACTTGCTATCCTTTTTATGTATTTTGAATATTATTTAATAATTGTTGCTGAGGAATTCTGTATAACATTGGTAAAATTTTTCAGTGAAAACATATGGGCCTGGAACTTTATTTCTTGGGATACCTTTGATTTAAAAATTGCTTTTTTAACAGATGTAGGACTAATCTGATTATCTACTTTTTCTTGAGTGAACTTTGATTATTACCTTTTAAGGAATTTTTGGTCCATTTATTCTAAGTTGTAGACTTTATGGGTGAGAGTTCTTTGTAGTATTCCCTTATTGCTCTTTTAATGTCTCTGAGGTCAGTAGTGATATCTTCTCTTTCATTTCTAATATTGGTAAATTTGTCTTAACTTTTCTATAATTTTTAAACAAATCAGCTTTTGGTTTGGATGACTTTCTGTATTTTTAGTTTTCAAATTCATTGATTTCTGCTTTAATCACTATTTCTTGACTTCTGTGTGTTTTGTGTCTATTTGGGTTTTCTTTCTCAATTTTTTCTTTATAATATAGAATCTAAGGTTACAATATTGAGATTTCTTATTTTCTAATATAAACATTTTACATTTTAGTAGTACCCCATAAATTTTGCTGTATTTCAAATATGTACAGAGAGATGAAGTGTTTTTATACTATGGATTGGGGGTTTTTTATATGGGTCTATACATTTCCAAACTTCTCAACTTTTACAATTATGATCTGTGCATTTTACTGTTTTGCAAATTTTGCCTGAATTTTCAAAAAAGTTAAAGGAGCCAAGTATAGGAATTTTCTCAGAACGTCTAAGAAGAATATGTAATAATTTTACAAGAAATGGTAAGGACTTCTAAACTCTGTGTATTTATTAACAGCTTAAATTTGTGGTAGCATAAATACCAATGTCACACCTCCCAGTTTTGAAACCAAAAGTTCAGCTACCTTTTGGTTTCAAGCTGAAAATCCTCTTCTCTAAAAATTTGATGACATGAGTTCAAAGATAAAAAATACTGTATTGTCGTCAGAACTTTCTCTTATGTCACTGTTATCAGCATCCCCTTGGCCACTCTTAGGTTATCAGAATCTAATAACTTAACCATGTTAAATTAAAGAAGAGTATATGATAATTATGTTTATCCTCAACAGTGGTCAATTTGTTTTCTTTCTGACTTTACCTTGTAACTTATTTTGGTATGATGATACGACAAGACAAAGGAGATTTACAGACTACCTGTCCACCTCCCTCTTCTCATCTACTATAGAATCTCATCTAGTCCACTCTTACTAATGCTCAACATTAAAAACAGTGTGGTTAACTAGTTTAGGAATATTTATCAAGCATCTGCTATTTTGATAATAGTAAGGTAAGTACTTTTTAATTTCATCTCATTTTGTACTCACAAGTTTATAAGCAGATACTACTGTTCCACAGTGTACTCACAAAATTGTGACTCAGGAAGGTGTAATGTCTCTAGGCTTCCAGCTGGTAATTTAAGGAACTTAAGTTCAAAACAAAGAGAGTAAGAGTGTCTTGCCCGCGTTTCCATTGCACTAGAGTGCTACAAAGTATTCCCACTTCCATCTTTTTACCAGTATGTATTAATGGTATTTTTAATATCTATATTTACCTAATAAAAAAAAATGCCTCCTTAATAACCATTAAAGCCTCTTTTCTCGGCAATCTTTTCACTTTTATACATCCCTTAATACACATTTACATATATTCAATTCTAAATAGTTCATTAGTACATAAAATACTCATATGATTACTTGGCTAGAATTTATACTGCAGAAAGTCATGGCTTTATTGTATAATGAATTTCAAGTTGTAACTAAGGAACATTATAGACTCAATGTTGCATTTTAAAGTTGCTTTCCTTCAGAGGAAATAGTCCCAGATCTTCAAATAATTATATTTCAAGATTATCACAAAGCTACTTTTAAGAAGATTTCAAGCATCTTATTAATATTTAGAGTTTAAAAGTATTTAGAGTATAAAAATAGTTTTTGTGAACCCACAAAAATATATGACTATTCAAAGCTAAAACACACAACATTTCTGGGTAAATTCATCTGTTCCATCTTCACTTTTATCATACATTAATTTATTTTAATTAATTGTAACTTTTTTTGAGATGAGAGTCAATTTTTCAGTATATAACTATCTAACAGATGTGAAATGGAATGAAAGCTCTTATGTAGACTAATTACTAGGCTCAAGAAACTTTTTTTCATTTTTTAACTGAATATTTTTGGAACAGGTGAACACAGATTTAATCTAGCAAGACACGATCTCCAAACTAAATGATTAATCCAATATCTGACACTTTGCTGTGTTACTGTAAAGTTGTTTTAACCACTATGTTCTTTAAAATGACCTTAAATAATATAAAACCAAGAATTTTAAGAACAGCTGCCAGTTTTAGCCTTTATTGTACCTACGGCGCCAAGCACATAGAAGGTACTTATCATTTCTTGAATTTATAAATCTGTTGTATTTGAAACACTGCTTTCAAAGATCTAAAGCCATGCTTGTCTGTTTAGCAGTTTTGTTTTTTAGAGTATTACTCAATTCACAATTATTTTTTAAGTATTCCATCCACCATAATTATATTTCATGTCAAAAAATTTTTAGAAATTTAGTATATGTGCCCTTGCCAATGTTTCTTCAATCTTTAGGCTTAAAGATAATTTACAACTTGAAGATACCTGTGTTCTTGGGGATAAGTGGCTGGCAAAATATTTCTATAGCATGTTCAATGAGCTGGCTTTATTTCCAGCTATAATTTAAATAGAAACCATCTCATGCATTTGATGGAATCATGGAATTTAATGACTTTATAAGACTTTGCATCTAAGAGACAAAAGCACCCCGTGCATAGATAAAACAACTGACAAACAGATGGGAAAAGTATATTCCCCAAATGCAAGCAAAAAATATTTATAGTTCTCTGCACAAACAAAATATGCTTTGATAGTCCAACACTAAGTTATGGCTCAAGACTAATTTTCCTGTGCCTCACTTTGCTTTTAAATACTTTAAATGTTAGCACAATAGTATTACTTGATAAGACCCAATTATAAAAAGTACAACAAGAAACAAAATTTCATGATGTTTTTGTCTACTTGGTTTCTATAGTAAAATAGCCTCTAACACATTTTTCCACTCTAAAATTATGTACTTAAACATGTTCACAGTAAATAGAAATTCATTCTAGGTTTTCCTAACTAGTAATCACAGAATATTAGGGAAGCATAATTTTGGTAGTTAGGTACATTACCTCAATAAAGTAAGAATAAATCAATATATGAAATATGATCTTAAATCTATGCTTTTGATAATTAAGATTCTTTGCACTACTTGCAGGAACAGTTTTTCTTTAAAAACCCTTTTAAGCAGTAGCTTGTATTTTTATGTATAAATTGTTAATACTGATCTAATGTGAGTTTTTAATCCATAGTTGAAGATTAAAATGTTTTTAATGTTTTATAGATTTTATATGAGGATGATGTAAGACTCATACTTGAGTAAAATGAATGTAATTAGAATTCTACAAATGTTCACTCTATGTCAGTAAATGGTAACAACATACAGTAAGCAAATGTGGTAAGTATAGGTCAACCATACAACCAATAGCCTCTATAAATATATGAAATATTGAGAATTCATACCCATCTCTCTGAATACATTAGCCTGGAATTGTGAATTTAAATAAGATTCTGACAACATTAAGAGAGGAGTTAAGGCCTAAAAGTGATGGTGGTGGTGAGAGGAGAGGGGGCAAATATGAAGGCAGTGGGAAACATGTCCTTACTCTACATGAGATATGGCACTAAGATAAAGCAGTGCTTTGCCTAATACATTTGCTGAGCTAGTTTTTCCCTGAATCCAATCCAATTTTTTTTATTGCAAATTTCATTTATATTTAATTGAAAAGTTTCCTTCCAACACAGGGATATAATTTTTTTCTCAACATTCCCACACCCTTCCCACACAACTTCAGGATATGGATTATATTTAAGCCATTTATGAAGAGTTCGATTTAATCAACAAGGTAAACATTCACATTGCAATGATTGCAAATTAGCCACTTTGATGTTAATCATCCCTATTTGTGTTTTTCAGCCTTCATTTCTTACGTCTTTAACAGAAGTAACTTTACTCTCCTCATAAGATGCCAACTTTTGGAGTCATGAACATCCATTAAAAATAAAGGGGGATCACCTTGAGCTCCAGAAATGCAAATCAACTGGAAAAACACCAGCTGGCCTTAATCATTCACCATCGCAGTTTAGGCTGCATATCATGTCAGCAGGCTCGCAGGTATTCTTTTTATAGAAACAGAACTTAGCAAATGTAGCTGCTGTTTCTTTCTTGTCAAATTCCTTCTTGTCAAAAGTGATTTTCTCCCTTCCCCAGCTGTATCCAAACACACACACACACACACACACACACACCCCAATTGCATGCAAATATACATTTGGAGAATAGTAACATACTGTTGAAAGTTACTAACTAGAATAGGGACATTAAATTGAAGACTTGCTCTTCAATTTTGTACAAAAATAGCTTCAAGCCCAAATGTGCTTGTTATCTTTTCAAGAAATTATTAGTAGCAATAAAATAAGACGTAAAAAGACAAAGAGAAATCATTAATTACACACTCTTTGTATAAGAGAAATAAATGCCAGATGATGGTCATGAAAGTTACCCTGGGGTTATGCTTCAGTTCAAAAATATTCAACTGCAATTCACTCTGGTAAAACCTCGTTTTGTTCTGATTGTCTCCCCATCCATTCTTTCCTGTCCTTATTTTTAAAGCATATAATAAGTCACTGTCTCCTTTGCTATGTTACTCTGTCCCCAAAAAAGATAAAAAGGTAATATATACAACCCAAAATAACCATTTCTTATAATAAGTAAAGGTTAAAACCATTTATACAGTGACTCATATTGACATCAAGCGCTGTAAATGAATCAGGCATATGATGGTGTCATTTGGGAAATAGACCTACTCTTAATTTTTTCCCGTGAAATGGGACGCCGTATGAAACAGAACATGGAGAAACATAAAACATATCCTGTCTTCCTTGAGTAACTACTTCTATTTTCCATTTACCTATTTATCCGGTTATCTCTCTTTCCTTTGTTTATACCCTATATTGAACCAGCACATGTCATAAGCTGGATAATAAATCAGATTGCTCCACAGCTTCTTCCGTTCCTGCAGTTGCCCCTTTTCACTCTGTGATAACTTGAATGAAATATTTTAACTGTTGATCTCTGAAACTTTCTTTTATAAAAGAACAGAGATAGATGCTTTTTGGCAGTAAAGATCCCTAATTATGTGATTTGTACCTGCTCTGACATGACATCGAAATATTAATTTATATATTTAAACCCCCACTGTATGCCAGGCACTGTTCTAAGTATAGTGGAAACTTGGAAATCCAGGCCAACTGGCATGCAGTTTGTTAGTTTTGCAACACTAAGTCCAATTAATGTAGCTACTCAAAATCAAAGAGCAAAACGTGTTCGCAAGTCCTTACATGCAAGGAAAAGAAGTACCTTTAATATCTGAATCACTGTCTGTATATTGTACATTTGTCAGTATTTCTCGTATAGCATTACATCAAAAAGAGGGAAATATCAGATATTCTTGGTAAATTTCATTTGATTATAACATATCACATGGAAGTAGACCACAAAGAAACCCGCCGAAGTATAAAAATTAGATGTCCCTATTTTTGTCTTTTTTACTATATAAATACATGCAATGTCATATTACTTTGTTTATATGGTTTAATTATGAAATATACCAAAAAGAAAAATTAATTTTAAAAAGAGAAATGCATAACGCTTTTATGATCAATGTAGTTTAGCATTTTTCCATGTTTCAAATATCTTTTTTCATGAACTAAAATATACAGAACTTTTTCCTCGAGTTATCACTTAATCATTCATTGTTCATCAAATTCTGAAAACTCTGCTATATGTATTCATATATGTAAATATCATTGCATAATTTCTCTATAATTTCATAAATAACACAATAGTAAACATGTCTTTTTCAGCTTGATTTTCACCTAAGTATTTTGATATTTATTTATATGTTACATGTAGCTCTATTTCAATCATATTAAATGCACATACAAGAATTCTGGGAAATGTGCTTAGTCGTTACCTTTGTCATAAAGTACAACAACTAGTAGTTATTGCCGAATTTTCTCCAAATGTCTGTACCAAATTGCATTCTTTTTCTGTTTATGACATTAGTTTCATGTGAGGAACATAATAATTTAATATTTGTATACATTGCAAAATGATCACCACGATATGTCTGGTTGGCATTCATCACCATACATGGTTAAATTTTTTCTTTTAATGAGGACTTTAAAGATCCTTCTTAGCAACTTTCAAATTTGCAATATACTATTAATTATAGTCATCATGCTGTACAGTTTCTAATTTTTGAAATGGGTGACTTTGTGATGTTGTCTGTTTACTATTCCCTGTGAATCCTAAGGATGATTTAAGTACTCCAATTTTTTCTTGTAATAAAGTTTAAAGATCTAGAAGATTAGTATCTGAGTCTCTGCAATTAAGTGAAAATGTATATGTAAATTGGAGAAAATTTATTTATGCCATAAGTGTTAGACCAGAAATCCAGGTGGCCAGTGCACATAATCAGAATCATTCATTTCATTTTTATATCTTTCATTAAAGTACGGAATGGTATTATTGGTAATATGAAAAGTTTAATAAGATTGAACATTTAATTCACTTAAGTGTTTACCAAGTCAGTGATAAAGACTAAATTTCAAGACATTTCTAATAAAATTGCTGCAAACTTCAGAGTATTTGAATATCCGAACATATCTTTCAGTGGAGTATGACTTTCTTATAACTAAAAGTCAAACATTTTAAATATAGGATATAATCATAATTGGATTAGATCTATTGTAATAGTAGTTGTGATTTTTTAGTTAATCTAAGAACACTGAAAGGAGAACTCTGTCTCATAAACTGTTGTTTCTATAATTCATACATCTTTTCCCAAAGCAAAAAATTGCATCATTCTTTCTTTGATCCATTTAATTAGTATTTATTGGAAATGCAAATCAAAACCACAATGAATTATCACTTCACACCTGTGAGAATGGCTATCATCAAAAAGAACACAAATAACAAATGCTGATGATGGAGAGGGTGTTGAGAAAAAGGAACCCTCCTACACTGCTGGTGGGAATGTAATATGATGTAACCACTATGGAGGACAGTATGGAAGTTCCTTAAAAAACTAAAAATAGACTTACTGTATGATCCAGCAATCCCACTGCTGGGCATATATCTGGAGGAAACTATAATTCAAAAAGACACATGCACCGCAATGTTCATAGCAGCACTATTTACAATAGCCAAGACATGGAAACAACCTAAAAGTCCATCAACAGATGGCTGGATAAAGAAGATATGGTATATATATATAATGAAATAATGCCATTTGCAGCAACATTGATGGACCTAGAGATTATCACACTGGGTGAAGTAAGACAGAGAAAGACAAATATTATATGATATCACTTATATGTAGAATCTAAAAAAAAAATGACACAAATTCTATTTACAAACCAAAAATAGATTCACTGACATAGGAAACAAACTATGGTTACTAAAGGAGAAAGGTCAGGGAGGGATGAATCAGGGATTGGTGATTAACAGACACACATTACCATATATAAAATCTATAAACAAGGTCCTACTCTATACTACAGGGAACTATATTCAATTTCTTGTAATAACATATAATGGAAAAGAATCTGAAAAGAAAATATATACACGTATGTACATGTATAACTGAATCACTTTGCTGTACACCTGAAACTAACATTATAAATCAACTGCACTTCAATAAAAAAATTTTTTTTAAATGTTGACAAGGATGTGGAGAAAAACAAACCCTTATATACTGCTGGTGGAAATGTAAATTGGTACAGCCACTGTGGAAAACAGTGTGAGGTTTCTCAAAAAATTAAAACTAGAACTACAGTATGATCCAACAATTCCACTCCTGGGTATATATATCCAAAAAAACAAAACCACTAATTTGAAAAGATATATGTACCCAATGTTCATAACAGCATTATTTACAATTGACAAGATAGAGAAGCAACCTACATGTTCATCAACATATGAATGGATAAAGAAGATGTGGTATAAATATACAATGGAATACTACTCAGCCATAAAAAGAATGAAATTTTGCTATTTACAGAAACATGGACAGACTTGGAGGGCATTATGCTGAGTGAAGTAAATCAGACAGAGGAAGCCAAATTACATTCTCAATAGAAATACATTTAGCAAAATTTTCCCAATGACTCAATACTTGATAATATGCAATTCTATAAATGTTTATTTTGCTATCTAATTGGTGAGAAGCTGTGCTTCATTTTATTTTAATTGCATTTCTGATTTCTAGTGGTTTTTAGTACCTTTTTGTGTTACCAATCTTTCAAATATTTCCTTCCATAGATTGTCTATTTATATTCTTTTCTCAATTTCCTATTCATTATCTATTTTTCCTTTTTGTCTCATAGAAGTTACTTAACATTCAAAACACTTACATATTCTAAAGTTTGCATCTAACTTGTCTCTATGGGTTTTCTCTTCTTTTTGTGTATCTTTTGACCTAAAGAAGCTTTTCTTTAAATTTTCATGTCATTAAATATTAATCTATCCCTTCATGATACGACATTTTGAGATTTGAGTAAGTCATCTCTCCTACCTTGATATTATAAATAAATTGACTACATATTCTTCTAAAAATTTTTTTTATCTCTTTTACGTCTTTAATTCATGTGTATTCTATTTATGTTTATGGCATGAAGTAGGGATCTAAACTTTATCTTTCAATAGGGACAGCAAATTTCCTCACAGCATACACTGGGCCATTTTCCATACTAATCCACATGCAATTGTATTAAATACCATGTATTTTATATCCATATCTATTCCTAGATTCTCTGTTTTGTTCCATTAACGTACATATATATGTTCTAGTACTCTTTGAATAATTAGATATATTTGTACTCCTGGAACTACATCTGTCCTTATATATTTCAGCCTTTTCTTGCCACTTCTGTGAATTGCATACATTTTGATGAAATGATAAATTTGACACCACTTCATAAGTTTATACATGCAGTTTATGTATTTTTTTAATATTTAGTGTGATTTTTTTTCAAATTGATTAACTTCATTAAAAAATTTAGTATTTTATATACTATTCAACTGATGTGGAAAGTTTATTTAACTATTGGGAATGTATGAATTATCTGTCTTATAAATAACTTGAATTTTTGTATATATAACTTTATATGTACATATATACATAATGTATACATAATTATAATTTGTATACATATATCACATATATAAAATCAAGAAAATTAATTATAATTATATATGTGCATACACATATATATATATATTTATAAAGTTATTTACTTGGTACAGAATTCCCAAGTGGGAATATTAAAGCAAATGGAACACATTTTGATATATTCTCAAATTATTTCCTAAAATTTCTTTGTATTTATAATGCTACATACAACATGTCAATTTTAGATAAAATATATCTGCATGAAAAATGAAAATTAGCATACTAAAATATTTAAGATTTGATGCATAACAGGTGAGATACTGTGTGTATACATCCACACGCCCTCCTCTTAAGGGGGACAATTAGAAGTCTTATCCACTAACTGAATCCTGCTCAAAGCCAAGGTAGCTTGTGTAAATTTGCCTGGGTAGGGTTGGATGTGTCTTCTCCCAGTTGTGAGACCTAACGAGAGAAAGATGAATATTCCACTCTCCTGCTTTTCCCATGCTCCCTTTCTGACCCACACAAGACCAGTAGAAACAGAAACAGTGATTGTCCTTCCTGTCCAGAAACATAAACCGTCAACTCTTTTTTTTTATCCTTGTCTTACATTAAGGTTTTTAAGAAATAGTATTGAAAAAGAAGAGTCTTTTTTTTTTTAACCCATAAAATTTAATTGACAGAGCTCATCTCACTTGACTGCAGGACCTTTTGAGGCTCTTGACTGCTCTTTGAAGCTCTGTTATTTCTCAGCAATGGGGAGACCGTTCCATCCCAATTCTCCTACCTCTCTGAAAGACTACAGCTTAGTCATGATGCATGATGCATTCTTCTTTCAATATCAGCCAGTGGGTTTTCCAGGATTTTGTTCTCATTTCTGTTTTTTTCATATTCAGAGATTTTGCTGGCTTAAACTATAATCTATATGCTAATGATTCTCAAATCTGTAACTTCAGGTCTCCTGTGTACAATGGATTATTGGACATAGCTACTTGAAAATCACAATAGTGGCTCAAAATGAAACATGATTGAAATTTTAAAACTGCATCAGTGTCTTTTAAACTGCTTCTTACCTTGTCATCCTTTCCCTATCTCCCGTCCCACCCCTGGTCACCATCTGCTCTACCTGTTTATTCTACATTCCCAGCATGGGAAATGACTTAACACTTCAGCTTGTCAATCGAGTCAGAAACTTGGAATCAGTCTCAATGATCATTTTTCCCTTTATAACTATATTGAATTAGCTATATTTTCTATCACTTCTGTACCCTAAATATCTCTAGGTCTGCTCTGCCCAGCACCAGTAGCTACAATTTAGCTGTCAGTTTTTCTCTTAGCTAATTGTCACAGTATCTTAAACTGTCTTTTTTGTCTACATTTTTTATGCTCTTTCCCATGCATCCCAATTCAATGTGGACAATTCTCAAAAATTCCAATGTAATCATGCTATATTTGTCTGCCTGAAATCCTTCAATACTTTCAAGCACACAGATCCTATATAACCTACCTCACTCTGACCCTTTTATCTTTTTCTCTAAACATATCTTTATTTCAGATACATCCTACAAAATGCCCAACTCCCTGACTATTCAAAATCTTTTTCTGGAGTTTTGCACCTGGTTTATTCTGTTTAAGAAGCTCAGCCTGATCCAATTCATTTCATGAATTCCTATTCTTCAAGACACAGTTAAAGCATTACTGTCCTGTAACATTACTCTGAAACCTGTGCCCGATTTCTAATGTGCCTTGGTTTCTGTATTAGTCAGGGTTCTCTAGAAAAACAATCAAAAGTGTGTGTGTGGGGGGGGGGGGAGTTGGGGGAGAGAGAGATTGATTTAGTTTAAGGAATTGGCTCTTGTGAGGCCAGCAGGCTTGAGACCCAGGGAAGAGTTGTGGCCTGAGTCCAAAGCACTTGGCTGGCAGAATTCCTTCTTGCTCAGGGGAGGTCAGTCTTTGTTCTATTAAGGCCTTCGATTTATTGGACGAGGCCCAACCACATTATGACGGGTAGTCAGCTTTACTCAACTGATTTAAATGTTAATCTCATCCAAAAAACCCCTTCAAAGAAGCATCCAAAATGTTTGACCAAATATCTGGGCACCCTGGCCCAGCAACATTGACACATAAAATTATCTGTCACAAGTCCCCATTTCTGTGCATCTGTTTTGTAATTCTACAGCACTCTGGCTAATTTTTTTAAGGAGAGATGATCTTATTTAATAAAAGAAATCCGCAAGCATAGTATAATAATCAAATCATATTTAAGTTTCATAATGAAGAGCAAGCGTCTTCTGTCCCTTCCTTCCCTTCTTCCTGGTCCAACGCCCCAGAGAAAACCACTTTTACTTTCTTCTGCTTTGTAGTACCTCTAGTAATTACTCGTATTTTCCAAAGAGTATTTTAAATACCTCTTCCTTATCTTGTTAACTTTAGGTACAGCCTTTGTTTTCACACTTAGACCATCCCCAATAAAAATTGGCCTGTCTCTAAAAACATTTTTAGATCCTCTTTATTTTTACTTGTCATTAAAATAATATGCTTGGGATCTTCTGTACTGGCTTCGTGATTACCTACTTTCTAAGATGAGGATTTTCGTACCTTTTGCATTCTCTGTATTTTTTCTTTTTAATGTCTCCCTACATCTATCAAATACAATATTATTGTTGCATTGTCAAATTTTTATAAATTTATTCTTTTCTTTAAACATAAAAACCTGCATGTGCTTTCCAGGTGAGTATATTATACACCCACATAGACAGCCAGGTAGAAGTCATATTCTGTTTTTGACTTAGCTGCTGAGGTTCTATAGCTTCACTTCTGTCATGTTCTGTTCATAAATAGTGGGGCACTAAGCCTAACCCACATTCAAAGAAAGGGAAAATATTCATCACCTCTTGAAGGGGGAATATTGAATAATTACAAGCATCTTTTTAAATTATTCCACCTTCCTTACCATATCATGGGTTGTATTCTATTACAGTATTTACATCATAGTAATGAATCTTAATTTTTCCTAATTGCACTTTATTATTTCCTTTACGGAAGACGTAATACATGAGGAAGAAAGTTTCATTACTATTGGCCATTCACATGCTGTTCCCCTACAGACCCCCTTCATTGCATTTTTGAAGTCTGGTCCTTCCAATCTCCTGAGCAGCCAGCAGAGCCTTCTGGCACTGCCTTTCAATTCCTCTATATCTTTTCTTAGAGTCATTTTCCCTCCACAGGATAGATAGCCAGGTGTATTACCTCCAGGTGCAATCATTGGAGGATTATTTCCTCTCACCACTGTCTCTTAGGGTCACTGCTGAGTGTCTCTAATGTGGGCATAGTCCATTTTCAGCTTGTACTTACATACCAAATTGCCACTTCCATGATGCGTTTCATTTCCAATTAACTAGCTATAGGAAACTACCCATAATGTCTTTTGTGTTACTTGATGTAAAGACTTCAGTGGAACAATGGTGGTGACAGGTGGTTTTTGTCAGTGCCCTTTAGGTATGCTTGGGTCCAGTGCTGAGCATGACACTTTTAGGATGAATTGTTGTTGGGCCCCCTTTATCTTACGATTTGATGGGCCTGGCAGTATCCAGTTTATAATGCTCTAGGTCACAGGCTCAGTGTTTATCGGGACCCTTACAGGCTAAAAGCTGCCTTGTGAATGGTGTAAAGTTCTTCGCGCAGGGATCATGGCTGTGTTACCAAGAGTTAAGGGTCTGCTCTTCAACCTTCCTGCTGGAGTTTACCAGAGATCCCACATCTTTCTCTCTCACAAATACCTCTAACAACTTGGGATCTACTGAGTCATACCTCAAACTGTACCTGCTGGAATATTGTCCTAGAAGCTGTCTGTCTCCAAGTAAACGAACTACATAATCCCCAAGAGCAGAATATGTAGCCATCAAAACCCAAAAGGTCTTATGCTTCTTTCTTTTGTTCTAGGATGTGGAAGTGTACTAAATTGTCCTTTACTTTGTGGGGAGTTTTCTAGCATGTCTCCAAACTTCAGCAGTGGGGCAGCTGCTGGGTCGCTTTAGAATAATCTCTCACCAGTTGGAGCACATTATCTTACCAAGTCATTGAGAACACTTTCCAATTGTCACTCTGTGTTTATCAGGCCTTATTAACAAGTATCTATATAGTGGAACAGTAAGATGTTCTGCATAATGCCCTCTGCAATTCTGGGATTGTATCATCTGCATTTTTCCTGGGAAGTCAGATCCATAACTGAATATCCTACAGTCAACTCCAGCCTATAAATGACAGCCATTACTGAGCTTCTCAGTGATGACTCTGTACCATTCTCTCTCTGTCCCCCAACCCCACTAGACTTTACCTTATTATCCAGCTAAACAAAAGTGTCCTCTAGACCCTTCAAAAGAGGTAGTTGATACGTTTCCTTGCTTTTTGTAGTACATTGATTTATCACACTGAACTCTTAGTCTGTTTAGCAGTTTTGGCTTCTCTACTTAATTTACTGTGGGCTATGGCTTTCCCAACCTTACTAGGGCCTTCGCAGAAGCCTATCAGGACTGGCTCAGGGCTCTTCTCTGATGTCAAAGAGGACGCTCCCATATCAACAAACTGCTGTATCCACTTTTGTGAGAGTTTAAGATGACTGTAGAAAATGTTGTGAGATAAAATACACATTTAATAAATAAAGAATAAAACTCTGTTGGGTCTTGAATGTGAAAAAGTCGGGTTAGTCTTTATTAGGGAAAGTAATGTTAGTGGTTTGAAAAGAGATTATCTAAAATTCAAAAAGTATACATTTTTAGTTCTCTTATTGATATGTATTTTTAGCTTTGACATGTAGGCTATTTACAGTTTTTAGGCTTTTTGTAAAAAACTATTTGCAGTATCAATTTAGTATTTATAATTAAATAAAATTGTTATTTTATATCCTATCTCCAACTATTGATTTTTTTCTTGCTTCATTAGAAAAAAGAAATCTGCTACCCCCTCAAAAAGGAGTGCTTATTGAAATGGTCAGTATCACCTTATTATAGATATTATATATAATCAAGATGTATCCTTTCCTGATAATGTGCTTTAAGTTATATATTCATAGTGAAAGACTCTATGGTACAGATTATTTTTGTTTGTTTTGATAAAGGCCTTTAATGTTGAGTCTCTTGTTTAATTGTCAAAGATCCATTCACTAATGCATGGCTGGATAATGGCTCAGATAATAAGAGTCTCGGATTTATGTGTAGCCAAGATTATGCTTATCCTCCCAGTGTTTAACTATGGCAGGATACCAGTTTAATTACATTGTCACACTAACAACCAGGTACTTAGGTAGCCATCATTAACTATTTAATAGTTTACTGTTATTCTCTCAGGAAGTTAGGAAATAGAATAAACAGTGGGTGGCTGGAGGCCAACTAAAGAAAAGGAAATAAATTAGAATAAGGGTGAAATTGCCAAAGTCAAGCCTATGGGTGTAAGTACTAAGCAATGAAAATTAACTATCCTAGGTTTTAATCCTTCTTTTAACCTTTATATGGTATCTATTTTTTAAATAAAGGTATAATTAATTTACATATTATATTAGTTTCAGGTGTACAACATAGTGATTTGGTTTTTTTTAGAGATTATACACCATTAAAAGTTATTACAGAATAGTAGCTACAATTCCCCGTGTTGTACAATACATTCTTGCTGCTTATTTATTTTATACGTAACGGTCTGTAACTCTTAATCACATACCCCTGTCTTGCCCCTCCCCACTAGTAACCACTAATTTGATTTCTGTATCTGTCAGTCTGTTTTTGTTCTGCTGTATAGTTTCATTTGTAGGCTTTTTGATTGATGGTCATTCTGACTGGTGTGAGATGATACCTCATTGTAGTTTTGATTTGCATTTCTCTAATAATCAGTGATGTAGAGCACCTTTCCTTGTGTCTGTTTGCCATGTGTACGTCTTCTTCAGAAAAATGTCTGTTTAGGTCTTCTGCTCATTTTTGATTGGGTTGTTTTGTTTTTGATATTGAGTTATATGAGCTATTTATATATTTTGGATATTAACACCTTGTCAGTCATATCATTTGCAAATATTTTCTCCTGTTCAGTAAATTGTCTTTTCATTTTGTCAGTGGTTTTCTTTGCTGTGCAAAAGCTTTTAAGTTTAATTAGGTCCCATTTGTTTATTTTTGCTTTTATTTCTTTTGCCTTAGGAAACAGATCCAAAAAACAACTGCTACAATTTATGTCAGAGTGTTCTGCCTATGTTCTCTTCTAGGATTTTTATAGTTTAAGTCTCACATTTAAGTCCCTAATTCATTTGGGTTTATTTTTCGTATATGGTGTAAGAAAATATTCTAATCCTTTTCTTTTGCACGTAGCTGTCTGGTTTTCCCAGAACATCTTGTTGAAGTCTTCTCTCCATTGTATATTCTTGCCTCCTTTCTCATAGATCTAGTGACCATAGGTGTGTGGATTTATTACTGGGTACCCTATTCTGTTCCATTCATCTATGTGTCTGTTTTTGTGCCACACAAATGATACTGTTTTGATTACTGTATCTTTGCCTGGAGTCAGGGACCATACCTCCAGCATTTTTTTCCTTCAAGACTGTTTTAGCTATCTGAGGTCTTTTGTGGCTTCATATGAATTTTATTTGTTTTAGTTCTGTGAAAAATGTCATCTGTGTTTTGATTGGGATTGCATTTAATCTGTAGTATGGTCACTTTAACAATATTAATTCTTCTAATCCACGAGCATGGAATATCTTTCCATTTCTTTGTATCATCAATGTTTTATAATTTTCAGAGTTAGGTCTTTTACCTCCTTAGTTGTTAAGTTTATTCCTAGGTATTTTATTCTTTTTGATGCAACTTTAAATGGGATTTTTTTTTTTTACTTTCTCTTTCTGATAGTTCATTATTAGTGTACAGAAATGCAACAGATTTCTATGTATTAATCTTGTATCCTGCAACTTTGCTAAATTCATTTACTAGTTCTTAGTGTTTTTTCTGGTGGAGACTTTAGGGTTTTCTACATATAGTATCATGTCATCTACAAATAGTGACAGTTTTACCTCTTCCTTTACAATTTAGATGTATTTTATTTCTTTTTTCTTTTTCTGTCTGATTGCTGGGCTAAGATTTCCAATATTATATTAAACAGAAGTGGCAAGAGTGGGCATCCTTGTCTTCCTCCTAAATTTAGAGAGTTTTCAGCTTTTCACCATTGAGTATGATGCTAATTGTGGATATGTCATAAATGGGTATTTACAAGTGCCCTATGTACCTACATACCTCAGATACATCACATGCAAAATGCTTTATTTTGCTAATAAACTCTACTCAGTAATCTATATAAAAGTAATATTTTAATCCTTAGTGGAAACATGTGATATATAGTTGCTTTTTTTTTCAATTTAATAGATTTTATGTTTAGAGCAGTTTTAAGTGTACAGAAAAATTTAGTGAATGTGTATCTTTCCCCATGAGTAAAAGAGTCCTTCAATTTATCAAATTATCCAAAGAGTCAAAAGCCTCCAAAAAGCAGTCCACATTTTCAGCTCTGAGATGTAAAGACCTTGGGAGTCATTACTTCTATAATAACAATGAGAAGAATCTATGAAAACCAATAACTTTTCTTAGACCCACAGGGAAGTGAGGTTGTAGGGCAAATTGTATACAACCTGAAATCCAGAGAGACTACACTAATGCAGAGTTTTGGCTAAGCTCCGCTTACCTGGAGCAGAAGACACAGGGGCCGTGAACGGGTAGGAACATTTAAATAGTAACTTTTATGAACTGCTGTAGTCTGAGTGCAGACCAGAGTGGGAGAGAGAGACTACCAGGGGCTGCAATCTTAGTGGGAACCTCCACTCTTCCATGGGTCTTTCGCCCATCAGCCCTACCAGGTTCTCCTAGTGAGGCTCTGAGAAAAATTCCCTGTGGCTCTGGCTTGGGAGAAGAGTCATTGTAGTGATGTATCCCAGAGCTTTTTCCAGGAAAAAAAAAAGACCTATATTTCAGGGAAAAGAACTTTGCCAGAGCTAACTCCTGAAACTTTGTCCCCGCTGGGGGCACGGAATTCCTCCCAGCCCATCCCCATCTTTTCTTTCTGTCTTACATGATGCTGTTATGAAGCAGTCAACAGGAGCCAGACCTCCAAGGAAACACATTAGGAATTCTGGAACCAGGAGTAGGGGCCCTGGGAATATACACTATGTCACTGGAGAAATACTTACGAAGGTCACAGCCCTGAGACACAGACCTACTAAAAGACTGACATTTAATCAGTAGATTATAGAATGCTCACCCTTTCCTACACTTTACCACCATACCAACAGAGATCTAACACAGTAGCAGATAATTTTAGATGACAGAGCTGCAAGACACAGAATCTCTCTAAGGGGTGTCCACAGGGGAGTTTAAAGTCAAGAGTTTAGGGCAAAACAAGGACACCAAAGTACATAGAAGCCTCGGGAACCTATAGCTGCAAGAAATATTACACACAGTCCAACTCCTAGCCAGATTAATATCAATCTTCACACTAAGGTCTATTTAGCTCAGTATGTATTACCCAATACATGTCTAGCTTTCAACAAAAAAATTATAAGGCATGTCAAAAGCTAAGGAAAAACACTCTGAAGAGACAAAATAATCTTTGGAACCAGAATTAGACATGACACAGATGCTAGAGTTATCAGACAGGTCATTTAAAATAACTATGATTAATATGTTAAGGGCTCTAATGGAAAATGTAGACAACACAGAAAAACAGATGGGTAATGTAAGCATTGAGACAGAAATGCTAAGAAAATACCAAAAGGACATGCTGGAAATGAAAAACACAGTGTCAGAAGGAATGTCTGACGAGCTCATACAGATTCAACACAGCAGAGGAATGTATGAGTGAACTTGAAGGTAGGTCAATAAAAGCTTCCCAAAATGAACTGCAAAGTCTAAAAATAATTTTAAAATAATGAAACAGAATATTTAAGAAATGTGGGACAATATAAAAAGGTCTCATGTGTGTAAACAGAATATTAGCAGAAAAAGAAAGACAAGAAATAATTAAGTAATAATGGCTGAAGACTTTCTATAATTAATGGCAGGTATCAAATCTCAGAGTTAGGAAGCTTAGAGAACACCTAGAAGGATAAAGATTAAAACATACACACACACACACACACCCTTAGGCATATAATATACAAACTGCTAAAAACCAAAGATAAAGAGAAAAACCTTCAAAAGAGCTTCACAGTCCTAAATTTAATACTGAAGAACGTTTTTCACATTATCAAAATATGTTTTGTTAATTGATATCTAAACATCACAGATACAGATAGATATATTTTGGTGAATTTAAAAGGCAAATATACTAGTATACAAATATCCACAGAGCTAAACCTAGAATAAGTAAATTTTGAGATTGTAGTTTATAGTTACAGTGCAGAGGTTTCTTCTGAAGAAACGTCCTGGCAAATAAGTGCTTGGGAGATATGTAAACATGTGGGAATAATGAATACGCTAGTCATGTTAATCAAATTCAGTTTTTCTTTATGAACATATCATAATTATTTAAAAATTATATATGTATATAAAAATATGTTTCAGTGCAATTAGAATATAGATAGAAATAGCTAATTTTAAAACAAAAAAATGTGTATTCATGCTGACAGCTCTTTACCATCTACCAACATGACTACTTAGAATTTGAAAAAGTTCTGTCATTATAAACATTTTCTCCCATGAGGAGGGCATCCATTCTCATTAAATAAATCAGCGAGTCCTAGCAAAATATACATTCGCAGATCTGATCCCAAGTCCCCTGATGACAGGGGACTAAGTGTATCAAATTATGAATGCATTAATTTGCACCCATAGCATCATCCTTGTACAATTTATTAATTTGTGATCACTAAATTTCAGTACTACTATCCTCAAGCTAGTCAATAATTTTATAAATTCTGAAAACTCTGTCTCCAAAATTCTATATCCAGAATAACATTCAAAGCCAAATTTCTTCTTTTCTTCCTTTTTTGGTTTATCCAAATATTTTTTTCTCTTGTGTAGATGACATTCTTGTTTCTGAACAATCACCAAGAATATAGTAATTATGTTTAATGTCATTAGCTTATATTTACAGAATCCATTCAGTTTTCACCTAACATGATAGACTGATTGTGAGCCTTGGGACTTTTAGTTCTAGAAAGTACTTTAAATTCCATTGTATCTTTAAAATGGTTAGACTAGTATGAAGAAGATTCACTGTATTTCTGTTTTTGTTTTCTTTTTTCAGACTCTTATTTAAAAGTATTCTTTTTCTTCATACACAGCAAAATAGCATACTATTTAGACTGTTGAAATTTGGCAAATATCTTTCCCTAACAATCAGTAAACCCTTTCCAACATCAACATATAACCTAACCAAATCTGTACAGTCCTGCATACATGCAAACAGGAAATAATCCTCTTTTCTATCTAAGAATGGGGGTTAAACCAGTACAATATGATCTGAATAAATTAACTTCCAGTAGGCAAAATCTCCAAATAGATAATAAAACATGTTAATCTATCAGTAAAATATTAAATTTTTAATAATTAAAATGCTACAGGAATTCTGCCAGTGTAGGCAAATAATTTAATGAGGAAGAGTATGTGGTTAAAATCCAGTCCTCTATATATGAAATATGATTATATTTCCACTTTCAATGATGATTGAGAATAATACTTCTTCAGTAAATGTTTGGTTCAGCTAACTAGCTTCTTTGATGTGTCAGTTAAATACGTCAGGATACTTAAATCTCATCTTTACCAAAAAAAAAAAAAATCCAAATATGTCAATGCTAATGAAACAAATAAAACCATTAAATATTATAAAATATGTTATAATTTTATAATTTTGAACTAATTTTATATGTGTGTTTGTGTATGTATATGAAAAGATAAGCATAGAAAAGAAAGAAAAACTGGTAGAAGTTGTCACAGGCAAGTTTAACATATTTGCATGCTTTTTTCTTCAAATTACAATAAAAAATTTTCTGGTCCAAAATGTCAGCAGTGCCGTGATGAAGGAACCCTGGTCTTACAGCAAATTTGTTGGGGGTTGGGTGATATGAGCAATCCATGTGCCCTTTTCTGATGATTAAGCTTGTGGAAAACTCTTTTTAAAAATAGTTTAATGACATGCTATCAATAGTTGTGTACGTCCTTGATTTTCTAATTCTACTTCTAGAAGTTATTCTAAGCACATAATTGAACAAGAACTTAAAAACTGTAGATTTGTTCATCACATCCTTGTATATAATAGTGCTAAAGCCTGCAAATTGATTATCTGAATACAGGAATACTTATTTAAATCATGATAGATGTACACAACAGAGCATTTTACAGACGATAGAAAATAATCTGTATCCCTTAACAGGTACGGAAAGGAAGCCATAGCATAGAAACAAAATGAAAAAAATATATTTGATACTACATGGATATCAGGAGTTCATTTATCATAGATACATAATATAAATACTGCAATATACATTCGATTTTTACATATAGACATGTTTGCCAAATTTAATGCAATGTTTAGTCCAGGGTTATTACATGGAGCATTTTAAAAATCTTTACCTTAATACATGATAGTGGTTAATTTTATGTAAAAGTAGCTGCTACCTTTACATTCACAAAATAGGTAACTTTGATGAATATGTATTATTTGCTTAATACAAATTATTAAACTGGTTCTTTTTAATCAACAGCTTCTGCTCAAATTTTAGACTAATATTTTAAGCTGGATTATACTAAAATAGGTTTAAAAGGAGGTCAGGTTTAAACATTTATATTATTAAGGAAGTCTTTTCCGTCTGTGAGGCCCTTTTACTCTTTAAATCTCCCAAGAATAGAATTTTAGCTACCTGAAAAATGCACTTAATTTACTCTCTCATGCATTTTTTTATCTGTTACATCTATTCATTCATCTATTCATGCATCCCCCCTGAGAAGCACCAGATATTGGTTTACACTGGCAATTCATATGAAAAGTAATTTTAAAATGTAATATTAGAACTAGTACCGAGCTATACAAACTATAAAAATGTTATGTAAGTGATCAGCAAACAGCAAAGGCAAATAGCAGTTGTCAGTCATCCTGAGATTTTTTTCTTAATAAACTTCAGTACAGCCATTCTTACAAATTAAAAGAGGTTCCAGATATTCATATAAGAAAAAGAACTTATCACTTGTCTTCATGTTTGTCTAAGAGTAAGACACCAAAAATAACCTATTGATTTCTTTGGTTATCTGAGACAAGGAATAGGAGAGATGAGAAGCACATATGATTAATTTCACTGTCACCAAGCAATACATGAACAAACCAGTCAAACACATTAATAAGCCATTACGACTTAAAACTCTTTTAAAACTATTCTCCTGAAAATTTAGTTCAACCATTATATAGAATCATTTTTAGCTTAATGCTTAGGACACAGTTTTGAAGAATTTTCTGATTTACTAGGAAATTGCCAGAATACCAATGATGAAAACATCACACTAATCTAATGTAATAAATTGTATTTCAAATTAAGATGACTTATAAGACATTTTAAATTACAAGGCATGAAAATATAAATAAAATTGATTAATTTCTTTCAGAAATTAATATATTTCTGTCTTTACATTTTCAAAGTGTTAAATATTTTGAAATAATTTGCCTATTATAGATACTCTGTAGAGACAGAATATATATTCATCTTGGTATAGTGAGTGAACTGCATATTCTCTGATGTTTTGCCAAAATATCCTGAAATGAATGTGGGAAACTGTTAAGCCTTTCTGTATCCTGAGAGGGCACAAGAGGTCGACATTGTGGTGTCCACTCTGCCCCAGAGACCAGAACAGTGCTTGGTTTTAGTCCTTATACCCTTTACAGTCTTTGCAGCCTTTGCCTGTTATCATCAGTATTACTTTAACTTCTTGTCTCTTAGTCCCAAGCCTACTTTCCTATACCAGCTTAAATTCCTGAAGCTGGAAAATTTCAGACTATAGATTCCCTTGCCAGCTTGCTTTCTGGTGTGTCTAGCCAGTGTAAGGCACTAATCAGATATTAGAAATTTGAAGAAGAGGAGAGTAACTCTGTCCCTATTTGTGATTCCTTTTCACATTAGCAGCAGACATCTAAAGACTCAGTACGAGTTAGTGCCCCATGTACTGCTGTAAGAATACCCCTATTCACTCGCCCAGCTCCATCTCCAAAGTCCCCAGTCTGAACTATCCCACTGTCTTGTGTCTTCCAGCATTGTTACCAGTGAATAAATCTGATGTATTAAATCCCCTATTTTGAAATAGATAGTATGAATTCTGTTTTACTGATTGGATCCTGACTGATACGTAGACTTTGAAGCATTTGCAGTAGAGAAGCGTAGCTGCATAGGTGGGGGACCCATCTTACTGTTGACCTACATAGACAGAGACACTGTTTTCCAAACTGCCCAGACATAAGGAATTCTTACCAGCAAAATCTGAGGAGGAATCAAGGAAAGCAAAATCCATCTGTAGGATTCAGCAGTCACAGACTGAAAGATCAAATTGACCACACAGAAGGAGAAGGCTGGTTGATAAGAAATAAACTGCTAGAAGAGACAGTGGTACCTTGATCAGATATAATACGAGAATTCAGGAAACTGCAGTCATGTATACACACAAAGAAAGACTTTCTTTCTGGAACTTAAAATATTTATGAGCTATAAACATTTAGTATTTAGCATTTTAGCTGACATGGAAGAATGTTATAGTTAAATTAGCAAACTAGAAGACAAAGTGAAATTACTCAAAATATAGTGCAAGGGCAAACATACATACATTTAAAAACAAATCTTGGACCACTAATATTGAGATAATAGTAGTTTCAAAAAAGAGGAAGTAACAAGTTAAGTAAGTAACCCTAATTAAGCTGCTAATTACAGTATAAAATATAAGAAATTTTCCTGTACTAAAAAAGATTTGAATTAACAGAAAGCAAATCTTCACCAGCTTACAAACAAGATACACATGTTCATACCTGGATATATGTATATAATGGTGTAATTCATAAATTCCAAGAACAAGAAGGTGTAATTTTTTTTTTACAATCATTTAGGACTTCATAACATGTTACTTAAAAGAATCTGATTGGCATTAGATGTTTTATTTCTAAATTGAAAGTTAAGTGATGATGGGGGAAAGTATGCTTTAGAGCGAACACTATAGCAATGCAAGGATCTGATACCCAGCTAAGCTATTACTCTGCCATTCAGATAAGAGAAAGCTCTGTGGGTAAATATGAGGATTCTAAAAATACATTTCTCTCTTGTGCTTTCTGAGAAAAAGACTTGAGAGAGAATCTAACTAAAAACTGACACAAAAGAAAGTTTATAACTATTTATAGTTAACTTTAAACAAATTATGTTAGCATGAAAGAGTGTGTAATTGAAGAGACAAAAATGACTCATAAGGGAAATTAAAATGTTTCATCTGGTATTTGTTAGTGAGCAGTGAGAAAGGAAAAGTAAAAATACTTCAAAGTTTTTATCTTTTAAGATTGTAGCAGGGGAAGAATGGGAAAGTACAGTACAACTCCCAAATTAAAAAAAAGAAAAAGAAAGAAAGAAAAGAAAGAAAAAGAGGAAGCTAACTATAATATTGACCAAACAAGTTAATAGAAAAAAAGAAAAATATATAAAATAAGTAAATATAAAAGAGGGTAATATAAATAAAATCAAGTTTATTAATTGTTACAACAAATATTGATGGGCTGAATTCTCTTACTAAAAAAAATAATAATAAAAGATAGATTATTGGAGAAAATAAAATATAAAATAAAACCCAGGTCAAATCCTTAAGTCACTGCTACTTTTAATGAATCAAGGGGATTATTATGAGAATGACTGAATGGAGACTGATAAATATTTTATACCTCCTGAGCAGATGAAGCAGGATTTGCCAAAAATGAAGAGGGCCAAAAAAATCACAGCCTTGCTGGAGTATGCTGAGATAATTTTTTCTCATTCCTGGCAGAATATCTGGAAAGACATTGATGTGGAAGGTGAATTTTAAGTTTCCTGTCTCAGTGATTTTCAATAGAACTAAATTCTTCTCTAGAGTGGGAAGGACACTGATCCAAGGAGCTTCCGACCCATGATGCCTGGCTCCAAGCTTTCAGAGCAGGCTTTGGCAAGCTCTGCTTCGAGCTTAACCTAAAGAAGTCCAACCCACACAGGGTTTTCTCAGCGACTGAATAAAGAAAGGAACAAAGCTGAATTCCATTTACAAGAGGAGCTAGGCATACACAGAGATATTACAGCAGCAATAGCTGAGACAGAGATTTGTTTCAAGACACAGAAATCCTGATCAAAACTTTGTAGATTTGGGGGAAGCCAAGTGGCTTTAAGAATCTAACATTAATTTGAGGGAACTCCAAAATGCCAACAAATCACCACTCACTCCCCTAATGTGTCCCCAGTATGCTATCCTTAGGTCCACACAGAGAAAGTTACTCTCAGAAAAAGAAACCCAACTTCATAGCACACTGGAAAGCGGACGGCCTTGCATCAGAATGAAACACTTCTTCCCCACTAGGAATTTTGAAAATCACATGTTCTCTTCCTGCCATGCTTCTGTGAAAAAGGAAATGTCATGATGAACTAAACCCACTGGGAAATATCTACAGATTGTAATGCATAGGTTAGGCCACACTTATAGAGTCTTGTGGAATCCGAGAGCAATGAGGAGTAAAGTTCTTGGGCATCCACAATAGCTTCATGGGCTTCCATTTCCCTCACATGCCAGCTGCAAACACAGGATTAATTGTGACAGCTGTCACCAATACAGACTAGTGACCATTCTACTGATCTGTCATCTAGCATGGCCACATTTGCTCAGAGCAACCATGTGAACTGTGAGGGCTTAAACAATGTGTTCATAGGGATTAGAATAGTGAGGAGGTCATCAGACTACATTTCCTATAGTAACTGACTCCATCCAGCTGTCTTTGAACCAGGTATCTTTTCCTTCCCAATTTGTGAAAGAAAAAAAAAACTCTTTTTAGGTTTAATCTGTCTTTGTGAAATTTCTCCCAGGCCGATTTTGTGTCTGATCTTTGATGGAGAGCATTAGAAGTCTGATACATTGCATAAGATATATTGGTGCTTAGCCGCATCTAGAAAACATGTAAATGTTCTTTGCAGGAATGTGAACTTAGTAGAGATTATGGGACATAATATTGTGAGGTATTAATCTGTACATTTTATTCTTTATATATTCCTATGCCTTTCCACCCCTGCTCTAGCAGATGGCAAATTTCTTCAAGCAGACAATCCAGAGTATGCTCCAGGAGGAAGGGGCAGAGGAGGGGCAGAGAAGTAAGGCACATCTTTGGGTCCTGAAGTGGAGGAACCTGAACCAGCACACACCCAGAGAAGTGGCCGCACTGGAGCACAGTCCCCCTCACAATATTCTCACTGCCTCTGTGTGACATGAAAGGGGCTGGGGAGCCCAGTCCTGAAATGTAATAGGCATCTCCTCTGTTTATATTTACAACCAAGGCACAAAGGACTCTTGTCCACATTCTATACCATTAATATCTTGGTAGCAGCTAAGTTCCCAAGAGCTAGAAGTGGAGGAGAAAAACACCAAAAGGGAGATCGTTTCCTCTAGCCTGATAGATCAGGAGCTTAAATCCAAAATCCAGTTGTCACAGCTAAAAAACAAAATGACATTCCTTGCACACTTGACCTTTACAGCCTGAAGTTCATATGCACTACATGCAAGTATTTTAAATTGTGCGCCCAGTGAACAACACTGAAGACAATATTGTCTCCAAAAATGCATGGGATGTTCACATAACTTGCCAGTGTAATGTGCCATAAGCGTATATTCCTTTTAAAAAACAGAAATCATAGCATCCATATTATCTGACAACAATGCAATAAAATAAAAATTAGAAACCAAAGAATTTAACCATCCTAACTTCATTAAAAACTATTAATTTGGAAACTATAATAGGTATCTTTAAGTAGTTATTTTATTATAAAGGAAATAAAACATTAAATTATGTGACGAAGACAAAAATAGAGTAGTACATATTCAAATATTCATGAAGAGAGGAAACAGTAAACAGAGAAAAAAATATAGCCTTCAATGAATTTATTAAAAAGTAAACAACACCATGTGAACTTCCATTCTAGCATCTATGTGTGCGTACGATCCTGACCCAGAAAACCTAGCAAATCATCAGTTTTTACTGTGTACTGACTCTGATGAATCTTCATGAAAGATTGGGTCAAGTGGCATTATTAGTTGTGATGGTTAATTTTATGTCAACCTGGCAGGGCTAAGGGATGCCCAGATAGCTGATAGAACATTATTTCAGAGTGTGTTTGCGAGGCAGTTTATGTAAGAGATTAAATTTTGAATTTGCAGACTGAGTAAAGAGCATCGCTCTGGCCAATGTGAGTGGGCATCATCCAGTCCCTTGAGGGCCTAAACAGAAATGAAAAGTAAGAGAAGGTCAAATTTGCTCTCTGCTTGAGCTGGGGTATTCATCCTCCTCTGCCCTTGGACATCAGCACCCCTGGTTCTGGGGCCTTTCTGCTCCAACCAGGACTTAAAGCAATACCCCAACCCCGACTCCCCTGTCTTTGGACTTGGACTAAATTACACCACTGGCTTTCCTAGTTCTCCAGCTTGCAGACAGCAGATCGTGGGCCTCCATCATCAAAGGAGCCAGTGCCTATGATAAATCTCCATAAAGGACAAACTGTTGGTTCTGTTTCTCTGGAGAACTCTGACTAATACATAAGTGAATTTATCCAATACTATAAACACAGTGGGGTTATTCATACATCATACGATTTTCCCTGTTTTTCATTCCTGAACCTTTGATAGACCCTAGTAAGCTGCTGAGTTAGAAATGCAGCAGTTAAAGCTGGAGTCAGATGTTGACCAAGACAAGTACAAATCTCAAACATACCCTCCCAATGTGCTAGCATTGCTCTCCCTCTGTGATTCTTTAAAGAAAGGATGTATAGTCTCCTCATCTTTATTGTTGCTTATATTTTATGCATATATCAGCCTTCTTATCTCTTACTTTCCTAAAACAAAAAACATCTCTCTATTCCCTTACAGATTTGATCAATGTGCTAAAATATTTAATACTCCATTAAAAGACCAAATTCCACTTTGTGGAGTTAAAACTTGACCTCCCTAGTCTTGCCATATTTTGTGATTAATATTGACAAAAACTGAAGAGCATAGTATCCTAAATTTGATTTATCAATATATGATATTGATATCGATAATATATATCAATATATTTAAATAATCTAGCAAAGTTTGAATGCTTTCAACTATACTTTACTATAATTCACTTCGTTTCGTATTTTCAGAATCACGATTAAGTTTACACACTTTTTTTTAGCCCCTATATGAGAGAGCTGTTCAGTAATTTTAATAGCATTCCTGTCGTTTTTTCCCCTATCTGATGCTGGCTAAAATTCAATTAGTCCTATTTTCTTTAGTGGGGAATAATTTCAGGGTTTGAAATATAACACTAGGTGTATGTGTTAGATTGTTTGATGTGATTATTAGAAATTGCCTTGGAGGTATCTGTGGAATCTTAGTTTTTTGATTTTTGGTTTTTTTCTTTTTTTTTTTTTTGGTATATACTAATATTCACAACTCTACCCATAATAACCAAAAACTAGAAACAACTCAATTTAATATTTATTAACTTAAGAATAAATATTCATTAACATGTGGATAAAATAGCATGGAACACATACGTAAAACAACACGGACTACGTTGGCTGCTACCCAGCAGTGAAAAGGAATGGGCTGTTCCTGTGTCTAAAACATGCATGTCTCAAAAGGATTAGGCTAGAGGAGAAGCCAGACACAGACCACATACTATGTAACTCCATTTGCAGAAGACCCTAGAAATCCCACAGTTGTGATGACAGTTAGTGGTTAGTGGTTACAAACGGGAGCATGAGAACTTTCAGGGTGACAGACTGTTCTGTATTTTGTTCATGGTCATTACACATGGTTGTATACACTTGTGAAAACCTGTGCATTTAAAATGGTTTAGCTTTACTGTATGTATATTTTTCCTCAATAAACATGATTAAAAAATAAAAATAGTAAGGAACATGGAGCCCCAGATACTAGAACTGGAACTGACTCCATCACCGAGAAGGGAAATCCATTTCCTGAGCATCATAATTTCTTTTGTAATATCTCCTAGGCTTCCTTTACAGGTATTGAGGATTCATATTTAAATCAGAGAAAGAGAGACTGTGATACAAATCCCAAAACACACAAATGCTATGGCCATCTTATGATAACATAAACAATACTGTCTCTTGCTTTACTGGTGTATAAGAAGGCTCTCAGCTGTGTAAAAGGAAACCAGAGTGGTTAAACGGATCAGGGTCTATTTTTCTCCCGTGGCGGGAAGTCCTGAGTTTGGTGGTGTAGGTCTGGTGTTCTTGTTCAAACATGTTATTGTAGATGGAGACTCTGTCTCCTCATCTTCCTCAGAGTTTGGGCTTTTGTCTTCTGGCTTGTCACCTCATGGTCACAAGATAGCTGCTCCAAACCTAGACATCATACCCATTGTCTAGGCAGGAAAAGGGAGGAAGACAAAGAGGGAGAATGGCTTTTCTTCATGAGATGCTGTCCTTTTATTTGGGAATTAAAGCCTTTTTGGACTTTGTAGTGGATTTCCCCTCACGACTCCTTAGGCAGGATTTCTTGCACACCACTGGGCCATTGGTGGCCCAGGGGATGCAAATCCCGTGACTGCTTTAGACTAAGCACATTAAAGGCCTTCTGTTCCGAGATCAAGAGATGTCTGTGTGTACTGGGAAATGGAGGGCCCCTGTTAGCAAGAAAGCGAGGAGATGGCTTTGGACAGGGAGTGAACAGGCTCTTCCTCACCTACCTTTTGTTATTTCACATGCATTACTGTGTTCCCCAATGAGATTATGTAATAAACATGTAAGAGAAGACCATATCATAATTTTCCATGGGTCAGATTCCTTCACATAGTGTTATGCACATACTGAGAGTATTTAACTTTGTTTATAAAGTCCTTTCTCCTAGATTATCTTATTTGATCCTTAGAGCAACACTGTGCGGTAAGTATTGAAAATTTTAGCCTGAATTTCCACATGAGGAAGTTGAATAAAGAGGCTAAAGCATTTGCCAAGACATGGTGGAACAGAAGCTCGTTGGGTTCAAAGTCAGTGCTGGTTCCACGACATCACACTGGAGGGGCTGGGGAAGGACACTCACTAAAGGTTCCCAGGTTACACCGCTGCCCCCAGACCAGAGGAAGCAAAGAGCTGGGGAGTCTCTCGATGTGCCACTCGATGGCTCCAGCAGCTACTGGCAGGGCCAAGCCAGTGTGAGCTGGGCAAAAGGACAGGGAAGGAGCTGAGTCACCCAGATGGCAGCGGGGCCCTGTGGTCAGAAAGTGGAGCTACACTGCTAGACACCCAGGCAGCACACAGCAGACGTAGAGAGAGTGCTGATTGGTGCCTGGAGACCTGGCAGAAGACAGAGAAGGGGCAGAGAGCCAGCAAAGCAGTGCAGAGCTTTCTCTGAGCTGTCTGGGAGTGGCAGTAAGGTGACCTGTCTTAGCTTATTTTTTCTTCAAAAGAGGAGCCTTTCAGAGACCTACAGTAATGTGATGTGACAACCTTTCACCTTCAATTCTAAGACGTTAACTCAAATTTATAGGAAAATAACAACAAAATAAATTTAAGGAAATTTGAAGAAATCTATTGATTTTTTAAAGAGCAAAATATACTGTAATAGAAAACCAATACATTGTGATCACAAAAATGTACCTTAGTGATCTCTGACTCCCCGCCAGGAGTGTAATCGCTAACGGCCCAGTGGCTGCCCTTTGAAATCCCTCACTGCGTTCCAGCTGAAGCCACACTTTGCAGGAGCTCCTAACCAATGGCCCAGAGTAACCAGGGAGCCTAAGGCCTGATCCCTGGGAGGCGGCACTCCTCGGAGTGGTGACTTTGGCTCGGAAACTCCCTGATAGCCTTGCCATGTGTTTTCTTAGAATTGCATTATAGTCAAAGATACTTCCACCCAACCTTCCTCCTTTCACTTTCTCCTTCCCTAGGTATTAAAACCGCACCATGGTCTGAGGGCTCTCCCAGACGACCCACTTCCTCCCACTTCCTTTCACAGGCTTTATTCCTAACAAATCGCTTGCACTCCTAACCTGGTTTTGTCAATAAAGGTGGTTAATATGTATAATATTTTGTATGGTAAATATTGCAAAGGAGTAAAATAAAGTAGAGAAGGGATAAGATGTGCTGGTGCGTGGGTGGAGGCTGTCGAAATTTCAGATAAAGTGGTCCGAAAGGATTCACTGAAAAGGTGATATATTAAGTTTTGACCTCAAGGAACCGAGAGAATGGGCCCTATAAATATATGAATTTATCAGGGAAACATCACTCAAGACAGAACAGCAAAATGCCGTAAGCCTGAAGCATGAAGCAGGTGTGCTCACTGTGTCTGAGAAACAGCAAGGAAGTGTCTTTGCTGGAGGGACCTGGGGGAGAATGGGAGAATGGGTGTTTGGCGTCTTAGGTCAGAAGGTTAACTGGATAGCACATCTTTTAGGTTTTGTAGGTCCTAGGAAGTTTTATTTTTCAATAAGTGAAATGCAATGATCTATATGTAACAGGATCACTCTGACTCCTGTGTTGAAACTAGACTGCATAGAATCAGAGGCTAAAGCAGAGAAACCTGTTAGGAAGCTATTCCAATATTCGAGAAGAGATTAGGGTGGATTGCAGCAAATTGAGAACAGTGCAGATTTCGATAAGTGGATATATCCTTAATATATTTTGGAATTAAAACTGACAGGATATGCCAACACCTTAGAAGTGAGGTGTGAGAAAAAAGAAGAATCAAAATTAATTTCCTTTTTTCCTGAGTAAGTAGTTGCCTAGAATTATTATCTATTGATTTGAATAGAGAGAGAGAGAGAAAGAGGATGGTTGGGGGCAGGGGTCTTCAGGAATTTAATTGTGACTATGTGCACTTTGAGACATTTTTTTTAGATATCCAAGTGAAACTGCCCATTAAGCATTTAAATTCCATGTTGGAAGTTTAGAAGAGAGGCCTGGCTAAATATTTATGTTGGAGAGTCATTTTTCATTTTGATGTCAGGATAATAAAAGGGATCATTAAGAAAAGTTGTGAATTAAACAAAATATGTCCAACCACTAAAACTTTGCAGGCAGGGAAAGCAGTCTGGGGAATTTGGAGGAAGACACAAAGGAAAGTAAGAAGAAGCAGAATGTGAAGGAGAACCAGCAAGTGTCCAGGAAACAGGAAATTGTCTATGGATGATCAGAGTTATGTGTGTTACCTTGCTGATGAGTCACGCGAGGTGAGCTCAGAGAACTGACATTGGAGGGATTGATCACTTAGAGCATTTTCAGCGAAACAGGAGGAGCAAAACCTAAAACTGGGAGGAAAGAAACTCAAGACAGCAAACAATGTGAAATTGTTTCAGGGAGTTCTCCTTAACAGGAGGGAGAGGAATGGGCCAGTAGCTGAAGGGAGGAGTGAAGACAAGGGAAAAAAATGCAAGGGCGAATTAAGAGCTTATTTTTAAATTGTCTTTCTGGTCATCAACATGGGAAATGGCTATTTTAAAGAAATCATCTTGACAACTAGAGGCCACAGATTTCTCTTTCATGGAAGTACAGAGCAACTTCTGTGCTAAAACAATACCACACAGTTTTAAAAAGGCTGTTCCACATGTGCTGTGAGTCTATGGTAACAACAGGATAACCTTAAGTCAAAAAATTTTGAAAATTCTGTTTCCTTTTGCTTTTGAAGCTAAGAAACAAACCCACAGTACGTTAAACTAAATCAGTAGTCCTACACCAGGGATGTGTTGACCACCCTTGGGACATTTGGCAATGTCTGGAGACAGTTTTGGTTGTCACAATTCGGGAGGGGGTGCTGAGGCATCTAGTAGGGTGGAGCCCAGGGAGGCTGCTGAACATCCTACAACAAACGGAAGCACTCACAGCAAAGAATAATCCAGCCCCAGATGCCAACAATGCTGCATTTGGAAAACCTTGTTACAGATATAGAAAGGCAACATAGGGAGTTAAAATAACTAACTCTGAAACTCTGACATATTATACGTCTATCAAAAGAGAGACCATGTCCCTCAAGAGGAAAGGTGGTGAGTCTCAGACTCATCGAAACACGAGCTCTTCAAATGCCACTGTTGGCAATGACTACCATCAGGGCCCAGAAGGGAGGGGAACTTCCTCAACAGACTTAACTCCTACTGCTAAGGGCAACTCTCCAGAGAAAGGAAGTCAATCAACTGTGTTATCCTGGATACACATAGTTTATCTGACAGACTCCCATTGTTCTGATTTATTAGTTCTCAATATGTGTTTAGACTGCAAATTGGCTTCCCATGGGGGGGGTTGTGTATCATAGGAAGAAAATACATTCATCACAGGTAGACAGATATACTGGTCCTGGTAACAATAAAATGTATTAAACCATATAAGTTATTTTGTATTATAATCTGTTATCCATATAACTTTAGTAAGTTAGGCAGAACACTGACCAGTTCTTATAAGGATTACTGTCCATATTTTATATTATTTTTAAAGTGTTCTATAATCCACATCACTTTTTTGCATTGGTTAAGTCACGTCCATCTTTGAAATCTGCACCAACTCTCAAAGAGCTGAAACAGTAACATTTCTGAAACTTTAATGTTAATGTCCAAATTCTGGGTCACACAAAATTCACCAGGGAAAGTGATATCACTTTCCTGAGAAATAATCAATTGTTCCTTGATTTCACTGTGTCTGGACCAATCATGTTCCTTAAAGTTCCACAAATGGTTCTTTAAAAATCTATGCTTTATTCATGTACTCTGTATTGTATGTATGTTCTATCATGTGTACCCTATGATGGCTTCAGGGGAAACATTAATATGTTAGTCACTTTAAAAACGCAAAAATGTTAATGAGCACACATTTTCTTTCCTGAATTTTTCTCTGCTTATAAAAGACATATAAGATCCCTTGACATTAATTGAGTTACTAAATTTCTCAGAGCCATTTCTGTCAAAGCTGGTAATAATTTCACAGGTACATAATTATATTAAGCTCCCTCTCAATCTAGCATCTATCAGGGACTTGTTCTGTTTGGAAAAATAAAAATAAAAAGGTGATGACTCAAGTAAATTCTGTTTCCTGTTATTGAACAACTGCTCCTTAATCTTATCCTCAGCTGGTGGAAAAATCTATCTACTTAATTTTATTAGTAAATGATTTTGTGGTATCCGACCACATCTAATACGTCTAATAAGAAGAAGATAGCATATAAATTTCCAGGAAATATCAAGTGTGGGTACTGAGTATTAATTCAAGACAACGTCTGAAGGAATTTATAACAGTGCTCAGGAAGTAGCTGGACCAACAAGCCCTGTTTTACCGATTATGCCAGCACCATGAACCCCAATATTGTTAAATATTCAGTAGTTAACAGAAGTTCTTCCCCTAGCATTCATTTTCAGAACAAAATTCCAAAGCTGTTAAAAGCTGAACCAGCCATAAAACAGCAATGGCATTTAGATGAATGGTGGAAATACACATGTAAAGGTCATTTTAAGAGTGTGAAGGCCAAGCCTTTCTTAGTTAGTCTCACGAATTAAAATTGTGTGAGATCTCTACTGTGTAAAATTATATTTTAAAGAGCATATTGTAACATGGGTTGCTTCTTTTTGTTGTCTCCAATATCAGCCGGACAAAGGAAAAATAAAAGTATCTATACATAGCAGCAACTTGTGGATCAGCTCCCAGAGATCCAAATAAAGGGGGTGAGCAGGGTGCAGCACTGGGAATCCACTGTCAGCACTACGCGTAATTCCACATCATGCTGGGTAAGCTTCAGCCCAACTAGTAGACATAGATCAGATCAAGAAAGAACTTCTGCAGCAAAGCTGAGGCAGCAGCCTCACCGTGCACCCTGCACCTTGGAACAGCAGACTCAGGAAGCAGCCCCTCCCATCTTAATCACACCATCTAGGGAAGCTGGAAGAAACTCTTTTTATAGCTGAAATATCACCTTGCACAGCCCAAGGGGGTAGAGGCCCAGAAGTCAACACACAACCAAATAAGACATTTCAGACCCTAGTTTTATGGCCCTATTTTTCTGAAGAGTCTGTAATAATTGATTCCATTGCTTCTCCCTGGGCATCTCGGTCACCATAAAAGTCATCATTTATCATTTTGCCACAGTTTTCCATAAGTTTATTTATAATGTCTCCTTGTCCTCCATCCCTTTTTCTCTCTCCAGTATCTTTGCACTATAGGCTCATCAACTTCTGCTCTTAGCACAGTCACTTTGTCTTCAACACCATCACAGAAAAAAAATATATATATACACACATATATATACACACACACACACACACACACACACGACTGAATCACTATGCTGTACACCAGAAACTAACAACATTGTAAATCAACTATACTTCAACAACAGCAACAAACAAGAACATCAGATTTCTGTGACCTATTGAACATCTTAAACTTGCTACATACTGTATGACTACCCCCTTTCCTAAAAGCCTGTTTCCCACCACCTGTTAGTTATCACCTTCCATTGCCAAACCCTGAACATCACTGCTACGAGAACTTGCTGCACCACTTCTGAAATCCCAATTTTCCAATCTCATTTTCTGGTCTCTTTCCCTATAACTCACTCTCTTTAATATCTTTAACAATATTTAGACTTTTTGGAAATAGCCAATATATTGATTCCACTGATTTATATTTCCTACTCTGCCCATTCTGTTTTATACTCTTTCTTGTCCACCTTAAGTTCCATGACCTATCTTTTGCTATTATTTACAGAGCAGTTCTATCAGTAAACCCTAATCTACCCTGAGCAGGGGCCAGCAGTGCATTCAGAATCATAAGCTAACATTGGCCTGATTGACACTACAGGACAATTCCTGCAGATTGGCTGGATAACTATAGGATTCCCAGGCAACTAAAATCTAAAATATTCATGATTGTGAAGACAGAGGGGAGATGAAATTGTGTCAAACAGTATGGTGAAGACAAATACTGGAAAACAGAGCATTTCTTCACAGGGCCAAATTAGAATCGTACTAGAAAATAACTTAAGAAAAGCATTTGACAAAAATTTCATCCCACTGAATTTGTAGGGTAGAATATAAAATTCATATAAACATATGTGGATTTGAACATTACATTCCATAAGGATGCAGTGTGTTTTTAATTTTAAAAGTAACTGGCATCTATTTAAAAATTAAAACAAAAAAAAATTTTTAAGTATATGAAACTAAACAAATGGCGTCAAGGTGCTGGAAAGTGGTTTCAATTTACAGAAATCTTAGGAAAAGTCATACTAGTAGAACTTCAGAACAATACACTTATCAGTTGTATTCTAAAGAGATTAGGATTAGTAAGTTAATATTTAAATTTGTACAGAGGAAAAACAGCCAAGAAATGACAACCAGTTACAGTAAACATAGAATATATTAATATTTACTGTACACATAGCCACCAGAGGAAAAAAGCCTATTTTGAGCCATTGTAGATAGTATATAATATTTTAAAATTTAATTTTAGTAATAGATGTGCTATCATAATTACTTTTGGAATCACACTGACTGATTTTTTCAATTCCATAAATTTCCTAAGAATTTATTTTTAAAAAAAACCCTTTCATACATTTTGCTCTACCAAATGGTAGGTGGAAGAATTCTCTAATTATGTACCAAAGTACAAAGTAGTGTGGTGTGTGAGGGGGTGTGATCCATAATCTTTATTTCATGACTGGCAGTGCTTATAGAAATTTTCAAAACTGTAAGGGAAAAAACCATAAATGAGTTATTTTCTACGTTAAAAAAATGTGCTAAATCATTTGTTAAAGTTCAGCAATGATTTTTTTGGCCAGATTACTCTGGAGGGAATCATCAGTGCCCATTAGGTTCCAACAAATGCAGAGATAGAAGGTAAGTAGAAAAAAAAAATACACCCCATCATTAGTGGAGGAAGAAAGAGCCTAATGAGAAATATGACCTGATTTAAGTTGATCTTAAGTTCCTTTTTTAAAGCTTTGCAACCTTGGGCTGTGAATAATTAATAGACAAAGTCCTTCTGAGTTCCTTCTTTCTGCTAATGTCAGTAAGATGCTGGAATCAGTTAGTAGGCAGAGATTTCCTCTCCGTGTCATTCATTTTTTAATTTGTCACCTAGTCCAATTATTTTTCTTAGTTTGTGAAACTTTTTAAAATTTCCCTGAAATTCCAATATTGTTCCACTTAAAACCATATAAAATTTAAATGAGATGCTATGATCAACAGAATTATGAAAAATATTAAGTGAATTAATGATTAGCTACCTTTGGGGACTGTTAATTATTTAAGCGAAAGGGAAAACAACAAAGATCACTTCTAGGATGCTCAACACCACAGTACGTGTCATTCCAAATAGCAATCACACGTTTTCAAAATACTGACATTCAATTCTTCCTTTTGTAGTTTTTCTTTGATTATAGTAGGACAATATTCAATTTCAGACTTACAAAAAATTGCAGTAGTTGTGCAAAGAATTTCTGTGTGCTCTTTACCCAGATTTCCCAAATGTTAAAAGTTTTATTGTGTTTAACTCAAGATAGATTTTTTTTTTTGAGTCATGTGAGAGGAATTTACAGGCAAGGTGTCTGTTATTCCTAAATGCTTTATCTTCTGTTTTCAAAAATCAAGACACTCTTTAACGTAACTTTAGACTAGTTATCATAATCAGAAAATTAACATTGTAAGATAATATATAATCTTCAATATTTAATTAGATTTAACAGTTTGATAATTATCTCCATAATATTTTATAGAAAATTCCAGACTTAAATTCAACTTAAATTCAGTTGTCATTGCTTTTTAATCTCCTTAATCCACGACAGTTTGTCCAACTTTCTTTGTGTGTCATGAGACTGATTTTTCAAACAGTAGGTCTGTTATTTTGTAGAACATCCTTTAGGCATGGTTTATTTGACATTTAGATTGTGTATATATATATATATTTAGAGAGAGAGAGAGAGAGAGAGAAGAGTATCACATTCCTGATGTTGAATCCTTTTCCGTGCATCGTATCAGGAGGAACATGATTTTGTTTTATCACTTGCTGGTGATAGTCCGGCTTTGATCACTTGACTAAGACGGTGTCTGCCAATTTTCTTCATTATAAAAATGAGTATATTTCCCATTGTAATTAAACACGTCTTGTGGAAGGATGCTGCAGGAGGAATTTTGAGTCTATGTAGGTTTCGTTACCCTTCAAATTTTCACCACTAGTTTTAGCATCCATTAATGACTATTGCCGAAATCAATTATTATGAGAACCAAGTGATTTTAGGCCAAGGGCAGGAAAAGTAAAAGACATGCTTAGAATATCTTTGTAGTGACAGAAAGTAAGATAGCACTTAGAGATTAATAAAGGCATCTCAAAGAATACAGAAGCCATTTAAAGGGACTCCACTGGCCAAAATTGGGACAATTTGAGCATCAAAATAAGTAATACTAGTAAAGACTAGTCATCATGACTAAAATAAGAATCAATCAGACCATTCTGAAACAAATAAATTAAGAGAAAGGTTTTCCTTACAGTAGATATTCAATCAATAAATACAGAAAAAGTAATGGAATTTAAAAAGTCATCATATGAAGAGTTTTAATAAGGAATAGCATCCATGCTAGGGCTTCAGAGAAAGAAAGAGAATATCATCAAAAATCTAAATTCTACAGATGTTGAATTACAAGGTCACTGAAGAAGAAGTTTGTGTACTTTTTACAATTTTGTCTAAGATGAATTCTGTTCCAGGTTTAGATCTAATTTGAAATGCCATTCCTGGGATGATTTGAAGTTAAATAAGATGTAATCTTAAAAGCATGCCGAGTTGTAACCAGGAAAATAGAATGGACTTCAATGGAAAATCATCAAGGATGATGCAGCTGGCTGTTTTCCAGTTAGCAAGATCTCATAAACCTGCTAGAACTCTTAGAATCGTTGTCATACTCCTCTAGCTAGTGAAGTTATTTAATATGCAAGAATATAAGTGTACAACTATCCCTCTAATGAGAAAGAGAACATGACTTCCATAACTGAGATCTGCTGGCCTTCACTGAAAACTAGCGTATTCCAAGGACTTAATCAAATTTACTAAAAATAGACGTGCATAGGACATAGGATCATTTCAGATAGGTGTGTAGACGCTGTCTATGTAAAGACAAAGCATGCCTTTTGATCACTTGATGTGAGTGTAAGAAAAAGTGTGCATTCTTTTCCTGGAGAGACAGATCTGCCATCTTTGTCATCTGTTCTTTAAAGAGATAGGCAGATAAATTTCACTGCCTTTTATGAAATAAGTTTTGTTTGGCAAAAAAAATGTGCACTTACTAGCATGATACGAGGTTAAGAAAATCCTAAATGTGCACTGACACGTGGTGGGATGCAGGAGGGAGAACAGACTTTATTTTCCTTCTTGATCCAGAAGTTATAGAAGGCACCCAATAGAAATCTAATATTGGGCTGTAACTGGAATATGGCATAAAGCAAGCATGACTGAATCACAGTCCCCAAGAAATGAAGCTGAACAATTGATGAAAAGTGAATGATTGTTTTGTAGATGAGTGCATCTGCAACAAACAGACTCAGACATAGTAAACAGTCTTAGGGTTACCAAGGGGAAGAGGGTGGGAAGGGATAAATTTGGGAGTTTGAGATTTGCAAATGTTAGCCACTATATATAAAAATAAATTTAAAAAAACTAATTTCTTTCATATAGCACAGGGAACTATATTCAATATATTGTAATAACCTTTAATAAAAAGAATGTGAAAACAAATTTATGTATGTATATCCATGACTGTTACATTGTGATGTAATGTACACCATAAATTGACACATTATAACTGACTGTATGTGTGTGTGTGTGTGTGTGTGTGTATATATATATAACAACAACAAAAGTGAATGCCTGGCAGAAATTAGTGGCCTAGGAATTAGAGGTATTACAGAGTTGGAATAGTATAGTATAAACGACTGTACTAGAATAAAACGTTCTCCCTTTGTAGTATTTTTCCCTTTGCAAGTCATATTCCTGCCACAGTGATCTTCTTTCAGTTCATCAAATCCCAGCTTTCCCTAGCTCAGGAAGCCTGCACATGCTGTTCCTCTGTTTGGAACACCCTCCACCGCCTTTTCACCTATGTGATTGCTATACACCATTTAAATCTCAGCTCTATTATTCTCTCCTCTGGAATTCTTCTCTACTCTTCCCAGCCTGGTCAGATTCCATTATAAATAAGTCCTTATTTAATAATTATAGTCACATATTGGTTATAGTTGCAATTTAACATTTATTTGTTTGGTCACTTAATTAATGATTGTCCCCCTCACTGTTCTATAATTTCTAGGAGATTCAGCCTTATGTTTTTTTTTTTCCTTTCACTTTCTCAGTATTCTCTAGGATCTGGATATTTCCTGGCACACAGTATATCCAAACTAGTGATTAAGTGAACAGAAGGTACTGGGGAGATGCTACACGTGAATATAGAAATAAAAGCTGATGCTGCATAACCAGGAAAATCAGTCAAGAAAATAACTGCTAAAGCAATTTCATTCACTTTTCCAGATGATTCCACTTATGTTCAGATATCTTTTAAGAAGTCAAATTTGGCATCATTGTCTCACCGTCTCAAAAGCATTAACCAGAAACAAACACAAAAATTGTAAAAATTCTTAATATCAAAACCATCCTTCTAAGTTACTAAAATACATTCTAAGTTAATTTTGTCATGTGTGTGTTTTAATGTAACTCTTTAAGGTGTGTATTTTACTCCCTTTTAGATGAGAAATTTCTGGTTCAGAAACATCAAAGCTTTTACCTAAAATCACAATTAATATTGGGGTTCAGCAGAAATTCAAGCTTCTGAATTTGTGTATTGGGTGTTAGGTAGAAATCACAGTGCATCAACAATTTAGTTGGTATAATTTGTTAATAGTACACTGTTACATGGAATTTTTAATGATAATTGGATGCTTAAATTTCACCTCCCTAACACTGCCAAAGGTAAGCATGACTAACATTTACAGGTTGGTTGCAAAAGGGAAATGCAAAAATGCTGAAATAATTTTTAGATAACAAGTTATACTTACCATTGTCAGCTAGACAGCATGTTAAAAGGTGTTGGCATGACAAATATTACCACTGGTATTTGATTCATATATTGTCATTAAAACCAAATTATATTCTAAAATAATCAATTTATGTGTTCTGACCTCAAAATAAAAGCATTTGTAAAATATCAGATTCTAGAAACTAAATAGTAAATAAGATTTTGATGTCTGCTAGCTAAATTTTAGTGTCATCCTTACTTATATGTGGATATCGTATTATGTCCCTGATTCCTTTATACCCTTATTCACTTAATATGTGATCCTAAACTATTTCAGATGGGTTGTGATGAAGGTGTTTATTAAAAGTTTGTGTACAATGTATAATGAATAAGTTTTTAAAAAGAAATATTTATGGAGGCCTGGTTGTTCCTTGGCATGTCTCTAATCTATTGAGGCAATAATGATATTTTGAAGAATCCAAGTGACTTTTAACAAATGAGCATCAGGCTTATGTAAGAGATCTATGTTTCCCACTAGCTCATGAGTGTTGCATGTTGGGAGAGGATTTTTCCATCTTTAAAATAGCTTATATAGAAATGCTTATTTATGCAAAGCAAAACTTTTACAAAATGACTTAGAAAACATTCATTGTATCTCCAAACTTAACGCTAAGGAGAATTCCATTTTATCACTATATAGTTAAAATGCATCCATTTTTTCCTTTCTTCATGCATTCAGTTTATATTTTCCACATTTTTTTCTTAAGAAATCTGAGATACCAGGCCATTTCTTTGTTTGATATAGCTATAGTATATTAAATTTCCATCTTCATAATTTATTAATACCCTACATTTGTGTAATTTTCTTCACTTGCCCAGTGACTGTACCACATTTATCGCTTTAATTACAATAATCCTATCGTAAGTAGGGCAGAAATCTGTTCCTTTTTACCCTTTAGGAGATGAACACTTAGAGATTAAAAGATTGTCTAAGATCAGACGGGGAGTAATGTGTGACTCTCAACCTTGAATCCAGTTCTTCTGGATCCAGGGATTCTGCCTGTTACCATAGGCTGCTTTTATTAAATTTTGTAAGGTCATATTTGCCTCAAACCTTAAACTTGCAGAAATTCCCTTTATCCTAATACGTACTCCATTTTCATTCTGTGATTAATTTAGAATCCAGTAGAGGTTATGTTATTAGAAATTTAGGCCTTTATACAATTGACTAAGTTATTTACATTGTTCTTATATGCCCATCAATTGCCAGAGGATATGAAGAGTAAACGTACTCAACCCACATTCAGCATCATACAGACGTAGAAACAACTGCAATAGCATAGGATATGCAGAGTGCAGTGGGAACATGCAGAGCACGGGAGGCCTTCCAGGAAGGGAATGGAGTCTTCTCGGAGGGCTTGGATTAGACGGGGAGCTTTTTACGGGTGGTTGTGCAAGGGAATGAGGTCATCAAACCAGATGGAACCACCTCCGCCAAAAGTAAAGCATGAAGCCAGTGAAAAGAATTTAGCTAAGTTTCACCATGATTTAAAGTGTGAAACAGGTGGTATAATCCACTGTACATATTTTTGTATATGCACAAATATTCATATTTTTTTCTTTCTTCATAGAGAACACATTAAGGTCAAGGACTTAATATTAACAGTATCTGTAATTTTCTTGACACCCAATGCAGTAAGTGCTTAACGAACAAACTAAAGAAACTAGGTGTTTCGGTTCATACCAAAACAATAATGGGTTTTCATTTTCTGAACATCTCTCTTCCAACTCTTTACTTGTTTGAATTAACAAGTAAATTATGATTTTTTAAAATTTTTATGTTTGTATTGATGTCCCAGTCAGAATGAAATGAATTTATATACAATAACCATATCATGGGAAAGTGTGTAATTAATTTTATCTTTTCAATTTAAAATAATCTAATAAAACTTCACTGAGTACCTACTAGATGGAAGAGAACAATGTTAGTTCCCAGAAGTATATGGGGATGAATGAATACATGGTAGCATTCCTGAAGAACTATTCTGTCTAAAAATCCTCAAAATTGTCTATGATTTTCATTGTAAGTATGTTTGGCTACCAGGTCAATAAAAAGTTTTATACACATACACGGACACACCCGTTAATGTAGCAAATTACTTTATATGCTTAAGTTTGAAAATTGTGGAAGAGATTTAAAAAAATCACTGTATATTTATTTAACTATATTGTCAAATTAGAAAAAAGAGAAAAACATCTCATGGAGTCTTTGCATTTTTTAGCAGTAGCTATGTGTGACAGACATGGGGTGGGGGAGGCAGCCTACAGGATTCTTGCGCCCATGGGAATCTTCCTTTATTAGAATTTGTATGTGTATTTGTTTTCTCCAAGCCCTTTACATCCTCTAAATGATTTATGAGAGTAAAATTGCACATTAAAAAAAAATAACTGTGGGTGTAATTAGTTTCATAAACTAACTTACCTTCAATTTTAAATGCCAAACTGTCCATCCAAAACTACAATTAGCCACTTGTAAAAGAGAAGTTCTATTTGGAGAACCCCTTTCAAATGTCACTATAAAATTTTATTTTGCAAGATAATTGCTTGCTTGAATTGCCAAAAGTAATGTACTTTTCTAAGGAGGTTTCATAAAACTCTTTATTTTAACATGTTTATTTTTGTCAGAGATACTCAAAAGTTGTAACTATTTCCAACTTTGCTATTACTTTGTTTTTGTTAATGTTCTTAATCTGTAAGATTTCACTAGAATTTTTCAAGACTGGAATGTGACAGTCAACATGGAGACAGTGGTCTGGCTGTAGGAAAAAGTGCCCTCACCAACATTCTACAAGAGCAAAATGGATTTTGATACCTTATTAAGAGTACACATTTGTATAGGAGAAACCTACCCTCGAGGCCAGGAAGATACCCACCAGGAAAAGATTTTGAGTCATATTTCTTCCCAGGGCCCATGCTGGAGACTAGCGTTAATTTTCTTCAGGACAGAGTTTAAAAGACATCCTTCCATCAACACTCTTAACTGATCCTACTCTCTGAATTATTCAGCATTTACTTATATATGTACTAATTCATTGTAAAATATGTATTATAGAATATATTGAAGATGTAAAAGAATATATAAATATATGAAAGATTTAAAGAATAAGAAAACTAACCTACTTCTGTTCCACATTCCACATGAAAAAGTGAACATTGTTAATATCATCGTATCAAGTCACCATATTTACCATGTGCCAGTCGCCATTTTCATCCCCTTCCTCTCCTTTCTCCAAGTCACCAATATAAACTTTGTCTACTATTCCTTTCCTTTATTCAAAATGTTATATTTTCACATGTACAGTATTTACTTTTTAATTTTTTACAACACATACATGGAACAATTTAGTACTTTTTCAAAGTTTGCTTTTAGATTAATGATTAAATTCCTGCTCCTCCCAAGTGATACCTTCCCTCACCTATCATTTATTTTCACTGCTGCAGGATACTCCATAGTACAAGCAAGAAAAAGTTATGGTACATTTAACCATCGTGTCAGTGGACATTTGGGCATTTGGAGGCTTAGCGGCTGTCGCTGTTATGAACAACAGGATATGGCCTTTACACATCCCGTATTGCACGAGTCCAAGGACTTTCCTAGAACAGAACTGATGAGACATGGGTATGTTCATTTTCTACTTAACTAAATTATTCCCAGTCATTTTCTAGCGTGCTGGTAGCAATTTCTTTTCCTTCTACAACTCTGCTGCTCTGCATCTTCACAAGTAAGTGTTGTTATCAGACCTCATTACTTCGCCAGCTTAATGTTGGGTAGGGGGTGGTTATTAAGCAGATTTCACTGTAGTTTGAGTTGATATTACTCTCTTTACTGAGATCTTCCCACATGTTGACTGAGTTTGCACATTTAGTATTTTCTTAAATTCCATTTCTTCTGATATTGATGTAACCACTAGGTTTTGTTGCATATTTTCTTTGTGTAAAATTTCCCATCATTTTATATTCAATACTTTTGTTTTTAATGTTTTAATTATGTCTCTTGTATGCACTAAGTAGGTAAAAATTTTTTCTCACTCATAAAATGTATGCCTATTATCTATCTACCAATCTATCATCTGTTATCTACCTGTCATTAAATCTATCTATCATCTGTCCTTCTAAAGAGAATACTAAGAATCCTGGTCATATCCTACACACTGCTCTTAGAATCAGATGTCAGCAATCTTAGCATAGCTTCACAGTTTTTGTTTGTTTGTTTGTTTTTCTGGTTTTACTAGGGTACTGAAAAATCCACAGACCATAGTGTTTTATAGTTGTTTTTTTAGGACATTACCTACTTAAAATTGGATCCCTCAAAAGAATGGAAAGTTGAATTTGAAACAAAATACTCATAACTAGTTTTCAGAGGAATGTGAATCAGAGGTCCATACTGACCCTTGGGTTGTATGAGTTTACAACCAACCACTTTACTGTAATTCATACAGTCAGATTCTCATATGCCTTTAGATCTTGCTCTTTCAACTATGCATTCTTAGTATTTGGCACAGGGTGAGCACCTGTCAGTGCTTTCTGAATGAATGAGAAAAACTGTATCAAGTGAGTCTTATTTTATGAGATACATTGTAGTAGTAGTTGGTCTGAGTCACTGCCTTGGGAAAATGCACCTATGTGAAGAGGATAATAAAGTGAGTGCAATTCCCAAAGACTCATATTGCTTAATGGGGTATGTGTATTTTAACAGGTATAAAGCTTTAAAAGTGAAATTTTATCCTCAGTTTTGTAAAAATCTAAGTCCAAAATTGCATCTAGAGCAGCTAAATTAAGGAAGGAAATTATTCACATGTAGCACAGTTTCATTTTATAAATATTAATCTCAGCTCATCAATAAATTTGGTAAAGTTGCAGAACACAAAATTAATAAACAGAAATCTGCCACATTTCTATATACTAACAATGAAATATCAAAAAGAGAAATTAAGGAAACAATCCCATTTACCATCACATCAAAAAGAATAAAATATCTTGGAATAAAACTACCTAAGGAAGCAAATGACCTGTAGTCTGAAAACTAAAAGACACTGATGAAAAAAACTAAAGACCACACAGACAGAAATATATACCATATTCTTGGATTTGAAGAAGCCATATTGTTAAAATGATCATACTACTCAAGACAATCTACAGATTCAGTGTAATCCCTATCAAACTACCAATGTCATTTTTCACAGAATTGAAACAACAAAAAAAAAAATTTAAATTTGTGTGGAAACACAAAATACCTTAAATAGCCAAAACAATCTTAAGAAAGAAGCTGAGGGAATCACATTCTCTGGCTTCAGACAATACTACAAATCTACAGTAATCAAAACAGTATAGTACTGGCATAAAAACAGACACATAGATCAATGAAACGAGATAGAAAGCCCAGAAATAAACCCATGCAATTAACCTACAACAAAGGAGGCAAGAATATATAGTGAAGAAAAGGCAGTCTCTTCAGTAAGTGGTGCTGGAAAAATTGGACAGCTACATATAAAATAAGAATATTCTCTAACACCATATACAAAAACAAACTCAAAATGGAGTAAAGGCCTAAATGTAAGACTGGGTACTATATAAAACTGTTAGAGGAAAACAGGCAGAACACTCTGACATAAATTGCAGCAGTATTTGCTTTTTGATCTGTCTCAGAGTAGTAGAAATAAAAGCAAAAATAAACAAATGGGCCCTAATTAAACTTAAAAGCTTTTGCACAACAAAGGAAACCATAAACAAAACTAAAAGATAATCTTTTGAGGTTGTCATGATTGAGGGCAGCATGCAATTCTAAAATGATTACTATATTAAGAAAATATATTTTTTTCCCACTAATAGTGGAAGAGCGACCAGGGTTGAGACCTTAAACTTGATTAAAGAGACAAAAGTACACTTGCAACTGTGGAAAAAATAATGTTTTCCCAAACCACTGGGAAATACCTGTGAATGGTACTTGTGATGGTCACTGAGAGTCATAAAATTTCATATTTTTTAATTAAGTTAAACTTAAGAGGTAGGCTTTAGAGAATAAATAAAGCTAGTGCCCATATGCTCTGAGGAGCAAAGGAGTCAATACAGATGGACTCAGAGATAAATTTTGTTTGGACCTTAATAAAAAAGTATCCCTAGAATTGGAGACACCCACTGAAAAATTGTACAATTTTATTATGTTGTGATCATTTTTTTCTTCTCTCTCTGCTTTAACACTTATTTTTATCTGGATTCACCCTCTACTATCCCAACCTTTCCAACCCCTGCTTGGGTCTATGAAAAAAGATGTTAACTTTTGTGGAATTTTCCCATTTCATTAAGATACAAATCAATTTCCTAATTAAAATGCTCAACCAACACCATGATTCTATGGGTATTTTCTCATAAAGTCACAGCTAAATTTCAATTACATTCACTTGTAAAATTTCAAGTGTTACCCAATGGGGCCATAATGCTTCTAATAAGTACTAACTTGTTAAAGATTGTGTTTCATAGGAATAAATCTTCCTACTCCCTTTGGTTCCTTAGGAGTAGTCCAAATGCAAAGGTGCTGGCTCCATGTGAGTATGGCATTGATTCTAACTGTAGGAATCTTTAATGACAGATGCAAGTTTCTCAGAAACAGAAGCATCTTCTATTTGGCTTCATATTTCTACACTGTCTTTTATTGTCTTATTCTGTTAATGAGAAAAGGAAGGAAGGAAAGAGGAACAAGGGAAATTTCTTATTGAGGGAAAATACCTTAATTGTGTGTGTGTGTGTGTGTGTGTGTGTGTGTGTATAAAATGTTCTATTGAGAAACGTATCTAAAAGGTCTTTGAAATTTAAGGCAAGAAAAGGAACTACCATCTTTTATACTTATCCATTCACTTATCCATACATTTCCTACTTCCTGGAGTCTGATGCTTCCCATTAATGACCTGACCAGCTGATTGAGTAGAAGATATCAACTGAGTAGTCTAAAAGAGAGACTGTATAATATGAATAATAATTGTTTGTAATCCTAAAATTAAATCTGTCTAACAGATCTTAGAAATGATAAATTCCAAGGGATTTATTTTACTTAATCTCCTAAAATTAGCCTTGGATCAAGGACTTCTTGTTAACTATAGCAGCTGTTCTGAACCCAAACCCAAACAAGTTCTATAGCACTCTCACCTTCTGTGATCTATAGTGATACTTTCTTTCATAAGAGGGAGAATTTTTTTCCTTTTTCTTTTCCCTGCAGTGCAAATTTAAAATTGCTGGTGTTGAGTTATCTCTGCTGAAGTGAGGGAGGAGTGAGAGAAATGAGCCTTACTGGTAAACACCTGACATGATGAAGCTCGTTTTCTTATGAATTACACTAGAGGAATAGAAATAATTAACCTAGAACAAACACAAGTCCTAAAAAGCAATGGATTCTTCTGCAGAATTGCTATGGTGAAAAAAAATCTCCTTTTTGCATTTCACAGAAAGGGTAGAAAAATGATTAGATACATTTTACAAATACTCTTACATAAGAAACAAAAAGTTAAAATATACTAAATATGCTAGAAAAACATTATTTAAAATAGAAAGCTACATACTGTTTGTTTGGTATAAATAAAAAAAAAACAAAACCTAAAATGCCATCTTAGTGAGATGCAAAGAGCTCCACACCAATTCAAGAAATCTCATTTTGGTAATTAATTTATCCACTAAAGAGCTCTGTGCTCTTCTGCAAAGCACATTACTTTCTCTGTGTTAGTGTCATGTGTGAGAATGACAAATGTTGAATTAAATGAAATTTGAGGTCCTATTTAATTCTAACATTTTATAATTTGTGGAATCTTTTGTATGTTTTATATATTTATAAGTACATCATGTTTAAAATCTTTAATTGTAGTAAAAAGTATGGTGTGAAATTTACCTTCTTAAACATTTTTAAGGTGAAGTTCAGTAGTAACTATATTCACATTGTTGTGTGACAGATCTCCAGAACTTTCACATCTTGCAAAACTGAATTCTATCCCAATTAAACATCAAGTCCCCATTTCCTCCTTTCCTTAAGCCCCTAGGAACCAACATTCTACTTCTGTTTCTGTGAATTTGACTACCTTAGATACCTCATGTAAGTGGAGTCATACAGCATCCGTCTTTTTGTGATTGGTTTATTTAACTTAGCATGTCCTCAAGGTTCATCCATATTGCAGAATGGGACAGGAATTCCTTTCTTTTTAAGGCTGAATAATATTCCACTATACGTGTATACCACAATATTTTTATCTGTTTACCTAGTGATGCACTTTTGGTTTCCTTCTACTTCTTTGCTACTGTAAATAGTGCTACTATGTGAATGGATATACAAGTATTTCTTCTAGATCCTGCTTTCAATTCTTTTGACTATATACCCAGAAGTGAGATTGCTAGATATACGGCAGTCCTATTTTTATTTTTACTTTTTTGATGAACTACCATACATCTTTCCATAGTGGTTGCAACACTATATATGCATTATATGTTTTTAAATTACATTTAATGTATTGCATCTATATATTGTGGTTTTATTTCTTAATCCTTAAAAATTTGGAGAAATTCCATAAGCCTTCTGAGTAGTCATACCCAGAAATCATTAATGTTTCTGGTAATATATCAAACCCTGTTATGAGACATCTGTCTAGGAAAGTTAACTGGGAAAGTTATGAGAACTAAGGTTTCTTATCTTACATTTGCAGCTACTGATATAATCAGTGGAGATTACCTACATCTTTTATTTTCCTATAATTTATTTGTGTCTGTCTAAATAACTATTGATGTAACACAGTAAAGAGAATTAATTTTTCTTTTTATGAATGGGGGAAGAAGGAAGCAGATGGGGCCAAGTGTGATCTTTTGCCTTTCAAGCTATCTGCTCAGAATCCTTAAAGCACACTGTGACTTTCAAGGAGGAAGAGAGAATGGTGCCTGTACATTCTAGGATCCAGAGATGTTCTGTTCCTTAATCATTTGGAAGTTGTGGTATTGTGGATAGAAAGATCTGAGAAAACGTTTTCTTTTTATTTGGAGCTGCTACTGTGATTCCAAATTCTCTCCAGGGACAGAGTTGCATGCCAGAGTCCTCTGGGAGGCTTCAGCTAAATTAATCCACTGACAAGAATCTGGATAAGAATGTGTGTCTCTAAAGCCCATATTCCAGGAGGAATATGGTTTAAAAGGGATGTGGCTTTCCATTTATTTCTCTGCTGCAAATATTAAGAAAAGAATAAGTAAGGTGTATTTTATCATTCAAAATTGCATGGAGAGACATAGGCTATGAAAAATTATGTACCATGGGAAGTTTATAAAGCATTGAACTTTTTCAGTGTTCAATTTTATAATTGTATTTAAATAATGCATGGACAGGAAGACAAAAGTAAACATGACTACAAGTTTTTATGTACTTATATATTCAATCCATCAAAAACTATTTAAAAGGTACAAACTTCCAGTTACAAAACAAATGAGTCATGGAGATAAAATCTACAGGGTGGGGAATAAAATAAATGCATTGTTATATATGTGAGGCATTGTTTTGAACCATAAGGAGCTAGAACAGAACAATAACTAACTAAAGAAGACAGAAAAGACAAAAATGGACAGAAACCAAAAGTGTCCAATGAGCGTTAGGATAGAGGGCTGCTCAGATATCCATGATTTCATAGAGAAAGACCAGAAAATTAAGGGCTTTGTGTATTATGGTAATTGGTTTGAAGTCTATGGTGAACCACTGAAGGGTTTTAATTAAGGGTATTATACATACAGGTTTATTATGGAAAGATCATTCTGGCAGTTCTTGGAGATTCTATTACAATGAGGTAAAAGTGAAGTAGACATACTGGCCACTGTAGTAATACAGGTAAGAAGTGAGGGCAGATTCAGTGTGGAAACGAGAGAACAAACACCAAATGTATTTAGGTGACTAAAATGGACATAAATGGTGTTCATTATGGATGAGGGGCATAACAGGACAACTCAAGAATGCTTATAAATCTCTCTAAACAGGGAGAAATAGGCTCCTGACTTTGTGTCCAAGGTTCCACACTTCTTAGTGTGTATTATTAAATTTACTTATCACCAAAGTCATTTCTATTTATAGATCCAATCTTCCTGACAAGAACGAACCTCTGGAGGGCAAGAAGGCAGTATATATAAAACACCTAGCAAGGTGTTTGTGGATGATACTGTTCTCATTACGAATAGCCACCTCTTAAATGCCAAAGGGAAAAGGTCCTTTCATTTGTCCTTGTGCTGGACTTCTCTGTGGCTTTAAACATTACTGATAATCCCCCTCTTGAATTTTCTCTTCCTTATTTCAGTATCTGGAACATAATACTTATTCAATGATATTAATCTCTTCACCCCACCTGTTACTTCCTTTCTTTCCAAAGAGCCAATCTGCCCTCCTTCTTTGATAAAACATGTTCACTCAGTCTCCATCACCATGTTTATTTCCTACATCTTCTGCTTAAACTCAGTTGATTCCAACTTTCTGTGCTTGATCCTCTTGTTTAATTCTTTGTTTTCCCTTGGTAATTTCGTCTACTTTCATCATTTCATTTCTCTACTAGTATCCATAAACGAATGGTTTTTGTTTTAGTAGTCTGATAACTTTTCAAGTAAGTGTGTCTCTATAAATGAATTCTGGATGTCAATATCCCAAGCACTACTTATGCTCTTTGCATGTGGCTATCAGCAAATGGTCGTGTGGAATGTAGCACAGGAATTGATTTCCTGGTGGGAAATCAGATGGGATTATCTTTAAAACCCAATTTGCCTCCTCTGTGCATACACAGAAATTGACTCTCGTACCCATCAAAAACCGTACCACTCCCGTGCTTCATGATGTCAACAGAAACAATTATTCATTTGGGGAGAGATCCTAGCTTTGTTCTATTACATGTCCAAGGCCATAATTTTTGCAAAATGAAACTTGCTACAAAACACATGGAACTAGGATCACAGCTCTGAGCAAGTTGGGTGTCTTGTCTGGTGATGAGGAAATGAGACTCTTAAAATTATATTAAATAACATGTCTTTGCGTTATGTTTTCCCATTGATATTAATTTTTCTTAAGTTGCATAGAAAATTTTTAGAAATGTTTTCACCTAATCACTAGTTTTAAAAGGCAAATAGTGTAATACCTAATAGTTCTCTAATAATTCTGCATTTCTGTTTTGTTTCAAAAAACCATAAAAGAATCCACCAAACGTTCATTGAGCTGCAGATGTATCTATAGTACTCCTTGTCTTATTTGGGGGGGGGGAGTAATTAGGTTTATTTATTCTTGAAGGAGGTACTCCCCAGGACCCATACATGCTAAGCATGTGCTCTACCACTTGAGCTATTATCTTATCAAATTCCAGCATTTGGTTTTGTTTATCCAGTCAACTCTTGGTGCATATTTTGATTTCTTTTCATTTAGGTAACTTTTATTTTCTTCTTTATTAGTTCTTTTTTACTTTCATAGTCCTCATATAGCATTGGCTCTAGGAGCCAGTCAATGTTTTAAGAGCTTTGACAATATTAACACATTTAATCCTGATATTAGTTCTATGAAGAAGATACTACTATAGTTCTATTTAAAAGATGGGGAAACTGAGGAAAAGTGAGTTAAGTAACTTTCCCAATGTCTTACAGCTGGTGGGTGGCGGAACCTGAATTCCAACTGAGGTAGCCTGAATCTAGAGACCAACTTTAACCACAATGCTAGGCTATCTCCCTTGTATTAAGTTTGGATTTCCATTATTATGTCTAATTATAACTTTTAGAACTAAATGCTGATTTCACTTACAAATATAATTTCTCATTTTATAAAGAGAGCTTTTAAGGCAATACATTTTCTTCTGAACATCTCTTTGGCTACATCCAACATGATCTGGCATAATGCTCCTGGTGTCCTCATTTATTACTTTCCCCTTTGATTCAAGAACAATTTTGAAAGTTTTGTTTTTAATGTTATGGGGGGTGTTTTTAAAAAGACTTTTTAGAGCAGTTTTAGGTTTACATCAAAAAAAAAAAAAAGGTGCAGAGATTTGCTAGGTACCCTCTACCAGAACACATGCACGGCCTCCCCCATTATCAACATTCCCCACAAGAGTTGTACATTTGCTGCAACTGATGAAGTTACATTGACACACCATCATCACCTTAGAAATCTATAGTTTACCTTCAGGTTCACTCTCGATGTTGTACAGTCTATGGGTCTGGACAAATGTCTAAGGACACATAATAGCCATCATTATAATTCCACACAGTATTTTAACTGCCCTAAAAGTCTGTGCTCAGCTGATTTAGCCTTCTGCCCCTACTCCAACCCCTTATAACCACTGATCTTTACTGTCTATACTTTTGCCTTTTCTAGAATGTCACAAAGTTAGAATTATAACAGTACATGGATTTTCTAGATTGGCTTCTTTCACTAAGTAATATACATCTAAGTTCCCTCTGTATTTTTCTTGTGCCATGATAGCACATTTCGTTTTAACACCAAACAGATTTCCATTGTCTCAATGTACCACAATTTATTTATCCATTCACCTACTGAAGGACATCTTGGTTGCTTCCAAGTTCTGGCAATTATGAATAAAGCTGCTATAAACATCCCTGTGAAGGTTTTTGTGTAGACGTCTTTTAAATTTCTAATGTGATTATACTATGAAATATATCAAGTAGAGAGAACAGAAAATAATTTTCAACACCTATGTAGCTACCATGCATATTTAATGAATGTTAGTATTTGCCACACTTTTTTTCAGGAAAAGATATTTGAAGGAAATAAAGGTCATAGACATAGTTGAAGTACTCTTTTTATCATTTCCTAATACCCTTGTCCTTGTTTTTCTAGAGATCACCATCTTTCCTGCTCAAGGGTTTATACTTTTTCATATACTTAAGCATTGATAATATTGTATATTTTTGTGTGTTTTTAAAAAGTTATTCTATAGAGCCAAGTGTCACTTGCTTTTTCAACGCATCACTGTTTTCAGTATTTGTATGTTGATAGTTATACAAGAAATTAATAATTAAAAGTTGCTTGCAGTAGCTTTGCTATAAAAAAAAACCAATCGCATTGAGGACATCCTGATGCTTGTGTTCATGTCCACAGATGTAAGAGTTCCTCTGGGGCATGTCCTTAGTAGAACTGCTTTTATTGTATACTACGTACATCCACCAGTTTACTAGGTGTTACACAGCTCTCAAGAGTGAGTGTAACAATTTACTCTCTCATCATTTTATATGAAATTCCTCTTTTCTGCAAATCCATTCTTATATTTAGGACTGCCAAACTTCCAAATTTTCTTCAACTTACAAATTATAGATGTGATTTTTTCCCTTACGTTTCTATGATAATGAATAAGGTAGAACATTACAGATTTACAGTCATTCTGGCTTTCTCATTTTTGAAACAACTTTTCAAACTTTTGCCTAAGTTTCTTCTTCCTTTTTTTTTTTGGTTTTCTAAAAGATTCATAAAAATTACTTACATATACTCAATGCTAAATCTTGCATCGGTGTGTTGGTTGTTCACAATTGCATTTGGTTGGCTTATATTCGGGATGCAGTTCATATTACAGCATGTGTCTCCCACGGCAGAGAAACAGGATGTGTTGCTGCCGGGCAGGCAGTCTCAGCAATTTGTTTCCTGAGGCTCAGAGGAGGCAGGACTCCATCACTCCTGGTGTTCTCGAAGCCAGCCAGGATTCTGTATGACTTGGCTTCTCAATACAGCAAAGGGGAGGTTGACCTGTCGATCTCCTATTGATCATTACTTGAGGCTTTCCGCACTCCCATAATTGGCTCCCTCCGCTCTACCTCGGTGGAAATTCTCATCTGGGCTAGGTTTGGCTTCTGGCTTCCTCTAACTCTTCAATTTAATCTTTTCTAAAAGATTTCAGAAATTTTCCAAACCTCTGGCCTTCTAATATCATCTATTCTTGGTTTCTAACAGTTTTGGATTTAATTTTTAATTCCATATCCTTTTTGTTATTTTTAGAGTTTTAAGTAGGAAGGAAACTAGGGACATATATTAAACTGCCATTTTGGCTCACCGTCCATACATTTTACTGAATATTTTATTTTTAGAGAAGTTTTAAGTTCACAGCAAAATTAAAAGGAAGTTAGATTTCCCTTATACTCCCTACACCCCCACATGCACAGTCTCGCCCATTACCAACATTCCCCATCAGAGTGGTACATTTGCTGCAATAGATGAAGTTACACTGACACATCATAATCACCCAGAATCCATAGCTTACCTAAGGTATGCCCACAGTGTTGTACATTCTATGGTTTAGACAAATGTATCCATCATTACAATATCATACACAGTATTTTCACTGCTCTAAAAATCCTGTGCTCTGCCAATTCATTCCTCCCCTCCCATCCCAATGCCTGGCAACCATTGATCTTTTTACTGTCTCTATAGTTTTGCCTTGTCCACATATTTTTAAAACAGATCTTTGGATTATGAAGACATGCTTTTCCTTATATCTGTCAATCTGAACTGTGACTTGCTAGCAATTGTGGAATACCATATTGACTCCTCCTCGTTCTAAGCTTTTACTCAGAGGACTAAAAGAATAACTATATAAAACAAAACAAACCAGATAGCCTTAATTAACTTTAATTACTGGAAATGTCTTTGGAATCCTGATATTAAAACTGAAACTTAAATGTTAGCTAGCAGGCAGTGGCACCATGCAATAGCTGAGATCAAGATTTATAAAATCATATATGAAGGACTATCTTTCATAATGAAAGATGATTTATAATTCTCAATGTATAATGCAGATTCGACAAAAGTAGCAGATAACTTGTGGTTATGTAGAATTGAATGGACACATTTCTCTCTACTCCTCGGTAACATCCTATATTAATTGTTATAAAGGTTCAAGAATGGTGTCAATTCATCAGACCAAAACAAACAAGACCTTTATGAAAATGTTGTAAGTTAGAAAGCATAGGAGCAAGTACTAACTAATTTATCTGATCATAGGATAGGGAACAAGAAGAGAGCTGACTGGCTGGAGAAGTACACACTAAGAATTATACACTGGGGAAATCTGAATAAGATGGGTAGATTATACTCAGGTCAATATACAGTTTATGGTGTTATACTACAGTTTTGCCAAATGTTACCTTTGGGAGAAATTGGGCAAAGTTCATATGAGATCTCTTTGTATTACTTCTGATAGCTGCTTGTACCTTACAATTGTCTCAACCAAAACTTTAAAATTTTTTAAATGAAGGTAGAGTTTGCTTTCTAGTTCAACTGCATAAAATATTTATATTGTCATAATTAGGAAGAGAGTAAAGGAGGGTAAACTGTGTGTGTGCGTGTTTGTGGGGAGAGACAGAGGAAGAGAGAGTATGTGTGTACAGCGGAGGTACAAAAGTTACATAGCTTTATGTACTTTATGGGAAGTTGAACAATGATACCTAAAACTGAAATATAATTAAAAGATCATAATGATGTTAGTAGATAAAGGAAATTAAACACTACAAATAATAGTTGATGGAGATAAAAGTGCTTGTGCCTGGCAAGTGATATTTGGGAATAGTGTTAGGAGAGGCAGAAAATAGTTATCTTCAATCTTAAGCTTTGTTGTTATCTTCATTTTTAAATTTATATAATAAATCATTGTACCTTGTTAATATCAAGTTAATAAATTAAGAAAATAAAAAGATCATGTAAACATTAAGTGAAAAAGCAGTTTGAAAAATCTAATGTTTAAAAGTAAATACCTAATAAATTAGAACATACAGATATGTAAAAATGGGCTTATAATATTAATTACTCTTATCTCTGAACAACTGCATTATAAGTAATCAATAATCAATCCATTTTGTAATAAAAATTAATAATGCTTAGAATATTAGCAAACAGTTAGTTAATATATTCTTGGTTTTTAATTCCTGGGTATATGCTGATTCCTAGACACTCAATTTTTTAAACTTCTTACATAATTTTTTTTTACCTTGTTTTTATAGAAAGAATATACCTGAATATAAATAAATGTAGATCCACGCAATTGTAAATAATGTATTCCTGACATGTTTGAAATAAAATTATCTTAAAGACAAACAATAGACTTTAATATTATGGGTTTGGGCATGTTAGTCACAGCAAGTGTTGAAATATTATTCCATTACTATTTCTGATTCCTGCATGTGCCCTATCCTCAGCTCCAGGAAACCCATTGTAGGTAATGAGTTAGGGATTATGTCTGTTTTGCTTATCCTTACCTCCCCAGAACTATTGCCTGAAACATATTAAGTCCCTAATAAATATTTATTGAAGTCTTAATAAATTTCTATAGATACAAAGGCTGCTTCTACCTTTACTGTCATTTCAGAAAAATCTCTGCATTCTGACTTCATAAAAATATTCATGCACATTTTATTTTGCTTTTAATATTACTTATTCAGTGTACATTAACACCTTAACAACTCTAGAATGTGGTTTTGCTATGGCATTTAAGGAGTAGCCACATACTTTTTTTTTAAACACATAACTAGTATTTCAAACATTACTTTTTATTTTTTATTTTGGGGGAGGAGGTAATGAAGTTTACTTATTGAGGAGGTACTAGGAATTGAACCCAGGTCCTCGTGCATACTAAGCGTGCACTCTACCATGTGAGCTATGCTCTCCTCTCCTCAAACATTACTTTCTGAATAACTACAATATCTCCACTGATTTCAAATGATACCCTTATGTATTAATATAGCACATTTCATTATTTGCAACTTTGTCATTTGTTTGCCTTCTCTAGTGCTCATATCATACAGAATTAATCACTGTATTTTTATTAAATGCTTTAATGTAAGACACTTTCTGCTTCTTTTCCTTCTTTATTTTAAATAACTAAATATGAATAAATGTTCAGTGTCACAATTCAACTAGAGGCACATAGAATGAAAAATTAAAGACTGATGTATTTGAATCGTGCTCTTTATACCACTTTTTCCCATTGAATACTTTCTATTTATATTCTATTTTATCCAGTAGTCATGTTGGTCCACCAATGTGTATTACTTGTGTTGGTTTTTTCATGGTATATTTACTACCATCTCTTTCCCCACCCTTTTGCATTATTTTATTTTGAGTGAATAACTTATAAAGAGTATGTAGTTACTCTTCTATTTTCTTTCACTAATGCTAAGTTTGTCTTTCAAAGAAATGTGGTTTTCTAAATGATAAAAAAAAATCAAATTTAAATAATAAATACTTTAATATGTTACCTTAACCTACACCACATTCTGTAATTTAGGAAAAGTCACCTTATCTCTGTTTGAAAGTTGTGACATCATTTCATCCTGTCTCCCAGGCCTTCTCTTTATCTTCTTAATATTTCCAAGAAAACTGACAGCTATTCAGAGATTTCATCTTCAATTTCTTTCTCAGCATTCTTGAACGGATGTCACCCAGGCCAAGAGATTTGCATTTTTATAGAGCAACTAAGAGCTCTCTAAAAATATCCTTTCTTAAAACCTTCTCTCCTCTCTTAGGCTTCATATCACTTTTACCAATGTAGACTCTGCCTTTTATTGTCTGGGTGGCCATCCATCTGGCCAGAAAAAGCTGAAAACTTGTGTAAGTTTTTACTCATACTTTAGCAATAAACAATTATCTCAAAGTAAACTGGGCTTTGTGTTCAGTATTTTTTGTTTTATAGCAAATATATTTTAAAGGACCATTTTATGACCATTTAATACTTTTTCACAAGAATCATTTCATACTACCTTTGCTTTAAGAATCTATCTTTACAAGTTCATGTCAATTTGTTATAATTAGCTAGATTATCAGGCACTCTGTTCTTCTATGCATTTAATTTCAGTAACTGAACTCTCCATATATCTCACTATTTTCTCCTGTCTTACGATCATTCCTAACTGTATCTTCAGAATTTATTTCTGAAAGCAATCAATTAGCATGTTTCCTATTAATGAATCCTATATTGCTCTGTAAATGCTAAAACTTCAGTAAGTGTTTTTGTTATCTCTTATGATAAAAAAAAAAAAACCTTTCCTTTTGAAGAGTGTATATTTGACTAAACTCAAGTAACCAACCTTGACAATAATAAATCCTAAGAGTTCAAATTGAATCTCTTCCAGATTTTCTGTCATTTCAACTTCCCTGCCAGTCAGTTACTTCTTATTGGTTGGAATTAAGTACAGAATAGCAGTTCCTCTCATCATTCTCTCTGGCTTCTTAGAGATTAAATTGACAGTAAGACGAGCCAAGTATTTACCAGACCCTGCTTTTAACAGAATGAGTTTTGTGGAAGGTCTGGAAGATTAAATCTCACCTCTTTATAATAATGTCAGTTCTTTAAACTCTGAGTCTCTTTTCCTTATCTGTAATGTGAGACTAATACTTTCTCCTGTTAGTCCACTTTACATTTTTTTAAGGAACTTAATGAACCAAAGAATGTTGAAATAATTTGAAAATCTTTTTAAAAAAATCCTCTATAAATATGCTATGGCTTTTATTTTATGTATGCATTTTGAAAATGGCTTTGTTTATTTGGGCCATAAATCCTGTAAGATCAGAACTCAATGGAACACATCTGAATAAGTAGGTTATCAAACACCTAATTTGCTTTAGTATTTATCATGTAACTAGACACCTAATTAGACCCATAATAAATAGTTAATTGATTGATACACTGAATTAATTTGAATAATTCAGGATTTCATAGGTCCTCTATTTAGTAACAGCAATAAACATCCTCAAAGATGTCCTCCTCTTAATCCCTGGAACCTATGACTATGTCAGGTTACATGGTAAAGTGGAATCAAGGCAGATGGAATTAAGGCTGCTTATCAGCTGAGCTTAAAATAGGGAGCGTATCCTGAGTTATCCAGGTGGACCGAATGTAATCACAAGGGTGCTTACGAGTGGAAGGGGGAGGTTGTTGGAAGAATTAGTCAGAATGACACAGTGTAAGAGCAGCTGGCTGGAGGAGGCTGATTGCATTGAGGAAGACTGCCATGAGTCAGGGAATGTGAGTGGACTCTACAAGCTGAAAAAGGCCAGGGATCAGTCTCTGTCAGAAGCTCCAGAAGGAATGCAACCCAGACACCACCTTGGTTTCAGCCCAGTGAGACCCATGTCAGATTTCTGACCCCCTGAACTCTTAAGTGTGCTGTTGTAAGTCACCACGTATGTTTCCTTTTGTTTCAGCAGTCATAGAAAACGGATGCAGTCTATATTAGTTTGTTTTATTAGCACTATAACAAAATAAACACGTTTCTGAATAAAACCACTACTGACAATGATATGAATTGAGCAACCATGGTTGTGGGGTTGTGGAAATAGGTGTCTTTTACTATTGTACTGCAAGTGCATTCCTTCTTGGTAAAATGACCAAATGAGAGGAGAGGCAAAACAATTGCTGTATGTCTTTCCTGAGATCAATACTTAAGATGATTTCTTCCTTGGCAGTTCTCTTGCTAATCAATATGAAGCACTTTATTGCTTATGCAAGTCGCTAACCATTCAACAAAGTACGAAACTTCACCATTTCTCTTTGTTTTCAGTAGGTAATTCTCTAAAGCATATTTCTTGTGAATATATCACTACTAACAACTAGGAACTATTAAAACAAATTAGATGAAATCATAAAATTAAAGTAATTAACACAAAATACTGTCTTCACAAAAGTATATGCATACATGAATGCACAAGCCTGTGCACACACACAGTAAGGCATGAGTCCATGGCAAAGATCAGGTGGTTTCATGACAGACAATATTTGGCTGTATATTACATAGATAAAGAATTGCCAAGAGATGTGAACTTAGTAAACTCAGATAAGCTTTCTTTAGAAAAAAGAAGATACTTATTTTTAGAAGGAATGTTTTCATCATTTAATCAATCTATAGTTTACTATTTCTCATATAGTCTTAATCTCTCCAATTATACTAAAGTTTTTAGAAGTTATATATCTTTTCAGAGAACTTAAATTATTTGATGCTTTTTTTGTTAATTTATTAATGTCTATTTTCCTCAGTATATCATAAGCTCAGTGGAAGCAGGGTCTGTAAGTGTTTATTATTTTATCTCTAGAGCCCAGGCTTTTTGGTGGAGTAGTCATCAATGAATATTTGTTTAATGAAAGATTTTTGTTATAGAATGAGGTTTTAATATCATTGAGGTCTTTCATTTTCTGAATGTTCTGGATAGAAAAACTTCTATCTTTAAAAAAAAAAACAACCCAAAAAAAACCCACTGGACTAAGTTTTTTCTACGCCAAATGACAAAGAAGCTAAAGACTAACATTCTGTAGCTTCTCTTGGATGATGTCTAGGAAATACATGTCAATCACCAAGAGAAAAAAATCCAAATTTAGGCTCCAAATTAGAGACTTCAAAATGATTCACTGGATATCACAGGTTGTCATCTACGGCACAGGTATCTAAGAGTCTTACGGTATTAGGAAACAGTTCAGCTTCTGGTGTCTTCCATTAAAAAAGAGAAGAAAACAGCTATTTTAGGTAACTACAATTTGCAGTGCTATAATACCTGTAGACTAAAATATTTTAAATTGATAAAAATATTTTGGGATATTGTTTTTAATGTATTTTCAAAGATGCTATAAATAAATTAGACATAAAAATTGTGGATTAATGCAATACTTCCAGCAGGATTTTTAAAGTATGACTCTTCTTTTACACTAAAGACATTAAATAAATCCTTCAAAATGCCTATTCAAATGCCTATTCTATCCTATAGACAGGAAATGAAAATGGCAAAAAGGGGTGCCCACGTGGTGTGATTACATGTTGAAGCATCATTATCAAAGCAAAGGCTTTTTTTTTTTTACCTGAAGTATAGGTTTTTCTGAATTCAAGGCAATCTACTGAAAAGAAACCAGAGGAACAAAATAACCTAGATGTTTTTAAATGGAAGAAATTATTAATACAAACTAAGTTCCCAAATTATGTTCTCATCTGTTACAATATTTAAATATCTCACATCGTTTCAGGATCTAAGTTGTGTTTAATAATGTCAAAGCAGCCAGGGGGAATAGTTCGAGTGGAATAAGAATCCTAGTTCTGCTCAGCAATACAACCAGCTTACTGAATTTTACACCATTCATCTTTCTGACTAGTGTTCAATAAATCTGCAATTTTTTTTTTACTGATTTATACTCAGTTACAAATGATAAATGCACACAAATGTGTGGGTATATGTAGTAAAATAATAGAGAATACATACGAAAATTCAAAGGTACAGCACTTACGCTTGTATTTTCCAGGCCATAATCAGAAGGAAATTCAAAACACACAAAAAATCAAAACGTGCATGTAGAATTGCAGTTTGAGATGTTTACACTTATTTTTAAATTACGTAAAATTAATTAATTTTTAAGAAGTTGCGGAAGGTTTTACTACACTGATCATGATATATCTTCAACTGAAATGTGGGATAATATACTAATGTTTATCATCTTGTAATAATCACTTAGGATATGATATGATATGATATGATATATGATATATATATGTCTAATCTCAGTTCTACGGCTAAACAGGCTTGCAGCCTAAGTCTGTTACCCCAGTGGCCTTATGTATGAAATGAAGATAATTCTTACCCTGCACATTTTTTGATAAAGATTTGAGATATGTGTAAACTGGCTCAAATGGTATATAGTATGTAGCAGACTCATAACATATGTAAAATAGAAACATATGTTATTGGTTAAATGTGACTCATTCAATTGAAGAATATGAATTCCGTAACTAATAAGGATTTTATGGTGATATAATGAAGAGAATTCTTTATTGAATAGGAAGGATCTTAAACACACACACGGGCACACACATATTCTAAACATGGTTTCATTTTAAGGAACAGGCTTAGCAGTGCTAGAGTGAAATCCATCCAGGTAAAATATACCCTTACACTACTGGCCATAAAAGTTTAAAGTTCATTTTTGGTGATCCACTAAGTAAACATAAAATGGGCCATTGATTTTGTTGATTTTTTTTTTTTAGGGAAAAACTACAAATAACTAAGATTTTCCAGCTCTAATAGCCATGGCAAATACTTCAATAGAAAATGGCCTTTCTATAAAAGTGGAATAAAATAATAACATTCTTTTTGTATCCCTAGAGCAATAAACTTTACTTTTGTGCTCTCAGCCTAAACTCATTCTGAGAATTACTTCACTGTGCAAGAACGACATTTTGCTTTTTAACTGTCATGATCCCTGAGGGTTTTATTATTCAAATGTGAAATGCATTTTTAAAAAATATAAGGGCTTTGATGGTTGGTTTATAATTTTTCATTGTTTCATATAAATTCCATTTTATAATGGGAAAATCATTACCTTTATCTGTAGGTCTCTTGAGATTTTAGAGTAAACTTGCCATATCATATTGCAGTCCATTTTTAGAAAACATTACTCCCTTTTAGTTTATGGTCCATTGCAGTTCAGAAAGAAATAAAACTAGAGGTTACAAACAACACAAAATAAAAAGAATAACTGTTCGTTTTGGTTTCCTTTACAGCCTGGGTCATTGTATTACATTGGATTCAATAGTCAAAGTTCTTATTAAATAGTAATGATTTGGAATTTTTTGAAAACAGCTTAAGGAGTATTCAAAGTATTTGGGGAAGTGTTATTGTCATTCATATTGTTTTTATATCAATTTGTTTTTAAATTCTAGACAAATGTGAATATACCTAATATATACACATATATGTATACTTATATTTTATTTTAAAAATCATGATGTCCTTAACTTCATACACTAAGAATAATATGATTCCTAAAGGGGAAAAAGATACATATATTTGTTGATGATGGCTGTATTAGTCTTCTAGCACTGCCATAACAAAACACCACAGACTGGGAGGCTTGAACAATAGACATTTATCTATTTTCTCACAGTTTCCGAGGCTAGAAGTCTAAGATCAAGATCAGAGTTGGTTCCTGGCTAGGCCTCGCTTCCTAGTTTGTAGACAATCACTTTCTCACTGTGTTGTCACATAGCCTTTTCTCTGTGCATTCATGGAGTGGAAGAGGAGTGAAAGGAGAGGGAGGGAGAAAGGAGGAAGGAGAGAGAGAGAGAGATCTGCGCTATCTCTTCCTCTTCCTATAAGGACACCAGCCCTATTGGATTATGCCCCACCCTTATGACCTCTTTTAAACTTAATTACCTACATAAAGGTCCTTTCTCCAAATATAGTTACATTAAGGGTTAGGGTTGTAAAATATGAGTCTGAGGGCAGCACAGCTCACTTCATAACAACGTATGTTTTCATGTGTTTATGTACTCTGCATTTATTAAGGATCTGCTACGAGCCAGGCATTCTGTTTAGTGCTAGGGTACTACATTAAACAGCACTGACACAATTCCTCCTAAATGGAACTTACATTACAGCCAGGAAGATGCAATGTTAAATGTGAGGAGTGTTAAGGGGGCACATGGTATAAAATGAAAATGTAAATGAGGAGATCTAACTTAAAGTAAGTTAATGCTAGTGATAATCCCTGCTTTCATAAACTACCATTCTAGAGGAAATAAAAATGTTTCTTGTGCATAAATGTGATATATTTCATACCTTTTCAATTTGCATGTTATATGTATATGTTTCTCTCTTTGGTTATAATGACCACAATAACTGAATGGTGAAACAGGCAAATGTGCATCAGCTCTGTAGTCTATATGAGAATTTGCATTTGCTTAAATGCTTAAGGCACTTTAAATCACATTACACTGATTCACACAAATATTACAAGGTAGCTGATGTAGGTCATGTTCAAAAGTGGTAGGTTCACTTGAAAAAAACCTCAGGATAGGATAATTCAGTGACTTCTGAAGATAAGCAGTACTGTGGTGATTTAAATCTTAATTGATTGATTTAAAATTTAATTGTATATCTGTTGCATCATGCTGAGTTTCTTAGTCTAATTTATTCTTTTCAGGAAACTGACAGGAAAATTGTTAGTTTTAATGTTTTATAAATATATTGTCTCAATTTCTATACTATTGTTGCACAATTCCTTATTTTGATTAAATTTTTAGGGAAGATATATGCAAATAAAGAAATTATAGTGAAGTAATCTGAACTTAACTAACTTCTTAATAGGTAAATACTTTCATAACAAACCCATCTGTTATTTCAAGGAGAATTGATTATCAAATTCCATCCTCATTAGATGTCTAAAATATTCAAAATAACTTATAGGCACAAGGAGTTACTTCTTTGTTTCAGAGGGAAACTTACCACTACTGCAGAATTCAAACAATTTTAAGAGGTATTTAAATAACCTGTAATAAATGTTATTATAAACAAAGTCTATGGGCCTAAGTTGACACATACAAAATTATCTCAATACATTCTTCAGTGGGTTTAGGAGTTCCATATATTAGAACTTTTACCAGGGAATACTGAAATTTACCTAGGTGAAGAGTAAGCTAAAGATGGAATAGTGTTTGCAAAGACCCAAGAATAGGGGAAGCATAAGTACTAAAGCAACTGCAGTAAGTGCTATATGGCTTACATGAAGAAGGTGAAGGGGGAATGACCAGAGATGGAACAAAGGAGATGATGTGCCAAACCTTTCTCCTAAGTCTTACATGGGCTATCTCAGGCATTCCTCAGAACAACCCTGCAGGTTGTTCAATAAATATTGTATGCTCAATAACATATATTTGCTAAGACATGGCACGGCAGCTGCACTGCCTATCAATTATTAGCTGTGCAACTCTCAGGAAGTTACTTAACCTCTCTATGCCCTTAGCTTTCTCACCTGTAACGCAGGGTAACGGCAGCCCACATACTTGATAGTTATATTGAGGATTACGTGAACTAACAGAGAAAGCTCTTAGATAGTACCCAGCACACAGTAAGCATGTGTTTTAGTTATTAAATGGTATTACTTCCACACATAATTTTTGCAGAAACTATCAGGGTGTTCCTTCAAAATATAAATCAGAATACATTAGGGCTCTGATCAAAAGCCTGAGTTGAGTTCTCAGTTCACATAGAGTAAGAACTCAATTAAAGCCCTCAAAACCTCAGTTTTTACGACCTCCTTACTTCCTCCACAAAAGCTTCATTTCCCACCTAGCAATTAGTCAAACATTCTGTTTCAGAACATTTACCCTCATTAGTCCATCTAACCAGAAAGCAATTCCTGCAGATATACTCATAACTTACACTTTCATTTCTTTAAAATTTCCTATGAAATAGGTTTTTAATGACCATGTTATATGAAACAAGGAGGCCTCTCCAAGTGGAGGGAATTCAACTAGACATATATACAATTTTATGAAATATACCGATGATTTTCAATTCAAAGCCCAAGATACCAAGGACAATATATATGAAATAACTGTTTTCAGAAAATGGACAACAGTCAGCAAAGGACTGTGATCCCTTAAAGAATGGAAATAAATGAGATGAGGACTAAGATTAACACTGCTCTCTTCCCAGGGGCAATTTCCGATCTGAGGGGGCAGGGAGGGAGAATCTAATCAGAATTTTGCAGATTTTCCAAGTTGAGAAGACAGAAGTCAGAGTTTGGGGAGCCTGAGGTGACTGGAAAATGAGAGAAAGAGCAAGAAAGAGGAGGGAGCATTACAGAGAAAGAAATCCCAGAGATTTGCACGTGGGTCCCCTTGAGTTTTTTGCAGGGCATGCCTAGAGTGAAACTCTACTTATTTGGGCAAAAACAGACCAAGGAGTTGTAAGCTTAAAAATTCTCAGAACTCATGCACAATAGGAGACATCTGAATTCCATTCAGCCAGCGATCACAGGCATAGCCAGTAGCACTCCCAGAAGGGGACATGCCTTAGTAATAAGACTGAACTCTCCATGAAGTAGAGGATACTCGAAACAAACTTCTAGCAGGCCTATGAAAGATAAAATTAATCCACATGTAACCTATCATAACAGAAAATAGTACTCATTAATTGAATACAACAAAATCCAAATCACCAACAACATAACATTGATTCAATCAGCACTGGTCTCCTTTGGCTGCCATAACAAAATACCACAAACTGGGTGACTTAAACAACAGACATTTATTTCTTCACAATTCTTGAGGCTAGAAGTTCATGTTCAAGTTGCTGGCAAATTTGGTTTCTAGTTTTGGCTCTCTCCTTGGCTTGTAGACGGCAGCTTTTTTGCTGTGCATTTACATAACATTTCCTCCACGTGTGGAGGAAAATCTCTGGTGTCTCTTCCTCTTAAGACATCTACGCTATTGGATTATTGCCCTACCTTTATGGACTCATTTAACCTTAATTACTTCCCTAAAGGCCTTATCTCCAAACATCATCACATTGGGAGTTAGGACTTAAACATACAAATTTTAAGGAGACAAAAGTCCATAAAAATATCCAACATCCAATCAACTATGACAAGATATGTCAAGATGAATGAACATGAAACCAGACGCAAACATCAGTAAACTGATCAGACCCAAAGATGACAGAGATGAAGTAAATAGCAGACAAAAATGTTTAAAAGGCTACTATATGTAACATAAAAACAAAATGAAGAGTTAGAAGACAAAAAGAGCTAAAGAAGCTCATAAAATGAGTACTACAACATCTTAAATGATCGTATTGGTGAGATTTACAGAAGATTACACACTGCAGATGAAGTTAGAAATACAGCAGTAGAAATGATCCACAAGGAAGCACAGAGGGGAAAAAAATATAAAAAAGGAAGGAAGGAAAGAAAGGAGGGGACAGAGGGAGGAAGAGAATACATTGGGGACAATCAAATGTGGTCTAACTTATATGTAATTAGAGTTCCAGAAAGATACAAAAGAATGGATGTACAGAAAAAAGCTTTCAAGAAAAAAAATCACTGAATATTTTCTAATTGATAAAAATATAAATTAACATATACAAGAAGCTAAACTATCCCAAGGATGGAAAACAAACATACCAAAAAAAAAAAAAAAAAAGATTTAAATAGCTAAAAATAATATTGAGAAAGATAAATATTACAAGCAGGAAAAACAAAATGCACTTTATATACAATGAAACAAGGATAAACATGAATGCAGAATTTTCCTGAGATGCTAAGGCAATCAGGAACAGAATGGAACAATATAAATAAAATAATGAAAAAACAAAAAAAGTCAATCTAGAATTGGCAGAAAAAATAAAAATACCATAAAAATGCCTTCAAAAATTAAGACAAAACAATTTTTTCAGATCAGTAAAATCAAATATACTTTGTCAACAGCAGAACTGTACTATACAAATTGCTAAAGGAAGGACTTCTAGTGTGTAGAAAATAATAATAATAGGTGAAAACTTGCATCTAAGTAAAGATAATAGTGAGGAAAATAGAAGCTTTTTATCATAAAATTTTTAATTTAAATTATTTTTGTTCTTAAAAGACTATAAAAACAAGAGCAGATTTTATTTCCTGAAAAGTCAATTAAAGTGATAATTTCTTGCTAGACTGATCAAAAAGAAAAAAAAAAAGGAAAAGGCTAAAGGGACCCACAAATAAGGATTGAAAAAGGGGACATAACCTCACATCCTACAATTATTAACCATAGATAAAATAACTATAAATAACTTTTACGTCAATATATTTGTCAACACAGATGAAACAGAGATAATCCCTGAAAGACACTATTAGCAAACTCAATTCTAGATAAAATAGCATAACTGATTTCACAGTCTACTGTTTAAAAATTCAGTTTCTAATTTAAAATCTTTCCAAATAAAAAACTCAGGTGAATTTTGTCAATTAAAGAGTAAATAATATCAAAGCAGCACAAACTATTTCACAAGATAAAATACAAGAGAACACACATCTCAACTCAATTTAGGAGGCTGCATTTATACTAATACGCAAATTTAAAAAAGACGGTACAGGAAAACTAAACCCTGAAACTTCCAATAAACGTAAATGCAAAATTCTTTTAAAATATCAGTAAATTTGTTTCAGCAAACTAAGAAGAGAAGGGACCCTCTTCAGTCTGATAAAGGTCTCCAAAACCCTAGCAGATATCATACTTAATGAGGAAGTACTAAACGACTTTTATGAATTTTTCCAATCATAAGAATACCAGTTCTATTTCCATTTAACACTGTGTTTGAGGTCCTAGTCAGAGATAAAAATTGACTTAGATATTTAAAAATGAACAAATAATGTTTTACGTGCCCAATATTCAAATTTCAATGGGACTTTGCCAAGTTACCTGAAAGACTCCTGTGCTATAAGAATGAAATAAATGAATGGTAGATGTGTCCTGGGTAATATATTATAAGAAAAGAAAAAAGTGTGGGGGCTCTATTGCTTAAAATAATCAGAAAAAAAAATGCTTAATATTTAGCCAAAAGTAAGTGAATTTGAAGTCAAATTGGTTTGGGCAAAACAAATGTATTGTTCTTATAACTAAGAAGACCCATTGTGAAACAAATTGATCCAAATACTTAGATATTGTCATCAGGTTGCTCTAACTATCTAATTTAACTTGCTTCCTTTAGTGTTAACCTTATTATCTAATACTGCATGTAGGCTTTCTCTGTATTACAGGAAAAAGAACCATGACAATATTTTTAGGATTTCACAACAGCAGGAAGTTATCATTAAACTATATATGTACCAAAGGAATTCTCTATCTTTATATATATACATATATATATATATAAAATCATTGGAATATATTTATGTATTACAATGTATTTTATAATCATGTAATATATTAGAAAATAAATTCCAATTGGCCAAGGGATAGGCACAGGATTGGTAAATCAGATCTGATTCATAAATCTTACCCCAAAGAAAGGAAAGGAGAAGGGGTGGTTTTATACTTCAGTTAGCATCCAGAAAAGGTAAGAATAGTTTCCTAAAAGGATTGTGTGGCAGTAGATTATTGTTTGTAGAGGGAAGAAGGGACACTGGGTGACCAAAAATAACATGTACATTACAATTCAACTGTGATTTATATGATCTATTTCAACTTTAAAATTATATGAGCATAAAGTCCTATGTTCTTTAATGTTCTTATTGATTTAGTGGCAGTATGGAACCTACATCAGTACATTTATGAAATATCTTACTGATCTATGGACTTTCTTGAATCTTAACATTCTCTGGGAATTTCCTTATAACAGATGCAATGTCATGTAATTTAGGTTCACAGCTCTTTTGTAGGAAAGGCAGATATCAATCATTCCTATTTGTACTGTCTAAATATCTCAACCATCTTTGCCTCTTTGGAAGAAAAGCAGGAAACTTTAATTAAACACATAACAATTTGTAGTTTAGTTAACTTTTGCTTCTGCTCTTAAGCTAGAATGCTTTATTCTAACACCAATCCATGTTTTTTTCAAACTTGAAATACCACAATAAATGATATATTTTAACCAAAAAAGGTGACACGTTTTCCTTAACACTTGCAAAAAAAAAAAAAAAAAATACGTAAGAAATTAAAAAGATAAGTTTCATTTAAAAGATTAAAAATGTAAGTAAATAAGAATATCTAGTAAATCTTATTATATTTGACTTTAAATTCAACTCCAAGCTCTTGATATTCCCTGGGTGTGGGGTAAGTGATACAATTTATATAGTTTAATTAAAAAGAAAGGGTAAAACTCACAGATAAAGAAAACAAATTTTTGAAACTATACAAAGTTACTGATTGACCAATACATGAGACAGATCAGAAAAGTAAAAAGAAGCCTTTAATCTACGTCTTATAGAAGATACTAGTGTCCTCTGAGACAATTTATTTAATGTATCTCCACTCCAAAGATAAAGCAGAATAATATTGCTAAAATTCAGAAAAGTCACTTCTTCAGGGAATTGGAAGTACGGAATTGTAAACTGACCTAAATTGATTTATCAGCTAAATTAAGATATCTCTAGTAGAATGGATATTTAGCTTGTCTCTGGGAAAGTTTCCCACTATTGCTTACTTTGGAAATAGGTCTGTGATGGCAGTATTAACTGCTATAGCCATTGATTTGAGACTTAGCTTCTGAAATATTAATGTTGTTTGGTGTTTCATGAAAAGAGGGTCTAATGCAGTTATATTTTATATTCTTGAGTGTGACTTTTATATTCTGGACTAGAACCTCACCTGGCACACAGTACATGGTCAATAATATTTTGAATGAATGAATAGTAAGAGGCTAACTCACATCTACAGTAGAATACAAGATAACACCCCAAACTGCCAATTGCATAACTTAAATATATCTAAAGCATAATTCAGGAACACCTTAAATGCTCAAACAGATATTTAACTAACTTCTTCAATTTCAAATAAATAGAATGTTTTTAAAACCTAAGTACTTTTAAAAGATTTTCAGAAGGCCAACAAAACTGAAAGCAGAGAGAAACAGAAATCTGGATAATTCAGGCTGTGGAGTTCTCATTAAACCAGGGTTGAGTTTAGTGCAGAGTGGATATGAAAGGGCAGACAAGGAATATAATTAAACTGTTTGATTAACTATGATTTGAAATAAAAATCCAATATAGTGCTGGAAGTCCTAGCCAGAGCATTGTAAGAAAAATAAATAAAAGGCATCTAAGTAAGAAAGAAAGAAAATTGTCTCTGTTTGCAGATGACAATACCTTATACATAGAAAATCCTAAAGACTCCACCAAAAAAAACTGTTAAAATTAATAAATTCATTAAGGTTGCAGGATCAAAATCAACATAGAAAAATTAGTTGCATTTTTATACACTAACAATAGACAATCTAAAATAAATTAAGAGAACAATCTCACTTGTAGTAGCATCAAAAACAATAAAATACTGAAGAACAACTTTAACTACGGAGGTAAAAAAATCTATACACTGAAAACGATACAACACTGATAAAAGAAATTGAAGAAGACATAAATCAATGGAAGGGTATCCTGTGTTCATAGAATGGAAGAAGTAATATTGTTAAAATGTTCATATTACCTACCAGAGAAAGTTACCTATCACAATTCCAATGGCATATTTCAGAGAAAAAAAATCCTAAAATTCATACAGAGTTTAAAAAAGCATCCCAAGTAAAGTAATATTGTCAAAGAAGAACAAAGCTGAAGGCATCACATGTCAGTACCCACATATAAACAACTGTGTCTTGTTATCTATCCATTGTCAGTCTTGTTCATAGTAACTGTAGAGATACTAGAGATATCTGGACTAAGATACTTCCATTCTCTTGTTAGTCTACTCAAAACCAATGAAAAAAAGAAAAAGAAAACCCCAAATATTCCTAATTAGGAAAATAAAAAATTAATGTATTTTGGAACATGAAGACTACTTCCAAGGCTATGTTCTAACTGTTAGGATTCGCGTTGTTAGAAAGCTGCATATTGAGAGGACTTATTTCTATAAAAATACATTTCAGCAAGCCATGGAAAGTCAGAAGCATCTAATTTTTTTTTGAGGATGACTACATCTGAAATTTAAGTACAGTTGGGAGTAAAATAAGTATGATATTGAGTCATAAAATTCTCTGAAGAAAAAAATGTTGAAATAATGAGTAATATAATTAGGTTAACTTGTTTAAATAATATAAAATAAAATACTAATAATATTGAAAGAAAATCGGTCTTTATTCTAAAAATATTTAACATAGCTAACAGATACTTTATTATAATTGTTAAAATTAAATAAAAAGGAGTCAATTACTAAGAAAATCATTAAAATATATGCATCTAACAAATAAGAGTCAAAATACATGAAGTGACAATAATAAAACATAATGGAGAAATAAACAAATCCACTATTGTAAGTGGAGACTACAACACCCCTCTGTCAGTAATTAAATTATCTAGAAAGCAGAAAATTATTAAGGGTATAGTTAACATGAATAGCATTCAACTTGATCTAATTGACATTTATGGAATACTTCATCCAACAAAAAAATGTACATTCTTCCCAAGCTTATATTGAACATTCACCAAAATAGATCACACTTTCAGGCCAAAACACACTTTAATAAATTTAAAATAATATATGTTCTCAGACTATAAAGGGAATTAAAGTGAAATCAATACGAGGAAGAGAGTCAGAAAAATCACTAAATATTTGCAGAAAGAACACTTCTAAATAGCATATGGACAAAAGAAAACTCCTAAGAGAAATTTAAAAATACTTCGAGCTAAATAAATTTAGAAATATAGTTTACCAAAATGTATTAGATGCAATGAAAGCAATAGTTAAGAGGAAAGTTGATGAAGCATACATTAGAACAAAAGGAAAATATTAACTAAATGTCCTAAGCTTTCATCTTAGGAAACTAGAGAAAGAAGAACAATTTAAGCCAAAAGAAAACTGACAAAAATTAATAATAATTTCAGCAGAAATCAATATAGTTAAACTTGAGAAAACAATGATGAATATTAATGAAATAAGAAACTGGTCTTTCAAAAAGATTAATAAAATTGATAGACCTCTAGCCAGGCTAACCAAGAAATGAAGAGAGAAGACACACATTACCAATATTTCCTCTTTCTAAAATGAAAAAGGGACATCACTACTCATCTCATGAATATTAGAAGGATAATAAAGAACTGCTATGAAAATTATATGCCCAGAAATCTGATTACTTAGATGAAATGGACCAATACCTTGAAAGACACAAACTACCAAGACTCTCACTGGAGTAGTAGATAATCTGAATAGCTATATCTGTTGGAACATTTGTATCAATAATTAACAATCTTCCAAAAACATAACACACAGTGCAATGGTTTTATTGGCAATTTTTCCAAATATTAAGAAAGAAATAATGCTAATTATTTAAAACAGAGAGTATTTCCTAAATCATTCAATAACAGCAGAATTATTTTAATACTAAAACCATAAAAAAGACATTACAAGAAAGGAAAGCTACAGACCTATATATGTATCTTATTACCATCAGTGAAATATCCCCAACAAAATAATAGCAAATTGAATCCAACAGCGTGTAAAAGTTACACATCACAACCAAGGACAATTAATACCAAGTCTGCAAGTATGCAGGGGTGGTTCAACATTTGAAAATCAATCAATGCATGCCACATAAACAGAATAAGAAAAAAAATCATCTCAAATGACACAGAAAATCATGTGAAAAAAAACCCAATATCTATTTATGGTAAAAACTCCCAGTAAACTAGGAATACAGGGAAATTTCTTCAGCCTTATAAAGAACACTTACAAAATCCTAAAACTAGCATTATACTTGATGGTGAGTGTATGATCTGAAATTTATCAGAGACCTGTACTTGTCAAAAAGTCCTTCCTATGACTCTTTTTGACAATGAAGCACTTTTGCAAAAGCATCCGGGTATAACAATAACTGTCTATAAATGACAAAAGACTTACACAGCCATGGTTCAACACCTGATCACAATGCAATCCATAAAGAAACTTGATTTCTATAACTAGAATTATGACTGATTATAACCTTAACCCTTGAAAACCTTAATCTCTGGCAAAAACCAAGAAGCAAGTATTTGTGAACTGTTTGTCATACCAGCATTTCCTGATTGGAAAACTTACACTTTAGTCTTCTCCTAAGAAGGCAAAGATAGGTTAACTTAGACTTGCCCAGCAATTAATGTTCCAATATTTTATTGTATCTGAAATGACCCAGAGAGTCAATAAATTCCCTTCATTTAACTTAGTTTAGTTTCAAGTTACCAAAATCTGGAGAGACTATTTTAGATAGACATTCTCAAAACATAATTATTCCTATAGATTTTACCTGAAAGCTCTTATCTCATTTACATTTACTTAAAGTTTCATCACATCAAGTTATTTTCCTTGCTGACAAATCTGCAACAGATATAATAAGATCTTATTTGACCTCTGGCAAACCTAGGTACAACAGAAGTATTATACTTAACACTGATGACTCTAAAGACATGTCTTTATTAATCAAACCAGCAAGCTTAAGTAGCTTCAATACCAGACACTGATTCAGTACTGAGTATTTCCCAGATCATGTCAAACTGAAATTCATTCTGTCAATTTGCAATTCATTCTTTCACATTTATGAGAATTCATATAATCACATAAGCAGATAATTTCTTTTAAGCCAATTAAACAGAGCTCACCCACAAACCAATCTTAGCCATGCCATTTGGAGGCAGAGACATCTTTATAAGGTACATATAGACATGCATATATCTATATAGACACAGAGATCTCAGTTTTCCTGCTACAGCTTAAAAGACCTTTTTTTCTTTCACTCTCAGAGATTAAAATTCCCTCAAAGACACAGGAAGAGAAATATCAATTCCTTCTAGAAAGCTAACTTCTTCTAAGAGTATATGCAAAAACCAGTTTTAGAATATCAAAAGATTCCCATTTTGGCCATTTTCAGGGATTTTTTTTTTCCAGTTTCTAAATTCAGTGCAGTTTAAACAAGTAACAGTAATAGACAGTAATACATAGCATTCACTCATAGTCACATGCCTCGCCTTCAGAGAAACGTGAATCAGCACTCAAGTTAACCTTTGCCTCCACTGTTAGCTTAGCCTCTGTGGCCTTTCTTAGCGGCCACTGGGCAGCTGCACATAAACCAATGAAGTTAGAACACTCCTTCACACCACACACTAAAATAAATTCAAAATGGCTTAAAGACTTAAACATAAGACAGGACACCATAAATCTCCTAGAAGAAAGCATAGGCAAAACATTCTCTGACATAAATCATAGCAATGTTCTCCTAGGGCAATCTACCCAGGCAATAGAAATAAAAGCAAAAATAAACAAATGGGAGCTATTAAACTTATAAGCTTTTTCCCAGCAAAGAATACCATAAATAAAACAAAATGACAACCCATGGAATGGGAGAAAATATTTGCAAATGATGCACCTGACAGGAATTACCAGAATATACAAACAGCTCATACAACTCAATAACAAAAAATAAACAACCTAATCAAAAAATAGGCAGAAGACTTAAAAAGACATTTCTCAAATGAGATATACAGACAGCCAATAGGCACATGAAAAAATGCTCAATATCACTAATTATTAGAGAAACGCAAATCAAAACTACAATTAGGTATCACCTCACACCAGTCAGAATGGCTATAATTAAAAAGCTCACAAATGATAAATGCGGGAGAGGGTGTGGAGAAAAGCGAATCCTCTTACACTGTTGGTAGGAATGTAAATTAGTTCAGCGACTATGGAAAACAGTATAAAGATTCCTTAAAAAACTAAAAATAAACTTACCGCATGATCCAGCAATCCCACTCCTGGGCATATGTCCGGAGGGAACTTGAATTCAAAAAAAGATAAATACACCCCAGTGTTCATAGCAGCACTGTTTACAATAGCCAAGACACAGAAGCAACCTAAATGTTCATCAACAGATAACTGGATAAAGAAATTGTGGTATATACACTACTCAGCCACACACAAAAAAAGGAATCATGCCATTCGCAGCGACATGGATGGACCTAGAGATTATCACACTAAGTGAAGTCAGACAGAGAAAGACAAATATCACATAATATCACTTATATGTGGCATCTAAAAAAAAAAATGGCGCAAATGAACTTGTTTGCAAAACAGACATAGAAAACAAATGTATTATTACCACGGCGGAAAGGGGAGGGGAGGGATAAATTAAAAGTCTGGGATTTACATTTACTAACTACTATAAATAAAATAGATAAACAATAGTATCTTACTATTAGCACAGGGAACTATATTCAATACCTTGTAATAACCTATAGTGATAAAGAATAAGAAAAAGAATATATATATATATATATATGTATATCTGAATCAATATGCTGTATACCAGAAACTAACACAACATTGTAAATCAACTCTACTTTAATTTAAAAAAAAAAACAAAAACGGCCAGCCCACAGCTGTGGCCGCTCCCTTATCATCAAGCTTTTTTCCCTCATTGTAATGGCAGCCAGTATCTCCACAATAGCCTTAGGGTGTCTGTGAGTTCCCGTACTCTCCTGGTGGCCCCCCTTCATCACGGACAGCCACCACAGGGACCCACATACTAGCAGACGGACACCCCAGGAGTCCCTCTGCAACCTTCGGGCCCCATATGTTAGTGGACAGCCCCGCAACTTTCCATTCCGTTTTTATTTCTAACATTTCGGCGCTCAGCGGAGTTTCCTTGGTCTCCTGGCTGGCTTTGCCGATTGTTAGGCTGCACCACACAGGCCTGTAAGCCATGTACTTGCCCAATTTCAAGAGGGAAGAAAGTCTGGAGTCTGTGACAGAGACTTCAATAGTTTAAGGAATAGGGGGATCTTACCTGTCTGAAGCAAGGTCCTGCAGTGACTCCCCACCGTGTGGGGCGGATGGCAGGCAGGAAGTGGCGTCACCCCTTGCTTCCGGGGGGGGAGGGGAAGGGAGGTTACCAGTTATAGGAGAAATTGAAGTCAGGTTTGCTCATCAGTTACCAGGGAAACTAGCAGAGGGGCATGCCCCTCATCACCTCTTTAACAAGCTATCATGGTGTTGTTCTGATCTAAAGGTTACAATAATCACCAGCTGGGGCTGGGGCAAGCATGTGAGTGTGAATCCTTTCACAAAATATATGTATATGCATTTGCCACAATGTATACTTTAAGTATCTAATTTTATATGTTAGTTATGCCTCAATAAAAGCTGAATTTTAAAAAAAAGGGTTTATGAGCTGTCAGAAGAGAAATCCTTTCCCCACTTTGCTAGTCAAATTCAATCAAGGCTGCAAGACCCTGAAAGAAAATTGACCACATCAGGTTTATAGGCAACTAAGGTGCTTGCATAGTCTTCTCTGTGCTACAGCATGCTGTGAGAACCACAAAGGCCACAGTTTTCCAAAAATGAAAAAATAAACTAACACAGACAGAACCATAGGATTTGAAGAAATTTTGTCAATAGGAATGAGGATAACTAAGTAACAGGTTTTGGAGCTCATTAATAAAATGATGGAAGTCTTTGCAGCTGTCTTCATGATCATATAAAATTGAGGACAAGTAACAATTCACCACTACTATCATATACATCCTGTCACTAGACAAATCCCATAGATCTCAACTTAATTAAGCTTACAGCATTCAGGCCAAATAGGCTTCCAAATAAACTGAGTTACAAAAAATACAAAAAATTATGTATCTTCTACCCTAACTTTTTAGACTGAGATATATGCTTGCTCTATAGGTAAAAGGTCATTTTTCAGGCTCTGCCCTGCCAATTAATAATAGGAAATGAGTCTTTGGGAAATATTTTTAGTCCAAAAATTTGTAAATAGGGAAGTATAATGACAATACAACTTAATGTTTTTTAAACTCTATGAATTGTCCTTTTTCCTTCAATCATTTGCAATGTATTGGAGACTATATAATATAATGGAGAAATAAATTATGTGATTTCTGCCCTTAAGATGCTTGCAATCTACATGGAGATATGACATTCTCAATAACGTTTAATTGCCAGGACAAGTTATTATAAGACTTATTTCCAAGATAATTTTCTTCTGAGGGATGGTAAGTGAATTTCAATGGATAATGTAGGATAAGAGCTGGCTGTGTGACATAAGGTTTTGAATATATAGGATGGGAAAGGAAGAGAGCTTTGGTAACTGAAACTGCATTAGGAAAGACGTCAAAGTTGGAGATAAGCCTGGTTTATTTCCAGGGCAGTAGGGAACCTGGTGGGTCTAGGTGAAATAGGTAACTTAAAATCATCTTAAGGAAAATGGATATATTACCCCAAATATAAACAAAAAGATGAGTTTAAGTGATAAAGAAATGTTCAGCCATAAAAAGAAATGGAATACTAATGTATGCTACAATGAGGATGAACCCCAAAAACGTTATGTTAAGTAAAATAAGATGAAAGTTCACATGTTATATTATTCCATTCCTATGAAATATCTGGAACAGATAAGTCCATAGAGATAGAAGCAAATTGGTGATTAGGAGAAGGGGAAAATGGGGAGTACTGCTCAATAAACATGGGGTTTTGTGTGGGGATGATGAAAATCTTTTGGAACTAGATAGAATTAGTGGTTGTATAACACTGTGAATGTAATAAATGCCACTGAATTGTCCAATTTAAATGGTTAATTTTGTTATGTGCATTTCTCCTAAAGAAAAAGAAAAAAACTTAGGAATAATTTCCAGAGTGGGCTGGTGAGCACTGTTTATAGGAATATATAGATACCCTGTTTAGATAAATACACTTTTATACAAATACCCTGGTGAATAGGGTATTTATAGGAACTAAATATCCTGTCAAAAATGTTTGGGAAATGTTTCCATAAACTGATGTGTCATATTCAGTGAGTCCTAGCATTCTAGTTGTACACATTAAATATCTTAACCTGCTATCCCATTAGCTTAATTTCAACATATCTTTTTATATCTCATATTTATCCAAAAGTACACATCCTCAGAAGTTTCTATTATTATAATCATTCTCCTAAAAAACATTATAATAAATGTCTCCCTTTTGCCAAATTCAATCACAGTTCATTATTGATCATTTCTCTTTTTTATTGAAGTATAGTTGATTTACAATATTATATTAGTTTCAGGTGTACAACATAGTGACTCAATAATTTTACAGGTTATAATCCATTTAAAGTTATTACAAAACAACAGCTGTATTTCCCTGTGCTGTACAATATATCCTTGTAAATTATCTATTTTATACATAGTAGTTTATATGTCTTAATTTCCTACCCCTATCTTACCCCTTCCCGCTTCCCTCTCCTCTCTGGTAATAACTAGTTTGTTCTCTATATCTGTGAGTCTTTTTCTATTTTGTATATACATTCATTTGTTTTATTTTTTAGATTTCCACATATAATTGAAAACATACAGTATTTGTCTTTCTCTGTCTGACTTACTTCACTTAGCATATGTCCATCCGTATTGCTGCAAATGGCAGAATTTCATTCTTCTATGGCTGAGTAGTATTCCATTATATCTATGTATATCTATATCTATATCTATATCCCTATATCTATATCTATGTATCTTTATCCAGTCATCTGTTGTACTTAGGTTATCCTGACTTTTTGGGTAAATAATGCTGCTATGAACTCTGGGGTGCATGTATCTTTCCGAAGCAGTGTTTTTGTTTTCTTTGGATATATACCCAGGATTGAAATTGCTGAATCATATGGTAGTTCTATTTTTAGTTTTTTGAGGAAACACCATACTGTTTTCCAGAGTGGCTGCACCAATTTACATTCCCATATTAATGATCATTTCTTCATGATAGCTTTTGCAGTTAGCACATCATTATTTTACGAATTGACAAGTCAAATAATCCCTGACTAGTTCGTCCTCCACTTTCTCCCTGTAACAGAATATCTATTCATTGCAGCTACAGTAATTTTATCAAGTAATGTATTTGTTCTATATATAGTATTATTTTCTCAGGTTAAAAAAAAGAAAGTAGACAATTAGTGGACCCAACTTCCTTGTATCTTTCTGATACCTAATTCTAACCTATGGCTTTCATCTTTAAGGACACTTCACAGTCCAAGTTATCTCAAAACATCTTATACAAGTTTCAAGCAGCTCTAAAACAAAACGTGTGGAGAAAGATAGAAAAATACAAACACTACTCAGTTGAGTCAGCTCTCTTTAGGAAACTTTCCAATAAATCTCAGACAATACATCTGCTCCTGTCTCATTGGTCACAACTGTGAGAGAGTCAAGGGAATAAAATGTTTTAATCAGACAATCAGTGCCCTGAATAAAACTGGAGTTTTTGTCGTTAAGTTGAATTACAAATGTTTATTGAGCAGGTAATCAGCAGTCTCTTCCTTTGGCATATTAAATAGCATATGCATATTAAGTTAAATATTATTAAATATGTTACATTATGTATTTTATGTTATACTTTATGCATTATGTGTGAATGTTAACTATACCCAGCACTATATCATAAACAATACTTTTAGTCATTAAACAAATATTTGTTGACTGCCTACTGTGTTTTGGCCGTAGACTAAGCACGGAAAAGCAAAATCAGACATAGTTCCTATTCTTAGGGAATGTATAGCCTAGTAGTAAGGGAACCATTCTTTAATCCAACAGACATACAAGTAAATATTCATGTATAAATTAAGGAACAACCTTCCATGAGAGCATATAAGTAAGAAATCTGACTTAAGTTGGGGAAAGAATCATCTGAGTAGTCACCGTGACATTGGCACTTGAGCTGAGATCTGAAGGGCCATAGATGCTAAGCAAATGTTGGGAATGTCTCTAGGTACAGAGGACACAGTGGGCAAAAAACCCTGTGGAGAGAGAGACCTGAATGCAACTGGTGAGACTGGAGTTAAAGGGCAAAGGGCAGCAAGGTGAAGGAACCTGGGTGGTAGACCATAACAGACTCTCAAAGGCCTTTTCAGCAAGGTTAAGAGATTATAGGCATTTATAAGTGAGCACCTACTTCCTACTTTATTGTTAATCCAGAGGCATTTTTAATAATCCTGTACACAAAACGCTTTTCTTGTCCTTGCATCCACTGCACCTCTTGCCCCGCCTCCCTGGCTTGCTCGGGCACTGCCCACTCTCTCCCTGCAGACTTCCTCTGTCTAAATCACACACATCCTTTGATGCAGCGCACGTAGAACTTTCATGACGTCTTTCCTGACGTCAACCGCCTACCCTCAGTCATGGTTACAAAAATACTTTATCACAAGCTGTACACACTTGTCCTTTGGTTCTTTCCTCATAATTTTATATTTTCTGTTTTTATATCTGCCTCCCCCAGCAGACTTTAAGCCCTTTGAAGCTAGGAATATGACTTATTCAAGTTTATTTTCGTAGCACCCAGCAAAAGGCTTGGCACAGATATTGACTCAATAAATGGTTGGTGAATGAATAAATGAATAAATACTGGTCATATTGATGTATTTTACTTTTTAAATCTAGTTCTAACATATTACATTATTGTACCAATCTGTCAGTGACTTGGAAATATCTTATGAGAAAAGTGGTTTAAAATTTACTTTTAAACTTTTTAGTATTCTGGTTTAAGAATACCATTGGGATAGTTTGATGAAACTGTTCTGACACTATTACTGAATCTCTTTAGCACTAATAAAAGCACATTGGTATCTTAGAAGCTGAATTGTTAAGAGTTTCTGCTAAAGATGCTTTCTATTGCTTAATAAACACTTTATTTATTAATCCTCTAATTTATTAAAAGCTAAGTGCCCCTTAGACTATCTAAAGTGGAGGAATTATTCCTAACTGCAGTATGCATGCTGTAAAAACATATTCATTGAAAATTGAAATAATGGCAAATAAAACTTCATTATTTTGGGTTATGGTCAATATGTTCATTTGGAAGGAATTCTAATATATATATAGCTATAATTTCTATCTGCTTGCAGTATATATTTAAAAGGATTCTGGACCCAATTCCACCATTGGTGGAGGGGTTTCCCCATACCACCAAGCGAGTCTTCATGACACCAGCTAGGTTTCCTGTAATATAACTCAATTCTGACACTATCTACCCAGGATAAAGGTTCAGTTCTATAAGACTGTCTCTCCACCTACTTCAGATGCCAGTCATAAGCCAAGGTTGTTACCTGTGCTTCTGACCCATGGGCTGCAGATTGAAGGATCCCATGATTCTCTGGACTTCAGATACCAGCCATTAGTCCAGATTGTTCAGTACTTTGATTGACTATAAATCAGACGATCCCATGACTTCTCAGGTTCAATTCATTTGCTAGAGCTCACAAGACTCAGAGAAACATTTTACCTCCTAGATCACTGGTATATTATAAAAGGATATAATTCAGGAACAGCCAGATGGAAGAAATGCATAGGGCAAGGTATGGGGAAAGGGCCAGGAGCTTCTATGCTCTCTCCAGACACGCTGCTTTCTCCACAAGTTTACCAGCCCAGAAGCTCTCCAAAACCCTTTGTTTTGGATTTCTATGGAGGCTTCATTACATAGGCACACTTGATTAAATCACTGAATTCATCTGCCACCGTTTCCTCTCCCTGAGGTCAGCAGTGGGACTCAAAGTTCCAACTCTCTAATCATAAGGTTGGTTACATTAGCAATCAGCCCCCATGCTTAGATGTTTTCAAAAATTACCTCATTAACGTAACAAAAGACATTTGCTCACTCTCAACACTTAGGAAATTCCAATGGATTTGAGGGCTGTGAGCCAGACACCATGGATGAAGACCAAATATATCTGAGACATAATTTGGTCATCTGAGTAATCATATATATATATATATACGTAAAATATATAATAAATCTCAATATCACATATTAAAGTCTCTCCCTAAACAGTCTTTTTACCATCACTATGAAGGATGGAGTGTCTCTGACAACAGTGGCACTCATATACATCTCTGCTCCCTTCACTCCAACACCTGACAACTCTGTATTTCCTTCTTCTGGAGTGCTCAAACTATTCTTTGCTCCATTCTTTCACTTCTTCTCAAGTTCCTGACTTGTGTTGCAAAATTGTGCTCCTGAAATAGCTCGATCCTGTGACTCTCTTTGAAGACTGAAGTCGTTTCATAGGTTACACAGTTAGATGTCTCTTTCAATAAATTTGTGAAAAGGACAAGTGGTCTAGAACAGAGAAGGGGAGTAGGAGGAGAAAGAACAGTAACTTTTGTCATGAGATATTCTCATTTACATTAACTAAATTTATCTTCTCCACAACCCTTAAGAATAAAAGAGCCAAGTATTATAATCTCCAGTTTACTTATCTGGAAAATGGAGATTTAATAATGCCAATTTCATATGGCTGCTGTGCACTTAAATGATACAAGCAGTTAAATTGTTTAGAACATTTCCTAAAAGATAGCAAGTGCCTAATCTGTTAGCTGTTGTTATTATTATTATTATTATATTCCTCATTCCAAGGAAATATCTTAAGGTTGAGATGCTTGTTAATTTGTCTAAAGTAATAGAGGTTAAAGCCAAGATTCAAATTAATCCCTTCTGGCTCCACAGTGCTATCTGCATTATGTTTCTTAAAAGAGATTGCCTTTTCTTAAAAAGGCTTTTGAAGTCACTCACCTTTAAAATCAAATTCACTAATGAATTTAATGGGCAAAACTGCTTATGAGTTGGGGGAGGGTGGCTGGTAACACCTATTTCTGATCAAGGCAATCCAGAGGAGACTGACTAAGAGGAATAGATTTCAGCAGTCAAGGTTAACTGGAATGAAAATAATTTAGTTTGGACTGCACTTCAAAACTTAAAATATCACAATTTGACTTTAATTAAAGCATCGGTTTAACTATAAGCTATGATATTATGTTTCTCCAAAAAAAGACAGCCTCTTTGACAAAATATAGATAGCATGATTCATTAAATTCCAGTGATAGGATAAAATATAGTTATCTGTGTTAGAGAGGCAGGAATGAAGCATGATGTTAACAGGATGTAATAAAGAGCAGATAAAGGCTTATAAGGCTCAGTCAGAATTAGAACTTATTTTAGCTCATAAACTGTGACTGCATTATTTTATTAAAAAAATTGTGTGCTTATATTCTTTTTTTTCAAATGATCCTAATATACTCGTACATTGTAATGTGCCTGATGGAAAGCACTCATTTAAAAGCAAATTGGTAATCCTTTCATTTCTACAGTAAATATAAAAATAAGAGAGGGGTGAGTTTTGGCATCAGCTAAATGGGAAATTGTTCAGTTAGTTCTTATTATCATGTCTTAAACAGTGAATACCAGAAAAGATGCAGTTCTTAGACAAGAGATGTCAGGGTATGTGGTGGGACAAATGAATGAGTGCCTCCAATTAATAGCAATTGCTATGCAAATTGCTGCTAATAATGTGAATATATAGAGATTTATAGAAAGATTTAAGAGAAGTTTTTGTTCTTCTCTTTAACAAATAAGAAGTTATTACCTGGAGAAAATTCCCTACAACTCTATGTTTAATGCATTCTAATGTAGAATTTATTAAATGTTTATGTATCAGTACAATAAATAAAATTCAAAAATTAGTTTTTAAAAATATCAACTTTGATTAAACACTTAGCTCATCTTAAGCATTTACAATGCAATTAGATATTATATATGACCGATTATTTTGAATAGGTTGTTAGAGATTTTTAGGTTTATATAGATATTTATTTCGATCCCTTCCTTGGTTTGAAGAGATCCTATAAAAGCAACAAGAAAAAGATAACCACCTCAGAGAAGCCAGCTTTACAGGACATGGACGATCAAGTCAGTGATTTTTGGTCAGAGTCTGGGACCTCATTGCTTCTCTCAGGTGATTTAGTTTTTTCAAAACTTTTGTAATTAGGCTGAGTTTTCGCTTAATTTTTCAAAGTTCTACTTGCTAAGTCAGACACTTATTTTTAATCACCCATGACTTTCACATAGCTTTTATTATATGGAAACACTTTATCTCCTTAAATCGTGAATCCTTTTAGACCAGATAGGTCAGCTTTATACCACCCACAGTGCTGTCATAGTGATTTTTTAAAATTTGGTTTCATTAGCCTTACTAAAAATTGTGTATGCCTCATTTGTATTTTATTATAGTTTTGAGGAGCCATATAAAGAATCACTTGCCAGATACTAAGGGTTTTATTCCTTGTGGTCAAGTCTTCATTTTAAGGTATTTGGATAAATTGTTCTTTAAAATGTACCCTTGAATGCTCCTTCTATCTGTGGTTTCACGATGCTAATTAGCTATTTGACTCCCAACTGGGTTATAATGTATGATTGGTTCTTTCTATTCTTCACAGTGTTTTCTACTTTTTTAGTTGTTCTTTACATGAGGCTCTTTGGCTAACTCAATGTTCTCTGTGTCTATTATTTTTTCTGCTTCAAAAAAATGATTGATTTGGGTGAAGAATAATAGGAAAGTTCATAATATATGTTAGTGTATTTAAGATTGGTAATGGACAATATGAGAAGGTTTCCATGAAATAGACCGAGGTGCGGATTTGAGTTCAGGAATTCACTGGGGAGTGATCTCAATATTGATACATGTGAGGAATTACAAATGGGTTTGGGCAAAGAAAGAAGTTGGGGTGCAAAATAGTCACAACAGAGTCCTCAGCCAGTCCCATGGCAAGTCTTGACACTTTTATGGTCCCACAGTATTGTCCCAAAATGGGACCCCACATCCACTAGCCATTGAAGGTAACCTGATTCTAGGATTAGACATAAGCACCGGCAAAGTGGCTGTCTTCAGCAAAGTTTAATTAAAAGAAAAGGACTTAGCTGAGAGGTGTAGGCAACTGACACTCTCAAATGATTGGGGAACATATGCTTTAATCCTGAAGGCTAATTTATGTTTAATATCATAGTATGAGATACATTCATTAAATAGTTGTGGAATGAAATCTCTTAATCTCTTGTTTTTTTATAAAAACAATTAAAATTTATTTTAAAATAATAAAGATGATGAGGGTTTAGGTAAAGAAGGTGATCTGAATACATCTCACCTATACCTATCAACTTTCAGCTGCAGCAATTTAGCCACCAGATCAAAGATGGCTGGTCATCTTGTAAAGGACTTTGGAGATCAGAAATTTGTACGATACCTTCCTCGTTCTTGGAGATGAAACTATAGATATCAGGGGATTTTTTGGTGGAGAGGGGGTGAGGAGATAGCAGATACCTGAGGATTTAAAGGACTCCTGTGTCTCTAGGGGGTACTTGGAGCTAGGATCTCTGGTGGCCTGGCTGCCTTGAAATCATCTTAAAGTAGACACACAGTGTGATTCAGCGAAGTAGTAAGACTTCTCCACGCACAGGGAGGTGGACTGCTTTGTTTGCTTGCTGTTTATCACTGTAACAGACCGGAAAAAACAATTATTTTTAAAGCTAGATCATGTTGATAGACAAGGAGTTAGTCAGTCATCTAGCAGGCATACAACATCGTGAAAAAGATAAAACAACCTAATGGAAAATCACAATAGAGATATAAAAAGAATACTCATAGAAGAGAGAACACAAATAAGCTTTGCAAATTCCAGAATACTAGATATCAAGGAATGCATTCTTTCAGTAGAATTCAGGTAAAATGAAAAATAAAGCACTAATGATATGCTATATTTGCCTGCATCAGATTAGGAAAAAAAATCAAAAACCTCTAACATGGAGGAGCATAGTGCACATGTAGCTCCTGTTTCTGCCTATGATAGCATAAAAATTCTTTCATCAGTGCTTAAAATGTTAGTTTATAAACTCTTTATTTTATAAATATACTAATATTCAAAAATTTGTGTCTATATCCATGAAAACCTGATAAAATATTTGATGGAGGATACATCAGTTGCCCTATAATACAAATAACTGAGGTTATTGAATTTATCCTACATTATGATATGTTATATCATTAGTAAATATATTGTGATGTCCTTATTTTACAAAAGAGGCTTAATTTCCTATCATTTGAAATATTCAGTGACTGAAAAATAAGGATAACATTTTCTGTTAAGTGTCACATTTATTCTGTTATTAAAATGCATAGATCATAAAATCGATCTAAAATACTCATTCATATTAATGTCAATGATTACATTTTGGAAAATATTTTAGTCAGTAAGTATCAGTAAATGATTTGATAAAGTATGGATCATTTATCAGTTTTTCTCATATTTATGCATCCAGTCATTTAACATAAGAATTTTATTCAGATATTTTGACAAAATTCTATTTTTATTTTTTTTAAGACTATTGATGTTGTCAAGGTTGTTCATTTTCCAAAAATGGATAAATTTTAGCAGTAGTTAGCAGTTGGTAATATAAGTCAGGAACACTGAGGTTTTTTTATCACATTCAGACTATTTAATTTCCCCTCCATCTGATAATAATTTTGCATGTAAAAAATAACACAAAATTATGTCAATTTGAAATAGCCACCCACACACCTTATGGAATTAAAATATTGTGTGGGATTGAAATCATGAGTATGTTCTGTAAGCATGATCTCAAAAGCATATTTTTCTAAAAAAAATTATAATAATGACAGTTGTTTGAACCAAATGATCTGATATTTTAACGTCAGGAACTTGCTCAATAGTCTCTGGTTCTTGGTTTATAGTGTTAACTAGAGCATTTGGATTTCAAGGACATAAAGTCTCATGGGAGTAAATATAGTAATACAAAATTTTAGAATGAAGAGGGAACAGAAAGTCCATTAAAAGCTATCATTTTTTTTAGCACTGCATTGAGGGCTTTTTTTTTAGGTGCATATTTTTGCTGTAGATGGAAAGGTTATGTTCGTTACCAATCTAAACAGTACTTCACTAGCATATGGACACAATCTAAGATATAGGGTAAACATTCTCAGGATGCCTCTGAGAGCTAGCTTTAATAGCTGAACAGATTTGGCACCATATAAATGGGATATAAAGCATACATCACAATTTCACATAACTCACTGACACTTAAAACATGATCAAAATAAATTCGGGGATTCCTTTCCCTCTTGCCATTCATTAAATGTGTAAATTGTTTACTGCACATACATGAGCCACTTGGTGCAATTTTCAGAATAATTTTTCTGTTCAAAAGCCCTTGAGTTCTAACTGTTCCTTTTATATGTAGTTTAAAAGTAAAAGCGAGGGAGTTGTATTTTTATAAACATGTTCCCTATTTTTCTCATTAGGATAATTTTCATACACAAAACAATATTATAAGAAATTGAAAAAAGAAAGGATTTCATTTACTGCAAGTTAAATGTGTAAAACTAACAACAAAATGTAATATAGTCATTTAAACCTATACATCAGTCTTGTTCTTCTAGTGTCCTTATTAAAATTTAATTCACCAGATTTACACTCTAACAACTAAAGAGGATTTATAATAATTAAAATATATTGATTGCAATCTCCAGATATTTTGGAAATTTGTGATTTAAATCATTATTTTGGGCAACTTAACTTCCCTTTTTATCTTATAAAAAACTAAATGGATTAAAACAGAAATCTGGTTTTTATTTTAATATTCTTAAACTTCAGGAAGTAGAAGATCTTAGTTTATTCCTCAATCAATGACTATTATTTTATCTATTTAAAAATATTAAGCAACAAAGTGTCCTTTAAAGACAATCATTGAACTGTTATAGGACAAATGGTTAATTAGTATTTCCTAGGACCCTCACCCTAGATATGTTGTAGGACACCACCCACATTCAGATTCCCAGATACACTGCAGATGGATCCATGGCACAGAGATGAGGAATGCTCAGATAATCAAGGGACAGAAAACAATAAAAGAAAATTACACAGTCATTAAAGTGAATGTTTGAAGTGTACAAAGAAAAGATCCATATTCTATAAAGAGTTGGCCAAATATAATAAAATACTCACCATCTATATTCATGGTTAATAAGTCTTGAAAGACCATGTTAGAACCAAAGCTATCAATTACTGGTAACTTAAAAATGTGTTTTTGTTGATTTGTTTACCACAAACTTGGTGTTTTACTCTTTACTTGATCTATTTAGATAACTTGTGAAATTGACTTTGGTTAAGGCTTGGTAGCTGAGTTGAAGGAAATTATTTCATTGTGCCAGCTGTACAATACGATCACTGTATCAGCCCATTCTTAGAAAAATACCTATTTGTATATAACTGCTTGTTACTATTGTGGAATCATCTTGTCAGGGGATAAAAGGTCAGAGGAAAACACATAGTAGGTGGTTGGTGAATGCTCTGCCTCTGGAGAAGAGGTATGGGTAGCTTCAGATGCTTGATTGTCTGCTGTTGAACCACAAATTAAATCCAATTCAGCGGATGTTCATTATGCTCTTACCATGTGGCAAGACTTTATGTACACAGGAAACTTGAGGAAGATATTGATGCTGCTTTTGTACAGTTCACAAACCTTGTAAGCCACAGGAATAGGTAAACAATCAACTAACATACTTTACTGTAACTGGAGTCTATTTGGAACGTTGTCCATTGTGCAGTTAAGAGCCTGGTATCCCAGAGTTCGAATCCAAGCTCTACCACTTACTGGCTGTATGACATTAGTAGAGCCACTTACACTCCCACAACCTCAGCCTTCTCTTGTGTAGAATAGTGATAATAAAAATTTCTTCATCGAGATGTCATGAGAATTAAATTAGACACTCACATGTAGAGTTTTAAGCTCAGTGACTAATGTACGTGAGGGATACTGGACTGCTTCATTTCCAAACATTGGAGGGTTATCTAATCATCTTTATGTTACTGATTTCTGATTTTCTATTATTATAATTCATTTAAGTCCATTGAGTAAATTGAATTTATATTATGAAAAGTTTTTGAAATGAAAACCATGTGTATTCTGCAATGCATCAAATTTTACTGGTACAGAGATAAACATTGTCCAGTTCAACAGCTACATACCTGGGGGCCAAATATTGTATTGAATTAATCCAATAAGAAGACTATATTGCATCATTGTTTATATTAATCTACTTTAATATCCAAGATGCATTCACTTTTGCCATTCACAAACAAGGGAATAAAAGAGAAATGTAGCATGTAATGTCACTTATGTGCCTTTCAAAATTTTAAATGTAGTGCTAGTCTCTGTTATTTCCTGAGGGATATTGCACTGTTTGTTGGCATATTATTTGGCAAAGAGGAGAAACTTTTATTTTATTCCACTTCGCTGTTCTTACCACAATAACTTTTTCTCCATGTGTCCAAGTAAAGATTCAATTTCTAACGATAGCCGTTCTGACTATGTATTCAGAAATTGGGAATCTATCTTGCTTCCATTGTCTTTCTAAGTCATACTGAAATGCAATCCTAAAGGCTGGGAACAGTAAGCTGTAGGAATGTGAAATACAAGGAAAAACTGGCTTTCCCTTTTAAGTCACTGTGTCAGATGAGTGGCATAAACCATCACCTTGTCTTTAACGGAAAAGGAGGTGCTTTTCATAGAAATGAGGAGGAACTGTATCTTTTGGCAAGCATACATCCTCTGAAGCCTATACTTACCTGATAAATACACCAAGTTGTATATAAGGGACATAGAACTGTGAACTTAACTGATACTGTGTCCAATATCTTTGAATGGAGAAAAATTAGAGAGATTCTCAAATTAGGATACTTTGCTCTCACTCAAGCATGAGGTTCTTTAAGGCAGACAAGATACTGTTCATTCCGTCATTCTCAGTGCTTAACATACACTAATACATAAAATAGTAAATATTTATAAAAAGAATGAATGAATATCATGGCTGAAACTTTTTTGTCAGACACCATTTTATTTTTGTTTTAACAAACAGAACATAGTTTCCAAGTTCCAAAATGAGTTTCAGGTTCTAAACAAAAGATTTTAAAATGGACCTTTAAACACAAGCAATGAAAAAAGTTGGGAAGAAATTCATAATTATGACCTCAAGGATTTTAATTAAAAACCCAATCATTATCCGATGAACTAAAAAATTACCTGATAAACACTATAAATTCCAGTTTGGAAAAACATATCCTAATTGACTATCCATATTTGAGTTATTTTTAAAATACAGATTAAACATACATTTTTAACTCGTAATAACTTTCTATTTTAAATTTATTATATTCAGAAATTACAATATACATAATTAATTTTAAATTTTGCACCAGCAATCTTTTAATGAAATTGAGATATATTAGTAGAGTTAGCAGAGTAAGTCTAATAGGTGATTTGCATATACCCTCCTAGACATAATAAAATGTAAGTGATGCCTGGGAGTTTCCTTTGTTCCTTTTGAAAATTCTCCCGTTGAGACCTAGCTTGAAAAGAATGTGTCTGAAGCTATTGGCAAACTACTTTTGTCAGAGAGATATCAGGGAAAAAATTATTCTAGCAGGATAAACATCACTAGACAAGAAATAATTGCTCCTGAAAAGTATTTTCTTTTCTCTGGCTCATAGTAGTAATCTGAAGGCCATACCAAAATTGTTTTAGGTGAAATTCCTCCACACATTAGCTTATGGCAAAGACAATCTTTGACAATGTGATTCTCCATACAGATAAAATATGTATTATCTCTATTCCCTAGAGTCAGAACCTCTGCACTTGATTTGTTTACTTCAAAAATTTGGTTCAGAATACATGTTAAGGTTCTACTAATTTTTCTCTCCCTAGAAAACCCATTACCCCAAAATAGTTGCATGCATCTGTAGATCAAGTAATCAATAAACCAACTCAGGAGGCAGAAATTTAAAAGTTGAACTGTGTTCAAAGATCTGGAACAGCACACTAAAACTTAATTTTCTAACATTTTTGGAACTTTAATAACATACTTTTCAGGTTCTACAAACTTTATACTACTTTAATTTTTTTTGTTGACAAAGTGTTTTAAATTCACATTTATTTAAATTATTACCTACATAATAGATTTATAACATTTTATAAAAATTGAGCGCTATTAAAGTCCCTATAGAATTAATCTTATTCAATATTCTTTTACACACAAGAAATCTAAGAGTCAGTCAGTTTTCAGGACTTGATAAAAGAAGATCTGATAGGGCAAGGATTGAACTATGGTTTTTTGATTTTAGGAATATGTCTGTATTTTTCAGTTACCAAGTTAAGGATCACACAATTTAGACATTATTCGCTGATTCCATAAACTACACTAAGTGCTACAGCTGTGTGACCTTCATTTACCTATATATCTACTACTCTCAAAATCATTGCCTAGTTATTCATCTTTATCACAAGCCTATAAGCCTGTCGAGCCGGAACTATGACTTCTTTATATATTATCTTATTTGTAGTGCTATAAACCACTCACAGAATAGGAGTTTGGTAAATATTTTTTAAATGAATACATTCAAGAGGCAATGAAAAAATCCTGTAAGTCCTGATTTATAGTCACAAAAAAAAAGTGAAACAACTAAAATGTCTTTCAACTGGAGAATTTCTAAATAAACTGTGGTACACCCATGCAATGCAATACTACTCTACAATAAAATGGAAAGAACTAACATGCACAAAAATATGAATGATGCACAAATGCTTTAATGTAAGTAAAGGAATCCAGGGATAAAAGGAGACGTATTGTATAATGTCTTTTACAGCATTTCTTGAAAAGGCAAAATTATAAAAACAGAAAACAGATCAATGGTTTTTACAGGCTGATAGTAGGAGTGGTGGTAGACTACAAAAGGGCAAAGGGAAAGTTTTGGATGTGCCAATTTATGTCTTGATTGTGGTCGTGATTACACTATCCATTTCTTAAGTATTGAACCGCACACCAACAAAAGAGTGAATTTACTCCATGAACATTATACCTCAGTGAAAGATTCAAATTTAAAACAAAGAAAACATCATTGCTATTTTACAATGTTTACCTTAGAGGACATAGTAAAATGTTTATTCAAGAATTACACCAATCATTACCTAAAAACTTAAATTAAATTGTTATTTATAATTGTTTATAATTTATATTTTTTGTTTTGATAGTATATCATTCAGGATTCAGCAAGAAAAAAAAAAAGAAGCAGAAGGTGATACCTATTAAAAGATTTACTGCTTAGAATTGTCTTAGGCAATTGTGAAACTGACTTTGGAAGTTCAAAATCTAGAGAGAAGGCCGTCAGGAAGGACTGATTAGAGCTCTCAGTCATAGGCTGATGTTGCTGTCCACAGGCAGAATTTAAACCTGAGGGAAGCCTCAGGTTTTTCTAAGGTCTTTCAACTGAAAGAACCAGGCCCACCAGATAACTGAAACTAATCTCCCTTACTTAACATCAACTAATTATGGACTCTAATCACATTGACAAAATACCTTCATATCAACCCCTAGATTAGTGTTCGGCTAACTGAGAACTACATACTAGTCAAGTAGACACATCAAAAGACTATCATAGCTTTAGCATTTCTCTGAAATCAGTGTAATGATTAAAATAGCAACTTTGTATTAAGGGGGAAAAATTCTCATTTCTTGTATGCAATTCTTTTCTAGTTTTAGGAAAGAATTCCAGAATTGTATTATTTTTTGCAGTTCTAATCCATCATATGTTGAGATTCAGCTTGGGTGCTGTCACACTTTCTTCATATGCTATTGCTAAATGTCTCCCCAAACCATTTAACTATGAATAATGATGCTTTATCTTAACTAACTTACTCTCTACTAAACATTGGGCTAATTTTTTCCAAGATCCTTTTAGCATCATCTCTGCTATAGTCTTAGAGAAAGTCCCCATTATCAATAAAATGCAGAAGAAGCAGAACTTAACAAATGCTTACTTGTATCCTTGATATTCACATGTAAAATTCAATGGTTGAATTTTGTTAGTATGAAACAACACCAGTACTTATAACTTCTAAACATGTGCAAAAGAGCTTCGATCTCTTTTTACCAAGGATTTGTGCTAGAAACTTTCTTCTTTTGGAACTCTATTTCAGAGGTGAGTACACAATCCTAGGACAGCCAGGCCATGTAATTTATGAAAGACTATAACTTCTCTTAAATATATCTAAAAATAATAAAGAAAAGTGGTCATTCTGCAAGAGGAATGTATGTAGTGTACAAACAGTGCTGTAAGTTTTTAACATCATGCTTATTAATATTCCAGAAAGTTTAAGGAGACCATTCTTTAGACCTAAAAATTATTTTATTATACTTTTTAAAGATTAACATATAATTTAAGTAAAAAAGAAAGAAAGAAAATTAAATAAACTATAAAACACATGCAGGCTTATAAAAGCCAGTATAACTTCTAATCTGTCTGAAGGCTTGGCTGTGAGGATACTGATAGAGTGCTTACTCCCTAGATTTTGTCAATTATAAGAAACAAGAATTAACTAAAAGACAAATAAATAACATGTCTCTTTTTATCAAGTACAACAAGGTTTGTAATTGAGTCTTTTTGAAAAGTACCAAAATACCAGGAAAAGAGTGTCCTGTTCCTGATCCTGTCATTAAACTATTTACTTTCATTCTTCAGTAGATACAATTCAAGAAAGTTTTTACTACATTTTTGTAGAAAGCAAAAAGTTCCCACCAAATAAAAATAAAGAAAGAAATAAAAAGTTCCAGACCTCTCCTAATGATCTCAAACAGATGGGGACATGTTTCCATCACAGGGCAAGTGAGGAGCATCTCAACTGGGGTGTCACTGGATATAGTATCTTATGCTTCTGTTGTGTTGTACTGGGACAAAAAATAAACTCAATACTGAAAAGTAAAACAAAATTACTATTTTACCTGTTTAAGACTCTGTTATGAATTAGACTGTTAAAACAAAATATTTGATCAAAAAGCTTTCAAGAGAAATAACTGGCAAAAAACAAAGGGTGATGTGGATGCATATTTTTACTTTTTAAAAGCAAGTTTCAAAAATAATTGTATATAACTCACTCTCTTCTGGAGTTAAAAAAAACATGATGCAGGTTTTCAGAAAGGGAGGAAGTAGGTAGTTGGAAACATTTAAGAAACTTCATCTGGAAAATAATCTCCCCTCAAAAATTTTTCTATTTTAATTTCATAAACTAATACTCTACAAAGTTTTCATCAGTTTCCTTAATAACAAAGGGGAGTGAAGTATATACACTGAGGCTCTGGGGAGCACATTTCAAAGCAAACAGTTTACCTATGCTTGTGTCTTAAAATGTTTAATGTTTCCATTAATTTTTGCATTCCTTTAGTATGTAATATTTATCATGTTTTACTAAGGAGATTTTACCAAACCTTCCAGTGTAACCAATATTCAAGGAAGATGTGCCACTTTCATCCAGCGGCTTTTCATATCTTCGGAGGTGTTCATGGCCTTATTAGGGAAAAAAACAAAAACAAACCCAAAATAAAAATCTGTATGAGTTTTAGTTTAATTTTTCATATATGGTTTCTTTGCAGGTACAATTTTGTATGTATAAATATAAGTTCCATTACAGTATATGCTTTTGATGATTAGACTTCAGAAAGCCTCATTTTCCCAGAATGACTATTACCCAAATATAGAGTCAAAGGAATTAAAAATTCAATGAAAACAAGTACCATAACACCTGTTCCTGTCCCTTGGAACATTGCTGCCATGCCCCAAGTCATCCCCACCCACACAATACACATAGCCACACAAGTAGAATGGTACTGAAAAAACATAACAGATTTCTGCTTCACTTCCAATGTGTAAAGGGTGTGGAAGTTGATACATCTATCTTTACAACAAGGTTAAGCTAAGAAAAGAAACAAATTTTAAAAACTGACTTTCTTGGGACCCATCAGAGAAATGAGGTTGCAGGGCAAATCATCACCCTGCAAACTGGCAAGAGAGATGCATTCAGAGACTCACAGCTGAGATTTGCCTACTTGGAGAAAAAGCCACTTGAGCCATCAACTGCCAGGAACATATAAGTGGTAATTGTCACAAACCACTGAGGTGTGATACAGTAGACTAGCTTAAATAGGAGAAACTCCTGAGGGCCTGCAGTCCTAGATGGGTCCTCATACGTTTGTGGGCCTTATCTCCAATAACTCCACCAGTTTCTCATGATGACGATCTGAAAAAGATTTCCTTGTGGAAAGTACATGGGGAGAAAAAGAATAATAACTGTGAAATACACCTGGAACCCTCTCTATAACAAAAGCCTACTTCCTAAGGGAAAACAATTGACTCGAGCCTTATGCCAGCTGGAGAAGAGCACGCTTCCCCCTCAAGTTCCCCCTTTCCCCTCCGACATCACATAAGGGGCAGCAAATAGTCAACAAGGGCTAGGGCTTTAAGAAAATAGATTGGAAACACCATAGTCCCATAAGGGAGTAGGGGAGAAGAGAAAATAAACCTGTATCACTGGAGAAACACTTGGTGAAGGTCAGAATGCCGAAACATGGGGCTACTAAAAGTGGAGATGTGATTAAAACATTACAGTCTTTTCCTCCTACACATCTTACCACTGTAGCAACAGGGAGTGCTCTAGCACAAGGACAAGAGATTATAGCTGAAAGACCTGCAAGATACAGACTCCCTTTGAGGAGGAATAATCAGGAAGCCTAATATGCGACGGGGGATAAAACCCAGGGCACTAGAAGAACAGCATCTCCCTAGGCACCCACAGATACGGCACACATTAAACACAGTCCAGCTCAGCATAATTAACATAAGTGCACATGCTAAAGGCCTATTTACCTCAAGTCCTATTACTTGACATTACAACATTACCTATTACTGGACATTAGAACATGCCTAGATTTTAACAACAACAACAAATTACAAGGCAGGCCAAAAAAGCAAGGGAAAGGATACATACCCTGAAGCAACAAAGCAATCATCAGAAACATACTTAGATGTGACACAGATGCTGAAATTATCTGGCAGAGTATTTAAAATAACTGTACTATTCCCATGCCAAATTAAAATACACATAGAAAAAAAGAATGAAAAAATATATAGAACACCCAAGAACTGTAGGATAGTTATATCAAAAGATATCCTACATGTAATTGGAACACCAGAAAGGGAGCAACAAGAGAACAGAGTATAAGAAATATTTGAAGCTATAATGGCTGAAAACTTTCCAAAACTAATGACAGACACCAGACCAAATCTCAAGTGCATGAATCTCAGAGGACATAACTAAGTAGAATAAACACCAAAAAACAAACAGGCATATTATATGTGAATTCCAGTAAACCAATGACAAAAATATTTTTGAAAGAAGTTGGGGGTGCTTATTTATAGAGGTACAAGGGTAAGAACTATAGCAAATTCTCATGAAAAATTAGGCAAGCAAAAGAGAATAGAGTGAAAGGAGACCACTAATATAGAATTCTATACACAGTAGAATTGTTCTTCAAAGTGAAGGAGTAATAAAAACTTTCTGATGCATACAAAACTTATGGGACTTCATTGACAGCAGATCTTTCCTGCAAGAAATGGTAAAAAGAAGTCTTTAGGCAGAAGAAGTATGGCATAGATAAGAAACATGGATCTATATAAAGAAAGGAAGAGTTTTACCACTGGCATTGTAATTACTGGGAAAAAATTTAGAAAGAAATATACTTCATATAATGAGAGAAAATAAAATGTGATCGTATAAAATGTTAGTTCAAACCAGAGAAGGAAGAAAAGGAAGAAGAAAAATAAAAAAAGAAATAAATGGGGCAAAGGAAAACACTAACCAGGATGTTAGCTATTCACCCAAGTGTATGAAAAATAATTTTAAAGACAATGATTTGAATATGTGAAATGAAGAACAAATTGTGTGGACTTAGAAGGCATTATGCTAAGTGAAATAAGTCAGACAGAGAAAGACAAATACTGTATGACATCACTTGTATGTGGAATCTGCAAGATAACAACAAACTAGTGAAATAACAAAAAATAAGCAGACACATGTATATAGAGAACAAACTAGTGGTTACCAGTAGGGAGAGAAAAGGTGGGGAGGGGCAATACAGGGTAGGAGTGTAAGAGGTACAAACTATTAGGTATAAAATAAACTACAAAGATATACTGTAAAGCATGGCAATATAGCCAATATTTTATAATAACTATAAATGGAATATACGCTTTAAAAATTGAGAATGACTATTGTACACCTGTAACTTATATAATATTATATAGCAACTATACTTCAATTTTAAAAAATCAATTAAAAAAGAAAAACAAATTGTCAGTGTATAGAAAAAAGCAAGAATATACTATATGCTGTCTAGAATAAACCTACTTTTAAGTATATAGTCTGATAGGTTGAAAGTAAAGCGAAAGACATAACATGGTAACACAAGTCGAAAGATATCTGATGTAGCTGTATTAATTTCATACAAAACGGTCTTAGACCAAGAAAAAAATGTCAGGAATAGAAAAAGGTCATTACATAATAAAAAAGGAATGTATTATCCAAGAAGACAAAACACCCCTGAACATATATGCAACTAACATCAATGTCAAAATACATGAAGCAAACTGGTATAACTGGAGAAACAAACAAATCCACTCTTGTAATTGGCGACTTCAAACCTCTCCTTCAGTAATTGATAGATCAAGCCGACAGAAAATCAGTAAGGGTACAGAAGACTGGAACAGCAGTATCAGTCAACTTGAATGAATTGACATTTATGGAATAATCCTAGCTATTTGTCCAGTTGATTTGAAAATGTACGTCCACATAAAAACCTGCCTAAGAATGTTTATAGCAGCTTTATTCATAATTGCAAAAGACTGGAAATAATCAAAATGTCTTTCACTGAGTGCATGGATAAACAACTTGTGATACATCCATACAATAGACTATTATTAGGCGGAAACAGAGAATGAACTATCAAGGCATATAAAGACCTGACGACATGGATGAATCTTAAACGTATATTGCTAAGGGAAAGAAGCTAGTCTGAAAAAGTTATGCACTCTATCATTCAATTTATCTGACATTCTGGAAAAGGTACAACTATAGAGACAGTAAATAGTTTAATGGTTTCCAGGGGTTTGGGGGGAAGATTGTTGACTACATTAAGCACAGGGGATATTTATGGTGAAATCATTCTGTATGATTTTATTTAATAAGAACATATCAATATTTGTTCATTAATTGTGACACAGAGACCATATAAGATGTGAATAATAAAAGAAGCTGGGTATGTGGTATATGGAAACTCTGTAGAATTTTTGCAATTTTCCTGTAAATTATTATCTATTTAAACTAGAAAATTTTAAAAATTATAACAGTTTTCTGTTTGCCTGTGAAAGCCGTTTTTTCTCTTAAAACTAGAAATCAATAGTTTTGAGGAAAACAAAGGAAGCAACATAAACATACAATTTTGAATTAAGAATGGGCTAAAGAGAGCAACAGAATGAGAAAGGATACTTAGGTCTAGCATCAAATATACATTTCTCATTCTTCTGTCAAACTCTGTATATCTTACAGAGCAGCTCACAATTTGGTCTTGAACAAACAGCCCCAAGTTGTCATTGAAATAGAGCATAGCAATTGATATTCACAATGACAATTCTAAATTTATTAATATACCAAATTATATTAGAATATTCTGTTTACTAAGTCAGTGAAGTATGTAACATATTTAAAATTAATGAGTTTTTAAAATTTTAAGCATATTGAAAATTAACTTAACTAGAACAGTTAAATCCCTAATGATGGCAGGTAAATTATTTCTTAACTATATGGTAAATTATGTGTCCTGAATTCCATAACAGCAATTAGATTATATATAAATGATGTTTCCATTAGCAAATCTCCTAGGAATGAGGCTGCATTATATAAAAAGTATATTCTCATTTGATCTTATGATGCAATGTTTTATTCGATTCCTAATATTAAACTGTCCTGTATTTCTAGATTATATATGGACCAATGTGCTCTTGCATAAATTAAGTTTTCTATTGCCATTTTGCATGAATATTTTTATCTTGGTATAGAAACATTATGTCAAAATGTTTTCTCTTTTAAGAAAACTTAACTACTGAAGGGCTTATGTAGCATAGCAAAGGAAAACTTGAGGAAAAAAATTTTCCTCCTTTGTAGAGCGATATTAGCTGCAAGATATTTGTTATACTTTCCTTTTTCATTCCAAAAATTATGAACTATTCTTCACCATTGTTTAATTGTAGGTTACTTGATTAACTTAACCTGTATCACAGGGAATCTAACTGCAGTTTTAAACATGAATCAAGGGTGTAAAATGAGAGTAAATCAATACTCTTTCATACCTTCCTGGTCAGCTTTGTGATTCAATACTTGGTGCATTTGCTAGTTTGAATCAATTTGCTCTTCATTGTTCTTATTTTGTGTGTTTTAATGAGAAGTTGGAGAGGAATATTCAAGCACTGCTAATACATCAGTGAGTGTTCATTTTGTACTGCCTTGAATATCCACATTGACCTAATACTTTCTTTGTACTCTCAAATAGAATTTGTAGAAAACTGGCTGACTCATCAAAGCCCTATCTCCAGATCTTGTGTCCTTCATTATCAGTTCCTTTCAGGACCTAGAAACCATCAAGCCTGGCATAGACCTTCTGGCTAATGCATGACTTTTCTCCACAGCATTTGCATCTATTACATTTGCATGGAAAATGCAGGTTGGATTTCAGCTACCTCTCCTACCCTAGCTTGAATCTTCCTCCTGCTCTTTATTGTCTACTTCTGCTTTTTATTCTGGTTGTGTTATCTGACACATTATTTTCATTAGTTTTAATTTTTCTTTAAATTATCATAGAATACTTCCATATGCATTTTTTAAAATCTTTTCAATAAACAGTATGACAACTCAGATATGTGCTATTCTAACATTCTGCTTCACTAGTAACAGCCACTCTGTAGTGTATAATGACATTAGTCTAAGCCACGGTGACAGGTGTCTCACTACTGGTGATTTTTTTTTAATTACTTACGTTGAAGAATTAAATTTCCTTTGATTAAAGTATCTTAATGTTTGGTACTACCTTTGATCATTTGGACCCTTTTCCCAGTCCTTTAGCAATATTTTTCTTATAATTTTGAAAAATTTTGAAGGTTCAACTTTAAAAAAAAAACCTGGATACCATTTCAGCATATTGATGCCTCAGTTGAGAAATTGTCTGGCTCCCAACTTTAAAAGACAATAAAAAGAAACAAAGCAAAATAATACAAACAAACAAAAATAAGTAGGGCTGTGATAAATAGTTTTTTGACTGAATATTTTACTGTTACCTCATGGTGAATATCCAGACCTCTTAAGACATTTGACTACATGAGATTTTCTGGTTCAACAAAAATTTCTTGATGATCCTTCTCTATTTCTTAGACCAGTGGACTTTAAAATGGGCTTCATAGAATGCTGAGCCTTTACTTTGACAAGCTCTGGGTCCTAACTCCAAGCTTCAACTGAATTAGCTTATGTAGCATAAGGCTTCATTTGAACCAAGTGTTTTCCAGCTAAAAATAATGCCTATCCTATAATCCTTAAGTTGGCAAGTAGACAGCGTAAACCAGATACCTGAAAAATACTTCAAGTATTTACTGGAAGTACGACAGATCAGTCATTTAACCTATCAATTGTAGCAGAGTTTACTTGTAAATAACATCTCTGTGTTTCGGGATAACACAGTCACAAGAGGGAAGATAAACAACACCCATCACACTCTTCACATGGATTTCCTTAGAATGAAAACACGAGTTATTTCTATAGCCAGTGAGGAAGTCATGTGTTGTGTAGTTCATCACATTTCACTTGAGAGCTTCGAAAATGTATACAAGTTGGCAAGGCTCTAGCACCTTTATATAACCCTCGATTATAAACCTGTGAGGACTTTATTGCCTTTGCATTTTTAATAACACTGTTACAACTGCCAGGAAAGAACCTCAGTTGCATCAGCAGAGAGAAATTCCTTGTCTAGAATACCTGTTATTGAGGCACCTTTTCCCCCATCCCACAATCATTCTGATGTTCATCTGTCTGCACTCACTTGACTATATATTCCAGACCTATCTATTCTGTACTGAGAGATTTCTAGTCCTTGGACTCAAACCCCAAACTACCATGGCTTCCTAATTCATATTATGGCTAATCATATTTCCTGCATTTCCTGGATCTAGAACTTTGATTTCAAACCTGCTTACTTCTTATTCTGTGAAATCCCATTGAATTCCTCTTGTGTAAATAATCTCCCAGCCTTTGTATCCTCTGACCTGTCCAATCCTATTATTATGACTTGCTGTGAACAATCCAATTTTATTTCTGTACTCTGATAGCACAATTAAGCACCCTATTTCCAATAATACAATCATTAACATATTCTCCTTTAGAAGCAGCTGGATAGAATTGATAACTTAGGAAATTTGAAACTGAGACAATGTAGTAAACTTCTCTTTTCACTGCTAGCCATGTGAAAATCTTACACTGGAAATATCCAAATCAATGCTTACAGTGTATCTTGGCTTCAACTGAAACGATTAATCTGTGTAGCCAATATCAGATGTTCTTTTTGTGTGTCATCCTGTATTTTAGTGGCATTTCAGATTTTCAACATATAAAATATGCTATCATAACTATAATTAAATTTATCTTAGGATATAAAATAAGGACTTTATTAATTATTTTATATTGACTATGATACTCTTAGCTGGTTAATACTTAATGTGGCCCTTTTGTTTTAATCCAATCTATTCAATTTTTAACATAGAAATTGTCCACTTTATTGTGAATTTATAGAGAGTAACTGCAAAATCATATGGGTTTTCTCACTTTTTATGTAATCAAAAAAAGCAACTGTGAGAATCAATTAAAATGAACTATTTGATTAAATTATAATTAAATACTGTGTATTCATGTATATTTTCTGAAGTATGATTTTATATTAATGGACAAAAATTAATACAATATGTATACATATATGTGCTAATATACATGCTACTTTGGAATATTGTATTTGTTTATGTGATCTGTCTTGATAATTGAGCACAGTTACATGTATTAGGAAAAGTACAGTCTTGACATAAAGAGTAATAAAATTAATTATTGCCCAACTAAAAGTTATCAAGCATATTAATATTTTGTGATGTTAAACATCATTTCTGAGATATGATTGTAATAACTGAGAATACGAACTCTAGGCTATATTAATCTTAACTATACCAGTAATTTGAATATCAGTTTTTCCTACCACAAAACACAAATAATAGTGTTAATTCCTACTGTTGTGCATATTAAATGAGATAATGCATGCATAGGTTTAGGCAGTGAACATTACATAGTAAGCATTCAAATGTAACTTAATTAGTACCATCATTTTTACTATGAATACTATCTGCTCTTTCACAGAATTTCCAAGAGGCTAGACACTTCAGAATGATATATTTACACACTGTAGAGAGGGGAGTTGCTATTTGATAAAGTGCTTGGATCTCTATGATATATAATTCACTTATATCCCCCTATGCTTCACTGGTTCATTGGCGGGAGAAGGTCACGTTTATATTTCTGTCCAAATAGGAGTACAAGCAACCTCCCACTTGTTAACAAGGGTTCTAATATTTTACAGGTGTCCCAATTCTACCTATTCCTATGAATCCTCAGGTTTGTTAATATATTTTCATGAATAATAATTCCTTTTTAGTTCAACTACTGCTGCTTAGAGAGCACAAGTAACTCCAATTCACTGTTCAGACTAAACTACAAATCCTGATCAATGGACAGCTCTTCCCTTTCATTTCAATTGCCACTCTATTGCCTATTTATCTCAGTTGCCGCTGATGCTCCTACAGCTACCTGATAGAGCTGAAAAAGCTGGATGCTTGAATAAAGTGCCTTACTAAAAGTTAAGGAAGGACGTGGTCTCAAAGAACCTCCTGCTCTCCCTGGCCCCATTCCCTTGCTAACCATCACTCCTATCTCTGTCAGTTACTGCTCTATGAATGTGTCTTCTACTGGTTGGCAACCAATCCTCTCAATGTCACATTTCATGAAGGGTGAGCCATGGAATTATTTCCTAGGTCGGTAGTTGTAAAGGTCTTTGCACTCATATTCATGTACCTATTTACTTAACGTATACCTATGAATACCAAGTTGGGTTTTAGCACTAGCTTCACTGTTTGGTGTTGGTGTGAAGTCTGACTTTCTGATCTAGACTTCTTCAAAGTGAGTTTCATTGAGAGTCAAGCTTTATTATTTTCTTCCAACATGGTTATTGGAAAGGATATATGTTTTCTTGTATTTTAAATTCAACATGGGATAGGAGATAGTGACAGTATTCCAGCCTTTTCTTTGCAAGAGAGCCAGACAGCACCTATGTAAATATGTAGATATGAATATATACATAGCCAAGTTCTTTATGCAACATCAGGTTCATTGAGAGAAGTATATTTTCTCATAACACCTGCCAAATGTGTCTATGCCCAGTTAATTACCCAACAAAATTTTCCTAATAAAATAGAGAAGATCAATAGTTCATGGGATTTCTACGACTTCACTTTAAGCTGATCATTTTATTGATGAAGCAAATGTTAAAATAACTCTCTTCAGTTTCTTCAGGTATGATATAGGGATAAATTGTTAGCTGAGACTCAGAAAGTACAATATGACCACCTGTTACCTGGTTTGTAAAACACAGAGTATCCTACATGAACAAAATTCTCAATTGTCCACCAAAAATATTGTTAAATTTGCCTCCCAGTCATTTTCTGGAATGAATAAAATTTCATTTTATTAGCAAAACAAATGCTAATAGTAGCACATAGATGCATCAATTAAAATGGTATAATTTCATTAAATATATATTTCCATTAGGAGATCACTGAATTGCCTATGTGATGAGAGAGATTAATTATTTAACTTTTTTCTACATAATTATAAAATTATGTCAGTTTATAGAATTAGGACAGTTTATATACATTTATTACTTTTATCTCCACATAGAATATATAAATATATATATACATATATATTACATATAAAATCTGGCTAGAATATGAGAATGATTATGTTGTTGGAATTTAATCACAAACTTTACTTCAATTTTGGCAAGAGGATTTCAGAAATTCTTTGTAAAGTAATTGTTATAGAGTAGATTTAAAACAAAACATACTACTTACTTTACTTGCATTTTTAAGTAGATAATTTTAAAACTATTTTTTTTTGATATTTAGAATGAATAATCTTATGAAATAGATGCAAGAACACTGAGAGTTTCCACTGAGATCATATGAGGAGAAAACTGCACTTTAAAGACAATAAACTGAGCTTTGCAAGGGCTATCCTGTTCATCTGTTCATTGAACTTATGGTTCAAATAATAATATCTGGGCACCCTCCCAAAGAAGTTTTGTGGTTGCTAAATAAGCATATGAGAAGACAATATCACATGTAATTAGAGAACTGCTAATTAAAAAATGATACCCCTACATACCTTTCAAAATAGCTGAAATCCAAAATATTAATAACAATAAATGCTGGCAAGGGTGTGGAGCAACAGGAAACCTTATTCATTGCCGGTGGGAATGCGAATGTTACAACTTTGAAAAAAACAGTTTGGTGGTTTCTTATAAAACTAAACATAGTCTTAGCATACGATCCAACAATCATGCTCCTAGGCATTTACCCAAAAGAGTTGAAAACTAATGTTCACATAAATACTTGCACACAAATGTTTGTAGCAGTTTTATTCAAAATTGCCAAAACGTGGAAGCAACCAAGATGTCCTTCGAAAGTTGGATGAATAAACAAACCATGGTGTATCAGTACAATGGAATATTATTCACTAATGAAAAAGAAATGAGCCATCAAGCCATAAGATCTGGAGGAACCTTAACTGCATATTGCTAAGTGAAAAATGCCAGTCTGAAAGACTACATACTATATGATTTCAGCTGTGTGATATTTTGGAAAAGTCAAAACTATAGAGGCAGTAAAATCAGTGGTCTCAGGGGCTTAAAGATAAGGAGGAAGGGGTAAATCAGTGGAGTACAGGGAATGTTTTGGGCAATGAAACTATTCTATATGATACTTTAATCATGGATATGTGACCTTATGCATTTGACAAAATCCACAGAACTGTACAACACAATGTGACTCTTACTATAACATAGACTTTTATTAATAATTATGCATCAATATTGGTTTATCAGTTGCAAAAAGTACACTAAACTAATGCAAGATGTTAATAATAGGTAAACTCTGTTCAGGGTCGGGAGAAAAGTTTTCATGAGAAACCTCTGTACTTTTTTCTCAATTTTTCTGATAACTTAAAACTACTCTAAAAAATGAAGTATATTAATAAAAATAAAATAAACACTGGTTTAGTTTCAAATTCTTAATGTGTTTGCCACACTACTGTCTTTTCATCATCATGTAGGTTGCTACCCCCCAGCTAAACTTATAGACTGTTTTAGACTTCCAGATAAAAGTGAATATAAAACAGAAAAATGCAGGGGGAGGGTGTAGCTCAGTAATTGAGCAGATGCTTAGCATGCACCAGGTACCCAGTTCAATCCCCAGGACCTCCATTACAGTAAATAAATAAATAAACCTAATTACCTCCCTCTCAAAACAAATGAGTAAATAAATAAACTGGAAAATATCTTAAATAAAAGCAAAACACACAAAATAATTATTTAATAATCACCTGGAAACTTAGTAACTTTCTTCGTATAAGATTTTTTTTCTCAAAACTGGTCAGAGAAAATAAATGCTGCAAAAAATGGCTTGAGGAAATTCGCAGCCATACGTTTTTCCACTGAAAATGGACACAGTGAAAACACCAAGCAAAATAAAAGAAGTATCTAAAATACCTTATTTTCTTTCATGCTTTTCAATCTATTTTCTTAATTTATTATTGGCAGTTATTACAAGCACTTATCTCTTTTATTTTTACTTGTTTGACCATTTAAATGTTTTCTCCATAAATTCCGAACTTGGCCTTAATGTTTATTTTTATACCTATCTACTTCTCCTGTAGTATTACTGTGATAATTTTCTTAAATTTAAATAAAGGTTTTGTGTAATTGTACATGTATCAGATATTTTGACACTGAATTTTAAAACAGCATGTATATTATAGTATTTTGATTTGACACCATATTGTTTGTCAGTATCCTTACAATGAGCCTTCTCATGATTATTATCTTCTTAAGATACTGTATTTTTGTGGACTAATTTTGTATAACTGAAGACAAAATTTGAAATGGCTTAGTAAATTGTCTAATGATCATCATTACCTGACCAAAAGATGAGAAAGTAAGCTTAAATGATCAGAGGAGAACTGCCCCATGTGTGTATGACGGAGTGATGACATCAATCAAAATCTCTGCTCAGCCCTTGAAAAGACTGTGGTTATGACTTCAATTGCTTAGACACTGCAGTTCTGTTCGGAGAAAGAATCCATGGCAGTCAGAACTCTGGCTTTGCAGATGTAAGATTCTTAAAATGTGGACCCCAGACTAGGGATCAGTGGCCTCAACAGCACCTGGAAACTTGCTAGAAAAGGCCCTACCTAGGACCTACCTACTGAATCAGAAACTGTGGTTCGATCTAGAAAATCTGTGTTTTCACAAGTCCTCCAGGTTATTCTGATTGCAGGCTAAAGTTTGAGAATCACTAGTCTACAGCTTTTAGTCTCAGCTATAAGGCTGTAAGTCAAAAAGTAAAAAATTATCGCAAAGAGTAGTGGCCCTTAGTTAAGACTAAAACACTGATTATTAAAATTAAGACAAAAATTTCATACAGCCTACTATACTTCAGATACTCTTTTTAAATGGCTTACGATTAAGGTTGGAAAGTAGTAATGAGAACTCTTCCCAGTAGGGCTTGCAATCAAAGACAGCTGGATCTAATAAATACCTGTCACAAAACAGATCCCAGTCAGAACAGCACCCCCCAAAAGTTAGTTTCCTCAAATCAAATCAGTGATATTAGGATATAAGTTTTCAAGTCTTAAATTCATTTGCTATATTAAACATACTCTTATGGAAACAGGAAGATTAATGGGTAAATTTTTTTCTATTAGTCAATCATTAAACCCATATATTAGCATAAGTAGTCATGATAAAATGGAAGCAAAGAATCTTCCTTGAGAAAATGTTTTTAAAAACGTACAATAGTCAGTATCACTTCCTTGAAATAAGTTAACTCATTGGGAGAGAAATTAATTTTTGTCCATGAGGCCAAAAGTTTAAACCCAGACTAGAAATATGTGAAATGCAGACTAACAATAGAAATGCTAAGTTTATATGAAATAGTTAAGTCATGAAAGAAAAACAAGAAAGAAAAATATAGTTGAATGTCAATGTGAAATAGTTTACATTGGCATTTCTGGCTTATTGCCCCAAAATTCGACATTTGAAGGTTAAATGTTATGGATTTATAAGATTTATAAGAGCTATATAGAAAGTAATAGCTCATATAAATACAATATATTTTCCCTTACAGTTAAATTTCCCTTTAAATTTCTTTCTGTCAGACATTACATTCCAATGTCATTTTCTCTTGTCTAGGCTATGTAGCACAATTGAAATGTTCTCAACTGCATGTATGATCCTATTTTCACAGAAGTTTTTTGTTTGTTTGTTTTAAGAAAGTCAGTTCCTCACAGTCACGTATCTCTAAAATAAATTGCCCCATCAATTTAGGAACTTGATTAGGTGTTGCAAGACCAATTCCAATTCTTTTTTCTTTCTTTAATAATACAGCTTATGAATTTCAGTTTGGTATATAGCCAAGGACTACATTTCCAAACTTCCTGCTGCAGCTTTGTGTGACTCTGTGACAAAATCATAGCCAATTAAGTATGAGAAGTGTCATATGTCAAGAGCCATTCTCTTAAAGGGAAGGGCAGTGCCCTCCATTTGTCCTTCTCACCTTTGAATTTGCTGAAGCACGTTTGTAGCAATGGAAGCAAGAGCTAGATCCTAGCTCACAAGTTGGAAGCTGCATGTCCAGCATGGCAGAACACCACAGCAGAAGGTCTGGAGTCACTGACACAGTGCATACACTGAATGTCGTGGATGACAGAAACAAACCATTCTGCTTAAATTTTTGTCCTTTTAGCATCTTTTTAGAGATTTGATGTTTATTCTCACTTATACACTAGGGAAACCTTATTTATTTCATGTTTTATTGTTTATAAATAGAAAGGCAACACATTTGTTGATATAAAATAAAAATGAAGAGATTTCTCACAGGGAAAAGCATTATTACAATGCATTTGCTTTTTCGAATACTTGTCCATAGTCCTTTGCTCCTGGAACTCAGTCAGTCAACAATACTTACTGAGCACATTCTAAGCTCAAGATACCCTTCAAGGCTCCAGGGATGAAAAGCGGAGCAAACCAGCCAAAGTTTCTGCTCTAAAGGTGCCCTGATATTGTTGAGGAACTGAAAAAGTAAACAGATAAACAAATTAATTATATGAGGTTAATTTAAATAGGCAAAAAGATTTCTTCATTTATTTGAAAATTCTAAAAAAAAAAATCCAAACAATATTATTTCCTCTCCACTTAAAATCATTAAAAAATATTATCTTATAAGAAATGAAGGCTGCCTTCACCTAATCTTCCTGACTCTTGCCCCTAAACCATTCAACTTGACAGTGTTGATCACTATTAATTATAATTACTTCTGTTCCATATCCAGTCTTTCTGCCTTTCCTGTATGCTTTTCATGTATTTAAGTATGCATATTAATATTCTTTTAAATATATAGAAGCAATTTTGTAACTGTCATCTTTATAACATTATCTTAATTATCATTTTTATGATATTAAAATATTATAATATTATTTACAATAATATATCTTTTGGATTACCTGTATTGTTTAACTATTTTCCATTGTTTAAATTTTATGTTGTTTATGGTATTTGCCTACCATGAATAACTGAAAAATAAATATCTGATTTCTTCCTTACGATTTGTAACTAGAATTCAGAATCTTCATGAACACGTTCAAAAATTGAATGTTATAGATTCAATTAGTTATAAAATCCAATTCATATGAACTTAAAGAACTAATTTTTAAAAAACTTATTGTGATATAATTGCCATATAACAGTAAGTTTAATTTGTTGATTTGATACATTCATATATTACAGTTTGATTACCACCATGGCAATAGCTAATACTTCTTTTTTTTCCTTTTTCAGTTTTATTAAGTAGAATTATTAGTTTGACTGCATATATACATTATATTAAATAACTAATTTTATTATAAGGGTTCTGAGTTGGCACATAAAAACATATGAAAGAAAGTAGATCTTAAGAATATGTCTGTAGGGACATTCTCCATTCTTCATCTATATAGAAGATGGGCAATTGTAACAATAATACCATATCAGTGGGTACAGATACAGTTTATTACTTTAATAGATGCAAAGATGACCCTTTTGATAATTATTTCCTTTATTTCCAGTCTTTTTAATAACTATGAACAATTAAACAATGTTGTATTAAGTATTCTTGTGAATATCCTTTTATTCTATGTAGAGAGTCCCAAGAATACAATGGCTAGGTCAATAGTTATATGCAATTTTAATGTTAATAGAGGTAGCCAGATTGCTTTCCAGAAAGACTATAAAACATAGGAATGTAATAATTGTTCATCTTTATCTTACTTACAATAATATATCTTAATGTTATTCCTTTTGGTAAATTAGTTACATAGCATCCAATTATATTAATTTCTCTGGCAACACATTAGAAATGTGGCTTTGACTTTTAAATTAGCATTTTTCTGGCATCTATCCCAATGCTACTTATTAAAACTGAAAAGTGAGAGAATAAAAAAGATAAAACCCATTATCAGGATCAGATAAATATATTATACTGGTTGAAAGGTGAGGTAGCATTATTTTAAGACATGTGAAAGACGGTTAAACCTAAGCAAAATTGTAAATTTTCTCTCTTATTGTTGACATTGGCATCAGTTTCCACATTTCCACAATTTCTGCATGTCCATCAGCTATTCAAGACACACATCCTGAAGTAGGAAATTAAAATGGTGCTCTGTTCTGCCAGGCTTGACCAAATATCAGCTCTAGAGAAGTTGCCAAAAAATCAGAGAAATTAAAGCTTGAAAATTCAGAAGATCATATTTGGCTTATTCCCTTTCTTCTAGAGGTGAAATAACTGAAGTTAAGGAAGTTGAATCATTATTTGTCCATATTCCATGGTTGCTTTAGTTGACATATTTTAAAGTGGTTTCTAGTTAGGCATTAGCTGTGGTAGTGTCTACCCAAATTTAGGTTCCATATATAATTGATTCTTAGGTGACTTTTTGTTTTCAACATCTCTGTAATTCAGATGTCTTATAATCAGTGGCTTCCTACAGCTAATTGGCAGTGTGTTTTACCTATAGTGGAGATAAAAAGAGTACATCTTATAATTGATGGGGTATAAGATTTGTCAAAATATAGTATTTGTTTTTAAAAGCCCCCACATTTAAATCCAGCAGAATTCAGATACAGAAATTGGAATATGGGAGATGGGCCTACTTTTAGGTTATAATTAACTAATAATTACCTAAAAAGTCACCATCTCCTTTCAAATCATACAATAATAGTATCAGCTTCAAATAAGGTCAGTAATGTTTTTCAGTACTTATCCCATGACCAGCATATACCAGTGTTCCCATACTTGACTAATACACAGATCCTTCACTGGTGACATAATTTTACTTAAATATGTTAACCTCAAACTAATTATAAAACCCCATATGCTTATAGCTCTTATGTAAATACAAACTAAAAAACAGAAATCAAATAAAAATACAACAGACAAAATATCCAAAATTGCAATCTTAATTTAATACAGCAGATGATGTTGCTTTGCTGAAACCAAATCCTATCTCAAAACAGGAATATGTTTGTGAGTATTTGTCTCAACAGTGATCTAAGTATGCCTGATGATTACAGTGAGTGTGGGTACTATATGGTCATATAGTTCTCCCAACACTTTTCTCCAATCTAATTATGCCACATCTCTGTTTATGCAGCATGTCCCTGACATCATTTGGTCTCACGTTAGAATAAACAAAACATTTATATGTTAAGTTCCTAGATTTTTCTTCATTTGTCCAATAAAATAAAAGCAGTAATACTTGACACCAATGTGATCACAAACACGGATGCAAACAAAAGAGACATAAAATGACAGAACTTAGTTACAGATTAGTATTAGATTATTACAGTAATGAAAAGGTAAATTCTGAATCTCAATAATATATTCCGTAACCACTAAGATTACATCACAGCCACATTTACAAAACACTGGAATATGCTGCGCCCCACCCTCCACCCCCTCCAGGATGACAGAAGCTCAGGTAAGGCTGAGTTGCTGGGACCCAGAAGTGGATCTAATTTGTGCATCATTCACTTTAGTGACAGGAAGTTATCCAGACAGAGTAAAAGCATCCAGAGATTGTAATGACAGGAAGGAGGAAATCCAGGCATGCGAAGGTAGCAACATATGGTCTCAAATAGCAGTAGGCAAACTCAGGGAAGTTTTACTTCCCTCTGGAAGAACTGGACAGAGGGAATCACAGCAGGAATTCAGGATGCAGGGGTCTAGCCATTGGTCTGGGAAAGGAAGCAGGACCTTGATTTTAAATTTCAGGGCAATAACATTGTGCTAAAATTTTGTGTGAGACAGAAACAGGTCAGGAACAGTGCTCAGTTGCTGTGCAGAAAAACCTGGCACCCAGATTTGGGCTAAGTATAGTAAAATGAGGAACAGTGAATGAGGTAAGTTGGTATAAGCACAGAGCATAGGGATCTTGATTTGAATCACAATGGTAGAAAGGGGAAAATTGAAGAGGGAACTGCACCTGCAGAAGGGGCAAATTGAAGTGTAGTGGTGGCAAAAAATGAACTGCAATTTTTTTTTAGCGTGATGTCAGTTACTTAAACTTTTATGTTTAAATCATTAATTGTAATTTTTTTCAGCTGGTAAGTTGGCAATTAAACACAGGTGTTTGATAATTATTCCATAAAATACTTAAATTTTTTTATGATTAAGAAATATCGATTCTGCATGTTTATAATAGCAGTTAGATGTTTAACCTAATATAAATTCTCTATGGCTTTGAAAGGGAAATCTTTTGTTGTTGTTGTTGTTTGTTTTTTAAATCTTTTATTTTTTAAATTAAGAGTAGCATTGTTCTATAGAAATAATCCATGTCAAAATGATTACTAGTCGCAGAAATCAGAAATGTTTGAAACAATGGGAATAGACCAGAATATCAAGGAGATTGTTGCATAATAGGAAATTTGAAGATGGCTCTTATATACTTTCTTTGCAGCATGACAAAAGGAAAGACATGGGACCAGCACAATGGAAGGGCATAGCAATTTACTACTATTTACTGATTTTAATTTATTGCCACAGAAAGGTATGTTTTCTCCCTGCAATGATGGGGAAGTCCTGATTTCCTATTGGACTTTTCTCTTCATTTTTAGCAAAGTTCAAATGAAAAAATTCTCTCCTACCTTAATAGAAGAATTCCATTGTGTCTAGCAGTTGTTTGTTATAATTAGAAACCAGAATGCACATAGTGGTGGCTCATTTTTCTCTTGAATTTTAAGGTTGAAGTAATGAAGCAACAGAGCTATAATGGCAAAGCCATAATGAGTAGCATTTAATGTGATTAGTGGTTTTATTTAAATGACCATTATAGATATGGCTACTCTATTGAAATGAAGGTAAACAAAAGGAATCTGCCCTCTCTTCTGAAATACATCTGTGCAAGTTCCAGGAATAGGTACAGAATCTTGCTGATTATATTCAGGATTAGGTAATGTTGAGACAGATTACCTCCTGTGTAGAAACTCAATGAAGATAAATTTTATGTAAAAAGCTACATCCCTTTTAAACTGTCAACATCCTTCATGTATTAGCAACAAATTTATCGTGTGTTTACTACCATTTGTCCATCGACTTAGATGTGACAGTCAAAAGCCACCCCATCATATCATCAAGCTTGTAAATGCCAACGGTACACTATTCTAACAGTAAAGTGAACCTTTTCAGAGATTACTTCACTAAAGTTTATTTTTTAGGATACACAGGGTATCATATACAGGTATATGTGTCATATAAATGGTATATATTATATATAAACTTTGCCACTAGAAACACAGTATGGCATTCTCTGCAGATAATATTCTGTTCCAGGGACAACTCATGTAACTGTGGTTCCTGTTTCCTTAACTGGAAACTGAACTTCATGATATAGATACAGATCTGAACATCAGAAGTATTTTGAGAGAAAAATATTGCAAAAAACCTAGCTTAGATTATTATGACTTGCACACACATGAAAACTACATGATCTGATTCTTTCACATATGGGGCAACTTCCATTTCCTTAGGAGATTCCTTGGTTTGTTTCAGTAATAATGAGATTTTTATCTCCTGTTTAATAACTGCCAGGACCCACAATTTCAAAAGACATAATGAAAAGCATACAGGTTGTTAGCTGTTCCCAAAGTGATGTGTAGAGAATGCCTACATCCTCAAAATATAAATTAAAAATAATTTTAATGAAAGGAGCCAAAATGGATTAAATTTGCACACAATATTTGCTGGAGATCACATAAATTTTTTTTCTAATAGGACTGTGTTCATACTGAATTCTAACAAATTATTAGGTGATCTGTTCCACAGAGTATAGAAGTTTTGTAAATTCTTGCTTTCTCTTTCTCCCAAGACTTCCAGACTCCCCCAAGTGGATATCTGAGAAATTTAAGCCAAGTACCTCTAAATAACTCTTACACTTCATAATGAGCTTTGATCAATCCACATCAACTTTTTTTTCCTTTGTTTGAATTCAAGCATGACACATGGAGAATTTCCCTCAGATGAAGCTAGCATTCCCCTCTTATACGCTTGTAAGTTATAAATTACTCACATGACTATTGCCTCTCTTATAAATACTCTTCTCTCTCTCCTCTTCCCTTTTCAAAGGGTGAAATCAAACTGGCAGATTCATTTAAGGACTATACTGTGGTTTGCAGAGCCACTGCGATATAAAATCATATATATGGGTCACCCAGAATGGAATGTCTTGAGATCTTGACCTTCAAATAAACAAGATCACCACAGTTTATATCAAAGTGCAGGATGCTCTGACACAGGAGCATCAGAATGCCTGGAATCTGCTTTAACCAATTAAGCCATTCAAGGCAAGAGGAAAATAAAGCCTTCAGTAAATCCATTGAAGGCACCATCTCCCAGCCTCCCACTGCCTGTATCGATCCTTTTAAGTGCCGACTAGTGAGTCGTATATATACCTGATGGGATGCTCTCACCCAACCACCTCCGAGGAGTTAAACTTACACAAAGAATCAACTGGGTGAAAGGGAGGACGGGAGGGCACATTCAGGCCGGTGTCTGCCTTGGCCCCTTAAAAACCAGCGCGATGGTTTCTCTTCAGGGACTGCAGCAGACCCCATCCCCTACTTTCCTAGGAACCCATTTGTTCCTTTGCGGGAGATTTTCCATTCAGGTCGCTTCTAGGGCGAACGCTTTTGTTCGCTACCACTCTATAGTAGGAAAAGAACTGAAGAAAAAATGCAAAGCAAGCTCGTGGCAGCAGCTTCTTTGCGGCAAAGCACCCCTTTTTGTTCAGCTTTGGCAATTTAGAAAGAACCCTAGGTTCTCTGGGGACGTGGGTGAGGGGAACTCAGGGTCGAGGAACACATAAACCAAGAGTCCGTGTTTTTACCTTGTATCCCCTTCCACTCGTATCACCGTAACTACCCCTCCCCGTCCCTCCTCCCCAAACTATCAACACAAACACACGATTTCTACAAATGGGTGGTGGTGGAGGTGGTAGTGGGTGGGGGGACATTTTTTTTCTAAGATTCTGAACAGGATCCAGCCTCCATGATAAAAAAAAAACACATTACAAACAAATAAAATCAAATAAGCCAAACCCACCGAGTAGCAACTATCTCAAGAGAGAAGCAGCTGCTGACACCTGCCTGGATACGCTGCAGTTGGAAGCAGTTGGCTTTTGGTACTGAATTATTAATTTATTTATACCCCCTCCTCCCCACCCCCTTTCCCGACTGCTAGGCAAGAATTCTCCGTGTCTCTACATCTTCCCCTCCGCCCCCACCTTATAGGAGTCTCCCACTTCTCTGTCGCGGGCCGCTCTGCCGCCCGCCCGCCCGCGGTGGCCGTCGCGTCCCTGGCCCTCTGCAGCCGCCGCGCTGCGCGAGGGGCGTCCTGCTTGCCGCGCGCTCCCACTCGCGCCCGGACCTGCGCGGCCGTGGGTCCCGGCGGCGGCGGCGGCGGCGGCGGGGAGGGGGGGCGGGTGACAGATGTACTCCTCTGACAGCTCTCAGTATCAGCCCAGTGGCTCCCTGCCATTGGCTCAGTGCAATGGACCGGCAACGCCGCTCAATATAATAACACTCATGCCTGCCAGCACCAGCAACTCCAAGTGCCGGCGCCGAGCGTGGGGAATGCTGCCGCCGCCGCCGCCGCCGCTGCCGCTCGGGCGGTTCCCGCTGCCCGGCTCCGCTCGGCCGCGCCGCGGGCACTGACTCGCGCCCCGCTCGGCGCTGCTTGACCGGCCCCTCCCAGCCCGGGATCCTCCCGCGAGGCACGTCGCCCCAGGGCGAATTAGGAGAGAAACGGAGCCCGAGAGGGAGAGCGCGGCGAGCATGCGGAGGCGGAGGAACCTCGGCGCGCGCGGCAGAGGCGTGTAGCGCGCCTGTCTCCGGAGGGCGTGCGAGAGAGGCGCCGGGCGGTTCGCCCTCCCGGCGGCGGCGGCGGCGGCGGCGACGGCGGCGGGTCCCCAGCCCACCCTCCGCGGGCTCCGGCGCGCTGCGGCTGCGGGCGCGGGGTGCATGGAAGCGGCGGCTGCGGCGGAGGAGGCGGCGGCTGCCCCATGGAGTGTTACTACATTGTCATCAGCTCCACGCATCTCAGCAACGGACACTTTCGCAACATCAAGGGAGTTTTCCGGGGCCCTCTCAGCAAGAACGGGAACAAAACTCTGGTAATCGCTTCTGTTTGCGTCTCTGTCTCTCTGCTGCTTAAGAAGGCATTTGGAGGATTGAGGTTTCTGTGAGATTTTTGAGGTGTCGCAATTCAGTTTGGTTTACAGTATATTCATTTATTTATCTTGTGGGCAGGAGGTGAGAATTAGGTGAAGAAAAAGGGAGGAATCTGAGGGAAGCTGTGATGCATGGCTTTGGTTGACACTTAGACAACGCTCGGGACTCTCCACCTCACTCCGTAATGGTGAAAATTACCACAGCTTCTCCTTATTTGAAGCAAAATGTGTCAACAGGGCCTGTTTTTAAGAAAGAAAAATAAAAGAGCACCCTAACCCCAAGTGACCCATAGCATCTTTCGGTCTAGGAAGCTGAAGGTGAATGAGGGTGTGGGTGCCTCTCATGGAGGCAGGGAGCCATGTGACTGGTGGCGCGGGGCAAGTGGCGGGATTGAGTGATGGTCTCAGAAGGAGTTTGTGTTCCGGCTGTCTCCGGAAGGACTGGCAGCAAACTTCTCTAGTGAGAAGTTGTCAGCACAGAGCTTAACAGAGTGACTCCAGAACGTCATGCCGTCAACTTTTAAGCTATTCATTCGAAAGAGGTTGGAGACAAGTGTGAAGGGTGAGCGTTCTGACACAATCAGAGCCACAAGGAAATATGCTAGACAGACATGTTCCTGGGAGGTTCTCACCGGACCACAGAGCTTCTCTTTCAGCATTCTAGTAGGAAAAGGACCCTTGATGGATAAGAGATGTGCTGAGCATTGAGATAGTACAGGGTGATAGCGCTTACTTTTTCTTTCAAATTCCTTTAGCTACAAAACCTTCCTGCAGAACTGGCTGTCTTGGTATCTCCTGCGAAGTATACACTCCAATAAAAAAAAGTAGAGGAAGGCTCATTAGGCTAAGTACTGCAAAAAGAGTAGAGCCAGAGTAAGGCGATAATATGCAAATGTATGCCTCACTAAAGTCTGGGTCCATTAGCAAGCAGCACCGCCTCCCGCCTCCTTTTTTATAAGGTGAGTACTTAGCCCTGAATAGGTAGGGTAGGCGTTTAAGGACAGACTAAATTAGTCCAAAAGTACAGTATTCTTAATCTACTTTTCTTTATATATCTAGTAAAATGATTCTACATAAATTAAAAAAAATGTGATGTTGCATGTGTTTTTCAAGAATGAAAAGTTCTCATCTGAAATTTTAAGTGAATTCTGACATTGATGTGATGCATTTAATATTTTTTTTCCCTTGAATCTCTTGGATACACTCCTCTCAGCTCTTTTAAGACTCAAAGAAGCAGGGTTAGTTTATTGCTTTTATTATTGTTCTGGATAAGATTGTTTATTGTTGTTGAAAGTGAAAATACTCTTCTGTGGTCTTCTTTAGTGGAGTGCTATACAGAGCAGTAAGCAAAGGCTAAGTGAATTATGAAAGTTATTCTGGCTAGACTTAGAGAACTCCATTACATGTGAAGACAATATTTTTGGGGGAGGGATTTCATTTTGAAAAAAGTAAGCACTGGTTTGTTTTTTAATTCAAGTTTCACTTGTGGAAAAAGGCAAACTTATTGAACACGATCTCATCTCCATAGTTACAGTGATGATGTAGGTGATCAAACCATGAAGTAAAGTTCATAAAAAAAAATTTATTTGCCAGATCTCAACTTGTTAAAATTCTGTTAATTGCGATTCTTAAGTTAACCTTGGGCTTCTATCAAAAGCTGAACTTACTTATGCTGATTTGTTTGTTGTCGGTCTGAAGTTGATTAGTTCTTTATCACTCATTGACAACAGCTAGGTTAAAGTGTGGATTTGCCAGTTTAATCTTCAAATTAAAATAGGTGTTAAAAAGCAGCCACCTAAATGTGATGAATACACCTAAATATATGCACATGTCCGAAGCAACACACTGGGATAAAAAAAAGCTTAGAAATAGCTCCTGCCTTATTTCCCTTGGTTATAGTAAAAGGACTTAAAGAGACTTCATAGTTAATCCTTCAGGGTTGTGTTTATAAACTGCCCAAGTTTGTGTTTCCTGTGTAAGAGATTTACACTGCCTGAAATTACATAGATTTTCATATATGGTTCCCCTATATTTGAAACTATTACTTTCGAGTAATATATGTCATATATTTGTCTTCTGTGTCTTTCGATGGTTTTGTTTTTGAAGAGGGTGAGATTTATGCCTGTCTTTAAATTCAGAAAAGATTCAAAATATATTCATAAATGAATTTTTTTATTAAAGAACTTCCTATACTTACCTAAAAATGTATCTTTTATAGCACATAGGATGCTATGAGGACTAAAGATAAGCTAAAGCTTCTTACTATAAGCTAAAAACAGAAAACTGAACCTGTAACTTCTCAGAAATAGCAAACTTAATAAGAAACACAAATATTATTTTCAAAATGTATATATGCTACATTTTGAATATTTTGAAGCAAGAATTTATGGTTGTCACATTTTTAACCCCAGTTCTGTAGAGTAATAATTATAAGATCTTTTTTAGTTTCTTTTCTATTTGATTTTGACATATTTTGAAGTTTTGCCTTTAAAAACATCACATTCTGCATTTTGGAATATGTATTAAAATAATTTTAATAGTATCTTATTCTTTTTTTTATTATTATTTCAGGAAGGCATAACTTAAAACATAAAACCCATTCAGGGAAGAGGTACTTTGGTTTTTCCAAAGAGATTCCAATTATTTTCAGTCACTAGATAACTAATGGATATTTCGAACATTTAAAAAATTCATATTTTTAAAACATGATTTTATAGTCTTTAAAAATTATTGAACTGATTTAAGATAGCCTATAACTGCTAATTCAGTGTTCTTTCATGAATTAGAAGTTACCTATAAAGTTACTTACAGAATAAAACTCAGTTTTTAGTGACATTAACAACTTTATTCCTAAATCCAGAATGTAATTCTGTCACTCATATTGAGGAGATTATCAAAATGTCCAGGCCTTCCCATAGGTCATATTGTGTCATTTACACAATGAAATTTTAAGAAATACTTAAAGACTAAGCCTGTTGTTAATCTTGACCCTACTTTTGAGCTTTTAAATTTGTTCCTCTTCACAATTTTAACGGAAAATATACAAATTTCCATTTTGCAAGGTCCTACAAGAAAAGAGAAAGGTCACTCTATTTGTCATGATTTCTATTATAATTAGCATCATATCTATGATATAGATTTAATACCATGGAATAAGAAATAAGCTAATATTTTATTAGTGCTCCAAAATATATCTGAATAAGTTATATGATTTAATGACAGTGAATGAAGTTTATCATCCATATATTCTCATTGTTTTTCCTTAGATTATTCCAAACCATCATTGCATTGTGTATGCAGTTGTTTTTTGGATAAAGACATTTTGTTATACTTATGTTTTGCAATTGATCCACAGTTTTTTTGCCCTAATTATATATTTTAAAACTTTTAATACAAATATTATTACATATATTTAATACATAATTTAAATATATATTTAATCACTTTTAATACAGAATTTGGAGTTTGTCTGTGGAACTTTGGAAATCATTATTAATTTGTTTATTACATTCTGGTAATACAATTGGTCAGCATTTTTGTATTCCACAAGAGCATTTTGTCTGTTCTATAACTATGAAATTCAAAAATAATGAGTACTGGTTTTGAGGTCATACACTGGGTCAATATTATAATGCAGATTTCCTGACTAGACATATTTCCTTTATAATTGATGCAGTAAATTAGGGAAGCCTTAGAAATTGGCATGATAATATTCATACTGATGAAATGATGGTATTGATTTCATCTATTGTGTGAAGGCATTATTTGAAGGCACTCTACTTTTCCACTTGCCTTTGGGCATGGAGAAAGAGTGCCAGACTCACAGAATAATTTGAATTCAAATTTATTTTATTTATCATCCTCCAATATGCAGCCATGAGTAGTTTTTGTCCTGCCTAAGCCTTGTTTTTGAAGGCTGTCCTCCGTTTCCAAAATACTAAGTACCAGGTTTGGCAAGAAAAGTTGTGTTGATTTACTAATCAGCTCTCAACATATTTGTTATTTAGTTCATTCAGATTTATCAAGATGCTTTAATTGCAAAGCACTATTCTAAGCCGCACAGGCTCTGTGCTAAGTATCATGTACTAAATATTGTGCATTAAGATATATTCATGGATGCTCCTGTTCATTTAGAATGTTTTGAAAAAATATTCATGTATTTTGACAAGTTTGCAAGTTCCTTGTCACTCAAGACATTTTCATATGTATGCATTTTGAACAGTATGAAAAAATTCTGGATTTTTTCCTTGTGTATAGGAACTCACTAAAATTAGGTAGGCCTTTGAAATATACTATGTGGACTTTTGTTCTAATTATCATAATCTAATATAACATTATTATTCATGTTATTCCCTTACACATTTCTATGTCTCCTACAGAATATAATTTAAAAAGCTTCTTCACTCACTAAAACCCATTTATGTGGCACATTTAAGATTGCACATAAGACTAAAGAAGCCAATTGTTGAATTAGTGCTGCTGAAATGTTATTGTTGGATTAATATCCTCTAGAAAGGTCAGGGGTGAGGTTTTGGGTGAGTAATATATTACCAAACTTCCCTGCTTTATAAGCTTGCTCACATAATTAGTAAGTTATATATTTCTCCAAGTTTCTCTTGAACACATTCAGTATTGAAGACTACCTTGTGTCTCACTTTTCTGAACTTAAGATGTCATACATTCTTTGCTATACTTGTTTTTCACTCTGGCAAAACTTTACAACATTTGCATTTTCAGTGCACATTATTGGAGTAAGGAAAGTAACTTAAGGTTGAAATATTGACATTATGAACTGCTCAAAAACGTAAGCGATGTTTTAAGGCAAATGTTGTCAAGTAATACCCATGATTCTAACATGTCTTTTTTAGTTCATCGATTATTTAACATATTTTTGATAGCTGAAATTCAAATAGTGACATACTGTCTTTTCTGTGTTTCTCAGTTATGTACCCAGTATGTTCCAGTTTATTGATGACTGTGATTATGTGAATGACAAGAGCCTGGGGACCACTAGTCCAAACGTTTCATATAGTTGTGCTCAGGGCCAAGTTCAGGCTGCCGAAGTAGTTTAGTGTGCACTGTGTTTTAAAGTATTTGGGCTTAAATGCCATTCAAAGAGAAAAACACTTTATAGTTTGCTACTGTCTGTACTGTTTTTTACTGTTATGTAAGTTTTCACTTATTTATATTACCTTCCTGACCAGTGAAGGCACTTGAATTTTCTACCTCTTGTTTAGTCTGAGAACCAAATTTTACACACAGGAAGACAGAAACATTTTCATCATTCTACATGTGCTCTTCATGGTGCCAACTTTTAGACAGACAGTAGTCTTCCAAAAAGTTTTTGGCATATTCGTGTGTTTCTATACTGTTTACTGTTTTTCGGTTGAACTGCTTAACAGTATTCTCCAGGTCACATAGCTAAGAATACTATCATAATAAAGAAATGTGGATTTGAAGATGATGCATTTTTTCATTTTAGAATTGCACACTTTCGCTCAGACCACGGGTGTTTGTGGTAATTTTTTGCTGTTTTTGTTCTTTTTAAAAATTAATTTTGAATGTAGTTTTATTCTTTATACTTTTGGTAAACATGTTTAGTTCATGTAACATTTAGAAAACAGTTTTGTGAAAGTATTATGCACACGAGAAATCATACTTTTTAATAATTGGAATCATAATACAGTGTTGAGATAATTTTCTCCAGGGACCCTGTTTAACTGAGATATTACTATTGAAGGCAATTGTTGTTTATTAGGAGTTTGAGTAATCTTTCCAGAGAGGAAAAAACATAGCAGTTTTAATCTGTGGTATACTGCCACCAAAAATTCATTAAGAAATTATTTATACTTATTCGTCACTTTTTATATTGCTAGCTACAAATTAATAGTTGTATTAATTCTATTCCCTAAAAATCTTAGCCTGAAACCATTTGATCTGTTTTATCTCATTCTAAATTATCCTCTGCCTCTGAGAAAATTCTTATCGTACATAAAATATTGTGATGGTGTTTTCAACTATAAGATTTCATTAATTTTATAAATGTATTACAGTACATTTCCTAGCACAGTCTAAGATAAAGTGGGGTAATAAATAATTAAAACTCAGTCCTAGTTGTCAAAATAACGAAGTCCATTACCTGATGTAGTACTCTGGACTCTTTCATAATGGCTTGGCACCATTAGAAGAAAGTTATATACTTTTCTAAATGTTAGTACATTTAACGTATTAAATGTTTATGATGACAATGCCATATTCAAATGATAAGAAAACACTTTTTACTTAAGTAGCTTTAGAAAAATGAGCTCTGCTGAGTGTGCTGACTAGTTTTACATATCAACCAGAATAGTCGCCAGTTATTTAAACAAACACTAATCTAGTTGCTGTGGAGGTATTTTGTAGGTATAGTTAATGTTTCTAATCAGTCAACTTCAAGTAAAGGAGATTACCCTCTATAATATGGCTGGGTCTCATGTAATCAGTTGAAAGGCTGTAAGAGCAAATACTTGAGTTCTTCTGGTGAGGAAGAAATTCTGCCTCAAGACTGCAGCATCAAATCCTTCTCTGAGTTTCCAGCCTACTCGCCTGCCCTGCTGAAGCCCAACTGAGTCGATTCCCAGCTCCTTAAAATAAAGCTCTCTCCTTCTCTTTTCCTCCCCGTCTCCCTCTGCCTCCCTCTCCTCCATCTCCGTATGTTCCCCCCCGCCCCGCCCCATTCTCTCTCCATCTCTCCTCTTGGTTCTGTTTATCTGGAGAGCCTCAGTTGACACCCTAAGGATCAGTTATTACATCTCTTTTACAATAAAACAGCTCAATATTTGAAATATAAATCATATCCAATTCCAATTGGATTTAATTGGAAACAGGTGAAATTGACATCATTAAACTATTCAGGTTTAAAAATTGATAGAACTTAATGTGGAATGGTTCCGTTGTTTTATAAAGGAATGTATAATAACTTTATTGTAATATTTGTCTGGACTACCTTGTCTCTCGATCAATCCCCCTCCTCCTCCCAAAAAGCTTTAATAAAACTGTAAAATATAAGAAGCCTTATCTGTTCAGTTCCAATGGCTAATCATACATGCATTTATTGTATTTGAAGAAAATTAGACTGTCCTTAAATGAGAGGAAATATTTTTAAACTTAGTATCAAAAGTGTTCGTTTTGATAGCCTACATTTAAGAAAATTTAGAGTGGCTGTGTAAAATGAAGATTTTATGTTTTTTATGAAGAACATACAGAATGATGTCAGTAACCACTAGCCAAAACCCACCAGGAACACAGCTCTAGTCGAACCAAGTTGGACATATTGGTACTTGGTGGAACAAGATGAACTGTACATCATGGGGGACCTTGATGCATCTCCTGAAGACGAATTAGGGAGAGTTCTATAGGATTTGGGATTCTGTAAGGTGATTTTGTGTAGAGTTTCTTAACACATTGTTTTATTCTGGATTGTCCTGTGAGGAAGAAGGGCCAGTTCTCTGATTGGCTGACTTACTGCTTTTTGTGTAGGAGACGAGGAATGGAGTGGGGTCAAGCCACAGTTGGGGAAGAAGCAGCTTTTGCTCATGTTGGCTGGCAGATGGGAGGTTTGGTAACAACAGTGTTTTTGTTTTTGTCTGTGCTCAAACATGATTGCACAGTGGTCTTGTTTTCTCCTACTTCCATTGTGCTCTTAGATGACCTCTTCTGATGTTAGTGGACTGGGAGACTGTTCATGTTTGATAACAGAACACCACACATTACTTTTAGATCCAGACAAGCTCCTAGCTGACACTTCGTAGGGGCTGCTTTTTTCTTTCTCAGGTATGGCATGAGAACAGATGGTTGCAAATGAGAGGGAGGCAGGACCATCACAGAAGAGAATTTCCAGGGAAGGAGATCGAAAGCCAGGAAATTTTAGGGATGAGGGAGGGAAGGAGAATGGAGGACATGTGCCCTGCACAGGCACGTTAATATGAGGACTTGGGGAGATAAAAGTCACCCATCCCTTGAGAGAGTTACGGGGGAAGGAGTTTTCAAGAGAGAAAAACTTCAGTTGGAGTAAAATGGTGTAGTGAAATGCCAGCAAAAAGTCTAAAGCTATAGAGATTTCATTGATATGGGACAATTCTGAATTCAGGACACAGTCCAAGTGTATTAGGACATGTAGAAATACAGAGAATTGTGTCATAAGAGGATGTGACATAATCATATGGAGACTGAAGTCCAGAAAATGAAAAAGAATTTGGGCTTCTTGTGGCAACTGACATTATTGCGGATACAGGGCAGAATAAAACAGGGCAGAATAAAATTGGTTCTGATAATCCCAGTGCAGGTAGCAGTAGCAGTGGAACGGGGGAGGGTGACAAAGAGGTAAGAGTCCTGAGGGAAACACTCAGAGTTCTTGGGCTCACCTTGGACGCCTCCTGTGAAGCTGAATAATGCCCAGCTCTGATCTGAGCCTCACAGCTTTCTGCTGACCTTGCTGAACTATGGCAGAGGGGCTTGGTTAGTCCCGCTGCATGGATTTCCTCCCGTATTCAGCCCCTGGGGGTGGGGTGGGGTCATTGTATTAATGATGACTCAAATCCAAATTGCCTTGTGTCCTTCAGATAGGAAACACCTAAAGAGTTTGATGTGGAGCAAGCAAATTTTATTTGGAGAGAATTTAGGAAATTGCCAAGCACCTTAGATGAATGATGGAACTCAGGAGAGTTTTGGACAATAAGTTACTGGGGAGGAAGTGAAACCATTTAGGAGAAAGGAAGGGATTTAATAATGAGGCGTTTGTACTAAATGGTTTTTCTTACAAGCGGTCAAGGACAGAAAGATGGGATAAAATATGGATTTTCTCTTTGTTTAATGAATGGGTCTCAAGTGACATGGTCCAGTGGCCTCCAAGGAAGTGTCAGCGAAGGTACAGAAAAGTTATCTTTGTGGTATTTCCCTCAAAACCTGCTATTTAGCAAATCACTTCTTGCTGAAATGGGACAAAATACCTTCACGGTAGGGAAGAGAATGACTACTTTCACTCCAGGACTGTGTTCTTGCATCCAGTCTAGCATGTCTTCATCAAAATACTTACTGTCATGCCTACATAGTGGCTGAAAGCACAAACATTTTATCACCAGATGGATCTGAGCTCATATTCTAGATAGCCCTCTGTATCAGTAAATAGTGGGTGAAGCTTCTTGTAATCAAAATCCCAGGTATCAACTCTGTATCTATATAGTGTTTTATAGAAAAGTTTTAATAGAGTAGAAATATGCAACTAGATATTTTTGGACTTTAAGTGACTCAATAATGTCAAGGCTAAAGACTCTGATTTTATTTTTATTTTTCCTACAGTTGTAAGATGGCTATTGCTCCAGTCACCACGTCTACATTCTAAGCTAGTAAGGAGGACGGACAGGAAGTCGAATGTTATTTTTTTTTCCTAAGAAATCCCACTCTGGTGTTTGCTGATATCTCTGGCTGAAACTGTGTCGCAGAACCACTTCTAAGCGTGGGGAAGTACGGAAACATGACTAATTAAGCCAAGCACATTGCTAATCTTAATAAACTCAGCGTTACGTTAGTAAGAAAAAGAGGCAATTGATTAGATAAGAGAAGCCTACCACAGCTGGTCACTAGCTTTATGACCTTGGTCAAGTTCACCTCTCTATGTTATATTTTCCTTCAATGGAGATGATACTGATACCTGCCTAGAAAATAAGTTTGCACATCAAATGGGATGAAGCAAATAAAGTAATTTGCACAAGGTTTGTCACTAGTGAACTCCCAATAAATGGGGGCAGCTATTGACAGTGTTTCATACTGAAACATTCATATATAGGAAGTCTTCTGTTCAATTCAGTATGTATAAATTTACAAAATTTGGACACTTTTAGTATTGAACAATATCAGTATTTTCTTTTTTCTCCTCTTTTTACACCTGGCACCTCTTCCATATATTATCCCCACCCCAAGATTTATAAAATCTCCTCCCTTAAATATGGATTAGGCCCTAAGTATTCTAGTAGATAAAGAAATGAAAATCTTATGGAAACTTTACAATATCAGGCATTCTTTCGACTCATAAAGTTCATGGAACTATGCTTTGTACTCCTAGGAAGCTGGCTTTTCGGGAAAGCTTAGAATTTCTTTTAACTCTCTTCAATAATGATTTCAGTAGCTGTAATTCTCTTGCCGTGTCCTGGATCAGTGCAGTTCTGGTGTAACAAAATGAATATTTACACTAGGGGGCGGCATAGCATTTCCTCTTGCTATCATGTAGCCAGGAATAGTAAATAATCATGCATTAATAAATGTGTCAACTATAGGGCTACCACAGTTTTATTAGCTAAAGAATCACTTCAAAATTTTACTGGCCAAGAAGTCAGCAAGGAAATGCGAAATAGCTGTGATGTATTTGCTCTACACTTTGTGTACGTCACGAAGTAATTATTCTTGCCCATTCTCTACCTCGGTCACATGTCATATGTGTAGTAAGATGGAGCTGACATACAGTTGATGTCCAATCATACCTTACTAGAATATCACTGTTGGCTGTAAAAGTGTCCGTTTTCACTCTTGAAATTGATATTTCTGGTTACTTCTGAGCACCTTCAACCTACTAGTTTCATGATTCTTAATGCCCAATTTATTTTAATGTCATAGTTGATTTATAATTAAATTTGATTGATATTTTCATGAACTACATTGCTAAGCAAAATACAGATGGACTGTGAGGACCAGTATTTGTTGAAACCCAAATAGCTACAACACAAAGTAAAAAGTATGTGAAATTGTGAAATCCAACCCTGATTTTCATGATTGCCACCTGCGACATTACAGAAAAATAGTTTAAAAAAGCAGAGACTTAAATTTCCCAGTTTTATTAAAATGTAATGGAATTTCCTCCGTAGAAATCAGAATTAGATTTCTTAGGGAAAACGTGCACATTGCATAAAGTAGCACAAACTGTCCTATTTGTGTTACTAATCACTGTGAAATTATTGATACAGCATGAAAGATGCAATTTTTATGATCAGGACTTAGAGGAGTTGATACTATGATAGTTGTTGTACTCAAAAACTCACAGGGCTGTTTTTTTAGATATTAAAAATTTCAGATGTTGCACAGTATCTATTGCTATCCTGGAGAGCCACATTTAAGACAATCTGTAACTCTGTTATTCTACAGTAAAGGGTTAGCGAAGTTAATAATAATAATAATAACAATAATAATAATAATAATAATAATAATAATAATAATAATAATAATAATATAGAGTCAAAACAAAGCAATCCTCTTTGTACAGTACCTAGCATAGCTTCCCTTGCCATAAGCAGGCTCTGCAATAAAACGGGCATTTATTCTGGTCCCCGCTGTTTCCTCTTCCACTTTTTATGGCACATTATTCTGTGGCTATCTATAAATTTCTATTCATAAAGACGAAACACCCACAAATTTGAATGTGTTAGCACAGTGTTGGGCACATTCAGCTGTAAGCATAATTTGATGGTGTAAGAAGAAAATTAGAGATAGGAGATATTGTTTACTTAGATGTTAAACTAAGCTTAATTAAAATACTGTATCAGTAATTCAATTCAGGTATGCCACAGTCTGAGCAAATATTCACCTTCCAGTCATTAAACATGCCAACTATTTTGACTCATAATAAAGTGCCAATACAATTATATCAACTATAGAAACGACAGGTAATGTGAGAAATTCTCTTTTTTCTCAGTACCGTACATAAAATGAGTATAGTATCTATTCTTGGGCGCAGGCGAAATAGATTTGCACACACACAGCAAAATCGTGCATGCGCGAACCCCAGTGCTCTCTTGCTCACGCGCTCTCTCCTCTCCACCATCTCCCGTTCCCTCCTTCTTCCTCTCTTTTTCTCTCACTCTTCCTCTCTTTTTCTCTCCCTCCAACCCCCTTCTTGCTATGCCCCCACCGAGTGGTCTAGAAAAACAGAGAGCATATTGCTTTTACAGTTTCAGCCTGTCTGCATGTCTGCTTTTCAGGAAGTACATAGACTTCTAGTAGCAGTTTCGGCCAGGTTCAGAGAGCAAAAACATTATTCACTTGCAAAGCAATTAAGAGCTTCCTTTCCCCTGACCTCAGCCACCAGATATAATATCAGAGATCTGAAACTAATACTGCAGAGATTTTGAGAAATCGGAAGCAACTAAATGGTCAAAGTTCCACTGGATGAGCACAATTCTAGGAATTAAAAATAAATAAATAGAGAGAAAGGAGGGAGCAAGAAAGGAAGGAAGGTAGGAAGGAAAGGGAAGAGATAATTAATTCTTAGGCAGTAGGGAAGAGTGTAAGCTTATATCAGAAGGTTTATCAATTTAAATAATTAGATGACGGTACATGCAGGTTTGCCTGGGGTAAGCCCTGTTTAGATTGTTGTCCTGGAATGCTCAATAATGGTACTGCCTTTAACTCTTAGAATTATTCTGACCTGGATGATAATCTGTATGATCATCCTGCTAAATATAGAAACTTCCAGAGTGACCGGAATCTGCCTGAATTGATCCCCCATTCTCTGTCCTGGCTTAAAACCTACATTCCTTTAGAATTTGTAGATTCTTATGAGAATGCTGTCCACAGATGCTGTGTTTAATATGATGCTTGGCTACTTTTTCAACAATCCTAAACCCTATAATCTGCCCTGATGAAAGGAATGTAGTTATTCTTCTCACCTTCTGGCAGGTTGGGTTGAGCCTCATAATAGAAGAAGGGATTTGCAGAGGCAGGACGATGCAAAGACACAGGGTCAGTTGGAGATCACTTGAGGCAGCTGCAGGAGAGTGAAGAGGAGAAGGGAGCCACAGGGATCGTCCAGTGGCCACAGACCAGCCACACCTTGTCAGAAAGAGTTTCTGGGGCTGGACAGCCAGCTGCGTTGTTCCAGGCTGACCACTTTAGTGGCAGGATTTTGCCCAGGCATTGCCAGTTTCTGTTCCTCAACAAGCTTCATTCAACAGTGTCACCTTTGAATCTGTCAGCTACCTAACACTCTTCCAATACATGTATTTTATGCTTCATTTAATGAGTTAATTTTGATTATTGTTAGCTGAGAAACCTGACTAGAATTAGGACAGCTGTAGAATTGTAATTTTTTTTCAAGAATGTGAACAGTTTGCTGGGTTTTACATCCAGAGAGTTTTGACAGTGTTTCACAGACTCTGCCTCCCATCATTCCTCCTTTTTTTTTTTTTTTTTTTTTTGTAAGTAATGGAAAACGTTCAGCCTCTGGAACTGAGGAGTCCTAGGTTTGAATTCTGACTTTGTCACCTGGCCCAGTTATTTAACCTCTCTTAGTTTCTATTTCTTTATAAATAACAAAAATTATAATTCGTTTAGTCCCTGCTGTACACCAAATGTTATTTGAAACATATTGAATAAATTATGTATAATTTCTGCTGAAATGCTTTACGATGGGTATGTGAGGACACGATTGTTGTAAGGATTAAACAATATAAGGGAGTTTTTTACTTCAGTGTCTGGCACATAATCAAAGCTATTGTTATTTTTAACTGTTACCGATTCTTAAAGAAGACTTGTCCTTCCTTCCTTCCAAAGCCGATACTTGGACTTGTGCTTTTCAAATAGAACATGAGAGCTACCAGATGAATGACACAGAATATAGTTGCTTTAGAGACTCCAGTGAAAAATAGGCCAGGGAATTAATTGATCATATAATTTAGTGTCTATATATGGAATATGAGTAGATTACCTAGCTTATCCTGTCCAGGAAAACTGAAGCTCTCTGGCGTAGATCCTAAACTAGATGATTATAATTATCACTTGAGTACTTAGAAAATACAACATCCTGGACTTCACTTCATAGCTACTAACTCTTAATATCAATGGTGAGGGTCCAGGAATCTAGCTTTCCTGAGAGCCCTCAGATGACTCTCACTTTCCCAGGATAAAATGCACCTGGGTTGGTATCAGTGGTCTTGCTCCAGTAGGATGCATGGATGCCACGCATTTACACTTAGTATGAGAGTTGATGCCCTGTTCTTCTCCTTTCTTAGGTTCTCTACCCAGCACTCCTCATCATCCCACCCCTGCACCCAAAGAGATCCTTTCCAGGCTGCAAAAATACATTTGTTTCATAGTGAAGAAAAATGAAATTAGAGAAAAAGTTAGTTAGAAAATAAAGGGACTTAATCTTAAAATTTAAGAGTCCAACAGATGTAGAAGGGATGAAAATGTAAGACTTTACGTTGTAAGCAGCAAAAATTCGAGTTCTGGGTTCAACTTCATGAGACAATTTAGTTAACTTGGCCAATTTCCTTTTCAACCATGCTTTGGATATATTAATTCATGTAGAAATTAGGGATAATAATGCATTTTATAGTATTTAATGATTTTCCATGTGTGCTTTTGTTTTTAATCATTGTATTGTACATCAAAGCAAATGGTTGAGCTAGTAAAGAGATAAACATAAGATAATTTACAAAATAAAAAAGTGTAAAGGTGAATAGCTTTATGAAATGCAAGGTGATACTAGGTACTTCTAAGAAAAGTATGTCAAAGATTTAACATTGATAGCCTGGATTTATAAATAAAATAATATATCGTAATTATATTCTTATTAAATCAGATGATATATCTCAGTTACCTTTGACATACAAATTCCTTTCCATATTTTATTTTTAAATTTCGCCTAGATATTCTTAAGTCATTGTTTACATATATGGGATTACCTTTTATCATTGTTTAAAATTTTATTTGTAATGTGACATGATCCCATCAGAATCAATTCTGCAATAATTGTGTGGTTCTGTTAGTTATTTAATATAGTTTGACAAATGAGGTAAGTGTCTGTGATTAGTCCTATCTAAATCATATTTTCAAACTATAGTTTCAAATTCTAAGAATAAATCAACTCATTTATTTTAAGCTTTCAGTTTTTGCATGCTTATTCTCTCAGGTTCAGTGCTAGACCTTACATAAAATATTTGTTTAATCATTTCAGCAACTGTTTAATTTGGTCCTCTTACAATCACCACTTACAAAAAAAGACTTAGTTTTATTCAAGGTCATCATTCAAGGTCATCTCTGTTGTTCAAGGTCATCTCAATGTCTTGTAGACACTGTAGGGATATGAATACTGAGACTTAATGTACATATGTCCATGTCCATTTCATTCTCTTTAGTGTAGCACAGAAATAATGATGCCACATTCTCAGATCCTAGAATACATGGCTGTGTCCAGTTATAGAGATTTAGAATTAGGAAGTCTATATATAAAATCCTTAACTATTTCCCCCAAATATCATGGTTTTATTTTCAAAAATGTTTTTTAATTTTATCTTTCTAATTGTTTTCCTAATTTTGATTCCAAAGTCTGGATACTTAGTGAAAATTGGCCTCATTGTCCATTTGTTTGCCTCTCAGTAGTATTCAGTGGAGACATTTTCATGTTCCTTTATCTTCTCATAGGTAACCGAACAGAAGCTAGTTAATTAGTTAAATCATGTAAATGTCAGATTGTATGTTTTATATACATTATATATTGCACCAAGGCAGAAAAAGATTATTTAGTAAAAGATGATTTCAGTAAAATTCAGGGCTTAAGATATTTTTCTGTACTTTGAATTCACTTTGCAGTTCCTTCCCCCAGCTTTTTTCATTTCTAGTGTTTGCAGTCTTCTATTTACTGACTATTAAGTGTAATAAAAGTCTTGAAACTAAAGCAGATAATAAATTATTTGCAAGTCATTTATAGCTGAAAGTGCACCATCATTTTCCAGCATGTATTATTGGGTTTTTCATTTATGGGAATAAGAGAAACTGTACATTTTCTAATCACAGGGCTTTGCAGCACACATTTGTAGAGGGCTGGCTTTCAGTTTTAGACAATTCATAACGTGTAGGTTATCCTCCCATCTTTCTCAGAAGATTATTTTCAGGGAGAGTACAAGAAAATGAAAAGATTTGAAGCTTTTGAACACATTTTTTTGGTGGAACGCTGGTGCTTCTACATTTATTTTCCCCTAATTGCTGGCTGTGCTGCAAAGGAGAGGAACAGGTGATGGGAGGGGCAGGGAGAAAAGCACCTTGTGATGTGTGAACAAAAAGGAGCTTTTGAGCGGCCCTTTGATATGTCTCGGAAAGAATTTTCTACTCTCTCTATCCTCATCAGTTTGGTCCAAGTATAAACTGTGTGTATATATATTTAAGATAAAAACTTTAAATGTAGTCATAAGCCCTCCTGGGGTATCTGGAATCTGGAGAGAATAGGAACATCTTTTAAAGATTGATGATATTGTTATCCTGAGAAAATATTATAGTAACTTTTTGTTGTGGAGAATAAAGGAAGTCAACCTAATCCAGTACAAAACAGAAGCTAGAAACAAAAACTGTATGGCTAAAAATAAAGTTGATAATAAATAGTATCCTCAGAGTAGAGACTCACAAGATAGCAGCATACCCCTACATCACATTTCTTTTAAGTTCGTATTTTATATAAACGTGTTTTTAATACAAAAAGCATATCATTATTTTTTAAAATTTCTGGTCAGTCATAGAAAAGAATAAAATAATGTCATTTGCAACAACATGGATGGACCTGGAGATTGTCATACCAAGTGAAGTAAGCCAGAAAGAAAAAGAAAAATACCATATGGTATCACTTATATGTGGAATCTAAAAGAATGACACAAATGAACTAATTTACAAAACAGAAACAGACTCATAGACATAGAAAACAACTTGTTTTTAATCAGGCATTATTGCCTCCATTTTACTTATGAAGAACTGAAGAGAATCTTTGGACCTTGCCAGAGATTGTAAAAGCTTATGAGTGGTTCAGTCTACTTTTGTCTTAAGTTGTGTTTTAGTCACAACCACAGTACATGGTAGCTATTTGTATAAATTTTATAACAATAAAACTATAAGCGCTTTCATTTTACAAAGAATAGTATAGGTGAGAGGTCAGTTAATTACACAATGAAAATTTTATATTTTATTTGCAAAGTACATATTCTACGTTCTACCCTTGAAAGTCTATGATTAAATCTATATATGATAACAAAAATATATCAAATTAGAAATCAAGTATACGTTTCCAAAATAAATGTACAGGTATTCCCAGGGAAGTATATATTGTAGCTTTTATACATTTTAATTTTGTATCACATATGTAGGTTTGTCAGAGAATCAATAGTGAATACTTATTCTGCTAAATTAACAATACAAACTATTAAAGACAGTTTGTATAGAAACATTTGAAAAATGGAGAATAATTACATTTGATCATGACTTGTTCAGCTGCTGTCTATAAATCCTTCATATCTATTTTGTGTACTAAATATTGGACACAATGAAATTAGAACTCATTAACTTTAATACAAATTTAAAGGGACAAATTGTGCTACAGAGTTTTCTACAAAATTAAAGGAAAATACATTACTTTATTTTCTGCTAAAAATGTGTTAGTTTTGCAAACTGATTCACAGAAAGGAGAAAGGGATAAATCATGATTTTCATTGGAAGGAAGACTATGAAAATAAGGTTGCATTTTGCCAGTAGATCGGAAGCTAAGTGATTTGATTTTTATTTTAGCAATTATCACTCATTAAAAATTGGCAAATGGCCTATTGTATTTATTTATCAAATATGAATTGAGCAGGGTAGTAACATGATCTGATGATTCTCCCTTTCTCCTCTCGTAGTTGCTTGGTCATCAGGGTGTGGAATCACACCTCTTCTTGCTTGAGCCTGTTGGAAGTCATCCTCAAGGAGTATGATAACACAAGTTGGAGGGACAGGAAAAGAGAATTGCAAATGAATGACAAAAATAGTAAATAAAATAAGAGATGTAATAGACATTCTGCGGAGAAGAATTTTAACCATTGGTGGGATAAAAAGTGTCGTAATTACTTGATCAATTTCATCAGCTATAAACATGATCACCCTGCAGATATATCTATAATTTCAGATTCCAAGGAAAAGGATAGACTATTACTTTCAATTATAGTAAATATTTAATAAAAAGTTAGCTGTAATTCATTTCACAATGGAGTATTTGAATTTTAATGGATCTTATTCTATAAATTTAATTTCTTGTTATTAAGAATAATGGCTAGATGGTTGATATATAAGTAGGTAGCTGATAGATAGTGACACAGATGGAAGGAACAGACAAGTATACATTGCTATTAATTTGTTAGTTTTGCAATTTCAGCAAACTAGAGAGTAAATATCACATAATCAGATATAAATTACTCTTGAAATTTTGTCATATTTCCCCAAACATTTTTCCATGTCTAATTTTATACAGAATCATTTAGAAAAGCTATTTTCCAGATAAAATATTTTTCTATTTTTAACAACATTGTCAGATAATCTTTTTTAATATTTAGGTACTTAGGATTGAAATTTAGAACCCTGACAATTTTCTAATAAAAAGCCTTATAAATTTATATATTAATCTTAAACAAATTATTTTTCATTATCAGCATTGACATTAATCATTACACATATATTTGCGTAAATTGTGTAACTTTCATCTACATTTCTAGATGGACAGGTTGACATAAGTCAAAAAGAATTGGATTTAAAATTTTAAGATTAATTCCTGCCTAATTATTCTATGTAATTAACTAATACTTAGTTTCTGGGTAATTATAGATGATGCTTGAAAAGTATATATCTGCTTTGAGCTACATATATTCATTTATTTCTATATACCTGTAATACATATTTGTTGATTACTTCTATGTAAATTCTGCAAAAAGAGATTTGATGTCTATCCAAGGTCATTCTTTTTTATGCTGTATCTGTAGGGATTACCAATGACACTCAAAACAAATGCTCATTGGAGAATGCCTTTTAGGTCTGTGATACTAAGTGCATCGGAAGTATACAAAAACCCTGGAAATGAAAAATCTAATTGATTTGTAGAGGATGTTTTTGTGTGTGTGTGTATTTTAACATCAACTAAAAGTGAGTCACTTTAGATTATTCTCAGCAGACTAATTTAAATAAATAAGCATAAAAGAAAACCGAGGAAGGAAAAGGATATAGAACCGGGAAACATATTCTAAAGAAGATCTTTAGTAGTTGGAATGTCATTCAATTATTGCCTATAAAGTAAATTAGAAAATGGCATTTGAAGAAGGGGTATCCCCATGGCAGATATGTGATACTGCATTGAGAAACCAGGAATTGGAACAATCTGTTCCCCTATCAAGAGAAGTAGTACACAAACTAAAAGGCATATGCTATTAGGCCCACAGAAAAGTCATTCTTTTTATTTGTTGGAAAAGTGAGTAGTGGGTATTTGAGCAGCAATTACTTTGTAATGTACAATTCTTTTTTCCAGCCGTGGAAGAGGTAACTAAAAATGTTTAAACATTATCAGCTGTTCCTTAATTGAAATCCATGTAATAGTGTGTATATAGGATTTTACCCGCAAAATTCAAAAGTAAACAAAAGGTTACTAGATATAAAATATTAAGAGAATGAAATATCAGAAGAGGTAAGATAATAGAAATAAATTTTTTAAAGTAAAAACCTGACGTGACTTTAAAAAAAAAAGTATGTATTTTAATGTCTGTATAAAAGAAAAAACAAACTCAAATACTAAATAAACAGAGTCCCTAATTATATCCCTTTTGCTTTGGGTAAAACTGTCATATTCAGAAGAATAGATAAATAAGAGGATTTGGAAAAAAGTCTAGGAATTATTCAAGATTTCTGAAGTATTTTGTGCCATTCTACTAAATGCATATAAATTCTAAACAAGGGCATGCCACATTTTTCATATTTGTTATGTTAGTTGTTCCAAGAAACATTTGTTTTATTGACTTTTGTGTATTTCTTAGGATCAGATTAATGGTTGTCAAAACCATGCCAAGTTTTTTCTTTTATAAATTAGCCTGCTGAATGTTATAATAATACACATTTTTAAAAGATGAAGTCCAAACTCATCATTTAACACAAAAGGAAAGCCATTACATTTAAAATCATGATTGTCATTACACTGTCCATGATCTTAAAGAAAAAGAAGAAACACCCGCCCCCACACACACCATATGTAATATGTGGCAGATACCAATAGCAAGATTATGAATGATGGATTATGAAAGGTGGATAGGTTAAATGCAAATCATTGCTCTGATTATAACATTCCACTAGGGCTCAAAAGTTAAGTAAAGAGAGTCTGATTTAAAGGGGGAAACATTATCAGGAGACACCTATGAAACAGTATCAATAAATCACTTTGTTTATTTGGACAATCAGCCAGATGGGCTGAGGATTCTTAGGTATGTCTGACTGTTCCAAGAGTTTTGACAGACACATCAGGACGACTCATAATTGATTGACAGGAGTAGTTAAAACAGCACTGACCTATTGATCCCTTTGCAATGATCAGATTAGATAATTGTAGATTAAATCATTTTTGGCTCTCATTTTATTCAATACTATAAGAATGGTTGTACAACAGCATTAATGCACTTAATGCCTATGAGTTATACACTTGAAAATAATTAAATTGGTAAATTTTATTTGATGCATATTTTACTGCAATTAAAAAAAAAAGGCCTAGAAGTACTATAAATATGTCGTCTAGCTGTAAATACAATGCTTCTAGCCTTCTGTGAAATTTTTTCACCCCACTTTTGTACGAATATAATCTTAAGTACCTAAATTCCAGTATTCCCATGAAAATGTACATACGGGTCTGCATGTGAGGGATGTAGTAAGTCTGTATCATATTTTCCCAGAGCACCAGCAATGAATATGAAAGACTGAGTTCATGTGCCAGCTTGGATTACGTACAATCTGGAGAAAACACATACTTTCATACATTTGTGAATTATTCATAATGCAGGTTCCAGGTTGTAACTAAAAAATGGAACTCCATCTGTAGCGTTCTAACTTCTAGAATACTATAGTAGGTTTCTTTCCTTCTACGAGGAACTGCTGTGCTTTTTTTCCCTAAACACCTATTTCCCGTTTGTTTTAATTATGAAACATGGAAAGTTGCTATCATTCAGAATTGATTTCTGTATAGTATTGACATTTATAACTAGGAAGAAGAGCAGCTGATTTAATTAATAAGTCATGCCACATTATAAAGTTTGAAAAATCTACCACTTTGGTGAATGGGGGTGGGTGATATGGCATGCAAACTGCTTCTGCATATTGGATTTCAGTATTTTATTATTTATAGCACTAAGTGATTGTTCCGTCTGTGTTGAGAATGTTCTCCTGTTGCTTCTAATCATTAAAACAAGCAGGATGCTTTGATTATACCAGAAAGACACTTATGGTATTATCAGAACAATTCAGTCTTGCGGATGTCTGAATTTTTAATTCAAGAACATCCAAATGAAAATGTTAAGAATCAAGCTGATACTGGTGGGAGGATAAGTGGTGTGTTATTTCTAGTAATATAATGTAAATAATATAATTTTTAAGTTTACATTTTATAAAAATGTCAGTTACCAGATTATAAAAAATTATTAAGCAGTTATTGCTTTTCTATCTTTCTGTTTTTTCACAATGAATTCTATGTGTTGAAATTCATTGGAAAAGTATAGACGACTTGAAGCTTTAAAATTATTATATAATGTAATGTTTTACATTCAGATTGATAAGGAACTGGTATTATCTGGATCTGTATTGTCAAGATAATCTGGAAAATGACATTTTTTGTGATATTTAGATGAGTACAACATAAATAAGTTGTTATTTATAATGAAAAGTTGAACACATGGTTGGAGAGGTGGGTAAATAGCTAGATAAAAAGACAATTTTAAGGTGAACAGATTTTTATAAAACTTGTTTCAAGCTATTTTTAGCTTTTCTAGTGTAGGGTTGAATGGAATGAATTAATGTATATTATATTTTATTACCATTTTATCACTTATTAATATGGATATTCTTCCATCAGTTTATTTTGAGCAATATTGCTAGTATTTACCATTAATATTTTTCCTAGAGATGAATTAAAATGAAAAAAATTAAACACAATTTATTTTATTTGAGTTTTCATACAGCTAAACAACCAGAAATATCCTAACAATGAGGATTTCTTAATATAAAACACTTGGAGGGCAGAATAATTTTTCCAGTCTTTTTGCTTATAACCTCATGCTCTTAGTTACTGTGATTAAGTTGTACTTTGAGCTCATCTTCAGTGGTGTATTGCCAGCATTGTAGATGGAATAAATTTGTTCATTTGACAAATTTCCACATGCCATTCTTTTGTTTTAAGCTTTATTAAAGTCTTTATAAAACTACTGAATTTGTGCTTCTAAAATTTTTAAAGCTATTTTGAATACTTAATACCCGATATAAATTAAAATCCACATTGTCATCTAAAACTTGATAAGTTTGGAAAGTAGTTTTTACTTAGCCATATAAGAAGTTGCATACATTTTACCATAAATAATTATTTCTGCATCTGAATTACATAGAAATAGAAGGCCTCTAATGTCCAGAATATATGCTCAAAAAAATAGGAAACAATTATGTTTATCTATTATTGTTATTCTCTTGACAGTTTTTTGTAATGGTCACAAATCCAGAAGTGATGTCTATGACTGAAAATGAGAGCATAGACTCTAGCCACTGTATCAAATTACCAAAAGATCATTTTTTAAACAGATCCACAATGTAGAACTAAATAACTAGTGTACCTTAAAAGTATTTTGATAGAAAGAAATTATACTGATAATAATTATTTTTCTTTCCTTCAGCTGTTCATTTATACAAATAAACAGTTCAATGTTGTTAAAATTAAGATGAATATCAGCAGAAAAACAATGCATTCAAATACATATGTTATGTCATATGACATTATGTAGCATTAGAAAAGGAGAATTAAAACCCATTAACAATAAATGCATATTTCTTTATCAGTAGATAAAATTATAGTACCTCAGATGGGTTTCTACATGAAATCTCTCCCAGTGTCTAATTTAGCCCCAACTGCAATGGGTAAATGTATGGTTAAAAAGAACACATATTTTAAGATAGTGCTTAATTCTAGCAATCTAGTCTGGTACAATGCCAGTGGTAGAGAAGGCTAGATAGGAAATTAATTAATTATGCTCTGTTTACTACTTTATTATCAATTCTGATCATTACGATGACTATCTTGACTACTCTATTTAGTACATGAAAGTGAATCATAGTACAATTGAATTAAATCAGTTTATCAAAATTCATATTTGTGCCTTTTCTAGAAAGAATAAGTATGTTGAATTATTGCTATCTAGAATGAAGATGGATTTATATTTCATTCTAATATATATTTCTCTAATTAATTTGCTTTTAAGAAGCTATTTTATTATATAGCAACATTTTGTTACTAAAATGATTTCCATTTTTTACTGTAAACTTTCTCAACTGTGTTCCATTTTTCCTTAAACAAATTGTATTATTTTTCAGAGATCTGCCTTGAAGTAATTGCATCTACAACATGCCCACACTGAACCAGTCTAATAATGAGTGTAAGCTTGACATTTATTAGATATTATTGATTGAATAAGTAAATATACCATATAAATCCTGCATGTATAAGGAAAGGGAAAATAAGCTATTTAAATAATTTGTATTAATTATTATGATTTCCACAATTTGCCCTGATTATTAAGGATCCTTTAAATTGCCTAGATAACTAAAGAGATTAGGAATGGATTCATTCTAGGAAGCCATTCAAGTTATCATTTCAGCTGAGTCAAAAGCTGAATTCTTGAGAACCACCAGTCTTCAAATTCTTAATTCGTTACACCAATACCAATATGGTAGTGAAGTGACCTTCACTTCCCAGGAGAGTTTAGAGGGAATTAAAACAGAGACAGGAGAACTGGTTCATTCGGTATTTATTCAACATGGAGTTTCTCACAGAATCTGGGAAAAAATGATGAATACAAACAGCCCCTCTTTTTACTTCGTGGAACTTGGACCTGCCGAGTTAGACAGGCATTAAGCCAAAAAATTACAAAAGCAAATCTAGCATTGCTGTTGTTTAAAAGATATATAAAAGAAGAGCTTTGTACTGTGAGAACCTGTAATAGGATTTGCTATATAGCAGGGACATCATAAAATTGTGTTCAAGATACCCGCTAGGTTACAGTGGAAGGTTGAGTAGGAGTTAACTTAAGGTAGAGTGAAGGAATGAGGGCGGCAGGTGAAGCATCACTGAATGTCCCATATCAGAAGGAGAGCATGATTTATTTGAGAAACTTAAAAAGACATATGTAGCTGAATTACACAGAGAGAGACTTGTTTAATATGAAATCCCCCCAAATGGGTTAAGAATCAGATCTGCAGAACTATTCACATAAGACTATACAGAGCCTTACTTTTCCCTAAAAGCAATGTGTTCAAATAAGACATTTCTCAATGGTTATGGGCATGCATATGAAACCACTATATTTTTGTTTTTATAAATTTATTCTCCATACGGGATAAAGAATAGAAGATATTCAAAGTGTATATGAGTTGGCTTTCTAAAAGGCTGTCTCAGTAGTTCAGACCCGTAATAAGGGCAATTTGAAGCTGAGTACAGATGTTTGAGATGGAGAGAAGACCATGGATTCGGGGATAGTGGTAGTCACCATGGCTGGGGGTTAACTAGAACTGGAGAGGAAAGGTGGGAAAGGTGTTACGGATGATTTTCATTATTCCCTGTGGGGAGATATTCAACATCGAAAGAGGACAAGTTTGAGTTTACTATGTTATAAATACTTTGACTTGTCTCAGAATAGTAGTTTTATTTGCTTTCGTTTGTTTTTGCATAGTGTTTGAAGATAGCAAAAGTAGTGGATTATGTAGAAGGATCCAGAAAAATTGGACAGATTCTTGATTTTATCCCATGTTTCCTTGTACATCATTCCTTAGGTTTTAAGGGAGAAAGCTGTTTTTACTTCTAAAAGAATGTAGATAAAAGGTATCTAGATGAAAGGAGTGGAATACAAAAAAAAAAAAATAAAATTAATAAACTTAAGTAAATAGTACCTTGGTAAATTTAAATTTTAGTTTCAAATATTGCAGTTTTGCTTTAAATTGTGAAACAAAATGTGATAGAAATTGTTCTAAATTCCAGGTCTAGTTAAAGTATTTTAACATTTTTAGTTTGTTTGCTTGTACCAAATTAGAATGTTCAGGAAAAATAAAATAACTGCATATACATGTTAAAAAGAGAAAAATAGACATTTTAACTATAATTTCAAGTAAGCAAAGGGGGATACTTACATAGATAAGGAAGTATTTAGATAAGTAAGTAGGTACGTAGGTAGATATAATCAAACCAGTAGAAGCCAAGAAAGAAGAAATGAATCAGGCATAGTTACTACATGAGCACTACAAAAAAGATGGTAGAAATACATAGAAGTATAATAGTAATTCTGTTAATTGTAAAATTAACTCATAAATAAAGCCAATTTTAATTTTTCAAAACATACAGAGCTTTAGACATATCTGAAATAATGTGAGTAGAAATACTGAAAACAAAGGACAGAAAAACATACTTTAGGCAAACATAATCAAAGATGACTCACATATCTATATTATTATCATACAAAATAGTATTTAAAACAATATTACTAATGAAGAAACTAACAAAACACCAACAGTAATCATTAATAAAAGTTCATCTGATGAGAGAGTCACAGATAGCTGACAAAACTAAAGAAGAAATCGATGAACTGGACAATCACAGTGGGCATTTTTAACATTTCATTCAGAAACTGATAAGTCAAGCAAAAACAAAAAGAATTAGTAGATATATAAAAGATTTAAAGGACTCAGTTTTACGATTGACGTAGTAGATGCTTAGGTATTTAAATGAAATGTTCATTTTTGAAGATCAATTATGGAAAATTATAAGTATTAATAATTTAAAATATTTGTTTAAATCTCAAAAATTTCAAGAATCAAGTATCATATGCCAAACTCAAACTTTTCAAATTTGGAAAATAGGCTTTTGAATCCTGATAAATATAAGTGAAACAATTCCTCTAAATTAATTTTAGTCTCTTACTCAGAATTAAATAATTTTCCATGAGAACATTATTGTTAATGTTGGTATTTTAATGACAAATATATATCTTTGGTAATACTATTTTGAAAGTCCTGTTAGTCGAGTTCATCTCACTTAGAATTAATGGTACTGAATCGTGGCATGTCTATTGCATGTTGGTGGTACATGCACACGAGTTTCTTTTTGGTTTATAATTAGAAATATAATGGCTCGATGCACGGTATGTGCACATTCAAGTTTATCAGGCAATGTTTTCCAAAGAGGCTGTACTAGTTACTCCCTAAACTACAATATTTTGGAGACTGTGATATAACATACCTACTAACATTTGTTGCATATTTAAATTTTTCCTTATTTAGTATATGTGAATTGGAATCCCTTTTTTTTTTTTTGAGTGAAGGTAGATTTATTCAGAGAAATACGTTGAAAGGCAAGAGAGAGGCCACAAGGTGTGGGGGTTGGGTGCTCAGATTAAAAGTATGTACACACTCCATAGATAGAGTGCCGGCCGTCTCCGAAGAGGAAGGGGGGAGCCAAATCCCATCTTGGTTTTAGTTTTTCTTTCCCACATTTTCATTATCTTGATTATCTGACATTTATTGAATAAATCTGAATATCCCTAATTTGTGAAAATAAATATCTTTTGCCTATTGACATTATTCACTTGTCCATTGCCATACTGAGTTATGTCTTGTTCCTGTTGATTTATAGGCATTCTTTAAATGTTCATTTATAATCCTTTGTTGATTTTGTGTTGAAAATATATTCACTAATTTCTACATTATCATTTGCTTTATTGTACTTACATTTACCAATATTTTTCTTGTATTCCTTGCTATTTTGCAACTTGTTTGAAAAATTATTTCTTAACTAGAATTAATAGTCTCCCATATCTGTATTGTCTAATATGTTAACCACTAGCATATATACTACTTACACTTAAATTTAAATAATCTAAAATCAAATGGAATACCAATTTCTTAGTATCACTAGCCACATTTCAAGTGCCTAGTAGCCTATACTTAGTGGTTACCATATTGGGCTGAGTAAGTCAATATTTCCATTATCACAAAAAGTTCTATTGAGCTGAGCTGTTTTAGTCTAAGAATTTCATTTTTTTTTGTTTTATTTTATTTTATTTTTTGCCTTCACAGTTATGTAATTGGAACTTCATTGAATCTGCATAGCTCACTCCTTAGGACCATCAAAGCCATTTTCAAAAAGGGTTATGAGAGAATGAATCTAAAAAACTTTGACTTCAACTTGAAATGTATTTTTGGTAGTTGTTGTTGTTGTGTATGCCTATGTGTGTGTGTTTTTAAAGACCGTTATGGGGTTAAAATTTTCCTTTCTAGTCCGTTTCTTTGACGTGAAACAGCATTCTTCAACATTGTCATAGAAATTACGTTTGTCCACTTACATTGAGAACCATTAGTGTTATAGTTGAACTTATTTCTATAATCATATAATGTGCTATTTCTTTAACTTTCCCTAGTCTTCCTCCTACTTCCTCTTGCGTTGTTTTGAATTGGATGAGTTTTAAAATTATTTTTGTATCTATTTATTTATCTAATTATTTAGAAGATATGTATTTCTTTTACTATTTTGTTGGTTTTTCTGGGTACATTAGGCCATGCTTTACTTAGTACATCCAAATATAACTAATGACTTTTCTTCATCTCAGATAGCAAAGGGTCTTAGAATCATTTAATTTTGCCCTGTACCCATCATCCTGGCCCCCATTTACACTGTCTGTTACTGCCATCTAGGATTTAAGTTCTAATCTGCCCCTCCAATCTAGACATGAGTATTGTCTCACAAAATAAGTGCATGTTTAAATTATTTACAGACACATTTTCCTATCTGTTAGCTCAAGATTTTCTTTTGCATTTAATAGCTTAATTTATGGCCAGTTTTTCTTCTGAAAATACTTCTTAAATTTACTTTAGTGAGTATATTTGTATGATTAAACTCGATTTTTCCCATTTCTGTCTGAAAATATCTTAAAGTCATACATAAAGGTAATTTTCTTATGCAAAGATTATTGACTGGTAGTTATTTATCTCATCTCATTCAGGGTATTTCTTCAATATTTCTACCTTCTGTTGTTCCTAGTGACAACTCACTGGCCAGTATAGTTACTTTTCCTTTGAAGTTGCTTTATGTTTTCTTATTGGCTTTTCTTAATGTCTCTTTGCCTGTGCTTTTCTGCTGTTTCACTATGGTATGTCTAGGTGTGGATTTCTCATTAATTATCCTGATTGGGAATGAATGGACTCCTAGATCTGATTAATATTTTTCAAAGTTTCTAGAAGTTATTCAGCTATTATCTCTTTGAATATTGTCTTTTTATTGCCTCCCAGAGCTGTGTTTAGATGTATATCAAGCCTTCTCACTATCTTCCATGTAATGTAATTTATCTTTATATATCTGGACAGAAATATAAATAATTTCTTTGGGTCATTTTTCCAGTTCACTGATTCCTTTCAGTTCTGTATGAACTACTACTTCATCTATTCATGAAAAAATATCTGTTTATAATTTAAAGATGTAGAAATTGAATTTGTTTTTTTCAAATTTGTCTTTTATGTCTTTATAAAAAAATCTATTTTTATTAAGTTTGTTTCTAATAATTGCAATAGCTGAAATCTTTCCATGTCTATTTCTGCTATTGCTTGTATTAATTTTTATGTATGGTGCCTTCTCTATGTTTCTGTATATGTGTATATGAAGGTTTTTTTTTTCCTCTTTTGGTTTGTTTCATATTATAATGAGGTACTAATTTTCTTTTCAATTTCATTTATAGACATTCTTTATATCCTGAGTTGAGGTTGAGTTCATACAGTGTTTGCTTCTGTTTGCCAACCTGGGACAATTTTAAATTAAATTCTTTCAAATAACTTAGTTTTGCAATATGCCGTGTAAAGTGACTTTTGACATTTTGGAGGATTAAAGTTTCAGATGATACATGTAGTTTTTCTCTTCCCCTTGATGCGATGTCAAGACAGATATTGACAATATTCCAGTTTGTCACCATCTTTAGAAGAGGCAGTTTGAAAAGAGTTGGGAAAGGAACATCGTATTTCTTGTCCTCCCTTGTTTGTTTTAGCCGACATGTTCCAGGTCTAAGAAATTTCTTGTTAGTTTTCATACCTTGCGTGCATCTTTTTGCGGTTCCTGTTTTCTGTGACCTATGCAGTGTCAAAGCTCAAGGTCTTAGATTTTGTAGAAACACTCAGTGAGAATGCTAGCATTGGTACATACTTGCTTATTTCCCAGGTGTGTGGTTTCCAATTTTTTGATCGCTCTAATGTCTTTATGGTCATGGTAACTCACCAGTGAATTTAAAATTGTTCCCAATTTTAACAAATTTTATCCAATGTTTTAGTTACCTTAGTCAGTAATTAACATTAATCTCTACATATTTTCCTATAAAATAAATTATAACATAAATTCCACCATCTAAAATTTTTATACTAGAATTTTGCTGTTTCAGTTGTATGCTTGCACTTATTGCATGTATCAAACCTATAGGTAAACATTTTTCAAAATATGTGATGTAGACATTTTTATTGAAAACAAAATTTCAAAATGTAATCCATTTTCTTGGTAAAATTGATTTCCTCTTTGCAAATTATAGGGTGATTTTTTGAAGTTTTTTCCCCAGGTCCAGAGGAACATGTGAATTTGTAGAAACAATTTAAGCACTGACTTTTAAAATTTGGTCCTTTATTTTATTTTTATTTTACTGTAGTAACTTATATTACATGATCACTATGGCAATGAGGTTCTTAGAAAATTTAAAAACGTAAGTTACTGAAGCCACCCACAACAGGTAGTACTTAAGAGACTAGCCGTTAAAACTGTCCAAAAATACATTGGCATATAAATTATGAGAAGTAAAAGTAAATAGCAAAATCAAAGCAATTAGTCATATGGTTAATCATGTAATTTTCACTGAATAGTCTTCTTATTAAAACCTTTGTCTAATCCTTTTGGAAAAAAAACTAAAAGAGAATTATTTTTAAAACCTTTACTTTCAACGGGTATCAGTTCATTTAAATGAACAATTTTATAATTTGTTAACCTAATAATCTCACCTGCAAGAACTTTTCAGAAGTAAGGAATTCAAAACCCTATATTTTATGCATAAACATAGGTATTAGCTATATTAGAGTACCTGAATAAAAAAATCTGTATGCTAGGGGTTTCATTGTGTCCTTTATCACATCAAATTTAAAATATCAATTTAGCCATTAAAATTATATGCATAAAGAATTTGTAGCAACCTGAATAATGATATAATATTAATAATACAATATTAAGGAGGGAAGGAAACATTTAAAATGTAAAATATACTTACATATGCATTGACAAGAAGAAAACAAAAAAAGTGAAAATATTTATGTTGGCATGGTGAAATTGTGTATGCTTTTAAAGCATGCTTCATATATTTTTATTTTGGTCTTATAATCAAGATAACCTGAATAGAAGTTATGTCTAACTCAAGATAAACTCAGTAAAGATTAACTATTTTATTAAAATATCCACATAGAACTAGAAACATCTATTTTAAATTGGTTAGCTTACAAATTTATATGATGATATAGCATAATTTTACATGTGGACCAGTTATCATTTCTAGACTGTATGGTCTTCAGGCCAACTCATAACATCAAATTTCCAAAGTTAAAGGTCTAGGGGAAATTTCCTGCATTTTCAAAATTATTTGTGGAGGTTTTTTAATAAGCTAAGCAGATGACAAAAAAATAAATTCAGGATACTGAGAGTTGTTAGATGAACAAAAAATAGAAAACAATTGCATAATAATATACAACTGTTACTTCAAAGAACACTTTCAATTTTATGTACCATTAAATTGAAAACCTGTTGGTGTTGGTTAATCATAATTGCTGTAAGCTAACATCATATTAGCCAAAGCATCAATATTGAAAATAAGAAATTCAGGACATTAGTCTCTAATCTGTTAATAATAATTACATTGAATATTCTCAAGTTTCTTCTTGGACTAAATATCAAGTGACTTTACTGAATATGTGTGTTCTTTTGGGCACAGAAGGAAATATGAGAGGATATATTGTACAGTTATTAGCTTTGGTTTATCAGACATTTATGATGTCCCTGGCATTATGCTGGGTGCTGTGTATACAAGGATAAAAGATCTCTTAAGGAGTTTACAAGCAGAAAGCAGACATGAAATAGGAATAATATTTGATCTGAAATCAACATATTAAGAAAAAGTTTTAATGCAGTCGCTAACTAAAAGAATGACTGAAAAGCAGTATTGGTCTTTCAGGACCCTATTTAGTCTTTTTTGAGTCATTTCTGTATTCCTCAGTGGCTTTTCTAATCTCTCACTTTTAGCTATCAGGTCCTCTGCACTGCAGCAGGTTCCAGTGAACTCAAGATGAAATCTAAGTGGCTGTTAGGGACTGATTTGTTACATTTCCAAGGAATTCTTCTACTTCTCCTATATTTATAGATTTTTTACAACTAGACAAGATCCTAGATTAATTTATTCAACTTCTATTCAGAAATTTGAATAGTGAGGTCCGGAGAAAAATTGTGACCTGTCCAAGACCATTAGCTATTAAGTTATAGAATAAGGACCTCTCCATTCTCCATTTTAATATGGGTAAGTTATCTAAGCTAAATACCTCCCCCTGATTATTTACAAAAACCTCTTGGTGCCAAACAGTTTCCTTTAACCTCTTACTTCCTCAAAGGAATAATGTATAGAAATGTAGTAAGGTATAATTCAATGCTTTACATGTTTTGTGGTTCCAGATGAAGAAAAAAATTAAAAAGGAATGATCCAAAATTCTTTCATTTACAAAATAATTTCTTTTGAATGCAACCCCACACAGAAGTAATATTAGAAGAAAATTCTAAAGATATGAAAACCCAAGGTTTAGTCTACTCATCTATCATTTATAATGGAAGCAATGCAACTAATGATCCATTCATCATTTTGAAAATCTACTTCCAGTGTGTTAGGCTGCTAAATGCCTGGAGATCAAAGGACTTGAATGAGGCTATTGTATTAAAATAAAATATTTTAAAGTTGGAAAGTGTGAAAAATAAACTCTTTAAAACTTATAAGAGCTATCAAGAAACTTGTAAATATATTTTAAAGCACATAAATGAAATAAGCCATTTAAAAATAATTTTTAAATGTTCAATTATTAAAATTGATTACAACATGATGAAGAAGTATTTTTGGCATTCTCTACAAGTTAGATTTAAGAAATATGTGATACAAAGTGAAGAAAATATGTTTTCAGCCTGTGGAAACATTCTAACTGTATCACTGTTGAATTAAATCTTATTGCAATTTGATATAACCTTAGATAATTTTTTAAAATAGTGCTGGATTGTATGTTAATTATTTTAGGTGATAATACTAACAGCCACTGGCATAGCATCTTTAACTGTAATTATTTAATGAGACTTACTTAATGGTAAATTTGGGAGCTTGTGCAATATTTTGATCAGGATAACACTGACACTGATCAAATAAAATACATATAGGCAGCATTATAATCTATGCGTGGTACATAGTTAATATCAAGGTTGAAGATAGAGATTTATCCACATTTTCCAGATAAATTAAATGGGATATGGGAAACAATAATCACATTGTTAAATTGTTAAGTTGAGTTTTAATCTACTGGTTTCTCTTTTTCCCTTCCAAAAATGGATAATTTCGATTTATGAAACAAAAAGCGTCAAAACCAAAACAGAAATTTTCTGTATTGAAATAAAGGTAAATAGTATATCAAACTAGCAAGAATTTGACTTTATAAATCTCTGAGGCAGGACACTTGAATTTGGAGAATGTGAAAATAGAGTTATTTAGATAAACAGATAGATTTCTATGAAAAGGGGCAAAGTATATGAAATGCCAGTACATAGAATCAGGCATATTAAGTCAAATAAAATATGAAGATACTAAAGCTCACTGATTGCCTTAGAAACATTAGTTAGTAATAATAGAATATCAGACTTGACAAGGCAGTTAATGTCCACATTGGTGTTAGGAACTGGACACTTTTACAAGTTGTTGTTGGGAATATATAATGATCTACCATTTTTGCCAGCAAATAAGGAAGTATCTATCAAAAGTGTTAAATGTTCATACACATCACTACAATAATTCTATTTGTAACAAATTTTAAGTAGTATTCTCCAGCAAGTTTACAAATATTATGCAGTTTCCTATTTTTAATCAGTGAATTCAACCATATTCTGTTAAATTAGTCTTCACTCCCCTTTAATAACTATGTTATCAGATTCTACTACATTTGATAACTTTTAGTTATTACAGTACATACCACTTAGTTTTCATTGTTAATCTTATATTCAAATGTAATCTCCAGAGTGCTGTAAATCATCTTTCTAAATCTCAGTGGATCCAATTCAGTTAGGGTAGGAGAAGGGAAAGGGAAAGAAAGGAGGTAAGTATCCCTTTCCTTGTCTGGCCAAAGCTGTAGCCTTTTTGGTCATATATAGATTCTTTTCAGTCTGACATTGACTACCTATAATATGCCTTTGTGTAGCAGATACATTGGAAATGGGACTGCACTCTTAGAAAGGTAATATTTGGTTTTATTGCATGATCCTCTGATGGGGAATACCCAAATGAAGCTTAACCTTTTGTACCTGACCTCATCTTTGTTTACTAGGAGCTTTTTCCAAAATGTCTTCCCTTAGACAACCTTCTTGAGTAAAGCTTCAGAAAGACGGCTCAAGTCCCACTTCCTTCCATGGTGTCTACTTGACTAACAGGAAACTTATCCTGCATTGCTATTCCCAACAGTGAGCTTGTAAACTGTGTCAATTCTGCCCCCTTTCTATCCTGCTACCTTTCTTAAGTCTACTTTCTTTAATCAGAAGAGTACTTAAATTTTATAGCATATTTTTCTTCTTTTGAAATAATAAAATAGGGTGTTCTGATATCAAATAGATTTTTATTCTTTTAGAAAGTGCTTTGGTAGGGACCTATAGAACTTTTGCAATTCATTTTCTTCTTTAATTTTATGTACCTGTTGGGAAGATAATGTATACACATTTAACAAGACAATATTGTCTTCTTTGACAATACAAGCACTTTCTCATCTAAAACAACTACATATTGTTTATGTAACACTGGAAGGGATTTCCTGTGGAAGTCTAGCAATTAAATCAAGCCAGATGCTCCACTTCAAGAATAAGGAGTAGCTTGGCAGTAACATTATAAACCTGTCTACTTGTTTTTATTTAGAAGTCATTAAGCACTACAGCAAAGTAACTAATTACCACTGTTCAAGGTACTATAATCACCTTGCATAGAGAGTCAAATATAGGAGATAATAATAATGAATTGTATATGGTAAAAGTATTATTAAAGAAAGCAAATAAAAATGTTCTCCACAATTTTACCCTTTATACCTATGTAAATCTGAATTAGTTAATAATAAGTTGAGCTTAATGGGTGTTGATAATTTAACAATTCAGTATCTCTTTCTTCATTGCTGAAATATTCAAACTGAATTAAAAGTTTTGCGTGTATCCTATTATCTTTATCAAAATGCCTAGACTAAAAGTGTGCAAGAGTTTTCTTATTGGGAATCAATGCCATTTCATCCTCCTTCCCTGAATAAGTTACTTATTTACTTGTTTGTTGCAGGCTAGTTTTTTTTAACACCCTGCAGTCATCAATGGGTTATTTGAGGTTGCAGATTTAGTAGCATATGCTTATTGAAATAGTTGATAGATAATGATATGTTAAAGAAATACTAAGAGACATTATTAATTCTCAATTATTGCATTTGAGCATAAATAAAAGGAAAAAGGAACAGTTTTTCTGAAATTCCACTGTGTTAAAAGCATTGGAACTCTCAGATTTGTATTTTAGGTTATTTTCTCTTCCTCATTTGGCTTTATAATTCTAACATGGGTTATTAAATAAAGCTTGAAGTAAATGAAAATTACCTTTAATATTTCAAAATAAATCTTAGTCTTTGTATATGCACAGACACATTTCAGACCAATTCTGCCATTGATGTTGGCAATGTTGAAACAAAATGACATTTGCATTCAGTCACCTTTTTTTTTTAAGGACAAAGGATAAGAATATGAGGAAGAATATTCCTCTGTGGCCTGAAGGTTGTTTTCATCACAGAAGTGGGGTGTTTAAGATGATAGACTAGTGTGCCTGCTCTGAGCATTTAATCTGTAGTGAGGGAGCCTAGGAACAAAGACATCCCAGTAACAACGCACACCCATAATGGCCAGATCTTGGTTTCTAATACCATTTCCCTCTAAAAAGAACTGGGGCACCTCAGAAAAATTACTGATTCCAGAGCTGAGTCAGAAAAAATAAAAGATAAATCTGGAATATTTTATGAAAGGAAGTAACAAAGTGTTCAAAAAAAAAAAAGTGGAGGCATGTGACAAGGACACAAGGGCCAGTTTAAGGAACTCACACTGACTAAACTTGTGATAAATAGAAACTCAAAACAGAGGATTAACAATACTAAGTTAAAAACCATTTTAAGAAGTTGAAATGCATGTTCAGTAGGTCCTGAAATTTGCTGCAGATTGGAATTGTCTGAGGATCTTCAAAAATAAGGATGCCAGGCTTTCCCCTCAAGACATTCTGTTTTTATTGGTATGTATGAGGAGCAAAAGGGACATCAGATTTCTTTTTTTTTCCTTAAAATTTACTATCTAATTATATGTAATTGAGAAAAGAATAATAATATTTTTCTACAATGTATGGGTCTTTTTTCTTTCTTTGACATTAAGCCTCCAAGTAGAGGAAATACAGCTTTTTTCTCACCTCCTTGATAAGATTAGGAAACTGATACCCTCAGTATTTCTTATATTATCTGAGCAAAATCAAACAGACATTTGGGGGCAAATTAGAACATTTTCCTAATTTGGAACTTTTTTTTTTTTCAGTAAACTGGGCTTTCTGCTTTGCCATAGTGTATCTTGTGTCAGATTGTATGTTCAAAGGCTCCAGCAGATTGTAAGAAGTCAGATGTACGCAATAATATGACACCAGGGGTTAAATAACTTCATCTTTTTGTTTCTTTCTTTCCCCATATTTGCCCTACTATTTCTAGCAACAAAAGCTTTGAACTTTTAGTGTTCAAAGTGTTTTTTTTTAATCATCCATTTGAATGGCACTGGTTGATACTTGAAGGTCAATTTTATAAAAGATAATCCAACTCTAGTTAATTCCATTTTTATTTATCTACTCTGATTTACTTTTTAACCTTACATGTTTTTATTAATGTTGTTCTTACCAGAAACTATATCACATTATTTCACATTTTTTCACATTAATTCTCAGTGTAACACTGAAATAATCTTGTGCATATGAAAGTATCAGAAAACTAGAGAGGTCTTCAGATGTGAATGTGGTAAATACTTTAATTTTCTCTATCTTCATTAAAGTACTTGGACTAGAACAGAGAATGGCAGGTGAACTCAAGGTCTGTGTTTGGGAGTACGTGAGAGAGTGTGTGTGTGTATGTGTGGTGTGGTGTGCATTTGTTTCCCCAATAATAATGCAAACTATTAAAAAGCAGTCTTTCCACTTCATCTATTCTTTATTCCATTATTTTTTCAATATCCTTTTCTGTATTCGACTAATGCTTTTAACAATGAAGGTGTGTTAATTATCAAAATCTATACTTTGATAAAGTATATCAAAATTAAGTCCTTAAATACTTTGGGCTATTAAGATATAAGGAAACATCTTACTTAACAGTGGGGTTTATTTTCTAGGATATTACTTTTTTAGAAGTTATAATAAATTAAATCAGATCACTTTCATTTATATATATATATGTATACTCATATATACTATTGCTATTTGTCAGTGGTATTTTAAAATAATGTGTAAAATATTTAAAAATTGCTTTATAATGATGTAACCATGTGATCATTAGTTTCTGTAACAATATCAGGTTTTTAACCTGTAAGTTTTTCAAGTATTTCTTATTTCATTTTTAATTGCAGTGGATGGAACTTAAAATTAAAACTACTTTTTTTAGAACTTGGGGCATTTTTAACTTTTAAGAGACCAATTTTAATCTGCTGTAGGTGGTTCTTTTAGAACCCATGATAATTATATAGTAAATGAAGAGAAGATAAGATGTGAAGTATTTCATGAAGTATTTTCCCCATCTTGGAAGATATTTTAGGCAGAATGAAACTTCGTACTATACTGAAAAATGCATAATGTTACAATAACTTGATACTCCCTAGGGAAAGAAACTGAGGAGAACATTTCCAGTAAAGTCTGAATGATTATATTTAAAGTGTTCCCATATTTTCTGAAAGATTTCTGTTTAATAACTAGTTAATATTTTATTATTATATTTTAAGTATAAAAATGGAATATAGTGTTATCATCTGAAGTGAGTTATGGTCAGGTCTCATGGGCTAATAATTCTGTTTAAAGCAGGAATGGGAACATTGTGGTTACTTAAAATAGATGTATGTTATGTTCATTTCTACTCCGAATTAATATGTCACAAAATATTCTGCAGGCATAATACATTCTTCTCTGTATTTTTAGAAAGTAACATTTTAGAAAATGACATTTAGAAAATAAATAATTCTGAAATGAATTTCAGAATTATTGTGCTTAATAATAATTTCATTTAGAACTAACCATTTTAATAAAACTTTAAAAATGTTTTATCCAGTGTTTCTCTGGGACACAGTAACCTGAGGGTACAATAAAATCATAAGAACAGGAATCAAATTTTCTTATCTAGTGCTTACACTAAAAATTAAGGAGTCCTTATTCCTTCATCCTACTCCATATCATTTCATTCTGTACCTATGGGAAACCAGAGGATGATGTCCTTCTCTGCTACTTGCTACTTCCAGTGATGGTCAAGTGTATTCCTAGACAGGCCTGTGCTTATTGGAAAGAGCCAGTTAAGGATTTCCCTTGTCTAGAATTGGCTGTATAGATGCTCTGCATCCTACAGAACTTGCCACTGTTCCCTGTTGCTGCGTCTAATTACTATGCTCCTGAAACTTAAAATTCAAGTGGTCCCTTAAAATATAGTTAACCTAGGTTAAGAATTTTCCTAATTCTTAAATGAATGTCAAATATTCTCTGATCCTTCCTGCACAACAATGGAGGGCTGCTAGATTTGTTCAGGTCTCACAGGAATTTTGCCAGCATAACTCTTCATCTTACTATTTATTCCATCCCCTCCCCTCATGGATGTGAATCCATTGAGGTATGATTAAGGAACAATCTGAATGACAAACTTAGTGCTTCAGAAATCACTCCTATCTGATGACGGGCAGACTTTGTATGTGGACCAAGTTTACATCAGGGTTTATTGGTCCACCAATGACCCAACAGTTACATACAAACATTTTGAGGGCTGTAAAGTTGAGGCTCCTATTCTTTCCTCAGTTCAGAGAGACATCCATAATGAGTAGTTTACAAAATATGTTAAATCTTTGGATATATTTTTGATCATTTCAAGGATATTCCTTAAAGTCAGTACAAACTTCAAAATAATTTCCATCATATTTTAGTTACATTTATATAATTAATGAGTACATAAATTTGGTCGCAGTAAAGAACTTATTAGATTGGATGTATATAAACTAAGGTGGATTAATTTTATGTACTGCCTCTGAATGTGACTGATAAAAGTCTATTTCCAATTTTCTGCCTCCATTTTCTATTATTTTTTAAGAAGAAAGAAGAATGGATAATACAACGTATACAAATGTTGGATATTTCCATCTTCATCTCATCAATACTGCTTACCATCCACCACCCATAGTCCCAAAGCCTACATGCTCACATTTACCTTCCTTTACTCTTCTTCATGAGTCCTTAATTCCAGCAAGGTCAGTTCAGAGCAAGAAAATTTAATCATGGACACCAAATTCTACTTTTAAATTATAGTTTATACTGTTTGAATATAAACTTTCTAAGAAAGGGAATATTAGTAGTTGGGGTGATCTGATGCAAGAATTATTGTTTCATTTTATATTTCAAAATATGTGCTTCTCCCTAATAAATTCCATTTATTGACATGATGTTTCTTTATCACTAATGGACCAAAGGATCTTTCATGGTGCTGTCTGAAAATCTTATGTCATATAAAATGAGCTTTAAGAACAACCGGGGGATGATGAATATTAATGTCACTTGCATTATTTAACTTGGAAGATTGCACTTTTAATGTGGACTTTCTTTTTTAATGGTTAAGACCATTAGAAAATGAAGTGCTTTAGAGGAAATACATTTCACACCATCTTCTATGGTCTGCAAGCAGTAAACCATATGATATGTTCATTGTATTGAGTTGTGTAGGAGAAAATCGTACTGCTTGTCATTTCCTGCAGAGAAGACGGTCTAAATAGCACCCCTGCTTCTAGCGTTTTCCAACTGAACGAGTGTTCAACACGAAACTCATGTATGTCTTCCATTTCTCACTGTCACTCGGAGGACAAAGCCCAAGATCTATAATGTGGCCTACAAGGTCTCCAGTGATTTGGAAACTGCTTATCTCTTTAATCTCACTTCTTTCCTTTCCTAGCTTCATAGTTCATCTTAGCTGGGTTTTAGTCACTTTTTGTAAAAAATTTACGGGGAGTAGTGTTTAACTGCATCCTCGGGTAATTGATGCTTACTGCAGTAAGTGACTATCCAGGGGGCTTCAGCCAGGACAGGCTCCCAGGGGACCGCCAAGGCTGGGGAGACTAAGTCACCTTAGCCTAAAGGAGTACGGTGCTTCTCTGGAGGAGAGCTTCTCTAACACGTTGTGAAAGATCCTTGGGAAAATGAACCACAAGTATCTCAACACTCGTCATAGTCCTTTGTGTATCTCATGTTGTTCTTCTTCCTCATGCACTTGTTTATATTGTTCTTTCTCACTGAGACACACTCTCACAAGGTTTATTTTTACCTATTTGTGAAGTGTCTTTCAGAACTCAGCACAGGCATCACCTACTCTAGGAAGTCTTTTATAAACTTTGAAGATTCATGAGATGAACCTCTTCAGTAACATCAAAATATACTTTGTAAAACTACCACTACCCTTAATAGATATTTTTAAGGCTCTTCAGTTTTCTTGCTCCAGTGGATATCGATATTCTTGAATACTGAGTAGTTGTTGAATTTATTTTTAGAGTCCTAGCAGCAATCTTAGTTATCAAGAAATGCTTTTAAGTGAGTGGATGAAAAAGAACAAGACAGGAGATATTTTACAAATAATAAAAAGTTGTCAGAGTTGACACATTTTAAAATTCATCTGCATTTTGGGTTGTTAGATTTTTACTTTGGGAGAGGATTGAAAAGGAGAGATCAAAGTAACTGAGTAAGCATATAAGTTTGGCCTCAGTAATTTCATAGATCTGAACTCAAATATGTGTCAAAATACAAATGAATGAACACAATTCTAAGAAATGAACATCATTAACATTTTCTACAAAAAAGAGAAGAGATATAACTTCTATATCATATGTCTTTATTAAAAAGTTACATCTACATAAAATGCTTTGGTTCAGGGTTTCCAGTTTTTTAAAAGTGTTTATCAGGTGGCTTCATTGGTAAACTCTATAAATATTTAAGAAAGACATAGTACCAACACCACACAATTTCTTTCATTAAATAAAGGAGGAGAAAATGCTTCTAAACTTATTTTAGGTAGCCAGCTTTTCCTTGGTACCAAACTAGGCAAAAACAATACAAGATACCTACAAGTCAACGTCTCTCATGATCATGGATACAAACATTATTAACAAAATATTACCTCTTGAATACATCAATAAATGAGAAGGATAATAATGCATTACGACCAAGTGATGACTAAGTGGGGTTTATCATAGGAATGCAAGGTTGATTCAGCAAATAAAAATAATTTAATTAATTTTATTAGAATAAGGGAGAAAAAAACTTTATTATTATAGATGCAGAAAAGGTTTGGACATAGTTCAACATTCATGTATGATATTGGCCCTAAACAAATTAAAAGGGAATTTACTATTCTGAAAAAGGACATCTATGAACAAAACATAATTAACGTCATCCTCACAGATGACAATCTGACTTATTTCCTTCTAAGTTTGGGAATAAGGCAAGAATGTCCATTACTTTTATTCAGTATTGTACTACTTGGTAATATAAATTATATAAACAACAGATATATGGGACAGCAGGCATAGATCTCAAAACATTATGCTGACAAAAGCATTTAGTCAAAGAAGTATAATCTATAGTGACAGAAAGCAGATCAGTTTTTGCCTGGGGCCAGGGATGGAATTGACTAGGAACAGAAATAAAGAAACTTTTTGAGTTATTGGAAATATTATATCATTTGTTTGTGATCACCATCAAGCAAATGTATACATTTTTCAAACTCACAAACATGCATGCTTAAAACAAGTGCATTTTATCATATGTAAATTATACCTCAAAATTTTTATTTTAAAAAGAAAGTGCATTGTTTTATTATGGTATAGAAAACATTTTACACGTAGATATTATTGTATTTAATAGCAGATTATTTCTGAAAGAGCATAGCCAATTGTTTCTTAAATATTAAGAATCTGTAATTCTGCCATAAACACTTCTAGCTTATATCTTATCTTTATGGTGTTTCACATTACATTTTCTAGACTTTAATTACAGTATATGCAATAAGTGAGAATTATTTTCTTCATTCCAGGTAAGCTCTTTTTATTAAATTTTCTGCCTTTGTTGATTGCCTAGGGTTAGAAATAAAATATTCTATATTAATGTAAATTAGGTCTTGTACCCCAACAGATTTGCTAGAACATTGACAGAATAAGTGAGTCACAGTTCTCTCTGATTCATCTCATAATCTGAGATGTCATCTCCTTTAACCCTTAATGTCGGGCCTCTCCATATATACATGCGCGCGCACACACACACACACACACACGTACTCACACTCGATATGCTCTCATTCCCATGGCTAAGGATTCTCTTCCAGTTCATAAAGGACTCAAACACCCTGCAAATTGCAGTGTTTGAAGGCAATTGTTGCTTTTTCTTGATACTGAGTTTAATTGTATAATTCCATACTTTTATTTTGTTTTCCTTACTGATTTTTTTATGGTGTTAACTTTTTAGTGGGTTCTCTAACATCATTACTTAAGGGAAACAGTGTTTCCTTTTATTTTATTTTTAAATTTGGTCTTCATCTGTCCTCAGGTGTCCATCATTTAACATTCTTGCCTATACTCAAAGCCTCTCTACTTCACTGTTTTTACTTTTCTTTCAAAGAATATTTTCTTACTGGTTGAATCTAAGACAGTCTAGAAGAGGGTGTATTACTGTTCTCTATAACACAATTGATGCTTCATATTTGCTCTCAAATACCCTTTTTAAAGATACAGTTTGCTTGGTTCTTTAGGCCAACATCTGCTTAAAGTAATAGTTTTCAAAATATGTCAGTAAGGATATAACAGGGAAAAGAACTATAGAAATCAGATTGTATGTTTACTTTTTTTCTTTTCTTTTTTTCTGTATTCTTTTTTTCTTCTTTCTACATTATCTTGTGTAGGCATATGGCAACCAGTCGCTCAGGGAGCCAAGTTTCATTAGTGACTCTGGCAACATCCCCAAGTCATTCTTCCTACTACCCAAGCTCTGTACACACAATTTAAGCATAACAATTAGAGAAGCTCCTGTGTGCCAAAGATGGAAGAAGTCTGAAGAGCTCATACCTGAGAGCACACTCTCAGTTCTTGCTCCTATATTCTGATAAAGCTGGATTCTTTGCATGTTAAAATCAAGATCTTTTGGAATGATGGCCTTCACATTTTCTTGAGAGAATAATGGATGATGGTGTGATATATTTAAGTGAATTTACATTAACTGATATTAACATAAGTATAAAAACAAGTATAATTCTCTTCTGTTGATTTATTACTTCTATAATGAGCATCGTATTTATCTAGAATGGTAATACTAGATGAAAAATTGTAGACAACTTCATATTACAAAAACACATCTACCCATTTTTTGCCGTAGCGTAGAGGATGATATCCTGATTGAAAATGTCACTTATGACCCTATTGTTTATTTTCCTTTAATCATTGAAGGCTTACTTATTCCTTTTCTTTTAAATTTCTTTTCTTTCTATGATGAAGAGAAGAATGTTGGTATACAGGGAATAGTGCAGGAGAAAGAATAAAACCTAGGTCTTTGTTCTGTTTTGTCACTTACTAGTTGTATGATTTTGGTCATCTAAGCATTTTGAACTTTGGATTTATCTTTTATAAATGAGAATTAAAACACTTTCTAGCAGCCCTTTTCTCAGTAAATTTATGTAGGACATGAAATATACCCTTTATAAGTTTGATTTGAATAACTAAAAGGAGATGTACACATTTTAGGTACTATTACTTTTCTGATTTTATCTTATTTTTAACAATATATTTGTGATAAATTACTCAGGTGTTGTAAACGTATTCTACTAAAACTTCAAATAAAACTGTATTCATAAATTTTCTGGTTCTTCCCATTGTGAAGAACATAGAACCAAAAATAATCATTTTATTACCATTTTTTTTAATTTTAATAATACATATTGAGAAAGTTACTAATCTTGCAGGAAGTAAACTTAGATGTTGAAGTTAAAAATAGACAACGCACACACAAGAAGCACTGGGAAACCAAGTACAATCCAACTGACAGTGTTACTGAGTCCAACCTCACATTGCTCACCCCCTGACAGGCCAGTAAACTAAGAGATGAGGTGTTGGGGCAAGGAATAGTAACTTTATTTGGAAAGCCAGCAGACCAAAAAGATATTGAACTAGTGTCCCAAAGAGCCATCTTACCCGAGTTAGAATTCAGGCCTTTTTTATATCAAAGATGAGGGGTTGTGGCTGGAAGTTGCAAACTTCTTGGTGCTGGCCAGACCTCTCCAGGAGAATATGTGATAATCCTTTGTTCTTGCAGCTATCCTTGACTATCCTGCAAACTTCCAACAAAGCAATTGTTATTTTCTGTCCTACAATGTTTTATCTCTATATAAATGAAAAGTGTGAAGGTTTTAAAGGTCAAACTTGGGAGACAGAGCCTTGAAAAAGAGATATTATGTATATTTCAGGCTATAAGCAACATTCTCTGATTGATGCAAATAAAAGTCCATGGCTAAAATAGGCAACAGAGCACAAAGCTTCAAGCTAAAGGAATAGATTTAATATGGAGTCAAGTTTGTTCTCTGTTACAACAGTGTGGGTTCCCTGGAATCGAGAATAGCCCCTGCAAAATAACTTCTATTCCTAGCATGATTCTAAAAATGAATTCTAAAAATAAAATTCTCAGAACACCTTAAAATGTCTTTAAGGTGAATCATGTTAATCCACTTATCTGTTTTTAGTGAAGGGAATAGAGTATGGCATTAGGAACCCCTTGTGCTTTCTAGAAAACAAATAGTTAAATAAATATATGGAAATTTAGGTGCCAGGGTTAGAGGTGTTATAATAATCATTAGCAGAAAGGCAAGAGCCAATGCGGGATATAAAATTGCAGTACAACTAAAAAGTTTATAATAAACACATGATCAATTGCATTTTCAAAGGACTAATTGGATGGATTATTTTAAAATAATTTATAATCTGTACTAATGCATAAGAAAAATGTTTGTGTGTATATAATTTTGCCTTATTGTGTTTTAGCAAGTATTTTGTTAACTGGTCTTTGTTTCCTAAATGTAGATGAGCTAGTTGCAAAGTAGACTATCAAAAGGCATAAAAATTCATCTTGATTTATAAAATTATAAAATCTATGAGTATATGTCTGACAAATAACATCGAATTTCATATCTTTCAGAAAAAAATCTCTGTAGACCTTTTATGTCCTGTAATAACATGCTCATTTAATCCTATACTAGTATTTAATATTTACATCTGATGTAGGACAGGTTGTTCCTTTTTAATCTGTTATGTAAATTGAGATAAGACAATCTCATTATATGAAAGTGTTTCAATGCCGGAAATGATAGACAAGATGCAGATTTTTCAGAAATCTATGAAACTTAACTTTTTAGCTTGCTTTTCATTTCTTAAACTATTGAAGGGATTGTGTCAGGGAAATGTGTCGGGCAGATTTTTTTTTCTTATACTATTCAAGTCTCTGGTGTTTAATATTGTACCACACTGGGGCAGCAGATGGCAAGATTAATTTTCTTAAATAAAAGTCTATCCCAAGTGCCTGGTGTTTGGCTTTATTTAAAAAAAGTAACAGGGAGTTTACATTTTCTTTCTTCATATATTTGGCTTCAAAGCTATTACCTGTTTGTAGTTTAATTGTGGGAAGCTAATACAGAGACATCTGTGATCCAATAAAGAATTTTGTGTACCAGATCAGCCTCTAAAGTCCTGTAAGATACCTTGTGCATATTTACTTTAAAATTATGAAGAAAGGCATCACAGTGATAGCAATTGTTTTATATTTACTACTTTCTGCATGATTTCCGCCTTTTCATTTCTGGTAAAACATCTCATCTTTCTCTGATATATTAGGTGTTCTTTTGCTTTTAAATAAAATGTTAATTATATTTGTGTATGTGTGCTCTATAAGTAAGTTGAGAGTTTAAAGAAAAGAGATTTAAGGCCACAACAATTATATTAATGTGTTTATATTAACCTGAGTCTTTGCTTTCTGTCTCCTCTACATGTTAGTAGACATATGTTAGTTTCACATATACTTTTTTTTTTTAACACTGATGATACTTACTGGCATGTTACTATATTTTACATTGAAAACATATTGAAGACATTTGGTTGTCTCTGGTTTATTGCTAAGGACATGATGACACCAAAAAGCCAGTTTATTAGCAAGATAATTAAAGTGACTTTTTGTGTGTGTGTGTGTGTGTGTGTGTATATATATAGATATATAGATATATAGATATTTTGTATACATATATATATTTATTGAAGTAAAGTCAGTTTATAATGTTGTGTCAATTTCTGGTGTATAGCATAATGCTTCAGTCATACATGAACATACATATATTCATTTTCATGTTCTTTTTCATCATAAGTTACTACAATATTGAATATAGTTCCCTGTGCTATACAGTATGAAATTGCTGTTAATCTATTTTATATATATTAATTAGTATCTACAAATCTCAAACTCCCAATTTGTCCCTTCCCACCCACTTCCCTCCCTGGTAACCATAGGTTTGTTTTCTCTATCTATGAGTCTGTCTGTTTTGTAAATAAGTTTGTCTTTTTTTTTTTTTTTTTTAGATTCCTCATGTAAGTGGCTTATTTCACTTAAAATGACTATCTCCAGGTCCATCCATGTTGCTGAAAACGGCATTATTTTATTTTTTATGGCTGAGTAGTATTTCACTGTATAAATATACCACAACTTCTTTATCCAGTCTTCTGTCGATGGACATTTAGGTTGTCTCCATGTCTTGGCTATTGTAAATAGTGCTGCTATGAACATTGGGGTGCATGTATCTTTTTGAATTAAAGGACTTTATTTTTCACAGAGGAAGAGGAATACAAATTATTTTAACATATTCATTTTAGATATAGCTGTTTATAATTAAAAAAATAAAGTTCTTTTGGTAAAATAGTTGAAAAAAGGTATTACATTGAATTTAAAAGGAAATGCTCATGACACTGAAAGGGTGTGAAAGTGAGGGAATGTTACAAACTGTTACAGCAAGTCACTAAAAACATTTAATAAAATATATTTGAACTTTTAAATTATTTCATTCATTGGAGTTTGAGATTGTGGGATTTTGATGAAATCCTTGATTGATTAATTTCTAGGCAGTTAAAAGAAATTATTTGTGAAAAAGGGCCCTTTGCATTCCTTTGTAAGTAGCACAGCTCTCCAATATCTTTCTAAGAACTTTTCCTTGTGCTTTGTTTAGTGTAGATTTATCTTTTGATCTCCTTCTGTAACTCTTTCTGCTTTGTTCTTTCATGTTTCCTCATTCCGGTGTGAATCGATACAATGGCAGTTGAAGTCATTTTGCTTGACTGCCGCTTCAAACAACAGTTGATTGTCTTGTTTAATGGTCTATAAAATAAAGTAAAAATAAATATTTATATATACAGATTTCCTCAACACTTAAATGTGTACATTTTACTCCCATAATGCAAAGCCATTTTGGATATAAACAAAGACTACTCAAATAACAACAAATGGTAAAATATTTTTATTCTTTTGCTATGCAGTACACGTATTTTTTTTAAAGTTGAAATCATGTTGTACACAGAAATTGTATCTTCAAATAAGATAGCAGCATCAATATCTCCAATGACAGGTAATGATTTTTAGAAGTAGGTTGTTAATGGTTACTTAATATCTCTTAGCATAAGTGTATCATATGCTACACATTCCTACACAGTTGTAGTTTGTCACTTCCCCTTTCTTTAAGTAATATCGTGATTATTTTTAGTAATTTTCAGTTAGTTAGGGAGGTCGCAGTTGTGATTGCTACATTTGGGTTATTGAAGTCTAATTCATTAGTACTGCACCTTTGACAATTTCTGGTTTGGCAAATTTTAGCATATTTTGGGGAATGGAAATGTATTTGATTTTGTTCCATAGATACTTGAAAAGAAGGTTTATTTCTTATAATTAAAACTACTCACACACACATTGTTCCTTTATTCAACTTATCTCTGCTCAGTTTTCTAATAATACTAGATGTTTAATGTACGTTTTCTATAAGCATTTGTTTCAGTGATTTTATTATATAGTTGATGCCAGTAAGCAGTACATTATAGTTTAGTACCAGAATAATTCTATACGATTTTGTATATTTTATTTATTATATAATTAAGATTTTTCCAGGTTAGTTTCTAAACTGAATTCAACTTAAGTATTTTTGTTAAAACTCTGATTTGACTGATAATGTAAACCTGTTTCATTTGTGCGTAATTTAACTCTTTAAAAACTCAATGTAAACACTGTTTATTTTCAGTTGAGAGTTTTAAATATTTTAATTAATTCACAAAACTCTTGTTTTTGGTCTTATTTTGATGATCATAGTATTATCTTAGTATTTTATTTTATATGCTTCATTTTTAGTTTTTCATTTGCCATATAATGTTTTCTTATTTGATTGTTTTAATTTATTCAGTATTTTTGAAAGTAAAAATCTTTTAAATATCCCTGATAGTAATTGTCTTGCAACTTTACAAAAGATATGATTCAATCTGTATTTCTCAATCTTTTAAGTCACCAAAAGTGTATCTCCAGTTGTCTCCTTGTGTAAGGTGGGGAATTTATTGTGCTTTTATACCATACCCAAAGTCTTACCGTCTTCCACCCAATAATATAATCTTGGATTGGGGAATCAAATCACTGTTTCTAAATTACCTAAATGTGTTTTATGTCAGAATTATTTAACTATCCAAATGCTTGCTGGAACGGTTTTTTTTTTTTTTTTTTTTTTAATAACTATTTTGTTGGGAACATAGTATACCTTTATCATTTTCCATTTCAAGTTTCCTTTTTGATCAGAAAATTATGTTCAATTATGATTTTGGATTTTATTTCTATTCCAATTGGTGTGTTTTTAAAAATCATTATTTTCAATTATTGTGTCTTTTTCTGTTATGTTTCTACAGTTCGTCTTGTTCCATCTAGCTCTATTTTATTCCCAAATTATGTTGAAACATCATCAGGGTCCCATTTCTTTTGCCTTTGTTTCTTCTCTCACCTGAGCTTTTTGTCTTCTGTTTCAATGAGGCCATGTCTTTTTCCTTTTTATCAAGAGATTTAAAAAGTTTTATAAAATGAATCCTTTCTATATTGAATACTTTCACAGGACACTTATTTTCTCTAAGCTAAACTTGCTTTCATCTTTTGATACATGTATTTTTAAAGTCTCATATTTATCCATCCTTTCATGACAAAAGACTTAGCTGATGTTTTTCATTAAAATAAAACTTAGATGTTATAACCTCTTTTTTTTTAATTTGTTCAAATTGTTACTTCATTTCATTTACAAATGCATACAAATAATTGAAGAACACAGAGAAAAATACTTTAAATGATCCAAAATCAGAGAAAGATCTTTCATCAGCATTTTTTTTTTCAAGTCCAGATAAGGGAAGTTTGATGGAAAAGGTTTGTTTTTATTTTTGTTTTTAAAGAGACATCAAGAATTTTAGGAAATAGTAAAATATTTCTCCATTGAAACACTTAAAGATCACTGGAATGTGGAACATGTTCAAGGATTCACTTATCATTCCTTTCTTAGGTAGCTTCCAGTACCAAAAATGGAGTGCTAATAACCGTTATCTCAGTATTCGTAAACCAGAACACATTTTCCAGATGTCCTGCAAACTTAAACTTACTAAGAAGATACATGTTTTCTGGTCACAAAACTCCTTGTAGCTGATGATGCTAAAAGAAGCAATAGTCCTTTTCAAGATTAATGTATTTCCATCTCAGTTAATATAGGACACTTCCAAGTAAGTATTAAATTTCACAACTTAAAATTAAACTTATCAATGGATAAATATTTCCTGGTAAGGAAACTGATCTTGGGTGATGATGCTAAAGGAAGAAATACTTTCTAAGGTAATAAGACACTCCCACCCTAGTAATTAAAAATATATAAAAATAAATATTAAATTTTACAACATTTAATTCATAGTACATGAAATGCAATCATATTTACAGTATTACCAGTTATATAGATTTCTTAATATGATGCCTTCATTTTCACCCACACACACACACACAAAACTTTAGATACTTTGCCTCAGATAAAGCACAAATCTTGCCTAATGCACAACTGTTCATTTTACTGAATCAAATGCCAGCTTAATCAGTGACATTGATTTTTTTTTAATTAGATTTTTTTTTCTGCTAGTTTAACATCTTGGAGAATCAATTGAAGGCAAAAATATTGCTCTTTTCTGATTTAAAGAAAATTTCAACTTAATATTCACCTCTTCATAATAGGCAAATATATATTCAAATTACTGTACCGTTACCTAAAGGGGAAGTTCAGAAGATCCCCTTCAGTATTTTATGCCAATAATAAATTGAAATTTCATTGTTGAATGTGAAGTTTCCTTAAGCTTTCTGTTTGGTTTTAATAATGTGATTGTCAAATTTTCTTAGGTTGCCATTTGAATATAAAATTTAAGTAATGTTTTCATGCAGTTTTTAACTGATTCTTTCTCCCAAAGTAATTTTCACACAAAAATCCACAGCTGGGTAAACAAAACAAAAAGGAAACACAAGAAGGAGTCCTATGAAAATTTATTAGTATGGTTTTTATTTTATCAAGCAGAGGTACCGCATTAGGATGGAAATAGAATTTCACTACTTAATAGCCATATTTTTAGTAGTATTATTACTAATGAATCAAATCTGAAATAAGCTGCATCTTACTAGATTATTTACATTCTTCTAACTCTCAATTGTTTCATTTGTTATACTTTATTATATTGTATTATGCTTTTCTCTGTATCCTTTCTCTGTTTCTTTTCTTTCTTTCTTTTTTTTTTTTTTTTTTTTTTTTGGCTAGGATGTAGAATTCTAGGGAGTCTCTGGCTATCATAAACTGTCACAGAAATAATATTCTTAATAATTTATTATTTGAACTTCTATCTTACTGAAGTGCCTGACCACGGGGAACTGTGACGTGTATTGATAGCAGAGTGTTAGAATGACTCATTATAGGATTTGGGCTTGTGAAAGGCTTAAGAAAGCTACATAAACAAGTGAAGAAAAAAATTCTCTGAATGTTATACAGCAGATCTCCTTCTGTCCATCCTTCAGCCTCTGGGAACTATATGACTTAAGTCCCTCACAGACTTGTTCTCCCTGAGCTGCAGTTTTAGAAAGTGGTTTTTAACTCAAATTCAGAAGTAGAGGTGGTTTTTATGATTGGCTGTTATAAATCTTATCAAGAAAAAAGGCAAATTAGAGTGAGGATAAATTTGTAATTACTAAAGAAGCAGCAGTGATTCATATTAGTTGGAGGAAGCTGATCATTTTTGTTTTGGACAGTGTTCATAATTCTGTCTGTTTAGATATGATTATAGAGAGTCTAATGCTTGTTTTGACCCATGACGGTGATAGAGCGGCCTTACTTGGTATTGATGATTTGTGAAACTGCTTATGTCCAGCAGGAGAACAAGAAGGCTCAGATGTGAGTGCCACATTATTTCCCAGATGTTAGGGTCTGTTTTTCTCTTTCTCACCTCAAACTCGACAAACTAGAAAAGATATTGTTTATATGCGTTTGTGTGTATGTTTCCCCTGACTAAAATTTCTGGATGCAAATTTGGGGTGAGAAACTCTGTCTAAGTCAGAAAAATTGTGCTGAGACTTGAAGTTACAAAGGCATAGGAAAATAAAATTAGTAAATAAGACCAATTTCCAGCCTAAACAAGGAAATAAGGAAAGAAAAATGAAAATATAAATATTTCTGAAAATATTTGTATTTACACACATTGATTTATTTATTAAAATAACTGAATTAATCAACTGAGAATTTGCCATATAATTATTGTTAAATAATTTTATTCATTGCCTACATAAAATTATTGAAGGAAAGCTTATTAATTCTGTGTATTGTTTTGGTTATTTGAGAACTGCATCATCAGCTGAATACTATTGTTAAATATTTGCATGATACATGGGTGAGAACTCATTACAATTAGGATATTCAATAGGGTTTCATTTACTGCACTTTTAATGAAAGAAAATATTTGTTAGAAGTTTCTGTTATTATCTGTGCTGAGACATTTCATCGTATCTGAAGCTCATACCAAAATAATTTTAGTTGTTATATAAAAACAGGGGCATAAATAATAAATATGGCTATGGAAAAATCATTAAACTTGCATCATAATTCAGGAACACAACACAATCTCAGAAAAAAACTGAATAAGGGCTTTATAAAGGTGGAAAGTGATGTTAGATATGTCATGCCATTTAACCATGGGACAACCCTTAATTTGATCCACCAAGTCTTTTTGAACAATGCGTTGCTTGTTCCTCCTGATTTATGTTTAACCTGATAATATTTGAAAACTTCAAGAGAATTATTTAGAATGCTATTTGTAGAAAATCTACCAAATACTAATTTTATTACTTTCCCAACTTTGTATTTTGAACACATTTGAAGTATATGAGTATTACAGTGAATACTTTCATAATTTATATTCTCCAGTCAGTAACATTTTACCACATTTTCTTTAATTCTTTTTCTATTTGTGTGTATATCTAGATGTGTGTGTGGGCAGAATCGTTTGAGAAATACTTAAAACATCATAATTTTTCACTCCTAAATTTTTAGCAGCTATCTCAAAAAACAAAGACATTCACCTTAATAACCATATATTAACACACTCAAGATATTTATTGTTAATATTGCATTAGTTATAATATATACTCCATATTCATAGTTTTCTAATGGTCCCTAGTTGTATTTTGAATTGCATTTTTATATTATTCTTCTGTGCCTTATTTCACTTTGCTTTGATCCAGATTTCAATTGCAGATCATACATTACTTTTAGTTGTCATGTAGCATATATTTTAAAGTATTTTTCATATCCTTAATAACACTGTGTATATTTTTTGATTTAGTGTATTTCTTTCCTTCTTTTGATGCCAACCCTTGGTGATATGTATATCTTTTAAGAGTCTCAAGACTGACCTGGAGGAGGCTTCTCTTCAAATAATAATACAATACTATAAGAGATTGAAATATTAAAATACTTTATTCAATATGTGTTTGTTAAACTAAGTGTTAAGTCAAGTGTTGCCTGACAGAATTACACAGATACTAAGCTTTCAGGGGGAGACCCTGTCTTCATGAGGCTGTCTCTACTTAATGTCCACTTATTTCCCCAGATTCACCTGTTTTTTCCCTCCTTATGACTATAGTATAACCTCTCAGACATTTTCTCATAAAAATCAAAATTTCTCATTTCATTCGTAACAGACTACTTGCAACATCTTTTCAGCTCAACATGAATCTGTTCTTATTTTACTCTTGTATACCACTGGGGGCAATGGGGAAGGAGGAGAAGGGGGTGACTGTCCAAAATCAGTGCACTTTGTTGAGGAACATAAAAAAGCCAGGATGAGGTCAAATTTGGGTATAGTGTCTGTCTTTATTTTGTATTGTGTTTAAGCTAGTAGAAAACAAAGCACCAGAATAGCGTTTTTGAAAATAAATAATGGATGAAACTCAGAGTCACTAGATAAAGGAAAATTACTAATTATTCTCCTGCTTGATTTTGACTTTTGAAGTATTTCCAAGACTCTAACTTTTCTCCAAATCCTTTGTAGATTTTGGTAGGAAGGAGTAAATATAAACTTAATACCAAATACTCATTTGCCTGTACAAAGTCTGATTTAGAAATTGGAAAATATGATAAATGTGAATAAAGAGGAACAACTGAAAAATAACTGTGAGGCTAAGTTGATGCATATATGACCTAGGTGTTGGATGGCAAATGCACACATGTTCTGCTCTCTCATTTTCTGCCCTAGGCAGACATCACAGATAGATTATAGCATTGAGATAAATGAGTGTTCTTTTTTGGAGCCTAGTATTCGTCTTAATATCATTCAGAACACACAGCTTAAGTGAACAATTTCCAAAAAAGCAAAGAGAATGAGTGAGAGTGAAAAGAAAGAAGTAGAAGACTTCGAGAAGGAAACTTCAGAAAAATAAAAGACTATAGAAGGCAATCAGAAATAGTTATAGACTTTGTAGTTGTAGTTTGAGTGATGAATTTGTCATGAAAACATGTTTTGTCTCTTTTGCTTAGTGTTAACAAATTATTTAAACATCTTTGTATGGAACGTATGTTTCCCATATGTTTTATTTCTATTACCTGACTAGTTTGTAAAGACATTCATTTGGATTTCAAAGAATGGTAGTGAAACAAACCAGAAATAAATGACAGTGTTTGTATCAATTCAAGTATTTTATTTTTAAAAGAGTTTATATTTCATAAAATTTAAATAAAGCAATGTAAATAAATAAACAATGGAACCAAACTATTCATCTAAAAGAAATTTCTATACAAATACAAATTTTTCAATTAGGTATTCATTCATTATATATACTAAACACTATAAATTATAAATTATACAGCATTAAATTAATAGTAGTCTATAAATCCACATGGTAAAATTGCTGTGATTAAATAACATTAACGTTAAATATTATTTATATTTCTAAATATATTCTTGAGTATGAAGAATGAAAGCTGTTTGGAGAATTGATAAGCTAATTCCCAGTTCTGTGCTCAAACTCTTCATCTAATTATCATCTTGATTTTTTACTTGAAAGGAATTTTTTAAAATACCATTTTGCTTTTTGTTATTTTATAGCAATAATATTGATCTCTCAGTTTATGTTCATCTTCTTTAGTTGTATCGTGTAGAGAATAATATTTTGATACAATCACCTGTGTCAATATCAATATTATATCCTGTTTACATTCTACCAGTTCAGAAATTGTTTGAGCCAAAGGAAATATTGCTCTTGCAAGACTGCTCTGCAAAACAGCATTGTTCTTATGCAGTTTTTGTAGCTATGGTCTCTATATTTTATAGGCTATAATTATGTTCCTTTTTGTATTAATTAAATAATTGAATTATTAATGAGAATGATTCTAAATGTAAATATGGAACTTTGGAATTTAAAATTAGCAGGGTATACAGAATCCTGGAATATCTCCAAACCTTTATTATAATAATTTTTAAAAAGCATAACCCAGTATTCAGCTAGTTTAACTTTTTAAAAATAAAAAACAGAATTTGGAACTATATCATATCTATTTCAGAGAGCTATATAAATAAATATACACATACAGACTTCTGCTATTGAAAAGTGACAAAATAGTAGAGGCAAAACATTTTCAAATTTCATAAAGATAACAATTCAAAGTTTAAAAAGTTAGTTAGTAATAGATTTTAAGCAGTTATAGATGACAAGAGCTAGCATCCAGTTATGGAGGCTTGAAATTACTGCTTTACATGATATTTTATGATCATGAAGCTGTCCATGGGGATGTGGAATACAAAGGAAGACTGCTTTTATGAAATACACTATTTCTGTGCCCCTATCTCCAGGTTCCTTTGAGGAAGAAAAAAAAAAAAATCCATTCTCTTCTCCTAAGCAGCTTACCTAAGGAAAAAACTTATAAAGATGGGAATTTTAATTTGGAGATACTGACTTGTGTTACCATACTCGTTTTCTCTCTTTGTAACAAATTACTACACATTTACCAGCTTACTGCAACATACACTTACAATGTTACAGCTCTGTCTGTCAGAAGTCTGGCATGGCGAAGCTGGATTCTCTGCTCAGATTCTCAGAGAGTCAAGGGCTAGGCTCTTGTGTGGTGGATCTAGGGAATTAATCCACTTCTAAATTCAGTTGGCTAAGTTCAGTTCCTTGAGGTTGTAGGACTCAGGTTCCTGTTTCTTTGCTGACTGTCAGTCAGGAGCTACTCTGCTCCTGGAGGCTGCCTGCATTGTTTTCTCATGGCTCCATTATCACCTTCCTAGACCCTCAAGGATATAATTCAGTTCAGAAAAGGTACATCATGAGTCCTCGTGCTTTGAATTTAATGACTTCCACCTCTGCCACATCTCTCTATGGCTTCCTTTTCTGCTTGCCTCTTCCACCATTAAGGGCTCATGTAATTATTCATCTAGATGATCCAGATAATCTCCTTATAAAATCTCTTGTTGGTATGCTTAGTTACATTTGCAAAGTCTGTTTTGCAATGTAACATAAAATGTAATCATGGGAGTTACACCAAGAGGTGGATATGATGGATGCCAAAATTCTGCCTATCACAATTATTTTCAAAAAAAAGATTTGCATGTTTAGTATAAAATGCTCATGTATTTTGAAATGTTTCCTGTACCCAACAACAAACATGTATAGTGTAATTTCAGTGTATAAGGACATATAATTGAATATGAACATTACCCTGAAAGGCAAAGACCCTGGCTCTTGTCATACCTGAAAGATGAGTTTGCAGTTGGAAGATGGTACATTGTGCAGCTAAAAGTTTTTAAAGATTTATTTAAAAAGAAAGGAAAAGTACACCTCCAAGAATGGGAGGTGGGCTGACCCAAGGGAAGAAAAGCTGCAATTTTTGTCTCCCCTTTTTCTTATACCGTCACTTAGAGGTGGTCTCTTGATTGATTGATGGCTCTTGTCCCTGGAATGCTTCGTCATGTTTGGCCCCTTTGCACATGTCCTTATCCATGGTGTGCACAGAAAAACCCATGGGGTGAGGGGCACTAAACTGCAATGTTAATATAATACAACAAACATTGGGTGTCTAGTTAAGTCCTTTCTGCTACTGCGACAGCAGTTGTCGGGTTTTAAGCAGTTTTTTTGTTTGTTTGTTTGTTTGTTTTTTGCTGGCACTCATTTAGAAGAAGTAGAGTCCCTCTTTGCTAGAGGTGGACATAACGCCATCTTCTGGACCATCTCCTTGCTCTCCTCCACCTATCTGCCGGATGGCCCCACTTATCTAACTACCTAACAAATATACATTTTATTTATTGCAGACTTTAACATTGTATATCATAAACTGACTTTTTTTTAAAATATCAAAGTAGATGGTCTTTTAAATTAATATCACAATATATTCTTCAGAAGCTAGGAAAACAGTAATTTCAAAGCATACACGGAAATTCTAAGTAGTATGTTACATCTACAAGTCTGATATTATAATCTATTATACCAGATTCAGAAGACATGTACTTTAATTTTTTTAAATTATTGAAGTATAGTCAATTTACAATATTGTGTTAGTTTCTGATGTACAACAAAGTGATACATATATATGTGTATATATATTCTTTTCCATTAATGTACTCAAAATTTTTAACTAATCAAATTCAATGGAAAAAACACAAATAGCAAAACTAACAATATCTAAGATGAAAAATTATATCTATATATTACCAATTTTAATTATAAGATATGATACAATTAAACACCATAGTAAAATGATTTTATGGTTATTTTGTATTACAGAAGTTGTATGAATAAGTTTTCTCATGATCAGCAGAAATTTTAAATTTCCAAATTGTATACTATAATCTCAGATTAGCATAAAATTTAATTTGTGCCAATTAGCCAGAGGCGAGGGAGGGAAATTAACTTGACACATTAATTTTACGTTTGCAGTAGTCTTATCATAATGTTCATGTGCGTATAAGATTTATTAGCTATTCCCTTTGCATCAATGTCAGAATTTACTTCCTTGGTTATCTTAATTGGAAGAAAATATTTGTTCACAAAATACATTGCAAATCAAATTGAATTACAGAAAACTGGCCATCTGGGGGGTAGTTCCACAGGATAATTGCATAGAACATAGTTTTTCTTAACCACATACAAATTTTGGTTTTGACTGTAATGATTTTAACTTTCAAATGTTTGTAACATTGAAGGCCTAGGAAGGCAAATAATCTAAAGTAGCAGATAATTTGAATTCTTTTGTGAAATGTGCTTCTTTTAAAATGTGTGGTATGTGGTATGAAATCAAAGAGTTTGACTATAAATTTGAGTTTTAGTCCTATATACTGTATTTTTAATAAACGTAGCCTTTTATGACTATCCTTTGATTATTTTATGTTATTCATTAATTAGTATCATTCTTTAGTTATTAAACAAATATTCTAATTTTTCTTGACATTTCATGATTCAGATCTACAGTACTGACTTTAATTAACTTTCAGTAATATTGTTTCTTTGATTTAATGGACATTCAGCATTTGTGAAACATCAGTGAGTAATTAATGGATTTTTAGGTCTCTCTTCTTCCTTTTATAAGTTATCCAGTCTTAGATTTTATCTTTGGTAAAGCTTATTAGACAAATATTAACATATAATGATTTATTTCATCTGAAATTATGGTTGAAGGTCTGCTATGTCTAAGACACTATGTGCACTGCATACGGGCATTGCCTTCTGGGAGAATTACATACACAAAAGTGTCTGCAAACATTCATGTACATATTAGAAGAAGAAAAGCTATTGAAGAGTTAAAGTCGGCAATTTGAGTTAGAATTGCTTCTTTCTTAGATTTTTAACTGTAACTTAATCCATTTAACAAATCATATAAATCTCAGTGTTTTTATATGTAGAATGGGGATACATATGTTAATTCACGTATTAGAGAATACTTCTGAGGATTAAATGAAATATTTTTCACATAAAAATCCTTTGAAGTTTCTAAAAAGCTATTGTATAATTTATCTAACCAAAATAAAAAACTTCATATCCTTTTCAAAATATCTTCAGATTATCAAAAACAATCTTTTAAAATGGCAAAAGATTAAGCAGTCTTAAAATCAGTACTCATTGCTTTGAGGCAGTGTGACCTCTTGGAATGTGAACTAAATTTTAATGTTAATTCTTGCAAAAAAGTTTAACAAAAGGTAAAGGAATTGTTACCAAGTTCATACTTGTTCTGTTTGCCACAAGACAGGCCAATAAATTGTGAAACGAGATGTTGGGGCAAGAAATAGTAACTTTATTTGGAAAGCCAGCAGACTGAGAGGATGGCAGACTAACATCCTGGAGAACCATCTTACACAAGTCAGAATTCAGGCTCCTTTTATACTAAAAAGGAGGCGGTGGGGGGTTGGTTGTTGCAAACTTCTTGGTGTCAGGGTCCTTTGTTCTTGCAGCTGTCCAGATAGATCAGGTCATGGTGTCCCTGTAAATCTCCAACAAGATAAATATTATTTTCTATCTTGCAAATTTTTATCTTTATATGAATTGGAAAGTGTTACACTCTTAAAAGTCAGAGCCTTGAGAATGGGCTATCCAGTATATTTCAGACTATTGGCAACAATCTTTTTCAAAAGGTGCAGAACCAGCATGACTAAGCACAGGAAACAGAGTGCAGAGTTAGAGCCAAAGGAACAGATGTAATATGGAGTCAGATTAGTTCTTCCGTACTACAGTATCAGTTTTATAAAAAATAAGTTCCAGTTATCTCAGGTGTAAGTGGAGGAAGATTAATTAGAACATTTATGAGATCCCATAACAATTCAAAGACATTAATTTCTATGTGTTTATAATAAATTATAAATAAAATACAATGACTTTTTTAAATAATTGCATTTAAACAGAACATCAACTTTCAGTTGATTATATACTTGAAATAACATTATTAACTTCCTTCACCCACTAATTTTCAAAAGAAAGCCTATAGTTTTCTGTTGTTTTCACAGTAAAAGCTTGGCAGGAAATTTAGTTGCTAGAAGCAACAGGAACCACTCAGAAGGTTTGAAGAATCATGAAATATGCTACTATTGGGTCCTTGAAAAAGGAAAAATATTTGTTTCAGGAGCTATTTGGAAAGTTATACTACTTGACTGCAATGATCAAGATTGTTCAAGATCAACCAAAGGTCAAATGTCCTTCCTGATTGAAGTTGTCTATTATTTAAAATAGCTAGAGAGAGCAATGCATCTACAAACAATAGGAGGAAATATTTCAATAGAAATAATAAATATAGTTTTTGAATTTAATTCATTAACATGTAATTACTACTGCCCTAGAATTGATCAGCCTATGATTAAACTATGGAATTTGTCATTTAAACTTCTTTCCTTGTTGACAGAATATCTAAGGGACACCAGTCCCATTTGGTACCAATTTTCTGAGGAGATGCTGTGGAATAAAATTCAACGTTTTCTTATTTGTATGGATGCTATACTTTATTTATTTGAGGGCTCTAAATTTACTTATTTTATAGCATTTCATATTGCATTCAAATTTTTTATAGAGTAAACACATCTTCTACTGCTTATTTTTTGGTTGTTTTTCTTTAATTTTTGGATTTGAGAATGCTAGTGGTAGATTCACCTTGAATTCTTGTGTGTGTGTGTGTCCCACCTTCTCTTTCTCAGCTCCCTTTCTCTTTGGTATATGTATATATATATTTAGTTGCCTTCTTCTGACCCATTGTGGTTCTCAATCAAACGCGTTATACTATCTGCCTGGGAATCCCTTCCTGTGGTAATATTAGATATATTACAGATAGAATATCTAATCAACAGTCAAGTTTTCACATCTTGATTATGAACTTAGAACTTGTTCACCTGCCTCTCCACTGTGCTCAGGTTCATATAATAATTCAGGGCCCAAACAGTGGTCAGGCCAGGCTTTTCAGCTGCTTTCTTGGATGGAGGTGTATCACCTCAGGCTTTGTTTTGAGTCAGTGAGCCCAGATGCTTTCATTCTGTATCAGTTTAGGTACTATGTTGCCCACTCCCTGTCCACTATTGTAGATTCATTATGATCTTATTTAATGTTACTGACCTGTATAGAGCTTATCCGTGGTCTTCCGTGTCCTTTGTCTACTGACTGGGTTCAGCCATGGGAGAAGCCATCCAGGGATAAATGGGAAGGGAAGAAAAAGAGAGTGGCTGAGGTATTGTTGCTTTAGGTAGTTCCCTGAATTGTATTGAACTGACCTACTTTTTATTGTGAGAACCTATCCTTCCATGTTTGGGTAACCACTGATCCCTTTCATAACTTGGAGTCTAAAGTGGTAACAGCTTTCCGCTGGGGTGCAGCAGTAGCCCTAGTGATTTTGCTGTATCTTGACATTGCTTGTCAATCAGTCCCCTTATTAGACCTTCCTGAATTATCTTAATTTCAATGTATCACCACTTTCCTGCTGATTGATTGATAAGCCATCTTTCTGCAGGAATACTCCAATATCCCTTGCTTGATTCTGATACAGGAGTCTCATTCATCGCCGATTCAGATCTACTTACCCCTTTGAAGTTCTCTTCTGTATCTGTCCAATGCAATACTTAATTCAGTTTGTGAGTTTGGGCTATTATTTATTTTCTAAAATAATTCCTCTATCATTGCTATGTACTTTGAGCAGGGCGTAGAGCATGTTCGTTGTTCATAAAATGAAATTAAAATATTATAGTGACTGATGTCTTGGCCCCCTCTATTTATGCAATATGAATATTTTGAGGCAGGAAAAGCAAGATACTCTACTTGTGATAGGTGGGGGGGAAGTACCTTCAAATTATCCAAGGAGCTATTTATAGGAATGAAAGTTAAATGAGTGTCTCTGCAGGCTTACTCAGTGAGAACACTAGAATTTTTAAAGTGGTGTAGGAATAGTACATTTATAAAGGTAAATGTAGGCCATGTTTGTAATATCCTTGCTTGTCGCATGTATTTCATGCCCTAGAAGCCTAACAGATTCAGAACAGAAAACCAGGTAAGTGCATGAGAAACTGGAGCTGAATTGGACGATGGCTTCAGAATCAGGCAGAGAGAGAAGAGAGAGCTCCTGCAGAGAGAGGGCTCATCAGTCAGCAACTTCTGGGCTGTTTCTGTCACATCCTCACTTGCTGTGATTACCTCAGGCCCTGAAGTCCTAACAGCTGATCATTTAAATTTAGAGAGAATGTCTATGAAACTGCACCGAGGTACATAAATGCCCAGAAAACATCAATGGAAATTTATTTAAATAATTCATTTTGTTACAATTCCATAAAATGTATTTATTCAAGAACTCTGGATTCTGATGAGGATGCATATTTCAGCATTAAATTTTATTAAATTGACTTTTAAAATTTCGGTTGCACAGCATTTTTTTTAAGAATAAGGATGATTTTTTTTTTTTTAAATGACAGAGGAAGCAAGTGATTTGCCAGGTGGGCAAAAGGGTAAATTTAATCTCTCCAGATGTTTGTAATTCTCACCATATTAAAAAGAAGAAAAAATAAAGGAAAAAGATATAAGGAAGAAAGGAAGGAGGGAATAAAAATAAAGAATGAAAAAGACAGGGATGGGGGAAGGAAGGAGGAAGAAAGAAAGAGCGAATTCAGAGCCAACTCAATTCTCATGTTTGTACATTCTTCCCAAAGAAAAAAGGCATTGCTTGTGTTTAGTATTCAAATACATTGATAACCCATTTTTATGCTTTGTAATTAACCTACTGCTGCACCTTCTCAATATTTAGAATCTCCACAGCTCCCCATGGCCTTAGCCTTTAATTCAGGTACCTCTGTAACAAGTCAAAGTGTATCTACTGTATCCTGATTCTTTGTCAGGAAAGCTTTGCTTTGCTTAAATCAGATTCTGATGTGATGAAACTTGTGCAGAATAAATATTGTTTGTGAGAGCAACTAGTTTTCTAAGGCCTATGAAATGTGACAGTATCCAGTTTACTGATAAATTGCAGTGTAGCAGAAATGATGATGCTACAATAAGTATTGATTTCTTTTGTGCACAGAACTCATTTTGCTACAGCTTGTGAATTGCCTTCATGAGCTGGCAATCTTTTAAGTATAACTTTGTGTGTCTCTTCCTTCATTATTGCTTTTATTTATTTATTTATTTTTACTACTTCACATTTTGCTATCTTTAAAAGAGGTTACCAAAGAAAAATGAGTGAAGGGAAAATTTAGTGGTAGCACCACAATTTGGAGGGAAATAAATGACTTTATTAGGTAAAACTGAATTTTGGCCACTACCTCCAAAAACAGACTGTAAAGAAATAGCTTTAAAAGAATTGCATTAAAATATCTTATAGAAAAGTAGGTAATAGAATGACTTGAGTTCTATTCTAAAATCAGTAGCTTTACTTTGACATTTTATACTACAATCAATACAAATATTTTACCTGCTGTTGATAGTATTGTAGTTTTATGCATTTCTTCATGGGAGATCTGCTATTTTATGTGTGAATGCAAAGAAAATACCTTTAGAGCTTAACTACCACCATCCTAAATTGCCAATTCATATTTTTTGTTATAAGGTGAAGATTTAAAATATCTTATTATTATTTTGTGTATGTTTCCTTAATTTCTTTATATCATTGCAGCTTAGAGTAACTGTTTAAAGTTAAATATGTAGTAAAATATTATGTTGTCAAAATTTCAGATTCTTATGAAATTATTACTCCTTTTTTAATATTGGCTGGCTTCATCTTTGTCAGAAGGTGGTAGAAACACAATTCTGAAGCATACGAGAAAAAAACATATTTCAAATTAGCTTACAATAACTAGAAGAAAATGCATCACTGCAGTGTCTGAAGGCATGAAAATGGAGAAACAGGAGCAGAAAGCCAAAAGTACAAAAAGAAAAGGAAATATATATATATATATATTTTACAAGGCAACATAATAACATAAAGGAAGCAAGAGGCTAAATTTGAAAGAAAGTTAAAATCTAATTGGAAATCATAATGAAAGTTGACATTCTGAGAAAATAATTTTAGGATGTGGAGGAGCAATGTGGTAATTTAACTATATGCAGGTATATACGATGAAGACTCTGGGGAGAAAACAAGAAAGAGAAGATGGACTATAGGATGGATATAACTAGAGAAAAAAATACAAGTGTGGAGGAAAGAGAGTGTTGACTCCACCTAAAAATTATGTTTTCCTAAGTTAGAGACCAGGAGGATAGAAATACAGATTTATTTAAATAAAATTATAGAAAACATTCCAAATCTAAAAAAAAAAAAAACTCACAAAAATCTAAGAAGATAAAAAGCACACACTGTTAAAGAAGTAAAATAAAATCCCACATGTTAGTAACTGTTTATGTATTAAGTGAATTTTAAAAATCTTATACATTTTTCTAATGTTTACCGAGTCAACCACGAACATGATAAAATAATATCAGTAGTCCAGACCCACTCATCCATTTCATAGCTAAAGTCACATAGTAGTCTTAACCATGTATGAGTATATATATGGCTATATATACATATATATGGAGTGTATATGGATATATGTGCATGTATTTACATAAGGATAGATAGATGAATAAATAAGTAGAAGATAGATATATGCACTTCTGCATGTATAAATGTACATGCATATATATATGTGTGGAGAGAGTATAAGTGTATGTTTATATTCACACGTATGTCATGCACATACATGCATATATAATGAAAAATACAAATAGTACACTTATTTAAAAATCTTTCTAATTGTGGTTATCATTGTTATTTTAATTACATTTAATAAACTATGTTTAATTGCAGTTCAAAAATGCTATTACACATTTTTAACTGAATGAGGGGTTGCAACTGTGTACAATGTATTAATTTCTGGAGATTACATTAAATAGAAGTTTAGACCAGATAAGTCACTCTGCTGTCACAATACTTGAATTAAAATTTTGTGACCTAGACCAGTTACTCAGTTCCCGTTGCTTCAATATCTTGATCTCTAATAAGAAATAATAATCATACTTGCCTCATATAATCATTCTGACAACTAAATATAATAAAATATGTAAGATATTTAGCATAGAGAGAGCACTGAGTATGCATTTGTTGGTATCATTGTTATTACTAATACTGTTATCACTACTATCTCCACAATCTAGAACTCTCACTCAAGCAAATTTTTGTTGGAGGAATAAGAATATGTCTGAAGTTAGCAAACCTAAGTCTTAAAAAAAAAAAAAAAACACATACAAAATATTGTTTTCCTCAAAAAATGATAAGTCATTAGTAGAAAATCACTTATGTAAAAATGTAGAAGAAAGACTTACAAATTACCAAGATAAGTTACAGGAATATAAACACAATTTTTACTAATTCTATGTTCACTTTATCCTTGCTTGAGCAGTAAATTTATTTATGTTTGCACATACACACACTCACAAAACATACAACTTTTTAAAGAAGAAATCACATGTATAAAAATCATAATTAAAATTAACATGATATATTTTATTCTATCTTGTTACATATATTTGAGAATCATTTTTTAAAAGATAAAATAAACCACTGATTACAGAGCAAACATTGTGACACATATATTGTTTTTGGTATTATTTATAAAATTTAAAAATTTTTGGACCTTAGTTATATGTCAGATACTATTGAAGATAATTTTGACTTATATTAAATCACAATCCATTTGCTAGTTACTATTTTTAATCTTCATTTTATGGAATAATAAAGTAAATGCAGAGAAATTTAATAATTTTCTTATGGTTTTATAGCTAGTAAGTGAAAAATCCAGGACTATAACCTACTACCTTGTTTTTAATATCTGTATTCTGCCTCTGTGTTTTCTGTCATTTCTCTTGTCATTGGATAAGATTTTTTCCCTCACCAAACAGGGTTGACAAAGAAAAATAATACAACTTTTTAGCTAGAAAAGTAAATGTATATCCATTTTAGTACATATAGTATTACTAGTTGTTCGTGTTTTTATGTCTTAGTCATCAAAACTTTGAGAACATTTATTAAATAAAAGCAATTGTTTACTAACCTTTTCAACAATGCAGTAATACTGGAAAGAGTGACAATATGTGTATTAATGCCATTTACTCATACCTCTTATACAATACTTTCATAATAACATGGAAGCAAATAAATCCTATTGGCTATTAATGATTTTTCATAAATCATTTAGTTTGTTAAACTAAAGATGATAGTATTTCACCCCGTGAGAATGTTTAAGTTTATTTTTAATGAAAATATGCTGAGAAAAATATATTGAATCAAGTTTACTGTTACAGTAAATTTTCTGCAAGGTCTATTATATAAATTCTTTGGTAAGAATAAGAATATTTTGCTTCACTTTTTTTCAAACCTTGAAGATCAAACATTGGAAATATTTTTAAAAGCATTGAAAAACAATAATGACAGATACATGTAAAACTAATTTTATTAACATGTTATTTACTGAAACTTACTCAGTTGGTTTGACAGTAGCACTAAGAATGGGATAAATCTATAATACTTGCTATTAAACATCAGTTAGCTTTTCATAATTGAAATGAAGCCTTGTATGTTTACAGGTGTACTTACTAGATACATAATGATAAAAGTGAATGGCCTCTGCCTAAACGATGGTTCTATTAATGTAATAAACAGAAAAGAAAAAAAATTTTTTTCTCTGTTATTATCAGATGTATCTGTCAGATGATTTGGGCTACAATCAATGGAAAGGCAAAATCAAAATCAATCTGGGTCAAAGTATACATGGTTTATCATCTCATATAACAGGAATTCTAGAGCTTAGAGAGACTTCAGGTATGGTTCATTGAGATATCACCAGTAACATAATTTTCTTCTAAGTCTAGTCTGGCATTCTTGGTGTTGATTGTGGTTGCAGCAGATACAACGTATAAATAATAATACCTAGGGGAGGACAAGAAATCATCCTTTCCTGTTAGCAACAGTCTCACCCTCACATCTCATTGGCCCTGACAAGAAAAATGATATTATCATGAGCAATGTACACAATCATCTACGTGGAAAAGATTTTGGGAATTAACTGCAGTACTGGAAACACTCAGCATAACAGAACAAAACAAAAAGTACAAATAGAAAAATCCAAAATGGTTTTACTGAGAGAGTAAATTTCTCTGAGTCCTTCAAAATTTGCACATTTTATCCACATTTTTTGTTTCACTTCATGATTACTCTCGAAAAGTAATTTAGTTGTCTGAGGAATGTTAAAAATTATTTTCTATAAGTTTCAATATGCTAAATAAACTATTGTCCTGTGCAACTCTTAGCTGAAGTTACTCACTAAAATTTCACACTTGGAATTTCAGTACTTTTTTCCCCACATATGCCATGTATCCTGGATGTTGGAGGTCACATAAGCGATAAGCCCAAACATAGGAATTTTGAACTTACTTCCATCATAGTATCTTTCCACAATGCATTGTACTTACTTATTTTCCTGAATCACTACCCCAAGACTGATTTTTCAGAGTATTGCTCTGCATCACTTTTTCCCCTTCAGCTTCAATGGCTAGAATAGTTCCTCATGCAGAATTGCTAAATGGAAAAATGTATCCAGATAGAGGCAAGGTAGGGGTGAGAAAATAAAACAAAATTATAGAAAGCTGGATTTAGGGACTTCGTAGTGTATCCAAGGATATCTGAATGTAGATAATTATTTTTTAATCATTATATTAGATAAAATATCCTATCATTTTCTCCTTAATGTAGCAAAGAATTTATTTCATTTGTAAAATTGTCAGTACCCTTATCACATGTGCCATTTGATGTCTTTAGTAATAGCTAGCGGGGGCTCATCACTGTCCTTTGCTCTAGATAACATCCTGTACCCATCCGTTTCTTTGGTGGCATGTGTGATTATTTTTCCTCAATAACCTTTGATTGACTGCCAGAAATGTCTGTTAGCTTAGTCTTCTCTTCCTTATTTAGTTAGCTATTCCTTTAAAACATAAGTCTGGCTAGATGTAACGATAAGCAGGCAGATGGCTCTAGAGCGATTCTTTCCTGATAAGGAAATAGCTGTCCCTGAAGATGTGTCTCTGCAACCATCCTGGCCCAAGGCATAATGTATGATCTGTGAGCTTGTATGGGATACCTTAGTCTCATGACAGAAAAAAATTAAACATAAACACTGATATGTAAGAATAAATAACTCGTATTTCTGTGTGAATGTTGTATTTCCCGGCAGCAAAGGGGCGTAAATAACATAAATGGGTAGAAAATTGAGTTTATCTGGGGGAATGGAATATTGCTGTTGATAACTACTCAGTTATTACAGATACATGAGAAAACTGAAATTCTGAAACTAAATTTAATTTGTACAGGGTTATTGAAACTCTATGTGATGTTATTGGGGTCTTTACTCATTCTATATAAACCCTGCAGTCCATTATATGCATGAAGTCTGTATTTTATCATTTTAGGGACTATTGTGTATTTACATGATGAAGAATGGTAGTGCATATATTGCTGGAAGTTGTCAAAGGTCAGTACCTACTTATATTTGATTTATTCAGCATTTGTTGTCAATTTAAAAGATTTATTGAGGGTTAAGTCAGGACAACAGGTGAGGCAATAGTGTTAAAAGATGGTGAAAGATGTCAACATGCTGAAATCTTTGAGGAATTGTGATTCATTCTTGTTTAAAGAATTTAATACAAGGACTAAAATTCACTGCCTTGTTTTAAAAGTAAAATTTTAAAATTCAGCATATTATACCAGGGGCTGAGAGGAGTGGAAAGTGGGAATTATTGTATAATGGTTATGAGTTTCTGCTTGTGGTAATTAAAAGTTTTGGAAATACATACTAGTGATGATTGTACAACATTGTGAATGCAATTAATATCACTGGATTTTATACTTAAAAATAGTTTAAAAGGTAAATGTTTATGTATACTTTAACACAGTAAAAATATTAAGACTAGCATAACAAATGTGAAGACAAATTTATGAATATATATTCAATAAGCACTTCTAAGTTATAGCATAAATCCAATATTAAATAAGTATTTTGAATATCATGGTAGGATGAATCATGTACTTTTTTCTCCTATTCTTTTTGAGAATGTTAGACAAGATTTTTAGGCAAAATATATGTACAAGTGGAGTAACCCTCTGTATGTGTGTGTCTTCTCTCTGCCTGTCTGTCCAAAGTAGGTTTAACAGTCTGTAATAATACTCAGTATACAGGATTCATCTTACTTTTAATAATAAGCTCAAAAATTCTTTAAAAATGGCTTTCAGGCTACTGAATCTCTTTCTTTTCTCCAGGCGAACTTACTCCTAACCTGTCAGCAAAACTCAAGCTGAAGTTTAGAATTACTTTGTCATTCTTGCTTATTTCAGTATTTTAACTGTTGTTAATAATTTTTCACTTTAAAATTTCCTCAATACCTAACTCCTTTTAATGTTTACTTCCCCAGGGGTATAAAATTAGTTTTGGTCTCTGGATAAAATAATTTTAATGGATAGAATATCATGAACAATTAAATGAAATAATTATGCATCTTTGGGCAAAAGGGAACCAGTTAAAAAATAAAATGCACTTAATGAGACTCCTAAGCCTATTTTAAAAAAGTCTCAATTTGAACTATGTTATGTATCTGTCTATTCTAAGAAAATGGAAAAGACAGCAAGTGAGCTATAAACTGCAGTGTAAATCTGACACCATTGAACTACTTCTAATTTTTAAGAAGAGAACATCTAGCTCTTTTGTCCCTTATTACCAACAAATTTATAGAGTCATATAGATGTGAGTGTGAATCTATACTCTGTATAGTGTTAATAAATAATTACTAACATTAAATCAGCACTTGCATACATTGACTGAGATGAGGATTATGGCATCCATCAGGTAGTATGCTATTTTCTCAAAGATTGAATTGACTGTTGCCTTATAATGGTTAATTTTCAAAGTATCTCTCACTTCCAAATCTTCACATACATTGAACAATACTTCAAATGTGAAATTTCTCATACAGTTGTATGATAGATGATTCATTTTCAAATGACATTCACCTAAATTTTCTCAAAATAAAGTGAAAATAAACTTGGAATTAACAGGTTGGTGTCCAAGTTTTCATCTTACCCTTGAATACTTACGTGGCCATTGGAAATGCATTGGGTCTCCATCGTTGCCACATCTGTTAAAGAAGTACACTAATAACATAGCTAGAGTTGCTGAAAGAATTTAAAAGAAAATACACCTGGAAACGATTGGTGAGCAATAACATATTTTAAGACTATAGAGTAATTTTAAAAGTTTGGTCATAACATTAGGGCTGTAGTTTAGGACAACAAGGTATCCCTTAATTCTAGATAGGTGATTTAATCTTTAGTATGTTTACGTATGTGATATAATTTGATATATTTAATGAGATTTTTATAAGCATAAAATCTTTAGCTCTCCATACATCTTGTTTAGACATAAAGTCCTGCTCTTCCACATGATTTCCATAACAAAACCTGGGTGTATGCAGGTGGCTCCTTGGAATTTTTCCAGATTTTTTTTTTGTCTCATATTCTGTGTAGCCTTTCAGTACACTCTATGGTATGAGACCCATGGCTGTACCTTAAACAATGTGCAATGTAAGAATAAAAGGATTGGGCAACTAGCCAATAGATGGCATGATTTTTCTTCTTCTTGGAAATGATACATAGATGTAGAATATCCCAGATTGTAACAGAACAATTTAAAAGAACAATTCATATCAGTCTACTTATAGAACATCATTTAAAAATCATTAGAAATAAATGTATAGATTTTCTAGTTAATAACATGAAAAGACAACAAGGGAAGCTCGATTATGCAATGTGATTGTTTACCTTTCTGTCATCCGTCAGATTGTACTTCTGCCTTGTATTTACTCAGTCAGTTATAATCTTTGTACTGTGATCTGTGAATAATTTGCTAAACTCTTTAATGAGTTTGGGTGAGTTGGCAAAAATCTGATTTACAACTGCTTTTTAGTTAAGTATTTTAATTCAGAGCAGAAATTCTAATGATGGGAATTTCTTATACTGCTGGCCACTGTGTGAAATACTACTCCAGTCATGCCAGAGAAAGGTTATTAGCACTCCCTTAGTAAGCCATTCATTAAATCAACAAGTATTTACTGAAATTCACCTTTGTGAAATAACTGTAGTCTTCCCTTACGTAATCGTCAGTAAAGATGCATCGGGCAGTAGTGTTATCACCAAAAGTGACCATCTACTGAAACCGAATATCTCTCTGGAAACGTCCAATTTACTGTGGGTGGTTTAGAAGAGTATCATTCCCGTATTTTCTTCTGTGTTTGCTTCTATAACCATACATGTTAAACTACACTGTATAAACAGAGATATAAAAGCAGATTCTTTCAATCCTTTGTTTGAAAATAATTCATGGAATATATAATACCTATTTGGTATACCAAAAAGACCCTCAGTAATTTGTTAATGTAAGATACACTGAGTATAATCTTGTAAGTAAGATATATTTAGTGAGAATAATTTGTTAAAGTAAGATCTATTTAGTGAGGCTCACTCCTGCATGGCAGTTCTGTGCAAGTCACTTTAGTATAAGCAGTTTGAAAGAGATAGTCATGATTTTTCTTACTGTAATTTTAACAAGGTGATGTTTAGGAGCTTTGTTAGTATCTACAGATTTATGTCAAAGGACAAGAGAACAGATATTCTCTCTGATCTTTCAACTTGCTCAGCACAAAATCCTCAAAAGCTTTGCCTACCTTTTTTTTTTTATCAGAAATACTACTGTTTATAATAAAATACGGAGAAAAAACTACCAATACTAGAGTAAGTTAATGTACTACAGGATTCGTATTCCTTTTGTTCTGAGCTAATTGCCATTAGATATAAAATCATATACAAAATATATTCTAAATGTTAGTATTTAAGGTACAGAGTTAAATTGTTCTTAATTTTACATTTGTGTTTAGGAAATGACTTCTCTATTTAAACAAGTTAATTTACAAAGTGACTACATATAAAAACATATTTGTAAATACGTATAATCACAAACTTACACTTTTGTGTGAAATATCTAGAATTTCTAAAAACAAATTCTAGTAACCTGATTTGGATATAATATTGACATGAACTTTCACTTATACTCTGACTGCAATTTTGAAGCAGCATTTATTTTTGTCTCTTAATAAAGGCTAAGGGGCTAAAGTCTGCCTGTTTCTATTTTATTTAGTATCAATTTTACTTCTCAGTACACAGTTTTTCCTGTATTCTACTACATCATTTTGTATAAGGGACTTGAGCATCAGGGAGATTTGGATATCCATAGGGGGATGTCCCAGAACCAATTCCCTGCAAATACCAAGGGATAACTGTATTCCTCCAGGAACTGTAAGTGAGAGCAGTTACCTGTGTGCTCTTGCAAATAACAGTTGGAGGAAGTAGAACAGAACAGAACTCGGAGAAGTGGTCCACTTCCTAATGAGAGAAACTGTGAGAAATCTTTTACAGTTTCCTTGTTAGATAACCTGCAGGTAAATTGATTTATAAGTGAAAGATAGTTTCTAAAGCTGTATTTTAGATGTTCCTTCTTTTAAAAAGGATGTTGAACTACATAGGCTACTAAAAGTTGATGTTCAATTTTGTATCTCTTTGTCTAGAAAAAAATAACTGGGCATAGAAATATATTTTAGGAGACATTATTCCCTTTCTTTTTTGGGGGAGGGGGGCAAAGGAGGTAATTAGGTTTATTTATTTTTAGAGGAGGTAGTAGGGATTGAACCTAGGACCTCATTCATGCAAAGCATGCACTCTAGCTCTTTGAGCTATACCCTCCCCCTATTTTGGGAGACAAAAGCAGACAAGTAACGGCTGTTCAACAATATGTGTCTTCATACACTTTAACTGGTGTGTGTGTTTGTGTGTGTTTGTGTGTGTGTGTGTTTAAATCCAGGGCACAGCAGTTAATAGCAGCAACGCTTCACACACACTGATTCAGCACTTAATTTTTACTAGAAAACCCCAACTGTCTTCTCTCACGGTGTGAATGTTTCTGCCTCGAGGACCAGCACCATGTGTTAAATTCATTACAGTCTTTCATAGGATCCCAGGAGAGTTTATTCACAGATGTAGATTTACTGCCAACCACCCATAACTGTCTGTTTGGCCTTCATTGTGAGCACAAAGACAAGAAATTATCCACTGGAAATCATTCATAGCGGTGTATTAAAAATAATAAGCATCACTCCTAGTCAGTGATGCTGGAGGTTTATAATTTCTGACACTTGACTCTGGTTTTGTGGCAGCCCCCAGGATTTATGTGTAATATCATATGTCCTTTCAATGTCTCACAGTAGAGCCTGAGTTTTTACAGCTTGAAAGAAAGCTGAAGGATGCTGGTAGCATAGATCTGTCTATTTATTGATTTTCCCGTAAGTGTATTTAATTATTCAGTGAAGGTTCCACTTAACAATCTCATCTATTTTTAACCAATTAAGTTCACATTAAAGATTTACCAATATCATTCTAATAATAGAATGAATCATGGCATTCAGCCAGCAAGTGCACAGTCCTGGGAGTCTATATCCTATAGTGCGTATAAAGATCTAAAATAAGTATGCTTTCAGACAAACAATAAAATATATATGTAGCTGTCATCCTACAAAGAATTAGTTATTTAATTATTGAAGTGTTATAAAACTGTATGTCTTCTTGACATTCGTATAAATATTAATAGATGAAAATATTCTTACAGGAGTAGAAATCTTCAGATGTGATATTACAAGTCTTAGAAAAAGTATGATCATATAAGATTAAAGGAGGCAGTGTAGTAATAATTCACTGAAGAGTCAGAACACATAATATTTCTGTTTATCATCCAACACATTTACTAAAATGTAGGGTCCTTATTTCTTTTTATCATTGTATTCCTTTTATTGCCATAGAAAAATATAAGATTAAAATAATTTATTTTAAGGTAAGTCAGTCCCAACTATCTTTTTTAAAGGGTCATAGAATTTATGAATTAGAGAGCTTTTAAAAACCATATATTACATACAGTTCATTTTTTAAAAAAAAGAATGCCCACAGTGGCTTACTCAAGGTAATCTAATATTAATAATATTACAGGTAGACCTCACACCATTTTGCCTCTTAATTCAAGGCTATTTCTACTTGTACTGTATTTTATAGCCCCACACTCATAATTTATCTCTTTGTTGTGTTGCACTCACATGCCGTTTTCTCTGAAGCCTAATTTCACGATAAATATTCACACGTGCAGGATATGTTACACTTGGTTCCTGTTACCTGTATTCCTAGGAGGAAAATTCAACTTTGCCTTATATTGACTTCAGTAAGCATATGCCTTAGCACTGACATATATTTAATTTTAAATCTACTTAAAAACCAATAGTTCACACATGTCTGTGATTGCTTTTTGCTTTCTCATTTTTGTTTGTTTTTGAAATGTGCACGTAGCTAGCATTATTTTCCTATTGATAAATTATTTTCCTCCATCTTTTTTATCTTCCTCAACCCCTTTTCACTTTGTTACATGTGATGTCAGCTTGGAGTCAGTGGATATCAACATGAAAAACAGTAGAACAAAATAATAAAAAGAAAATCTCATGAATGTTCAACTGCTATGGGGGCAAAATCAATGATACAATTAACTTTATCTTTATTGTTATAGACTGGAATTACAATGTTCTGTGGTAAAGTGCAAATAATATGAGAATTTCAGTGTAAAATGTAGACTACCACAAACAGTTCTTTCACAAATCCTAGTCTGCCTATGGGTAACTTCTTTTAGAAGCTTAATGTTTGCCATTCCAGGAGTAATTTTTTGTATAATGCGTGTGTTCTTTATAGCCATTACTATTGTTACATAACACACACACATATTTTACATAAATTAATCAGTATATATATATTAATCAGTATAGATACATAGAGAGAGTTACCAGTTTTGAAATACATGTTTTATAACCTATCAGTATATAATTGGCATTATCTGAGGTTGGGTTTCCTAGAAGCAGACTCTAAGGCAAGATTTCAAGTGAATATAATTTATTGAAGAAATGCTCCCAGGAATAAGATTATGCAATTTAACAAATAAAAATATGGCATGCCTAGTGAAATTCAAATTTCAGATAAACAGTGAATATTTGTTTGAAATATCCAAGGCATTTTTATACTAAAATAATGTTCATTCTTTTTTTGAAATTCAAATTTATCTCAGAGTCCTTTATTTTATCTGGTGACCCTATTTAAGAGAGAGGGAGTAAAGAAAGACAGGGCAAGGGAAGGAGCTAAGCAAAGATGTGGAGTCAGCTGGATGCTAGCTTCAGCCTGAGTCTTTGGGGAGTGCTGATTCAATAGGGGGTCTGAATTACACTATGAAGTTGGTCCCACACTAGGACTGACCTTTTGTACTGGTATTACTCCGGGAGTGGCTGCAGGCTGTGTGGGGCAGAGGTGGGATTAGGGAGGAACTAACCTCCTGGATGGGTAACTCCCATTTTAACAAGCACAATTCCCTAGAGAAGATGGTAGCTTTGAGTGGTTAGTGGGCACTGGTCATATTAAATATAGACATGTTTATGTGTTCAGGCTTACAGACCTACAAAAGTACCTCACCTTCCTTGCAGTGATAATACTTAGGTTTATCCTATCCAGTGGATCTGGTTATCAACAAAACATAAGGAATGCCTTCTTAGAGCAGGTGTCTAGGGCATTTCATAATCAAAAGGTGGATTTACGCTTGTTCCTGTTTTTCATACTATCACCTCTTTGTCTTTTAGGAGTTTTAATGATTTTTACTCATAATTGAGACAGTTGCATCCTCTGCTTATTATTCTTGCAAAACTTAGATGGAATGATTTGTTGAACAGAGTGAGATGAGTAGTTTATTTATGTGTTCCCGAAGTTATACTCTATAAATAAGTTGTGATTTGTATAAACACTATATAAGAGTTCTAACTGGAGTAACCAATTACATTGTAGTATCTATTGGGTTGTTATGTTACTACTGATGGAGAACTATCATTTCTGTATTTACATGTTAACTTCAAAGATATTTCAGCTCTGACCAGAATATCTGCATATATAGGTCTCCTATGCCAAGCGACATTTGCCTGGTCTAAGGACAAAATAGTTGATTTCTAAACAGCTAAAAGCAGGTCATAGAATATTTTCCAATGAACCAAAGATTGGGTTAAGAAAATTAAAGGAGGAAGACAAATGAATTATGTTAGAAAAAGATTAATTTCAAATGATAGAAAAAAAAAAAAACAGGAAACAACAAGTTCAAGTTAGGATTGAAGCCTCAGGTGTATAGACTCAAGTGTAGGATCTAGTGGAGACAAAGTACAGAGGTAAGGGCAGGTTGGAAATAAATGCTGAAGGTTTAGGATTATTGGGGAGTTTAGATATGTTTGGGACTTGCCTAATGAATTTCTGGAGTTTGGTTTAAAGGACAGAAGTTAAAGGGATGGCTCACTCAAAAGAAATTGTTATAAAATGCTTAGTATTTCATGAAATGCAGTATCATTTAGCATACTTCCCATGAAAATAATATTTTTGTATCATTTAAATAAGTCAATTAACTGATATTTTAAATAGTTTGACAATATTAGTTTATTATAAAATTAACATGTTTCTTCATGGGATTTTGAAATATGAAAATGTGCAGGAAGAAAGTCACCCTTAGTGAATCATTTTAAGGAACAATTATTAACCCTTTTTCACTCTCTTCTTGACGTCTTACTGTGTATATTATTTTTATATAATTATAATCAAAATGGTGTATATAAAATTAATTATGCCAATTAAAATATCTGTTCTTCCTGATTTTAAATATTTGCTGCTTGCAAGTAATTTAAAAAATGTAGAAACAAATGTAATGAAGAAATACAACCCAGAACCTAAAATAACAACTGCTATTTTAGTATTTCAGGTTGTGTATTATCATTCAAGACTTAAAAAATCAACAGTGATTCCAATAATTCAATATAAATATCATTTTTACAATGAAAAAATATAATGCTCTCTTCGTGTGTGAAAGAGTGAGCTATATTTTAAATTCTATTCAAACAAGTCCTATTTTTAAAATTCTAGCTATTACTTTTACAAGATAAAGAACTAAATTGAGCTAAGAGGTGATCAACAAGTCCGGAGACCCTGTGAGATTTGTGAAGGGAATAGTGATGTTCAAGAAAGCCACTTTCTGTGACGTGCAGAGAGAGGAAGTAAAGAAGCAGTTGAGTCTCCCACTGTCCCACCTTTGTTTCTGTTCATGGAATCTGTATGAAACAAAAAATCCATATGAATTTCTGAGTTTCATACCCCAGATGATTAAGTAACAACCACCATTTATATTAAAAATGTTAGAAAATCAGAATATATTGCTAATTCCATAATTGTATTTAATCTATTAATGTATAAATCTAAGTTCAGTGTTAGAACCACAGAATATGGTCTACAGGATGTGGCCTCATGGCAGAAACACTGATCAAGAAACAATAATTCAAAGAACTATTACTTATCAAAATTGAGTGTCTACTTGTTCTTCTCAAGTTAAATCATGTAGGAAGTTATCATCGGAAAAATGACTCAAACACATAAAAAATCATCAACATGCATTTTCAATATTTTAAAAATTAATTTTCCATTTGATATATAGAACCCTATCATTTAAAAGCTAGAAGAGGTCTTGGAGATTTTAAACTATGCTCAGTAGAGCATCCAGATTTCACAAAGGGGACATCAGAGTATGATGCTGATGTTCACTGAGTGGCTCTAGGTCCTTTGCTCCCACCGAACCAAAGCATATATACTTTGTAGCCCATGTATCTTGGACTTTCGCCCAGAATCTCATTTGGGAAAAAGAAATGTTTTGGCTGCTTTAAAAAGGAGGTGAAAATTTCAGATTTAATTTCAGCCAATTTTATGTTATATGGGAGAAATTAATGGTCGTTCCAGTCAAGTTCACACACTGGTTAATTCAAAACCAAGACTGAGTCTTTCTAAAAGGGCTGAGTTCTTTCAACTGCACATCTTCACTGTCTGTGTGTATCTGAAGACCTGTCTTCTGAACGTGCTGGAATAGTGTTCTTCTCACTACATCATAATGATGTTTATGAAATATGCAGTGTGGTTTAGGATATGGGGAACATGAGCAGTTCAACCATTATAAAAGATTAATATTCTTAAAGTTTTTAAATTAAATTTTAATCCCCCAAATTCATTTCTCTAGATGGGGGCATTATAATCTTGATAACTTTTCCATTAAAGTTAAAAAAAGTTTTAAGCATATTACTGAAAAAGAAATGTATCACTACAATTTAAAACATATAGTCAGTCAGTCCTAAAAATAAAAGTTTTTGGCTGAGTTAACCTCTTCTGCCTGAGTCTTTGTACCTTCATCTGTTTTGGGAGGCAAGGATTAAATGATATAAAATAATCCTTTCTGTCCTGTATCATGTAGTATGCTTTGCATTGCAAATGGAAGGAAATGCTCATTTAAAGGTTTAATTAATGGGGAAATTTATTACCACACATAATAGAAATTGCAGAGATATGAGAGACTCTGGAGTTGATTCAGCAGCTCAAGAATGTCATGCATGACCCAAGATCTCTCCATTTCAGTCTTGTACTCTTATGGTTGAAGACATTCCTGGCTGGTAACAAGATGACTAAAGAAGTTCTAGGCATCATACCCAGACCCAGGAATGCCCTCAAGTAAAGGGGAAAAAATGTAACTTCTTATGACTTTCTCATGAAAGATAAGAATGTTTTTGTAGACATAGTTTTGCTAACTTGCCATCATATCTGATGGATTAGAGTTGGCTCACATGAATATTCTTGTACCAATTAATGGCAAGAAAGATGAACTGAACCAACCATGCCCACTCTTGGGATTGGGTATAGGTTCACTTTACCATGAAATGCTTGGCTGTATGCATGGCACATGAAGGTGGCCACCTGGAAGAAATTGGGAATCTGTGACCAAAGAGAGAACAGCAATGAATGATGATTAGGCAAATAACCATGTCCACTACACAATGCTCACAGCATATGGCTATATTTATAATCAGCAATCATGAATGGTAATGAGAACAGACAAAGTAAAACTAATCTGAATTTGAACAGAGTTCTCAAATATCACTCTAGGCATTCCTACCCAAGCCTTCTCTAACCATTTAAACCTTTGTTAGAATCAGCTTAAAAATAACAGAGATTTGCATTGGTAATACTAATCTGAATACTTTCAATGAGTTAAATATTTAGGTCCCATGATGCTTAATGATGCATTAATTAGAGAAAAAATTAAATTCTGAATACCAGTAACCAAATGACCTCAGGAAATTGGCACAGAAAATGACCAAAGCCTTTGCCCAACTGTAGACCTTCGCTGTCCTTGAGGACTTGAAGGCTGGAACCAGCTCTTGTGTTACCATTACTTAAGCAGTGCTAGCAGGGAACGCTGTCTAACACTGAGTGGCATATCAGGATGACCACAAACACAGTCCTGAAAATCAAGCTCACGTTGCCATGATCATAATATAAAATGATTTCACTGAGCAGATTGGATGAGAGCAACTAAGAAATAAAACAGACAGTTATAAACAATGGTAGACAACATTTTCCAAATCCTTATTGTGAGGTGCCCAGCAGTATTTTAAGTGACCTAAAGGTCTGCCACAGATATAGAAGGCAGGTGCTCTTATTATTGCAGTCATCCTCATTGTCTAGAGGAGAAAACAAATGAGTCATAGAAAGGATAGGAAGGTCATACCCTTAGTAAGTAGTGGAGCTGGTAATCCCACCCAAGCAGCATGGCACCAGGGCCCACATACTCCTAAAATTTATGCTATCCTGCTAGTGCTATAGCCTCTTTGCTAACAGAGGTACAAGGGAGAAGAAATGTGTAACTTTAATATGAAGAACTGGCTTTATTGTTGAGAAGAGAAAGGGATTTATGGAGCTACTTAAGAAAGAACTTGGTAAAATTTAATTATTTTATAATTCTGGAAGATATAAAATGAATGCATACAAATTATTTTAGTATATCATTTAAATAGTGACTTATTTTTCTGTTTGTAGTATAGTATGTGCTTATTTATATCACTGAGTGAAATCATTTAAAACCACATTGCACCAGTTCATTTCCAGACTATATAGTTCTTAGAGAATATGGAATGTTGGTGTAATTTCATAACACTAGAATTCCAAAATTAAATTTATAAATGTATTTTAAATATGGGTCATTTTTCCCCTAAAAATAATGTCCAGTATTTTTATTAAATATGCAGTTGGCCTAGGGAATACAAAAGTGTTCTTCAATGCATGAATGACTGAATGAGTAGATAAATTTAACTTAATAGCTTGGTAGAAATACTTCTGTCAGTCCCACATTTTCCTTGTATTACTGAAAAATATTTTCTGTTCAAAAACTATTTTTGGGGACACTTGGAACTTGTATAAGGCCATAAACATTCCAGAACTCTAGGCCGCCCATACAGTAACCCCTTGGTATTTGTGGCTGATTGATTCCAGTACCCACTACAGATACCAAAGTCTGAGGATGCTCAAGTCACTTATATAAAATTTATATAACCTATGCACATACTCCTGTATAATTTAAATCATCTCTGGATTACTTATAATACCTTATACAATATAAATACTCTGTAAATAGTTGTAAATGAACTACAATGAAAATGCTATGTAAATAGTTACAGGTGTGTGGCAATTTCAAGAAGCAAGTTTTGCTTCTTGGAACTTTCTGGATTTTTTTCCTAATATTTTCCATCTGCAGTTGGTCGAATCTGCAGATGTACAATCCGCAGGTATGGAGAGCCAACTGAAACCAAAGTTAAATATTGAGGATCATATGAAGAGCATTTTAAAGTGATGGAAGTTAAGAATAAGAAGTGATTGACAGTGAAATAAAATAATGAAGGAAAGACTTAAGAAGTGACATTAGGACAGCAACAGGTTTCAGGCATACCTCGTGATGCTGTGCTTCACTTTATTGAACTTTGTAGATACTACTCTTTTTACAAATTGAGCAAATCTATCATGCCATTTTCCAAAAACATTTGCTTACTTTGTGTCTCTGGGTCACATTTAGTTATGTTCACAATATTTCAGACTTTTTCATTATTATTATATTTGCTATGGCGATCTGTGATCAGTGATCATTTTGATGTTATTACTGAGACTCCGAAGGCTCAGTTGATGGTTAGCATTTTTTAGCAACAAAGTGTTTTAAATTGAGGTAGAGTCAGTTACAATGTGTTAATCCCTGGTATACAGTCATACATTTACATGCATATATTAATTAAGGTATGTACATTGTTTTTTTAGACATAATGCTACTACACACTTAATAGACCACAATATAATATAAATACGACTTTTATATGTACTGGGTAGCCAAAAAATTTCATGTGACTCACCTTATTGTGATATTCACTTTATTGTGGTAATATGGAACTGAACTTACAATATCTCTGAGGTCTTCCCATAATTCCCTTCAAAGGCAGCCTTAAATGACATAAAAGCAACCCGAGGACAGCAATTTCTGGAAAACAAAATCAACAAAAAGACATAACTGGTTGAAATTGCCATTGGAAATGTATTGTGCCTGAGAAGAGAGAAGTTATCACTTGACATGGGGTGTTGTCTGTATCATGTCAGAACTGCATCAGCAAAGAACCTGTAAATTTTCTAAACAGTAGGTGAATATTTGTGGATAGTGGGAAAGGAAGGACCCTTGGTCACTATTAATCTGAAAGAGAGATAATGAAAGGAATGTTTTTGCAATGTTTGCACTTTTATATTGGCATACATATTAATGTAAAACAATGATTAAGCCTTCCTAAAATTAATAGTTTTATAATGAATGTAATGTTATCAGGCACAAAAGTGATAGCACAAGAGAATACAGCCAAAGACATGCAGCATTTCTATGGTAAAACTTTCAGGACTAACTAAAAGCCTGCGTTATAAGACAGTATAGAAAGGCAACAGAACCCTTTCCAATCCGCTAAAATAATGTTCTGTTTCTCTCAATCCCAAAAGTTTTCTAGAATAATGTGACTGTATGTCTTTTTTTCTTCAAATTATGTTTTTTTTTTAATATTGTTGCTTGAAATCATTGGTAAGAGGACAAATTAACATCTACTTCGGTTCAAATGAAGTTAGCTGCTTGCCTGCCAGTCCTTTTAGTCATTTTATTATACCTTAGAAACATTTTATCTAAAGGAAAAAAAAAAGATTGAGTGCCACTGGATTTCTAGAATAATCAAGGGGGCATTAGCAGCTTGGTTTTCTTAGAAATCAGGTTCATTTTTCTCCTCCAACTTAATATCATAAAAATGTAAAGGCAAATGAAATGTTGTAAATTCATAGAACAGTCTCCCTGGGAAGGTACTATTAGTGCAGAATTGCTAACCACGAACAAATTACTGCAATTAGTTACCTGAGTGGCATTGTATGGTCACTCTTCCTCACTAACGTTACATGAAAACAGGATTTGTGTTCCTTACCTTAATGTTAAGACTCTCTGAGTGAATGAAAGAAGATATTTAATGATTGTTCATTTGACAAGGTGATTTAGTGTCATAAGGAGTTCTTCAGAGTTTAGACTCTTGTAAATCTAGAGCAATTATAGGTCCTTTGGGAAATTCAACTACATTTCTATCTTTAAATAGGAGCTACCAGGAAAACCACTCTATAAGCTAGCTGTAGAATAAAAACCATGCTTTTAAAAAATAATCTTGAATTCTTCATTCTGAAATGTCTGCATAGTCAGGAACAAATCAGAAGTACTTCAGAAATCAAGATATTTCTAGGCTCTAATGAGGATAAAAGGAGAGTGAGAACTGTCTAAAATTCATATATTGCTCCCTCTTTATTTCTCTCTCTCTCTTTCCCTATCCATCTATATATCTATCTATAAAGAGATACAGATAGTACATAACTCATTTTAGCTAAACCTTCAACAGTGAAACTTGTACTGAAAAAAGTTTAGTATAGAATTACAAAAATCTTAGAGAAAATCATAATTTTTAAAATGCTTTAGAATTTCTTTCAAGAAATTCTTTAAAATTCTTTAAAATTCAGATTACTATTTAAAAAATAACTTTTCTTCTCTGGTAGTACTTGTTAGCTTCTTAAATCTAAGTCTTTGGAACTACCCTTTCAAATTTGAAAAATTCTTTTTTTTTTAAACTTTTTTTAGAGGAGTTACTGGGAATTGAACCCAAGACCTCGTGCATGCTAAGCATGTGCTCTACCACTGAGCTATACCCACCCTTCCTTTGAAATTCTTAAGTAATAACTTTGATAAACATCTAGAATCTATTTTAAACAAACTTTTCAGGAAGAGTTGTACAATAGATGACAGAATTAGAATCAAAGTATCTCTAAAGACAAAAATGTTCAAAACAATACGCTAAATTTTAACAAGACTAAATATAACAACCAGTATTTTGCTTCAATATGTTTTATGACTTTGACTCCATAAATTCAGATTCAGTTTTGATAAAAAGCATCATGTGTCTGATAAAATTGGCTTTTTCCAATTAGAAAGCATTACCAAAATTTATAGAAGGCTAATAAAATAATTCAGTTAATAAATTTTGTATTACTTTCCTTTAATTAGCTTATAGTCTATTAGAAGATATAAAGATATAATAATGATACAGTGGAGTATGGCCATGACAGTGATACGATCAGGGTTTTAAGTAGAGAAGGCACACCTCACCCTGATTGGCAGACACAAGAAGTGGCTTCTAAGAGTGATGACACCTACACTGTGTTTTAATGGTGCTTCCTGGCTGCGTAATAAGATACACTGAAGAGAAAAATGGGAGCTAAAGTTGTGAGAGCAGAGAGGTCGTTGATCATTGGAGTCCCAGTATGGAATGCTAAAGATGTTGGCCTTTATCCTGTGAGTAATGAAAAAGCTGTTGCGATATTTAAGCCATGGAATGACAAGTATATTTTTAAAAGATTGCTTTAAAAACAGAGTAGAGTATAAAACAAAGTATGGAGAGACACAAGGGTTTTTAAGGAGTCCTGCATGATAAGAGATTAGAAACAAGACTTAGAACTTTAATTTATTCAAATATTTCATACTGTCATGTATAAACATCAAGTGTTGTAATTTCACTTTTATTCATAGAAGAAAATGAACCATGCTACTTCTGCTTCAAAGATCTAATCTAGGCTGGTGCTTTGAAACAGTTTTTTGTGGTGTTTTTTTTGTTTTTTGTTTTTTTCCTGTGGTTCCTGCTAAGTGCTGCCAGAGCCCACTTGAAGGGAAAAGGAAGGGCTGAGTGGCTGAACCAGTAGAGCTTTGGGGTCTACAGGTCAAAAAGTATATGAAACTGGATTAGATACATTATGGCGTCCATGTACTACCACATTGAATTAAAGAGTCTGAACAACACTGAGTTGTGTAAACATACTTAAGAAATCTGTGTTGATTCTAAAAGGTGCAGGCTGTCATTCTGGTGTAATTTGCAATCAGATAGTAATTAGAAAATTCAATAAAAAGTTTCTAATAGCTCTGCATTCATTAGCATTAGCATCATTGTGCTAGTATGTATATATATATATATACACACATTATTATATAAATGATTTATCTACAGATGTTTGTCCTTGTACATATTTTATATATATATATATATATGTAAATGTTATTTAAGAAAGTTTTCAGAAGATTTTTTTCTTGACTTCTAAATCATTTGCCAATGGTAGGAGTTACACATTTCTCCACTGTTCCCTAATCTGATAAAATAGATATTGCTGTGGAAAAACAAAAAAACTCAGAAATCTGGACTAGCTATACAACTGATGTAGAAGAAATGCCTTTTATTGGCAATTTCATACCTGGAGACTGTACCATCCGTACAGTAGCATCTGGAAATGGGCATGTTTGAGGTTTTCAGTGACTGGGGGCTACTGCAGACATTCAGTGGGAAGGGCTGGGTATGCTGAACACCCCACAGCATTCTCCCTCAACAAAGAACTGGTCCACTCAAAATGTCAATAACGTTAAGGAACACTGGTATTTAGGTTCAGGCTGAAGGAGATACAACAACAACTGAAGCTAGGATTTATGGTGGGAATTAGGGGCATCCCATATTTTAGCTGTTTCAGCAGCCATCCCTTGGCGTGTAATTTCTCAAACATACTCTTAAGATTCTGATTTTGGAGCCTAATATCCCTTTAAATGCTCTGGTTATGCCGATTTAAGTCTCTAATCCTGACTTCTACTTTCTTTTCTATTCTGCGTATTCTCTATTCTTCTATATATATTTTGACATACCCTTCTGTGTTTATGAAATCCATCCAAAGAAATGTACACTGAAGAAAACAGTGATTATGTCCTTGAAACTTTGATTTCAGAATTGCTCTGGTTCATAAAAAAGACATTATCCTGATTAGCAATAAGTTTAATATTATTTTGCTTCACAGTCATGTATATGTCTTACAAAAAATCCAATCTATTACATTGCCTAGGAGAACTTGGAGGAGCAACAGTTTACTCAGTTAATTTTGAAATGGTTAACATTTGAGGCACCAATATTTGGCTTTTGTAATAGATGCATATCATCATTAATTAGTTGCTTTATTCGTATGCTTATTTATATAAATATATATATATATTTAAAAGAAATTTATTAGTGGTCATTTTGTCCTTTCCCATTTTGCCAGACAATTTTGTAAACATATTGGTACATAACATCTCAGTAAGCATTTCTGACTCTCTGGTTTTTTATTTGCTATGCTTATATCATAATATGCAAATCAGAATATTCAGTCTGGCTTTTTCTTTTCACAGTTGCTCGCATTTGATTATGGGCAGTGAGACTGTTGCATACATATTACAACTTACCATGATGTTTCTTTGTCTTACATGTTCATAAACAGTTTATTATATCTATACTTTTAGGGAAAAAATTGTACTCCTAAAATTCTGAGTGTCATGTATGTTTTTTCAGAACAATAATCACTGTAGGTTAAAAAAAAAAAGCTCCATATTGTCTTACTGTAGAGAACCTACCTGATGTAAATGAGATCTTTTAATGTCTCATTTAAAATAAACATTATCATAAACATTATCACTAAATGCTGTTACATAAAATAGCCATAGCGAACATATACCCTGTAGCTGTAGTTAAAAATCATTAGAATTAAAATCTCCTTGCATGAGATATATTAGGAGAAGAATCGTTCACAAACAGGAGCTATATATTTTAGATGAATGGTACAATGTAGAGAGATCAGGTGTGTGTTTTTCTTATAGAGGGAAATGCCAAATTTAAAATAATGTTTACATAAAATCTGGAATAGTGCTTCTTGAAGAAAAAAATTGTTGATTTCAAATAAAACCAGAAAATCATTGTGATAAAACTTAGAAACACATACTTATTTCAAAATCACAGAATTTTCAGTGTACAAGCTACTTGTTTTATTCCAAAAATGTGAAAACTATGAAGTATGATTCATCATATTAAGGATGCTGTAGGGGTGACATCTACCCCAGTGTCAATACATTCAAGAAAAGATCCTAGTTGAATTTACAATAACTGTTGGAATATAGAGAAGGGAGAGAGGACTTGCAGACTGAGTTTCAAGAAGGCTTCATAAACGAGGTGCAAATGAATCCTGAGAGGTAGGTAAGATTTTCAAAGAAGGAAGAGAGGAAAGATACTGATAGGTTAGGTTAATATTGGGTGAGTTTAAAAGATGCTCAAAAATAAGAGTTGAGGTAAAGTTCATGTGAAAAAGTAGAGGAAAAGTAAATCAGAAAGGTGGAGACTCTTTAGTTTGTGAAATCCTTTGAATTGAGGAGTTAAGGGGTTTGGACTTTTTGTTCATAAAAATTTTTTTGAAGAGAGAATGAAAAACCCAAATCTAATGTCTTAGCCTAGGTTCCGAAGAAAGCAGAGCCTGAGGCACACGCTTCTGCTTCTGTGCTATTGTTTTCTAGGGAGTGCATCTCAAAGGACAGAAAGGAGGGGCAAGGGATTGAAGCTGGGGAGGAGAAAGAGCCGGAACTAAGCTTTTCTACAACTGTCCACTTCCAGGTGGTGCTTGCATATTGTGAACAGCCATCTGTAAACCAGACCCAAGTCTTCTCTTTAGCTGTCAGTTGAGCAAACAGAACTTCTCATGAGGCCATACAGGCTGGGAGAGAGAAGACAGTATAGCAGGATGCAGCCCGTGGGCATTTGGGCCACTTTGTCATGTAACTTGCTTGTGTCTTCAGGGCCTCCTTGGGTCTGCTCTCATACATACCACATTTCATTTCACTGCTGCACATGCCCAAATATATGGCTTGATGGGTCACATAACTGAGCATCTGTCTTCAACGACACATAGATGACTGAGAGTAGCCTGGCCTGGTGTATCAGGGAGACTCAGGTAGGCTTCAGATGATTATCTCCCATCCTTTGTAACACCTGTCCAGCAGGACGGCTACATCTGGGAGCTAAGTATTGGGCCATGTATTCTCTCACAGGGATGTACTGAAGTAGTTTTGTTTGCATTCTCTGTTCCAAAGTCTGTTGGCTATCTGGTGTGCACAATATCCAACTCTGCGTATGTCACTGAGTCTTATACGTGTTTTAAGTATTTGGAACTTTTGTAGAAAGTGTGCCCCATTACTGCTGTACATTTATTAAGTTCCTTTATAAAATAGAACTAGAACTACATGTATATCTTGGCAGCAAGCCAGGCAGAGTTTAAGTATGTATTTCAATAGTTTTAGTAAATAAACTCAGTCTACCAAAAGTCATGGTATGCTACCTTATGTATTAAAATTCTTTACCTAAAGTACCAGGTTTATTAAATTCATGACAATAAACAGACTCAAGGTTACTCATAACCTACTGCTTTAAAAGTCGTGTTGGATCATTTGAACTAACCTTGAAAATCCAAATATGGTATTGTTTCTGGAGCTGAGAATAATTTAGTATTTTCTAGGATGGAGGCGTTCTTGCCTTACCCCAGAATTTTCCATCTAGGTACTTTTAATATGTTTACATGGGGAATTTTTTTAATACAATATCATCTCATTAAGCATGTAGTATTTTGATCTATGACAAGAAAAATATATCTTTGCAAGTGTGTAAACTATATATAAATAACCTTTTTATTGGGTAAAGAGCCTCATGAAATTTTAACATGTGAGCTACTTCATGATTCCTTCCTGCCTAAAATATTTCAAGCATTTCCCACTGCACTCAGAATGACATTCAAACTCCTTATTTTAAGTCATTACATGACTGCTTGCTACTCCATCCCGTCTCCCACGTCATACCCTCTAAACTCCAGCCTTACTACCTGTAAGCCATCACATGAATGATCCCTTGTTTTGTTTTTGTTTTCTTTTTTCAAGTATCAGACCATCAATCATCCAGGAGTTCATAGGCCAGAACACTGGGTGTAGACAATCCCTTCTTCTCTCTGCCACCTAATGACACCAATATGGAAAAGCAACCACATGAGCAGTGCCTCTAGGGGCAGCTGGCTGATCCCTTGTTAATTAGTTTTCAGCACAAACATTTTCCCACATAGAACTTTCCTGGCCACCAAATCTTATCCCCTTGCACAATCCTTCTGTCACTTTACCCACTTTATTTTCTTGAGAAATATATTACTTGGTGAAATTACCTCGTTAAGGTGATGTGGAAAAGTTTGAAGAGGCTTTGTGCTGCCCTTTGCGGTAGAGCCCCATCTCCCTGTTGGCTTTGACACTTTGAGGCCAGACTTCAGACCAACGTGTCAGAGGATCAAAGCAGATATATTGGTGGGATAGTGGTTTTGTGTGTAAACTTGACTGGGCCAAGAGATGGCTGGATATCTGGTTAAACATTGTTCCTGGGTGTGTTTGTGAGAGTGTTTCTGAAAGAGATTAGCATTGGAGTTGATCTACTCCATAAAGCAGGCGGCCCTCCACAATGTGGGTGGGCATCTTACCCAATCCACTGAAGGCCTGAATAGCACAGAAAAGCAGGAGAAGGTTGAATTATCTCTGCTTGATTGCTTTAGCAGAATATCAGTCTCCTCCTGCCTTCGGCTCTCTTGGTTGCAGAATTTAAGACTTGCACTAACATCTACAGCATTGGCTCTAAGCTTCTCAAACCTTCAAACTATCCCACCAACTTACTTTCCTGGGTCTCCAGCTTGTAGATGGCCGATCATGGGACTTCTCAGCCTCCACAGTCATGTGAGCCAAGGCTTCATATTCAATTTGTCTGTCTCTACCTTCTGTATATACATACGTGTATGTACATTCCTACATATGTAGGACTCTTTCTTGATGAAACATCTCAAAAATAACCTTTTCCCTATGAATGATAGTAGATTGTATATGCTCCCTTAATGAAACTTACCTACATAGGCATATGTGTATTTCATAGTTTTCCCTCTGCGTCATAAACTCCTCAAAACAGTAACTGTGTGCCAAAAGCCATTGTAAAACTTACAGTACCTATTTCTCATATTTGGATAATATTTTCAGAGGAATTAAAAGTATAATTAGATTAGTTTACAGCATTCCTAAAATCCTAGACAATGAAATTGTTAATGATGCATTTTCTCTTAGACATTACATTATAGAAGGTATTATTTAAAATAATCAACTCTTAAATATTACCTTTTATACTGTTACTGTTCTTTTCCCATATATATTAAAAAACCATATCCAGTACAAGGCAATGAAAAGTTGTCCTTAAAGCAGAGGAGGAAGTAATGTGCCTTTTGAGATGGAAATTAAATTTTTATTTGTGTTATTGCATATTTAAGTTAATACACATGAGGAATTAAATAAGGTCATCTTGAGACATTTTAGTGATGTACAGGCACTTACTAAATAATAGGCCAAACAATAAGATTTTTAGAAACCACTGGTGTAGCAATTTAATGGATTATATCTTTAAAAGTTGTAATGAATCATTCCGTTGTATTTTAATTTTTTAACTCTAAATACCTCTGATTAACTAGAATTACTGGTACACTATATCATGGTTTATTATCAAGTCCTGCTGGAAAATGGGTTATCTGTTCTGAGCGGTTGCCTTGTCAGACTTAAAATATAAAAGCCATTCAGAAAGATTCAGATGTCTTCTTCCTTCATCGCTTAGTGTTTATCTCATTTTCTCTGACAGTCTCAAATTAGCAAAAACTGAATCACAGGCACATATATACACTATTCCCTTGCTGCCAGCATTTAATTTCTCTATTTTATTTTAATGTTTGCAAGTGATTAAACATGCATTATCACTTGTGTGTCTACAAGCTACATATCTGAGTTTTATAATTGCTGCCATACTTTATTTTGTATGTTAGAACACATTTAAATTTGATTGGAAAAAAGCTACCACCACCCAGTTTCAAAGGTGACTTCTGCAAGTTGTGAACTATTCCAAAGAGCTGAGAGGGTACATACCACCCTCCCCTGCCTCCACCACCAAAACTGATTACAAAACCATCCATAGAGAAGTGAATGTCCTCAGAGTCATCATTTTTTCCAAACACAAACAGAAATCACAGGGTCCACCTGTTACCAACTCGCTGCATCAGAGCAGGCCGACAAGACCGTGAACTTGTGTACGGGGGCGAAAAGGAGTAGTTCATATTCTGGTCTATCTGAATTTGAATCCTTTTTCTTTTTTGAATGTGAGTTTTTCCACGGCATTCTTGCGAAAAGACAGCTTACTCTGAGGTAAGACGATGAATGCGTTCCTGTTTTGTATAGCCTCAGAATTTGTCATCTTTCGAGAGATCTTAATGATCCTTGCTTTCTAGACCTTTTGTTTTACAGATGATGGAGCTGCAGGATAAATATTTGTAATTCTGGAAAGAAAAGTGAATGTGAGGAGTGGGTTTGGGGCTGTGGTGTTGAGAATGAGCCCTGAAGGAAATAATAAGGCCCATTGAACTGTCATAGTAAGAAAATCCGGGCAGATATGTCTTTATCTGGAGGATAAACCAAGGTTGGATAAACTTTATAATGAACATAGATAAGGAAGATTTGGCTTTATTTGCTCTCTTCTGTGACTTATTTATACTAAAATGAAGGCATTATTGAAGGATCAGTGTTGGAAGGGGTCAGGTTACTGAACATATTTCCCTGGCTTTGGCATGCTTCTGAATGAGACTGCTAGCCTGGCTCAGAACCTGTTATATAAAAGTTTGGACTTTTTTTTAAATAAAATTACAAAAAAGAGAAGTTTTCTAGCCCCTTAGAGTAGAAAAACAAAACAAAACAAAACAACAACAACAAAAAAAACCCCCAAAAACTTGAGGCCTCAAATGCTAATGCATCTGCAATACTGGATGCTCTGTCGGATGTGTGGAAACCAGAGAACATGTTGTTACTGGGCAGTGGGGATGAGGTGCCGCAGGCAGTGGTGGGTGAGCAGCGTTCACGAACTCCATGAAAATATGCCCAAATCTGGACCTGAGCTTTGTAGTTCCTTACACTTACTGTAAAGAGGAATTAATGATATAAGCACAAGGCTTTTTGAAAGGTAATTGATATATAATTCTCTGAAATATTGCTCTAAGTGTGTCATATCTTATAGTCACTTTTATAAATATTTTTCTTTATGAAAGAAAAATTGTGTATAGATTGCATTTGGACTATCAGAAGATTTTTACGTTGGTAGATCTTCACTGAGTCTTCTTTGCCTTGCACGGATACTGGCCTAGAATAGGCATTCATTGAAAGAATCCATGTTTCAAGCAGATGCTCAAACATTTTTATGCCAGCAGGACTAATGCCTCTAAGGGTAACATTTTGTGTGTGTGAACAAAGCTTTGTAACTTATAAGCAGTGAATTGTGTGTTTAATTTAAATCACATTTGGCATACTTATCAGAAAGTATTATTTAACTTTTAATTTTAGGAAATAGGGAAATAATCATTTAAAAGCCAAAGAAATATTACAGCTCTGGAATCACTACGCATTTAACTGAGGACTGTTGCCATGTTTTCATATACCTTCTGTTGTTCGTGATTATTAATATTTGAGAGTGCTTCCTCATGCAATTCCCCCAAGGCTGTACTTTTACATTGTTGGGACGGTTTTGCAAATACTATTTTATATTCAGTTTTGTCCAACTAACATTTTAATACAAACATTTTAATCGTGTTATGTTTCCTTTTAATAATGCTATAACTCCTGAATAATCGATGTAATAAGTTGCATAATGTCTCATGATTCATGGATCAGTTAAAATCATTAAAAATTACAGTCAAGAAAAATAAAGGCTCATAATATAAAAAGGCAGAATGGCATAAAGATCTTGAATATGAGGTAAAAATGTCCTAAAATTTTAAAGCAAATGAGTTAGTGGATATTTACATGTGTGGAGACTGGAGTCACTCACCTTCAGTTATTCATATTCTATTACTAAGCTCGACAGAAACTCACCTGGTAGAAGTGGATTTAAGAAAAGCTGTGGTTAGGAGGTGTGTGTATGTTGTGCATATGCATGCAAAAGTACTGAGAGGTGTAACTGATATAAGTGGAGAGAAGGGAATAATTGTTAAGTGATAATTAAATGTCAGGTGTGGTCCTTTGTGTTTTATATATGCTAATAAAATTTCTACCCCCACAGCTGCTCTCTTCTGACCACAGTATGGGACCCATACTGTGGAAGAACCTGTGTGTAAAGGCTATCATAACTCCTCTAAAATCATAACACGTAAACCCAAAATACTGCAGGAATCTCAGCCTGTCAGGGTGTCAGACTTAAAGACAAACCAATTAGACATCTTGAAATAATTAGAATAACTGTTTACTGTAACTTGCTGAAAAATTACAAAACATCTATTTATATAATACTATAAAGCTTCTTAAAATGAGTTTTTATATGTCTCGCTTAAGATCTTTCTTGTCCTTCAGGTGCCCTGAAATCTTTATAATTTTTAAAATTATTTTTTATAAATTTTTGTGATAAGACTACTTGACATAAAATATACCCTCATAGCATATGTTCCAGTATACAATATAGTATTGTTCACTATAAGCACTATGGTGTAGATCTCTATTATTTTGAATGCTCTGACCTTTCTCCCCTTCCTTCTAGATCTATTTGCTGTTGTTTTTACCAGTAACCCTATACCACCTTTTCAAAATAATACAGTCAAGAGCCGTTTAGGGCATCTCAGTGTTTCACCTTATGCAGTTTTCAAATTCTTCACAGTTAATGTCCAGGCCCCGATCTGGGCATTAGAAAGATGGAATTTTTTCTAGAGAATGATATGGGAGAGAAGAAGGAGATTATGAATTCACACAAGTGAGATTCTCTTTCACTGCCCTACATCCCAGAAACTGATGAAAAAGAACTATCACCTTACATATAAAGTGTCAAAGAAACCCATGGTCCTTTTACTTAGTTTACTTATAATTATATGCATTTTGTAATAAGTTGAGAAACTAGAGATATATGGACAGCAAGAGTAAAGACAGTTTTTCCAGATAGTAAAATGTGGCTGCTTTGGTCTATAATAAAGTTTCAAAGAACAGTCAATTGTTCAAAAGTCAATTTGCCATGAAAATGCTGTGTGAAAATAAATCCAGTCTCACCACTGCAATTCCAATCATCCTGTCTTAATTATGTTAGTTTCTTGGTATCCGAGGGGAATTGGTTTCAGAACCCATCCCCGTCCACAGATTCCAAAGTTTATGGATGCTCAAGTCTCTTATGTGAAATAGCATAGTATTTGCATATAACCTACCCACATCCTCCTGTTTACTTTAAGTCATCTCTAGATGACTTATAATACCTGATACAGTAATAACCTGATATAAAATTGTTGCCAGTGTTGTTGGCCTGGCGAATTCAAGTTTTGCTTTTGGAGTTTTCTGGAATTATTTGTGAATATTTTCATTCTGCATTGGTTGAATCAGAGGATGTGGAATCCTTGTATAAAGAGGATCTACTGTAATCTATTTGTGGGTCTACATCTGCAGTAACCAACTGAGACACTGCATTGTGATTAATACTTAGGACAATGTAAATAAGCCATCAGAGAAGTTTAAATTTTCTTCTGTATGTGTGCTTTGTTTAAAATGACTACAAAATAAATGGTGCACACAGAAACTTTCCATCTGAAAAGTTTAGGTTTTAGGAATTTTGTGTTAAAATTGGTTATTTAGAAAATGTGAATGTATAATAAAAGCTGCTGTGAAAGTTCCCCAGAACTGAACTTAGATTCTGAATTTTCACAACTCTAATGTATATTTAACTTAGCAGTTATATTGATAATTATTTCAGAATTTCCCAGAATTACCTTCAGAGAACTTGAGAGTGAGAATGCTTCACTCGATATTGAATGTGAAATGCTTAAACATATCTTCTGAAAGTCAGATAATGTCACTGAAACACTTCAACAATAGAAATGATCATCTTTGGTTTGTATATTTATAACTTCAATATTGCCGACAGCTCTATACAGATAATTAAGGTGCAATTCTATCTTTCCTAGATGCGATCATCAATTTAATATTGGAATGACAGTCTGCAAAAATAATTCTCCCTTAAGAAGGTTTCATCAGAGTGAGAAACTCTGGCATTGAGAGACATCATAAAATAGTTGTAAAACTCCTTCATGTTAATAGTATTTACCCTACAGGAAAGTTTAGGCTTCATTTACAGTGTGCAACCATTCAAAACAGCATAACTTTGCTATGCTATTAAAGTAATCACCCAATTTAAGAACATATTACTGTGAAGACACCATCTGGCATATTACAGGATCTAGAGGGCAGGATTGGTTTTACTAAGGATTTTTAGAGAAAGTATAAAATAACATCAATAATCTGTTAAATAGCCCTGTACAATATTCAAAATTATCATAAACCCAGGAGGTAAAGTAGGTACATAAACACATTAAAGAATATTTCTTCTTTTTAAATAAAAGCTCATTCTGAAACTGTTTACAGAAATTGTACATTTAAGTGGAAAATGGTCCACATGATAGAGATTTTTAAAAAATGCATTTTCTGACACATATTACATGCTAAGCAATGAATCTGCATAACAACCATATCCTTGTTTACTGTGCTTTTCCTGTGACCTCCCTTGACTGGCTCCCCACCCTCCATGACATCTTCTGTCTTTTGGAAATGAAGGTGATGGCTTGGGCCATTTTGGGGAGTTACAGGCATACCTCGTTTTATAGCTCTCACTTTGCTTCATTGCACTTTGCAGATACTGTATTTCTTATAAACTGATGGTTTATGGCAACCCTGCATGGAGCAAGCATGTTAACACCATGTTTCCAACAGCATTTGCTTACTTCATGGCTGTGTCACATTTTGATAATTCTCCCAATATTTCAAACTGTTTCATTTTTACTGTACTTGTTATAATGATCTGTGATCAGTAATCTTTGATGTTGCTGCTATGACTCACTGAAGGAAGGCTTATGTGAAGGTCAGCATTTTTTAGCAATAAAGTATCTTTTTCTGTACTCTTTTTTAAAAAACAAATTAAAAAAATATTTTTGGGTAGGGGAGGTAAGCAATAAAGTATCTTTTAGTGAAGGTATGTACATTGGTTTTTTTTATACATAATGCTATTGTAGCCTTAACAGAGTACTATATAGTGTACACATAACTACACACATTGGGAAACCAAAAAATTTGTGACTCTTTTTATTTTGATATTCACTTTATTGCAGTGGTCTGGAACCAGATCCACTGTATCACTGAGGTATGCCTGGACTCAGCTTCTCCTCTCCCATGTATACAGAAGGTATACAAGTTGTTAAGTTTCTGTTTGTTTTTCTCCTGTTAATCTGTCACTTATTCTCAGCCAAGAACCTAGAAGTATACAGGGAAAATTATGTTATTCTCTACAGAAGAAATAGTCATTTTATGGTTTAATGTTCCTATAGAATGATTTGTAAAAATGTTTAAATTAAAGGTAAAACCTGTCTTCAAAGAGGAAATTAAAACAGGTATATGTGGATTAAAAGCTCATTTTAGTTTACATAGATTATAAAAGTTACTTTAGGCATAATACAACTACAAGTATTGGAACTATAATCTTGAATGAATGTCAATCTCATTACTTTATAGGCATAACTTACCTCTCAACAGTACATGGTAGTATTTTGATTTGAAATTTTAAAAACCCTGATATACTTTTTAGGAGGATATTTCTTTAAGTAAGCTGTTTATTTCAAGCACATCTTGCTTATTACTTTCAGCTCACATATTACTCTGTTAAATGTGCATTTTAATCACTATGAAAACAACAACTGCTTTCCATACGGTTAAGTGGCAGTGTTGTCCGATGCATAGTAAAACTGCAATGATTAGCATTAATACTTGCAGTGTTTCCAAGAATGTTTAGGTCCATAGGTTGGCTTCTAATGCTCTAGAAGTTTGAGGATTTCTATATTAAAGAAGTTTGTTTTGCTTCTATTCAGATATTTGTAAGTGATAGACTAGATGAATAGATGGCTAGATAGATTTTAAAATTATTTTCTTCTGAAAAAACTTGAATTGGCACACTGTCTTGAAAATGCGCATAAATCACTGTGTAGTATTACAGATTTACAAAATCTTTATATAATGTTGAACTTGTGAGGTTTGACATACTTTTGGATATTGTTTTATATCCATCATACATACTTGTTTATTCTTCTTGTTTTAGTTTTACTTCTCCTTCTCAAAATCTCTCAACGCTTTCATATAAATTAAATTTTTGCAAAGCTATGTACCAGAAAAAGGCCATTATAATCTTGCCTCAAGCAGCTTGCAGTAAAAGAAACATACTAATAAAATGATGTTCATAAATTCTTAAAGGTGGAATAAGAAATGACTTAGAATTACATTTATTACTTTATATAAGTAAATGAAGTATATAGAATATATGCATGTCATGCTCTGTGCACATTTATTTGTTTTAAGTGGAGAAGAAATTACAGCTGCTACAATTTAAAATGATATTTATGAGTTCCCCTATAAAGGAGAAGAAGAGGGCATTATGGGTGTGATGTGATTACACAAGAATAGGAATCAGACTAATAATCAGAGAATCTCCCAATAGGGTATTACCTAAAAGCAAGAGAAATTTTAGGAGGAGGTGTGTTAAATGAAGTTGCCTAGGAAACAACTCAAGTTAAAAAAAGATACTAATGCTGATATTGGTGTTGGAGAGAAAGAATTTTTCTCTATCCTTTAAAGGTTCTTTTGGTTGGTCTAATCAAATTCACATGAGACAGATTAACAGAAGAAATTCAAAGTTAACTTTGTCCATACAGGAACCCCACGTCCATGACAGAAAGGTAAAATGAGGTATATATGCCAGCCTGAGCTGGGAATGGAAAGGGACCTGGGGCTTCCAATGGGAGGAGGACCATTCACAGGACAATGAAAATAAGAGCCGATGTTTGGTAGCTGGGTGTTTTCCTAGCCATCCAGATGGGCCACTCAGATCAAATTTATCTCTGGAAATAATTCTCATTCTGGGAAAGACCTTCACTGCAAATTCTTCTAGGTAGTTGAGGGAGGGGAAGAAGTTTCTCTGGAGCTGGCTCATCTCAGTTGTCTTTAGCTTAAAATAATCCATATGTCAACGTGGCACATTTTGGAGAGGTTCATTGCAAAATCCATTCAGTGGTCAACTGAGTGAGTAAGTCACTGTGTTATTCACCAAACTCTTGCTAAATACATACCTGGTACACATTCTATAAATATGAATAGGAAATAATTCCTCTCGTAAAGGAGCTCACTATCTACTTACAGAGAAGGACATGTAAAATGAATTACGATACCGTTTGAGCAGTGTTGGAAATGTCTACGTTTTACAGGGACATCACAGATAATGAAGGTGTGGAAGGGTGCACAGGAGTTTGTTAGGAAGATAGGAAAACAATTGTACAAGTAGGAATGACAATATTTGAAAAGTTTAATTAGAGAAATATACAATATGATGGTTTTAGAGCATTGGGCTAAAGCCTAAATTATGATAAGAGTAATGTAAAACAGTTCACATTCTATTTATGTAGAGAATTTTTTTAAACTTTATTGAATACATGGAGTTTTTCCTAGTGACATTTAGAATTTTTTAAAAGAATTAAAATGTTCATCACCAAACAGAGAAATAACACAGTGGTTAGCTGCTAGGACTTTGGAATCAGACAGTTTGCATTTCAGTCCTAGCTTTGCCTGTTAAAAATAGAATGACTTTTGGAAATTTCTTATCTTTTCTAAGTTCACTTTCATCTTCTATAAAATGGGAATAATGGTACTTATCCATAAATTTGCTGTAAGTATACATAAAATGTGCCATTGGAGTATGTAAAAATGGATAAATGTTAAGATATAACTATTAGCTTTGTATTATTATTGTGAAGAAGATATTTAAAACATAATTCTGTGTCTGCATTCATCAGCATTATCTTCTCTGTTCTTTAATAAAACAAATACATGGTGCTCATCATTATGTATAATAAGATTTTTATTACACAGGGGAGTAAAATAAGTATAAATCTAATGACTCTGAAATCAATTTAAGTAAACTTCTTTTACCCCCAGACATACTCTTCCACTGCCCAACATTTTTAAATTAGATTTTTGGGAAACTTTTTACTTTTAAATATTCATAGATTTACAGGAAGTTGCAAAAACAGTACAGAGATTTCCTGGGTACTCTTCACCCATTTGTCCTCATTAGCCACATTTTCCATAACCATAGTACAATATTAAAACCAGAATGTGACAGAGACATACTGTATAGTTCTATGTCGTTTCACCACATGGGTAAATGTATGTAACCTCCACCACAATCAATATGCAGTATTATTCCATCACCAGAAGATCTCCCTCATGCTATTCCTTTATAGTCACACCAACCCCACTCCCTCACCCACTGTTTTTCATCCCTGAAAACCAGTGGTGCGTTTTCCATCCCTATCATTTATTTTAAGAATGTTATATAAGTGAAAACATATTATATGATCTTTTGATATTGGCTTTTTCAGTCAGCACGTCACTGAAATTTACTAATGTTCTGGGTGTTTTTCAGTAGTACGCAGCTTTCTTTACTGAGTGATACTCCATGGTATGGCTGTACCACGGTTTGCTTAACCACTCACCTCACTCATAGGACATTTTTATTGTTTCCAATTTGGGGGCTATTACAGATGAAACTGTAGTGAACAATCATTTACATGTTTTGTGTGGACATATGTTTCATAAATGCCTAGAAATGCAATTGCAAGATTGTATCAAATGTATCTTTTTAGAGCTTTAAGAATTTGCCAAATTATTATTTAGTGTGTTTGTTCTATTTTACATTCATATCAGCAGTGTAAGATAGTTTTCCACATTCTCGTCAACATTTGACATTGTCACCATTGTTTTAATTTAATTGTCCTAATAGATATTTACTGATACTTCATTGTGGTCTTAATATATTTTATGTCAGAAGAAGATATTTATTTTTATAGAAACATATTTCTAAATAGGTAAGAAACTCTTTGTCTTTTTAAAATATTGAATGGACATTTGGAAAAAACAGTTAATTTTGCTATAAATTATCAGGGAACTGAAGAAATATGAGGGAAAAAAAGATCTATTTCAAGTTGGTTGAAACTGAAACCAGACTTCTGAACCACAGTGAAAAAACATTCCACATTCCCATGAGAAAATTCATAATCTTTTCAATGATTTTCAAGAATAGCATTCACCAAAAGAAAAATAAAGATCAACTTCTCTCACTTAAATGTGGAGTCTAAAAAAGTCAAACATAGAAGCAAATAGTAGACCGGTGATGCCAGGGGTGGGAGGTGAAGGAAATGGGGAGATGCTGGTCACAGCATACACATTTGCCATTACTTGGGATGAGTATGTCTAAAGATAAAATGTTCAGCACAATGACTTTAGTCTGTAATAGTGTAGCAGATGCTGGAGTTGCTAAAAGAATAGATTTCAGATACTCCCACCACACACAAAAATTAGTGACTATGTTAATTAGCTTGACTTTAGTAATCATTTCAGTATGTACATGTGTATCAAGTCATCATGTTGTACACCTTAAACAAACAAATGTTATTAAAAATAATAATACAGTTGTGTCTGTTAGCCATCTTCCTGATGAACCATCCCCAGAACTTATACTCATTATCTAAATATAGCTTTGAAAAAAGAATGCTTCTGAAAAAAATAAGTTGTATTTCTTGTATGACTGTTCTAAGTCTTATACGCCTACTAACAGTTAAGAATTCTAAGGCTCTCAGCTTCATATTCCCTGAATTAAAAACAAAAGTCTATGTGCAAAACATATTAAAAGAACAATTTTTTTAGTATAAAATGTGTTAATATAACATAATAGCAGAAATAGAATAAAACTCAGAATTTAGGTTCTCTAGCATTACTCACATTGAGAAATTACATGGCACTGGAAGATAGTTTCCTTGGTAATTTAACCAAAGTAAATCCTATCTGTAACTGAAATAGCACACACACACACACACACACACACACACAAACCCATAACATTTCCTTTGCATTTTCTTAAAAGGAACTCTTTTTTACTTTTTTTTTCAGAACATATGTTAGCATTTCATTTAGGGTCTTATTAAAAATGCCCTGGCATTTCTGCTTGTCTGAATAGAATTTCACTGCCTCACACATCTTGAGCATTATAAAATATCGCATTAACCTTTCTAACAGAGCTTGATATGACACAGAAGATATATTTTTCCAGGAGAATGTATTATTCATTAAGTAAATAGTAGAAGCAATATGAAAGAATTGTCTGAGTACTAAAATTTAATCAAAGCAATTAAAGTCAGAGGTGTTAATATATAGCTAGACATATTAGAGTCATCAAATTCTGTCGGGCTCTTCCTTCAGGGATGAAATAGACTCCTACTTCAAGTACTCATCTGAACTTTTATTACGTCTCATCCTTTTTGTACTAACTCATGATGCTGAATTTATTCCAAGTACTTGTGCATAGGATACTGTGAATTTTACATTATTCTTCCATTATGTCTGCAGTTGATAAATCATTTCTAACTCACTATTTATTTTAGTACTGCTTTACAGATCTGCTATAATAATATACCAGAGGAAATATTTTAAACATGAATAGAAATGATTTTATATATCATACATTAATAATTTTCAGGAAAAAAATCATTGCATGCAATGCTTTATGATTTTATAGTATATATTTGAATACCAAATGGTGTTATGTAATTACACTAAAGAGTTTTGCTTCTAGTCAAATATGATGACAGGAGTTATAAGTTTATGAGCATCTACATCGTGTCATACTTCACACCAGATAGTTTGTATTCAGAATATCATTTGGTATTGTTATTAGTGGCATTTGCAAATAAAACTTGGAGAATAACTTGCTCTAGAACCTACAACCAGTCAATGGAAAATACAGTTTATGAATTGAGAAAATTTTAAAAATGACCATAGGTGATCACCCAATACTGTGACAGGAAATAACCAACATATAGTAGTTGAATTACCCATACCTAAGAATATGCTGGTTGAGTAAATCTTTTGAATAGAGTTCTCAAGAAAAATAAATCCTTAAAAAAAGATAAATTTAGGAAAGTATTTAAATACACTACCCCTATGGAAAGGAAACACATGATACATGAAACCACCAGAAATAGAAAATCTATTTCAAAACCTAATATGAACCAGCATCTATGATGCAAATATTATTAAAGTGTTATGTAGGGATACATAAAATTTAAGTTGACCTCCCACTTTAAACTATGCCATAGTTGGATGCTTTTAATTACAGTGAATAGGGAAACTCAAATCACTAAATGGTAAGTATCAGTCAATGTGTATTATTATTTCTATGTCCTATCAAACTAGTTTCTAGAATAGTCAGGAAATACACGTTCTGCTTCCAACTTTCAGCCTGTGATTTCAGCATGGGGAATAAACAATGCAAGGATTGCTGGCTCCCTGCCCAAGCACAGTGGTAGGATGGGATTTGTGGCCACTCAGGTTTTCTGGTTAGGCTTCCTAGTCAGGCAGAACTGGATACTATCACATCATTATGCTGTATACCTTAAATACGTACAATGCTGCATATCAATTATATCTCAATAAAGCTGGGAGAAAAAAGGGCAAGAACTTTGTACCTGGAGATTTCTTCTGTCTGACAAATTGCTCTCTAAAGATGGGTGTCACTCTGATCCTTCTGTGCAGAAGTCTGAGCCATGTCAATGACTGTCATATTTCTCTTATTTCATTTGTGACACTAAGAGCAGAGTTTCTTTCTATTCTGCAACATAAACGTGGAAAATAAAACAACATAATTTTCAGAAAGGGGTTGAGTAAATTAGGTGACTGATGCCTCACTTGTACCTCTGAATCCTTGGAAAGAGGCATGAGATCTTGATTAGCTAGCTTAAGAAAAATAGAAAATAATCCCAATGTGTTAATCTCTTTTGCTTCCCTTTGGTAAGATATTACTTTATGGAATTAGAAGATTTCAGCCTAAAAAGGAATACTGGATAATATTCCATAAAGACATATTAGTATATGTTAGTAATATGAAGCCATCTTTAAAAATAGTAAATTTGAAATGGAATCTATGATTTCAGATCACTCAGTTCAGTTCATCTCTCAGCTTCTAGCTTTCAAAGTTATTTTTAAACTATTTTAATTTCTTCAATGTTATTCCTTGTAAGCCAATTTATAAAACCCAAGTAATCTAAGAATAATGCTGCTGTGCAGATTATTGAAGGCAAAACTGAAAAAACAGATTTATTTGTCTGATGGAAATGAGATGATTAATCGAATGTTGAGTGTAGAATATAGAAATCATTTTGTTACTGACACATTTTCTTTCCTTAACTCTGTGTATTTATATAGCACTTATTACTATAGTGTCTAGACATCTTGACAAATGTGTCATGCCAGTACAAAACACTGTATTCTCTGGCCAAACCTATAGGGAGACCATATGGCATACTATTATTCAAAAGCAAACACAAAAATAAATCTCCCTGCATGATCAGACACTGAATATTATTACTATATTATAATGGTACGATTTTCTCCTCACATGTTTGTCTTAAATACTAATGTAATTAAGGTATGTCATGGAAGTTATTAGAATTAGCCCTGGCTTATAATGAAAGATTAATAAGTAGTAACTAGTACTATTAGTGTAACTACCAATATGGTTACTTTTACTTGGACAAACTCCTGAAAATCTTGATAGCAAGATTCAGTTAAACTTCAGGAATTATTTTAATTCTTTATTTTAAGAAGTTCATAATTTCAAAAACTTAAACTGTTTTCTAGGTAATTGGCTAGAAAAGACAGTTTTCCTTCACTTGGTTACTTTTGAATTCCTTTTTAAGAATCATTCTTTTTCTTTCTCCCGTAAGTACAAAATCAGGTTATAAACACGATTAAATGCCTGGTCGGTAAAAGGAATATTTATATTACCCACAAAAATAAATTTTATGACTTATATACATATTATTAAATAAATTCTGTAGTTTTCAGGGTTGAAGGTAAAAAATAATGGAGCTTGAAAGTGAACTGGAGGAAGCACCCTTACGGCAGTCTTCAGATCAGTGCTGATTTGTATTTCCTTTTCCAAGCACATAAATTCAATTGAGGAGAAGAATGGGAATATACATACGTTTTATTAGTGGCAGAACCTAGAATATGGAAGAAGTTTATGAGAAATAGTGAAATGAAAGACTTAAAAACTTCTTTATATGCTTCTAACCTCCACCACTACCCGGGGACAGGCCCAGGGACACAGAGTGGTATGGATAAACATTCCTTCCCTTTTCTGTGTCCTTGTATGTAGTTCACTGCCATCTTATGAAGTTCATTTCCTGACTCTCAGATCCTGAGTGGGTGGAAGCGTGGCTCACTGATTACCTAGGACTTTTCATGTCTTGTGGTTCTGATGCTCATTCTCCCCTTGGATTGATTGCAACACATGCATTTGCCCCTGGATGTCGAGGCTACACCTCAGCTCTTTATTGATTGTTTTCAGGATGAAAAACACAGCCTAGGGCAACGGAGGTGATTCAGATGTAATCCTGACCTAGCGAATTTCCTAGTATACTGAGGGGGGACAGTCTTGCCAGCTTCCCTTTCTTGATGATATTTTTGTTTGATATTTTATTCTTACAAGTTTTGAAATTAAAATGACCAATTTTTTTAATGAAAATATAGAGGTAATAGACTTTAAATATGAAAATATGGAGCTAAAAGATAATAAGTAGCATTATCTATTAGTCCATATTTTTCTAAAAGAATACTTAGTATTTTAGTACTGGAACACTCTTTGTATTGTACTTAGTGTAATTAATATCCTAGCACAGTATAAGTAATCTACTGATACTATTAGTCTTATAGTACTAATACGTAGTATTTTCCTACGTCTTTGTTTTTTTAACTCAATATTCATTCATTGATTTTCCAGTAAGATGCTTTTATCATTTACAAATCATATGATCTCTCTCTTCCCTTCTAATATTTAGACCCCATGTTCCTTTTTATTTTTCTATACAGTGATAGCCAGGATCCCCATTATTATATTAAATGGTTGTGTTAATGGATATCTTTGTCTTTGGCTCGGTTTTAAAGAGAATGTATTTTGCAGGTTTTGGCATTACTTATATCAAATTATGAAAAGCCTCATTTGTCACTAGGTCAGCTATTTTTAAAAAATCATTAAATAAAAGTAACCTTTGTCATATGAATTTTCTGTAACAATTAATAAATTGTATTTGTTTTCTTCTTTAATCTATCAATGTAGTAGACTACACTATCATTCATGTATAATCTGGATTTAAGAGTCCAGAGTGCTCACCATTATACCATGGAACCACCCATAGGTGGAATCTAAAAAAGCAAAAAAGAAGACAATGAACTTATTTACAAAATGGAAACAGACTCACAGACATAGTGAACAAACTTATGGTTACCAGAGGGAAACAGAGTAGGAAGGGATAAATTGGGAGTTCAAGATTTGCAAATATTAGCTACTATATACAAAATAGGTAAACAACAAGTTCCTGCTGTACAGCACAAGAAACTATATTCAGTATCTTGTAGTAACCTATAATGAATAGGAATATGAAAATGAATATATGTATGTATATGTATGACTGAAACATTATGCTGTACACCAGAAATCAACACATTATAAACTGACTATATTTCATTTAAAAAAAAGAAACACATGCATCTTGATGGTGCTTATATAAAATGTTTATTGATCCCTATCCAGAGACTGCACTCTGACTTTCTGGTGCTCTGGAGAACAGGTCTCAATACACAGAATATTCCAGAAGCCAAATCTTTTGTTTTCCAAGCATAACACTAACGTTCTATTTTTTTTTCAAAATCATATTTCTTTATGATTAAATAAAAACCCTGAAAACTTACTTTAGAGATGCTATCTTTTAAAAAATAGAGTTGAGTCACATGTCCATTTCTTTATTAGGGCAAAAGAGGGGAGTTTCTATATTAAACTTTTAATTTTTGTTTGTAAATTTGAAGATTCAGTAATATTCTATGTCTTATATTGTACTTTTTCCTAACTCAATAATTTTTATTATACGTAATTAAATAATATCATTCAGTTGATATTGGGTGTTGACTAAAATAAATGTGCAGCCTAAAAGTTGAGAGTTACGTTTTGTTTGGCAGGAAAACCCAAGCAGGGATGACAGACTCTCAGATGGCTCTGAGGGACTGCTCTGAAGAGGTAGGGGAGGAGCTAGGATACACAGGAGCTTTACAACAAAGACCAGGTAGTTGGAACAATAAAAGATTACTTGTTATCTAATGAAAACCAGGCATCTCAAGTTAAAGAATTTAGTGCTTTTCTATGTGTGGGAGGGAGCAAACATTTGGGCTCATTGAATTCATTCCTTTGACATGTATCTAGCTATCTAGGGCCAGTATCTTGTCCTTTATTATTCTGAGTGCACTCAGGGTGCACCATTGTGAGTGGCTGCAGGGGCTGGGCTGTAGGCTTGTCTTCACTGAGGGGTGGTGGTGGCCGCTGATGACTTGATGGCTTCAGCATTCTTTGTTTACTGATACGGTTTGCAGTATTTCTCATTCACATGGGAGATTTCAACCACAAAAACAGAGTAAAAATTACTTGGCCATTTCAGTTGCTTCATCCATAAAATGAGCTTAATAATAATACTTAATTCAGTAGTATATTGCAAGAATTACATGACCAATGGATATAGTTAATAAATATTAGCTATAAGGTTGTAAATATGAGGATTAAAGTACTTTTTTAGGTTCTTTTTTATGTTTTTATTGAAGTATAGTCGACTTACAATGTGTTAATTTCTTGGTGTGCAGCGTAGTGATTCATTTATGTACATATATATTCCTTTTCATATTCTTTTTCATTATAGGCCATTGCAAGGTGTTGAATACAGTTCCTTGTGCTATACAGTAAGACCTTGTTGTTTATCTATTTTATTTATAGTAATTGGTATCTACAAATCCCAAACTCCCAAATTATTCCTCCTTATCTCCTTTCCCCCCTGGTAACCATAAGAAAGTACTTTAAATATTTGCAAAATCAGGAAACAATTTGCAATACCATCACTTCTGACACCCATTGCAAATTCAGAGGTCCTCAAGACCACCACTTCTGACACAAAAAGCAACTTTAGGGGTTCCCAGAACCACCCTCAATTTCAATAATTTGCCAGAAGAACTCACCGAACTGACTAAAAGCTGTCATACTCACAGTTACAGTTTTTTTCGGTCAAAGGATACACATTAAAATCAGCCAAGAGAAGAGATGTCTGAGGCAGAGTCCATAAAAATATCATGTGCCCACAGAGCCTCCACTTGTCCTCTTCCCAGGGACTCCCAGACAACACTAGCTTTCCTGGCACTGACGTTTGACAACACTCACAGAATGTTGCCAACCAGGGTAACTCGCTGGAGCCTTGATGTCCAGACCCCTGTCATGTAAACATAGTTGACTACTCCTGTGGCTAACTTCAGTCTCCAGCCCCTCTGGAGGTAGAACTAATACTGCAAGGTCAAACCCCCCATCATAAATCACGTCAGTAGATTGTCTAGCATAGTACCAAGCCCCTAGCTGAACAAAGACACTTTAATCCAGCAAGACCTTCCAAGGATTTAGTGATTACCTCTCAGGAACTGAAGATAAAGGTCAGATCTTTCTTTGGACAAGGATAATTCTTTACTATACACTGTAGACTTTCTGATTGCTAATATCAGTATTTCAAAGGGAAATTCAAATGTGTAGACAAAACAGAGATAAGAATTGCAGCTGCCCATTTTGTATAGTGTATTGCTTATCACAGGTTTTCCATTGAGTGAACCTAGTAATGTTTCCAGATGCAAAATGTTAATTGCATTAAAATAGTTTTTGTGTTGGTGTACAACTAACTAGAATTTTATTTGCCCTCTGGATAGCAAGTGACATTTTTTGAATTATAGATGAGCAATATGGTTGCCATTTTGTGCTTATTTATAAGCATTTTAGCATTTTAGCTTTTTAATTTATTTGTTGTCTAGTCTTTATTTTTTTTTTAGTCTGTATTGAGTTTTAGGTACTGATTTTTATCAATAGGATGCAAAGTGTGCTTTTAAAAATGTAGCACTGTTGGCATAAATGCAAAGTACTAATTTACATATCATTTTGAAAGAAGTAACCTTTCTTTCTAATCAGTTAGTCTCAGATATGGTGTGTAACTATACAACAAGTATTTTTATGCATTCATTTCAATCATTATGATAATAAGTTTAAAGAGATAAAAGCTGTTCTATTTCTTATGCTACATTGTTAAACCTGTGCAAGTGTTTCAATTACCATAATTCTGAAAAATTTTATGGCTTAAAATTTTAAGGTAATATATTCCCTTCCTTGTATTCTATTTTATTTTTTGTATTCAGTCTAAAATACCTGACAGCTGCTTTTGAATATGTTTTGTAGGTATTTGAAAAGAGTCAAGTGTAGGGTCGGACTGAAAAAAGTCTAGAACAAAGTTGATTCTGACAGCCTATCATGTGTTAAGAAAGAACAAGGTATTTTTGTGTATGGCATGGTACTTTTATAAAAACTAGCATGAACCTCCAGTAAAACTACTTGTTTATCAAGGCTTTTTTTTTTTTCCTTTTTTTTTTTTTTTTAAATTTCACATTGAATTTAACTGCCTCTGAACATGCTTGGTAATATTCTGGACAATAAACATTTCTAAATGTAAGTAAATATATAGTAAATATATAGTTTCCAATTTCCAGGACATGAGACTCATAGGAGCAAATTTCAAACAGCATGGTGAGAGTGAGCCACGTTGTACACAAATAAGAAATATTCTCTAGCTCCCAGTTTCAGATTCATGGATGTTACTCTCTGCCAATCGAATACCGAGTCTTTATGTCTAATACTGAGTCTTTTGTCTCTCAGGCACTGGCAATTTCTAGTATGTATCTTTGCCTTGTAGTTTGGATCTGTTACCCATGGTTGGCAGAAGCTTTTTTTATTGTCTCATTCACTAATAATCACCGACTTTAACATGACCTAGGTAGAACTTCATATCTGCCTCTCTCTCCTCCCCAAATCACTGAATCTGAATGTTTTCCAACTTCCTAGCTTAGGAAGCAGCACCATAATTGACCCAGTTGTTCAAGTCTAAAATTTCTCAATATCCTTAATTCTTCTTCTGTCATTCAATATAGACAAGGAATCAGCAAGTTTCCCTGAATGCATCTGTTTGTTTTTATCTCTAACAGAAATGGTGTTCCTGACTCACTTATTTATATCTTTCATAGGTAATATCTCATTGAACTATAGTTGCTGAGGCATTAATTTTGATAACTGGAAACAGTTACAGCCTAGATTCTTTCTTGAGGGCTAAGTGGTACATTATCTTAATTTTTTTCTTGAAGTGCAGTAATATTTGAAATAGATGAATGATGGAGAAAGTTAAGATAAAAGCAAAGAAAATCCTTTAAAATTAAAAACAAAATTGTATCCCTGGAAGCCAGTGTATGGCACCATGTTTAATAGGCTCAATAAATATCAAATTAAAAAAATATGTTTAGCAATTTTGAATTTGTGTATATAATACTAAATTATTAAATAAAATAACATTCATATGTAAATGTTATATATTTATGTATTATATTAAATAAAATATTAAGATGAGAGAAATGAGACTTCAACCTATAGAATATTAATATTTAAGGATGGCGTATTATGTGTATATCTCTCCTTAGTTTATTCTTATTGAGATTTCTCCTAAATTTATAGTAGAATAAAATAGGTGATGCTACACATTTGATAAGAACATCTTGAGGAACGATAGTAGTAACATTCAGAATAGGCATGGATTATAAAAGTCTGAGCTGAAGGGAGTTCAGCAGCAGCAGCAGCTGCCTGGGGCATCCTATACGTAATGTGTGGTCAACATGTTGTGGACATCTGTGTACTAGTTCTGGAATGTGCCAAGAGCATAAATGGCCATGGTGAAGTAGACCCCATGGAACTCAGCTGCCAACACCAGTGTCAAAATTATATAGTAATGTGTAATTATAAGTGAGTATCATAGTGTATTTAATGCTGCTTGAAACATTTACTTGTTAATGGGCAAAAATAACGTGGGAAGTAGACAACTTCTCTATTTCAGCTTTACCACCTCCTAGTCATGTGAGCCTAGACAAATGTCTTTTCCTCTCCAGTCTTCATTCTCTTTTTGTCTGTTTGTTTGTTTTGTTTTGTTTTGTTTTTTTCTTGGAGGTGGGTAATTAGGTTTGTTTACTTGTTTGTTTGTTTGTTTACTTTAACAGAGGTACCAGGACCTTGTGCATACTAAGCACACACTCTACCACTGACTATACCCTCTTCCCCTTCATTTTCTCTATCTACTAATTAAGGCTAGGCAAATCTGCCCTTTGTAGCTCACAGATTATTACGAACACCAAAACTAACACATTATAATTTCTTTTCAGTGCAGTACAATTGCAAATGTAAAATATTATTATAGAATATTTTCAAATACAGTAAATGGTTTCCTCAGAGAAGTAGTAACAACCCAAGTAAGCATTAATTTACAAGTATGTATAGAATTCAATTAAGTGACTACAAATACAAAACTAATATCTTATTCCCAGGATTACCTCGCCACCAAACACATATTTGTATAAATATACACAGTTGTTTTTTTAAAAATCAACTCCCATATTTTTAAAGTAGATTTGCCCTATTTTAACCCCAAGCTCAAATAATCATCTGGAAGAAGAAAAATAAAATTATTAATAGCTCAGTCAATATAGTAAGAAAGCCCTGGGGTATAATCTTGTGTCTGCTATTTAATTGGTTTTTGACTGTAGGCAAGTTATTTGCAAATATATTCAATGAAGATGATAAATATATATACATATATATTTTGGTTTGCTGTTTTAAAGGATAAATGAATTTTTATATAGCAGTTTATATAACTTCATTGTGTCTGCTGCATAAACATATGCTTAGTATATTATAGCTGCTTTTTATACCATTGTCATACAAAATAGAGATAACATGTCACAGCTAGGGAGATTAAACCGTATATTATAAGAAGGAACCTTGATCCAAAGGATGAGACTGGGGCAATCATATGGATCTATAAATACGAATTTGGCTGTTCTATTTACCATGTACACTAGGTAAGTTCTCAGTAGAAAGAGAAATTTGAAGATTCAGTACTTTTTAAAAAAAAAAAAACAAGTATTTATTTGTTTTAATGTTCTTATTAAGATAGTGTTCTACTGATATGTTTTTTCAAGAATGCAATTATCCCTATCCCTCAGGGACTGTATTTAAACTAAACTTATTTGTGTTGAGATATCAAGAACAAAAGCCTACAGTCTTATTTATATTGAAAAAAAAAATGTCCTCCAACCAAATGTACGTACAAACAGAACAGGAACTCATGAATATTTAATTCTTCTTCTCTTCTCTAGGCATCAGCAAATTTCGCATTGTTAGAATATTTCATTTATTTAGCATAATGTGTAGCCAATGTCAGAAACAAATAGTTTACTTGAATTACAACTTCACATGGGCAAGATCATGACTTAACCATGTTTTTTTCTTTATCATCTAGCATACTGTCTGGGACAGAGTAGATAATGGAACATGTTTATTTGATAAAGAATAAAGACAAAGAATAAAATCAGTTTATATCATATGAAATATCAAATAGTATATGAATTATTCAGAGTTTATATGTTAGTAGTTTTGTCACAAATATAAGGAACTCTGACATTATTAAATAAAAGATTTGCTCTCAGGCTTTTGTGAATCAGTTTTTTTCCAGTAAAGATCAGGAATCCAAAAGAGTGTATTTTTGATGAATCAACCTGAAAAGGTTTTTATCTCATTTTTAGACAAACACACAAAGGATTACATGGTTACTCAAAGCTTATCTGAATAAACCCAAATCCCTCTTCCAGAATCACACAAGAATCTATTTTTTTATAGCCTTCAAAATATTTTCAGTTCCTTTCCTTTGTTAGCAAATTTTTTAAGCTGTTTCAGCAATAACATTAGTAAATTTTAGTTAGACTTCTTAGAGTGGAAAAGTTACACTGTCCAACCTTTTCTGCTTGTGTCTGTGAAACATTAAATACTTAGGAAACTAAGCAGAAATATGTATATGTAATGTTTGAATAGACAAACAACTTTTAAATATGTTTTCAAAATAGCTGTCTTTCACCTTTTGAAATGTGTAAAAACAAGAAAAAATTTTACATTTAGAATAACTTTTTACATATGAAGTAAGATGTTCATACCTTTACATAGTTAGTGAACAACTTAATGTTCTTTTACCCAAAATAAATAGAAATGGAAAAAAGGAATTTTAAAAGATAGGTTTAAATTTAATATATAAATTCTAATTTATTTTAAGCACTAAGTATTTCCATATCAAATAATGAATGCCACTAATTTACTTAGGAGCTTATCTACAACTGGATACTGCACTTGTTATTAATGCTCACATTTAAAAAAATTATCTCTGTTGTATTTTAAGAAGCTAATATATATGTATTGCTCACAATTTTAATTATTTATTATTAACCTTTGCAATAGACCAGCCACGTTTTGGTAGGAAAAAATGAATTCTCTGATTTATGGGTTCTGGTATTTCTTGTGTTTCATTTGTTTCATATATTCTATTGAAATTAAGTAACATTGTATTCAAATAAAACTCATTGATTTTTCCTTTATTTAGCTTTTACTTGAGATTCTCACTCATTGATTATTTTAATACAAAGTAACTCTTGCAAAAGATTTAAGATCCCTTAAAAGTATAAAGAAGATGTTAATTCTCATGGTTGTCAAAGAGTTTTATTAGAATTTTTATAAAGATAATGATTATTTATACAATTACTTAGTTCTGAAATTATTTCTAATACATGATGGTCAGATTCAAGTTTGGCAATTACCAAAGTTAAAGACTGTACAGAATGTGCTGTTTTTTCTTTTTACTACATTTTTATTTTGTACTTTTTATGTTGGTTTTTTTAAGTTTTGTGTTTTAAATTCCTAGATGATTGATAACTTAGCCTTATTAATTTCTTTAAATGATTCTGTAAACTAGTGTGGATAAATGATAATGGCAGTGAAGATTATCTTGTCCACAATTTAGCATGGCATAGCTGTGTGGTCAGACTCATTGAATAAGCAGTGAAAATTATTCAAGTCTCATAAGGAAAAAAAGATGATTTGTCCAGTAGTATGTCCCAAACTATGCCAATCTACATTATGTCTCATTTTGAAATATTAGTTGGCTTTTATTTGTGATGAATTGCCATTGGGGACATAACCCGGAGACTTAGTTCCCAGAGACAGTCATCTACATCATGGTCTAAGGTGAGGGTGGTCTAATCTGGGGTAAAAATGATGGGTGGAGAGCACCACAAAAGGAAAATTCTGTCATGTTGTTTAGGTGGAAGCGATGAGGCCTTGGTTCTGAAATCTGGGACAGAAGATTAACTGATGATAACACAACGATTTGATTGGGGTTCTGATATTTGGCTTTATAGTTTCATAGTTGTTTAATATCAGATTTCTTATTTCAAGAAAAATATTTTAAAATTTGATGCTAATTATAAATTTGGGGAATGAGGTTGGTGACGTTTACTCCTAAAGGCAATAGGCTGGAGGGTTCCTCCTTCCATGGCCTCCTAGAATGACAGCAGAACTTAAACATAGCCATTCATATACTCTAGAAAACAGTGCTGAATGACATATCATGAATACACGTATCACACAGCTCTCTTAGTCTGTGCAATACCAATCCTCTTACTAACCTATAAAATGTTGCTGTGTCCATCGTTTTAAAAAACGTGATGAAACAGCTAAATGTTATGATCTAAGGGCTAAGATTGCCTTTCTTGCTTGGCATGGGGTTCTCTACCACTGCCACTCTGTAGTCTCTGATTACAATCTAACATATGGTGGGTAAGTGTCCTGACATTCCAGTTTTACTTGTGGCAATGGAAGCCTATAGTGAATTGTTCATCTGAAAAGTCAGCAATGTGAGCAACTTCTCTTTGAATGTTCTCCTAAATCCAATTTAGTAATCTCCAAGCATATTTTGACAGAAATGGTAAAAAGATTAGATTGTTGGAGGGATACTATACAAAGTCTTCATGAAGGAAGTAAATCTTTAGCTAACATATGGAGGAAGGATAAAACTCTATTTTTCTTCCTTGGGACTAGATTTGCCAGATTATCTAATTAAAATACAAGATACTCAGTTAAATTTGAATTGTATGTGTAGACAAATACAGTTTTGCTTTTTTTTAGCATATCCCTAGGATGGCATGGAGCAAACCACACACAGATTACATCGATATCTATATTGATACTGATAGATGTTAACGTAGCTATCAGATGTATATCTATATGTAGTTACGTACCTGAATGAAATTTAATTTAGCATTCTGTATTGTAACTGGAAGCCTTACTTGGGACATAATCTTGAATGGTTTAAGACTCCTCAGTAGTCTTTATCTTATGTCCTGTACCCAGTTTGTGTCTATGGTTTATCTAAGCAAAGTTAGGTGATCCTTCTCTGCTAAACATTAGAAAAGTAGCTTTAGTGAATATTGACAGCTCAGTTATCCAACTTAGCATACTTATGCTTAGCAATAAATTTTGTTTACTTATAGGCCGATACCAATCTGTGAAACATGTGGGATTAGAGAATACGAATCTGTCAAAGCTTATGATTGGAAAAATTTGTGTTTATATCTGAACTCTCTTATATAACCCTCTCACAACTTTTTCTCCTTCAAGTGTCTAGTGCCTTCCTCATGCCCAGTGTCCTTCGTATATCTGTCAGTCATGGTCACTTACTTATAGACCATTAGAAGAAATAAATTTCAAGGCATTCTCAATTTCTATTATTCATTTAATTTTAAGCCTTATTTTTTCCCTTTGTGTAACATATTTGCCATAGTTGTGGAAATGCCAGTGGAAGCAATTAGTAGCAGAATTATCTCAATGTTAAAGAGCATTTTCAATTTATATTAGAAAGAGTTTGAAAGATGAGCCAAATGTAGTCTTAGAGGTTGCCTTCCTCACACACAAAAGTGGCCCTTCCTTCTCTGGGGAGTACGAACTGTGATCCATAGGTCTGTGATGTATGAGCTTGTTCCATAGAGGTCTAATGCTGGCAAATGTTGTTGACCTACTGGAAATACCAAGGCCTCTCCTTGGAATTTAGAGTCAGTTTTGGCCAACTTTCTATAATGGGAATCCTTTGTATGAACTGAGTGCTTGTCTCTGTCTATTTCCTGCCATAGCTCACAAGAGCTGGGTGTAACTCTAACAATGCACATAATTCTACACCTAAGGCAGTCATGTTCATATTTTATATTTCTTGGCACTTTTGTTGTTTTTATGCTGTGTTCTCCACATATTTATAAGGCTGTGGGATGAACTCTTAGGATTCTTGTATTGTATTTTTTTCTCCTTGAATTTAAATGGTAGATGTTAGAAGGTAATAAGAATGGGTTCATTCCTCTCGTAGTGTTCTTCAGATTATAATGAGAGACATAGAGCTGTGATTTAAAGATTTATTGATAGGTAGCTACAGATTTGTAGATAAAGTGAATTTTAACACACTTGATTCTTAGCAGTGAATATTATAAAAGCATGTATTAATGTAAAATAATTCTCGATGCATTTGAGAAAGATGTGTGTACTGCATCTGACTTTGTTCTCTTCAGATGCATTCCTGATTAGGTGCTTTGTTCTAGAATGGCCTACAGTGCTATAACAGAATTTTTTTTTTTGAATTTTCCCTTACAAAAGGAAAGATTGTATTTGAAACACTATGCTATTTAAATTTTGTCATTACAAGTATTAAAATATTTATATTTATTTCATAGCATACAAATATTATTTGATGTTTAACAAAAGATTAGTTTGTTTCATTGTAATTAACTCTTACAAAAGCCAAACTGAGTAAACAAACATGTTTTAACTATAAAGCCCAAGGAAATACAGTTCTCAGTACTTGTGAGGATTCATTTTGTAGTCCTGCCTTCTAATTCTACAAGTTTTTGTACTGTAATCTTTATTTCTTGGTTGATACTGTGTATTCATTATATAATAAAATATATAATGACTATGTATCTGTGATTATAATATTTTGAGCTTTCACTTCTATCAGATTGATACACTTGTAGAATATTTTAATATGTGACTGTCCCTTAATATTTTTTTTTCATTTTAAGTATAAATTTCCCAGGTTTGTAGAGCAACGTTACTTTTTTTTAAATTGAAGTCTAGTTGATTTACAATGTTGTGTTATTTCAGGTGTACAGCGAAGTGATTCTGTTATACATATATAGATATATATTTTTTCATATTTTTTCCATTATAGGTTATTGCAATATTGACTTTAGTTTTCTGTGCTATACAGTAAGTCCTTGTTGTTTATCTATTTTATATATAGTAGTGTGTATATGTTAATCCGAAATTCCCAATTTATCCCTCTCTCCACCCCTTGCCCCTTTAGTAACCATAGTTTGTTTCCTATGTCTGTAAGTCTATTTCCAGTGTGTAAATGAGTTCATTTGTATCATTTATTTTAGAATCTGTATACAAGTGATGTCATATGATATTTGTCTTGCTCTGTCTGACTTACTTCACTTAATATGATAATCTCTAGGTCCATCCATCTTGCTGCAAATGGCCTTATTTCATTCTTTTTTATGGCTGAATAATATTCCATTGTACACACACACACACACACACACACATCTTCTTTATCCATTCATTGTAAATGGACATTTAGGATGCTTCCATGACTTGACTATTGTAAATAGTATGAGCAGTGCTACTGTTATTCAATAATTTTTGGAAAAACAATATGATTCTTCATATCTAATATCCATAAAAGACTGCTTAAAATGGAAAACAAGGCTAAAAGGTCTGTGGATTATTTCATGGGAATATTTTAAGTAATACTACAGAAAATTAAATGATATGAATGTATGTATATATGTATTTAAATATATATGTATATATGTATGTGTGTATAAGATATCTTTTATATATTTCTAACTTTGTAATATTGCTGAACACAATCCTCAATTTTTTTCTCTGTTTTTATAATTGGTATGTTGAACACACTTGAGAAAACTAGAAAATTGAATAGCTTAGTGCCATAAAATTTATTCATTTAAACCTCATTTCTGTCTTCAGTTTTTCTTAACAGCTCTTTTATGTAGGTTTAATAACCTTGCAAGTTTACTTCAAAGTCTAGACTAAATATTCAACATCCCTCAAATCTCTCTCTAAATTATTGTGCCCTAGTCCTGAGCCTACAGTCTTGCTACTTCAGTGGAGAATCAGGAGAGTGATCTTCAGAGGATCACTGAAATTCATGTTGACATCAACTAGGTTTTGTTCCTTGGATCAAAGGTGAAGCTACATCTGCATCATTGCATGCAGTCTATATTCTTCTTTTTCCTACAGTCTACAAATTCCAGTCACCAAGTCACACATCTTAAACACATTTAAATTTCTTCATCACCTTTGGCTGCATTATTGCAAGAACCTCCACATTGGTCTTTCTGGTTCCTTGAAAGTTCTTTTTCTCTCAAATCAATGTTCCATACTACCAGTGATTTTCAACTGTGGCCTTTTAATTACAGACTTGATAATCTTTACATTTTAGGTTTATTATGTTTTTTTCTTTCAGTCTTTCTAAATGTCCTATGTTTATATGGCAAATGGTGACATTATGCAATCAAATTATTTGAAAAGTAGTTATCCAATAAGATGTTTGTCACAGTTTTAAGAGTGAAATGTTAATATATAAAAAACAAACAAACAACAAAAAACCCCAGCTAGGCCTGTTCTGAAATAATCTTGAATTTCTATAAGAAAATGTTTTCAGAGGATGTCCCACTTATTCTTTCATTCTTACCATGAGTTTCAAAATGTCTATTTGTAGATTTGGGAAAAGAACAAAATAAACAAACAAAAAAAAAACTAACATAAGCAGGATGAATTTGCTGAACTCTCTAGCACATAAATAAGCACACATCTATGTCTGTTTCTGTTTAGTGTTTCCATGATTTTTTTGAAGAGAATTATACAAATTTAGAAACTTCTTGAAGACTCCCCCTCTTTTATTGTATTGACTCTATTAGTTCAAACATTGCAAAGTCTAAAATGGCATCACTGCTTAGCATTGTACAGGAAGAGCTATTATAATTCAGAATTTTTAAAGCATGAATTGTAATGAGCCATTTTAAATACTACTATTTGGAAATTTGAAATCTGTTTTTGTATATTGCTACATATTTCTGGGAATTATTAAAGAATCATATGAAAATAAATAATTAAACTTCAGTTAAATATGTCAGTTTAATTTGCCACTAGTTTTATAATGCAAGGAATTAAAAACAACGTATCATTTGAGATAGCAAATGTGATAATATGAAAGTGTTCTGATGATTGAAAAATTAATCATTAATAGTATTTTAAGTAAAATTGATACATAAAATGATAACTAAGAATACCTATTATTTACAAGTCACTATTTTAAGTGTTTTATATAAATTCACTACTTTAATCTTTCCAATAATCTTATAAAGTCGATACTGTAATTAACTCAATTTTGCAGGTAAGGAGACTAAGGCTTAAAGATATTAACTCATTTTCCCAGTTACTTTTAAATGATATTGCTGGAATGCCAAGCAGATTGTCTGCCCTCATACCCATGAACTTAGCCACAAAGTTACAAATAGTTATTTTTTTAATCTAATCTAATATTTTATGAGAGCATATTCAAATCATGCTCTCATTCACTTTAACTGATTTAAAAATTAAAAAATGGATTTATACTCATCCACATGCCTCCATATTATGACATAAACAATGATACAAAACAGTATATTATTAAAATAGAATATTGTCTCTTCATTGTAATTTTTGACCACAGACTAAATAAGTATTTATATTTACAACTTAAAAAATGGATTTTAGGTAAAAAGTATTGGGAATTTTACCAAGTAAAATAGTAAAGTACACAATTGCTTCAGACTTAGTTGGCAGGGAATACTAAGTCAGACACACACATGCATTATTGTATATGTGTATAAAATATATATATATGGTAATCTGTAGTTCTTACAGCATGTAAGATATATGTGTAAAATTGTAAGCTATAACATATATAATAGATTATATATAACATAATATGTAAGCTATATATATATAAAACATAGTATAATATGTAATAATATATATGGAGGTATTATTCTCATGATAACCTTTGGGAACTAATTATTAATAACAGTATTTGTTATCAAAAATAAAATATGAACAACTAACTTATAAAATATTACATTATAAATCTGTAAAACAAATAGTAAGCATAGCATGCTAAATGCAGTGTGTCCTGGATTGAACTCTTACACCAAGTAAGGGCATGAGTGAAAAACTGATAATATCCAGATAAAGTCTGTAGTTTAGTTAATAGTAATGTACTAACATTAATTGCTTAGTTTGTCAAATGGACTATGGTTATGAAAATTATGAATATTAAAGAAAACGTGTGAAGAGTACATGGGCACTCTGCATACTATCTTTGCCTCTTTTCTGCAAATATAAAATTATCCTGAAACAAAAATAAGTTCAAAGAAACAGAACATAAATACTAAATACTAAATAGTGAATCTTTCTATGGTTAGGGAAGATAGAAGATATAAATAACTTATCTAATAGAAATATTAAGCAATATTTTTATTCATTCTTTATGAATATTATATATCATGTAAAGTTGAAATAAAAAATCAATAAAGTATTTGGTATTATATAATACCAAAAATAAGTCATATGCATATATGTCCAAAATTATATGTTTTTATTAAAAAATACAGAATTTTCTGTTGAGATAATACAGCTGAACTAAATTAAATCTCAAATCATTTCATTTTGAAAGAAATTTAATTTCTTTACTGTGTCTTTATTGGAAAGAGTTTTAGAAAGACAATCATGTATGTTTATGGCAGAGCTTAGGTGGGCATAATGTGTGAATTTTAAGGTGCTTTATCTTATACTGGCCAAACATTATAACATTTATTCCCTATTGGGTCATCCAAAGGTATCTTAAAGGTCCTGTCTCCCTCTCCTGCCTCAAGGAACAGAAAAGCACACTCTGTCGCGGACTGGCTGCATTTGCCTACACCCTTGGAAGAGAGAGATAACTAGGCTAAATGAAAGCTATCACAAGGACCCAGCAGGATTTTTTTGCTGCTGTTTTTTTTTTGTTTTTATTTTATTCGAGTTTTTCTGTTTCTTTTTCTCTCAGTATACCAAATCGATTGTCTTAACTTCAAACCCAGCATTCTTACTAAATGTGTGAGACCTTTCTGCTCTCCAAACTTCAGTGTTTTCGTCTGTAAAGGGTTTAATTCACTGTCCAGCACTTGGCAAATTTGACAGGCGTTAGCTATTATTATAAACTAATTTCCATTTAATTTACTTTTCTCTTTGTCATAAAAATTAAACTGTTTTTATTTTTGTTATTATCAGAGCAGTTAGTAAGCTTTAGTGAGCCAAAAAATGTTTTTCTTTTTGAGTTCTTACTGGAAATACTTTCCACAGCACTTAAATTAAATTTACTACTTCAGCACATTTTACTGGAGGTATGTTTGAAAGTCAAGAGATAAAGCTGGTTTGTGATTTCTATAGAAATTTTGCCAAACATAAAAGTGGCATAAAACCATTATGCGTGCAGGCAAGCGCAGTTAGGATATTTTCAGTCTGTCAAGTTTGCATTTTAAAAAATGTAGTAAAGCTGTATGAAAAAAAAAATTTGCTTTTCCCCAGTTTTGTTATCTCTTTCTTTGAATGTCAGGATACATTTGTAAATCAAATTGTGCTCAGCCAGATAATGCTCAAACCAGAAGCTTAAAGCTTTAAGGATGGTTTTTAGGCACTTTAATAGGTTAGTTTGATGTGCAGAAAGTGATTAAAAGAGCATTGTGAGTTTTCAAGACAATACTGAGAATACAATTTACTACTAATAATGGTCTATTCAGGTACATATTTTTAAACATAATGGGAAAATCAACCCGGCAGTTGTTTATTGCGTGCTAGACAGAGGGTAAGAGGATTGGAAGGCAAATAGGAAATAAAAAATATAATTAAACAACAGGAAAACAAGTTCTCAACTCTCCATATAACTTAAGATGGCAAATAAATTTGGGGTAATATTTCTTTTCTTTCTTTATTTATATTGTTATTTTATTTTAATTTTTATTTAAAAATTTTTTTATTGAAGTACAGTCATGCACAATGTGTCAATTTCTAAATGCCACAATGGAAATTGTTTATGCACAAAACACATGCAAGAGAATTATCTGAGATTGCTCCAGGATGTCAAGGTTGTATCTGTTAACCAGAACATGAAATGGACTTCAGGGATCTTGAGTGGATCTGACAGTGTTCCTAGCTTCCAGTTACCTCAGGCCCTAGTGAGATTCTGAGATTGGAACATGTAAGACAAAGCTTCTGATATGACTTTCTCAGGAAGGCTGTCTCCTCAGTCCTTGCAAGCCAATGGAAGCATACTCTGCAGGTGTTACTCCTCAAATTGCTGATATACAGCTTAGAGGCTGAGAAGGAAGTCAAGATGTTTCTATTACATTCCATGATGTCGCTTCTTTTTTTCCCATTGTCTCCTTCTACATTCCCCTTCTGTCTCTCCCTCGCATACCCTCCCTTCCTCCATTAGATAGCAATGCTATAGTGGTATTTTGCCCATAGTCTTCATTCATTAAACAAATTTTTATTGAGAACCTACTATTTACTGAGCATTGCTCTCAGTGCTAGGAATACAGTGTTATACAAATTAAATAAATAAATAAATAAATGAATAAATAATGGGGGAGGTATAGTGAAGCCATTAGGGCATGACTGTTTTTAACTTGGATGAATGCAATCCATGATTGCTAGGTACCAGTGTAAGGCTGTGCCAGGCGTGACCCTAGGAGGAGCAGTCATAAAGGTTGTCATAGCAATGTTGCCCTGCAGTCCTGTGCTGTGCAGAATCCACCTTGCATGCAAACTCCTTCCTGCTCTTCTAGCCTGAATTAGGCACCTTTCTTTAGCATTCTCCTAGGAATCTATGGTCTTACATGTATCACATTTTATTGCAACTTTTTATTAATGTGTCTTTCTCCCTTATAGATTCTGAGTTAGGTGAAGTCAGGGACCTATTTGCCTTTTACAAGATGTATATCCTGGGGCTATGTATTTAATAAACAGATGACAATTACATTATCATAAATTTACTTATATTAGCGATTTATTTTATATAAGTAAAGTTTATTTTATGCATATAAAACATTATATAATATTGTACATATCATATATATAATATAAAAATAATTCTCTTAAAGTCAAAGATGTTTAGCCAATGACTTCCAGAAAGGAAATGCATTTTAAAATCAAGGAATTCACACATATTAAACAATAGTTTGGTACCTAGAGCTGGATTCTTTTTGACTTCAAAAAATTCAAGTTGTGGGCATTTGAGAGGGATGTTGGGTTTCACATATAGCAAGCAAATCATTAAAAGTAAGATAATACTCAAGACCAAAATTTAGTTTTTTTATTTGAATAGTGCTAGCTATTAGGTTTTCAGTTTGGGAAAATGTGATGACAATATAATAGTTATATGTTTATATTGCCTATAACCTTTGGTATCTTCCTAGGAAAGAGTACATGTGTATATATGCAAAACATATATACAGTATATACTGACTTGACCAAAGTAGACAAAGAAACAAGGGAATAAAAAATATTTGCTCATAAAGATATAATTTCATTTATAAGAGCTGTTCCTTTCAGATGCCCAACAAGAATTATCAATAGCAAGATTGTTTAAAAACAAAAACAAACAATCCTACAAAGTTTCTGAAAATTCTTGAAATTTTCTGAAGTTTTAGAGAAATTAATAACATAGTTCAGATGAGAAGCAGTGTCTAGGATTCACCAAGAAGTGAGGATATAGGGGGATATTTATCCAAGAAGAATAGGCTATCGAGTCTCAATCCAGAGGAAAAAAGGGTAAAACTAGTAAAACTTTTTGGTTATCAAAGTAAAACTGCTTCAGGATATATAGTTGACAAATTATTTCTCATAGATTACTATCGTTATAAGATAGAAAAGTAGTCAAATTAACAGCTCACTGTTTCAAAAGCATAATTATAGTTTCTTTTAATAGTTATGGTAATTTAAAAATATCATACTATAGTTGTACATGTTAACTATAGAAAAATAATGTGGTATTGAATAGCAGTTTAATTAAACTGTAAGTATAGGCATATTGTTTCTAATCAAAATAGAAGTTAATAACATATAGAATAGATAAATTTATAAAATTATCGATAACTAAGTTAAACAACTTTCAAGTAAGCTGTAAAAAAAAGGATAACTTTTTGATATATGCTTAAATTTATATTTGTTTTCTTAGTGGTTGTAGTTTATTTTAAAACCCTGCATTTGTATCAATGCTATATTAATAGTGAGGGGGAAAAATGAAGAATACAAGGCTTACCACCCTGACTCAATATATCTCCTCAATTATTGTATTTCACTGCTTTCCTGTGAAGCAGATTTTCTCTAAATATCAGTCTTATGACTTTCTCCTCTCCAATTCTCACCAGGCCTCCTAAAATCAGGCTTTTCCCAGCCAGATCCACCACTTATTAAGATCATTAATTACCATTATGATCATTAATTACCTTTCCTGAATATCTAACATAAGGTACCTCTCCACCTCTCTGTCACTTTACTTTTTTTCTTCAAAGAGCTTTGCCGTTACTTGTGTGTATCTCTAACTTATATCTGTCCCCTCTCGCAAAGACTGGGACTTGTTTTCGCTACTCTGAGTCTCTGTCCCTGAAGCACATAATCAGTGCTCAATTATTTTTTGAATGGTACAGTGAATCTGTGGTATGAAACCCAATTAAATACAGAAGACTTTTGTTAAGATCAAAACACCTAAATCAAAATATAAAAGCCATGTAACTTTTTTTTTCCATTTTCCTGGTCTACACACTAAAGTTGTCCTTGCCAAAATAATCATTAAGCCATTTCTAGTTGGGGTTATGTGAGAGAGCATTTTGATTGGCTGGCTTATTAATTATAGCCAAAAGCTTATCTCAGTTGATGGTTTGAATGAAAAGACTCATAAAATCAACAAGGAATTTTAGTATTTTGTTCCTCATTTTCTCATTAAGAACATACCACCTTTATTTTCTTGAGCTATTAACCGTCATATTCACTCTTAGGAAAAATTGACTTGACTTTCAGGGTTTAAACTCGACATAACAAAGTGGCAGGCAACTGGGCTTTGCTCCTTCCATGAAACCTAGAGCATTGCTCTATTAGCTCTTTGTTGTATGATTCCACTTGCATGGTTTTCTCACTTCCTTTTAGATAAGGGCCACAACAGTTTATACAGGGACGTGTACATTACCAGTCAGAAACGTAACATCTATGAGTAGACAATTTACAATATAAAAGCATAAGACAATACAGCTGTTTTCCTAGCACCAAATCATCCCCTTGACATTTGTCAATTGCAGATGAGTTGAAATTAGATCAGTGAATTAATTTATGAAGAGATTTGTTTAATTTATGCTGTTTCAAATTTCTGAATTTTATTATTCATATCATTTATGACTCATTTTAAAATATAACTATTTCAAGGAAATTTTAAATTTACTACAGTAAATTGTAATATTTTTGTTTAGGAAAAAAAAACTATCAACAAAAATATTCTTGCTTTAAGAAAATGTTTATGAGTTAAGTTTGATTTTGAAAATTACAAGTGTACAAGTGATTTTAAGCCAAGTTTAGAATTGTCTGTTATCAATATATTTAGAACTACATACTTTTGTTCATGTCATTGCTTTGTGAAAATTTTTTGTAGAGAATCACAAAATGGTTGTGAATAAGCCAATTTTATATCTCACGTCAGTAGCATATGAGTAGCTGACTTGGGTGAACTAGCATACAAGACTAAATTGGAACCTACTGCTGAGCCCCACTACCACCGTTAGAGACCGAACTTGAAAGAAAAGTCCGTTCTTCCACTTCCATTACTTTCTTGTACCATTGAGGAGACTTGAAAATATCTCCCACAATGAATGGTGCCCGTAGGTCTCTGTGTATTTACCAGTTTCAAGTAGAGTTATATAACCATTGTATTTTCTACTGAAACATTACTTAGAAAAATCAATATAACACTTGGCTCCAAATTATTTGTCTAGAGCAGCAAAACAAAATTCTTCTTGTAGAAATAAAATAGGAGTATGTTTCTAAGTTAAAGGAAAGTGGGCCATTATTTTTCCTCCAGAGTACATGTCAGTATACAATATATCACTTAGAAAGGATTTATACATATCAACTTGTTTATTAAATTATTAAGTTTGCTTTCTGGAATTCCTATGTTGATAAACAAACCAGAAGCATTCATTGGTAAATCATTTTTCTAGTTGAATATCAAATCATCTTTTGGTTATAAAATGGCTCTTCAGAGGTTTTGAATCCTAGTAGGTAATATAGTTAACATCCTGAAGCCTTTGTATAGAATCATTATATCACTTGGATGATAATTCCCAGATACTAGGACTAAATACAGATCAACAACTGTAAATATACTCAAAAGGTTTTTAAGATTACTTTTTCTGATATGATTTTTGATTAGGAAACATATAAATATTGATGAATAGGCTAATCAAAGCTTCAGTTTTAAAGTGAGCACTTAATCTTGTCTTTGAGTACTTGGGAACCAGTAAGTTTATCCAACTAAATGCATCATATAGTGACTATTAAATGCCTGAGCAACCTTGACTTAATTGCTGTGGAAATTTAATTTTATTCAGTAAAAAAATACTCTACCTTAAAACCAGCCCTGTGGATATTTCTATGATTTATAGTTAGAGCACTTCTGAAAAACTGATGAAAATGAAAACAAAACAAAACAAAACAAGACAAAATTAACCTAAGACAAGCCATGACAGCTCTTTGGAAATTGAAGAATTTAGAAAGTGAAGCTAAATTTCTAGAGGAACAGTATTTATGTTCAAGAGCATGTGTAACAAAATGTAGTTAGATTTACTGGGTCCTAGACTAAGACTGAAATGGGTTTTGGCTGTAACTGCCATATATATCCTATAATTGTAAGTCTCAAATGTTCTTCGGTTAAGTGAAGTCAATTGTACCTGTAGTCTCAGTCTTCACACCACACACACACACACACACACACAATCAAAAGACACATGATCTGGTAATACAGTAACTGAAAGTGAGAAAAATATAAAATTCATCATTTTTGATGTTATCACTTCTTTTATTTCCTTTATGAGTTATTTTTATTGACTAAGGAAATGAAAATAAGTTGTATTTCTGACTGCTTTCTATAAGGTGATCCTCTGCTTCTTTCCTCAGATGATATAATTACATATCACTTTTGGGGGAAAGATAATTCAAGCATGTATCAGAAACTTTATAACGTGCTTAAATAGCATAAAACATAGTAATAAGATTACATATTTTTAATTGTATTACAATTAAAATTTCTGAGTAAACAGTGAATTCACTAAAGGATGATATTTTAACACAGATTATTTAGTACCCTATTGACTTTTAATTATTAATTTAGAAATTGATTTTTAATCATTCGTTTACAAATATGGCCTATAAGTGAAATATGGTCTATTATGTTAACATACTCATTCTGCTTAATTGTAATTGATTTGGTCTATTTGTTTATTTTTACTTTTATTTTCTTATTTATTTATTTATTTATTTAGCCTTGGGAGACTGACCTAAGAAAACATTGCTACGATTTATGTCAGAGAATGGCTTGCCTATGTTCTCTTCTAGGAGTTTTATGATCTCATGTCTTATATTTAATTCTTAAGCCATCTTGAGTTTATTTTTGTGTATGGTGTGAGGTTTTTGTCTTTTCTTTTGTTGATGCGCTATATCACATTGATTGGTTTGCACATGTTGAACCACCATTTTGACCCTGAGATGCAACCAACTTAATCATGGTGTCTGATCCTTTTTATGAATTGTTGGATTCAGTTTTCTAATATTATGTGAATTTTTTTGCATCTATATTCATCAAAGATATTGGCCTATAATTTTCTTTTTTGATAGTCTCTTTGTCTGGTTTTGGTATCAGGGTGATGGTGGTGTCACAGAATGACTTTGGGAGTATTCTCTCCTCTTCAGTCTTTTGAAAGTGTTTGAGAAGGATCAGTATGAGTTCTTTGTATGTTTGGTAGAATTCCCTGGTGAAGCCATCTGGGCCTGGACTTTTGTTTGCAGGGAGGTTTTGTTGTTGTTTTTAATTACAGATTCTATTTCACTTCTAATGATTCATCTGTTCAAATTATCCATTTCTCTTTGACTCAGTTTTGATGGGCTGTATGTTTCAAGAGACTTGCCTATTTCTTCTGAGTTGTCCAATTTGTTGGCATATAATTGTTTGTAGTATTCTCTTATGGATTTTTGTATATCTGTGGTATCAATTGTGGTTTCTCCTCTTTCATTTCTTTTTTTGTTTATTTGTGTCCTGTCTTTTCTTCTTGGTGAGCCTGGCCAGAGGTTGTTGATTTTTTAAAAATAGTTTTAGAAAACCAGCTTGTGGTTTTACTGATTCTTTTCTGTTGTTTTTTAATCTCTTTTATTTATTTCCACTCTGATCTTTATTATTCCCTTCTGTCTGCTGACTTTAGGTTTTGTTTGTTCTTCTTTTTCTAATTATTTTAAGTGGTAGATTAGGTTGTTTATTTGAGATTTTACTTGAATAAAACAATTCTTAAATACTTGCCTTATTAGGAAAATGTAAATGAAAACCATAATAAGACATCACCTTACATCTATTAGGATGGCTAATATCAAAAAACAAAAACAGAAAGCAACATGCGTTGGTGAGGGTGTAGAATACTGGATCCTTGTGCACTGTTGATGGAAACATAAAATGGTGAAGGCTCTATGGAAAGCAGTATGGTAGTTCCTCAGAAAATTGAAAATAGAGTTACCATATGATCCAGCAGTTCTACTTCTAGGCATATACCCAAGATAATTAAATAACTAAAAAAGAATTTAAAAGAATCAAGGAAATAGTTGCACACCCATATTCATAGCAGTATTATTCACAGTGTTATCTTTACATTTACACATGAATTTAGTAATTGTAATGGCATTTTATACAAACTAAATGTTTCCTAAATGATGATAAAAGTATCTAAGTGCAGATTTGTTAACATCTAATTAATGTATCCTGTAGCCTACATCATTTTAGTTAATGAACCCTCTTTTAACTGCATGCATTAAACACAGGAATCAAACCATCACCATGATTTACAGAATGAGGAATATGCTGTATCTAGATTTGATGTGCCAGATTTCAGCTGTCATACTCTTGTTCTGATCATGCTCTTATGCAAATATTTATAGTACTTCTGCACCTTGTGTGGTGGGTAGGGATATTTCTCCCGTCACATTGCCTCTGCTTCACAGTCGCTGAATATTCCTTCCAACTGGTACGTGCCAACCAGGGAATGACCTAAACTATTTGCATACTTTCTCTTTGCAAGGTTCTTGTCTTCTTCCTTTAAGGGATGAACACACTGCTACTATCTGGTTTAAGGACTATCTATTAATTTTATGACTAAGAAATGTATGACCCAATTGATTGAGGATTTAGGAAAGCTACAATAACATATGTGGGAGTTTTTATACTTTCCTTTTCTTTCATATTTAGAATGTAACTACTTCCAAACACAAACTACTTAAAGTACTATAAAACACATATTCCGGTATAATTTGATAAACTATTGCTCCAAAGTTAAAATTTTATGAGATAGAATGGGTTATAAGATTTTCACAAATTGGTGGGAAATAATATCAGTAAACTTAGTTGCAATGGCATTTGTAGCCATATACTGTTGTTCATCTCCCTTTAGAACCACGTTTTTTAAAGTACATGGGAGGGGAAATGACTGTGTGAGTAGTTTACTCATTTAACAAATATTTATATTGCTTATGAAGCCATTGTACAAGAGATACTGGGGATATAGGTGTAAAGAAGCAGACAAAATTACTATCTCAAGAAGCCTAGTCTATTTTTAGTAGAGAAATATAAACAATAAACAAATTAACATGAAAAATGTCAGAGAAATAAGGTAGCATAATGTGATAACAAGTTATTTAGTAGGACCTATAGGTTTCCATTGCCAAATATCTAAAATTGAGCCTATCAGAAAGAAAATTAAGCAACTCAAATTTAGTACATTACAGCTGTAGGACTGAGCCCCTCAGCTCCTGCAGAGCCTGTAGAAAGTGAGAAAAACTAACAAGATAGAGTGTGTACAACGTAATATAATCATGGGAGCGATACCTCATCACCTTTGCCCTGCAGTGTAACCACATTGTGAGTCACATGCCATCTCCTTTGTCACCTCCTGTTGGTTATCAGCAAGTCACATGTCTCACTCACTCTCCAGAGGAAGGGGATACACAAAAGTGTGAACACAAGGAGACAAAATCACTGGAAGACACCTTATGGTCTGTCTGTCTGTCTCAATGGGATGTTCTGCTTCTTGATGTTTTTTGTTGTTTTCCATTATTGGATAAAAGCAAGGTATTAAAATTACTTCAAAACATAACTTTTTTGCTTTTAATTATACTTTATTGACATGTAGCTCACATAATGTTCACAGAGTTGTGCAAACCATAACCATAATGAATTTTAGAACATGTTCCTCACCCCTTCAAAAAATTCCATACCCACTAAGCATCCACTCCTTATTTCTCCCACCCCAGCTCTAGCTACCACTATTCTATTTTCTTTCTATAGATTTGCCTATTCTGGACATTTCATATAAATGGAATTATGCAGTATGTTGCCTTTAGTGATTTGCTTCTTTCTCTTCCCGTAATGTTTTCAAGGTTCATTCATGTTGTAGTATTTATCAGTACACAGTTCCTTTTTGTGGCCAAATAGTATTGCATTAAATGCATATATGACATTTGTTTATGCATTGATCAGTTGATGGATATTTGTGTTGTTTCTACTTTGGGGCTATTATGAATAATGCTGCTATAGCATTTATGTTCAAGTTTTTTGTGTGAACATATGTTGTCATTTTTCTTGGGTGTATACTTGGAAGTGGAATTTCTGAGTCATATGATAAAGCTATGTTTAAACTTCTGAGAAACTGAAACATTGCTTCCAAAGGAGCTGCATCATTTTGCATTCCCACCAGCAATGTGCAAGGGTTGCAACTTCACCACATTCTTAATGACATTTGCTATTATCTATCTTTTTGATTGTGTAACCATTCTAGTGGGTGTGAAGCGATATCTCATTGTGGCTTTAATTTGCATTAGCTTGATGACTGATACATTTTTTTTAATATGGATATGTTTACTAGGTGAAAATTAATTGAGCTATATCCTGTGATCTATCTATTTTTCTGTGTGCCATTGTTCATTAGGTTATTTTAAAAACAGTCAGTGGTGCTGCACTGTGATGTGCAGAGAAACAGAAAATTACAATTCCTCAGACTCAGTCCATATGGACGTTAAGCAGTTATTTCAGTTTATCTTGGCCTTGCCATCAATCTCCTTTCAGCAGCCTTCAGTATTATCTCACCTGCGGTATGTGAATACACTAATTCAAATGGAAGCCTTGGTGAATCATTGCCCCCAGTCTCTATTTCAAGTGATGCTCCACCAAAACAGAAAGAGAGAGAGAGAGAGAACCAGTATCTACATTATTAACTGTCACCTAGTAATAAATATTAGTAACTATCACCTAGTAATAATCAGGAGTGGAAACCAAGTAAGTGATCAAGACTTACAACCATAGCAATGTAGTCCCCAAGCAAGAAGAAAACACCTTATCTGAGTTTAGTATTAAATGTTAACTCAAAGTCAGGAGGAAATGACAGAATTTAGGGAAATATTGATTATTCAGTTCATATGTGCACATTGAATCTGGGTAGAAAGCTTGTATCAACAAAAGTGAGGAAAATACTTACATGGTCTACTGTACTCCAGAGGTATTTATTCAGAGCTGCCTGTACAATCAGATTCTCTGAAATCCTGCCACTTCGATGTAGTTTGAGTATTAGATAAATGTTAAGAAAGTAGTCCTGCCTTTTTTTTTTTTAAAGTAAATGCTATGAAGAACACACAGAATTTAATTCTGTGGATTTATTGGTGATAGCTAAACTGTTTTTTTTACTGATGAATCTTAACTCTAATAAAAATATACATAATTAACTGGTAAACTATATAATGCAGTGGCAACTAACGTCAAGGTTGGCGAATGAAAATCATGTAGACATGTCTTACTCCGTGGACTTAAAGGAAGAATATATAATGTTACAATATGCTTCTGTAACTGGAAATGTATGGTATTGTGTCTTGAAAATATTATTTCTTTCTTTGTGGATGGTTCTCAGGGGTTAGAGAAACAAAAAATCTTGCCAGAAAAGAAGTAGAGAAAGTAGAACTTTTAAAGCTTTTGCTTTATTGGTTTGGTCAGGGATTGTGAAAGGGGAATCTTTTCTCCTTAACACAGGCTTGGACTTTAGCACTTCTGTTCTTTACCCCACCTGCCGCAGGGTGTGCTCTCTTATGGCAGTACCGCTGTCCAGGTTCATTCCTGCAGTTCATGAAAGTAGTTTGCGTGTTGAGATGAATAAACAGCACATGTCATTTCATCATGTGTGAAGTTTTTTGGAAAAGGATACGTTCTATTTTGAATTCCTTTATTCCAAATACTTGCTCTAAGGGCGGATCTTACATTTGATCTCAGCAATACATTTTTGCCACATCTGAGGTGGTGTTAACGAAAGAGGAAAAGGCCAGTGCATATAAAGAAGTGTGGAGAAAACCAAAGTGCGGAAAAGTTGAAGCACTGCAGCATGTGCCTGCTGGATGTCAGTAGTATTATTAGCGATCCTTCACTGCAGCCTATAATCAAAAAGAAAGTGACTACACACTGTGAGGGAAGAGATTGATTACTCTCTCTTTTTCTCCTTAATGCTAGATTTTATTTTATTTTTTTTTATGTTCTATATGAAAAAGAAATCAAAACAAAATAAAAGGGAGAGCCAATAGCTCAGTGGTAGAGCATGTGCTCAGCTAGATTGAACCCAGGACCTCCATTAAAAATAAATGACTAAATAAATAAATAAATAAATAAATAAGTAAACCTAATTATCTGCCCCTCACTAAAAAAATAAATAAATAAATAAACTTAAAACCAAAACAAAAATCTATGTATTTGTTTCATAACAGAATTGCCTTAGTACCATGGAAAGAATGATTTTGAGTAATTAATTTATTCTGCATTTCCTAATATTTCCTCCTCATCTATTGTAAAACATTATGTAAATATGGAATTATGAGCATGTTTAATTGTATAATTTCCTCAAGTCTCTAAAATCATCTTTGAGTTCTTATGCACTTTAAAGATGCACTTAAGCAAAATTTCTAAAGTATCATTCACATTTATAAACAGCTCACTGAGAACTCATAGGCTTTTTTTGAAAATCAGGTCAGTTAGATTATCTCAAAAAGATAGATTATTTACCTATTTAGAAAGTCATGGTACAAAACCATGATAGCCACTAAGAAAGCAGAGGCTCTTAATTTTCGTAAAATAGGGCCAAGTGTAGTATAGCCATTTTGAAGCACTGTCATAGCTTCGTGAATCCGTGCTTTTCTCTACATTAATCTTAACTGCCAGCTATGAGGCTGTACAGCAGAGGGTGACATTCTTGGGACCTATCTCCTGCTTTAGAGATACAGTATTATCCTTTCTGAACGTTGTACAATCACTGACTCCAGGGTTGGTTTTATAAATGTTTGTACAAGGAAGTTTTCTTCTTTGGGAGTGAGGAATATTAGTAAAAACAAAAAGACAAAAAACAAAAGCAAAAAACCAAACCCAAATTGTTCTTCTTTTCGTATTCTCAGATAACTCCCCTCAGGCCATTCTCTAGAATTTAATTGTCCACAGAAGCTTGACTGCTTGGTTATCTGGAATGACCGTGAAGGATCTGTACAGCTAAAGCACTTCTTCTCCATGAAGCAACTTAAATTTGCACTAGTTCTTATTACCGAAAATGAAGATGGGTAAATGGGGTGGGATGTTTGGATATAAGAGCAAATGTTTACTTAGCTAGATATTAGTATTTCATAAGTGAGTCACCAAATGCAAGAATTATAAAACTCTAGTGACCCTTTAGAAGAACTTTTTTTGGAAATATTATTACATTTCATTATAACTATTGATGGCATTTACAAAACTGATAGAACTAAGATCATTCATTTTTCTACAAATGGAGAAATGGAGTTATGGTTTTAGCTTTTTAAAAATATATTTTGATATGTGAGACACTTAACTTAATCTGGATTGCTATGGTCAACAGTATCCTCACTTCTTTCTTTTCTTGCTTATCTGGCTGTAAGAGAAAACAGAGAACTTCTCTCTGATCTAAGAATTATTTTAGCATGTTTATAAAAAAAAGTTGATACTTGGCTCTGATTTCCTTTTCATCCCATTGCTGATTGATTTCATGGGGCATCCTGATTACCCAAAAGACACCTCGTAGTTCTTTTATCCCCTAAACTGTGATAATCTCTGTTTCCTCGTTCCCAGTCACCCATTCACCTGATAACCAGCTGGGCCCACAGATGTGCTACCTCAGGAATCTTAAAATCATTCATCCTGATAACACACTCTTATCCTTCAGTGTCTCAGTTTATAGTGCCACTGTACCTGTTTCTGAACCGCAGAAAGACTTCTACATCTTCGTTGTACCTTCCAGAGTGTTGACTCTCTTTTACCCTTCCTGCTGTGTTTTCTTTGTCTGTATGGTTTAAATGACATGATGATGTATCTGAACTGCTTTCCAACAATCACTTCATCCTCTTCCTGCACTTGCATCTTTACCACATCTCAGCCGACAAGATCCTAATCAGGAATAATTAACTGTATTCACGTTCTTTACTACCATGTAAAGGAAGCTAAACTCCACTTTTAAAACAAAAAAAAAAAACAAAAACTTGTTTTAAAAACCCTTATACAACTATAATTAACTTGTTTGATTAAATTAGAATCCAACTAAGAGCCAGAGACCTAAGAAACTACCTGTGACCTATCTGTGACTGATAGAGACCTATCTGTGACTGTTCCCCTGCAGTTTAGAGGAATCTACATTCAAATAAAAAATAAGCACTCTCTGCTTTAGACTGATTCTGGGATTGTGTGGCCAAGCCACTATGTTCAAGTGTTGCCCAAGACTCCTGAGTATTTTCTTGCTTTGCCTTCAGATAAAAAGCTTTTGACATGAACAGATTAGTGGTGGATTCGTTTTGTTATAATAATTTGCCACTTTCACATTAGATAATTTTCTCATCTGATAAATATCATTGAGCACTAACTTCCAGGAGGCCCTGTTCTAGATGCTTGGAAAATTGTAGCAAAGAAGCATGATAATATCTCACTTCCTCTTGGGCTCACATTGTGGTGATGAGAGAAAGTCCATCAGCAAACAAACATGTTCGTGTCAAGTGTTTATAACATTAGAGCAGTGGAAGGCAATGAGAAGGAGCAGGTTATGGATGTTACTGTGGATGGGATCTCAGGAAACACCTGCAATTTCTACCACCTTCATGATTCTGACACTATTTTTAAAAATCTCAAAATTGACAAGAATGTATGCTAATAGCCAGGATGCCTGCTAGTTAGTGAGAAACACTATGGCTAGAAATTACCTTTCAAGGATGCTTCTAAGTCCACACAAGGCTTTCTGTAAAAATGTGCTTCGACATGTAGTCGTTGCATGAACATTCCTTGAGTCTGTGTAATGTGCTGGGCACTGTGATTAACTCTGGAAGCACAGGAAAACAATGTAACCCTTAAGAAGCTTCGGGACTGGGCAGTTGGACAGAGCTTCAAACACTTGGCAGGTACATCTCAGCATCCCAGGCCTACCAACGCGGCATCTTTAGGAAAGGGATTAAGCCGCCTACATTTGCAAAGTCCCTATAGGTTACTTTGGTGTGGAGTCATAGTTAAGAATAAATCACCAGGAGAGAAATGCAATAGTAAATTTCTGTTTCAGCATCTACCAACAAAATTTCACCAGTGCTGCTTGTGTGTAGTTTCCAGGACTATCATAAGACATCATTCTCCTTTCTTCTGCTCTTCCAAAAATATTCTGGTGGCTTTCAGGTCACTAGAATGTCACATCCTGAAGCTGCACCTGCAGGTTGTATAGGCATGACAATCTCTGTGACTCTGAAATCAGATTGCCCTTCCACCTGGGTTACGGGGCCACAGGCCACTTCTACTGTCACTCTTTATTTCCATTTTTTTGTTTTTCCCCAGGCAAAAAGTTTAGTATCGTAGCTATTTTTTATTTATTTTTTTGTTGGTTTTCTCCTATTTCTGTTGAGATTCTTTCACAAGGATGAGGAAGAATGTTCCACCTCCTCCAGCCATGATGCCTACATCTTAACTGCAAGAACCCGTCAAGGTATTAGGTTATCTGGCAAAGGGAAATTAAGGTAGCAAACAGAATTAGGTTGTTAATTAGCTGAGATTTAGACAGGGATATTAGCGCATATTACGCAGGTGAATTCATTGTACTCAAAAGGGCCCTTGAATGTGGAAGAGGAAGAAGAAGAACCAGAATTATGTGAAGTGAGGAATACTTGAACAGCCATTGCTGCCTTTGAAGGATGCAGCCCCAGCCAAGGAATGCAGGGAGCCCCTACAGACTAGAAAAGGCAGGAAATTAGACTCTGCAAGAACCTCCAGAAAGGAACACAGCCCTGCAGACACCTTGATTTTTAACCTGATGAGACTCATTTTGGACTTCTGACATAAGATAATACATTTGTGTTGCCTTAAGCCACTAAATTTATGGTAAGTAGTTACAGCAGCAGATCGAAAATCAATGCAATCCCCAAGGTTTCAACAGTCTTAATTCTGGGAAGCAGTCTTCAGTATAAATAAATTTTGCAATAATTTTCCCCACTAGATACAGTGGTTCCCCAGGCAAATAAGCCTCCATCGGTTCATGCTTCATCATTCTTGACATTCCCAAACGTGGATATATTCATAGTGTGTGCAGAGCTTAGGCTGTGACATCTTCATTATACTATAAAATCAAGTTTAATCCTGATCCTAATACAATTGCACCTTAAAAAAAAGATGAAGTACCATTTCAGTAAATTTTAACACTTAATACTCTCTGGTAATACCACACTGGCTTAAGCACTTGTTCTGTTTTAAGGAAAGACTTTAAAATGTTCTTTTTTGGTCATTTGTGTTATCTGAATTCCTGTGGGCACCACGCTATACTTTGGTTGCTTGGAGTTGAGAGGATTTCTGTTACTGACTCTACTTTCCTGGTCAAACTAAGCCCAGCAGTGACTAAATTGTGATAATTTTTACAAATGGCATTCCACTCTAACTTCTGCTTCCTCGCATCATCTTTGTACAAGAGAAAACATCTTTCTGAAATGTTCCCTTTTCATAATCAGAACAGAGAGATGAGAAACATTGAAAGAATTGGAATTCGTTTTCCAGGGCCTCCCTAACACAACACTAGAGACTGGGTGGCTTAAATAGCAGAAATGTATTTTCTCACAGTTATGGAGGTTTTAAGTCCTAATCAGGGTGTCAGCAGGGTTGTTTCTGAGGCTTTTCTCTTGGTGTATGGATGGCCAGCTCTGCCCTGTACCTTCACACAGCTTCACTTTGTCTGTGTTCTGATCTCTTCTTAGGAGGACACCAGTCTTATTGGATTAGGGCCAACCCCAGGGAAACGTATTTAACTTTAATAACCTCCTTAAAGACTCTATCTTCAAATACGGTCACATTTTGAAGTAATTGGGGAGGGGGCACAAGTCAGCTTATAAAGGAGTTCTTCTACAATAAGCCTTTGACATTTAGTTTTCCAAGAAAGATATTTTTTTTTTTTCCTGGACTCTTCTCCTTCTCTCTGTCCTTGGTCTCTGAAGTTTAAAACTGGGATAAGCATAAAAATGTGAATTGCATTCAGTACCTTGTGGACAGCCTAGCATGTTCTCGTACATAGTCTGCTCTAGTTTTTGTTCAAATTTGTTTGTGTACTGGTACTGTGTTTTTTTTTCCCCAGAGTGTGATATTTGTGCCCAAAATCTTAAAAAATACAAAATATATATACAATGACTTACTTGTTTAAAATGTATCTTCTGTAGAAAGAGTGATTTTTTTTTTTTTAAGGTGGATAATCCTACACTTTAAGTAGATAGGCTACCACAGTGAGTGTGGGGATTGGACAGAAGATGGGTCAGAAAAATGCCATAGCCCTAAAGTTAAAGAAATCCATATAAAAATAAATGAGGTAAGTGATTACCACAACCTTCCAGGTTTTTAATGTTAAGCAGTCATGTTTTTATCCTATGTGTTAAATCTTAAGTATCCCTTAAAATGTATAACTGTAACAATTAAAGGCAATACACTTCTAGGGATTATTTTTTGGAAAAGCAATAGAAATTTGTGATACACTGAGCGATCATTATAAAATAAATTGTAAATTTTGTTATTTTTATTTTCCTCTCTTTTAGACCATTGGGTAGGTCTACAGAGCTGCAGGTTCTTGTTACATGACAAATTCACCTAACTTCGGTAACCAGTTTCTTTCCCTTTCCATTTCTTTTCTCTTTTCCATCTTCTGCTGTTTCTGTGAGTTTCTGGTATCTCTGAATAGGATGCCTTATGAGTCATCTTCTCTGGGTTTTTTTTGTTTGTTTGTTTGTTTTGTTTTTTTGTTAAGTTGATAAAATCCTACCTTAAAATTTCAGCATCTCTTTAACTCTAGCAAAACCTACCTCTCCCACAGTGTCCTTGCCATAACTTGTCTAGGCTCGGGAGTCAGAGTCCCTCATTTATTTTCCACATATGAATCCTCAAGAGATGACGATTGCTCTTCCTCTATTTAGGCATGCAACTGTCTGTCCCTGTTGAAATTACAGAAAGTGTTTGTCAGTTTCTAAAGCAGCAGGCTTCCTCTTCAGCAGTATCATATTCCCATAATAAATAGTGTTAAGGCAACGGCTTCATTTAGATGCAATTAAAGTATTAAATGTTTTTCACATTATTGCCAGAGCTAAGGCATCCTTTCTCTAGTTTTCTTTCAAAATAGTGTTTCCTAGTGAAATTCTCATTATGAAAATGTCCAGCTAGGTTATCAGAATGTTACTATTATACAGATTCGTAAAGAAACACAAATGAAATGGTACTCATTATGTATGCTTTATGTCTTCCATATGGCTTAATACAGTTTTAGTAAGGTGAGCTATTTTGTCTTTTAAGCACTGAGGACAGTTTTAACCTCAGTTCCAAAAATATATTGGGTTTCAAACTTCTTTTTGGCAGCAAGACATTTTTGATATGTGACATCTTAGATATTAATATCTATCTACATATCAATATCTATCTATATCCCACATTTATAGGGATATATATTATTTTGTGTTTTGCATTTGCAATGAAAAATGGAGCATTCTCATTGAAGTTCTAATTGGCACCAACTTCATTGCCCTTTACTTCATTATACTGTAATCTCTGAAAAGCCTTTTTAAAAAATAAATATATATATCTAAGGTTGTGGGGAATAGGTTTCACTTTCAGTAACTGAAACTATACTGAAATAGCTTGTAAGAGAATCTGTTGTCCCAATGTGGTAGCATGCAGTTGTGAGTCTAATTTTAGAAGCAGGAAAACTGTAGAAAGGACAAAGTTTTTCAATACTCCAGTTTTCCCCTTTTTTGTCAACCTGTTGTATTTCACTCTAAATTCTGCCCTCCTGAGACATATATTGTCAGTTTTTTCCCTCTGAAATGATTGAAATTTATTTTCAGTTTCTTAACTTACAACAAACCTCTTCTTAAATATGACCTAGCCCAGGAATATTTGCATTTCAAAATCAGCAATACCGTAAGTTCTAAGAAAGTAGAATCTAAGACCTCCACAGTGGTGGATAAACTTGGACCTGGGTGTTACGAGCCTTCCCAGTGCCTCCAAAATCAGACTGCTGGAGATGTGGGCTTCATCATCTATGCACCATCCTGACCCTGCCTGTCTCCCTACCTTTGCTACCTTTGTTACACATCTGTTACATACATAAACGTTTACAAAAAAGTTTGTTCTCACATAAATGTTTGTATCATTGGGCTGGCATCCCTACAAAGTTGCCTTTCTGTCCCTATGAACAAAACTCCCTGTCTTAGCTCAGGCTGCCACAGCAAAACACCATAGGCTATATGAATTAAACAACAGACATTTAGTTTTCACATTTCTAGATACTGGCAATCCAAGATCAGGGTGCCAGCGTGGTCGAGTTCTGGTGAGGACCCGCTTCCCCATCGCCATGTTGCCATGTCCACACAAAGGGAGATCTAGGGTCTTCTCTTTTTATAATAGCACTGATCCTACCATAAGGGTCCCACTTCTATGACCTAATCTAAGCATAATTACCTCCCAAAGGCCCCACCTCCAGATATCATCACACTGGGGATTAGGGCTTCAGTATATGAATCTTGGAAGGGACACGACCATTCAGTCTATACCATCTTCAGATATTTGCAATTAACCCTACAGCCTCCATATCCCCTATTTACTCATTCACTCATCTACGTTTGTCAGGAAGATAATTCCTGGGCCAGTAATATGTCATAAATGATTTGATACATCAATCTTCATAAATTAATAGTAATTTATTTTAAGACTCAAAAGAGCTTTCCAAGTCTGAATACTCTGTTATTATTTTAAGTGCTCTTAAGTGCAATTAATGTAACTGAGTACTAATGAAATCTAACCACCACAATTGGATGGTGTAATGTGCCCATAATAACTATAACTTTTCATCTGTTAACACCACAGTCATCATTCACACCATTGGGTCTCATGATATTATTGTGGAGAAATAAAAGTTATTAATATTTTATTAAAATTTCAAATGAAGACAGTGTACTCTTTTAAGTCCTGTATTAACTTTTGAATGGTTAGACTACATAGAAGCCATTCATCATAAAAATGGAAATTTAATTTAAACCTGGCTTAACTTGGTGAAAAAGGAAGGTTGCAAAAGACATATATAAACATACAAATATAGGTATAGATATTCATATGTAATACATATGCCCATGTCTACACACACACACATAAATATGCATATATTTATATGTGTGAGATATACATACCATATAGAAAATATGCATATATAGGTATATACAAACATCCATACATATGCACATATATCAGACTAGGATTTTGAAAATGCAAGTCAGGAGAAAGAGCTGAGGCAACTTGACTCCTCTAAGTTTAGGTTCACTTAGTCATCTGAATGAGAAAGGTTACTTCATGTCAAGTATAGCCAGGAGAACTTACAGTACAAATACTTGTTATGTTAGGACCTAGTTGAGGTCAGAGATAGAGTGTTTTGGATTCAAAATATATAAATATCAGCAAAAATGTGGAATCACAAATTTAGAAAAAAACATGAAAAACATCTGTGGTTCAGAAAAAAATCCTAATTCTAAGGATACTAAAATAATTCCCTTAAAAGTTCACAGGAGGCAGTATTTTAGCCTAATTCTTCTGGCTAAAAAATGTTGAATTAATGGTGAGAGTGGGTGCCTTGTCTTGTTACTGATCTTAGAAGAGAAGCTTTCAGCTTTTCACTGTTGAGTATGAGGTAAGCTGTGAACTTGTCATCAATAACCTTTATTATGTTGAGGTACATACCTTCTCTACCTAATTACTTGAGAGTTTATCACAGAAGAATATTGATTTTTTTCAACTTGTTTTTATGTGTGCATACAGATGGTCATTTGATTTTTTGTCCTTCATTTTGTTGATGTAGTGAAACACATTTATTGATTTGTGTATGTTGAACCATCTTTGTATCCCAGGTACTTCCAAATCTGGTCGTATTTTTAATGTATTTATCTTAATTAACTATTTTTTAGAATAGTTTTAGAGTTACACAAAAATTTCAGTGAGAATACAGAGAGTTTGTAATCTCCCTATAACCAGTTTCAGCTGTTAATCCAACATTAATATGGCCCATCTCTGCACAATAAATGACCAATATTGGTATATCATTATTGACTAAAGTTTACCCTTTCTTCAAGTTTCCATAGGCTTTACTTAATAGGCTTATTTTATTCCAAGATCTCATCCAAGATAATGCATTGCGTTTATCCATCCTGTCTCCCTAGGCTCCTCTCGGCTATGGTCATTTCTCAGACTTTTCTGGTTTTTTATTACTTTGACATTTTTGAGGTACACTGGTAAAGTATTTTGTAGAATGTCCCTCAAATGGGATTTGTTTGATATTTTCCTCATGGCTAAACTGGGGTTATTAATTTGGGGGAGGAATGCCACCAAGGTAAATTACCATTTTCATTTCATCAACACAAGGTTGCATGCTATTATCTGTGACATCTCTGTTGATTTATTCTTTGAGCAACTGACCAAAGAAATGATCGTCAAATTTCTCTACTGTACCGTTCCTCATTCCTGCCATTCAATACTGTCCTCTATGGAATAAGAGTTACAATGCATGGTCCATACTTAAAGATTGGGTAGTTATGCTCTGTCTCCTGGAGGATCGAGTATTTACATTAACCATTTGGAATTGTTCAGCACAGGAGATTTGTCTCTTCTCCCCCATTTATTAATTTAATCATTTATTTATATCAGCATAGACTCATCAATACTTATTTTATACTTTGGATTATAATCAATACTTATTTATTTTGTTGCTCAAATGATTGCATCTTTACTATGGAAGCTCTTCCAATTAGCTTCTGAATGTCTCTGATACACCTCTATCTCTGTGGGATTCTTTCGTTTGTTTTTAAGTACTTACTTATTTTCTGTTGCTACAATAAGGTCAAATTTTATTCGTTTCCTCTACCATCCTAGAATCAGTGATTTTTTTTTTTTTTAAAGAAGCCCTGGTTCCCTTTATTGGAGAATGGCGTTAGAAACCAAGATCTGGACTCTATGTGTACATATTGCTGTTGGGTTGTCATTGCTTCTTGGGCTTCTCAGCTGACAGAGCAAGAAAATATATGTGTGTATACTAACTTGTATGTATATACTTACCTACAAATATTTGTGTAAGTGGCTGTCTGTGTCTATATTAAGCAAAACATGAGTTCATGCTGATGCCTCTAACTCTAATCTATTACCATATGGTCATTCAAACCTCCTCCTTCCTCCATCAGTGAGAAGCTTGACTCCCACTATCTGTGATCCATTTACTTAATTGTTCACTTTCAATATACATGTATAGCAGAATCAGAATTGTTAACCCACACCCCAGTAGAAAACAGTTTTATTAAGTAGAGTGTTGTGCATATGTACAATTTCTTTTGCTTTTAGCCTTAAAGACTACACTCAATTAAAAATCACATGGCACCTTTCCTTCTACTCCCTTCAGTGTGGTTGTTGCGTACATTTATATTAAAGTTAGATTGGTTTTTTATATTTGACATTCCACACTGTGATTCTCCCAAGCTACCAATTAAAATTTTTAATAGCACACATTAAAGTTCACTCTTTGGGCTGTACAGTTCTATGGGTTTAGACAAATACATACTGCCGTATATTGACAGTTGCACTGTTGTACCGAATAATTTTGCTGCTCTAAATTTCCTGTATGTTTTTCATCTATTCAACCTTCATCCTTTACCCTGAGTCACTGGAAATCACTGCTCTTTTTATTGCCCCTATAGTTTTGCCATTTCCAGAATGTCATTTAATTGGAATAAAATGGTAAAAACTTTTTTTAAAGACTCACTGTTTTCACTTAGGAATGTGTACTTAAGGTTCCTCCATGACTTTTTGTGGTTTAATTTACTTTTATTATTACATTTACTTTTATTGCTGAATACTATTCCATTGTGTAGATGCACCCAAATTTACCTGTTGAAGAAAATTTTGATTGCCTCAGGTTGGAGCTATTATGAATTAAGCTTGTATAAACATTCATATGCAGGATTCTAGTGGACATAAGTTTTCAAATCAGTTGAATAATATCAAGGAATATGATTTCTATATCACATCTTAAGATTATGTGTAGTTTTGGAAGAGCTCATTGTTTACCAAACTGATTTTTAGAGTTGCTGTACCAAAAATGCTATGCATTTTCACCAGCGATGGTAAGAGTTCCTCTTTCTCTTCATCCATCCAGCAGTTGATATTGTCTGTGATTAGGATTTCAGCCATTCTAATGTGGTATGGTGATATCTCACTGTTGTTTTGCTTTGTAACTTCCTAATGACATATAATATTAAGCATCTTTTCATATGCTTATTTTCTATTTGTATGTCTTCTTTGGTGAGCAATCTGTACAAATCTTTTGCACATTTTTAATTGTTTTTTATTCTTCAGTTTTAAGAGTTCTTTGCATAATGTGGACACAAGTCTTTTTATAAGATAAGTGTTTTGTGAATATTTTTCACAGTCTGGGGCTTGTCCTTTGAGTCTCTAACTTTGTTTCACAGAAGAGAAGTTTTTAATTTTAATAAAGTCCAGCTTTCCTTTTTTTTCTAATTGTATCATGCATTTGGTGTGGTGTCTAAGAACTCATTGCCATATATTTTCTTATAGAATTTTGAGTTTTGCATTTTGATTTTTGCTGTTTGATCCACTTTAAGAAAAATATATAAAATCTGCATCTAGTTTCATACAATCATCCAATTGTCTTAGCACCATTTGTTGAAAAGTCTATGCTCTATTTTTTTTCAATTTTAGTGAGATATAACTGACAAAACTGTAAGATTTTATCATTTATCAACTCATGGTGATTTGATATACATATGTACATTGTGAAAGGATTCCTCCCATCTGGTTAATTAACACACACTATCCTACTTCGCTGAATTGTCATTGCTCCTTTGATAAAGTTGAAATGACTATATTTTTTGTTTGCCCTTATTTCTGTTCTCTCTATTGTGTCCTTTTATGTTCTCTCTTATATATAATTTTACATATATGTGTATAATTTTACTAATGCTATGTTGTCTTGATTACTTTTAGGGTGAGAGTAAAATCAGGTAATCAGTTGTGTTCTCCAACTTTGCTCTTCATCTTCAGTAATGTGATGACTATTCTCCTTCTGCTTTTCCACACAGATACCTAATGAGCTTGATGAAATCTAAACAATTGTTTGCTGGGACTTTTAAAAAGATTGTGCTTAATCTATATATCAAATTGATAGCAACTGACATCTTAACAATTTTGAGCCTCCCAAACCCATGAACGTGGAATATTTCTCTATCTGTTTACTTCTTTTTTGATACTTTTAAATCAGTGTTGGTAATATTCTATAGCTAAAGAGGAGAAGTCAATGCCTGACTTTAAAGCATCAAAGGATAGACTGACTCACTAGTTAGGGGCTAATGCAGCTGGTGACTTGAAGTTGAAGCCAGTGCTGATTTACTATTTTGAAAATCCTAGGGCTCTTAAGAATTATGCCAAATCTACTCTGCCTGTGCTCTATAAATGGAACAGCAAAGCCTGGAATGACTGTAGGTGTGCTTACAATATGGTTGACTGAATATCTTAAGTCCACTGTTGAAACCTACTGCTCATTAACAGTGTACCTGGTCATAATGTAGATGTACAATGAGATTAATGTTGTTTTCATGCCTGCTAACCCCGTGGTCATTTTGCAGCCCGTGGATCAAGAAGTAATTTTGAATATCAAATTTTACTATATAAGAAATATATTTGATAAGACCATAGCTGCCATAAATAGTGATTCCACTGATGGATCTAGGCAGAGTAAACTGAAAACTTACAGGAAATGATGCACCATTCTAGATGCCATGGGGAACATTTGTGATTCATGGAAAGAGGTCAGAATATCATAGGAGTTCAGAAGAAGTTGATTCCAACCCTCTGGAATGATTTTGAGGGTTTCAAGACATCAGTGGAGGAAGTAACTGCAGATGTGGTGGAAATACCAGGAGAACGAAAATTGGAAGTGAAGCCTGAAGATGTGACTAAATTGCTGCAATCTCATGATAAAACTTTAATAGATGAGGAACTGTTTCTTATGGATGAGCAAAGAAAGTGGCTTCTTGAGATAGAATCTACTCCTGGTGCTGTGAAGATGCCGTGAAGATTGTTGAAATGACAATAAAAGATTCAGAATATTACCTAAACTTATTTGATAAAGCAGCAAGTGGTAATATTCTGCATATAGGCTCTGAGCATAATTTGTTAGATTTATACCTAAATATCTCATTTTCGTGTGTATGCACTATTATAAATGGTACTGATTTCTTAATTTGAAATTCTAATTGTTCACATTGGCGAATAATAAAACAATTCATCTCTGTGTATTAACCTTATGTCATGTGACCTTACTGTACTCACTGATTATTTCCAGGATACTTCCAATTGATTATTTGGGTTTTTATATATAGCAATCGTGTCTTCAAGAAACAATTTCTCTGTTGCATGCAATGCTATTTGATAGCATTTTACCCACACTGCAATATCTTTTAATTTATCCTCCTTGGTGTTCTCTGGCTTCCTGGATCTAAGGTTTGATATCTGTCAATAATTTTGGAAAATCCTGGATCATTATTATTTTTAATATTTTCTTCTCCTTTCTCTTTTTCTTGTTCTGGTGTTCCAATTATGCATCTTTTGTAGTTATTCCAGAATTCTTGGATGTTCTGTTTTTGTCATTCTTTTTTTTCTTTCTGTATTTTCATTCAGGGAGTATTAAGTTCACTGACTCTTTCCTCAGCAGTTTCCATTCTACTGATGATTTCATCACAGGCATTATTCGTTTTTGTTACAGTGTTTTTGATCTCTGGCTTCCCCCCCCCCCCCTTCTTTCTTAGAGTTTCCATATCTCTGCTTACATTAACCTTCTGTTCCTCATGTGGCCTACTTTGTCCTTTAGAGTCATTAACATTTTAAGAATAGTATTTCATATTCTTTGATAATTTCTAAATCTCAGTCATGTCTGGGTCTGCTTCTGATGCTTGATTTGTCCCTTTAGGGTCCTTATTTTTGTGCCTTTTTTTGCATTGTAATGTTTTGTTGAAAGCTGGGTTTGATGTTAAGGGTGATAGAAACTGAGAGTAATAGGCCTTCAGTGTGAGATGTAATGTTATTCTGGCTAGGAGTTAGGCTGTGTTTAATGTTTGCTGTAGCCGTAGGGGCCAGGAACTTCAAATTCCTCTAGTGTCCTATTATTATCATTGTTGCCGTTGTTCTCATTATTATTATTATTGCTACTTAACGTTCCCTGCTGTCTTTGGGGTTCCTTAAGAACTACTCCTAAGACAGAGTCTAAGTCTTACAGCTCTTTCAGTTGTAATTCACTGTTTTGTTTTTTTTTTTCGGGAGACCTGTTGTTACGGTGGTAAGGTGTCAAAGAAAGGACACCTTTTATAGTATTATGACTAAATCTTAGCCCCTTATTGTCCCTATCACTGGGTTCTCACTTTAACAAGTGTCTTTGCTTCCCTTCCCTCTCTCCTTTTATTTAGATGAGACATGATAGCTGGAGGGAGCTGGAGTTGGGGAAATGCACTTGACCCAAGTAGGGTTAGACTCTATCCATGTCTTTTTTTCTGGAAAGTGGGCCTTCATTATATAAAATGTCCTCATACCTAAAAATACTTAAGGGTCTTTCTTTTGTCCTTCACAGTAAAAATGTGTGAGTTCTTTGAGTTTAAAACCCACAGAAGTGTGGGGACTAAGACTAGCCTCTAGGAGTTTCTCACTCTCATGTTTGTCCACACTCAGCCTCTAGCACTTCATTAAAACTACTGTTCGGGTGTTCTTACCAGCCTATGACTCCAGTGGCAGAGGCTTTAGGTAAGCAGATCTTTGCTTGATCTCCCCAGATTTTGGGGTGCTGATTTGACTTGCAACTTCAGTTCCCTCTTGGGTCCAAGGAAAGTAGTTAATTTTGGTTTGTTCAGCTATTTTTCTTCTTTTAAACTGAGGAATGGTATCTTTCAAATTCTTTAAATAGCAGAGCTAAAATAGGAATTTCCCTGGTCATACAATTGTAATTGATTATTTCTAAATATTTGCCATTCATCTTGCAAATAAATTACACTTCTTAACTTCACCCAATTAGGTGTCATGAGTGTGTCCTGGTTAAGAGGATGAACTCTGTAATCAGACTTTAGATTTAAATCCTGACTTCCACACCTCCTAGACATCTAGCCTTAAGAAAATGATTTTACCTCTTAAACTTTAACCTTCATCTACAAGGTGAGTACAGGTGACTTGTAGGGTCATGGAGGATTTCATAAAGTAATCCTTGTGAATTATCTGGCACATAGTAAACTAATCCCTAAATAAATATTAGCTATTAATATTTGCTATTTCATTAGTTATTACTCCTACTGTATTACAACCACATTGGCTCCTTATTTTTTCTTGAACATGTCAGATACTTCCCCTGGCCTTTGCACTTTCTTATCACCTTCACATCATGTTCTAGTCTTCAAATCTCATATTCTGATTAAAGCATTTCCTGACTGCCATATTTAAAACTGCAGCCCACATCCACCACCCTCAGTTATAATCTTGATACCTTTTACGTAGGGTGCTGTTTTCCCACAGCATTATTATCTCCTAAAATCATATATGGTACAGGGTTATCTATATTGTCTAAAATTCTCTAAATATTGTCTAGAACAATATCTTATCTATTGTATATGCTCAGTAACATCTTAAAAGTTTGACTATTGCTGTCTGATGATTGCATAAGAAAGGAGTATTCCTTTACAGAATGTGCCCATGTGATAGTGTATTAGTTTCCTAGAGATACTGTAACAAATTACTGCAAATTACTTGCTGGCTTAAAACAACAACAGTTTATTCTCTCACAGTTATGGAGGCCAGATGTCCAAAATCAAGGTGTCATCAGGATCATGCTCCTCCAAAGATTCCAGAGGAAAAGTCTTTCTTGCCTCTTCCAGCTTCTAGAGGCTTCAGAAATTCCTTGGTTTGGGACCTCATCACTCCAGACTCTGCCTCTGTTTTCATATTGCTTTCTCCTTTGTGTCTACACCTTCTCTTCTGTCTCTTCTAGGGACCTTTGTTTTTGGATTTAGGGCCCACTGGGTTACTACAGGTGATCTCAGCTTGTGATATTTAACTTAATATGTGTGCAAAGACCCTTTTTCCAAATAAGGTCAGTTCACAGGTTGCTGATGGATATATCATTCAATCCACCATAGACAGTGTTATTTGGTGTATTGTTTAAACACTTGATGAATTTGTATCTAGATGTATTGGAAATAATTTCTTTGCTATTTAAATCTTGTCTCTGTATCAGCAGCATGAACATTATCCAGGAACATTTTAGAAATGCAGAATCTCAGGTCCCGCACTCACGTAATTGAATCAAATGCACATGTTAACAAGATCTCTACTTGTTTCACATGCACGTTCAAGTTTGAGAAGTCATGATGTAGAAAAGAATGGAACAAAACCTAGATAAATAGAGAAATTAGGGAGCTATATAAATTAGAAACCCAAAGAAGACAGATGTTACAAGTTTAATGAAAATAGGTGGCAGGAAATTTACATAATTTAAACAGCAAAGGAAGGTGAGTAGTTCAATGAATTCAGAGCACAGAACTCAGGCAATCTGTAGAGAGGGAAAGGTTGATCAACTGAGTTAAACAACAACAGGAACAAGAAAAAACACCTTAGAAATTAAACAGTGCACTTTTCTGGGATTAACTACATCTTCTTTAACTCCATTCAGATCTGGAGTGCATCACAATCACCTTCAAGTCTTGGTAAAACAGGTATTTTGATATGTACTCTCAGAGTTTCTGATTTAATAGGTGTGGAGCGGTCCCCAGAAGTTTCAATTCTAACATGTTCTCAGGTCAAGTTAATGCGTCTGGTGCAGGGACCACACTTACAAAACTTTTCCTTGGAGTTACTTAGAGAGTTTAGATAAATATGCTAAAAAGGAAAAAAAAAATGCCTACAGTTCTTGAGTTCCAAATTTCCTCAAGTACCTCCTTCTCAGATTTCTTTTAAACATAATATTAAGTTATAATTTCTTTCTACTTAAGAGAAACTGGTGGTGGTAGAAATGAAAGCAAAGTTTAGATGTGAAAGATCTGGGCCTAAAAAGTTATAACTATCTTGAATATTCTTAAAATTGTTAGTTGTTCAACAGTGATTTCTCTCTTTCATTTCAAAAATTGTCATAATGTCTTGGTATATGCTTAAATAGTATTGTCAGATATTTATAGCCAGGGACCTACCCTTGGAATGTGGCTGTTAAATGACTATTCTTAAATCACCTACCATAGTTCAGTTGGCCATAACAGATGATTCAAGCCTTCAGAGATATATTTCCAGATCTTTCCTAAATATTTCAGAACCTCCCTCAAAGATGTCATTAATAGAAAGTTGAAGAGATCTCAGAGGGAAAAATGTAGGCACTCCATTATTTTGGTCAAAATATTTGAATTGTTTTGAAATCAGTAAGACACTCTGTCTTTCAGAAAGGTTTTAACCTTTATTCCAGTTAACATAGTCCAAGCTTCAAGAAAATAAGCCAACAGCAGTTGAACTAAGGAGAGAATTGAGCTGTGCAAATATTTGTTGAGTTTGAAGTTTTGACATTTATTGACATTTGGGACAGGGATTTAAAAAAATACTGAGTCAGTGAATTTTCAAGTCAAGGAATTTGTTCTCTCTGAAACAACTAGGAAATAAGTCAGTCTCTTATAAGGAATTATGTTTCTGGCCAATATATAGAAGTATATCGATAATTAGGATGTTTAGTATTTGCATGTATTATCACCAATTCTAAAGGGAATCAAGAAGCTGAACTAAGACTTTGAAAATGTTTTATCATTTCTAAACCAAACAAACATACCAGATACATTCATATCAAAAGGAATTAGAAAGTGTACACGTTGGTTCCCTGGAATAATTATAGTAAGACTAGTCATTATTTTGTGTACCCATCACTACTGAGTTAGGAAGGCACTTAATGAATGGCATTGAGTAAGTAAGTAGGCAGTTTCTGAGCAACTCAAAATAGAATGAGTTCTCCAACACAATACACAGGAGAAACACTTGTAAGGCCACTGCTGCTAGCAGAGTAGTCCCATTCTTTTATCTATTCATAAGCCCTTTATTCCCAAATTCATTTCTAATGGGAGATTATTAATAGAAATATTGGAATTTAATATTATCATCCCTTATAATGCCCACAATTTTAGTGAAATAAATAAACGTGTGTGTTTTAATATGGATGGAAACATTTAAGCAACATTTTAAAAGAGATTTTTAAAAATTATATTTCACATAGGAATACTTTCAGTGATGTTTTGATAAATGCTGCTAATTGATGGTCACGATCAGGATGATGAGCAACAATTTTTTCAAACAAGATAAAAAATAGGCAAATTGCCATGACATGTGTAATAATAGTAGTCACATCTTTAATATATAATGTATATGTAATGGACCATCTTTATAGTTGATATACATTTAGGCCAAATTGGTATTTTTATTTTTAAAAAAAGTATTAAAAACAAGCTTATTGAACTAAGCCTGGGTTTACAAATGGCTAAAAATATTTTTTTCCCCAAAGAAAAATTAAACTTGCCTATAAGATTATTAATGACTAAAAAGGAAAGTAATGGTCAAATATATTAAAGCCTTTATTTAAATAAAACAAAAATTATGTTGTTACATTTGAATGAAAATTCTAATGAATTATCAAAAGTCATGAAGAAAATCATATATTTACATGTTCACTTTCCATGATGAGGAAACAGTAGCTTGAGTAGTCTTATAATAAAATTTACCTATGTTCTTTACAGATAGTCCCCTTCCAATTTAGTAAATGCTTTATCTTGAATATGCTAAAAAAGTACCTGCTACATATGTATATCAGATCTAAATCAGAAGCAAAGAAAAATTGTAACATTCACTCTAATCATATTACTGTTCCTGTAGTGTAACAATAGAATGCTAGAAAATAAAATTGCAGGACACAAACCTCAGGTGTCAACGTGTCACCATGTTACACTTAAAGTAGTTATTAAAACCATTATGCTATCAACTCCTGAAGTTTGGATGCGCCAAATATAGCAACCCGGTTTAATTGCTCGCCATTTTATTTTGAGTGAAAGAAAGAAAAGGAAGGAGAGATGAGGGTGGATAAAGCTGTATGTTTGAAAGATACATGTAAAGGGCTTCTTCTATCAAAATGAGATGAAAAAAATATTTCTCAGCATGAGTATTGGATAAATGAAGTCTTGGTTGTTGAACTTAGATTTCTTATTGTCTTCACAATCAGGAGGGGAAAAAAAGTACCCAATTACCTGCACAGCTTGAAGAAAAGCTCAGCAAATGCTAAATAAAAACTGCAGGACAGCTGCCTTGATATTGTATAATATTTCTACTTCTAAAATTAAACAGAAAAAAATCCCACAGGTTCTTTTTTTTTTTTTTCCCAATCTGTTTCAGTGATTGACTGATGAGTAGGATTGTCCCTGTTGAGTATAACTTGCGTTGTTTGTAATTCAGTGTCCAATATAGCAGTGCAGCCTAGGAAAAACACTTATTAAATCATTCAATTGTCCAGCTGCTCCTTTTGGCCTTGAATATTTGTGCAGAAATCAATATTACTTAATGAGAAAGGGCAAGAAATAGACTTGAATTCAATATTAGATTTAGAGTGCAAGTATGAATTTGGAATTATTACTATGTTTTTTTCCATTCCTTTATATTTTCAGTTAAAATTGAAAATTTACATTTCATAATTATACATATGTGAAAATGCATTTTCTTTAAATTGCAGAATTACTCATTAAAAGGTAACATACCTTAACTTTATGGGAAGGGTTTAAATCAATATTAATGTTTACAGATAATATGACGTTATAAGGTAGTTCAGTTCTTTTAATTTATTTAAATATTACAGAATTATTAATAACGTGAGTGAATATATATATTATAGGTATATTATTATATATAATTTCAAATTTTTCTCCAATATCTTATTTTATGATATAGATTATATTTTTATTTTATAGTATGCTTTAGAATCATTTAGATATATATGTTTCCTCTGCTCACTGAGCTAAACCTGTTCTTTTAAAAAATTTATTTTTTTGTCTAATTTTTATTCATTGGGCAATTGAATTGATTTGTGCACAAATCCACATTTATTTTTTGCAGAAATGATGCTAAATAATTAAAATTTGAAGAGCTAAGTTATTTTCAGAGAAATTGTGAAGCCCATATATTTAAAGCAAGATATAAACTTGAATTTAATATTTAGTTATGGATAGTACAGATATGAAATTGTGGATTATAGCTTAGTGTTAGAGCATATATTGTTTGTTTTTCAAATTATTTAAATTTCAAATTATTTCAAATTATTTTCAGATTATAGCTTAAAACTCTCTTATTTTGTGCATTAATATACTTTTTTGGCTGAAGAGGCATTAAATACTTAACATTTGAAGAGCTAAATAATAGTCAAATTGAAATGTGGAACCCACATATTTAGTGAAAACCTGTTTTAGAATCCAGAAAAAAACATTAAAATTTAATAAAATGATTTAAAATACAACACAATAACTTCTAATGTTTAAAATTTGATGTATTTATAATAGTCAATTTTTATTTTCCACTTCTGGCAAATATGTTTATAGGCATGTTCCTTAACACAGTCCATTATCCCCGTGTGTATATACATGTGTATCAACTTGTATTTTTATATATATATATATTTATTTATTTATTTATTTATACAGTGTATATACTATTTAAGTAACATCAATACTTGATTCTTCATGTACTATTTCATATCTTTTACTTATGTGTCAGGAGTACCATATAAACCCTTAAAATTCCACATCCCTTTGCAAAATATAGATATAAACATTTTGATTTTAGATAACTCTCCCATTATTCCCCAGTGAATTAAAATAGTAAAATGGATTATGGCGATTCATTCTCATAAATGTTCATTCAACTTGAGTCATTTTTTAAGTCAAACATGTATTAGCTTTTTTCTTCATAGATCAAGAATGGGCAAACTGTGGCCCGTGTGCCAAATCCAACCTGCCAACTGTTTGGGTAAATAAAATCTTATTAAAGCACAGCTGTACACATTTGTCTCTGTATTGCCTATGACTGCTTCTCCCCCGACAATAACAGAGTTGAGGAGTTGTGACAGATACCATATGGCTCGTAAGGTCTAAATGCTTACTATTTTTACAGAGTTTGCCAGCTTCTGCTATAGATGATTATCGTACACGGTTGTAAGTTTCATCTGCTTTTTAGGATAGTAATGAGTCCGTTATATATGTTCACAGCTGTCTCTTGTAGTCAGTGCACACATTCATATACATAGTCATACAGTCACATCAACACAAACTCTCTATTTTTTTAATTTAATGCTCAATCTGGGCAGACATATAACTATTCATTGTGATAATAGTCATTATCACTAGTTCTCTCTAAAATCGGAGCTATTCTTACTCCCGTAAAATCAGTCAAACATACTGAAAACCATTCCACTATGAATTTCTAACAGAATATGAAATGTAGAAATAGTGTTTATGTGCCAAAAAAAAGTCTGAAATGTGTCTTCATATGTAAAGGAAATTTTCATTGTGTCAGATGTTACTATTACTTTCCTTACAAGGTAATTCTTTCCTCACACAGTATTATTTTTCCCCAGACTCTTTTAAAGTAGAGAATATTAAGATACTGGATCTGCGGATGAGTTTCTCAATGACAGGCTTTGAAGTGTTACAAATTTGCTGTAAAAAAATCTGTTTTCCCATTTGTTGGATGTTCCACTTCAAGGACAGCACACCATATAGGTGGAAAATTATGATTGCAATGAAATGCCAGGACTCAGCCAGGCCCATCAGTTATATAACATCAAAATTGTTGACGAGAAAATGACACATTAGCATCAGCTGTACTGCATACCAGTGTCTCGCTCTTCATTCCTTTATATTATCAGTAGCCTCACGTAGTAATTCACTTTCACATTGTTCACAAGTAAAATCACTTATTTAATTCAATTTATTATTAAGTTGAATCTAGAGAAAATGGTAACCATCTCTTTCCAGTTTCACTCGAAAGTGGCCAAATATATACGTTACTAGGTATATGAGTATCTTGATTTTCTAGATACTAATCTATAGCTAACTTTCTTTCCTTTCCCTTTTATTTCATTGTGATTTATAGAGTATTATTATACGTGTATTATAGTACTATGATTACATTAGAAATTAAATATCCATATTTAGTATAACTGAATCTATATAGAATTTCAGCTGCTACCTTAATTAATATTTAATAATAAAAATTTTGTGATGTATGGCAAGGATGTAGAGAAAAGGGAACCCCAGTTGGTGGGAATGTAAATTGATACAGCAGTATGAAAAACAGTATGGAGGTTCTACAAAAACTAAAAATAGAACTACCATGATTCAGCAGTTCCACTCTTGGGTATATATCCAAAGAAAACAAAAACACCACTAATTCAAAAAGATACATGCAACCCAATGTTTATAACAGTGTTGTTTACAATAGCCAAGATATGGAAGCAACCTAGGTGTCCATCAACAGATAAGTGGATAAAGAAAATATGGTTTATATATACAAAGGAATATTACTCGGTCATAAAAAAGAATGAAGTTTTGTTATTTGCAGCAACATAGATAGACCTGGAAGGTGTTATGCTTTGTGAAATAAGTCAGAGAGAAAGACAGTTACTGTATGCTATCATTTATATGTGGAATCTAAAAAATAAAATGAACAAATGAAAATAACAAAACAAAAACAGACTCACAGATATAGAGAACAAATCAGTGGTTACCAGTGTGGAGAGGGAAGAGAAGAGGGGCAAGATAGGGGTAGTAGATTAAGAGGTACAAACTACTATGTATGAAATAAATAAGCTATGAGGCTAAATTGTACAGTGCAAGAAATACACCTGATATTTTATAATAACTTTAAATGGAATATAATCTATAAAAAATAACTGAATCAGTCTATTGTACATCTGAAACTAATAAAATATTGTGAATTAACTATACTTAAAAAATATAACATAGCAGTCAAAATAATCATCTTAGGAATTTCCTTCCTAACTGCAGAATAATTCAACAGAGGTTTACAAAAAACACATTATAAATAAGTTGTCATTCTTTTAGAAAAGATAGCACCATCACTCATTGCTAATGAATCACTCAAACTTGGGCCAAGTTATCAGTTGTGTAATTTGAATCATCGATAGCTTATCCCAATATCTAAATAAAATGCAAATCAAGACCTCTGAATTCTAACAGTACTAGTAGCAAACTTTAAAGATATTAGATTCTTAAGTTTATATATAGGAATATATACTTAAAAATTTGAATATTCAGTTTTTTCAAAGTTCTATATTCCCTTCATGCAGATTTATCACCCACCGGCCTCCCAAGTTGCATAGTATTTCTGAGAACAACTAATATCCAATTATAAGGGAATGGCAGTGCGGGTGAACCCATAACAGCATTCTAGTTCTGCTGACTCTAATTCTACAACCGCACAGTCAGTATTGAGAGTTTCTGTGAAATCTGGTTGGAGTTTGAGACAGAAGAAAGTAAAGGACCTCTGGGCCATGAGGAAGAGTTAAATAAAGCAGAAAACTATTCTTTAAGTTTTCTTTCCCTTCCCTCTTAATAGTATCAGCTAAGATGAAGGGAAAAAACCACAATGGACTCCATTTTTCCCCTTCTCTTCTCTGACAGCTCTCTGTGTCAGATTTGACCTTGGAAGATCACTGAGGGAAAGCGTGGAGGGGGGATACTCTTTAGGAAAAGATGTAGGCAGCAGCCAGCAAAGCTTTCAGTTACAAGGAACACAGGGAATTAAATGTCTAGCAATATCACCCAAAACCAAGGCAAGCCCATCTCTCTTTCTGAAGGTGGGTCTGTCCTTGTGGTTGTAAGATATTTTTCTTTCGAGGAAAAGGAGCTAAGACATAATTAATACAAAGTAAGAAGAGTATTGTTGGTTATGATACTGTTGCCCTGACTATATTTGGGGCTGTTTTATTTCTCCCATTCTCCAGAAAATTTAAGAGCACTGATTTATTATGTTTCCTATCATTGTTGGAATAATTAATAAATAGTGATAAATAAGTAATAAAAGTAATAATATGGGTAACATGAGACGCTGGTGTTTATATCAAGCAACTCCATCTTGCCAATAATGGATAAGTGAGCCCTAGTATCATAAATATTTTCATATAAACTGCATGTCTGTGTGGTTGTGAGGTGAATGACGTCAGTGGGGCGGGATGAAGACCCAGAAGTCTTAGAGTCAATGGCCAGGAAATAACATCTGAAATCACATTGTTCCTGGGTTTCATTATGTTTCCATGTTCATTTTAACCAGAAAACTATTCATAGAGAAGAGTTACATTTTTTACTTTTATTTTTTATCCATTATAGGACACTCTGGTAGCCTCTATGAGAATGAAAAAAATTGTAAAATTAGCCTCTAATTTCCAGAGACTTATAATCTATCTGAGGAAGTAAAGATAACTAATATTAAAAAACCCTGTAACAGAACTATTAAGTGCTCATTTCTGAATGGTGAGATCAGGAATTCTTGGGAAAATTGGGATTTGAGTTGTGTTTTTAAATTTTGGCAGAATTTAAATGAATAGAAAATAGGGCGTCCCTACAAGGAGAAACATCGTGACAAATTTTAGTTGGGAATCTGGCCACCTTATAAGTAGATTTTTGCCTAAATTGAGAGTTTTTTAAATAATGTAGTAAAAAGTACCAGGCGCAGAATTAAAGGACTGAGCAAAGATCTTTTTTATTCTCATTGAAATATATGTTTATGAAGTGAATGAAAACATGTAGTTTTACTTTGTCATTTATCATTTTTATTTAACCGTCTGTAAGGATTTTTTAAAGCAAAGTTTAATGTTATAATGACACCTGCCTAACTCTTTGGGTCTATCTCCTGGAATCCTCCACTTTCTCCTATGCTAACCACCCAAATATGTCATAGATCCCAAAACGTACTTCGTTTTTCCTCCTGGCTGTGCCTTTGTTTAGGTTATCTTCTTCTTTTAGCCTCTATTATTAGTCCCACCAAGAGGAAGCTTTTCTCTGACTCTTTCCCTTCTCTGATGCTCAAGTATATGTTAGGTTCTTTACCTCTATGTCCTTTAAACATTTAATGTACACTTTAGCGATAGCATGTTTTACACCTAGTTATTGGTTATGCTCAGTAAGAAAGGCAGGCTCTTTGTCCTGTGCACTGCTCTAAGCCCAGCACCTAAAACTATACTTAAACATAAACATTCAAAATTCTAGGTACTGACTGATGACTGTGATCTCCTTATGGGTGGGTATTATTGTATTTTATTAATCTCTGGAAAGCTAGAAACTGCTACGCAGTGCCACGGATTTCTTTGGGATTTGTCTCATAGACATCAATAAATTGCTGTTAGATGGATGAATGGTTGGAAAGACAAACAGCTAACTTGAATCGTTTAATGCATAAAACTAACATTTTGATGGAAAGATCGCTAGCTTGAGAATTTAATAGTACTGTTCGGATTAAAAATTGCTGAATTACACTCATCAAGTCAGTGAAGTTATTTGGATGTCAGTTTTCTCATTTGTTAAATTAAAGAGCTGGACATTGTACAACTATATTACTTGCTGAGAGCTATTTTTACACGTTCACCCAGTACATTCTGCAGCAAAACCCCTGCCTCAAAGGTTGCTTCTTTGCTCCACAAACACGTAATTTAACACCTAATTGTCTCCACATTATAGGAAATGAGGAAGTTGTCATGGAAAGGTCATTGAGGAGAATTTATTCAGCACAGCATGGCAGCTTCGGGCTTTCAAGTGCTGCCTGGGATATAATCACTTGTCTAGCAGGTGAGAGGCCCTTCTAAACTTGAGTAGATTTTCCTGACCTATTTAAAACTCACTTAAATTTCTGGCATCTTTTTTGGAACGTGGGGACTTAATTTGACATATGTAAATGAGATCTCCTTCACCTGGGTAGTTGTTCTTGCATATCTGTGGGTTTAATAGGTAAGGCTTTGAGCATATCTTTTGTTTAGGTAGAATTTTGAGTATAAGGGAGAATCTCTTCCATCAAGGACCTGACATTTTAAAGTCCTGTAGCTTCTGTCTACACCAGATCATTACTATCAAGAACAGACATTTATAAGCCTCAGTTCTGAGCTCTACTTTGGGATATATGGGAACTTCTTTTTCAAAAGTTAAAATTATGCCTAAAGAAAAAATTTCTCAATCCAAACAATGTAAAATTTTAAAGTATTTTGGCACAAATGTTAGTGTTCTGATTAGGGGTTACCAATTTGTAGAATTTAAAAGTCAGTGACAAAATGCAGTTATTTTAAGAAATCTAGAAATCTGTATAATCCACAGACTAAATAATTATCTACAATCACCTTTTTTAGATGTATGTAGATGTTGAAAAATAGCAAATTGACTTAGAATTATTAAATCCGTAACAGATCTTGCCATCTTTTTCTCTCAATATTTTCTCAAATAGTATGCGCTGAAAGTAAAACCATCATACTGAGTATACAAAACATCAGTTACTCCTTGGTAGTCCCTATTTTATTTCAAAGTATTGAGTTCATGAGAAAAGTAAATAAATTATGAAGTTATCTTAATATGTTCAAAATTATATGCAATTTCTTATCTATTAGAGTAAAACATAATTATAGATTATTATGTAATGGCAGTAAAATGTTATCAAAATAAGAATAATGTAATATGCAGGCATACCTCAGATATATGGTGGATTTGGTTACAGAACACATAATAAAGCATATATCGCAATAAAGGAATTTCCACAATTTCTTTTAGTTTCCCAATGTGTATAAGTTATATTTCCACTATACTGTAGCCTATTCAGTGTGCAGTAGCATTCTGTCTAAAAAACAGTGTACATACCTTTGTTAAGAATACTTTATTGCTAAAAAAACGCTAGCCATCATCAAATCCTTCAGTAAGTCATAATCTTATTCTTGGCAGAGGATTTAAAATATTGCAAGAATTACTAAATGTGACACAGAGACAGGAAGTGAGCAAACACTGTGAGAAAAATACCACCAACAAACTTGCTCGATACAGCGTTGCCACAAACGTTCAGTCTGTAAGAAACATAACATCCGCAAAGTGCAAAAAGGCAAATTGCAGAAAAACGAAGTATGCCTGCATTGCTACTTGATTTTATTTTCACTATTCATATTTTCAAAAATATGTCTAAAATAAGGATAGGTTATAAAATTAGTGTGTATGGTAGTTTATCGTTTAATACCTCATATAAAAGTAATTATTTACTCATATTAAAGCAGTCATAATTTACTCGTATATTTGCTAGTGACCAGAATGTCAGGATACAGTGATGATCTTCATGGACAGAAATCCTAACAGGGTCTATTATATAAAGTTATCTAATCTGAAAGTAATCATACCATGTATCCGTGCTGACGGATAGTCAGCACCTTACAATGAATGAAGTGCTGTCACACTGACTTTGGCAAGACTAGGAAATGAGGTCTGGGTGCATGTGCAAGCAAGCCAGGCTCCTGTTCTGACTTTTGTTGTCGCTGTGTCACTATAGCATGTTAGTTTATGGCCCCTGTCAACTTTTCTTGTTTTGATACATATGAACACCCAAGTGCCTTAAATCTAAAATGCCATTTTAAAATACACAAGTACAGTACATAAGCTGTCATTTGACAAATGCATTGTGAACACAGAGCCAGGAACATAACATCTTTCACCGTCCCATTTTCCTCACTGCTGATTCTAGATCTCCTCAGGCAGTAAGACTCTAGAGATTCCTTAATGGAACACAACTTTAGGTCAGAAGTTTATTCGCTTAAACAAAGAACATAGAAATTGTTCCCAGATGAATTCAGCAAGCCACTAGGCAGCAATGATACCTAATTCCCCCAAGTGACTGTCTGATCTCTCTTTTAAGATCAAATTGCCTTTTACACAGGAAATTGGGCTATCAGTCCTGCCTTATATTGAGAATACAGTTCTACCCTTGGAGAGACAGCTGTATTTTGGCACTTCTCCATTAGAGAATTTCAAGACTTAAGAGAAGTGAGTTCTCTTTCTTTTTAAGTACTTGTAAGATTGTGAAAACACAATAATACAATGTTCTCTCTCAAGTTCAGAAATCTCTCATTTCCTGGCTATTTATTTTTCAATTAGCCGATCTCCAGGGCACAAAACAGTCACTAAACATGGTTGCGTATTGGCCAATCTGTTCCTTCTTACATTCTTCATGACTTCTCTAGAATTTGGTCTTTAAATTGATTCATTTATGGCAGTTTTAAGTGGGCTCAAATCTGTCTTATTTATCAAGCAAGCCCTCCTTAGAGTCCCAGTGTTATTCTTTACCAATCTTTTACTAAGCTTTTGAAAATATTGTCTCCCTATGCTGTCTTTTTTATTATTATTGTTGTCGTTGTTTGCCTTGTTTTGTTTTGTTTTTAAAATCCCTCCTTCAGTCTTCTTTTCAGATGAGGGCAGCATGGATGCTTGAATCAGTTTGAGTAGCTACAAGTACTGACTTGTCACTGGATCATAATTTGTTAGTGTGTAGTGTAAAGTAGGTGGAATACATGAAATCAGATTTAAAGAGATCACTGAAGGAGTTGTGGCCTGAATTACCTCTTGATTCTTGCTTAAATTCTTTGGCAGATTTTTTGAATTTTCATTGAAAACCTTTTAGAAGATGGAGATAGATATTTGACTGAAGGAAGGTGATAAATTCTAGATAGTGGAATTTATATTTAATAGACCTGTGGAATATACAAGTCTAAATATTTAGCAAGCAACTAGATATATTTGTGCACTTAAAGAGAAATAAATTCATTGCTACTTCAACCAAGCATTATATTTCAGATTACCCAAAAATCTCAGTAATACCTCTGTTCATGAAGATTGAGACAATTCAACTTGATCCAAATAAAGTGTGATTGTGTGTGTACATGTTCTATAGTACATATCAGGTGAATTTGATTTTGTATTTTAGAAGAGCACAGTAATAGAAATAGTCATAGAAATCCTCTGATCAAGAGCCATGATTCTCAAAGTTTAGGACCTTCTGATCACCTGATGCTGATCATCTCAGCACGTCACCCAGAGCCACTGATATATCCCAGAACCATTGACATGCAGGGAAGAGCCAAAGGGAAAAACATGTGATTTATTACCGATGCTTATTGAATCCTTTTGTCAAAATATGTATATCACACATGTAGGGGATATTTGTTGTAGACAAAGTACTTTTGTTGTTTTGTTACTGGACGAACAGCCTTTGAATAAATGAGAAGAAGGAAACATGCTGCATTTTTCTGTCTGGTGTACTATTTCCTTGGTCTTCTGAATATATCTATTTCTGAATTCACTGCTGGTGGCACACTTGAAGGAAAGGAGACCCTTCTTGTAAGCATGCCTCTTATGAGATAAAACATGTTTGAAGTAGACTTGGAAGCACTTCTTTTGGCTTATTGTTATTTTTATTAATTTCTAAAATTTATAATTAGAATGTTCAGTTGGATGTTAATAAAAATTAGATTAACATGTATATAACTTGAAATGTAAATCATAAATGAACACTGAAGTTCTTGATATTAAAACTATGCTAGAGAATGGCAATAAGAAATAAACATTTGTTTTCCCATTAAGCAATTAAATATGTGCCTGTTAAAGCATATCTAGAAAAAATTTAGTTGTTGTATTTTTCTTTTAAAGCAGATTTTAAGTCTTTTATCAAATACTATTTAATAAGCTTAACCCAATGTGGAAGATATATGCATGTTGGCAAAATCTAAATGCTGTCATAAAAAATGAGATTAATTATGACATATCCATTAGAATATTATATACCCAATAAATGCATTTGTGATATTATGATTTTTGTCATGATAATGATAATAATAGCAGCAGCAATTGCTATTACAGCTTATGTTACTGTTTTTTTAATTTATAAATTTATTTTTTCTTTTTAACTTTTGACTCCCTCCCTTCACTCATTTCTCTCACCCCTCAATGCCTGCCTCTGTAACTATGTGCTTCTTCTTTTTCTTTTTTTTTTTTTTTAAGATGCCACATATAAGAGAGATCATATAGTATTTGTCTTTCTCTGTATGACTTCACTTAGCCTAATGCCCTCAAGGTCCATCTGTGTGTTGTCAAAAATGGCAAGATTTCATTCTTTTTTATGGCCAAATAATGTTATATATCACAATTTCTTTATCAATTTATTCCTCAATGGGCATTTAGGTAGTTTCCACATCTTGACTACTGTAAATAATGCGGCAATGAACATGGGGTTGTAGATACCTTTATACAAAAGTTAGTATTTTTGTTTTTTTCAGGTAAATGCCCCAGAAGTGGAATTGCTGGATCATATGGTAGTTCTGTTTTTATTATTTGGAGTAACTTCCATACTGTTTTCCATAGTGGCTGCAACAAATTACATTTCCAACAACAGTGCAGAAGGATTCCCTTTTCTTCATATCCTTGCAAACACTTATTTCTTGACTTTTTAATAATACTGTTCTAACAGGTGTGAGGTGATATCTTACTGTAATTTTGATTTACATTTCCTTGATAATTAATGATGTTGAGCATCTTTTCATGTACCTATTAGGCCACTTGTATGTCTTCTTTAGAAAATGTCTATTAAAGATCTTCTTCCCAGATTGTTTGTTGTTTTGCTATTGAATTGTTTGAGTTCCTTATAGATTTTGGTTAGTTAGTAGCCCCTTATCATATATATGATTGCAAATATTTTCTCCTATTTAGTAGACTGCCTTTTAATTTTGTCTATGGTTTCCTTTGCTGTGCAAAAGCTTTCTATTTTGATATAGTCTCACTTGCTTTTGTTGCTTTTGCTTTTGGTATCAGGTTAAAGAAATCATTGCCAAGACCTATGTCAGGGAGCTTACAGCCTGTGTTTTATTCTAGGAGTTTTATGGTTTCAGGTCTTACATTCATCTGTATAATCCATTTTGAGTTAAGTTTTGTGTGTGGTTTAGGATATGGTCCAGTTTTATTGTTTTGCATGTGGCTGTCCAGTTTTCCCAGTGTCCTTTATTGAAGAGACTGTCTTTTCCCCATTGCATATTTTTGACTCCTTTGTCACAAATTAATTGGCCATATCTGTGTGGGTTTATATCGAGCTTTCTAATCTGTTCCATTTATCTATTTGTCTGTTTTTGTCCCAATACCAGACTGTTTCAATTACCATAGTTTTGTAATATAGTTTGAAATCAGGGAGTATGAGGTCTTCAGCTTTATTCTTCCCTCTCAAGATTGCTTTGGCTATTCAGGGTCTTTTTTGGTTTCATACAAATTTTAGGATTATTTTTTCTATTTCTGTGAAAAATGCCATTGATATTTGATAAGGATTGCATTGAACCTATAGATTTTTTGGATGGTATGGACTTTTTAACAATATTTATTCTTCTTATCCATAAGCATGAAATATCCTTCCATTTATTTGTGCCTTCTTCAATTTCTTTCATTATTTTGGTTTTCAATATACAAGCCTTTCACCTGGGTGGTTAATTTTATTCCTGGGTATTTCATTGTTTTTGATGCAATTGAAAATGGGACTGTTTTCTTAATTTCTCTTTCTGATAATTTGTTATTAGTGTATAGAAATGCAATATATTTTTGCATATTGATTTTGTATCCTTCCACTTTATTTGTTTATTAGCTCTAAGAGTTTTTTAATGGAGTCTTTAGGGTTTTCTCTATATAGTATAATGTCACCTGCAAATAGTAATAGTAATAGTTTTGCTTCTTCCTTTCCAATTTGGATGCATTTTATTTCTTTTTCTTGGCTAATTACTCTGACTAGGAATTCCAATACCATGCTGAATAAGAATAGCAAAAGTGAGCATCCTTGTCTTGTCGTGATTGTGGGAATAGCCTTCAGTTTTTCATCATTGAATCTGATATTAGTTGTGGGTTTGTCATAAATGGACTTTTTTATGTTGAGGTGTGTTCCTTCTACACTCACTTTACTGAGAGTTTTTATTATAAGTGGGTATTGAATCTTGTCAAATGCCTTTTCTGCATGTATTAAAATTATAATTTTCATCCTTCATTTTGTTAATGTGGTATATAACACCGACTGATTTGCAGGTGTTGAACAAACTTTGCGTCCCTGGAGTAAATTCCACTTGATCATGGTGTATGATCTTTTAATGTATTATTGATTTGGTCTGCTAACATTTTGTTTAGGATATTTACATCTATGTTCATCAGTGATACTGACCTGTAATTCTCTTTTCTTGTAGTATCCTTATCTAGCTTTGATATCAGGGTAATGCTTGTCTCATAAAATGAGTTTGGAGAGTTCCCTCTTCTTCTATTTTTAAGAAGAGCTTAAGGGGGATCACTGTTAATTCTTCTTTGGATGTTTGGTAGAATTCCCCTGTGAAGCAGTCTGCTCCTGGATTTTGTTTGTTGGGAGTTTTTTCATTGCTGATTCTATTTCATTACTAGTATTTGATCTGTTCAAATATTCTATGTCATCATGATTCAACCTAAGTAGCTTGTATACTTCTAGAAGTGTATTCATTTCTTCTAGGTTATTCAGTTTGTTGGTGTTTTATTGTCTCTTTTGGTCTTTTGTATTTCTGTGATTTCAGTTGTAATAACTCCTTTCATTTCTGATTTTATTTATTTGAGTTCTCTCTCTTTCTTCTCGCTGAGTCTAGCTAAATACTTGTCAATTTTGTTTATCTTTTTAAAGAACCAGCTTTTTGTTTCATTTATCTTCTCTATTGTCTTTCTAGTCTCTATTTTGTTATTTCTGTCCTAATCTTTATTTTCTTCCTTCTACTGACTTTGGGCTTCATTTGTTCTATTTGGTGTAAAGTTCCTTAAAGCGTAAAGTTAAGTTATTTATTTAAGACTTTACTTGTTTTTTTAGGTAGACATTTGTCACTATGAACTTCCCTCTTAGAACTGCTTTTGCTGTATCCCACAAATTTATATATGTTATATTTCCATTTTCATTTGTCTCAAGATATTTTTTGAATTCTCTTTTTATTTCTTTTTGACCCACTAGTTTAGTAGCATGCTGTTTAATCTCCACGTATTGAAGTTTCTAGTTTTCTTCATGTAATAATAGTTAGTTATTATTAGTTATATAATTAATAATTATTAGAATCAATTAATTATTTCATATCACAGGCTGAAAAAGATGCTTGATATGATTTCAGTCTTCTTAAATTTATTAAGACTTGTTTTATGGCCTACCATGTGATCCATCCTGGAAAATGTTTTATGTGTATTTGAAAAGAATGTATTCTGTTGCTTTTTGATGGAAAGTTCTGCATGTTTCTAAGTCCATCTGGTCTAACATGACATTTAAGACCTATATTTCCTTACTGATTTTCTATCTGGATGATGTATCCATTGATGTAAGTGGAGTATTAAGAGCCCCTACTCTTATTGTGTTGCTGTGTATTTCTCCCTTTAAGTCTTTTGATATTTGCTTTTTATATTTATGATGTGTTGGATGAATTAATATTTACAAATGTATCCTCTTGTTGGACTGACCCCTTTATCATTATGTAACATGCATCTTTGTCTCTTATTACAGTCTTTGCTTTAAAGTCTCTTTAGTCTGATGTAAGTATAGCTACTGTATCTTTCTTTTGATTTCCATTTACGTGGAGTATCTTTTTTCATCTCTTTATGTTCAGTTTGCATGTGTCCTTACATCTAAAATGAATCCCTTGTAGGCAGCACATAAATGTGTGTGTAAGTGTGTGTGTGTGTTTTATTCAGCCATTCTGTGCTTTTTGATTGGCAAGTTTAGTACATTTACTTTTAAAGTAATTATTGGTAAGTATGTACTAATTATTTTGTTAATTATTTTATGGCTGTTTTTGGAGTTCCTCTCTGTTCCTCTCTCTTCTCTTGCTCTCTTCCTTTGTGATATAATGACTTTCTTTTGTGGTATGCTTATATTCCTTCCTCTTCATCTTTTGTGTATTTACTGTAGGATTTTGCTTTGTGGTTACCATGGAGCTTACTTATATAACAACTTAGATCTATAGCAGTCTATTTTAAGTTGATAAAAACTTAATTTTGATCCCATTTTGAAGCTCAACATTTTTCTACCCTCCATGTTTTGTGTTTTTAATGTCACACTTTACATCTTTTTATCTTTGTATCCTTAACTAATTATTGTAATGACAGTTGTTTTTTACTACTTTTGTCTATTAAAATTGTCATTCTAGCTTTATAAGTTATAAATCCATTACCTTTAATATATGTTTTCTTTTCCAGTGAAATTTACTCTTTCCTATCTTACCTTATAAATAATTAGTAACAGAGAAACATTTTTCTTATATTTTTAACATCATTCTCTATAATAAAAAAAGAAATTAAAAAACAATGCAAAAGAGTATTAAATTAGATAGATGAGTACATTTCTGAAATATATGGTCTCCAATGCATCCTGCTGGTAAGAAAAAGTCATATAACTTGCCTTTCAAGTATTATATGAAAATGTTAAAGAGAATAACACATTTTATTTCCTTACAGGTATGTTTACTTATAAAATATAAGATAAGCTTAATTTGAATGTAAACAGTTTCTTTTCCCCTATTTTAAGATTTTATTTCTAATAAACTCTTGATAGTTCGACAGACATGCTTGGAGTGTTCTCCCAGTGTGAAAACAGGATGCCCACTACTTTGTGGCTGTCTTCTATTCAAACATGTAGCAGCCTATAATTCAAAAAACAAGCAGAGATGAAATATATCTGGTTACATTCAATGCCACAGTGCAAGTGAATTTTAAATAAAAATCTCACCAAATGAGGACAAATTCATGTTATGTTTGACTACATCAGTGGTAAGAGATAATGCACATCCCGTTTATTTTGCAATTTCAACTTTTTAAATAGTTGAAGGGCTTATCTTTAGATATGAAGTGAGGCAGTCAAGGTGAATTTAAAAATATACCCTGATAAAGCTTATTAATCATTATATGTGAGAAAAACATGGTGATATATAAGTATTATTGGTAGAAATACCTGAATAGCAGTTTGATGTGCCTATAACAGTAAAAGAGAACAGTTTATAGATTAGAATGTGACTATGATTGTTCTCATTCTTTTCTTGCTAGGCACAGGGGATCCATTGGTGAGCAATAACAACAAAAATGTCACACTTTCTGCTTTCTGCTTTATTGTACCTTATAGTTCATTGAAAGAGACAGACTTACTCAAATTTTAAAAATAGCATGTTTCTCAAACATATTTGATACCAGGGCTCTAAGAGAAAAGACCATATTATTGTATCTCAAAGTGGTCAAAGTTGTTACAAAAAGGCTTTTTTGAGCAAAGGATTCTTATCAAGCTAAGTCAGGTAAAGAAGAGGTTCAATGGCATTTTAGACCCAGGGAATGTTATATTCAAAGGCTATTGTTCTGTTAGGAACAGTAAGAGTTCAGAACTGGGCAGTTAATACAGTCAGATTTGTATTTTCAAAATAAATTAATAGATAAGATATGTATTATATATATGTGCATGTATGTATGTATATATGTATGTGTGTATCCTTGCCTTGTTTATTTAATAACAGAATGCTACCAATTTAATACATTTCAAAACCATACAATTATTTGAACACATTCAACAGTTTCACCCTGAAAATTTTTATAATTTAGAAGATAAACATTGTTAAGCAATATGGAATTAAATGAGCATATTTAATGTGTCCTCTTGTGTCACGAGAAACAGACTTTCTAGAGATAGACTTTAAGATATTCCTACTATTCTAATTTGTGAATATGAAATTTCTTTCCTTCTGAAGGAATGCATTTTCTCCTTAGATTAGGTGGGAATTAGTGAACCAAAATTTCTTTATATTTGTGGAGTCCTTAAAAATTATCAAAATTGTTGCATTTCCATGCAATTGTTGCACTTCCTTCTTTTCTAATTCTTAAAACTGCAAACAAACAAGCAAAAAGGGATAATTGTGAGATTGCTTTTCATTGACTTTATCCAAAATGAATTTTATTTTTATTTTTAATAGGTCCTTGAAACCCTATTAATAGGCAGTTGTAGTCCCAGTTGATTATTTATTTGAAATTTATCTTATTATTTGAAGAAGTTCAGAAAAACCTGTAAGAAGCATTGTATCAAAGCCTGCTGTGATTGTTTATTCTTGTACTCTTTCACAGCCAATCCATGTTTCTACTTAGCAGCTACATTAAAATAAATCTGTTGAAAAATGATAAATGGCACTATATAGGAAACAGTTAAGTCCCCACTGTCAAACTTTCAGAAGACTATTTTAACCTTATATACTTTTTACTTAATCTCAACAAGAATACATGAAATCTTGTTGTTCATATAATTTTGTCCTGCTGACAAGAATTCAGTCAATTCACCTAAAAAATGTACTAGCTGTCAAATATCTTTAAGTTTTTAAAGATTAAGCCAATTTCTATAGCAAATCCTAATCATGTCCTGAACATGGTCAATATGTTTGACAAAGAGTGAAGGATTAGTTTTATTAAAATATAGAAAATTAAATGATCTAGTTTATTATAAATGAGGTATATAAGACTATAATGTCTCTTCATGGGAATAGATATTATTATATAATGGTAAATGTGAAAAGTCTAGTTATATTTTTATACAGAAAGCACTCTCCCACACACACATCTAATATTGCCTTTTTAAATTAAAAATGGAGGTACAATCTATATACCATAATACTAATATATTTTAATTATTCATGACTGTTAACAAATACATACACCTGTGTAAATGTCACCCCAATTTTAATATAGAATATTAATCTTTCTCCAGAAAGTTTACTCATACTTTTTGTAGTCAGTCTTCCCACTCACCCCTGAACATTCAGTCTAGGTGACCAATAATTGAATTAGTTTGCATGCTGTAGATGTTCATGTACTTTAATCAGAAAATATTTACTAATCTGTGTTCACTGTCTTTCACTCAGTACAATATATGTGAAATTCATCCAGACTATTGAATGAGTCAGTAGTTTGTTCCTTTTTATGGTTGAGTGGTGGGCCACTGCATGAAAACACCAAAATAAATGTATCTATTCACTGGTAACAATGTATGATAATATGTGTGTGTGTACATGTTGTATACATACACACATGTGCACACTTTATGCAAATCATCTCATGCATAAGTGAATATATCAATGTTCCAATTTCTCATTTTGTCTCCTTGACATTGTGTGAAAATTGCATTTCCCAAAAGAAAGTGAAATTCAAAATAATACCGATCAACAAATATATCTATGGCAATGATTTGATTTTCTTTAGTACATAAACATGTTCCAGTTTTTTTCTTTACATTTAATTAACTAGATTTCTAATGCATCAAAATCTACATCTGCCTGTTATTCCCAATATCTTATACCATTTTTGTTTCTTCCCTTCAGAGTTCATAATCACAATAAAATAATTTGGTATTCAGATAATCCAGCATTGTTACCACATCCTCCTGCTAACTATTTCATTTAATAGTTTACCAAGAATAATATACATTCATGTAAACCATGATTAAGGGTGCAGTTGAGTTTATATTAGCTTCTGTCAGCTCTACTTTTGTATGTCTAGGACTTAGTATATATATATTCTGTTCTGGGACTATAGTAACATCTTGTTCTCATTGCTTATAATTTGAATCTAAATGTTTATTACCAACAAAAAAGCATATATTATTATTATTGTGAAAATAACCAAATAGTGGTCCTATAAAGAAGAAAATATAATCTTAAGTCATTAAAACTGTGTTTCTTAAGGTAGAATCAATGCAAATATTAGATTCAAATGAATTTGCTTTCCTTAGATTTTATCAATTGTACAATTATGCACTTAACTATCACAATATACTGCCTATAAAACATGATTTAGTAACAGTAATGTTTTCATAAAGAGATACTTGAATGAAAAAATAATAGGAATAATACTTGAGCTCATAAGTTCTAAATAAATTATGTAGAAAATTATACATATTATATATACTCTAATTCTACATGTAATAAATAGGGAACCTATATAAATTTCACATATGTAACATAATATTTTATTTAGCTTTAGACTATACGTGCCCACGACTTGTGATATAATTAGGGAGCTACAAAAAAATTAAAATACTTTATATAATATTTTCAATAATGTGAAAAATATTTTAAAATAAAGCATTTTTACAGGATTTAAGTATCATTAAACTCTCACATTAGTAGACATAGAGACTTTAAATGATCTTTTGTATTTCCTACTGACCTTCTCACTGTCATTTTAAAGATAAAAGTATAGGAACTATCATATTGGATTTTTCAAGGAAATATTCTGTTTATCAGAGGGCATTTCATGAAATAGTGGGGACAATGCCTCACGAAATATCTATTCTCCCTTCAAATATAACACTAAGTTTTGTTTTGCTTCCAAAAGAATTTCAGTTAGCTACTATTCAAATTATCAGTAAAAGAAAAATCTAGAAATAATATCTGACATAGACAAATAAACAAATTTTAGGGGACATAAATTATTTTACTGAAATTATTAGTTTTATTATGCAATTCAGAGATTGTCTTTTAATCTCTGGCAGCCAACTGATTGGGATTTTTCTCATTTTAAAACATAAAATAAGAAAAGAAACTTCTTTATTAATCCACTTGACAAAAACTTTATATTTTGTAAATATTAATTATTCAAAGTATAATTATGTATAGTATAGAACAAATATATATTCATTTTCAGATTCCACTTACTGATAGATGTGACAGTTAATGATTTTGTGTCTATTTAATAGCTAAGTTTTGCAATCTACCTATTTTTTTTATTGTAAGAAGCCTATCCTGAAACAGGTTTGAAAATATTATAAACCATTTGTGTACCTGGAGAAATATGTGATCTGTTTGTTTACCTCATAAGTCCAAGATTTAATAACAGGGAGAGAGATTTTTTTTCAGGAATTAAGCCTGAGGATTTATTTGACCTAGTGTTAGTTCCATGCTTTAAAACTGTCACTACAATTAAAGAGAAAAGATATTACATTGATGTTTACTTGAATATTTTGTCATTTGAGACAGATCTCTTTCCTTGTGAGGTTGTTAAAGTAAGGAATTTATATACATCAGTGATGCTGTGGAATGCTTAGATAGGGCTTAGGTTTTAGTAAGTGGTCAAATAACTCTGACCCATCCAACTCGTGGGTGGTGAACTGGATTTAAAAAGAAAACTGTTAGCACACAATTGAGACCACCTTGCAGTATCTGATCACCAGAACTTTAATATCAATATTTCAGGGACAGTCACCTTCCATCTTCTCCTAAAGAACTGAATTGGTTCTCTGAGGCACTAAAAAGATTTCCATCAGGATAAAGCATTTTACTAGATGATGGAATCCAGCTTGGGTGGACAAATAGCTATAATTTTTTACCAGATACTCTTGAAAAACTTACATGACACAATAAAATATAAATTATCTTTAACTGTAGCCTCAATTTGTAGGAGTAAGTTAGGGTGTAAAGAATCAAATATGCAGTTATTCTGCTAGAATAAAACTATGCTACAAAGATGTTTTATAATCTTCAGAATATATTGACAGAAAAAAACTGGTATATTTCATACAATCTTGAAAGCTGCTTTCAGAATGAAAAAGGATTAGAGAGCGTGTTTGGTTTTAAAAGTCGAGAGGGAAAAAGCCAGATTTTCCTTTAAAGGAATAGCACCCTCTATTTATATCCCTGGCTATTTGTATTTGCATATTATTGACAGGTAAACTGGTACTCAACTTAATGGTTAGTGTTAATGCTAATAACCCCTCTTGTTTGGATTTTGGGAATTAATATTAATTTTAAAATATTTTTCTGTGCTAGACTTAAAATTTAGGATAAACATCTATTTGATTATTTGATTTAATTCTTTCTCTGGAGGGAGCTGATGATTGGTTATGCTATCAGAGGGTTCAACTAAGGAAGATATGGGTATTTTATATTATTTTTAAGCCCTTTGGAAAAACATGAAAATATTTGAAACATTAGATTTTGGAGAGATTTAAATTTCCACTCATATTGCATTAAAGTAGCATTAATGTTACTTGAGAACTTCTAAAAAATTCAGAATCTCGGGCCCAGCCAAGACCTACCGAATCAGAATCTGCACTTTGACAGGTGATTCGAGTGCATACTATTTAGATTGAAACACGCTTGTTCAAATAGTGTCTCTTTTCTGAAGAAAAGAAATATCCTCATATGTGAAGTTGGCTGCACTAAACATGAAACCACTACCACACCAGCAAAAAGACACTGAGGGGAATGGAGAGAAAATTTTGGAGACCGTTATACTTCCCACTGAAAATATTCCAGTTTCAGATTCTAGAATAATACCATGAACATAAGTCAAATTCTGAATTTCTTATCGTAGAAGTCAAAAATTCCGTCTAAACTTTTAACACTGACGGCTACACTTGACTAGAGAGAAACCTCAGTTTTTCATTCTTGTCATATATAGAAAAATTAACAGTTCGGGGGGTACAGAGTTAATCAAGAATTCATTATACTTTTAGGACTTTTATGCAGACTCTCATTTCAATGACCTGTAAATTCATCAAAGTGTACTGGGCTTTGCCAATTAATTATGCAATTTGTCCTTCTCTGTTATCCACATCATAATCATGCATCCATTCCCCCGGTTTATAAGAAGTCATTGAGAGTCTGTCACAACCTGGTACTTTGGCCAGTGGGGGATCCTGGATGTCCAAAGATCTCCTGTTTTGGCAATTATTGACACAGCAGGACTTTGCTGTGTACTTGAAAAAAAGCAGACTTACATGGCTCCTTTAGGATTCAAGCCTATTTTAAGTCTTCATGGTACAAAAGATGAGTAGGAAAACTATAATTAGAACTTAGTTTAGAGAAATGTCAAGTTCTTTCCAGAAGTTATTATACCATGTTGCTTAAATGCTTATTTTTAATGCCTATTTGTCAGTAAAACAAGTATTTTTCTTTTTAATATGACAGCAAATTGCAATAAAGTCAGTTAATGCAGACAAAAAAATGTAGGTAGTTTAATCTTTTAAACGGCTCTGGCCTACATATTGGATTTAGTTATTTCCCTTTTTTATTTTGAGACTTAGATGTCAATAAATGAGTTAATCATACTCCTAGTTCATAGCACATTGTTATCATTCATTTATGCAAGACCTCACTGTTCTGTTCATACTGTCCTGTTTTGTGTTGTTTTATCCTTGATCCTCATTCCAAAAAGACATCTAATTTGTTTAGAGAATGTTCTTAAATGTACATGTGTTGTACATACATACCTTATTTTGTCACATTTTGTTTTATTGCACTTTGCAGATATTGCATTTTTTTTAAAAAAACTGAAGGGTTGTAGCAATCCTGCACTGAGCGAGTCTATCGGGACCATTTTTTCAACAGCATTTGCTCACTTCCTGTCTCGTATCATGGTTTGGCAGTTCTTGCAATATTTCTAACTTTTTCCTTGTTTTGTTATGGTGATCTGTGATTAGTGATCTTTAATGTTACTCTAGTTACTTCATTTTAGGGCTCTACAAACCAAACCCATAGAAGATAGCCAAATTAATTGATAAATGTGTGTGTTCTGACTGTTCCACTGAGCAGCTGCCCATCTTTTTCCCTCTCCTCAGGCCTCCCCGTTGCCTGAGACACAACAATATTGAAATTAAGCCAGTTAATAACCCTACAATGGCCTCTAAGTGTTCAAATAAAAAGAAGAATTGCGAGTCTCTCACTTTAAATCAAAGCTAGAAATGGTTTATTCATGCTTACTGAGGAAGGCCTGTCAGAGCTGAAACAGGCCAAAAGCCAGGTCTCTTGCACCAAACATTTAGCCAAGTTGTGAATGGAAAGGAAAAGTTCTTGAAGGAAATTAAAAGTGCTATTTCAGCGAACATACAAATAATAAAAAAGAGAAACAGCCTTATTGCCGATTTGGAGAACATTTTAATAGTCTGGATAGAAAATCAAACCATTGTCAGCATTCCCCTAGAACAAAGCCTGATGCAGAATGAGGTCCTAACTCTCTTCAGTTTTGTGAAGACACAGAGAGGTGAGGATGCTGCAGAAAAATTTCTAGTTTATGATCTGTTCATTTTAAACCATTCTCTTTTGAGTAGAAATTCCTTAGTTTGATATGTTCCTGATCTTTCACAAGAGTGTCATGGAAGTGATGGAATGTCCGTCTCGTTGCATCGTATCTTGCTGCACATGAGACCAGTTTGTCCATCGCTGCCTATCCTAACTCTGATCACACAGGGGAAGGAATGTCTGCCAGGCCTCTGAACTATAACCCGTGTATGGTCCCTTCTGTAAGGAATAATATTTTGTGGGGAAATATTTTGAAACTGCATAAAGTCCTGTTTTTCATTAACCTTTCACCCTCTTATTTTTTGTATCTACTAATGATTCTTGCCTAAATCAGTTTGCACTGTGGTTCTTGTGAAATAATCATTTTCCTGATTCTAGAATTATTTCTTTTAATAGTTTGCAGCATACTATTTAAAAAGCCTTTTTTTTTCCTTCTCCACCTTTTTTTTTACTCATTTAACAATTTATATTAATATATATTCATGGATTCCTATTTTACTCCAATGCTTTATATTTAATTTCCGTATTTATTAATTGCTAATTGTATGCAATATTTGGCCAGTGGGTGACTCTCCAAGCTGGCTTCTGTTTTATTTCTGATATGTCCCACAATTCTTCAAACAGTTCCTCTAGTGCTGACAGAACAGGATATTCCAGGCTTACCTTTCCTTTTCTGTCTTAGCCCTAGAAACATTCATTTAGCCGAGATGCCCTGGTGCTTAGTAAAGGCACAAGCATCTGGGAGCGAGATATGTTGTTTTCTCCTGGAATGTGAGTGCTGCTAAGCCTGCTCAGTGAACAGAGCTGGATAATGCGCTGCTCTCACTCCGTTTCTCTATCTCTTTCTTTCTCTTTGTTTCTAATCTCTATCTCTCTTTTGAGTTCATACAGATAGATATATTCAATTCTAGTCCGTTGTCCGGCAAAAGAGGGTTCAGTTTAGTCTTTCCCACTTTCTTAATTGTTTTCATGTGAGGAGCTCCATGTCCTTTCAAAATCACCTGTAAAATTTATTTGAAGCCTGACACGAAGGAGCTATCTCCAAAGACTTGTGTTTGCTTTTGTGAGGAGCTTAGGAGCACTGGTAATCTAGGATCTCTGAAGGCAGGTTTGTCATTAAAATTTCTAATGAACATTTAAAACCCCCATTCTGCTTTATGCTAAGGAATTTTTTCTTATTGCTGTCAAGGCCGAGAATACCTCTGGTTTACTCTGACCCTGATGATACTGTTTTTTTTAATCCAGTCTTTGTGGATGGAGGGTATCCTGTGAGACTTCCGACTGGCCAGGCTCAGAGCTGTGGCTTCTACCTGCACATGTTCGTAAGGGGTCAGGAACTGAACCCAAGTTCCTGAAATATCCAAAAAAGCATTCAGGGCAAAAGTAGCGCTTTGCATTTATCTTCTCTCTGGGCTCGTCTACTACTCTACTTACTTTTCTGGAGATGTCTTACTGTCTTATCGCCTCTGCAATGCTTTTGAAGGTTTTGATATTTCATCCAGCTTTTTTATTCACTTCCAGTGGGAGCATTAGCCCCAATGATTTGATAATCTTATTTACAGAAATAGAGGTTTTGATCTTAATTCTCCTATATAAAATTTTCTCATAAGAAATTCTATTTACATAATCCTATTTTATTTACATTAACTTATAAATTACCTCTGAATGAAATTAGTTTCCTACCAATCCAAGACTTATTTGGCTGCACCTTTATTTTCATTTGATACAATAGATTTTCTATCAGTAGAACCATAGTGATAAGTTTAAAGTTAGACATCATTTTAATAACTCCACTGAGTTATACTTTGTGTACAGTCCACTCCATGCATTTATGGTTTATATTGAATGGTTCTTATTATATTCACAGCATTGTACAGCCATCATCACACTCTAACTTTAGAACTTTTGATTCATATCCAAAAAAAAGAAAACATATTAGCAGTTATTCCCTTCCACCAGTTACCCAGCCCTAGGCAATCACAACTCACTTTCTTTTCTCTATAGATTTGCCTCTTTTAGATTTTTTCATATAAATGGAATTGTACAATATGGGTTGTGTGTGTGTGTGTGACTGGCTTATTGTGCATAGCACAATGTTTTCAAGGCTTACCCATGTTGTGGTATGTCTTGGAACTTAATCCGTTGTCACTGCTGAATGATATTCCATTGTTTGGATATACCACATTTTGTTTCTTTGTCTTTTAGTTGATAGACACTTGAATTATTTCCACTTTGGGCTATTATGAATAATGGTGTTTTGAATATCTGCATTTTTATATGTACTTTTTTTTTTCATTTCCGTTTGGTGAAACTGCTGGGTCATATGATAACTCTATGTTTAACAATTTAAGGAACAACCAAATTTTTTCCCCAAGTTGGTGCACCATTTTACAGCCACATCAGCAAAAAATGGTCTCCAGTTTCTCCACATCCTTTCCAATAAATGTTGTGTTGTTAGTTTGTTTCTTTGGTTGTTGGTTTTTAAAATTATAACCATCAGACTGAGTGTGAAGTGGTATCTCATTCTGGTTTGATTTTCATTATCTAAGTGGCTGATAATTTAGAGTATCTTATGTTCTACCTAAGAAGGCTTTAACCACACTCACAGAGATTTATTTTTATGTTTTCTTCTAAGACTTTAGAGTTTTAGCTCTTACATTACTGTCTATGATCCATTTTCAGTTAATTATTGTATATGACAATACACAATCTTCTTTATTTCAATAATGTTTATAATTGTTAATTTAAGAGTCTTCTACTCCTTTTGTTAAATTTATTCCAAAATATTCTAGTCTATTCAATGCTATTATAGATGGAATTGTTTTAATTTCATTTTTGGAGCATTTCTGGGTAGTGTTTGGAAAAACAATTGATTTTTGTATTTAGATCTTATATCTTATTAACTTGCTGACTTGTACATTAATTCTAATTTTTTTTTAAAGTAGAGTTCTTTAGATTTTATTTATAAGAGATCATGGTATCTGAAAATATGGATGGTTTTACTTCTTCTTTTCCAATCTGCATGCATTTTATTTCTTGTTATTGTCTAATTACCTTGGCTAGAACTTCCCACACAATGTTGGATAGAAGAGGCAAGATCAAGAATCCTTGTTGTTTCGTTGTCTTGGGGGAAGGGATTTAGCATTTCTCCAATCAGTAAAATATGGCTGTGGGATATGTGTACATATTTTTGTCAAGTTGAGGACGTCTCCCTCTGTTCTTAGTTTGGGGAGTGTACTAATGATGAAGAAGTATGGAATTTTGTCAAATGCTAGTTCTGCATTTAGTGAGATGATCTTGTGCTTTTTTAAAAAAAAAAATCCAGTTAAAACGGGCATAAGATCTAAATAGACATTTTTCTAAAGAAAATATACCAAAAATGCACATTTATTCTATTAATATGATGTATTCCATTGATTGCCTTTGTGACATTAAGCCAATCTTGCATTCCAGAGATATGTTATGTTACTTGGTCATGGTGTCTAATACATTGTATATGTTACTTGATTCTGTTTACTTACAGGTTGTTGAGGAATTTTGCATCTATATTCCTAAGAGTATTGGTCTATGCTTTTCTTTAGTATCTTTGGTATGAGATCAAATTAATACTGGCCTCATGAAATTGGTTGGGAAGTTTTCCCTTCTCTTCTATTTTCTGGAAGAGTTTGTGAAGGAGGGGTGTTAATTCTTCCAGTGCTTGGTAGAATTCACAGTGGAACCATCTGAGTCTGGGCTTTTCTGTGTTCATAGTTTAGAAATTACTAATTAATCTCTTTATATGTTTCACATATAGCCAAATTTTCTGTTTCTTGAATGAGTTGCAACAGTTTGTATCTTCACAAGATTTGTTCATTTCAGCAAAGTTACCCAATATGCTGACATCTTGTTTATTGTATTCCTTTGTAAACTTTAATATTTCTGTAAACTCAGTAGTGATGTCTTCTTTTTCATTCCTGATTTTAGTAGTTTGATTCTTCTCTACATTTTCCTAGTAAATCTAGCTAAAAGTTTGCCAAGTTTGTTGACTTTTCAGCTTCTATTTTGATTTTTGTCTATTATTTATCTATTTTCTATTCAGTAAATTCTGCTTTAAACTTTGCTGTTTTCTCATCTCCATCTGGTATAATATTTTTCTCCCTCACAAGCTCTTTTTCTTCCTTTAGAAAGCATAACATGATTGGTAATTATTTTTTATATCTTTGTAATTTTGTGCTTTTTTTCTGTGTTGTTCATCCAGCCCCACCAGATTGTAGGCACCATGAAGACAAGGACCATGTGTAACTTCTTCACCATTTTTCACCATTTTAATGAGAGGAAAATGCAAAATCAAGGAACAGACTGGACAAAAAGATTTCATTGCTCTTTTCTTTACAACAAATGTAATATGAAGTAATATTCGTTAATTCCTGCACTGCTTCCAGACCTCTAATGGTGGTCTGGGGCCTCCAGCTCTAGTTGCTACTTCACAAGCAAGAGCTGGCAAAGAGAAAATGTTGCCTATGCCTTGTAATTTAGTCCCCACAGTCAAATGGGGGGAAGTTCTGACCCTTCCATTATACAAGTCAGAACATGTGAGTCTTTGGTAACACAATCATAGCTCTCTTAACTCACCTGAGACGTTCTGGTTAAATGTCCTATTTTTCTAAGATAGAAACATAGCAAATAAGCTATCAGAATTTCTAAAATAAAACCAGGTACCTTATCAGAAAATTTTCAGACATTTTATACTTTCTGTTTCTATTTCTCTTTAAAACTACTATGTTATCTAGTCTATTGCCTTGCCAAAATTATTATGTTCTTGTTTACTTTTCTTGCAAGTTGACAAGAGGCAAAGTTTATTGGTTCTTAGTGACTCGCATTAAAAGGAAAATTTATCACATAAAGTTGTTGGAAAATATTCAGGGATGCTGCTGAGAAGAAGAATGCCTCATAGTATAGGCATTTAGCAAATATTTGTTGAGTGAATGAATAACTGAAAACCCTTTGGAACTGTGTAACTAAAGTGACATAATGATCTTTGAAAAATGCTTTTACATGGCTAGATTCAGTGTCTTCCTTTGTAAAATCAAGAGATTGGGTCATATAGTAGTAACATCGCTTATTGATTTACTTGCCAAAAATTGCTTTCAGTATTTTTCCCTTCTAATTTAAAAACATAAAACTGTAAAATCATGCTCTGTTGAGGAAGACACATGGTGTACTTTTTAAAAGAAAGGATGCATTGATATAAAAGGAAAATAAAACTTAAGCAGATGAGCTATCCATTGATTCGGCTTGCAAAAAAGTTAGATGTAACTGAACCCAAAGATGAGGAAGTAGTTAACTCCTCTCTGTTACTTCCCCTCCCTTGGAACTATAATTATGACACATTTTCTGTCCATGGACCATAGAAATGAATTAAACCTGAAACCATCATCAAAAAAACAACTTTGCCATATAAATTGAATTATCTTAAGGATACATTTTCATTTTAAAAATTACCTTGAAGACAGATGTGTTGAGGGAATTACAACACTTGCCCAGCTGAGTCTAATCAATTTCTTTTTCCAGTTTAAAACTCACGGCTCCCCATTGTCTATAGAACAAAGATCCAATATATTATCATGACATACAAGCCTTCCCAGCCTCAGACCAGGGCCTGTCCCCAGTTTTATCTTCTGAGTTCTGCTTCACAAACTCCCTGGCATCTCCAAACAATGTGCTGTTCCCAGAACACTCCGTGAACTCCACACCTTCCTTCCTTCCTTTCTTCTGTTCCTTCTGACAAATACTCTCCTCCTGGGTTGGAGTCTTCATTTCTTAAAGTTCCACTTGATGCCACCTCCTTTTCGTCTTTCCTAACTGATTTCTCTCTCACTCGTGGTCTGATAGTCATCGCATGGCATTATACCCAGCCCCTGGGTCTTCTACCCCGCTCTGTTTGCTGAGGAAGGAACAATTTGTTTTTCATGTTTACATTCCACACCTTTTTTTGTTCTCAACACGTAGAAGGGACTCAACCTTTTTTTTTTTTTTTTTTTTTGGTGTTAAATTGAATTGCATAACTTCAGGAATATAAATGAATGGTCAAGACTTCAAAGCTGAGGTAAACAGGTGTGAATTTAAATCTTAGTGCTGCCACCTAATTCCTTTGAAATCTGGAAGAGCTGCTTAATCTCTGGGCTGCCTTTACCTAATCGATAAATTAGGATTATTAAGAATACCTATCCTGGAGGATTTTTTGTTGTTGGGGGGAGGTAATTCAGTTTTTATTTACTTTTAGAGGCAGTACTGGGATTGAACCCAGGATCTTGTGCATGCTGAGCATGTGCTCTACCACTTAAGCTATACCCTCCCCGCCTCTGCATCCTGGAGGATTTTTGTAAAGATTAATTCAGAAATGCCTAGCGTGGTGCTTAGCGCACTGTAGTTGTTCTTTAAAATGAAGTTGTTTAATAACAGTGAAATATCTCGTGGGAGAAGAGACCAAGGACCAAGGATGGACAATCAGTGACAGTGGGGCAGTCTGTTCTCCCTGGGACGCCTGTTGCTGAAAACAAGGAGCTTCCTAAGCAGGGGCAGCCATCCAGGGCTGAGATCTGTCCACGTTCACAAAGCTGGGGGAGTTGCTCGTGCGCGCCTCCAGTTACAGACCCTGGGAAAAACTCACGACAGGCAGGATACAGACTCAGTGCTCTAGAGACAAAAGTAATAAGTAGAGTTGAATTACAGTGGGGCTGTATGATTAAAATCAGTGATTGCAGACATTAATTCTAGGGAACTTTTAGAACAGAGAACTCAAAGTAAGATTTGATAAACTCTTTATAAATTATTTAAATATAAATATGTGATAGAATTGTGTTATTAAAATCAATGTGACTTTTGATCTTAAAATTGAACTTTTTTTTTAATCTATAGGTTTTGTAACACAGGCTTTCAATATCTCTTGCTTGAGTGGTTCTAAAACTGTTTGAACAAGCTTCCCTATTCCCAGTCTCTCTTCTTAATTATAATAAGCAACCCAAACAATAGCCAGCTCTTTTGTGTGCCAGGCACTTTGAGATCGGGCTTTTACCTCCCTCTCCATACTTGTCTCTTACACACTCTGACTAGTACTTTAAACCCTAATGATATCACCCTACTCTTGTCCCCTGACCCCATCAGATTTTTTTCAAGCCTCTGTGGCTATGCACGTGGTGTCTCTTCTTGCTGGGAACCTGTTCAGGCATTTCCTTTTTTGGATACTTACTGCTCCAGCTCGGTTCAGTTGTCACCTTCTCCAGAAGCCTCCCTTGACTCTGAAGTGCCCAAAAGATCCTGTGACGCCTTTACCGTAGCACTTAATGCTATTAGGCTGACACCAGCTATTCATGTGACCCTCTCTCTCACCAGCCCTTGTGTTTCTCTATTCCAGGAACCCTCCCGTCCTCTGTAAACCCAGAATCTAGCATGCTGCTTGGTAAATAGTAGGTCAGGCAGACAACTGGGCGATCACCTCTGTGTCCTGAATAATGTGGCTTCTGTGATAAAACATTGGCTAATTTAGAACCCAAATTATAACATACGTTCTATCCTGAGTTTGACTTATTTTAATGTTTGTTATGGTTGCATCAGATATGACCGTTTATTTTCTTTTAGAAATAGTATTCACTTCACATTTTGTATTGAATACAATTATATATTTTTTTCAGTTTGGGGATTTTCAGTCTGTTTTTTCTTGATATTTAAAAAGAGAAAGTTAAAATCATTTGTGGCACATATAGATACAATAAAAGATACAATCCTAGTAGTGATTTGTTCCTAAAGACAGAGAGAGAGAGAGAGAGAGAGACTGATAGCAATTTTCTACAGAAGGTTGTAATGTTCTGAAATGTTGTAAGTTAGAGAACCAAAAATGATCTGAAGAAAAGGATTATATTCTGTGCTTTTCGTTTACCAGTTACTTGTAATACTTCATTGTATTTGCATGTCATTTTTGCATTAAAAAAAGGCCGTACCTGAAAGCTCACTGAGTGTGTTTTACAAAATGGAACGACATTCCTACGTTTATGGGGCGCCTGGCACATCTGACTCTGCTCTCATCCGCAGCAAGGGAGGCCTCCGCAGTGGCCCGGCTCCTGACAGGAGTTATTAGCTTTAGTATGATCACCAGGGCCCCAGGGAGCTGGCCCCGGGATGAAAAGCAGGAAAAAGCTGGTCATATGGCTCAGTGGGCAGAGGAGCCCTGGCAGCAGACATTTCTGGAGGCACGACTTGGTAGCGGAGAAAAAGAGTGTGTATGAGCACACAGGGGGTTCTCTATAGGGGGTATGTGCCAGGAGTCAGGGCTACTCAAATAACAGGTAGGAGTTTAAGACAGAAAAATACCTTTTTATTACTGTTATTACCATCCCATTTTTAGTCAAGAGTACAGTCATTTGGGGCAATCATGAATTGTATTGTTTTTTGTTATTGTAATGCGTTGTCATCAGCTTCCGTCATTAGAACACAACATTGGGGACATTCTGCCTATGTTCAAATCCACAATTTGCCTCTGACTACCTGTATGACCTCAGGCAGGCTTCTTAAGTTCTCTGTGTCCCAGTACCCTCATCTGTGAGCTGACAATAATAAGACCAAGTACATTAATTGTGAGAATTACATGATGTGAAATGTATGGCGTACTCTGGAGGGAGCCTGGCGTGCAGAAAGTACTATAGAAATATTCACTGTTAGCAGTACTGTGATTATTTATTCTACAGATATCTCCGGAAACTTTTTCTATTTTGCTAATTGAGTTTTTCTTCCAGAAAGTCATATCAAAGGATAGAATATCCCAGAATATGTAAGTTCATATTCTCATTAAATATAATTTACAACATTTTGATATTCTGCACATGCCTTATTTGAATGGTTTGTCCTAGCAGGAGTATGAACCCTATAGACACCTTTATCAAATTACAGCCATACACAGCAACCTGGGATTTTTTAAATAAAAAACAGAGGCATTATCTCAATGGTAGAAAAATTTTAATATTGACTAGGCAATTCACTATTTGTTCTTAAAATGCACTCATATTTTATTTTGTAGAACTTGAATACATTGGAAACATTGTTTTCATAGTTTTTCCCTATATTAGAAAACTAGACTATAAACTTTATCCAGTGATGTGATGACTCCTCCTGGCTAAAGCTTTTGTGAGGGTTACATGGCCACTTCCTTCCCCATCACTCACCTTGTTCAGAGCAGCAATCGCTGAAGTATCATATCCTTCTCATTTTGTAATTCAGACTAGCCTCATATTTTAAGTATATATATTCACTGAATAATTCAAGTAGTATTAAATGTTTTGCATTATCACATGTTTACATTTTAATTAAGCTTATATTTTAACAAAATGTACTTTCTTCTTATTTTTTTAAATTCTTATTTTTTATGGAAGTGTAGTTGATTTACAATGTTAGTTTCAGGTGTACAGCAAAGCAATTCGGTTATACATATACATACATGTATATATATTTTTTCAGTTTCTTTTCTATTACAGCTCATTACAAGAAATTGAATATAGGTCCCTGTGCTATACAGTAGATCCTTGTGGTTTTGTCTATTTTATATATAGTCAGTGTGTATCTATTGATATTAATTAATAATTAAGATGTGTAATCTTACTTTTTAATTTCTTTTAACATCTTTGTTCACATACATATATACTCGTATTTTTTGTCATGTTAATTCTTTTAAGCCACTGTTGGTTCCTTCTACTAGAGAATCACGTCAGGCATGGAAAGAAGGTTCGTGGGTAGCTCAACAAGAAGTCAGACTCGTCATGACATGGTAGAAGACCAATTATCCCTACCCTTGGAGTCTTGCTTTCATCATATGTAAAGTGGGGCTACTAATACTGGCCTGAGATTTGACGCGGTCAGGCCTGCGATGACGTGAGTGCTTGCTCGCGGGAGGCAGTCAGCACATGTGCATGTCCTTCCCTTCTTCATTGTGTCTTCTCCACCCAGATTTTAGTTGTAAGTTTTTCAAGTTAAAATGCTTCTCTCTGCAAAACGTCCCTTTTCTTTTGGATACCTGAAACGTATGATTATGTTCAAATGGGCTTTCCCTGCTGTGCTAACAACATATCAAATGCACAGAATATCACTCCCATTTGTAGTTCAAGACAAAGCAAAATTAACCGCAGGGGCAGAGCCTGCTGGTGCTAATGGGAGGGCCAGCAGGTCTCCATATATTGTCCCTCCTGTTACGGAAGCTGTGGTTGCATTATGATCTTTGCAAGGCATCTGGGGAACCCCTCCAATGTGACACGTACAGTGGCAGGCTTGCTTTTTGAGAAAATATTTTCTAAGAATGCATAAGGCTGAAAGTTTTGAGGCCTATTATTTTACCTTATTTTGTTCTCAGCAAGACAGTTACATTTTATAGCCAGGAAATGAAAAAAAGAAAAAGAAAAAAGAAAGAACTGTACAACTTTAGGAAGTAGTAGAACTTGTCTAAAATTAATTAAGCATCCATCTTTTCCTCTTTTTGAAATCTGCAGCATATACGTCTGTGTGAATATTTCCATGAATCTAAGCGTCGGGCTGTGTCCCTTGTTTTCTGTAGCTGGAAGTGCAAGAGGCTTGAGGTTGTTCGAGTGCCCTTTAACTTGTGCTCTTCCGTATACATGTCCTCAGAGAGAGTGTGTAGCAAAGGATCTTGGCTTATTTCACAACAGTCATTTTTCCCATTGACTTTCCAGAGACACAATGGATTCCTTCTCAAATTATCATTATGAATACCGGGTGGAGTTCATAAAAGGAAAGCCTGTTTGTGGGGTGGCTATGACTGTAGCCACCAAGAGTTTCTGTCTCACATCAGGTTTCTGTCTTGCACACTGTGTGCATCGGCCCATGGAAATTCATCAGAGTTAACATTTAAGAGTTCCTACCAGCTCGTGGCTCAGCAGCTTCTGATCCCAGTAAGCAAATGTTAGTTGCTCCGTGTCTGAATGGGTCTGTCTCTCCAAACTTTGACGTGAGTGGTGTTTGGCCCTGTGACCTCTGCTCTAAGCAGTTCCAGGAGAAATAGTTGACTTCCATTTTCATAGATCGTTCTTGTTGTAAGGACAAGAGTGGTGACTTTCAAGCTTGTACATGTCAGGACTGGAACCAGAAATCTTCATCAGCTTCTGCCCATTTCTGGAGCTCTCAGATGAACCACTTGATCTACGGCTCTTTGTCTCAGTGTTTGTTTCTGGGAGACGCCAAGCTGGGAAGGTCATTGAGAAAATTTGCTAGAGGAGCTGCTCTGGCTTACTCTAGATTACTCTTACACCTGAGACAGTAACGCGTACGCATCAGATCATTACATGTCTTTCTTCTACCTCTCAAAGAAAATGGTTATTGTCTGCAAATTCCGGAAATTTCTAAGTTGAGCAAGTACTCTAAATTACTGCCACTCACATTCTGCACTGTGATTCTTTGTAGAATCTATTTTTATAAGTCCTGTGTTGAAATTATATATATTATATATATGAATGAGATTATATATATATATATATATATATATATATATATATATATATTTGAATCAGAATACTATACACCTCAGCTTGCATTCAGCTTCAGTACATCTGATAATACTTTTTCTGCCTTGAAAATGAGATCCCCCACAGCCTTGCTTTATGCACAGGGAGAGTGACGAGTGATACTGAATTTCAGCCAGCTATTAAAACATGCCGTCCCTCAGATCTTTCAAAACGTGAAGGGAAACGTCTAACTCAGTCTTCTGGTATTGTCTGACATTGTACTGAATATTGGTGTAAATTAACCAGAGGGCCTAAAAAATGCTACTCATGGGCTAGGGCTTCCTGGAGCATCCACGGAAGAAGAATGAAATGGATGTCTCCAAAGAGGCACGGTTTTGATGAGGAGGACAATGGCCAAGTGAGATGGACAAGACTGTACTTTGTCTGAGGCTTGGTTTTCATATTTCTTTTATGTGAGCAGGTTCTAAAGTTAGAAACCATGCTGTTTATCCAGTGGTTGTTATCAGCTAAATAATCACAGTATAGAAATAGATAAGCCTTACGAATGAATCCTCTTTCCCTGAAGCTAATTCTGAAAGAAGTTGTCAGTTGTGGGACACAGTTTTACTTGCTCCCGTTCTTGTAAACCTGGACATTAAGGTGCACGTTGTCCTGGCTGTTGGGTCGTGCTTGCATTAGCTCACCAGAGTTGTCCCCAGAAATACGATGTTCAAGGCACAGCCTTTTCTGTAGCAGTCAGCCTCTGCCTTCACCTTTGATGGTGGTGCAGATGAGTTTGCATAATGTGGAGCCCTTTTTAAAACTTTACATTTAAAGGCACATTTTAAACTATAATTCTGTTTAATAAATCTGTGACTTTTGATAAAATTGTGACTTTCTGACCCAACCCTTAGTTGTGCCTGTGTTCCTCAGAATTGTCTTGTTATCCATTCTTTAGCCGTTGAGATAATAGAACTCAGCCTTTCAGAAGAGAATGACATATATTTTGAGACAATAGCACAGCATTTTATCACTCCACAGTGGTTGCTCTCTCGCCTAATAGGGAAAGGATTTAAACCAGATAAAGACCAATATCAGTTTTTTTGTACCCCCTCTCCCCCTTATTGTTAATATAACTTTCAGGATTCATTACCCAAAGGTGTTCTACCATTGTTTTCTTCTTGAATAAACTTTCTCTTCTTTACATTCAAATGAAGGATAAAAGAGAGAAAGAATGCAGAATAAAGTGTTTTTATTCCAGAAGAGTGATAAAAGAAGACATCTTTGAGGAAAGAGTGTTCTGGCAGAGATCTGCTAGAAGTGAGTAAGTGTTTCATGCAAACATCTGGTATAAGAACATTCCAGGCAGAGTAAATCACAAGTCCAAGTGTCAAAGTGGGTGTACAGTTGAAGTTTTAGAAACATTAAGGAAATAAAGGTGGCTAAAGCAAAATGAGAGAGAGAGATGTGGCAGGTAGAGTAGGACTTGGAGGTTGCTGTAAGGATAGTTATTCTAACAGTGATGGAGGGCTGTTAGAGAATTATGAGCTGGAAAATGGTATCATCTTAAATTATTCTAGAAAATGTGTCTTGTCAGAAAGACATTCATAGAAAATACACACACACACACACAAAAACCAACAACTGATATCTTATTCATGTTCATCTTAAAAGTCAAACCCAGGAAAAGCAGACATGAAGTTTCAGGAAAGTAGAACAGATGAGAAAGAAAGGCTAATGTGAGGATATACTGTTTGTCACTATTACAAGTAACGATGCTCCGTCTCACTGGGACCCTCTGTGGAATGTTAAGAAATGTGTCTCAGAAATGTCTGCCTGGTAGATAGGAGAGGAAATAATTTATCCTTGAGTTCTTACCCTCCACAGTGGTCAAGGGTGGGCCTACATGGTATTAAGACCACAACACCCTCCGGTTGTGATCTGTTAGTGCTGAGTGGGAATCCACAAGCTCCCATGTGATGAGTCAGAGAAGCCCCTGGACAGGAAGGGGAAGATGCCCGGGGCAGCCTGCAGGCAGGTGGTATACAGGAAGCTGCTGGACACCAGCTCAGAACCAGTCACTTAAGTCGTAACTGGAACAAGAAATACAGACCAGAAGATGTGCAGTATTTTATGGGAAGTGTAGACTATGGATTTCCAGATGAAATGTCTTCTGTCTAGATATCCTCTAAGAAGAGAACAGTTTCATGATCTCTTCCTTGATATTTTATTACAATCAAATCTTTTCATTACAATCAAATTTTAACAAAGTTTTCTTGCTTTCTCTCTTTAGAGAGACTATAATAAAATTTATCCTGTATATAAATCTCAAGGATGCTTTTATTCTTGATGGAGCAATGGAAGAGAGAGAGAGAGAGAAGAGTTTTTAAGTGTTAATTACATACAAAATTTTTTCAGCATTGAAAATAATTGTACACTAAGAGTACCTAACTTATTTACGTATTTGCAATTTTAACTACTTTAAATAGAGTATTTCTAGGAGAAATACTGCATGTAATATATGATTACAACTGCTATGTAGCAGTTTATACGTAACATAATTTGGTATAAGCTCTAAAGATGTCCCCCAAATGACTGAGTACCACAAGCCCAAACATGGGCACAACTGCATTAATAATACTGTGTATCGAGTGCTGCTAGTTTCTATAATGTTTGCTTTTTATACGCGTACAAAACAAAAAGGGTGGTGCTAATATACTTTCGGAGCATCTGCTAGTGCTGAGCTCTGTTAAAAAGTTGGAGGATTTAGCAGTAAACAAAGCCAGTACAGACCCCTGTCTTCCTGGAGTTCCCGTCCTCAGGGAAGGTTACTATCTGCACTGAGTCACGGATGCCTTGTAAGAGAAGCTGAAGAGCCTTTGACACCATATGTTATGCTGAGGCCACCACAAAATGCATCATTTTGGAAAAGAACGTTTTCTCCCTTCCAAGCCCTACTTCAGTGCTGTTCATTTTTAATATAGGGTGGATGGAATGGCTCTGGGACAGCGGCTAAGGCATTAACTTCTGTTTCAGTTTGCTGTTCTGCAGAAAGTACTGCACTGCACAGTTGCTAAGGTTGCATATTAGTAGATTCTTGACTTTATAAACTTGGAATTATACGCTGCTTTCCTGAAAGTAAGGGTTCAACCTTTACTGTTTTTAGATTCATGTAAAATGGGATGGATTTGGAGGCCCTGACTAGCTACAAGAAGCTCATCCCTTCTTCACTTTTTGCCATCACACTCAGTGGGGCATTTCAAAGTGTGTACGTCGTTGAACAGAACGCGTTTGCCAGACAGGGAAATTTGTGGGTTGAGGCTGTGTGGGCAGTGTGCTCCTCTTTCATCTTATTCAAATGTATTTCTTACCTTCTGCAGAGGGATGGCTCTGTTGAATATGTGTATGTTGTGCTTTATAGTATCAGTCAGTGCCTCTTTCAACACCATTCACAGTAGAGAAGGAGAGGGTTCATGGGGTACTGAGTCTGTCAGTTCACATCAAGCTGAAAGTTCTCACCTAAAAATGTTTCTTACTGTCCTGTTACTTGCAATCTTAACTTCAACTATGCCATGTTTCTTTTAATATCTTAGAGGAAGATAGAGAGATAAGGAAAGAAAACAAACATATGCCAAAATATTAGCAATGATTTGATTTAAGTGAAGGCCTTCTAAGAGTTTGTTGTCATATGCATATAATTTTCTATAGTTCTCAACATTTTTCAAAATGTGAGGTATAATCCAAAACATTCTGAAAACCATATAATGAGAAATAAAACAAAGAGAGGGAAGACCTATAGCATTAAAAAGACTGAGCATAAAAAAAATCAGATGATGGTAATATATTTGGGCCTTGTTTGAATCCTGTTTTTGAACAAACTATTAAATATTAGGCAGCTGGAGCTGTTTGAATGCACTGACTGGATTTTTGATGATAGTAAGGAATGACTGTGGTCTGTTTCTTTGTTGTTTTTATTTGTTTAGGTCTGATATTGGTTTCATGATGATGTTTTAAAAAGTTCTTCTGTTTTGAGATACATACTGAAGGATTTACAGGTGACATTGTGTGAACTTAGGAATTTCCTTTGAAAACTATCTGAGACAGGGCCAAGGATCTGAGGTAGGTTAGGATAAAGCGAAACAAGATTGACCCTAAGTTGATAATTGTGAAACTGAGTGGTGGTTACATGGGGGGTTTATAGTGTTCTCTCTACTTTATTTTTTTGTTTGTTTTCTGCTTAAAAGTTCAAACATAGTGAAGTGCTGGGGATCAGATTATTTGGGTTCAAATATGAGCTGCCCATTTATTTGTTATATATTGTTGAGCTAGGTATATTTAACTCTCCTGTGCCTAGTACTCTCACCTGTAAAGTGAGGCAATGTCTGGAATACACATCTCCATCATTAACCATGGTTGAGTGAGTTAATACATACAAACTCTTAATCAGCGACTGACCCTAAACAAGCGCTGAATAAATGTTCGCTATATTTTAACTTCGTTTTGTCCTTTCAAATCTAGGCTAAGGCTAGTATTTTTGAAAAATGCAATTTACCTGAGAACCTCAGTTTGCTTTACTCAAAAATTTCCCACTTTTGTGGAAAGAGTAAGTAGGAAACAATTATTGCTTCTCTGGAGGAATATCAATCTTAGGCAGACAAATAAAAAAAAAAGCCTGACACCATAATAAGAAATAACCAAAAATGTAGAGAGAAGAAATAGCTTAGCTGTAATTGTAATTAATGGGCAGAGTCAACTAGTTTGCAAAGAAATTGCTGTTCAAAAATACTGTTTTGAAAGCTAATTCAGCTTTGAACGAAAGACTATTGCCATTATAATACAGCTCACACTGATTGGAATTTTATCTCTGCTTCGCACACTTTAGCCATGAAATCGTAGTACTTAATTTTTGTTTCTTTTAATTTGGATAATCCACAAAGTATTATTTTGAAGATTTTGTAAAAATTCAGTAAGCAGTTTAGATCTATATGACTCATTTTCATCTTTTTAAACAAATGAACATTTTTTTAACATCAGAAGTAATCAAAAAGAATAACAGGGACTATTTCACGAACCTGTTGAGGAATGGTAAAGTAATTATTGAAATTGACCACTCATATATGAACAATCTGAATGACTTTGCAATTTATTACTTCTTGCTGTACAGTTGATAAAACTCATAAAACCTAACAAGGGATCATTGTCTTTAAAGTGAGAAAGAGAGGGCTGTGTGTTCACAGATTATGGCAAATGCGTTATGCCTTACCACAAGGTCAGGTACTAGCTACACATACAAATGATGGTGAACATGTGACGTGTACACACGTGTATAGCACAATAAAGTAAAGAAAGTATTCATCATTCATTAAATGACCAGTAGTAAGACACTTTCAAATTTTGTAGAAGCAATTTAAACATTCAAACTGTGAGTTCTTTCTAGCCTGTATATTAGTGAGAGGAGGATTGCCATTGACATGGAGAAGACTGTGCTGTTTCATCTCCACATCCTAGTGCCTAAGAGAGTGTCTTACAGTGGCGCCTGAGGCCTGAATATGCAGTTATTTTGAATGTTAGTGAAGTTGAGCCTGAGCCAGACTGTAAGTCAGACATAAACTATATGCTGCGGTGGGGATGAAGTTTAGGTTTTTCTTTAAATCAGTGCTTCAGTGAAAGACTTGGACAACGTTTCAACATGTAATGTTTATTCATGTCTGGCAACGTTAACATTTAAGGAAGCATAAAATAGTAAGTACATTTAGATTTCAACAACCTAAGAGCCACAAACATTTTTCTATTTTATGCTTCGTAAATGAAAGCTAATGATAACTCACTGCGTTTTTCATATTTTCAGGAGTTTGATTGCACAGTCATCTTTATTTACTGTGAGCATGATGAAAGAAATCTGCTTGTACAGTTTAATTCTTTTCAGTTTAGGTAAATAACTTGCAGAAAAGAATCTCATTTTCCAAAGACTGGGGAATTTTTAGAAGTTCAACCTAAATTGATGTGACTCAAGATGAAAACATTAGTCAAATGAAATCTAGTTGAGATGAATATAGAGATATTTAGGGAAGCAAACAAGCAAACAAAAACATCAAACTTGAATATTTGCACACCAATATGGACTTCTTCATGGAGGACACATTTTGGAGGTTGTTTAGAATTTAGAAGTCTTACATTAGCTAAGCCATTGCCAGAAATCGACAGTTGAATCAACAGCTAAATGAGTTTCTTTCTTTCTTTCTTTCTTTTTTTTTTCCTATGCTAACATTGCAGAGGAACTTGTTCCATCAAGGGCTTCTGTTTTTCTTCTCCGTATTTCTACAGTTCTTTCCATCATTTATGGTGACTTCTTCTGTTAACCTTTAATTTTCTTTAACTCATAACTTCTCGTAATTTGGTTTGCTGGTATTTTATTTGCTTTATTTTTCTCTTTGTCTGTTATATTAATCATTTCCAATTATTATACTAAAGTTGACAGCTGTCAGAAAAAAAGTAAACGCAGAGGAAAACTAATTGCTTGCTTTTTTTTAATTTTATTTTTTAGGATTATGCTGAGAAGGAGAACACCATAGCAAAAGCTCTGGAAGACCTGAAGGCCAATTTTTACTGTGAACTCTGTGACAAGCAGTACTATAAGCATCAGGAGTTTGACAATCATATTAATTCCTATGACCATGCTCACAAGCAGGTAAGAAAGAGTGTCCAAAGACACCAAGTATTTCTGAACTTTTATAATAATTTGAATTGTGTAGACTGTATGAATATCATATTTTTTCTTTGCTGTGTGATTTTTAAAGATGTCATTCTGGGATAATAATTTGATTACTTACAACAAAAGTTTTAATTTTTTTAAAGAAAACACTAAAAGTAAAGTCTGAAACAAATAACTAATATAAAAAAATACCATTTATTTGCCTTTTAGTGATTGACAGTAATTTGAAAATTATATTCTTCAGGTGGTGATCCTCTGAATATTTTCAAATTTGTTAATTTTTAAATATGTTAATCAACTAAAGATACTTACCAAATATAAATGAGTCCATTCATAGTTTCTTATAGAAGGCATTTCCCATTTAAACTACCGTAAAATATTTTTTTTTAAAGTTTTGGTATGGTAAAAACAATCTAGGGTAACTGGGTTGAATAAATACTTAATATGTATATGATTTAGTTTATTTTAATGCTATTTCATTTTCCCATTGATTGAAAAGCCAAGATTGATTTTTCCCCCACATTCTATGTAAAGATGAATTTAAATTAGTGACATCAGAAGTGAAATTAATAGTACAGATTTTATTTTCTCAAATATATCAATTCAACTGCATACGTTGTTTAGCTCACTTGATATGGTACAGCATGCTTAGTTATCATCAACTTACAAATATTTTCCTTTTTAGCCATCACTTACAAATATCATCCAAATACCATTTTTGGTATTAATAAAGGTACATTTTTTTTAATCCCATGAGCTTGCACTAACTTTCTATTAACATTTGAGTAATTTAGCATAAGTATGAAAGAGTGGGAGGAGATGATCACATTAAGTGCTTATGGACCAATGGCATCTATTTTCTTTTGTCAATTCTTCCATTATCTCATACCAACAAAACTAAGTTTGGGGAGGCTATTGCAGGGAGGACGTTAGCCTTCATTTACGTATGTCACTAATTAATGCAGACTAAACTTCATGATCTGCCCTTGCCTTCCTTTTTCCTGGTAGTAGATCCACTGGCAAACCAGGTAAGGAAAAGGTTTTGATGGAAATATCATTCCATTTCCTACATAAAAATGCATACATATAAATATACCATCGTTTGATTTGAACATTAAAATCCATCAGAAAATAGTATTGATTTCATTCTATGGTAACATGTGTTTTTTAATAAAAAGATTCTGGAACCCTCTTCCCAATGTGGTAAATCTAAGAAAGCTGTTTCTCTGATTTTTCCTAATATATTCCTGTGTTCCTTATAAAAGTGCAAAGGTAGAATATGCTATTTTATCAGCAGGGTATTAAAATGTATTTAAAAATTCTTTTTAGCTTCAGTCATGAATAAATATTTGCTGTTAGCAATTTTTAAAAAGTATGTATATTTTATGGTATAAACTAGGTATTTGGGAAAGTGTGTGTATATGTGTATTTTAAGAATATCTTATCAACTGGGCATTAATATCCTTTGCCAAAGAATGCTTCATTCAGCCATAGGTTGCCTGGGAGACCAAACTCAGATTATCATGAGGACCTTTCCAGCTCCAAATTCTATGAAGTTAAGATGCCGTATACTGTACACAAATAACCTAAGGGAATTCAGGATAAATCTGGTTTGCTCTTTTGAAGCTCCAATCACGTCATAATACTCAGGAGCGTCAGGCTCTGGAGAGAGACAGACTATCTAAATGACCATGAATTCTGGTAGACAGCAGAGTCTTACTTGATTAAATTAACATAAGACTATGTTTCAGTAGCTGAAAATACTTGAATCTATATGAGCCCATCCCTAGAGGATAGTAGCTCATCTTGGAGAGTGTCTTCCTAGAGAATGCACTCCCTTTTCGGAACAGAGACCTCATCCCCATGACAGCTATCTCTGTTTCTACCACAGAGTTTCCAAACCTTGGCCACTTTGAATGAAGTAGAGGGGAACAAAATTTTGAGGTGGGCAATTCAGATTTCTTTTTGTCCTGAGAACTGGAATTGAGATACCAAAAAGCCCCAGCAAAAACAAAAAACAAAAACAAAGAACAAAAAAACCCCAAACAAAAACAAACAAACAAATAACAGCTGCCTACTCTCTGATTACAACTGGACCTAACACTTGAAAATGTCATCTTGTGCTGTGGCTAAATGCATTGAAAAGTTTAGAAAGCTGGTGGAGAGGACAAAACAAATGCACAGAGAATGAGATCTGTGTGGCCACGTGAAGGGACACGAGTATGGAAATAGCAATTTTGATTTTGAATGACTTTCAGAGAATAGCGGTCTTTCCAGCAGTTTATCTGTAGATTCTATCCCTGGACTCTGAGAGATACTTCAGCTTGCTACTAATGAATGAACTTAAAAGGAAAAATGAAGCAAAACCCTAGCTCAATACTTATTATTACTTGTGACCAAAAAACAAAACAAAACAAAACACCCTTTCCTAAAATATTGACCTGTCTCAGTCTCAAAGCAAATTTTTTGGTCTCCCATAGAAAACACCTACGTGAGAAGTACTAATACTCAACGTCCATGTAATTTATATTTCAGGTAGGAAAACCTTCATGTGATTAGGACACTTCTTGAATGGAATTAGAAAAAGGCAAAGAGGCCCCACATCTGATACAGTCTCTCGCTACAGGGATATGATTCCAAGGCCACCTGCTGCAGGGAGAAAGGGAGGGGGTTACTGGTGGAATGAGCCCAAGCCCTGCCACTTACCCACCTTGGGTGAAATAAACAAAGGCTTGGTTAATTCCTTTGTTCATTCTTAAGGAGGATAAATGAGAGAATGCACATGAACATACTCTGCAAAGTGTAAAAAAAAAAAAAAAGTAAAAGCTCAATACTTAATTCATTTTTATTATTAATACTTACTAAAATTTCTTTTATTCCAGAATGTTCGGGACTCTGACAGTTTGCCTTTGAGACTTCCTTTATTTAGAATTCCCAAAAGGATCTATTTTTGCTTCAAAAAAGGCTTAGAGAGTCTGAAACATAGGGTAGATAATCTTGACCTAAGAGCTTTTTACCTCCCATATCTTTGCAAATCCATGTTATGGCAGGGTATGTGTTGCATTTGAATTCTAAGCTTCAAAGGAAAATCTGTTTGTCTCATCCACATGCTCCTTGGATAACTTCAGAATCTCTCTTGAGCTCTTACCACTAAGACCTGCTAACACAGAGTTAGAAAGAGGAAGAAGCCCAGATGTATTGGCAGTGATCACAGTAGCTCACAAGTTAGAATTGATTTTTGAAATATTTTCTTTTTACCTTAGAAACTTGAAAACCTCTGGATCATAACCCTTTAATGGCAAAGATTCTTTTCTTTATATCTTCATCCCTCACAGCATCTAAGGCAGCATTCGGCACAGGTTAGACCCCCAATCAATGTTTTCCATACAAATAAATGTAAAGAGGCTGGTGTCAGATTCCTTTTGAGATTTTGTAATAAACCACAATTTCAGAGTAGGTAAGAGTTTCAAAACAATGAAATTCTTTACTTATAGATTTATACTTAGATGAAACTATTTGTAAGAGAATATTACGTATGAGAGTGAAGTGACTGTTAGAAGGTGGATGGGTATTTTGAATTCTTCCATATTCATGAGTATTTTTCCTTTGTAACAGTAATGTTACTGATTATAATAGAGCAACTACTTAAGTAGCATGTGTTTGGTGCATTCTTCAAACTGTTTCCTATATATAAAACTTTTTAATATTGATGTATTTTGGATGTGTATTGTCAATCATTTTTTCTTAATGTGGGGAAATTATTAAAAGCAAATAACACTTTCAGAACTACCTCAGAGATTTCACTTTCAGTAGGGTAGCACACAAGAGACTCCAAAGGGCTCTTGTCTTAGAAAACAAACAGATCTTCTACAATATAAAATTTTTATTGAATTAGTGAGTTTCTAGAAAGGGTGATATCTCCAAAGAGCCATCCCACCACCACAGGAGGGTGGGGGAGCTGAGGCTAGTGGCGAAAGCCTGGGCATGCGTGCAGTCATAGTAACCTCCAAGATGCGAAACTGAATGAAGAGGAAGCCCCACTGTGAGCTTTGTAGCCTGGAAATGAGCTGTGAACAACAGTTGATAAACTCTAAGACTTATGGATTAAAATGAATATTTCCCCTAGTTCTTGACTGAAACATGTACAAGGTACTCTGGAAAAAAAACAGACTTGATTTAGATTTTCCACTGAATATGATTAAGAAAATCAAAGGCCATAATCAGAGATCAAAATCTCAATGTTTTTTAATGAACTTCACAAACTGATTCCACAATGTGTACGTAAGGGTGAATACAATCCTAAAAAGGCAACTAACTGAAGTGGGGAGCTCTGTCCTACCAGGTACCGAGTCTGTTATGTGGAGCCCTGCTGGTACAGATACGGACAGATTGCTGAATGGAGCAGAATCCAGAGCCAGGACACGAAAACTCACTTACGTTTGGACATTTGTTACACAACAGAGATACATAGCACATCAGTGGTAAAAAGATGTACTTTCCAAAAACTTGTATGAAATGATTGGCTATCTTTATTCTTTTGATTTTAATAGTTAATTTAATTAATTTAGCTTTTTAAAAAAAAATAGATTGATTACTTCTTCACATAAAAAACAAATAAAAAGGCAAAATCAATGTCAAATCAGTTAAAGAGTTTAACATAAAAAGCAAAACTTAAAAAATTTTAAATATATCTTGGAAAATATTTTTATGACTAAAGAGTAGCATATAGATAATTAAAGCATTGAAAGCACACAGCATTGCAGAAAGATTGATAAGCTACATCAAAATAATATTTTATTACAAGGGATTTTCAGTAAAGAAAGTAAAAGGACAAGCCAGAAATTGGGAAAATATATTTGTAATATACATACCAAGAAAGACTTGGCATTCAGATCTTACTAAAAATATGAATGCATAAGAAAAATAAAAACCCAGTAGGAAACTGGACCAAAATAAGAGGAAAATTTACTAGAGAAGAAACACTAAATGCCCATAAATATATTACAGATTGGTCAAAAATGAGCAACCATTTTGCATCTACCAAATTGGAAAAAATAACTTTGATGATATCAAGTCATAATGATGTGCATCAAGGGAAAATCTTACACATCATTTGTGAAAGTATGAATTGATTTGGCAACTCAGAAAAACACGCTTACAAATTTATGCATTATCATACCAAAACAAAACAAAAAAACTCTTCTTTATAATAATATCTATGAACAACACAATTTGTAAATAAATCATGATATATTCACACAATGCAAAATTATTCTGTAGTTCACATAAACTAACTATAGGTAAATATAACACGAAAGAATCTTAGAGATGTAATATTGAGTGAACAAAAAGTTGAGAAAGAATACACACCTTTCATTTTGTTCATAAAAAAGCAAAACTTAATGCTATTTTTTTTTAAGATTATAAACATGTGACCCGTTCCTCTTTGGGAAATGGAAATTGGTGCATATGAAACTCAGGATGGTCGTTACTTTGAAGGGTGAAGTAAGGTGATGTGATACCAAAGGGTCACATAAGCATACAAACTATGTTCTCATTCTTAAACTGGATCGTGGGGTCAGTTTAAGGCTTCATGTAATTGCCTTCATATGTCAAATACTAAAGACTAAATTGTTAAACAAAGAAGTAAAGTGAAGCAGATGTTTTCTCAAAGCCTCTGAAACTATTCTGTCACAGTTGTAAAAGCTGCCTTAATTGCAGTTAAGTAGTAATTCAATATTAAATTGAGAATTATAATTGAAGTTATTGCTAACTTTTCCAGGTGCCATTCAAATATTTCACTGTTTTTTTTAAGTCAGCATTTCTCTCCTATTTAGTAATTTATCAGGATCATCTTGTTTGTTAAACTTCAATCAATATCAAAATAAAGTTTTCAAGGGAAAAATTTAAAAGGCAAACATTTTTTAAATATTAAAAAAAAATTCATTTCCATTGCTCTTTCTTATTATCATTTTACCAGGCCAATTGCTTACTGTTAATGTAAAAAATGCACAAATTTTTATCATACTTATGTTTTTATAGAATGCTTTATTCAAAAGCCCAGAGAAGCACAGGATTTTTTAATGTGCATAAAATATAATTATATGCTGATAAGTGACAGTTTAAATGCAAATCATTATTTTAAGCTGCATAAACATACAAAATAATGGTGGATTTATTACTTTTAAAACATAGAAAATAGTTTTTCATAACAGAAAATACAGTTATTTTAAGAATAGGGAGGAGAGTGAGGCTCAGTGGTAGAGTGCATGCCTAGCATGCACAAGGTCCTGGGTTCAATCCCAGTTCCTCCATTAAAAAAAAATAAGTGAGCAAATCTAATTACCTCCCCCTACAAAAAATAAACAAATGAATAAAACAAAGAATAACTATACATCCCAATATCCTAGGACAGTCTCACTTTGTACACATCATCCTGGCTTAATTATTAATAGAGTTCTTACTTAAGTAATAAATAACATGGTTGCAATAGATATGTTTATTGAAAAGCAGCAACATTTTTGGCTACATTTTTTAAACAATCATTTATATTTTAACTGTAATGTGTTTTTCTGCATAGCTTTTTCACAACATATGTGCTATAGATCTTTTTTGTTTTGGTTTGGTTTTTGATTTTAAGTGGAGTTACTGGGGATTGAACCCAGGACCTTATGCATGCTGAGCATGCATTCTACCACGGAGCTATACACACCCCCTTGGCTCTATTTTAGAAAGATGAAAATTGAATGTCAATGGCCTAGTAAGTCTGACCGTTCATGTTAGTTATATGTTTACTCAAACTCAGCAATGTCAAAGGAAGCTTTTAAAAAAATCTAAGAAATCACATACATTTTTTGTTTGTTTGTTTGAGGAAACTATATAAACATACATTTGTATGTTTAGCAAATGCACTTGAGTCAAGAGACCAGGCAGGCTCCATTACAAACTCCTGCTAAGGGCAGAGCTTTCCATCTTCGCCTTCCTGGGTCCATTTCTTCATCTATATCCAGAGAGATGAAACTAAATGTCCTCATTGGCCTTTCGGGTTCTAAATGTTCAAGATTCTGTATCCTTAAGTATAATATGTAAATCTGTGTGTTCATAAACAATCACGTGTATTTCCTTCTCAATTCTACATTTTCTAAGTGATTCTTTTGTATAAAGAGATTATTAGAATAGTTTCCAGTGAAGTTGTCATTCTGAATTCTAGTGATTGAGATTAAAAACATTTTTTAAAGTGGGAAACTCAATATCTGGTAAAAAGAAAAGATTTTCCCTTAAGCCCTTTCACCTGTTCATCCGCCCTGAAACTAGAGCCACACTGTGTCTGTCTTCTCACCTGGTGGCCTGTGGGCAATTCAGAGTTATTTTCTCTGTAAGAGATTTGTCACGCTGCTGCTATGAAAAGATAGAAAAGGGAATGATTGCCTTATTGCTGCTGCCCTTCAAACATCTTGATTCTTACTTTAGCGGCTTCAGTGTGGCTGAAATATCTCCCCAAAGGCACCGAAGTGACCTTCACCCAGCAAGTCAAGATTCAGTGCTTTATAGCGTGCTGTTTTGTCCTGCTCCAGAGGAAGTCTCTGTCAGGCTGGGTTGTTGGAATTTGCTGTCCTGCAGGGACTTGTATTGCTATAGAAATGGAGCCGTTTTATTCTCAGATTTGAACGTTTCCTAATCATTTAAACTTCTGTTCCATAATCTGATACTTGAGAAAGAAATCACCTCTATATTTGGGTGTAAATTTTCATCCACAAAACATTATTTAAAGGTTAGTAAGAAAATATGAGATACAGGTAAAGCCATGCATGATTCAATCCATTTCAAACATCCTTCCCAAGAGAAGCGCACACGTATGTCTAGCTCATCACTGAGCTGCACTGTTTTGACATTTTTTGTTCAAAAGCCGTGATTTGAATAGAATTAAACTGAAGGTTTTGTCCATTCTTGAGTCTGAGCCAGACTCTGGATAAAACACTCATTTCTAGTATCCAAAGCGATGCCATTTTCCTAAACTTTCCCCAGTGGTGCTGAGGTCTCCTTCCCTTCCGTCTTCTGCCATCTATTAGGTTGATGGCTGTCCGTTGAGTCAATTCATGTTCAGGGTAGACGAGAACTACTGCAAGTTTAAGCACAGGTTCCTGCTCTGTGTCACCTGCATGTAATTATTTTGAATAAGAGAAAAAAATGGAATAGTAGAGGAATGAACCTAATATTAGAGATTTTATTTTATAAAGTAAATTATGTATTGTAAGCCAAAAATTAAAAAATGTTCCTCCACCCCTTTGTGTTTGTTACTACTAAAATTTTTAGTTTTAGGAAACAGCAACAATAGCAAAGGAAACCATTTTGAGCCAAAGTATGTATCTTTATTTTTATCATAATGATTATTTATTAACTCTTAGGAGTATATTCTTCCTGTAGGTTACATAATGCCTTGATTGGTGGCATCAATAAAGCTGTATCCCTTTATTTTACTATTTTATTTTTATTGTACTATTTTAATGTTGATACATTAATAAATATATTTGATGAGGCTGTATCTACTTTGGGAAATAGTTTATTTATAGATTTGCTTTATAGATTTGTCTTACATTTATATTTGTCCTACCTATAACAGATTGATTCATACCTGTTTTTTTTAATTGAGACAGATTCTGGGAATTATTCTTAACAAAATAAAATTTTTAAGAATAAAGTTGATCCAGAAAAGCTATTTAAACTCTAAGATTAGCATAATGTGAGAATTTGGGAGCAGTGGTTATCTTTAAGCATCCTGAGAATTGAATGTTTATCTCCTAATCAGATCAAGAACCAAACCTTAAATTATCTTCTCAGAGGATTATCTCATAATAAATTTCAATATTCTCTTGGCTTCTATAGAAATGAAGACACCAGGATTTCTGTTATCTGTAGTAGGAGGTGGAAATGGTATAGAACAAAGAAACTTTAATTCCAGATGAATATTGGAATCACCAGGACATCTTTAAAAAATAGTCATCTCAGAGTCTAGTAGAGGTCCATGACATATGTCTTATGTTTGATACTTTCCAGGTGACTGTAATATGAGGCCAGGGTTGAAAAGGAGAGTGGAGATACCAAGAGTCATGAAGTTACTGTTTCAGTTGCTGTCTGATGACATGTTGCATGTTTCTTTGATATTGAGGGATAGTAAAAGTACAGTTCTTCTTGATCCAGAACAATTGTTGAATACGTAATAGAACAAAGATAGAGAAGGAAACAAAGAGAATGGAGAGAGAAGCAGTTTGCGTATGTGTTCTGATTTCTCCTCCTCAGGACACGATCCAGAGATGGGGAGAAGTATTACAAAGATATGGAGAAAGTTGGTACCTTGGAAGGGGAATGCCTTTTGGGCTGCCTGCTCCATATCAGTGTGAAACTCAGCCAGTATCACAATACATTTGGCAGCAGAATGTGTTTAAGAAATGAGCTTTGCTGTCTGGCTTTCCCAGGATGTTCTGTTTAAATATCCAGTGGATAGTGCAGGGAATTTCCCCTTGCTCTTTTGGAGGGACTCAGAAGACAACTGATTTGAGAACCTGTGGTCTTGCCGTGGAGAGGGAAGAGATGCAGGTAGATTATGGGAGACAATGAGCAGAGTGGAGAATATGACTGATTCCAAGATGTTTGTCTTGCCAGTGAAAATGAACAAGGGGTTGAATTTAAGTCACCTGAAGAGGGCTACTGAGTCCTGACCAAAGTGAAGAAACAAACGATAGGATATGACAGACTTGAGAGATGGAGGCAGCACATGCCCTGTGGTTAGAGAAATTAGATACTGTATGTAGAGACACTGTATGTATCTTTATTTATTTGTAAAGATACTGAGCAGTTATTCCAAAAATACCCATTAATAGTAATGTATCCATTTAAAAATAGGTTGGAATGCTGTACATCTTCTACCCAGAGGGGGATGACTCAGGTGGTGGGGAAGTTGATTTATTCAGAAAATAAAGAAGCAAACATGTCTTTTTACATTTATGACATAAATGTTCCAACCAGCGAAATATTTTACTGATGAGCATTTTATTGTTAATGATACAAATGTTTTTCGTTTCCTTTTTCAAGCTCTGACAATTGACCAAGTCCAACCAAATTGCCAGGATATTTCAAATTATCTCAAATTTGATCTTGAATAAGTGAAAAGTAAACAGCCTATAGAATGGTTCATGTATGATATTTGCCTGGCTACTTTAACATTTACCTATTTTTTAAGGATAAAATGAACTATTAAATTTAGAAGTCACCAGCTAGTATCTTAAACATAACTCAGTTTCAATAATCTAGATAATTTGTATAAGAACAAATCTTATTTGTAAAAATAGACAATAATGCCTCATAGATAACTAGAAATAGCAAGAAGATGAAGGCAAAAAAAAGTATATATACAAATGTATATTTGTATACATATGGTTATTATTTTTATATTACATCCCACCTGCATTCTTCCTTTATCCAGGAATATAAATATTTGCAGTCTTGGTTATTTGAGGTTGGGTAGCACTATAAGTAATTAAATCTCCATGAGCAGCTTTGACAAAGAAGAATTCTGGCAGTCCTTTAACTCACTGCATTTTTGTAAGATTGATTTCTTTATTATGATCACACCTTCGGATAGCAGTACATGATGGTATTTGCAACTCCGTCTTTGAGAAAAATTTCCTTTTTTGGGCATAAATGTCTTTTCTTTTACTGTATGTGTGGGTAATCTCTGCTTTTTCAAATTACCAAAGGTATGACACCTTTTAAAAAATAGAGAGGGAGACTTTGAAGAAGTCATTAAATTGGCAAACACAACTTGTGGTGTAACCTGATAGCCTCAGTTCTTCATATGCTGAAATGCTGTTGTGTCACTGTGATCATCATTCTATGGACTGGCAACTCCTGAAGTGCCGTGTATGATTATCGTGGTATTATTATATAGACCTTATAGTGACTCTAATAGAAATGTTTGTTCTAAGAAAGGCAAGAAATAGGCTAACTATAATATGGATTATTCATAATTGTATTGCATAATACTAGCAACTTTCAAATGACTATGACTTGCAAATAGTAGTCACTCTTTTCATATTCCTTACAGCAAGGTTCTAGTCATTTTCTCTTCATTTTATCCTCAGCACATAAGTACAAGATCTTTTCTTTAAAAAACACGCAGGGCTAATCATTGGGTATTTTAACACTTTGTATTTTTCAGTATTCCTCCTTCTAATTTTAATGTTATCTAATCTACTTGAAAATAGCACTTTTCCCTAATGATGATATTATGTTCCTAGGGATAGAGAATGTTTTTTTTTTTTAACACCTTGTTGTTCTGTGCTATGTGTGTCACCATGGCTTTGCTTTGGTTTCTCTGGGTGTAATCAGTAGTATTCAAAATCCTTTCCTAGTACAGAAAAAATAGTCTGAGGACAACTTAAAAATAGTTGATGCTATGTGAAGATAATTATGCATAGGATGTACCTTGGAATATATCCAAATACCATTATTTAACATTAAATTATGATAATTAGTACCTAAAGTAATGCTGAAATTTGCTTTAAGTAAAGCAGAATTTCAAATAAAACTACTCATAAATTCTCCCCAACCTCCACCCTGTATCCTATGTCTCATCTCCATCCCCTTCCCAGTTGTTGAATATCAGATGCATAAGAAATATTATGTGTGTGTCCATCGGAGAATATGTGCAGAACCAACTTTTAAGATGCAGTCTGCTGCGCCCCTCGCCCCACCGCAGCATCCTGTCCTTTCAAGTCCTTTGTTCAACCTGATTCTCTGACTTCTTTGTTTGTTGGTGTGTACCAAAGTGAAATATATGAACTTTCAAGAGCTTAACTTGCTTTAAAGTTTGAACAACACTGTGTCAGAATCATGGGGTCTAGAGGTTCATGCAGTTACTAATAGCTCCCTTACACAAAGAGATCAGTGTATCAGGCACTGGAAACTCAGGGATTTTTGCTGTTGTTGTTGTTTGCTTTCTTGTTTCTTGGTTTATTTTTTTATTGGAGGACTATGAAAAGAAAAAAAAAGACAGAAAAAATAGTATGAGGTGAAAAGGAAGTACCTAGCTTCAGTTCCTGCTCTTACACGTTTCTTTCCGTTCAAAGACTAAATTTCAAAGCTACTTACATTTTCATGACTTGCTATTTCTTTTCATTTTTTAATTTTATTAAATATATACACTTTTGTCTTATGTATGTATGTATGTTATATATTAGTCATATATGTGTGTATATGTGTATATATATAAAAAACATATTTGAGATATGGAAAAAATTCCCATTCTTGTTTACCCTCATAACAAAATTATTTTTTCCTAACTTTCTTCACATGTGTGCATATTTTTAGATAGATAAATTTTGTATTCTACCGTATTCACTTTTACATTAACAGGACTTGTTCCATTTTTACAGAATTTTCATAACTATTTTAATGGTCCATAATATCTCATAAAGTTTTTTTTTAATTTAACCATTCCCTATTTTTGGATCTGGGTTCTTTCAATATTTAAAATTTGTATAATCTAATTGCTTTCGTACTTACTTCAGATTCTCAATTTTCCACCCTGCAAGACCCTGAAAATGCATACAAAATATAGAAATGATGTTAACATTCCCTAGTTTTATAAAATATATAGCAATCTAATTGAGACCTGACATACTAATTTCATAGAAGTAATTTTCAAAATGGTCATTCATGTCAAAATTTCCTTAATGATTTTATTTTTATCATAGTCAAAATAAATCTTACTTTTTCTTTTTTTTAACTTTTTTTATTGAGTTATAGTCATTTTACAATGTGCCAAATTCTAGTGTATAGCACAATTTTTCAGTTATACATGAACATACATATATTCATTGTCACTTTTTTTTTCACTGTGAGCTACCACAAGATCTTGTGTATATTTCCCTGTGCTATACAGTATAATCTTGTTTATTTATTCTACATATACCTGTCAGTATCTACAAATTTTGAGATCCCATTCTGTCCCTTCCCACCCCCCTGCCCCCTTGGCAACCACAAGTTTGTATTCTATTGTTTGTTTGCTTGCTTGTTTTTTAGATTCCACATATGAGCGATCTCATATGGTATTTTTCTTTCTCTTTATGGCTTACTTCACTCAGAATGACATTCTCCAGGAACATCCATGTTGCTGCAAATGGCATTATGTTGTCAGTTTTTATGGCTGAATAGTATTCCATTGTATAAATATACCACCTCTTCTTTATCCAGTCATCTGTTGATGGACATTTAGTCTTTTTCCATGTCTTGGCTATTGTATATAGTGCTGCTATGAACATTGGGGGGCAGGTCTCATTTTGAAGTAGGGTTCCTTTTGGATACATGCCCAGGAGTGGGATTCCTGGGTCATATGGTAAGTCTATTCCTAGTCTTTTGAGGACTCTCCATACTGTCTTCCACAGTGGCCACAACAAACTGCATTCTCACCAGCAGTGCAGGAAGGTTCCCTTTTCTCCACAGCCTCTCCAGCATTTGTCATTTGTAGACTTTTGAATGATGGCCATTCTGACTGGTGTGAGGTGATACCTCATTGTAGTTTTGATTTGCATTTCTCTGATAATTAGTGATATTGAACATTTTTTCATGTGCCTATTGATCATTTGTATGTCTTCCTTGGAGAATTGCTTGTTTAGGTCTTCTGCCCATTTTTGGATTGTGTTGTTTGTTTTTTTCTTATTAAGTCATATGAGCTGCTTATATATTCTGGAGAGCAAGCCTTTGTCGGTTTCATTTGCAAAAATTTTCTCCCATTCTGTAGGTTGTCGTTTTGTTTTACTTATGGTTTCCTTTGCTGTTTAGAAGCTTGTAAGTTTCATTAGGTCCCATTTGTTTATTCTTGCTTTTATTTCTATTGCTTGTGTAGACTGCCCTAGGAGAAAATTTTTGAGATGTATAGCAGATAATGTTTTGCCTATATTTTCTTCCAGGAGGTTTATTGTATCTTGTCTTCTGTTTAAGTCTTTGATCCATTTTGAGTTTATTTTTGTGTATGGTGTAAGGGAGTGTTCTAGCTTCATTGATTTACATTCGGCTGTCCAGTTTTCCCAACACCATTTGCTGAAGAGGCTGTGTTTATTCCATTATATATTCTTGCCTCCTTTGTCGAAGATTAGTTGACCAAAATTTGTGGGTTCATTCTGGGCTCTCTATTCTGTTCCATTGATCCATATGTCAAATCATACTTTTTTTCAATACAATATTGTTCACTCGACAGGAAATTTAATTATCCAAATAGAAATAGCATTTGATATAATTTTAGTTTTATAGTTTTGAATTACAGGTACTGTGTATTAAAGAATTGTATGCACATATGCATAGGTATTTTTAGAGTTGTTTAGATATATATATATATCAATGTATACTAAAGGTACATAAACACGAATACATATGTCTGTATTTTTGTTTTGATGGGAAAACTATTGTCACTGTTATTTAACATTGCTTCTTATGCAGTTACATACTTAACCCAATACATTGTACCTAATAGGCACCATAATACATATAAAATACATTCAGTTCAAAAATTTGTCAAAATATATTAATCCAAAAATCATTTTTTCATACAGATTTTACTCTTTAGGACACTCTGCTATGATATCCTCATCTTTACTCATGTTCCAATTTTATCTCAGTGTATTTGTAGCAATTTGGAAGTTGCTGCCTATGTACTTGGTCAGAAACAACTGCTTGTGTTTGTAGGATGAACAGGGATGTTAATGGGGAAACAGCTGACACCTCTTAGTGATGCTCCCCAAGGCAGCCAAAGGTAAAGTTCAAATCATCAGCGTGATGTTTTCCAACCAGGGAAGCATGATTCATGTCACAAAATCTCTAACAGAATCCTCTACACAATTTTAAAAACTGCTTTTCTCAGCAGATCATTGTATGTTTTAATATAAAAATGTGTCACTGTGTTTTCTTACATCAACAAAGATGTGTGCTAAAAGCTTACGTGACATGTCTGGTAAAAAGAAGATATGCTAGATGTTAACTCCAACTTTATTTTCACCCCAGATGTTTCTGGGGGCTACAGAGCTCTTTTACCCATGAACCCGTAAGAAATGTTATTGTCAGCGTTGCAATCCCAACATGATTCACATAAGGGGAAAGATAAAGAAGAAATACAGCATTGTGTCGAAAAGTGTCAAGAAAAACTTTTAAAGAAAATACCACATGGTGTTTATTTAGCTTATCTTTGGCCACAATGTTTTTATAGAGTAAGACAAATAAATACAGCAAACAAAATTATAAAAATTTTATTTTGGAAATGCCCGACATAAACTAACATATGCATGTGTTGTGTGTATACAAATAGATATGTTACCTTTTTTCCCTCAAGAAGTAAAATCAAATCATGACTATCATAAATTAAAAAATGATGTATTTAAACATTTTATTCAGCTCATTAATTAAGAAAGCAGTAAAACTAAGACTGATCCAAAGGATCATTTAAAGAACAACTATATAGTTTTTCTGTGTAGTTAAATGCTATACAGTCAGTCAGGAATGCTTATATTAATATTTTAATGCATCTAAACCGGTTTACATCCTACCGGATAATAAAATGTAATATTCTAGGTTACATTTGCTAAAGGACAAAAACCAATTGTATCCCTATTGGGGAAAATATATTTGCTTTTCAATGGACAGTAATAGTTTAGTTTACATCACTCTCTATTTTCTACAACCTAACTTCCTGAGTTCTAAGTAGCCTTATTAATGGAAACAAAAACACATTACCAAGCTTGTAGATACATAGATTAGTCCCAGAAAGTTTCCTAGACAATGACCAGCACCTGACTGAAAATACTGTACACTTTTTGACTGTTTTTAAATCTTGGAAATTTGTTACTGTAACTTTGAGTGCAAATGTGACATTAACACCTGCATTATCAGCTTTTCAAGTAGTTGAAGGAAAAAGTAACTGTGAGTTCTTACAATGCTCTTCCCCCCATGGTATGTGTAATGTCTGTCAGATCAGCAGCATATTAGATCACAAAGCACCAGTGTAGTGAAAACTCTGCTATCATTCAGGAAACTTCATTTTGAAACTGAGCTTTTATAATTTTATACTGTGACAGTTGTTCAGGGAATTATCTTTTCTTGTTCTTTCATGTAAGAACAATAATATTAAGACTGTCCCTGGGGGACAAGAGAGAGGGAAATATAATTTAAATAGGATTTTATTTAGTTTTATTGCTATAAATACAATGCATATGTTTAATACATTTATTGTAATAATATTCATTGTATGCATTTCCTGATATTATAAAGGGAACTGGCAGGGGGAATAAAAAAGGAGCTACGTAATGATTTAATCAAAAATGGTTCAGATTATGGATGTACATGGACCTGAGGAACTAATCTACGTGAATAACAATAGTGAAAGAAAGATTTTTCTTTCATTGAACTTAATTTTGCTGAGTCAAGAAACAAATTCACAACTCAGTATTTAAGTTTAGATAGTTACATCTTAGAAGAAAAATAAGAAGACAGAAGCTAAATGAGAGGCAGCTGTTATTTTAGATAAGAAAATGCATAAAGACCTCTCTGAGGAGATAGCAGTCAGGCAGAAACTTAACATGAGTGAACAAATAGCACAGATATCTGTAGGGTATTCCCAACACACAGTGGGGCAGGATTGTGTTTGGATTCTTTTAACAACAAAGGAAGCTGATATGACTGGCAAAAAGGTGTAAACTAGGGAAATTTATAGGAGATGAATTTGGAAAAGAAGCTTAAGGCCAGATTAGGTAAAAAATTTTTAGGCCATAGTAAAGATTATGGGATTTATTCTAAATGCTGTAGGGTGATGAAAATGTTTCCATCTGGGAAGTTGGATAATGTTGCTTACTTTTTTTGGAAAAAAGCACTCTGGTTATTATGTGTAAAATAAATTGGGAGAATGAAAGCAAAAATGGCAAAAAGGAGACCAGTGGGACTCTTGTGCTACAATTCAGGGTATAGATGACAGTTACTGACTTAGGGAGTAACTCAAGGTAAGAAGTGGTCAGAATCTGAGTATTTATGGCATGCACATGCCAACAGATATGCTAATGGATTAGACTTTGGGTGTAAAAAAAAATAAAGAGCTCAAGAAAGGCCTCAAGATTCTTGTAAGAGCATTTAAGTGTATGTTGCTGAAGAAAAATAACCGTAATAAATGTTTATGAGGTTAGAGTCAGGCATCTCATTGTGGACATGTCAAGTTTGAGATGCCTGCTAAGCATCTAAATGGCGATGGTGGTTATGGAGTTAGACGTCGAATCTGGAGGTTAAAACCGAAAAATTGACGGTCATCTAGGGAGTATGTAGAGATAGAGAAGAGATGTGCTAAGAGGAATGAACCCTTAGTACATGTTTAGAAGTTGGGAAAATGAAATGGAAACAGACTCACAGACATAGAAAACAAACTTATGGCTACTCAGAGGGGAAGAGGGTGGGAAGGGATAAATTGGGATTTCAAGATTTGAGAATATTAGCTACTATGTATAAAATAGATAAACGACAAGTTTCTTCTGTATAGCACAGGGGGCTATATTCAATATTTTGTGGTATTCTATAATGAAAACAAATATATGCATATATATGTATGATTGCAACATTATGTTGTACACCAGGAATTGACACACTGTAAACTGACTATACTTCAATATGGAAAAAAAATAATAAAAAAGAAGTTAGGAAAAGGAAGAGGACCTAGCTTGGGGCTTGGACAAATGTGGCAGTGAAGTCAAAGGAAAACAGACAGTCAAGGAGTGGGGTGAACAATTGAGTCAAAGAGAGATGATTACTTGATTTTGGATTCGGAAAAGTGGAAAACTTGACAAGAGAGGTTTTGTAGAATGGTTGGAGACAAATTCTTGACTAGTACATTTAAGTGAGAATGAATAAAAGAAAGTAAGTTCAGTTTCTGCTGTTCAGAAGCAAATGTGTCTTAGAAATGAATGGCGTGGAGAATACATTAGCAATAGAGAGAATGAAAGAATATAGAGCGTTTAGAAGTTTTAGTGAAGTTTTAGACTTCACTAGCCTTGGACAGAGTATAAGAAGCCATTTTTTTGAGTTATCATTTCTATTTGACATGTAATTCCAGATTTCTGTAAGTCATTCTCCTCTGTAGGGGATCTCCTGTTCTGGTTTTTGTTTCTTTCTTGGACTCTACTTCATTTTCAGGAAAGGGGCCCATTTTCTTTTTGTAATTCCAAGACCTTTTCCCACATTCTTTGTACCCAGAATCTAGGGTACTGAAACTAAATGAGTGGAATTTTTTTCTTATTTATTATTTCTGTCCTGATTCTATGTATCCTTAACAATCTGTATAACTCTAAGGTTAACAATGTACATTGATATGCAGAGTACGGTCCTTTCTGGCTTTCTAGAACATCATTAATTTAAAATTATAACTTGGTATGACCTTGACAAAACACATTGCAGTGTTTTTCCTGAGACAAAAAATAACTTGAAATTAATACATCTAGGAAAACTCAAACTGCTAAGATGAAAATTTTGCTGAAATTCTGGATGTCATAAAGAAAACACAAACAGTATTTGCAGTATTACTACTGAACTCTTAGCAGATCATCTGCTTCTGCAGAACTTTCTTACTTCTATTCACCAGTTTATTTCATAATTATTAGTTTTGGACATCAAAGCAATATTTTTACACAAGTTTTTATTTTTTTAATGAGATTCTATTGTAAAGAATATTGACATTTGACATGTAAAGGCATTTCCCCTCAAATTTCCGTAACATTGTAATTAGTAGGGTCAAGCCACATGGTGTGCCAGTAGTTAGAGTCAGAAAGACAAGGTTAATGTACAGTTCTCTGTTAACCGAAAAGCTGTCGGACTGAATGAGACAGGATGAGAAATGATGGAAGAGGAAAGATGTTGTAAGAATTCTTTTCTCCACCTTCTGTTCCTCTTATTGTTTCGTTTATTTGAAAACAAAAAATGAACCTGAAATTCTTGCCTCATATATTTGCATTCAATCATAAGAGACTTTAATTCCACCTGGATATATTTCTGATTATATTTAATTCACTCTGACCTGTGTTGCAATCAATAATAATAGTTTCATTGTGTCTTTGTTAAAGTAACAAATGATCAACAGGAAGGCTATGGACAAACCTGTTGAGTTAAAACAACTAGCTTTTTTTTGTTCATTTTGACTGAATAAATAATTTTTAAGACTTTATTTTCTTTAGCAGTTTTAGGTTCACAATAAAACTGAAAGAAAGGTACAGAGATTTCTTACATATCCCTGCCCACACTCATGCAGAGTTTTCCCTGTTATCAACATCACTCATCAGAGTGGTACATTTTTTACCAAGGATTTATGCATCATAATCCCCCAAAGTCCATAATTTACATTAGGTTTACTGTTGGTGTTGTGCATTCTATGGCTCTGGAAAAAAATATGCTGCCATATATCCATCCTTATAATATCATATAGACTATTTCCACTGATGTAAAAATTCTTTATGCTCTGCCTATTCATCTCTCACCTCATTCCTAACAACCATTTATCTTTTTACTCTCGCCATAATTTTGCCCTTTCCAGAATGTCATAGAGTTGAAATCATACACGATAGAGTCGTCCAGTTGGCTTCTTTCACTTAGTAATATACATTTACATTTCCTCCATGTCTTCTCATGTCTTGATAGCTCATTTCTTTTTTTTTTAATAAAGATTAGTTTTAATTTCCATTAAATTAACCCATACATACAGCTTAAGAAGTCAGATAGCATACTATGATTTAATGAAACAGTAATTTCCTATTGTCTCCCTGAGAGCTGTCATCCCATTTTCCAGAGGCAAGCAAGTTTAATTCTTAGTGATATCTCTCCATTGTCCCTTTTTTTTTTTTTGCTAATATTCTTGATAGCTCATTTCTTATCATTACTGAATAATATTTAATTGTCTGGATGTATACAGTTTATTTATCCATTCACTCACTGAAAGACACCTTGGTTACCTCCAAGTTTTGGCAGTTATGATAAAGTAGCCATAAATGCCTGTATGTATATTTTTATGTGGATGGAAGTTTTCAATTCCTTTGAGTAAATAATAAGGTATATGATCACTGGATTGGTGGTAGAGTTGTTTAATTTTGTAAGAAACCACCAAACTGTCTTCCAAAGTAGCTGTACCATTTGCATTCCTAACACCAATGTATGAGTCTTCCTGTTGCTCCAGGTCCTCACTAGCATTTGGTGTCATCAATGTTCTAAGTTTGGCCATTCCAAAAGGTGTGTAGTGGTATCTCATTGTTTTAATTTGCACTTCCGTGATGACATATGATGTAGAGCATCTTTTCATATGCTTATTTGCCATCTGTATGTCTTCTTTGGCGGGGTGTCTGTTAAACTCTTTGGCCCATTTTTTAGTTAGTTATTTGTATTCTCATTGTGAAGTATTAAGAATTCTTTATGTATTTTGGATAATAGTTCATTATCAGACATGTCTTTTGATTTTCTCCCAGTCTGTGACTTGCTAATTCTCTTGATACTGTCTTTGCAGGGCAAGCAAAAGTTTTTCATTTTAATTAAGTCTAGCTTATCAATTATTTCTCTCATAGATCATGTCTTTGATGTTGTATGTAAAAAGGCATCACCATAACCAAGATCATCTAGGTTTTCTCATGTTATCTTCCAGGAGTTTTATGTTTTGTGTTTTACATTTAGATCTGCGATCCATTTTGAGTTAAGTTCTTCTGCGCTCTCTAGTATGTTCCATTGATCTATTTGTTTCACCAGTTACCATATTGCATTGATAACTGTAGCTTTAAATATAATTGGAATGCCTAGTTTAAAGTCCTGGAATACTTTTTAAAAAGTGCTCCAATAGGCAGTTGAAGATACATTATCATTTTTAATGATATATATAAGGGATATTATCCATTTTATATATATACATATATATATATATGATATTATCCATTTAATATATAATGGATATTATCAACAATTATATCTTAAAATAACCCACTGTATTATTACATATTATTAAGAAATAAATTAATATACTTGTTTGATGATGTGTTTGTTCCAGATGATGTGAAAAATTTGATAATAGTGTAGCATGCTTTAACAATAGAAATAATATACTCAAGTTTGCTTGTTACTTACTTAAATAGTCAGCTGTTGTTACTTTTTAAATGTTTAGAATATTTAAAATCATTTCTTAATTTACATCCTAAATTTTCAGACACAGAGTTTATATGTTTATAAGATTGATTTCTTTTGGTGTAGAGGTATATCATACAATTATTTTTATTGTCTGTAAATTGCTGAGATGATTTAAATACTTGAACTTTTCCAAGAGCATAAAACATGTATCAATGTTAAATTTTCAAATGCACATTAATTATTTATAAACTCATATTTTTCTAAACTTTTCCCAACATGGCTTATAAGAACTCTGAAGGAAAAAATTTTACCAAAGAAAGATACAAAATTTAAGACATTCTTGAATATCTAATAATTTCATTACATTTTTATTTTAAAACAACTAAATAATAATGGATAAAATGTTTTAAGATTTCCTTTGACTCATAAACTATTTTAAGAAGTGTTGAATTGTTGATAGTATATTGTATGGACCTTTATAAACATGATTTTGAAATAACATTTAATGAGAATGTATCAATTATTTAATATATTGTAATGATAATTTTTTTTGTCATTTATAAGGTGTCTTTAATGTAGTTTTATTCGCTGGACTAATGTCTAACTGATGGTGACTTGTTCTATAACTCTTCTTATTTCCAAGAGGTTGGATAATCTTTGATTATGAAACAGCAGTAGTTTCACAGTGGTTAACGACCGTCCCTAATAATGTGTTCATAGAATTCTCCCATTAGACAAAAAGGTTTATTCTTAAAACCTTCCTTCCTTCTTCTCTCTTTCTCTTTCTTCCTTCTTCCTTTTCTCCTCCCCACCTTTTTTCCTTCCTTCAATATGTTTTACTTCATGTTTATTGTTTAGTATTATCAGTCAGTAGCTTTAACTACTTTGCTCTTAAGGTGTTTCTAATGAACTTTTTGGGGTGAATTTAATTCTCATGAAAAAGGTGTTAAATTTTTCCTTTAATTTGCAAAATAACTTAATTCAAAACATTTTAGAAATTAAGTTTATTATTTTATTCATTTAGGGAGAAAAGTATTTAGCATGCATACCAAAAAAAAGTGCTGTAGAGAAGACAAGTTAATGAAATATATATCTAGAGTAGGCATTTGCAAAAGCCTTTCATTATATCATGTTTACTTAGATTATGAAGTAGTTAATTTTAGAATTTGCTTATAAGCTAATGTATAAAAGATGATATTGGTCATTTTAATCTCTTAAGATCATTGAATTGTTTTATTTATGGCTTGAACAATTAGCTAAAATGTAGACTAAGAAATAAGATTTAGAGAGAATTTGTGTTAATTGAAATTTGTGGAGAATATCTTTAAAATATTTTATAATACGAATGAAATCATCTAAGATTTATCACTTGCAACCACTTTCTTAGAATAAAATATTCCATTCTTTAGCTTTTATCAAGTGCAATTAATATATTAAGCTAATCATCTGTTTATATTTGTCTAGTGGAAATCTTAATGTTGAAAAAGTACTCTATAGTAGACTTTTATTGAAGTAGACTTTTATTGAAATCAGTATAAATATTCCAAATATTTGAAGTTTGGACTGATTGTTTTCATCCACATAGATTCATAGTTGAGATCACAGCAAAACTTCCATTATAGGACATAGTAATTTTATATTCCCCTAATTAAAATGGGGCCATTTCATCACATGTTAATATGAATAGCAAAATAAAAAATCATTATGCATCATTTATTGTAAGTAATGCGACCTGGGATGTGATTTTCCTCTCATTTTATCCAGCATTTTGAGCATGAATAAATAGGATGAAGATTTTCCAAAATAAAAACTCTGTATTACTTACAATACATTTCAAGAAAATTATAAAATAGCTGGTAAGCTACCTATCTTTGTTTCATTAGGCTTTTTATGGAGTTTTATCTTGTTCTTCATTAGGAACATAATCCTCTGCTTTCTTATTTCATTTGACTTTGTATGAAATTAACCAGAACCGTTAACCCTCCTAGTCTTGAAGGTGCGTCCTTGTGTAGGGAGGATCCCTATGCGGTCTGTGTGTGTCCAGTGGCTTTCCCAGCCCGGCGGGAGCTGAAGTGAGCACAGGCCAAGGCTTCTTCCGGGTCCCAGGTTGTCGTCTTGGCGGCCTGGGACAGGGTGTGGGGGCTGGAACCAGGACCTTCAGCTGGAGGTCAGTGTGAGCCAAGGCTTCTGCTGGGCTGCACCGGCAGCCGCTGCCTGGAGGAGTAAGAGCCAGAGCTTGGCGCTGCGGGGACGTCTCCCGGCGCGCACTGGCAGCTCCTTCTTGGGTTGTGGTGGGGCCGGAGCTGGAGGCGCTGGAACTGGAACCCAGCACTGTCCAGGGCTTCTCCCAGGATATACTGGTGGCAGCCGCCTTGAAGGTGGGTGGGATGGGGCTTCTCATATATCCCGGGCTGAGGTGCCCAAGGCAGGGCTCTGACCCCTCACTCCTTAGGGAAGACTTCTGAGTTTGTGACATCCCCTTCCTCTTTTGGGTCGCCTGCAGGGGATGCGAGCCCTGACTACATCGCTTCTCTTCCCCTCCTACCCATTTCGGTGTGTTTTTTTCCTTATACGCTTAGATGTAGAAGAAGAGCCATTCTGCTAATCTTTAGGTCATTCGGGGAAAGAGTTGTTCTGTAGGTTGTTGTGGTTTTTGTGTTCGTGGGAGCGTGAGAACTCTGGGTCTTCCTATTACACCATCTTGACCCTGCCCTCTGTCATGACTGAGAAGATTCTGACCAGTCAACTAACCTAAAAGAGAACCTTACATTTCATACATAACAATAGATCGAATTACCTATAACAATAGATCCAATTATATGTATTACCTTGCGGTTTTCTAAAGTCTTCCATTGTTTATCTTTCTTTAACCTGTGAACTCATCAAAATACTTCTGCAGACCTCTGAAATCAACTCTTTCAACTTATTTTCACAATGTTTTATACTGTGCTTTTTAATTACCTCTTTTTCTTCATTAATTCACTTGCTCATTAAAAACTTCAAAAGTTTTTTCCAGTTATAAAACAAGTCCTGGGGATATAGTGGATAGCATGGTGACTATAGTAAAAAAAAAAAAAAAATACCCTTTAATAATCTGGTATTAAAAATACAGATCATTTTTTCTTCTCTCTCTTAGCAGAGTACCTCTTACTTAACTTTTAAAATAAAAGGATTCACGTAAATACATATTGGATTTGGTAAATTTTCTATTCACACAGAATCTCTTCTACACTGGTAATGATTCCACTTCCTTCTGTAGAATCTTAATGTGGATAAAATATTATTTCATTTGAATTTTAAAAATAACATCAAACTAAACAGAAACATGATTAAAACTGGAGTTAAGCAATCTTTCCAGATGCTCTGTTTGACACATAGCAGTAATGATGAGCTGAAAATACTAGTAAATCATTTGCAGAGCTTTGTTAAGTTAGAACATCCCAGTGCGATGTTCATGTTGAATACTGAATCATTAACAAAAGCAGGGAGATTACTAAAAAAAAATTATGCAGCTAGGTGTTCATTAAAACAGAAACAGATATAAACAACAAGATAAATTCATTCGAAGGGAATTTTGCTGACTGTTTTCTCACTCAGTACTAGTCTAAAAGCAGTTTTAATTCTGTGGCTAATCTTTCCCAGAAGGCTCCCAGGTCATTTAATTAAAATGATTCTGAGCCAGGAGAAGATGTGCTTGAAGTTCTCAGCTCTCACAAAGAAACACCATGGAACTTAACTTACACCTTCATTTTCTTCTGAGTCCAATTTTAAAGTGCTCAGTAATCTCATTATGAAAAAGCAAGTAAACCTTAATTTCATCTTCAGTTCATACCCTCTTCACAGAATATATCTGGTTTTGCTATATACTTTTGTCTATGTGGACATTAACCTCTCTCCTATTTTAAAATCTGTAATTCTCTATTCTTTAGGAATATAAAAACAGTAGATCAGAAATATACATTGTGGTAATGTAAAAATGTACTGAGTTATTTCTACTATGAGAACATATGATTAGAAGACCGGAAAACTAAAGTTTATTAAAAACAGGACACTGTGCAATGCCATTTGCAATACCTTATTAATTTTCATAAGCTTTGTGTAGAATTTTGAGTGTTTGAGATAACACAAATAACTGGATTGTCAAATCAGACTCACAAAACAAAAGTCTTAGCTAGTATACATCACTACTAATAATTTTAGGAATGCAAGTACTGAGGTACCATAGGCGAAGGAGGGAGAGGTCTGGGGCCCCAAACACAGCTCCCCAAGTCCTTTATTTCCATGTCAGGAGGCATCTGTGTCCCAACTTATATATGAGATCCAAGTAATACGTGTGATTCACATCATTTACACACAAAGGACCATTCAGGTCATGAAACTTCTTCATGTGGTACTCAGATAATGACAGAATTTACCTGACATTTTGCAGAGAGTCAGCCTCTTAGATCAATAGATTCTCACTTTGTTTGCTGTGACCAATACTAGAAAAATCAGATGTATCCTGCTGAAAGCATTCTGTAAATAAGGACTCTACTACTAATAAATACTGTGAGCTTGTTTGTCAGGAGGTCTGTCATTAGCATGTTTGTAGGAAGATCTGACTGGGTCACAAGTTCTTTTATTCTGAAAACTTACCACTTAACCATATATATTTATTTACCACATAGACAAAACATGATCCATCTATGACAGTTTCAGTGGTTTTCTTTAAAAAATATATTTTGGGTTTTTTGCTTACTAGTCTAGCTAGTTAATAGAGTGGGGAAAAAAGTAGTCCTTGCTCATAAAATACAGGAGAGACGTCTAAATTCACCATTAGAACTGATGTTTGCGATGAGCTTGCATTTGATACCCTTTATCAGACTGAGGAAGTTTCCTTTCATTCCTTTCTTGCTAAGCGTTTTGTTAGGAATGGCTGGTAAATTTTATATGCACTTCATATTTGCTGTGATGATTATTACTGATCTCAACTAATTTCTAGATGTGTTGTATTTTAGTAATTGATTTCTTCATGTTAATTGTATCTTGAGATCCTAGAATAAAATCCTAAAATTGTTCATGTTGTATTATTTTTTAATATATACTAGCAAACATTTTTACAGTATTTTCACCTGTGTTTATGCATATGATTATCTTGTAATTTTTCTTCTTCAAACTTATCTAGACAGGCTATAGGATGGGATGAGAAATGTTCCCTCTTTTTCTGTATTCCAGGATGATTGTGCAAGATTAGAATTATTTGTTCCTTTGATATTTGGACTTTAAATATATTGCTGGTTCATTAATTTCTTTGTTTTACTTGTGGTGGTCCATGTTTGCGAGTGGCAGGGAGGGAATGCTTATTTGCCTCTGAGTTAGTTTTACGAAGTAGTATTGCCTGAAATTTGTCCATTTTGTGTAAGTTTCTTTTTTTTTTTTTTTGATGTAGAGCTGTACATAACATTTTTCTTCTGGATTATCATTCTCAATCTTTTTGACAACTTGCCACATTTGCCAAGTCGTTAGCCCTTTCAAAAAACCAATTTTGGCTTCATAGATGAAGCCCCTCCTGACCCCCAAACACTATTGCTGTATCTTTAATTTCTTCTTTCATACTTAACTACTTTCTTTCTTCTACTTTCTTGAATTTACTTTTCTTATCTTTTATCCCTTCCTTAGAAACGTTTTAGCAATATCACGTTTTAGCCTTTCTCGGTTTCTAATACAGACATTTAAGCAAAAGATTATCTTTTCCTGTTTTTGCTTCATGCTGTAGATTTTGCTATTTGCTATATAGCATTTTCACTTCTTTTCTAAATATTTTCGAATAAAGTTATTTTTTACACCCAAGTTATTTATGTTTGTGATTTCTAAACATGACGTATTTTCTTCCAAGTATCTTTCCCCTCAATCTGTTACTATTAATAAACTCTTTTATTCATAGCACAGTTTTAGATTTATGAAGAAAACAATTGAGCAGATAGTACAGAGCTTTCCCAAATACATGCCATCTTCTCACATTTCCTCCTGTTAGTGACATCTTACATTAGTGTGGTACATTTGCTACAATCAATGGGAAACAATGTTGATCTATTATTATTATTATTAACTAAAAACCTGGGCACTAGATATGCTAGTTTATTCTTATTTTGTTAGTTTTCAGCTAAAATTTTTCTGTTCCAGGATCCTATCCAAGATAGCACATGACATTTAATTGTCATGTCTCCTTAGGCATCACTTGGCTGTGACAGTTTGTTAGGCTTTCCTTATTTTTTGGATGATTTTTACAGTTTTGAAGAGTGCTGGTTAGGTATTTTGTATAATTTCCCTCAAATGGGATTTTCCTTATTATTCATTTTTTATGATTAGACTGGGTTATGTTTTGGGGAGGGAGGAATAGAACAGAGGAAAAGAGTCGTTTTGTGATATCATTTCAAAGGTACATGCTATCATCAGGAATTATCACGAGTCGGTTTTGACTTGAGCACTTGGGTGAGGTCAAGTTTGTCAGGTTTCCCTGATGTAATTTTACTCTTCTCGCCCCCCTTCCCCCTTCCCATGCCGTAATCTTTGGGATGGAATCACTCTGTACAACGCACACCTAATTAATGGGGTGTTATGACCCACCACCTCAAGAGAAAGTATCTACATAAATCATTTTGGAATTTTGCTACATGGGACACAACCCTTCTATTATATTTATTTATTTATCCAGTCATTTATTTACATCAGTATGGACGTTTGTTTTATACTTCGGGTTGTAACCTAATGCTGCCTTATGTTCTTGCTCAGATTATCCCAGCTTATTGGGAGCTCTTTCAGCTGGCTCTTGTGTTCCTTTGACATACCCCAGTACTCCCATTGTTGTTTTTTATCTGTGTGTGTGTGCTTCTTTCTTTGTTTTCAGTACTTCCTAACTTTCGAATGATCCATGCTCTTCTTTATTATTTCCTGCCCTGACCTAGAATCCGCCATTGCTCTGAGGGGCCCTGATGGCTTCTATTGGAAGATAGTATTAGAAACCAAGATCTGGGCTCTGGTTCTGCCCCTTCCTAGCTAAGCATCAATGCTCCTAGCCTTTTCAGCCAACAATTCACACAGAGATATATGTGTATATAGTAACCCATGTTAATTTACGTAAGTATAAATTCCTATTTTTTTATACTCTATTTCTTTATATAACTATCTGGATTTATGTTAGGCTGAATCTGTTTATACTGACCTCTAATTATAATCTATTAAGATGTGGATCATTCTAGGCTATTCCTTTTGTTTATCTGTATATTTCCACTTTGCGGTGAGACCCTTGGTTCTCACTGCCTGGGCTCTATTTACGTAATTGTTCAATTCCAGAACTCTGTTAACTGAAATGCAGCACTTACGCAGTTCCTTTTACCTGCAGGCGTCCAGACTTCATTAATTACCAGAGTTACTTAGGTCAGCACCTTCTCCCACACCCCTTCAGCGAGGTTGTTTCAAACATTTATAATACAGTTAGATTTTCTTGTCACCGTCTGAATTCTTTTCTTAGATCCCTGACTTCCTAAATGATTTTTTTTTTAATTCACATCTGTTAAGGTTTACTCTTTTGCGTTGTAAAGTTCTCTGGGTTCTGGAAAATACATAATGTCATATATCCACCATCTGAGTATCACACTGACTAGTTCCCTGCACTGAAAATGCCCCCATGCTCCACCTCCTCGTCCCCCTCCTCCTCCCCTTGAATGTGTGGTGACTGCTGCGCTTTTTTTGTTTTGTTTTGTTTTTTACTATTTTCTATAGTTTTGTCTTTTAAATAATGTTATATAATTGGAATCATACAGTACATAGTCTTTTCCAACTGGCTTCTTTCATTTACCAACATGCATTTAATTTTCCTCCATATTTGTTAGTGACTTGATGGCTCATTTCTTTTTATTATGAAATAATATTCCATTGTATGGATATAACACAGTTTTTCATCCACTCAGCTAGAAAAGGGCATTTTGGTTGCTGCAAGTTTTTGGCAATTATGAATAAAGCCCTTTACACATATCTGTGTGCAGATTTTTAACTGGACATATATTGCAACTGAATTTGGTAAACACGGAGGAGCGTGATTGCTGAATTGTAAAGTAAGACCATGTTTAACTCTCTAAGAAACTGCAAACTGTGTTCCAAAGTGGCTGCACAATGTTGCATTCCCTTCAGCAATGAATAAGAGTTCCAACTTCTTTGGCTAAATACCAAGGAAAACAACTGCTGGATTATATGCTGAGAATGTGTTTAGTTTTGTAAGAAACTACTAAACTGCCTTCCAAAGTGTCAATCCCCACCAGCAGTGAAGAGGCGGCTCTGTTGTTCTAAATCCTCATCAGTGTTTGGCATTGTCAGGTTTTAGTGTTTTAGCATTTCTAGTGGTGTGTAGTGGTGTCTCACTGTTGTTTATTTTGCGGATCCCTAGTGATAAATGATATTGAGCATATTTTCATATGCTTATTTGTCATCTATATTATCCTTTTGGGTGAGATGTGTTTTCAGATCTTTTGCCAATTTTTTAAATTAAATTTTTTGTTTTCTTAATGAAGAGGTTTAAGAATTCATCGTATATTTTGGATACAAATCATAAAGCATTTAAATATTTTATTATTTTAATTTAATATAAAAAATATTTTATACCAGCAAATGCTTAAACTTGTGTTATCCCATGGTTAATGAGCATTAGTGATTTACTGATACTAAAGGAGAGAGAGCATAAGGAAGTCACCAAATTATGCTTTGAGTCTGCTTTTGCAAAGATGTTTGAACATTGGTTAATTAATACAATTAATTCTCACCCTTCACATAATCTGCAAAAAAATAGAAAGCTACACTAATAGTGCATAAAGCAGCGATGACTAGCAAAGAACTTTTGTATTTTTACTCTCTTCCAGTTCAATAGTTCTTTGGTTTGAAGTCTCTGTTGAAAATTTGCTCTACCACTTCCTTAAGGACTATAGAATACCAGCTCCAAAATAACTATTTTTTTAATCTAAACTTTCTTTCCAATTCATACCTAAATCAGGCCTAGAGAGATGATGAAGAATTCATATTCAGTAGAAAATTCCTCATATAGTGCAAGAAATCTTTATAGACAGTAAAGGAGAGCATGAAGAGACTGAAGAAGCATTTGGAAAAACTGTTCCATTTGTTTTTATTTTACCTTGTTTCAGACTGAATTTAGGTGGCTTGTAAAGATAGAATTTGGAAATTCTCAAGTAGGATGTAAGCTTCTTATGTATAGTAAGAAAGGCTAATTTTTATTATCATTTCATAACCTAACTCTTCTTTTTTCTCCCAATGGAAGAAATATTTATGAAAAATACTTCCATGTTGAGTCATTTCCAGTTTTATAAATGTAAAATTTTTGTTGCCTCCATTATACATTTTTTACATATATAAAAATGGTAAGGTTCTGATTGAATAACTATTTTACAATAATGTCTGTGATTATGGTAATTATAATTAATTGGCCTTGTGTTTGGGGTTAAGCACTTTACTTTTTGAACTAAATATTTAGTTGTTTAATTTTATATTTTTTAGATAACCATTGTTTATAGTTGTGAAATTAAGGTTACTCAGTACTTTTATATAAGGAAAATCATCGTGTCAAAGGACTTAATTCATTGTTAATATTAATCATTTTAAATGGAATTCCACTTTATTCAAACTAATCTATTTGCAATTTTAACTTCATACAATCTTTTAATGTACATTTAAATGTTAAGTGTGTGTGTATATTTGTGTGTGTGTGTGTGACTATTTGTAAGAATCAAATTTTAGCTTTTCAGTTGACATACAGAGATCACTCAGTGAGGTCAGTATGAGTCCCTCAGATTTTTAAAGCATGTTAAGTGTATCTGTTATTTCTAAAATCTTTTTTATAGATTAGATAAAAATAAAAATAAAATTTCTGTTTGTATTTCTTGCTAAATGCAAGCAAGGAGTTTGTGAATGGATTAGTCTCATTTATTTTCCAAAAGCATGGTGTTTTTCTTAGGTGCCGTAATGCAGATGGACAGGTTCTGGAGGACTGAAATTTGTGTGTGTGTGTGTGTGTGCACGCGCGTGTGTTTAAAGTACGGAATATTTGTTGGAATACTTTAGGTGAATCTGTGTTCTACAACTAAAAAGTATAAAGAAAAATATGTTTGCATATTGAATCGTCATTTACTTCAGTCTAGTTCACTCTAAAATACACAGCTACAGGAGATGAAGGCGTCTTGACTCTTACACATTGCCTTTCACTGTTGTTACTGCATCTCAGTTTTTCTTTATTCTGCTATAGAACTTCAGTGTAACTCAGTTGTAACCAGTAATGATTCTGTCCTTGTAGGGATAATTCACTCCGTATTTTCAAATGCTTGAACCATTGTAGTGCCAAGGGTATTCCACTTACTCGGAGAGGAAACCGTTAGCAATTAAGAGCCTACTTGGTGCCAAGAAGTTCTGTACCTCCCACGCTGATTACCCACCAAGCAGTGATTGAACCAGTTAAAATGCTCCATCTTACCCATCTGCTTTCTCACTGCTGGCATAACCTGAGCTTTTTTGAATTTTTCATGAAGCTCACTATAAGACTGGATTTGATTTTCAAGATATTTTTTGGAAGAAATGACTATAAATGATAAAGAAGAGAGAACCAGAGAATTCTGGTAGGAGGAACCTTCAGGCCACAGTGAAAGTCTGAAACCTGTTAAGGATGGGGGAAAAGAATTGGGTGGATAGAGTCTAAGACTGGGACAGAACATCATGAGAGCTTTGGCCAGGCTTATGTAAGTCAAAGGTAGCCGTTACAGAAGTTCCAGCTCTTGCAGGAGTGGGCCTGTGGTAGTGCTGATGCCAGGCTCTGTCATGGACTTATGGAAGCTGGTAGGAAGCAGAACCTCTGCGTCAACACGGTGATAATCCTTCATGGCAAGCAGCTGGGGCCATGGATCAGTTATGCTTCCCCCAGCAGGACACTGAATGGTGAATTTTCATGGCTGTCACTCTGGGTACTCATTCCTAAGGTCATCAATCAGTTGTTATGGTAGGAAAACTGTTATGGTAGGAAACTCTAGAAAACTGTTCGTATCCACAAATAATCATGGAGGTAATGAGTTTCTTTCTCTTATTATTTTTCCTTTTTTATGTTTTGTTTCCTACAGAGTTTTGTCTTGGAATTTATGTTACAATGGCAGATTTCTAAAATAGAAGTGAGATTTGCGGTAATTTATCCGTGTATGTGTGAAACATTGCATGACACTTTATCTTATTTTCCGTTTGTATACTTACATTGATTTTTTAAATGTCTCCAAATTATATACACATTTGACTACCTTTTTCCCCCAAATGTACTTAAAGACAGTATCAGAAAGTGACTTACACTAATTTGGTCACCTGGTCTCTGAAGGTGTGTTGTGTTTTGCTGTGGTTCTTGTGTCCGGGATGTAGCTCATTATTTCATTCAGGGTCCTGTTCATGGCAGTTTAAATGAGAAATGCTGACCCGGTCAGAGATTCAGGTGGAGTTGAACTTCTGAGTGTTTTTGTTCTTTTTACCTTATAGAAATCATGACATTTGTAAATGACCTTGTTTCCTTTGTCATTAGCTATGCTATAAGCTTAAAGCCGATTTTGTGAACTGCATGAAATTCATTTGACATAATTTTGTCATTGTTTTTCACTGCCATTTGTCCTAACACTCTACCTTTTTACTCTGACCAGGAAGCTCAGCTAAGGAGTGCACAATTGCAGAGTTTAAAAGCATTACATCAAATTCTTTCTGGTGACTTCTGATTGCAGAAAAAAATTTCATTATACCAAATTAGATCAGATAAAAAAAGATTGTGTCTGAGTTGTCCCCCATGCAGTGAGCAATATTCTTTATACATAAGTCAAAGGCACTTTATTAGGAATTTTCCAGGTTTATTAAGGTATTATGGACAAATAAAAATTGTATATATTGAGGATCTACAATGTGATATTTTTAAAGCATATAACATGATGATTTAATATAGGCAGACATTGTGAAGTGATTACCTAATCAAGTTGATTATCACATCCATCATCTTGCATAGTTACTTCTTCTGTGGGGAGAACATTTAAGATCTACTCTGTTAGCAAACCTCAAGTATACAATATAGTATTACAATATTATTAACTATTGTCACCATGTTGTATGTTAGATTTTCAGAACATATTCATTCTACGTAACTGAATGTACATCTTTGACCATCATCTCCCCATTTCCCCCACCACCCAGTCCCTGGAAACCACCATTCTACTCTTCACTTTTATGGGTTAAGCTTTTTTTTTTTTTTTTTTTTTTTCTCATAGAAGTGAGATCATATAGTATTTGTCCTTCTGTATTTGACTTAACTTCATTAAGCGTAATATCCTCCAGGTTCATCCAGGCTGTTGCAAATAGCACTATCATCAAGGAAATGCAAATCAAAACCAGAATGAGATATCACCTCACATCTTTGAGGACAGCTGTTATCAAAAAGACAATAGATAACAAGTGTTGGCAAGGGTGTGGAGGAAAGGGAACCCTGGTACACTGCTGGTGAAAATGTAAATTGGTGCAGCTACTATGGAAAACAATATGGAGATCTCTCAAAAAATTAAAAATAGAACTGCCACATGACTCAGCAATTCCACTCCCAGGTAGATATGCAAAGGAAATGAAATCTGTATTTCTGAGAAGATATCTGCATTCCATGCTCATTGCAGCATTATTCACAATAGCCAGGATTTGGAAACAACCATAGAATATTATCCAGCCATAACAAAGAAGGAATACCTGCCATTAGGAGAGATTTTCTTAAGAGTTTTCAATTGCCGCTGGCTACAGCTTGGCCAAATCCTAGTACCCTAACAGGTCTGCTTCCCTAATATGAAGATCCATCTTCTTCTGGTTTTATCAACCCCTTCTATTATTTCTTATTCTCTATTACACCCTGCCAGCAATTCATATGTCTGATTTAATGCTCATTAAATACAAATAACTAGAAACCCAGGCTTATAGCATGATGGTCACTACAGGTATAGTATACAAGTTTGTAGCATTCCAGTGCTCTTACTCTAAGCCAGAAATTGTGCTAAATGTTTTGAATGCTTTAATTCCTTTAATATTTATCACAACTGTATCAAGTAGATATCATTATTATATCCATCTTACAACTAAGAAAACTGATTACACAGCTAAAAAGTGTAAGAATGAGGAGTTTCAGCAATAATCTGTTAGAATCCAGTCCCATATTATCAACCATTGTCTAATTATATAATATGGAGGTTCAGATACTAGCTAACCAGTTGATTATTTTTTTTGACCATGGCTTGGCATTTATAAGTAAATATACATTGAGGTTCACAAGCATGATTACAGCATTACATTTTCCAAAGATGTAAAATCTACTTTTAGTCAATGAGGAAAAGCTTTATTAGTTTAGCAAGAATTAAAATCTTATAATATGTATAACTCTCTAAAAGGGATAATAAAATTAAGTTCTGGATTTCTTGTTTTCTCTTGACCATTTATATTTGTGAGTTATTTTAAAATGTAAAACAGATTTTAAAATTGTTAATAGAATATGTAAAAATGATTATAACATACAGAATGGTCAAGAACTATATTAAAAATTCTGACCTTATCTCTTCATCTCATTCCCAGATCTGAGAGGTAACCGATTTAACCATTTCTTTTACTGATTTATTAATTTTAGACTGATCTTTGATATACTACGATGAAAGATGAAGAATTTAGTATTTTTAATTTCTACTTTCCTCCATCCACCTACAATTTTTATTAAATACACTATTACCCTTATGGTATCTAGTAGTTTTTTGTAATTTTAAAGTGTTTTTCTTCCTTATTTATTTCTTGATTCATCAGCATTAGACATTATATACTGACCCACTGATATAAAAGATAAAGAACTTAGTCTGCTTGCATTTTAACTTTTTCCTTACTTCAAAGTTTTTGTAAGTTAGACAGTTTAAAACTGTTAAAAGAACACCATTAAATGTATTTCATTCTACAACCAGAATTAAGTCTTCAATGCACTGTTTTTATGTCGAATCATTTTATGCCCAGCACCAATATATATGTTATGATTCAGTTAGGACTTTTTACAGAGTCGAGTTATAACTGAAGACATAAAGAAGGGGATGTTATCCTTTGTTACTAAATCCTGCTGCTTGAAAGAGACGATCCCTGCCTTCAAGATTCAAAGGGCTCCTTTTAACTACCGTGCGCTTTCTTTGACTCTTTTTGATAGCACGCGACTGCTGCCGATTTCTTATATTTCATGTTGTCCTTTCGTAGCTACTTCTTTTTCTTTTACTGTGGTTTATCCTGCCAAAAGATCATATTGATGATAATCAGGTAGCATTTTTTTTTCGCTCTGGCATGTTTCAAAATATTTTTTCTCTCAACTTTTGCCTGAGTATGTAAAATTCTGGATTCAAGTAATTTTCCTTCAGAAATATGAATCAGTAGCTTTTTTGGCGTGGGGTGGGGGGTTCAATCATTCAGTGTTACTGGTTATCTCCATTTCATTCTCACTTCTTTATAAGTAATGCGTTACTAATTTTCTCTGGAAGGACTAGGCTCGTCAGTACAGAGAGCTGAAATCTATAAATTAGTTTTCAGTGTATCCCCTCTTTGAACTGAGTGCAGATTCTGGGCTTTGTGTTTACTGGCACAGGGTGTTTATAGGCCTGTTTCCATCTGGGGTGATTTTATGGTGACTACCTGGAGGGGGTACCCTCCTCCTTCTTTGCTGAAGTAAGAGGTCTCTATTTTGCTGGATGAAGTCCACTGGTCTAGCTGTTCAGAATCCAGTTTTTCAAATAGTCTGATAATTACATCAAGACCACTCATCATTTTTGTATTTGTCCACTGACTTGCAGATTCTCAGACTTTCCCTTTGGAATCAACACAATTACTTCAGTGTTCTGCATGGCCATGTCCCACATCTGTATTTCCTGTCAGTTCAATCTCATTGTCCTTATAACCTGGATCTTCAAACATTTGAGTCCACATCTGTCTCATTTTCTTGGTTTGGAGAACATTCATTATTTTTATTTTTTCTTAATGTTTTGTCTTCTTATTTGATCACTGAAAGAAATAGAAGGGAAACATTTGCTGAATCAGACATTTTTCAAGTCATTTAAAATTGCTGGTTTTCCTTAAAAGCTTCATAAAACAATATACAGGAGGGTTATTGATCCAGTTTTGTATAATTATAGAATAGAATCCAAGCATTTTAACATAATATTCAAGACTTTCTGTCCTTAAGAGTAATGCATCTCCTTTTTAATACCATCTTTGCTTTATTCCTGTGATGGGTAGGACTCTACAATGACCCTCAAGATTCCTGGCCCCTTCTGCACACACATCTCCCTCTTATTCAATCATGCCTTAATCTCTATTCTACTGTGAAGTGATTTTGCAGATGCAATTAAGATCCCAAATTAGTTGACTTTAGGATGATCTCATTAGGCTTAATGTAATCCTATAAGCCCTTTAAAAACAGTTTTATTTGGCTTGTCTAAGAGGAAGTCACAGAGGTGAACAATAAGCAGAATTTGGCATGTGAGAAATTCTCAGCTGGGGGCTTTGAAGGGGTAGGGACTCCATCGCAAGAATGCAGCAGCCTCTCACACCTCAGAGAAGTGTCTGGGTGACAACCAGCAAGGAAGCAGCTATTTCAGCCCTGCAACCACCAAGACGTGAATTCTGCCAACAACAAGAATTAACTTGGAAGCAGATTTTTCCCCAGGGCTCTGGGATGAAAACGCAGCTCAACTTTGACCGACACTTGATTTCAGCCTTGTCTGCCCTGAACAGAGAACACAGCCACTCTGTGCCTGACTAAAGGACCCATGACTAATAAACTTGTGTCATTTCAATCCATTTAATCGTGATGATTTTTGAGGCAGAAATAGGAAACTAATACATTCTCTCACCATTCCACATTTGTTATGATAAGCTCTAAACATTCCTTCTATATCTTCATGTCAGTTTCTGACTTGAAAAATACCTGTGATGTTCTTTCTTCTATCTCTTAACATTTTGTTCTTCTATTGTGATTTGTTTTATTTTTGAAAATTACCCACAGCTTATTTACAATTCTTCACAAATCCTTCCTGGGAAACATAGTATCTTCTTCCTTTTCTGAAAAATGTCACTTTGTATCCCATATATAATACATTTTATTTTGCCAAATTTTGTATTGCTGACAGTAGGAGGCACGCCTTTGTAGTACTTATGTAGTACTTTCATTAGTGTCATAACTTGAAATTAAATAAACTACATTTTTAATTAAATTGTGACACTACAGAGACAAACACTGTAACAATGCAAACAGACTTCAAATCGATGAAAGATTTTAATAGAAAATATCACAGTGTTGACTCAAATAAATGAATGATGATAGACAGGCTTTCAAATTGAAATCAGAAGTTTCATTATCTAAATAATATAAGTAGCAATATTAGGTCATACAATTATATAACACTTTGTAGTTTGAAAAATATTATCATGTTTATTGTTTTATTTTGATTTTCCAAAAAATTCTAAAAGGTAGGAAGTTTGTATTTAATATTTGAGGACACAAACTTCTTTATAATTTATAAAGGCATACAGATAGCTGTTAATAAATCCAAGGCTCTCATCTTATAACTTAAACCTGATCTTTTCCCCACACAACCTGTACTCCTCCATTATGGTAAATTTCTGCTAGAAAATAGTTACTTCTTTCGTACTGTATTAGTTTCCTATTGCTGCTGTAACAAATTACTAAAATTTAGCAGCTTAAAACAACACAGATTTTACAATTCTGGATGGCAGAAGTCCTAAAAGCCAGGTATCAAGTGTCAGCAGGGTTGTGTTTCTTCTGGAGGCTGTAGGAGAGAATCCATTTTCTTGCCTTTTCCAGCTTTAAGAAACTACCTTCATTCATTCTTTGGACCTCTTCCCCCAGCTTCAACATCAGCATCAGTATAGCATCTTTAAATCTCTCTCCTTTTTCTCTCTCTCTCTCGACTCCCTGTTCGTCTCCCTCTTCCTCTGTCACTTCTGCTTCTGTCATTACACCTTCTCTGACTCTGACTCTCCTGCTCCTTTGATAAGGATGCTTGTGATTACGTCTGGCCCCACCTAGATGATCCAGGAACATATCCCCCTTACAGGGTCCTTAGGTTCATCACATTTGCTAAATCCCTTTGCCATGCAAGATGATGTATTTGCAGGTTCTGGGGATTAAGACATCTCAGGGGAACCATTCTTCTCTCTACCACAGGCACCTGTAGTTAGAATTATAGGGTGGCTATATCAATAGGTTTTATCTAGTATTAAGATTAGCAGACTTTAGAAAGACAGTTCTATATTAATATCACTAAATTCAAACAGTTTCACAGATTATTAAGAAGAATAGTATAAAAATATAGAAAATTTACTTTATTAAACATTGTTTACCTAGTATAGTACTAATTTCTAATAGACAAACAGCTCTTTACAATTTTCCATAATGACACAAAATTGGGTTATACACGGAATTCACGTTGCTACTCTGTGTTTAATGTGAATTGTGTTTAAATAGATCTCCAGTGAAAGAGGCATTGGAATCATAAAAATAAAAAAGGTAAAAAACATCACTTGCCTTTGTTCTACAGCTTTGAGCACGTTTACAGCTAATTTCAGTTTTTGGAAGTGAAATGTCTCCACCACATTTTTTTCATACTTATAATTCTATAATTTGAAATATTCATGTGGTAATTCCTTTGGAAAATGCTCAAGCTCATAAGCTGATGAAGTTATAAACTGCTTTTTCCTTAGGGCTTTTAAGAACTCATCTGTGAACAATTGTCTATCAGAGACAAGTCTGTTTTCAACAGAAAGCAATGAGGTAATGCTGGCTCAATTCCAGTTGGTTTCATTAAGAAAATGTAGCAAAACTAATAGATAAATTAAAAAGACAAATTAATTACTTTATAAGTAGCTACTGAGAGCACTTATGTATTTAAATGATTTATATAAATATACAACAGAAAATATTTGTTACATGGATTTTTCTATAATTTTATTTGTAATTTCTTAGAACACATGTGTATGGGCCATTGCTGTACACACACACACACACACACACACACACACACACACACACACACGTGTATATATATGAATCAAATTGATAAATTAACATAAATGAAATATGATGTTGATTTTCTAAAATAGAAGGCATCAAGTGCATTCTAAAATCCCTTCTACCTTGAAAAATTATTTAATTTTTCTCTCCAGCAGGAGTCCTTACATTCCTACAGCAGCTTGGAGGCTCTTTCTTTTGGCATTTCAAGTTACAATTTAGTTGCCAAGGGAAGCGATCACATGGGTGGATGCGGGAGCCACTAAGGCCTAGAAGCCCTCTCTCACAAATAAGAGCAATTATACCACAGGTTGCATGGGTGTAACTTCCCTGGTCCCGGCAAGGGACAGAGCTCGTTTGCACTCAGCAGAGTCACCAGTGATGGCTTCCACCAAATATTAATAAATCCTCCACATTCTTCCTAGTCCAAATGCCATTTGCCAAACAGAACTTTCCAAACAAGCAAAATTTCCTAATAACACAATTGATATTCCACATTTATTACATGCATAAGAAACAGAGCTATAAAGTTATACCAAGGTTAAACTACTCCATAGAGAAGATGTTTGCTAACCCTTTACTTATTATTTCTTTATTGTATACTAAGTGCTAAATCATTTGTAATTACACATATAAAGTACTTTTGAGAGAGAAACAGGATATATCTATGTCTATAAATTGTAATATGTATTTCCCACACTTAGATTACTGTTGTCCCTATTTACTATTTGCCCACTATACTTATACCAAAAAGATGACTAAAATATTAAACAACCCACAAATATTCCATGTTGTTAAAAATCATGGATATAAAAATTCACCAGATTTAAATTTAAATTTAAATTTAAAAATTTCTTCTCAAAGTAAAACATACTAGTAAAAAAATGGAAAAATGCTATACAACAGGAAATAAAATACAGTCCTTTGATTTTACCTTAAAAGGTGAAATATTGTGGTGGTGGGGGGCATTTGACTCTGGCAGAACACATGCTTGGCATGCACAAGATTTTGGGTTCAATCCCCAGTACCTCTGTTAAGGGAAAAATAAGTACATAAAATAAAAGATTTTTAAAAAGTGAATATTATTAACATTTGTGCATTTTCTGGCATTTTAGTCTGTTTTTATGAATGCATATACATTTAATTATATTGTAAAATTATCAGCATGCTATTTTTAAAACTAGCATTATACTACAATATTTCTAGTATTTTAAACTCTTAGTATTATTAGTAGTAGCTGCATAGTATTTCCTTATAAAATTGAACCAAAATTCTTAATTATTCTTCACTTTAGGGCACTCAACTTGTTTATGTAGTTTTTTTAAATAAAACTGTCAGTATTTCTTACACCTGTTTCCATTGCTTTTCCTATACTACCAAAGATCTTAGTGAGATTTTTGTTAGCAAATTTTCAAAGCTTTCTATTGTATGCGGGAGTTAATCACTGCTATCCTGTGCCAATTCAATTTGCCAAGCATTTGTGAGCACTTACAATGCACAAGACAGTCCTGATCCAGCACTTAAGAAAATGAACTGAATGGTAGGAAAATCAGTTTCAGACATAACACATACAAATTGCAAAGACTTTTATATTAGAATCAGAATGAGTTTTTTGTCCACAAAGAGAAACTTGAGTTAATGGAATCTAAAGAATGAGAGGCCTTGGGGAAAGATACTGTTCAGATCTGATATGCCATTAAGAGATTAGACGCTTTTAAAGCTGCCAAGAGGAAAGTCCAAATGATACACATTCATGATAGTAATGGGAAAAGAAATTTGAAAAAGAATCTTCCACAGGTTCACTCAGCATAATGCCATTGATTAAATAATGACTAGAAGGAAATTACACATTGAAGTGTGATACCGTTCACTTGAATATCTTAACCTTCCCTGAAGAAATATATTTGCTAACATTCTAATAGAACCCAGCGCATAGTGTCTTCCAAGAGAGTTAAATTGATTCAAGAAATAGAGATGGTGATTGAGCTGTAATTCTTTGAAGGTTTTACTCTATGTAAGGTAGAAAGAAAGCATACTTAGATTTTTCAAAAACCACTGAAAATCATTCTTGATAGAAACAACTCGTGGGAATTTAAAGGAGAGTTTAAGCCTGTGGAAACAGTAATACTGGGTAATATATTAACTTACTAAGATATATGAAACTAGGAACAGCAGTATTGGAACAATTCAGAGGACTAATGGATTTACTTGTAGTAGAGAAAACACTTCACAAGGTAATAATTATAATTATTCTAAATACATATTTTATTTAGTATCAACTGATTCTACCTTAAAAGATGACTTTGAAAGCATTAGTCTTAGAATGTGACAACTGGGACTTTAGATATCATCAGCATCTTCTGAGGAAACAAATCTCCAAATAAAGACAGCAGTAAGTAATATGCTGCCTGACATGATACAACTATCCTGTATACAACTGAAAATAAACTAACTTATTCCCCAGAACAGGATGTAGGTGGGTGATGTTCATTCTTCTCTTCGGTATCTTATAACTTAAATACCATGATGTAAATTCAATACATCTTGTATGATAAGAGAATAAAAGAGGAAAGAAAAAAATATGTATTTTTTCATAATAAAATGTGGAAGAAATACGCATGACAATTACAGTCCTCATTCCTATAACTAGTCCCGTGGTCGTAGTTGGTATTCATAACTGCTTTATATCACTGTACGTGACCTTTGCACTCAGCAAGCACCTCAGCTGGTCACGGTTCTTTCCGTTGTGAAGTAACCCAAACCCTCCTTCCTGAGGGATTCTGGGTCATTAGTAGTACAGCCTGAATTGGGTTGTTAGAGTTTTCCATTGACTTTAACCACAGGGCATGGCCCTAAGAGACACCAAACGGGATCTCCTGTGTTCCAGACATCATCTTCCTTACCTCCATTGTGGTATAGCAGTTCTCTGTTCACTCGATAATCAGGATCAATCATCTCATCCCACACAGCAGCTCCCTTCTTTGCCTGTTGATTTGGTGGCATGAGAAGCCCAAAGTGGCAAAGTAGCAGATTTAACTTCTAGTTCAGTGGCATAATTGATGTGTCTCCTGGTAGAATTATTCTGCAACTTGGACCTAAGACTTCTAGGCAAGAAAAGCATAAAGTTGTGGGTACAGAAGGCAAAAAATGTGTCTAGTGTACACAGTTCTGAATGTCCACAGTTCTCTAGCGGGGAGGGTATACCTCAGTGGTAGAGTGGTGCTTAGCATGCATGAGGTCCTGGGTTCAATCTCCAGTACCTCTGTTAACAATAAATAAATAAATAAACCTAATTACTTCCCTCCCCCCACCCCACCCCCAAACTAAATATACACAGTTCTATAAATCAGCATTTGGGGGTTGATTCCAGCCATGTCAATCACTCAGTTATATCACAGATAACACAACAGTGCTGGCATTTGATAATCGACAGACTCCTTGATATTTAACTGCTATGTCAGTGGAAATGGATTAAATCAAATCATACTGGTTAATTTGAAACAGTAAATAGTGAAATTCTTGGCATTTCATATACTTGCTCTAGGGAAGAAAATATAATGCTTCTAACAAAAAGCAAATCTTAACTTGAACATATATGCATTTTTATATAATAGAAATTAACTTTTATTCTAAAGAGTTTATTAAAAATAGTCAAGTCCATCTTTCTTATTGGTTGCCTCCAGTTTCCCAAAGGATCTAGTAGGAAAAAATTATGTCTACCCATTAAAGTATCACTATTTATGAATGAATTTTTTTTAAAAATCTTTAAAATAATAGTTCTTTCATTGGTATTGCAACTTTCTTGCTTTATTTCACTTTGCATTTTGATTCTCTTGTTTATTTGAACTTATCTTTCACTTTCATTCAAATTCTGTTAGCATCCTCCTCCTAACATAAACCCTCTCTTGACTGAATATTCCTTTCTTACAATGGCAAGTGATATTTCTCAGTAAAGATAATGCATATCCTTTAGGTAACTCAATTATGCACATTCAATAAATCACCAATTCTACTTTTTCTTTCCATTGCAACTCCCTTAGAAAAAGGCTCTTAAGGTTTCTTTCCTGGGTCATTGTATTATCCTATTTACTGGTGGCTTGGTCTTTAATCTTGTTTCACAGCAAAATTTCATGCATACTGATACCAAAAGAATCTTAATAAAATGAAAATCCTATTGTGGCATTGCATTGTTTAAAGTCCTTCAATGTTTCCTACAGTCACATTTAGTAATATGATAGACAGGGCCCTCCATGATTTGGTTGGACCCCATAATTCATCAGTTTTCATTATTTCCACACATACACTCTGCTCTAGCCATACTTCTTTTTTAAGAATGTGCATGCTCCTATTTCTATGTTTATACAAAACTGTTTTATTTTCCTTGAACTGTCCTCCCACTTCCAACATCCAGCCCTTCTTCTTCATGCTTTTTTATATTCTTCAAGACCCAGATTGGATGTCACTTTTCCCAGGTAGCCTTCCTTGGAATTTTGGGGGGCACCTCTGTTCTCAGATGGCACAATAAGAATCCTTCAGCCACTCACTGCCATTCTCTCTTCCTGTGTGTCTTCTCTCCCTACTTCTTCAACATGCATATAAGCATACACTCATACACTTGCCCACACACACCAGATAAAGGTAAATATGTTTTCTTTACCCTTTTTTAAAATATCCCAGCCTTAACAGAGTGACTGTTGCTTGTGCTCAATAACTTGTTAAATGAGTCTTGATGTGACTTCAAGGTTTTAGGAAACAGAGATGACTGTCAAGACTATGAATATCTAAAATTTAAAATTAAAATGTGTTTGCCCTATTATACTCTAATTCTACATAATTTAATAATCAATAGATAATTTAATGTGTATTATAAAAATGTAGCTACTTTTAATCATCATATCCGTGTAATGATATCAAAGTTTTCCTTTCTATAAAATAATGAGACAATTGAGATATTTATGATATGGTCTATCTTTTATCTAAATTCAACTCTAAATAAACTCCCCCACAAATATGTCAATGCAAATGATCATTCTCAAAATATTTTTATTTTAAAATAATTATTCTAGAGTAATCTTTTATATATATATGCTTATATATATCTACATACCTCATAAAATCCAATTTATTAAAATATTAGAGATTACTTGAAGTTATGGTTTTATGTAGGTGAAATTAAGCAGGTACAATTAGGATGAATAGGAATCTAATACTCTTTCATCAGCATAACTTTTTTTGAAGTAGGAAACTAATTTGGAGGATCTAAGTGATTCCCACATAAATCAAAAAATATTTATTGAGCAGGTCTTTTCTACATTAGGCATTGTTCTAAGACCCTGGCTTACATCAATACATATGTACAAGGCATTTATGAACACTTTGTTCAACCATTTCATTAAGATGTTATTAGTGTATGTTTTAGTCTCTTAAGAGTCCTTTTCTAAGACTCTGACGTATCATGATTGCCTAACAAAATGAAAAAGAAAAAACAATACTTTAATCATTTTCAGTAACTACACACTATCTCTGTAAAAGACTATGGTGAAAATATTTGGGGCATGGGACCACCTTGGTGTCCATTAATCATGCCACATATATGGCTATTTATCAGCTCTATTCAAGTTGCCACATTCTTTTCCTGGCCTTCCACCCCCACCAAATGAGCTCCTTTAGTACACATGAAAAATATGCTTAATATGAAAAGAATTTACACAAAACACTATTAATTTTCCTCTCAGATCTTGAATTATTTGGGAAATATGCCTGATATTTGAGGGGAAGGATTGTTTTAAATCACATTAGTAGAAGGCATTTGCCATATGAATTAACATAAGACATTTACTCTTAAAAAATATGAAAAGGGTCAGATACCTTTCTAATATAGAGCACATCAAATATAATGGAATTTATTGTATATAACTGAAATACACAAGCTAATTGAATTTGTTTAAAAATTAGGGGTTTATAAGACCAAAACTTCATCTGAATTAAGCAGAGATCCTTAGCAGGAAACAATCAATAAGCAAAAATGAAGGTTTTCCATCCCAATTTACCTAAGACATAAGTATACCTTTTAATATAATATGATAATATGTTTTGGCATTTTTTTACAAGCCAAAAGTGCAAGAAAATATTTTATTAGAAGTGGTTTGCTAATGCTGTGTTTTCCTTAGATGATGTATTGGAATATTCCAACAACAACAGTAACTTTGACATTGCCATAGACTCAGATAACATTAATCATTTTCATGTTTTTTAATAGAGACTCAAAGAACTGAAACAAAGGGAATTTGCTCGAAATGTAGCATCTAAATCCAGGAAAGATGAAAGAAAACAGGAAAAGGCACTCCAACGCCTGCACAAGCTGGCTGAACTAAGAAAGGAAACTGTGTGGTGAGTGTGCAGTGAAATGTTAAGTTTTCTTAAAACGTGACAACAACAACAAAAGGAACCAAATAAAGGGCACAAATCTATTTATTTCTGTACCCAGAATAAGACACTCACATTTTCATGGCTTTCTGTGGGCCATAAACAGTAAATTGAATTTGAATTTTATGCAAACACCTGTTTAATGCACATTTCAAAAAAAAGCCAAATGGCTATAATTTTAGTTTGCAAAAAAATTACATTATTCTGCTATTTAAGCTATCTTAGTTGAAAGCTATTCTATTTCTTAGTGCAATTCAAAACATTTGATTGAAGAAGAGATCAAAGCACTATCTCATGGCCTTTGTTATAAATGGAGTTTAAGAGGAACTTACTTTTTAATTGAAAATTTGGAGAACTTTTATTTGAAATTATCTTTAAGAATATATATATATAGACATATATAAGTCTGTCTATCTATCTATCTGTCTATCTATCTAGATACACTCACAAGGTTAGGAAGACCCTGTGCATGTCAGAAGCAGATCAACATTAGTTTCACAGTGAATGAACTCTATCTGGACTGTTAAAAGTTCACAACTTTTACACTTTGTCCTGCTTCTAACAGAGAGCAGCTATAGTGTTATAAATCAGAACTTAACAATTAGGCCAGGGCAATAGTATGAAAAGAAAACCACCCTATTGAGTGCCCCCTGCCCCATTAAATCAGCCTTTCTGATGATTGTCTAAAAGAAAGCTATTTTATACCAAATTTATTTTATACAGAATAATGTAAAAGGATATTGATATATCGAAACATTGTTTGATATGTCAAATTTGGAAAAAATCAAAATAAAATTTAAATATATTTGGAATTGTACAGTGAACTATTAAAATCAAACATAACTGCTATTTTATACTAACCAGACTCAATCTTTACTCTGTGTAGTGATAAATGAAAAGTTATACAAGTGCAAGTTTACATTTCAGAGAATCATAGAACCTAGGTAATTTCATGTCCTATAAGTAGCATTTGCAATTATAAATTCTAATATATTGAGAGAACTATAGTTAATAAGACATGTACAAAAGAAGCAAAATACCTAAATTACTTTTCTTGGCATACAGTACATATGTCACATTACACACACACACACACACACACACACACGGTTTTCACATTAATTCAGTGTCTTTAAAGAGGTGCAAACTAAGAAATAGTATTGTTTCTTAATATCAAACAAGGCAATGAAACAGTCCATTGTGTTAGCAATTAAAGAAATTACTTGATTAAAAAAGATTTTGGCCCTTTATAACTTCTGGGAAACTAACTTTTTAGAAAAGTATCAAAGATTCTGCACAGTATGATTCTGTTGGGATAAAGATAATATTTAGGTAGTGCTCTGTTTATGTGCTGGTATAGTTTTTTGAATAAGAACTCACTATTTATGGGATACTGTAATGTCAAATGAATGGGAATCACATCTTAAATAAATAGTCTTTTATCCTATATTTATATATGATATAAAAGATAACTTCAGGGTAATTTTAAAATATTAAGAATAGTAACTCCAAAAGACTCAAAGCTCTCATTGAGCGTATCACCTGGCCAATGGTGGATTGTCACTGAGCACTGGTTGAACTGAATTGTTGAACTGAACACCCAGCCCTGCTTACATCATGATTGAGAGTTTTTCTTTAATTTCCTTCATATTCTCTATGTAGTATCAGTGATGTTAAGTATTTATGAATTAAAAGTAATTTTATGTTAGAGAATTCTATACTCCAGAATATCCCTGAAGAGGTCATGGAGGTAAAAAATCTTGGTCTGGAAAACTGGCTGAGAGAATACAGATGTCTTTGACCATTGCCATTAATAGCTATAAAAGCCACTTAGGATGGCATCTCTGAGTTATCACAATCACCAACAACTAAGTGAAACTGTGGTACTACGGAAGGCAATTGCACTATATGAAAGTAATTAACTTACAGACATTTAAAAACTTGGGAAAAAAATCTTATAATGACATTTCCAAGATGTACGTGTTTACATATTTTGCCTCAAAAGTGTCCTATCTGAAAACACACTTTTGTTTCTTTTTGTAGTGCTCCTGGAAGTGGCCCCATGTTCAAGTCAACAACTGTTACTGTGAAAGAAAATTGTAATGAAATTTCCCAAAGAGTTGTTGTGGATTCAGTTAATAACCAGGAAGATTTCAAATGCACTTTGATTCATAGTCAAGAGAATGCTAAAGATGTTACCACTGTGGCTGCAGATGCAGAAAGTGCAAATAGTTCTCCTGCCAAAAATAACCAACTTGGAGATCAAGCCAAGGGAATTCACAGACACAAAATTGGCTTTTCTTTTGCGTTTCCAAAGAAAGCATCCGTGAAGCTGGAGTCCTCAGCTGCAGCCTTCTCTGAATACAATGATGATGCCTCTGTGGAAAAAGGATTTAGCAGAAAAAGTAGATTTGTCCCTGGTGTTTGTCATCTTCAACTATCTTCACCAACAGACGTGCTTTTGAGTTCTGAGGAGAAAGTGAACTCTTTTCATCCACCAGAAGGACTGTGCACTGACAAAGAAACTGCTCAAACTCCAGAGATGAAAGACGTTTCTAGTGAAAAAGATACACTGTCATTACCTCCATTTTGCCAATTTCAACTCCCTTTATCATCTGATGCAGGTAATTGTCAAAATTCAGTCCCCTTAGCAGATCACCTTCCACTGGAAGATGTAATCATTAATGAAGGCATGCCTATAAGTGGAAACAGTTCTGAATTTCTAGGAAATGAATCCATGGTTCTTAATATGGCTAATGACTGCCTATCTTTGCAAGCTACCACAGAGGAAACTAGTAAGGACCATGATGCATCCACAACTGAAGCTGAAAATAAAAATCACAGCCCTGAGATGTCCGCCCCTTCAAATTCTGAAGAGGATAACGTAACCTTACAGAAAAAAACAGATTTATATAAAAGACCATGTGATCCATTTGTGCCCGTCCTTAACAAAGATGGATCCACGGTTCTTCAGTGGCCGTCAGAAATGCTGATTTACACATCGACTCAACCATCAATTTCCTATAGCTGTAATCCTCTCTGTTTTGACTTCAAGTCCACTAGATTAAACCACAATCCAGATCAAAATAAGCTGCCCTTCAGTGATCTTTATTCTCAGCAGAAGGGAGAAGACATTTACAAGAGACCAGTTGTGGACTGCAAGGACACATCCACTGCCGGACTCACTGATTATGAAAGTGGAGGTAGCAGAAATGAATACACCCAAGTCACTCCTCTTCTGGCTGAGGATACACTGTCCAATAGCTGTGATTCTGGAAAAAATAAGAGTATAGGTCAGAGGTATAAAAATATTTCCTGTAGGATCAGAAAAACAAAAAACTACACTGTTACTAAAAATCAGATAAAACAGGATGCTCTAGATGACAAATACAACAAAATAAAACAAAAAGATACTCATGAACACTGGTTCCATAAAAGTAGAAGGAAGAAGAAAAGAAGAAAGTTATGCCACCATCATTATGGGGAGAAAACCAAAGAGTCAGAAACTCACATTAAAATGGAAACAGAAAATAGTTATACTGACACAACTAGGAAAAATCTACTGGAAACAGTTTCAGAAAAGCAGTATTTAGCTGCGGACCAATTATCAGACTCACATCAGTTACCTGATAAAAGGCCCAAATCAGCATCCATTTACTTAAGTGAAAATGATGAAATGTGTAAAACTCAGAACACTGAATACAATAGTAATGATGTTATCAGTTCTAAAAACCACAGTAAAAAGAACTCAGTTGTTTTACATGGACAATCCAATTCAACAATGATACATTCGGGGAAACATAATTTAACATTCTCCAGAACTTACTGTAGTTGGAAAGCCAAAATGTCCAACTGCAGTCATGATCACAGATGCCTAGTTCTTCAAAATGATATGAAATGCATGAGTCAGAACCAGGGTATTAAAAGAGGTTATAATTCTCTCATTAGTGAATCAGAAAGGTGCCATCGAAAACGTAGACAGCATTCACATTCTTACTCTTCAGATGAAAGTTTAAATCGACAGAATTATTTACCAGATGAATTTTTGAGGCCACCCCGTGCTGCTGCTCCTTGTAAACCTAAAAGAAAACGGAGGAGAAAAAGAAGCAGATTCCACACCAGTTTGGAAGCTTTGGAACTCAAAGAGAAGACAGATTATCCCACGAAAGGCAATGCTTCCTTATGTCACCAGGATGAAATAATAAGCGAAGACAAAAAAGAGGAAATAAATCCACAAGAAATTGCAAATGTCCAAAGGAACTCAGAACAAATAGACCAAGTAGAAGATGAACTGGCTTTGCCCCCCAGCAGTCCCCCTCCTGAAACCAGTGGTGAGACGGAGCGTGTAATGGAAACCGCTTCTGGTGAGTTGTCAGAGACTTCCAATGAGCCCTGTGGAGCTAGTGCCCCAAGGAAAGTACAAATCGACGGTACCTTGCTCGAACACAAAGAAAGAAGTGAGCGTACAAATATTAATGAAAAGCAAATTCCTTTCAAGGTGCCTAATATTGAAAGGAACTTCAGACAGTCGCAACCTAAATCCTACCTTTGCCATTATGAACTGGCTGAGGCCCTTCCACAAGGAAAGATGAATGAGGCGTCAGCCGAGTGGCTGTGTTTTAATTCAGGAATCCTCAATGCACAACCACCATTACCATTCAAAGAAGCACATGTCAGTGGCCACACCTTTGTAACAACAGAGCAAATCCTGGCTCCGTTAGCGTTACCAGAACAAGCATTGCTGATCCCAATAGAAAACCAGGACAAACTGAGAAATCTACCATGTGAAGTCTACCAGCACATCATCCCGCCGAACATGCTGGCCAACAAGGTCAAGCTCACCTTCCCCGCCGCAGCCCTCCCGCCCCCCGGCGCCCCCCTGCAGCCTCTGCCTCTGCAGCAGCCCGGATGCTCTACCTCCGTAACCACCATCCACCACACCGTTTTGCAGCAGCACGCGGCGGCCGCAGCGGCCGCGGCGGCGGCTGCAGCTGCAGGGACCTTTAAAGTGCTTCAGCCACACCAACAGTTTCTGTCCCAGGTCCCAGCTCTCACCAGAACATCGTTACCTCAGATCTCAGTAGGACCAGTAGGACCAAGGCTTTGTCCGGGGAATCAGCCAGCTTTTGTTGCTCCGCCTCAGATGCCGCTCATCCCAGCCTCGGTTCTTCATCCCGGCCATCTGGCTTTCCCGCCCTTACCCCATGCACTCTTTCCTTCGCTGCTTTCCCCCCACCCTGCTGTCATCCCACTCCAGCCCCTCTTCTAGTCCTCACCATGAAAGGGAAAGAAAATACTCATGTGAAAACTATTGCTATATGCATTAATGCTCATCTAAGTGGATAATTGCCTATTTAAATGGTGGGAATAAACTAGCCAAACTATGGCCTCCTTGATATGAAATCGTTTACTGTATGCAAATAAAATTCCTAAGTTTCTAATATATAATCTTATTAAGGCACTGAATAGTTTGAAAATCAATACAACATATGCTGTATATTAAAAGGATGTCTTAAGAGTATGTATAATGTACATAAAATATATTTATAGTACTGTAATTTATGTTGTAAAGTATGCTCTTTGTTTCTTTTTAATCTCGTGTATTTGCACCTATTTAATGTTTAGACAAAGCTGATGGCACTATGTTTTGTACCATGTTCCTTGAAACTGTAAATTCAGTGAAAAATATCTCTTGCAATAAATTTTTGTTAAATATTTAAGTAAATCAAACTTTTGTTTTTAGTTGGTTTTCACTGGGGAATGTATGATAACAGTAGATTTTGAATTTATATTGTTTCTTCTGCTCGTTGGCATCTCTGAGCCTCAGAGGCTCAGCAAAATATCTTTGGAGTTCTATCAATACTTAAACTAAAATACCATCTTTCAGAATAACAGGGCCATTTGCTTTTCTGTTTATCATAGTGTTGTTTATACTCAGAGTTTACTATATTTCCTGAATACTTGGCCCTCTAGATAATAAACTGTGGAAATTCTTGTTAAAGTAATATTAGTAATGAGGGGCAGGGGTGGTGGATAATGACAAAATATACAAAGTACATAGTAGTCTTCCAGGAACTGTGAAACGGTACGTGTAGATAAGAAATAGCAAATAACTAATATAAATTCTTATAACATTTTTGTATGTCAAAATTATCAAATGTATAATGCTTATTTTCAACTGTTGCAGGAAATATACATACATAAGAATGTTGGCCTGGATTAAGGAATAGATTTAATTAATTAATCTCTCTCCATTATCTAACATCTTGGGAAGAATGGCATAAACATGATCTGGATATACTCTTAATTGAGAACCTGGAAGTGGAAAAGAGAGTAAATAAATAACTCTTCCTTCTGCAAATCTTTCTAGTAGTCATGTTTGTATCATATTTCCAAATCACCCGGGGAGCAATCAGAAAGTCTCCACTTCACCCTTCCAGATTCTACTATATTTTTAATGACCTCTACATTCTTGTTCACTCAAGTGCTGCTTCTGTGTGTACTTTAATTATTTAATAGAAAACTGGAGAACATCACGCTTTTCCCAAGAGAGTTTTCTAATGTGTACCTGCCCTAATCCATGCCATTTTTTAAGACAGAGTCTACGTGCCTAGTGGAAAGGATTCACCTCACCTTGTGCAAATGACAAAGGATTGCGGTAGCCTAGCAATGAATCCAGGCAAAAGAGAGGCCAACTGAGTCCTTCTAAAGGGAGAGCAACTTTTAAGTGATGCTGTACTGAGGAAATGCTATTTCATATGCTTACTGTGTGAACAGGGTTACCCTAAATAATACTGGAAATTAAACACATGTTCCCATATCAGAATAATCTATATTGAATTCTATTTTAAGTAGAAAAATAAGGGGAAAATCTATGTTGTTTACTTTCCTGATTATGTGCCATAATAGTAATTGATTTAAAGATTTTCCTGCAAAATGGTTATGAAAAACTGCATATATGCCCTTTTATGATTGGCAAATAAGAAGAAAAAACAGAGAAGAAATTCTATTTCAAATGCTCTAAGATAACATATTCCAAAAAATGGGAACTAAAATTGGAACGGATGACTTTTCCCCAAGCAAAATATTTGAAACTATCTTTGAAGATAATATAGATGGCAGTCTCTACTGAGGAATGCTGACCCAGTTTATTTTTAACGTCAGAGCAGAACTGTTGCTTCTGCTGTTTAAAGTCAAACCAAGTGTTTCACTTCAAAATATGCAGGTTTTCCCTCTTCTTTTTGTCATCTTGTATCATCCTGTATGTTCACCTCTTACCTTTTGTTCTTATTCTTTAATTTCTTTTTCCCCTGATATTTTCCTTCTGAATTTCACTGTAAACATCATTTGTGTGTGCGCGCATTTCCTCTGCTTCTTTCCTTCATGTTATCATTCCTTTTATTTTTGTCTTCAATTCTGTTGCTCTCCTGCATTTATTTTTGTTAAATAATGTGTTTAGCAATGCTTAACTTTTTAGTTGTAGCAGAATATACCTGATTACTAAGTATATAACAGAAATTTCTAGAAAGTTAAAGGAAAGTTCTTTTAAGACTAATGGAAACTCAACCTAACAGATAAATTAATTGGCTTTCATGGATACCAGTGGCTTGACAAGAAAAGAATGTTAGTTAAGTATGTCAAAGCCGTTCCTTTTATAAACAATTCATTTAGCTATTTGATATCTTTTAATAAGAGACTGCTTACAGAGTTTGAGCATCCGTTATACATTGGGGACTCAAAACAAATGTGTGATGACACACTTTCATCTATTCTGATAACATCCAATCCAGAATGGAGGGAATCAGGCTGATGGGCTGAAGATCAGCAGAGAGCAGAGCAATCAGACAGGTAAGTCAGGGTGGACTTAACAAGCAATGAAGCTGTCAGAGGACCACCAGTCCAAGCTCATAGTTGTGGCAGCAGGAGTTGGTTGGGTGTATCAGTACTCTGGAAGTAGATTTGGGCACTGGTTGATAGCTTACCCGTAAGTCCTAGACCTAAAATCCCAGTCCTATCCACGTGTAAATCAGTACATCCTATATAACTGGAAAATTTCAATGATTCTAACACTCTCTCTTAACCAGCATCTCTGCTCTGCCGATTACAGACTTTGCTGTAGCATTTGTTACTGTAAAGATGAATGATTTGGAATATAAGATAAGACCTGAATGCAGAAGTAACAAGTAACTACTGTAGCCAAGTAACAGAATAACTCACAATGGATGACAGGAAGGAAACTCATCCCCAACTACTTTAACTATCTTCTCTCTGTCTTTCATATATGTATAGCTATGTCTATATGATATATATATATATATATATCTCCAATTTATTTTTTATGTTGAAATGAAGACCTGTATCAAACTGTCTACAGGACATCCCAACCTGGATATCTGCCATGTATTTTGAATACAAAACTCAAACTCATGATCTTTCTTTATAGACACCACTGAAACCTATTATTTGTCCTATGTTTTGAAGCTCTGTGAATGCCATTATAAAAAAATAAAATTAATTGTTATCCAAGTCAGAAGCCAGGGTATTATTCCATATAAAATCAATCAGTGAACACTTTGGCTCTATTTCCTTAAATTTTTCTCACCAGGATACTCTATGGAGTTCTAGTGCTAGTAGTTCATAAGCTGAATTGCTGTCTTGCTATTATAAATTAATGTCTCCTTCCCCAATTTCCCATTCATATAATCTATACTCCCCACTGCTTCCTGGGCTACATTTTTTAAATGTAAGCCTATTATAACACTCCTCCACTTTAAAACCTATTATGGTTGTCAATTAGTCTCAAGATAAACATCAAAGTCCTTACCCTGTCATGGAAAAATCTATGGTCAAGTGGGTGCCAGCCTCCCTACTCAGGACCATCCCTTCCAGCACTCCTCTTGGCCAATCATTCTCATCTTAGTTGCAATCATCTGAGTTTGTGTGAGCATGCTCTGTTCTGCAATGCCTTCCTCCCTGTGTTTCCTTTGCTTGGCTAACTACTAACAAGTCATAATTCAACTTGTGTTAGTTTTTTTTGAGGATCCTTACCCAGACTCCCTCTGTCCCCAGATAAATTATCTTCCTGTCCTCTATCCTCACATGGGCTACTGTGCTCAAATTTTGTTAATGAAGTATTCTCTGTGTTGAATATATTGTCTTGTTTTCAAATTCACTAGATTAAGAGCTCCTTGAGTCAAAGTAGCACGTGACACATAGTAAATACTCAGTAAGTTGGTTAAATGAGGGGATAAATGAGTAGGACAAAATGTAATTAAAAACTATGCAGATTGTATTGCAAAGTTCTAGAACTGTTATCCATTTTTACTCCAGGTTGGTCCTAAGTCAGTCTAAATAAAAATCTAATTTCCAAAATAATTAGGCCTTCAAAATACCATTTCACATGAAGAATTTATTTTTTAATGGAACTATGAATTGTTTAAAATAGAACTCCATAAGCAATCATCAAAGCATGATTTGAATCCTTTCCCCTACCCTAGAAGGAAGGCACACTCCTACCTACCTACCTATCTCACCTTTCTATTAGTACTTGTCACCAAACATTAACATAGTATGTGTCAGACACTAAACCAAATATGGGGATAAGTAAATGAATAGAACACACCTGCTACTCAGATATTCAAGTCCAGTAAGAGAGGTAAAGACATGCAAAATCTTGTATTTAGCTATCCAAAGTTTGTTCTTTCATCATAGTCTATCAAAATGCACTGAATTCCATTTACCAATGCCTTTTTACCCCACTGTACGGTATGCTCCATTTCTCATTCCTATTTTTTCCCCTCTGTTTATTTGCCTAACTAAGTACTGTCGTGGGGAGTGAAAGTTATCACCAGGGATGCTTTCCAATAAGCTGTTTACTTTCTCTCACAAATAATATGCTAAAGGCTTAAGGCTTCCTTATATCCTCAGTTGAGGTCCAAGTTTTGCTTTAGAGGCTGCAGTAAAGGGCTGTGCAGCTCGTTCTGAGGTGTCGAGCATGACTGAAATCCAGCTCACCATCTGTCAGCCCTGTGGATTGTGTCTGCCTTTCCCAGACTCAGCATGGGCTACATTGGTACAGAGGAAGCGACCAGTTTCTCTTCACTCCAAGGCACCATTGCTCACTAAGCCAAATGCTTAGAGCAAGATCCTTTTATTTATTCATAGAGGCATCTTGTAGACTAGCACCTGCCTGAGCCCTCCTCCCTTGGGAACACAAGCTATGGAATCTACTTAAGCCTGGAAGCTCCTGATAGAAAACTATGAATATAACAAGCTTTTATTTTAATCTCCTAATACCTTATTTTTAAGTAACTAAATTATTTCTTTTAACCTTTTTGTGGTAACATTTTGAATATATTATTACTAACATTTTCCTTTTTTATGACTCTGGTTTTAACTGTTCCATTTAAATTTTTTATAATTTACTTCCAACATTTTTAGTATATTTTATGTATTTCTTATCTTTATACTATTTAGAATATTACATTATATATTCAATTAAAAAAATAGATCTCTAAGTTCAATGTAATTAATCATACTTTGTGGTTTAAATTTTACCTTCCATGTCTAGCTTGTATTGATAATCTCTAAGACAATTTAAACTCCTTCATTGACTATTACTTTCACGTCATTCCTCAGTGTATTTGTTGATGGGATTGGCAGGGAGCATAAGTTCTTTGGGAAGTGCCCACATATTAAGTAAAGGAGTTCTGATAACAGGCCTTACGTTAACCCTTCAGGCTTCCCCAAATAGGTTTTCCTAATCTCTTCAGTATTTAGTTCCTATACCCGGCAACTATACCCAGAACTGAATTTCCGCTTTACTTGCAAGAACTAGGGTGAAATGCTCGTGTAAATAGTCTGTTTCCTCTTGCTTCACTGGCTTAGTTCAACAACTGGGCTTCTAAAAGGAAAACCCTCTCAATGCATAAATCCCTTGGTTACCCTACTTAGCCCACGATCCCCTCTAGAACAGAAGCAGGTCTCAGATTCCTCCCTAGCTCTCATCAGCGCTGCCCTGTGTTCTGCTGGTCACCCCTTCTCTGTTGCCCCCATCAATCTAGACTTTCGTTGTTGCCTAAACTTGCTACCTGGACATTGCACCTTGATCCTCCTGCTTGTGCTTGCTGAAGTTCACCTCCACTCTTGAGTTAATTCTGTCGGTCCAGAATGCTTATTGACTTACATGACATGTTACCCTCTTTTGAACAAATTCCTATCATCTCCCAAGTTGTAACATTTTGTATTCCAGGAGAGTGAGTTTTTAAAAATCCAACATTTCAGCTGCCTTACTTTTGTGGACTATATGAAATTTCCCACACTCTTGAAAACAACTAAGCTTCAAATTAATGCTTTGAATTTCAGCTAATCTGCTTACCTTTTTCAACTTACTTTTTAATCTAAATGATTTTACAAGTGGCTACTAATTTACCTTACGTAAGTTGGTAAATCATTAATCTTTACATGACAATGGTAAGCCTAAAACTGACTATAGATTTTATTACATGGCTTCTATCTCCAGAACAGTTGTGCTGAAACAAAAAATGACAGAAATATTAATATGTTCTACTGAGATGAGAAATCTGTTTTCTGTCCTGAAATGCAGCTGTCCTGACCATGAACTTTGTGACGCCATACCATCTGCTAGGTAGTAGGAAACACAATGTAATATTTTAAATACATTTTAGCCATTAGCAATTTTAACTGCATTTTGCACATGCAAGGATTGCCAAGGTGCCTGCCTATCTGCTATACTAATACATAACAGTAGTCAACACTATCTTTTTCAATGGTTAAACGAAGATTTATTTATAAAATTGAGAATCAGAATGTTTCTCCAGTATTCATATGATACAGCATTATTCTCTCATATAGATAATCTTTGCCTAAACATGCCAGCATAGAAAGGACTCTATAGAAACTCATTCATACACTGATAAATGTAGCTACAATTGGAGGTAGGTATTAAAGCTCATGATTGTTACACTGTCAAGTTGTTAAGAGTCCCATCATATTATGACCTGAGTTATGTATTTTCACTGCAATGATAGTTTACTAACAGTAAAGATGTTTTTTAAAAAAGTATAAAAATAAAACTCTCTCAGGTGGAGGGTATAGCTCGATGGTAGAGTGGTGCTTAGCATGTACAAGGTCCTGGTTTCAATCCCCAGCACCTCCATGAAATAATAAATAAATAAATAAACAAACCTAATCTTCCTCACAAAAAATAAATAAATAGAATAGAATAGAATAAAGCTCCCTCTACAAGAAAAAAATATATAGTATTCCTATACACAAATTTAAATTGAATCCACCTATAAACAAACTGTGAGCTCAGAGCTCAGAGAGGGAAAATGTTTTTGTTTTTGTTTTTGTTTTTTCATCTGCTAAGTCGTTACTTAGAAACTTGGAAGCTGCTTTAAGGTACTGAATGCCTTTCCCTCCCCTCCCAGGGACCTGAGCTCATTGTGCTGTGTGCTAGTGACTGCCAGGCAGTCCTGGCCACTGTCCCTCTGACAGTGCTGCTCTCCCTCTTTACAGTCACAGGCAAGAGGCAGAGTGGAACAGGCCCCACCGCCTCTGTGCCACACTGTCCCACAATGCCTTCCAGAAGGAACACGTGTAGGTTCTGAGCTGATGTGCTGGGACATTTTGAAGGCGTGGAGGAATGGCAGAGCAGAATGTAAATGTTAAAATCAGGAGCTGACAACGACTCTCCCTGATCATAAACTCCGCCATTCACAGGAGGGTGATGTTTTAGTACCTCATCGGGCTCGTTGCACTCAGGTGTGCTGCTTCCCTCTCCAAATCCCTTCAAACCTGCTTCCTGTTTTGAGAGATACAGACATTCCTGTGTCAGCAAATAACACACCTTCTGAAGTCTAACTCATTCAGTTAGGGTTAACACCCAGGCAAGGCCCCAGCAGATCCTTCTCCACAGGTCACCCCTCCACGAGAACACAGAGCTTGAGGCACTGGTATTCCAAATTCCCAGTCTGCAGGATGAGTTTTGTCTCTCCAGATATACTTTGTGGAAAACACACACACACTCCTTCCAAGAACCGCCTGATGGTTGCTGCCTGGAATGCCCAGATGTCATTCCCCTAACAGGATGCTACCCTCTGTCTCTCCACGATCACAGTCAAGAGGCTGAATGGAATATATTCTCAGGTCCATATAGTCGAAGAGGGGAAAAAATTCTTCACTGCTTGGAAAACTGTAAGATGCCTTCTTTTTCCATGTCATCAACAATCCTCCCATTTATTTAGGAGGATTATTTCAATGCCATGATAACTTTTCTAGTAAATTATTGAGTAAATAGTTAGCCAAGGTTGCTGGTTCTCAGTTTTGATTAGCAATGAAAGGACTGAATAAACTATTTATGCCTACTAATATAATTTCAGGCTATGACTACACTATTTTCTTTTTGTGATAAACCCTTCAATTTATTAACTTGTTTAGACAAACTTGTCTCTCATGACCATTTATGTCTGCTATGCCCCAGGGCTCTACTAGGCTCTGGAGAGAGAGAGAGATAAAACCTATCAATAATGAGTTTAGAGTTGAAAGGAGGAAATAGATAAGTACATTGGCAATTTTAATATGATGAGCTGCAGAATACAATAAATGTGATAAACAATATGTTATGAAGGAGAATATGACACATTAAGGAAACAAAAGAGCAAAAGGGGGTCTTTTTGATAGATGAGGCTGAGAGATAAACAAGACAAAAGGCAGATCATTAGGACTTTATAGTTAGCATGATAGACATTAACAGTTTTTAAACATTGAGCTGAATGGCCTTTATCAGAAGTGCAGATCAGAAATATCACCAGGATTACATAAGGAAGAATGAATTAGCAGGTGTGCGTTCGGGAGTATAGAGGGTGTCAGAGAACTAAAAGGAATTTCAAGCAGTAGCAAGCAAATAAATAAAATGATGGTTAGATAATCTAGAAGTTAGGTAATCTAGGGCTATTTAGAAGTTGACTTTATAGGGGAAGTTTTGGAAGAGAGGATTTTAAAATGAAATTTAAGTTTCAGGCCTGGTCAGTTTGGTCAATACGATCATTTACCAATAATGCAGATAGAAGACTGAATGGAAGAAAATTTACAGAAGTCAGAGAGCTTAGGAGAATGGAAGATAATATGTTCAATATATGTATTTAAAAATGTTCGAATATATATATTAAATTTGAGGCACCTAGAATACATCCAAGTAGAGCTGCCTTGCAAATACATGAATATGTAGAAAAAATTCTCTTATCTGAAACAATCAGAACTGGTTTATTGTCAGTCATTCGATTAAAGTGGGAAAGCACACACTGAAGCACATATGCACACAGGGACCATCTCAACATCAGATACTAACTCATTATCTTACTGTATATCAGATTCACCAATATTGAGCTATAAGCCCAAGGCCTTTTCTTTGAGTATTTGTTTACCCATTAAAGCTGTTAGTCATCTTTTCTTCTGTACTTTTCACTCAAATCACCTATCACTTCCAGACATTCATTTAAAGTGCACTTCTGCACAAATCAAAACTTTTTTACTTATTTATTTTTCTCCAGTCTTAATCTGTCGCCATACCCACACCATAGTCAACATAGCAGCCCACCTCAGTTTAGAGTTTCTAAAGCATTAAACTTCATTGTTGTAGGGATAAAGCTGGTCTCCTTGTACTCATATTCCATCACTTAACACTGAGTTAAATTATGTAATTATAGTAATAAATGCAACATGCACAAAGTGATTTGAGAAGAAATGAATTTGAATCTTGGTAAGCAAATTATCAACGGCAGTGAAGATAACTCCAATGGCATCACACAGAACAGCCTAATAGCTTCACATTGTGCCTTGGGCTTCAATTTCATAGAAAATAAAGAATTCAATCACTCTAAGATGGAAATACAGAACATTTGAAAAAGAAACTACTGCACAGGTCTAAAGTTCAAAAGGGATATACACTAAAAAAAATTATCTTGAAATCATCACCCTGATCATTTTAATTAAAAGTCTTAGAAGGTTTGAGATTAGCCCCAGAGAGAATATATAAAGAGAGCAGTAGATCCTGAGATTACAACCGACATTTAAGCATGGGAGTAAGAGAAGGAAACTATGGAGGACACGGAGAGATTCCACAGAGCTAGAGTATAAACTAAAGAATAACAGTGCCATGGAAATAATGGCAAGAGGTAGTTTAAAGTAAAAGAGTACGTTAAGAGTTTCAGTATCATTCAATGGTTAAGTAAATAAGAACTATGAATGTTTCACCTAAATCATTTTTATCAGTTTTGAGATAATAATTTTACTAACATTATTGTTTTTGCCTCATTGTTGTGCCTCAAAGCCACATTGCACTGAGTTTAAGAGAGAATTTTAGGCAACAAAGTGTAAGCAAACCTTTTAAGAATGTCTATGAAGTGGCAAAAAAGATGCAACTATGGTTGTAAAGACTACAAAAAATAGTTTTAAATTTTATAGTGATGTCCAAGACTACTGTAAATACATGAAAATTTGACAGTCAATTAATTACGTCTAGTATTAGTCAATTAATTATTTATAACTTCTTATATTCTTTACATACTAATTTAGAGATATGGATGTATGCCTGGAGCATCCTCTGGGTTTAAAATCCTATAAAGTGGTTTCATGCTGTTAATTGATGTTATCCAGTACAGTGATTGGATTTCTAGTAAAACAAATATGACTTATTGAATCTTTTCTTTTCATGTCATCATATATGGTACAGTTGAATATAAAGAATGTAAGGAAACATCATTATATAAGAAAATCCAGGTAAAGCCAACACATGACGCTGTGTGAACAATATGAACAACACTGGAAGTAGGCATAGGGAAATTGAGCTTTTTTTAAAGGTTTAACATTTTAACTTTACATGGGGTAGCTGTTCTTTTGTAAATCACAATGAATATAAATGTCAACATATTATGTACATTTTACTTGATATCATACTATGAGAATCAAAAATTCCATATCCCTTATCATTTAAGACTCTTCCACTGAGATAACATTAGATTAAAATCATTTATGATCTATCAGTTTCATAAAGTCAATTTTTTCACTTCCAACTTTAAATTATATAACTTACTACACTTAATAAATATAATTTCATTTTTCCCTTGTATTATTTTATTGACCAATGAAAATAACAAGTTTTATGGAATAATATCATGTATTATTTCTTAGAAAACAGAGACTTTCCTGGTTCCCCTGTGTCCTTGTTGCTGTTTTATTTTTTGTCTTTAATTTGAGAACTATAACTTGACATGTCTATAATTTATAAAGTCATTTGTAATTGCTTTGTTTATTTAAAAAGATATAAATTTTGAATAAACTTGGTTAGCATTCAACTCAGCATTTTGAAGTTTCTAACTCTCTGGAATGGTAGCATCAGGGCTGGACTGGAGGCTTTCTGTTTCTTTTCTCATCCACACAGGTCCTGCAGTCAAATAAGGCAAGTTTGTGCTGAGAGTAGGAGGTTAGGCATAAGATTCATTCATTCATTCAGGGGTTAATAAAGTAATTTCAGTTTGTTTCTGATGATACAAAGACATTGCATCAAGAAATCTGCTTCTGTGTCAACAAGACTGCTGAGTTGGATTTTAGCTAAATACCCATCTAGATGCCTCTGGAAGTACATACTTCCCCTTGCAAAGTCTGTTCTGGACACCAGAGTGGCTCGTCTCAGTAGCCTCTACTCTCTGGAGGTACGTCTGTCACAGCATATGCAGGGAAGTTGGGAATCTCATTAGAGGCTTTCAAATATCATAGGTTAGGTAATCTAACATTTTCTAAGGATTAGCTCTTGCACCCCCAACTGCAGTATCTCTACACTAGAAATATGATTGAAAAAAAAAAGAGTGAGAATATAGAGCAAAAAAGAAAAAGAACAACATTGGAGTATTAAAAATGAATTTAAAAATATTTTCCAGTACATCACCATGTTAGGATGAATTAATATCTATTTTTAAGTATTAATTGATGTTCTCTCTCACCTCCTTTGACTTTCCATAGTTCATTCCATAATATAATTGCAGTTGCTTGAGCTGTATGGCAGACTCACTGAATCAAAACCTCTGGATCTGACACCAGTGGACCTAGATTTTCTATAAGCTTGACTCAAGAACTCCTACCTCTGTGGACCAGAGAATTCTTACATTTTCATTCACCCTAACATTTGAGGAATACTGATTCCAAAGTTACTCTCAGTTGGAGTGTGTAACTACAGAATAGAGTGGCACCAGTAGCATCTGGGAGGCATCATCCATGTGTACGTCTCTGCTAAAATATCTCCATGGACATATTCTTGACTGTTAACAAAGTTCAAAAGACTAAAAGCTAAACGAGAGTTCCTAAACTCTGTAGGGAAAGACAGAGTGATTGATTCATCTTCTTTACAACATACAGTGTTGAATTTAGAAGCACAGTCTTTGGATGGAGATGGTTCCAGAACTGGGCTCTGCTACTTACTATCTGTGGGACTTGGACAAGTTAATTAACACTTCTGAACCTCTCTTTCTCCTAAGTAAAATGGAATAATAATATCTACCTCACAGAGTTGTTCTGAGGATGAAATCAAGGACTTACACATTGCTAGAATATAATAAGTACTTAATAGTGGTAGTATCATTTAAAATTTTTTTTCTGCCTGTTTTTGCATAGTTAATGAGAATCAGAATTGGAAACAAGATTTCTTCTTTTTTTTTGCAAAAATGATTTACTAAAAAAGTACTCTCAGGAGAAACTAGAAAGGTAATAGGGAAAAACAAACAAAAAAAAGGAAATAGAAGTTTAAAAGAATGTTTTTTAAAGAAAGTTCTACAGATGGTAAATATAGCTGATCCCTCAGGAACACTTGGAAGTGTAAGCTTCACTTCAGCGTTTTTCTTGTTTAGAAGCACAGTGAGCTTTCAAGTTCAGCACCAATCACTCATTGGGTAAGAGCAGCCACTGAGAAACAAACTCCCAGCCTCTTTCAACTCTGCCAGGAGAGGCAAAGCGGCATCAGTATCCCAAGGGACCTTCTCTGAAGAGAGTTGCTAGGGCAGACCCTTAGAAATAAAATTGCAGAGGAGCCAGGGGGGTGGTGCACACACAGAGTAAAAGAAGAAATCCCAGTGTCTGCAGCACTGGCTTCTTTTTTTTTTTTTTTTTCCCCTTTTCTTTTATAGTTTAGCTCATTAGAATCAAACAACCCTCTTGTTTTCAAATAGGGTTTCTTTGTTTTTTCCACTCTCCACCTCCAAGAGTTTCAAAAAATTACTCTACCTTAGAAAGAGATCCTAATAAAACATTTTTGTAAGGTGGAAGGTGTTGACAGAAAATTCTCCATGTGTCTCTCATACTTCTGTAGGCATATAAGTGAGACATGGACTACTTTTAGTTCTGATTTATTTTGAATAATGTTTGAATGGTGAACAATCCAGGAAAAGAATGATAGTTTCTCTCTAGAGGAAACGGTAAGCATGCTTACTGTCCATCATTTTAAAAAAATCAGGTTCTCAAAGCTCGGCATTCCTCTTCTTTAATGCAACCAACAATGTGCAGATGTCATCTGGTTCTTTACACATTACCCTGTTGGAATTGGGGGTCAGAGAACCTGCATCAAAATGCTGAGTCTCAGGCTAATGCTGCTGCTGTGAGTAAGAAGCATTGTCTCTCATCTCTAACCTGAGTCTCCTGTCTTCTATCAGAATCCATGAGACGGTGGAAGGCTAACTTACTTTCAAGTAGGTTAAATCTCAGACCTACCAGAGCTCTTGATTGAAAGAATTTCATGTAAAATTGTTTAGACCAATTATTGTTGGTTTACATTATTCTTGTTTACTTTAGTCATTCTTTTCTAATAGTCTTTGCTCCATTTTCCATGAATAAAGCACAAGTAAAATAAAGCAAATGTTAACCTAAAACTATCTGAACAAAAATGATTTCTCTATCTTAGAATACACTGCTTATTCACAACAGGAAAAAAAGATTTACAAAAATAATTTTATTTATTGAATGTAACTTCTTTCCTTTAGTTGTATTTGTATGTTTATAGATAACAGGCAGAATAATTCCAAGGTGTCAAGGAATGTTGAGGCCAGAGCAAAGACACTGGTCCATGTAGATGAATAAGATAAATAAGCCCACGACTACAGAGGCTAGTGGAGATGTACCAGAATGGGCTGTATGCAGGCCCTCTTCTATCACCATTGCCTTGGAAACTTACGGGGGAGCCCTCATTTTCAACATTCCGAAAAAGACAGTTAGAACAGAGATAGACAGATAGGGAGAGGAAATAGCACATAAAAACAGTGAAAGAAAGGGCAAAGAAAGTTTAGATGTTCAAAGAGTTCCTTTACAGACCACTGATCACAAACTTACACGTTTTCCTTCTGTATTTTGTAGTGTGGTAGGGGAACAAAAAAACAAAAACTAAACTAGAAGTGGGTCAGGAAGGTAATTTTTATTTTTTAGCTATTTCAGTAACTAAGAACATGGTCTTTAACAAGGTGATCTTCCAGTGATTTAGGAATTTCCCCCATTCTAATCAGGAAGCTGAATTAAATAACTCTTAATTAAATGAATGACTGTGTTTCATATGGTATTACATTATTTGTTCTAAATTATATCTCCACTCATCACTATATGTCCTGATTCTGGAACACTTAATAATAAATTTTGATAATTCTCAAAATTGTACTTAATTTAAAATAATTGGCTGAAGGCTTTTAAAAGAGAAACTATATCTAGAATAGCAGCTAATACATAATACATATTATATTCTGGCACCCCCGGATTCAAAAACTGGAGTACCTTAGATGCTTTATACACTGATTACTTGTCCAGAATAGATATTAAGTGACCCTCTATTGATCTTTATAATTTATAAATTGTTAATATATAATTTAATAGCAGCTCAGTTCATCTGAAATACAAATATGTTTTCCAAAATTCTAATTTATTAACTTTGACCTTAGACAGTTTTGCACCCTGACAGTTAGTCTGGGCATAAAAAATATTGTGAAGGAAGGAGAATAATAGTGTTGGTCAAAATCATTTAGAAAAGTTAGTGTTTATAAGAAAAGCAATATAGACGTTAACTCTTTCTAGTTTCAGTCTCATGATACTTAGAAAAGTAGGATGGATTTAATAATAGTGTTCTGCCTTTGCTATAAATCTCTGGAACCCCCAACTGAGACACTGCAGAAATAATATGATTGAAAATCAGGTACAACGGTGTGTCAACAGAAACACTGTTCTTTCTCTGGTGGCAAAAATAGATGAGGAGATTAAAATAAAGAGCATTATACACATTGTGGCTCTACAAAGTTGTCAAGCAAGGGGCAAAAATATATTCATTATTGAGCCAGTTTTAAAACAAATTATAGTGATAAGACCATATTTCACCAAACGCCAAATTGTTGGATGAAAGAAAAATTATAGGACACTTCCTGGATGTCTACCCAATAGCCTTTCTTTTAAAGCTGGTTACTTCTTACCATATAAACTCTACTTTATGAGATAATAAATCTCCCTTATTGTTTGTACCATATGAAATTGAGTATTTTATTTTTGGTAACTTTCATTTGAATGAAATCCTCCTTGATAGAGTTAAATCTGTGTAATAGGGATATGGACATGTTGTATTGTTAGGCAGTTTAGATAGAAATGAGCACTGGGCAGAGGGAGGGGAAAGGAACAACCTAGAGCACAAGGAACCTGTGCTGTCAATCAGCCAGAGCGCAGGGAACCTGAGTTGTCAATCAATCAATCAATCAGGAAACCAGGATATAAAAACCAGAAAACAAAGGAATGGCGCCATTTTTCCTCGTGGGTTGGCCCGCTCTCAGTTCTTGGGAGTGTACTATCTTGCACTATTTTTACTTCACTAATAAAAATTTTGCTTACATCATGCTTTTTGTCTCTCGTCAAAATTTTTTTTTCGGGTGACTAAGAACCAAGGTAATTCTTATTTCCCTTTCTTTGCCCGGTAACATTAATTTTGGTGTTGTGACTCAGATCACTTTCTTAAACCTAATCTTTCCTCCTTCATTTCCCTCTCCCTCCCTGGGGCTGGCTGTGGAGGCTGGAATGATACAGGGTGTGGTAAGTGAGCAGTGACTGGGCCTGAGGGGTGGCTGGGCGCACATTTGACTGCTCCAAGCACCGGTGGGGCAGTGAGTGGCCTATCCGGGACCCTGTGCCTGGCCCAGCCCGCAGAGCACAATCCCACCTCCCTCCCACCCCGCTCCAGGAGCTCCAAGCGGTGCTGGGCTGGTCAAGCAGCAAGTGGCCCATCTGGGACCTGGCGCTGGGCAGGTTGCTGCACGAGGGTATCGAGGCCATGCGCCGCCTCCCCGACACCCAGCCACATGCATGCCTGCCCCAGCGCGCTCTGCACCTGCCAACCCTGCCAGCCATGGAGCTCCAAGTGGAGATAACCAGGCTTACCCCAGAACCACAGTAAATTAATCATTTCTGGCCCTTACGCTGGACTGGCCTATAGAGCAGACTACCGATCACCTTGAAACAATGCTCAAAGGAGAAGCTACCAAACCAGCAAATGACATGTGAGGTAGACAGCTGACCCAAGACACCTGACTGATTACTTTATCACTCACACCTTCATATACTGGTCTCTGTCCTTTGCTAGGGGTCCTTGCTTCTGCTTTCTGACCTCTGCTATTGGGTTCTCTAAGAAAACACCCTCCTTCAATCTCTAACTCTCTTTTTCCCACTGGTCGCTGCAAGGTCCTATGGCTCCAACAAGGGTGCCTCCCTCCTGGGCTATTACTAACTTGCTCTCCGACCTAAAAGAGAACTCTCAGTTCCCTAAGGTGGCTGGGGCCTTACCCCTGTTGCCACTATTTCAACCTGCGGTGCCCTGGGATCTCTTATAACCATACCGTTCGCCTTATTCATGGGCCAGCAAGTATTTGGCCACGTTTTTCATACATGGCTTGAGTAACATTGTCCCTAGTGGTCTTTTCTAGAAAACACCACTGTGGACAGTAACCGTGGGCTGCAACGTCTCTGACTTCTTTCTGGCTTCATGTCCCTCTGGGGACACTTGCTCAGGCAAGAAAACATCACTGCCTTAGAAAACAGAGCTGCTGGAGTTCTAGCTCAAGTTCTCCTCTCCTGCTGCCTTCCCCATTCAGGAGCTTCTATACGGACCCTCTACCCCTAACTCGCTCCTCTATTTTTGCTCCCCCTTTCTCTGGCTATCCCAGTTGAGCAGCAACTCTGTTTCTGGTTCACCGACCACCGCGGGGTTAAAACTATTTCCTTGGACTGCGGAGACTCCCAGCTCATGGTAAGACTGTGGCCGCTTTCCCCATCCAGAGAGGAGGCCAGGACGCCGGGTCCTCCTTCTGCGGACCAAAGACCCTGGGACGCCAGACTCTCTTTGGTCCATGGCTTCAGGGCACTCTTGGCTACAGGCAGAAGACTGAGACTTCAGACTATATAGCCTGTGGGCTTCACCTTGGAATGCTGAGCTCTAAAGACTCCCCTTCCCCTCAGTATCCTGCCCTGCAGATGGAAAGCCAACAGTTGATCCCTGCTGGGACTCCCCTGGGCTACATCCTAGACAATAGCATTGCCCATAAATAGTAGCATAAATTCAACCACCTTGTTCCAGCTTAATCTCTTCTACAATACACAAGGCAAATGGTCTAAAATACCATATATCCAGATCTTTTATTTGGTGAGGGACAACAATGATCTCATAAAGAAATGCAAAATAACCACCTTAGGCGTGGTTACTATCAGCAACCAGCTGTCCCCAACACCTCCTTGAGAGGGGGACTCCCTTAAACGTACATCCTCCCCTGCTCTCCCTACCATATACCCCTCATTTAAAGGAAAATTTTCTCACCCAATCTGCCCCGGATACTAGACAAAAACTCTAAGGCAATCCAGGAACCCAGAGTAACTCTTGGTAAATGCTAACCATTGCTGCCACAGGTTTTTTTAATTGAGATCAGGTACAAGAGGCCAAGGGTCAGGAGAAGGAAAGAAGGAAAGAGGCCAGGCAGGCCCAAGTGATTACAACGCTTCAAGGGCAGCCACCATCCCTAAATCCTCGGCCCCAGCAGCCTGAGACAAGCCTGATGATCAATACTGCCACTGACCTGGTCAATGCGCCAAGAAATGTCCCCAAAAGGACAAACATTCATGATCTGCCTGTTCGGGTGTAACAAGCAAGGTCATTGGGTGGACCTCTGTCCCTCGAGCCAAATGGCCCGTGGGGGATAACTGGCCTGCGACCTGCAAATGGTTGTCCGGGACTAAAGAAGCCCCCTCCAGTCAGCCCCAATGCAAGAGATCTTCACCACCGGGCTGGAGCCACGGGTACAAATGGATGTGGCAGGTAGGACAATCACTTTTTTTTTTGGATACCAGGACCACCTACTCTGTTCTAACTTCCTTCTCAGGAGCCTTCTCCTGTAGATTCTGTACCGTCATGGGAGTCACAGGTAAACCAACCTTAAGATTCTTTACTCACTCCCTTTGTTGTTTATGGGATGAGCGCTAATTGGCATATTCTTTCTTATGCATGGCAGAATGTCCTCACACCCTTTAAGGCTGAGATTTTTTTTACAAATTGGGAACCTGAGTTATCCTGGGAGAAAATCCCCAAACTTTCACCTCTTTACAACTCATTGCTCTCTGGACCCAGAGGCCTGGGAGAATAAAATTAATCCCGCTGTCTGGGATCAAGGGATCCCAGGGTGAGCAAAGATGCCTGCTCCAGTTGTCATGTCCCTCAGAGATCCTACCTGGTTCCCTAATCAAAAACAGTATATGACTCACTTATCTGCTCCCGTACTCGAGAACAGGCCACCCAACATGCAATCCAAACTCTTCACTTCTTAGCTGAGCAGGGATATAGTTTCCAGGTCCAAAGCCAAAATGGTCAAACAAGAGGTCACTTATCTAGGAGTTGTTCTGACTCCTGGCAACCGTAGCCTTTCCCCTGAATGAACTGAGGGAATCTTACAACTCCCTAATCCCACTACTTGAAAACAGCTCAGGGCATTTCTCAGACTAACAGGTTACTGTAGGCTTTGGATCCCTAACTATGGGTCTATAGCCCAACCTCTATATTACAGCTTAAAGGGTAAGGATGACTCAGTACCTCTCCAGTGGGATTCTTCCCAACAGGAAGCAATGGAAGAATTTTAAAAATTCTCCTAGTAAGATCCCTGGCCTTGGGGCTTCCAGATCCCACGAGGCTCTTCCAGTTACATGTTCCTGAGAGAGGAGGAATAGCCTTGGTGGTCCTCACCCAATGGCTGGGTCCTATCCAACAGCTTATGGGATACCTCTCCAAGCGGCTAGATTCCACTGCTCAAGGCTGGCCTTCCTGCCTAAGAGTGTTGGGAGCCCTCTCCACTCTCCTAGCTGACATGAGGGTCCCTCTTTTTACTCTTCCTTTAGTTCACTGGACTAACACTCCAACATCTACCTTCTAAAACCTAAGCCAACAGTAAACACAGAAATCAATATTTTTGAAGACAATTTTTCCATTTAAGTAGGTATGACCCTTGTTTGCCCCCTTCATCCCTTGGCTAGGATTAGCTCTACATATTTTGACCTCTATCTTTTCAACCTTCTTATAAAATGTGTTTCTTCTCATCTAAAGTCAAACTTCAAATAGCTATACAACGAGGTAAGCAACTAATCAGCCAAAACAACTTTTATACAAGCCCCCTCGATGGACACTGACCCTTTGCTCACATCCTGCCCAGTGACAGCCAGCTAGTCTAGGACCCCAATGAGCTCCATGGTCACCCCAGATCAGCAGGAAGTAGCCAGAGCAGTCCTCACTTTCTATGTCCCAAAGATTTGGGGTCCTATGACTAGAGGGGGGAATGTTAGGCAGTTTAGATAGAAATGAGCACTGGGCAATGGGAGAGGTAAGGGAAAGGCAACAATCCAGAACACAAGGAACCTGAGCTGTCAATTAACCAGAGCGCAGGGAACCTGAGTTGTCAATCAATCAATCAATCACGAAACCAGGATATAAAAACAGGAAAAACAAAGGAATGGTGCCATTTTTCCTCTCTTGGATTGGCCTGCTTCCAATTCTTGGGAATGTACTATCTTTCTCTATTGTTTTTACTTCACTATAAAAATTTTGCTTATATCATGCTTTTTGTCTCTCATCAAAAATTCTTTTTTTTTTTTGGGTGACTAAGAACCATGGCAATTCCTATTTCCCTTTTCCTGGTAACAGTATGAAGTGAATTAACACTAATTGGGGTTCAATAATTTTGTTATATTACATTAGTATATTTAGCATTCTTACATTTTAAATTAATCTTCATATGAAATCCACTTTAACATCTCATTTTATTAACAAGTAAATCACAGTTAAGAGATTAAAGTGTCCAAGCCTACTTCATAAATAAGCAGTAAAGGGGGTGTGTGTGTGTGTGTGTGTGTGTGTGTGTGTGTGTGTGTGTGTGTGTTTAAACTTAATCTGTAGATTGCCTTGGGCAGTATGGTCATTTTAACACTATTAATTCTTCCAATCAAAGAGCATGGGGTTTCTTTCCATTTCTTAAAGTCATCTTTAATTTCCTTAGTCAGTGTTTTGTAGTTCTCCACATATAAGTCTTTTACCTCCTTGGTCAGATTTATTCCTAAGCATTTTTTTTTTGGATGTGATTTTAAAAGGGATTGTTTCTTTACTTTCTTTTTCTGATATTTCACTGTTAGTGAAAGAAATACAACTGATTTCTGTATGTTCATCTTGTATCCTGCTACTTACCAAATACTTTACCGGCACTAGTAGTTTTTGTGTGGAGCCTTTAGGGTTTTTTTTTTATATATAGTATCATGTCATTTGCATATAGTGTCAATTTTACCTCTTCTCAGAATAGAGAACCCAGAGATAAACCCACAGACTTATGGTCAATTAATCTTTGACAAAGATTTGGCAAGAATATACTATGGAGAAAAGACAGTCTCTTAAACAAGTGGCGTTGGGAAAACTGGAGAGCCACATATAAATCAGTGATGTTAGAACGCTTCCTCACACCATATACAAAAATCAACTCAAAATGGTTTAAAGACCTAAACATAAGACAAAACACTATAAACCTCCTAGAAGAAAACATAGGCAAACCATTCTCTGCATAAATTTTGGCAATGTTCTCCTAGGGCAGTCTACCCAGGCAATTGAAATAAAAGCAAAAATAAACAAATGGGACCTAATGAAACTTAAAAGCTTTTGCACAACAAAGGAAACCATAAGTAAAACAAAAAGACAACCTATGGAATGGAAGAAAATATTTGCAAATGATGCAACTGACAAGGGCTATTTCCAGAATATGTAAACAGCTTATACAGCTTAATAACAAAAAGAAACAAACAAATAAACAAAACAACCCAATCCAAAAATTGTCAGAAGACCTAAAAGGCAATTCTCCAATGAAGACATACAAATGGCCAATAGGCACAGGAAAAAATGCTCCATATTGCTAATTATCAGAGAAATGCAAATCAAAACTACAGTGAAGTTATCACCTCACACCAGTCAGAATGGCCACCATTCAAAAGTCCACAAATGATAAATGCTGGAGAGGGTGTGGAGAAAAGGGAACCCTCTTACACTGTTGTAGTGTAAGAATGTAGTTTGGGAATGTAGTTTGGTGCAGCTGTTACGGAAAACAATACGAAGATTTCTCAAAAAATTAAAAATAGACTTACCATATGATCCAGAAATCCCACTCCTAGGCATAGATACATGCACCCCCATGTTCACAGCAGCTCTATTTACAATAGCCAAGATATGAAAACAATCTAAATAGCCATTGACAGATGACTGGATAAAGAAGTTGTGGTATATTTATACAATGGAATAGTACTCAGACATAAAAAAGAATAAAATAATGACATTTGCAGCAACATGGATGGACCTGGAGATTGTGATTCTAAGTGAAGTAAGCTAGAAAGAGAAAGAAAAATACTGCATGATATCACTTATATGTGGAATCTAAAAAAAGAAAAAAAAAGACACAAATGAACTTATTTACAAAACAGAAACAGACTCACAGACACAGAAAACAAACTTATAGTTACCAGGGGAGAAAGAGAGTGGGAAGGGATAAATTGGGAGTTAGAAATTTGCAGATACTAACTACTATATATAAAATAGATAAACAACAAGTTTATACTGTATAGCACAGGATACTATATTCAGTATCTTGTAGTAATCTATAATGAAAAAGAATATGAAAATGAATATATGTATGTACATGTATGACTGAAATATTATGCTGTACACCAGAAATTGGCACAACATTGTAAACTGACTATACTTCAATTTAAAAAGAAGAACTGCTAAGAGGGAGCATCCTTGCCTTGCTCCTGATCTTGGTGGAAAGCATCTAGTTTCTCACCTAAGTATGGGGCTACCTGCGTGCTTAAAAAAAAATAATTGTCCTGCAGTTCTTGTATATAATCTTCATTTTTCCCATCTTTTATCTGTTTGCATTTCAGGTTTGAAATTTTCTATTGACCTGTTTTCAAGCTCACTGGTACTCTTTGGCCACATCCAGACTGCTAATGTGCTCATCAAAGTCATTTTTCATTTCTGTTAAAGTTTAATTTAGTTTTAGAACTCCCTTCTGAGTTTTGCTTTGAGTTTCCATCTCTCTGCTTCCATTATCTATCTTTTGCACGTGCTGCCTACTTTTTGCATGGATACCTTTAACATATTAATCATAGAGATTTTAAATTCCCTAAATTCATTCTAAAATCTGTTTCATATTTCACTCTGGTTCTGATGTTTTGTCTCATGTCTTTTAGCACATGCCTTATGTTTTATTGTTGCTGTTATTGTTGAAAACCAGGCATGACATATCAAGAAATGTAAGATTTTATGTTAATCTGGTTAGGTGCTGGACTGTGTTTAATATTTTTTATAGATGTAGATGCCAGAAGCTTCAGTTTCCTCATTTGTATTTTTTTCTCCCCTGTTTTTTTGGGAGGGTGGTTTCCCTAAGAACTTTTTAAAATTGAAGTATAGTCAGTTACAATGTGTCAGTTTTTAGTGTACAGCATAATTTCCCAGTCATGTATATATATATATATATACACACACATATATTCATCTCCTATTCTTTTTCATTAAAGGTTATTACAAAAGATTGAATATAGTTCTCTGTGTTATACAGAAGAAATTTTTAAAATCTATTTTTATATATAGTGGCTAACCTTTGCAAATCTCAAACTCACAAATTTATCCCTTCCCATCCCCTTTCCTCTGGTAACTGTAAGATTGTTTACTGTGTCTGTGAGTCTGTTTCTGCTTTGTAGGTGAGTTCACTGGTGTCTTCTAAATAGGGTCTGTGTCTTGCAGCTCTTTCAGTTGTAATCCACCCAGGACTCTGAAGCCCTGGTAATACGATGTTAAGATACTGGGGAGGGCAGGGAAGCATTCAAAAATCTGATAGTTAACCCTGAGTTTTAGTCGTCCTGAGTCACTGGGCTGTGATTCAGAAGCATTTAATCACCCTTTTTTCCCCACCTCTCCTATATCCCTACTCCCTCCCTTTCCTTCTCCTTATCTCCATAAGATATAATAGAGGAGTCAGGAGCTCGCTAATTGCCCTTCCCCTGGTCAGTTAATTCTCTGGTAGAGTAGTTCTCCTGGAGGGCAAACTTTTGTGATACAGACAGCTCTGGGCAGATTTCAAAATACTTATTTTTTTTCTATGTGTATTTCAAGATAGGTACTTTTCTCCTTCTCCTGACAAATACTAGATGTTTCTCTAATTTTCACAGTGAGCACCTGGTGGGATTGCCGGAGGTAAAATCCATGATAATTCAGGGACCCTTCTAAGACTGGGCCCCCATGAGTTTTTAGTCAAGCTACTGTCAAGCTAGTACACACTAAGCCTGCAGAAATTCATCAAAATTACTATTTAGGTGTTCCTACCAGTTAATGGCCTCAGCTGTTTCAGCTCTAGGTGAGTGGATCATGGCTGTAATTCTCTTTTTTTGTCTTTCTCTCCAGATTTCTAGGAGGCTGTTTGTCTTGCATCTTTAATTTTCTGGAGGATCCAAACAAAGTCAGTGATTTTTGGTTTGCTCAGTTTTTATCTTATTGTGAGGATGCACGTGATGAATTTCCAACTCCTACATGATGGAGCTCAAGCCAGAAGTCTGTAAAAGGATGTTTTAATCTCAGTTCTATTTGAACGTGGATGATGAAACTATACCCAATAGCTCATGAAGAAATTATATATAAGGAGTGAAAGTCTCTACGTAATTACAATATGAAAGATTGCAAAGAAACCCTAGACCTAGATTTACTTACTATCTTCAATAACATCTTTCTTTCTGTGTTGTAGATTTGTTTTTGAGGGCATTTTTTTTTATATCAATCAGGAATTTTTCAGGTACAAGTGGCAAAAAGACAACTCAATTTATCTAACGCCAAAGATCAATGTTACTCACATAACTTGAGAGTCCCAGGGTAAAGCTTACATCAGGCTTGACTGGAGTAGGGTCTCAAATATCACAGGCAGGGATTTCTTTCTGCTATCCCCGTAAGATGGGAAGTGAAGCATGATGTTTGGTATCCCAAAAGGACCACGTGCTTGCCAACCAACAATTTATTATCTCAGCTCCAAATCCAGTCTTTTCCCTCTGTTCTGCAATAATGGAGCTGAACTCTGAGAATTTTTCCTTGGCAGAAAATAGGATATTAATTTTTGTTGGTATAGGGTGATGCAGACATAGGGCTGGAGAGAAAGACATCTCTTCCTGGTCCAGTGTACTTCCATTTTAATTTTTTTTCTGCTCATCTCCCTGCTGCCAGTATTGTATGTTGGAGAACATCCAGTTACATTCTGCCCAGCTGTGATCCTGGAGAAAGTAGTCGCTCAGTGAGCTTACAGCCCTGGTCTTAGTTCAGTGACAACCTCAATGAAGCCGTGCCTACACCAGCATCACACATCCAAAGAAAGAAAGAAAGAAAGAAAGAAAGGACAGGCTCACAGTGTCTGATCAACGTTTGTTCATAGCTAGACATAAACATTTATAAAGACATAAACATTATGGGAAGAAACAATTGAGCATTTCTAAGCTGGTGAAAGGTGGCATGTTAGTATAATCTATAAGTATCCAGACAGTTCTACTGAGAATCATCTATTTGTCAACTTTCACACGTTTTATTTCTTGTCATTGCCAGTTTTGTTGAATAGTTTCACAAATTACTTTCTTTTAATTCCTGACAGAGTAAACAATGGACTTTTATGCCACTGCTAAATTTGTCATTGTTCCCTCTACATTTATACCAAATTTCTATTGTATGTTTAAGAACCATCTGTTTCTTAGACTTTTTCATAATCCCATTACTTTTATTACCAGCCTAGTAATTAGATATTCTCTAGTGAGCATTCTACAATAAAGAAAATTGTGTTCTCCCCCCAACTCCCTGGGGGGATGGCCTCCACAGTGAGAGAGAATGAGGGTGGTGCGACCGACAAGGGCTTGGTGTGGAGAATCCATGAACCGCTCTTACGGCTCTGTGTCAAGGGGGCAGACGGCACGATCAGAGGGTGGCTGGAGGCCCTGGGTGGGCGTTTTTCCAGGGATGGCCGTCAAGTACATGGCAGGGTGCTCCGTGTCCTTGATTGTTGGAGAAGTGCAGATCGGGGCCAGAGTGGGATACCACCTCACACAGGTCACAGGGTGCTGTCCTCGAGGGGTCTACAGATGATAGGTGCTGGGGAGGGCGTAGGGGGTGCCTGTGCACTGTTGGTGAGGTATAAATTGGTGCAGTCACTGTGGAGGGCAGCGTGGAAGTTCCTTAGATGACTGAAGGTGGAGCTGCCATGTGGTCCAGCGATCCCACTCCTGGGTGTATATCCCGAAGGAACAAGGGCTCTAGTTCGAGGAGATGCATGCACCCTAGTGTTCATGGTGGCACTTTTTGCAGCGGCTGGAATGTGGGGACAGCCCAGGTGCCCATCAGCAGACAACTGGCTAGGGAGAATGTGGCGTATGTGTACAGTCAACATTGCTCAGCCATGGGAAGGAGCCTGGTATTGCCATTGCGGCAGCATGTATGGATCTGGAGAGTATTGTGCTTGGCGGGGTAGGTTGGACAGAGAGGGACAAGTGCTGCATAATGTCACTTGAGTGTGGAGTCTAGGAATGATACAGATGAATGTATGTACAGGGCAAAGGTGGACTCGCAGACATGGAGGGCAAACCTGAGGTTCCCAGAGGGAGATGGGGAGGGAGGTACAGGTTGGGAGCTTGGGATTGACTCACGTAGGGTGGATGGATGGTGGGGATTTCCTGTGTAATTCAGGAGATTGTATTCAGTATCTTGTTAATGATCAATAATGGAATATCATCTGAAGAATGGCTGGGTTGCTTCACTGGGCACTTGAAGCTAGACCAGTGTTGTAGATCGACTGTACTTCAATAAAGAAAAAAAAATAACCTTTCTAAAAAAAGAAATGTGTGTTTGTTAATATTAAGAAGACTTGTATGATAAGAAGTTATCACATATGTAATAATGACTTACAAACATTTCATATATATGTAATAACAAATTACAAACATTGCCTGGGTCCTTACAAAATCTAATGAGGAAATTTTCTGCCTTGGCTGTCCAAAGACAGTTTATCCTAGGAGGTTTTTCTTCTCCATTTCAATATCTTGTAGACTAATAGTTTCTGGGTTATTAGTTGTAGAGTCTTGACAGAAATAACTGAGAATCCAAGATGCTGTTCCATAAAGTATTAGCAGAAACTGGCTGTCAAGCTGTGCGCTTGGGTGTGTGAGAGAGAAAGTGATTCTTTTTGTCTCTAACTTGTAGCCACTCTCCCACTCTCACGGAATGTCTACTCCAAGATGTTTTCCCATTGGAATCCAGATTCAGGCATTATTTTGCCAAATGGCACAGGGATAATTTAAAATTTCAGTGGCCATTCTGGGAAGCTTTTGGCATCTTATGTATAATACATCTAACAGAAGCCCTAGAAAAGAAGGGAGGGCAAATTTCAAGCAATATATAGTTGGTCATTTTTTTTATTATTATGCGGAGGCCTTAACATAAAATTCTGAATCCAGAATATCTTCCCTCGAAGACATTCTAATAAAGACCGAAGAAAAGAAACAACTACCGTTTAAATCATTGGGAACAGGTCTGTCTTGTGCTCCAAGTTCTATACCCCACTTTAACTTCACCACCTGTTTATGTAGCTTACAGCCCTTCTTCCACTCTCCTAAATTCATATGGGAACCACCCTTGTACTCAAGATTTTCTCCAGAATGCTCCCGTTTTAGTGATTGGTTGCAAAAGACTTTCAAAAATCCATTTTAAAGTGTCTCTGACAGCTGACGTGATAATAAGCACTGCCCTCTGTTTTCATAAATGGATCAAGACCAGAAATAATGTATTAAACAGAAAAATGAATTGGAATGAAAATGTTTACACCTGGCCAATCAATCTCTCACATCAAGCCAAATACTTTCAGAGGGCCTTAGAAAACTGAGAAGCTAAGAACAAAATCCAGCTCTGGACAACAAGAAAAACAACTATTAAACAGAAACAATACCAAAGGATCATCTTTCAAGAAACAGGCACCTCCTACTAAGGGTACTTGCAAATACTTCAAGGAGAGGGCCTCGGGAAGAGCCAGTACCCTATACTAGGAAAACAAAGGTATAAAGACACAAAATGTACCGTCTAGGAAAAACTCCCAGCCCCTCATTCACTCACTACTCAGAGTACTTCTCTGCACTCAATAATATTTCACCTCTTGTCAACAGATGCGTGGATTTATTCCCACACCCACAGAATCTCAGACATCAGTCTGGTGTCCTAAAATTCAATTCAGTTCTGACACTGACTGGAGTTAGTGCAGACCCCTAAGACTGCCCTGCTACCGCCACCACTTCAGATGCCGACTGCAAGTCCAGGTTGTTACCTGTGCTTCTGACAGACTGGTTATAAATCAGAGGTTCCCACAACCTGCTACGTGGGTTTGATTGATTTGCTAGAGTGGCTCATAGAACTTACTAGATTACTATTCATGACAAAGGATATTAAAGGCTATAAGTGACGAGTCAGATGAAGAGAAAAGTAGTGTGAGGTTCAGAGGGGTCCTGAACCCAGGAGCGTCTGTCGCCATGGGGTTGGAGTGAACCACTCCTACAGCATGTAGACATGGTGAACAATCCAAAAACTAATGGGATTTTTATGGAGGCTTCATCGTGTACCCATGACTGATCATTAACTCAGTCTCCAGTAACTCTCCCCTTCATGGAAGGTAGAACACTAGTTAAAGAAAGATCATTGGCAAGTCAAAATTCTTCAAAACCAGTAACAGAAGGGCAACTGGGGGAATTTCTAGAATTGATTGGACATCATAGACATTGAGTACGCAATTGTTCTGAAATAGTAAAATCCTCATATGATTTGACTAAGTACTTTATTTTACACTTTATCCATAGAATTCTGGATTGAGAAGCTCTACATTAGAAGACAACCCAAAGCGGTCAGGTAAATAGAACAGTGATGCGGCAGGTCCCAAAGACAGAATTTCTCTACTGTATTTTCTTTTAAATTAAAGAACAGTTGTAAAATAGTTAATATCTGAGTATTTTCCTGTAAGATGTGAATCTTTATGTCTGGCTCCTGGACTCAAATTCAGCAGGTGATTTTTCTTGCATTTGAAAGAATTTTGAATAGGAGTACAGATTTCTACTGCAAACATCATAACGATATTAGTCAGATCTATCACTTAGAAAAACAACAATTGCTGTTTCAAAAATGAAGTTTCCTCTGGATATTTAAATAGTAAGATGCCTATAATTTTACTACACACTTTTCCCCTAAATTATAATATGTCAATATAAATATTTCCTTATTTGTGTTAGAGGTTTTTGCTAGTGATTCTGGATGCAGTATATAAACTATAAAATAATAGTAATAGTAATAATAATAATAATAATAATAATAATAATAATAATAATAATAATAATAATTAGAAAACTGCCAAGCATATAACATAGCTGAGTAATTTAGCTATAATTTTTTAGATTTATTTGTTTGTTGTTAATGTGGCTTTTTAGTGAATTAAAAAAGAAAAAATTAAAATAGGTTTTCCGCTTAAAATAGACAATAAAATGTAATAGTCAATTCTTCTCCGCATCAAAACCTACCACTTGTCAAATATTTAAGATTTTTGTATGTGTGTGTGCCTATGTATCTACAAACACATACATACACATATATACAACCTCCACACAAAAATGCATTATTTAATTAATAGTACTTTGGTCTATAAATGTTTATTCATATTTAATTTTATAGCAAATACCTTTTCATATCCTGTAGGTCAACTTTTTAATAACTTTTTATAGTGTTAATCTATTTATTTATAGTGTTAATTTATTGACATAATTTTCTCATCTCCTTTGTAAACATTTTATTTTTACCTGTGTGGTTTTATCCCATCCTTTATCCTTATGTAATTTACTTTCCCCTCTCACTCTCTTTTCTTTCATTGGTCATACTTTCTAAGAAGCAATGTACTGTTCAATGTAATTTCTGTATCATTTTACAACCAGCTTTGAGGATGTGTCCTTTTTTGTCAGTTTTTCTATATTTTGTAATGTGTTAGTTTTTCTTTTGTATTGATTAGTTTCTTAACCTTTAATTTTTCTCTTTTTTTAATTTAAAATTTAATGGATTTACTTACATTTTATTGTTTAGTAATAAAAAAAACAGCTTTCACAACATCCATAAATTGAATTTAAGGCACTATATATTTCCAGCTTTCATTTTGTGTTTATCACTTCGATTTAGTCTTTCATTTAGAAATTATTTTAGAACAATGCTATTCAATTATTTCATATATCTTTAAATTGAACTTCATTTCTTGTTTTGTTATACTTTGATCAGAACGTTCTCTGCAGCATGTCTATTTGGAACCTACTAAATGTCTTTGTGACAGTGTATTATACTTAAATATTAAAGTCAAGATCTTTTACACAGATAATCAGTTTCTAAAACTATGATGCACTCAGTCCTGTGCCGAGTCAGGCAAAACAATGAGGCGAAGGTACAGTGTACAAAATGTGGAACTGGTAACTTCCCTTTTACAGCTTTTTACGGTGGCCAACTAGAACTTTTCATGTAGCTATTGTAAATGTGAGAGATAAGAGGTGATGTTTGGTGTACATTTGATCTTTTTTGGGGTTTGATATTTTCAGAAATCACGTTGTACATCTAAAGAACTAACTTGCCTCTGATTATGGCTGAAATGTTAACCCTCCTCCCCCACTTCTTTTTGAAATATGCTTCATCAGAAAGGGACGTTCTCTAACACTAATACTGTAGATATCACTTGCCTTTTTCTTATCTTAGTGGATAAAAGCCTTAATAATTAACTTTAAGTTGTCTGTCACCTCCCTTTATGTGTGCAGCTTCACCAACACCCCATTATCTGTTAACTGCTTAATGCCGGAGGATGGGAATTCCTGACACAAAGTGACATCTCATTAGCATGAACAGCTGGAGCCTGGAATGGAAGGTACCATAGGGACTAATTACCTGAAAAGATTTAAATAGCAAACACCTACCAGAGTCTTTCTCACAGAAAGCAAAGCTCTGTTAACCCCCATAATAAAGCCTCTGAAAGACTAAGACTAATATTTATTTGAAATTTAAATGTTTTAAAGCCTCTCCGTTGTAATGCTGCCCTGTGACAAAATCTATCCAGGCCAGTTGCCTCATTCCCTGTGTCTTATCCTGTGGTATTAGGAGCTTCACCTGGCCAGTGTATTTGATGTGGCAGATCTCAGGGATATGTGTCAGCGGATGCCTCAGAGAGGCACATGCGTTTTCTCATCACTGCTGTTGTGAGGCACGAGGAAGCCATTTGGATCTATTTGACTAGAAGATAATTAAACATTTGTCAGCCATGTTTGAACAAGATTTCTGGTCCCAGGGTCCCTGGGCTTCAAAGGCTCTAGAATTGTAGGCAATATTTTATGTGTTTGTACATTTGTCCATTTTCTTCAGAAGCAGTAGATTCTCTGGAATTATACACATCCCAAAGTATTAAGATGCCCCAGAGTATCACTGCCACATAGTCTCCCCTCCTCCTAGGGTTAAGGACCACTCACCTTGCTGTTTCTTATTCTTTCAAGTTAGAGAAAAGTTACTTGTATTTTTAAAAAAGAAAAAAATATATATGTGGTATATATTCTTGAGGGGAATGGGCAGGCTCATTTGATGGAAAGCAATAAAGATAAAGCTTACTAGTTCCAGAAGGCAGAATTCACAGACACAGGTCAAGAATATCAGTGGAGGAATTTTTTAGCCACCTGTGATAAAATGAGTAAATAGTGTTCTCAATTTTAAAGATTATTTTTTTTTGCATTCTTTTTTTATTGAAGTATAGTCAATTTACAATGTTGTCAATTTCTGGTGTACAGCATAACGTTTCAGTCATATGTATACATACATGTATTCGTTTCCATATTCTTTTTCATTAAAGATTATCTTTTAATCCAAGATTATATTTTGCTATATTTAAAATTTGAACTCTTGTTTTCTTTAATTAATAATAGTGGAAATAGCTGTGTAGGTTTCTGTTTGTTTATGTAATCTTACGTGGTAAAATTCTATTTATTCAGGTATGGTGAGGCTAACAGATCAGGAGATGATTGACATTAAAAAATAACTTGTGAATGGGAGAAAATTTTTGCAAATGAAACCGACAAAGGCTTGATCTCCAGAATATATAAGCAGCTCATATGACTTAATAAGAAACAACCAAACAACCCAATCCAAAAGTGGGCAAAAGACCTAAACAAGCAGTTCTCTAAGGAAGACATACAAATGATCAATAGGCACATGGAAAAATGCTCAATATCACTAATTATCAGAAATACAAATCAAAACTACAATGAGGTGTCACCTCACACCAGTCAGAATGGCCATCATTCAAAAATCCACAAATGACAAATGCTGGAGAGGCTGTGGAGAAAGGGGAACCCTTCTGCACTGCTGATGGGAATGCAGTTTGGTGCAGGCACTGTGGAAAACAGTATGGAGGTTCCTCAAAAGACTAGGAATAAACTTACCGTGTGACCCAGGAATCCCGCTCCTGGGCATGTATCCAGAAGGAACCCTACTTCAGGATGACACCTGCACGCCAATGTTCATAGCAGCACTATTTACAATAGCCAAGACATGGAGACAGCCTAAATGTCCATCAATGGACGACTGGATAAAGAAGAGGTGGTATATTTATACAATGGAATACTACTCAGCCATAAAAACCAACAACATAACACCATTTGCAGCAACATGGATGCTCCTGGAGAATGTCATTCTAAGTGAAGTAAGCCAGAAAGAGAAAGAAAAATACCATATGAGATCGCTCATATGTGGAATCTAAAAAAAAAAAAAAAAAAAACACAAAGCATAAATACAAAACAGAAATAGACTCATAGACATAGGATACAAACTTGTGGTTGCCAAGGGGGCAGAGGGTGGGAAGGGATAGACTGGGATTTTAAAATTGTAGAATAGATAAACAAGATTATACTGTATAGCACAGGGAAATATATACAAGATCTTATGGTAGCTCATGGAGGAAAAAATGTGACAATGAATATATATATGTTCATGTATAACTGAAAAATTGTGCTCTACACTGGAATTTGATACAACATTGTAAAATGATTATAAATCAATAAAAAATGTTAAAAAAAAAAAAAGTAACCTGTACTCACAGTTTCTGAGGGGGCTGGGCATGCCTGCCACACAGTCACACAGGGAAAGACCAGGGCTGTCAGGAGGCAGACGACAAAAGGGAAAGGGAAAGCAAGAGCCTTTATTGAGGTTTCTGTGGAAAGGAGTTGCTGAGGCAGGGGAAGCAGGTTCAGGATTGGCTAGTTTGAACATTCCCAGTGGGCCCCAGGGGATAAGGGCTGTCCCTAGTTGCCTGATACAGCCTGGGGGTTATTTGTGGCTGTGAGCATAAGGGTTCAATAAGGGAGGGGGTTGGGGAATATGGGCTTTGAACTGGGTAGTTTGCTTTTGAAAATCATGTTCAAAGACAAAGCACTGACTGTCTCTGGGAAATGACTATCCCTGAAGGGGCAGTCCCGCCAGGGTTAGCAAGGCCCCAGATATCAAACCATGGGAAAACAGAAGATAAAAATGAAATGATTAATACAAAATATGTATTCTACTATTTCTCCTTTATTTCTCCTTCTCTTACTGTTAGCTTCATTGTGAAGCTCGGTCATTAGGTGCTTAAGTATTCAGGATTGTTATATTTTCTTGGTGATTTGTCCTTTTTATCATCATGTTATGTCCTTCTTTATCTCTGGCAATATTCCATGTACTAAAATCTGCTTTCTCTGAAATTAATATAGCTTTTTCAGATTTCTTTTGATTAATTTTGTATGGTATTATATTTTTCAGCTTGTAACTTTTAGCTTGTCTGTGTCTTGCTACATAAAGTGGATTTCTTGTAGAGAGAATACAGTTGGATCTTTTATAAATTCAACCTAACAATCACTACTTTTAATTGAGATATTGAGACCATTTATATTTTATGTAATTACTGCTATGATCAAATTTAATTTCCCATCTTGAAATTATTTTCTAGTTGTTCTAATTTGCTCTTCGTTCCTTATCCCTCAAACTGCTTTTGGATTGAGGATATTTTATTATTACATGGTTACCTCCACTATAGGCTTTATGCTTTATCTATTTTTCGAATTTTAGAAGGTTCTCTAGATTTGAAGTACATATCTTATTACAGTCTACTTTTGGATAATATATCACTTCACATATAGTCTATGAATCTTACAGCAGTATACTTTTAATTTCTCCCTCCTATCTTTTGTCCCATTGTGGTCCCATATTTTCTTTATATATGTTATATAGCTCCGTATTGTGACATTTTTTTTTGTCTGTAACAATAGACTATCTCTGACAACAATTAAAAATAAGCAAAAACAACTTTTATATTTACCTTTATTTTTGCTAATCCCATGTCAGTAGATGTGACTATGTCTCTGGCATTTTCCCTGTGCTTTAGAACTTCTTAACATTTTTTTGAAGCACAAGTGTGCTAGAAATAAATTCTCACTATTATTTATCTAAAAAATGTCTATTTCACCTTCTGTTATAAACATATCCTCACTGGTTTAACTGTTTTTTTTTTTCTTCCACCACTTAATGATTTTGTCATATTGTCTTTGAGCCTGCAATATTTCTGACAAGAAGTCTTGTATATTTGTTTCTTTGCTCTTCTGTAAGGAATGTGTCTTTCTCTGGATAAATTTAAGAAGTTCTTCAGTTTTGCCTTCATCAGTTTGAACATGATAGATCTATTTATACACGTATTGTATGAATTGTTATGATTAATAATAGCATTGGAAATGTTTATCCTATATATCTGCATTACTTGGCTGTGTGTTTTCTCCCCCGCATTTTGTCCTCTTGGTGTATTCATTTGAGTGATTTCTGTTGACCTATCCACAAGGTCATGAATCGTTTACTCAACTGTGTCAATTTTACTGATAGGCCCATCCAAGCAATTCTTCATCCCTGATATTATCATTTCCAGGTCTAACCTTGTACTGGACTCTTTCTTAGAGTTTTGCCTCTCTGCTGAGATTCCCCCAAGTTCACACATGTCCATGTTTCCCACTACATTCTAGGCACATCAATCATAGTTATTTTAAAATTCAGTTAGTTTCAATATTTGGATCATCCCTAAATATGATTCTGTTAATTGCTCTGTTTCTTGACAATGGATTTTGTTTCATTTCCTCTCATTTTGTTTGTGTGTTTATGTGGGTTTGTGTCTAATAGTGTTTGATTGAACACTGGGAATCTTACATAGAAAAGAAGAAACTGAAGTAAATAGTATGTATACTGGAAATATGCACTCCTCTTGTCATGCAGGAGAATGAGGGACTGAATCAACCTTGTCAAGAGTTGCAATAGGTTTAAGTTTTCTCTTTGCCCTGTTTTCTTTCAGTGCAACACAAACTCCAAATTAGTTACTGATGCCTTGTACTTAGGTGGGGATGCTGGGGTTCAAAGAGCATTTCTTAATGTTTGTGCTCCATCTTCAGTTTTCAACTCTCCAGGAGTGCTTGCAAAATAGAAGGGCTTTCTCTTAAAACGCTAATCTGTCCCTGTTCCCGATGTTTGCAATTCTATGCCTTTTAGGTTTCTACTAGGATTTCCATGGCTTAGTGGTGATGGTGAGAGGGGAGGCTTGCTTCATTGGTATCCTGTCCCAGCCCCTCTCTTAGGCCTCCAGTGTGAGATATTCTCAGCATCCCTGTCACTTTCCCTATGGCAGATAGCCAAAATTCTGCCTGTGTTTCCACTGGTTATCTTGGGGGACATCATTTTTGATATATTTCAGACTCAGGATTTTTTTCTCATTTTCCCCACGGGTAGAGATCTTTTATCTATATCCTTTTCCTGTGTTCTTGGGTATCAGGAAACCCCTCCCTTGATGATTAATACTTTTGAGAGATGACCCATTTCCTCTCCAGGGTCTAATCCTCCCCTATACCTGTTCCACCGAGGAGAACGCTCACTGGTTTCCAGCCCTGTCTTTTATTTTCTCATTAGCATACAATTTTGAAGCAAAAGGGCTGTGAATGGGTACAGACTTCCCTAACACCGAATTTTCTTGGGCACTATACTGTCAAATTAGCAAACTTGTACTTCAGACATTGTTAATATGCAAGAACGTGTGTTGCACGAATGGCGATGTGCCTGCCACCCTCGGCGATGGCAAGGGACCCTCCATCTGCTACATGCAGCCAACCGAGGCTCCCTCGGCGTTGCCCTATCCTGTCCTTTATATGTTGGCCCTGTCTTTCTGGCTCTGCTGCAATTAAGAAAGTACAGTGATGCACTTTCTTCATGATGGAAGGAGCTGTACGTCCTTTTAACTTCTAACTACTTGGTTCCCTGAAAACTCCTCTTTCTTACAGTTTCTAGAATATTTGCAATTTTTTTTTTCTGGTTTATTTCCCTTTATTAGGGTAGGGATCATCCTCTTTCCAGCTAGCTGAAAACTAGGCAGAAGTGGAATCAATCTCTGATTCTTTCTTCAAACACATTCACTCACTCATCAATTTATTTAAATACTGAATAAATATTTATTAACAAACCAAACTGTACACTCAGAACTGACAGATTAACTAGAGAATTGCCCTCAAGAGTAACACATTTAGAAAAGAAAATTTCAATCTGTCCTTCACAACTCATCCCATGTCCCATAGCCATATGAAGAATTTTAATATTGGGCTTTAATCATGTAATTCAATGGCTTTAAAAGGTCACTATTAATTCCTACCAACATCTAACCTACATTTATTTACCTGATTTTCAACTACCACCAAATTAGCTTTCTTTATTATACTTCCACAATCAGGACACATTTTTGCACCTTCTTTCCGTTCCAAAGACTTACAGCTTCCAAATTTTCTTTACCAGCTCCTCCAGTTTTCACCAGCACTGTTGCCTTTCAGCACTTTTATAACACTAACATTCTGGACCATACAATATCATAGAAATATTTCTTTCTTTCTCTTTCTCTAGCTCCTGGCTTCATGGGGAGAAGGGAGGCAGAAGTTACTTCTCATAGTACATGTTTCCCACGTGGTCTAGCAAGTTCTGGTCTCCTTCATGTTTTTATTACAAATCAGAATACTATGTAAAAAATTTGCAATAAACCCAAGAACAGGTCAAAATATTCTTAACTACTCACCTTGAATAAACATATGGAATGTACTTAAAATCCTGATGGGAAAAATATTTTCTGACAGCTGGTTATCAGATTAATATAGTCTGCAAGATTAAAGTTTCCAAATTAAGGGAAAATGACATAGCAAGATTAATGCTTTTACTTGGAGCTACGTTAATTACTTTGGGGTTTGCTAGAGTGATCGTGGTCACGAATGTTGTCATTTCAATGTATACACTGAATACACCATGGCAAATATGCTCATTTTGACAATTTTAAAGACCTGTTTATATGGTGCTTGTTTCCAGGTTATTTAAATATTTAGGTAGCCTAATTATGCTCATTTTAATTATCAGCGTGAAAAGGGGAAACATTGAGATTACTCTATTTTTTCTCTTTTCTGGAGTGATAACTCTCTTCAAGGAGAAAGATTTGAACATTTCTATGATGGTCCTAATTCTTTGTAAGTATAGCCAGAAGTAGACTCTAGAGAAATGTATATGTGATTATTTCCTGAAAATGGTGGCATTCAGGGGTAAATGGCAAGTTAAAGTACCTAGACTCATTAACCAGCAACTTTAAATCTGAATATGGGAACAAATATCAAACATGTATATTTATGACTTTTCTGCCTTGATAGAAAAATGGTAGTGTGAAACCATTTCTACAGTAAGCGTGTTGGGGGATTTGCAAATAGAACTAGCTGCTAATATTATATCTGTTGCCAAATGGGACACTAATTGCAGGATTAATTAGTCCCTCTAGTTTTTTAAACTTATACTATGTTACTTATAAAGAAGTTGGAATGGGTTGGGAATAATAAAATTCATGATTTAGAATACTGATCTGGGTCTCCACTTCAGGCAAAGTGAGGGTAGCCTGACAAGAGGTAAGAAAGTATGAGTTCTTCTCCAGGTATATGTCCAGGAGTGGGATTGCTGGTTCTAATAAAAGCAAAAATAAACAAATGAGATCTAATTAAATTTAAAAGCTTTTGCACAGCTAAGGATACCATCAACAGAATGAAAATATTTGCAAATGATGTGACCAACAAGGGACTAATTTCCAAAATATGCAAACAGCTCATACACCTTCATATTTTAAAAAAAGCAACCCAATCAAAAAATGGGCAGAAGACCTAAATAAACATCTCTCCAAAGAAGACAGACAGGTGACCAACAAGCACATGAAAAGATGCTCAACATCACTAATTGTTAGAGAAAGGCAAATTAAAACTGCCAGAATGGCCACCATTAAAATGTCCACAAATGATAAACATAGAGAGGATGTGGAGAAAAACGAACCCTCCTATACTGTCGGTGGGAATGTAAATTGGTGCAGCCACTATGGAGGACAGTATGGAAGTTTCTTAAAAAATGAAAAATAGTCTGGATAAAGAAGATGTGGTATGTATATATGTGTGTGTGTATGTGTGTGTGTGTGTGTATATATATATGTATATATATGAATATATATATATGAATATATTAATACTATATATATATATATATGAATACTACTCAGCCATAAAAAAGAATAAAATAATGTCATTTGCAGCAACATGAATGGACCTGGAGATTGGCATTCTAAGTGAAGTAAGCCAGAAAGAAAAAGAATGCCATATGATATCACTTATAGGTGGAATCTGAAAAAAACACAAATGAACCACTTATAATTTATAACTTAGATGATTGATTTCTTCAATATGTGTAAGCACATTTGACTGTCCTTTATGATTGGATCACTGCATTCTGTTGATTTTTATTTTGTAGTTTGCTTTATTCCTTTGATAACTATGTAAATTTAAAAAGCTAAAGCTCTAAATTGTTCTTAGAAGCAGTGAACACTACATATATCTAAATTTTAAAAAATATGTGCGATATATTGTATATATGTATTGACATGCAATATATTGTATATGTGCAGTCAAACTGTATCAATTTTACCTAATAAAAATGAAAAATGAAAAAAAAATTATGAGTTCTGTATAATTTGGTATATTGGGTACCTTGTCTCCTCATTGACCCAATACATCAAACTGGCTAAAGCAGGCTTGATTTGTTGATGCGTTATGACAGATTTTAGCAGTTTTTCCCTTTCTAAAGCCTCTTAAATATTTATCTTCTGGGTAAGTTATAGTTTCCTACAGCCAAAGGTGCCTGCTCTTTGGTAAGTTATGGTGTTAGTCCCAGAGAATTCTTTCCTGTTTTTGCTCAAACATATGTCTAAATCCTTAAATTTCAGAATTTAAGTCCCCTATTGGTAGCTAAACTCCAATACTGTTTGTTTTTAACAGATATTCAATGTCATATTTATCCTATTTTATTTTCGTTTGTATGTATTACAAATTCTTCAGTTCCCAGGACAGGAATGGATGGTTTGGGATGGTGGTCATGTGGCAATCAATGAAGCTGTGTAGGAAAAATTGATCTTGATACCCTGTGGCAATAAGCAAGTTTTCATTTACCAAAATAAACCACTTCACTTAATGTCTCAGATATGCACACTGAGAAAGCAAAGGTCAGGGATCTCTAAATCTTTTTAAATAGCTAAATATCACATCATACATATTTAGAGTATTTAAATAATGTAATATTAATATAATAATATGATATTAAATATTACCTTAATATATCAAGAGCAACCTTATTTTCAAATTAAGATTATATATCAGTAAAAGAAATACATCATTTTAAGTAATGTTTGCTCAATAAAAACACTTATTGAAAAGTTCATCCAAAATGTTATAACTGCATTAAAAAGAATGCTATTTTCCTCTTATGTTATTTCCTAGGTCAGAGTCTCACTGGTGCTTCTCCTTCAGAATTTCTAGCCTTCGTTTCATTTCTCATTTTCCCTTCCTTCCGTCATTTGCAGTGTTACAGATGAGCCCCGTCTTGTTCTCTCTCTGTTTTAATTTGAATCTCTTGTTCTCCAAACTTGCTCAATGGTAGCATTCTGGAGAACACAGAGTTTTTATAACTTCCTTGCACGGAATACAAATCATCATCGCTTTACATAAAATAATCTGAATATTCAAATTATATTAAGGGTGATGTGATATTTCTATGTGATCTGTCAGGGTCGGTCTTGAGTCTTCACGGTGAACATAAAGTACTGAAGATAGAGACATGTAAACATGTATCCTTCTCTATTTTACTTATTTCTTATTATTTCTCCTTCATAATTGTGATCTACAAGAAGTACATGTCTTATATTTCTTGTATTCTTGTCTTAAAAGAACACCTGAAATGTAGTAAATGCTCAATAAATATCCAAAAGTCAATGAGTAGCAGAGTAATAATACCAGATACCTGTTTTACCAGCTCACTGTGAATATCATGTTTCCCTATGGATAGTATTTATTAGGTTCCAGTAAAATATTTATAGTTATTCCTAAGTATTTGCAAGAATTCAGGATACATCCCTAATAAGATTTTAGTCATGCCTGCGCCTTTTTACAACATCAAGGGTATAGGTATAGGGAACAATGGCAAAACAAGTCAAAGAACGCTTTATTACCGATCTGTTGGCCTTGTAATCGATACCAGAACACTGTGAACTTCTCTAGGCTGTTTGAAGAAATTTTACTTAGCTAACTTAATCAGTTTGAGTGTCCTAAAAATAAAAGCAGTACAAGTCTCCAATTTATAGATTTTCCTAATTCCAAACATAAGACTTAAAACTTTTTCAATGGAAAAAAAAAAGCACATCTATTAATAAAAAGGCAATGAAATCTGGGAGACCCAGGGAAAGAATGAATGGGCAAGTAATAGTTTTCATGCTTCCAAATGGATAACTTAGATGTCAGCCCCAATCTTCAACCAAGTATCGGCAGCAGGTATTCCCCAGTAGCTCCTTAGATGACACAAAAGGCAAAGAGGGAAAGGGAAACATCTGGGCCTGAACCAAGGTCTTTTACCATAGATACACAGAAGGAAGACAGCAAAGAAAAGACACGTTACTAATATATGCTGACTCTGTAACAAATTCAAAATCTCTACCTTTAAAAAATCGGTTCAACCCATGTGCTTGAGTCAAATTAATCAAAATTAGTTATTCTTCATTTCTCTTATTTTAAAATGGAGAGGATTTGCCTTTGATCTTCACTGGCGATGAAGTAAAATCGTCAGTTTATGAGGAGTGGAGGAAGATGAAAGAAGGGTAGACTTGAGTACCTCTTTAAAGCCAATCATGTATTTATTCAATCACATGCTGACTTGCTGTCATTAGAGCCTGTTATTTGTATTTCAGGATAAACTAGAATTGGCTTTTAAAAAAAAAGTCACCAAATTGCCAACAAAGACTAATTCTAAACTTTCACTGTTGCATTTTTTATTACACATGAGCATATAACCCAGTCTTCATTTATAATTATTATTATATTTGGATAGCTAATATTTTAATGATATGTATTTCTTCAATTTTCCTTTTAGAGACAAAACTTTTTCTTTTTACAACATATTTTTTTTTGTTGCAGATATTAAGGCAATTATTACTTTTATCTGGAATCTCGATGGTAGTTTGCATTTGTTTCCAGATAGAATGAGTCATAGTATTTCAGAATTATTTCATTCTTCAAATAATTCAGTGTATTGTGCAATTACAATGGCAAGACAACCCAGGTTTTGGTTCAATTATGTGAGTTTCAAATTTGTTTTAATTCCTATGAGACTATTTTTTTTCTTTGTTAGTCATGGCTGAGACATATCACTACAATCAGCTATACAAGAACTTAGAGCATATTGTTCAGCTCAAAGTATATATTTAATATCAGTTCTACCAATTCTTTGTTTTATAACAACCTTGTTTTTATTTTCTAGAACAGCTTAAATATATATTTTTTTCTATGGATGTTTTGCTTAAAACTTGATTTTTTGATTCTAGGTGACTTTTTAAAATGCCTTTATATTTTTCCCATAATGTTACAATTTTTTTTAATTAGGCATATATAAATAATCAAAAAGTAATTTTATATTCAATATGGAATATAAAACTGATTTTTCTATAGGCTTATAATAATATGTTTATTCACTTAGATTATTATCAAATTACATTACTTTAATATGTTGCATTATCTGTTAGTTGGGCACTAAATTTTAATCCATAATTATTCATATTTGCTGTTTGAAGGAAATACAATTAAAATTCAATTCAGTAAATTTTTCTGCACTATTTTCTACATTTTAGAGCTGTATGTCTAATGGATTTACACAGCTGTTTCTAAGTGTTACTTCTTCAGAAGATTCAGCTTCTGACAATCATTTTCATATAATTATACTAAGTAATAGCATAGAATTGGATAAGCTAAATCATTCTATCTTATGCTATAATACTTCCCCAGAAACTCATCATTCACTAAATACCTCAGTTATTTGACATCTTGAGAGCATTTAGAAGTGTGCTGACTTATTCAAACTGTTTCATGAATTACTTCAAATAAAACATGATTTCTGAGAGTAAACTTAAAAAAAATCCCACTAGAGCAACAAAACAAAAATCATTTCAAAGAAATAAAACTTTTATAGAATGTAGTTAAAAGAGATTACATGTAATTTATTAGTAAACTTCTAGGAACTAGATTATAATAAAATATATTAAAACACAAATATTTCACATGACAGTATTTTTGTTATAGAATGTCTTATGCTACTTCAGAATTAGTACTATGACAAAGTATTACTGATCTTCATACCATGCAAGCATAATATACATACTTGGGTTACACTGAAGGTAATGAAGACTTAATTAATTTTTGTATAACATCTTTGGGTAGATAGTAGAATGCCAGACACACCAAACACACAGAAAAATATTGTCATAAAGAGATTAGACCAGCACCTCATTTTTTTATAGAAGTTTAAAAAAAATTTTAATCCACTGGCTACATGTAAAGTGTTTCATATATCTAAGCACCTGTTAGATCCATTATTGGTATACCAAATGATTTCCCCAAATTAAAAAGTGTGAAAATTGGGAAAAAAAACCCCCACTGTTTAATTATCATTAGATTTTTTCATATCAGAAATATCATTTCTGAGGTTGGAAAACAAAGAACACAGTGTTAATCACAACTTCTGCCTTTAAAAAATTATTAAGTCTACATTTAATAGTATAGCATCATTTCAAGATATAATATTCAACATATAAAACAACTTGACTAATAAGCAATTATTCAAGGTAGCTTTTCAGGCACACCTATCAACTAAAGAAAGAGCAAACAGAACTTTCTACAAATAAGAGAAGTTAAATTCAAACTGGCTAAAATTAAGAGTGAGCCAGAAAGAGAAAAAAAGATAAAGAAATGATTGCATTATCTCTGTGAGAGAAGTGGAAATTAATATAGTCATATTACAGGGGAATCATTCAACCAAATATTTATTGGTACAGCTGTATTGGTTTTTAATGGCCAGCATCCCTTATGATTGCTTGGTGCCCATGTCACCATGAATGGAGACATTATTAAGCATTCAAAAGGGATTTCAAAATTAAAAGGAAAGTCCTGTGAACTGCATATCATTAAAACGTGTTAGCTTATATAAAGTACATAATGTCTTAGAAAATAGTAGAGAACTTGAACTGTGGTAGAATGATTTAAAAATTAATCATTAGTACAAATCTTGCTACAAAGAAACTAAGTAAAACACCTGTTACTGTTTTCTTAGTTCCCACAGTCAGAGTTAGATAATCATATTTCATAACACTTTTCAGATAATATAAAAATAGGATGTTTTTTAATTTTGACAGAATACTTTTAATTTTTCAATGTTTTTTAAAATTAAAAATTAAAATTTAAATTTAATTCTAATTTTTAAAAGAATCCACAATATTGGATAAACTATAGAAAATCATAATCATGAACATAGAAACAGCAAAGTACATTTTAAAATGTATAAAAATAAATATATCATGACCATTGGATACTTTTCAAAGAATTCTGAGTTGGTTCAATGTAACGTAAGTAAATCATAGTTTTCAGATCAAAGTTTTCCCATTTATTTTATTTAGCCCATTTATTTTATTTAATAAGAAAGTTTAGCAGATATACTGAATATATAATAAAAATGGAAAGGTCAATTTTATTATCATACACCTGCAACTAATAGTTAGAAAATGTATTTAGAAAAGATGCCTGTGGGGAACGCTGTGATGTACTGCCAGTATTCTCCTTTGTGAATGAAGCTCTCCCTAAATAGCCCAGCTAATGGGAGTGGTGCCCACTGAGAGCCCTTGCTTTCACGTCCTTTCACAGATTGCCTCAGGCAAAGAAAGCCACTCCTGCCTATCACACCACTTCTCAGCCCCCCATTTACGAGACTGACAATAGGAGTATAAAGTCCTCACCACAAGGGCCCTGGTCTCCCTTTGAGGCCATCCTACTACTAGCTACTCAGTTGGCTCCACACCACAGTTTGGGCATTTTTCCTGGCACAGTAATTTAATCTGAGAACTTTCAAGACTCTTGTTCCACAAACCTGAAAGTCTTTAAATTTATATCCTCTCTGGTCTTTGACAGATATGGTGATATTGTTCTCTCCCTAGTCAGTCTTATCCCTTGCCAGAGGAAGGATGGATATTCCTTTCTGAATATTCCTTCCAGAATAGATCCACTCATCTCTGCCCACGGCTACTGACCTATCCTCCATGATGGTGTGTGGAAGGCTGGGATGTGGTCATCACTGAAAGAGATCACATTCTAGAAGTGAAGTAATTATGGTCTAAAAAACTCAAAAGAAAACATGGTTAGAAGATGTGTTGTTCTACACCAACATTATAAAATTCTGAATGATAAATTTAATGTGGGCAGAAAAGGAATTTTCATTCACATTTTTCTACAGACTGTTGGTACAATGTCCACTTGTGGTCATCACTAAGAAAGCACAGTAACAACTTTTGAGGGAGTCACTGGAAACCAGTATTCATGAAAGATGATACAGCATCACGACTAATGATATGATCAACATCAGCATGAAATAAATGCTGAAAGGAACTGAAGAGGCAAGAAGATCTGTATTATGGTGTCAACGCAAAAAGGTTTCTAAGAGCCATGATATTATAAGTAATAGCTGCACTGATACTCTGTTCATGATGAGACATACACACATTTAACAGCGAAGAACATGAAGAGATGATTCCTGGATCTAAAGAGTAAAAGATCATTCCTCTAAGTTACAAAGAATCTTCACATGCATTGACAGGACTATAAAAAAATAAGTATCTCTACTCTACCCATTATTCTAAATCTACATGAATTAAACCATTCTACCCAACGTGAGTACATGAATCTTATAATTCATTTTTGTAAGAATTGTTCAGCAAACAGAAGCCTTGCACAATATTTACCCAGGACTTCATACCCTAGGACTGGCCTGTATTGTTCTAGGAAAGATATTTATATTAAAAAATAAAGAAAAATGATTTCTACTTTTCATCCTGTACAAAATCTATTTAAAATAAGTTATATACTTTATATTTTTGAAGATAAAAAACAATGCCTTTGTGAATCTAAGACAAAAAAGACTTTAGAAAATGATGTTAATGTGGTGATGGCCCACTTGCAGGAAGATCACTCAGATGCTTATTCCATTGTGTACATTATTTTTTAAAAGTCTTTCCTGTTCTTTATTCATGGTAATAGTCATATAGAAATTATAATACAGATCCTCTTGCCTCTTCAGTTCCTTGTAGGATTTATTTAACGTTGATGCTGTACACATCATTGCTCATGATGCCGCATCATTCATCATGATTAACGGTTCCCAAAGACTCCCTCAAAACTTGTTACCATGCTTTCTTAATGCTGACTACAAATGCACATTTTACTTTTCCAAGAAATCAAAGGTTGACAAATATTATATTGGGTGTACAACATTATTTTTTAAGCTAAATGTGATAGCTCTTATTGGTACCCCACCCATATCTCCTAATTATTTGCTATGATTTATTTTGTTGTGATTTTTGCAAGCTTGCCTGACTACAAGTTATCAGCCCCTGTGCCTCTTTGCACAAGAGTATTCTCTTGTTGAAGGAGAATGCACTTACCTATGTGAATTATAAGCCAGATATTTGGGGTAACAGAAACCTTTCCTCATCAACACAACCAATGACTGGTTGGTACATTAATTCAACAACTCCATTACTCAAATCGTAGGAAGATTCTGAAGTGTATGTTCTATATTACCTCCCAAATATTATAACTTGCTTGACAGTATACTCTTTGCTGTACTTTTCCCTTTTTATCTCAATTCTATCTAATAATTCAATTCTATTTATTATCCTCCATCAGTATTTCTACGACATTTTGTTAAATGACAACTAGCATTTATTGTTTTGTCTCAGGCTGTTCCTGGGGAGACCATACAGAGGATAGATGCTATTGTATGGGGTCCTAGAAAGCAAGACCTCAGGACTGAGGTCTGGTATTTAATCACTTTTCAGCCTTTTTTTTTTTTCTTCTCTTTTTTCAAAAAGGACACTTATCAGCAGGAAGGCAGTAGTAATATCTCTGGCATGGTGATTTGAAACAGGGTGCAAATTAAAAAAAAAAAGATGTGGTCTTACTTAGAATCTCCAACATTTGAGAGCTACAGGGGGAAATGAAATTATAAGGAGGATAGTTTTTTTGTTCTTACCTACCACTGAGTTACTGAAAGAAAGAAACCAAGTAAACAAAGAAACAGTATCTGGTCAGCCAACTACAGACTCAGAGCCCAGTGTGAAAGTCATAAGGCTTCTGTAGCAGTGAAGATCCTCATCGCCTGCAGCTAGAAGGCAGACTGTGCAGGAAACTGGCCTAAAGTCTGATTGTGAGAATTTGTTGGTTTGCAAGCTTGTAATCTGAAATTGGCTCCCATACACTGAGGGCAGGGAGAGACAGAGAAAGAGGCAGACCACTCCAGATTGGTAGGCAGCAGGTTTAACGAGCAAGGGAACTCACATTGAGGCCGCAAAATGAGTGGATCTCTGCACCAGCTCGCTGGAATCTTAGAGGCCTTAACTGGGTTTAGGCATGTATTCAGTCCAGATGGTCTCAACACCACATTGCTCTCTCAAGGCTACAAACTTGAAAACAGCCTCCACAGTGGGAATGGTGGGCAGAGTGTACTTTCCAAGGACAGAGGAGGAGATAAGGAGCCTCTGAGTCCAGCTCACAGGTCAACTGGCAGTCATGTGATGACTTGACTTCCTCCAACAGAATTAACAGAAAAAATTGCACATCCATCCTCCAGATGCCTCCTAAGCAAAAGCAACGGCACTGACAGGGAAATAGAGACACCTGAATGGATACACTTGAGAATCTTGAACCCTGAGATGTCCATGCACCATCTAGGCTATCATAAATGACTTTCTTTCTCTTGCTAGAGGATACTAAAGTTCCTTTGACTGGATACCATGAAAAAGTAACATATGAGGCAGATGACATATTCTATTTAATTTCTGACCTCAGCTCCCACTGCTGTTACTTCTAGAGCAATGACTAGGGTTAAGTCAACTACAGCATGACAGAGACACGGTAATCAGGGTCTCAGACCCCTCAAGGATGGAGATCTGGGTTACCATATAAGGCAAATGACTGAAGTCGGTAACTGACTTAAAGATGAGGAATTATCTGGAATAGATGGTGAAAGAGTGAGATGATAAATATCAATTGTATCCTCAAGACCAAACAGCAGCAGGTGTAGTTTATTCAACTAAACCTCCTAATGTAAGTCTCGTTTTTAGATAATGTCATTAGCAGGCACCTTGGAAAATCAATGATAAGAGGGAATGATTTTAACACGGGCTGTGAATGTACCTGGGTAGACTGAGGAGTCTACCAGTGTCCTGCCTATATCAACTGGACACCTCATTTCCATGCACATCAGCTATATTTTCAATTGCCAGCCACTGCATCTTTGCATCTTTGGCAGAGGGCAAATCAGTAAGGTTTTAACCAGCAAAGCACAAGCAGAATGTGTACACACACCCACATTGGCTTAGTTTATACAGTTGCAAGAGTTGGCTAAACAGGTCTGAAATCCATAGGGCAGGCAGAGTGAGGACAGAAAGAAGAGAAGAACATGGTAGGCTGAAACACATGAACAAGGGTCAAAGCTCTTGTAAACAGGAAGAATTTCTTCTCTCTCTCAGAGAAGCCTCAGGCCCATGTGTAAGCCTTTCAGCAGATTCAGTCAGGATCAGCCAGATTATCCAGGATAATCTTTACTTAAAAGTCAACTGAGAGGCACTTTAATTATGTCTGCAAAATCTCTTAACAGCAGTACTTAGATTAATGTTTGACTGAATCACTGGGGACTACAATCTAGTCAAGTTGATGTAAGAGGACTTTCTTGGGTTGAAAGAGGACACTCTATGCCTTTGTGGGCCAGGCTGACAGAGCCAGGGGATTAAGTGGCCCCTTCCAAATGGTCCTCAACCAGTGATGAATGAGTGTTTGTGGAAAGTATCTCAGCTCTCTGGGCACTTAGGCAGACTAACTCTAAAGTCTGTATCCAACACTGGCTCTAAGAGGTCTTGAGTGGGACCAAGTTCTAGTTGCTTGCAGGAATGCTTATCTGATAATCTACTCTTTACTGAAGCTTCCCTCTTCTTCCTTTTCTTCTACTAGTTTCCAAATAAACTACTTTCCCTGGAAATCTTGCCTCTGGGTATTAAAAAAGACAGTAAGTAACATATTACACTACTGTTGAAGATCATATTTGAATATACATGTTAAGAATATATCAAGAAAATATTATGTTTAAGTTTTTTTAAATCATTATACTTGATATAATATGCTATTATGTTTAATTATAATAGGTTATGTTTAATAGGTGATACGTTAATTAAAGGTATGTTTCCTAGTTCATCAATGTAGAAATATTAAATAGAAACTTTTGAAAATATTTTAAAATCAAAATAAAAGAATTTCTAATGCAAACATAATTATGCTTTATTCTTTCTCTTCCATGATTACATTAATTATGTGGCTGTCCATATACTGAATACCACTGATTTTCTGAGCTCCTATGCTCTAAATACTTTCTGAGTTTGAGAAGAATATATTTATCAGGACAGGCAAGGAGAGAATGACAAAGGATAAGCAGACATTTTTACAGGAAATGCCATATTTACGTATTTATATGACCAATTCAACTTATAGACTCCTGTCGTATCTATTTGCATATTTCACCATCTGAAATGTTGAATTAGGGATGAGACTAGAATGAGAAGGAATACAAAAAGATGGATAATTTGATTTGGCCAGCTAGTAAAAATTGGTTAATTTTCTATTAATAAGTAAGATAATGCTTTAAAAACTTGCAAATAACTGATATTATTCCTGCTCTTTGAATACAGAATTTTAATTTGTAATGTGGATTTCATGTTAAGTACACTTTTTATCAAAAGGATTTTTAAATTGCTTAAGATTTCGTTGCGTTATAAAGACATTTTTGTTTCCTTAAACTTGAAATCCAGTCTACCTTCCCTGAAAATTACTCTCACCTCTAATCTACTGCCTTTGGTAAAATGTAAATTATTGCTATGCACTAACTGAGAATTATATTAAAAAAGCAAGGCATCTTCTTAATTCCACTCTCGCTATTGTGTCTGCTAAAGTAAAACTAAACCAGTATGACTACAGTTTAAGATATTAAGATGGTGCATATTCAAGATTATTAAAGTGTTTCCAGCAAAATGTAGCAATTTTTCTGCATTTACCTTAGTAAATTATGGGTTGTTTAATGGGTTGTTTCAGAGTAGGAAATGAAACTTATTTCTTGGAGCAATTTAATTTGCTCAGTAGATTAGTATTCTTCATGATATTATGGTTAGAAAAGTGTATATATTAAAGCTAGAATAAAGATACCAAAAACTAGTATCATTGTTTTTAAGGACTTTTTTTTTTTAAAGCACCAGTACAGCCTTTGAAACCCTATGCAATTATTCATACAGTTACATTTTTTTTTATTAGAACATCTGTTTCATGAAAATAATAACCTACATTTGAAAATAACTCAATAGAACACTGTGTCTGAGACTCTTAAGGACAAGCGTGAAATTGTTTTATCTCCATTTTCTGTAGCTCTGGACAGCTGATAGAGATGGTATAGAGAGCATCTGCTGTGGGGGTAACTCCTGGGATCCTTCAGCTTGTGTTCAGAAATAACCACACAAAATAAGACACAAAATAAGGAGAATTTCTAATCATACTGCATTTAGAATGTTGTTCAAAACTAGAAACTATGCAATTTAGAACTAAACAGCTTTGTTGGACATTTCAGAATTTTTAATTAACAGATTATTCTATTAGCTCCTCTATTTCTCTCCAGGTGACTGAAATGGATTTTCACCGGGGCTTTGCTTCCATATGTCAAGAAGTTTTTTTAATAAATAAGTAACACATTGATGTATTAATTCTGATTTCATAAGCAGACTGCCATACCAAGGGCAGGAAAATAAAAGTCATTCCACTATGTCACAATCTCCTTTTGAAACAGCATTGCCAGTGATTCTGATTTGTCTGCATGATTACACTATTTTTCAGTGACTAAAAATTATGAATACCTTATAAGGTGACTGATTTTTCAGAGAACAATACAAATGACTTAGGCAATACAAAATTCTTGATTAATTCCAGCATATGCTATTTTTTTCAACTATATATATGTTTTATTAGATTATATAGTTGTCATTACTTTCTTCTGATTAGAAACCCGTCTTCACATAACTGGTTAGAGGTTCATACACTGTTAGAAGAAACCTAGAGAGTTTTGTTATTATTAAATTTGTTATTAGATTTTTTTTGCTGACTAAATGTCTGGAAAGCAAAAAAGACTGATGTTAAAAGATTGTTATAAATTCAAAATGATTAATTATCAGGTGTGCTTAGAAGTCCCCTTAGGAATACAAGAATTGCGAATGCCAAGTATTCCAGGTCGATGACAGCAAGAAGCATGCTTAGCACTTTTTTCCTCGATACTTTCTTTACCCCATGCAAGTTGAGACCATTAATGAGAAGATGAAAGTATGAAGGAATCCAGCATATACCAATGTGGTATAAAAATTATTTTGAGCTGAAGATATTTGAGAATCAACAGATGCAGAAAAAGGTTTTTCCTGTACCCTACCCCCTCATCTGCCTAAAAGCAGAGACTTCTGAAAATTTTTTATTGCCACAACTCTCCCTTTAAGGGAAACTGACCCTATAACTGGAAAGGAAAAGTCAGCACCTGAGTGAGAAATCGCATAAACAAACATGGTCACAACACTATCATACCACCTCTATAAGCTACTAAAGTTCTGTGTTGTCTTTTCTATGTCATTTAAGTGACCTTTCTCTCCCTGCCCTTCCCCTATGAAGATGGTATATAAACTCTAAATTTTAGCTACTTATGTGAACCACCATGAATTTACGTGAATAAATTTTGTCTTTTCTCCTGTTAATCTGTCTTTTATCAGTTTAATTTACGGGCCTCAATCACTTGTCCTAAATGGGTAGAGGCAAAGTTTTTCCTCACCAACAATGACAAGGACAATGAAATAATTAATTCTATCTAAAACTCTCGCTTCTGTTTCTCTACTTTTTTCTTTGCTTTGTGGTCTTTCTCTTCTTCAATTTAACAACCTCAAAGATTGCAACATTAAAAAAAAAAAACTCTTTCTTTCTTAACATTGCTTCCTCATCATCCTAAAATCTGTCATGGCAATAATAGCAAGTATTCTGAGTTATGGATTTAATTCATTTTGTGACATCTGCTAAGAGCTTGCTTTTCATTGACATCACCCGCAGTGAAATGAAGTACTTAGTAAGTGTATGTTTTCACGGATTATTGTGGTTTCAACACCCAGGGGCTGAGCAAGCAAGTGAGGAGAATGGAAGGCAAAGGCACATATGTCCTCCTCTAGGGTACACTTCACTCTGACACAGATGTGAATAACTTGCAAATATTTTATGGCCACTTGAATTTTCACTCATATTTTGTCTGTATATATACAGGGTGATATATTCACTATTCACAGTAGAGCTAAAGCAAACAACTTCTAAAATATTACGAGATATTCCTGAATAGACTCAATATTTAAAATGTTATTCTCCATTACTTTAATAATAAGTATGCATCCTCTGTTAATATACTTAACCATTAACATGTGTAACATAAATAGATGCTCACATTTGGCTTAATCAATCTTTCAGATTTATTGGAAAAATACTGTTTTTACATATGGCTAGCTAATCTATACTTGCCATTCATCTTCAGTGTTCATTACCCTATCACTGGTGTTGCAAACTGTTGACCTAAAAAAATAGACTGCCAGATATTTCTCCAGCAATGATGGGTTTATTTGGAATCAGCAGAGAATTGCAATTTGGTGTCTGCAGCCATGGCAAGCCACCTGTAAGTTCCCACAGGGCAAGGGAAGGAGAATTCTTTATAGAGGGGAAAAGGAAATTGAGGGGCTGCAATAAACAAAGAGTTTGTGCTTTTTATTGGCTGAGTCCTTGTGGATTCTACTCTGGCGCCCTGTGAGAGCTCCCTCTTCTGGTCTACTGACTAGTTAATTGAGGCTTCTATTTATTATTTTTTTACACACCCCTGGTTATGGTACATGTTACATAAATGACAGTTAACTCAAATTCCCCTTGCAAATTCATGCCCCATTTCTTCTGGGTAAGGAAAATGATAGCATTGCCAGTATGGTTATAGTTGCTGTACTTACTGCTTAAAGAGATCCTATTACTTTTGCATTTTCTGTGTGGCCAGGTGTGAAATTAACTGGTCAGGCTACTTTGGAGGAAAAAAAAAATTTTTTTTCAACTGATAAAATGTGATTGGAGGGAAAGGAGGACAGAGCAGTGATCTTGAGTGTTTGATTTGCAGCATGTGTCTACAAAATATTTTTTCAGCCATAGCTGTTCAAACTCCTAATTAAAATTGTCTTATGCTGAAATCACCTGTGTGACCATAAATTGCCATATTTCACTTTCTTAAGTGTTGGTATTCATGGTTGTAGAATTATCTAATAGGACCTGTATTCAGAAAGAAGTCTGATTTGAAAGTAAACAGACAAAGTTCAAAATTTTATGCATATTTCCTCAAATTTTTATGCATGTTTTCTTAAATTTCCTACAAGTATAAGTGATAGATAACTCATTGTGAATTTTGATACGAATTGCATTGCATCTGTCGATCACTTTGGGTAGCATGGACATTTTAACAGTATTAATCTTTCCAATACACGAATATGGGATGCCTTTCAATTTATTTTTGCCTTCTTCAATTTCCTTCATCAGTGATTTACAGTTTACAGTGAATAGATCTTTCACCTTCTTGGCTAAATTTATCATTTTTTTTTGACACTACTATAAGTAGGATTGTTTTTAAAATTTCTCTTTTTGTAGGTCATTGTTACTGTATAAAAACACAACTGATGTTTGTATATTGTTTTCATCTCCTACAGCTTTACTGAATTTATAAGTTTTACAGGTTTTTGGTGGAGTCTTTAGGGTTTTCTATATATAAGATCATGCTATCTGCAAACAGAGACAACATTATTTCTTCCTTTTTGATTTGGACATGCTGTTTTATTCCCCTAATTTCTCAAGCTAGGTCTTTAGTACTATGTTTAATTGAAGTGTCAAGAATGGTCATCTTTATCATTTTCCTGATCTTTGTGATCTTTAGAAAGCTTTCCATTGTTGAATATGACATTACCAGGGAGCTTGTCATGTGTGACCTTTATTACAATTGTGTTACATTTCACTTGTACCAAATTTGCTAGGAGTTTTTATCATAAAAGTTTGTTGAATTTTTTCAAAAATTTTTTGCGTATATTGAAATGATGTCATGATTTTCCCCCAATTCTGTTAATATGATGTATCACATTTATTGATTTGTGTATGTTGAACTATCCTTCCACCCCAGGATTAAATCCCTCTTGATCATGGTGTATGATCCTTCTAATGTGCTGTTAATTCTGTTGTTGTTGTTAATATTTTGTTGAGGATTTTTGCATCTATGTTCATCAAGGATCTTGGCCGATAATTTTCTTTTCATGTAGTGCTCTTGTGGGTCTTGGCATCAGAGTAAGGCATCATTTTCTTCAGAATCTGCAGATGTCATCAAATTTTAAAAATATGACTTCACTATTATAGGACACTTAACGTCTGTTTCAAAATGTTACTCCTGTGGTGTGTACATTGCCAAAATATAAATTGATTTTGTTTAATATGTTATCAGCTTAACAGATGGTATTCATGTGTGGGCATCCAAAAGACCATAGATGAACATCAAGTATGTATGTCTGAGAGCAGAACTTCAGGCCAAGAATGCTGAGATTGTTATCTTTCTTGAATATCTGTACCTCAATGTCAGTAAATTTTCAAATTAGAAGCAGTAAAGAGGTGAACAAAATCTTTTATAATAAACAGCATAATATGGAAAATATTCAACTAATCTCATGTTCTTTACCTACACACTCTTTCAAAAAAAAACTTTAAGTTTTTTAACATTTTGGTATAAAGACCATTTTATACATGGAATTTGTTAGTATAAGACAAAAGATTGTGTTGTGAAAGAAATTGAGAAAATGTTATGTGCATCATAAAACTTGTAAGGCAATCTTCAAAAGATTTATAATAATGTTGACTTTTGTTGTCTGTATGTTTGTGAATTATGATTTTTTTAGAACACAGCAGAATGACCACATATTGAGTACATATTTTTATGAAAATACATATGACATTACTGAACATTTTTAAGCTAGCTCAAAAGTGGAAATTTTCAACCTCTTTTTTTTTTTTATAAATGAGGAAATATGGGGCCCACAAACGCTAAGAAAATTTCTCAAGGTCTTCTGTGAGTTAGAGCAATCCTGAGGCCAACACTTGGTTTAGCACTACCAAAATAATAACTTTCCCATTGTTATTTGAATGGCTAAAATGTATTTGATAAACCTCTACTTTTGAGGTGCAGACAGCAGCTGGAAACTGTTTCAATATAGAGAATGAAATACAAGGTACAAATTAAGAGGTACTTTCCTCAATGGATTAAGAATGATGGTCATGGATCCAAAATGACTTATGTCATATTGTACCTCTGTCATATAATAGCTTTGTAACTTTCTTCAATTTATTTCATTTGTATGTACTTCCTTTTCCTTATATGTCATCAAGTTATGAGGGCATTAAATGAATGTATGCATTAGAAGCCTACACTGAAATGCCTGGAACAAAAACATTCAACACGTGTTATCCATCATTATATCCATTACCAATGGGCTAAACTTGAAACTCTTGTACCTATTTCATATGTAAGAAAACTAAAAGTTTGAAATTAATGATTTACTCAAGGCTACACAACTAGTAATTGCTGGGGCTGTAATTTGAACAATGAAAATAACTGACTTCAAAGATTATGCTATACCCTCTGCTCCTCTACCACAAGATCTGCTTTCTTTCTGACTCACTTCAAGCTATTTATATTGATCCAGGGAACCTGTTAAGTCCTAGCCAACAAGCTATTGTAAGTGGATTTGCCTGGGTCATGTCCCAGACTATGCCAGATGCAGAAGTTCCAGGCCAGAAGCCACACAAAAATGAGGATGAACATTTCTCAAATCATGCTGCTTTTTGTCATCAGTTACAAAAAAGTCCATTCACTTCTCTGCTCCCGGGCTAGATTAACATGTAGTATAAAATGAATGTGATAATCTAGGGCACATAAAATGTAGAAGCAGAAGACTCTATGCAAAAGGTATGTCAGAATTAGTAACATACTACAGTTTCATAACCACAAAACCAGGATAATAGGGTTGTTAAAGGTTTATCTTGCCTAAGTAGAAATTTCCATATTATACAGACTATTTCATGGAAGTATTAATATAATCATTTCTGTGCAAGTAAATATATAACCATATCTTTTATAGTGCATTTTACCTAACTCATGTTAAAAACTACAAGAAATGTTTTATAAAATAATTTCTATAGAAAGAAATTTATGGACTAATATGAATATATAAACTAGAAAAATTTTATTGCAGCCTTATCTGTGTTGGCAATATTTTAGAAACAACTGCCCACCCATAAGAAAATGGATAAAGACATCTATTTATTATAATTATGTGGAATAGTGAAAATAAATGAACTAGAGCAAAATGTATCAATATTCATAAATCATGCAAACAGAACATTGAATAAAGAAAGCCTCTGATACAATTCAATTAAAATTTCAAAATGTGCATTTTAATGGATATGTAAGTATACAAGTATGCTTCAGAATAATTATAACAAACTTCAAAGTACTTGTTTTTGGTCACTTTAGGGGAAAGAAAAGAAGTAAGATGATAAAATACCACAAGGAGGAAACTGTATTCATAATCTTATACTCTTAATATAAACTAATGTGAAGCAAATATGACAAAATGTTCATAATAATTACAGCTAGATACTTCACACTTGCACATGATTATCTTATTTTTTGGTTTTGTGTATTTTTCCCCATAATTTGTGATGCTTCAAATAAAACACTAAAAATATTACTTACAACTCAGGTAGTCTTTATCTACTCAGATTTTGCAATAAATATTAGATTTATTTTGTCTCAGTGATTTTTAAAATATGTGCCTGATAAACTTCTCTTGTAAGCTTTCCCTGATTTTCTGTCTCTGAGAAAGTGAAAGAAATTTTGTGTGAATCCCCTGAAGAAATCTTAAAATTTTCTTCAGTAGCCAGAATTCCTTTCCGTTTGAATTCCCCAGATAATTTCCCCTGCACTTTATTTTGTGTTTCCTGTGTACTAGTCATTTTTATAGCAGTGGTATTCATTACGTTGATCCCTGACCATGTTACAGCACAGTTTTTTAAAGTAGTTGTGATGGCATGCAGGAAAACAACAGAAAGAAATTCCCTTGGGCTCTTCTCTCTATTCCCTTACAGTGCAAGAAAATAAAAACTTCCTACTTTTTAATAAATACTTTTATTAGAGCCTTGTGAAGAGGGATTAGATCTTTTTTTTTTAACTCCAAGGGGCAGACAGAATTAGGGCCAATGGTTTTAAGTTTCAGAAACATTTTTTTGTTCATTATGGAAAAGAACTTTTTGCAATTTTATGACTAAAATTGTAATTAGCTTTCATTTGAGGCTTTCAAGTTTATCTTAAGAAAGCGATGGAATGGCAGCTCCCACTCCTAACCCTTATCTCCCCATAAACTCACACAGACACACTTGTGCGATGTTGCACGAGTCACTCCTACATTGTGTCAGAGACTGGGCACAAGGATTTCTAAGGTACTTCTAAATATATAATCTATTTTACAAAGACAAACATCAGATACCAATGCAACAGTTCATTTCCAGAAATGTAAGAAAAGAATACTAATTAATAGGGGTTTTTTGTGGAATATTTTTACTTAATTGTAGAAAAACTGCATTTTGTATTTCTGAAGACTACCTATTTTCAATTCTGTGGCTCTAAAAAACAGTGTATACCATTACCATCTGTTTTTTAAAAAGTAATTGTGATACTCTCTTTGAAGTAATTCACAACATATTATTTTAATTAATATTCTGAATATTAATTTAAATTAAAAATTATAAATCAGTTTGTTTGTAACAACATAGAAGGTTTCTTTTATTTTTTTCGCCCTCCCATGTTGTTTGATAATCCACACTTATCCTCAATGAGTCTTAATGCTTCTATTAGAATGTGTTTATTTCTAGTTCACTTTTGAGTGGACTTCGAACAATGTCTGTTTTTGAACAATGCCTGTGTACTATTTTTATTTTTCAGGCTTTCAGATGATTTCATAAGTGAGTGAATATATTAATAAAAGGGCAATAAGCCAAATGTTAAGAGTACAGAGGCACAAGGCTGACTTCAAATCCCAGATCTATCATCAGCTAGCTGGGACATGGGCAAACTACTTAAATTCTCTAATCCTCAATGTCCTTAACTAAACAGAACTAGTTCTTATGCTTACCTTATAGAACTATTTAGTGGATTAAACATGAATACTGCATGGATGGCCATAGAGTAGTCTAAATATAAATTCTTGGGTTAAAGTTTATCTCACTCTTCCTTGGCCACCCATATGGGCTAATCAAATAAAGGGCATTAAAATGCAGGCCGTTAAGACAAAGTTTAATATGCAAATGAAGAAGTAAAGGCAGCAACCATACACTCCACCTGTTCTACAGCCGATGGTTCTAACCTGGAATATCCTCCTGCCTGGGTATCCTGTCTCTTAGATAGGTATAGTGACATGTACCCTATGGTAGTGCTTTTCTGTGCATATGGAATATAGAAGAAATTATCTTCCTATTAAATATTAGTAATATTCTCTGTACAAGAATCTAACACATAAACACTCAAAAAGAGTAGGCTAGCATTATAACCAAAACAAAAATTTCTCCTATAGAAATTATTGTACTATATGTTAAATTTATGAATTTTGCTATGTATATCAATGCTAAAATTTACTGTTGGGCTTGATCTATGGTAACTCAAAGTTCACATACAATAAGATCTCATAGCAAATCTTTTAGTCAGATGAAAATATGACAATGCCCCTTTCTAATGTCATTAAAATTAACCAGGCGATCCTACCCCGTCCCGTTCAAATTCCATCACCTTCTCCAGCTTATCCAAGTCTTGTCCATAAGTTCTTAATTTAACAGAGTTTAACAATGACTCTACAGGTCAGATTCTTGGTCTTTCAGTACCCTTCAGATTCAAAAGTCACTGTTAATACAATTACATAAACACTCTTGTTAGGGTAGCCTTACAAAAAAAAAAAAAAAGTTACCTACCTGAGAGCTTTTACTAGTATATCTCTCCCAAGAATTCCAAGAGGTTTAATTGGGTCCCTATGTCTTTAAGGGCTACAAAGTGCTATATATCTCAACATCTTGATTCTCCGGCTAAACCTTAACACTTTAGATTCAAATTTTTTGCTGGATCCTGTAGAATTTTCATGATATTAAGCCCAAGTTTAAATTAGCTGATGTTTGAGCCTGCAGTTATCAGCACAGGTCTTGAACTAACACTATTCTGGTCTCTGATCTCTTCTTCATCTTAACCTCAGGACTCCTCTCCTACCACGACTTTGTCACATATTCTCAATTTCACCTCACATGATGTGAAAAGTATACCTGTATCATGAAATAACTATGTAGAGAGTAGTGGTATAACACTTAATTCTTGCCTGTCCGACATATATATATATAGGCTTGGTTCGTTGCACAGAAACCATAGATTTCAATTAAGCATGCTGTCAAAGTAATTTCTTAATATAGCTTACTGACACGTGAATACATATTATATGCAAACATTGTTACCTGTTAATTTACCACCTACTGAAGAAAGATAGTGAAACTCTTACTATTTATTTTGTAAGACTTTATTATGCCATTAACCTTTCACTCCTTCAGGCCACTAGAAAAAATTTCCTTAGTTAAATTACTCTTGTAATAATGCTCTAAAAATGAAAACAGTGATTTGTAATATGCCTTACCAAAAGCTCACTAATGGTGAATTATTTTCTAATGCTTGTGCTTTGTAAATGTTTGCATAAATATGTCCATAGAATGCATAAACACTGAATTTTAGCTAGAGGGTTTCTGCCTTCTGAATTGAAAATATTTAAGTAAACTTATATAAAACTTGACCTTTGAAATATTTCCATACCTTATTTTATTTGTAAGTTCAAAAAGAACAAATAAAACAAAAAATGCTAAGGTCTTTCATACTTAACTTCAACTTAAAAAAGCAAAGAAAAGAAATCTAACTTTTGATTATCATGACAATTTTAAAACATAACATCTTTTGTAAGGTGTTAAATGTCTACCATGATGAGTGATCAATTTACTAATATTATGTTGATATGAACTATATATGTACTAGCTTGGGAAAAATAGTACTATTTTATTAGCTGTCTTGATTAAAAAAATAAAATATAAACATTTGTTAATGATGGTCATGATAATAATTTGAGGAATAATAAGATAATGAATCATTTTCTCCAGATATTGAAGTATTTATGTACCATTTCATAGCTATGAAAATTATAATAATATACAGAGTGAAAAAAATCGATAAGCCCTTAAATTAAAAATTCTAAGCCATAGAATGGAAAAAGATTGATTAGAAAGTTTGATGGCCTTTTTTTTCAAAACCAGCTTAATTGAAATTTCATTTATCATTCATTTGTAAAATTTCAATTTATTGTATCTTTAGAAATAATATATATTTTATTAAATCTTCTGCTTATTCTTGTAAACTTATTCTTAGCATTTGTTTTGGACGTATTGGATAAGAAAAAGGACACCTACATTGGGAGTTGTAAATTATTATCACAGAAACTTGATTTTGGAAAAGAGAATGATTAATATGTGGCCCAAGTAATGATAATGTAATTTTCCTGAGCTTCACACTAATTCAATTTTTAATTATTGTTTTCCTAATTTCAAAACAAAATGGATTTAATACTTAAACTAGTGGAATAGAAAAGCATAAAAGACAAAAAAAAATCTACTCAGTGGTAACTACTGTTAAATATCTTTCCTGGTTTTTTTTGACCACTCACATTTTTAAGGTAAATGATATGATACTAAACATATTGTTTTATAAGTGCTATTTTAAAACATTAGCAGGATATAATGTACCTTATCACACATATTTCATGCTAAAGATGTATAATATATCTATATTTATCCATACTGCAATAGCTTCACATCCCTTTCTTGGTCTTTAGATTATTTCAATTTAACAGTTTTTAAAATAATACCATAATAAAAATTGTTTACCTGCACCTCTGTATACCTCTATCTTGATGTTCTAAAGATAAATTTCTGGATTTGGAATTACCGGATAAAATAGTTTGCACAGACATTCTGACTCAACCCCAATATGTAAAGAGCTTAGAAGTCATCTCTTCCAATTTAAGAATAAAAATAAAGCTGGAAAAACTGAAAATTGACAACTTTTCATGGATATATCGGAGAACTCAGGTTGCAGAGCAGAACACTCTGAAATCAGGAGAAACAGAGATCAAGAGTCTCGATCTAGAAAGACAGATCTAGAGAGTCACAGCTGGTATATGCTTACCTGTAGCAGAAGCTGCTGGAGCCATAACCTGATATAAACATTACATGTTATTTATGACAAATTTCTGGAGGCTGAGTGTGGACTAGCACAGGAGTGAGAAATTCCTGGGGCTGTAATCTTAAGGTGGGAGAGTGTAGGGAGGGGGTAGGTTATGCGGCACCCTTTGATGGATTTTATATCCAGGAACCACACTAGGTTCTCATGGTAAAGAGGCAAGAAGATCTCCGCATGGCTGTGACAGGTGATGAGGAAATGAGCTGAAATAGACCCAGAATATTCTCTGTAAAAAAGGCCAACTCTTCAGGAGAAAGAAAAGAGTAAAAATATAAAAACAACAAAAACAACCTTTACCAGGGCCTTATCTCACTTGAAGGAGACCATTTTCCTGACTCCAGCCCCCTCCAGGCTTATTGTCTCACTTAAGGGAAGGAGAAAAGCTAATAAAACTTGTGATGGTCACTGCCCAGGGACGCCATGCCTGTTTAAAAATATTATTTAATCATAAGATTATAGAAGGCTCTCCTCCCCACATATTACCCCCACAAAAACAGGATCCAATAAATAACTCAGATTCTAGGGTGGAGTTCTTCAAGAAGGCCAAAGACAGCAGAAGAGAGAAAACCAAGAACAGGAGAGAAAGTTAAAGTCTGGCAGCTAGAGCTACAAGAACTCAAAACAGCTAACTCCTAGCCATCTGAATATAAAACCTCACTAAAAGCCCATTACTTTTAGCTCCTATTGCCCAATACGCCATGCTTGGCTTTAAAAGAATGAAATGAACAAAACAAACAAAACAAAGCAAAACAAGTCATGTTAAAAAACAAAGAAATAACACAGTCTGAAGAACATGGATCAGAACCAGACATGACCAGAGACAGATTTTGGAACTATCAGATGGGTAGCTGAAAATAATTATGACTATGATAAGACCTTTAACTGAAAAAGTGGAAAACATACAAAAAACAGACAGATAATGTAACCAGAGAGGTAGAAACTCTAAGAAAGAATCAAAAGAAAATGCTAGAAACAAAAACCACTGTAACTAAAATTTTCAAATGGTCTCATCAGTACACTGGACATGAATGAGAAATTATATTAGTGAACTTAAAGATATCAACAGGTTATTTAAAAAAATGAAAGACAAAGAAAAAAAAAAAACTATAGGAAAATTTCAAAAGGTATAACCTATATGTATTTGGAATACAGAGAGAAGAAAGAACAAAGCAGAAGAAATCGTTGACATAATAAAGGCCAAGAATCTTCCCAAATCAATGATAGACACCAAACCGCAGATCCAGGAAACTCAGTGAACAAGGGGCATAAATAACAAAAAACTACACTAGAAGTGCCATATTCAAACTTCAGAATACCGAGGACAAAAAGAAAATCTGGGAAGAATAAAAGGGAAACAACCAAAAAACAGAAAACCCTTACCTATAGAGCAACAAGGATAAGAATTATATTGGAATTCCTTTAAGGGTATTTTCTGAGAAAATCTTCAGTAAGTCAACATTTAAAATATTTATTTAGACTGGGTGTCTTTGATATTTTTGATAATGGTAATTTTTTGAATAGTACTTTTTAAAATTATCATTACAAAGGCCTAAAATACTGGATTTATTCTTGATTTCTCACTTTCTCTACAAATTACATTCAATTCATCAGCAACTCCCAATGACCCAAACTTCAGATGATTTCCAGAATCTGACCTCTTTGAGCTACTTCCCCTGCTAACATCCTGTTCTTTGCTTTGCTCCCAAACTCACCCTGGTTCTTAGAGTACTTTTCAGCCTATAGTCACATGCTGATGGTGCACAGAGTTCTGATACCAGTAGTGGCTATCAAAATGAAGGGTTTTAGAATGCATGCGTATTATGATAAAATCCTGAGACAATACTTAGTGTTTCACTTAATGCTAAAATAACATATACATGTATATCTTAGAACTGCATGATTATATGATCACACACACACACACACACACACACACACACACACACCCATTGGTAAGATCATGCCATTGATAATGCCACAGTAATGGGTTTAACTGGCCTTTCTGTTTTCCATTGTGTCACTTGTACATTTTCCAGAATCTATCACAAACTTCTTCCAATAATCGTAAGAATAAAAAAGTAAATGTGGAATGTTTTGGACAATTCCACTCCATTCATAAACAATTTTAGTCTCCATCAAAAATAGGTCAGTAGCATCAAATTTAATAACAAATGTAAAACTATCATATTAAAACTGAATGTCTTTAGTAAGCACCCTTTCTAAATTCTCACTGCACTAAAGATAATATTTTTTGCTACAAATTTATGAACTTAGGAAGATTTTAAAAGAGGTTACCCTGTTCTTAATAAATCCTCAGCTTCATTTGGAGCTGCACTTCCTACTTGATCCCTCTGTTGTTTCTATGCATATAACGTTTTTCTGATATTTCAGTTATTTCATGAGTGCAAATGTTCCAATGCCTGTCATTCTGATGTTAAAATTAGTGTAATCATCAACCTTTATAAAAATTCCTTTTCCTTGGCATTCTGCTCTATAATTTCCAATGACTTAAATGTCTGACTGACAGTAGCTGTGTAGAACCATTTATTTATGAGTCATAAGAAACTTAATGTCAGAAATTAGCTAAATTCTAATGATGAAAAAAGTTATAGGTGTATTTTAAAAATATTTTAGTATTTCATACCCAGAAAAGTTATATGCAATTTTTTTCCTATTACTTCATGTCATTTATCAAGATGCATACCAGTGAAACTTAAATTTTCATGTAACCAATTAGCAGTTTTAATGACACTCTTATTGGTAAGCAAGAATATACATCACAAGACTTAACTTCCTGTGTAGCAAAGTAGGAAAGTAAAAAAGAGCAACAGAAGATTTTCTAAGAATTTATTAATTTGCATAATAACCCCTTATTCAAAATGAGTAACTTTCAAAAAGGAGTTATGCAATATTAAGAGTCTTGCAGGACCTTGGAATTCATTCAGTTAAGCTTGTCACCTAGTACAAAACTGTATCTTTTATGTATTTGTCACAGTCATTCACACTTTCTTTTTAAATACCTTAATCAATAACAAAGCCACTCCTTCACAGCAAAGACCAGGCTATGTGTTGACACATTCTGATTTTATAAAGTTATTTCTTTTTTATAAAAAGTTGCCAACAATTTCCTTTTCTTATTTTTCCTTTTCTTTCCCAGCACTAAAATTTTTACATTTTTCCCTTCTTTCCTTCCTCTCTCTCTCCCTTTTCCCTTCTTTCCTCTTCCTTCCTTAATTCTATCTTCTTTTTTCTTCCATATATATATATATATATATATATACACACACACATACACCCACATATACATGTATATATAACAAAACTTCCTTGGTATTAGGCACCATGATAGGTGCTATGGATATCATGATTAAAATAGAACCTCTTTTTCCAAGAACTTCAGCCCAATTGAGGAGAGAGACAAGTGATCAGTAAAAAAAAAATAGTGCATTTTACAGATGCCATGTGAGCACACTGGAAAAGCAGGTTTCTCATTTGTGAAAAGGGGAACAAGAGAAATTGAAGTTATGCGTGTGCTAAACCTTGAGACTTACTCTGTAAGTATGTAGAAAAAGAAGGAAAGCTGTTCTAGGAACAGGGGGCATCATGTGCAAAGTCATTGAATAAGGGGCCAAATAGAGTTCCTAGATTTGGTTTTAACAATCAATATTGCATATTTCAGTTTTCAGTCATCCTACACGGCTAATGGCTAATGTATTAGATAGCACAGCTATAGAGTATTTCCATCATTATAGGAAGTACCTTTCAACAGTTTGTCCTAAAATGTATCATTGTAATCTGTCTGTAATCTCAATTACCAAGCAACTTTCTCAATGAGTCCTTGCTTCAGTATCCAATAATCTTTTCATTTCATTGGGATTTGTAACACATTAATCTTCTTTTACACAATCCTCCACTTCCCTTATGCCATCTTTTTCTTTCTTTCTTAGGTTAAACATTTATTGTCAGTTGCATACACATATTGAGGGTGCCTTCAACTTCTTGGTGTCCATGTATTGCTTCTTTGCTTTCAAAATTACCTTGATAAAACCACAGTTGTAATTATCCAACTCTGCTTTTATCTACACTTGAACTGTGTAGCTGACCTCGCTGGTGAAACTATACAATCATACTAATTACACATTATTCTGTATTCACTAATTTCAGGTGGATCTTCCATGGTTACTCACAATCATGCTCCACTCCTCTAGTCCATTGACTTTCTCACTCTTTTGGATAACTGTTACATATGTTATCCAAATTTCCTTTAACTTCTGTTCACATTATGACTTATTTCACTCTAAAAATAAGAGCAATCAGAAAAGAACTTTGAATCATTTCCTCTACCAGGTCTACCAACCGACTTGCATGTAAGCTCTGCTTTCTCTACTACTACTACGGGTGAATTCTCTGTGCCCAAAACTGATGCCAGCCTTTCATGTGGTTACTAGTCACCATTCTTTATCATTTATTCAAGGACTTGAACAAAATGTTGTAACTTTTTTTCTTTTGAGAAAACTCTTCCCTCTCCACTAGAGCTTTCATGTTATCATATAACAGAATCCTGATTTAAAATGAAAAACCACTTGACCTCACCAGTTTCTGTAACTAGTACTGTATTTCTCAATTCTGTTTATAGAAGAAAACTCTTTAAAAGAATTTTTTTGTATTCATGCTTTTCTGTTCCTTTTCTGTTTTCACTTGAACCCACTCCAGATAGCCATTCAGACTCACGAAGCTGCTGAAATTGTTCTTAATGTCATCGAAAATCTCCTTTTTGCTAAACCACATAGCCGATTCTCAATACTAGTCGTGAAATTTCACAAAAGCATTTGACATAGGGGATCAGCCTCTCTCTTACTCTCTCTCTCTGAAACTTTTTTTTCCCCTTTTTTGTCTCCAGAACAAAGAAAATTAAAATTTTTTCTTCTTTGTTAGTTGTTCCTCAGTCTTCTTTGCTGGTTCTTCTTCATCCTTAAAGCCCCTGCACTACCTTGGGATTTCTTCATTAGACTTCTTCTCCTTAACCCCTCCCCCAATTTATTTGTGATCTTGTCCAATTTCTTGGCTCTAAATAGCATCTACAGTCTGACAGCTTCCAAATTTATATCTCCAGCCAAGAAGTCCAATTGCCTTGTTGATTTCTTCATTTGGATGTCTAGCAGGCCTCTTGAACTTAGTATCAAAAGCCAGCACCTGTTTTTCTGAACTAAAATCTGTTCTGTTCATTGCCTCTTGGATCTCTTAAGACTCTCCTCCTTATTTATTGTTTTCTACCAGGTTGGCCACCTTGTTATTCTTTAAACATGCCCAGGATGGTCTTACTTTCCGGTTGGAATACAATTTAGGTAGATTTACGCTATCTTGCTCTCTCATCTGTTTCTAGGTCTCTACTCAAATGCTAACTTCTCAGGGAGCACATCCCCACACACAAATATTCCTGTTTTTTTTTTTATGAACTTGTTGCTCCGTAGCACTCATCTATACATCACACATTTTTACGTTTTAATTGTTCTTGGAGAAGGAAATACAAACATTATGAGGCATATATATATATATATATATATATATATACACACACACACACACACACATATTTCTATTTTGTCATCTGTGTGTGAGAAGAAAGGTGTGTACAAATGTTCTTGGCTGAAATTTGGTAGATAGTAAATGCTGTTAATTAGTCCACTGAAATAATCTTTTCTTTGTTCCTGGGCTCATGGTTGCTGAGCAGCCTACATTTTTTTTCTGCCTCATTTGCATCCATATTCAATTTTCTGTTACCTGGATCCTGGATATGATGGCAATCTCTTTAACTATGCTAACAGTAATACTCTATGAGCCTATATGGGAAAATATTAAGATTATAAAGAGAAGGAATAGCCAGGAAATAGGAGGAAACCCTAGTAAGTGATGCACCAAGAATCTAAGGAAAAATTATTGCTTACAAATGAAGAGAAGGTGACCAGTTTCTGCAGTAAATGAACTGCAAAAGAAATTTTTAAAGACAAGATGAGAGATTAATAAAGAATTAAGGGATGCATCAACAAACTGAAAAATAGGTCCCTTTCTTGGATTCTGATTCAAAAATTTTAAAAATGTATAACGTAAGAGAATTTTGTAGTTATATTTATAAAAGGAATCTTTGTTTTACAGATATATGTGGAAATATTTACTGATAAAATGAAATAATGTATGCAATATGCTTTAAAATAAGACAGTGGAGGGAAATAACATTGAGGATACATATGAAAAAAGACTGATCATGATTTGGTAATTATTGAAGCTGGATAATAAGAGCATGAAGATTATTATACTACATATTTTTTGCATACTTTGGAATCTTCCATAATAAAAGTTGAAAAATATGGAGGAGGGGATGATGAAAGTTCAACTAAAATATATTCAGGGACATTGAAATGTACGCACTGTATTTCATGTCATTTTATAGCAGTTATGTAATAGAGAAATGGCTGTATTAAAGCTAATAAAATATGAATGGTAAAGGAAAAAATACAGAAATAAGGAATAGATAAGTGAGGTAACATGGCACTTCAGAAATGTGCCTTAAATTGGTTCTTTTCCTCTAACCAGTAACCATGCAGAGCACAAGATATATGTTCACCGTGTGCATGAGGTGCATGTATACTAGCTAAAGACCAGAAAACAAAGATGTTAACACGCTGACTTTTGAGATGCTGAGTTAGTTGTTAATTAATCACATGATAGACAAAGAAGACTGGATATCTTACGTTAAGCAGAAGAAAGGATTTTACTTTCACCCCTACTTTCTGGCTGGAGAAAACAGAGCACAATTTTAGAAAAAGATAAACAGCAGATCAATTTGATTTTCACACACCTGCTTTTCAAAATTTAGAATCTCTGAACGAGAAGGAATCCTTCCCACTGCTGCCGTTTTTTCAGGTTGCAACAAAAAAATGGTAACTATCATATGCATAGCACATCAACAGATGAAGGAACTACAAGAGAGGTATTGGCAGGGGGTACTCAGTCAGTAGAGGGCCCTGGTGCCAGGCAATCAATTGAAAAGATCCTTAAGTTTTCATGGACTTAAGGGGTCTTGTAGGTTAAAAGTTCATGTAACAAGGTTAGCTGGCAGGGACAGAAAGTAGTATGCATTATCTGTGAGATGACCTTGACCAGAAGACTGAATGGGACTGCATTTGACACTCTCCAGATGCCTTAGAGCTTTTCTATTTTTGGAAGAGGATGATGTTGATAATAAATTATAGCATATAAAATGGGCCAAATACTACTCAGACTCTGTGCTGCTGTCAGCAGTGCGTGCATGACTTCCCTTCCCACCTACTTCCCTCACTCCTGAATATAAAACCCAGAACCCAAGTAAGAGAATAAAAATGGAAAATTTTAACTAGACTGTGACTAATTTATACATCTCAAATTGATTCATTAATCACTGGATTGGACTAAATTTAACTGAAAGCTGTTATCTGTCATTAGAAAGACTGAGGACTCAGAGTCAGAAATTGGAATTCAATTCTAAAAATAAAGAATAGTCCATTTTCTAAATCTGAATTAGTGAATGAATAAGTTAGACGTCTCTGAGACAACCATAGGAAAAATTTTTGAATAGAAAGCAGGAAATAAGGTGGTATCTGTAAGGTAGGTTGGGTTAGGGGTTAGATAAAGATAAATATTTTATTTAATTCAGGAGAGAATTGGTCATGTTTAAGAGCTAATGAGAAAGATGCAATTGATAGAAATTTTGAATATTCAAGAGGAATAGGAGATTATTTGTTAATTTAAGGTTTCTAAGGAGCCATGAAAAAACTACTGGAAATAGGTATGAATTTCTTGTCATTGCAGGAGATGGCAGGGCCAGTTTAAATATAGGCAGGTTGGTAGAACTGGTAGCCAAATTTGAGAAATTTTACATGGAGAGATAATATTTGATTTTGTGGTGTCTAGGAAATATAGACGTCATCCAAGTCCATTTTGTGATACTAAGGCTATTTACTAACACATTTAAAGGTAATTTAAGGTGAAAAATCATAGAAATATAATATTTATATAACTTTTAATGTCTATTTTTCTAGAAATTTGATGACCATGTGTTATTCACCAATATTTTAATTTTGGTTCACTTACTTGACCCATGATTATAGTTAACGTTTATCTACCTTTCATTAAAATATCATGAATACATTACCCTCAACTTCCTGCAACATTTTCTCCCCAGTGGAGTAAAAACTTGAATACATGCTTGAAGCAATTTCAGTTTTAGAATAATTTGAATTTTGTTGTAAAATTTCCTTAATTCTTTTGATCAAGACTTATTCAATACCTTTAAAAATTAATCAGAATTTAACTCAGCTTTCATAGAAACAAAGCTCTCTTATTTCTGTTATAGATCATGGTTTATATAGTAATCAGTGTATATAATTTGCATGTGTATTTGATTTAAAATCTGCTAACTACTGATAAGCATACCTTTCAATGAAAATTCTAGTACTTAATCATTAACTGTGATTATTCTGCATTCAGCGGCCATCAGTTACTATATTGTACAGTTGAAATAGTGCAGTAGGCTGTATGTTGACTAATCTTTTATGTTAGCTAAGTCATTTTGCCAAGTTTTAATAAGGAAACAAACAAGCAAATCTACCTATGCTAAGCTTCAATCTAATTGTGTTATTTTTATTACCAAATATATATACTTTTAGATATTTATCAGTTATTTGTATGTATCTATTGATGTACTGTACTTATTTTTATTAGTGCCCTAACTTTTATCATCAGTATTATAATCTCCTCTATTTAAGCTCCTCTATTTACCAAAGTTTAATATCTGTTTTTCTCTTTAAGAAAGTTTTTAATTCTATCTGATGTTAAAGTTACTACTATTCTGTATGATATTAGAAATATTTGAATAAATTGAATCAAATAATATCATATCTGATATTCAAATTACTACAATTAGTTATTAGAATTAGAACTGATCTCTTTTCATTGCATTTTCACAGTTATCTTTATTACACTGCCCTTCTGTTGGTTTCAGAATTTCTCCTGAAAGTAGCATATTAATTTTGTTATTTGATATAAACTAAAAGCTTCTATATTTAAGAGTCAAATATACCTCATCCATATTCATTGTGGTTAACAATATATTTCAGTTTAATATTACTCTCACTTTCATGTTTTTATTTTTCTAGACTTTGTTTAAAATACTTTTCACTAGATTGACTTAGCTTTATTTGTTTCCTGTTGTTTTCCTCAAGTGGCTGAAAGTAACGTATATTATTTTTACTTTTTTGTTAGTTGTATTAAACATTTTAAGACATACATTATAACTTTTGTTTCTTTAACAAACTCTAGAATTAATCCAAATGTGTGTGTGTGTGTGTGCGCGCTTCTTACTACGTATAAAGGCTAGTCAAGAACATCAACAACATTTTTAGAAATCTATTTTCCCCTCTGCCCTGATCATCTTTATTTTGATACCATCTGGGAATTTTCTCCAAATTATGACTCTGAAAAAAAAATTAACAATTACACTCAACAATGTTTACTTTAGTTTCTAGGTGTATTTGTAAATGTTTAGCTGTATTTTCAAATAATACATGTACAATGGCATATGTTTAAGGAAAATAGTAAGATAACATTAGCCCTCATAATATTTGTCAAATATGTTATAGTGAAGTCTTTGACTAAAATACTTACTGAAATGCAATGGATTTGTGTTTCCATATTGTTCAAACCTCTCATTACGTCTCTAGATAAATTGGAAGGGCTTTGTTTTCACCTCATGCATTTGAATCTTATCATATACACTTCAGATTTATAAAAAATATCTGAGTGATAGTTAGGTTCGTAAAAGATTATGTAACCTTTCTGGAATTCTGAAAATATAATCAATATTGATAGGGAATTAATCTGAATTGTAACCACGTTTAGTATTATCTAACATTAAGCCACATTAGATTGAACACAGTGCTATTAATCTTATTCAAGAAACATGATCAAATGCCTCCTTCTGAAAAAATATTTGAAATGTGTTCTTTTAATTTCCCTTTTCATTAGAGAAAATGTGAAACACATTAAAAAGCAATTTAAATACAGTTTATTTTAAATTTTACACAGTTCTTGAAAGTTAAGCTATGAAAGTTTCAGACTCAAAGTCCGAAGCCCTCTCTTTTTACATACTTGTAAAACTTAGTAGTTCAGACAAGATGGAACTTTTCCAAACATTTTTATCTTTGTGAGAAAGAAAAAGAGTAAGATGATATCAATTAAGAGAATGGTCTAAGTAAAAGATAAATGACATAGACAACAGAATCTTACTACTACTGTTTTGGCAGCAGGATGCATGCTTTATTAGGAATGACTTATTTTCGAAGATTAGAAATGTTCCACATACACACTGTGACAGGAGTAGGGGACATGGCTGAGATACGTGTAACTTTTGCTAAGGATATCTTAAAGTGAGAGAGAAGTTTCAACCAATACCCATTCTGCACTGCCGAAAATATGAATGAGGCCATAGGCACAAAAGCAGAGGAAATGTGCTTAAGAGCACCAGAAATTTATACAAATTTCAACCAGAGCATAATGTGGTATAATAAACTAATTGATGAGCATCCAAGAGTACATATAAACAGCTCAGGAATTTTTTTACTACTGGAGTCTTAAAATATATCTATGTTCATAGCTACAGGAACTTTGGTTAATTGCCCTCTTTACCATCCAATGACATTTTTGTTAGAAAGTTTTCAAAGTTGTTAGAATAATGATACAAGCAGGCAGATTTCCTTTTTCTGATAGTGGCACTTTGCTGGTGTGCATAGGAAGAAAGGGCTTATAATTTAGAACCTCAATCACAGATGCACAGGGCTGTTGATATTTCACAGCTACTGAGAGTTTAATTATCCAGACAATATGGAATTGGTCTAGAGACTTCAGATAAATTCTAAGCTGTGTTCTCAGAATTCACTTTCAAACAGGAAGATGCTGATTATCCACTGGTGGTAATCAATCTTTTTGTGTTTTTGAAACAATTTTGAATACAAGAATTTGAGTGGCATTTGAAGAATTAAAACATTCAAAGCAACACAAAGGAAGTCAGGATTAATTACAGTAAAATTAAGTGCTAAAGTATAAAAATATCTTTCACTGTCTATCAATACATCTAAGTTAATGTACTATTATGTGGTTGGTTGTCCTTCAACATTTTTATGTCACTGTCTGAATTAAACTATTGAGTTGCCTAACTTCCTTAGTGCAAAACTGGACCACATTGAGAAAGTTTGCCTTTTCTGATTAAGTGGAACTTCTAAATGGTTGTGAACAAAGAGAAAATTAGCCAAAAGCTAGTTGCTGTTTTTCTTCCTCACACTTGATTAAGCATTCTTTTGGAAATTAATATAAATGACAGTGTAGGAAGCACTACCAGCCCAAATGAGTTATTTGAAGTAAAGTGATGCATCTGCCCAGAAATGTGTCCCAACCTTGGTTTTCTGGGTTTTCTTGCTTTTTAGTATTTTTGACTTGTGAGAAAACTGTTACAAACAATGTTAGAAAGACCAGGACAAAATCTTGGGAGAAAGAGACAGGACCTGGCTATTTTAATTAAAGTGAGGATGAAAAAAGAAATGTCTCTAGATTGAAAAAATATATGAAAGCACAGAGGAATTATCATGTGAGCATCAGAGGAGCAAAGAGGGGACAAGTCACATATGGAGAGACACTGCATACCCTTCCCAGTTTAGAATTACGCAGATGCATTTTTCACGTTTTTGCTGATTTTTCGTCGTATTTTTAATTTACTTGAAAAATTCATATATATTTTTTTTCCTCTGGGGCAATCTGTACCCACTTGCAGAAAGTTCACCACAGACATCACCAGGACCTCATGTGAGACATTGGAGGCAAGGCAGAGACTGGAGAAGGCCCCCATGATGGTGCGGGTCTGTGAAAGTGGGGCAGCCTCCACTGTGGGGAGTCATCAAGGCTTGCCCAGATCCTCCTGTCTTCTCTCCTAATCTCCCTGGCACATGTTCTAATCCTGGTTTTCTGACAATCTCTTTGTTCCTTTATAGTCTTTTTGTTAAGACATTGAATGCCTGTGTTCAATGAGAATATGCAATTTAGAAAGTGAATTGTGAGAAAACTGTTGCAAAGTGATTTTAAAAGTAAAACAGAACAAAAACCTCAGCAAAAGAAACAGGAATTGAGGTTTCAATCAATGCGAGATAGAAGACAAACAGACAAACAGCAAACAAAATTCTTTAGGTTGAAATAACATGAGGAATCATAGTGAACTTACATGGGAGGGGAGAGCAGAGATGGTAATAATGCATAGCCAGTTGCTTTCCCATCCATTTTCTTTCCTCTGTAGTCTAGGGAGGCTGCCTTCAGCCCTAGTCTATTTTCTGTTCACCTCTTGTATGGTCAGGCCCCATAAGATGGATGCTCCCTTGCTTTCTGTATATTCTCTGCCCCACCTAGCCCTGCCTCACGTTACCTAATGCATATGATTGCCTCCCCCTTCCAGGCTCAAAGTTTAATCAGTAATTACAAGCATGATCAGCCCGACCCCCAGCTAAGAGCTGTTCTAGCCCTCAGATCAGAACAGCTCCAGTATATTCAGTCATCAGCAGGAAAAAGCAGCCTCACCAAGGCTCCTAACCCAAAGAGCTGCAGGGGCACGTGTTCCAGTAGGAGCCCTTCTGACTTCATGCCCCCTGTAACTGATAGCCTCTTCCTCCCTGTACAGGGAAGATTACTGCCATGTCTGACCTGCCATTGGCCATACACAATGGCATGTCACTCCAGGACCTTTCCCTCTGAGTCGTAAGAGTCCCTGTCCAGTAAATCACTGATGTCTCTGTCGCTGACCCCAGGTCCTTTCTTCAGTCTCACAGCTGGGCAGCTGCAAAGATCGCAGGACTGCAGAGCGCAGCCCAACAATGGGCCAGCCAGCCAGGAAGCTGAGGAAATGTCCATGTGTGCCAAGATGTCAAGGAGTAAGGGGGGAATCACAAGAGATTCCAGTTTGTAGGTCCATCTGTTCTGGGGTAAATTCCAGGGTGGCCATCCATTAGCATGTGGGGCCCTGTAGCTGCTGTCCTTGATGAGTGGGGGCCACCAAGAGAGTGTGGAGAGTTAAATGACATGCCGAAGAGATTTACAGAACTACTGGCAGTTACCACAGTGGGGAAAAAGAAACCAGACAATATGGTAGTTGCCGCCGTCTTAGGCTGGCCTCTCCTTTCTTTGTTAAGGAAGGACATAGATGCAGAACTAGCAGCAAAAACGAAAGTGAGACACCTAGGGGAGGAAGTAAAACAGGAGAGAAATGCCAGGCTGGCCCAAACTGAAGTGGCAGTGATTAGGCTGTGGGCGCAAAATGGGAAGTTAGAGACCTTAGCCAGTCATGTACGGTGACTAAAGGGGCAATCACTTCCTAGGCACAGGGTCAGAATGGTTACGGCCTGTCTGAACTGGACCTCAAGGTGTGGGACCCCACAGAGAGCACTGATAAAAAAGAAGAGGAGGACTGGGGTGAAGTCACAGAGTCCTGGTTGCCTCAGGTCCCCCTGTTTGCCCAGTGGTGAGCACTAAATACATATCAGTCCACCCAGACCCCAGGGAATAAATAAGGATCAGCTCCCTCCGCCCAGCTGAAACGTTAACTCCAGTGAGGGACTATACCCTGATGAAATTGGTAAAACTAAGTAATACATTCAAACTAAAAGGAAGGGAATCAATGCAACGGGGCTGCTCCACAGATGGAATTTCACAGGAAAGGGTATCAGGTTCACAGGTCAAGAAATGTCTAGAATGTCCTCTGTGACTAGTCACCCAAGTGGTGCCAGCACTTATTCAGGGCCATGGGGCTAACTAATGAAGAAAAAGTGATTTCTCTCCTCTCTTGGATAAGGGCTGCTTGCTGGGCAGCCTGGCCTAATGAAGGGGATGTAAAAGCCACAGCTTTTATGACTTTCTGCAAGCATGGCTTGTCTGTGTTTTTATGCAACCTTGTTTCCTTGAAATAAGTTGAATCCCATCAAGTCTGTGGAGCCCTGGCCCAGCTCTGTTCACCCCACTCCCAAAATCAATTGATGCAAAGAAGGCATCTGTTTCCCACCTTAGATAATGCAATTATATTTAGTTAGTATATTTCTCGCTGGCTGGTGGTTTTCTGAGATTTACAAGTGCACGGCATTTTCATCCAGAAGTTTTGGTCTCTGAGGCTACTTTTTCCCCCCCACATACTGTAGTGTGGTTCCTTTTTGAGTTTGAATTTTTGGGTAGGATTTGTCTGCTTTTTGAAATCTTAGTTAATATGTACATTTAAGTTATATAATTATACTCTGCTGTATGTTTAAAACAATTTACATTTCAAAAAAATAAGGGAATGGTAACTAACATGACATTATGAGGAATGAAAAGGAGGTGTCAAAGATAGTTTCAGAAATTTTGGTTTTGCAGATATGAATTTTATCAGTCTTACATTAAATAGCTGTTTGGAAATAAAAATTTTTAAAAATATTTTCTTCTCATAAGATATTTGAATTTCCTTTCTTTATATACCCAGGTTTTAAATAATCTATTAGTTTGGTGTATCTCTTATCAAACTTTTATATCTCTTTCACCTGTTTGATTTTATGTGCACCTTCATTTTGATATGTGCCTTGTCTCACAGATTGTATACTTAATTTCTAGACAATTAGATCAATGTTTTATCATTTTCCTCTCACACAGGGTTCTGCACAGTGATGATGCAGAAATATCTGTAAATCATTATTCAATCAGATATCTGTCTTTATGTTAGCAGTTCTTGCTAAAGGGCCCCAAGCTGGTTCTACTGGCAATTTGGCTCCTTGGAGAAGACTGCAAACATTGATTACTTAAAAGAAAGCACTGCAACTGCTGCCTATTGGTATGATGATTCTAAAGCTGCAAGTCTATACATGTTGATAACCTTACCATATGACTTCAAAATTTGCCAGTATTCAGTCCTCATTATTTTGTTTAGCTAATAGTGAAACTGCAAATGGTTATTTTCATGTATATACATTAAATACTTTTTTTTCTCATTGAACTCTTTGTTTTCAGTTGAGCTTTAAGAAGTCCAAGAGGAAGTGACCGCTTAAATAGTACCAAGTGACTTTGCAAGTGAGCTTGGGATTTAGACAGAATAATATTTAGATGTAGTAACTTATTCTCTGAACCATAAAACAGCTATTTCTTCTAAATTCACTAGAACATTACATGACAAAATTTTTTTAAAGAAAACTCTGATAAAATTTTGTGTCCACTGTTATTACCCATGTCTAACATCATAATAAAAATATTTTTGACAAAGTAGTTCCCTTTAATATCAAGACATGATAGATAAGATCAGTATCTATATGTATTAGTAACATAGTTAGACATTTAAGTCAATATGACTTACTGTAAATACTATTTGATAATAGTATCAGTGTGTGGTAGATATGCCTGAGCTTCAACTGAAGATTGATCAGAAAATAAGCTTAGTAGTCCTGCTGATGTTGATAAAATCAGAACAAATGACTATTGAAGCTATGGCAGAATTTTTATCTTTAAGGCAATATGCAGTTCAATAAGCAGACCAATGGTGGCGTGGTCAGGTTTGGCCCAGTAGTATAGAACTCATGGGATAGAATTATACTTTATGTTTGAATTTATTGCCCTTTGAAGATGAAGAGGAAATGTTCCTTTTTTGTTTAGAATAGAAAGCTTTACCCCAAATTTCCCATTAAAACACTTTTTATAATTGCTCCTTACTGGAACGAAAAATTTTTGAATTAGAACATAATGCAATAAATAGTGGATTAGTGATGACACATCTTAAGAAGAGAATGACAGACATTTGATTTTTTATGCCTGAAGATCCTGTCAACAACAGCAGTTTTGGCCTATACACGGTCTCTGGGCTGCAGTCAGAGCCATCTGTCTGAGTGGCAAACTGCCTATTCATAAATTAGTTGGACCATTTCATCAGGGCAAAAATGCCAAGGAATAATAACTACAAAAGAGCAGATTATATATTTCACCAACTGCTGCTGCGTCTATAGGAAACTCACATTCATTGCTACATTGTTGTCACAGTAATGATGCCATCTAATCTTCTTGAAGTGCGGCCCTAAAGAAAGGCATGATGGAGACATTTCGGTTATTCAAGATGTTGAAATAATTTACATATCAATCTTGAAATGAAAGGGATTTGTGAAGCATACATACAGATGAACAAGTCCCAGAGACATTAAAAGTAAGTTTATATATATAAAATAACTTTAAAGTTGTGGTTATAGTTGTCATACAATGATGGTATCTTTCCTCATGGGGCAACTCCAGTGATCATAGTAAATACTTTAATAGTGAGAAAGGGAAAAGGAAATGTGTGTGTGGGTTTACATACATTACTTCATGAAAATAGTACGTTTGGATTTTTGTATCAATAACTTATTAGAAGTAAACACCCCATATAACTTCAGTTAGATAACAAATTGCATAAATAAATATAATTTATATATAATTTATAATTTATTTTGTAATTCTTTTAATAATTGTCTTGGTAAATTCACTCAAAAGATTGATGGTTTTTCATGTATCTTAAATAGTAATTCATCTTTTATCATAGTTAGTATGTATACTAATCTTTTATTAGAGTCATTCATTTTATTTCCCAGGAATACATTTATTTTACACAAGAAATAAACAGAATAATATTCTATAAGTGAACTACTTTAAATATTTTGATTATTTAATAATTATTTCATGTTTTAATTTTTTAAATAGTCTAAGCATGGGAATTTCGCTGCCAATTTCTTCACACAGAAAGTATATTTAGTATTTTTCAAATCACCATAGCATTTCAAAGCAGAGAGAATTACCTAGTATAATAATGCAGACTTGTAAAATTGACTGTGAAAGAAGTATAAGCAGGTTTTGCATAATCCAAAAATTCCTTCAGTGTCAACTAAAAGTTAAGTTTCCTATATGGTGAACAATGGAATCGCATATGGATGTTAATGGAGAGAAGCTAAGACGGTAGACATAATTTCTAATATATGAGGCAGATTCCTGGCATTACGCTGTAATGAAAGTGCTCAACTCTTACTGTTATGGGAGTTCCAGGGCCCTGTCAATATCAATCCAATAGCTCCACTAGATCACCTTTTTTTTTTCATTCTAAAGCAATAAAACATTAGCACTGCAGAGTCAGCAAAAACTTTGTGAAGCATTACCTTTAAAAAAATTGGATCTTTATCCAACCCTGAATGACCCAGAGTTTTTATTTAGTGAAATAATTAGCCTGACACATGAAGCCAGCAACTTAAGAGGGTAGTCTGTGATTCTGTCTTCAGACCCCTTTCCATCTAGTATTTTTGTTCTTTTTATACATGAAAATACTCATTTTAGAATGATTATTTTAAGCTATAAGCTGTTGATACTGAGCTCTATATGTATATACTCCAAATATGCATCACACATTGGGTTATATTAACAGATAGTTTTATTCTTTGGGTATTTATTGATAACTCACTTTGTTCTACCTACTTTAGGAATTTCAGGATTCATAGGACATTGTAAAGACTTCAAGTCTCAGCACCTCATAGGAGAGAGAAAATTTATGCATATGTATCACAAAACGAAAAGTGTAAATCACCAAGAAGAGGAGTAAATTAAGTTCTATGGGAACTTAAGAAGAAAGGGAAGTAGAAATTTAGCTGGACGTAGGAAAAAAAGAAGATCGTTATGGGGAGAATTTGGTATTTAATTTTGACCTTGAATAATCATTTGGGCAGGGAAAAGGGCCTGCCTAAAACAGAGAATAAAAATGGACAAAAGAAAATTCAAACTATGTCTAATCAGTAATCACCAAGAACAGAGTCACAAGCAATCACATTCTACCTCAGAGGGAAGGTCACAAGCAGAGACAGAAACCCACTCAGGGCCAAAGGGGTAAATGGAAGACTGAATATTGAAAGTGAAAGGAAAATATTAATTTAAAAGGTAATTTTTTAGTAGCTCTAGCTGCACAAGGTAATTCCAGAGGAATTTTATGCCACTGACTCATTAAAAGTAAACATAGGAAAACAAAACAAAATGAAACAAAATCAAATCCATCTCAACTCTGGACTAGACTGACTAAATCCCCACAATATCCATCAGGCAGGAAAAAATATGCCTTTTTCCAGGAATGAATGCTATTTACCTCAGTTTCTGCTGTTCTATGTCCAGAATTCAATGTCCATCACTCAGATAAAATTATAAGAAAAGAAAAAATTTATCAATCCACTTTTAAAAGATAAAGCAAACAATAAAACCAGATTCAGATATGGATCCATTTGAAGGAACAACAATATAGAGAATTTTCACTACCCTTACATTGTGTACAACGCATAATGTGTAACATACACATTAAAGTTTCTAGTGGGACTTACGGAAAATATGCATAACCTAATGGGGAATTTCAAAAAGTAATGGAAATAATATAAGTCATATAGAAATGCTAGAAATTGAAGCTACTGTAACAAAGATGAATAATTATTTTCAAAGGCTCATGAGTGGACTCATCATGGTTGAGGAAAGAACCAGGAGACTTGAAGACAGATCATTAGAAATTTACTCATACTGAACTACCCAGAGAAGGATGGCAGGAAAAAAAAAAAAAAGTGGAAGAGACCATTCAGAAACTGTGGGACAATTTTTAAAAATGTACAAGATTGGAATCCCAGAAAAGAAGAGAGGGAAAATGGGAAAGAAGAAATATTTAAAGAGGTAAGCGCTGAGAATTTTCCAAAAATAATTTAAAAGACATCAAACTTCAAATCCAAGAATCACAGTGAACCCCAAACAAAATGAACAGCATACACACACACACACACACACACACACACACACAGCACCTAGACATTTCATATTTAAACTACTAAAAAAGATATAAAGAAAATATTGAAGGTATCCAGACAAAGAAAGAAACACATTTCATGCAGAGAGATATAGATAATAAATACAGCAGGCTTACATTTTAAACTGTGCAAACAGAAGACAATGGAATGACTTCTTTAAAATACTGAAAAAAATCTCAAATCAGAATTCTACACTGTGCAAAAATATCTTGAAAAACAAAAGAAGAAAAGACTTTCAGCCATATGAAAACAGAATTCATTGCCAGCAGATCTGTGTTATAAGGAAGATTAAAGAAAAAAAATTTTGATTCTAAATAGAAACTTAGATATGAACAAAAATGAAGAGCTCCAGATATGTTAAAATATAAGAAACATGCAAAACTCATTGCTGATGTAAGTCTAATGAAAATAAACGATGTTTAAAAGGGAAACACAGGGAAGAATGGTGTGAGACCATTTCTATGGAGAAAAAATATGCCTCATAACATTTCAACTGTCACTCATGGGTAGTAGCATGTGCATTGGTGTGTAAGTTGGTTAGAATCTTCAAATTCCTACTAAGATTAAAAGTGAATGAGAATGGAAAACAAGAGAGAATAGGACATGGGAGATAGAGAACACATTACAGGGAAACAAAATGGATGAGGCATAAAGAAAAAAAAGATAGAGAGAAAACAGCTAGTAAGGTACTTTGATTAGATTACGTGAAATAAATAGAAAATATAAAGTAATGAAACAGGTTTTAACCAGATCATGAACAGTCTGAAAAACAGACTAAAAAGTATATAATTTTTTCAGTTGGTACCTCAAAATCAGTAAGGCTTATGAGTTTTATGTTGTATAGGTGCATGTATGCTCTATTCATTTTAACTAAATGTGTAGTATTTAATACTGAAGATATAAAATGAGTAAGATAATGCAAGAACCTTTACAGATATTATATACTAAAAATATGTAATTTTAAAATGAATATTTAAAGAGCTTTTCTCCTGTCATGTAAAAGGGAAGAAAAAGAGACAAAATAATTTGACAGAGATGTACTTGTGGTTATTATGCCTTGAAAGAAAATGTTTATTCCAATGAGGAAGAGGGAGGCAGTCAGGGCACTTGCTAGAGAAGATAAATGTGGGAAATGAATTTGGTAATGAATTGTTTGACTTTGAGTTAAAATGCACAAAATGCACGGGGATGTGATTTTGATGCTCAAGGAAGCAATCTTGTTAGGGATTATAAATTTTGGAGGGTTGGGCATTAGATGAATGTAAAAACCATGCCATCATTCAGAAACTGTCTGGAGAAAGGCACTGGAATTATGATCTCAAAGCTGATTCCAGATACAGAGAAACTGGATGGACATAATTAAAATGGTTTATATGAGCAGTAATGAAAAATTGGTCTGGAAAGATGGCAACGGGATGGAAAAAGCAATAGAGAAATACTTCAGTGATCAAGTGTGCTTAACTTGATAATAAATCAGTTAATGCTTTTAAAATGTGTAATGTAATGAAACAGCTTTGTTGAGTGTCTTTTTTGATTTTATATTTTGAATATTAGGTTAACCAATATTAATATATATTAAATGTCCTTTAAAAAGAGACACATTATATATTACAATTTTAAATTTGTAATGATTATGTTGCAAAATCTTATGCTAACATTTCACATTTTCCCCACTGAGTGTGTTACACATTTATAGCTCTCATAAAATAAATGGTCGTAGCATCTGTTCTTATATTAACTACAAGTCAAAAATCTTTAAGTAGATAAGCACTTTTATGTTAAATAAGCTTAACTAATTCTTCTCAAACTTTAATGTTCTTATGAACCACACAAAATCTTGTTAAAATACAGATTCTGACGTTATATCTGGGTAGAAGCTGAGATAATACAGTTCTGATGTACAGAGACATCCTTGCTACTGTCTGCAAACCATAGCTTGAGTAGCAAAACAGCATCAAAATAAATGGAAACAAACTCAGATTTTTACAGCAGTGTGATTAATGAGACATTACTTGACAGGTGCTTGTGTCTTGAATTTTGGCTTTTCTTGTTGCTCTCAGAAACCTGAAATCACCAGGTAACCACTCAGAGCCAGCATGATGGGGGAAAACACATCAACTGGAGTAGAACTGTGGTGGCTCATAAAAGAGTAATCCAGTCAAACACTGAACATGTCATCCAGGCACCAGCCAACATACAAATTACCTACGAATTAGTGAGAGAGCCTAGCAGAGGTCGTTTAAGTTAAATGAGACAAAAAAGTGCACAACCAACCCACAGAATTGTCAGCTACATACTGCTGTGGTTTCCGTGTATAAGTATGTATTGTTTCTAACACAGTAGTAGCTAAACAGTAAACATAAACACCAAATGTGTGGTTTTAGTCTGGCTCTCTTTGACCGTTTCTTTCCCTGATCTTCCTGATTTTCCTTATACCTCTTGCTGCTCTGCCTTTATTGTATCACATTCAGCTGCTACTCTTCACTAATGACTAACTGATGCTTTATTCTTTTTGACAACATGATGGGGCGTAAATGCCCCACAGTCTGATCCAATAAAATGTGGGCCCCTTCACAGGGGCAGGGTGTTGCTACTCTTTGAGGCTGATTCCAGAGGACTCATTTTAGCTTTCTCTATCTCTAGTTTTCCCTGTGTTAAAACTTCCACTCGGTCTTTCATTTTCTCAGCGTCTGTACCATAGAGCTACCAGCCCCCTCTTAGTGTCCTTTAGACATGAACTTCCCACTCTTTGTCCCAAATAAAAGAAGCCTCCTTAGACAAACTGGACAGAACCTCTGTCCTACTGCCCTGAGGCTGAGGCTGAGGACACAGACTGCTCCTGCTCAGTGGCATCCTTTCTCTCTAAGCAGGAGGGCACTAACCAGGGATGACAAGTCACTAGTCTTCTTGTCTTGCTCACCCCAACATGGAACCTCCACCTCATGAACAATAGTAAGGGTAATCTGGGCCCAGGATTCTCAGCCTACTGTCTGGGATAGAATCTTGCCCTCTGAGCTCTTAAAGGTGGGTTAAGGGAACCCCAGTCCTCTTAGCCATGTCTACTTGGGAGAGAGTTTCTGCACTCAGAGTTAGGGGTATGAATGTTAGCACCCTGCCCCTGCCAGTGTGAAACTGTAGCTCTAAACTGAAACGACAGTGTTAGAATAGGAGTTCATGGAGAAAGAGAGTCTAGTTTTTTGGTTACATATGACCAGTGAAGAGCTGCTATGGGGAAGAGGAGAAGAGGAACTTGAAGTGGGCTGTTGCTCAAATGCCACAACTCTCACTCACTTTCCTGAGAATTAGTATACAATTCTTGAATAAATATTTCTCCATGTACTGTTTGCCCTTGGTGAAATGTTGACCTACTATATAAGATCACTTTGATAATTTTCACCAGTTAAAAGATTTTGCTGGGGACAGTGTCCACCAAGCTCCTCTTACTACCATTCTGGATGTCCCCTTTACCAACTATTCAGGTTTCCAAAATCTGGCATCCATTCCAAGTTAGAGCAGTGCTATATAAAGGAAAAAGGAATATGAAGATTTTTATTATAGGAAAATAGTCATCAATTCAAAACTGAAATACGAGTTGAGCATACAAAGAATAAATATGTTTAAACAACCTGAAGGCAATGATAAATAATTATACATTGGCAATGTTCAATTTCAAAGTTAGTTTCTATGGAGGTGCTTTATACGTAATGATGAAAAGTAAAGATAAAACTGCTGTTGTGTGTAAAATTGAGAAGGATGTATCTGTAACTGTAACCTTACCTATACCTATACCTATACCTATGTCTGAATGGAGGAAGGACAAAATGATTGATTGGTAACAGCAATGTAATTAAGAATGAATTTATAGAAAAGGTTATGTAGAAATGACAGGTGGGAGATGCAGAAGGCAAACAGTTTTGAATATGAAATATGAGATGTTAATTTTTCAATGATAACTCACTACAATGTTATACATACATTGGTTAAATATTTCTGGTTGGGAAAATTTATTCTAATATATCCATACTTCTAGGTCTGTATAATTATATTTCCTATTAATTTGCTTATCTTGTATATATGTATGAATATATCTATGAGATACATTTCTAGAAATTAAATTGCTCTGTCAAATATATAATGCTTTGAATTTTGTAAACTGTTAACAAATTGCCTTAAAAAGAAGTTTGCTGCTTATTTTTAGAAATGTGAGGATAACAGAAGTGTTTTATTTATTTCGAACTCACTAAGCCTACCCATTGATTTATCCCTTTAAGCACCTTCAGCAATGTTTTGAAAAGATTTAATCATTTAGAGTGATTCGTTATCAATGGGAAATAATTGAAGAATAAGCAAACTTATGAAGAATTAGATAAATTACCATCAAATGAACAGTATTAGGTCTGATATAGTTTTCTGCACAACATTTTAAAGTTCATAATTTGGGGAATAATCCCAATCTGTTGATTTTGTTGAGTATCTTCAGTCACTGCTAGGAGAACAGATGAATCACATCTATGCCAGAATGAAATTCTTTAAATAAATTATAGATGAGTACACAAAAAGTCATTGAGTGGGAGAAAATTGATATTTGTACCAGTGTGTGATGTGTTTTACTCTCCTACAAACTGACATAAAAAGCTAAAAGTGAAACTGATTGAGGAATATTTACTTAGGATAACTTTAATATGGCAAGAGATTTCATGGTTTTATGGCTTTTTTTTTACAGAAAGTAACAAAATCAGTCAAAGCAAAGTGGAGAACTCATCTATACAGTCAATATACTCTCATAAAATTTAGTGAAAAATAGGTAAAGAATATTGAAAAAAGGAAGTCATTTTGAAAAGACCCCTTTGTGGGAGTGTGTACACAAGTTGAGTAAAACATATCATTTAGAAGTTTTATAAAGAGATTTAGTTCATGCTGTTCCATTTTTTCTGTTAGTGATTTGTGTTAGTAATTTTATTCTAGCAAGATAATTTGACTTAATGGTTTAAAAATAACTTATTTCCTTGCAGTTCTGGCCTTATATGGAGGCAAATTATTTGGCTGTCTACATACACAATGGTTTGCATGATGGAAAAATATACCCCCTTCTGCCAACTCTCTCCCCTCCTCACCATCTGCCAAAGAAATTTGCTTACAGCATAATGTTGAAAAGATCCATGAAAAGATTCACAAGAAGTACTTGATAATGTCATAAATTACCAATGTACCAAATGCATGATTAAGTTGGATAATTTGGATAATAAGAACTACCTAAATTTTTTTATGTCATTCTTTTTGGTCTTGATGATCGACTTTTTCCCCTTGATTTTTATTAAAATACCTCTAAATTTCTTGAAGTGCTTCTCCTATCTTAATCTAATCTCCCTTTAGATCTATGAAGGTTTTCTATGCAGCTGATTCCCATATCATTTTTTATCTCTAACTCAGTATACATTCCTCAAACTGTATTCTTTTTTCCAATTCTCCACTGAGTATTTCTGCTTAGATATTTCATTGTCATAAGCAGCCTATGACCCAGTTTGTTGTATCTGGGTAGTTTCCTTAGGAAGAAAGCAGTAAATTTCCTACAGACTAGAAGTGTTCAGGCTCAAGAGAGCACGAAACTAGTCTCACAACACCATGATTATTCCTCTTTTATACCATTGATCATATTTGATCATCCATATTTTATGCATATAAATTTACACATATAAATATACCATTAACCCTACATATTTTTTGAAATATTTGCTTTTTTCAAACACAAAACTCTAGAAAAGAAATTTTTCCTCCACCAATGCTTTGCACTGTCATGCAAAAAACAAGGAGTGAATAAATGTATAGTTTACACATTATACATCTATTCTGTTTCTGCCCTATTAAGCTTTATTTGATAAGTTTTAGAAGATTTTTTTTGCCTTCAATTAGATTATAGCCTAAAAAAAAAAAAAAAAAAAAAAGATAAGTTTTGATAAACTCAGTAGAGGGTAGCCCATGCCATGGTACTGTGGAACCATGTGCTCTTCACGTCCTGTACTCTATGGAGAACTTCTAGGCTTTTCCTCTCACTCCTTCTGGAAGTAAAGCACTTATGTGGTTCAATGATTTAAAAATAATAATGCTATTTTTAAGAATTCTGTGAATATTTTATATATAAAGTCTTGATCAGATATTTGATTAGCAAAGATTTTCTCCCAGTCTCATAGTTGATCTTTTCATTCTCTTCTCAAGATTTTTCACAAAGTTTTTAATTGTGATGTCCAATTTATATATTTTTTACTTTTATTTGATCTTTCTTTTGATGTTAAGTCTTTGCCTAGCCCAAGTTCCCCAAATTTCCTTTTTTCTTAGAAGTTGTATGTATGTACAGATTCTGGAAAAGTTTTGGCAATTCTTTTATAAACTAAAAATAGACTTACCAAGGGACCCAGGAATTGCATTCTTGGATATATAACTCAGACAAATGAAGATCTATTTTCACATAAATATTGCACATGAATATTTATAGCAGCTTTATTTGTAATAATAAAAATCTATAAACTCTCCCAAATATTCTTCAGTGGGTAAATGGCTAAAAAACTGAGGCATTCAAAGCATGAAATAAAACTCAGCTATTGAAAAGAATGAACTATTCATACACATAACTTCAATGGATCTCAAGGAAATTATGTTGAAGGGGATCTCAAGATATTAGATGATTCTACTTATCTAACATTTATAAAACAACATAATATAAAGATGGAGAACAAATTAGTGACGGAAGGGGTCAGAGATGGAATGGAGGGTAGGATATGGTTATAAAGAGATAGAACGGTGAGTCTTGTGATGATGGTGCTGTTAAGCCTCTTGGCTGTGGTGGACTACCTGAAACTACATGTGTGATAAAATGATAAACTTCCCTAGAGCTATACACACAGAGACATAGGTACGTAAATGAGTGCATGTGAAAGTTGTGAAACCTGAATAACCTCTATGGTTTATACCAATGTCAATTTCCTAGTTTTGATCATTGTACTATAGTTACATGAGATGATAAGTGGTTGGAAGCGAGTGGTGATAAGACCTCCTTGTAGGTTTCTTTGCAATTTCTTATGAATTTACAATTACTTCAAAATAAAAGTTACAAAAATTTTAAATTAACAGATATTACATTTTCAAAAAATAAGTGACCATAAGCTCCAATAGACCTGTTTTGAACTTTCCCCTGGCAGATGCAGACTCACCGTGATTTGTCAGCCTTAAAAATAAAAAGCAGGTTATTGTGATGATGATTGTCATTTTAGTGCATACATATTCTGAATGTTAATATGGCAACTTTCAGCTGGTGACAAAGAGTCTTTTAATAGCATTTCTCCACTTTTGATGCATTTCCTTTATCTCAATCTCTAACCTCCTCTAGCCTGTTTGAGCAATAAATGTTTTTCTTAATCTTTCTTTTCTAGGTCTGTTATATTAGAGATTATTGTATATACAACTGGCTTATTTATCCCAAAAAGCCAACAGAAAAGTGGGACATAATTATTAATTGCTTTAGTTTGATTAAAGATGCAAATTGAAACTACCATAACGTATGTTGGTGTGACCAATGGTTATATGCCAGTTTAAAGGTTTGTTTTTTTAATAACTCATCCTGTGTTCCAATGAAAATCATCCTCAAATTGCAGAATTAAGTACTTTTATTTAGACCTTTAATTAATCTCTCTTCAAAGTGAAATAAACACAACAGTATATAGAAATTTTTCATATGAAAATAAAGCCTCATATTCCAAGATGAGATGATTATCCCCCAAATTTAGAGAAAACTGTATATATATTTGGGTGCTAAAAAAACTATACAAGTTAAGACAAGTAGAAATTTCTTCTCTTTACTCTTGCAGGAAAAGTATTAAAGAGAAGGTGGAAATAACACTTTACTTAAAGGATATGTTTGCTGGTAGATAATAAAAACAAACCTGTACAACTACATTCTAGACAGAGAAAAAGGTCATGAATATAGGTAGGAAAAAAACTATAAAACTTGGTGTGCTGCTGAGCCATGAGGGAGAAATTTCCCTTAGTGTGATATGTCCATCATCATCTAAGTGGGCAAGTCAAGAAGTCATTTGGTTATAAAACTCTAAGGTGTGGGAAGAAGGTCTGGACAGCAGATACAAATTTGGGCATTGTCAACATAGTTATTTAAAGCCATGGGACTGGATGATATCACCAAAGATTTGAGATGGAGACGTACAGATCTCAAGGACCAAACTCTGGGGAACTCCAAAATCATGGAAGAGAAAGAACCAGACATGGACAGAAAGGAGAGATCAATGATGTAGGAACAACACCAAAAGAGTTTAGAGCCCTGGAGATCAAGCTTAAACTGCTAATAATTATGACAATTTTTAAAACAGAAAAACATCCATTCTATCTATAATTTATTGGATTAAGGCCAAGCATATGTGGTGGAATTACCCATGTGGCCTTGTCTAGCTGGGCAAAAATGATGACACTGTTTGCCATCATCTGAGTCCAAGTCATAGCTTGGCCTCCTTAAGGCATTTGAATATTTATTAGTAATTAGCCTTGGCTAGTATATCACATACATACTAAATTTATAGAATCTCCCACTAGATCCAAGAGGCAGGATCTGTACCACACCTCTGTGGCTCTGACTTAGGCTTGAATTGATGAGCAATTTAAACCCAGCTCAGTAACCAGGGAAGGGGCTCCATGCGATAGGGATTTTCCAGAGACCACTGAGACAAACACAGAGTTCTAAGGCCTATGTTTTGGTTTTCTTCATGGTTTTTGTTAGAAGACTGACTAAAGATTCAGGTTAAAATCTCAATAACAAAATGATGAAGAGAAATTAATCCAATAAACACAAAAATAGTCATTGTGCACTCTACTATCAGAATGAGTCCCCCAAATATTTTTCTTTAAAGAGGGTCCCTGAAGAAGTGAGGCAAGGTAAAGTAAATATTATTCTTGGAAATCCCTTATGTATATTTGGGAAAAAGTCTTGAGGCTGGAAACTGAACTTAGGAGCAATGATTTTATTTACCTTGATCTGGCCACAGGTGGAAGGCTTCTAATTTGAAGCATTTCATCTCAAATGGTAGGGAATTTAAGGTGGTACAGTTTTTCCCAGTATTATTTTACTTGATTGAAATTTCAGTTAATAATCTTATTTTCTACCCTGATATTGTAAATTAAGCTGATAATAAAATAAAAACACAAGACCAGGCATGCTTATTTTAGTAAAAGAACATATACTATTGGAAATTTCTTTGTTACTCACATTAGATACTGACTATTAAATTTTAAAAATCACACTCTAATAACACTCTACGTTTAAATAATAAATATCTGTTAAAACAAATAAATGTAAACCAAAGTTCTTAAGGAGGCTTTTTAATCAGTAATAACAACATAAAAAAGTATCATCACCTAAAGAAAATCTAAATGTTAACCCTTCTCCACATTGCCTCTCAAAGAACAAAGAGGAAGAGGAGGCTGGGAGATAACCAAAAGAACTCTCCAAGCTTGTAAGAGTTTTACATCTGGGCCAGGGAATGCACCAAGGGCTTGGAGAATCCATTTTAATAGCACCCATCACCTAAACAGCACAATCCAAACCCTCAGTGGAGGAATACAAGTTAGGTGAGTAGAGGAAATCTGGGTTGCCTGGGACTCTTGCTTTTGAGCTATGCTAAGTAATAGGTTTTTATGACATCTGCTCAGATTTCATGATCCTAAAATCCTGAGAATGCATATAGCTTAAACGCTGACTTTCTTTGCCATCTCAAGCTCCTGAATATCTTTGCAATAATCATCCATGTCTGAGAGCACGTTGGGACTCAATAAAAATGTGGCTTACATAGCAAGCTAGAGGATAGGCACTCAAGAACAAAATTAAAACATTTTAAACTAGGAGTATAATTGAGATTAAGAAAGTTAAAATGTGACCTTTGGCTCAAAGTTTGCATTATGAAGTATTAGGATAACTAAGACATAAATATTTCTACTAGTATTACTACTGCTACTGCTGCTGCTTCTCTGCTACTACTACTAGCAGTGCTAATGACAATATCGAAATCCCTTCTTCAGATTAAAACACAGGAAAAAACAATATGTGAAACTGACAAAAACAGATCTATTCTGTTTAAATTAGAGGATGAAAGAACTACAGCTGTGCCTGCTCAGGCCCTACTCCTACCATTCTCCAGGAGAACCATTAGGCAAAGATGGAGTACAATTTGGAACCTCTGTATGATGACACATTATTATGTTATAAAACAAAAATGAACTTGTTTTAAGAAATTAAAACTAGTGCTTGTGTTTGGCTGTATTATCAGAGAGAAAAATAAAGCCAAAAAAAAAAAAAATCAGTTGCCTGACTATTGAGATAAAATACCTACTGGATAAATGGACATTAGAAAGGAGAAATTAAAAATTGCTAAAAACAAAAGAAGAGGAAGAAAGAGTGAGGTTTGCTAATTGACTAGATAGTCATGACAAAGACAAGTCATTAGTAAGAAAGATGGTCTGTATCTGCATATGCTAATATGACATAAGACCAGGGGCTTTGGAGTGAGATTTATCTAGGTTGGGTAGAGATGCATACAACCTTAGAATCCCAGCTCTGCTACTGATTAGCTATGTGATGGTGGGCAAGTTATTGAAACCTGGTTAGCTTCAGAGTCTGCACTTGTAACAATAACAGTATCTTTCTCTTCTAATCATTAATTTGTTTGTCCAACAAATGCTTATTGACCAGATGTTATGTGACAGGCATATTATTATGGATTTTTCCCACAAAAAATGCAGATACACGTCAAGAGGGTAATTTGCAATTTACAAATTAAGTGGAGAAACAGAAACTGAATATATACTTTCAAGTGTAATGAATATCAGAAAAAAGAACTAGAAGATGTCAGGGTCGCATACAACAGGATTGTTGTGAGGATTAATATGAGACAACATAGGTAAAGATTATAGTACAATTCCAGGCTCATTCAGAACTGTCAGTGGTTACTGTTACTGTTTGTATTTGGAGATAAATAAGATACTGTTGAGACTGAAAATATTTGAGTGATTCCTCAAATGGATGGAACCAGAGGACACAAATTCAACTGTTCCACAAAGGGAACGATCTGAAAGGATAAAACAAGTTCTCATTATTCATGGTTGATTTGAGGATATGATTTTAAAAACCTCACTCTACAAAATGAGAAATATAAAACTGGCGAGATAGAAAATTATGATTTTTCAAGGGGGATATAAATCACAGTCATTATATATAGATAGTGGAAAAAATAAAAATAGCCATAAAAATTTCAATAGCAGCAAAGGGGTATAACAACAACAAAAAAAGTCCAGGATAGAATATTAAGTCACAAATTCTAGGTTTAGTTGAAGTGTTTGAATATCTACATTTAAGAATGCTGCTGGGTTTTGTTGTTGTTGCAAAACAATGATTAAAAAAGGGTAGAGTTTTGATTAACATTGATTTGGTTACATAAGGAAGAATAAACTTGCTCTCTAAAGCTCATTTAAATTATCAAAATAAGACATTTTTAATGGAAGTTTTGTCTAAATGAGACAGGGAAGGGGCAGGGCACAGCAATTCAGGGAATGTCACAGCAATTAACATCAAAATGGTGGAAGATTCAACCCCCAGTAGGCCTTGAGGCTCAAGATGATGAGAGATTTAACTTCTAGCAGATCTTGAGCTTCATTATACGCCCATTGTAATACATTAAAATGGTGAATAACAAGCCCACAGGCACCATGGCAGGCCCAAGGCTAGCCACAAAAGGTCAAAGAGTGGGAAATGGCCAACTTCCTGGGAATCCCAGTCCCTTCCCCAGGCTACTTGGACTGGTCCTTCCACTTATTAGCATATGAAGCCACCAACCCCATAAAAAGCAGCAACACAGTGCCTTGAGCCTCTCTCTCCCTCTTTGGAGATGGCCTGCATTCTGTCTATGGAGTGTGTACTTACTTTTAATCTGAGCACTCAACCCCCACACTTTGTGGCCTTTCTCTTGCCTTTCAATGTATCTCTCTGAATAAATCTACCTTTACTCAACTGTGGCTCACTCTTGAATTCTTTCCTGCACGAAGCCAAGGACCCATGCTTGGCGGGGCACATCCCAGGGGCTCAACCGAAGCCTGGGACACAGCCCTCCTTATGCCCCACATCTGTTTTCCTGCATCATAAGTGCAAGGGATTATCAGAATCTGAGAATCGGATATATATTACTGAGTTTTTTAAGTCAATATTTCTTTTATTATATTTTCTATTCATAATGTGAAGACATAATAATAATAATAATTGTTATTATTTGCTTTATTGAGTAATTTTGTCTGATCATAAGATTATTCCAGTTATTTCTTTTCTTATAAATGTTCCTATCGAGCATATAAAAGAATATATGAGAATAGAAAACATTCAAACAACTTTTACTATACTGCATATTTTTGTTTACATCCCTCATTTGCTTGGCTTTACACATACTTATTTTGACAAAAGCATATTGAGAAAATAGAAACAATTTTCAGATATCTGTAACTGGATAATGGAAGAGACCATTATATAAACCAATGCAGACATTATTTAAATTTGGATACAGAATGAAATAGAATGCTCAAAGTCACATACATCTGTGCTTTGATTACTTCCCATTTCCAGTTTGCATACCCCTGAGGCACCAAAACTGATGCTCAGGCACAAAATAAATGAATAACTAAAAACTAGCTATACTCTCTCTAGAGAATCAAAAAATAGAAAGTTAGAATATATTATATTCTATAAAGCTAACATCCCTGTAAATCATTTGAACCGAATGTTTATTCCTTGATTGTTTCATTTCACTCATAGAAAAATGACTTATATAGGATCTAGATTCCCTAGAGGTAAGAAGCACCATAGAGTGAAGAGTCAATATGCAAAGTGTCTCAGAATTGTTTGGCACATCACTCAAGCTTTCCACATTTTGTCCTCACACAGTTTCTTTTCAAACATCTGATCTATTCCTTTTTGGAGTAGGGGAATCTTCTGATTAATATGCACTGGGGCACCACATGGTTGCCCATCTGTGTGGGTCAGTCTTGAATCACTGATCAGGGCTCAAATTGAGTTGAAATTTAGCCAAATAGCCAGCAACAATGACCTTCAAATCGGTCGTGGCTGGCTGATGAGCAGCTCTAGGGAATTTAATTTGTTTTAGAGCTTATAGCTCACGTTTATGTATGATTTTTAAAATGAATATATTTCTCCTATTGATTTTTGCTTTTCTGCTATTTAAGTTTTGGAAAGATTTCTTTTAGGTTTCCAATAGCAGACTCATCTAATAACATTCTCCAAAAATAATAACTTGAGGAAATCAATACATCAGTCAAATAACATACATTTATGTAATTTTGGTAAGAGAAATACTTTTCTCTTTTTTCTTTCTCAAGTAAAGAAAATTAATCTATGTCTTTCTCCCTCTAATAGCACTTAACATACTCCAATTAGTACTTAGATACTTTTTATTACCTAGACTAGACAAAAAGTAAAGTAAATTTATTTAAGAACTGGGATAGATGACTTTTTAAAATGAATTGAATTTGGCAAAGTATGTACATTTTTTAAAGTAATCTAAGTGCTAACATTTTCATAGCCTTTTTGTTTTCTAATCTCCCATATTTGAGAAATGGATCTATGAAGTTTCCTAAGACATAATAAAGCTAATTGCCTCTTCATGTTCCTGTAAAGATCATTTCTATTTTTCATAAAACTCAGAGGAATAGTTCCATGTCCCTAGACCTTCTATGTATGCAACAAGGGTAAGTTTTACGTTGACAAGTTAAACATCAGATTATCGGCGTAAGAGGAGAGATGATTCTAAGACTTTCATACATCAGACTTTCATACATCATACATCATTCATCAGAATCATCAACAGTCTCTGTCTTCCTTAACCCCTTTTCCTTTTCTTTCTTTAAGATATCTAGAATGTGCTACTCTTTGCCAAGAGGTTCAAGAACAATAGTAATAAACTCAATAGATTATCTTCCAAGATAAGACTTTGATTCAGATTGTTGGTGGTGCTATAGGTCTTCTCACCTTGTGGCCTCATTCTACAACCCAAGTTGAAAGAGTAGCCCCCATTTTTAGAACATGGTCTTCTTATGGAATAGACAACATAAGGAGCAAGAGGAATAGCCAGATCATGCACTTTTAAAATTGTGCTTAGAGATAGCACATGTAATGTTTACTCACATTCCATTGACAATGGTTCAGCTGAAAAATTAATAGGGTTGGGACAGTATACTCCAACAAGGGGCATAGCAATGAACGGGGAAGCAAATAGTTGGGTTCAAATATAATCTATCAAAGACTTTTATCTTGATTACATACATTTGTTTCTCCTTCATAAAACTGAACATAACATCCATTTATGATAAAAATCCTTAGTAAACTATAAATAGAGGGGAACTTTCTCAACTTGATAAAGACCATTTACAAAGAATCTACCACTAACATCATATTCAATAGAGAAACTCAAAGCTTTCTCGTTAAGATCAGATAAAAGGCAATTTTCATTAATATCAGGTACAAGGCAAGGATGTCCCTCTGTACATATCCCACTACTTATGTATATAATTTATTTTCATTTCTAAAAAAAACTTTTACCAAAGTACGATCTTGCTAAATCCTGATACAAGGCCCCCATATTCTCATTCCTAGAAGACTGCTATGGCCTCCTAACTGATCTCCTAGTTTCTACTCTTGGCCCTAGTATTTTCAATCCACTAGCCAAAATAGTCCTGTCACAGTTAATTAGGTCATAACATTTCTCTGATTAAACTCTCTGATTATTGCTGTTTATTTAATAAATATTTACATTTCAATGTAAATACATGTAATTTAAGTGTGTTTAAAGATACAATTTATTCCTTTAAATTAACTATTTTATAATCAAATCAATTTGTCAATATATAAATACGTCATACATTATTTAATGTTGATTGCTGTGAGGTCACCGTTCACTTCACAGACATACATGTCCAGACAATATACTTTGCTGTCACCCTACTCCTAACAACCTGTGAAGCTCTACATAGTCTTATTCCCACTTCCATTCTGACCTCATCTCTTAGTAAATCCCCTTCCTCCCCCTCACTCTGCTCCAGCTAAATCCTTTTTCCATCCTCCACAGGGCTACGAGAATGTATTCTTCAGTTTATGCACTGCCTGTTCCTTCCAGGAGCGGAAAGCACTTTTACTAGGCATCTATATGATTTGTCCCACTGTTCTTCAAGTATCTGCTCAAATGCCAACTTCTCAATGAAGTCTACCCTGGATATCCCAATTTGCAACTAAATGTACCCATGCCTTCATCACCATATACTTCAGAGAATGCATTTCTTTTTCCATAGCACTTATTACCTTCTCAAATATATAATTTACTTATTTATTATGCTTATTGTTTATTTTCCCCTGATAAAATGTAACTTACACAAACGCAAAGACCTTTGTCCATGATTTTTGGTACTTGGCACCTTCTAAGCACACAATAAATACTTACTGAATAATAGAACTGTTTGGCAACTCGCTTTGTTTTTAATATAGCAAAATGTATAGAGATTTTTATGTCCATAAAGATTCATGGACATTTATTTACATAATAAATTTACTTACATTTTTATATGTGTACTATTGTATGAAATACATTTAAAATAAATGCTTGGCCCTCATTACACTGATGAAAGCTTGGTTGGTTTTTTATTTTAATTTTAGAAACTTGGCTGCAACTGAAATATTTGTTTATGAATCTTTGTATATCTGCTTTTGTATAATGAATACCTAGAAGTGGAATTGCTAAGTTAATATTTATACATATTTCATAAGTTGACAGATATCTTCCAAAATTTTATACTTATTGATACTTTAACATTGTAAATATGGTACCCATTTATTTTTACCCATACCAGCTTCGAATGTTTTAAATCATTTAAATTATTCTATTCATATTTTTCCCTCTTGCCTTACTTAGCATTACTCTGATTAGAAGTACAGTAAAAACCTTTGCATATACAGCTTAAACATTTTGTATTTCTTCTGTGAATTGTCTGTTTATGTCCTTTGCCTTCATCAGGGCCAGTATAAGCCACTAGGTACTTTGTTGAAAATAGAAAAGAAAATTTTCTTCCAGGTAGATATAACCCCGCACTAGCAGGGTTTGTTGAGCACAGTGTAGACTGGAATTCTACTGGAATTCTTTTCCACTCAGTAATCACCCTTATACAGGGTACAACCTAACCAAATTTATAAGATGGCCCTTACATTCTTAAAATTTGCACAATTTCTTTATATATTAATTAATGAATATTAATTCATGATATGATATATATGAATATACCTATATATGAACATATATGGCAATTATTTTCCAAGTATATTTCTTTTCTTTTCATGTTATAATCTTATGTATAAAAATTTAAAAATCCAAGGCAAAAGATGTTTTGAAATTTTCCTCTCTGATTTCTTCCTTTGATACAGATAGATGGATACAGATAAACATATGTAATATACTTTTACAAATATTTAAGTTTTCATAATACTATTTGTCCTCTATTCACTAATTTAAAATAACTTCATCATCTTAAGTTACCATATGTATGTCTTTTTTGTAATACTATATTATTCTTTCTACTTCATTATTATTGTTATTATTATTATATTATTATTATTACTTATACATCCATTAACAGATTTAGAGAGAACTGAAATCTTCAATATATTGAGTCTTTCCAGTCATTAACATGGAATTTCTATGCATATTTTAGAGCCTCTTTTTGTTCTTGAACTGTCATCACTTTCTTGATAGAGATTTTACACATATCTAGGCAACTTTACTCCTAGTTGTGGTTTTTGGGTTTTTTTGCTATATCTGAACAAAGTATTTACTCATGAGACATTACATCCTGCTATCTGATTAATTTGAGAACTACAGATTTTGTGTATTGCCTATAGAACACGCTGTCTTGCTCAGCTCCCATATTAATTTGGACAGTATTTAACCTTATTTTCTCTACTTTTTACATGTTTTCTCAGTCTGAATACCCTGCTTGTTAAGATGACATGCCATGTCCCAATTCAATACTTTGATTTTTCTCTTCGAAGAAGCAAATAAATGGAGCTGCCAAGTAAGTATCAGTTTATGACCTAAGAGGCATCACATATTAGTAGCCATCAGCAGGCTTCTCCATCATCATGTGAACACCCACACCAAGACCTTCCCTGAGATTAAAACATGGGAATTCAGGGAAAATGGCAATGTGGTGTTTTCACTTATGCCTTTGTCTACTGCAACAATGAAGTAAGCCTTCAAAAAAACCAAATGTCTAGAGTCTGGTATTTAGAATGCTCAATTTGACCAGCTAATAATGGGCTAGATTAGATAAGAAAGGAAACTCTAAAAATCCCTTTTCTCTTACACAGATTCCTCCTAACCCAAGTGCCAGCTGAAATTCATGTGCTTGTAAGATATCCACACCACATAATCGGCTTTAACTTAAAATACTATGAAACTATTTAATTGAATAAACATACCCTAAAACAAATATATCCATTTGAAAATGTATCACTTACAAATGAAATCTGAATACACATAATATATCTCAAATTTTCCCATTCTTCATATTGATTTTTTACTCACGTTTACTGACAATTCTGTTCCAAAATTTCACTTGATTGTCCCAGATGTCCTGGTTTTCCATTGCATAAGCTAGTTGTCTCTGAAATATATAATGTAATGTGTTCTATTTGGTGTGCTTTTCTTTTCACTTTCCCAGATCTACCTTTTATCAAGATAACATTCTAAGTCATTGAAGCAAATTTTAGAAATTATCTTATATTCACCCAAGCAGAAAAATCTTCTTTCTCTGAAGTTGCTTACCATTTTCCTTTATTTCTCATCTTCTCTGCTCAACACCACAATATGAGAAATAAATCTTTTTTTTTTAGAGTTTCAGTTTAAGTCCTTTGCTTTAGTACTTTATCCCCACAGGGCATAGCCACCGTGAGCTATGTGTGTATAAAGTGTGAAAGCATGTATAATATGTTTTGCAAGAAAGGAAACTATCAGAGCAGACTAGTGAGATTACATGTTTAGTATAATAACCATTTGGGGCATTTAGAGTTTAATTTTCAATAAAAAGAGAAAAAAGAATGTAGTCATTCTCATAATTATTATTTTTAAAAAATCAATTACATGTACTATCATGGGCCCTGGAATAAAGTGGGCATATTATAACCAGAGAGTAACAACAAATTTTATATCCATCTGAAAAACATGTCATCATAAATGTTGTGATATATGGAAACATAAAAATCATACCTAAACTTGTCCCTTTTTTCAATAGTTTTGTAGCACTGCCTTTTCGTATATGCTCTCCCACGGTAAAACAGTCCCCACCCTAACTGGCTCATTCTCAAAGCAAACTTCTCACACCATTTCATCTGATGTAAGTGCCACCTCTTATATTCAATACAGTTTCCTGTTATGAGCTACTATAACAGTTAAAAATATTTGTGCGTTTTATTTACTTCTTTTCTCCCTCCTCCCCAATCAAAAAAAAAAAAAAAAAAGAACAAACAAAAGAAAAGAAAGAAAGAGAAGAAAAAGTGCATAATGGTGAGAGAATTTCATGTTTCCACAACTCTTAACACAATGACAGGCACATATTAAAAACAAGTAAAATTTGGTGAGTTAGAGAGAGAGGGAATTCATTTTGCTTCTTAACTGTATTATGTCCTGATCAGTGATTGAACTTAATGCCATAGATGAGAGCCCATTTGTTTGTACTATATGTTATCATGCTTGGACAGTTCTAAAACACGAAAGCTATGCTCAGAATTATTTTTTATCTTTTTTTAGTCTTAACCAAGTACAGTTTTCAAGTTCAAAATAAATGAATTTGTCAAGCTCTTACATTCTTACATGGACTGGAGCATTCTCTCTAGTGGTGGTTCAACTTCTAAAACCATCAGTTCTTTAAATAGACAATTTTGTGAACATCTAAGAGATCAAAAAAAAAAAAAAACCCAAAAAACAGTACAAGAAGTAGGCCCTACAAGGGCCCACGTGATTTGAAAATATCATATGTCACTGCAAACTTTTAGCTTTTCATAGACAATCAACAATACTAGAAAGCTGTTCAAGCACTGTATTTTCTCTGTGTGTGGGTAGGGTAGAAATAATCTTGGACTCTGCTCTAACAGATGAACCGCAGAGGGAAGAACGTCATGAGATTAAAAGCTAAAGACCTAGTGAAAAAGTGCCAGTGCTATTCTTCTTAGGAGTGTGTAGATTTGTAAGATTTTTTAAATTGTTTTTAAAATCTAAGTGGGTTGGTATAACAAATGAGACTTGCTGATAAAAAAAAATTATTTTAGTACAAAAACAATATATGTCAAATCATGCTACAAATTTAAAAACTATTAAAGAGTATCACTTTTTAAATGCATTTTGAAACACAGTAAGAATAGGAAAATGTTGATATCTACCTTAGAAGTATGCTTATTTTTGATAGATGTACTCCCTGAATTTTTTCAGGGTAGATGAATAAATGCACAATGATTATTTATTCTCCTACTGCATAATGGAAGAATTGCTTTGTCTTGTTAGATGTCATCTCTTAAACATGTACATAGATAGTAGCAGCCATGAATACACACAGACACACACATACCCTTTACATCTCTGTTCCAAAATACTCTGGAATATTTTTACAAACATTATTGGTCTCCACTTATACCAGTCATCTTGCTAGGAAATAGAAAGCTATTGCTTTGAATTTGTGGAGTCTGTATTAGATCAAATTTGCTGAACTCTCCTATTAGTTAGAAGTGTTTGCTGATTTTTTGATGATAAATTCTGTTGCCTTCCTGTAAACAAGCATGCTATTTACAAATAATGAGAGTTTTACTATTATTTTTACCTAATATTTCTATTTTATTTATTTTCTTATTTGTATTATCTAGAATATCTAATAAAATCTTGAAGGTTTTCCTATTAGTGTATATCCTTAATTTTGATTTTAATGGGTATATTTATACTTTGTTAATTTGGTTTCTTTTTCCCTCATTTAAAATATAAATTCATGAAGATTATTTTGAAATATTAGTAAATTTTCACTGCCTATATTTATTATTCCCCACATTTTAAGTAATCAAACATGTACTGAATGATTAAATAAATCAAGGGAAAAACGAACTAAGGAATCCCAAAGACAGATTATAGTTTATCCAATTTCCCAGTCTTGAAGATTTTAATTGAGAATTTCATCCACAGTCATGATTTATCCAATTTCTTGATCTTTAAAAAATCAGAGACACTGATACAAAATTTAAGTGATGTAGAGTTGACTTGAAATATATCTTGTAGTGATGCTATCTTTTCTTTTTTTTACTATTAATAAAATGTAATTCAGAAACTGAAGAGTAATGAAATTGACACTGAATTTCCAAACCTCTTAGTTTTAATTTAATTGTTATAATTAAAACATATGAAGATTATAAAATGAAGTACTATTTTCTGTGTCCTAAATATCTCTTTTAAAAACGGCAGCTCTGTCTTCATAAGAATGCCATCAATCCTCTTCAAAATGACCATAGCAATGATACTCAAAAGGAACATAGGTCATAGCCACTGTGTATATGGTAGGCACCATCTGTGCACAGTCTTAGTGCCGCCAGGCAACAAATTTTGGGAGAAATTGCAAAAACCAAGAAAAGCACATGAATACATTGACGTGGTGACACAGTGACACAGTGCAGTTTTGATCGTGTATATTAAGAAATTAGTAATTTTCTCTAACCCAGTGCAAAGAACAGTGGAGCATCCAATGCCCCCTTTTGGCAGCTTGCTTTCCCCTCAGAGGCAGGAGATAATTGGGCTCGTGGAGTTGTACATCTGTCCATCCTTGCCATTTTACAAACAAAGTTCATAGTCACTGGGCTTATGTTCATAGAATTGATGTGAAAAAATTGGATTGATGTAAGAGAATATATGCAAATTTGTATAGAGAAAAATAAACTATAATTTGCATTTCTGTCAGCCAGGATCGGTTGGATTTTGTTCACAAATATTTATAAAACCTCTTCTTTTTGCCAGGCACTCTGCTAAGTACAGAGAAAAAGAAAGATTATGTGCCTTTCAGGGGTGAACATATAGTGGATGAGGTAGTCTGAGAAATAGATAATTTTAACAAAATGGTTTCAAGACTATGGTACATTATTACAGGTGGGCACAACGAGCTATGAGAGGGGGAGAGAAGCTAACCAACCCAGCCTGAGGGTGAGCGTTCCGAGAACAGGAACTTGTGTCCTCTGACAGGATAACTAAATGATAATTGGATAAATAATAGGGAAAGATAATCCAAATATTGTCGTTTAAACATCCCAGTTTGCAGAGACACAAAAGAGCACAGTGTGTACTAAGAAACTACATGACGTTCCATGTTCCTGAAAGATAAAGTACAAGTCAGGACAGTAAAGACGAGGCAGAGAGGTAGGACGGTTTAGATAAGGCAGAAGATACTAATTCTGAAGAAGTGTTAGAGTTCCTGCTAAATGTCTAAGCAAGTGTTTGTGTGTCACAGTCAGATTATATTTCAGTCAGATTCTATTTTAGCAGTGTGATGGAACATTGGTTTTAAAGTGGGTCGAGCAGGGAGATCAGTTAGGAGAGATTACATTTTTTTTCTGAAATAACGCAGTGTGGAATGGAATGGAATGTCCTCATTTTGGGTTCTGCATCCAATTCCAATGTATGGAGTGGGGGTTTCCCCAAACCACCACCAAGCAAGCAATTCAATGGACACCAACTAGTTGTCCTATAATTCAACTCAATTCTGATACTCCCTGGGGATAGCATCACATTCCACAGGTTAAGGGCTCTGTCCCACAAGACAGCCCTCCTCTTTAGATGCTAGTCACAAACCAGCTGTTACCTGTGTTCCTGACTAACTGCAGATTGGAGGTTACCAGGAAACCTTCCTTGGACTTCAGACATTAATTGAGAGACCCAGGCTGTCACTGTACTTCTGACCACCTGGCTATAAATCAAAGGTTCCCAAGACTCCCTCCTTGGGTTTGTCTAGTTTGCCAGAGCCAAGGAATAAAAAGAGAGGGAAGTTTAGTCAGAGTGCAAGCAGTAAATTCCCCGGCTTGAGGATGGGGAGAGGTCCTTGGTGGATATATATTGGTCAAGAGGTAAGTCTCAGTTTTCTGTAAATCAGGCATTTACTGGAAATTTGTCTCTCAGTTCTTAAGTTTCCTTCTTCTGATGGTGCATGCATGAGATTCTCCATTTCATATCCTCTAGTTCCATTTTAGAATGGCAAGCTTTCAGACAGTGATGAAGATGAGAGAAAGTTAACTTTTGGATAAGGCCAGTTAGCAAACACAGAGAGCCTATGATCCCATCCACTCCAGCTCTTAAAAAAATATCTCCCTCCCATTGCTTCAGTGGAGTTTAGTTCAGACTGTACTCTGGTTTCTCTCACCTATTACAGTAGTCTTCCTTACATGCTTAGCTTTGGTGCAGTTTTTGCTTTGACACCACCATTTTCATAAATACATACTTCTACTTATAAATTTCCAATGAAATGGAGGATAACAAAACTTTCCAACTATTTCTAGATCCATCCTTTCTGCCTTAGTGACTGATCTGTATGAACTATATCATCTGCTTCCTTGTCTTAGGTTTCTGGAGGATTTGTTTCAATATTTAGTCCTAGAATGCAGCCAAAGAGAGGAATTAGAGTAAAATCAGGATCCTTAATTCCCTGGATTCTTCCCTATAAATCTCATTGGTTGGCTGTGTCATTTTTAAAGGGATGATCCTCTTTGGTTTCTGGTAACTCCTCTTTCTTCTAATACCTAGTTGTCGATATAATAGCAACTTGTGATTCTTACACAGTCTCCTCATAAGTTTCTAAAGAATTTACTTTAAGTTTCTTTAAGTTAGTCTAATTTTAGTGTCATTTGTTTCCTACAGGGATGATGACAAATAAAATTTCAGGAAGCAAACTCTGAAAAAAGGTAGCCTAGAGTGCGGCGTGGGGTATAGAGCATGAGGTGGTACAATTAGACTGAGGAACAGTCTTGTAGATTTTCAAAATTAATGTAATAAAATAAAATCATATTAAATTTTAAATATTGTATTTTAATTATACCCCAAGATCATGCATGTACTAATTGTTTATTTATAGGATGAACTCTGCTAATATAATTTACTTTTTTTATTAAATTCACTTAAACAAAAACAAATAAACAGGAACAAAAACAGTTTTCCCATTTCTCCCACCCTTATCCCTTGCCTCTGGCGACCATTAATCTATTCTCTGTATGTATGAGCTTATTTTATTTTATTTTATTTTATTTTATTTATTCTTTTAGCTTCCACATAAAAGACAGATCATACAGTATTTGTCTTTGTCTATCTGACTTGTTTCACTAAGCATAATGTCAAGTTCTGACCATGTTGTTGCAAATGGAAAAATTTAGTTGTTTTTATGATTGAGTAATATTCCATTGAATATTTATATCATAATTTCTTTATTCATTCATCCATCAGTGGACTCTTAGGTTGTTTCTATATCCTGGTTATTGTAAAGAATTCTGCAATGAACATGGGGGGGCATATATCTTTTTAAATTAGTGTTTTTGTTTTCTTCAGATAAAAAGCAGAAGTTGAATTGCTGGATCGCATGGTAGTTCTATTTTAATTTTTTGAGAAACCTCCATACTATTTTGCATAGAGATTGCATCAGTTTACATTCTCATGAAACATTCTCTTTTCTCTACATCCTAGCAAACACTTCTTAATTCTATGTTTTTTGATAAGAGTCATTCTAACAGGTGTAGGTGATATCTCATTGCAGTTTATGACTTGCATTTCTCTGATGATTAATGATATAGAGCATTTTTTCATGTATCTGTTGGCTATCTGTATGTCTCCTTTAGAAACATTTCTATTCAGCTCTTCTGCCTAATTTTAATCTTTTTTTCTTTGTTTTGGGGATTTTTTTTTTTTGCAATTGACTTGTATGATCTCTTCATATATTTTAAATATTAATTACTTATCAGATATATAATTTGAAAATGTTTTCTCCCATTAAGTAGGTTGTCTTTTCATTTTGTGGATGGTTTCTTTTGTTGTGCAGAAGCTTTTTAGTTTGATGTAGTCCCACTTTATTTTTGCTTTTATTGCTTTTGCTTTCGGTTCAAGATTCAAAAAAATCATTTCCAAGACCAATGACAAGGAGCTTACGACCTATGTTTTATTCTAGGAGTATTATGGCTTCAGGTCTTACATTCAAGTCTAATCCATTTTAAGTAAACTTTTGTGTATGGTATAAGATAGTGGTCCAGTTCCATTCTTTTGCATGTGGCTGTCTAATTTTCTTAATACCACTTATTGAAGAGATTGTTCTTTCCCCATTGTGTATTCTTGACTCCTTTGTCATAAATTAATTGACCACATGTGCAGGTTTAATTCTAAGCTCTATTCTGTTCCATTCATCTATGTATCTGTTTCTATGCCAATATCATACTATTTTAATTGCTAAAGCTGTGTAATTTAGTTTGAAATCAGGAAGCATTATACCTCTAGGTTTGTCCTTTCTCAAGATTGCTTTGGCTGTTTGGGGTCTTTTATTGTTTCATACAAATTTTAGGATTTTTTATACCATTTCTGTGAAAAATGCCACTATAATTTTGACAGGGATTGCATTGAATCTAATATAATGTATGATAATGTATTAATACAGTAATATATATATAATAGAAAGAAAATATGTTATTATTTCAATAAATATCAAAAGTCATTTAATTAATTTAAGATTATTAAATATCTGTTCAAAAAATAAGAAGTGCATTAAGATGTAGGTTTAGTTTTATGATAGTCATAGATTAGGCATTTTTCATAATAATGCAATGTGGTGGAGTATTTTTCTACTTTTGTGTTTCTCAATATTTTGTGCAATTATTTTAATAATTATCAAAATTAAATATTGACTAAGGGTCAGAATTGAGTCAAAGTTATAATCACATAATTAAGAAATACACACACATATAAAGTTTTAGCCTTAGGTCACTGCAAAGTGAAAGGCATAAACAATTCAAATAAATTTTTTTAATATCCAGTTTAAATCCCCAACTTAATACTTTCCTTGGAACCTGTTATGTAACATCAAAATTTAATCACTGTATACACATGGTAAATTCTTGTTTAGGGGCAAGAGTGCAAGTATTTTTGATACTTGTCTAATGTTTATGAACAAAAAAAGCAATAACACATTCATGAGTTTGTTTTTATATTATTGTTCATAAAATTGATTTTATGATTAACTGAGCATGAAAATCTACACTTGAAAAATGCAAATATATGAAATTTAATTATAAGTATATTCATTGAGTGTCATAATTGAGTTAAAAACTTTTCAGTTTCAAAATACACATCTCTCCTTATAAACAGGGAGTGTGTGTGTGTGTGTGTGTGTGTGTATATATATATATATCTGAATATACAAATACATACACACAAACACAGATACAATATTAATATAGACTATATGTTATTAACATGGTTTATAATTTCTTAATCAATAACCTAAATTTATTTTGGTAAATTCTTCCTATTTTTTTCTCCTTAAAACTACAGATTTTCAGAAAGTCTTAAAAAACAATTGATTACTTTTTAAATAATTTCTAAGTATTATTAAAAAAACAATGTGTTACTTGTTGAAAGGCTGTTGCCCAAAGGGAAGGTATCTGCATATACTGTTACCATAAAAATCCTTCTGGATTTTTGCTACTTGAAAGGAGTCTCATACAGGCTTACTTTAACACTGAAAACAAATATTTCAACTAAATTATTATCCTGTAGATATTTCAAAGAGTTAATTCATATTTCAAAAAATTAAATGATAGATACCTGAACTAATTAACTCAATTTTCTTTTGAATTTGGGAAAGATGAAGCAAGAAAAATAAATGAATTTTTCGTATGAGTTTTCTCCTATTTTTCCTTGTTACAGTCTCTGTTCTTCCTTCTCTGCCATCAGTATCAGCTAGTGTCAGGAGAAACGGCCTCCGCTAGGCTCTGCAGAGCAGCAACCTCTAGCAACGTGCCTTTTGGAGTGTTAGAACTGAAAGCGATTTTACTGGAGAGAATGTGAAGATTCCTATCCCTTCGTAATGTTTTTAAAGACCCGATTTCTTCATCAAGTCAGAGAGAATCAGGCTTATCTACAAAAGCACGATTTTTTTTTATCTATGAAGAGAATGTTTGAGTTGACTGAGGTTTTTTTCTTTTTTTTTTCCTCACTCTTTCTTAAATGCATTTCCAACCTCTGGGATATCAGGGTATTACACGCACACACACGCACGCACACAGATTTAATTTGCTGTAAAAGGCAGAAAATGATCCAGATAAGAAAAAAAAATCCACAACCTGAGATTTGGTTTTAAAATTTCATAATAAACAGAGTAATAAGTAGTCACATTTTTCCTAGGAAAAGAGGTTATTGCATAAGAAATAATATATACCTGCAAACATAATACCTAAAATAACAGAAACACAGAATACCAAAATCCCTAAGTTATTTGAAAGGAATGGCTTTTAATTTTTTATTGGGAGGTATTCATTTATATTATCAAAAAGTGTTTCTTAAATCTAGAAATGTGATAAACAGATTGATTGGAAAAGAAATTGATGTTTCAAGTTGTTTGCAAGTATTTACCACTATATCCTAGATAGTTATTCCCAAAGACAAAATCACATCGGTAAATTTTATATTTCTCTATTTCTTGGAGTAAAATATCAGTAAGACTATGGGAAAATATTTGAGAAAGAAAAGCTGTATTTTTCTGTGACAAATTCAAGGAAAATTTATTTTGTATGGCTATGTGATAATGACTCTTATTTAAATTTCCATAAAGTAAAAGTCAGCATTTTAATTTGCCTATATTGTTAAAATTAATAAATTACAGCTCCCATCCTGCATTAGCCCTTAACTCTTTCTAGGAGAAAGGAAGTATTTATTGTCCTACTTGCCTTTTACTTAAATCCCCTGGGATAAAGATCTTTTAATGAGGTTTTGAATTTTGAAAAGGCAGGCTAAGCTTGACTCATTTGTAAATCTCTCTAGCATATAATTTGTTTTACATGGCTTGATTAGTGTTTTTGTTAGTCATGATTAATTTAGTCATAATCAAGTAATGATACTGAAAAATTGTTTTATTATTTTTTTAGTTTGTCTCTTGTTCAACCACTCAGCTCAAATATACTCAATTACTGGACTTCAGGTCTCCTACTGAAAATACGTAGATAATAATTACTTCCTTTATCCTATTTTTGGGGGGGTATAGAAAATATGAATGAATGTAAAGATTTCTTTAATATGCTTATGCATGTATTCTTCATTAATGTGTCCATGCAGAATGATAAAACTTCATTTACTACATTAAGGCATTTTAAAGATTTGATAGCTAACTTCAGCAAATGGTTTGCTGCACTGGACCACATTCCTTTAGCTTTATTGATTTAAGCACAGTTTGTGTGGTAGATAGATTCCTAAGATGGACCACAACAACCCTGCCTTCTAATATTTTACATTCTTATATAATTTCTTCCATCTAAATGAGTTGGACCTAGTGACTCACTTTTAAAGACTAGAAAACAACATTGATAGGATGTCACTTCTGTGATTAGGTTACAAAGGACACTGCCTTCCATCTTGCTTGTACACACTCCTTCTATCACGTTCTTGGCTTGAATGCTTTGATGATGCAGATTGCCATACTAGAGCAGCTGTCACGGCAAGAACTTGGGAATCCTGAACCTATCAGTTTGAAATTCTTCCCCAAAATAGAAAATACCTCTAATTTATTCTATGATGCCATTATTGCTTGATGCAAAAGATAAAAAAGCTTACTTAGATAGATAATACCATAGGCTAATATTCCTTATGAATATAAACATAAAAATCTTTATCAAAATAATAGTAAAATGAATTCAGTACATATAAATAGGATTGTGTTCCCTGATCAATGGGCTTTCATCTCAGAAATGTAATGTTTGTTTTACAGCTAAAAATCTTTGGACTTAATTCAAAAAATTTAGAGATTAAGGAAAAATACGATTATTTTAATAGATGCCGAGAGAGGAATATCCATTCATTACGAGAACATTCAACATACTAGTAACAGAAGTGAACTGCAACCTGACAAAGGGTATCTAGAAAACTGATTAACAGATCAACAAAATATGGTATGTCCGTACAAGGACAATATTATTCGACAATGAAAGGAATGAAGTACTAACACATGCTACAACTGGTGAACCTTCAAAACATAATGCCAACTAAAATGTCAGCCTCAAATTAGCACGTACTGTATGACTTTATTACATGACATTTCCAGAATAAACAAATCTATAGAGACAGAAAGTAGATCAATGGTTGTAGAAACTAAAGGGGAGGGGATAATGCTTATGAGGTTTTTGGGGAGGAATACATAAAACATTCTAAAATTAAGTAGTGATGAGAGCACAATCATGTGTTTACGTAGAAGAGACTAATTGTTTAAAAGGGTGAATTGCGTGGTATGTAAATTAGAACTTAATAAAGCTATTTCTTTTAAGAAGAAAAAAAGGGGGAATTTTTACTTTTACATTGAAATGGAATTGCCAAAAGTGGAACATCAATTGGAATGTTTTGAGATCCAAATACAGGGAACATAAAATATGTTAAGAAATTTAATAGAATGCTATCCTAAACGAATAGAAAATTATTTTTACTTATAATTAATAGAAATTGTTTTGTCAATAGAAATCTCTCAATTAACTCAGCAGAGAATAACAGACAGAATGACTTGACAGTTTCCAAAATTTGCCACTGTCCACTTATAAGCACTAATTAAGGAGATCTGCTGGTGAATCTTAGAACTTTAGCATATTGTCTACTTAACATGGATTATATTTGATTTATTCAAATTTGTATTTTTCAAAAATATTATGACCTTGAAAATTGACATGCCTTTAACACAACTTATTTTCATGCTTTTTGTAGTTAAATTTATATTACAAATTTATATCAAAATAATGTGACTAAGGTATCTAATTAAAGACATAATTCCAAGACTTTGAGAAGAATGTATAGAATAAATTTAGTGGTGCATAGCTACAAATACAATTATCATTGACTAGTATAATGGAAGGAGTGCTTGTTCTGGGTGTCAGGTCCCTAGAAGATCTGAGTTCAAATCCTAGCTTTATGATTAATTTGCTCTCATGATCTGGTCAACATTAAATACTCTCACTGTCCTCCAATCTCTTAGGCTGTAAAATGACGGAGGTGGGCTGTATGACCACTTAAGCTGTTTCCAGCCGTAAGTTCCTATTTTTCATGATGTCTCTAGTTTGGAATTTTTACTGGTGTTGTGCTAATACCACTAAATTTTGAACACTACTTTTTAAAAAATTTATTTTAACCTCTTTTTTTAAAATTGAAGTATAGTCAATTTACAATGTTGTGTCAATTTCTGGTGTACAGCATAATGTTTCAGTCACATATATACATGCATATATTCCTTTTCATATTCTTTTTATTATAGGTTCCTATAAGGTGTTGAATATAGTTCTCTGTGTGCTATACAGTAGAAACTTGTTGTTTATCTATTTTTTAAAATATCACATTACATACAAAGCCTCCCAGAGCACCCTTGAATGAGAAATATGATTCCTTTTGAAATTAAATAAAAACATGACTTGATTATATTCATTTAAGAAAGGAAACTAAATATTTATAAGCAGGCTAATTTAAGATTAAGAGGGAAAAGTGTAACAATGAATAAATTAAGTAAACACATTCTAATATTTCAAACTTCAATATTTGTGTGCTACTTTAATCACTTCACAGATAGTTTTAATAGTCTCTGTCTAATGCACATATATTCTATTTCTTATTTTGATTTTTGTGCTGTTTCTTCATTTTTGCTTTCTTCATTTTAGCTATATGGCAAATGACTTGAGACTATTTTAGTATATTTTTAATGCTGATTACAAAAATTTGTAGACCAGAGCTAATTTTAGGAAAATATAAATAGTCCAGATAGTAGATAAAAGGATTGCTTAAATAAAACACTGTATGTGTTTGGATATATTCAGTAAAAAATTTCCAGACATCATATAAAATGTAAATCTAAATTTTTCAACATGACTATGAACAGCAGAGAATTAGATAGTTGACTCCTGCCAAATAGATGCTTTTTCTAATGGAAAGAAAACAGCCTTGGAAGAAAGGAAAGAGCATAAAATGTCCTCGTTACTAAATATGGAACATGCAAAATATAAAAAATATCCAGTGTAAACAATATAATTAGAACTATAAATTTTAATTCTGTGCTCTAGTTATTTAGCTGAGGATGAAACAATTCCCTGATTAGCACTTTGCATTTCTACCTCTTTGATATTCTACTTGTTATACCCCCAGACAGTGTTGCCTTGGCTATGAAGGGTGTCTCCCATTCTTTACTTTGTTGCATTACTGGTGAAGAAAAATCACACCTGTCAAACTTTTGTTAAAATAAGTTATAACCAATTTTTGACAATGCAAGTAAGCTCAAAGTATCCATAAAAATAGTTTCGGAAAAATAGCCAGCAGCAACGTAACCCATGGGACAGTCCTGTTATATCTGTATACACAATGCAAGTCAGATAGTGGTGTTTCAGAATTTAATTAAGTCTGAAAGATTGAGTGTTGTAAAGAATTGATTTAAAGCTATTTTTATGGTAAAAAAGAAAAGGATTAGAAGAAGACACTAGTCAGCAACCAATTTCCAATGCACCATAATTAAGAGAGATTTAAAGTAATAATGACGGTGGGGAAAGGTTTGACAATGCTTAATAAAAATTTAGTTTGTAGTTAAAGGTAGATTGCTTAATATTAACAAGGTCTTTGATTTTTCCGATTTCTAAAAAATCCTTTAGTTCTTCCTAAAGTTCTGCTGATACAGCACTACTCAAAATTATATTGGAAGTTAAAATTCAATCTAGACATTATTCTACATATAAATCAACATTTTCAGTAACTAATAAAACCCATGAATCATAAATTTCAGGGTCTGAATTGCAAGATAATTATTAACATGTGAGTACTACAGAACTACAAGGAATAAATTCAGCTAAGAGAGAAAATTTGAAGTTTTCATACTTCAAGACTTGATAAATTGACGTATAATTCTTTCTTGCATATTCAATCAAATGATACATATTTTTCATTTTTACATTTGTTTTTTCTTTTTTAATCTTTGTTTTTAATTAATTTGAAACTATTCAATAAATTACACTGCTTAAATATAACTTTAATATTAAGGTCACTGTGTGCTAGATTCTAAATGAGCACATTTTCTACCATAATGAGTATAAACTTTTATTTGTTTAGCGATATATCCAGTAAAAGAGCATGAGACACAAGTAACGTAGAATATTTTATTTTCCAGTATGATAGAAGGTATGTCAAATACTATTAGTGCATTGTGATTCCTTAATCATTCTATTTGTAAGGATAGTTTTGCTTTAAGCTGGCAGTTATTACAATTATATGCATTATCAGTAGAGAAAGTCTTCTTCAGGGTGACTTATTAAGATCATTACAAGAATTAGGAGCACAATTAAATATATATTTTACATCTTTTTTTTTCTTTAAACATACTAGTTCTTTGACAAATTTTTGGCAAATACTATCTCAAATAATAAAAAGAAACATTCATGATACAGGGGAATTTTGTCCACTATTTATTCTCTGAATAAAATTTATTTCCTTTTTTTTCATGGAAATATATGGAAATATTTTAATGTTTAATATTTTTCAAAACTTGCACAATAGATTTTATCTAGGTAACAAATAAGATCGCCTTATTAGGGAGAGAGAGAGACAGAGAGAGAAAAAATAGAAGAGAGAGAATGAGAGAGAATATGAGAAAAGGGAAGAGCAGAGGGAGTAGAAGAGAGGTGTGAAGAGTTGAGGAGGATTATCTGACAGAACCTGTGAATTTTGGTAGTAGGTAACAGCCAGCCAACTGAGGCTGCACTGAGGGATGCTGAGCAATATATAATCAATCCCTCACCTTGCCCTCTGATATCATGCTAGTGTGTTATACTGGGCAACACATCGGAAGCCAGAAGGGAAGAGTGTTGAAGCAACCCAAATAATCAGCCTTCCAAGGCTACAAGGTGGAGCTTGGATCTGGAAGTGCACCTGGGAGATAGCCAGAACACCAACCATAAAGGAAAAATGAACATCAGTATCTAAGAAACTGCATCATGAACCATTTTTATTACATCAGATGAGGTATGTCTTAATTTCTATGAGGTGATGAATGCTAATCATTAAGGCAACATTTGACAAGTTATCTGAAATGTAATGTAAACTTGATAGACACAATTTGTTTGGATAGAGACATAATTCCAGTTTATATCAATAACGAAAAGGAGAAATTATCCACGTAGGGCAGGAAGTAGTTTTTACAGTCTCCGAACATAAGCCTAGGCTTAGCATTAATAGATGAAGATATCAAACAACTGAAACACCTTAACATTTTTCTTCTACTCTGAATAAATAACGATAGCTTGTATAATAAACTATGTTAAGAATAATGCTTATAAAGCAATTGGTTTAAGATGTTAAATAAACAATAAATAAAAATACAAACATAAGTCTAGTCTATACATTCAAGCAGATTGACTGAATTGAGGGTTCATAAAGCAATTTTCGTTTATTTTGTGAAGTTATTAGTTTTTTGTCACAAATAAAGGATAAATTCAGGAAAATGTTTCTTATATGTATAATAAGAATAAAATATTTAATTTTATCTCATAAATAACAAAAGTTAGCATTTGTAATATTTTGTTGCTAGGTTTCTTCCTAGGTGTCTATTTTTCTAATAAGCTGTTTTAAATGTTTTAAATTTAATTTACCCAAAAGAAATTAAAAACAAGTGAAAATCAAAGAGTATGCAACTCTAGATTTGTTTTCCTTAAAATATAACAGCTAATGTATTCTTAAGTTTAACAAAGATTAGAAGCTGAGGTTGGTTTTTTTTTAATCCTACATATATGTAAAAATAATACTACACAAAAATGTTAAAATTCAATAAGACAATAAACAACCCAATTAAAAAATGGGGGGAAAAAAGCAATCCTGAGGAAAAAGAGTAAAGCTGAAGGCATAACCCTCCAAGATTTCAGACAATACTACATAGGTACAGTAATCAAAACAGCATGGCACTGGCACAAAAGCAGACATACAGATCAATGGAACAGAACAGACAGTCAGAAATAAACCCACACACCTATGGTCAATCACTCTGCAACAAATGAGGCAAGAATATACAATGGATAAAAGACAGTGTCTTCAGTAAGTGGTCCTGGAAGAACTGGACAGCTACATGTAAAAGAATGAAATTAGAACAATAGATTAAGAATCTAAATGTAAGACCAGAAACCATAAAAATCCTAGAAGAAAACACAGGTAATACACTCTTTGACATAAACTGTAGCAATATTTTTTTTGAATCTGTCTCCTTAGGCAAAGGAAACAAAAGTAAAAATAAATGACACCTAATCAAACTTATAAGCTTTTGCACAGCAAAGGAAATCATCAACATAATGAAAAGACAACCTATGGAATGAGAGAAAATACTTGTAAACAATGCAACTGAGAAGGGCTTAATTTCCAAAATATACAAACAGCTCATAATATTCACTATCAAAAACAAAACAAAACAACTCAATCAAAAAATGGGCAGAAGACATAAATAGACATCTCTCCAAAGAAGACATACAGATGGTCAACAGGCACATGAAAAGAAGCTCAACATCACTAATTAGAGAAATGCAAATCAAAACCACAATGAGGTATCACCCCACAACAGTCAGAATGGCCATCATCAAAGAGTCTACAAATAATAAATGCTGGAGAGGATGTGGAGAAAAGGAAACCTTCCTATACTGTTGATGGGAATGTAAATTGGTGCAGCCATTCTGGAAAACAGAGTGGTTTCCTTAAAAAAACTAAAAACAGAGCTACCATATGATCTAGCAATCCCACTCCTGGGCATATATCTGGAAAAGATGAAAACTCTAATTCAAAAAGATAAATGCACCCTAAAATGATCATAGCAGCACTACTTACAATAGCCAAGACATGACACCATTTACAATGATTAAAATCCAAAACCTAAACCTTATTAATGTCAATTGCTGACAACGATTCAGGAACTCTCATTCATTGCTGATGAGGACAAAAAATGATACACATTGGAAGATAGTTGAATAGTTTCTAAATGTGCTCCTACCATATAATCCAGAAATTGCACATGCTTGGTGTTTACCCAATTCAGTTGAAAACATGTCCACACACAAGTCTGAATATAAATATATATATAGATTTTATTCATAATCATCCAAAAATGGAAGCATCTACAATATCCTTTAAATACGTTAATAGTTAAACTATGGTACATTCATATAATGGAATATTAAAAAGAAGCAAAGCATCAAGACATGGAGGAATTCATATTGCTGGTGAAGGAAGCCAACATGAAAAACTATTTAGTTTACAATTTCAAGCATAGGACATTCTGAAAAAAGCAAACCAAAAAGACAGTAAACAGATTAGGTTTTACCAAGGGCTTGAAGGCTGAGGAGGGGGTTAAATAGCTGAAACACAGAATTTTTTCAGGTGGTAAAACTATTCTGTGTAATACTGTAATTGTGGGTACGTAACCCTATGCATTTATCAAAATACGTTGAAATTTACAGTACAAAAATTAAACCTTTATTTATGTAAATTAAAAAAATATATTTTAAGAGGTCAGAGTGTCCCAGAATAATGCAGGTTGTGGCAAAAGGATCTAAGTGTATTACAAGTATATGAAACTAACTGAAGACAGTGAGAGAATAAGGTGCTGACATAAACAACTTTGGAAAAGAGTGGCAATAAAAGTAAAAGGAATTGTACATAAACACTGAGCTCTCATGGATAATGCTTTCCCCTCACCCAACCCCTCAACCCAACAGAGTATGGGATAGTAATTCTGAAATCACTATCCCAAAAAAATGGGACTGAACTATTAACTAAATCGGTGGGAGGAGCAAGTGGCAGTAGACAAATCTCTCACTGTTGGAATGGGACGTTACAGACAAGCAAGGGGAAAAAGCTAAAATGATTTATGTGGTAGTGGATTAGAGTTGGAGTCATTAGCACAAACTCATGTTTAGTTTAATATAAATGTATTTGGTTATATATGGAAATATTTCACATGTATATATGAGGGTAAGTTTGCAATCATATATCTCCTTGGAAAAAATGGCTAGAACAGGAGACATACAGGATGACATTGAACTACCCTGTAGTGGAAGCAAATAAGATCATGTTTAAATAAATAAATAAAATAAAATAAATAAATAAATAAGGGAGCATCATAGCAAAGGAAACAGGAATGCTGAATGTCTCCCCAATGACCAAATAGACAACAATTTGAAAAAAAAATTAATAAGTAATATTGGATTGTATCCCTGTGTACAAAATAAATGTCTTTGAGCCCATAATGATATCTATCAATGATAGAATAAATAAATGAGAGACAATAAATCTCCTGTGCAGAATAAGTTTTTGATACTCTGCCCTTTAGGAATTAGACCATGACTCTCTATTTCTTGAGTATGGGCTGCATATAGTGACTTAATTCCCAAAAGTACAATATGGAAAGGAGAAATAATAAGGGTAACTTTACAGTGAAGAAACCTGACAAAGTCCATCTCAGCCAGGTGATTTAGGTCAGCATCAGAGTGATAAGTCATAGTGATAGAATACACTTAATGGGATGTGATGAAAATGTGCACTGTACATCTACAGTCTTTCTCCCAAAACATCCTGGTCTAATCTTGAGAAAAACATCATTCAAATCCCAATTGAGAGACAATCTATAAAGCATGGCTAGCAATATTCAACACCGTCAAGGTCATCGAAAAACTCAAAACATGAAGGAAAGTCTGAAAAAGTTTCACAATCTAAAGGAGCCTAAGGAGACACGACTACTGAATGTAATGTAATCTGAACTGGATCTTACAACAGAAAAGATAAATTAGGAAAAACCTGGGGAAATTGCAATAAAGTATGGACTTTAATAATGACTCATTAATTGTGATAAATATACCATTCTCATGTAAGATAGTAATAATAGGAAAACTGAGTGGGAACCATAGGATAATGTCTGCACTATCTTCACAATAATTCTATGTCTCAAATTTTTCTAAAATTCGAAGTTTATTTTTAAAAAGTTTTGTTTCCAATATTTTAACATATTTTATTTATGTTCCTATTTGCTTCAACTGTATAGTAATCATTGTTGGTATATTATTTGTGGATAACAAATAAGGTTATATCATATGAGAATGGGGGAAGGAATTTCTTGACAAGTGTAATAATTCTTATTCCATGACCCTAATCCCTCCAAAGAGGAAAACAGAAGTGTAGGGCTCTGCATAGGACTGATTAGGCATTCTGATTAGCCCACTTCTCTTTAGGAAATATACATGCAGATAACTGGAAAGTAAGCACCCTCAAAAGTTCGAATTCATACGCTTTTGTGATTTTACTTATACACCGAAGGCATTTTCTTTTTTATTCCACATCAATTTTGAAAAATCAGAACTCACCTCAGGCTTGTTTACAAATCTCTCTCACAGCCTATATAATTTCTCCTGCTTCTCACCAACACTTCCCTTTTCTCCTGTACTTTGCTTATTGGAGCTCTGGGTCGGAAGGTAGGCATATGACCCCCGCTGTTTTTCAAACAGTCAATTCATCCATTGTCTCTTGGTGATAAACATAAGGCTGATCACTAGATTCTTTACAGTGAGTTTCTTGTGGGCTCTCCTGGCAAGAAGCATTCTCCACTATGTCCCAGCCAATTTTGATTATTGTTTACTTAGTCCTAATTTTTTTTTCAATCTAGTGTCATCTATTTGCTATTTTCCAGAAGTTCCCTAAATATATTCAGCTACCAGTGGCATACTTTCCTATTTTATATTTTGGTGCTGCTGTGTTATTAATTTTTTTCTTATTTTCTCTCTCTTGGAGGGAGGTCAGGTATACGTGATGGTTCTGGTTGAGTTTTAAATGAGAAATCTCTAAGAGAATCACTTGTGGAATTGTCTGAAACATTTTCTTCCGTCTACCATAATATGACCTCAATATAAAATTTGATTTAGAACGAGTTCTGTCAGTCTGATATGTAATGCTGAGGAACAGAATATATTTCTAGAACAAATTGGTATAGCTTGCTACAAAGCCAAAAAATGTATATATTTGTCTTAACATGAGCATTAGATTCTGAAATCATGTGAATAGAATAATATAGTACCTGGTGCTATTTTATTTACTGAGATGGTTCACTTACTCTTCTTCACTCTTATGTCCTCTAGCAAAGCTAAAACACGTGTAGTGCCTTTCACAAAGGTGAAAACTTCCGGTTGGACGATGTGGAAATGGACACTAATAACTAATTTTAACCAATATAGATACACAATAATGAGGTTAAGAATCAGGTCAAAAAAAATCCCCCCCACCATTTGTTATCCTATTTTATTTGTTTCTGTTATAAACTGCTTCATAAAAACGTCACGTCTATTGGTCATTCACTAAACTCTTCCATGATGACATCTAAGTAAGCTGTCTTCTTGTATAGTGTATGAAATACACTTTAAAGGGATAATAAGTATTTTATTACTCATCCAGTATGGCTTTACATTATTTTCATTATAATATATTTTAATTATGTAGAAGTATAAAACTATGATTAATTTGCTTATTATTGACACATGAAATAATAAATCTAAAATTCAAAGTGACATAAATTTAATACAAGTGAGGCTGTAGTTCTGCTCTAATTGCATTTCTTTGTATGGTATATAAGGCACTGATGTCGGCAGTGCAGTTTCTGTTGACTTTTATATCTCTACACTTCTTGATATTGTGTGATGATTAACTTCCCCACTACTTTTTCTGCTTAAAGCACTGCAAAGCCAAAATTTTTGTCTAGCAAATCAAGGCTTCTTTTGACCTTACTCATTTAAATATATTATTTACATTAAAAATCACCTCTGTCCTTTTGTCATTTGTGTTTCCATATATATTTTACTAGGTACACTAAAGTGGTACTAAGACAATTAAACTAAGTGAAAAAACAACACAGCAACACAAATTGCTTTGTAGCAGTTGATTTAAATTGCTTACACAAATGATTCAGGAAATATTCATATGAATTTTTGTGTGATTATTTAAAATAAAACTATATATTTACACACACACACACACACACATACATATATTGCATATGTACATAAATATAACCTGAGAAACTTGGGAAACCTTTCTCATCTCTTCTCTGAGTCACTGGAAAATTGTGGAATGGGTAATCAAAAACATATTCCCTTCAGCCTACCCCATGTAACTGGCAAAGTGTAACATTTTCTAAAAGAGTTTTTTTTCTAAGAAAGAATACTAGCAGTTGAATCTATGGCTATATAGTGAAAACAATAATGAAATAATCTATATAATATACCTCATCAAGGATGTAGAGATCATTATGTATAGTTGTATATGTTGGTAATATTTTAAATATGGTTCACATTAAAAAGAAGCCATCAGAGTTACTTCTTTTGCTTGAAGGATGTCGAGGTATTCCATTAAAATTGCTAAAGACCATTCATTCTATCTTTAGCTGAATGTTGTCAATTAAATGTGCCTCACCAGCCAAAAAAAAAAGCTTGATTGGTCTGCGTTTCAGATGTGTACTGGGACAGCATTAATTTTCTGTCATCCGGAGCTATATATAGTGATAGAATTAAGGGCAATTTCATTTTCTTAATGAGATTTCTCCTAAGAGAGTTGGGCAGAATGAAAGACATGCCAGGAGATTTAACATGGATACATTTAAAAAAATTATACTCCTCAGAAAAATGTCACTCCTTCAACAGTGTAAAATTAAAAACAAACAACATTCAGCTGAAGAAATATCTCTTTGCAGTTGATGCTTAAATACTGAAGGACGCCCCACCCAATATATGCCACTTTGACATGAAGATTATTTTGAGTTGAAGACTTTTGAAAAACAGCAGATGCAAGAAGAGCTCTCTCATCTCCCCGTTTTTACAGAAGAGCAGGAGATAAAACTCCCAAGTGAAAGATGCCTTCCCTATTTCAGGAGGAAAGAAACATTCTTAGCACCAGAGATGGGGAGTAAAGGCCCAGAGAAATATGTACAAACAGGACTTGCTAAAATGACTCTCACCTTCCTTTTCTCTCCTCATACATTTTAGTTACCTTTTCACAATTGCTTGTCTTCGTTCAATCTAGATAAAAACACGCGGGCAAAGCCACTTCTTTGGGTCTTCATTTTTCTATGGGGCTTCCCATGTATATGTAAAATTATGTATGCTTTTCTCTTTTCCATCTCTTATGTCACTTTACTTCTTAAGCCCAGTAGGGAGCTAAGAAGGTAGTGTTTTGCCTCCCTTACAATATTAAGGCAATTTTATACAGTAAGTCAATAGAAATGATGGGTTCAATTTTCTTTTTATTAACTGGGTACTGTGCATGTGTTCAGATCACAGTTACACCTTTTTGTTTCATAGTAACCAAAATATTGGTCTAAAACTATACATATTAGTATATGATATGCATTGCTTAAATCCATATTATTTATTGGTTATACTTTACTCTTATCAGTCCAGCTCTGAAATCTCAGCAACATTTGAAAATTGCAGTAAAATGCAGTGAGAGCAATAAATGACAACAATACTCAAAAAGGTGACGGAAGTATTAAACCTAAACTATCAAAACACTTCTTCTTTATTTGTGACCAAATAAACTTGGGAAATTTTTCATGTCAAATTTTAAAAATAATTTAGCACATTAAATTTGATTAGATACAATTTACACTAGAGATAGATTGATGATAGGTAGAGAATAGATAGATGATAGATAATGAATGAAATCACAAGTATTCATATGGCTTTGTATATGTATCAAAGTAGAGGAACAAAGATGGGTGTTAAGGGTAATGGCCGAATATAAGTGACAATTGGTACTTAAAGCTACAACAGAAAAAGAAAAAAAATACCCGTAAGAATCTAAGCGCAAGTAAATGCAAAGTTATCTGAGAATTCTTGGGAATTGGCAGATCAGAATGACTTTGCAAGCAACACTGAATCTTCAGTTCATTGCAGATTGTCTTCCCACTCATCTTTTCCCTACCTCCAGAATGTTTATCAACAAAACCATCAGTGGCCTTCTTATTATAAAACTCCCAAAACACTCCTTAGTTTTCTCTCAGCAGCATTTGATGTATTACCCACTCTCCTCTTGAAACAAGTCATGCTAAACTTTCAAGAAAAATTGGAGTGATTTTTTTCTGATTCTCTGAATCTTTTCACAATTATTTAATGTCTTTCCAGTTATGATAGAATTATTGTTAATGGCTTTATTGTAAACTGTTTTCCCTTCTGCTCTAGTATACTTACTCTCCATAGATGATAAAATCCTATCCTATGGCTTCAATTATGTCTTCACCAGAATTCTCTTCTGAACTTTAGTTCTGACTACGTTTAGTCAATTTCACTGGAGTCTTTTGTAAAAACCTCAAATTTAAATGAAAAACAATTGAGATTTAAAATTTTTCTTCCAAACTTGATCATTCTCCTAATGCATAATCTCAATGAGATAATCTAGTGCTCAAATCAGAAACCTGGGCATTATGTCAGGAGCCCTCCTTCCTCCTCACAGACCATCCCACAAATCCAATCCCCACAGCTCTTACCTTTTAGGTTACTTTTACACTCATGCACCTCTCCCCAACAGTGCTACAACTGAGCTACTTCAGAAAATACATTGCAGTAGCTTCTAATTAGTTCCTAAGCCTCTAGTCTTCCTTCTGCAGAATCAATTTTTCTTATTGTGAATAATGAAAACACTCTGCAAATATCTGATCTTGTCAGAAGACTAAAATCCTTCAGTGACATCTACTCATACTTAGTTTAGTGCCTAAACTCTTGAAATTGGCTTACAAGTCTCTATTCTTGCTACTCGTCTATTGATTACTTTTCACTGCCTCCGAACTTCACACTTACAGTCACATGACAAGAGTTCATTCTGTCTTATCCCAAGCCATCATCCATCTATTTCTCATTTCCTGGAATATGCCTCTTCTCTCCTGACTCCATATTCATTCACCCAACTACTACTTACTCTTCTGCCCTAAATTAGACATCATTTTATTCAGGAAAAACTCCTGGAACCCTGAACTCTAGGTTAGTGGCCCTTCATGTGACCTTGAAGCCTCATAGCACTGTGCTGTGCAAACATTATTCTCAATTCAGAAATGACAAGGTTGCCTCAGAGTAGGTCAATAACATGCCCAAGCAAAAACATCAGAGATCAGTGTGAAGTCCAGTGTATTAATCTAGTCTCTTTCTTACTTTAAACATGCTAACTAATGCAGGTATATAAAAATAGAATCTATCCAGAAGGCTAAATTATGACTTGTATTTAAAGTAGTTTTTAAAAACTGTTCAAATAATACATTCATTGGCATATTTAAGAAAATATGATTGATGACCATCCAGGACTGATTAAGCAAGGTAATGAAAAAAATTTAAATTGACCTGTTAAAATTTACTCCATACATGGAGATATTTAGTTTTATTCCTGGCCATCAACCTATACGTTTATCTACCTATCTGTTTATCTGTGTATCTATCATCTATCTCATCTATGTCAATTACTATCTTGCAAAGCAATAGCAAAATTCAAATGCCCACATTAAGTTCTTGAAGAGCTCCAGATTTAGTCAACTCTACTATGATAACACTTAACATCAAAATATCAGCAAAACATGTTGACAAATATCACATATCAACTAAAGGTTACCCTGCATCAGCTGCTGGTCTTCTGTATGTGTCTTATCTAGAATTGAGGAGCTCCTATTTTCCATGTTATATTTTCAATCCTGAAGAAAAAGAGCATATGAACTGAGGGAAACATGCAATAATTCTTAAATCACCTGTTCAGATGTGTACATTCCATCTGCTCTCAGACATGGCTAAATCCAATGTCATTGGGTTGGAACTGCAAGTCATGGGACAGTGGGGTGGAAAGTATCATACTTTTACTGGAAAAGAGAGTGAAACTTGGAGAAAAAATACTGTCTCTGATAGCTATCTCTGTGACTAGGAGTATTTACTTTTTTATTCCGCCTTCCTTTTATGAGCCTTAGTCTAATCCCACTTAATGTGCATTGATAATTAGCTTGGGAGAGGAACTACTGCTGAAAATATGACGGAATATGCAGCCCCTAGCTACAGGTCGTATAAACTCTGTGACAACATGGAGCTTCAATTATTCCATAAGGAAATTTTATTTCATTCTCCATATGCTTATATTACTGTTATTTTCTCAATTTTTTTTTATCAGTTTGTCAGTGAGAATTATTTTTGCAGTCAAGTCTCCATCTGTCATTTCATCCTGGATTTTTTGATGGTTTTTTTAGTCAGACTCTTGGGAGGCTCCTCCCCACTTGGTATTTTTTGCCTATATGTTAGAAGTAAAGGAACAGAAACTTTTATCTATCTCCTGTTTTTATGCTCATTTTCCAAAGAAAAGGCTTCTTTTTCATCATTGAGGACCATTGCTTTCTGATTGTGTTTTAATTCATCCCAACCATTTTGTTCTGGAGGATGGGATGTACTGATGGAATATGCCAATTGAGTCTACTCCTAGAATTATTTCTACTTAAAAATACATACAGTGAGTGTGTATGGGGGTGCTATTCCCCCAGACGAAACTGAGAATTTATTTCTAAAGAAATGGAAGTAAATAAAACTTGAGCATTACACTCAATTGTAAATGACTAGTTTTCCCCCTTTGGCAATATCCTTCGTGTTAATGCAACATTACATTTTAGAAAAATAACAAAGATAAGAATGAGAAATAAGCTAGCTAGATATATAGATAGATTATAAATAGGTAGAAAAGTAAAGGACAGATAGATGGCTATTTAGATACATAGAGACAGAGATATGTTTATTACACAAATTTGTATAAACAAAGCTATTGTTTAATCAGTGTTTTTTAAACTATATGTGTAAGAAATTAAAGTGAAGAAAATTAATGGAAAAACCTAAATTTAACTTTCATTCTTACAATGTTAGTTATATTCAGTTTTGTTGAAATATGTTTTCAGAGAATCACTTATTGGCTAACATGTTAGAAATCCATATTGCATATCACAAATATAAATATAATAGATATTGCTTATACTGTCTTTAAGACTCATCAGCACTAGAAACACCTACCAGTTGTGGATGTCAGCTTAACATTACCCATCTGTCCATCATTGTGTTTTTGAATAACTCTTAAAATTTTCTCAGAACACTCAAAACATATATCCAGTGTTAGATAGCTTTGGCTTCAATGTTTTAAATATTTTCTTCAAGCACTTAATAACCATTATTGATCTTTTTTAATTTTTTCATTCCTTTTCATACATTCTTTTATGCAATTTCTCATCTTAGTTAAGATTTTTTTTAAAGCTAATATTACAAGCATATGTATTATATGCCTTCCAAATGCACATGAATACAGTAACACCTTCACTCTAAAAACATTAATGCATTATTAAAAGATAGTTATCTTCCCATGACCCTAGCAAAAGTGAAGCTATTTTTGCATGTGCTCTTTCAATTATTGTTCTATGCATACTCATCCATTTTCCCAATAAAATATTATTTAGTATCTACCATATGCCAAGCTCTGTTTTACTATGAAAGATACGGTAATATAGAAAGAAGATAATGTCTTTGCCATTTTAGATTGTATATTCTTGTGGGAGGAGATAATAAAATATGTAAACAAAAATAAATACACCAACACACTAACTTCAGAGATTAAATAAGTGCTATGAAGAAACTTAGCGATGTATCAGAGTGAATTGATGAGTGGAATACCATACAATGAGTGGCCAGGGAAGGCTTCTTTGAACATATCACATGTGAGCCAAAGAATACAAGGTCATGTGAAAGATCAAACTTACTCAATGGCTAAATAATCAGAATCATATAGCCCATAAAAAGTAGTGTGTATTTTTTCTCTAATTAGCAAGTTTTTTATCAGAGAAGTAACAAAATCCATTTTTAAATGGTCATTCTTAAAACCATGTAAAGAACTGACTGATTGCAAAAGTATGAAAGACACAACAGAAAATCTAGTTACGTGGCTGTTACAATAATTCACGTCACTTACACCAAGAAGGTGGCAGTGGAGATGGAAGGAAGATGGGTTTGAGTTATATTGTGATAGAACTGAAAAGACTTGCATTTGAGCTGGACATGACACTTTAGTTAAAAGGAAGAATCAGGACATCATGAGTTTTTGCTTCGGCATCTGTGTTGATGGTAGAACCATTTGATAAGGCAGGAAGAATGCAGGGAGAAGCAAGTCTGAGGGAAGAGTAATCAAATATAAGGTACGATGTGTACCAATATCAAAAAACAATTTAAGATACTAAGAAGTAACTAGAAAAAAATTTTGAAACATGTAGTAGAAGGCCTCAAGAGATACATAGTTTAAAGACACCTGTACATAGATGCCTTTAAAAACATTAGAGGGGGGCCTAGACATGTGTTCTAGGACATCCCAACATTTAGATTTATTTAGGAGATAGAGGAATCAGCAATGAGGTTTAAGATGTGTTCAGTGAATTAAAAAAAAAGACAGAGAGAGAGAGAGAGAAAATACTGTCATGTCAACATATCATATCAAGAAAGAAATGTGTTTAGAGAGAGAGAACGTTTAAGTGAGGCAAAAAGATGCTAAGATTAAGGAATAGGACAAAAGAATGTTACTCACAGGATTTTACACCATGGAGGCTGTTGGACCTGATAGGATTAGTTTCATTGAGGTGGTTGACAGGGAAGTAAATTGAGGCCAGATTAATACCAAAAGAGAATTGGCTGCTTTTCACCAACCCCTCAAATATAAAATTCGAGGGAAATTATTTTCATAAACAGAGATGTGAAGGTTGTAATCACAGAGTAAGAAAATGATTAAAGATTTAGTCATAAAAACAACATAATCTCAGGAACAAAGTTTTTGAAAAAATAAAGGCAGATTAATCTAAAAGATGAGCATGGGTTTGGAGTGGTATGCTTGACCCATTATAGAAGCAGAAACGTTTATACACTTTAACTTTAAAGAAGATATCACAAGTAAGAAGGGAAGAAGTTTCGTAGGTTTGGCATTATGCAACAGAGGGAACTTCTGCCTGATTGCTTCCATTTCATTAAAAGACTTAGAACAGCTCTTAGAACCGTGTCTGGCCCCAGGTAAGTATAAGTGTTAGCTATCAATATTTCTTGATGAAATATGAAAAAAGTCATCAGCTGAACATAATGGGGAGGGCAGAAAAGTGGAAAAAGGAAAAGAAATGTGAAAGAATCTTTCTTAGGGAGCAATACTTCTTTCCACCCCACTCCTGTGTGTAAAGAACTTTATTTGTTTGACTCCATTAGTCTTTCTCTGATCCTGTACCCATTCTGTCCCTAGAAAAGTAGAAAAATCATATCTTACTGGCAAATTTTGAAATAATACACTGAGAATGTATAATTTGGTTACACCTAAGTGTGCTCTTGGCAGTAACCCCTTTGAAGTGAACAAGTGATCTTCTAAATTCCTCCAAGACCTGACATCAATTTAACTGGGTTAAAGTGCCTCCAAATTTGAGATCTGTTTTGGTTCAACACTGCCCAACACTGGGTTTTATTGAGTCCGTCTACTTGCCTCTAAACATAAGCTGTGTCCTCCAAATTAGATTTTAATCATGAACAGAATTGATGATGTAGCATCTGTCTACCACCCCTTTGTCTTGATGGCCACTTAGTTTAGACTGAAAGCAAGGAACAAAGGAGATATTTAATTGATCTCCTTAGAAACAACTGCTATCTTCCTAAAGATGACTGGTTGTATAGTTTGGGGCAAATTAATTAATGTATCTTTACATCAATTTCCACATCAATCAAATGTAGATAATAAGAGAACTGATCTCATGGGGTAGTTTTGAAAATTTATAACAATAATTAAAAATATGCATTCAAGTTAGTAAATGCTTTTCAGTGTAAGGTCTTTTTTTAATGTAAACTCATAATAAGAATAATAGTTAATTGAGTGAAACCAAGGGCCAAAAGCAGAAAAATAACAGCGCAGAAAACCGTTGGAGAAAGAGGAAGAGAGTATGTTGTACATATTTAGAAAATCTCAATTAGTCCATGGACAATTTTGGACTCAACTGGGAGATAATTCTTCAAATGGCACATCAAAAATCAAAGTTATTCTTTACTCCATTTCCCAAGCTGTTTATAGGGAAGGTGACAAGTTGAATGTGGGACGATAATGAATAGATTTTCAAACCAAATTGGCAACATAACACCATGAAAATGACAAGATTGCCTTCTAGGGTACAAATTGGATTCTATTGTTTTATTTGTTAAGTTTAGTGATAAATATTCATCGATGTAAACAGTTATTCAACAGTTTTATTGCCAGAGGTCATTGACTTGCTAGCTAAGGGGGAAAGAATTAACTGTAGCTATGATTAGCATGGTATTTGAATGGTGAAAGGTTGGTGGGTACATGAAGTAAATTTGTTTTGCTTTTTAGGTTTGTTTTCTCCTCCCACACTCATTAGAAAACAGAAGGAGTTGAAATGAAGAGATGATATTTCAGTCAGAGGGAAATACATATGCAAAGATATGGTGATAAATAAGAAGTGTTTAGGAAATAGAATCTAAGCTATGGGGCAATTTCAACAGGTAAAGGTAAGTACCTGGGGGTTTGTGTTCCACAAAAAAAGTTTGAATTTTATACTTAAGGTGAAGGGGAACCAGAACAAGATGTTAAGAAAGGGAGTGGAATAAAAAGATGTGTTTCAGAAAGATCTTTCCTTTCCTTTCCTTCCTTCCTTCCTTCTTTTCTTTCTTTCTCTCTCCCTTTCTTTTCTTTCTTTTTTTCTTCCTTCCTTCCTTCTTTCCTTTCTTCCTTCCTTCTTTTCTTTTCTTTCTTTCTCTCTCCCTTTTTCTTTCTTTTCTTTCTGTCTTCCTTCCTTCCTTCCTTCTTTCTTCTTTCTTTCTTTCTCTCTCTCCTTTCCTTCCTTCCTTTTCTCCCTCCCTCCCTCCCTCTCTCTCTCTTTCTCTTCTTCTCTCTTCCTTTCTTTCTTTCCAGGATAAAGTAAAAGGCCTGTAAAAGGGTTGTTACCATAAGTCAGATGTGACTTAAATGAAGCCTGATTGTAGTAGATTGTCTTATTGTTCAGTCTGGAAGAATAACACATCTACTCCCCAGATGACGTGCAGTTATTCCCTCCAAGCTAAGGATGCCTCCCTGGCCTGCTGACTGGCTTGGTCACGTGACTTGCTTGGAGCCATGAACTGCAAATGGAGTAACACAGTGTCATTTCCATGGAAATACTTTTTAAGAGCCAGAAAGTATATTTTCCTTTTACTCACTCATTTTTCCTGCAATAATGATAGTATGTCCCGAAGAGGGGCTGCCTCTTCACCCTGGGGGTCAGAATGTGGAGATGTGTGCAGCAGAAGCTGAAGCAGTCTGCCAGCAACTGCTGGTATCTCACATGAGAGAAAAAGAAATGTCTATTGTTGGATACCATTGAAATTTGGGGTTTCTTGTTACCTCCATAATATATTGGCAAAACATACTTAAACTGCATCAGTAAGAGCAAAGTAAAAGCAGATGAAAGAGATATAAGCGGGATGATAAAAAGTAAATAGTGACTAAGAAAAATCAAAGGTGAGTCTTAGTCACCTGGTTGGTTAACTAACCACTATTAAAATTAAGGCACTGTACTCATTTTATCCTCAAAGCAATGCTACAATATAAATGTATTTTGCCTCTTACAGGTGAAGTACTTTACACTCAGAAAGTCTGTCCTAGGTCAAACAAATCATTACTAGGAAACAAGCATGGCATATCACACCCCATTGTTAATGAAGGAGGAGGAGTAAATTTATGGATAATAATGAATAGTAAATATAGGATTTTCTCAGTTGTAAGAGACCCACTTTAAGCAGACTCAGTGATCTGGTTGTTTCTAATGTATTTGAAGACTTAATCAAACTACAGTCACTGTTAAAAACTGTATCTTCCAGTTGCTGTTTCTCCTTCTATATATCTTGGGTTTTATTTCTTTTACATGGCTTAATTCCTGAAGAGTTTCACATAATGGGGAACAGTATAGCTGCATGCAATTTAGAGATGATCACAGAGGAAGACAGCCAAATTAAAAGAAATCTTTTGAAGAGAATCTTATTTGGTCTATTTAGATCAGGTGTCTGTCTCCTGGAATAATCACTGTGGACTGAGGAATGACTGACTAGGTCTGCAGCTTGAGATGTGCAAAATAATGAGATATAGACTGTCCCTTGAGAACTAGTTAAAGTTATTAAAGATTATTATAAAAAGTAAGAAGGGGATAGGTATAAAAAAGTATAAAACTACATACAAATTTATTTTGAGCTTTATATGGTGCATCCAGTGACAGCTGCTTATATATTTTGGGACTCAGAACAAAGACCAAAGACCTGCAGCAAACCTATAGACTTTTAAATTCCTGGCAGAGTTACAGCAACTAAAACCTTAAGTCTTTCTGTACTAGTTCCATGATTTTTTTTCAGTGAATTTTGTGTTTTTTGTTTTCCAATTTATCTTTAAGTATCCTTCATAGTTCAGAATGAATTTGAGTAAATAATCATTGATTAATACATTATAAATTAATATCTGTGTGTGTGTGTGTGTGTGTGTGTGTATATATATATATATATAGTGTGTTTGCCTTGATGGAAATATATCATTTAAATTATTCTTTTTTAAAAAAATTTCATCACATGATCGTTCTTCAAGTATTAAGCCATATCTTAGAAACAGCAAGATCAACATCATCATTTAGAATCAGAGATGTGAAGAAAGGATGAAATAATTTCAAGCAATTATGTCAAATTGGATGTATCTGGATCTTTGCTCAAATGCTCTTTTAAGCTACTGTGAAGAGAAAACTCAAGACCACCCACCCACCTATTATGGAATTGAGAGATTTAGTATACATTATTTTTTAAAGATTTTTAAAAAAAGTGACATTTTGCACCCAAACAATTTGACAAAGGTTCATAGTGTAAGGTCTAGTAGAATAAATGTTTTCTTCTTTTGAACCTAAATGGCAAGGAGTGCCTTGTTATAATAAGCATATACTGTTTTAAAGGAAAATGATATATTCCTGAAACATTCAAGTACAATTAAAATTAGGACAAATTAACCTTTTTACACCAGGTTGGCCAATGGGAAAAAGAAAGAATAGAATACAAAGAACAGAATAAGTGTTCTAGGAAAGGCACTTTATAAAAGACAAAATGTAGTACCTGTCAAGTTAGTAATTATCCTAAACGATTTAAATTAATGTTAATGAAAAATTTATTTTCCAAGTATCCATGAAAAAGAATAAACATAAACATTAATTCAAAACTGATGCAAGAATGTGTTCCAAAATCCCTTTTATCCCTCTGCAGTTAAGCAGAGCATAAACAATGCCACAGATTCTCTACTGACTATGAATGTTTCCTTTATTCCTGCTGAGTCTCTTAACACACTTGTATATCTAGGTTTCTTTCTTTACCTCCGTATTTTCATCTCAGCTTACATCTGTTTTTAGTTGGTATCCTTAACCATTCTGCATTAAAATATTTAAAATAACTAAAATAACTTAAATTTAAAATAACTAAATACAGAGAAATGTTGAAAACATCAACACAAGCAACCGTATTCTTACACTGATTAAGGTACGTGACAATTATGTATAGACTCTTAGGTGACAAGAGCCATAACCATTAACAAAACCAATTATCTTCACAGGGTGGAATTTTTATTAATTTCCCCGAGAGTCTGTGTGAATTATACTGTTGTAACTTAAGTGTTTTGTTGTTGTTGTTGTTGTTGTTGTTGCATTTTCCCTTTTTTTTTGTTTCTGTTGCTATTAAAGGTTTAAGGGGACGGGAAAAAACATTTGAAGTGGCTACTATATTCACTAGTAAGAAACTTTAAATAAAAAGACTACATTATGAAACTCAGTAGCAGAGTGTTCAGTTAAAAAAAACTAAAGACTTTTTAATATGCTATCCCATTGTGGGTGAAAAACAGGAAGCTTAGAAGGATTTCTTTTCATACTGAGATATAATCAGGCTAATAAACTTTGAACATATAAATATTAAAATGTCATTGTTCAAACAAATGTAACTCATACACACCAATTCTCATCAATTACCACAATTTATATTTAAGGAACTTTAGGCATTTTTCTTTACCTTCCAAATCTTCCATATAATTTTCTAGTGAATTATATGCTATGGGATTTCTATCAGAACTTACATTACTGAGACAATAGTAAATTTTACTTTTCTATGAATATCACTAGCATTACTTTTTTAGTAGTTAAAATTCAAATTTGAACAAATATTATTGAGATAAAGAAAATATTAAGACAAATTTGATGTTGGTTATATTATAAACCAATGATGTTCTATTATGCCCCAAGAAATAGCTGCAACAAATAGCACAAGGATTGAAAACTATTCAGGAAACAGTAACTACCAGTTTGGAGCATTACAACTTAAAGAATCTATAGAGAAATATACCTAAGCATATGCTCTACTTGACATTGATATACTTTAATATTTCTCCCTTCAAAAAATCTTTATGTAGGAAGGGATTAAAGATTGAGCCAGTTGTGTCCAATAGGAGGATTTAGGTATATCTAGGCTTGATGCTAAACTAGTAAATTTGCCCAAGAAAACTGGTGTGCAAATGTGCTAGGAAAGGACTCAACCCAGGAAATAAAGAGCAGGCACCTATGAGTAAATCAGTAATTCAGCAACAAAGATTCTGGGAGAAAGGGGCATATGTAAACAAAACTTAAAAAAAAAACCCACTATAAACATGTAACCACAAAAAATTACTATGTTGGAACTGCCTAAGAAAAAGAAAAACCAAAAGTAAAGATGTGCTTTCTTATTTTTCTGAGAACTACTGTATAAACCTGGACACCACAATGCAATTATCATCAACAGATATGACACAGTAACAGTCACGATGAGAGACTTAATTGTCCTTTAAGAGGTTGCAGTGGAGTTTCTATCTTGATGGAAGAATGTAATGACAGGGAGACAAGAGAGAGAGGAAAGGGAATGAGGGAAGGGAGAGAGAGAAGAGAGGAAGAGTGATTGCAGTCATCTAGAAAAGAAGAGCAGTGATGTTTGGGAAGAGACTGCTGCACCTGTCAAGAGGAACCGCACCAGCGGCGAGAGCCACATGCTCAATGGGAGCCAGAAGAAGAGCAGAAGCCCCCAACTATAGATTGGAGTTATGCACGTAAGTAGCAGAAATGCTCAACAGAAAATATGATTTTTGTGTGGGCCAAATTCACCTGGGCATTTTTAGATTTCATTCATTTTCCTTATGGCTGGGGTGAGTTGTAGAAGACATTGAAGAGGTTGAGTATTTTACATCAAAGCATTTGGGCTAAAGGTAGTGAACTTTGAGTTAATAGAATTCTGATACTAAAATTGTATACATAGGATATAAAGTTCTGAGATGCATGCGTAATATTTAATTCCTAAAGAAAAATAAAACAATATTGATTCTCTATCATTAAATATGGAATTGAGGCCCAGTGGAATAGCAGAAGCCTTAAATAATAGATTGGCATAACCTAAGAATATTCATAAAAGCTCCACAATGATTGTTTTAAAAAGCAGTTACGATTGATGTTTTGGCCTGATTGCACTAATAGTTTGCCTACAGGCAGCTGTCAGCAAAGACTAAAAAGGGCATTTTTGCTGACAGTGCACAGAAAAAAGTACATTTATAAAAATTATGGTCACTATAGTTTCTTGAACTATTTTGTTTCCATATTAATATATATGACCTAGAAAGACTCATTTACAAAGATTGTCATATTTTCAGAACAGAAAATATATATATAACATTTACACAAGACACTTTGAAATGCCTCCAAGTTGTTTCTGCCAAAAAAGCATCTCAAATTATAAAATATTCTCTCATGCATTTCAAGTTAAAATTACACAAAATACATGTTAAGAATAACATATGGTGAGTAAAATGACTTGCTCTCACAATCAAGAGAAATTGGTTTGTTTTATTCTAAATGCATCCATAAAATCCTCAGAGCAATAAGCATGTCTTTTTTCATCTTTGCGTTGCTCACAATGCCTAGGATCGTGACTGACATGAATTAGAGGCCCCCTAAATGTGAGTTGATTTTTTTCCTATGATTGATTTTTATAGATATAGGTATAGCTGTAGAGAATACAGATATAGACAGATAAAGATAGATGTTTATATCTATTAAAAACATTTGTACATCTTTTGAAACCAAAATAATTTCATGAGTGTGAGCTTCACTGGGAAGTATGGGTATGAATTTTAGTGACTGAGTGTATTTCAAAGCATTCTGTAGGAAACTTACACAATAGTAGGAATCATTATTAAATGATTCTTAAATATAATTAAATATTACTAAATATAGTTATAATATATACTTATTGAATATAGTCAAATAGAATACTGCATTGCAATATATTTAATATAATTATATAAAATTATTATTAAATATAATTCAAGAATAATATTTAAAGAAGGAAAAGAAAATAATAGAGCAAAACCAGAAATAAGACAGAGGCCCAAAAAGCTGTGGCTTATGAATAACATATATAACCAATCCAAAAGTTTTTTTTTAAAGATCAAATAAAAGGAAAAAATTCTGAAGTGTTTAAAGACTTAGAGGCTTAAACTACCAATGACTACAATGCCACAGGTCTGTATTACATGTTTTAATTGCTCTTCACAAATCATTCATCTATGGTTTGCTTGATAAAGCAAATGCTACATTGTTAGAGAAAGAAATGATAAAAGACTCTTTGATAGTGGTATATGTTCAAAGAAATAACTCCCAAGGCACTCTCCAATGAATACTGAAGAACCTAGACCTATTTTTGTAAACAGGATACAGAAAGGAAATTCATAGAGATAAATGTAGAACCCAAAGAATAGGGATCATTTATTTCCAGTGAAATAGTAAATTAAACTATGTGGGCCAAGCCACTCTCCACAGAGTTTTAACTGGAATCATGTTAAAAAGTGTACTTTAGGGAGATTCCACATCTTAAAGATATGTAGTCTTTCTTTTTTTTTTTTCCCATGAACAAAAATGTGTGTCTGATTTTGCTGAATATTCTTTATCCCAACATAAAAGGTTTTATAAACCTTTAATATAAATTTCTGGACTTGGTATATTTAATGTAATTTTAAACGTGTTATATTTCAGTAGCATACCTAGCATATCTGACATATATAGAATCATTTTTAGCACTCCTGTCCATACAGAAATAAGTAATAGATTTTAGTAATTTATTAAAATAATTTAACACATTTTTCATGTTTACTTTTCAAATAAGGATAGAATTCACAATGTTAAATATGTATTCTAAAAAAGTTTCATGATATGGGGAGGATAAAGCTGAGAAATGGATTAAGAATAAATACTCCTCCAAAAAGCTAGTGAAGACGCTGTGAGTATTGGAGTTAACCATTTAATTAAAAATACACATCTAGTTTTGTGGGCATTTCTTGCCTTATATCTCTTTGAATAACTATAAATTAACTTTTTATATAAACTTTGCTTTTATGTATGTTAATCTTGCCTGAAATTAACAATTTCATGCTTCCATCCATGCCACTGAGCTGCCCACTGCGGAGGTGAGTGTGGGGCTGCGGGAGGCTGGGGCAGTATAAAAAAACAAAACAAAACAATCAATTTCACCGTTCAGTTCCACCATCTAAGAAACATGGAGCTGATGATTAAATTGAGGAACTGAAGTTGTCATGGGTTTATTCACCTATGCAGGAATATCTGAGTTGATAGTCTAACATCTTGAAATGAGAGAGGGTCTTTTTAAATAGACTCATTTTGGAAAATCCTAAGAAGGATTTACATCAGGCCATATTTTGTGAAAAGGATAAACATTCTCCAGTTTAACTCACAGGTTTACCACTAAATGAGACAACTGATGAGTCCAGGGGAATGGAGTAATTTGAATGTACCCCAACCAGAAGAGGGCACAACATAGTTGGAATGTCCTCTGAGAAGATGACTTCCACTCAGAGATTATTATGTAAGCACAATTTAACAGGCAAATTATTTACAATATTATTATTTCTATCTAACATAAACATAATGAGTTCAAAAATTTTAAGCATAAATTTTATCATCGCAAACACACCAGTGTACCATCAGAATTAATTAATAGAATAATATAAGAAAAAAATCACTTTACTTCTCTATCCATGTAACTAACCCAATTTTCCTCCCCAAAGGTAACTGATACTCCTACTGCTAAAACCCTTGCTTAATTTTTCCTGTTTTAAATCTTTCTGTAAATAGATTGAATCACTATGTATTATTTTGTGCCTGTCATTTTACAGTAACATTTTGAGTTTTATCCTGTAGGTAGCAATTGCCTTTTATTTTCTTATTATGGTACAGAATTCCATTCTGTGAATAATCCACAATTCATATGTCTTTCTGCTGTTGATGGACATTTAATTTCCTTGAAAGTTTTGCTTGCATAAATATAATTTTACTTTGAAACTTTTTGCCTTTTGTTGTGTCTAAATATAGACCCAGGCATAGATACACAATGAAGTGTGAAATTTCTGAATTGTATATTATGTATATATTTCCCTTTGGTACCTGCCACCAAAGTGGACATACTAATTTATATTCAACCAGTAGGAAATCGGAATTTGAGCTGCTTTAAATCTTTGCTAATATTTGTATTATGAATTTTTTTTAAATAACCATTTTTATGGGCATAAAAGGGTATCACATTGTGGTTTTAATTTGCATCTCCCTGGTGAATAATAAGCTTAAACGTATTTTTGTATTTCTTTAACATTTTGATATACTCTTTTGTAGTATATCTACCGAGGTCTATTTACACATTTCTCTTTCATTCTCTCCATCTTTTAACTATTGATATTTAGAAGTTCCTTATAAATTCTGGATATAAGTTCTTTATCAGTTCTTTGTTAAATACCCTACCCCATTTGATGACTTTGTTTTTACTCTAAATGTTACTGAACCAAACTTGGGTAACCATTCCTGAGCAGTAAAGCCAATTTACTGACACTGGGTTGTGGTGAAGGAAAGTGCAATGTTTATTGTAAGGTGCCAGACAAGGAGTCCAGGACACCTAGTGCTCAAAAAGCCTGAACTCCCCAGTGGAGTTTTTAAAAACAAGGCAAAGGAGGGAAGTCCCAGAGTATGTGGTCAGCTCATGCATAATTTTCTGATTGGCTGATGATGAGGTTAAGTAAAAAGGTGATAAGTTGTTGCAAAGATTTCCTGGTTCTGGACAGAAACTGGAGGGGACGTATTAATTTCTTCCATTTGGAGGAGGTTTTAGCATCTGCAAAACAACTCAGGAAATTGCATCAGACATTATTATCCAGGTACTTCAGGAAGGAGCTAAAGCAGAGGACATGGGGGAGGGGTCTGTCCCAGGAAGACCTCATAGGGTCCTGTTTGGTTACATAAATGGTATGCAATATTTCCTAATCTTAACTTAAGAATCTTAAGAATCCTTTCCTTTAATGTCGATGAATTTTGTCCTGCTTTCAAACAAAACAGTTCCTACCTTAAGGTTATAAAGATACAGTCCTATGTTCTTCTCCTGGAATATTATTTTATCTTTCCAACTCACTATTATGATCCATTTTTAATTAATTTTTGTGTATGCCATAGAAGTTAAAGATAATTATTTCCTTATACATAATCAATAGTTTGAAAAAAGCTTTTATCCCCATTGAGTTTCACAGGCATCTTTGTAGTAGATGAAGTGGCCGTGTATCTTTAAGACTATTTCCAGACTTTCATTCTATTTGTCTATCTGTCTATCTTTGCATTAACATACACAGGTTTGCAACAAGTCACTTTCAGTTAATCTTGATATCTGCTAACCTAAGTCCTCCAACTTTGTGTTTCATTGGATATTCCCTCTCCTTCCCTTCTGCTTTTGTACCAACATTTTTAGGCAGCCCCTGGTAAACTGGAGCCTCTTCTGCTTCTAAACAGAGCTCCCACATCTGTAGAGAATGTTGTGGCAGCTGCAACAATCTATCTCTGGAACCACTAAAATGCTGTGAACTCTTGGTGGAGCCCCAAAGGCCAGGAAGCAAGTCAAGGCACCACAGAGAGGGCTGTGAGCAGGGACGTGACAACTAATCAAGTTTAGTACAGTCTCAGCGATGCCGTATCCGCCCTGATATCTGTGTGTCATAAGAGAAAAGAATAATCTCACTTCTTCCCCAAGAAGTGAAACGCAGGTCTAATCTTTCAAGACTGGAGTTAACATCAGAAAATCTGGTGTAGTCCCTTCCCCTGTGCTGCAATGTGAAGATCATGGAGTGGAACACATGACTTTAAAGCAAAAAAATCAGGAAAAGAACTTTGGGGGACACTGGGGAATTTTTGGCTTGGACTGTTATCTTAACATGATATAAAAAACGTTATAAATTGTGTAAGGTGTGATAATGGTATGGTGATTATTTTTAAAAATAAATTCTTATCTGTTATAGATACATTCTGAAGCATTTATAGTTAAAATGATATGTTTTCTGGATGTTTCTTTATAATGCGAATGACAAAAACACAAATATACTGGGAGGAGATGAATGAAACAATATTGACAAAAATGTTGTGCTGATATTTTTAAAGCTGGGCAATAGGTACCTGGGGAATCATTATATTATTCTTTTTACTTTTGTATATTTTTGAAAATTTCTATAACTGGGTAAAAATAAATGCATATGCTATTCCATTTGAAAGAAAAATATTCACATTAGTGAACACAAAAAAACTTAGATTTACTCCTTAAATGTAAATATGTAAAAGACCTTTTTAGAGGCGTAAAAGTCATCTAATTGAATTGGTAGTTTTACAGCAATAGGAAAATCTGTGTTTACACGTATAACTGCTAACCAATTAGTATCCATTATAAAAGAAAATTCATATCTAAATTATGAATCTACGTTATTGGCATCACTAGGCAAATAGCCTTATAGAAAATTATAAAATGATAAATTAAAAGGTTTTATTAAATCAAATGTATTTGAAATATTTTTGCGCAAATGTTTTCTCTCTGTTGTGTTTTTCCAAAAATACTTAACTCATACAATAATGTACTATAAATATTTTGAAATATTCAGCATTCACTCTGATGTTGCTATTAAGAAAAACAAAGTTTCTCTTTTAATATCATTTTTATCCCTTAGAGTTACTTCTCATCAATTATTTATTTCATGATGAGGTACTCTTCATTATTATCATTACAGTGATGTATCCATGGCTTAATTTGTCTATGACGAAAACATTTCATACTACCAACTTGCACTGTTTTTCAGTATAGAGGTGATTTTATTTTATTCTTTTTATTATTATATTATTAGTCATAATTTCTTAAGTATAAAAGGAAAAATGTTCCCTTGTAAATAAATTGTAATCATAAAAGTTGGGTTTGAAAATGGGACTGGTGTATTTTATGTCTCTCCCACCCTCACTTCTAAGGTTCTGAAATGAAATGGAAGCACAGGGGACATAAGACAAATGGGAAGAAGTGCCACTCTGTTAATGTCTGGGTAAGATTCTGATAGATTTTTATGAAATTCATGGCTCAGTTCAAAACGTACAACAAGTACCACCAACGGTTTTTCACTGGAAATTGAGACCGCCAACTCTGTAAAACGGACTGACTTAAAGCAACCAGTAAGTCCCACACAGAGATGCTGGAAGAGGGTAACAGACCATTTGAACCTTCCTCAGAGTGACAAATCTTGGTAGCATCTACCACAGATGGTAGAACAACCAAGCATACTATATATGTATATATATAACACATATATAGGAAGTAGCTAGAGGATGAATTTCTACCTTCAAGACACAGTTAACCCAGCCACTTATTAAACTGTGCTGCCAATGAAATGCCTCAGCTCCAAAAATGCTGTATCTCTTCATCAATTTTAAATTTATAATCTATACAATACCTTTGGGTTGCATATTCATGCCAATGGAGTTAATTATCACCCTAATAGTATTGCCTATCTCCTACACAAACCATAGCAGTATTTTTCACAACTCTCTTGAATCTTAGATCTTATCCTGATTAGTAACTCAACCTTCACCACACTGTCTTCCCAAAAAGCTTCCCCTTCATGTGCATGCCTATCAACAGCAAATCAGTAATTCACTGAATGCCTGTAAGACCCAGGCACTGTTCTAAGCACAGAAAATAAAATATTTTAAAAAGTGAGCAACAAGAACTGAAAACAAGTAAACATCAGATATTTTTGCCCTAAAGTAGTTTATGTTCTTGTATGGGGCAATGGGGAAAATGGTCATTTGAGCAAAGAACTGAAGGAAGTGATAGAGGAAGCCATTGGAACAGCTTGTGATGGGCATTCCAGGCAATTGTTCGAAGATGGGGCATGACCACAGTAGCAGGGCCAACTAGCACAGCTGGAACAGAGTGAAAGAGATGGAGAACAATTAGAGATTAGGCTAGTGAGTCAATGAATAACTTCTGATCAGTTACCACACCCTGTTGATTCACCTTTCTACATATTTGTTATACATATAAGCTCTTACATCTCTACTGCCAACTATTATACAGAAATCCTTATCATCTTTTGGTTGGCTTCTTACAATTGTACACTTATCTTACTCAAGCCTTAATGTAATGATATCTTCCATGGGAAACTTGATAGAGCTCTTTCAATGTGAAAATTTGAATAAAACATCCTTACTGATTCCCATTGTTCTAGTCTTACTCCCCTAATTTGATTTATCAAATGCAATTGAAAATTTCTTCAAACAAACCAGTTTGACTGAGAAAGTTCTGTTATATAATATGGCCTTGTCCTTCCTCTTGCAGGCCTTTTCTGTTGTTCGAGCTGTTCCTCCTTTTTCTACTACCTTCCACCACTTTGTCTTTCTATGTGTCTTACATGCCCTCATTTCTTTCCTATCCTCAAGCATGGAACTTTTTTTTTTGTATCCCATTCCCATGAATGTCTTCTTTGTGCTGCATTCGATTCATCTTTCAGGACACTGCTTAGAAGTCCACTTACTGAAGATTGTTCTTTTGATTCCTTCTTTGCAATTTAAATTAGGTATACATTTGTTATTTCCTTTCAAAACACATGGTATCTTTGTTTACAGTATTCAGTTACCAGAACTGATAATTTTACATGTATTTTTATACCTGCAGTAACTCCATATTAAATAGATGCGTCTTGAGGACACATCTGTTTTGCTTATTCTTTTCATCTCAGAGTATAACATGATACTCACCATGGAGTAAGTTCTCAAAAAAAATTTGTTAAAGTAATATTAAATAATATATTGCTAGTAATATTCATTTGTTTCCTAATTACCTAATACGGAGTAAGCAATGAGTTGGAATATATAGATACGGACACAGATCATAATTCTGTGAATCATATATTATAGTGCTATTTATGAATTGTAAAATTCAGATCAAGGTCTTTAAAATGAACCCCCCAAATCACAAAATTAATAAGGTTTAGGTACAGGTTGAAACCAAGAATACCAAATTCTGTGCTTTTTCCTCACATTTCTCTTTCATCCTCTAAAACTAGAATTCTTTTCAAGGGAATGTATGGGGTTGTTATGCCAAAATTAGTATAAAATGAAACAATCTTATCATAGTAGTATTTGATAATATCGCTGGTGATTGATTCCATGTTGATGTATTAGTTTCTTAACTCTGTTCAGGATTTAAATGTGTGAGTTCTCTGGGTATCTGCCAAGGGATGCATGTCATAGAAGCCACCGAGAATCACTTGTAAATAATCAAGTCACCATTAAGCTTAATTGGTTTCCTTAGTAACATACCTATTGCTGACACTGACAAGCTAGAGACAGGCTGCTGCTTCTAAAAATGATGACATATTTTATGGCTTTCAAACCCTTTTTGGCTCCCTTGATGGCAAAACTTTCCAAGACTTACTGCATACTGACAGTTAACACTACTGAATCTTTCCAAAATATACACTTCATCTCATCCATCTCGTTCCCTCTAAGAAATCACTGTACCTCTCTTTTTATAAATGAATGTACTTCCAGGCATTAAAAGTAGAACTTCTCTTTCCATGATTTTTTTTAAGCATTCTATTTATATTTTCTAAAAGCTAATAATGGAGCATTTGTTTCCTGTAGATTGATGTTTGTATCACTGACGGTATGTTATCTTTTTCCCTTTAAAAAATAAAGATTTAAAACTACTACATTACAGCCTTCTTATATTTGCAGCTGTACCATTACCTTGCCTTTTTTGCTCTTTGTTTCATTATGTTGTTGGATCATTTTAACCTTTATATCATTGTTGTTTTAATTATAAAGTTACTAGCATTTTAAATGAAATATAGTTCGTTATTATTACTTTTTATTTTGACCTTATTTGAATCCCACAGAGTGCTTTAATATATATGAAGCCCCACAAGTTATATATAGTTCTGTAAAGATATTTTAGGCATCTTGATTAAATTGACAGCATGCCAAAGACTTTGTGAAACACAATGTGTTTCAGAGGATGCTCTTCTTTGGGGAGAAGGGTGTTCCAAAAAGTTGCTTGAGAGCATGATGATTGAAAGGTTATAAAATGTGATGACATTCCATATCATATGCTTCTTGTGGTTTGAAATGATTTGTAAGTCTTCAGATTTGGAAGAATTCTGTCTTAGCTTCCAACATTCTTTAGGTATTCAAATTCACTTTGTTCATGTGTAGAATGCCTTGCCCTACTGTCAGAGCACCTGAACTGGATTCTTCTGTGTATTTTTAGCACTGACTTAAGTCAGAATAAGACAAAGAATGACTAGGAATCAGAAAACGGTATTGTATTGCAAAGTACTAGAGGGAATGAAGGTTTTCATCTGTGACAATCACAGTCATCCGCACTTATCCTGGTGTGTGTCTTAGGCTGCCTACAAGGAAAGGAGTGAGACATGATCCTTGTCAAAAAACAACTTTTAGTGATAAGACCTTCTTACCTGGTTCCCCATCTTGAGCATTATAATCTTTAATGCAATAGTTAGGCAAAATCCAACTAGCACAAATAGCTATTTGTAACAAGGCCAAGATTTTAAAACCAAATTCAACAATTCGCAAGAGATGCTTAATTACTCACAGGTGATGTTGCTAGGCAACCACTTCACCTTCCAATTCTGCTGCTTCACCTAAGTGCGGTACCCAGTTTGCTCCATTGTTACTGAATGTTAAAAGAGATGGAGAAGTGCAGTCTAAAGAATTTATTTTAAAGCAGGTGAAAATAGACAGTTAGGGAAAGAGACTTTAAAATTCAGTTCTGGATTTATAGCAGATATGCAAGCACAATTTTAAACTGTTTTTCCCCTAGTTTGAGATATTCTTTTTAATGAACAGAAATTTAAGATGGACTTTCAATTAGAACAGAAAGGTTATTTAAAGAAAAAGTGTTATATTTGCAGTCATAAATGATTTAGAGCAGATGTGCTGGGTGGCAGGATCAATGAGCCGTGCGGTTGAACAGAGCCAGGAGTTCTCAGTTTCAGGTTCCTGCTGCTTCAGTGAAATTGACAAGGACAACAGCTTCTAGAGATACTATCTCAAACTTTCTAAAACTCAACTATTGTTCCCACATTGCCTTTAATTTGCAATAATCAGTTCTTGACCTTCAATTTAGAATCTTGATGTTTTCTTGCTTTTAAGAATTCACTATTTCTTGTTTGAACTATGAATAATTTACCCATGGCCATTTTTTTTTATAGGCTACAAAAAGTGTCAGTACTATTTCTAAGCTATTTCCATACGCATTGTTCACAAACTAGCTTTCCATTTTCCCATGTTTTCAAGGGAGTTACAACTCACATGGATACTGCTCTTCGAAGTGGCCTGGATGGAAAAGACTTCCCCAGATAATTGATACCAAGGGGTAGCCCATCCTCGTGCTCCATCAGTTGATAACTGCACTTGAATCCACCTCTAAATCCCTTCCTTCTCTCATGATAGCTAGATCAGTAAATATGAAGGTAAGCACTGCATATGATACATGATTCATTTATTCTTTGTATTAATAAAATTAATAAATCATCAGTATTAGTTCAACCACATCAGTATTAATTCAGTCACTTACTCAGTGACTCAACAAAGACTAATTGTCTGCTGAATACCAAACACCATCCTCATTCCATGCAGTTACTTAACAGCAGAACACTCATTTGTCTTTATGCAGCATACCCTGGAAGGGAATGTCCCTGCCCATTTCTTGTCGCTCTTCAGATTCATTGTTCCTTAACCAAGATGTAACACTGTTTTTCTGTGCTAACCAAAGCAAAATGGTAAACCAATGTATAAAAGACTCTCTCTAAACTTTTAATAAATGGATTTGCCAGGTTATCCAATGTCCCATTTTTACTGTAAAATGGTCTATGTCCATTGTACACTAAAGGTTTATGGCTAATAGTTTACTAGATACACAGCAACATATGTCTGCACCTACTAATTGTGATGTACGTTTACCAAAAATTACAAACTGTTTTATTCACAACCTGTTTATACCTATTGCATTTGGTATTGAAATTATGTAATAGGATAAAATATACTTAAAAATAAGAATACAAAGGCAAAAAAACTGTTCATCTTTTCCTGTGGAATAATTTTGTTATTTTTAATGTCATTATTTAACAAAAGTCTAAGAAAGAATTGTGTAATACCTGTAAAAGGCAAACAAATCATAACCATCTAAAAAGACCCTCCATTAGGATTGTTTCTTAAATATCTCTGAATCTCAAAACTACATTAAGAAGATAGAAACTGCTAGCTAAGACAATGAACTCTGTGTGATTTATGTTTTTCTGACACATAAATTATATTAATGTACTGCATGGTGTACTACCCACATGTAAAGTCTTATATTAGAATTTGAAGTTGAATATTAAGCAGAAAACATTCATTTCTAAACAATTTTCAATTAACTCAAACTATAAAAATTACCATCCTGAAAGGTATAGTTGGTAGAAAATTATATTTGACTTAATTTTAAGTAGGCTGCTCAATCTGGTTAAAACAAACAAACAAACAAACAAACAGTGGTCAAATAATTTTGAGAGCCTTAAAGGGGCATTCTTCTCTCAGCTATGCACCATGCATATTAATTGATATGAAGAGCTCTAAAATAATCTGTTTAATTTTGTTTATAATTCAGCATTCCTCATCACCTTTGACCACTGTTCTTGGTTTTACATAGAAACTAATAACGTCCCAAGAACTAGTGACTGTGAAACACAGGTTTAGAAATGCTGAGCTACAGACGCCTTTTGCATGCATCTATGGATTTTAGTGGTCTGTGTGAAACTCATCTGCATCACCGTGAATTATACATACCAGCTGTAAATGAAAATGTGTTACTGAAGTAATGATTTGAAAGTAGTCATATATTATTAAGTACACCCTTTACAAAATGAAAATCTCAAGCCCAGACTTCTCCAAGTAAGTGCTTACACCAGGCTGGTGTAGCATGGAGGACATGTTTCTTAAAGCCTGTTTTAAAATATTTGGTCTTATTCTATTCCTCTGTTTTTGGTTTAAAAATTATAGTAAAATAGTTGTAAGAACAGAGAAAATATATACACTTTGTATTCATATTACAAGGTCTACATTTGGGAAATTTTAGTTGTAAAAAGTGTGAAAATTAGTTTCCCCCAACAACACAAAATGCTTTAGATAGGATTTAGGATTTTAGAAGTAAATGTAGATGAGGCTTTACCATGTAAAGCAATGAGAAGACTGAGGAGCAGTGTGTTGAGACAGGGATCAACCACGTTCATCAATCTTTTCACCCTTCTCTGCATGCAAATGTAATTAGTAAGTGTAATGTACACCAGAATAAAGGCATGCCTTTCACACTATAAATATTACATTATCAGTATTCAACAAAGAGAATATAAATATGCCTACTCTTATGTCAAGCAGATCGAGGTTGATGTAAAATGCTTGCCAGAATATGCATCCACTTGAACATAACTACAGCTGCTGTCATATAATTCATATTCTTAATGCAGGACTTGGCAAGAGTGGATTTTTTGTTGAAGGAAGTAGGGGGGTCAGATCTTATATTCCAGGCAATAGCTCTTTGATGAATAGTGTAAAATGAACTACACTTTGCATTATGGTGCATCACTTAAAAGTCCAAGAATAGACAGGCAATATCATCAGCACATATCATTCTGTAGATTTTTAAAATTTGCAACAAGCTCAAATAACAGGATTAGTCATATTAACACACAGATTTCAGATTAAAGCCTATATTATATACCCATGTATCCATATATATGTTTGCACACACACGCATTCACATGTACACACACAGCTGATACCTTTTGCCTCATATTTAAGATTATATTTTAGGTAGAAATGTTACAAATGCTATTCTTAGTGGTCTTACCATATGCCTCAGCACTGCTAATGTAACTAAAGTTGACACAAGAAAAGTGATCTATATTGTAAAATCACCTATAAATAAGAAGCCAGGAAAAGTCAAAGAACCTTAGAGCTTCAGGAACAGGAGTGGTGACTTGAATGTAAAGCCTTTCAGAAGTCGCCACAGAATAAGTCCATGGGATTAAGCTTCAGTTTTCCATCGCTGACATGAATGATTTACTCTATAGCTGTCCATTTCCTTTGATCTTCCAACAGGTGATTTATTCACTCCTACTTTTATATCTTTTCATTCCTCATGGGTACTGATTATTTTACTCTTACTTTCTATTTCTTCACAACTTCAGATTAAAATCACCACATCACGGTATCTTTTAGCTCATACATATTTTCAGTTTCAACTCCTGCTAGTGGTTGATTAATTTTCTATTTCTCAATTCATCTTCCTGAGAATGAAAAACTATGACATTCCAGCTACATTTTCACAGGGTACAATATCACAGTGACCAAACTCTCTAATGCAGCTTGGGTTACCTGCCTTCCAGATATCCAATCATGTTTAATTGTGAGATGGGATGCTGTGGCTTGTACAGATGACCCCATGTGAGGATCAGCAGGTGGAGTGGGACCACAGAGAACTCTTCGTGGTGTGTTAGGATCCATGATTAGCACATGAATGGAAGTCTAATTATGTTCGGCTATAATTATATTTTGAAGTTAATGCTTCAGTTTGCCTATATTTACTAACTAAAATGTGGTGAGTTGCTATACAGATACATATCAGATGCTCCTCTTGTGAAATACAGTTGCACAGAAGAAAAGAATTATAAGTCCCTGTGCATATTTTATTATGAGAAATCCTTCTGTTATTGGGTACTATAACATTTTAAATTATTTATATTAAATACTACTAGGTACAAGTGAATGTTTATGAAGTATGTATGTGTAGGTTAAAAGAGTTAAAAACCAGTAGTACCTGTATATCTTTGAGGTTTTTTTTTTAAAGTAACCCCTTCATCTGTCAGCTCGTGTGAGCCCTTCTTTGATCTCATTCCCCTCTTTCACCTAAGAGGTGAGCAATATCCTGAGTTTTTAATATTTAACGTTTTCCTTATTTTTGTCACAGTTCTATCATATACTATCTATGCAGGCCTAGTATATTACATTACAGAATTTTGTTCTCTGTAAAATTGAGAACCACATTACATGTATATTTTTACACCCTGCTTTTTGCATTTAATATTATGTGTCCGAGGTGTATTTACGCTATTGCAAGTTGCTGTGGTTTACACATTTCCACTGCTGGTACTATATGGGATGAATAAACCAAGAACTTTGTTTACCTATTCTGATATTGATGGGCATTTGAATAGGTTTCAGTATCTTGCTATCACAGAGTTCTGCTATAAATTGTCTTTATATCTTTTCCTGGATATGTGCAAGTTTTTCCCTAGGGTGCAAGCTCAAGAGTGGATTCTGCTGTTTTAAGTATGTGCATTGTAAAACTTACTATATAAAGTGATATCTTTCCCAAAATGGCTGTGCTAATTTATATTCATGCTAGTAGTGTATAAGGCTTCCAGTTTTCTACATTATTGTCAATACTTGATGTTACCAGTTTTAAATTTTTTGTGTATTTAGTAACTTCGAGTGGGTAAAAATAGCATATTGCTTATTTTGCTTGTTTTCATCGTTATTTTGCATTTATCTGATTACCTGTGTGTGGCTAATAACCTTTAGTTTTTATTTACTGTTAGGGTTTCCTCTTTTATTAAGTACTTACTCAGGTCTTTTGCTCATTTTTCATCTGAATTTGTTCATTCATATTTGTTTACTAAAAGTTTAATGTATTTTACACCAATCCATTTTCAGTTATATATATTTATACATGTAGCCAATAACTCCTTCTCATCTGTGGTTTGTCTTTTGAATATTTTACAGAACTCTGATGAACAGAACTTCTAAATTTTATTGGATTAAAGTTTATCAGTCTTTCCTTTTGAGGTTTGTTCTCTTTGTTTCTGACTTAAGATGTGTCTTTCTCTCCCTAGCTCATATGGATATTTTCCTATATAGTCTATTAAAGTATTTTACTTCTACCTGTCAATGCTAGGTATTTAAATCCACATGGAATTAATTCTGTATCTATTTTGACAGAGGAGTCTTGTCACTTTCCTTTTACTTACTGATTACTAAAAGTCTAAAACTAACACATTTAATTCAATTTTTATGTCCTTAGTCAGTTTTTATTTTATCAATTAATGTATGTTAAAATCCCCTGCTAGGTTGATGGATGTGTCTGTTTTTCTCTGTATTTTTTAAAAGGAAACAAAATGAATTAATTGATTCAATAACTGAGAAATTGTGAGTTGATCGAAGTCTTATGCACAACTAGATACAAAGACTCTGACAATAATATTAAGACTTGATCTTACACATCTCTCAGTTCTGCTTTGCTCTATTTCACCTTCTTTCTCAGATAATTTTACTTGGCAGCTCCCAAGAGATAATCTGTCTTTGCAAAGGTTCCAGTAAATATCCTGGGCTTGGTCTCATTGGTCCAAATAGAAAGACCTGCCCATTTCTGATTAAAATTGGGAGCAAGAACAGCTGATTGGCTGAGAATGGGGCACATTCCCATCTCTGGAACTGAGACTGAGCTGAACCTCATCAGAGATAAAAATAAGGAAGAAAACACGCCCCCTGCCAGACATTACCCAGCCAAATTCACTTCTAACATCCTAAATCGTATTTTTAATGAACTTTGTATAAATGAAATCATATAGTATAAATATTCTGTTTCTGCTTTGGGAACTGTATTGATAGTGTCACAAGTAGTAGTAGTTCACTAATTGCCATTGCTCTATAGTATTACATTGGATGAATATACGATCAACATTTCATCTATTCTAATGTTGAAAGATAGTTTTAAATTTGAGGCTATTCAAAATAATGTGAACATCCATGTATGTGCACTTGGGATGATTGTGTATATGTGACTGTGTGCAATTAGTTTTTTGTTGAGTATCTACCTAGGATTAATAATGCTGGGTCATAAGGTATGCATATATTCAGCTTTATTAGATATTCCTAAACAATTTGCCAAAATAGTTGTTTCAATTTATACTCCCATCAACAGTGGGAGTTGTTCAAATTCTTGTCAACTCACCAATCTTTCTTTTGCATTGTGGTTTTAATCTGCACTGCCCTGATGTCTGATAAATATAAATCACATGCTTAATGGCATTTGGATACCCTTTTTTTTAACTGGAGTCTGCAAAAGCCTTTTTCCATTTTTCTATTGTGTTGTCTTTTTCTTACTGATTTGTAAAAGTTCCGTTTGAAGCACTTATTCATCTCAGTCATTCATTTTGTTTTTATTCTTTATTCTATGTGTTTTATATTGGATAGTTTCTAATATATCTTTCCAAATTCAATAATTTTTTTTTGTGGTAACAAATCTGCTATTAATCCCATCTAGTGAATTTTTCATTTCATATAGTTCAATTCTTCATCTCTGGATATTTGATTTAGATCTTTTCCATATCATCTATGTCTCCACTTAATTTTTGAACATACGGAGTAGAGTTATAATCACTTTTAATACCTCTCTCTGTAAATTATAACATCTGTGTCAGTTTGCAGTTGGTTTAAGATTGACTGATACCTATATTCATTATAGGTCATATTTTCCTGCTTCTTAGCATGCCCAGTAGTTTTTTTTTTTTAATATTATTATATGCCAGATATTAACATTGTAAATTTTACCCTGTTTGGCTCTGGACATCTTTATTCCTATAAGTATTCTCATCTCTGTTCTTGTCCACAGATAAGTTACTTAGAAACAATTTAATCATGTCAAGTAGTGATTTTTTTTTAAGTGGGACCTAAGTGTGGTCAGTCTAAGGCTAATTTTCCCTTACTACTCACACAAGAACCTTACCCAGTGCTCCAGGAATTCTGAAGATCTCCATTCTGGTTTGTAGGGACAGGAACTATCTCTGGCCTGTAAGAGTTGGGTACTGTTACAATGAACTCTTCTACGTGGACCTTCTTAGCTTCTGGTAGTTTCCTCTCATGCTTGTGCCTATAAGCACTCAGTTGAAAACTCATCACATCTCCTCCAAATGGCCAGTGGTTTTGCTCTGGTGCTGCCCTCTCTCTAATCTTGATACTCTGTTCTATGAAATCTACCCATCTTGGGTTCCTCTATTTCATCATCTCAACTCAGGAGTTCCTGGGTCCTAAATTATCCCCTTTTGTACTGCCTTAGAAATGGCCTCAAAACTGTCTGCTAAAGCAACTGTAGCACTCACACTGCATTTCTTCTTTGTTTCTAGTCTCTCAGGATCATTCTCCTTAGTTGCTTGTAATGGGTTGAATTGTGTCCCACAAAAAGCTGTTTAAGTCCTAACCCTTAGTACTTGTGAATGTGTCCTCATTTGGCAATAGGCAAATGATCAAGTTAAGATGAGGTCATTGGGAATGGGCCCTAATTTAATATGAATGGTGTTCATGTAAAAAGGAGAGTTTGGACACAGACAGGGATGTGCAGAGGAAGACGTGAAGACACAGGGAGAATGCCATCTATAAGCCAAGGGACATTTGAGGCTACAAGATGCTAGGAGACAGGCATGAACAGTTCTTTCTCTCACTCTCCTCCAAAGGGAAACAATCCTGATGACACCCTGATTTTGAATTTTTGGTCTCCAGACCTACGGGGCAATAAAAATTCTATTGTTTAAACCAACCAGTTTGATGGTTTGTGGTACTTTGTTACAGCAGTCCCAGGAAACTAATACATTCCCTATGCCCTATGTCTTGAAAATCATCGCACACACACACACTTTTGCTTTTGTTCAAGCAAGATCATAAATCTGGCCCTTGTTAATACATTCTGACCAAAAGCAGAGTACTTTTCCTACAAAATTAGTCAACTGTGTTCTCTATCTCTACATCTTACCAAGGAATAGTTAGCTAGTTTCATAAAAAGTCTTCTGTCCAAAAATAATGGTATAATCGTACCTTAACTTAAAGTCACTTAGATAAATCCTGGGAATTTTAGATAAAATATTGTCTTGGAAGAAAAAAGAACTTTGGCAGGATTTGTCTTTAAGCTACACCAGGTAAGTAGCAGCTTATTTCTCCTATGTGTGGGCATACAAAAAGATGTGTGCAATTTACTCAGATTGTCATTTTGGGCCTGCTTTGATTATTATACAGCACCTAAGTCCTACAGAAAAAATATGTAAAACACTAATATTATAATAATGAAACCACAAAAGATAAAATAATAGACCAGAATCAAATTGAAAAGGCTGTAGACCTCATGAAATTTTAAATATATTCTTTGAGACCAATTTTCTGGGGTTTTTTTCTACTTAAATTTTAAAACTGTAGAATTAGTTATACATGCAACATCAAATTTTACAGATGTTGTTTTACACAATTTCCCTATGATATAGTTACCGATGGAAAAGTAAGGATTATTAACTATGTAAGTGTAACAGAGGGAGGGCATTCATAAGGTAACAAATTACTTCCAAGAATGAATATGAATCATGATTTTTCATGTGCCAACTGTTTTTCATTTTTTGTGCAATGCTGATAAAATGTCTTATATTTCTGTAAATAAATGTGTTATTTTTCTCTAGGATTATACTAATGCATGCTAGTGACAAATTAGTCACTATGCTGCTACCATGCTCTGGCTGAATTTCACTGCATTTGCCTTTTGATTTACATAGGCCCACATAACTTCAGCATTGGGTAGACAAGTTAAACTTACTTAAACATAATACTGCATAATATATTTTATTATCCAAAGTTGAAAAAAAAAGTTAATTCCTTATAGGCCAGCAAAGTGAACAGTAATCATATAAAGCGTATGACTCAGGCCTACTACTGCTACACATTTGTTATCCCTAATACCCAGTAGTCTCAGATGATAACTGAAAAAGGAAATTTTCTTTTTGTCTTTCCATATTAAGTCATGGGTCAAATAGACTCAATTCCCTGGATCTCAAATAGATTGAACAAATTTATAACATCTCAGTATTCATCATTTAGCAAACTCCATAGATATTGCAATGCACCTAAGCATTACAAACATTGGCATTTTGGCTCACTTGTTCTTCTTCAAAGAATTTGTGGCTTTTTGAAGAAAATAAATCCCAGAAACTGACCATACTAAATTTGGCTTTTAAAAGGTTAAAATTTAATGGTTAAAATCCTGATGTAGAAAGATTGACGGTTTTTCTTTTCCTTTACTTTTTAAAATAAATTTGTTTATACCAGACAAAACTAATGTATTATTGTGAACCATATTATCAAAGAACAAGCTTGGCCATCTGGTTTTCCAGCAGATGGTAAATATTTAATAAGGGAATGCCCCATACAGTCTCTAGTTATTAAATATAAGCCATTACTTTTTTTCATTATCCTTCCTGCTTATTCTCAGTGTTCATGTCTAGGCAGTGTGCTGTGACACAGACAAAAATGTTTAATTCTGTTATTTGTACGTAAAAATCAGGAAGATGTATTCCAGAGTAAGATAACTTCATTTAGCTAAACAAGATGTTAAATGCACAGTGACTTGTCCTGGGAATTGGATTATTTTACATGTCAAAAACTTGTTTGAATATAATCCATTAGTCAAAATGAACACGGCTAAATTCCAAATTATTTTTTCTTCTGTATTGTCAGCTAATCTGGAACATGCTGACAATGAAGTGACCATTTTAGAATGCTCTATCCTTCTGAATAATAATAAATTATGGTAAGACAAGGAAAAAAAAGATGTTATGTCAGCATTTAAATCTCCAGTGTAATTAAAACACCATGGCTTATCTTAAGTTTCATTCTAATCATGAATTGATAAATGCTGATGAAACAACACTCGATCACACTCCCAACTGTGCTGGATCACTAGAAATAAGATTTTCTCAAGTGCACATCTCCACAGGTTTCCATATACTCTCAAAAGATTTCCTAGGTTTGCAATTTGGATTTTTTTTTTATAGTGCATTCAATGTTATTAAAATAGTCTTAACTACCAAGAAGCACTGCAGATGATAATCACTGGCAAAGAAAAAGAAGTGACAGGGCAATAAATTGGTTATTTCAAGTATATTAAACAAAGTATTATAGAAAGCATGAAAAGATCAAGTTAGGACTTGGCCCTACTAATGACCAGCCTGGGCTTCTTACTGTATCATTGCATGTTTCCTCAGCTGAAAAATGATGGAGAAGGTAAGATGATATTTTATGGCTTCATTTATTCAACAAGTATTTTTATTGAAATATATTTGACTATATGTAACTTACATACATAATTTACATAAATTTAAGGTTTACAACATGCTGATTTGATAGTTAAATGTTCTAGTATGATTGCTGTTGTAGCAATAGTTTTCACCCACATCGTATCACATAATAATCATACTTTTTTCCAACAAGTATTTTTTAATTACTTTGTCTATCAAGAATTTATATGTTTCTAGCACAAATTTCTCTAGAAAAATGCTATAAATTGCTCCATCATGGCCAAAAAATGAGTTATATTTGAGAAATAATAATGTGCTTTATACTATTGTACCTGATAATACTTCTTACCTCTGAAAATGTGTATTTTTTTACTTTTTAGTGCTTCTAATTCAGAGTTACATTTCATGGAAACAATGGATTTTTTCAGCACAATACTTGCAGGTTCCAATTTTCTTGAATAGCACCTAAATGGAACTGTGTCTCATCTCATCTTGTCCATCTCATCTTGTAACCTGGCATTCCTGGGAGTGTATTCACATAATTTTACTCCTAAGTCTAATCAATAGTACTCAAGAAACACATTCACTGAAAGCGTTTACAGGCAGACCTCATTTTATTGTGCTTCACTTTATTGCACTTTGCAGATACTGTGTTTTTCACAAATTGCAAGTTTTGTGGCAACCCTATGTCGAGCAAGTCTATCTGTGCCGTTTTTCCAACAGCATTTGCTCGCTTGGTTTCTGTGTCATATTTGATAATTCTCTCAAGATTTCAAACTTTTTCATTATCATTATATTTGTTACAATGACCTGGGATGTTTCATGTTACTACTACCAATCCCTGAAGGCTCCGAAGATGCTTAGCCCTTTTTACCAATAAAGTATTTTTAAATTAAGGTATGAACATTGTTTTTCAGACATACGCTATTGCATTTAATAGACTGCAGTGTAGTGTAAACATAACTTGTATGTTATGGGAAACCAAAAAATTCAGGTGACTTGCTTTGTTCAATATCTCTGAGGTATGCTTGTACTTTTCATATAATCATAGCTTATTCTAAGTAATTATCTTCAATAATACAGAAGTAACATTTTATGACTTGCATTAGTATTTCAGAAATGCCATTTCAAATAGCTTTGCTGTGAAAATAATAGCATACTTACTTTAAACTCTGATAATGATGAGTTTTTTGACCTATCACAGATTGATCTATTAAATCACCTTTTTTAGGCCTTAGAAATGGACACTTACAGTTTAGTGTTTATCATGTTTTTATAAGTTTTATTTACTATGAGTAGCAAATGAAGTTCAGAGTCAAAGTGCTTTTGAAGTGGTGGAAACTCACTCAGAATTACCCTTCAGAGAAGACCATTCTGAGAGATTTCTAAATGAGTTTTGCCTATCTCTCCATTAAGAAAGAAATCTCCAAAGTTCCTAAATTGTCCACATATCACAAAGGTTAGATCACATTTTTCTTTCTTTACTTTTCCTTTTTGTGTGATATATAGATATGACTCGAAAGTAATATGTGAAAATAAATAAAATATAACCTGCAGTTTATCTGCTTTGAACAATTCAGAGATTTTGGTGTCAGCTCTCAAGTCTTTGATCATCATTATATCAATATCACTGTGTTTAATTTTATTTAAAAAACAATAAATTTAATTTTGAATTCCATTTTGAATATTTACAATATAATCTGAAAGAGATATCTTGCAAAAAAAAAAGTATATAAAGCTGGCCCAACAATTATGACATCATCCTAATGTCACTGGAATTGAATATGACTTGGGGCTACTCATGGCAAAAACAAAAGGAAGATCTCCTAGGGGCTTGTATTTGAATTTTTTTCCCAGGATGACCCTTGTTCTTTTTTTTGTGAATGGAAACAAGCAAACAACACCCAGTGTGTTACATGATTGTTCATTTATGTATGTAGCATCCATCGCTAGTTTTCCACATCCATTTTCATTGTATCTGGTTATTAATGTTTTTTGAGGGAGCCTATGTTTGTGTCTCTCTCTGACTTTTATATATTTAAATTAGATAAAAAACAATGTTTTGGCTATTTATTTTAAAATATTATCTTTATCCAATGACAATTTGTAATAAGAAAAATTATTTAAGTTTAAAATATGTCCAAATAACAAACATCTTGAGTTTATGACAAAATTGGAGACACTGACCACAGAGAGTATTTATTTGGACCCAGTAGATTTAACCTCTCCAAAAAGATAACATGACAGTTTAGTATTTTATATATTCAAAGTCAAGGTGTGGTTGTTATTCTACTAAGAACTACAAATGAGAACGAACAAGACAACTTGTCAGAATTTCACATAAAGTAGCAGTAAGTTTTAGCTGTTGAAACTCTCTTTCTTGAGAGAGTAGTGGGCCTCATTTCAGTACATTCAAAGGTGAGTGCTGGGAATGACAAGAAAGCAGAAGCGTTGTAACAAATTGAGGTAAAATGTGGGGGAATTTATTACTTTTCTGTTTTGAAACAATGTAAAAAAGTGTATTCACATATTCATATACATTTTGTTAATTGTACTGAGAGAAAGGAGGATGAAAATATTCTAAAAAACAAACCCAAGTTATTACTTTAACCTTGGATCATAAGAGACAGGTTGTCATCTAAGTGACTGTCAGAAAAATGAGTATATTTCAAATCAGTATATTTCTCACAAATGCTATTGGAAGAAGACAATTAATTTGTTTTCATATACTTTGACTGTTCATTCACCTGCATAAGTTTCTCCTAGAGTGCATAAGGTATGTAGCATAACTGGGAGCTGTAAAGTGAATAGAGAGGAGTTAAGTGGGAGGCTAATAAAAGGGAGTGTCTTGAATTGTAAGTGAAGAGGAGGGAAGGGAAAGAATAAGAAATGGGAAAACAAAGTAAACAGCTGTGTGGAAAAAAACTATCCTGAAAACATTTTCCAAATTGAAAAGGGAAAGGATGGGAAATTTGATTAGGACTAGAAAGAAGTTTTAGAGAAAAAAATGAGTCCTTACAGAAGAATGCTGTTCAATAGTAAGCATCTCAAGTTTATGGAGGGTTAGGACATGGAACTGGTGGATTAGACCACTGATTTCAGCAGAGACTTCATTAAATGTGTTTGCATAGAATTGTTACTGACAAGGCAACTAGTGTTGGCATGAAGAGCTAATACTATAGACATAAAAAAGAGGGAGGCAATCTTTTTATCTATGGTCACATTAAAAAATGACATAGAATGACGTATTTGGAGTTTTCTTACAAATTATAAAAATAGATGATACCTGGTTAGGAAAAAGTACTTTTAAGGTTACCATCTAAAAGGATCCCAAGATTTCTAAAGGTGACTCAAGTGTTTTAATATAAGAATTTGAAACATGATTACAGTGGCTACAGACTCTGATTTTTAAAGTGGCTCTCTACTTTGTACTTCATAGGCATGTTGGGGCTTTCTTTAATTCATTCATGGCATATTTATGGGAGCTTTTTAAAAACTGCCTTGGATATGACCAATAATCAGATCATGAGCTTAATATAAAACAACTGAAGATTCATGGTTTTGTTAAATTGGTAAATGTGCTCAAGCAAGACAGAATAATTCCTAAGGCAACTGATCAGAAAACCAGGAAGACAGGGCTATCCCGTTACTTCATATAAACTGGTTATTTAATGCAATTTAGAATGTCCACAAGCATTCCATTATGGTTTGAAATATATGGTTATGTTTAAGTTAACAAACATGTATACAAATATTATATACAAATAAGTATTTTTATTGATGAATGAAGAAGAAATGCTTTTAAAATGGGAAAAAATAGATATTTGTATTATTTATTATAATCTAAGCATGAGAAAGATCCTTTGACCCATAGCAATGATCAAATTCAGTCACTAACTGGGAAATATCAAACTTAAAAACACCAGGATAAATTATTATTTTTGGTACACAAAATAGATTTCTTTAATATCCAAGCATGAGCACCCTAGCAACTGATTGTATGTAAATATATCAAGCTTAATAAATGTTGCTCACAGTTTAATTCTAAAACAGACACCAAATTAAGAAGGACAGTAGTATCAGAAAGACAAAGTTAGCTGACTCATCCTCTGTTAAAACTTCCAGTACAGTTCCTGCTTTCAATTACTGTATTTATCATTTAAAAAATTTATTTGCTGCTTTTTCAAGTGTGTTTTGTTTTCAAATCTGTTAGCTTTTATTTTATTGTGTCTGAATCCTGAAAACATTTTCAAGCTTATCTTTTCAATTTCTTACTACTTAGAATTGTTTTGTAACCTGTGCCTAAAAGTCCAAATCTGAAGTCTTTGTGGGCTTCTTTCTTATAATTGGAGACTTTGTACTGATTGACTACTTTCTTTCTGGATGCTTTTACACATGGTGCCTTATCTGCTAAGGTGTTTATCATTTGCATACTACTCATTATTGTTGGAAATTTTGGGCCTAGGATGACATTTTTAAAAATTTCCCCATTAGAGAATATTTCCTCTTGCCTTTACCAGGGTCAGAGTGCTTAGTACTTAACACCACTATATTCACAAACTTAGGTTCTTGTAGCCTCAGATGAGCTGCCTCAAACATGTTTTTACCCTGTTCTTTTCTCCCATAATCTGTCAGTGTCAAGACAGACTTCTTTAAAATCCTCTAGAAGACCTTATTTTATAATACCTGAGCTTTGGTACTTTGGTGCCTCAGATCAATGTGAGAACATCTCCTCTTAACTTCCCCACCATATGCAAACCCTGATGACCTTTGATTTCTATTCCAGCACTGTGTAAATCCACCAAAGTACAATTTAAATTTGTTTGGATTATTATACTTCTTCGGGACAAATGTGAGTCCAGTTGTATGGTACTCAGTGCAGCAAATGGAATTTGCTCTTGGGGTATCTTGTCAGTTTTTCTACTGCAATATCAGTTCTTTGATAGTTTTAAGGAAAATTTATAAAAAATATTTTGCCCAGTATTTTTAGTAATTTTTAGCTGTTGCTGAAAATGTAAGTACTATATACAGACTTTCCTTCAGTGCTGTCTATCTAAGGTATTTTTCTTTCTCAATGCAGAAATCATAAACATATTCATATAGCAGAAGGAATGAACTGAGCACTCTGCTTGACACATAGGTAAAATTAATTAACCTTAAACATCCACTATTTTGTGTTCCATTACACAATGAAATATTTTTAATCTCTATTTTAAATCTTTACTCTGAGGCCTTAGTAGAATAATTTTTTTTCCTGCCTTACTTTAGAATGCCCATTTGGCTCTACATTTGTTTCTATCAGTTGTACAGACATGGATCTTAAATAATCCTAATTGCTTTTTGATGATGTCACCCTTTTATCCATAATTTCTAATTGGCTGCTGTAAGATGTACACATTTTTTTTACTCAAATCCAGAACTTAAACCTAACTGTCTATTCTGTTTTCCATGATTCTACTATACAAATGGTATGGATATGTCTTGTTAGTTCCTACTTCCATGCCTTTATTTCTTGATCTCTCTCTCTCAAAATTAGACTACATACGTATTTCTATTGAAATAGTCACCTACTTGCTAGAACTCAAACTGAATGCCACTTTCTGCATTTTTCAACTCTGAACAATTTAAAATTCCTCTGAATTTACACTTTTAATTAGATATTTTAATACCTAGTGTCTTTTCTTTTTCATTCCCAGTGTTGCGTAAGCTCATGAGGTAGAAATATTATCTTACCTATCTTGATTCCTCATAGTAGTTAAAACATTTTCCACATACATTAGCATGTGCATATATACATACACATGTGTACATACATATTGATTGGAATAGAGTTTTTTTTCAGCCATATTTATCTTTTTAAATTACTAACATCCACTTTTTGCAGGGAGTGAGCAACCTGTACTCTTGTGTAACAGTTCTGTTTGATCCACATGGTACGTGAGGGAGTGCCTATGTGATTTCAAACAGACTAAAATCAATCACATTATTTCATCTTTAAGATCAAACAAACTTATTCAATGCAACCCATGTCCATCCAAGCATAAATAAGGTTTAAAAAAGGATTTTAATAGATCTGTTTAATTTATTTAAAAGGTAATTAATTCAATTACTAATACAATTTTTCCTAAATTGTGCTCCTGGGGTATTTTAAAATAATAATGTTTTCTTGGTAAAATAAAATAGTTCAGAATATTTTGTAAAATGTCCTCTAGCCTGAAGGACACCTTGATCAAGTCTTCCATGAAACACCAACACAGAATTTCTAGGAGTGTACAGTATTAGAGATAATGAAAAATAGCTGAGGACAATGTATACATCAAGCAGCTGTGTATCATTGTTGAAGTTGTTTATCAAATTCTAGTTAACTGGTATTGGTAAGATGTAACTTGGAAAATAAAAACAAAGTAGTTACCTACCCGTGATCTGGGGGACTGACAGAGCCGATGTCTTGTCTACATTGAGGTTGTCTGCTCACACTCAACTTCTGTTCAACTTTATCTTTATAGTATTTTGGAGTCATTACCTCCTAGGCGCAGAGTAACGTGGGGATATTCAGCTTTAGCCATTAATCAAAACTTCACAAATGGAGACCTGGTTGAAATAGAAAGACATTTATTGGGGGTTTGTTAGGAGTAGACACATATTCAAAAAGCACTTGAATTGTGTTTACTGGACTACAAATTGTGGGAGGCTTATAAAGGCAAAAAACCCCACAAGGTTACATAAGTTGTTTATCAAGAATTATAATTGGAGCTGGCAAGAAGTAAAGGTGCTTATTAATGGGCTGAGGTTCAAAATGGTTGCATAGTTACATGGGGCAAAACCTTGAGGCCGTAAGTTTGCAGCTGGTGATGTTATTTTAAAAATGTCTGACATCCTTGGGTTTGGTATAGTTCACAGAAAGTTCAAATTTTCATTGGTAAAGGGATGTGTCTGAGACCAGATCTTAAATGGCAATCTGACTCAACTTTTTGTATTGAACTGTGACTATACCATTATGATTTCAATTTGTCATCACCATGCCTGTTGTTCTGTTGTGCACCCTGTACCCCTTTGAAAGGCTAAATAAATTCAGTATTGGGTAAAGACTATAGTGTGTCATGAAGTTTGATTTGTTGATCTGAATCTAAGATCAGTATTACTGTCTGAGCAGTGATATGGCATTTCATTATATACGTATAAAAATTACTGGGTTAAAATATATTAAAGATTTTTGTACTGTAGAATTTTTCAGAGGCTTTAATAGAGCTGTAGAGAGGGGAAATATGTCATTTACTCGGTGTTATTTGACACAGAGTGCATTTCAGACAGCACTTTGTAGGAACTGTATATTCAGAAATCTTCCCCTGGACTATGTTAAGACCTGGATAGTGTCACTTTGGCAGTTAATTTAATTATTTGTAAGTTAATTTTTGGCAGTAACCTAAATTGTAGGAGAAAAACATATAATCTGCAGATTTTCTAAAATAGTTTCCTAAAATTAAAGGCTATAAATTTAAAGAAGTAAACAGAAAAAAAATATGCTTTTATCATGTCATCATACTTAGAAAGGGAATTTTAAAATGAGTGGCCAACTGATCCTATATGATTTGATTAAAAATAATCCAAAGACTTGGTTGAAATCAATTATCAACTAGATTACAACTAGTGAATATTAAGTTTCATTCTAATTAACTATGTGGCCTGAAACTGAACAGTTTCATTGTTAATTTGATTTGTTGCTGGAGAAATAGCACACACAAGCCTATAAAACTTGAATAATAAATACTCTTTCCTTTCTTATTTAAGAATGTTATCACTGAAGTCATCCCTGCCTATCATATTTGGCTATAAATTTAAGGTTTGGGGTTTTCAGTAAAAGCTTTTACATGACCCACAGGTAACGCTGTTGTTGGGTTTTGGCTGGAGTTCCTCTGTAATGCATGGCATCTTTCTGTCCTGCCATTTCACCTTACAGTTTGACATATTGGTTTAAGAAGAGCTATTTATTTTGGTCTGTGAGCTTGGCTCATCAGACTGGTCTATCAAATGTTTCCCAAATCTATAGCTTTTCTATGTTTCTTAAGTTTGTGCTTGTGTGTGTGTGTATGTATTTCCTTATACTTAATAAACCAGGTCACCTCATGGAATCTCTTTCCTGAAAACATTCAAAACTGAAATTAATTTGGTACTTTTTATCAGAAGTAGGGAGATGAATTCAGTAACTGCCTTGAATTCTTTTCATTTCTACTTATATGTGGATTCATTTATTCATATTATTACAGTAGTCGCCCCTTACCCACAGTTTTGCTTTCTGTGGTTTGTTACCCACGGTCAACCAAATTCTGAAAATAGTAAATGAAAAATTCCAGAAATAAACAATTCATAAGTAGTAAATTGAATGCCCTTCTGAGTAACATCATGAAATCTCACACTGTCTCATTCCATCCCACTTGGTATGCAGATCATCTCTGTCCAGCATACCGATGCTAACTAACACCACCTGATGCTTAGACACTTAGTACCTATGTGGGTTATCATGTTGACTATCATGCTGTCACAGTGCTTGTGTTCAAGTAACTCTCACTTTACTTAATAATGGTCCAAAGCAGAAGAGTAGTGACGTTGGCAGTTAAGATCTGCCAAAGAGAAGCTGTAAAATGTTTCCTTTAAGTGAAAAGGTGAAAGTTCTTGACTGAATAAGGAAAAAAAAAGTTTGCTGAGGTTGTTAAGATCTATAGTAAGAATAAATCTATTCACAGCTTACACATGAGCCAAATGCTTTCAAAGATACCACGCTAAGAATAACAGCAACAGCAAACATTGTTTTTGCTTTACTTTTCCACAAACTTCTTTTGGGCTTCACAGAAACCTTAGTAATGAACATAAACTGTCTATGATAACGTCACATCCTCTTTACTGAGAATCACTGCTTATCGCTTATGGTTTATTAATCTTCCTTGAAAATTACATGTATATCAGATAATTTATGGATATCTCTAGCAGGTAAGGGGCACCACTGCAACCCACCTATGGGAATTTCTGAGTTTGTCATGACTTGAAAAGCCTTTGATTCCCAGACGTACAAAGGTTGCTTAGGCAGTGACTGAGGTTCATGCAATTCTGAGATGCCCCTGTAGAGTTGAAGGTTCAAATGTGCAGTGACCATCTTTTCTCTAGTTACTTTTTATACCAGCTATCAATGTTTATTTTTTTCATTTTCACTACAATGTACGTAGGTTTGATTTTTTTTTTCATTTTATATTTATCTTGTTTGGTGTTTGCTGACTTTGGATTTGTGGTTGCGTATTTTTATCATTAATGAAAGCTCTCAGCCATTACCTTTTTAAACAGTCCTGCTCCGTTGTCTCACTTCTCTGCCAAAGACTCCAATTGCACATATGTTATATCTTATCCTACAGATTTCAAAAGCTCTGTTCTTTTTTTTTTTTTAACTATTTTTCCCACTTTGACTGTCAGACTGGGATTTTTTTTACATTATTCTGTCTCCAATATTATTGATATTTTTCCTTGCTATTAAGCCTACTTATGAAGTATTTATTTCAGATACTATATTTGCCATTTCTAGTCTTCCCATTTTTCCCTTTTGTACAGTTTCCATTAGTCTACTAAAAGTCTCATTTGCCAAAATATGTTGTCCCACCTTTGCACATAGTTACAGTGAAATCCCTGTCTGATAAACTGAACATCTTAACCACTTCAAAACCTTTTTCTATTGTTTTTCCATTTTGATCACAGTTCTCATTTTCTTGCTTTTCCATGTCTTTCAATCTATAATTTCATGTCAGATTTTTTTTATAAAAGAACAATGAAAAAATAATGCCATACTATTTTTCTACACAAGAGGGGCATATCCCTTTTGCTGTCAGGCCCTTAGAGTGAGAACCACATCTATCTGAACTTTGGTTGAACTGGGTCAGGCCTCTGTTATAACTTTATTCTGATTCAATTTACCAGTGGCTATAAATGTTTTCAGAACAAAATCAGGATTGTCCTATGGGCAGAATTTGGGTTGTAAGGACAGGAGAGGCTATTTTCCCCTGTATTATAGCCCACCTGATCTGCTGATTGAATCTTTGGGATATTTTAAAGATTTTTTAATTCTCTTTGTGTTAAAATTTATATTGATTTATCTTCAAGTTCACTGTTTCATTCTTTTGCTGTGTTCAAGTTTCCACTAAGTTCAAAGATAAATTTATTTTGGTTATTATATTTTTCTAGTTCTACAGTTTAAATTTAGTACTTTTTATACTTCCTATTTTCCTGCTGAAATCCCCTGGTTCTTAAATTTCATCTTTTTTTTTTTTTTTTTTGGAATTCTTGACATTTATCATAGCTATTTTGAAGAACTTACATGCTGTTTCCAAGTCCTCCATAGGACTGATCCCTCTGTAGATTTATTCTATTGACTGGTATATTCTCTTGACTCTGGGTCATTTTTTTTTTCTTTTTTGTGTCTCTTAATTTTTTAAAAAGTTGTATTTCTAAAATTTTGCTGGAGGGAGTGGAACAGAAGAGACTAAAGATAATATTTGCTGCCAGAGAAAGGTAGACAAACTCCCTTCATTCTTAAGGTTGTCTGAATAGCATGCAGAGTTAATCTCTTTGTAGTTGAGCCAGATCCTTGTAATTATTCCATACTAGCTTTAAATATTTTGAGAAGGATTGACTTTCTGTTCAACTGGCTAGTCTTTCATAAACTCTCTGTGCACTTATAGCCTGTTAAGATCTTTAACCACTCCGTATTTTAGAGTTCAGTGGCCAGGTTTTCAAGCCACTTGGAAGTTTTCTTTGCTCTACAGCCTGCCCTCACCCTCAGGTTTTCCATGCCACACTGCCAGCTCGACCCAGACTTTGGTCACTGCTTTGTACTCAGTGTTGGCTCCATGCAGTTTAAGGAGACAAAAGATAAAACTGAAACTTCTAGAATGAAACATACAAGAAAAATGTGGCAGAACATTTTTGAGATCTTGAATAGGCAAAATTTCTTAGGCATGACTTAAACATTGAAAAAATATTGTAAATTGAACTTCATCAAAACAGAATTTATTTGCTTTTTAAACAACATATTTAAGACAATGAAAATTAAGGCTCAAACTGTGGGAAAATATTATGTGTGTGTTTGATTTCATGTATATTTATCAATGTACAATATTTTATTGGTTATATCAATATATAACCATTTATATATATATATCTCAAAGATCTTATATACAAAACATAAATTGAAGCACTCAATAAGAAAAAGCTCAATCAATTGGAAGAATATTTGAAATGACATTTCACAAAAGAAGATAAATAAATAACCAATTATTAACACACATAGCTATGAGAAAATACAAATTGAAATCCATAAAATACCACTCCACACTCACTTGACTGGCTAAAACAAATTTTTTTAATGGATGTACTAAGTTACAGTTAGAATGTGATACAACTAGAACACCCAGACATTGCTGATGGTAATGTAAAATAGGACACACATTTTGGAAAACAATTTAACAGTTTCTCACATAGTTAAACACAAACATAGGCTAAGACTGAAATATTCCAGGCCTACAAAACCACATCTGTACACACAAGGATTTTCACACAAATGTTCAGAATAGCTATATTTATAGTAATCTCAGGCCTAGTCATAATTTTCAACAGCTCAGTGGAAATAAAATTGTGCTACATACACTAAATTATGCTTCTCAGAAACAAAAATAGGCAAACAACATGGATTAATCCTGAAAACATGTTTATCAAAGCAAGCCAAATTCAAAAGAGAACATATTCTATAATTTATATGAAATTCTAGATTAAGCACAACTAATCTATAATGACAGAAACTAGATTTGTGGTTGTCAGGGACTGAGGATGGGGAAATCATAGCAAAGGAAAATTTAGGGTGATGGAAATGTGATATATCTCGATTGTGGTGTTTATATGGGCATATATATATTTTCAAAACTCAGTTAACTGTACAAATAAAGTCAGTGCCTTACATTCTATATAAATTTTAAATCAATAAAGTAGATTTAAACAATAGAAGAATATAATTCTCTGTCATATGCTCATCTTGTTAAAACACTGGGGATAGCTGCAAAAGTCAATCACAACTGGGTCAGAGTGATTGAACTGTTTACACACAGCACTCTGGAAATGAGGTTGTGGATCTTTCTGTTTACAACATGGAAAGCACACACACACACACACACACACACACACGTTTATAAAAGTTTGTGTGGGTTCTCCTTATTCCCTACATATAAAGCATTCTCTCTTCTTGGGATTTTTCTGTAATTAGGTGAATTATGTTTCTTTGCAATCTCAGCATTCTAATAGTTTTTCAAAAGCGTATTTTTTTTTATAGTTTAACTAGTTTTATTTGTTAGATATTGAACAACAGTCTCTTAAGTCTTTTGAAGTAGCCAAAGGCCCCTTTCTTTGATGTTGCCTATGCTCATGTCCCTTCCAACGCATAAGCCCTCATTCTAATATCTGATACACAATCTTAAATATGCATGCATATTGGTAGACTGTGTCTTGTACTTTTGAGCTTTTAATTTATATGAATAAAGTGATTTACAAATCTTACTCTACTTTTTTCACTCAAACCAGCATTTTTACAATCTCTCTTTGTCGTTTATAAGTTCTTCACACTATCTACTATATTTGAGAACAGAATAAAAATATTTCATACATAAAAGGGCAGCAGGTTCCCATGCCTTCTTTGGGAAACCCATATAAATATACTCTTGCAATAAGAATATCAAGACCTCCACAACCACCACCACGAACAACAACAGGAAAAGGGTAGGGAAAGGCAACAGGCACCAGGAAATTGTGGAACTATCCTAAATCAAAATTGGATGTCATATGAGTAGAATTCCTAGGAAGCTACTAGTCTTGGGGGAGATGGTAGATGGCTAAGAAGAAAAATAATTAAAAAGCAGGAGGTAATTTTTGAAAAAAAGGTAAAGCTATCTGGCTACCAATGTAAGAAAAATTAACAATGAGAGAAATGCTATACAGTATCATTCCTGTGGATAACAATATTGCACACTTAAAAATTGGTAACGGATAGATCTCACGTTAAGTTTTCTTAACACAACAAAATAAAATTTAAAAAAAGGAAAACTAAAAGTGGATGGGAAAAAATATACCAGCTCTAACACCAAAAGACATCAACACAGCTGTTTATCATCAAAAACATAAGGATAGAAAAAAGTGGATCATTATAATCTGGAATAACTCATCAAGGAAGAAATGCGGCTGCTTTTTCCAGGGCATGGCTTCTTCTCTCCCAAGCCAGGGAATGTGGTGGTGGTTGTGGTGTAAAGACTGTTAAATCTTAACTATCACAAGAGAAGATTAATAGATAAAATCTAAGTTAATAAAATATTGTTAGTCATAAAATTTAATAATGGTGGGGGTTCAATGGTAGAAAGAATCTCAAAAGATATGTGGCTGCCTGATGTTGGGGGTATGGGGACTGAAGGTTAGGACTGGTGGGAGGCAGCAGGTTCATACTCTTGTTTTTTTTTTTTTTCATTCATGTCATTCAATATTATTTACCTAGATATGTATTATTACAATAAAAGAAAGAGACTACATAGAGACCATAAAAGAAAGAAAAAGAGACTATAAAAGAAAGAAGAGCTACTGATTAATGAAGCAGGGTCTTAGAGGTAAATTCACCCTTGAGAACAATTTTCTAAACTATGATTACACAGATGAGCTCTACAAAGTGCAGCTTCTGTTCCTAAGCTTTGTAACTACAGAAGTAGATTTTCTTAATATACTCATAATTTACCTGACTGTGGAGGAATTTTCTGACAACTAAGTTCATAAAACACAGTAATACATAAAGCTGAATGTCACATTTCTTATTGAAAATTCAAGAATATAATCATTCACCATATTTGCACAAGTAAAAAACACATATCCACATTTAATATGTAGTTTTGAAATAATTTTACATCTACAAAGTTTAAAAAGGCAGCAACATTCATATTTGAGGAAGAAACCACAGGGAATACTCTGTAGAAATAAAAGACTTAAACATTCAATTGTCAATGTTAGTCAACCAAGAAAGAAAAAGATGAACATAACATTCCAAAATTGTTGTCTCATCTTCCATCAATCCAATAACACATGGATGAATCTTTTCCACCATATTACAGTTCAGTTTCTGATTGGTACTTTGTCATTTTTTCATCATTCTAAACAATTCCAATCTAAATTATATGATAGTGGCAATCTAAGTACCTGATGTGTCTAAATGATGAAACACCAATCCTTGCCTGAAATGATAGATAAAGCAGCACACACTCAGTACTAGTTCTGAGAGTTATTGGCAGTTCCCAGGTTAGTCTTTCCTTAGGTGAAAAATAGCACCAATTGAGTACAAGATCACTTATAGACTTGAAAAATCTTTCCAATAATCTTTAGAAATTATTTTGTACAACCTGAAAATATAAACGATGTAATTCACATTTTCATTTAAAAATAGTAGTATTTCTCTTTTATTTTAGGATTTTTATATTCTTACATAATGGCATTCATGAATACTTAAAATCTCTAAAAGAACTGACAATTGCACCATCTCCAAAATTACTATAAATTATATTCATGGGAAAACAAACAGGTGTTTTATCACTTGGTATTTTTTTTTTATTGAAGTATAGTTGATTTACAATTTGTGTTATTTGCCAGTATACAGCATAGTGATCCAGTTATACATATATATTCTTTTTCATATTTTTTCCTGATAGGTTATTACAAGCTATTGAATATAGTTCCCGGTGCTATACAGTGGGACCTTGTTTATCTATTTTATACATAGTAGTTAGCATCTGCAATTCCTAAACTGCTACTTTATCTTTCTCCACTGCCCTTCCCCTTTGGTAACCATAAGTTTGTTTTCTGTCTATGAGTCTGTTTCTGTTTTGTAAATAAGTTCACTTGTGTCACTTTTTTTAGATTCCACACAAAAGTGGTACCATATGATACTGTCTTTCTCTGTCTGACTTACTTCACTTAATATGATAATCTTTAGGTCCTTCCATGTTGCTGTAAATGATATTGTTTTATTCTTTTTTATGGTTGAGTAGTATTCCAGCATGTATATGTGTATGTGTGTGCGTGTGCGCATGCGCATGTCACATCTTCTTTATCCAATCACTGTTGATGGATATTTAGGTTGTTTCCATGTCCTAGTTATTGTAAATAGAGCTGCTGTGAACATTGGGGTACATGTATCTTTTTGAATTAGAGTTTTCTCTGGATATATGGAAACTCTATTTTTAGTTTTTTAAGGGTTCTCCATTCTCTTTTCCATAGTAGCTGCACCAAATTACATTTCCATCAGCAGTGTAGGAGGGTTCCCTTTTCTTCACACTCTTTCCAGCATTTATCATTTGTGGACTATTTAATGACGGTCATTTTAACTGCTGTGAGGGGATACCTCATTGTAGTTTAGATTTGCTTTTCTTTGATAATTAGAGATAGTAAGCATCTTTTCATGTGCCTATTGGCTACCTGTATGTCTTTACTGGAGAAATGCCTTTTTAGGTCTTTTGCCCATTTTGGATTGGATTTTTTGTTGTTGTTGTTATTGAGTTGTACGAGGTTTTTGTATACTTTGGAAATTAAGCCCTAGTCAGTAACATTGTTTGAATATATTTTCTCCCAGTCTGTAGATTGTATTTTCGTTTTGTTTATGGTTTCCTTTGCTGTGCAAAGCTTCTAAGTTTTATTAGGTCCCATTTGTTTATTTTTGCTTTTATTTCTATTGTCTTAGTCAACTGGCCTAATAAAACACTGCTAAGATTTATGTCAGAGAATGTTTTGTCTATGTTCTCTTTTAGCAGATTTATGGTGTCTTGTCATGGTTATGTTTTTTAAGCCATTTTGAATTTATTTTTGTGTATGTTGTGAGGGAATATCACTTGATATTTGATAGATGTCAAACAGCAAACCATCACCTGACAAAGTACGTGTATCCTAAGATAGAGTACTTTTTTTTTTAATGTGTAGCACTGATAGATGCTAGATTCATATGTTTTGTGACTACAATGAACAGGATTTGGTTCCAGTTGTTACACTTTGAAGTCACGCTTTTAGTTTAGTTTCAATATTTCAAGCTAATATGGAATTATTAAATTTATATATTTTAGTACAAGATAATTAGAAATTTATACTTTGAAAAATAAGTAAGAGAAATGAATTACTATTTGACTCAAGGGATATTAGGTCAATGACCATGGACTGAAAATATAACAAAAGTATTATTTACATAAATATATATGGCTCCATTCTTTCAGATATTTGTGCTTTAGTTTGTGGTTTATATAAGTTATTTTCTATATTTATAAACCTTTAAAATCTTTATCTAAAAGACTGTGATAAAAGTATAACATATTACCTATTTGTATTATACAAATGTCAGCAAAAATATAATGAAACTATTATAATATAGATAGCTTTAACATATGGGGGAAATCAATGCTGCATTTTCTGCCCAGATTTAATATAAAGAAACACAATTCTGTAAAGTTACTAAATACTCACCAATGTTATGTATCTCTGAGCCTCCAACAGTATACTGTCAGATTTATCTGGTTTTAAAACTGAAGCTTTTTTTTATCCATGTTTCCAGTTTAAAAAGTGATACATTTATTATTTGAAAAGCAATGTATGAAAAAAATATATAACTTGGGAGTTTCCAGTTTGTGGTAAGATGAAGCAAGTGCACCTCTTTCTCTTCCACAACTATAAAACTTTGACACAATGCATAGCTTTTTGAGGACTATGAAATGTACAGCAACAGGCAGATTGAAATAGAGCATTATACATCAAAGAACCTCCAAACTGGTGGTGAGTTTTCCTTTTTTTTGTTTTTGTCCTTTAGTATCTCCTGGCCTGAAATTAACTCAGTTGGGAACCTCAGACTGGACAGTGTGGGGCAACAACAACAACAACACGAGCAAAACAGCTTCAGGAAAAGATTTTTAGTTCTAGCTTGATTAGTGGGAAAGTGAGTTATTAAAGTTCATAGAGAGAGAGGAAATAATATGTTTTCTCCCTTTTATCTTTTCTTTCATACCCTAGACTCTAGGTAATTCTAATGAGGTGGTGGTGGCAGCAAAAGGCAGCCTGCAGGAGCCAACAATCCAAGAAATGGTAACCTTTTCCCTATTCTCTCTGGAGGCGCAGATTCAGATGGTAGAGCCAAACCCCAGCTGTCTACTCTACTTATATCCTCTTACTTCTTGGCTCCAGACATCGCTCCATGGCAGAAGTAGTTGCTTTATGCCTTTAACGAAAAAAAAAAAAGGACCCCAAGGGAAGAGAAAAGTGCTAGGAGACTTTGGAGAGGGAACTTGGAAAGTCAACCCCATAAATTTGTTTAGGACTTACTGGGCTCAATTCTGGCAAATGTTTGAAGTGCAACAGAGAAGAACAAATTTGATTCCATATTGGATCTATTCCTTTAGCTCTAACCCTTGTGCTTTGTTGCCTATGCTTAATCATGCTGGCTCTGCACCCTTATAAAAGAATGTTGTCTGTAGCCTGAAATATACATGACAGCCTATCCTCAAGGCTCTGACCTTTAAAGGTATACTTTTCCATTCATATAGAGATACAAATTGCAGAACAGAAAATAACAATTGTATTGTTGGAGGTTTATAGGAACATATTGATGAGATCTACATACAGATTCAAAAACAAAGAATTCCTACACCAAGTTTTCAACAACCAGCCACACCCCCTCCCCTTTTAGTACGAAAAATGTCTGAATCCTAACTTGGGTAAGACAGTTCGTTGGGATGCTAGTCCACTATCTGCTTTGTATGCTAACTTTCTGAATAAATTTGCTATTCCTTGTCCCAAGACTTCATCTTTTGATTTATTGGCTTGTCATGTGGCAAGCAGTATGAGCCTGGATATGGTAATATAAGGATCTAATTCTAATTAGCATGTAAAATGCTTTAAGAACTGATACAACGGAACTCTGTCCAAATCCTTAGCAAAACCCTGTATGGCATATAAGGCAATTGTATAGCACTGCAAAAGGTTTTGGAACCACAGCCTAGAGAATGCAGGTTAGACCTTGAAGCATGACCATAACTGGGTGATTTTCATACTAAAATATAAATGCTGACATTCTTCCTTGGATTTAAACAAGACTCAGTGTCTCAATATGTAAAATTCAAAATCTCCAAGATTATCCAAATTTACTCTGAATTATTCCCAAACTGCTCAGTAATCAAAATTACTCAAAATTCATGAAAAATTACTCGGTGTACAATGAACCATGATAATATCAACTTGCTTAGGAAAAAAATTCAAAAGAGGACAGAGATGTTGGAAGTAGCTATTATAAAAATATCCAAACACTTTTGAAACAAATGTTAAAATATAAAATACAGAGAGCATATATGATGTAAAGAAGAATCAAATGGTAACTTTAGAACCGAAAAAGCCACCAAACAAACTCAGTACTGGAGTGGACATAAAAGAGGAAAGAGTCAGTGAACTTACAGAAAGATCAATAGCATTTACTCAGTCTGAACACCTGAGAGAGAGGGAAAAAAAAAATTGAAGAAAATAATGAATAGAGTTTCAGGTACCTATGGGACAAAAACAAAAGGTTAAAACAGCCTTGGACTTCTATAAGGAGAGGAGAAAAATGATGTAATGCTGAAAAAATATTTTAAGAAATTATAGATTGAAAGACCCACATTTGATGAAAGACATAAACCTACAGATTCATGAAGCTGAATGAATCTCAAACAGAATAAACACAAAGAAATCTGTCCAGATATATTATTTAAAAACTGCTGAAAACAAAAAACAAAAATCTAACAGTTCATTATGTATGGGAGAACAATGATTTGAATGACTGCAGATTTCTTACCACAAACCTTGGGGCACGACAGCTTATGAGTGGTAAAAGACAGGAACTGTGAAGCCAGAATTCCATATTGAGTAAAAATATTTTTCAGCATGATAGTGAAATAAGGATACTCTCAAGTGAAGGAAAAATAAAATATTGTGCAGTCTGCAAAATGCTCTAAAATAAGTGTTAAAAGAAATTCTTCAAACAGAAGAGAAATGATACTAGAAAGAAACTTGGAAAAAGAAGAGTAAAGTATCCATACAATAAAATACTAGCCACCAAGACATGCAATAGTTTGAATACATGTTGGTAAAGGCAATGACTTGAATGAATCTAAAAATATTCTGCTGAATGAAAGAAATCATTTTTTAGAAGGTTACATACTATAGAATTTCACATCAGTAACAATCTTGAAAAAAAAACTATAGTAAAGAGAATAGATGACATCACAGGGTAGTGTGACTATAAAGGGATAGTAAGAGGGAGTTTTTCTGAGGTGATGGAAATGTTCTCTACCAATATTATGTTGCTGGTTACATAAAATTATATATATTAAAATTCATAGAATTATACAACAAAATTAAAAAAGAAGTCCACTTTACTGCATTATAATTTTTTAAATTAACCAAGAAGAAAAAACTTTAAAAAACTGTATTTGAGATATGGACAATTCTTGATTTTTCAAGTTACTCTCTCTTTTAGTTGCTAGAAATACACTAGTATTTTCAATCATCCATGTGTTCTTGATGTAATTTTAAAGTAAAAAGCAATCACATCAAAGGTCCTATTTTTGTTAAAAATATATTTTTTTATTTTCCTTTTAACTACAAAAATAATTAAGTATATACTTTCAACTCTTTTCATTGTTGACCATATGCATTCTTCCCTCTCATATCATCCCAAGAATAACTGGAACTATGAATAAAATAAAAATTCCACTTCTAATATCTCTTACTCCATACTCTGTGCCCATTGACCAATTTTGCTTATTTGCATGTACAAAATATTTCAATTTGATCCAGTTTGTCTCTAAACAAATGGATCATATTAATGTATAAACTGATGTTATTACAGGAAGCCTGAATTTTAATGAACCCTGTTTGATTTGGGTGAGTCAAGATAGGCATAACACAATTGAGTCAATTAGCAAGAATTTTGTAATCAATGTTGATTAAGAAAATGGGATAATGGTATGTGCATAACTTGGAGGCATTCCCTGGCTTGAACATTAATATAATGAGACAAACATTCATATTTTAAAGGTAGTACATTGCTCTGAAATAAAAAGGTACATATTTTTGATACATGTAAATACTAATCTGTATACCTTTTATTATACATGACTAGAAATCCATTTAAAGCAGACCTAAGAAAGAGCAATAAATTGTTCAGATTTCATCCTCTAGTAAAACATAACCATTAAATCTGCTATTGCTAAACACATAAAGAAATAAATTTATGTAGGATATGGTGCATAATTATGGTGATTAGGCTTTTGTCCTATACATCACTTTGGAGTTTTTTTCTTGATGTAATTTACACATTATATATGGATGCTGTTCTGTCACAGCATATTTTTCTTATGAAGAAACCAATGCTCTTAACTGCCTTAGGTTTACAGATAAAATATGTACACTTGTTTTCTATTTATCAGTGCTTTATAGAACCGACTGTTTTCCTTTTTAATACATTTACTTTTACTTTGCAGTTTTTGTAGGGGATAATTGTATTTTGCCTGCTCTTAATGTTTTTTTGAATTATAATTTAGTAGGCCATTATCCCATGTCATTTAACATTCTTTTAATAATGATTTGGGGACATTATATGATTTCATATGGTATCCACTTGAATAATAAATGTGAATAGTCTTTGATAATAAAGTCTTCAAAGAAATAAAATCATTGTATTTAAAATTAAAACTCATGCTAAATAAGAGACACAATTTGTATTAATTCATATAAAACAAAGATTTAATAAATTAAAATATGTCAGGATTATGATACTGAGAGAATGATTTAAAAATTAAATATGTAAAACAAAAGAAAAGACAGATCAGAATAATAAGCTATTTTATGGGGATAATGAAGTTCTATTACATAAATTTTGTATCTGCCAAACATCAAACCTTTTCTTGAGTAATTGTTCTTGATTTGATTCCATTTTTGTATGTAATTTAGCATCATCAACCAAAGTAACTGAAAATCCATTAACATTTTCTTTCTACTTATTACTTGAAATATTTGCTTTCCCAAATATTATAAAGTATCATGAACACAATTTTGAGCACTATTAGCAGTCTCTAAATTAATTTCGAGAGGTTTACCAATATTATCCTTGTCATATAAAACTGAAATGCTATTATACTTTCCACATGCTTATTTATATAGTGTTTATATTTCTTTTCATCTGTTTGTTCATTGTCAAGAATTATAGTATGTTACATTTAAATAATTATTTTTGTAAAAAATTGTAATCAAGGGATTCAAGTGCATCTTAAGTATACTTTTTTTTTTTTTTTTTTGCTGGGAGCTATTCTCAGAAAATTCTCCCTACATTAAAAAAAATGTTTAGTATGAATTTTTCTGTAAAACTATGATTTATTTAAAGGCACAGCGTTTGGGGAGGGGGGAGAGCATATAGCTCAAGTGGTAGAGTGCAGACTTAGCATGCACAAGGTCCTGGGATCATTCCCTAGTACCTCCTTTTCAATTCCTAGTACCTCCTCTAAAAATAAATGAATAAACCTATTACCTCCCCACCTAAAAAAACCTAAAAATAAAATTAAAGACACAGAGTTTATAATAGGGTATTTGGTCAACACTGTGATAGGCATCAGGGTATTTCAGGAAAGAGGCCAACAATGTTTCTGATGTGGAGTAGAACATCATCTCTGAGTAATGTACAACATGCTAAATATTACAAAAAGTTAAGCAGAGTGCTCTTATGGAAATAGAGGACAAGGAAATTTGATATGTTTTCATTGAAGAACTCCCTGAAGAATATCTTTTATCTTATAGACAGCATATATGTACATCTGGTTTTCTTATCCTGACAATAAATGTCACAATCTCTGTCTTTTAAATGATTTAGAACATTCATGCTTAAGGTGATTGCTAATATGATTTGATTAAATTATGTCATTATCTTATCTATTTTCAATGTATTTGTTCTTTCCTTCTTTTACCTTTTTTTCTTTCTTGGATTTAATAGACCATATTTTATGATTCTGTCTTATCTCCAGAATTATTCATACTTCTAAAAATTTAGTGGTTTCTCTAGTTTTATTATACTTAAATAATCTGAGTTCACCTTCAGAGAATATTATACCACTTCATGTTTAGTATAAAGATCTCATAACAGTAATTCCCAATTCCTTCCTGCCATACCTTGTAACGTATTTCACTTTCACATATACTATAAAGGCATAATAATTGTTACTATTTTTGCCTTAAGCATTTAATTATCTTTTAGAGAAATTAAGCACCATAAAAATGATTTCACCTTCATTCATCCCATTTCAAATGCTCTTCAAATACTGGTTTTGATTAATGATTCTTTGGCCAATATCATATATATCTTACCTGAAGAACTTTCTTCAACATATCTCTTACAGAGTATGTCTGCTGACAATTAACTCCTTTACTTTTATTCATCTGAATAGATTTTTATTTGTATTTAACTTTTAAAGGATATTTTATAGAATATTTCTTAAAATTCTGGTTACCTTTCTTTTTTCATCATTTTAACAGTTTTACTCCATTTTTCTCTTGTTTACATGGTTTCTGAAGAGAAGTCTGCTGATTATTATTCCTGTTCCTTTGTATTTAGAGTCTTTTTCTCTAAATTATCTTCAATATTTTCTCTGCATCTCTGGTTTTTGGCAATTTGAATATAGATTTTTAAAATATATTTTTCCTGCTTTTTAATCTCTAAGCTCTGTGGATACATGGTTTTATATCTGTCATTAATTTTGGAAATGTTTTTGCTATGTTTTTCTCCAAACATTTCTTGTGGGTGAGATGGATCTGAGTGGTTTTGGCAGTGGCTGTTGCTCCGCTCATGCAGCCAACACCATAATGGAAGCTATTTCTTGATTCTTCCTGCGGCTGAAAGACTGGTGACATATCTGTGGGAAAATTCTGTGAGTTATTGCAAGCTTACCATGTCTGCGGCCCCCAGCTATCTTCATACTTTCACTCTAGCTTATATATAGCCTTTGGCTATTTTGTAAAAATGTCTGGATCTCCCTACTAGCTTCCATGGTATAAACAGGATCTATCTCAGGTAAGCATATGCCTGGGTAGTCTTTCTACTTGCGAGTACTTGCAAACACCTTTCTCCAGATTTTGAATTAGCTGTTTGAATCATGACGTCAGTTCACTGATGGGTTCAAGAAATGTCATTAATTGTCATTTTGCCCAATTTGTTTCTGAAAGTGAGAGCAATGTTCTTTGGCTCCCTGTATCTCCAAGCTGAAACAAAATATATATTGTGAGAGTTGTTTCCTAGTGCAATCACATCTAATTGGGTATTGATCTTTTTAATAAAGTTTTTAAAGTGATATAAAGTTCATAAAAGACTGCTCAATAACCTACATAAGTGATTATACTAGATGCAGGGCTGCCCCCTTTCTAATCTACACATACAACTATTAAGCCTAATTCCCAATTTATTGTCCTCAGTAGGTACTGTGCACAACCAACTGCAACTCTTCATTTATCAGAAAAAATGTGTTTTTGTCATTATAATGAATAATGTAACATTTCAGCTAAATGCATTTACTCTTGTTTCACATTTTCTATCTTAGAAAAATGTGTTGCATAAAGGGAAATTATCTGTACTGTAGATTAAATTTTATTGATGTATCCTAAAATCCTTTAATCAATTTACATTTCATTTTGAAAGTCAACAAATTAACTATGTTCCACTGCTAAATTGTTTTTATTGAAATCTATGTAATTTATTATTGTAGCAAATATCAGACTGACATTTTCAGAAGTATAATCAAGAGAAGGCAAATAACTTAGAGCTTTTATGAGATTGAATGTGATACCATCTAAGAATATAGTATAAACTAAGCCTATTTATTTTTAATTTTACTTAATGTGTTTCTAAATTTAAAATAAATCACTAGAGTTGAAAAATCAGTTTCAAACTTTCAAATATTCCTAAAGAATTCATTATATATATATAAAATCCTTGGAAAAGTTTGCTTTATACTGAGATATTCATGTATTTATAATTGATCTTAATTTAACATTGAGATGCAAAGGAATTTAGTATAATGCAGCGATAAGTATTTAATTAAATATTTAATGAGTATTACTAGTTTAACTGATGGTCACTGTGCTAGTGTTCCTTCCTAGAAATAACATCCTTAAAAGTAAAGATTTGACAGCATAGTATAATGTTTACGCAGATTCTAAAGCCCTAAGTGACTAAGTTCAAATATTTTATCTAGCACTCAGTAGCTGCCCAAACTTGGGCAAGTTTCTTAAATATCCTATGTCTTAGTTTATTTGTCTGTCAAATGAGGATAATAAGAGTATCTACTTAATTGGCTTGTGAAAAGGATTAAATAATTTAAGTCATATCAAGCACTAACAAACCATTTTATGGTTTTATAAGTCACATTTCTTACCTCCTTAGTATATTTGATGCTCTATGTAAACTTGTTCAGCATCAAAAAAAAAAAAAAAAAAAAGACTAGAAAACACTGTGTTCAAAATTAAGCTTAGAATTAAATAGCAGTGACTGGATTCAAACCCAGGTTCTTAGGAATTCAAAGACAGTCTTTCAACATATGAGGGGGAAATGGGTGAAATGACTGGTGCCGAATATCACTATTATTGTTTTCTTCCTTAAGCAATTGGCACAAGGATTCTATCAGCCTGGACATCCTACTGCAGGAGATTTGACTGTTCTGTGTGCCTTTAACCTATTACTTTCCAATATTCAATGACTATCATCTTCTCCTTCCCTCTTCTACAATGTAAATTAAGTGAACAACTTTTAGTTTGTGAAAAAATGACTTCTGTGTCTATACCTGCATCCTCACTGAATATATGGGAGTAATTATTTTGGCCCTTGATATTTTGTTTATATGTTATCAGATCATTCCTCTAAGCAGCCTTTTCACGTATATTTGTTCATTTAACAAAAATTCACTGAGCAATCACAATGCAGGAACTGAGATACACATAATCGATAATGGGGAGAAACTGTCTGATGAAAGAGGAAAGAAGTGGTGTATCAAGATATGGATTTTAATTTTGTAAAATTCAATCAGTGGAGTGTTTATTTTTAAATAGAGAAAAGTACAGAAAAAAAATCAAAATTACACAGGAACTATGGATAATGCTAACTATGTAATCCTATTTTCTTCTTTTGCATTTTAAATATAACAAATTAATTGCCAACATTTGATGATTCCTAGACTCAAGGAATTTTTATATATTTCTATGTTATTTTCAATATTTAAAATGTTTTTATGTAAGTCAAATTACATATTAAAGCTTGTTTAATCTTTACATTTTTAAGAATTATCTTGATTGATATCCAGTCTTTGTAGATCTACAAGCTTTGATATCTAGATGAATTTCTAAAGCTTCAATTCTGGTTCCTTGATATCTTACATTCAGCATTCACCTCCCTCCAACTTGGGGGCAATCTCTGTATTATTTTTTTTATTTATTTGTCTGTTTGTTTACTCATTAATTCATCTCAGCTATGGGTTTTAATTTTAAAGATAATTTAACTTATTTTATTAGTTCAGTATTTCTTAGTTCAAGATATTTGGATTGATTAACACGTGGAGGGACAGATTCTATCTATAATTCCACCTTATTGCTTGGAATCGGGCATAATTTCAAATACTTGTGACACTGTCAGGGATACTGAATACAAAATGCTTGCTTTTTTAGCACAAGAGGTGAAAATGGTATCTATAAAATATGAATTGTCAACGTATATTTTCTTATCCAAATAAATTAATTTTATGTGTCAGATAAAGTAGTATTGTATTAACAAGAAAATCTCTATTAAGGGAAGTCAAAAGTGTCCTTAGGAAAAAGTGAGGACTCAAATTCTAGAAATAAAGAAATATGGCATTCTTGCATGTGCTTATGTTAATATATCAAAATAGAACTTTACCTTACTTTGTGATTTACACACAGCAGACAATATTAACCTCTCAATATGGCACATTCGAAAATCAGAAGCATAAGGGCCTCAACTAATATGCCTAAATTTAGACTGATGATCAAAGTTTTAGCACATTTATCAAACTATATTAAAAACAAATTGTAAGATACTGACATAATGATATTCACATCTTTTAGAAATTGCTGACTATATAAGAAAATAAAGCTAATTTTGTAATTCCACAAATATTCTCTGCATTATATTATGTTATATCATAATGGAGAAAGGTGACACAGCTTCTATTTTGCACTTGGATTAAGATAAATTGATACCTGGGTTCTTTATATTTCAGTTGGGCAATATAGAAATATATTGTTGTTATATTGTACATACATACTTTAAATATAAAATTAAAGTATGCATTCACCATGAACTATCTGTTCATAAGTATAAGAAGGGCAAAATGTGTATCTGTATGTCTGTTGTGACTGGCACTGAGTAATCTTTTATCACCATAATATTAATACTGTTTTATTTATAATATATGAAAATATTTTTATCTTGTGTTTTGCCTGTTACTACAAAGTTTTCATAGATGTAATTTTATTATATAAGTTCTTTTCATATTCCATTTTATTTCTTTAATCAAAATTCACAGAAATGAAATTTATGATTGATAATTTATCCTTAATTTTTGCGGAGGAAAGGATTAACTGACTGGAATGTTTCCCTGAAAATCTTTTAGCAACTTATTCTTTTAACAGCAATAAAAAGAGGGCAAATTTTGTTGCTGTTCATCTAATTGTAATTTTATTTCATATTTCCTGATTAACAGGAAGTTTGAACAGTCTCTCTCTCTCTCCTTCCTTATTTCTTTTTTTAGAAATACATGTGCCTACAATTCCTTTGATTATATAGGAAAGTTATTTACTCTTGACTACTTTATATTTTTGAAATACAAGTTATGTGTACTCGGTAACTTACTGTGTAATAAATTGTATAATTATAAAATTTAAATATCAATCAAATATACTAAATAAATATAAAATTCTTATATTTTGACACATATGGGAACTAGTAGGTATTAACCACAAAGCCTAGCCTATAGAATTGGGAAGATACCAATATATTACACAATTTGTATAAATTTAAATATATGCACAATTGAAACAAAAGCTAATTTTATAATTGCTTACTTTTTCTTTATTGTAACTTTTTATTATTATTTCTATATCATGTTTTTATTATTATTTCTATATCATGTATCACTAGTGTGTTCTTTTTATTTGCATATTTTCAAATAAAAATTATACATATTCAAGGTGTACAAAGTAATGATTTGATATACATATACATAGTGAAATGGTAACTACAGCCTAATTAACATCTCTAGTCACATAGTTACCATTTTTTATGTGTGATGAGTACACTTGAAATCTACTCTCTTAGCATATTAGTAGTGTTCAGTACAGTGCTATTTTCATTAATTTGTTCTATAGTCTCACATTATCAACAATATTTTAAAACAATAACCAGACAACTCTAATTTCGATAAAGAAAAGAGAAATACAAAAGTGAAACAAAAACATGGGCCTCTACATTGGTACAAATTGTGTTACTTCACCACTCTGTAAACTCTATGGCAATCCATCTTCTAAGAATTGCTACTAGGTGTTTACTAATTATCAGCACAAAAAATGGCTATAATTTTTCAAGTTGTAATTAGTTATGGTGACTGATTCAGATCAACAGTGGGCCGTCAGCTGTCTTAGATTATGAATGCAAGACATTACTTGCTCTCTTCCAATCAAAGTAATTCATTAGTTATGCTGTTGGAGAGCAGCTGTACCCTTTGAGATGTGATTTATTCAGATTCCCTCAATATCACTGCAGAAGCATGGGGAGATAAGTGATTTGATGAGGCTATGTATTTACTGTCAAATGCTATTATGTTTTGAATGTGCAGTAGCAGTGATAGTAAGTTTGTATTTTAAAGGCAAAGGATTAAGACAAATGAATAAAAAGCACATAAAATCTGAATGTACAAAATCATATCCTCTCTAGTTGGGCATGCATTTTTTGAAGAAGCTTATAGAGATCATTAAATATTCACTTTGCCATTTCTGTTTATTTATTAAACTATGAAGAGTAGATACATTATTTAAAGAATAAGCAGAAAAACACAATTGTTCAAAGTATGAATTGTCAAATCTTTATCCACTGAAAGTAATTTTAATTATCCTGTGCTCATTAACATGATTTAACTTATATGTATCTATTTCACAAAAATAATAAATAAAAAGGGAATCTGACTTGAAATGAATTATGTATTCAGACAATTTGAAAGTACTCTCCTGAAGTTGTATGATATAAGATAAATAAGTCAAATGTTTAGTTACAGTGTTTCTCCAACATCCATCTTTAAGGTATTCCAAGAAGAGAATGTATCTTGGAGAAAAGTATTCCAAGAAAACTTATATATATTCTAATACATATTATAGTGGCTAGAAACCTTGAAATAAGGTATTTCAGTTATTTTCAAAATGTTTCATCACTGTAACCCTTTTATATCAATACAGATTTTTAAGAATGTATATATACATACACAAGTAGATACAAGTTGAACTTATCTAGTTTAAAATAACTTCTGATATTCATTCTGCTTCCTTCATTTGGCTTTTTCTGCCTATGATACCCTTATTGCTTGTCTCTATTGACCAACTGTTTTAAACCATTGATCTCACCTAGTCTATGTATACTAGAAGTGGAAAGCTAATTTCAGAGACTAGAAAGTCACATGGCATATGAAGCAGCCAGGGCTTGAACCCAAGTCTTCTGAATCTCTGCCTAGTGCGAATGACATTCTATCAGGCTCCTTCATGGAGAAAAATAAAATGTTCCAATGACCATATTTCTCAAATCTTCCATTAATCCTGAGGTTTCAGCCATGGCTATAACTATACAATGCAACTGATTGGTATAGAACATTTACAAAGTTTTATTTACCCTATAGGATTAAGTTTATGCACAAATGTTTTGCCCAGCACAGTTTACAATATTTTTCTTTTCCCAACAAAATAACCACTGTCAGTTTCAAATGATCTGGAGAAATAAGCAATGATAGTGGCTGAAGGAGAGAAGAGGCAAGAATGAAGAGAGAGAGAGAAAAGAAAAGCTGAGGCATGGGTTTAAGAGTTTCATATACCAACAACTACTGCAAAACTGAAATCTAAAAATCTATACTAAACTTCTAAAAACATTAATTATAGACTCTTCTAAGTTAAAAATGCTGAGTGAAGAAATATAAGCGCAAATAGTCCTCAATGTACAGTTTCTGGAGGAAGAAACATACACAAATATTTACAATATAGTAAGTTAGGAGCATGTAAGTTGATATGATATAGAAAATGATAATTAATTCAGCCTGAGGTTAGAAAGTTGGGATATTTGAACTAGGCCCTGAAGAAGGAATAGCATTCAGTAAACAGAACTAGGAAGAAGAGGCAGTGAAATGGTCCAGGCAAAAGGACATGTTTTCATAATTAATTTTCATTTTAGAAGTAATAATCATAAGAGTAACTAACATTTGAACCCTGTGCCAGGCACAGTTATAACCCAAATTTATAACCATTTTGAAAGACTGTTTAGAATATTATGTATTGACTAATTCATAAAAATTTTATTAACTCTAATCTCTCAACAACTTATGAGTTTGATGTTATTATTATACCATGTTATAGGTTAGGAAACTGACACAAAGGGTAGTGATTTTCCCAGGATCCACACAGCTAAGCAAATGGTAGACCTGTGCTCACATCTTGTCAATCTTACTTGAGAGCTAATAACATTTTTAAGAGCATACTAGTCTGCTTCCTTTAGGATGATGCATAAAACCGTAACTGTTATTGAACATAAATCATCTATTCTCATCATTAAACAGAGTAAAATTTAAAACACAGAATGAGAGTTCGTGAGTCATCATCAATATGCAATAATTTACAATTATAAATTCAAGAATTTCAAATGAATCTTATGAATAGAGTAAAATATGTTATTAAATTGCCTTCAGTTGTTATCAGCTTTAAATAGACTTATAAATATAAGATGTATTATGAAAGCCTTATGGTAGTCATAAAGCAAAAATCTGTAGTAGAAACACAAACGATAGAGAAAAAACATCAAAGTATACCACAATGAAAATCATCAATCCATAAAATAAAACACCAAGAGAGGAAGAAAGAGACAAAGCAATGATATAAACAATCAAAAAATAAAAATATTATGTTCTAACCTATCAATAGTTATTCTAAAAGTAAATGGTTTCAATTCTCCAGTTATGACACAGAGTGGCTGAATGGATAATAAAAACCCAACTGTATTGTATGCTGTTTACAAGAGACTCAGTTAATCTTTAAATAGATTCATAGGCTGAAAGGGAAGTGATAGAAAGAGATATTCTATGCAAATAGAAACCAAAAAAGAGCAGAGATAGTTCTACTTACATCAGACAAAATAAACTTTAAGCAAAAAGCCATAAAAAGAGACAAAGAAGGTCATTATATAATGATAAAGGGGTCAATTCATCAACAGGATTTAACAATTATAAATGTATGTGAATCCAATATAGGAACATTTAACTATCATAAATAATTATTAACAGATCTGAAGAAAGAAATAGATAGCAATGCAATAATAGTAGGGAACTTCAATATCCCACTTTCAACAATGAATAGATCATCCAGACAAAAAAAATCAATAAAGAAATACTGGACTTGAACTACAATTTAGACAAAATTGATCTAACAGACATTTATGGAACTTCCCACCCAACAACAGCAGAATACACATTTTTTACAAGCACATACAGAAGGCTAGAAAATTAGAAATATGTGAAAATTAAATAATACACTCCTGAATAACCAGTGGGTCAAACAAAAATGGAAACACAACATACCAAAACTTATGGGATAAAGCAAAAGCAGTTCTAAGACAGAAGTTTACAGCAATAAAAATTTGCATTAAGAAAAAAACAAAGATCTTAAGGAAAGAGTTTAACCTTATACCTCAAAGAACTAGAAAGAGAACAAACTAAGCCTGAATTTAGCAAGAAAAAGAAAATATTAAAGACAAGAGCAGAAATAAAGTAGAGACTAGTAAGAGAACAGAAAAGATCAATGAAACCAAGTTAATTTTTGGAAAGATAAATAAAATTATCAATGAAAGAGGAGGCACTGCAACTGATACCACAACAAATCATGCGACTACTATAAAAAAATACTATGCCAACAAATTAGATACCTTAGAAGAAATTGATAAATTCCAAGAAACATAAACTTGCAAAGAATGAATCATGAAGTAATAATCTAATGAGACCAATAATGGACCAAGATATTAAATCAGTAATCAGAAATCTTCCAACAAAGAAAACCCCAGGACCAGAAGGCTTCATTGATGAATTCTACTAAACATTTAAAAAAGAATTAATACCAGTCCTCAAACTATTTCAAAAAAAATCAAAGAGGAAGGATACTCCCAAACTCATTTTGCAATGCCAGCATTACCCTGACACCAAAATCAGAAAAAGATTCTATAAGAAAATTACAAACCAATATTCGTGATGAACATAGATGCAAAAATCCTCAACAAAATATTAGCAAGCAAAATTCAGGAGCACATTAAAAAGATCATACAACATTCCTAATATGGAATCTTTAAAAAAAAAAAAAAAGGCCAACTTCATATAAACAGAAAGTAGAATGGTGGTTGCCAGGGGCTGGGTGAGCGCGGGGAGAGGAAATAGAAATAAGGTCAAAGAGTACAAAGTTTCAGTTATAAGATGAAGAAGTTCTGAAGATCTAATGTACAGCATGATGACTATAGTTAATAATACGGTATTGTATACTTGAAAGTTGTTGAAAGTAAATCTTAAGGGTTCTGACCCGACAAAAATATAAATAAAAACACAGAGAGTTAACCATGTGAGGTAATGGATGTATTAATTATCTGATCTGGCTAATCATTTTGTAATGCATAAGTATATTATTCATTACATTGTATAATTTACACTTATAAGATTATATTTGTCAATTGTTCCTCAATAAAGTTAAGGAAAAAAGGAAAAAATTAATTGCTCTCAATTTTAAAATGCAGCATTTTCCAATCCTACTCATAAAAAGTAGAGGGTCTCTAGGCAGATAAAATTAGTAAATGTATTTAAAGTTTTCAAGGAAACTAGTAGAAAATGCAGCTGTGTATAACTCACAATTTAGCATAACACAATTTAACACATGTAATAACATGCACAATAATATACAATGTTTCTGAGCACACAGATAAGGGAAAAACTTTCTCCCTATTGAAAGATCTTACAAACATATATATAAAGAAAGTAAACTTGAACATTAGCAGTAACAACTCATAGAAAGTAACTTAGTGCCTTTAGTGACAGGTGATTAAATTTCTCCCATCTGTACATTAGACATTAATAGTATGTGAGAATATTAATTGTATATTATTCAATTTCAGAATGGTACTTTACACTCATGATTCTAGCTTTATCATGACAGCTTCAATTTCTAGAAAAGAAAAAGATCATAAAGTGGGAGAAATATTTTTTTCTTTTAATTCCTCAACTTAACTATGGAAAGAGCAAAGAGAAATTTCTTAGATTAATACAAAACTCATTAAAAAGTATTTGTTGGATATATGAATAGAAGATTTTTTTCTCCTAAACTATACCCAGAATCTTAACTTGCTTCACAGCATATTTTAACAGAAGTTCCTAATTTCAGTTAAATTCAGGTTTATTATATTTTTCTTTTTGATTTGTGTTGTGTCCTATTTTTTAAAATCTTTGACTGTCAAAATCATTATGGCACTTTCCTAAACTATATTCTAGGCACTGTAAGAGTTTGTATTTGTATTTATATTTATGACTTATTAGGAATAAATTTTTGTATCAAGAGTAATTAAAATGGACAATACTCACACTTTTTCTAAAAAGGCTATGCAAACAATGCAGTACATATTTTTTAAATTCTTTTTTTGCATAGTATTGAAGCAGGATTTTTGTGATAAGTAGGTAACTGAATATCTGTTACTGGACAATCTATTTTGTTCCTTAAATCTATTTTTCTACTTTTGTGATAATAACACCATCATGAAATTTATATACATGTAAAATTAATTTTGTTTTGCACAGCAAAGGAAATTAAAACAAAACAAAAAGACAACCTACATAATGGGAGAAAATATTTGCAAATGATGCAACTGGCAAAGCCTTAATTTCCAGAATATACAAACAGCTCATACAATTCAATAGCAAAAAAAAACAAACAACACAATCCAAAAATAAGCAGAAGACCTAAAGAGACATTTCTCCAATCAAGACATACAGATGGCCAATAGGCACATGAAAAGATGTTCATTATAGCTAATTATCAGAGAAATTCAAATCAAAACTACAATGAGGTATTTCTTCACACCACTCAGAATGGCCATCATTAAAAAGTCCACAAGTGACAAACGCTGGAGAGGGTCTGGAGGAAAGGGAACCCTCCTACATGGTTAATGGGAAGATAGTTTAGTGCAGCCATTGTGGGAAACAGTACAGAGATTCCTTAAAAAAGTGAAAATAAATTTACCCTATGATCCAGCAATCCCACTCCTCAGCATATATCTGAAGGAAACTCTTAATTTGAAAAGATACATGCACCCCAACGTTCATAGCAGCACTATTTACAATAGCCAAGACATAGAAGCAGCCTAAATATCCATTTACATATATGTAAAATATATATAGTGGAATACTACTCAGCCATAAAAAAGAATAAAATAATGCCATTTGCAGCAACATGGATGGACCTGGAGCTCATTCTAAGTGAAGTAAGCCAGAAAGAGAAAGACAAACACCATATAATATATGTCATCTAAAAAAAATGACACAAACTTATTTTTAAACAGAAACAGACTCACAGCCATAGAAAACAAACTTACAGTTACCAGGGAGGGAAAGGGAGGTGATAAACTGAGAGCATGGCAGTTACTGGCAGTTACTAACTACAATATATGAAATTGATAAACAATAAGTTCCCACTGTATAGCAGAGAACTTATTCAATATCTAATAATTTTTTTAAAAAGATGTTATAGACAGGGCACTGAATCTTTTTGTTTTGAGCTATGAGCCTAACCATTTCCTTAGGCATCTTTCCTTCTAAAGGTGCTCATCCTTGTCACTATAATTGTCACCTGTGGATTACCTGAGGCATTCATACAAATGATAAAAACTTTAGCTGGCTTATTTATAATGAAAGGGAGGAATAACGAGACTGAGTTTATTGTAAGCATATTGGAAAGATTAGAGAATCAAAAGAAGCCTGGAGAAACAGCCTTTTCAACACAGGCAGCAGAAAATACAACCATTATAGACCACCGAAATAATTTGTTAGGATGGCCTACGCCACCTCTGCACACTCATTCTGCTATTGCTGGACAATGAACTTCACTCCTGCTCTGAATTACATAGCTGACTTCCCTGGTTTCTCTGAGTCACTCACTCTAAATTCAAAGACCAAAGTCCCAGCTGGTCATGGCTGTTAAAAATGTCTATGTCTTAACTTTTAGAAAGAAAGAGGAAGAAATGTAGTTCACTTCACTCCCAAAGTTGGAAAATAGGCCTTATCTTTCACAAAAATATATTCAGTGAAAGACACTAGATCACCAAAATAACACATATGTGCTCTCTACTTTCTTATTCAACATAGATACATACTGTATCTGAGGTCAGATTACAACACCTCCATGTCCTCTGAATGGACAATCATTTTTTCTGTCAAAATTTTAGACAGATGTTCAAGCCTTAACAATTACACCACTGGAATGGCTAATTACTAGATCTTATTAGTCACCCAACTCACATGGAAGAAGTTACCAAGGAAAAATACTTAAGGAAAAGATGCTTTTCCAAAAGGGCTGGACATGTTTTAAGAAGTATATTAAGAGATAGCAAACATAATGCAAAAAAACATGGGTAGTACCTCATACCTAACTGTATCCGCTCTAATGTTCTCAAGATATTTATTCTAAAAAGATTTTTTTCTTATATTTTTAACTCCTTTTGTTATAATTTTTCCAATAAATATTCTATTTAAAATGTTTATGCTAATATTTACTGAATACTCAATATATGTTGGATACTGTTCTAAGTGCTTTAAATGTATTAAATTAAATTAAGTCTCAAATAACTGATCAATTATTATTATCTATGTTTTGCAGATTGGGAAACTGAACCATGGAGAATTAAATAATTTAGCCAAGATCACACAGCTGGTAAGAAGTAGAGCTGGATTTGATTTCAGAAACCATGCAATGAATTGTTAATTACATACACATACATGTGTGGTAGATATGTAGGTAGAGGAAGAGAGAGACAGAGAGACAAAGAGACAGAGATTGAAAAAGAGCCCAACACAATTATGTCTGTGATATAATCAGGTTATAAAGTACTTTTGAACTAAAATGACAAAGCCAAATTTGCTTTATAAAATACCAAAGCCAACTTTTTCAAATAACCACTGTGGAAAAGTAGACAGGATATTTCTGCAAGTCCCAGTGCCTCAGTGTTCAATTTTTTCACCTGAAAAAATTTTAATAAATAAAACAAACCCCAAAAATGACAGCTTGTCATCTTTTGTGATTTACAGCACTGAGGTACTTCAGCACAGAATGAATTAGATTGGGGGAGCTGGTATTACAGGAAATCATTGATGAACTGATTTTATACTAAGATGATTGGTTTGTCTGCCTTTTCTCTCAAGATAATTCATCAGTTAGCTGCTCACATCAAGTATTTTGGAGCAGAGTGTTCTTTCATTGGGGATCATTTTCTTTTTGTGAAATCAGAAATGATGGACACTTGACAAACAGTTTAAATGTGCTTCTGTGCTTCCCACTGAAATAGTCTTTGGTAGCAAGTTAAAAAAAAATAAATGCAGTTGTTCCATTGGGATATTTGTCATTTCCTTGAACTACACATTTAACGTGTCTAGAGGTCTCTGAATAGAGTGACTGACCAACATTCAGGTTATATGATGATAAGAATCTCTTACCTAATTTGTAATGTCTGTCATTTGAAAACAACTTTGCTTAAATAAGGTTGTCTTACTGTTTTAAAGAACAAGGAATCAACTTGCTAAATACTATTTTGAAATGTGAAAAACATAGAGGCAAGTGGATAGATGCCATACATCTAAACTATTATGATGTGTATTTTATAAAATGTCACTTGGTAGAAATATATTAAAATGTTAAATTAACTCTTCAAATAAAAATATTCAATATCTGATTTCCATTAGAGATAATGAGGATTAATATTATACATTTGTGTAAAAGAGGCCATAAATTTCTTCATTAAGAAAAACTTCGTAAATTACTATATGTTAACTGAACCATTAAATAACTAGTAGATTTATTTAAACATTTTATTGTAAGCCAGGAAATGATTTTAATGTTATTACATGATTAGTAAGATACTACTACATGATGTTAATTTTTAATCTAATGAGCCATCCATGCCAATTACATGATTTTCCCAATATATTGAATCTAAGATCTAACATTGTTGAGACTACAAACCAAAAATCTACTTATATAATTCTTAGACAAATAATTTACTTCATACTAGATGTTTGAATTTTTTTACTTGGTCATATTCTGAATTTATCATTGAGGTCTCATTAACATCTAACAAGCTTGTTTACTCCAGATGCAAGTAATAAATGAATGTCTATTATCCAGATAATTATGCTTTATACTTTTACTAAATGCTATCATATTTTAAGTGGAAATGCAAATGCTTAAATAAAAACTTGTCTGCAATTATATAACATTATCATAGAAAGACTCAAATAAATGTATAAATAATTATCCTCAGTAGTTTTTTTCTAAATTTGAATAATGGCATATAATTTCTTAGTTAATATTTCATAAGTATAATATTGAAAAGTACCTATTTATCTGTTGTAATTTTGAGTATATGAAAATATTTTTTAAAATATTTAACACGTTGACACGACTGGAATAAAAATAGTCACCATAATTAAGTAGAGATATTCCAGAATCAAAAATTGTTTGGTGATGGAAAACCTGTTAATATAATTCATCAGAACCATAGTTTAAATCATACAAAAAATACAACAGATTCCTCAAAAAGTGACAAAATATCATCCCACATCAATTCTTCATTATTTTTCAGAAACTTATGTGTATTTGTCACAGTATAAAGCTTATTTTAACAAGTAATCCCCAAGTATCAGTTGCTTAAGATAAAAAGGATTATTCCTTTTTCAATATGCTCAATGGAGTTAGGGTTGGAGGCGCAACAGGACCAAGTAAGGGCTCAGGTCCACAGAGTCATTTAAGAATCAGTCTTCTTCTATTTAGAGGGTTCTCTCCAGCCCTCAACTGGATCGAGGTGACATTCAGGGAAGGAGAAAGAAATGGCACATCAGGTTTTAACCACCTTAGCTCAAGGCCATATATACAACTGTGCTTGTGTGACAGGTAGTTACATAGCCTTATCTAATGCAAAGGATCTGGGAAATGTAGTTTAGCAGTTCACCAAGGCAAAAAGGAATATGGATATTGAGAAACAGTTTATGTGGTTTCCACCACACAAGAATTACAGAACTATTATTCAGTATAATTAGAAATATGTGAATTATTAGCATTTATCTCATACTAGAGACATTCCCAGTAAAACAAAACAAAACAAAAAGTTTAGTACCACAGTTGCTATTCAACTTTTTTCAAAATTTCTACAAAAATTTTAAGCAAGTGAGAGGGAAAAATAGCAATAAGTATATTTATAAAATTGTTACCATTTATTCATGATATTATTATTTGGAAATCTCCAGAAAGACACAAGAAACTAATAAAAGTAATTTTAAAACACTAAATTGATCAATTAAAATTTAAATAGCAATCATTCTCCCAAAAACTTGGTCCGTCTAAAATCCAACTCAAAAGAGATATAAAGTAGAAAATTCACTCTTTCAAGTTAATGAAAAAAACATTAAATAACTGGAAAACACTTCTTGTATCTGGATTATCTCAGTAAAAAAATTAATCAATAGTCAATCTATTTATAGATACTAACTACTGTATATAAAATAGATAACAACAAAAGAATCAATAAAATAAAATAAAATAACCCTTGAAAGTGGTCAATCTAAGAAAGAACTGGAAAATTTTATTCAAGCCAAACTGGAGATTGGCATATAATTTCTTTGTTAATATTTTATAAATATATAAATATTTAGAGATTTCTGGGAACTGTTTTGAAGAGATAGGTGGGGTGGCCAGTATATATGTGATTTTGGCAAAGGGGTACATGAGATCAAACACACACCTCAGAAGAAGGTTGCTGCTAGTCACGAGGAAGAGATATCCTAGTTAATGGTTTTAGTGCTTTTCCAAAGTATGAGAAGATGCAAGAATCTAGGTTCTTAAAAAATTTCTCCTGAAAATATCCAACTATCTGAAAGCCTGTTCTGTCAGTTTTTCCAGAGCACAGAGTGTCTGATCCCAACCTTTGCCCTAAATTCCTTCCAAGGTGTACTGTAGGTCAGCCACTGCAGTGGCTAGTGACTTGATTCTTGTAGAACTGGATGGTGCGGAACGTTCATTACCTTACAATCCCTTCCCTTTCAGTCTTAATTCTGACCAAGGTTTGGGAGCCATTTTGTAACCAAATTGTCCCACTAGGCATGCTCATTCCCTGGCCAGGTGAGGATCTTGTTGATAGGCCACTCGGTATGCTGTCACTGAAAGAGGCCCTGCCAACAAGGACCAAAAGCCTCTGGAATGCCTGTCATACCACTCTGTTATGGTCCGGGCAATGGTTCCCTTTTGTTGCTTCTTCTCATATCTAGAGTTACACTGCTAGTCATTGATCTTATAAAACTACATAGTTGGTCAGACATTTCAAGCCACCTAATCATCAATAGTTTTATCGGAGGCTCAGTCACACATTTGGTAATGCAAGAAACAATAATCTTGAAAAATAGGCAGAATTCAAGTAATATCGCTAGTAACATTAATAAGGTCCCCAGTACGTTGGTAAGCTAAGCACTTCCATTTGGTGCAGCCCACTCTCTCCCCAGGTTGTCTGACCAGTCTGTTCTGCATTAATCATTATCTGTAAGGAAAATTATATGTTGGCAGTGTACGTAAAGCTCATCAAAGATGTCTCCACTTACAATGCAAGTGGTGGGTCACTGTGACCCTTACAGGATTGAGAAAGTAATGTTATCTTCTAGGGGGTTACATGGTTGGCGCCAGCAGAAGAAATTGATCTTTATGGTTGAGCAGGTATTTGCACTGGGGAGGTCTGGTTAACACATAATGCAGATGCACATGCACACTAGAGGGGAAGGAGGAGGCCCAAATGAGCAGAGAAAATGTTTTATGTTCAAATTTTTCTTGTCTTGCCTTAAAATGTGAATTTTTATTTCATTAATGAGAAATCTTTTTAGTGTGATAAGGTCAACAATTTTCTGTAAGTTTTATACATACACATATATATAAGACAAAAACCCAGAACAATGAAAAAATTTAGGTGGGGTGGTGGGAATTTAAAAATGTAAGTACAAAAATAATCTGGAAAAAATTTAGTGTGAGACTGAAGAGTCATTATAAAACATTTACCTAGCAAATATAAACCAGTGAAAGAAAATATAATCATACAAAATATTCATGTAAACATATAGAACAGAATTTCTCAACATGTAAAAGGAAACTATAAACAAAAGGAGAGATACTTTTGACTATTTTTACTATTTTGCTGTTATATATAGAATACACACAAATATAATATTGCCATTAAAAATGAAACAGAATAATTAAACATCTTGAATTTTATTGACAATATATTTATATCTGTAAATATATTTATACAGCTGTTTTAAAAGTAAGAAAATATAAAGACAATTAAAATGACAACAGTAATCATGACTTTTAGCTGTTAATAGAGTCATCACAGTAGAAAATAATTTTCATTGTTGAGGTATTTTAACATCATCTATTTCTATCGACCATTACAGTTCTTGCATACTCTCTATTCTTAGAGCAGTGATAGCTTTTAATATCTGAGAACGGCATTGTAGTAGAAAACATCAAATCGTATTGATTGTGTCATGCTATAATTCTAATTTACAGTTTTAGAGATTTAGTACATAAGAATTTTTGCTGTTCAGTATTTTTTTAAGTATTCAAAAGACACCCTCTATATGTCAGGGTAATTTTTCAAAATCCTTAACGTTGGCCACAGTTCTAACAGAGTTATTTTGAGTTGCTCAAGCTCAGCATTTTCATACTCTCTCTGTCTTTTAGACAACACACATAATTTGGGTTTTAAATACCACAGGGAAAAAAATTATGAAAACTAGAACGAACTAATATATACAGAAATGCATTGTTAATTTTATCTATAAACAGGCCACTCCATCTGTTCAAACATAATGTTCCAAACCAAGGAATATGTTCCAAACCAAAGAGCATGATATTTGACAGATGGAGAGGTCTGTAAGCCTGTCTGGAGCATGGAATACTATAGAGTTTGTAGCACAGTCCAATTTTCCACACTAAATGAATTCTAGTAGAAATTTCCTCCCAATAAACATCAAAATCAGCACCAATTTTACCAATTGCTATGCATCATAGACCAATTCATTTATCTATTTTCTTTCTCATACACAAGAAACCCATATCTACATTCTGAGTCAATTTTTTATTTTTGTGGTTGTTCTTCTACATAAATAAGCACAAATGCCAAAAATATTTTCAATAAAGTAAAAGTTACTAATGAGTCAAACACAGGATGACCTACTCTTTAGTGCAAATACATCATGTGAGTGCTCTTTTTGGAAAAGCTAATCATTTAAGGATCATGCTATAGTATATAAGACTTGGAAAAAGCTTTGATAGGATTTTGGTAAGTCTCTTTCATTTATTGAAATAAACAACAAACAAGACACATAGGATATCTGCACTTTCCTAAAAGCATATAGCCAGTGAGAGACTGTATAAGATTTCTCTGCTCTTGTCCAGTGTCCCCTTCTAAAATCCAGCATTCAAACTCAGGAGATTGTGTCGTCATTATTAAAATTTCAGTACCATTATGCTAGACAAAAATTTTGCTGAAAAGGTGTGTCATATGAGTTGCTCAGAACTGAGAACACCACTTCTACTTATGTTGCTGGAAAGAATTCAAGAGTGAGCCACAGTCCATGTCATTCCCATATAAAATGCTCTAAGTACTCTTTCTCTTAAATTTACATGATTCTATGAAATGCTATTCTGTGTTGACATGAACTGCCTAATGACATACTCTCAAACTTTGGTTCTGAGGTAAATTCCTAATTATATGAAGTTTTACTGGACCATATCTGTCTACACCAATAAAAATTAATTGAGAGGGTGTAGCTCTTCAGACACTTCTTTGGATTTCAGTGTAAATTCATCTTTTCTTTTTAGATCCTGCGTATTAGTATGTCCCCATTTCCTTTATTCCCATACCCTTCCATTTTTCTTATGATTTCTAACCTAGCATATCTTGTAACACTGGTAACTGCTGTTGCCAGATTGCCACTTCACCTTCATCCATGAGTTTGAGAAAATAAAGCAGATTAAGAAGGGATAAACTTTCTTGTCCAGGAAGAAGGTCTTATTTTCATCCAGACCACTAGACTGTCCCTATGTGGATCTCTCCTCACAATTCCATACTCATAAATACTTCCTGGGAACACAGTAAGAACTCTAATGAACTACAAACTCTAGTGGGGCACTCTGAGCTCCTTGTACCTGGGGACTAGAAGATTAAAAAATAAAAAGAAGAAGAATCACTATTAGGAGTAATTGAGCCTATCAGAAGGAGCAAGGGCTGCTTTTAATACCGAGCAGGATTGTGTGCCCCACTCCCCCAACTCCTGCCTCTTGTTTATAGAAAAGCTGAAGTCTCCCAGGCCTCCCTGAGTCAAACAGTTGCTTAGGACGAGCCTGCAGGCACTGGGGGATGGCAATGACTCTGACCACCTATCTCAACAATTAACTGAGATTACTCCCTTTAAAACTTTCATGGCTGAACAGAATCTTCGGAGTTTTTGTTTGTTTGTTTGTTTTTTGTTTTTTTTACAAGGGGGCTGCTGGGTCCATCAGATTATAGGCATTCTGATTAAAAGCAACTTTCCTTTGTTACCAAGGTTGTTGCCCTTAGAATCATACTCCTGCCCTTCCCTCAAACAGAAACCAGTTACTCTTATTTAAGTCTCAGGGGGCAGTTGCACTAAGAAGAAACAAGAACTGGTTTGAACCAACAGAGTAAAAGATGGTGGAGGATTTGACTTCCAGTGGACCTTGAGCTTCACTATATGGTCGTTGTAATGTATTAGCATGCTAAATGAGACACCCACCAGTACCATGACAGTTGACAATTGCCATGACCACAAACGGAAAAGCCCATACAAGGACTGAAAAGCCCATACAAGAACTGATTGGCCCCATCACACCCAGAAGGAGGACATGATGGCAGAAGCCTCCCGTAAAAGTCCACATGGCCCAACCCGGACCAGAACTGTCTCTACTGGCCATCTTGGCTGATAGCTCCCCGCTGGAGCACTTCCCTTCCCCATTCCAGTGCTTTTCTTTCCTTCTTCCTACTCAAGCACTTTCCTTGCATTTCCTATTATGAGCAATAAAGCAGCTATTCACTTCGTATCTCCACCACTGCTTCATGAATTCTTTCACAGCCGGCGGAAAGGACCCACACTTTGGTGAGCTTCCTAATTTATAGATCCCTCCATCCACTAACATTCCCACAATGGAGGCAAAGAGAAATATGTTTTGAACACAGGTGATCTGCTTGGTTGTCTTTTGGTACTTACATCCTTGAGCAATTATGATTGTAAATGAACAGAGATAGTATCCCTGACCTGAGAGAAAACATGTTGGCCAGGGGCTCATACCACTCAGGGGTGAGGATCTTGCTGGGACCAGCAGAGATGGTAGCTGAAGGTGAAGGGAATGTAGAACAAAAGTAGAAGAGAAAGATGATGAGTAGCAGTTATGTCCCTGAGGCCAACTGTAATGGTGGGAGCTACCATTCTTCCCAATAGCCTTCTTCTTCTAAGTTTCCCCTAGAAAGAGAGGTCCACCGGAATCTGGAAAGAATGCCAAAAGACATTCTCTACAAATGTGTATAAAAACGTTGAATCCAAGAAACACGAATTATGATGGTGAGGGACATGGACCTCTGACATCTAGGTACTCCACCTAGGAAGGAACTGTCTATCCATTTCCTGGGCATACTGTCAGCAGAAAGTCTTTAGATGTCAGTCCCTGGGATTGCTTTAGCTGCAGAGAATGGCCTCACTCAAGGACACACTTATCTTAGGGTAACTTAAATCCAATGACTAAAGAAGATGGGGGTATAGAAGTCTGGCCATTTTAGCTAAACAGGAAAACTCTAGGCCATATTTAGCTCCAGAGCTCTCTGTCCCATCAGCTTACTTTTCCTGCTGTCTTATCTTGCTTTGCGTTTTTATCTTCCCTTCCCTATTTGTAGATTCCAAGAGCACTCCCCAATAAACATCCTGCACATTAAACTTTGTCTCAGAATCTATTTCCTACATAACTCAATCTGCAACTCTGTATTAATCTTAACATTGACCTGGATTTGCTGTTGTCAATACTCCACAACGATGAAAAACAATGTAGTTCTCAGCTTTCCTTGGTTTTTGATACACTATTTTTGCTTGCTTAATAATAGAATTGATTCATCACACTTATGGGAGCTATGTCTCTTTTGAAGTCTTAGCCCACTCTGTTTTCAATATTTTAACTTCAGTTAGAATTATGACTGCTTAATTTTGCTCTTTCTAGTCTAATATGGTGCTTATTTCTTTTTGTCAAGACTAAGCCAAAGAGAGAAATAAGATATTATCTACAGAGATCACTCAACTCTAAGAATAGTTTGGGAACTTCCATAATCTGATTAGATGCCTCCAAATTAATTTTGACAGTGATTCAAATAAAACAATTCTTCAATAAACACTGAAATTCTACCACAACTATTTTAAACGTCTGAAAATAAGGTGTGTATACTTCTTGGTGAGAAAGGAAATATATTGAGATTTTTTTTTTAATTGTAATTACTCATTCAGTTGGGAATGGGTAAAACTCAGGCCTCTGTCTATCCTGTCTGCTTGTTATTAAGAACTCTAGACATGCTGAAAAGCTAGAGGTATAGTACAGCTGTTTTATTGGGAATTTGATTTATTTGTCCTGAATGTGTCAATGTTACAATAGTTATCCTACATTTTTTTTGGTATTTTTTAACACTATGTGCCCAGTTAGTAATCCAGTGATAGCCTGTTTTACTCCTTTTTAAGTGTCTGATTTAGGATTAACGGCATTATTCTGCATAGTGGATTTCTTGATTCTAGCCTGAATGTTTTTCCCTCAAAACTTAATATTTTATATTTATTTTAAATATGTGTTTGAAATCCTCATCAATAATGCCTGCTATATATACTTCACAAGCTTATAAAGGTTAAAAAAAGAAAGAAAATGCTTTTCAAAATGCTTTGAAGCTATACATTATGTTATATAGGTATTAATAATTGAATGTTACCAAATAATTAGTAATTAGTCAATCTTCAAAGATTTATATTGAGTAGCTTACTAGTTCTGCACTAATTTATACTGAGTTCTTCTGAAACAGGTTTGATTCTGTCCAAACACATATGAATTTATGCATTCATTAGGGTTCTTCAAAGAAACAGAACCAATAGGATATATTTATATAGTAAATATATATGATGTGTATATTAAATATATACATATATATGTATGTATACACACACACATCCTGCTGGTTTAGAGATAGAGAGAGATTTATATTAAGGAACTGGCTCATGTGATTATGAAAGCTGGCAAATCCCAAATCAGCAGAGTAGGCAGGCAAGCTGGAGAACCAGAGAAGAGTTGATCTTGAAGCATGAGTCTAAAGGTGGTCTGCTGGTAGAACTTCTCTTCCTCTGGGAAGGTTAGTCTTTTCCTTAAGACCCCTACTGATTAGATGAGGATCATCCACATTATGAAGAGTCATTTCTTTGCTCAAATACTACTGAAAATGTTAATCTCACCTAAAAAAATACCTTCACAGCTACAGCCACACCTTTGACTATCTGATCACGTAGCCTAGCTAAATTGACACATAAAATGAACCATCAATACACACAAGGTGTTAGGGAAAAAAGTACAGTCTTACATTTTAAATTAGATAGGCATTCTATCTATAAAGTATCAGTCTCAGTAGCACAAGGCATGCTCTTCATGTTAACTTTAGAAATGCAAAGGAAAACTGATTTGACATTTCTCACATGAAATGGCAGATTTCAACCTACGTGTAAATATATGTCTGGCTGTAATCTGCCTTTTCTGTGGACTCATCAATGCAATTAACTAGAACTAAAAGAACCTAAATTTCAGGCTTTGTAATATACAGCAACTATTAGTATCAGTTATCTTGTTTAGAACAAAACTGATCACTCACAATACTGCAAAAAGAAATGAACATTAGAATTACTTATAGATATTGAAATATATACTTTCCAGAGATCTTACTCATTGATTCTGATTTTATAGGTTTGAAGTTAAGCCCTGCATTAATCTACATTAATAAGAAACTCAATAGACTGTATTACTGCTCACTGTTGAATAAGAGTCGCTGAAACAGAGCATGCTGTAGAAGAAAAAAAAATAACTTGTCTTTAGAATTAATAACAATCTGGAAAATAAAAACACTCAGGGCTCATTTTGTCAGTTGATGAATCAGAATTTAAAGACACAGATCATAGACACTACTAGTGGTATAGGATAGGTAGGGCTTCAGAGGATGAAAAGTTTTCCAGCTAGACAAAAAGAGCATTATACCTGGAAAGCATGGTCAGCTAGGCACCAGGATGGTAGATAAAACAGAGGTCTATGTTCAACTAAATTAGCAAATATCCCTGAAGGTAACTGACTGGCATTAATTTTAGCCATACCATTGATATGAAGATGATTTCAAAAGAAAGAATGAGGTTTGAGAAAAGGGCTTCCCATTCAGTAAGCTTCTTTTCCCCAATGTCCCCTGCTGCATTTCTTTGTTAGAGTGTTGTTTGGCCGCTCTTCTGTTGATGCATAATTTACATGAAGTAAAGTTTACCTTTTTAGGAGCACTGTTCTATGAATGTTGACAAGTTGAAACAAGTATCACCGTCTTCACAATTAGCTTTTGGCAACTGTTGATCTGATTTCTCCCCTGCATTTTCTATCATTATAGTTTCAAATTGTTATTTAAGAAGACCTCTTCAGTATATGGCCTTTCAAGACTGACATGCCTCTTTCAGCATAAAGCTTCTGAGATTCATCCATATTGTTGCATGCATTTGTAGTTCATCCTTTCACTGAGTTATATGTCATTATATGCATAAATGACAATTCTTTAAACCATTCATCAGTTGATGAACATTTGGGTTGTTTGTAGCTTTTGGTGATTATAAATAAACCTGCTATAAATGTTCACATACAGGGGTTGTCTGCATATGTCTTCATTTCTCTTTGAGAAATATCTAAGAGTAAATACCTAAGAGTAGGAATGTTGGGCCACATGGTAAATCGGTTACTTTAATATTAAATTGCCTTACTCTTTTCTAAAATGGACATATTATTTTGCATCCACACTAGAAATACATGAAATTTTCAATTTTTCCATATTTCTGCTAATATTTAGTATTATCAAGTCTTTTTATTTGAAGCAATCCAATAGATGTAGCATTTTATTGTGGTTTTAATCTACATTTTCTAATTTGTGGCATTTCTTCTCATTTTCTTCATGGTATGTTTGAAAGAGTAGAAAAACTTTAATTTTAACAAAGTGCAGTTTATTTTTGTTTTTATTTTTTGTGTCCTATATAATAAGTCTCTGACTAACCCAAGGTCATAAAGATTTATTTTCCTATGATTTTTCTAGGAGTTTTATACTTTTATGTCTATGATCTATTTTGAGCTAGTTTTTGAACATGATGCAATTAGAGGGTAGAGATGCACTTTTTTGCATATGAATATTCTATTTGTTCAGCTTCATTTGCTGAAAACACTATCTATAAGAATAGTTCTCAAGAATATAATTTCCTTGACAACTATATCAAGATTGAAATGACCATATCTGCATTGGGTCTATTTCTGCATTTTCTATTCTATTCTTTTGAACTGTGTGTTTATACTTTTGGCAATACCACAATATCTTGATTATTGTAGTTTTATAGTCATTTTTACAATCAGTGTAAATTTGCTCTTCCTTTTCAAAATTATCTTTGCTATTTTAGATCTCTTGTTTTCTATATAAATTTTGGAATCAGCATTTTAATTTCTACACACACACAAAAAAATGTCCATGAAGCTTGACTGAGATTACCTTATATCTATAGAGCATTTTGTGGAGAATAATATTTTGGCATTTTTTTTAATCATCCAATCCACAAACACATATATCTCTCCATAAATTTTTACCTTACTTGATTTCTCTCGCCAAATGTTTCATGGTTTTTAGTGTTAAAAATCTTCCAGATATTTTGGAAGACTAATCAATAGATATTTCAAATTTATTGGCATTATTGTAAGGGGTTCTACTTAAAATTTCAATTTCCAATCGTTGATTGCTACTGCAAAGAAATATAATTGATTTTTATATATCGACCTTGTGTCCTGCAACCTCACTAAACGTACTAACTATATCTGGCAGTTTGTTTTGGATTTTTTGAGATTTCCTACATAGAAAATTAGGTCATCTGCAAATAGATACAGCTTATTTCTTCCTCTCCAAAATAAATGCCTTTCATTTCACATTCTTTCCTGATTTTACTGGCAATGATCTCTAGTAAAATTTTGAAAAGGAGTGGTGAGAGCAGACATTCTTGCCTCATTTCTAAGCTTAGGGAGAACACATTCTATCTTTGAGCATTTATTATGATGATAGCTGTAGGTTTTTATGAGAGACTCTCTATCAAGCTGAAGAAGTTATCCTTTTATTAGTTTGTGCAAATATCTTTATAACATATGGATCTTGAACTGTGCAAAACATCTATCAAAATGAACCTTTTAAAAAAATTATTAGTTTTAGGCTACATTAGTTGATTTCTGAAAGCTGAACAAAACTCCTAAAGTGAATTCTACTCTAACAGGATTTATTTGAGACAGAGAGAGAGAGAGAGAGAGAGAGAGAGAGAGAGAGAGAATGATGATGATGGTGATGCTTTTTTCTATGTCCATGGGGACTACACTTGTATTCTCTTGTAAAGTTTGCTTCTGGTTTTGGTATCTGCACAATGCAAGCCTCTTAAGTAACAAAATGCCTCTCCTCTTTTATTTTTTGCAAATATTTTGGTGGAGTCACATTATTTATTTTGGTTGGTAGATTTCTCTAGTGAGGACATCTGGACCTGGGGTTTAGATTGTTGAAAAGGTTTTAACTGTGAATTCAGTAGCTTTAATAATTGTAGTAAGATTTATGTTGTCCATTTCCTCTTAAGATAGCTTTGGTATTTTTTATCTTTCAAGGAATATATTCATTTCATATAATAAATTGATTGGCATAAACTTGTTCTATAATGTCCCCTTATTTCCCTGTTAATGTCTATAAAATCTGTTGTGATTTCCCACTTTTTCATTCCTGTATTGGTAAATTGTGTCTTTTTCCCCTGATCCATTTCACCAGAAGTTTACAGCTGTGTATTTTGTTTCTCCAAGAAAAAGCTTCTGATTTTATAGATTATCTCTGTCATTTCTCTGTTTACAGTTTCATTTATTCATTTAGAAAACTGTTCATGTCTGTGTTATTCTCTTTCTTTGTCTTACACTGAGTTTAATTTGTACTTATGTTTTTAGTTTTGTAGGGTGTGATTTAAAAAAAAAATGTAAGTTAAGCAGAATTTCAGGTGTCAAAGCTCGGATATAGATAGGTTCCAAGAGGAACATAATTATAGGGGCTTGTTTGTTTGTTTTCTCTAAATTTTCCCAGACTAGCTATTTCCAGCTCTACTGAAGATAGGTCTGCCCAGAGCATGCCAGGGGAGGTCAGATATCTCCACCTATGTATAGGAGACAGGGAGCCATGCAATATATTTTATACAAATAAATAAACATATAAGTTATTAGCTTAATAATTTTTCTCAAATAAAGCAATTTGTGTTAAGAGTATTTTGTCTTGTCATACTGTCTGTGTTATCTTCTACATGTGAAACTAAAATATTTCCTTTCCAGAAGCAGAAGTAACCATTTCTTACTCTAGGAAGGAAAAACAGGAGTTAAAAAGAAACCTGGTCAATAAAAATTTTAACAGACTCAAATGGCTTGAGAACCAAAGCCTACAAAGTGTGGTTCTGTGCCGCATTTATTTCATAGGTTGGTTCCTTCACTGAATGACGAATCATTGGATGGAACTTAATAAACAGACTGTACATTGTCAGGTACTCAGAGATGGTATTTGAGCCACTATACTTTGAACCTAATGGCATATGGTTTTTTCAGTAAGTCAACAGAAATATATGTCTACTCTAAGGCAAGAAATGAGTGTTTCTCCATGTGAAGTTAATTGGTTCACATGGGACAGAACTGATGCTTTTGCCATGATTTATATCAAGGAAGCCAGGAGCCAATTCTACTTGCATCATATTTCTAATAACAAGTGAAAGCTAAATTAAAATATAGTGTCTCACTTTGCAATTGCTAACTGAGAAGAACTTGCTAAAGAATGTCTATAAGTTCTTTCTTAAAAAGAACATTTTATAAGCAGTGGATTTGAAACTTGCTATAGCCATCCACTAAGAAACAGGATTCAGGGATATAAAAAATATTTTAAAAAAGACATCACATTTGAGAATTCATGTAAGAAATATTGATTTACTTGAAATAGGTATTTTTGGATAGTTAAAAAAGAAAAAAGCACTGTATTTATTTTTATTGAGATTTAAAGCAATTTATAACATGTAGCTTGAATTCCAAAATAATGTACCAGTTACTCATTCTAAAAAACCACTGCAAAATGGGCAGAAGACCTAAACAAGCAATTCTCCAAGGAAGATATACAAATGATCAAAAAGCACATGAAAAAATGCTCAATATCACTAATTATCAGAGAAATGCAAATCAAAATTACAATGAGGTATCACCTCACACCAGTCAGAATGGCCGTCATTCAAAAATCCACAAATGACAAATGCTGGAGAGGCTGTGGAGAAAGGGGAACCCTCCTACACTGCTGGTGGGAGTGCAGTTTGGTGCAGCCACTATGCAAAACAGTGTGGAGATTCCTCAAAAGACTAGGAATAGACTTACCATATGACCCAGGAATCCCACTCGTGGGCTTGTATCCAGAAGGAAATCTACTTCAGGATGACACCTGCACCCCAATGTTCATAGCAGCATTATTTACAATAGCCAAAACATGGAAACAGCCTAAATGTCCATCAACAGGTGACTGGATAAAGAAGATGTGGTATATTTATACAATGGAATACTACTCAGCCATAAAAACCGACAACATAATGCCATTTGCAGCAACATGGATGCTCCTGGAGAATGTCATTCTAAGTGAAGTAAGCCAGAAAGAGAAAGAAAAATACCATATGAGATCGCTCATATGTGGAATCTAAAAAACAAAAACAAAAACAAACAAACAAACAAAAACAAAGCGTAAATAAAGGACAGAAATAGACTCACAGAGAATACAGACTTGTGGTTACCAGAGGGGTGGAGGGTGGGAAGGGACAGACTGGGATTTCAAAATTGTAGAATAGACTACACTGCATAGCACAGGGAAATATACACAAAATGTTATGATAACTCACAGAGAAAAAAATGTGACAATGAGTGTGTATATGTCCATGAATAACTGAAAAATTGTGCTGAACACTGGAATTTGACACAACATTGTAAAATGATTATAAATCAATAAAAAATGTTAAAAAAAAAAACACTGCAATCAATTCATTAAGATTTTACCTTTAGTGTAAAATAAAAGTGATGTCCTGATTCTGGAGATACTAAGTAATGGAAGCTTAGAAATTGAATTAGATAATTGTTTTGTCATGAAAATACATATTATATTAATTCCAAGCATTACAGTTCTCTCACTAGTATAGTGAATATGTGCCTGTTACTAATTTAGAAAAACTAAACTGTATAAAAAGATATTATACCTTTAATGGTAAGATTTAGGCTGATTTTCACATTTTGGCAGGTACTGTGAAACTAACCAAATAGGACTCCATGGGGCCTTCCTACAGACCCTCCCCCATATCCTCTGCATTAGCTCCTCTCTGAAATACTTAGATACTGTTATCTCATGTGTATTTCCTGAGTTTTTCAGATGATAAAAACCACCACCAAATGGAAGAGATTAACTACTTGATGATCATGAGCATGTAGCCCCCAGAACCCATGGTGCCTAAGGACTGATCACCATCAACTAATCAGAGAACTGTGCACAGCTGATCACACATCCTGGGATGCCCTGCCTCACCTTGCCTTTGAAAATGCTTTGCTGAACCCCTTTGGGGAGTTTGGGGTTTTTCAACATGAGCCACCTGTTCTCCTTGCTTGGTCCCGGAATAAACCTTTCTCTGCTGCAAACCCCAACACTTCAGTTTTTTTGGCCTCACTGTGCCTGGGGCCCAGGAACTTGTATTTGGTAAATAAAATAACATTTGAAGAAAAATGTTTGATTTTTAGTAGTCAAAATTTAAGAACATAATGTTTTAATAAGTCTACAGCTTCACTTGATATTTACTGGTTATCATTCAGTTCATATTCAGATATTTCTAGACATAAAACTACCCATAGTATTTTCTGATTGCCCACTAATATTACAGTGCCATCTTTTTGCATTGCTTGTTATGAATTATTTTGCTTTTTCTTCAAGAAAAAAATATATTTCTGTACAATTATATGTTTTTCAAATAAAGTTAAATATACATGTGTGTGTATAAAAACATCATACACACATCAAACACAGATATTTATTTCTATCTCTTAAAAGAAGGTATACATTAAAAAATTAGTGTAAAAGCTTCAATGAACATTTCTGCAAAGCTTGTGACATTAAAAACCCCTGGTCTGAGCTCAGTATTTCTCTATCACTGTCAAATAAGTTTTATAAATCCTTAATTTTCACATATAACTGAATGTGTATTTACCAGATAAAGTAGCTAAATTTTTATTCATTTAATCTAATGCTTAATTTACTTCATTAGAACAGTAGAATATTTGGGAAATGCAATAAAATAAACAAGGAAACATGAATCAACAAATTCCATCTCAAAATAATAACCAGCTTTATCTTTTGGTTCGTGTTTTTATTAACATCTATAACTATTATATACAACAACTTTACTTTACCTAAATTTAGCTGAAATAAAATGCATTATATAATCACAGAGGTGGAAGACACAAAGCAGGGGCTAGAAGGCAATTGGTATTAGGTTGGTGCAGCAATTAGACTGGAAATAGATACAGATTTATTTTTCATTCCTGCTTCTTTCTTCTTTCATTTCATTGTTCTTGCTCTTCTCTCCTGCTTCCCTCATTATCCTTATTTCTGTACAGCAGGGTATGGCCGCTAGGTTATCTTATAGTCCATCATGTAGATGGACTATAAACATTCCACAGAAATGTAGAAATTAATATTCTGTTACCCAGCTCAGAATTACAAAGAAAGAAGAATATCAGATTGGCTCAGCCTAGATAAATTTTCACCAGAGTTTGAATGAATTCTGTCACAGGGTCAGAGGCAGAGATTCAAAATTAAGCAAGTCATTTATATTTAATAGCATTCCTTCTGATTAATAAAATGGGTTTTCATTCCTTACATAATTGTTCACAAGACCTAATGAAATTATAATCATAAAGAATCTAGCAAAGGGCTTGAATAGGCTTTTTTCCAAAGAAGATAAATGTCCAACAAGTATATGAAAAAATACTCAACATCACCAATCATCAGGGAAATGCAAATCAAAACCACAATGAGGTATCACCTCACACCAGTCAGAGTGCCTATTATCAAAAAGTCTACAAATAATAAATGCTGGGGAGGGTGTAGAGAAAAAGGAACCCTTCTACATTGTTGGTGGGAATGTAGTTTGGTGCAACCACTATGGAAAACAGTATAGTTTCCTTAAAAAACTAAAAATAGAGCTACCATATGATCTATCAATCCCACTACTGGGCATATACCCAGAAAAGATGAAAACTGTAATTTAAAAAGATATTTGCACCCCAATGTTCATAGCAGCGCTATTTACAATAGCCAAGACATGGAAACAACCTAAAAGTCCATTGATAATGACTGGATAAAAAGCTGTGAGAGATATATATATATATTCTCAGCCATAAAAAGAATACAGTAATGCCATTTGCAGCAATATGGATGGACCTGGAGATCATCATCATCATACTAAGTGAAGTAAGCCAGAAAAGAGAAAAATATCACATGATATCACTTACTTGTGAAATCTAAAAAGATAAAAAAAATTTTAAAAAGACACAAATGAACTTATTAACAACCAGAGACAGACTCACAGACATAGAAAACAAACTTATGGTTACCAGGGGGAAAGGGGGTGGGAAGAGATAAATTGGGAGTTCGGGTTTTAAAGATACTAACTACTACATATAAAATAGATAAACAACAAGGTTCTACTGTATAGCACAGGGAACTATATTCAATTTCTTGTAGTAATCTATAATAAAAAAATATGAAAAGAAATATATGTATGTATATGTATAACTGAAACATTATGCTGTACACCAGAAATTGACACATTGTAAACTGAATATACTTCAATAAAAATAAATAAATATATTTTTTTAAACACACACAGTGAACTATCACCTCACATCTGTTAGAATGGCTGTCATCAAAAAGACAAGAAATAAGAAGTGTTGGTGAGGACGTAGAGAAAAAGGAGCATTTGTGTACTGCTGGAAATGTAAATTGGTGCAGCCACTATGGAAAACACTAAGGAGATTCCTCAGAAAATTTAAAATAGACTTACCATATGATCCAGCAATACCACTTCTGGGTACATATCCAAAAGGAGTAGAAATAAACATGATACCAAAAATGAATTTGAACTCCTGAGTTTATTGCAACGTTATTCACAATAGCCAAGATATGGAAACAACCTACATGCCCTTCAATAAGCAAATGTATAAAGATGTTTAATGTATATATCCATACATACATACATATTGAAATACTCAGCCATGAGAAAGAAGGAAACCCTGTCTTTACAACAACGTGGATGGAATCTAAGGGCATAATGCTAAGTGAAATAAGCCAGACACAGAAAGTGAAAAACTTCATGATATCAGTTTGGAATCAAAAAAAAAGAAAGGTTGAATACATAGAAGGAGAGAGTAGAACTGTGGTTACCAAGGCAGGGAGGTGGAGGAAATGAGATGTTGGTCAAAGGGGACAACACTGCAGGTATGTAGTATGAATAAGTCTAGAGAACTAATGTACAGCATGATGACCATAGTTATTCATACTGTTTTGAATACTGGAAATTTGCTGAGAGGAGACTTCAAGTACTTTCATCATTCACCAAAAAATGGTAAATATATAACGAGAGGATATGTTGGTAAGTTTGACTGCAGTTATGACTTCACTATGCATAAGTATATCAAACCATGTTGCACACCTTAAAATATACATGATTTTTATTTTTTAAAATGTTTAAAAAAGAAGTATTAGTGGTAGCTTCAAGCTGAAGGAAACCATAGGTTTGGGGGGTGATAGCTAAAGAGAAAAGAATTTGTTTTTGGAATTATGAATATGTTCTAAAATTGATTGTGGTGATGGTTGCAAAACTCTGTAAATATACCAGAAACCACTGAATTGTACATTCTAAATGGGTGGATTATATGGTATATAAATTAGATATCAATAAAACTGTTGCCAAAAAATTAGAAAAAAAAGAACCCAGCACAATGCGTGGCAGAGCCAGCACTATTAATTCTCATTACTATTAACTTAACTGTGTCTATTATAGCTGTTTTTAAGACTCTACTGTCTGAAATTAGACTCAATGAATTCACATCCCAGCATTATTATTTACACTTACTAAAGATGACAACATGATCTTGGAAAAGTTATGTGTTCTGTCTAATTTTTGAAATTTGTATCTATCAATTTAGGGCAATCATACTGTTATTTCATGGAATCAATTAGACTAATATTATTAGTTCTCTGACTATAGTTTCTTGTCTTTTTCCTGAAGGAGTAAACTTTGTCTCCATCCCATCCCCTAAACGCAGAGAACCATGGACCTTTATAATTTGTGAGACTTTACTGGAATTTTCAATCTCTGACTTGAATCTATAAGGGTGGGAGAGAAGACAAGCGGTGCAGGGACTCCACTACTACTGTGGACAACAGGGGGGCACGTGAGGGATGGAGTGGGACCGCTGCTAAGTGTCTGTTTACAGCGGGTCCCGATCTGTTGAGTTAGAGGGCATTCTAGGAAGGGAAAAATCACTCTCTTTTCCCAGACTTTCTTTTTCATGATGTGAAACCATAATTTGTTAACCCTGGTTAAGATTTTCTAAGTCCAGCTTTGATTGCTTTAAAATTACTGCCAATTCTGGCATAATGCTTTCCATCAGTCTTGATTTTCAGTGTTACGAGTCTTTTGTTTGTGTTTCATTTTGTTTTCCTGTGTTTTCATTTAGTGAAAAGTTGGAAGAAGAAACATTAAGGACTGCTATCCAAATTCCATTTCAAAGCAAACCATATGAATGCTTTTTAAAGACACTATTTCTTCATTAGTGAGTTTAAAAGAGACATATTAAAAATTTTAGGACTCTATCTAAATATGACTCAGCTTATATTTTAAACTTAAGTGGGTTTGTATATCTGCCATCAAATACATAGCCCGAAATGCCTTGTGGAAACAATTTTCTTTAATGATAACATTAAAAGGAAAAAGTATCAATATTTAATTTAAAAATGCCTGTAATGTTTATGTTGGAAAACAAGTTTTTTTCATTCATATATAATAAAGAGATCCAGAAATAAGATCACTTATTTTTATTCACAGAAAATGCCTGGTAATTTTGCTGTTGTGAAGATGTACTGGATGAAGTGGGTCAAAGGTGCTGAGGAGCACTAAGTGAGCACCCGTGGGAGGAAGAAGGTATTATCAGATCTGTACACATGTCACATTCGGCAATATTCTGTGTGGCTGCTGCTGAGCTCTCATCTGTCAGACCTCAGCAGAAAGAACAAAGACTAGAGATTCTAGCAATTCGAGAAACATACTTTTCCTAGCTGGCCAGAGAAATAAAAAAGGAGGAGCCACTTTCTTCCTGTTATACGTTATTAACATGTGTTCTACCTCATCACATCACATTTTAAACAAAATGCTCTCAACCACTTCACTGTTATTTTCTTAAATAGTCTTATTTCTCTAAACTTCTTAATAATAACTAATATATATTTCAAATATATACTATTTCTGTAATCATTTGGCAATGTGCATTGTTATTGGTTGAACATCTATGAGTCTTCAGTAAAACTGCACTCAGTCATTAAGACAGAGTTATTATTTGGTAGAGATAATGGGAAGTGCAGTATTGGTCTTCCATAGTGCTTTAAGTAAAAGAAAAATAGACTTTTCTTAAGATATGAGTTAAATTTAATATTTGCATATCCATCATACATGAAAAATAAAGTTCTTTACTCTAATGGTGCTATTAGAAAGAATTCAGCAAAATAGGTATCTGGGAAGTTAAGCTGAAAGAATTTTTTTCCAATTCCAAGAAAATTAATGATAATGTGTCACAGGTATACAAATTCTACATTTTACCTCTTAGTGTCTCTTCATCTAACAGTGGACCAATAAGTATCATAGAAATCTTCTGCTTTTAGTACGTTTTTTTTTTTTCTTACTGACAGCTAAAGTAGCATTGATTTATTCCTGTATCTTAGGTGAACGCTTGAAATGTTTATACAACGCATACTTTAAGATTGAATACAGAAGAGATTTTTTGGCATAAATGGAACTAAAACCATAAAAAATTTCACACAGAAAATTAATATGTTTTTGAGTTATGGCCCATTGTGCTCTAAAATGAGACTTGCTCAGATTGAATTACTCCTCTATATATGAGACACCAAGAAGTTAATGTTTTATTCAGTAAGTATGAACAATTTTGCTATGTCAGACACTCAGCCATATACTAGGACTACAAAAAAAATTAATAAATAAGACAGATACAGACAAGTAGCTCAAAGTTAAGTAGAGGTAAAAGAAAAAAGCACAGATAAATTTAATATAATTGACCTGTGGGGAAGAAACATTACATGACTATGGAAATGGTACTGGAAGATAAAAAGAAGTTCCTACCCAAGTGTGGAGGTTTCTAGTTTGGCACCAGGAAGATGAAATTCTTTACCTGTATCATGAACAATAATTATTAGTCAGGTAAAACTTGAGGATATGTATGGGGCAACACAAAAGGATGTATTTAACATCTACGGTAACTTGGTTGTGCTGGAATAAAATACATGAGGTAGAGAGTGATAAGAATTGACCTGTTGCATCTTAGAAAAATTAGTGGAAGTCCTTACGCAACCTAGAAAGAGGTTCAGAATCAGCTTACATATAATAGTTAGACACTAGAGTGTTTGAAATAGAAAGGTGGGTATTGCAGCTGGCTGCCACAGCCTCATTACAATGGCCTTAGCCCAAACTGGAGGTAATCTGTAGCTTCAGTTATAGTTCCTACACCCACTAATGATTTCCTACCTCAAGCACGTGATTCTCTCTGTTGGACAACCTTCCCTGACTTAAGGACTGTGGATAGCCTTCATGGGGCAGTCAACTCACCTTACGAGTAATCCTCAATCAGTGAGAGACGGGAATTGGCAAAGAAACTACAGCTTTCTTGTGTCTTAGCAGTCATTTCTGAGGTGTGATACACAATTCTTTTAAAGGGTCCTAAACAGATTGAGCCCCAGTTTCCCAAGGTGGTAACTTACTTATTAATACATCATTTATTGACTTTCCTCCATCTCCTGTCTCACTTCACTTCAGGATGATGCTTTCTGGGGTCACCTCCCATGTAAAATAATAAAGTACTTGCCCTCAAATCATTGTACCTCATTTGGTCTACATTTAGTGAAAGTCAAAGAAAGATAGTTAAGTTAATGCTTTAGAAAAATCTTTCAAGCAGAAACATGGAAAAAAGCACTGTAGCATGATGGACTAGAAATCAGAAAAGAGTTAATGGCCATTCTGGTAATTTAAGTAAGAAATGGTGAAGATTTGAATGGGAATAGTTGCAGTGGGAATGTATAAGTTAGAGCAGGTTTTCAAAAATGCACAAGAGATAAACCCAACAGGACTTGACAATTAATCAAATGTAGCTACAGAAACTGAATGTATGTAGTAGAAATAGAAAGAGGAGTCAAGAATGATCTCTTGGTTTACTAGGGCAGATAACTATATGGAAAGATTATGTTTTCAGTTTTGAATAATTTTGTGTTAGCTATGAGTAAAAAGTAGCTGTGTACAACAGGATGTTGGATATGTGAACCTGAAATCTGTCTGAAATACAGATATCAATGGTGTTCAAGACCTATGGAGTAAATAGGATCACCAGGGGAGAATCTGTATTATCTCTTGGGCAGGGAAAGAGAAGGCATGAAAAACACATTTTCTAAACAATCGAAGGAAAGTCAAAGAAAATGCAATGTGTTGTATCTGAAGAGGGATTATCTACACCTAGGAGGAGATGTATAACTGTGATAATAGTTAGGAGATGTCCAGATAGACAGTCACTGAAATATAATCTTTGCTTTGAATAATAAATTACTGGGGCCTTAGCCATTGTAGCTTCAGGACCAGAAGTAACTATTTAGACTGTAACAGATTGGGGACTAGCCTGCAAGAAAATAGATACCATGACTAACTAGTACTCTTCTTGACAAGTTTTAATGTAAACATATATAAGAGTATTAGATAGTCACCAGAATGTTTGCAGGGTCAAGGATTTTTTTCTTAATAAAAATATACGTTTGTAAGTTAAGGCTGAGAAAAGGGAGGAAAAGATTGGTAGAGTGTGCATGACTAATGGGTAGAAGACGGAGTTGATACAAGTAGAGGGGTTAATCCTGAGCAGGAGGAATCTCTCACTATCTGAGAACAGAGAAATGGTAGCGAGTAAAGGTCATAGGCAGAAATAGTGTTTGAACTTGAGCACAATTGAGAAGAATACCCATGACCACCTCAGTTTTTTAAGTTGTCTATTGGAAATGATGGAGGGTGGGCCTAAAGTAATGGCTGTAGGATTGGAATGTTTATTATGTGACCCTTGACCAAGAACAGTCACAGTGAAGACCCAGGTGAGTTTTGAAATCATTAAGTTATAATGACCTCTATCTACACAGTTGGTGATTTTTCTCCAACTTGCTAGCTAAATGGACTTGAAAATTTACAGGCATACCTGGTTTCATTGCTTTTTGCTTTATTGTGCTTCACAAAGACTGTGAAAAAACAAATTGAAGGTTTGCTGCAACCCTGCATTGAGCAGGTCTATCAGCACTATTTTTCCAACAGAATTTACTCACTTTATGTCTGTGTAACATTTTCATAATTCTCTCAATGTTTCAAATTTTTCATGATGATTATATTTCTTATGGTGATCTGTGATCAATGATCTTTGATGTTACTATTGTTACTGTTTTGGGGCACCATAAACAGCTCCTGCATATGATGAAAAACCTAACTCATAAATGTTGCTTGTGTTCTGGCTGCTCCACCAACCAGTTATTCCCTCATCTCTCTCCTTCTCCTCAGGCCTTCTTACTCCCTGAGACACAACACTATTAAAATAAGGCCAATTAATAACCTGCAGTGGCTTCTAAGTGTTCAAGTGGAAGGGAAAGCCATACCTCTTTAATTTTAAATCAAAAGCTTAACATGATTAGGCTGAGTAAGGATGACATGCCAAAAGCTGAGCTGGGCCAAAAGCTAGGCCTCTTGTACCAAACAGCCACATTGTAAATGCAAATAAAAAGTTTTTGAAAAAAATTAAAAGTGCCATTCCAGTGAACACAAGAATGATAAGAAAGCAGAACAGCCTTATTACTGATATGGAGAAAGTTTGAGTGGTCTGGATAGAAGACCAACCACCACTACATTTTCTTAAGCTAAAGCCTAATTCAGAGCAAGGCTCTAACTCTCCTCAATTCCATGAAGGCTGAGAGAGGTGAGGAAGCTGCAGAAGATAGGTTTGAAGCCAGCAGAGGCTGATCCGTGAGAGTTAAGAAAATAGGCTGTCTCCATAACATCGAAGTGCAAGGTGAAACTGCAAGTGCTCGTGCTGAAGCTGCAGCAAGTTACCCGGAAGATCTAGCTAAAATAATTCATGAAGGTGGCTTCACTAAGCAATACATTTTCAGTGTAGACAAAATGGCCTTCTATCGGAAAAAGTGCTGTCTAGGACTTTCATAGCTAGAGAGAAGTCAATGCCTGGCTTCAAAGGACAGACTGACTCACTTGTTAGGGGCTAAAGCTGCTGGCGACTTTAAGTTGAAATCAATGCTCATTCACGGTTTTGAAAATCCTAGGCCTCTTAAGAATGAGGCCAAATATACTCTGCCTGTGTTCTATGAATGGAACAACAAGGCCTGGATGACAGAACATAGGTTTGCAACACGGTTTATGGAATATCTTAAGCCCATTGTTGAAATCTACTGCTCAGAAAAAAGATCCCTTTCAGAATACTACTGCTCATTGACAACATACCTTGTCACCCAAGGTCTCAGCTGCAAGGAGATGTACAATGAGACTAACACTGTTTTCATGCCTGCTAGCACAATATCCATTCTTCAGCCCACAGATCAAAGAGTAATTTTGACCTTCAAATTTTACTATTTAAGAAATATTTCACAAGGCTAGAGCTACCATAGACAGTGATTCCTCTGATAGGTCTAAGCAAAGTAAATCAAAAACGTTCAGGAAAGGATTCATCATTCTAGACACTATTGGGAACATTCATGATTCATCGAAAGAGATTAAGATAGCAACATTCAAAGGAGTTGGAAGAAGTTTATTCCAACGCTCTTGGATGACTTTGAGGGGTTCAACACTCAAACTGGAGGAAATAACCACTGATGTGATGGAAATAGCAAGAGAACTAGAATTAGAAGTGAAGCCTGAAGGTGGGAAGGTATTGCTACAACCTCATGATAAAATGTGAATGAGTGAGGAGTTGCTTCTTACAGATGAGCAAAGAAAGTGATTTCTTGAGATTGAATCTACTCATGGTGAAGATGCTACGAAGATTGTTGAAATTACAACAAAGGATCTAGAATGACAAACTTAACTGACTAGGCAGCAGCGGAGTTTAAAAGGGTCAATTCCAATTTTGAAAGACGCTTTGATTTTCCTTATTCAAAAATATATTTTTACTTCAAAATATGCCTTATATACCATCTATTAGGATTATCACTTAGAATGCAAAACACTCGGTTAAATTTGAGCTTTAGATAAACAACAAATAATCGTTTTAGTGTAAGAATATTTCAAATATTGCAGGGGGATACTTTAAAAATTGCTCTGAATTTTGAAGTTTAATTGGATGTTCTGAACTTGAAATTGAAGTTTAATTGGATGTTCTGGTTTTTATTTTATAATTCTGGCAATCCATGCATTCTACCTACTAGAGAGACAGTATCTATAGTATCATTCCAAGAATTTATCTGGTCTTCAGCAAAGGTAGTCAAGAAGATTTAACCAAGTATTAAAATTAGTAGATGATGCGCCCATGCTCAGGAAGGCAATATATAGCATATGAGAAGCGCAGTGAAGTGAAGTAGTTGGATTTTTTTTTTAATCTAAGGAGAAGTAATCAGGGAGTATGTTTTTTTAAAAAACAAGAAGCAAGCCAACTTTATCTCCCATCTCAAAGAGTGTGGTAGCTGGAGAATTTAGCAGCCTCTACTCTTCCTGTGGCAGAAATTCAGAATTCATTTATTGACAGGTTGTTTTTTTTTTTTTTGATGGTTTAATATCCTAGATGACTATGAAACCAAGGAATGCAGAGAACGCAGGGGAAAAATTTTGGAGAAAGCTAGTGGGGAACTTAGGTTAGGTAAATAGTATCTGAGTAGCATGCCCATGAGAATAGAAATCAAGGGGACTTTTATCGTGGGTTGTGACCAAAAGTGACAGGAACATTAGGCAAGATACGATAAATGGACTTCGAAATGCCAAACAGAATTCTGACAGAGTAGCACCATTGATGACAGTGTGAACTGAAGTCAGAAGAGTAAGTGTCAGAGATCTGGCAAAACCAGAATTCTTGGTACTGGTGTCTCTTGACGCTGTCGACTAGTTTAGGCAAACATCACATGATTGCAGGGTTTGTCTGAAGGGCCCAGGCTGGTGCGTGGATAATTCCCAAGTTTGCAGAAGCTGTATCTGTAAATGCTGTAATCCAGCACTGAACCAGACTCTGGCTTCATTAATCTGATGATAAAATCAGTGTAGCATACACTAACGTGTTTACTGAATTATTTCCAGTATTCTCACTGATTAATGAGCCATTAAAATATATTGTTTTGGTTGTGTAACACTCTAACATTCTCCTTCTCTCGTCCTTTCAATATGCAAATCTGTGTGTTTAGGATATTCCCTATATAAGCCATTCCCTGATTGTATAGTGGCCTGATCTCCTAGAATAATAAAAATGAAAGAAATGAGAGAAACTTAGAAAATATCTCATAATGCCTTTAAATATCCAGATGAAGCAGAAACTCAAAAACTAAATAACTTGCCCAAAGTCCAACAGAGCCACTGGACATGCTGTCTCCTATGTCCTACTCACTGAATCCCCAAATTATGCTTCTTTCCCTAGTAAGGTTCTGTTCCTCAGCCCCTGCTTTGTACTAGATGGCAGAGAGAGAGCTTCAGAATTGACATTTGGTATTGTGACTAATAACTCACGCTCTGTTGCAAGACTCTTGCAGTCAAATCCCAACCACCCTTAATAGATGTAGAACCTGATATGTTACTTCAGTCTTCTGGGGAGAAAAGAAAAAATAAAAAAAAAACAAAAAAGAATTGCCATACAAATGAGACTCAATAAAACTTTAGAGGTATACATGATTTCTAAAAAACAAAAAAGTGTAGTAGAAATACTAAATCTGAATAAGTTAGAGAAAGTTTCACATAAGTTAGAGAAAGTTTCACATATGTAAGTGGCAATTTAGCTGATACTTAGATGATGGTTTAAAGCAGGAGTTAGAAGCTATCTATTTTTCTATGGCTTACAAGGTAAGCATGATTTTCACATGTTTAAATGATTGAAAAAAACCAAAAGTATAACATTTTGTGACATGCAAAAACTCATGATATTTAAATGTCATTGTCCATAAATATTTTATTAGAATACAGCCAGACATACTCACTTACCTATTGTCGATGGCTGCTTTTATGCTACACAGTAGAGTTGAGTCTTTGCAGCAGAAACTGTATGGCCCACAGGCCTAAAATGCTTACTGTTTGGCCCATTATTGAAAAAGCTTGCCAAACACTGATTTAGAGAGAAATGCTACTAAAGCACCAGTCTGCAACAAGTTCAAGAGTTTGTGCCAGTATGTGAATTAATGTACTATTTCCTACATAGAAAAAGTCTTGCTATAAAAAAACGGAAGGGCCAACTAAACCATGTGTTTAGTCATGTGGTAGATTAACATTAGGACTCAAGCTCTTGCCATGGATGGAGAGCTCACAGTTTGAGGACCTGTTAGTAATTCAAAGACATTTTGAGTCCAAAGACATTTTGAGTACCACTGTTTCAAAGCTTGCTACATGTTGAGAGCAGTGGACACGCATTCCAGGCAGAAGGGACTGAACATTTTAACATAATTTGAGGAATAATTATAATCTTACTACTTGTAAGTAGTTTTGATTATGTTTAAAATATGGGAATAAACTGTGGGGTGTTGAAAAATTTAGCATATGTAAATTTTGAAAGTTTATAAAAAAGCAGGCCCAAATAGAGGAAAATTTAATAGTATAATAAACAGTAACACTAATTTGTCTGGACACAGTGTCCTACAGGGTGTCAGTCAGAGAAAGAGTTCATTTTAAAGATAAATTCTTTGAAGGGTAAAATGCAAACATATTACTGATTTCAAAACTAGCATATAGGGCTTTACATCATCAATTATCTTCAGAGATTTAGTAATTATGATCAGCAGCTTCTGCTTGTTCTCACATGTCCCTTCAAATCATCATTACGAGTTTTTGAAACTCAAAGACTGGCCCAGCTTGAAATAGAATACTTAATTTTAATATTTTGAACATTAAAACCTTAAAATTTACAGCAGCATTAATATTATGAAAGCAACAATCCCTTTTTATTTGTCAATGGTATTTCTATTGCCTTTTTATTTACTGACAGAGGAAAGAGATACAGAGTCAGAAAATATTTAATTTTAACTGGATATATTGGTAAGAATGATTTAATGAAATTAAAAAATAACTGCTTTGAAAATGACCATTACTACCTATAGGGCCATCTGATTCTGAACCCCAAACACAATATTAACTATCAATTTTTATAAACTTCTTTTGGGTTCTCAAATATGACTTTTTAAAAATGTCTTTATTAATTTTAGTAATCTCTCAAATTAAGTTATCATTTTCCTCTTCAAAATTTTTAAAGAATTTCCAGTGTGTTATTTTATCCTCTTCTTCTTGTAGATACATATATTAAAAAAACAGTTTGTTTTCCTAGTTTTTAATGGTCTTTTTTAGGATACAATTCATTATATTCAAGTAAAACATTGCCTGAAGTGTATATTTTGCAATAATATTGGATATTAGGTACATTTCATTATATTACAGCATGCTACTTCATTGGATCTATGCTATTATTCGTCTTTAAATAAAATATTTTAATCCTCTGTAGCTATAAGATATCCTTAGAATACAAAAGGCTTATCATTAGCAAGACAATAGTCTGGAGCCAGGTTAACAAATACATATGCAAAATATAGAAAGATACCAATGATGGTAAGTGGTTGATCTTCTGTGTAGAAGACTTGTAGGCAGGATTCAAAGGAGAAAGAGGGCAGGTGAGCTAGTAGAAGCACTGTCTGTCTCAGGGGATACTTTTATAATGTAACTCCTTGGAAATGCTTACAAAATATGGCCTTCCACTGATTTCTCCTTGCACACATTGTGTGAATAATACACCTTTGAAATAACATGTTAAATGATATGTCTGTTGAACACAATGCTGAGTGACAGACTGCAGACCAAGAACACATATCATATGATTCCATTTACCTGTGGTTCTAGAACAGATAAAAAAAAAAAAATCATGAAAACATTTTTTTAAAGAAATGACTGTCTCTTGGGAGAACTGCCTAGGGAACATGAAAGAATTTTCTGAGTACATGAATAGATATATTAATGGGAGTATGGTTAAGTGAATGTGTTTGTCAGAACACATCAAATTGTATTCTTAAGACCTGTATATTTCACCATATGCATATTTTACCTAAAAAAATTAACTATGAATTAATATTGAACTCTAGCTTAAAACTTTGATCTTTGTAGTGAAATAAGGCATCAGTTATTAAAGTAATATCTGCATATTTTATGTTTGAACAAATGAATAAATACATTGAGGATAGTAAAAGTCAAGTTTCTCACTGTTGCAGAAGGCAGTTAAAAATACAGAAAGTGAAAAGTCTAGACTGCAGCATATGCCACTGGATCAAAATTGGAGTAGAAGCAATGACAGACTGTTAGCAGTGAGCACATCTAAGTACCATTCTCCACTAAACAAATCAGGGTTTTGGGTGAAAAAAGACCGATTCCAGAGCTCAGAGAGAAGATTCTCAAATTGGGTACCAAAGTACACCTCAATTAGAAAGTGACATTTAATTTGAGAAATTAAAGATGGACAGGAATTAATAATCTAAATATCGAATAAGAGTAACACTTGCCAAAGCCACAGGCAGTGCATTCAAGGCACTGTTCCTGAGAACTTTCTCCCTATAATGTGAAAAAATTTCTGCTCTGGGATCCAGCTCTAGGGAACTAAAAGATGGGGGAAACACGTCCTAATTCAGAATACAACTTGTGTCACTCTATTATGTTATAAGCAGACTATTTTAGTATGTTGTTTAAAAAAGTGTTAACTTCAGAGGTGTGCATTTCAATGAAAAATACAAATAATAATAATACACTTATATTTATATAATACTTACAACATGCTAAGCACTGTTCTGAGCACATTTTATCTTTAACCAATATATGAGTTTTACAATAGTTTCATGAATCAGATACCATTATTACCCTTAATTTATAAATAGGAATCTGGAGCATAGATGAGTTGATTAGCTTGTTTACAGTCACACAGTAAATGGTTGATTTAGGATTTGGACCTAGACAGTTTAGTATAGACTCTTTATTCCTGACCAATTCACTGTACTGACTCTCTGCCACGTGAATTTGCTTCACAGCTATTTTTGTAGCTGTTGATTAGCAATTACAAAAAGAAGTAGCTAGACCACTGTTCCTGTTTCTACTCTTATTTGCTCTTCCTGGCAGATTGTGTGCCTTCCAATTAACTGGAACACCCAACACCAGCATAGTTTCTTTTCTCGGCACATAATTCTGTTTCTGTACTGCTATGAACACCTAATGATTTTCTGGAAAATCCATGAACAAAAAACTCCAAAATATAAACATATATGAATTTTTTTTCTGGTAAAAAACAGAGCCACTTCCTACAGTACATATCATAATATGTAAGACACTATACATTTTCTTATATCTTCCTAGCACTGGTTTTAGGATTTATTTTTAAAATTATGATCTTAAAAACATATGCTTATTCCAAATTTCTAAAGTTTTTCCTTTGAAATATATATATACACACAATTTATTTTGAGGAGAATGTTCTTTAGATCTTTCTATGAATATAACATTGCAGCAAAATGTCTATGTTAAGAAACTAATTTTTCAGTCTATTTCCCATATGCAGTTTTTGGGGGGTGGTTAACTGATCACTTCTCAGCTGTAATTTTGAGCTCCACTGAACTGTTATGGATGTTCCATTTTAAAACAGAACATATGTGAACAGAACTGTTCCTGTTATGCTTGACTGATGCCCCTGATTGTGTTCTAAATTCACAACTATGCCTCTAGTTATGAACTAATAACTTTGATTATTTAGGTAAGTCAGATCTTCAAATCCAATCCTGTCTGTTTAATTGAAAAGCAAGTAAAAAATGCAGTGATTTTTTTTTCCTTCAGTTTAGAGAGATCTCATAATTTAGGCTGTAGGAAATTCTTCACATTACCCAAAACTGCATTATACCCAGTCCACACTTAAGTCAACAAACAATTGTTTACTGGCATGAGAAAACACAAGGTTGTTCTCATGAAATACTGATATAGTTTGAATACACATGGTAATGTTTAGAAATAGTTCTAATGCAATTAGATGACAAGTTAAAAACATCATCCAAAATCAGATTTGTCATCGATCCAGTTTCTACTGTAGTTCTAAAAAATATCAAAACTTTATATAGAAAAGCATGATACTGTTAAAAACTACTATAAAAGCTGTTTTCTCAGGACCTGAATTCTAGCTTCAGCTCAATTACCTATTTGCCAGATATATTTGGCAACTCTTTTAACCTTTTTATTCTTGGTTCTCAGATTTATAAAAAAGGGATCATATAATCACTTAAATCTAATACCTACATCTCTGACTGTGTAAAGTTTAAATAAAACCATATGTATCAAAAATATATAACCATTATAAATGTTACTTATTGCTTCTTAATTCTGACAGAAGACTCCTTGCTGAGATAAATTTAGGGTGTAGCAGATATCATAACTTAACAGTTTTCTAAGATTGTCTGCTCATGGGCTATCCTAAAGGACCTGCATTTTAGTCACAATCCTAGTCTCATGATTTAAGCTCCCTTACAAAGCAACTTCTGCTTTATGTAGTCACATGAGGATTTTCTTTGTTGTCTTTTCATTGACTGTTACTCAAAGAGTGACCATTTACCTGCAGTTACATTTGCATCATTTTTTCTTAAATTTTATTGTCTGGATTATTCATATATTTCTAGCCAGAGATGAGCATTTGAAATAATGACCATAGCTTTTTGAATCTTTTTTTATGGAAACAAAAATATGTGTTATTCTAACATCTTGTACGTAACCTCTTTATTTGTTTTTAATATTACAAAACAAATCAGTTTCACCTAAGTATATGCATTACAGGTGAATTAAGAGCTTATATTACTTCTGTTTTATATATATATATATAATTTATTCTTTCCTTTTGTTATTATGGTACGGCATTAGTACCACTCTGTCCTGTCTTCTCCATATCAAGTAAGACATTCCCTTCATCAAGGAAAATCTGTTTCTATATTTACAACCATTCTTCTTTCCCTTTCCTAGCAAACCTCTCTTGTTAAACTTTCCCCTCTCATTTCTACAGCATATTTCAAAAGTAAGATGTTCCATTCTGTTGGATATTATAGCCTTTAGGGAACTTTTTACAGTATCAGGTCTCTACAGCTTATTTAAATTATTGTCTCTAATTTTATAAATATATTTTTAAAATTAGTCTATTAATGCAATAACTTGATATTGTATTTTAAAGTGGGCCACTGTTTCAACCTAGGTCCCATCTGGAAATGCAGGGAACACTCAAATTAGAAAACTGAGAGAAGGGTTTATTTACAACTGGTCTTTTCGGAAAGATGTGAAAGGTAAACAGGTGGTTTAATAGAGTAACTCAGAGCTAAGAGAAGCAGGGCTCTTATCATCTCAAGCCTGAAGGTGTAAATGGAGGTAGTGATCATCAGAATCATAAAGACTGACTTGTGTAGAGTAGACCTCCTGGAGAATCAAAGGATGTGGCAAGTCCATGCTGATCTCCCAGGGGAATAGATTCCCTGATCTCACTCCTCTCTCTTCTTTCTATTTCTTACCCAGAATTCCCACTGGCTTAACTCAGCTGGAAGCCAGAAGACACAGGTGATACCTGTGTAACCCAAAAAGCCAGCCTGTTCAAGTAGAAAGCAGGGGTAAGAAGGATGAATAAAAGACATCTTTCACAGTCCATGGATGTTGCCCTTCACCCAGCTGTCCCCCACCACACACATTCCATCGTTCATCATATAATTGTGGGGTAAGGCCAGCTCACTTATATACCCACTTAAACCTAAAATATTAGCCATCTCAAGTTTCTTCATAAAAGGTATAGGGAGAAGGAAGACGGAAAAACTGATGTCTAAAAGACAAAGACAATTAACCGTCTCAGTACTATTCTGAGGCTTAAGAGAGTTATCATGGCTGTCTTCTTTCACTGCTCACTCTATGTTCCCTTCACTGCTGCCAGCCTCTCAGCTGCATAAGGCTTTTAGTCCAAGACAAATACTTCAGAATCTGTATCCTTCTACTCAGTCTGGGTTATTACAATTTGCTATTCACCAGTACATTTGAGAAAGGTATTACAAATCAAAGCACACCAATTAATCCACTTCATTTTAACTATAGTACTTTTTACCATCATTGTGAACCAGCAACTCAATTTACTACTTGTAATTGCGATTTATCTTTCAAAACAATTCGTGACCACCTTCCCCCCAAGCTCATTAGTTCAGTGGCATGGGGGACACAAAATGGCTCAATGACAGATTTTGTTGCCCAGTAAAATCATCTTTGTCCTTTGCACAGAGGTGATGTTGTGTACAATGCCACCGTGCTGAATGAGGCATTCTACAAATTTATTAATAACTGAACTGGCAGAGTATTCTGTCAGGAGATGCAAGTCTATATCTGGAATATATGGCCAATTCTAGGAGGATGAAAGCGCCCACTCCATTACAGGAGGAGTGTTATAATGAAGTTTATCTTCCATCAGATAACTATTTGACCCACCACGAAATGGTATCATATTAGCATTTATTAGCAGGAATAGCCAGATCAGCCATGATCTGGGGAAAACCAGGTGGCTGAACCCATGCTTAGCTGACATTACTTTCACCATGACTACACCATACATGTCCTCATTGAGTAAACACTAGGATAGCTGAGGAAAAAACTAATCCATATGCCTAGAACAGACCATCTTGTCTATCTAAATATTAAGAACATTTTCTCCGTGGATGCTGTCTGGTGAGGATTTACAGAGGACACAAAGATCTTCATACTCTGCACATTCTAGAAGGCTCACCCACAAAATCTTATCACCATTTATTCTAATTTTGCTCTTCCCAAGTCCCTGAGTAGCAAGACAATCCCTTAGCTACCTCTTATAAGTCATTTTAGAACCGTACCACAGGCCATATGAAGTAAACAATGAGATGTATGCCTAAAGACCTCCCACACAGAGGATTTCATTTTGTCAGTGTCTTGAAGGTCACTCTTCGGTAAGGTGATTGTATACCAGCCATTCATCTTGACTGGTTGTAGCCCATCCTACAGATCCAAACATGACTCAGCCTGTACTTCTTTGTTTATTAAATAATTAAACCAAATTCACCAAAAAGCAAAAACTAGTGATTGAGGGAGAAGCAGTAAATGTATAGGATCACATTTTATAAAGATTGTGAGCAAGGTGTCCTAGTCTGGAATATACTACCTCCCTTTTAAAGTGAAATGATTTCATGCAAGTCCAATATTCAGTGGTCATATGGTCAAGGTTTCAGTTTCTCCTGGGGTCTAGCAGCAATCCCAGAACTACTTTTCAATGACTTTCATCAGAAAATGGCATAGATTTCTCCAAAATCTGAGCAGCCTCAGCTGAGATTTCCTGAGACAGTGGGGCGTTACTGAGGATCCGTACATCGTCTCTGTCTGCCAGAGCCACTTCTGATTCTATCAATCAGCTTGGTCATGAAGTCAAAGTTAAAGGGAAGACTGCAGGAGAGTCAGCGATGCAGTCATTTCTTGCTCTAGATACCTCTTGAAACTGGCAGCACCAAGAGCTACCAGTAAAATGGTTAAAATAAATATGATATGTGTTACTTCCGAAATCCAAAGACGCTATCAGGCTTTTTTAGTTCTATATTCATGGTTAGCAGTATTTGTCCAGTGATGTGCAGCATTTCATCTCTCACTTCAAAAAGGAATATCTCTTCATGCCCAAAAGGAGGACTTACAACAGTCACCAGATTTGTCTTGCGTTCTCTGGCACATCCAGGGTGCTTCTACTTTCTGCTCAGTAGTATGAGTATAATGTCAGTAATAAAACAGATTAACATTAGAGATCTACAGTATTTCAAGATTGCTGAGGTCCCTAAAGATGGTATCAAGAAAAGTACAGGGGAGTTCACCTAGCTCTGGCAAGAAACTAAAAGTATCCTGTTCTTTGTGCCAAATTAAAACAAACTGCTTCTAAATTTCCATACTGATTTCTACTGATTCTTGGTCTCTTAAGGTAGAAAGCTTCCCTACTTTGAATTGAATAATTACTGTAAACAGGCTGGAGAGACTTTGAAGAAAACAGTATCTGCCTTAATTCTTATGAGCTTGGCTCCAATGACAACAATGAGATGATTTCAGTGGAAGTAGTTTGCTATCTTAGCATCATTGTTTATTCTTAACTGAATGTTTTTCCCCCCTTTAAGGTGAGAAAAATCAGTGTCAGAAATGACTAATGAAAGTCTGTGTTCCATAGTAATTAGGCAAACGCTTATTCGTATTTTGTCAATGAGATCATATGAGGGAGGTGACCAATTCAGTTATCAGATGTAAGAAGAAAATGAAATTCTCTTTGAGGCTAGAGAAATGCTATGGGGGGTTAGGCATATAAGCACAGTACAGATGACTAAAAATAAAGCTAGAAGAAAAAGAGCAGAAAAGCCCTCAAAGAAAGAATCCTTCTCTTGTTTTGAGTGGAAGCTTTCTACTTCTCACTGTCATCTGTTTAATTAAAAGATCTTGGGTTAGCAGTCTCCCTCCTAAGACTGTTTGTGAAGGATTCTTAAGAATATTCTGTTTCACTTTTCAATACTGCATAATTTTTTAAAATTTTTATTCCTGCATACCAGGTACTGTTGCTTTAGCAAGAAATAAGCATTCAAAAATCAATCCCTTCATGATTTACTGCTGTGATATCAATTAACATTACTGATAAAACCTTTCCCAAGGATTTTCAAGTGCAATGCTTTTCTTAGGATTACTTTTCTGAGGATTATTCTGCTATCAAAATACATCAATCTGCTAATTTAGGATCATGTAGTGCTTTCCTGGCAAGGGAAGAAAGCAGTATTTGTTGAGGAAAACACTAATAGTTCTTGATTATTTTTTTTTAAATGTTAACCAGAAAAGAAGGTAGTAGAACAGTGAAGGCATTAACAAGTCTCTAGGCCTTTATTTCACAAGTATATTATGAATATCAGAAATTTACAAAGTACAGAAACCTAGAGACCAAATTTTTTCTCTATTTTATTACCAATGTTTGTGTCCTTCTGTAAACAAACATAGGTAGGTATATTGTTTTAACCTGAAAGGTACACTATCACTGAATCATTTCTATATTAATATTTTTTAAAACAATCTAGTTAGACTAAATTTCGTTTTTGATTTGTTAGATTTTGGGGGGCTCAAGTTTGGTAAACAAAAAAAGCTCTCAAAATATTTGTAAGTTAACTAAAATGTAGAGATTACCAAACAAAAGTATTCTTCTTATCCATCCTTTTAGAATTTGAAAGAACAAATATTACTCAATTTCTATTTATGTAACCCAAAGATAGTTTCAATGTAAAAGTTATTTTCATAATTTTTTTTATTCTGAATTTGGCACTTGAGTTAGGGAAAGACAAAAATCAATAAAAGTTTTCAAAGAAGAAAAGATAAGAACATAAGTCATAAGTTTATAAAGAAAAGATGGAGATCGTATTTTAAAATTCAACAATAAATATTAATTGTATTTCAAAACAATATTTTTCTTTAACAATAAACTTCTATTTTAAAAGGTTTAAGATTATATAAAAAACACAATAAAACAAGAGAGTATGTTGGTGATAAAAGGACAACTGGGCACAGAATATTTGGTCATCTTAAACTGAAGAAAATTAAAAGTTTATTTTTATTTTTATTTATATAATCTAAGTAAAAATTGCAATAAAATGTCTTTATACTTTTTTCTTTCTTACAAACACTAACACAGATAATATAATTTAACCAACTGTATTATTTTAACATATTTCATTGCTCCCATTGAACTTACCTACTTATACACATTAGACAGAAGGATAATAAAGTTTATTTAATGTAGCTCTTCATTTTTTATCCCCCCTTTTTTTAATATCTCTGCATGAACTGAAACTTTTTCCTTTAACGACATTTCCTTTAAAAAGTCTCCTAGATAAACAGAAAGATATCTATGATCTTTCATAAACATCAGCTGTATTTTTATACACCTTATTTTACATTTATTCTAAAAAAGAGAACATTGATATTAATGTAAATCAACGACACTTATGCATCCTTCTTTAACCTTTTAACTGAAGTCTATTAAAATTTTGTTGTACAGAGATAGAATATTATTATCTATTTTTTATATTACATTAAAACCGTAAAGCTAATCAAACATCTGGAAATTGCAAAATAAAGTTCACATGTTAAGTGTCTATCATTTGTAATATTGTAAGAATTTTAAAAGATTAACTTCTTGTTTTTACTTCCAGTATTCAAATTTATTTAAACAGACATAATTTTATGTTTTTGCAATCTTAAACAATTATAGGATGAATTACAATTTTCCTGATCATTAAGACCAATGTAAGAAATTTATAAAGTTAAGTCACGGAAAATAAACCCTAACCTTGTACAAACTAAAATACTGTAGTCTTGTACTATATTAAATTAAAATACTTCATGCTTTGGTAAAATTAAGGAGGAGACATAAATATTTTCTTAAAACCATTTAAATAAGCTTAAAATATACAAATATTCATACTGATAAAAATCTTCCATAAACTTTTTTCTAATATAATTTAGAAATCTTGAAATTGAAAAATCAAATTTTAAAGAATATTTAGATCATATTTTAAAACTGAGTGTCCTGCTTTTCCCTTTTACTATGCAATATAGTTAACAAGGCCGATAACATAGCACCTTATTTTTCTTTTGTAGAGCTGTTTCTTTATAAGAACCAATAAAGTAGAAGAAAAGACAGGTGTCTCTTTTTACCACTGGAAATTCTTGAATTCTTTAATTCCAAATATATACCAACCTTGAACATACCAAATTGTTTGTAAAAGCCTATTGTAAAAGCTCACACCATTACACTCTAGGAAATGTTATCCTATAATTTGTCCCCTTTTGTGTTAGATCCATTTTCTACAGCAGATATTCTTAGAATATGTACATTTCTATGATGAATTAATTTCCGAAGTGAAGAGGAAAATAAGAGGAGAGGAAGAAAAAAAAATGGAAATTAGAATGCACCAGCCACAGACAGACATAAAGTTCAGTGTAGAGGCTAACTGTGTTCTCTTTGCAAGACAGAAAGAAGGCATGTCTGAAGCAAAATTAATTTTGATGAGTGAGAAAGAGAGACTGTCACTGTAGCTTGTTTAAACAATAATTTGGGTCCTTCACAATTCCATCAAGATTTCATGATTAAAATTTGGTACTTATTAATACTTGCAGTACAGAAAAAGATGGAGGGGGGTCTTATTATTAAACAAAGTAATCTCTTTTATATAAACAAGATTTTATTTCCCTGAAAGTTTTTTGTGTGTTGTTTTTTTTCCCCCACATTTTATTTCAAGGTGCATCTTGAATACACTATTTTGGTTATATTTAAAGTTCTCCAAAGTAACTACTGCAATTTTAAATTGTCCTTGGTGCAATCATGCCCTTTAGAAAGATAAATACAGGAAGGATAATACAAAAGCAAGTGCCAGGAGGTAACAAATTTACTAGCAGACAATCCATTAGAGACTGGCTGACAATCAGTCAGAAGTAAAGTATCTCCTGTGCATATCTTTGATCCTCAACATTAAGGTCAAGATGCTTCTGCCTGCTGACCTGAGAAATCAGCAGTTCCCCTGGCAGGTGGAATTTGTGGAGAGAAAATATCTTTAAAAGCCAGCTTTGTATCCATTAACAGGACTGAGGGGAAGTGTTGATGTTGTGTTGATTAATGACACAAGGCAAAGTTTGTCCCCAAAAAGATAATGTCTAAGGAGAGCTTTTAGTCTTCAAGTTCAGTTGGAAAGACATTTATCAGACCTCTGTGGATCTTGAACTTCCTCTAATAAACAAGGCAGTACCAACCAACAAATAAACAAAAAATAGAGAGGATGGTTAAATGGCCAAACAATGGTTTGTTAGTCCTTCAATAAGGAAAATGAGTATAAACAGATCAGATTTGCAAAGAGTTTTGAGTCCTTCATTCTTAAGGAGGAAACAAACAAAAAAAGAATCTTGTAAGGCTCAATAAAATATTTAGAGTACAGATTCAGTATTGACTTCCCTTAGTATCAGTGGCAAGTTTGCCTCTAGTAGGTTTAGACATAAGATGAGCACACTGCTTCTAAGATAAGGGTATTAGTCTGTGGTGACAAGTCTCAACAAAATCTCAGTCGAAGCTCCAGAATTATCAAAGCCCACCAACAGAGCTTATCAAGAACACACTTTTCTCTAGATTAAAAAAAAAAAAGATTTATTTAGCTTGCTGAAGTAAAGAAAAATCACCCAAGGGGAACTTCCAGAGCAATTTAATTAGGAGAACAAGAGGTGTCTTCTTAAAGGATTTAGGGTTGTAAGGACTATTCTTAAGGAAAGTCAGGGTCAGTTCTACATCGATTGCTATAGAGGTGGGAGCAATCTGGCATCTGGCTATCTCAGTAATATAACAGGGTTACCTAAGCTTTAGGGATATCCCCACATTTACCCGATGTTTCATCATATCAGTATATCCCCATGTTTCATTATGGCAAACCCGTATAATAGAAGGAAAAGAAACATTTTATTTTTCTTTTTTCACAAAGTAAATGAACCTAACACTGAAAGGAAATTAATATAATTTTCTATTAGATCTGAAAATAAATGGTTTAAAATAGAAATAAAAGTTCATATTATTGTTACTTCTTTACAAATTGTATTTATGCTACGGCATCCTTGGGGCAAAGCTTGAGGTAGCAAGCTGACCATAGCCAACAACTTGTGGAGTTTTCTCCCTGCAAGGATTGGGTTGGCTGCAGGAGTGCTGCACTCCCATCTATTTTCTGCCTGAAGCAGGCATAGAGGGTAAAGAAAGGCCAGGAATATGGCACAGTGGAGAAAATATTTACAAGATAGTCATTTCAAATGATAGTAAAGGCAGAAAGTGTGGGTTCTTTCTGCTAATATAACTGTGAGTCTCTCAGAAAACATGGTTATGAATAACCACAGATGTATGGCTTCCATAACACTGTAGAAGAAAGTACGTCTACATATTCATACAATATATTCTACTCTTTAATAATTATATATGAGATAGCAATGTATTTGATTTTTAACACTTGGGATTTGTGCTGTTGGACTGCTAAGACTTTTTTAAAGAAGTCACAAAGGAGGGAGGGTATAGCTCAGTGGTTGAATATGTGCTTAGCATGCACAGGGTCCTGGGTTCAATCCCCAGTACCTCCATTAAAAAAAAAAAAATACATAAATCAATCTAATTACCTCCCCCCCAAAAAAACAGAAGTCATGATATCCCTGTGTCCATATATTTAAATATCTTATTTTAAGTTAGTGTAGTTAGGAAGAGCTAAAATATGAAACTCAGAAAATACTGTGGTTAATTATGCTATTTCAAGATTCTAATATGCTGCCAATGCTGATTGGAGAGAAAAAAATAAAATCACCCACTGCATATGCTCAGCAATAAATTTGGATATGTAAAATTATGACCATATTTTAGAGGTACTTTTACTTTAATATATCAACATTAAAACCTAAATACCTATGAATTGTGTTTATCACAAACCAGGTCCTATCTAGAGAATATTAAAAATCAACTAAAGCCATAAGATTTCACTTTAAAGATCTCTAAATCAAAGTCAGACATACGAATTTAAATAATTTGTAAATAAAATATGCATAAAAATTTAAGCCTGTGAGCCAAGTTTTAATCTGAAGCAACCCAAAATAAGCAAGATTACATCCTGAAAGTTTCCTGTAAATAAAATGCAGATGAATATATTACTCACAACTCAAAATAACAGTATTTCACTACTAGCCGTTAATAAAGATTTTCAAGTTGTTTAGCAATAGAAATTAACGCAATTTATGCACAATAAGAAATATTTACTAACAGAAATATAAGAGCATTGAAATGATTATTTTCCCTTTACTATCTAGGTTCAAATATTTTAAATACATCTTATCTAGGTTAAAGTAGTTATTTTTCATCACTTTGCTATGTGAAATTTAATGTATTATGAAATATTAGACACAAACATATATAATGATCTACATGTAATCTCCTCCACATAGTGTCATCACCACATTACAAAGGTGTTTATGGTCATCCAAAATATATGATGCATCTATTGTTAATAGAAATAATACCTACCATTAGGTTTATAATACAACATGAGCCTAAATCACAGTATTTGAAATACTGGGTGTATAAAAATGTGTAATCTCTTTTATCACGGAAAAATAAACACATGCACACATTTGTGTAATTATATCAAGATATATTTACATACCCATATGGAGATAAAAATATTTCAAACACTCCAAAATGCATGAGTTTCCTCCCCAAAGTAACTGTTATCAAGTAGAAACCACAGAAAACAAAACTGCGAAGTAGAAGCACACAGAACACTGAGAGGGCCGGTTACTCGCAGATCTCCTGAAGGGCAACCTGAGTTCAAAAGCAATACAGTTCCTTTTGTTTGCAACAATGGGAGTGGGAATCTGACTTAGAAGAGCTGGCAGGGATAGCTTCCCTAGATCTTGCCTGGTTCAAAAGAGAGGAGCTACATTTGCATGAAGAAGTGTATCTTTATGTTAGTAGAGATAAACAGAACCTCTGGGTTTTGAAAATCAGCTGGTCTGAAAAACTATGATGCTTCTCATTTTTACCCACTTTTGTTGGAAATTTCCAGCAAATATCACTTTCTGAAAACTCTAGCTCATTTAAAGATAAATAAAAAGAAAGAAAAAAGTGGCATAGATCAATAAATACATTTTATAAATAAGTGAGGAAATTAACAGCAGAAACCTACTGACTGAGATTAAAAATTTACAAGAAACACATTGCCACCAAGTAAGAAAGAGGGTTCAAGCATTTTGTCAAGAATTGAATATTTTAAAAAATAATAATTGCTTTATCATTAAAGCAATTTTATCATTAAAAACATAAACACATTACAAGGTTTCAGGAAAGAAATGTGAAAACTAAATATGAGAAGACATGATACAATAAATAAAGAGATAAAATAAACCACATAAAATTGAAAATAAAAATATGGGGATTTTAATAGAGAACTGATGCTGTAGTAAATGTAGTGAGTAATACAGATGTATATAGAAATGAGAAAAGCTAAGAAAAATAAACATAAACTAAAAGTAGTAAAAAAAAAAAAAAGGGATTTACAGTTTTATTTTTTAATTGAAGTATAATTTATCTACAACATTAGTTTCATGTATACAATAAAATGATTCAGCATTTTCTACATTATAATCCATTTAAAGTTGTTGCAAAATAATGGCTCTATTTCCCTGTGCTATGCAATATATCCTCGTTGCTTATTTATCTTATACATAGTAACTTCTATCCCCTACCCCATTTTACCCCTACCCCTTTCCTTTGACCCATTGGTAACCACTAGTTTCTTCTCTATATCTGTGTCTGTTTCTCTTTTGTTACATACATTCATTGGTTTTATTTTTTAGATTCCACATATAATTGATAACATGGAGCATTTGTCTTTCTCTGACTTGTTTTTATAATACCCTCTAGGTTCACTCATGCTATTACAAATGGCAAAATTTCATTCTTTTCATGGCTGAGCAATATTCCATTGTATATATACACATCACATCTTATTTACCCATTCATTTGTAGATGGACACTTAGGTTACTTCCATATCTTGACAATTGTAAATAATGCTGCTACGAACTCTGGAGTGCCTGTATCTTTTTGAATTAGTGTTTTAGCTTTCTTCTGGTATATATACAGGAGTGGAATTGCTGGATCATATGGTAGTTTTTAGTGTTTTGAGGAGCCTCCATACTATTTTCCATAGTGGCTGCACCAATCTACATTCCCACCAACAATGTACTAGAGTTTTCTTTTCTTTATATTTTCACCAACAATACTCATTTCCCATTCCAAAAAACCTAAGGCACTTAAAAATAATGCTAAATCTATTCTGCCTCTGCTATAAATGGAACAATATAGTCTAGATGACAGCACATCTGTTTTCAAAATGCTTTACTGAATATTTTAAGGCCACTATTGAGACCAACTGCTTAGGGGGAAAAAAAAGCTTCCTTTCAAAATATTCCTGTTTGTTGACAATACACCTGGTCACCCAGGAGCTCAGATGGAGATGTACAATGAGATTAATGTTTTCATGCCTGCTAACATAACATCCATTCTTCAGCTCATGTGTTACCAAACTGAACTTGGTCCACTTGCCTGATGTATAACAAAGCCAATCTACTGACACCAGGTTGTGATGAAGGAAAGTACAGCATTTATTTGCAGGGCACCAAACAAGGAGAAAGGGCAGCTAGTGCTCAAAAGACCCCAATTCCCAAATGGCTTACAGATAAGGATTTTTAAAGGCAACATTAGGGGTGAGGGTTGCAGGATGCATGATCAGCTTGTGGATATTCTTCTGATTGGTTGATGATGAGGTAGCAGGATTATGTTTCAGGAATCTTAATTATCAACCTGATTCCAATCAGTCTGGGGTCTACATACTTGCAGTCAGCATGCAGTCACCAGCCTCCACTGTGTGGGGGTTTTAGTTTCTACATAACAACTCAAAGATATGCATCACATTGTTACCTATATCCCTTCAGGAAGAACAAGGAGTCCAGTGACTCCACTGCTCAGCTATTATTGCTTTTCTTTCTTAACTGCTTTCTTTTGTTTCTGCATTTTCCATTTCTCTAATTATCAACTGTTTAAGTCTGCTCTTTGGAACGTGGGGGAGGCCTAGGAGACTAAAACTTTTTCTACAAACAAGAAGCAGAGACACAGCGGAGCTTGCATCCAGGACTGCCTCAGGGTCCTGCTTGGTTTTGGCCCCCATTTTTCTTTGATACTTCTCAATCATGAGGGGTAAGGGAATGATACAAGAAAGGAAACAAAGTTATATTAATATATATTTATATATTAATATATTAATAAAGAGATTAATCATAAACTCAGCATGGAAACTCAGTTTTGGGGGGGATTATTTTCACATGGATCAAGGATTAATTTTGACCTTCAAATCTGATTGTTTAAGAAATACATTTTTATACAGCTAAAGCTGCCATAGGTAATGATTCCCCTGATAGATATGAGCAGATTAAATTGAAAAAATTCTGGAAAGATTCACCATTCTAGATTCCGTTAAGGACATTTGTGAATAGAAAAAAGGTGTGATTCAATTAGTGGTCAGAGCTTCCACTTTAAGAAACAGGAAAACAAAGAGCAAATGAAACCTAAAGTAAGTAGAAGTAAAAGAGTAATAAAGGTCAGAGTGGAAATCAATGAAACATAAAAGACAAAAACCTACAGAGAAAATAAATGAAACCAAAAGTTGATTCTTTGAGAAGACCAATAAAATTGACAAACCATTAGCCAGCATAATAAAAATAAATAGATAAAAGAGAAACAGAGAAAACAAATTATAAATATCAAGCAAAAGATGTGACATCTGTAAAGGGTCTACAGATTTGACTAGAACTGTATCTATTAAAGAAATTGTACTTGTAATTAAAAACCTTCCCACACACACAAAAATAATTCTAGAATTATATGGTTTTACTGATAGACTACCAAATCTTTAGGGAAGAAATAGAACTAATAATAATCAAATATCCAGAAAACTGAAAAAAAATAAAGAAATGTTTCCCAACTCTTTCTTTGAGGCCAATGATAAAGCCAAAGACCTCAGAAGAAAAGTAAACTAATGGCCAGTGCCCCTCTTAAACAAAGATGTAAAATTTGTAAAAGTTTTGGCAAACTGAATCCAACAACATTTTAACACCATAATACATCAAGACCATGTATTTACCCCAAGAGTCCAATTTGGTTTTATATTTGAAAATCAATTAATGTAACTCATTACATTAACCAATAGGCCAAACCAATAAACAAAGAAAAAGCTCTCAGCAAACCAGGAAAAAGGAAACTTACTCAACTTAATTGTGATCAATACTAATGCTACTATATGCTAATGTTACACTTAACCATGAAAGAATGAATATTTTCCTCCAAATCACGAATAAAGAAGAATTTCCACTCTCACAAATTCAGCAATATACTGGAGGTTCTAACACGTTTAATGAGACAAAGGGAAAAAAAATTGTGTTTCTAAAAGGGAATATATTCATAGATATTATTGTCTATGTAGAAACTCTGACACAATCTACTAAAAACTTTCTAAAATGAATGAATTAGTTAAGCAAAAATTCAAGATACAAGATCAATGTACAAAAATCAATCATATTACTTATTATAAGCAATAAGCAAATGTAACAAAATTAAAGTAAATACTACATTAGTACAAACACATATGGAAAAATTTAGGGGTAAACCTGAAAAAACATACAAAAGATTTATACACTGAAGTCTACAAAACAATGCTGACTGCAGTTAAAGAAGACCTAAATAGGTGGTGAGATACACTATGCTCATTGATTGATATACTCAGTGTTGTTAAGATGTCAATTCTTTCAAATAGATTTACAATTTCAACACCATCTCATCAAAATTCCAGCAACCTTCATTGTAGAAATTGAAAAACTGATTCTAAAATTCATATGGAAATGCAAAGACCTCGATTAGTCAAAACAACTTTGAAAAACAATGGAACTGGAGCAGTAACACTGTTTTCTAGACTCACTATACAGCTGCAACAATTAAGACAAAGCAGTATCAGCATAATGATAGACAACCTGGTTCATCAAGACCGTGGAGAATCGAGTAACAGGCCAGTATTACATGGAAAATTCATGTTCAACAAAAGTGCAAAGGCAATTCCAAGGAGAAGTTATCACTTTTCAACAAAGGGTACTAAAACAATTGGATATCCATATCCAGGAAAAAAATTTTTTTAATCTATACCACACAACAATGAACAAAAATTAACTGAAATTAGATCATAGACCTAATTTATAAAACACAACACTATAAAATTTCTAGAAGAAGACATAGGAGAAAACTTTTCTGACTTTGGTTAGGCAAATATTTTAAATATTTTGCAGAGATATTTAGCACCAAAAGCATAATCCATAGAAAACTAAATTGATAAATTAGACCCAGAAGAATTAAAATCTTCTGCTCTTACAAGATACCGTTAAGAGAATGAAAAGACGAGTCACAGATAAAGAGAAAATATTTGAAAATTATATATCTGATAAAGGTCTTTTATCCAAAATATATCAATCTTTTCAAATGCAATAATAAATAAAAGCTTTTAAACCAGTAAACGTTGTGAACACATGCTTAACCAAAGAAGATATAAAGATAATAAATAAACACACAAAGTATCATTAGGGAAATAGAAACTAAAACCCAATGTAAAACTACACACATCTCTTAAAATGGCTAAAATAAAAAAATATATATTTAATGCTATAATATGGAGGACATAGATTCTTCTAATTTTGCTTGTATGAATGAAATGAAGTCCTACCACTTTAGAAAAGAATTTAGCAGTTTCTTATAAAGTTAAACGTAAACTTACCATGTGACTCAGCCATCCCATTCTCAGTGCGGTGTTAATTTACATTCACACAAAAGCCTTGACCTGAATGTTGATAGGAGTTCTACTGATAATCACCAAAACCTATAAACAAGCAAGATGGATAAAACTGTGATATGTACATGTAATGGAATATTAGTCTGCAATAAAAAGTAATGAGCTTTTAATACATAAAACATGGATGAATCACTAAATAATTATGTTTAGTGAAAGAGGATGGACAAAAGTAAATATTCACTTTGTGGTTTCATTTATATAAAATTCTATAAGTTTCAAACTAATCTATCATGACAGACAGAAGATCAATGGTTGTGTGGGGTAGGAGATGGAGGAGCATTAGGAAGAATTTACAAAGGGGCATAAGAACTTCCGAGGATGATTGATATGGTTGTTATATTCATTGTAGTGTTGTTTTCACAGGTGTCTACATATATCAAAATGTATCATATGGTACAATTCCAATAAGTGCAGTTCATTGCATGTAAATCACATCTCACTAAAGTTTTTTTTTAATTAAAAATATTCAAAAACAGCTATTGCTCAGGCAGCACCACTTGACTCATTTAATTCAGTTACTCAAGTGGTTTTACAAGTGTCTACAGCTGGATACAGACAGAGATTATTGAATTTTTGGACAACACTGCCTGATACAGGTCCTCAATGGATATCTTTTAAAAGACAATTGGTAGCTTGCTACCAGGTATTAGTTAAGACTATACTATAGACATGTATCAGGTGATCTTCAGCCCCAAAATAGCTATCATGTCTTTGGTAATGCTAGAGAAACATATGGATACAAAAGGACCTGCTCAGCAGATCTTACTCAATAAGCAAAAATGATATAATCAGGAAGATGCAGTGAGGGTCCAGATGAGTTCAGGGAGTTGAAACCACACATACATAGTATGCTTCTCTGCCTGTATGTTTAATGACAGATCCCTCCAAGGATCTTCCACAGCCACTGCTAGCTGGTTTGAATTCTGTTGATTCTTTCCAAACCAAAGGAAAACAAGATGTATGCTTTTTCGGTTTTTTTGTTTTTGTTTTCTTGCTATTTGAAAATGAGATATAAAATATCCTACAGACTGTAAAACTCTGGGAAAGGAAGGTAAGACGCCTAGTGGAAGAGAATAAGGGCAAATTCACACCATCAGTGGAGCTGGGAGCTACTATTCAGAAATTCAAGTTAGGCTAGTGTCCTTGCGGCAGGGGGGAAGTTAGATATTTATAGATCCTAAAGCCATAACTAGGCTAGTAATATGGTTAAAGAAATGGGCCCTATATGATTATGCAATAAGAGACTCCCCATATGTATACGCTCAATTTGGGGAATATTTATGGAAATTTAGAGAGAAATTGAGGTGAATCATGAAGACTCATCAATAAAACCTGGTAGCCAGCTCGGAGATGGACTGGAATACTTAAACTACTGCTTAAGTAAGATCCCTAGAAGTCAGTTCAGATCTGGCTTCATGAAAGAAGTGAATTTAAATGCAAAGTTGGGTCAAATGATTACACATTTGCTTCCACATGTTGAAGTAACAAATGTGGGGTAACTGAGTACTTCCTTATCAGTGGGAAAGAAATTGCCTGAATACAGTCTTAGACAAAATTCCCAGAGGAAAAGTATCTGCTACTAGCTGGCAAGGAGGCTACATTGGACCCTGCTAGTAGCCCTGAGGGGGTTACAACTGGGTGTTGACTTGAATTGACAGCTATTCTGTTCTAGGTTTTCCTTATTCTGTAACAGAATCAACTGTAGTGAGCATAATTAAAGGATTGTAGCTGCAAATGGTCTATCAGTTTACTCACAAGCATGTATTTCCTGTGATCAAAGTATGTACTTTATCGTTACTAGAATACGAAATCAAGTGTACACAGGCAAGGTAACACACTATTACACAGAAATACCACAGTCCTTATCACCTTCAGAACATTGGTCCAATTGGTCTCACTAAATACGAAAGAGACAATTAAATATTTGTGATTTAAAATAAGTGGTAGGAAAGGCTTGAATGGCTGCCTAAATGCATGTTTTCACAAATGAAAGGCAGTATAGGAAAGATTCCACTGGAAATGTTTTTAGAATTTGGGAGTGACAGGGTGGGGAAAGCTACATCCACACAATACAACTTTATAAACTTTCCACTTCCCAACACTTTTTTAATATCATATGATTTATCAACATTAGAGAGAGATACCAATCCAAAGGACATGGCATCCATACAACTAAATTTGACTGATGCATGTATAGCTAGGGGATATCAGGGTAGATTACAACTTCTCCATGTAGTTATACAGTTAGAAATATATTTGACTATGGCCATGTTATTAAGTGACAGGATCATGCCTCCAATTACTTTCCTATTACCTTATATATCTTCCTAAGATCAGGCTGAAGAGGAAGCCCTGATGAAAATGATGCACCTGTCTGTTCTCTAAGCAAGCAAATGCCACCAGGGGAGGAAGGGTATGGGCTAAAACAGGTAATAAGTAGACATGGAAAGAGACTGTAGTGAGTGGGAAGAAGGCACCAAAAGCTAGATTATAAACATTTGGGAAATAGAAGGAATGTAGTAACTTTATTTCAATGAGAGTGTCCCTGAGCAAGAAAGTAACACTCTTAGGCATTTCTCCCAATCTGTTGTTGATGGACAGCGGATGCTGACAAAAAGGAAATAGGACTCCTGAAGATTTACAGCCTCAGCCTAAAGACAATCTGAATAATCTGAAGAAAAGATTTGACACAGAATCCTCTGTTAATTCAATTGATAGGCAATTCAGACTTATTATTTGCTTTATAATTTCTGGGCTATATTTACTAATTTGTTTCTTTTTCTAATAATCTAGGAGGGAGATTACCTTTGATTTGCACAGGGTAGAAACTGCTGAATAGCCAGTCACCTATAGCTCGTGTGAGTATGAATCAAGATGACACATCGCTAAGATAGCTGTCTGTGCGTGACGGGTAGCAGATTGCAACCACATACCTGAAATAGATTTGATTTGCTCTTTCATCTACACTGAATATAAATTGGATGGAATGCCTTTAAAGAAAGTGGCAGTGGAACCTGATTAGTCTGAAGGCAGTGGACACAGGGTGGTATGGTTGTCTCATTCCACCAATGACTGCCCTTTGATACTTCAGAGAAGACACTTCTCAGAGGATGTATGTATGGCACATTGAGTTTAGAGGTGGAATATGACCAGTTGATGGTTTCATGAAGCACACATATTTTGGTTCATATTGTATACCTAACCGGTACCTATGCCATGAATGCCAAATGTAATCAGTATATGAGGTAATTTAGCCCTACCAAGTTTGATGTAATCGGGGAATTATATGATCCAGTTTAGAATTACTCAGTTAAATAAATCAGTATCATTTTGAAAAATATGTGCTAACACTTATTTATGATACCATCTGAAAGACAACACCCTGAAAGTCTGTGGTGCTATTTTACAAAATATGCACTAAGCTTTGAGGTGGTGACCACTATACATGGGTCTATTTTTCCTACAGTCAGAATACTTAGATCTGGGAATCAAGGTGCAGAAATGGCCCTTCTCACTAATATGCCTAAAGATCCACTGACATAATTTTCTTATTCCTCTCCCTGAAACTTTAGGTCTGCCTGACAATGCTTCCACAACATGATGTAATATTCACATTGAACTGGAAGGTGAAATTTACTTCTTGGCTACTTCGGGCATCTCATGCCAATGAAACAGGATAGAGAAAGGAGCTGCTATAATGGCTGTGGTGATAGATTCCAAGCACCAAGTGGAAATTGGCTTTCAGCCTGCCAGGCAATGAGAACAGGAAGTACTGCGTGTGGAATCCAGAGAATTTCCTGGATGTCTCCAGATAGCCAGTCACCAATAGTCTCCAGTTTTGTGGGGGTTAGGTACTTATTTAAAAAGGGAGGCTGGGAATCCTGCAACACTGAATATAGATAGAGAAAAAAACAGAAAAGAAAAGAAACATTTTGCTTGTAATTCTACCCAAGAATAATGAAGGTTAACTGGGGGCAAAATGGATTTCTTATACTTAACTTTAAATTTTGAAGTACAATTTGTCCTTAGAACACAAGCAAAATTTCAGTATAGGATAGTGTTAAAGGGCCTGGTCCTGGCATTAAACACAGGTCTTATAAATTTTATATTGTATATGTTATTGAACCTATTTTTTTTTAACATTTTTGTCCCTGCACTATTTAATTTGTATAATACCTTATATATTTGTTGCCAAGGTTAAAAAAGATAATACAAAGTGCTTATCCCAGTGTCTAAGACAGTTACTTAGAAAATAATAGTTTTTATGCATATGACAACATATTATCAGATGATCATTAACTTGAATGTGGAATCTAAAATACTATAGATGGAAGGAGACAATGACAATTCATTTCTACTTTTTAAAATTGAAGGAGAGTTGATTTAAATTTTACAGAAGAGAAAACTGACCCAGAGGGAGAGATAAATAACTCTGGCTAAGGTCAGAGTACTAGAAAATGTATAAAAGTTTTGAAAATCAATTATTAAGGAATAAATAGCACCTTTATGAAATTTGTAGGCAGAAATTTATAAGCAGAAAATAAACATTTTAAAATCACAGTAGGTTAATTTCCATCCACAAATATCAAAAATTTTATAAATCGATATATTCTCATCAGAAACTCGTTTGGCATACAAAAATTAAAAATGAGATTGTTTGCTGAACTTGAATCCATGAGTCTGGAAAACAGCCATCGGCTTGTGAGTTGACATTTTTATTTTAAATTAAAGGGATTCTTAGGCAAGTACGATGAGTAAAGTAGTCACAGATACAGTATTTATCAATGATTACTTACTTTTAACCTATCTTTGTGTAAGTTTAAAAAGTATAACTCTGTGTGTGTGTGTGTGTGTGTGTGTGTGTGTGTGTGTGTGTTGAGGGAGTGGCATTTGTGTATGCTTGCATTCTTCCTGGGAATAAGATAGAAAGATGCTTAAGTAGGTATTTTTAAAGAATACAGTTATGTAATTCCAAAATGTAAATTAGAAAAGGTACCCTATTTCTTTCCTGAAACAGCCTGGATCACTGACATTTATATTGAACTACTATATCCTAAATAATCCTATGATAATCCCTGGCTGATTAGAATGTTTTATCATATATAGAAACTAATGTTAGAATTTGGGGAAGAAATATAATTACAACTGAACAAGAGAAACAGTCTTTGACTTAAAATCCAAAAAAAGAATTTCATACTCAGAAAAATAATAACACAAACTAATACTCTATTAGATTAATATTAGAATAAAGTAATTAAAATTAATGTAAAAATAAGGTGCACTTATAGGCACAAGATGCATTGCTTATAGTTAAAATAGCCCTAAAAACAGAGCAAACTTCACAAACCTTGCTCAAACTTAAGAAATAAAACTTTAAAAGACCAAGACTCATCAAAGCTCAACACAGATTTTTTTGTTTGATTTTTCTTGCCTCAAGGACTATCCAGGAAGATATTCAAGCTTTTTGGCATATGAGTATTTGCCTATGTCATTCTTTTAAAAGGAAAATTGACTGCCTCAGCTTCTTACCGTGGAAACACCTTCAAAATAAGCTGTGAAACCTACATCTTAATTTAGTCTTTGTAATAGAACCATTATTGGTGGTAGAAAAAGTCACAGGGTGATTTATTAAAGACCATTGACTCTCTCTTGCTTTCTTATGAATTCTTTAGCTGTTCTGTTTGAGTTTAAAAGTTTAAATATAATAGAACTTCTAATCTATGATTTTTGGTATTGGACTTCTTGAAATAAGCCCTACTTCTCATTACCAGTTGAGGTATTGATCTTCTAAAGGGCAGGTCTACACGCCCTCTCTACCCGATTTCAAAAGCCCAGTGCTGTTGCTCCTTTCTTGAAGTCAGACAAATCTTTGCTTAAGGGAGTCAACAAATCTTTGTTTAAGGGAGTCTATTTATGTCTTAAATAAAATTTCCTCTGCATTTATGCTGATAACACTTCATTGCAGAAAAATAGCATAGGGCATTTACTTTTGAAAAGTCCTTTTCTCCAGCTTCCAAATGTCTATTTTTTGTTGCCCCATTTCACATTGATAAAATACAGCTTTAAATCTAGGTAGATGTAAGTTTATGTGATAAAACACATAGAATACTTTGGTGAAGCTTGATCTTTAAAATATTTATCTCAATCTGATCTTTTCTACTGGTCCTTAATAAGTGGAAACCCCCCCACACACATCATTTCTTACAGAAGGAGGCAGAAAGCAGACAGTTCTGAGTACTAAATTCAATCAAATAAAAAAATTTTCAAACAACTAAAAACAGCAGTAAAAAATCAAAAGTCACTACAAAGTAATGCAGTGACAAGAATCAATGCCTATTCACTGTAAAGATTTCACATTAGATTGCACATTTCCGGAGGCCACTGCAATAAGGCAAGAAATGAATAAATCTTAATCAAAGTCAAGGTGATGGAAAAGTGGACAGAATTGACAAATATTTAGAAGGTGGTAAAATCAGAAGGACTTGGCAAGTCTGAATGAATATTATAAATAAAAAAGGGAGGAATAAATGATGATAAAGAGGCTTCTAAGTTATAACCATTAAAATGAGGTCATGCATAGGGATGACAGACAAACTGTCATAGCACCAAGAAACGCAGATATAAAACAGAGGTTATTAGGGAAAACTTGCAATCACATAATAGTAGAACAAATGCAAACCTACAAATACTCATTATCCTTCATCTTAAGCAGGCAAATAGCCTGCATGTACCATGACCTAATTTTGTCTCTATTTCTGGGATTTCTATTGGATACCCAAAGTGTTTAACAAATTTTGTAACCCTATCTCTCTTATTTTCCATGTTTTTCTTCCTTCTGTAAGGAAATATTTTCAACTTTACCTTCTAAAAATTGTATTATTTTTTTAAATGTTCTGCTTTAGTGCTTTTAATTCAAATAACTTCCATTTTGTTCTCTGAGTACTCCTTTCCATTAAAATATCTTTCTCATCTTTCTGAGGAAATTTGGTCATCCAAGCTTATGTTTTCCTGCAGGTGTATTTCAGTATCAGATTTTATTTTACTTCATCTTTAAATATCAGGTTTTATTTTTAGGAGTTTCCCTCAAATATTTGAGGATTCATGCCTGTACACTGATGTTTAAGAAGGAGGCACTAAAATGTTGAGAGAAGCTTAGCACTTTTAAGCAAGGCTTATCAAGTAAATACTTCAAATTGATAATCTGGCAGCATTTTCAGAGATTTATTTCAGGAGAGTTACAATACTAGAAAAAAATCTTCTTATCCCCTGCCCTGAGGATATAAACCTGGCTGCCAATGAGAGATGAAGCCCAAAAAGGATACACTGGAGTGCTAGCCACGTGCTGTGGTGCTGACTGTGTCTCTGCTGTAACATGGAGTCTCCATTATCATTTCACCAAGCTCCACTGTGAGGGTGAAATGAACCTCTCCCCTGTTAAAACAAACTTCCCTCCCTACATTATAAAGCTCTCTGTTTCTTTTGATGATGCCAATGAATCTAACTCCTCTTTTCTTTAGAAATGAGTCCTGCGCCATGACATGCAATTGTTCTACATCTGTTATTATTAGATTAGAATGCAGCTACTGCCTTTAAAAAATATTAAACTAAACTGTTCCTTAAATTAAGAGAGAGAAAGAAAGAGAGAGAGAGAGGGGGAGGGAGGTGAGAAGGGGCCTGGATTTTGTCAGTGGTTATGTGGGTTTTCAACCTTATCCGTTAGTTTGAAGTTAAGATATTCCTGGGTGTCCTCCTAAAGTTAGATGTTCTCCTGAAGTTAAAATACCTGGGTGCACTCTGTACAGATGCCTGTGGACCACTCTTTCCAAAGACCAAATTTTCAGTTTTCACCTAGTGTAAATGAGACTGAAAATTTACCCCTTAAAAAAAAAAAAAAAAAAAAAAAAGCCCACCCATTCAACAAACTCTTTTGCTTTCAAGCCAACTGTATCCTATTATTTAGACTTACCAGTTTCTGAGATTTTTATGACTTCTGCAGTGAAAATCATGTTGCTTTTGTACTTCTTCTGCTACAGTTCAAGTATTATGTTTTTCAAATTTCCTGAATTATTTTCTACTAATCCATGCACTTTTCAGTATCTAAAATTATGTTCCTATAGATTCTTTTATTATTTTTGTACTTAAGAATGCATTATTTATTTATGTGAACATTTTACTGTCATTTAAGTAAAATTTTAAGAAGAAATTGGGGCAAATGCATGTGCTTAATTTGCCATCTTTGAAAGGAAGCCAATCCAATTGTTTATTGGATTTTAAACCTCAGTTTTGTTTTTTGATCTAAATGATGTTTAGATCAGTATCATGGCAGTGTGAGTTTTTCCTTTTTTCTCTCTCCTTTGACTTACAGCTAATCTAGCATCCATAACTGGAAAAAATAAGCCTCTGCATGGTATACCAGGACACCTGAGAGATCTATCGATGTGTGTACCCAAAAGTAGGTGGATTGGACTGTGGAGGAGGCAGCTAGGTGAGGCAAGCAGCAGTAAAGCCAACAGCGGCAGAGGCAGTGATAGCAAAAAAGGCAGTGGCTGGTCCAGCAGAAAGCCAGCAGACCTTTATAGTAGAGGAGGCAGTGAGTGACAGTATGCCTAGCCACATGCACTGGAGGGATCAGTTCCTCCCTCTGAAGAGATGGCACTGACTTGGGGGAAGGAAAGGAAAGAGAAGTAGGCAGACAAAGAAAACTGAAGAAAACTATCTCCTTCTGTCTGTCCAGGAGGCAAGACATGGACCTCTGGGACCCCTCAACTTGAGGATCTCCCTAGCAAGCCAGTGGGCATATCCAAAGCCCCAAGTGCTAAGTACACAACTTTCCCCTTCTTTGCCACTGCCCTTTGCTTTTTTTTTTTTTTTCCTAATGTGTGTCCTCCCAATCTTGGAGGCAAGTAAGTGCCCATAAGGGAAACCGAAAACTGTGCTATAATGTCACCTTCTGCTAAACAAAGGAAGGCCCCTAACTACCAATCTGTTGAACTTTTAGAATCAAAGTACACAAATCCTTGCCTAAATAAGAAAGGTGTTTGCTACTTCAAATGCAGAGACAGAGGCACTTCTCATTAAACACCATGAAAAATTACTGTAATTCAGTATCACAAAAACAAAATGACAGTTTTTTAGCAGTCAAACCCCAATACATGGAATATTGTGATCTGATAAAAAAAAATTTTAAATAGCTGTTATGAAGAAATTCAATGAGCTATAAGAAAATTTAAAAGGCAATACAATCATCTCAGGAACAAACTTATAAAAGTACTTTACCAAGGAGACTGAAATTCTAAAAAAGAACCAAACAGAAATTCTGGAGCTGAAGTACTCGAAAATGAGATAATGTATTAGAATACACTGCAAATAAAGCAGAACATGTGGAAGAGAGAATTAGTCAGTTCAAGGATAGAAATATAAAAATGATTAAGGGGGAAGAGGAGAGAACTAAAAAAAAGTAAAGAAATCCTATAAGAACTATCTGACTCCATTAGAAAAGCCAACATAATATTAATGGGTACCCCAGAAGGAGAAGAGAGGGAGAAGGGAACAGAGAGAATGTTTAAAGAAACAATACCTGGGAAATTCCCAAACCCGGTAAAGAATTGGATATACAAGTCTGCAAAGCTCATAGAATACATTATCTTCTCAACACAAAAAGACTTTCTTCAGGACACATTTTACAAGAAGAGGAAGAATTTTAAAGATAGCTTAGGAGCTGGGGGTAGACAGTAACCTACAAAGTTACCCTCATTAGGCTATCAGCAGATTTCTCAACAGAAATTCTGCAGGCCAAAACACTGAAAGATTAAGACTGTCAGCCAAGAATACACTATCCAGCAAAGTTATCTTCAGATAGGAAGGAGAAATAAAGGCTTTCCCATATAAACAAAAGCTGAGGGAGTTCATCACCATTAGATCTGCCTTACAAGAAATGTTGAAAGAAGCTCTTCAAGCTGAAACAAAAAGGCAAAAGTACACAAAACTCTGATTAAGGTGATAAACAGTCAGAATTAGAACATTGTAATTTATTCTTAAAATAATACATTAAACTCAACTGTAGCATAAATGTTAAGGAAAAAAGCATTAAAAATAACTGTAGCTATTACCACGTGCTAAGAAAACTCACAACATAAAAAGACAACTTGAGATATCAAAAACATAAAAGGGGAAAAATAAAAATATGGAACTTATAAGCAAATGAAGATAAAATTGCTGTCAGCAGAACATAGACTATTTTATGTGATGCTTTATGTAAACCTCATGGTAACCACAAAACAAAGATCTAGAGCAAAGATGTGAAACATAAAGAAAGGGGAAACTGAGCAAAAGCCATGGAAAACCACCAATTTACAAAGGTGGAAACAAGGAAAAAGAAACAATGAGAGATAAAATAATCAAAAGGCAAAAAATAAAAAGGCAGTAGCAAATCCCAGTGTAAATGGATTGAACTCATCAATCAAAAGGTGCAAGCATGCTGGATGGAATATATACACAACATTCTACTCAATAGCAGCAGAATACACATTCTTCTCAAGTGCATGTGAAACATTCTCCAGAATAGGTTATATAATAGGCCATAGATCAAATTTTGCAAATTTGAGAAGACTGAAATCATACCAACTGTCTTCTCTGACCACCAGGATATGAAGCTAGCAATCAACAATAAGATGACAGTAAAAAGATCTACAAATATGTGGAAACTAAACTATGCACTTTTAAACAACCAGTGGGTCAAAGGACTCAAAATGGAAATTAAAAATTACCTCAAAACAAATGAAAATGAAAAAAAACAGCATATCAAATATTGTGAGATGCAGCAAAATTAGTTCTGAGAGGAAAGTTTATAGCAATAAATGCATATATTACTAAATTAGAAAGCTCTCATATAAACAACTTTACAACTCAAGAAACTAGAAAATCAGCCGAAGAAAGGAAATAATAAAAATCAGAGTGGAAACAAATAAATACAAATAAATAAATAAAATAGAAACTAGAAAAACATGAAGAAGTATCAACATAAGTAAGAGTAGATTCTCTGAAAAGATAAACAGAACTGGCAAACCTTTAGTTACACTAAGAAAAAAGAAAGAAGAGTCAAGTATATAAAACTAGAAATGAAAGAGGAGAGATTACAACTGATGTTACAAAAGACATAAAATCACAAGAGACTTCTGTGAGCAATTATATGCCAGAAGCAATTATATGCCAGAGCAAATTACATACCCAGAAAAAATAGATACATCTTTAGAAGCACATACCCAACCAGGGCTGAGTCAGAAAGAAATAGAAAACCTGAACAGACTAACAATGAATCAAGAGATTGAGTCAGTTAAAAAAAAGTAAATAAATAAAGCCTCCCAGTACAGAAAATTCTTGGGCCAGATAACTTCACTGGTGAATTATACTAAACATTTAAAAAATTAACACCAGTTCCCCTCAAACACTTCAAAATATTAAGGAGGGAACATTTTCAAACTCATTTTATGAATCCAGCATTACTTTGATATGAAAACCAGAAAAGGTACCACAAGAAAACTATACACCAGTATGCATGAAGAATATAGATGCAAAATTTCTCAACAAAATATTAGCAAATTAAATTCAAGAACACATTAAAAGAATTATACATCATAACAATCTGGGATTTAACCCTGGGGTGCAAGGATGATTCAACATCTGAAAATGAATAAATGTAATGTATCACATTAATAAAATGAGATAAAAACCAAATGATCATCTCAATAGATGCAGAAAAACATCTGACAAAAATCAACATCCTTTCATGATAAAAACCTCTAATAGATTGGGTATAGAAGGAATATACCTCAACATAATAAAGGTCATATACAATAGTCTTACATTAACATTATATCCAGTTAAGAGAAATTGAAATTGTTTCCCCTAAGATCAGGAACAAGGATGCCCTCTTTCACCATTCCTATATAATATGGTACTAGTAGTATTAGCTACAGCAATTAGGGAAAACAAGAAAACAAAATCTAAATTGAAAACAAAAAGTAAAATTGTAATTATTTGCAGATGATACCATCGGAAAATCCCAAATAATCAGTCTAAAAACTGTTGGAATTAATCAACAATTTCAGTAAAGTGGCAGGATACAAAATTAACATACAGAAGTCAACTGCATTCCTTTAAACTAATGATGAAACAGCAGAAAAAGAAATAAAGAAAACCATCCCATTCACAATAGCATCAAAAACAATAAAACACTTAGAAAAAAATTTAACCAACAAAGTGAAATATCTGTACAATGAAAACTACAAGGCTTTACCAAAAGAAATCAAAGACACAAACATATAGAAAGATATCCTATGTTCATGGTTTAGAAGCGTTAATATTGTTAAAATGGGCAAACTACCCAAAGCCATTTACAGATTCAATGCAATTCCCATCAAAATACCAAAGGCATTCTTACAGAAATAGAAGAAATGATCCTAATATTTGCGTGGAACCATAAAAAGCCTCAAATAGCCAAAGCAATCCTGAGGTTAAAAAGAACAAAGTCAGAGATATCACTCTTCTGGATTTCAAGATATATTACAAAGCCATAGTAATAAAAACAGTATTGTACTGGTACAAAAATAGACACATTGCTCAATGAAACAGAATAAGAGCCTAGAATTAGACTCTGGCATATACAGTCAACTAATATTCAACAACAAAACTAGGAATACACAATTTGGGAAAGAATGGTCTCCAAAAAATGGTGCTGAGAAAGTTGGAGAAGCACATGCAGTACAATAAAATTGGACCCCTATCTCCCACCACTCACAAAAAATTAACTCAAAATGGATCAAACATAAGGTTTGATACTGTAAAACTCTCAGAAGAAAATGTGGGGAAGAAGCTCAAGTATTGGTTTCAGCAATAATTTTTTGGACATGACACAAAAAGCACCAACAACAAAAGAAAAATTGACAAATGGGACTACTTAAAATCTTCTGCACAGCAAAAGAAACAATTAACAAAATGAAATGACAGTTTACAGAATGGGATAAAATTTTTGCAAACCATACTTTGGATAAAATCCAATCCAAAATATATAAAGAACTTAGTCAACTCAATAACAACAACAACAACATAATCTGATTAATAAATGGACAGAACTAAATAGACATTTCTACAAAGAAGACATCAAAATGGCCAACAGACACCTGAAAAGATGCTCAACATCACTAGGATGTAGTGTAAAGAGAACTCATACATTGGTGGTAGAAATGTAAATTGGTTCAACCACAATGGGAAAAAATACAGAATTTCCTAAAAAAAATTAAAATAGACCTGCCAGTTCTTATAACCATTTTTTAAATTGGGTTGTTTGAGTTTTTGATGTTGAGTTGTATGAGCTATTTATGTATTTCGGATATTAATCCCTTATTGGTCACATCATTTGCATAAACATTTTTCCAAAGAGAAAATGCAGATGGCTAACAGGCACATGAAAAGATGCTCAACATTGCTAATCATCAGGGAAATGGAAATCAAAACCACAATAAAATTATCACCTCACACTTGTCAAAATGGTTATCATCTAAAATAACACAATTAACAAACGTTGGTGAGGATATGGAGAAAAGGGAATCCTAGTACACTGTTGGTGGAAATGTAAATTGGTGCAGTCACTGGAAAAAAGTATGGAAGTTACTCAAAAAACTAAAAATAGAACAACCATATGACCCAGCAAAACTCCACTCCTGGGTATATACCTGAAAAAAACAAAACATTAATTCAAAAAGATATATGCACCCCAATGTTCCTAACAGAATTATTCACAATTATTACAATTGCCAAGAAATAGAGGCAAGATGTGATGTATCTATAGACAACGGAATACTACCCAGCCATAAAAAAGAATGAAATTTTATCATTTGCAGCAACATGGATGGACTTGGAGGGCATTATGTGTTTAAGTGAAATAAGTCAGACAGAGAAAGATAAATGCTGCATGATATCATTTTCACATAACCCACAATTATGTTACCACAATATTATCACATAATCCAGCAATTCTACTTCTGAGTATATACAAAGAGGTAATGAAGACAGGATTCTGACCAGATACAAGCACTCCCACATTTTTTGCAGCACTATTCACAAAAGTAAGATATGGGAACAACCAAATGCCCATCAACAAATAAATGAATAAAAATAATGTCTTATATATACACAAAGGAATACCATTCAGCCATGAAAAGAGGTTATCTTCTCTTTTGCAACAACATGGTAGACCTTGAGATAATATGCTAAGCAAGATAAATTAGACAGAGAAGACAGTACTGTATATCACTTACATGGGGAATCTAAAAAAAGTTAAAAAAACAGAGAATACAATGGTGGTTACTAGGGATGATGCCACCTGGCAGAAGGGTGGTATGTAAGAGAAATGATGTTTACAGGTGCAGACCTGTAACAAGTAGTAAATAAGCCGTAGACCTCTAATGCACAATAAAATAAATATAAACAATAATATTGTACTATATGTAATGTGAAAAATATCACTACATCAGCAATCATATTGTAATATATGAGTATATAAAAGTAACACACTGCACACATTAAACTTACACAATGTTACGTATCACATTTATCCAATAAAAAACAGAATGTAAAAAAAGGCTGTTTAGTCATGCTATCCATTCTTTACCTGGTGAAATCCAATTGGCCAACTCCCAGGAGACATCATGATAAATTTCAAAAATTGTACGTTTGAAGCTAAGCAGAATTGAATTAAAAATTCATTAATAGTGCATGATAGTTGTATGATATTGAGGAAAATGATCTCATATTTAATAGTATTGTCTACCATATTTCTAAAATGGATTTATTCTTAACCTTAAATATGTTTAGTGGGTTTAAGTAAGCTAATTTTGAATTATAAAGTTTCTTGGTACCAGATGAGAAGAACACAATTCATTTATATAAATCAAATATTTAAGCCATTCATCTTTAATAGCAAGATGCTGTCATACATCTCACAATGTTATATTCTTAACAATCAACAAAATATCTTGAATCCTATTGAAAGAAGTTCCCTAAATAGATGTCTATATTAAAGATATCCTCATCAAAGAAGCTAGAGATAATTGAAACTCCTCTGCTAAAGCTTTCTCTCTCTTTAAGAATATTCAAAGAAAAATGTCAAAGCTTATTTTTTATTATATATCCATGACAGTTTGAAAGTTACACTTCTAGTATTTGATATAAGATTTGGGCACAAGTATTTCTAAATCTAAATCTTATGTTTTTCCAAGAAGAAATGTTTTCACTTTTTCTAACCTTATTTTTTAAAATACAGAATCATTCTTTCCTTTTACTTTTGGAAATAATCCATGAATATTCATATTGCCATGTAGTTTTATTTTATATAATTCAGGTTATATTTAAATTACACATTCTAGCAAACCTCTTACACACTGCTATACTACCAAATCATTGTTTATATAAGCATACTAACTAGAATACATTTGTGTAATGATGTTTAGAAAGGACAGTACTTCTCACATCTAGCAATAATATTAGACAGATAAGTCTTTCACTCAGGGTATGCCAGGCTATTTTTGAAGTCTATGTAAATACAAACGGACTAAAAAATCATTATGCTTAACCCTTTACATTTAGGTAATATTACTTATTTGCAAAGATCTTCTTTTACATCTTTTGGTAATAACAATCAATTTTAAATATGTAATCAATGTATATTCCAAAATGCATTTTAAAAAATGCAAGTACACAAAAAAGTAAAACTACAAAGGGATGCACAGAAATTGAAAATGTTTTTCTATTAATTATTATTGAAACTCCCTGCTCATGACTGCTATATAACTAAACTCTCTTAATTCTCTTCATACTTCCTTGAAATGTTTTCTCTTTTTCTTTTCTGAGATCATTTTGTTCCATTTACATCTTAAATATAGGTAATTAGTCAAGGCCATTTATTAAAACAACAACAACAACAACAACAAAAACAACAACAAAACTTAGTAGTTCCCAAGTTCCATAGGATAAAATCTAAACCATTTAGCAGAGCATAGAATGCATCCTGTGATCTTACATTTGCTTAGCACTCTAAGCTCATCTCTTTTAATTCACATTAATCTCCAGAATTTAAACCATTTATTGGGTCCCCTACACACAGTTGGTGTTTCACTTTTCTGTCATCCAAACTGTTTTCTTTTCCCCAAAAACGTTTTTGTCATTTTTCCTCTAGTTCATCTGACTAACTCAGCTCTGAGGTAGCTTTAATACAAAATCCTCTTTATTCTAAAAAAATTAAGCTTTAGTACCACCTTCAGCATGTTCATATTACCATATCCTTACATGTTAAGTTGATGCAGGAAAGATGGATGTGGGGCGTGAGGATGACCGTGTCTCAGGCTTCAGATGAGCCCCTGGGACGTGCCCCGCCAAGTGTGGGTCCAAGCGAGCCACAGTTGAGTCAAGGTAGATTTATTCAGAGAGATACATTGAAAGCCAAGAGCAAGGCCATGCGGTGTGGGGGTTGGGTGCTCAGAGTAAAAGTAGGTACACACTCTATAGATAGAGTGTGGGCCTTCTCCAAAGAGGGAGAGAGAGAGAAGGGCCACGAGGCACCATGTTGCCAGTTTTTATGGGTTTGGTGGCTTCATATGCTAGTAAGTGGAAGGATCAGTCTCACTAGCTTGGGGAAGGGGCTGGGATTCCCAGGAAGTTGGCCATTTCCCACTCTTTTGACCTTTTGTGGCTAGCCTTGGGACTGCCATGGTGCCTGTGGGCATGTTGTTTACCAGTTAATATATGACAATGGGCATATAATGAAGCTCTAGATCTGCTGGAAGTCCAATCTCCCACCATCTTGAGTTCAAGGCCTACTAGGGGTTGAATCTTTCACCATTTTGATGTTAATTGTGTATCATTCCTTGAATGGCTATGCCCTGCCCCCTTCCTGTCTCAAAATCATTGCATGTGTTTTTATCTTTATCTTTCCTATTAGACTAAGTTTGTTGTCTCCATTAGTATTGTCTTCAACTGAAAGTAGCAGAATACCTAACTAAAATGCCTGAATGAAAAAAGGTATTTAATTGGTCTTACGTAATATTTTTGGAAGTACGAGATTCAAAGTTGGAGATTCAAAGATTCAGGGAATTTATTCAAATCACCAAAGACAGAGCCTCATTTTATATAGTCCCACTCTACCATCCTTATACTTTGAACTCCAATATTTACTGAATAAATGTAGAACATGCTGTATGAACAGTAATTTATCTGAATCTTAATAGATGTGCTTAATTGTATCACAAAATTATAGTGCACTTAGTTGGTCATAATTATAGTTTAATTAATACACTGAGATCCAAAATAAAGTATTTTTGAATTTAAGGTAGCAAAGCCTAAAAATGAGGATGAAAGGTATCTTTTTTAAAATCACATTGTCTATGACGGGCTACACAGTCACATCTAATTTACGTTCATTTTTTGTCAATGTTTCTTGTTCTATATATTAACTCAAAATGAGCAGAACTTTCACAAAACTACACAATTACATTAAGGATGAACTAAGAAAAAACACTGTTATTTGATAGCTTGCTAAAAATGAGGATTTATGATCTGATTTCTACTGCTTAAGTATAGTAAATACTCAACTTGTCAATGAAGTTGAATGATAAGAAATTTATGTACAAACAGATTGTTTGATAAACAGAAATTACTATCCAATAGAAACTTTTTTTTCATGTTTACTAAATTTTATGGTAGACAGTACAATATCTATAGTGCTTAAATGTACAGTATTTTACTAATGCTTTAGAACATGATGAACATATTCAATAGTGAGATGAACTTGGAATAACTTATTTAAACTTGCAATCTTCCCATAACACAGTAAATAACTCTCTTAATAATTCTAACCCTGCAATGCCTCCTCTTCCATCCTCCATGCTTCTCTGCTTTGCTTTGTGCTCTGGAATGCTGGTCTTTATAACCTGCATTTCAGGCTCCCTTGCTCTGTGGCTGCATGTTGAGACAGGCTATTGTGAGGCACTCTCAGGAGATTAAAAAACAAAAGAGAGAGATCAGAATATTCATTCCTTTGGTTCCTTCCTGGCTAAATCCCAGATTGTCTAGATTGTTGGTGATGCATTTCTTTAAGGCTGTAGTTTCTGTGGGGTGTAGCACCACCATGCACTGACTTATGGCTTCCTTCCCTTGCCAATTCAGATTTGGATATGGTGAAGGTTTTCCAGTATTGCTAGCTCTGTATGCTTCCAAAACTATGTCCACTCTTTTGTAATAGCCCATTTATTAATTTATTTTAATCACATTTCTGAAAGTGTTAATTTTTTTTCTGCTGCTGGCACCCTGAGTAATATATTCTTCTCCAATTCTTAACTTTTATTGCACTTATTACCTTTTAAAGTACTATACAGTTTAATATTTATTGTGTATAATATGTATTGCCTATTTCTCTCTAGAACTATGTAAGCTGTCCATGAGCAGGAGAGTAGCCCTGTGTCCTAGAATAGGATCCAGCATAGAAACAGGCATTTAAAACATTTGTTGAATAAATAATTGGGAAATTGGATTCAGAATTCCTTTTTGATACACTAAAGACACATCTCCTTTTTTACTGCTAACTTGGCAAAGAGATCAGCAACTCCTGACCCCATTACCGTTAGTGTATTGGAGCAGACATTCTTTTGTATCATTACCCATTTTTTCACTCAATAAAAGCAGCTCCAGCAGAGCAGGCTGAGTTCACTAAGACTATGAAAGGATCTGTTTGAGTTGTGTTGAAAGCACAATAGAGCTTCAGGCCTCTCATCTGGGGCAAATCCCCAGATTGTCCTCTGTGATACTTTGAAAAGGAAAAGAATTTCCTTCCCTTTCGACTGCAACACCTTGCGTTAAATAGGTCCTTATGTTTCATGTGCAAATACACTTTTAATTCTACCTCCACTACTAGCTAATCCAGCCACTTTAATAAAGAGGAGAAAACTGAATTAATTATATCAATAGAACCAGAATTCCACTTAGAAAAAAATGTCAGTACTTGGGGAAAATGCTCTGATTAATTGCTTCACTTAGTAATGGTGTCACTATATAACATATTGAAGGTGAAAGAGGGCACAATTGTAAACCAGAACTCCACTGGGCAAAGTAGGACATATGTTGGCAGTAGTTAGAAAGGAGTTAGAATTGCCAAATGCCAATTGGTGTCAGGAGTTCAAAGGAGTAGAGAAGTGATTATGTAAAATTTAATATTTATGATCATAATATGAGACAGAGCAGAGAAGAAACACAGTTGAAGGGAAAAGAGAGAAGGAAGCAAGAAAAGTGGCCTAATACTGTGGGGTTTTGTTTATGATCTTGATCTGGCACATCTTTTATAAATTTATTGCCAAACCGTGAGCAATGAAATTTTATCTTAACTGCAATGATGCTATTTATTTATCCAATTTAATCTGAATATTTGAGTTTCCATGCCTAGGCTGTCTTTGAAATGTAATAAAATATGCAATATATGCAACTTATCTCTTTAAATCATCTCCCGTAATTTGAATTTCTAAATACAAAAGGCCCATGGATTCTGATTTTTGGATTGCAGACTTACAGTGTCTTGTTATAGCCTCTGTTCTCTCTTACTAATAGTGACGTTAATTTTATGTGTCAACTTGGCTAGACTATGGTGTCCAGCTGGTAGGTCAAACACCAGTCTAGATGCTGCTGTGAAGTTGTGTTTTAACTGTGATAAAAATTTAAATCAATAGACTTTTAGTAAAGACATTATCCTCCATAATGTGGATGGACTGCATCAAATCAGCTGAAGGCCTAAGAGGAAAAGATGAGATCACCTCGATGAAGTAGGAATTCTGCCTCCAGACTGCCTCAGACTCAAAACTGAAATGTCAACTCTTTCCTAGATCCACCCTACCCACCTGCCCTGCAGAATTCAGTCTTGCCAGCCCCCACAATTCTGTTGAGACAATTTCTTTAAAAATCTCTCCTTATTTATATCTTTATCTATTGATATATTAATATTGATATAGACAATATAGACCTGTGTCTTGATATTAATATCTACAACTGATTGTGTTTTCTCTGGAGAACTGAACTAACATACTAACTTTTAAAATCTAACTTACAAATTCCCTTTAAACCTGCTTTCTTTGTATGTCTTAGTTCCCTCTATTACATTCTTCTTGTTTTACATGCTACAGCCAAGTTGTTGTTGTTGCTTTCCTTCCATTTCCTAAATGTGCTGTACTTAGTCCTACCAAGAGGCTTTCTTACAAGCGCCTGTCTCTCTGAGTAACATGCTGCATCTTCCTGAATGCTGTTTGTGCTTTATTCAACATACATATTTTAACCTAATAAAAATGTTCTTAGTGAGATCTCCCAATCCTTGATGATTAAGAGTGGTTACCTTGTTTAAAGCTTTCATGAATTCTTTTTTTTAAACTGAATTTATTTTAGAGCTATTTTAGGTTCACAGCAAAATTCAGCTAAAGGTACAGAGATTTCCCATATACCTTCCAGCCCCACACATGCATAGTATCCCTATTATCAACATCTCCCACTAGAGGGGTAATTTGTTACAATTGATGACTCTACATTGACACATCACTATAGTCCATAATAAACTACATAGTCTGTAACTCCATAATTTACAATATGGTCCACTCCTTGTGCTCTGTGGATTTGGGCAAATTTAGGACATGTACCCACCATTATACCATGCAGAGTAATTTCATTGCCCTAAAAATCCTCTCCATGAATTCCTAGTATTTTCTTTATCTTATTTATCACAGTTTTCCAATTAGAGGTTCTTACGAACTTTGGAAAATTATTTTTTGAACAAAGCTACTTAAAGTAAATCCTTTAGCACGGCATCAAAATTTTATAGTAAATGATAAAGCAGACAGTGAAAGTAAATGTGATGAAAATCATTTCAATCAATGTACATACTTAAAATGTTTCTTCAAATTGTAATTACATACTGAATAAATGAATGAATAAATGAATGAATGAATAAAAATGAATTGAGTTGATAATTTTTCAGACAAAATTGTATCATTGTAAACTAAATCATCTTTGCTTTATGGGAGGCTATCAAAACATGATCACATAAATAGGTCATTGATGTCAAATAACCTGAGACTTAATCATTTTTTTTAAGGACCACTTATATTGATATAATAATCATTTTCTTTTGAAATATATCGTCTATCATCATCTTTGTCCATTTTCTCTTTTTCACTTGGTAACTAGCCTATCTCTATCAGGTTCCTAGGTGCCAAAGGCTTTGATATGTTTTTTTGCAAAATATTTACAGTTGGTATGACATGAAGACACAGCATCCAAGCAGGTACTGAACCAATATGTATTAACCAATTATCAGCCCTGGCTTTGCACATGATTGTATTTTCAAAACAATGTAATTGATCTCATAAGATGAATGTTTCATCTACTGAAAAGAATAAGGCTACCATAAGACTCTAATGGAAACCATCATTTAAGCATTTAAGGGATAGCCTGATGATAAGCAGCTTACAAAGAAGTTGGACAAAATAATTTAAAAGGAAAGAACAGATTTCAGTGGGTTGAGGTGTAAAAGATGATATATTTTGACAATTCACTCAAGAAGTTTGTCTATAAAATATGAAAGCTATAGAGTGATATCTTATAATAAAAATTCTGAAAAATAATCTTTTAAACTTAGTTATATCCTCACAAAAATTATATGAAATAGGTATTTTTATATTCACTTTTCAGCAAAGTAGCAAAGTCATTAATATATCGACTTGCTTGAGTTTACAGTGTTGATTTTCTAAAAAAGCCATTTGTAGACTCTGTATTCATTTATATTATAAATATGTTTTAATTATCTAACAAGTTCCAAGCTTCATGTCTGTGTGCCTTTACAACTGCATATTCTAATACCCATTAAACTGAAACCATTGACTGAAAAAGTTAAATGGTTTTGAATTGTATGAAATTTATTTAAATAAACAGAATACAAATGATGGTGATAGAAAAATGACATTTATATAACTAATTTGGTGAGGAGGAAAATGCTACATTGCTCTTATACATGGAAATATTCCAAGATATTTTGAACTGTGATAGATAATTCTTCATCATTTAGTCTTAAGCAGAGGCTTTGTGACTATCTTTCATATATTCTGTTGATTATATCTTTTAATTTCAGAAAGAGTAAAGAATATATTAATTGAAGGATTCCTTCCAACTCATTTATTTGTACATAATTTCTTTCTTCCTCTATCCCTCCATCTGAAAAATGTTGTGCAGTTGTTATACAGTAGAAATTGTATTACGTACTATGTATGTAAAAATAGTAATGAATAATTAGAGGTCATTAAGCCTTGAAGCTGACAAATATTACCTAATTTATATAGAGACACATTTTTTAAATTACAGGCTAATAACTCATAGTTTATCCTACAATATTCTAAAATATGATTATTATTTCTGTAGGTCCTTAGAAAAGGAATTATTGACAATAGGTCTCAGAATTTGTTAATATGGAAAGAGGTTAGTTGGTTTCAGCGATGATAAACTTAATAAAAAATTTTATGTCATTATGACAGTACAGTCATGCACAAACGTGGCATCTAGCCCTCTGTAATATTACACTATCACATCTTATCAGGAGGGTTATGTTCAGGGAGGAGGTCTCATTTAAAATTGAATATTGACTCATAGGAATGTACTGGAATATATATTAGGAAGTAGGGAAACAGCAAATTACATCCCATGATGAAATATCTAAGATGGTAAAAGAAGAGAACTATGGAATAGATATGAGTGATATTGTTATGTGTAGGAACAGAAAGCATATAGTACCTGGATTGTTCATGTAGTTGATACTAACCTGGGATACAGACTTACGGTTTCTGTTTTTATTCCTCCATGACTCTTCTCTTAAATTTCTACAAATTCAATGTTTCTTATTATGTTAGAAATTATGTGGATGGGCAGAAATCACAAGTAAGTTTTACTATATTTCTGGCTTTTGTATTCCAAAATCCTAAATTTTTGGATGAGATTAGAGGGTTTGTAAAAACGAAAAAGAGAAGAGAAAAAGGTTCAGGAAAATCACGGGTTCTAACAATACTTCCTCATCCAGTAGTTTGGGGGAAATATAGAAGAGAGAGAGAGAAATGTGTGAGTCTCAGAGAAATGAGGACAAGCACCCAACTGGCTGACATCTCTTCTGGAAAGTGCGTGGATTCCAGAGAAGATCTTCTAATATGTAAGACACTTGGCATGGGATAACCAGCCTCAGCAGTTAACTTTTCCCAAGCATGCTAAAGAAGTAATTTCCAGTTGATTAATGACGCTCATATTCTTCTACCCTCCCTTGTCCAAACATATAATACCCTAGCTCAGCAATAGATTCCAGAGTCATGACATAACTGAGGAAAGGGATAAGCTTAAGAATCATTTAGATTGAGCATTTCATAAATTTGGCCAAATGGTTCTCCATGGTAGATATTAAGCACCTCCATACAAAATGATGAATTATTTCTTGCACACCTATCTTCAGGAGTTGGTTGGATCAACAAATGGAAATTAAGAGAAGGCATATTTTGCTAATAGTGCTCTGTGACATATAGATGCATTTAACAAATACTCTGTTTCATAGGACAATTAAGTTTTGTTTTGTTTTGTTTTTTCCTTCTGGAAGGGCTGAAAGAGAAATGAATTACCATTGTTAGGAAAGTTGTGAAAAATATTCTATGGAACAAGAGAATGACATAGTGACACCTGGGGTTCCCCTTCATTCCTAGTTTCTATTATATTGATTTTATTGTACTTAATTCTTATGGTATCATTCTCTTCAATTATCTCTGAAATTTGCAAAAGCCTACCAATCAAACCAACAACAACAAAAAAAGTGTTTTTGCTGTTTTCGATATGTGTTAAACCAAGTAGAAAAGCTTGTGACTTTGCCAAAACCTGACTGAACTAACATCATGTAAGTAAAAGTTATTATGTTCTATTAGATAAAGAATTCAACAACTAGGTGCACTGAATTCTCAGGACAGCACACCAAATTTGACTTAAAAGGATAGTAAATAGTCCATCTCAGCTGTTTGGATAAATATTTTAAAGTGGAAAAATCAGTGGCTTATCAAATATTCTACATGATCTTTTTAACTTGATTACATTATTTTAAAACATCCCAAATATGCAAATAAAGCGTAAAGTGGTTATATGAATACATTCTCTAGAGAAAAAAGAAGCCCATGTTAAGTTATATTATTTCTGTACATTAATTATATGGCTATAAAATTTAATTATTTTGCATAAATTAAGAGGGAAATATAATAAACCAAATGTGCATAATTTGCATTGTGTCTCACTTTTCAAAATCAACTTTTCCAGAATCATTTTTCAATCATTCATAGTCTGAGTTAAGATTTCTGCTTTTATTACTTTAACAAATTACCTTAGACTATCGTTACAATGTTATATAGAGCATTACTATAGACCATTAGTTGACAAGAAGAGTTTGTGATAAGTTAAAGTACTGAAAGTTCTATTAAAAAATTACATTTACTATTTTTAAACTATATTATAAAAAAACAAATGAAAACATAATGATAAAAATGTATATATATACTACTTAGAAGTAACAAATAAAATATTGTCAAAATCATATCCCATCTCTTTACTATAAAAAATAGATGGAGTTAAATCCTAATCCTCAATGATATTTCTTTGCTATCTTTCTTATCCAGAGGCAACTGTTTTATGAGTGATAACATATTGTTTATTTTTACAGTTTTTTCTTTTAATTCCCATTTCTCTGTGTGCTTTTTAAATATAAATACTGAGAATGCTTTTTGTTTGTTTTTCTTGACCTATGTTTGTATCAAAACAAAACAAAACAAAATAAAACCAATTTTTTAAATTGACACTATGTAAGTTTATTGTCTTAGGAAACTGGGATAACATAAGAGCAAGATTTTTGAAGCAACCTTACTATTTCATATTGATTTCCCAGGGTTTAAAAAAGAGTATATCACATAATAGGTATGACTGAATGCAGACCTAGATCAAATTAACACATTGGATTAAAAATCTAATGAAGAGTGTTTCTGTGTACTCTGATCCTGCTGTTTCCAGCAAGATACTGATTTCTTATTTCTTTCTTTTATTTATAGTCTGCTTGGGACTGCTAACTGAGACAGTTTATAAAGAAAATAAACTGAAGAAAGTGTAAGAAGTTTTTTATCAGAAAGGTAACTGAAAGCTAGTCTGGTCTCAGGAAAAAGGTGGTCCATTACTGAATAGAGGACAAAGTGTTAAGGAAAAAGTAGAAAATCAGGACTACTATGACAATAATCTGGAATAACTGAAGCAACCAGAAATTGAAGAGATGAATTAAAAATGAAAGAAAGGGGAAAAAAGAAAAGAGTAAATAGTAAGCTGTGGCTAGGCCAAAAATTCAGTCACATCTTCTATATTGAGTGTAATCTCTCTCTCTCTCTCTCTCTCTCTCTCTTGCCATTGTAACATATTCCTTTAACCATTTTTATTTTGTATTTGCCATATCCTGGAAGAAGGTAAAAATGAATTTAACTCTGTTAAGTTTTTCTGCAGTGCTGTACTGCAATCACAGTAGTGCTCACCAAATATTCCATTATCCCTTCCCGATTTCCCAGACTCCACCACTTGGTGAGGCAGATCCACACAACTAGTTCGGACTAGTAATCTGGAGTCTGAAATCTTCCAAAGTAATTCAGGAAAAGTCCGAGTGTGGACCCTCATTTTCCTTCTCCTGCTACAAATATTCAGGAGGCCATGCGTTACAATGTTCCAATAAGAAAATGTAAGTAAAAATGTAGAAAATGTAAGAAAATATAACATACAGCTACAAAATGCGTAAAGCCTATGTGAACTGATCCCTGAGTGTACATAGAAAAACCCCTGCAAACTATGAAAAGAAATTCAACCTTTGATGTAAGACATCATAGAGTTTTATTATTATTTTTGGTATTATCTAGCCTATCATGATTAACATCATACCTATCCTAATCATATCCTCTCTTCAGAATAATTTCATGATTATTGTTTCATTTATCATACTCTAATCCCGTATTCCACCACTTAATTTAATCTCCTCTATCAAAGATTACTTTGTTTTTATTCTTTGAATCATTGACTGCCTTTCTAGAAATTCTTTCTTTTTTTCCATTCATAATGTTGTAATTCCTAGCTCTTCCTCATATAAGAGAAACTTATTGAGTGCCCCAAAGAGTTTAAAACCTCTTTGGGACTTTACCACATAGTGGGAGAAACAGACATGTATGAAGATGCAATTGGTTTTCAACTTGAAACATCATCATCTTTGGGGAATATTACCATGAAAGAGAAAAATCTCAACATTGACTTGAATATGATGATAATAACTCTGATAAATTTAAATGTATATTTCTCTCCTCAACTTCTCACAAACAAATGAAAAGGACAACATTCTAAATTTATGTTTATTCTTCATTCTCTGCACTTTACAAACTATTCTTTTCATATCAAAATGTTCATCGCTTGATTTGAAAAAATGGCAAATGCCTTTACTATGTCAACTTCTGCTGAATAATTCATAATGTGAGCCTTATTTACAAATTGATAGAAGGTTTATTTTATTTTGTAAGCATGGACATTCTAAGCACTTTACAATGCATAAGGCTAGGTAACTACACATAACATACATGTCTACACATAGATATCAGCATTCCACAGAGAGAAGGCTGAGAAAATGGGCATAGTACTCAGGTCTGTTTTAAGCATGTTGAGTTTACAGTGCCAAGTGACTTGTGTAGGGGTTTAATACAATATACTTAGGGCTTCCACCTTTCCTCAGTGCAATCTGCAGGGCTTCTGCACTATTGGAAATGAGTTTGTTCAAATGCAAAATCCCAAGGAAAATAGAGATACAAATTGTGATTAACACACAGGTGAGAATATTTTTTTAACTGTATAGCCCTTACTCTGTATTAGACATTGTTCTAAATGCTTTCCAGATGTTAACTCATTTAAGCAAAAGATTGTGAGTAAAATTATCCAGGTATGGTTCTTGGGTAAGAAATAAGGTACAACTATTACAGATTTCAAGGAACACTAACATGTAAGGAAGAACAATCAATAAAATGGTGACTAAAAAAGACAAGCCAAAGAGGTTAACATAGTGCCTAAGAAAGAGAATATGATGGAAGAAAGTGGTTAACATAGTCACTTTATTCCAAGGAGTCAAGCACAATAAGTACTGAAGTTTGTCCACTGCAGGGTGTACACTGACGGGTAGCCTTATAAAGCTAATTAAGTAGAGCACTGGGAGCAAAAGTCAGATTGTAGGAGTTGAAAAAATGGGAAAGAAGGGAATGAATACAGTGAGTACATAATCTTTCAAGGAAAGTGTCTATGAAATAATGGTTGGAGACAGGCATACATATGTGTGTTGTGGAGCAGAGATGGGGTGTAATTTATTTTTGTATTTAAGATGGCAGATTCTTAATAATCTTTAAATAGTGCTGGAAATGAGCCAGAATAGAAGGAGCAATTGAATACATAGGCAAGAATGAGACAGATGACAGTCCCCTGAAGTCACTCTATACCTTTCCATTCTTTCACCCCCTATACATACTTACTGTAAATTTTAATCTTCAGTCCTAAACCTCCTCAGAGAGTTCATAGAGCCCAGTGCTTAACAACCATCTCTCTGAAACCAATTCTAAAATCCACATCTCCAGTCTAATCTCTCTACTTTAAATTTCAATCTTGGATCTCTTCATTGCGTCTGGGCATTTCTATTTAAAATTCAGACACATCTGAAGGCTAGCTCTTCATTCTTAGGAAAAATCATCTTTGCCTCCTGACTCCTCTTTCTGGAATCTGTAGCCTGATACCTCTTCTCTAACTATTCTTTCTTACTCATTCCCTTGTATTCAAATATTATATCTACCTTTAACTGTGCCAGCTTCTGTTAATCATAACCTCACAGAATTAATTCCTTATCTGTTTGGAGTACATGACCTTTAAGTTATCTCCCAAAACTAATTTTGCCTGATTCTAGAGCGGACATAAATATAAAGCTCAGTTGAAACATTGCAATAAAGATTGTCTAATTTCATGGATCTACTTTATGAATGTAAAAAAAAATAAAAAGGTAATTAAACTAGCAACTGCTCTCTCCCCAAGGGGACTTAAAAGGGAATTTTTATTTCCTTTTACTTTTAGCTCTTATGAATTAATCATGTATGGTACATATGGATTATTTTTGATATTTGCTATAACTAAAATACAAATGTAAGAATTTTGGGGGCCAAAAAAATTCACTGATAATTTAGCCAAGTTAGGTCAGAGAATATTCAACAAATCATGCACAATGAGTTACCTCAAGGATGTGTTTCCTGCTGAATTAGTTCATTTGATAAAGTTTCCTAAAGCAATTAAGTAGGAATATATTGAAATTATGAAGTTAGTTGAGATTATGACTAAAAACACCTCAAAGCAATTTTCATTTAATTAAGGGAAGATAGTATGTCTCATTATGTTGATAATGGGGTAAAGATGTAACCTAGAGTCTCTAGTTCATTCCAAAGCCCTCTTTCTTCCTGGTTGGTAGCCTAAGACATAGGCTTAATTGCCCAATTGCTACTGTTGTCATAGATTATTGTAAAAACAAAGTGGCCAACAAATTTTGTGTTAGAAGTAGGCACCTTTAACACACTCACTGAGCATATGAAATACACTAATCTAAAACGCCAAACTAGAGGAAAGGTATCAATGACTGTAAATAATAAAAATAGAATCAGGTCCTCCATTGTGGCATTAAACAGTCTTTAATGTAAGTCAGCTTCAATAGTAATAAGTGACTCTAAACAATGCTTGAGTCAACTATGTGATTTACTTTATCATTTAGGTCATTTTACATAAAATCAAATTTGCTCAACACAGCTTTTAATGGAACACTGACAGCAGGGCAGAGTCTATTAATTTTTATACCCTCTAAAATATCTTTTATCTAAATTAAGTCAAACTGTGAATTGCCAATATTCTGCAATTTTTTTAATTTATAAAAACAGTAAATTCATTTAGTCCAATCTAACAGCAGATGTCTTATAAATATCCATTGGTAATATAACTGGTAGTAACATAGCATGGGCAGCATGAAATAGATGCTACTGGTGACAGTGAAGCTTTTTAAGGTCATGCTTACTCTTATTTCAGATGAGGATTAAAACATACTCAAGATATGTAACTAATGAATGGTAAACTGAGATCCCCTGATTCGGGTTCAGGGCACATTCAATTACCTGCCACATTGCTACTCCTCTGCTGCTTATTATCCAAACAATTCTTGAAAGATTAAAAAAAAAAAAGAAAGAAAATTTGTATTTTGAAATAAAATATAATATACATGCTTTTCATGAACTCAGAATTAATCCTTTATAGGAACTGCAGTCAAAAGTATTGTTTTTTATTCATTCTTGAATTTATCCATTTGTCTATTTTCTCATCCAACCATACAACAGATACTGTAGTATCCATAAAAAATATTGATAACATATATGGTATAATAATCTATCAATATATTTTCTGAGTTTTCTTTCAGACACAAAACAATAGATACAATATTATCTTAAAAACTCTAAAAATACTATGTTTTTTAATTAATTAACTACGCAAGTTTTTATTGAACTTCTATGCATTAGACATTTTTCTAGCTATTAGGGAAAAAATTGATGAGAATCTATTTCATTGTCCTCAATGAGTTTATATTCTGGTGAGAATGGGAAACTATACATGTATAAAATCAATAAATAATATTTTATAATATGTGAGTGCTTTTTTACTTATCAACATACAATATAATATTTGTATTACAATTACAATAGAATAATTACACATAATATTCTCTCTATATATACATGATAATATTTTTCTATTATAGATAAAAATTTTTTAAAATCTAAAGAAGTAGAAAATATGATGTCTTTCCTCTAAAAATCAAAATCTATTTGGAAATACTGGAATATCCAGCTCAAATAACACAAAGGAAAGTTTGTCACACATAACCAGAACTATAGTTAGGCTGCTGCTTCCTTCACTTCAGAGGCTCAATCAAGTCAGATCCAGGATTCCGAGTTAGTCAAGCTACAAGAAAGGTAGGGAAATTGAGTACTTAGCTTTTAGAAACTCTTTTAGTAGAATTAAGAAAAGGAGGAGGGAGTTGAGATTGGGTATTGTTTTAAATTATGTTCCACAGAATCAGACCTTTAAGTTTGGTGTGAAAGTGATTTATTTATAGGGAAACGTAATAGAGACAGAGGGGGTGAGACAAAGAAAGCAGGAAAGCCAAGCGAAGGTACAAAGTCAAGTCAGTTACTCCACTGGATGATTTTGACTTGGTCCCATAAAGAAGCTTTAGAGTCAGTGGCAAGGCCACATCATTGTCTTGTTTGGGACAAGAGAGAAGAAATATTTATATTCCCACATCCACAGGTCACTGGTTCAGGGCAGCTTCCTAGAGAGAGTAATTGCTCAAGAAATTTCCATACTTCATTTCTGAGTTCTGCTAACCTGAGGGAAGCCCTCTGAAAAAGAGATACAAGGGGTGGCTACTGGAAATGTAGGCACACCAGGAGCCTGTGCACCTGAAAATGGTAAAGACCTACAAGGGGACTGGCAGAGCACTGACATCACCTGTTACAGGTGCTGAGCGAGCCTAACCTATATTCTCTACCAGCGAGTCAAATATGCAAACATAAGTTAAACAGTAGCAAAAGTGACATTGCTAGAGATAATATCAGTGCATTTAAGTGTCAACATATTAATAAGTCATACACATGGTGAAAAATTTGAGGATCAGTTTCAATTGGTCAATTTTGATTATATTCATTTATATTTATAGAGTGTCAGTTTTCTTAAGTACATGAAGTGGAATGTGGGGAAAAAAATTCAGTATAATCATTGTGAGAAATGGTACTCTACCCAGGGTCCTGAAATGGAATTATAAGACTAGAATGAAGAAAGGATCTTGTCCTGGTAAACAATTATAATCAACATTTGGACTTAAGAAAGTAAATTGATTATTTTTCACTATGCCCAAATCTTTACAATACGTTTGACTTTATTCATGTTTTAGTGACTTTAGAAATCCACTTGAGAAAGCATGACTTGAGAAAGTAGAAGATATATTTTGACTAAAAATTATTCTGAATTACATATCCTTCTGCTCTCTAGTTAAACTATAAAGAAAATAACCTAAAAATAAATCTATAAGGGGATTATTAGTAATAATATATTTTCCTATAATAGCTCAAATTTAATCAGTTATTTCTTCTAATCTATTTTTAAAGATAATCCCCAAATACATGCCTGATAAATCAATAGATCCCACTTACAAGGAGTGATTCGTGTGATGGCAGAAATTAGCTACTTTATATATTCAGTTAATTTGTTCTCACTATTGACTTTTAAAGCCCTTTGAACAATGTTTAGTGTTGGTGTCTTTCATCTTACTAATCACGTTCACTTGAGATGAGGGAAGCAGTCGAAAATAACCTATCCAGGCAGAAAAGTGCAATAGCTATCCTGTGAACTGTGCTTCGGTGTAACTCAGTAGACAGTAGCTACCATTTTACTCCAAAGGAATGTTTACTGATGAAGGTCTCTATTTGAGGGGAAAATCTTACTTGTATTGAGCTTTACCTTTTGCATAGGGCACAGGAGCCTTTCGTTCTGATCCTAATATGAAATCACAAATTAGTTGAATGTGATAACCCTGTTTTTTAAAGTGAAAAAGATGTATTATGTTTTTGCATCTTCAGAAAATTAATATTGGTTTTTAAATAAATATCAGTCAAACCCTCATATAAAGACACTAATACTTAGTAGATCTTTGCTTCACTTTTAAAACATTACTCTCATTACTTTCCAAGAAGCGTTAAACAACTTTGTAAATCAAAGCGATATTTATATGTGTGGTGAAGTAAAATTTTAGTTAGGCAGTTTCTTTAAACAGTAGGACTGTTTTCCCTTTATCCTGCTCATCATTCAATGATTATAATAGTTTCTCCTAATTTAGCATAAGTAACCTAAAACCAGTTTTGTCAGTTATTTCTTTAATAATTATGGCAATGTTTATTGAACAGAATTAGTTAAGATAGTATCTCACATAACAAGCTTTGAAATATTTTATAAGTAAACGTGAAAATGCAATTTCCATGATGATTATTTTGCCAACCTAATTTATATGTATGTATCAGCAGTATTTCACCTTGCTCCTTGAGCCAACTATTGGATATATTCAGAAATCATGACAAAATGATTGGTGATTATGAGTTCCAATTTGAGCCCTATTTGTTTGAAACAATTTATATTTGGCAATCCAGCAACAGCTCATGAAGACTGAGTGCTTTATTTTGGTCACTGAAGATATAATCAAGTGTCATTTAAATAACTTTTTTTTCGGACTTACTAGTTGAGGTAAAAGAGTGCTTAATTGCACTTTGAAAAATCTGTGTTAGAAAGTAGAGACACCTAGTGTGTTTCTGAAACATTGCAATAACATTTACTGTGGGCTTGTTGTGTTCCTACTTTTTATTTAGGAACTCTATTTTCTTTACATCAGATAATCTCCCCAGCTCTGTAAGAAGTCATAGCAATTAGCTTTCATTTTCAGGTGAGGAAACTGAGACTTCCAGGGGTATAGTTAATTGGCAAGGTCATGGCTAGAGACAGAATACCTACACAGAATCCAGCACTTAAATTATCTTACATACATTCTTTTTCCACAGGCCCCTCAAACTTTATGTTCTTAAAAAAGAAATAGAAATATATTTTAAAAAGCATGAGCATGTCATAATTGCTTTGATGGCAAAAAGTAAGGACTAGTCAAGTCTACCTCAGAGCCTGGAACACTCCATAGAGAGGTGATATCTGAGCTAAGCTTTGAAAGGACCGCTGGTATTTAAAAGTAGCAAGTGGGTTGGGGTCATCTGAAGCAGATGTAATGATAGGACAAATTTTACAGAATTGAAAGAAATTAGACAATTTTAGGGAATTGTGAATAATTCAGTATTAAAAGGAGTACGTTGTGTGACTGGAAATTAAGAATGCAAAGATGACTGTAATACCCTGGGGAAACTGCCACAATCAATACTGTTAATTATTTATCTCAAAGAAATCTCCAATAAGGTTTCTCGTAAACGTAAACAATATCTAAAATATTATTACTATGTCCAATGCTGCTCTGATCTTTGGAAGATTTCTTTCAGAGTGTAAAGAACTGATCATTTTCAACTCTAAAATATTACTTCCACAGATCTTACTCAATATGCAGTCAGCAAATGTTCTACAAGCCAACAAAACTCATCAGAATTTTTAATATTAAAAGCAGTATTAAACTTGATTTCAAGATCATAATTTTCAGAATATTAACAAGTATAAAATGTTTATTCATTTTTATTGTTTCCAAAAATCATCAGGAACCAGTTATCACAAGTTTAACTCAAGCAATTACTAAGACCCCTGGAAGTAAAACTATTGTACTGATAGTATAATAATAAACTATAACATGCTAAAATGACGCTAAAAAGCACTTACTCTTGAAAAAGTTAAATCACCTAGACATGTTGCTTTTATTACTTACAAAATTCTCCAGAAAGAACACATCTGAGTGTCATTCTATTGGTGATGACAATTGAACAATACACACAAAACATAACTTTTTCAGTAACTAAAAATTATCAAAGATTATAATTATCCAATATTGGGAAGTTTAGAACAAAATGCAATTATATTGTTGAGATAGACAACAGAAATGTTTTGACAATATTGCTCCAATATTACTAGTAAGCCAAGCATAGTGTTATACATACTACACTTATCATTGATAAATAAATTTGAATCTACTAAAAGGAAGTACAATATTTGCTGTCAGTAAGGCCAAATTTAGGCATTTGAGCACAACAATGTATTTTTTATCAGCTTGACCTCTTTGTAAAACTATAAAACTAGACGAATTATAGGAAGAAACTTTTTTCACATGTTGGAAATCAAGCAGTGCAGGATTTTGATACCTCCGAGAAGAACACGATGGAACAGCATCCTTAAAGTGCAGGAAGAGGAATCTGTCAAGTTACAATTCATTGTCAGGTAAAAATACTTGTCAAAAATAAAAGACAAAATAAAACTACCCAAAAATAAATTAAAACTTAAGAGAATTTGACACTAATTCTATGGACCACAAGAAATATTAAAAACTATAATTTGAACAAAAGTAAGATGACACCCAGTGGAAATTCAAAAACAACTAGAAAGAACAGAAATACTCTGGAGATAATAAATACGAAAAACATTCATTTTTTTCTAATTTTTTTAAAAGATAATTGAAATTTGAAAGCAAAAACAATCACAGGGTGTTTAAGAGTTTGTAATATAAACAGAGATATAAGAGAGTAAGAACAAATTGATTTATACTGTAATATTATTCTTATAAACTAAACTGTATAATACTGATTCAAGGGACATTGTGCGAAATCAGTACGTAAGTTGAGATTCCTAGAGAAATCACTAAAGGAAAAGCTATACCTAAAAGCCAGTAGATTTTTTAAAATACTCAATTAATTACAATGTAGAAGGAAAAAAAAGGAACTTAAATCAGATGAGGTAAAGAGAAAGCAACTATTAAAGTGGTAGACTTGAAACTAGTTGCAACTGGATTCTATGTAGACAGATATTGTCAAACTGGATTAAAAAACTAGACACAGCTATTTAATGCTTTCAAAAGATGCACTATAAATATTAAACATGAGGCAAATATTTCATAATAGAATATAGAAAGAGATAACCATAAAATTTTATCAAATTGTATCTGCTCAAGAGAAAGAGAAGAAAATGAAGAGGGAAAGCATAAACTATGTAATAAATATTGACAATGTATACATTTGACAGGAACTTGTACTTTTCATATATAAAGAACTCCTGCAACTCAACAATAAAGTTAAAAGATTAATCTAATTAAAAATGGGCAAGATCCTCAAAGAGACACTTTGTAAAGAGTTACCAATAAAGACATGAAAACACACTCAACATCACTAGTCACGAGATAAATGCAAATTAATACATCAGTGAGATACCATTAGGTCAAGAGTCTGGCTCCTGGTTAAAAATCTATACGTGGTTTTCTAGGTCTGAGCATAGGCAATTACAAAAGCTTTATTTGGCAGACCTCGGGGGAAAGCTGCCTTCCCCACAGCAGACTTGGTGTACAGCCAGTGCACTGTAATCTTTGAAGGGAGAAGCAGTTAAGGATTCGGTCCCCACTGGCAGGTCATGCTCTTCATATATTTGCATTCCTAGCCCTGTGCTCTCATTCCTAGGTCTCTTTATCTGATTTCTTGGGCAGAGGTCTTCTTCAGGTGCAACTGCCAAGACCTACTTATGGTTGAGGAGAGAGGAGGTGCCCAAAAAATGAAGGGAAACTGGGAAGACACTTTTCTCCACTCTGACTCAGAACCCAATATTTTCCACTCTTAGCCTTTCCCCCTCATCCTCCCCACTATTAGGGTCTTTTGTTCCCCCTGCCCTAACAGTGAGAAAATCCCCACATCCGTGCTGAGCCACATGACCCTCAACCAGTGGGCAATTTCAGGCAGGGAAATGTAACAAGGAGAATCAGGGCACTTGCCCTGATTTTAGCCTCTTGCTTACACCATCACAGTAAGCAACTAAAGGCTTAACTCTTTTGTTTTGGCTTGTTGCTTTAATGGGCTGCTCCAACACCTGAGAACTCGGCTGTCTCTCAGCCTAGCTGAGCTCTTGACACTACATACACAGAAGAGAGGCAAAAATGAGTTTTATTAACAGTATCAAATTCTAGTGAGGATTTGTAGCAACAAGAACTCATACGTTACTGGTGGACTGCAAAATGGTATCACCTGTTTAGAGAACGGTTTACAAGCTTTTTTATAATGTCAAACATTCACCTACACTCTATCTAACAATTACATATCTAGGAATTTGTACAAGAGAAATGAAAACACAAGCTAATAAAAAGACTTGTACGAAAAGTTTCACAGAAGCCTAAAACTGGAGGGGAAAAAAAAGCTCAGATTTTCATTACTTGGAGGATGTATAAACAAATGGTGGTATATATGTAGTGGAATACTGTCTAGCAATGAAAAAGAACAGACTAATATATACAACTTGAGAGAATCTTTTTAAAATTTTTGCTGAGAGAAAAAAATCCAGATACCAAAAAATACATAATATAACATTTCATTGTTGTGCAGTTCTAGACCTGGCAAAAATAATCTCTGTTGAATGAAATAAGAACATTATTTGCCTATGGTGAGTGAGGTTCATATTGACAAGAAAGGCACAGAAAAAATTCTTTTGGGTGATGGAAATAAGCTTCTGTGAATATGTAAGTTCCAGACAATGTAATTTATTCTATGTAAACTGAACCTTAATAAAAACTAAATGTGTCTGTCAGTCACATCCCTTCATCTATGAAACTTTATAGATCTTGCATCTGAAAGATTCAAAGTCATATCTAAATATTTTATTTTCATTGTAAAGAATAACAATCTCCAAAAATTATATTTATTCACCATGAACTTGATAACTATTTGGGAGTCCATCTTGATTTTACGTATCAAATACATTCTTAAGATAATAATTTAGGGAATAAAAATTTGATGTAACTGTCAATTATAAAGAAAGACTACAAGATAAGGATTTTTGAAATGACTTTAACTGTTTAGGTTTCCTATTTGCAACTGCTATCATAGTATTTGGGTTATGTGCACCACATTTTGCATTCCTTCACTAGTAAAATCTTAAGAACTGGCTTTGACTAGTCAGGTCCCATTAGATATGAATTGTTATCTAATCCTAAAGCATCATTGTTAGAAATACAGTCAATTAAGAACTGGGGTTAAAGCTAACTAAAAAGCTGTCATGATGCAAATTTCCCAATGACTGATTCATAGTTCATTCAACAAAAACAGAATAAAAAATTTAAGACAGGAATAAAGTATTTATTCAGCCACCAGATCACATCAGCATTTTGATTATTCAGAGAGAACTTGTACTTGACTGAAAATTGGTCTTCTTTACTTTCAAAGTATAAACAATCATTATCACATATAAATCTACATGTTTGATCCTTGACATCTATATTTTGTACTTAAGATGTGTGTCCGTGTGTGTGTGTGTGTGTGTGTGTACGTGGGTGTAAGGATGGGATCTGGCACATTAATTTAGCTAACTGAAAACTGTATTCACTTCAATTTCTATTGTACTAACAGACAAATTGGCTACAGCTGGCAACAATTGGTTTTGAAAAGGATTCAAGAAAATATTATTTCAAATACAAATGGATACAGTTGAGCAATGATTAAACAACTGCACCACTCTATCCATTCAAAAGAGTATTTACTGTGAACATCAAGCAAAGAGAAATATGCACATACTAAAATTCTGAGTTTCACCTATACTACTTATTAGACAGGTTGTTAAATTTCTGTAGCATCTGTAAATGATGAATGTTAATACTTGTCAAAACTACATGCTGATAATGGATAAAAAAATAAACATAACTTTTTTTTCATCGAAACTAAAACTCAAAAACGCCGCAGGTTTATTTTGCAGAAGTTGACAAGCTGAATCTACAATTTTTCTCAAAAAGGTGAGGAAACTAGAATAGCAAGAACAATTTTGAAAAAGAAGGAAGTTTGAGAACTCACACTAGTTAATTTCGATACTATTATAAACCTACTAATCAAGATAGGGTAATATTAGTGATGGACAGATATGTAAATCAATGGAATAAAATAAAAACTTCAGGAACACTCCCAAAAATGGTCAATTAACTTTTTCTAATGAATAAGCTTTACTTTTAGAAGCATTTGGATTTACAGAAAAATTGACCAGATAGTACAGAGAATTCTAATGTGCTCTCAACCCTTCCCATCCCACATAGTTTCCCATGTCATTATTTTGTAATTGTATGGCACATTTGTTATAACTGATGAACCAATGTTAATACATTAGTATTAACTAAGTTCATGGTTTGCATAAAGGCTCACTCTAAAGTATTGCTATGAGGTCAGTATTACCTTAGTAACAAAAGACGTAACAAAACTACAACTACAGACCAGTATCCCTTAGGAATATAGACACAAAAAATAACAACAAAAAAATTAAAAATCTAATAAACAAACAAAAAACTTCAACGAAATACTACCACAACAGATCAAGCAATGTATAAAAGAATTATACACCAAGACAAAATGAGTTTCAAGTGAAGAATTCAAGATTGGTTCAACCTAAGAAAAATCAATCAATGCAATATACCACATTAATAGAATGAAGGAAAAAACAACAACAAATGATCATCTCAATTGATGGGGGGAAAAAAAGCATCTGACAAAATCCAACACTTTTCATAATAAAAACACTAAAACTAAACAAACTAATAATAGAAGGGAACTTTTCACCCTGACAAAGCATTTACGAAAAACCCATAGCTAACATCATATTTAATGATGAAAGACTGAAAGAGTTACTCCTACAATAAAGAACAAGACAAGTATGTCTACGTTTCCCAGATGATATGAACTTGTATACAGTAAATTATAAATAATCCATGGGAAAAAGCTATATAATAAATGAATTCAACAAGAATACAAGTTGCAGAATACAAGATCAATAAACAAAAACCATTTGTATTTCTTACACAGGCAATAAACAATCCAAAATTGACATTAAGAAAACAATTCCATCCACAATAGCATTACAACCAATATGATCTTTTGAAATAAATTTAATAAAAGAAATGAAAGATTTATACACTGAAAACTATAAAACATTGTTCAAAGAAATTAAAGAAGACCTACATAAATGGAAAGACATCCTGTATTTATGGACATGAAGACTTAGTTTTGTTAAGATGTCAGTTATCCCCAAATTTATCTGCAGATTCAACACAACTCATAAGAAAATATAACCTTCCTTTTCTGTTGAAATTTACAAACGGTTCCTAAAATCTGTATGGAATTGCTGGGGACACTGAAAAGCCAAACCAAGCTTGAAAAAGAACAAAGTTATAGAGTTCATATTTCCTGATTTTAAACTTCACTACACATATATAGTAATCAATAGTATGTGGTATTTTTTTATATGGATAAAAGTACAGAGTAATGGAACATAATTGAAATGTCAGAAATAGACTCTTACATTGATAATCAACTGATTTTTAACAAGAATGTGAAGACAATTCAAGAGGAAGTGTAGAATTTTTAACAACTGTTGCTGTGCCAACTGCATATCCACAAACAAAAGAATGAATTTGGATCCCTATCAATTAACACTTAAAAATACATCAAGCAGATCAAAGACTTAAATGTAAGATCTAAAACTATACAATTAGTAGAAAATTTAAATGCATATCTTTGTGACCTTGCATTAGGCAATGATTTTACAGATATGAAACCAAAAGCAGAAGAATAAAAGAAAAAATAGGTAAATTGGACCTCATCAAAAATTTTTAAAATTGTACTTCAAATTATATTATCAGTAAAGTGTAAAGTTAATCCACGGAATGAAAGAAAATATTTGCCAATCATATATCTGGTAAGGGATTTGTATCAACAATATATAAAGTATTCTTACAACAAAACAATAAAAAGATAAATATTCCAATATGAATATACAAAGGATTTAAATAGATACTTCTCAAGAGATGGACAACTGGCCAATAAGCACATGAAAAGGTACTCAAAAACTTTACGTATTAGGGCAGTGCAAGTTAAAACCACAATGAGATACCACTTTACATCTATACTACTATAGCTGTAATTAAAAGATCATAAATAAAAAGTATTTGCTAAGATATGAAGAAATCAGAATCCTTTTTAGGGGGAGGGCATAGCTCAAGTGGTAGAGTACATGCTTAGCATGCACAAGGTCCTGGGTTCAATCTCCAGTACCTCCTCTAAAAATAAATAAATAAACCTAACTACCCATCCCCCCCAAAATAGAATCCTTATATACATGCCAGTGGGAATTTAAAGTGGAACAGCCACTTCTCAACATGTGTGATAGTTCCTCAAAAACATATGCATAGGGTTACTAAATGAGCTAGCAATTCCATACCTAAGTATATACCCAAGAGAACTGAAAACATATACCACACAAAAAAGTACATGAATGTTCATTAAAGCATTATTAGTAACAGCCCAAAGCTGGAAACTACCCAAATATCCATCACTTGATGAATATATAAACACAATGTTATATTGATGCAATATTCTCCAGTTATAAAAAGGAATGAAATACTGATGCAAGCTATAATATCGATGAACCTTGAAGAAAATGATGCTAAGTGAAACAGTCACACAAATAAGTTCACACAGTTTACAATTTTATTTATATGAAATGACCAAAATAGGCAAATCCATAAAGACAGAGAGTATATTAGCATTTGGGACTAGGCAGGGAGAAATGAAGAATGACTGCTAATTGGTACAGGGTTTTGTTTTAGGATGATAAAAATATTCTGGAATTAAAGGTCATGACTGCACAACTTTGTGAATATGTTAAAAACCACTATACACTTTAAAAGGGTGAATTTTATGATATAAGAATGATTCCCCAATTAAAACACACACATTTACACACTCACATGTTGACACTGAAATACCACTATCCACCTGTTAGAATGTAAAATGAAAAAGAAAAAAAACAAAACAAAACCTGACAATATCATGTGCCAGTGAGGATGCTGAGCAGCTAGAATGCTCATGCATTACTGGTTGGAATCTAACATGGTACAGACACTTTTGATATACAGATTGGCATTTCTCATAAATGTAAACACACGCTTACTATATGACCCAGCAATCCCCTCCCTACAGATATTTCCAAAAGAAATGAAAACTTAATATACACTCAAAAGACCTGTGAACAAATGTTTACATCATCTTTATTCATAATCACCCCAAAGTGGAAATAATCAAAATGACCATCAATTGGTGAATATATAATCATGATACATCCACTCAATATGGATATGCAATAAAAAAGAATATTTTACTGATACACAACAACATAGACAAATCTTAAATGCAATATAGTAAGTGAAAGAAGCCAGACTCAGGAGACTACACACACTGTGGTACAATTTAAAATACATTCTGGAGACAAATCAGTGGGGAGAGGGTTTGACTATATAGACATAAGAAGACTTTGCAGGGGGATATTGGAATTATTCTATATCTTAATTGTAGTGATATGAGACAAACGTATGTGTTTATCAAAATGCACAGAAATGTACAATCAAAAAGTCTGTATTTTACTGCACAAAAAAAGTCAACAAAAAATAAAATACATACTACTTTCATTTTTTATTATGTCAGTCATAAAATAAAATGTTTCATTAAGAAAGTAAAGTGCTCATTAAAATTAATAATTATATATATCAGTTTAATAAGCACAGATAAAATCAGTATGTTTCTGATACATCAAAAACAATAAGAACATATAAAATAAAAATATATTATTCAAAAAGTAATGATATGCATTATAAAATACCTATGAGTAAAATAAATATTCTAACTGCTTTGAAAAAAATACATAAAATTGTGACAAATATAAAAATAAAATTTTATATTCAATTACTTAACTAAATAAATATCTCTTCTCCCTCATAAGTTACATTGTTCTGGTTTTGACTGCACTATATTTGAGTATGTCTATTCCAAGCAAAATCTGAAAAGGATATATTTTGGAACTTGATTAAATCATTCCAAGATTCAGCAATGAGCAGATAAGAAAAACACAAATATATTGAAAGTGAAAAATGTGGATGGATATATACTACCAGGACTAAACCAAAACACAGCTCTAAAGTAACTAAATCAGTATGCTAGAGAACCAAGAATTGAAAGGCAGATAACTTGAACTGAAATCAAATCCCAAAGACAACAAAATTATTTCAATATATTCATGATAAATTAACCATCAGACAATAAGCAAAATAAGTAAAAATAGTGATCAGATAAATCAAAATTTAAATGTCTAATTTCTCTCTCACAAGACCATCTTAGAAAAAAATATATAAATATCTTTATGTTCTTGATATTGGGAAATTGTTCCTAGCTCTAAAGTGACAAAAAAAAAATCATAAATCACAGCTCTTGATAAATATGACTAAGTAGATATGACTAACTCTTATTTTTAAATATCTAGAAATAGGATAATTTTCCAAGTAATATTAAAGTAAAAATGACAAACTGATTAAAACGATTGCAACATGCGTAGCAGACTCATTATCAATATATCTAATATAATTAAATTATGGTTCAATTATATACCTATGGATATCTGTATATCTATATGGTTATAGCTATATAGATATATACAATATATATTAACTATAATCATGTCTATTAACCTAGCCAAAATTACTATAGATAAAATTACCCTTTTTAGAGGGCACTGCTAATACTACAGGTGCTCTTAAACTGTTATCAAGATTATTTTTTTAAAGTTCTGCAATATGTATCAATAGTCTCAAATATAGCATGAATTTTGACATTTTAGTTCTGTTCTAGCCATTGTTCTTAGGAAAAATGACTATAATGGACCATTTTGATTAAATGATGTTTACTATGGGAATAATTATATTTTTAGGCAATAACTGGAAACATCTTTAATACCTAACAATTGGAATTTCAGGGAAAAAATTACATTAAAAATGAAATATAATAATCAAATAAAAATAGTTTTCCAAAAATGAGTACCGTTAATAATTTTGAGGTAAAATAAATCAGGTTATAAAACAGTACAGAATGTCAAAAGTCTGTATATATTTATATCTACTTACATTTTCACATCTATTTGTAGTATCAATATCACATAAGCAGATATAGTAACTCTGTTTATTTGGTTTAAAAATAAAATCATTGTTTGAAACCTAAGTATACACATTATATAAATGGAAAACTGCATAGGTGATTACAGCCAGTGTTGCTAGAGAAGTGATAGTCAAGAGAGGTTAGCATTAAATTGTAAATTATAGCAATTTTAGCCCATGCTACAAAGCATGGGTTATTGTAAGGCAGCATAATTCAGGCTGTATTTCACAAGCTATTGGTGGGTTCTGATGTTAATTTAGTAGATTATGACTAATTTTAAAAATACATAATTAGGTAGAAAATATAATAGAACAGAATAAAACAGAACAAAACAGAAATATCAGTATTTACACTTGATAAGTTTTTAAGTTTCATGAAATTCTTACACTAATGCATACAGATAGAGATAGATATATAAACGTACATTTGGTCATAAATTAAAATATCTTTTTCATTGTGGGATCAAAATAAAAAACACTTAAAAATCATTATTATATGCTGGCTGATGCAAAAAACAAAACAAAACAAAACATAGAAAGAGAATATTTCATGGCATGTGAAAATTATAAGAAATTCAAGTTTTAGGTTCTATAAATAAAGTTTTGTTGGAACACAATAAGGCTCCTTTATTTATATATTGTCTATGACTATTTTTTGCATTACAATGGCCAAGTTGTGTTACTGTAACAGAGAATGCACAGCCTGTAAAGTCTAAATATTTACTATCCATTCTTCTACAGAAAATATTTTTTCAGCCAGGGATTAGACAATAAGCATTTGCCAGGAAAATGAAGGAAAAGGGAAAATACTACCTTGGGGAATTTCTGTAAATTTACGTGGATTTAAAAAATAATCAGATAAATGTAATTTTGACCCTTGAAACAGCAGAAGAAAGCATATTAAAAAAAAAAAAGAATTCACAGTTATAACATTACTACACAAGTTCCTAGAATGTTAATGGTTAATTTAAAAATAATAAACACAGAAGAATAAATTTACAATTTGTTTAAATGTATGGATAGTATTTATTTCTTAAGCAACTGCTCTGTATTCCCAAAATTGCGATGAGAGAAGTGAATAGGATCTAAGTCTTAAGGCTTATTTAATATAATGGAAGCAATCAGCACTTTTCATTAATTAATTTTATTCATAACTTATAAATTTTGATAATTTCCAGAGACTGCAATCACACATCCTGGTATTTGAGGTGTGGATTACTTCTCCTTAAAATCAATAATTTCACTGACTTTCAAATTCACTTTACTATGCTGTTCTAGACAAATGACTAATTCCAAATTACATGAAATAAAAATTATGGACAGAAGTCTATGAGTAGGAGTTATACCCCCATATTCACAGTAAGACTCATTCCCTGGCCAAAGAAAGTTAAGTATTTTGAATAATCTGGATTATGGCTCCCAGCTTCTCAGTGACCCCTTCCTTGTCACCTGTTCACTCTTTTGAAAATCAAGATAGTTGTGGTTTCAGCAGGAAACATTTATTCCAAATCTTTTCTGGCTCTGCCTTTCCAAGTTGGATGGAGCCAGGAAAAGAAAAAAGAAAAAAGAGTCCAGGAATCCAGACTTTCTGCAGAGAACCTTGCATTTTGAGCATATTCACAGTGGCACGAGCCCTGGACTGGGAGGCAGGAAAATCAGCATTCAACTCCCTGTTCAATGTCTAACTGGTTGTATGAGTCTCTGTATACCATTTAATTTCTCAGGACTTTAGTTTCCTCCTATAAAATGAGATTACAGCAAATAGTCTATCTTTTCTAGCTTTAAATTTATTCTTTAGATGGCTATAAAAATATAACCTTCACGTTTATAAACAGATTCAAAGAATACAATTTAACACAATTGTATATGGCATATGTGGTAAAGTTACATGGAGAGGTTTTGTCACACTGCCATCTCATAATTCCAAAATAATATTAAATGAGTTGTGAAACACTGGTGGAAGTGTTAGAAGTATAAATGAAAGAGCTTTTATAAGCAAATTAATGCATTGCGACAGACTTGAAAGAGGTTAACATGTGTCAAAACAACAAACCTGAAAGATTAGGTTTATTATTTTTAGATAAGAATCAGATGGACTTAATTTGGGGATTTTTTTTTTCTGTTATCATTCATAGGAATAAAACCTTTAATTTCTTGGGTCTAATTAAAATGGAGTATAATCATCCAAAATCAAAGTTACATTTAATAATCTGAGCTATTCTTATTGTTTAAGGCATTCTGAGATTCTTGGTAATAATCTTCTTAGGATTAAAAGAAAAAATATTAGCTTTATATTTTAGAAAATTTGCTGCTATTAAGCAATAGGAAAACTAGTAGTATATTTTCCTTCCACTGAACTGTAGACTTAGTTCATAAATAAATGTTCTATTAGTAGTATTAATATTGACCAAGTAAGTCAATATAATTATTCTCTATGTTCAGCTATTCCATTTCTCCAAATTTTGCATTTCTTCCCCTTCATGTAATCCTTTAAAATCTTCATATTTTTTCTTTTCTATAATCTTACTTTATTTAAGACCTGTACCACAATATCTAAGATTATCCCCATATTCCATATCTTCTTATATTTTCTTTTTTCTTATGTACCTTGTTTTTAAATCCCTCTAGTTACTTTCTACATATTTGACCTGGAATAGAGACTTAAGTAAATACTAACCTCCCTACCTACTGAGACATTTACTGTTTTTATTTGAAAATTTGAAAATGTGTAAGAAATTTCTCTTTTCAAAAGAGCGTGTTCACTCAAATTTAAAACCATGAAAAATGCTAAATTTACACAAGCCCAATAAAGACACAATGTTGCAAGTCCTATGAAGAATATGAATCTGATTCCACAATGTCACTAAGGAAATACTATCACCAAAACAGCATGAGCTATGATTACAAGGCCATTACTCTAAAAACAAAATATGCCAGAGAACATTTTTGTAGTTTCACTGTCTAAAGTTAAATTGAACACTTAGTCATCTTATGCCAGTAATAGAACTGTTCAGTTACTCAGCTAGAAACACCTGTATTGTATACACACACACACACACATTGTGTATTTTACTTCTGTGCATTTCATTTTATACTAATTATAACTCAATAAAGCTGATAAGAAAAAAATTATTACATGAAATTACTAGAGAACTAACTGAAGTTAAAAATAAAAATACTATATTTTTATTTAAATGCTATGTAGTGTAAACTTAGAAAGACCATTATCAGGTAGACATCTTTTTTTTTTTTTTTAATAAAAAAGGAGTTTCAAATACAAAGGAGTCTTGCACAAGACCTTAAAGGAAATAAAAGATAGAATTATATTCATATATGGGCGGGGAGCATACAATTTACAGAGGATAATAGATATACTTTCTTAAATTTTTACCTAAAAAAGGAAAAGTGAACCATTTGTTTATTAACCACTCATTATTAGCAGCTGATAACAGAATAGAATAAAAATAGTAATATACTTTCAACTTCAACTTAGTGTAATACAATGATTAAGAGCAAGCTGTCCAAGGTCTGGTGACTTGGTTTTAAATATCTGTCCCAAATTCTCTAGCTCTGTGATTTTGGATAAATCATTTAATCTCTCTAAGCCTCAGGATTTTTGTTTATAATATGGGAAAAACAGCAGCATGTACTTTTGGGATTTGTGGTGAAGATTCAATGACATAAAATATATAAACTACTTAGCACTCGGTTTGCTGAGAATAAAGGCCTATGTGTTTTAGTGGAAATTAGACACAGCGTTAGATTGGGGAAATGTTTACCAGCATAGTCTGTGCAGTAATATGATGAAGCTGTATTTTCAAACATACTGCTTCACAACACTTCTCCATGGTGATAAATGCAGCAGTGGGGAAAAGAAAAGGTAATTTCCCCATTAAGTAAAGTTCGTATCAATGATGAAGTAAATTTCAGTAGAAATTAGGATAATGTCTCTTGTGACATTCCCAAACTGCACCCCAAACTGCATGTGTGTTCAGTGGTATGACAGTCTTCCTTGTGAATATCTGGGCCATGTTCCCCAAAATCTCTCTGTTTATCAGCCCAATCTGATAGAATGAAAAAGGAATTTCAAACTTTTATAGAAAATAAGAGTGGTGGAGAAAATTTGAACATTCCATGGACTAGGTTTTGCCTAAAGGGCGTATAAAAAATAATCTGACGTAAAAATGAATGTGTGGAAAACACTGATATGTAGGGAACTGTACTACCACAAAGCATCAGACATAGGGCTGTTAGAGTTAAACGATGTTTTGCTTTAAAAAGGAGGGGAAAAAAGGTAAAATTCTGAAGAGGGGAAAAAAGCCAAAGTAGAAACTGATCATTTTTGAAAAGATCAACAAATAGTGCAAACAAAACTCATGGCAGACTCCGAAGTTTCCCATATTAGAGGCTATTCATATGTGCAGACATATGAACAGCTCTGAAGTTAAGTAAAAAGAATAATTATTGCTTTAACCAAATACATCTCCAAATGAAATCTAGGGCAAAATAGAGCTATTCGTTGTCATAAATTATAAGGACTTAGTTCTCATAGAACTCATGTTTCTTATGACTATTTTCATGTCACTTCACAGAAACAGATTGCTGAATATATTTATTCATTAACCAAAGTCTCAGTAAGTCAATTCCACAAAATAATAAATACATAGAGAACAAAGAGTAAATTAAGTTTGAATTTTTAATGGCATGCATATCCAACTTATAGGATAGTTAACCATATGCTAAAAACTCTGGTTTCTTGATACCATTAATAAAGTCACACTCAATAATGTTTTTTCATTGAAATTATCACTCAAACTGTCTTTTCTTTCATCATTATATATACTTCAGTGCCCACCAGGAACCCCACTATCATCAACACTTATAGTCATGGTGAACAGATTATATGGCAGTGTAGGATGATGTACCATATACCAGCCTCCCTCTCCGCATCGTATTAACATACTAGAGTCTAAGCTAGTTCTGACACATTAGCAGGCTCTCAGAACACATATATGTTACTATGTAGGTGAACATTAGATCTGGTGACTTGTCTGACAAGTCAAAGCGTCTCTTTACATGTTTATTCATCCAATTTTTCTCTTATAATCTATTTATGGCACTCAAAAGAGTCTTTGATGAAAATATAGTGGTTGGACCAGATCTTTAACCTCAAGGAAGTTAGATTTTTTTTTTTTAACATCTGCTAAACTGTGTTGTCATATACACTCCCCAAGTGACTTTCACAAGCATCACTCCTGTGCATACACCAGAGACCTCATGTCGCAAATACCGCTTGAGGCAGAGATTCTACCACTAGGAATCCTACTTAATCATTGATAAGTGTGTCAGCCATGAGGAGGCCTAAGACTCTTGCCAGTAAATTCCAAGTTGTTTGTAAGGCACTACAGGCTCCAAACTATTTCTTAAGGATGTACGTCTTTGGAATAATATGGGCAATAGGTACATCATCTGAGTTAAATGAGCACCATTTATACCCACTGACATTAGACATGTAAAGACAGGAAAATTAACAGAAGAGCTCTTATTAGATGTCAGAGTAACAGTTACTAAGTACCTCTGTAGTAGACCATTATTCCACAGTTTCCTGAAAATATCCTCATGTCTTAGTTTCTTTCTTAGCTTTCTATTTTCCTCCTGTTAGTTACTTACTTCTATTTCATTTGACATCATTTATATAATCTGTCTCTACACTTGTTCTTTCTCTGTTGTCAGTTATTAAGTGGTCTAAGCCACCGTACACCATAATTCACTATATCCAGCTTGTGACTATCTTATTTACTTGGACTAGCAATCCTGACACTATCAGTTCCACCCAAATTTACTTATTGCCAAGGCCCACCTTTATGAATGCGGTTGTTTTTACCTACAGTTTACAAGAAATGTAGTCGATTATAATTCATGGAGTATAATATAGTCTGAAAAGACCATGTACCTCCATGGAGCAACACCCAGAAGAGATGAACAATTTTAGGTTCATGCTGCCTCAGTGAAGGGACATTCTCAACCAACACTGAGTTGACTCTAAATCTTAATTACAAACAGAGACAGAATTCCATTAAGAGCATCAGGGAGACTGTTCACAAAACGGGCAAAGTAGGTAACACAAACTGTCAATTTCACACTCTATCTCTCTGGCTGACATCTCGGGTAGTTTACAGAGAGGACTTATATATATGCCAACAACGTCCTGAATCTCTGCTCTGGAGATTTCTCTGGCCAGGAAGGATGCTAGGCAGTTACTCAGGGTGAATGTGAAGTGCATACAAGGTAATTCCCTGGAGCAACCCCCTCCCCGACCCGCCAGAATCCCAGGGGTTGTAGGTAATTTCTCCAATTTTTAGTTGCAGGGCCAGGGGTTGTAGATAAGTTTTTCAATTCCCTGTCACTTAGTGGGAAAATTCTGTGCCATGTTTTGCACAGTCTTTCAGCGGTTTCTGGTGATATTAAGCCCAGTTGCCAACAGTGGTAACTTGCTCATTAACTCGTCTTCTACTGGCTTTATTCCATTCATTTCTCACTTTCCTTCTTTCTCAAGTGGTTCTAGGGATCAACTCACAAAGATACTTATTGTATCTAAATTCTTGTGTTAGTATATATTTATGGAAAAACCCAAATTAAGAAAAAAGATAAGGACTTGTTCTCAAAATTATAATATTTATAGTTCACATAGTCCAAATTGTTACCTATATACTTTATTATTTTGACCTCTGCCTCAAGAGGTTAGAAAAATAGTTAGAATATACTTGTTTAAATTGTTTAAATTAATGAAATCAAAATCATTATTTATATACATTTTGTTGAAAGACATTTAGTGTTTCCTTTTAGCAGCTTAGAAATTAAATTAAGGTGGTACTATATTATTTCCCCCCACCACTGGTTTATAATCAGATAACAAAATGGATCAGATTATCGATCATAGTCACACAAATCAGAGCTCTTACTTGGTGTTATGAGTTGAATTGTGTCACTAACCAAAAAACAAAACAAAAAAACAAACAAAAAAACATGTTGAAGTCCTAACCTCTATTACCTCAAAATGTGGAAAAGGGTCATTGCAGATGTAATTAACTGAGCTTAGGTCATACTGGAGTAGGCAGCCCTTAATCCAACATAATGAGTATCCTTATAAAAAGATGGCACATGAAGGACACACACACAGAAAATGCCATGTTGTAATAAATGAAAACAATAAAGCTGCAAACTAATGGCACCAAAAATTTCCCATAGACAAAGAAGCTAGGGAAAGACAAGGAATGATTTCCCTATGGCTCTACCAACAACTTGATTTTTAGACTTCTACTCGCCAGAACTATGACAGAATACATTTCTGTTGTTTTAAGCCACCCAATTTGTGGTACTCTAACAGTCCTAGGAAACTACAACACCTAGTACCAAGCTATATTTAAAAATTCAAGGATCCTAGTAATCACAAGGCAAAGGCCAACAAAGATAAGTATAGATCAGGCATTGCAGCACCCCAGGTCTTTTCTTTCCATATTACACACATTTTGACCAGATTAATTTAGAAGTATCTAAGAAATATATGGAGACACATTCACAATGCAGAAGGGAGCCCCTCAGTTGTCTCCATTTTATACTTAAATATTTAAATAGCTAATAGGGTTTTCCCTAAGATCCATGCCATATACACTCATGCATTCCAAATGTATTTACTTCAGGCATCATTGACAAACTAGGTAAACCCTTCTAAAACCATTCCATAGATAATGAGTCTCCTACTGGCAATACCACTAAATAGTTTGCTTGAAGATCTGTCATTAGCACGTTTACAAGATTTGATAGGGCCTTTTATCCCAGCAAAGGGAGAAATCAGACTGACCTACTGACCTACTGACCTACTTCTTAACTATTCTCTTCCTACATAACAAAAGTATATTTATAATGTCTTAAACTCATTTTTTAGCTCTCTATAAAAAAATTTTGTATATTTACTTTTTATAAATAATTTATTGAGGTATAATTAACATAAAAGGAACTTCACATATTTAAAGTATAATTTTGACATAGTATACACCTAGGAAAACACCAAAATGCATCCATGACAGCATCATGTTTGAGGGGAGACAGTGATGGAGAAGGAACACGCCGGGAACTTCCAAGATACGGGTATTATTCTATTTCCTCTTCTGAGTATTTATTCCACAGTTGCCTTTGTAAAGTTTCACTGAGTTTAATACCGAGGATGTGTGTACTTTTTCCTAATGTATGTTATATCTCAATTTAAAAAATTACACTCTGATTTGTATTCAACCTTTATGCTTTCTTTACTTGAACTTTAATGTTTATTTTTGTGCAGTTCTTTTCTATACAAAAATATTTTTTACATATCTATGACTAAAGGCTCAAATCTCCCAGGCATCATAAGAGTCTCATGGAACTGTATGTTCAACTAACTCAAGGGTTAGATTTTAATATAAACAGTTATCTACTGTTAACCTAATTTAAAGCTGCATGACCATATGTAAAAGTATTAAGAGTTAGAAGAGTTCTGCCTGATTTATAATCTAAAGATTTCAAGTGACTAAAATTCCCTTAAAATAAATTAACTTTTAGAGAGTTTTTCTCTAAAAGGCATACTAATTAGGTCTCTAAAAACAGAACTAAAATACTGATTATATTTTTCTTGCAAAATTCCTTATGTCTTGTGAAGGACTACCTTATGTTTCAGCATCCACTGAGTTCATAAACATCCCCTGAATGTTTTCACACTATGTAATTGTGTTATGTGAGAAAAGCAGTCCTTTTCACCCTTAATTGTCTTCTAATGTATGCTTATCATATGGCAAACTGCTGAGTATAACAAAACAGTGATGCTAATGCTCTCTTATTTTACAGAAATCTGATAGTAAGTAAACATCAATAATAATCTTAAACTCTTTTTTAAGTAGAAAGTGTGTCTGATGCAACCTCTCCAGAAAGACTACCAAAATAACATGTTGATTAAAATAGATAGGTTTATTGCTTACTACAGTAAAAGACTGAACTTCCTTGACAGTCTCAGGAGTACCTAGAATGGAAAAGTCAGGACAGGATATTTATAAGATTTCAGGGATCCAATTAAGGGTGGCCCTTTCAGTGAGAGAGTGTACTTGAAATTGGGTCAGATTTGGAGAATAATAATTTATTAGTGGGGGACTCAGGTAGGGTTGCTAAAGTGAAATTTGATGAGCCCATTTGAGCAGTCTATGGCTGTGAGAAAAGAGTGGTATCTCAGGAGAGCTAGTTAAATATTCTATTGTTTGGGTATATGGATTTTCATAAAGTTCTTGGAACAAACTTATTTGTAACTCTACCTTTCTGGGAAGAGTTTCCAGGAAGAACAGACTAATGTTAATGCAGACTGTTGAATAGTAGAATTATGTTAATGCAGACACAGCTTTCAGTTCTCAAGGATTTTAAAGAAACTTATCCCAAGAAATAGCTTGACCAATTACTAAAAATGCTCAAACTTACCACTAGTAATAAGGCAATGTCTTTCCTAGAAATACTGCATGTTTGAGATGCTGAGAACTATATAAAATGATAATTCAGTCAACAATGTAAAAAAAATTGAATAATTTAATAGTTAAAAGCATAAAAGCAGTACTAAGTGAATGTAATGGAAAAGCACAAAATTATTTTACTAAAGTGTTTCTCGTAATGATTTTCATCATTTTCTCTTTCCAACATGTTATAAATTTTGTGCTATTAATTATTTTTATTTTCAGTATCAGACTCAATGGTGTTAAATTTGCTGAAATACTGTTATGTAGGTATATTTTAATCTTAAATATTTAGGAATTCAGTAAGCACTATCACTGATAAAACTTGAGTTTAATCAACAATGGGGATAAAATTTGAGGTTATCAATTAGTGTTTATGAAACAAGTAATTTCAAATGCAAATCACTAATTTAGCACAAGTAGCACCGAATATTTTCTAAAGTAAAAATTATTTTAAGAAGTTACTGACATCAACATTTTATTCCCAGTATTATATGGCTTCTGAATTGTAAGTTTGAGTTTATTAAGTTGATCCATCAATTCTAGGGGAAAAAATTCCATCATTGGATCCTTTTTAGAATGACCTTGGCCTTAAATTATGTGCTTAAAGAGATTTTAGCATTTAAATGCTCATTGTAAATTATATTACTGAAGTTCAAAATAGTGCCCTATTTCTGAGCAATTATTTTTTCCAAGTTTTCTATAGGGAAATTATTATTAGTACATTCTATTTTCCAAATAATGTGTACTTCACATTTACTGAATTTCTTTATTAGTTTGTTTAATCATTTCATTCATCCTACAATCTAAGAAGATACTTCAAACCAAAGCACTTAACTATATCTGTTTGAAGAGAGATGATGGCTAGCTCAGTTCTCTTGTGTGTATGCTCTGCAAAAGTCTAAGCAATGATTCCAATATTCACTTGAAATGGCTTTTACGGAAAAGCAAACACCAGTAAAGAAATTCCAGGCATCCATTAATTTGGTCTTCACAATATGAGTACATTCTTTTTTAGACTCCAAGCACTCATGCTTAAGTATAAAAATAAGTTTTTATCACCTTCTCTCAGGTGAAGCCACATTTTTCCTTTTATTAATCTGAGCACTTGAACTTTGACTATGTCTATTTTCAAGAAGTGTACACATAGATAGTCTCAATATTTCTGTTCTTTATTTGTCTCCTCAAAGTTATCCAAATATTGTTAGTGTACTTAAATAAATAGATATTTAAAAGAAAATTCAATGGTAATTTTATAAATACTATATTTAAATAATTTGCAAAGCCTTAACTAACACAAATTTTTAAAATCAAAGTTTAAGATTTAATGCATATAAATTCTATTCTATTTCTCTCCTCAGATTATGATTATAGAATATAAATTCTGTGGAGTCTTTAACAAGTGTATAACTGTCATAAAAGTTTTGTAAAGATTATTTTAAAAACTCATCAGAATTCAGTGCAGGAAGGAAGACCTTTATAATTGGTTAGCTGAGGTTATGGTAACTCCTGGCATGAAAAATATAATCAGTCGGATAGTTGAGAGATACCCCAACAGCACAATGAATAATGCCAACAGCACACTCCCCCAGAGGCCCCCAGATAAGGCCTCTCAGACCAGAGGAACATACCTTGAAGACAGGCAGATTGAGTTCACTGTCATGCCAGAGTACCAGGCAATTGCAGGTACCTCTTGGTTATAGTAGACACACTGTCTAAGTGGAGAGAAGCATTCCCTGGCAGAACTGAAATGGCAGCTGAAGTGGCTAAGGCATTGCCAATAGAAATAATCCCCAGGGGTGGACTCCCAGGATCCCTACAAAGCGATAACCATCCAGCATTTGTGTCCTAGTGATGAAGAGGATAACAAGGTCCTGGGCATAAAACAGAACTTGCAGTCAGCCTGGAGACCCCAATTGTGGGGGAAAGCAGAGTGATTCAATCAGATCTGCAAATGGGCCTTAGCCAAGCTATGTCAGGAAACTCTAGAAAATTGGATTCAGTTGCTTTCCATTGCCCTGCTCTGTATGCGGTTAGCCCCAAAGTGCATACTAAAGTTAAGTGAATTTGAACTCATTCCCCAAGCCAGAGAGGAGGGCCACCTAAACCCTGGTGAGCCCCTATACTTCAAGTATGGCCTCCAGGTAGGAGAAAACAAGAAAGCTCTCACAGAATTCGGTAACCAGGTGCTGCCCCCACCCACTGACCTGGCCCTCCACCCCTTCTGGCCAGGAGTCTGGGCGAACCTAAAAACCTGGAAAACTGGCAGCCCACAAGATCCGCTCACTCCCAAGTGTAAGGGACTCCACTTAGCGATCCTAACCACCCATTCTGCCCTGAACCTGCAGAGGAGCACTCCCTGGGACATCATACTCAAGTGAAGAGGCCCTCGAGCCCCAACCTTCAGAGGGACAACCTGGGGCAACAGATTCCTGTGATCTGCTATTTGACCTGAAGCTTCTCTTTCAAAAAGAGGAAAGAAAGAAAGAAATAACAAAAGTGGCCTTGGCAGTAAGCCTCGACATCAGGGAACACTTTGCCTACAGGTAAAGGACCTAGAAACCTTCATTTTTAGGGGAAAGAAATGACTGTTATTCTCTTGCTAATATTTGGGCCATGTATCTTAAATTGTCTGGTGTCCTTTGTCTCCAAAAGGTCAAATGGTGGCGGATCAGGGAGAAGAACAGTGAGGGCTGAGGCCGAAGGACAGGCAAGCACATCCGAAGCCAGCTGGGGAGAAACTCTGCTCCTCTACCCAGAGTTATGACCAAAATCAGCAGGAAGCAGTTACAGAAGACAGACCTTTGCCCTCAGCGTCCCTCAAGAATGTGGAGGACAAAGGACAGGATTTGTCACCAGCAAAATCCATTAACAATTCCCAAGAAACAAAAGTAGAATCTGGGTAACAAAGTCTAACCTTTTTTCCCTTTTTCCTTTGCGCTTCGTCTAGTTTCACTTGTTCATGGCGGGACGGGTGAAGAGGCTCATACCCGGCACTTCAGCCCCGATTACCGAGTGCGAAACGGCTGCGCCGACACCTCAGCTTGGAGACCGGGGACGACCCAGTGCGGAAGCCCCGGGCACCGCAGGACAATTCAAGATGGCGGCAGCGGGTCCCGCAGAGATGCTGCGCCCGGCGCGATCTGGAGCCCGAGCCACACAGCTGCCCAGGCCTCGCGAGAACTCTGCCCCCTCCCTGCTGCTGACAAGAACCCTGTAAAGCAGCCCTGCTCACAGCCTTTCCGGGGAGAGTGTGTCCTCTGGAGCGGGAGCTCACACCTCTCCATTCTTTGATCAAAGAATAAAGCTTTCCTCCTGAACCGAGCCCATTCTCATTCCACTGGCTTGAAAGACACTAGGCAGGAGGGCCCTGACTGTGGCCTGACTTGAAAGGATCAGTAACAGTTGCACTTAAGTTGCTCCTGCTCTTACACCATCAGCATGAGAAGGACATGTGTGGGCTCCCAGCCTGATCTCTCCTGGGATGGATGCATCTTCCTGGGAATAAAGACCTCTGGATGATAGGGACATCCAGGCCCAACCTACATCAGGTGACCTGAGCCAATTATGGGTATAAAAATTATCTCAGCCACAATCATCAGAGCTGCCCAACTGAGCTCAGACTGTTATGGGGAGGAGGGGAATAAAAGTTACCTCAGTTCTTTATCACACACAAAAAATAAATTTTTAATGGGAGACAGAAAGTGTGATGTAAACAGAAGATTATATTAGTAAAGTAAAACGGTAGTAAAATATAGCACACCCTGGCAAACTGTGGGCAGGACAACCCCAGAGAGGAAAAAAGTGGTGCTGCTCCTTTGTTTTTCCTGTTCTTACACCCAGGTTTAGGGAGCATTTTGGTGATTGATTAGTTGATTGACAGCTCCTGTTCTTTGAGTGCTCAAACTGATTGACAGCTCATGTTTCTTGTGCTCAGGCACACCCATCTCTTTTGCACATGTTCTTACCCATGATGCACACAGAGAAACCTATGGGAGGGGGCTCAGACTGTGATGTTAATCCCATTATAATGAGCATTGAGTCAAGTTAAGCCGGGTCTTTCTACTGTGCAGTGGCAGCGTTCAATTTTAGCTGGCTTTTTTGCTGTCCTTCATTTAGAGAAGGTAAAAGTTTTTGGAGTCCCTTATCCTGAGCACTGGTGTACTGTTATTTTCTGGGTTGCTCCCTCCCCCTTCCACTCCCCTTGCCTGGTGCTCATTTCTATCTAACTGACTAACAAGACGTGATCAGTAGACTCTCAGCTGATCAACAGAAGCATGAAAAATGACTAGTTAATGTTGTATGCCACTGAGACTTTGAGGTTATTTGTTATGAAGCAAAAGCTAATGGATTCAGCAACATTTAATGGCCAAAATTAGTGGAGTGACATCTGCAACATTCTTATGGGAATAAAGAAATTTATATCCAGGCTTTTTGTCTTTTACATGAAATAACTATAGACAAATCACTTGAACATGCAATAACAAAGGGAATATCGTTAGCATGAGCCTTCTAAGAAAAGAGAAATTTCTCTTGCCATTCAAGTGAAACTTTGGAAATTTAAGCAAAATACATGCCACTGATCATTTAACATATTAATTAAAGATCCTTGGCTTTAAAATGAAGATGGGATAGGATGAAGAAATGAAATGCATACATTTCACACATGGACAATGTAGAATTGATCCATCTAAAAGAAAGAAAAAAATGAGAAAAATATATAGGAAAAATAAAAATGCTCAATGCATGTTTCATTTATAATAACAGAGTCAAAGGTGACAAAACAAGCAGTAGAAATCTAAACTTATTTGAGGATACAGATGTAAACTCTAAGAAAGATAATACCAGTGACACAAATTAGGAGGTGAAGCTAATTTTATTGTTCTTGTATCAAGGATCTGTTACTGTAAATAAAAAAGAAGGAAGTAGATATATAAAAATCTAAGTCTAAACTTATGTAAGGTACCTACCTCTCTTGTCCCTTCTCACAGTTTCTGAGCCTGCATTTTCCTCTAGCCATCGCTATGACAACTAGTTTCATGTAGCTGTACAGCTTTACAATTGTTTCTTTCTTTCTGTTCCAGCACTTTCTCTGAAATCTATGGTTGTGTTGTGATTTTTGTTAAACATTTGTTAAGTGGGACACTGGGGTGCTGAATGGTGAGCCAAGTTTCAGCAAAAGACTGCAAGGGAAAGTGAAATAGAGAAGTTTATTACTCACAGGTCCAGAGGAAGTACATGGCCTCAAGGGAACACACAGAGAGATCAAGGCAGGGTGCAGACAGAGAGCTAGCAGCAGGGCCTGGGGCACGTGCCTTTACTAGGATTCCTGGGTGGAGTGTTTTGGAGTTCCCCAGCTAAGAGTGAACTTGTTCATTCAAACCTCAGAGTAGGGTTTGGGTGAGCTCAGTGGGGGTCTTATTTAAGGGATACACAGGCGAAAGAGCTGGGAGGCAGGAGAGACTTTATCACCAGGTGGGATAGCATTGGGAAGTCACATCAGGAACTTAAGAACTAAAATTTACTTGTGGCTCTGCCAGCTGTTATCTTGGCCATGTGGATGGGTTTAGTGTCAGTCCAAGGACCCTGCATGTCTCTTGGTCACACAAAGTGGATGCGAAGGCAACAATATTATGCAGTAGTTTACCTAAACTCTCAACAGGTTGGGACTCCTGAGAAAAGTCATAGGGTCTTCACTCATTGACAACCTGGACATGTTTAGGGGTTAACAGTCAATGCACCAGGAAGCAACTGCTTGACAACTAGGGGTTGAGTGCTACTGGATCAATCTTCAGAACATCCCGGAGGAACTGAGCATCACTGCCCACAGCTGCATGCATTCTTCCCTCCATTCCTAGTTTCACTCTCCCCAACCCCTGACTCTTGTTCCCTAGGATCACTTCCCAAACAAGCCTGCACAGGAAGCCCTTGTCCTCTGTGCCACTTTCTGATGGGAATTTAGGCTAAAAAAAAAAACAAAAAAAACAAAAAACAAAAAAAACAAAAAAAAAAACAAAGATAAGCACAAAAACAGACATATAAATATGAAAATATCAGTGATTATACAGGGAAAAAAGTCACAGTTGCTGTTTATACTAGCGTGGTTTGTTGTCTGTTTTCATAACTGATGGAAATGTTAATTTTAAGATCAAGGTTAAGAAAAACTAAATACATAATTTTATTCCCATCCAGTTTTATGGACCCACTAAATTCTATCGGTGGAACCCTAAGTTAAAAACTCCTAGTATAATTACTGATTTTTGTAGCAAACTAATGCACAAACTGATATAAATTTTAATCCCGTTTAAGAACTTATGCTGTTCATACCAAGGCAATTTTTTTAAATGTTGGTAATCTTTTAGAGAACTCTGGTTCATCTTTTCAAATGTCACTGATCATATACACGAAGAGTATCTATGTATTTTCTTAAGTAAAAACAACTTTAAAACTTTCATAAGACAAGTTTTGTTGAGTTCATTGCTTACAGAGTAGGAAAAAATAGCAAATAAATTCAAGACTTGCCTAAAATGACTTGACTAATAAGTGCAGGAAGCTGGCATAAACCCAAGTTAGCAGAAGGACTCCTTGCCATAGGTGGGTACAGCAGGCTACAGAGTTCGCATATCTGATATGATATCCTAGATAATCCATTTAACTGTGTACACTCTTTGAACGTTATTTGCAAATTGAAGATGATCTATTCCTTTTACAAAATGTTGTGAAGATTACTGAAAAAAAATCATTTATCAGAGTGTTTTATTTATGAAAGATTTTTTGTGCAAGTACACTGAGTATATAGAGGTGGTCACTGTTTTAAAGAAAATATTGGTGAGATGAGAAACCTTTACAGTAAGCAAATGGAGGACTGGGATTTGTATAGCCACTGCATGTGAAAAATGAGAATAGTTTTCAAATAGCTAGCCACAGTCAAGTCTAGATGAAGGAAATTCTCTCTACTTTCCTGCCCAGAACTAAAGTAGCCTCAAGAATATCCTTGCTGGAGAAAGTTAGATACTCATCCCTCCAAATAAGGAGAGGGATGGGAAAAAGGGGCTGACCAACGCAGGCTGAGTCCCCTCACATTCACTAGTCAGAAAAGTTGTTCCTTTTTCTCTGGAAAGGATGCCCTGAATGGAGCACTCTTCAAATGGAAAGAAAATGCAGAATTGGGGAATAAGCAAACCAACTATTAAACATGAGAATTTTCATGTCACTTCACTTCACATCTGCAAGAATCAGGTCAGCATTACAAAGTGAAGTATACTGATTACATATTAAATAGCTGAGGGAAACAGGAGATGAGACAGAAGAGAAAAAATTGGTAGAACATTAGTATCATAAACCAAGATCAAAGCAAAACTCAAGTTCATTATGTCAGTCCAGTCGTGGGCAGAAGAGAGGGAGGAATGAAACTAAAGAAAGAAGTAAATCTGACATACAGAGGACATGTGAACTATTAGTAAGATGGTGAATTCCTAAATGAAGATAAAATTCATGTCTTAATGGAATTGTGGATTTCATTATAGTGTGAGTAGGTAGGTGATTTTGGCATGATAGAGGAATTAGAAAGCATAGAATCTGGGTAATGTAGTTAGTGAATTAGGAATTTATGTATGAGATTAGAAATGTCATAAACCCAGACTCTAATAGTTTACAAACAAGAGCCAGATGAGATAAACAAGTTGAGTTGATTTGGAGTCAGAAAAGTATAAGGAAAGCTCCTTTCCAAGAGCTAGAATTTTAAATAGAGTTTTGTGGAGCTAGGGTTTTGTGTAAGGGTTAAATCGGTATCCTTTGTAAGACAGGGCAAGGAGAAGAAAACAAGCAGTTCTGACACTAAATAACACTACATTTATATTTTAAATCAAAGAACTTCAGGTCTGGAAGTGTCTTGAAAGGGCATATTCAATTCTTGCATTATGCAGGACTGACTCCAAGTTAAAAGAAAGTCATTGTGAATTGAAGTCCAGAGAAGGCAAGAAATGACTTTTTAAAAATAAAAACCTTTGGCTACATTAAAACAGCTTTTGAATTATTTTTATACCCTGCCTTAGCCAAAGAACTTCCAACATCAATAATATAAAAGACTCAGGTTACCACTTAACATTTTTACCAATTGAATATGCAATGATAAATTTCCTTTTGATAAAAAGTTAAGATATTTTCTTAGAGATGCTCCATTCTTCATAAAGTATAACTTACTAATCACCTAAACAGCACAACATTCCCATCAATCTATGCCATTAAAAAATGAGTTACGTCAGCTGCTCTCTGTAAAAGGCATGTTTTGTTCAAATTTGTGTTTTTATACTAGGGAACATAAAATGAACAAGCCTCAGATATATATACAATCCATTTTCCTTAAAGGGAAGGATTATGAAGGAATAAATGCTTAGTCATATAGTATGTTTTGTGTTCTGTATTCAGAACAGTAGAACAAGGACTTAATAGCATTATAATGGTTGATTAATTGCAGTTATTTGATATTTTCATACAAATGCTACTCAAAACAAAGTATAAAGAAAAGCTGGAATTTCTTGGGTTATTATGTTATTCAGTGTGATATAATAAACAATATGTGTTCTTTGTCCCTAGTTCCTGACACAGAGCTTCAAAAATCCCTTGGAATTTCCTAGTTGATAGGAGTGTCTTTTGTTTTTCATAATGAGCCCCTTTGGACCATACTTGAATTTATGCTGAGAGATGACTCATGGTGAGCCCTTGGACAATTTCAATAGCTTCAGGGGATAGGCTGGCCATGCCAGAAAGACCAAGCACTTGATTAGAGAGTTGGAACTTTCACTTTTATTCCTCAAACTCTGAAGAGCAGAATGCGACTGGAGATTAAGTTCAACCACATGGTCAATAATGTCATCAATCATTTCTATTTAATGAAACCTAAATAAAATCTCTTAATACTGAAGGCTAGTGGAGGTTCTGTGTTGCTGGACACACTGAAGTGCTGGGAGGATGGCATGCCAGGATTCTGCAAGGAGAGAGGGTGGAAGCTCGGCACCACCCCCTGCCCTTGAGACTATGCCTGATTGACTTCTTCCATTTGAGTGTTCCTGAGTTATATCCTTCATAATAAAACTATAATTACAAGTAGAGCACTTTCAGTGAGTTCTGTGAGATTTCCTAGCAAATTATATAACCTGAAGCAGGGTCATGGGAACCCAAGAATTTGTTGTCTAAAGTAAGAGCAGTCTTGTTGGAGACTTTGCCCTTTAACTTGTGGGATACAACACTAACTCTAGGTATTTAGTGTCAAATTTAATTGAACTGAGTTGCAGGACACTCATTGGTGTTAAAGAATTGGTGGCAGAATGCATTCATCAATCTTAAATAATAAACAAATATTATATTTTTGGCAAACAAATATATCTTTGAAGGCATGCTGGCACTTAACAATTAATTTTATGAAAATAAAATAGAGGTAAAGAAATTAACTATAATTTGCATATCATAAGAACACAGAAATGTTACTATGGGGTTACAATTAGGGAAGTATAAAATTCTCAGTTATTTGTTCAAGTGACTTGAACTTTACTTGTTCAATTAATAAAGCTGAGTCATAACTATGCTTTTATTTGCTGTAGTATTCATAACCATTTTGTGAGAACAACTGTTACTTTTTATAAATATGATAACAAGTTTCTAAAATGGTCCCCAATGATCCTCACCTTGACACTTACTTTCTTGCATAGTTCCCTTCCATATTAAATCAAGACTTGTCTGTTGATCAACAGTATGTGTCAAGGGTGTGGCTAGTGAAGTGTTGTCGCTTCTACCTTGGTCTTTTGTATTGCTCATTCTGGGGAAAACCAATTTCCAAATCATGAAATCATTTAAGTATTCCATGGAGAGGCCCATGTGGGAGAAACTGAGATGACAATAACCTGCCAATAACCTGTATCAATTCACCAGCCATACAAATGAGTCACCTTGAAGGCAGATTCTCCAGTCCCAGAAACCTTCAGATGATGGCAGCCCTAGCCATCCTGACTGCAGTGTCATAAAAAATCATGGGCCAGATCATCCATTTAAGCCAACCACTGTTTTGGTTAATACAGAACAACAGATATTAACACAGATAGCTAACACAGAATTTGGTACCAAAAGTAGTATACTTCTACTTTAAAGAAAGTAAAACTAAAACTAAAATATGAAAGTGGCTTTAGGAACAGTCTGTAGCTAGAATGGAAGCTAGAAACACATTGAGCAAAGAATTCTTGAAAGTTTAAAGAGCTTCAAGCATAATGCTGAAAGGAAGCCTTTTGAAATTGAAGATGTTGACAGAGAGGACCCAAAGGAAAATGAGGACAGTTCTGGCAAAAAGCTTTAGAATCAAGGAATTCTTGTGATGTAGAGGTAGCAACACTGCTGTTGAAGTAACATGAAAAGTAGAAATAAATTAATGAACTGGGTAACCAAATTATGAAGATTTCCATGCAGCCCTGTAGATGCAGCCTGGCTTCTTGATGCTTATATTAAAACATTAGAGCAGTGATAAGCCCAAAGAAAAAATAAACATAAAGGAGCCAGACTTGCTTGGTTTGAGAATTTTGGTTTCTCCAGACAGCAAATAAGTCAAATTTTAAGAAACAGTTCTCAAAGATGAAGACGAAACTGAGTGTGACAGTTTCTAACTATTGTGAGCTTTAGCCTAAAAGAAGAAAAAAGCATAAATGAAGGTAAAGTGATATATGCAGAAAAATTACATTTTTATGGGTTGGAGGAAATTCCAAAAACCTCACATGAAAGAGCATAAAATGGTCTCAACAGGATACATAAGAGAAAAGAAACACAATTAGTGTAAAAGGTGGAAACAATGTTAATGGCTTCCATGCATTGTTTTACATGCACAGCTTTTTATCAAAATCACCCAGGGAATTTTAGAAATACTGCTTCAAAGGCTGCACTGAAAATCAAATACATTGATTCTATGAGAGTGAGGCCTAAACATATTTAAAATGTCCCCTAGAGATGATTCTAAAAACTCAAACTTGAAAATAACTGTTCTAGGAGCAAAATGCACATCCTATAAAAATCAAGAATTGTATTTCATCAATCATCTATCTAAAATACTGGATGAAAGAAGATTATTAAGTAAACCAAATGTTGAATAAAAATAACTTTAACATAAGTTTCTATAATCAATTTTATGTTAAACTAGATATATGCTTTTTTAAGGTGCACAGGACTCAAATATGTTATCTCATAGAAACATGCTGTGAAAAAAAAATTGCAAAAAGTACATTAGCTGAAGTAAAATTAATCTAGGAGAAAGCCATTATATAGAAAGCAAGATCAATAAAGATTTCATTTAGATTTACTTTTTTAAAACACAATATTTAAATTATTAGACAAATAATTTTTAAAATAGAAGAAATAAGTTTAATAAAACACTTTAATAAATCTTTGGTAAGACTGATAATAAAAAGAAAGAAGAAATAATCATGTATCAGGTTGAGTTGGTTTTTTCTATTTGTTTTTGCAAGGTTCAGGAATTAACAATGGATGGGTTAAATATAAAACATACATTGAAAAACAATGGGAGAGTTCATAGAATTTACTTCAAGTGCAAAAGAACAAGGCTTGGCAACGGATGGGATAAAAGAGGCTAGATAGCAGGCAGGCCCACAGATACAGCAAGGGTTTTGCTGCTGTCAACACTAAACCCCAAGAGCCAGAGCTTGTACCACTGGTGCCAGCCCAGCATACTGGCACAACTGCTAAAGCCCCACTGACACAGGAAAACGGATGTGGGGCATGAGGAGGGCCATGTCCCAGGCTTCGGCTGAGCCCCTAGGACGTGCCCCACCAAGTGTGGGTCCTTGGTTTCGCGCAGGAAAGAATTCAAGAGCGGGCCCCAGTTGAGTCAAGATGGATTTATTCAGAGAGATACATTGAAAGGCAAGAGCAAGGCCATGAGGTGTGGGGGTTGGGTGCTCAGAGTAAAAGTAGGTACACACTCCATAGACAGAGTGTGGGCCTTCTCCAAAGAGGGAGGGAGAGAGAAGTGCTGCAAAGCACCGTGTTGCCAGTTTTTGCGGGCTTGGTGGCTTCATATGCTAATAAGTGGAAGGCTCAGTCTTACTAGCCCGGGGAAGGGGCTGGGATTCCCAGGAAGCTGGCCATTTCCCACCCTTTGACCTTTTGTGGCTAGCCTTGGGCCTGCCATGGTGCCTGTGGGCATGTTATTCACCATGTTAATATATTACAGTGAGCGCATGATGAAGCTCAAGATCTACTGGAAGTTAAATCTCTCATCATCCTGCGCCTCAAGGCCTACTGGGGGTTGAATCTTTCACCATTTTGATGTTAATTGCTGTAGCATTCCTTGAATGGCTGTGCCCTGCCCCCTTCCTGTCTCACCACCATTCACTTTCCAAACTCACAAGTAGTCAAGGTAAATGGGTAAGCATGGCTGTCCAGCATAAAGGCAAAGGGCAATAAAATACATTCCCGATTTTAACAAGGGGAAAAAAAGCATTTGGGGAATTAAGCCTTTGCTTAATTTACTTCTTTGTCTTCCTGGCTCTTTATTCAAAACCTATAGTTAGTGCTTTTGATTGGATGAGGTGAGGTTCACATGCATAAAGGGCAAACAAGACTGAAAATGAAGTACCTAGAATATTCATTCTCAATAGTAAAGGAAGGAGTTTCTGCCTCCCACCTCATCAAACATTTCCCGTAAACCTCATGGCTAACCTTCATTAGCTAACAGAAATGTTTCCCAATAAAATATGTTCAAAATCTCCTTAATTACAGTATCTAGAAACAAGTCTTGGATTTTTAGGTAAAGGAACGTCCTTTTCCCATCCTGTTACAATTTCAAATGGACTATCTGTGAACTACAGGCATGTGATATTGTGACTTATAATAATAAGTACGTATTTGATCTTTGTTCCCTTTTCTGGCACAGAGCTCCTAGAACTTTAGGAAAAAGGTTTCCTAACTGCTGAGAAACAAAGGTGTCTTTTGCTATGTTAATAAACTGACACAAGGTTGGCAGCTGGTTACTAGGAGAACAGAGCATACAACTAGAACCTTGGAATTTTCAGAGAAGAGAGAGAGAGTAAATCAATCTCCAATGGCCAATGATTTAATGAATCATGCAAATATAATGAGGCCTCCATGAAACCCTAAAGAGACAGAGTTCAAAGAGCTTCCAGGTTGGTGAACACATGGACATTTGGGGAGAGTGGTGCCCCCAGAGAGGGTATGAAAGCTCTGAGTCCCTTCCCCTGGCATCTCTTTCCTTTGGGTGTTTCTGAGTTCAACCCTTCTATAATAAATTGGTAATCTAGTAAGTAAAATGCTTCTCTGAGCTCTGTGAGTCACTCTAGCAAATTAATAGAACCTGAGGAGGAGGTCCTTAAACCTGTCTATAGCCGATTGCTCAGAAGAACAGAACCTGGGCTTGCAGCCTGAAGGAAGGGGGAAGGGCGGTCCTGCATGACTGATCCCGTAACCTATGGAATAAGATGCTCTCTTTTGACAATGTCAGAATCGAGGTGAATTGTAGGATACCCAGCTAGCGTCAGAGAAATACTTACTGGATGTGCTGGGAAACACCCCTCTTCCTTCACCTCCTGCTCCCCCATTGGAATTGAGTACACAATAGGAAGGAAGCCAAATTGGTAATTTATATGATGTAAAATAAAATTTCTATTTTATTGTAAGACAAAAAAATTTAAACATAAAAACTCTTCTCTGCCCTTTGGCCTCCTCTCTCCCTTCGCTGTGCGTTGGGTATCTGCATTATGCATCAGCCAAACCTTCCCCATCGGCAGAAATGCCTACTCAACCATAAGGAGCAACTTTTTTCTAGCATCAATAAGACAACTCCTTAAAGATAACATTCCTTCTTGATCTTGTGAGGGGTCACATGGCATTTAGATCTAGATCATGTAAACTGTCAATAATACATCATTTCATGTACAGCTCTCTGTCTTAAAAAACATATATAACTCTGCCTTAACTTCTAACAGACAGAACAGTTCTCAGAGCTTTCTGAGATGCTCTTCCTGGGTTATAATTGTCAAATTTGACTCAAATAAAATTTTCCATTTCTTTCTTAGATTGGTTGATTAATTTTTCATTGACATGAACATATTTTATATAAAACCATGAATAAAAATGGGAGGAAAGAAAAATGAAATTTGTTTTAAATATATAAATATATTCTTATTACACACTTTGAAAGGAAATATAGTCAGATAATGCTGTCCTAGTTTCTATGTATTTGTCAGGAGGCTCTAGGTGATACTAGAAATTTTCCTCTTTCATGGTCCCTCAAGGCCACTTTATAAGAGTAGCCATAACACTGTCACACTAACATACGTCTCCACTTCTGAGTATGCTAGCATATTTACAGAACCCTTTGTAAACCAGGCCTAATTTTTGTTTCTCCTCCAACAGGTATACACAGAGGGAACACCCCATGTGACTACAGGTAAATGTTGAAAAGTTAGTTGCAGTACAGCAAATGTATATGTACCGATAGTTAAGCCCAATGTTTGTGCACTTTCCTTTGGCCTGGTCCTTTGTGATAATGGAATCCGCTTGTGTGCCCTACTTTGTGGCTTGATGATAAGAAAGAACTAGTTGATAACGGGAGCTTGAATTACGTGGTCACCTGAATTCCCATAATCAAATCTTTTCTGTTTAACTGGAACCAGAAGCAAAAATACGCCTCAAAACTGGAGTAGTAAATTGTCAAAGATGGAATCATCTTGCTCAAAACAAAAATCCAGTGTGGATTTTAACTAGGGATGCTCTAAGGCTCCTCACCCTTGAAGACTTGAAATCTTTAACACTGGCACTAGTATTTGTGATTCTCAATTTTCTTCTCCCCAACCCCACTTTCAGATTATAATAAGTTTTTGGTTTAAATTTTGGTTGAGATGTAGCTGCAGATTCTTGGCTCTTCACATAATAATAGTCCTTAGTCTAAGGGCTGGAGTTATTCAAATGTTTATTCTTACTTTCTTGGTCCTACCACCCTTCAAATATAGCTCCCTTCTCCTCCTCCTTATTGTAGAAATACTTTTTGAAATAGTTACCTGCATTCACTGTCCCTGATACATATTCTTCTGTTTTCTCTTGAACTTATTTTAATTAAAAACAAATGGTGAATTACAGAATTGAGAAATAATTACACATACTCATCTCAAAAACATTGTATTACTCAAATACTAAATACTGCAATAGCTCCTATTAATTTTAGGATTAAAACCAAACTTTCAAGAATGACATTTCAATGCTCTTAAAGTCTGCTGCTCAAAATATATATCAGAATCAATTTCCTCCTATTCTTTCAACTTTTTCTATGAACTTAATATAAACCACTTGCCATACCTTTTAATTTTATTACATTATCTGCCATCATGCTTAATTTTTCTAATTCCTACTTGTCCCTAAAGTTACAATTTATATATTGTGATTTATAATAAGAAATATATATTTGATCTTCATCCCATTTCTTGCAGAGCTCCTAAAACCCTTGTAATTTCCTAAGTGATAAAAACTTTGAAGGTGTCTTGATAACTCAATATAAAAAAAAAAAAACAACCCACAAATAATCTGATTAAAAAATGGACAGAGGACCTGAATAGGAATTTTTCCAAAGAAGACATACAGATGGCTAACAAACACATGAAAAGATCCTCAACATCACTAATCATCAGGGAAATGCAAATCAGAAATCACCTTACACTTACACTTGTCAGAATGACTTTCATCAAGAAAAGAACTAAAAAGTGAATGTGAGGATGTAGAGAAAAGGGAACCCTCCTGCAATGTCGGGAATGTGAATTGGTGCAGCATCTATGGAAAACAGCATGGGGGTTCCTCAAAAAATTAAAAAATAGAGTCACTATATGATCCAGGAATTCCACTTTTGAGTATTTATCCAAAGAAAACGAAAACATTAATTTGAAAAGATATGCACCTCTATGTTCACTGCAGGATTATTTATAATAGCTAAGTTATGGAAACAACCTAAGTGTCCATTGATGGATAAATGGATAAAAAAGAAAGGGTACCACTTCTTCTCTATCCATATATATGTGTGTGTGTGTGTATGTGTGTGTGTGTGTATATATATATATTTGACACAGCCATAAAAAAGCATGACATTTTGCCATTTGCAAGAACATGGATGGACCTAAAGGATATTGTGCTAAGTGAAATAAGTCATACAGAGAAAAACAAATATCATATGTTTTCACTTACATGTGTAATCTAAAAATGAAACAAATGAACAAATATAACAAAACAGAAATAGACTCACAGATACCGAGAATAAACTAGTGGTTGTCAAAGGAGAGGGGTTGGTGGGTTTGGTGAACATAGGTGAAGGGGGTTAAGAGATACAAACTACTAGTTATAAAATAAATAAGTCACAGGTATGTCACATACAGCACTGGGAATATATTTAATTCAGTAATAACTTTATAAGGTGTATAATGTATAAAAATATGAAATCAGTATGTTATACACTTGAAGCTAATATAAGTGAATTATACTTCAAAAAAAGAAGAGTTGTTTTCCCATCTAGTTGCTAAAGCAGAATAATTGCATATTTGTCATCATTCTCTCTTTAATTCTGCATCCAAATTAGTTTTTGTTTAATAGTGCTATCTCTTGTGCCAAATATGGCTGATTTAACATACCCTCTCTCCACTAAACTTAAAATCGGTTGCTAAAACAATACAATAGTGGATTTTTAAACTTGTAACTCATTAATATATTCTATTTTATATAGCTGTTGTTAGAAAGGATACATTCTAAAAACTTGACATCTTTTTCTTTTTTCTTTTATTTTCTTGTATTTTATTTATGCTGTCTAACTATATTCATAGGCCAATCCTGGATAATAGTAAGTTTGAAGACTCCGTGGGAAAAGCATTTTAAAATGACACTTGAAGAATTAATTCAGATACCTTTTCTTTCTCTCTCTAGTTCTTTTATGTTTAAAAATGTGAGAATAACTAGTGGATAAAATCTGTAGTTTAAAACTCCCAGACACTCACTGTGATCTCCTTCATCTCTCTTTGATCTTTAAAAATGGCAAAGTTAGTTAAATTGTTCTTTTTTAAACTCATTTCATTTGTTTGGCATATACTTTCTTCTTTGATATACAGACCTTGTTTATATACTTAGATATCTTCTAAAATTTAGATTCAAGATCAAGCTTGCAGTATTGTGTTTTGATTGTAATTACTAATACATGCAATTTTAGCATCTATTTTATTAACATAATTAAATTACTTGAAAACTCCTCTTTAGATTCATGTTATGGCTTGTATTTGCTTTTCTTTTCAGATTTAATGGATTATTGTGCAGAAAACCACAAGCTTAGAAAAAAAATACTAAGCCAAAGTTCAGGGTTTATGATGAAATGACTTTTTTCTTTTTCCAAACTACCCTATTTTGCTGTGATGATGTATCCTTAAGAAGCAAAAGTACATTGTCGATGCAAAAATTCTTAATGGGCTGAACTTTAGCTTGTAAAGAGCCAGAAGTGAAATTCAACAGGTTAGTTTTAATTAGTTAAGATGTCATTAAAAAAACCCAAAAAACTCAAAGTCATAATTCTGGTACAAGTTTTGTTCAATAGAATTTGAGAAATGCTGACAGGAGGCAATGCTGTCAAGCTTTAATAGCTTCTGAGCCTGTGTGACAACACAACATTTCATTATAAATGGGTTAAAGTTAGCTTGTCACTCAGTGGCAACACAAATATACATCACAATCCTCAGCACATATGTCAGAATGAAATCAGAAAAACTAAGAAGAAAGGATTAATGTTACAGATTCATTTCTGCTTCCTGTCAACAATTTATAAAATTGTCAGAAGTAGAATGCTGTAAACTAAAAACGTATAGAGCAAAACAATAAGATATTCATAACATGTATTTCTTTCTATAAATGCTATTCAGCAAATGACTAAATTGACAAACTCAGAGAATGTACAGATCATTGTGTTTCTCAACTGTGGGAGAGATCAAGTCTATAGTTATCAATAAGTTTTATTTATTTTTTAATTATTTTTTAAAAATTCCGTCTTCTCTAGTCATACTACTGGTTAGAGTCAGGAAAATGAATATATTTATTAACATTTTATGAAGAAAGAAAGCTTAAAACTTTGGAATTTGGAATTGTTGATGAGAAAAAAGCTAGCTTGTTTTTATTGCTAAAAAAGCTAGTGGTTTATTGTTATAGCAGTTTGTTTGCTATAGCAGATATGTTTTCCTCCTGAAATTTACTACCCACTTTTCTCCCACCCCCCCAAATTTCTCTTTGACTTAACACAAGAAGGAATAATCGCATGTCTTTGTCTTGCTGTTACTCATAATTACCCCTAAGTTCATTCTTACTCAGCTTTGTTTTCTCCTAAGCAAGAAAATGATATCAAGTAACAAAAAAACTGTTATCAAATGTATGCATACACACATAAATATACATACATACTATGTATAACTAACAGTCTAAAAAGCCAAAATAAAAATAAAAATAAATCAACAGAGACTCCATTTAGTTTTTAATTTTACACCGTAGTGATGTTGCTTTATTTTCAGCTTCTTTTTCTTGTGGCTTTTTTTTTTTTTTAATCAAAAAAAAATGTATTTTTCATTCTCTGAGGAAAACAGAGAGATGTTGAGAAAGACTAATCATCCACAATCAAACCACTGTAAATGTTGTGTTGTATTCCTGCCCAGTGTTTATCATACACTTTCATTGCAATCTTTGAAAATTCCTTTTGCATCAATTTGCCCACAACTGACTGGCAACCTCGTGGGTAAATTCAGCTTTCACAGAGCTGAATTTGCTTTGTTTGGGTTTGAGGCATATTACAGACCAAAGAGTATTAAGCAATTATATATTCAAATTTCATTTGTTTTAGGTATGTGCTCATGGCGTTATTTCCATTGATTTTACTTCTGCTTCAGGCTGACACTAGCTATGCTTAATTGATAGGCACCTAATTATTATTTGGGTACACTATAAAAGAGATGCTCACCCCAGATAAAATGTTTAGGGGCTTCCTAAGAGTAGTGTAACTTCTGGTCATTCCTAAGCCAGTAAGAGGTTTACTTCCAATTCTAAACTACAGAAGCTCATCTCTATTGTTTCACCATCACAAACATAGCTGTATCCAATTTATCTTCCTTTTTTTACTGGTCTATGTCTACAAAGATTAGTGACCTAGAGTTGGTAACAGTAGAATGTAACACAGTCTTATTGAAAAAGGATCTAGTGTGTTTATGTTATACCCGTTACCAATGGAATAATTTGTAATTTTTTCTTAATGTAAATAAATGAGGGAAAGAGCCCATTGGTTCACTTGGGAACATACGTATCCCCAAAGAGAAAAACAGACTGTACCTCACAGAAGGTTGGAACAGTGTGTTTGTACAAAGAGGGAAAGGATTGATGGTTGCTCTCTTTGAAGGCAACCTACCATTCGTTCTTGTTAGGCACCAATTTACCACAAACAGCTGTAAGTGCTTTATAAATATTGATTAATTTTATCTTTCTGAAAACACTGTGGTAATTATTATTATCATGAAATAATAATATATATGTATACAATAAAAATGGAAATAATGTGTTATTATGTTTATCAGCTGCTGTTCTATTTTATTCCCTTTTGGAATTGACTGTCTATATAACCTCAGGACCATCAGTATTGGTTATTAGAGAGAAAAAGAGGGAACTACAAGTGTTTTATCTCTTAGGCTTAATAACAAAGAATAAAAAGGAAAAATACAAGGAGGCCCCTGGCTTTTGAGATTTTAATCTAAAACTCTTCACTGGCTTTTTATTTATAAGTCAAAATATAGTCTTAATTTAGCTGATATTCACTATTTGAACAAATCATTTTTATGTCTAGTTTCACAATAAAATTGTTCATTTTTGCTATAAGATTTTTTTAAAAGGAGACCATATTTTATTCAGGTTATTAACTATAAAGGTAGAAGATATTGAATTTATATTAAAATTAACTAGAAAAAATGTAATTTGATTATGTCCCTATAATTTTTAGAACATTATTTTCCAGTAATTATTAGTAAAAAGCAAATACAGACTTGATTTGCAGCTCATTCTAATGACTATTGTGTGATTTTCATTTCCTTTAGATAAGAAATGGAAACAGCTTCATTTGCATTTTAGGAAAACTATCTTATTATTAAAGAGAATAATAAATTTTAATGATAAAATTCATACAGAATTTAATTCAACATTTTTTTTTGTTTCACTGTGCAAAATAAGAGTCTCATGCTCTAGCTAGCCGGGCGCCCACTGTGCAAAATAAAACCATGAAATCTCCAAACTAAGAATTGATTAATTTCACAGTATTCTTACACTATGCAGGTTTACAAAGTTAAACTTTAAAATAATTTAATGGCTTTTAAAATTACTTCATATCGAATACTTATTAGAGTTCTAGAATTGAGGTACCTAACTGATAGCAGGGCTAAAACTCAGAACTTTTATCGGTATAGCAAGTGTGCCTAATACATTTTAAAAACAATTTTATATGAAACTTCTTTTAGGCAAGTGAACATGGCTATTTAATCACTTCTTTTCCTGCTGATGCTGAGAAGCTATGTTCCCAGATCAGAATTTTTAAAAGACATGGAACTTTTGTTTATGTATGTATTTATTTATTTATTTAGCTTTATTTTATCTACAGTCTTTAAAAGTTTACTGAATATTAATTTAGATGTGCCATCATATAACATGTATTTTTTATCTTTTGATAAATCTTTATATTATATTAGTAAATTTCACTTTAATAAAAATAATCTCATTTCCTAAGATAATTTTTAATGAAGGAATCAAATTATTAGTTAAGAATATTATTTTTTATAAAACCATTTTACCTCAGTATTAATTGATAAACACTTGATATGCTTGATAAAATAGATTTTCCTGGAAATTTTTATCTTCTTAATTTATCACTTAGATAATTCACACATATGACCTAGCCAGGACATATAAGTCACCTACCTACATATACACAAACATACATTTTTCAAACACAAATTTTACTGCAAATTTATTACTTTTATCAGGTCAATCATTTTTTTCTCTAATTATGAGCTTGTTTTTTTCTTAATGGAATTTTTCTAACCAAACAGTTGCTCTCTAATTTTTGGAATATGCAAATTTACAGTTTTACCAATCAGTTCATTAAATGTTTTAAAAGCTACAGAGTTACTATTTTCCAAAACAATTAAACAAGCAAAAAAAAAAAAAAAAAAAAACCTCTGAAACTCTGATTGCAAGAGAACACAAACACCCATACACACATTTTTTAAGATATAATTATTTGTGTCTAGAATAATAATGTGAGATAGAACAGTTACAATTTAAACACTTTTATATTCTCATTTACGATGTCTCTTTTTAAATGGGATTTAAGAATCTGTGGATATTCAAACTGACATATGGAGGATTCGGTTCATCTGTCTCCTTTTAAAAAAATATAATTCAATAAGTGTTTATTTATAAAGAAACTACAAAAATGTGAGAAGGAATGGTGCAGGGTAAGTAACAGAGGGGGTGTCTAAATGGAAGAGTGGTGAACAAGCCAGAGCTGATTTCTGCTCTCTCATGATGTGGGAGTCACGTACTGGCCTGCTGGGAAGGAGCTGAACCTAACTCTTTTCCCTTCATTTGATCTCCTATAGGAGCTCTCCATTGACCCAGCACAAGCCAAAGGGCTTAGGAATACACGTCAGCTTCCTCAGCAGAGAACTGAGTGGAAAAGAAAATGAAGAGGATCCGAAAAATCAAATGGAAGAGGTCTAGCATATGTGGCTTCTCCAGATCATCAAATAAAATGTCAAAAAATGCAGGGCCAGGAAGACATTCTTTGGCACAACTACTAAAAACCATTCCAATTAGACACTGAACAGAAAGACGCATCATTACAAGGCATATTAACCAAGGGAATTTCTCTACACTCTCAACACACTGATGCCTTCTTTTCCTGGTACTGTTTTCAAAGCTATTTTTATTATGTTTCCCATACTATGCATTGAGTGAAAAAGGCATAGTCTGATTTCTCTTTCCTGATCCAAATTATTTATGATAATAGTAGTTATTAACTGAGTTTAGGTACACATCTCAGCACTAATAAGGAAGGGTTCCAGTTTGTATGTTTCCAGAATCCATACCCTTTACTATTCCTACACTCACTGTTAGAAAACATGAATATGTTCTGAATATGTCATTAGAATATACATGCTGAATATGTTCTCATTTCTGTGTCTGTTCTGTTTTTGCAAGAGGAAAATGAGACCTTTGCCTTATTTTTCTGAGGTGAATGCCTACCCCACCTTTTCTAAAACTACCAGAATCTACACTATCTCCAAAATGCACAATACACTCATCCAAAATGTAAAACAACAACCTCATTCATGGCAATATTTGCAAGCATGATGCCACAATTAAAGTCTATCTCTAACAAAGCTGCAATTCCTTCATTGGTTATTTAGTATAGATTTTGACATCTACGGGAAGATTGAAATTCTTTGGAAGTGAGACCCATTTTACAGTTTGCCTTAAAAATCAAGTTAACACTCCTCGTGGTTAAAATAGCCCAAAAGTCAATTCAACTACGCATAAAACTACACGTAAGATGGAGCAGCAGACAATCAAGGACAAGTCAGAACAGCTTCTCAGTTCTTCTTTCAATTCAGCAATATTGACGCTTAGACTTCAGTTTTATTTTGTTGTCCTCTAATTGACGAGCCTTTTTAAGTCATTTCAGGCCAAGTCAGAGAGAGTCTAACATCATTGTAACACCACAGCTGTGTGATGTGGCTGTATGTATGAGGGTGTGTGTGTGCGTGTGTGTGCATGTAACAGTGCTCTCAACCTCTGGTGCTGTGGCCTCTCCAAGGAGCAGTGGTATGCAGAGACAAACGTAATCCAGAAAGTCACTATGTTTCCATAACTTTCATATATTGAAAAAAAAAGGGATCTTTGAATTTTGTACCATATTGTAGACTCATCCACATAGTTTCAGGATTGATGAACCATACCCCAACTCACATATATACATACATACACTAACATGCACATACACACATGCTGGGTTATTTCCTAGAAAGAGTATTTAAACATATACTCTCATATTGAAAACATACTAAACATATAATGAAGTCAGCAAAGAAAATGTTTGTAAACTGATATACAAAGTCTTACCAACTATCCATCAGACTTTTATTAGAGTTTTGGCATCTAAATTCAGTGCACAACATATATTCAGAGAATAACCACAGTAGTTTGGAAGAAGATTCATAAAAATAAATTTAATAGAAATGGTTTTTAGCCTCAAGAATATAGGGCTTTGAAGTTTAATAATGGTTTTATATTATAAAAAAAAAAAACCCATGTGTTTTTTGAAACATAGTAGCAATAGATTTTAATTGCCATAGGCACTTCAGAAACTTCTTTTCCCACATGCTGTCTCTTGTTCTTTTTTTCATCATCCAATATAGTTCAGTTTATTAAGTAACACTTTTTTTAACTGTATAGAATCAAAATTTCTTAGATTCAGACAACTCTTATCACAAAAACCTGACTATAACATCCAAAGTGGGTTAGTTTTTGACTGCAAGGAAGGTCCTACTTATATTTAAACTTGAGGAACTATCTTCTTTACTAGGTAAATCAATTTAATAATATAATATGCTACAGTGGTAATCAGGACCTTCTCCTGCCCAGGGAAATGGACTTGCCTTTGTGATGGTTAATTGTATGTGTCAACTTGTCTAAGCTATGGCTTGTATTTTTGATCAAATGCCAGTTGAGATGTTGCTGTGAAGGTATTCTTTAGATGTGATTAACAATTAAATTGGTAGACTTTGAGAACACCAGATTACCTTTCATAATGTGGGTGAGTCTCATCCAACCAGTTGAGGGCCTTAAGAAAAAGACTATGTTCCCAAGACAAAGAAGGAATTCTGCCTCCAGACTGTCTTTGGACTCAAGACTGCACCATCAACATATCCCTGGGTCTACAGCCAATAGGCTTGCCCTAGGGATTTTGGAGCTTCCAATCCATGCCATCCTATGTTTGTGAGCCAGTTCCTTAAGATTAATATACCTACAAGACTGAGAAGGATATCTGTTTTGCCTAATTTGTAGAAATGAACTCAGAAAGTCAAACAAAATGAAAAAACAGAAGAATCTGTTCCAAAGGAAAGAACAAGATAAAAACTTTATAAATAAAAACCTAAATGGAACAGAGGTAAGTAATTTACCTAATAAAGAGTTCAAACCAACAGTCATAAACATGTTCACGGAACTCAGGAGAAAAATATAGGAACACAATGTGAACATCAACAATGAATTAGAAAATAGAAGAATGAACCAATCATAACTAAAAAATATAATAACTAAAATAAAAAATACACTAGAAGGAATCAAAAGCAGATTGAATGATATGGAAGACCATATAAGTGCCTGGGAAGACAGAATAGTCAAAATCACCCAATCAGAACAGCAAAAAGAAAAAGGAACTAAAAAAATTTGAGAATAGCTTAAGGACCCTATGGAAGAACATCAAATGTACTAACATTCACATTATCAGGTCCCTTAAGATAAATCTTTGTCCATTTAAATGTATATCATACTGGTTCTGCTTCTCTAGAGAACCCTGACTAACACAATCTTTACATTGCTAAAAAAGCATATATACGTTCTCAGAATAGGGTATAGGGGTTGATATTTCTAATGAGACCTTTAGGAAATATTTTTACACGATTACCTAAATGGCAGGGGAGCACATTTTTAATACTGGATGCTGCATTCTGGGGGGAAAAAATTACATAAAGCCCTTTAACTTCTCTGAATACCAATTTTATCAAGTTTAAAATAACTGAGTTAAAAGGCTAGAAAATGAAGTAAAGGGCAAAGACTCTAAAATGCCTGTTCTTCCACTAAAGATCAGTAATGTAAAATTATTTGAAATATATTTTATATAGAAAATATTTATTTTAAATTAACAGATACAAATAATGTATAAGGTTTTACCATATATTAATATTTAAAACAACCTTTCTTCATAACTCTCTTTTTGTTTGGACAGTATGGGATCATAAAACTTATGGTAGCAGGAAACTGAGAATAAAAATTATTTAAATATTGAAACATGAAAAGAAAGAAAAATACAATGATGGTGCATAAATGTTTTTCACAAAACTAGCAGTGACGGAAACAAAATGTACACTAGTGATTTCAATGAAACACTCATTTTTTTGTTTGTTTTTTAGATTTAGGTACTGTTTTGTATGTCATCTGGCTCATAGGTTAGTTCTTGCTATGACTGTAATAGAGATGTTATAGTATTATATTCTTCAAAAAATAAATGGACAAATCCAGGTTTCTATCATTCTTTAGTTTTCAAGTCAAATGTATTGCAACTTTTGACAAAAAATATGATGGTTGATTTTCCATTCTAGAAAACATATACTCACTTCCACTTTGATCTTACTGCTTAAAAGGCACTGTTGTACAATCATTTCAAGAAGGATACAAATCTTTGGTAAATCATAATTGAATTTTTCTTTTATACATGGTAAGAAACAAACAAATGTTTGTATAATGTTAAAATTAAATCCCCAAGTGTTTCTCCAGAACATTTAACTTTCTCATTTTAATTTTGTGCAGACATTTATCTTGAGCTTGAATGACAATGAGAGATGGCTTGTTGCAATCAGTTCTCTATTGCATACGAAATAGCAAAATAAAATTAACTACAAAAATTACATTTAATGAAACTTTTAGGAAAAGCAAGATAGATTTATTAGTGGTTTCTCAGCTGATGTTTTTTGTGAAGTCCTCCAGTTCATAGATTCCTCTGATAGTGGAATAAACAAAATTAAAATATAATTAAGAAATGGACTTTCTAATTCCTTTCAATGTCATTATAAGTTAAAGCCCCGTATATGTACCCATACTATTTTATATTATTAAAATTTTTGGTTTAATTTTTATTTTGTTGGCTATATTAGATTTCAAACTTGGTCCACTGTTAGTTCAAATTCTCCTTATCAAAGTTCTGAACTTTATATTTGTATATTTTATATGCAGTATGGATGATTCAGTTCATCATTTCTATCTCTGGATATCATATAATTCTTGCGTTTGCATCCCTTCTAGAATCTTGTCATCTAAAAATGTGATAACCATTACCACTAAGGTTTCTCTGACTTACTGACAATTTGAATAATGTGCCTTATATTTTTAAAGACATGCCTTCACACAGGTAGTCATCAACTATTAAAACTTGAGAATTTGCATTACTCTGTCTTCATTTAGACCATACATTCCAATTTATTCATGGATAGTGTTGATGAAAAATTAAATACCATGATTTTAACATTCCCTGCTCACTAGGCATTTTGACACAATAATTTGTTCTCAAAGAAATTATTATAGTTTTTCCCTTCATAATGCTTCCATGGGTTCCACATTATTATTTTTATCCAGACATATGTCTAGAATTTGTAACATCTAATTTTTCACATCTTTATAAATTTTGGAAGCATTCTGGCCAGTGTCATCTTCAAGCCCTCTTCGATTTTTTTTCCCAAAATTATACCATATTAAGCTTCACACACATTTCTTATAAATAACAATCTTGGCCAGGAAGTTAGGTTTATTTTAGGAACTCAAGGGCTTCCTTGAATATCCATAGACTAGTGAGAAACCACAAGATCAACTATACCATTGGATTAGGCATTAAGAGTAAATTCCTTTTAGCCTACTTATGTGGTTCCCACAGTCCAGGCTCCTCACCTGATCCCAGTAAGTCATCATTCAAAAATTGACAACATCCATACTAAGTGAAGTGAGCCAGAAAGAGAAAAAAATACCATATAATATCACTTATATGTGGAATCTCAAAAAAAAAAAAGGACACAATGAAATTATTTACAAAACAGAAACAGACTCACAGACATAGAAAACAAACTTTGGTTACCAGTGGGGAAAGGGGATGAGGAGGGATAAATTGGGGGTTTGGAATTTGTAGATACTAACTAATATATATAAAATAGATGAATAATAAGTTTTTACTGTATAGCACAGAGAACTATATTCAATACCTTATAATGGCCTATAATGAAAAAGAATAGAAAAAGGAATATATATATATATATATATATATATAAAGCATGCTGTACATGAAAAATTAACACAACATTGTAAATGACTATACTTCTAGATCAGTAAAAATGTAAAAAATTTAAAAAATATTGACAACATTGAAAAATTGCATAGGCACAATACTAATATTCAACTTTAGAAACTTAATTCTCACATTTCTAGACATAAGGGAACTAAGATCTCCTTATTTCTATCACACAGAGTAATCAACTGTTCTGTGTTTATTTTTTATACATTTACTTCCTGTGGTAAGTCAAAAGCTCTTTGAGGGCTGAAATAATGACTCATTCATCTTTATCCTGAACACAGTAGTAGAAAAAAAGATAGTCACTCTCACTTTACTGTCAACTTGTATTTTTGTCTCTATCATACAAATGAGCTGAATTATTTCTAAGTTAATAGCTTGCTTCTTAACAAAAAGCCTGAAATAATACATCATAAATTCTCAAATTTAAACTCACTAACATTAATATTAAATCACCTGCTGGAATTAGCAGCACAATTACTTTATTTTTCTTAAAGTAATTTTATGGTTGACATCATTTTTGAAAGTCCATGACAGTTGTTTTATAAAAAGTTTATATAGTTAGCTACTTTAGCTTATAATTTCATACATGTGTTTTTAAAATTCTAGAGCATCTGGGAACATCCACATAGTTACATAAATTGACCTAAATATTTTCCTTCCCTTCTGTATTATTGTAATTATTTGCAATTACATACTGAGCATGATTGGTTTAGAGGTCCTGATTGCTTTGTTTAAAAGAAGGCAGCAAATTTAAGTTGTTTAACAATGTTAATATCTGTCATCATGATATATTTAACTTTTGGATATTTGAGGTTCCTATGATTCATTTATTCACAGTTTATAATAAGAAACTTATTGGCTTATTTGACTATGTGTGGTGGTAAAATATCTTAAAGAATTAATCAATGATACCTGCCACTTTTTTACTGATCTTGATATTAAATGCCTACTAGTTGGAGACATCTATTGATATAAAGTTGTTTAGGGTTATTATTGAGGAAATGCATAGAGAAAAGAAATCAACATTTAGCTTTCATTTGATTATTTGCTTTTAGAATATATTTTATTAAGAAGGTAAATTAGATGTATTATATCATATATTGGAAACTTCATAATAATCTCATATATATATATATACACACATATATATATATACACACACACATACACACACACATACACACGCATACATATATACTCTTCGAGGAAATAGTGTTTAAACTGAGACACATGGATAAAAAGGAACTAGTCATATCAAGAACTGGCACAAGATTGTTCCAACAGAGGAACTAGTAAGTACAACACATCTGTGGTGAGAAACGGCTACTTGTGGGACACTCTACAAGGCCCTGACCTAGAAAAGCCTGTAGTAGACAGGAAACGCTAGCCTCTGAACTCATGGAGCCGCAGTCTAATGGCTGTGACAGACATCAGACAATTTACTGTACAGTCAAGGTAACCAGATGCTGTGAGAGCTCATATTGCTCGGTAGCACCTGATGCAGGCTGAGGAAGGTGATCAACAAGTAATGAGGAACATCAGCTATGACTTCTAAAGCTGAAGAGCTCTGCACGTGAGTGTTCATGAATTCCAAAGATTTTAAGCCAATTATCGGCAGCAAAATTTTATCTGAAGTGATGTGAACCAGTTACAGCCTTTATTCATCCCACTTACTGTGAATATTTACACATATTATTGGAAAAAGTTACCATTTTGAATATGTATGTTGATTCAGACTCTGCTGGGAGTGTTAAATAAACTCTAAAAGCTACTAGATTCAAAATAAACACATATAACTTTGAGGTTTTCAGATAATAAGATGTAAAGTTGTATTTTCAGGTTTTCCTGAAATAGCCAGCTAATGATACACTAAGAGCCAGTTAATGACATCAGGAAGAAAAATGTTGCGTATAAAAAACAATGCAAGAATGGTCAAAACAATCATGAAAAAGAACATTAAAGTTGATGGACTCGCTCCTTCCCATTTCAAGATCACTACAAAGATGCAAGATAATGTGGTATTAGCATAGGATAGAAATACAGATCAAGGGAAATGACTGAGCATCCAGAAACACACCATTCCATTTATAGTCAATTGCTTTTTGACAAGGATTCTAAGACAATTAAATGAGGGGAAAAAAACCCCAAAAAACAACTTTTTAACAAATGACCTCAGAACAATGGGATATCAATATGCAAAGGAAAAAAGCTGATCCTCCCCTTACACCATATATAGAAACTACAATGGATGATAGGCCTACATATAAAAGCAAAAGCTATAAAACTCTTAGAAGAAAACATAAGAGTGAATATCTGTGATATTTATTACATAAGCTTTCTTAGATGATACCAAAAGCAACAAAAGAAAAAAGGATAAATTAAACTTCATCAAACTAAAAATTTTTGTGTTTTCTGAAGCACCATCAAGGAAGTGAAAAGACTGCACACCATGATGGTTTTAACCTCATCTAAAGGTGCCCGAATCTAAAAAAAAAAAAAGTTAAAAGACAACCTAAAAATAGTACTATTTGCAAAACATATCTGATGAGGAACTTGGATCCAGAATACAAAAAGAACTCTTACAATTCAATAATAAAAATATAAACAGTTTAATTTTTAAAGAGTGGGCAAAGTATCTAAGTAGACATTTCTCCATAGAGGGCATATGAATGACCAGTAAGCACATGAAAAACGTTCAACATAACTATCTATTAGAGGAATGCAAATCAAAACCACAATCAGATAATCATTCATACCGACCAGAAGAACCATAAGCAAAGACTAAAATAACAAAAAAAATTGGCAAAAATGTGGAAAGATTAGAAACCCTGTTTATTGCTTGTGGGAATGTAAAATAACACAGCCACTTTGGAAAACAATTTGGTGGGTCCTCAAAGAGTTACGCATAGAATTACCATATGACCTACAAATTTCACTCCTATGTATATAACAAAAGAATTGGAAATATATTCCAGCTATACTAATCATTATTTTAAATGTGAACTGAATAAACAGATCAATTAAAAGACAAAAATTGTCAAAGTAGATAAAAAAAGAATCAAGACCTAACTGTGTGTGTCCACAAGAAACTCAGTTTAAACAGAGCCTCAACATAAGTTAAAAGCAAAAGGATGGAAGAAGATAATACATGCTAACACTAATCAAAATAAGGCTGTAGTAGCTATGTTGATTTCAGACAAAGCAGAACAAGGGGACAATTATCAGGGAGAAAGAAGCTATTAAATAAACACAAAGGAATCAATTCTTCAACAAGACATAATGATCCTAACTGTATCTGCATCTAAAAACAGTGTCAAAATACATGAAGAAAAAACTGATAAACAGAAAGGAGAAACAGATAAATCTAATAGCTGAAGAATTCAACATATTTTCTAGTACTTCTCAAAATTATTAAAGTCATCAAAAACAAGGCAAGTCTGAGAAACTTTCATAAACAAAAGCTGCCTAATTACGATTAACTGTAATGTGATAGACAGGGTGGGATCCTGGAACACAAAAGAGATACTAGGTAAAAACCAAGAAAATTACATAAAGTGTGGGCTTTAGCTAATAACAATTTATCAATATTGGTTCATTAGCTGAGACAAATGTACCATGCTAATGTAAGATGTAAGCAATAGGGGAAACTGTACATGTGAAGTCTATACAATTGTCACAACTTTTCTGCAAATCTAAAATTCTCCCAAAACAAAAAAGTTTATTAAAAACTAAACAGGGTAGAAATAAAAATGTAGGTATCTCTAACTTTGAAAATGGAAAAAAAAGGAGATAAGAGTTAAAGAGTTCCAACATTCTTACATTATTAAGAAGGAAGCTAGAAGTAGAAATGATAATTAAATATGCATTGTTAAATGAAGTATGCTACATTAACGTTCATACTAACTTGTTTTTCTATAAATGGGGGAGAAGATATATTGCTAAATAAAGCAATCTCAGCAGTTGTCTTCTGAACCCAGCTGTTCTTGGTTTCTCCCAGCCATCTCTAGAGATCTGAGAGTACTGCCCTTCATTGCCAACCTAAGCTCTCTTTTTATGGGAAGACATCATCCCCATTATTACTCCCCATAATAAAGAAGCAGTGGTGAATATTTGGGAATGAAATGCCTAGAAACTGCTATTTCAGTACCAATGCTCTCAATCTATTGGTTTCTTCTAGACCACTCCTGCTCTGATAATCAGTTTGTGACAGAGAACACATTTTGCAGGGCTTCTAACTTCTGTGGCAGTCCTCTTTCATTCTTTCATTTCCATGCTAATATAACTTTGCATTTTCAATCATATCTCCTCTGATTTTCATTGTTCAACTGGATTTCATACAGTTTCTGTTCCACCAAGAGCCACACTTATTATTTTCAAGCACTATTCTCTGCCTCTCTCTATCCCTTTCTCTTTCCCCCTATTTCCTCTCCTTCTCTATCTACCTAGATACTTATCTTCTATCCATAAGCTAGTGACACTTTTCCTATGATTTGGGGGTATTTGTTATGGAGGGGGCTGGTTTGCATCTATCATTTTGAAACAGCCATCCTATCCACAAAATTATCCATGTTTTAGTCATTCTCTGAGTAGCGCCTCTGGTGCTTCTGCCCTATGGGCATTTATCTTAAATCAATATTTTTATAAGATGCTTTTACAGCTCAAGTTGCATGAACTTTAAAAGACAGGAAAATGGGAATCGGCAATTGGACAATGTTACATAGAAATGAGCATTAGTAGTGCTCACTAAGTGACCCTGATCACATCACAATTTTGTTTCAGGGCCTTTGATCATTTAACAGTAAATTACTTTAATAATGGATTCGGTTGGTCATAAGCACAAAATGTATCATCATTAAACTATTTAAAATATCTAAAAAATAGAAACGATATACAAATATTATATTTTCCTTTTATTTTTATTAAACAAGTGAATTCACATTATTTTTTATGAGACTGCATCAGTATCTGGGAATGCAAGTATTTATTTCTCAAAGTATCTCTTTTTTCCTTCCCTATATACTAGGAAAAACTCACCATGTAAAAGACTATGTGATACCATTACAAAATGATGATACAATTATTTCTTATTTGCCATGATACTTCTTCCCTTAGAATAATCCACAGCCCTTATATGTGCCTATTTTTATAAGATTCTGATCCAAATCAATTCAAATTGCCTGGCTACTATGTTATTAGTCTCCAAGATGAATAAACATCTTAATGATTACAAATGGATAAAAACAATATTAATTTTTAATACTCATCTTTCTTCAGCTTGAATATTACTGTCATTTCAGTTTTCACACCTGAAGGCATGCTATAATAAATGATTAAATAAAAATATAAATATTTAATATTACATTATAATGCATAAAAATATGTAAGACTAGGTGTGAAAGTTCACCTAAGATCATATATCTTTTCATCTAAAATAACCCAGTGTTAATAAGCATACTGCTTGAAGCTATAAGATAATAAATTCAAGGAAAAATTTGATTACTAGATTAAATTTGCAAGATTTCTATGTAAAGCCACAGATAATCCTAACAACAAATCACAAATATACAGTAAAGTCACTGATTATATATCCACATCTGTTTCAATAGCAGTATATTCTCATAAAAAGCTATGTTAACATGTCAAGGAGGTGTTGATTATCAACACAAAAGCATCATCTCTACAGCAAGAAGAAAACCTAGCACAATGTCCTCTAAATATTGAGTTGGCCAACTTACATCTTCGCTTTAAACTTTCATCCAAACTTTTCAGTCCCTACTATCCTAATTCAAAAGCTGATTTTTTAATTATTTTTTATCTGACCATCCTGATCTATTTCTTAAACTTTGAACTCTTACTCTATAATGTTTCTTAAACCTTTTTCTGAAAAGTTAGTATCTGAAAAACAGATACTACAGTCAAAACTATGTTCCAAATTGTGTTAGATTCTTCATCAGAAGCATGTCAGGGTAGCTCACTGCTGAAAGCAGCAGTTTGCCAATCAGGCCGCATTATAAAATCACCTCAGGAGCTTAAAGGCAAACAATACTGCCTTAGCTCAATCAGAAAAAAAATCAGAAATTTTTTTGGCCTGAGGCAGAGCCCATGTAAAGTGTTTTCTAAATCTCTCTAATGAGGGGACAGGGTTGAGAATGACTGAATTGAAGGTTGAAGTCCAAAATCCTTAGAAATGTAATGTTCTTCCTAACTATTTTTAGTTTAGTTCCACTTTATATACTTCCCACAGTCTCAGTCACAACACGCTGCTCACAATCCCTGAGTCTAGTCTTACGTTTCTCTGGACTAATTATTCTCTCCCATTCCTTCACGAATAACCCAAATCCTTGTAACTTTTAAAGGACCATTTTAACATTTACCCTGATGAAACACGACTTAATCACTTTTATCTGCTTCTTTTAAAAATCATTTATTATTAATTTTATCTAGCTGTTTGTGTTTATATATTTCCCAGTTGATTGCAGATGCTATTGTGACCAGCATAACAACTTGAGTTGTTCAGTGAAGTTCTGTCAGTATTTTATGTTATTTTATAATATTAGTTGGGCTTAGCACAAACCTATCAGTATTACAGAAGTCAGGTTAGGTCTGGGTTTTCTTAATTTCTCAATATATTGCCTTCTCAATATATATATATTGTATAAGCAACAAATGCACTATGATTTATTTAAGATTTGATTTGTATTGATTCATGTTTTTATTTAAGTATATTTATTTTAAAAGAAACTTTGTAATCTCGCTATAAATACAAAACTAATATTTCTGCACAACAAGAAGTGTTATTCAATTAGATCTGATCTGATATCAGTTTTCATCTTTCTGAAAGGAAAGCATCAAGTTTTATAAAACTGCTTTTGAACCTGGTCATTTCTCCTTGACAAATCAGAAAAACAGAGATTAAAAAGGAGGTCATTATTTGCAACACTTTAAGATGTGATTTATGTATAATTTTACTTAATGCTTTGTCAGTGTGCTACCTAAAATCCTTTGATGTATCAAGAAGGCTCTTACTTGTTTTTATATATTAACATTAAAAATGTTCAACTGACTAACTCAAATACACAAACACACACATACAGTATAAATTTTTCACATGAAATCATTCCAGAAATGACTATATTTTGAACATCCATGTTTCTATACAACAACTGCCTTTTTAAAAGGAAAACTCAAGACTCCCTTTCGTGATTCTGGATTGCATGCTCAATTTTTCACCTATTTATATCCCACCAAATCTGTGACTCACGTTTCCAGTGGGAAGACAAGGGAGTAAAATTTTAGAAATGTGTTAGACTGAAATATATTTTACTTTTGTAAAAGTGTTCTCTGGGCACCTACAGATTTAAGGAAAGGCTTTTTTAGAGGAAGCCATTTGTCTACAATTTTATAGGTCTACATAAAAAATCAACTTAGTTTTTAAGTAGCCAGCATACTTGATATATTAACTTAGCTCTAAGGAGTTAATTGGAAGCAGTTGAGACAGTCCTAAAAATTTCAAATTTTAAATGTTAAAGAAGTTGAAGACAGTTATATGTGAAGATATCTCAAAAGATAATTTAAAATACATTATAAAATGTTAAAGGAAAGGTTAGCCAATGCTATAGCTACAATTTCTAAGATACAAATATTTTGGTTCTTTTTTTGATATTTATTTTTATTAGTGGACTAATTATGGCAAAAAGTCCCTTTAATTGTTTCCTCCTTTGGTATAAATAGTATTTTCTATTGGCTTCTTAGGAAAATGTATCATGTAACCTAGGCACCTAGATACATTTTAAAAGCCGAATGAGTCCTTCCACAAAAGGAGAAATACCCTTGTGTTATTATTGTCTGCTTCAGAAATTGGAAATTAAAAATGGAAGTATTCATCTCTGAGTACAGAACTATAAAGTCAGTACTAAATGGGTCAAAATTATGTTATGAAATACTTTAAAAGAGATATAAAGAATCTTTGGCCCTGTGACTTCAATGCAAGTTGTTTAAAATTATTACTATGCGTAAATAAAGAATTTGAGATTAAAATCAAGTGTTTGAACGCAATGAAAAAATCCCCAAGAGATTATGAAAGGAATCTAAGAAACAGACCTTGGTGACATTTTCTAGGCTTCACTGGATGGTGGAAAGAGCTCCAACTCAAGAATAGGAATATTAGTTGAATGTGGCAAGCATATCCCTAACATAAAGACAACTGCTACAGGCTATTTTAGCTTCTTCGATTTAGCGATTAAGATTCTTCATTCAATTACAGTCCCTGATTTCTTCCCCACATTTCCAAACTAAACTGTAATTGAAATATAGCTAATTGGTAGGTTATTGTATGTATTCCCACAGGAAGGTAGTTTTTTATAGCCTGCCATATACTTGCAAATTTAAGGCAATGAGTATTCAAGTGGCTTCAAATTCAGCATAACATTTTTTACTAATTGATAGTTTTTATTAGGTTAAAAATAATAGTTAAGGACTTTTCCAAGACCACACTATACTCTCTCTCTCTGTATCTAGGACACTTAAATATGGCAATATCCTAAAGGCTCTCTGAGTGAATACCAATATTAATAGTGGGAAGATGGATTAATAAATATTATTTAGGATAAAAATTAAACAAGAAATTGAGTGATGAAAATTCAGGAAGTGAAAACAAATTCGGCATGGGAATACTTATTACAATGATATCCCAGGGTCGGATAATTGAAGGGACAAGGCTGCAGGGTATACTCATGCAAGGATTTAGTAATAAAGGATATGGAACAGCAGGAAAAAGAAAGCACAAGCAATAGTAGAGTCGTCCAGAGATTTCCAAACAGCTCCCCAAAGTCCCTTCTCCATCGCACAGGTTATACTTTAGTTTTGGATTATGAACCACCAAAGTGTGTGCAATATTTCTCAGTTCTAGAGGAGCCCATATGGGAGTTTACTGAGGGGTCATTTTTAATCATTTTTTATTGAAATATAGTTGACTTACAAAATTATATTAGTTTCACATGTAACATAGTAATTCAGTATTTTTATAGAATACAAAGTTATCATAAAATATTGACTATATTGACCAAAGTTATTATAAAATGTTGACATATTCCATGCACTGTACATTACATCCTTGTAACTTATTTATTTTATACCTAGTAGTTTCTGCCTTTTAATCTCCCTTCAACTATTTTTCCCCTCCCACCACCTGTCTCCCCACTGGTAACATCTAGTTTGTTCTCTATATCTGTGAATCTATTTCTGTTTCATAATATTTGTTCATTTGTTCTATTTTTGAGCTTCCAAATATAAGTGAAAACATACAGTGTAGGTCTTTATATGTCTGACTCACTAAGCATGATACCCTCCATGACCTAACTATGTTGTCAAATGACAAAATTCCATTCTATGGGGTGTGTGTGTGTGTGTACCACATCTTCTTTATCCATTAATCTGTTGATGGACCCATAGCTGTTTTCAACTCTTGGCTGTTAAAAATAATGCTGATATGAACACAGGGGTGTATACATTTTTTCAAACTGATGTTTATTTTCTTTGGAAAAATACTCAGAAGTGGAATTGCTGGACCTTATGTCAATTCTACTTTTAATATTTTGTGGAAGCTCCATACTGTTTTCCTTAGTGGCTGCACCAATTAACATTCCCATCAATAGTGAGTGAGGGTTCCCTTTTCTACTGAGTGGTTTTTATACCCCATATGTCACTTGGCTAAAGCAAGGCTTTCTATCTGTTAAACCAGGAATAAACTATCAACATTTACTTCTCTAAACAATAGAGACAAGTTAGTACCATGTGCTCCAAGGAGACTTTTGAATTTTAAACAGCACATTATCAATCACTAGCTAGCAGAGCTCATTCTTTTCTTGGCCAATGATCAGTACCAGACTTCCAGGCTTCCCTGAGATAAGCATGAAGCTGCCCCAGTCCAACTGTAAAATACCTCTATCCTTGCACTCTCATTAAAGACTGAATGATGTGAACCTGCAAGAACTATTTAAGCCTCAGCCTCAGCGTGCAAATTATTTTGTGGGCCCTATGGTCCCTATCGTGATCATTCTGAAAGCACCTAAAGGAATATAAGCTCAGCCTTGCATTGAGGTACAATACAACATACCCAAGTAGTGTTTATCTCAAAATTCAAAGGAGGCTTAGTCTATAAAACACTGACTGGTAACCACAGTAAATTATCAATAAATAATAGCTACAAACTAGCACAAACCACTCCAAAACTCCTCAGACTAATAATGGTTACAAATCAACACTATATTAAACAGTGCACTTCATACCTTGACCATGGATAAATGTTGTGGCAGTATTTTAGCAAACCAGTTCAGGCCAATTCTAGGTCTACTGAACTTAACCTTTACAGCATACAATCCATGAGGTAAAGGGCTTAATAATTAAGTAAAATAAAGGATAAATAAATTAAGCAAAAATAATGACTATTCATACCAAATATCTGCCATTTCTGAGGCCCTGTAAGAAGAGTTTTGCATTAATCTCCCTTTTAATCTTATAGCAACACTGTATAACTTCTCCCTGCTTTTCCTTCCAACTTTGTTGAAGTTTAATTTATATACAGTGAAATTTTCAACAATTTTGAATGTACAGTGTGATATGTTCTGGAAATTGCATATTGTCATGTAACAACTTACAACTGAAATTCAGAGCATTTTCTTCACCGTGGAGAGTTCCCTAGCAATCTCCCAGGTCCCCAGCATAAACAAAAGTTGATTTCCTTTATGTCATTAAATCTTTATCTTTTCTAGAATTTTAGGCAAACACTTTCACAGAGAATGTAGTCTTTTATGCCTGGCTTTTTTCATTTAGTATAATGTTTTGAGATTCATCCATGTTATTGCATTTATCAGAAGTTCATTCTGTTTTACTGCTGAGCAGTATTCATTTTATAGAAGTAACAAAGTTTATTTACCAGTTGATGGACATTTGGGTCATTTTCAGCTTCAGGCTATTATGTATAAACTTTTTAGTAGAAGTGTTTGCATGGACATGTTTTCCTTTCTTTGGGGTAAATACTTAGGTGTGGAAATGTTGGGTTGTATGTATGGGTAGTTGAAAGTTTAACTCCGTAAGAAAATGCTATTGCAACTACGTGATGGATCTAGGTGGTATCATGCTAAGTAAAATAAGTCAGAGAAAGACAAATACCATATGATCTCACTTATATATGCTAAATCTAAAAAACAAAACAAGCAAACAATACAAAATGAAAACAAATTCATAGATACAGAGAACAAATAGGTGGTTGCCAGAGGGGAAGGGGGTTGGGAGAGGGGTGAAATGGGTGTAGGGGATTAAGAAGTATTAATCTTCAGTTATAAAATAAATAAGCCACAGTGATGTAATATACAGCATAAAGAATGTGCTCAATAATATTTTAATAACTTTGTATTGGGACAGATGGTTATTAGACTTATCACAGTGATTATTTAAAAGAGTATGCAAATGTCAAATCACTATGTAGGACATCTGAAACTAACACAATATTGTATGCCAACTGTATTTCAATTAAAAAAAAGGGAAAAAGAGAAAGTGCTACATTATTTTAAAAGTGAATGTATCATTCTGCATTCCTACCAGAAAGGTATGAAATTCCCTGTTCCACATGTGCACCAGTACTTGCATTACCATTCTTTTTATCATTAGCCATTCAGGTGAGTTTGTAGTGCTACCCTAATTATAAACAGGAACAACTTTCCAAGAGAGAAAAGATCCTAGAAAGATAATTTATTTAGACTATCTTTCACATTGACATTATAACACTGAGCCAACTTTTTCCTTATTACTATCCCTACAAATGTTCTGGACTAAAATGAATAAAATTACCTGTACTAATTAAGACTCTCAAATTAAGTAATGAAAGGGAAGCTTTAATTTGAATCTTGGACTTTGAAACAACCTATAAAAATAGGAAATTTGATGTGAATGAGTTAAAGTTCCACAGTATCACCTTTGTGTGTGTTTCTGTGTGTGTGATTGTGCCTGTGTGTGTGTGTGAGAGAGAGAGTGAATACTCCTATTATTGTTGTTTTAGCAATACTTCCGAGAGATACCATAGTCTAAGTAACGGCTAAACATGAAGAAAATGAATTAAGACTGATTACCACTGGCTTGCCTAAAACATTGGTTGAACATGAACATCAAAACAGTATTGGGTAATTCCCTACGAATATTTTTATTATTTGAGAAATACATTCCAATATAACCAACTGATAGGACCTATCTATTAAAAACTGAAAATATGCCATTCAGACTCTTAATTTAAGAGGATCACCTAGTTTGAAGGTTAGATTGATGTTTCAAAAATTAAATACCATGATTGGTAAATAGGAAAAAAACCCAGAATGTTTCATAAAATATTCTACCAGTGTTTCTACATGCACAAAAACTTCAGCACACAGAGTGCAAAACATCTTCCCCACTTCTCACGCTATGGTCTCATTTTCAAATGCATTAACTTCACGTGGATTTATAGCGAAAGCTATTGTCAATCTTTCATTTTTTGGTGAGGAGAAGTGGGTACAAAGTGCCCACTTACTCAACCAACTATCTTAATAAACTATAAGCAGACTCAATTTGTACTAAGTACAAAAGTCAATCAGTTTCTATGAAAATTTTTAATCTGAAATATATTGAACTTGAAGTTGTTTCTAAATAATTTCAATTTTATATTATCACTGATTATCATCTCCTTTATTTAGCACTTTGCATTCCACAAAATTAATTTAATTATTTGTTTGATATTTGGAGAACCCTCTCTTTAAATCTCACTTTGAGGTTTTAGGGATCACTATTAAAGAAGTCTCTTTATGAAAATATTTATTAAAGCATATTTTGGAAAAAGTCTTAGTTACATTGTGAAACGAAGCATGTACATTTTAAAATTAGAAAGTGAAAACAATTTTATTCAGCAATATACTAAAGGCCTGTCAAGTTGTCCTCCAACAGTTATAGGTATCATTTATTTAAATTGAGACTATGACAAAAACACTTGAGGTGGCAAATTTTTATTCCATATTTATTAATCTGGCAGTGCAGATTATCCAGAACCAGGTGACAACTTGCAAAGAAACCCAAGGTTCTTTTAAAAAGTTAAATTATATGTATAAAAGCCCATAAGCAAGAGTTGTACATTTGAAAAATGTTTACCTGACTTTATATACTACAATATAATAAAAACAGTGATTTAGAAACGGAAAGAAAATATTACTTAGAGGCAAAAGTGACACTTGAGAAACTGAAAAATAATTTTCATTCTGGTTTCTCCACAGAAAATAGATATTGGGACTATATGTCTAGGATATTCAGTGTAAGGAATAGCCAGTGTAAGCATAACTATTTTCAAGATAAATATTGAAATGTTACATTTGGTATTACTGTCAGGTAACATTTTTTCTAGAGTAATCATGCTATATTTTCCAATTCTTAGATAAAGTATAATTGCAATATAAATCAAAAGAAATTATTATTATTTGTTTAAGAATAAAAAAATTTAGTCATTTTCCTACTCACCTGGCAATTGGTTAGTCAGGCATCTGGGTAGAAGGTTGTAATTAGCATACATTTGTGTTGTGAGTTTGGAAAAAACTTCAAAGAGATTTTGAAACACTGGGAATACATGCTGGGAAATACTCTTATGGAGAATGCATTGTGTCCATGGGAAGTCATGGACCATGATCTACTGGGATAGGTGAGCCAACATACCTAATCAATAAATACAAGTTTTAAATGAAAACAGATTTCTTCCCAATGTGTAATTATGTTAACTAATGTATTCTGTCTTGCCTTATTTCATCATATATTTGCAATTTTCTTTCCTTATGCTAGCTTTCATTTTGTGGCATTTAGGGTATATTTGCAAAATTGGTACATTTTTAAAAACGTTAATCCACTTAATCTTCACAGCTCTACAAGGTAGATATTTTTATTATGTCTATTTTAAATATGTAGAAGCTGAGGTACAGGATAGGTAACTAGACCAAAGTGGTACAGCGGGAAAATGACTGGGTTACGATTTAAACACAAGCAGTTGCCCCCAGAGGTGGTACACTTTACCTGAAAGTATACTAACTCTATTCCCACCATCTTAAAAACTCTACCCTTATTGTCAAGAGAGACTACCCCCAAATAAACAAACCAATTAAATATACATATACATATATTTAGAAATTTGGACTGCATTTTATAAACATCACTTCTTTTAATCTCTCTGCCATAATCTTAATTTTCATTAGCGATTAGTAGAAAAGCAATTGTTTTCAATACTCTTAATTTTTTTTATTGTTTTTTGTTTGTTTGTTTGTTTTTTTGGCTTGAACATGTCAGTAGACAGGGAAACGATGAAACTCTCTTAAATGGTAGTACGGTTTAGGAATCCAGATACATGAGACTACTGCCCAAGACCATCCTCTATTTTTTCCAAAGGTTCCCAGTGGATTAGAGATCCACTTGAAAGCATGGCAAGGGGAGAAAAGCCACTTTTTGGGTTGTTGAGCTTTGAGTTTAACATCCCAGGTGAGAAATCTGGTAAAAATAGACTGAAGCATAACAAAAATGGGACGTATATCTGCTTCCCATGCTCACAAAATTTTACAGTCCTTCAGAAATCCACAGAGGGTGGGGCATCTGATCCCGTGAAAGGAGGAAACAGAAGAACATCGCACCCAGCTGTTGATGTCACGATATCATGTACACGTACACACCCTATGCGGAGAAAGCTGATGGCTACTCTGAAGCTTTATTAAGTTACACAGTCTTACATAGCAAAGAAAAATGACAAAGGAAATGGTTAACAGGCAGGGTCTGACTCAAGGTCAGAAGACCCTTTGTATTTTGGTAAATCATGTTCGTGTTGGCATCAGCGAGCCTTACAACTTATCAGGGCGGAACGTATGAGAAACGGCTGCTTCACAACATTCTTCTTGGACTCAAGCGACTGTGCCTGTCTTAGGTTACCCCCCTCTGGGGATCTTACCCATCATTGGCTAACCAGCCTTCTCACCTCTGAGTCTGCAGCTTTTTATAACTTGTTTACCTTTCTGGCCCAAGGCTCGTTCCTTTTTCCCACAGCTGGGGGCCTACACCAGCCCTTTTCGGAGAAATGCTTGCAAACATTTCATATTCAGTGTCCTGGAATATGATCGATTGGATTCGTTACCCTAAATACCTGCAGAAAAAAAACAAAGCAAAACAAAACAACCACTTCTCTCCCAGTCTTTGCAGCATGGATCTGAATTGGCTAGCTCCACCGCCTAAGCCAGGCCACCTACAACTCTGCGTCAGGGTTCACTACTTGAACTAGGGTTCATTGATACGAAGTTTTGGGTTAATTTCCAGAGTTCTCAAAAAGTTAATTCTACCAGTCTTTGCTATCTTATGTTTGTTTCAATGGAAGAACCAATTTTTTGAGCTCCCTCCTGGACATTTTCTGTGCTATCAGTCTGTGGCCTATATATATTTCTTACAGCTGTCTTTAGTGCCTAGGACACATGAGGTAGGTTGGTTTGTTTGTTTTTGCTCCAAAAATGAATTCATTTATCCATTTATATAGCTGTTGAATGAATAATCAAAAGAAAAGATATTATACATGTACTTACCTCCAAAATATAATTATAAATATATATATATTTTGTTATTTGAGTCAAAAATATATTTTCAAATTTTCACTGAGTACACTGTGTTCTAAATTCATTTGAATTACTTATGTTCAAAATACCACCCTGACATACAATTCAGTGTATTACTTTCAGTTTGTTCATGAAGTGCTCTTTTAAATTTTTGATTTAATTTCAATTTAATAAATTACTTTTTCTTCCAATCAATGAAAGTCTTTGGGAGAGATCCATTTCTTTGTATTTCTCAACTTGTAGCGGTCCCCTGCATTTCTTGGCTTCTGGCCCCGTCTTCACATCACTACAGCTTCTTGCTTGTGTTGTCCCACCTCCTACTGTCTCCTTTTACCTTCTTGTCTCCCTCTTATAATAAACTTCATTTAGGGCACATCCAGACAATACAGGCTGATCTCTCGATCTCAAAATTCTTAACATGATTACATTTGCAAAGTCTTTTTTTACTATGGAAAGTAACATTCACAGGTTCTGGAGATTAGGATATGGATATCTTTCAGAACCATTATTCAGCATACCACAGAAATGATTATAAAGAAAACAAAACCAAGAAAACAAGCAGCATCAATAACAACATAAAATTACTTTTATATTCTATAAAAATAATTATAAACTACACTAGAAGTTTATGGTGTTAGAAATTTTGCATTTAGGTTTGGATTCTCGCTTTCTACATTAAAATATTTCATCATTACAATTACTTTCATAAACTCTCTGGATCAAAGCAGATGCCTACATTTCTCTTCTGCATTTTAATACTATGTGATTATACTGTGACAGAATTATTAGCACCAGAAAAATTGAATGGCCCCAATTCAGTAGAATCAGCCAGTTAATTATGGTAAAATAATTTATGGGCATTTCAGGCTAATTTATCACAGGAAAACATGTTAAAAGGCCTTAGGCAGATCCATTTAGTAAATGTAGCCTGTGGCTAGGAGAAGTGGAGTTCAAAGTTGGTTAATCTGAGCCACTGAGTTTTCTGTTGAGATGAACTTGTAGATGAAATTGTTATTCTTGGTAACTTCACTATCTTAAATTACTTTCAGGTGCATGTTGCTGCGTTCTTGCTTTTTTCCTTCCCCCTCCCCCCTTTATCTTCCAGCTAGAATGTAAGCTCTATTTGAGCAGAACACTTGTCTGTCTTCTTCACTACTTTATCAGTGCCTGGCTGATACTAGGTTTCAATAAATAATCAATAATTAATGCTTTCATTTGATTTTTGTTAACTGTCAGTCAGTTTGTTTTGAGTTGTCACAAATCTGCATATGAAAAGCTTATAAAAGCATCTAACAATAGAGCATCAAATTACATGAGGCAAAAACTAGCAGAACTGCAAAGAGAAATAAATTTACTATCATGGTTGGAGACTTCAAAACCCCTCTCCCCAACACGGACAGATCCAGCAGGCAAAAAATCAGTAAGGATGCAGGTGAACTCAACAACATCATCAATCAACTGGATATGATTTACATCTATAGAATGCTTCTCCAACAACAAAAGAATACACATGTTTCTCAAGCTCATGTGGAACATTCACCAAGGTAGACCAGATTCTGGGCTACAAAATACACATTAAGGAATTTAAAATAATAGAAGTCATATAATGGCTGCTTTTAGACTACAATGGAATTTAATTACAAATCAATAACAGAAAGATAACTAGAAAATCCCAATATATATGAAGTTTTAAAGCACACTTTTAAAAGCACATGAGACAAAGAAGAAATCTCAAAAAATTTTTTTAACTAAATGAAAATGAAAACACAATATATCAGAATTCGTGGGATGCAGTAAAAGCAGTGCTTAAAGGGAATTGTATAGCATTAAATGCATATATTAAAAGATCAGAAAGATGTAAATTTAATAATCTAAGTTTCCACCTTAGGAAACTAGAAAAACAAGAGTATTTAAACCCAAAGTAACCAGAAAAAGAGAAATAATAATTAGAGCAGAAATCAATGAAATTGAAACTAGGAAATCAATATTGAAAATCAACAAAACTGAAATGTTTCCTTGAAGAAAACAATATGATTGATAAGCTCCATCCAGGCTGACGAAGAAAAAAACAAAGAGGAAACAACTAACAACAGACTTAAAAGAGGCGATGTCACTACAGAGTCCATGGAAATTAAAAAAAAAACCAAGGAATTACTATGAGCAACTCTATGCCCACAAATTTGATAACCTAGATAAAATGGACTGAATTAGTTAAAAGACTCAATCTGCCAAAATGAGAACAGGGAGAAACAGACAATCTGAATAGGTCTGTATCTATTAAAGAAATTGAATAAATAATTAATAAGTTTCCAAAACAGAAAACATCAGGCCCAGATGGGTTCACTAGTGAATTCTACCAAATATTTAAGAAAGAAATTATATCAGTATTCTACAATCCCTTTCAGAGGTTAGAAACAGGGGAAATTCTTTCAAACTCTTTCTATGAGGCCAGCATTACCATAATTCCAAAACCAGATAAAGACATTACAAGAAAACAAAAACTAAAGATAAATATCCCTCATGAGCACATATGTAAAAATTCTCAATAAAATATTAGCAAATTGAATGCAAAAAACTTTTATAAAAAGAATTATACATCACAGTCAAGTGAGATTTATCCCAGGTATACAAGGCTGGTTCAACATTTGAAAATCAATTCAGGGAATCCATCACATCAACAGACCAAACATGAAAAGTTACATGAAAAATTATATGATCATACCAATAGAATGCAGAAAAAGCATTTTACAAAATTCAACATCCATTTATGATAAAGATTCTCAGTAAACTAGGAGTAGAGGGGAACCTTCTCCGTTTACAAAGACCATCTACAAAAACCCTAGATCTGACATCATACTTAATGGTAAGAAACTCAAGGCTTTCCTACTAAGATCAGGTACAAGGCAAGGATGTCTCCTCTCACCACTCTTTTTCAACACTGTACTGGAAGTCTTTGCTAAGAAAAGGAAACAAAAGGTAAACTGATGGGAAAGAAGACAAAACTGTCTTTGTTCACAGATGACATATTTTTCTATTTAGAAAATCTGAAAGAACTGATAAACTCCTGGAACTAATAAACAGTTATGGCAAGATGGCAGGCTATAAAGTTAATATACAAAAGTCACTTGTTTTCCTATATACCAATCATAAACAAGTAGAATTTAAAATTAAAAATATAATATCATTTATATTAGCACCTCAAGAATAAAATACTTAAGTATAAATGTAATAAAATATGTGCATGACTTATATGAGAACTATAAAATGCTGATTAATGAAATCAATCAGAACTAGTAACTCATATAATGACTCTGTATCTATAAATTTGTTTTCATTTTGTTTTGTTCACTTGTTTTATATTTTAGACTTCACATATAAGTGAGATCATAGGGTATTTGCCTGTCTGATTTATTTTACTTAGCATAATACCACATAGATCCATCCACGTAGTCGCAATAGCATTTTCTTATGGAGTTAAACTTACAACTACCATACAACCCAACATTTCCACTCCTAAGTATTTACCCCAAAGAAAGGAAAACATGTCGATGTAAATACTTTTACCAAAAAGTTTATACATAAACTTTCTAAGTAGTTCTAAGAAGTTCAAAGTAATAAATGCCTACATTAAGAAGGAAGTAAGATTCCAAATAAATATTCTAACCTTACGCTTTAAGGAACCAGAAAAAAGAACAAACTGAGCCCAAAATTATCCAAAGAAAAAATAATAAATATTAGACCAGAAATAAATGAAGTAGAGAACTGAAAAACAATAGAAAATCGTAGCCAAATTGAGTTGCTAGAGCAATCAGTCAAGAAAAAGAAATAAAAGGTATCAGAATTGGAAAAGAACTAAAATTGTCTCTGTTTACAGATGACATGATTTTATATTTAAAAAATTCTAAAGACTCAACCAGAAAACTATTAGATCAATCAATGAATTCAATAAAGTTGCAGGATATAAAATTAACAGGCAAAAACTGGTAGCATTTCCATACATTAACAAACTTTTCTGAAAAAGACATTTAAAAATGATCTTTTTACAACAGCATCAAAAATAATAAGATGCTTATGAACAAATGCAACCAAGGAGGTGAAAGATCTGTACTCTGAAAACTACAAGACAATGATGAAAGAAATTGAAGAAGACACAAATAAATGAAAAGGTATCCTGTACTCATGGATTAAAATAATTAATACTATTAAAATGTCAATACTACTAAAAGCCAGAATCAATAGAATCAATGCAATCATTATCAAGAGTCCCACACATTTTTATGAAATAAACCCAAGCAAATATGGTCAACTAATATTTGACAGGAGAGCCAAGAATACACAATGGAGAAAAGACCATTCACTAAATGGTGCTGAGATAATTGGATATTCACATGTAAAATAATGCAACTGGACCCACATCTTACACCACTAACAAAAATTAACTTGAAATGGATGAAAGGCTTAAATGAATACCTGAAATCATGAAACTCCTAAAAGAAAACACAGAAATAAAGCTCCTTGACATGAATCTTGGTAATGGGTTTTTGGATATGACACCTAAAGCACAAGCAACTGAATAAAAATAAACAAGTGGGACTACATTGAAGCAAAAAGCTTCTGCACAGCAAAAGAAGCTATCAACAAAATGAAAGAGACAATCTATGAAATGGAACAAAAATATTTCCAAAGCACATATCTGATAAGGGGTTAATATTCAAAATAAATAAAGAACTCATACAACTCAATAGAAAAAAATAACCCAAATATCCCATTACAAAATTGACAAAGGACCTGAATAGACATTTCTTCAAAGAAGATATATGAAACGCCAACAGACACATGAAAAGATGCTCAACATCACTAGTACTTTGGAAGTGCAAATTAAAACCACAGTGACATATCACCTCATGTCTGTTAGAATGGCCATCATCAAAAAGGCAAGAGATAACAAATGTTGATGTGCATGTAAAGAAAAGGGAACCCTCATACACTGCTTGTGGGATTGTAAATTGGTACAGTCACTATGGAAACAGTATGGAAAGTCCTCAAAAAATTAAAATAGAACCCCCACATGATCTATCAATTCCACTTCTGGGAATACAGATGGTCCTTAACTTCCATTGGTTCAACTTACAACTTTCCAATTTTACGATGGTTTGAAATCAACACACATTCAGTAAAAACTATACTTTGAATCTTGAATTTTGATCTTTTCCTGGACAGCAATACATGGTCTGACACTTTCATGAAGCTGGGCAGTGTCAGTGAGCCACAGCGCCCAGTCAGCCACACAATCATGAGGGTAAACAACTGATATACTTACAACCACTGTTACTCACTTTCAGTATAGTATTCAATAAATTACATGAGATATTCAACATTTTATTACAAAATAGGCTTTGTGTTAGATGATTTTGCCCAGCTGTAGGCAAAATTAAAGTAAATAATTCAGTGCATATTTAGGGAGGCTAGGCTAAGCTATGATGCTTGGTAGGCTAGGTGTATTAAATATATTTTGATCACTATATTTTCAACTTATGATGGGTTTATTGGTATGCAGCCCCATTGTAAGTTAAAGAATATCTGTATATCCAAAGGAAATGAAAACTCTAACTCAAAGAGATATCTGCACCTCCATGTTCATAGCAGCATTACTTACAATAGCTAAGACATAGAAACAACCTAAGTGTCTATCAATGGATGAATGGATAAAGATGTTGTGGTATACCAATATACAATGGAATATTACTCAGCTGTAAAAATGAGAAAAATCATACCATTTGCAATGACATGGATGAACACTGAAGACATTATATTAAGTGAAATCATTCAGAAAGCAAAAGCCAAATACTGTATGATCTTGCTGATATGTGGAATCTAAAAAAAAAAATTAGACAAAGAGATCTGACTTGTGGCTACCAGAAGTGGAGGGTTGGGGGAGGAGGAACTGGAGAAAGCTGGTCAAAAGTGCAAACTTCCAGTTATAATATAAATAAGTAATAGGGATGTAATGTACAACTTGACAATTATAGCTAACACTGCTGTATGATATATAGGAAGGTTAACAGAGTAAATTCTAAGAGTTCTCATCACAAGAAGATATTGTTTTTCCTTTTTTTCTTTACCACTTTCCTTTCTTTCACAGAAATAAATGAGTTTATTTTTGTATTCTAAATAATAAATATGAATTTATTCATATAAATTTATATGAAATTTAGTTTCATATGAAAAATGGTTATTAGCTGAACCTATTGTAATCATCTCACAATATATATAAAGCAAACCATCATGCTGTATGCCTTAAACTTACAGACTGATGTATGTCAATTATTTCTCAGTAAAACTGGAAAAATTGTGGATAGTGGCATAGGTTTATTTATTATCTTTTTGTGACCAACATTGGTATTTGTCTTCAAAATATATATATTCTATTAAATTATTACCAACAGATCTTTTTTTTTTCAGGACAGCAAAATCACCCATTAAAATTTCTCACCTATCTAGTTATCCTTGCAGCTAGGTTCTGACCAATGTGGTATAACCAGAAATGTTCTGGTTGATGATTTCAGACATTTGTTTCCTTCAGGAAAAGGTCATAAATCTCTGTCTTGCAGAGAAAGAAGAGTACTTACCAATACCTTCATTCTAAATTTAATTTAATTTAATATTAATGCTGGTTTGATCCATTTACTCACATCCATAGGTCTTCTTATCTACTGACACTGAACCCAGAATTTCCACAATGTTCTATTGAAAAGGGTACATGTTTATTAGAAGTTTCTTTAATAAATTTTTACAGTTACTAGAATGACCCTGCACCATGGTTTGCTGGGTAAGGTTCCAGTTCATGCCTCTTGTTCTAGTGTACTTATTAATAGTAGATTGGCAAGGACAGGACAATAAGTGATATGTTCACCTTGTGAATAACCTCACTTGAGTATGATTATGGCATCTCTTTCCTGCTGTGATCTTGACAAATTATATAGATCATTATAAAATACGAATTATACTTAATACTTATTCAGTAAATGGTATGTGAACATGATTATTTTAGCTCTTAATAACAAATTATTAATAATATATACATCCAGAAGTCATCGAGAAATTAAATGTGAAAAAGTTTTATATCCAATTTGGTGTTAAAATGATGAGAGCTCAAACTTGATTTGTTATTTAGTTCAGACTTAACTGCAGAATAGGAAATGTGTTAAAAATTACTTCATTCGGCCCATGAAGTGACCTTTTCACTGCAGAGGATGCCTGATTAATGAGAGTTTTTAATATTCTTTTGTGGGTTTATTCTCTAGTAGTATTCTGATGTTACTAAAATCTTCAATGTTGTTTAATCTCATGTTTCCATCAGGAAGTATAAAACAGTCTGAGTAACCCATGACAGTATGGGTTTTACGGTAAGAGATTCGAAGATATTTATTGAAATCCTCACAACTTAGAAAAGCAGAATCAACAGGCTCACTGATATTTTCACATTATTAGTCCAATTGTGAAAAACTGCCTACGAAGAGCTAATAATATACTTTGTTCTAGCTGTTAGGAGAATCTCAAAAACTGACCTCAGCTTATGTTTACCAATAGTTTTTGCTGCTTTAGGCTGCTTACTGTGAATTGAAGTCCCTGAAGTTAATCTTTTCACATACTAGAAATCCGTAAGCTATTATTTTGTAATACAACTATTTTTCCAAGAATTAACAGATACATATGTGCATTTTCATTTATACTACATTTACTTCTCATTATTGGTTAAATTTTGTCCCCTCCAACAGTTTTGTTGGAGTCCCAACCCTCAGTACCTCAGAATGTTACCTTATTTGGAGATATGAGTCTTTACAGCAGTAACCAAATTAAAATGAAGTCATTACGGTGGGCCCTAATCCAACATGGCTGGTATCCTTATAAAAAAAGGGGGAAATTTAGACACAGAGATAGACGTATACAGGGAAGATGATGTGAAGAAATAAAGAGAGAAGACAGCCAACCACAAGCCATGTAGATCCTTTCCTCACAGTCCTCAGAAGAAACTGATAATGCTGACACCTTGATTATGAACTTCTAGCCTCCAGAACCGTGAGACAATAAATTTCTATTACTTACGCATTCTAGTTTGTGGTACTTTGTTACAGCAGTCCTAGAAACCTCTTCCCAAAAGTGATAAAATATTTCCACTAAGCCAGTCTCTGAGCTTTCAAAAAGTCAAGGCAAAAAAAAGGATCACGTCTTTTGTTAGAAGAAAAATGAGAATCCTGTAGACTTTTTTTTCCAGTCACTGTATTCTAGATAGATTCTTTTTCATAGATCACACTAAGAATAAAGGACAGCCAATAATGTACTGACAAAACCCTTATAGTGGGAATTGCAAGAATGTTCTTCTATAAAATATTTATTAATAAATATCAAAGGTCATTTTTGTGTATCTGCTAACAGAAAAAATAGCATGTTTCTATTCTTGATGCTGTCACCAAGATCACCTTAAAAAACCTGGAGTGTATTCCAAATAAAAATTTATTTGAAGACATTATAAAGTTATCACAGAACCAAAGGCTTCAGAAACAATATCCTGGTATAAAGGAAAACACAAGGCTGGTTCCTACAGCACTTTACTTCTTGAGGCATTTACTGATTGGTAAGTGGTACAGGATAGTCTAAGAATTGGAACAGAAAGAGGCAGAAGCCAGTGCTTGAAATACAAGGGGGAAAAAAAAAGAGAGAGAGAGAAAGAGAAAGGGACTTGGTAAACATTCCAAACTTAGTTAGAATTCCAGAAGAGCTATGCCCTAGAGTGAGGTAAAGAAACAATCCTTAAAAAATATTAAATCCAGTCTCAAGCCAACACAATCCTAGACTGAGTAAAAGTGACCTAATCCTATCAACACTGCACACCAGAAAGTCAGAATTCATCCTCACTGGATAAACTCCTTAAACAAAGTCGCACGCCTTGACATTTTCACAAGGGAGTTCAACCAAACTTTGAAAGATTAGGCAATCTTATGTCACATATTTTTTTTCTGGAGCATAGTAAATTAGAAAATATTTCAATTCTTTAATGCAGCAAGTTTAATATTAATAACTAAAAATGATGACATGTATAAAATAAAATTATCACAAAGATTTAGTAATAACAATAATAAAGTTATGTGCAAAATCTATATGAGGAAAACACTATTAAGTGTACTAAAAGTCAACTGGACAAAAAGAAGGGTGCCTCTTATTATTGGGTAAAAGGACTGAACATTATACAGGTCAATTCTTTCTAGGTTTCTAACTTGATCAATTTTACGTAATCCCAATAAAAATATCTTGGGTTAGAGGTTTTTTGTTTTTTTGTTTTTTTTTTTACTTATTCAATGAAGTTAGAGATATCAGTATTAAAGTTCATGATGAAAAGTAGGTAGGAAATCACTGAAGAGGAAAGTCACCAAGAGATGGGTAATTCCTAGCAGGTATTAAAACACACATAAGCATAATTAAACCATAATTAAATGTGGCCTGAGCACAAAAAGAGGAAAACAGACAAATCCGTAACATAAAAAGCCAATGGGTAGACCCAAGTACATAGGAGTTTCTAGTATATGACCAAAACTGGCATCTCAAATCACCAGGAAATAGAATAACTTTCTTTTAAAATAAAGGATGAAGCAGTAACTGTGTAGCCAAAAGATAAATAAATAAAGTGGATCCACAACTACCATCACATGCAAGAATGAACTCCAACCAGACTGGGGACCTAAATATAAAAGTGAAACCATATAAACACTAGAAGATAACATGACTGTGTTTCTCCATATCATCATAAGCAAAATCAAAGACAGGTGAAAACTGAAAAATAATTGCCACATAAATCATAGGTAAAGAGCAAACAGTCCTAATATATAAGCATCACTTAAAATCAGGAAACATGAGACCAAATCACATAGTAAAACTTCATAAAGGTAAAAAATGACATGTAAACATAAAAAAGTGTTCATTTTGCCTTAATATATGAGAAAAAGAGAAATGCAAATAAAACTAGACAGAGATACAATATCTCAACTATCAGTTTGGCAAAATTTAAAAAGCTTGACAATATACCTTTTTGGCAAGGCTACTATAAAACCAGCACTTTCATACACTGATGTTGGGCATACAATTGTACAACTTTTAAGGAGTGTAATTAGTCAATACCTTAAGAAATTGCATATGAATTTATCTTTTGGCTCAGGATACTCATTTTCTAAGAATGTACCCTGAAGGAACATTTCTAATATGAAAATACATCTGTGCAGGACTGTTGATTGCAGCATTATTTGTGATCTTAAGAGTCTGAAATGATTTAAATGCCCTTGCATGGGTTGAATAAAATGTAGTCCATACTCACAACTGTGTACCAAGTAGCTACATAAAAATAATAAGTAGATATTAATAAATTGGTATTTTGTAGTTTCTTGGCTATTTTGTCAAGTGAAAAAAACAAGAAGCAAAATAGTATCTGTACTGTGTTATCCCCTATTGTGAAAAAGAGAAGCATAAGAAAATATGCAGGTATCTTCTAATTTTTGTAAAATAAAACCACATAAAGAGAAAATCAGAAACTTATGAATTTGTTACCTACAAGGGTGGGTAGGAATGGGACAGGGATAGAGAAGAGAACATCTAATCTCTGAGTTGTCTCCTTGAACTGCAGGTTTTGCTAAGTCCAGCAAGACCAGATAATCTTCTGCCATGTAATTTTTCCAGAGGACAGTAAATTTAGAAAATATTTCAAATTTTTAATAAAGCAAGTATAATATTAATAACTAAAAGCAATTAAAATGTATAAAATACGAATCATAGTTAACAATAACCTCCTACAGGTCTAGGTGTATAGTGGTTATTACTAACTCCAGTTTTTTCACTTTTCCTGCTTGCAGCTTTGCAAATAGTCCCTTCGTTAAATTTTCCTCAGTCATCCCTTTTGAGTAGCCATCTGTTTAGTGACAAAACCAAATTGATATGTCTCATCTATAAAAACGTTTGATTAACTAATCATGCCTATATTTTTCCATCTTTGAATGTCTATATTTGTGGTCTTCCTACCATTCCATTTGCAGATTTGGTGGTATGTTGAGGCTAATACCTAACTTACCCCTTAATTGTAGGATATTCAATGCCTATTTTGCTACATTGATTAGGATTCATGTCCCAGTTATTCAAGACTAAGTTAATAATATGTCAATGACAGTCTATTCCACACATGGGAGTTACTCTTTTTTTTTTTTTTTTAATTTTAGGAATCTAGGAATGCTAGAAGACACTGGAAACATACTCCTGGGAAGAAAATAGTCTTAAAAACACTTAGAGTTCTATACTATACGATAAAATATATACAGAAGACAGCGAAAAAAACAAAAACAAAAACAAGTAACAACACTATCAAAAAAAAAAAAAAAAAGAAAAGATAAGGAAAAAATTGTGTCTACAATTTTTCCTATACTTTCTGGTTCCTGACCATAGAGTATTTATACCTGTACATTTAATGTTCTATAATATTCACTGCAGTAAATACACCAACTATTTATTTTAGTTCCAATTTTTTGCTAAGCCGTCACTTCTGTTTTGCTGTTAGAGGAAATATCTTTAATTTAATTGTATATGTGCATTTGTATGAAGAGCCTAATTTCCATACACAACCAATATGGTGTAAATGACTACATTAATCAGAAAACAGTATTCAAATCTATTTGGATGCAAACCAATGTGGTAAAAGTATAAACTTTCTTAACTCCCATTCACATCCTAATTTTTAACACATAAATAGTATGAAATAACCTATATAGTATCAGAATTGATAACAGATATGACTTCAAATCTGATTACACGATATTATTTTAATAAAAAAAGGTGCATAACTTCAATTTTAGTCTTCAAATAAGAATCCCAGGTTTCAAAGCTTGTTCTGGAGCAAGAGTTTGGCACGTTGGCAGGATAATATTATTACAGCAGTCTTTGCAAACTGCCAGTACCCTCTAGTGTATATTATCAACAAAACCATCAAATAAAATGAACAACATTGCCTTTCTTTTAACAATTACCATTTCTCCACACTCTCTTTGTTTGTTTTAATATTTCTAAGCATGCAATCAAGCAATGATTACCTAGGTGAAATGATGAAACATGCTGATTATAAATATTTCTTAGCTATGGTGCAATCCATAGGAATCTATTCCTTGGTTCAGGGCTGTAATTCCTATTCATGTTCATGTCAGTTAAAAATTTATATTGATAGAAGAATTAGACTTCAAAGTGGTTCTTATTTGAAAGTTCTGTCATGGTTATTGATTTAACTGACATTTAAACTATCATAGCATGTCACAAACATACACAAATCCTTGCACATATTTGCCAAAGCTAATGAAAATGCAGGAAAAAAAATTTAAGTGAAGTGCAATATTGCACTAATTTAGTTGCCTTCAGGAATTATCTTGATTAAGCAGAATTCCTATTTCTGGCATTAAGCCTGAAATTCTAATTGTGCACATTGGGACACCCTCAATATCACCCAGATGCTACATCTAGTACATAATAAAGTATTTTTCTACTTGAATATTAAGCTATTGCTCTTGAGTTCACACTGATTCTCCAATTCATACTAGCACAAGGAAAATCAAGTAACATACGGGATATGCACATGTGGGGCCAGAAAAGAGACACATTCCAACAACAAACCTTACTTTCTAAAATTATTGTGAGTCAAAAGAGCATTGGAAAACAAAAGTCCTAACAGTGTCAAAGTAGTTTACCAGTTAATATGCTCAGCTATTTGTAGTTTACTGTAACAATTATATTTTGCAGTTAGTATGTAGGGTAATATTTCAAAAGCAAATTGGTTGTCAGAGGAAATTAAGCATTGCTGAGAATGTAGATTTATCACCTGAAGGAAATAGCTATTTATTTCTTGCATATAAACAGATAACCATACAATACAGTGTTTTCACACAAGAAAGCCTACACCTACTTTGTATTTTTAGATAAATAAGTGCATTTTTAAGGAAAAACCGTAGCAAGTTAGAAGCTATTGTTTAAAGGATCTGAGAATAAAGATTGAGTAAAGGATAGAAAAAAGCTTAAATGAAATATTAAGATTATATTGTGGCCCTTTGTTAAGCAATTATACAACATGAAGATTTAGGGAGAAAATAATATTAAATTTTAGCAATTGTCAGGATGTGTGCTCAAAGCTGAAATAAACATACACACACACACATACACACAGCACACGCACACACACATGCACCACTCAAACTCTTTATCCTCATACTAACCAGACAGGAGTAATGACTAAAGGAGAATTGGAAGAGGGGACAACTGGAATATCTCTAAATAGGTATCTGTTATCATGTCCCAGTGGCTCCTGGGAATGTGATTTTTCTGAAAGAAATTCAAAATTAATTTTTATGATTAGATACTATTTTAGAGCTTACTAAATAAGCCAGAAAAATATTATAATGAGAATAGTCATATCCCTTTATGTAATAAATGAATATTTTCATTTCAGTTTGCTTATTATTTTGATCTCTCTATAATTTTTATTATAATTTTCATATTACTCCAAAATCATTTTTAAAATGACAATATGTAAATATTAAATATACAAGAATGGATATACAAGGGTAACTATCCATTCCCATTAGAAATAATTAGTAATTTCTACATGTTTTTTATTGTCACAGGACATTGTAAAGAACATTGATGTCTTGAGGAAATCTTATCTCATGCTGAAAAAATGGATCCAAATAATTTTTCTGGAAATAAAAGTAATTAATACCTTCAAGTAGTTAAATTTCAATATTGGAGAAGAGATTTAAATTAATAACTGTTTGTTTTATAATACATAACTATTACTCTTTTAACTTATTGCTTCCATTTTACTGGTTATTATTTGACTCAATTTAAAAAATGGGTTAGGGTAAGATTTCTCTTTAAAAATATTTTCCTTAAAAAATCCTCAGGATTCTGATTTCAATTTATAAAGGAATACATGAAGGTTAATTTCATTTCTGTTGATTTGAACCATATGAAGTCATTAATGTTCTGATAATACATTTATCAACTAAACTCAAATTATAATTATTTACTCTAGGGATGAATTTATTGCTAAAACATTTGTGTATGGAATAAATCAGTTTTAGACCTTGTCTGCTGAAAAATAGTACTGTTTGGACTCTTGTGGCTGCTTCAGCAGAGATCACAACCTTTGCACCTTCAAAGACACAAGCCTTCAAAACCACAGCTTAGTCTGAACTGAACTGGCCTTTGGGAGTCAAGAGGCAAAGCTGTGTTTGCTTAGGAGAGTTCTTCCTTCCCAGCGTTAGGTATGACAACAGTTCAAAAGCAAAAATAGATTACTTTCAAAAAAGTTAAGATATGTATTATTTATAGCTATGTCCTTTATTTTCTTTCATTTTATAGCTCTTCTAAAATGGCTTTTAAAATCCTGAACCAAGTCTAATTGTAACTATTAAATAAGTAAATATTTTTTTCTTATCATTTTAAATTAAACTTTGCTAAACATTCAAAATGATTACAAAAATCTTTTATCCTGAGGAAAGTTTATGAAATTTGTCAAAACCCTGTATGTTGCTTTTGACAGGTTTTAAATATTTTATAATTTATTTCTTCAAAAATATGGGAAGAATCTTCATTCTAGAACATTATAGAATAAAAAGAATAAAAATATAGAGTAAAATTTGTTAATAAAGCAAATGTATTAAAAAGAAAAGCTGGATGACTATATCTTAAAATCTTAATATAAAAAGACTAAATATTATACAGTGATATTTATAATTCTAAAATACATTAAAAACTATTATTAATTGAGGAGACAAAAATTTTGGAGTGATTATTATATTACTACTAAAAAAATACTGCCTCCATGAGCAATAAATAAAAATACTGACTCTATGAGTTATAGAACAAAAAACCAGAGGTGGTTATATTTGTACAAGAATATATTTCATCGCGTAATTTCTCCTAAATTTCTAGCGTTTTAATAAACAAAGATCTGCATAACATCTTACTGCATAACATTAAATAAGCATTTCATCTGGTACTCACAATCAGCATATACCCCATCAATTTACTGAAGAGAGATTTTCAAATTTGATATGTTATATATAACTTTATAGGTTAAAAATTAAGATATGAAAATCTACACTTTAAACCAGATTAAGTGATGAGGCAATCTTTTCAATACATTAGCAGCACATAGAATAAAAAGTTGAGATAGGTGTAGGAATAGGGAAAAAAGCTGCAGCAATGAACTATTTCAGAGAAATATTCAATTGATACACCAAAAATATAAGCAACGGTGTTTGCTGATCTATTTTATAATAGCAAAAAAGAAGTAAAATTATTGTCCATTAACAGGGAAATAATATATAAAATATAATTTTGCTGATGCTATGCAATATTATGCAGCCATAATGAATGGAGTAACTCTGTGTTTTTGTGAAAGAATCTTTAAAAATTCATGCCCAGTGAAATAGGTTGTAGCAAATAGTAGGCACATGTCCAACAAGTATCTATTGTACCTATACTATGTTCTAGGTGCTGTTCTAGGCTCCAGTGTCTCATTTATTTTGGAACAGAAACAAATAGAAAAAAACAAAATTAATTTTTAAAACCTACTTACGTTTACATGTTTTAAATTAGAACGATCTCAGAGGAAGCAAACAAAAATTACTTTTGAGAAACAGAAAGAGTGCGATTGTGGTGAGAGATCAAATTAAATTATCTACCTGTATTGTTTAATTTTCTGTCAATCTTCTATTTTCAAAGATCAGTTACAGTTACCATGTTTTAGTAAAATAATACCAGTGTTCCAACAATACAGTTCAAATTTTAGTTATTATATTAACTGTGAGTAGTTGCATAAGGTATAAACTTCACTGCCAGCTTTTCAGTCCACAACTCATTATGTAAATAACAGACGCACATCACGATCAGTGACCAATCATCTTTCAATCTTTCAAAGTTTGTCAAGAGTTGGTCACTATAAATCTGTTATGCAGACAGCAAAACCCATAGTTGTGCTGACTCCTTATCTCACAGTGATAAGCTCATGTGGAATTTACAAAAAAAAAAAAAAGGATAACAAAATGAGGCAACTGGCTAACAAAAATGAAAATGCAGCAAAGAAATGAAAAATATTTAAACAGAAAAAAAAGGGAAATCTTCACTGAGTGAAAATGGAAATATAGAAGAAATATGGGGACACTGATGCTGCCACCATTCTAAAGACTCTGTATATGAGCCAGAAGATCTTAGTGAAGGCAAACTTAGAGATATCATGAGAAAAGTGATTGCAACAAAAAAAGATAAAAATGTCCAAGCCCCTGCTCCAGAATACAACTAGTATCAACCAGAAAGACTGCTTACCATGGTTTGAGAATCACATTACAAAAGGACTTGAATGGCATTGTAAATAATTTGCACACTTCTTAAGCAGTAAAGGACTGTGAATATCCCTTAGGAAGAAAAAGGTTATGGAGGGGATGCATGATGGGTCTGCTGGATTTGCACATTTAGTGTAGCCACTTAGAACTCATATATGTATGCCTATACTGCTTGTACAGCTCCTAATGTTCCATATGGTAGTCAGAAACATTAATCAAAAGTTGAGGTTCTCATACCTCTCTGCCTTAAGCTAAGTGTCTGTCTCAACTTGAAAATCTTTAATTTTATATCTATATTGCTGAGGTGATGTATTGTTTTCAAGGATATTAACACTGTATTTGGCAGGGGCATTGACAAAGCTCCAGATACATTAAATCTAAAATGGTAAACTGTCACTTATCTAAGACTATTTGTAAGCTTCAAATATAACCAAGACATAATCGTAAAGGGACTACTGAATAAACCACACAGAAATGCATTATGTTCATATTTTATAAGATTATTTTATTTTAAAAGCAATTAGATTATATAAATTGCAGAGGAAGCCCTAAAGCTTAGCTGTCAGAACTAATATTGTAGATTCTGGGATATAAGATTTTCACAGTTCAGCCACTGTTGCAAGAGAAAACAGAATATTATTGACATATTTGAACTTATTAGCGTCAGCGTTTTAGCCTTAAGATAATTTTCATGTTTTATATAGATAGCCTTCTCATACAGATATATTTAATCTCTTTCTATAAAAGACGGAGAACTTAAAACTGTGAAGAGCACCTGATGTATACAACAGAATAATTTAAATTCTGTCCTGAAGGGTACGTTTTAAATACGGACCAACTACTGATCTGCTTAACCGCTTAAGTATTATTCTCTTCTCATAAGGCTTAAATGCGTAGAGTTTCATGCCTGTAAAGTGCCAACTTTTTATTTTTCTGAACCAAACAAATAAAATTTTGACTTAATGATATTCCCTGCATAAGCCTTGGATGTAATGACTGCAGTTGCAAATTAAAATTTTAAACTGGCAGAAAGTTAGAGAATGGAAAGGAAGATTATGCAGGAAGCCAGAAATCCAGAGATGAGGAGGACTAAGCAGCAATAATCTTAGAAACAGAGGGTCTTAAATTATTGTGAAAACTGTGGAGATGGAAGAAAGAGTAAACCATAATAAAAACAACAGTAGTCATTCTGCCAGAGATAGTTTGGATATTAAATAGGTACAATTTTTAACTGACTGATGCAGAATACACACACACATATACACAAAGAAATAATTTAAAACTTCCAAGTAATTGATACTATTTTTTTGGTGAAAAGTGGCATTTTGTAGATAATGCCGTATTATTTTTAAAAACATGTTTTATTTCTCAGAGTATTTTTAACTCAATATATATTTTTAAAATTTTGTAATTTTTTGAGATGAGTTCATTTACCTTGGAAACCTTATCAAAACAGTCAGAAATCCCATCCTTTCGATAATCTAATTGTGTATCACTAGAAAGGCTGTAATAACATATTCTTGGATTAAAATGATAGCATTTGTTATGCTCTTAATATTACTAAAAGGGTGCCTGCACCTGCTAGTTCCCAAAACTTGAAGTACTTTGAGAAAAGACTACTATAAAATAGTTACTTTTCAACCACACAATAGAACAAATAGGGAGGAGGGACAGAAATGGGTTCAAAAAATGAGTATCAGAGGAAAATCAGTAAAATACTTGTTATACTACAGAAAAATAACTCATCTGGATTTTTTTATCCAAAAAAATTGACATAGAAAGATACATTCTCAATAATGTGTCCTGTCATTCAAGGTTCGGGGTGATCAAAGCTGAGAATTAGATGTTTTTAGCTTGGTGGAAATTTTCAGATCAGGTCTCATCTCTGACCTAAACTGGAATTTCAGGAAGTGCCCTGTCAAAGTCATGCAAAAGAGTGAGGGCATTTTGAAATAAATGCAAAGTAGTTTCTGAAAGGTTAGGCAGAACAAAAGACACATGCACGAGGCAGAAATGAAAGTTTGGGTCTAACTGTAAAGAGAATAGCCAGAAAGAGAAATATAAAACATACGAGAATCAGGAGAGAGACAAGTTTAGCTGGAGAGGAAATAGTATCCTGTGGTTAAAGCTGACAATAGCTCCAAATGAAATGGAATAAAAATCAAGAGAGAGAAGCTAGTTGTCCCATCTCCTGAGGTCCCATACACTGCAGTAAATGAATACATAGATGCATAACGCACACAGTCCAGCCCAGTAAATACTGGGAACTAAATGGTTAATTCAGTGATGGGATTAGTGTGACCCACAACTGAATGGTTCATTTGAAATCAAATGGCCTTACTTTAGACAACTCTTACACCCCATATAGTTTAGCAGCAAGGGACAAAGATCCCAACCAAACTATTTAATCAAAGGATTCTTGAATCATGTAGTGAAAATTTCATGTAATGAAAATGAAAACTGTAGCTGTTGCAGATGTGCAGACAATGTCACTACTGTAACTGGGCTCACAAACTCTCTCCTAGCCAAATGCCTGCAAGAGCTCCACCTCTTACTCACCCTCAAGTTCACACATAACAAGGAGGAACACCTGTCTCTGTTCCAGAAGTACAGGACAGATCTCTTACTCCTCTTGGTTCCGGTGGGAAATAGTCCATGTAAAGATGTGATACACAGATGGGCTTAGGCTTGGGTCACATGCTTAACTCCTCGGCCAGGCCTCTGTCAACTGAAATGCACTGACTTAGAAGTTGAGTAGATAAAGAGAGACAATTTTCAAATTAAACATACAGATCTTTTCCACATAAAATAGATTTCATGTTGGAGAGACAGATATCAAAAGTTTAAATGCTATGTCTGCTGGTAAGCCTGGGAATGGAAAATTAACTCTGACTCCAGTTGTACTTCTCAGATTTGCCATATCTCGTTATTAGAGTTTACTTTGAGAGAAATGTTATATGACAGTTAATTTGCTCAGTCTCTCGAGCTAAATTCAAATACTACATCCCCCACTTTCTAAGGAGTTAACTTTCAGCAAGTTATTAAGTCAAGATTTTCTTTCTGTAAAATGGGGATCTCATTAGTACCTACTTAATAGGGTTTTGTGACAAGTGAATGAGAAAATGCATGGAAGCACTTCACACAAAAATTAACTTATTGTTAGCATTTTATCATTAGAAGACTATACATAGAAGGGGTAATTTAAATTCTAAGATAATAGAAAACACTAGGAAGAAGTAGGAAAAGTATAAGTACTTTGAAAAAATAAAATGAAAATGAAATTCTATTTCTAAATGCCCCAATCACAGAGGGATTAAAGTAAAAAACAAAAAATAAAGTGGCATGTTCATGTAAAAACAAAATAGTACAGAGACAAATTTCACAATCAAAACTTGGATGAACAAAGAATAATTTTCCTACGTTTATGCCTAGGCCTGTAATCCCATTCCATTTAATACATGGAAACAAACTAGAGTCTAGCCATTTCATGATTAACTCATCTTTTCTGTGTATCCTTGGCTATTTTTGGATTTTCTAAATCAATTCAGGGTTTAAACTTCATCTACAAGAGATTTGGTTCCTTCACCTTCTATTTCCTTGGAATGACATCTGTGTTCACTAGGGAGAGCTGTTTGCATATGTCATTGGGTATCCGATGCTCAGCTGTAATTTGTCCGTCTTGGATTTCTTCTTCTGTGGTGTGTAATCTCCATTGGCCCTCAGGTGGCATCAATCCTTGAGAACCAAGATACTGGTCCAGCTACTGCACCTTCTCAGTATATCTTTAAGCCTTTCTTCCTGCCAGAAGTTCAAGGACCTTTTCAGCCAACTTCCTTCCTTTAGTTAAGCTTTTTAACGCTTCCTTGGAACACTGGAAATGTTGGCTGACCTCACACAACACAGTGATTCACAGGCCTGTGAGGCTTCTCAGATCTCCTCCTCCCATACACCCTGGTAGCCACCATTGCTTTGGTGCCACGCTGGATGTCACTTTCTCCCCCAGGATTATGGTCTCCATCATGTAACTCTAGGGAGTGGTTGGATTCTGACCCATTTCAAGAATCTTCCCACTATATGATAGAGTATTCTTACAAAAGTCTAATCAAAGCGAAAACAGAGACAGAGTTTGTTAAGGTCCTTTTGGGCTTAAATGATGCTTTCTAGATTTATCCACATCTTTCCCCCATCAGTCATTTCCTAAGTGTACTATTATGTGGTATAATTTAGCTCACTTAGCTCATGTGAACTGTAATTAAATTGTGATAAGCTGTTACAAGTTCTACAACCAAGAGTATTTGGATTACAAAACATATATTTGGCAATTTGTATTCTCTCTTGAATAACTTCAGTAAATATTGAATCCCACTGAAATAGTACAAAAAGAGAAGAAAGCAATAATTTTGCACCTGTAATTTAAAGCACTCTTTTTATATCAAGCTCATGTGGGAAGGAGAGGTGTTACATTTTAAGATTAGATATTTACCACGAGTAACAGATGTTCCTAATCTAGCCTAACAGGAGTCAGAACATTATCAGAAAAGCTGCATCCTCCTGCTTATTGGAACTTGAGACCACTTTAAATTTCTTCTAAATTATTTGGTTGTTTACCAGGGATTTTCATCTCATAACACATACCAATTTTCTCTTTTCCTGCTCCAGTCCACTTTGGTTAACTCTAGATGCTTTAGAGGCTTGAAATTTACAGTTTGATCTATGGACTACCAGTGTCAATATCATGTAGGAACATTTTTCAAATTTAGAATCTCAAGCCCTACCTCAGACATACTGAATCCAAATATTCAAGTTCAGTAAGATCCCCAGGTGATTCATATGTATGTTAATGTTTGCAAAGAACTGAATTAGATGACAAAAGTGGGATGTATGGATGCAGCCAATGACCAACCTACTGCCATTAGGGCTAGAGCATGCGACTTGGACCATATGGGCTGGTTCTTGCCCACGTCCATATTGAAGCTACTCATGTTCAGTGTCAGTCATGCTGTGTTTGTTCCTAGGGCGTTGTCCTGCCACTGCTAAAGCAACCAAAGCACTACCACCTACTACACTTTAGACACTGCTTATATCAATGTTGTTGATGTTACGTGCTAATGTTTGTGTATTTGCTTATTCTTGATCACTTACTGAAGCTACTCTACCCTAGAACTGAAAACCATGAATCCAAAATGGGTAATCAGAGCACAATATGAGTGACAGAAACTGTATTTTATCTAGAATTATTCCCCCCCCCCAGACATAGGCCAATTGCTTCTAATCAAACTTAAATGTTCCCCCTCTATTCTAGGCATGATTTCTTTCTCTAGAAAGCTCCCCAGGCTTAGAAACAAATTCAGGTCCTACTGATGTGCCCAGTCATACCTAAATCCTAAACTGAGACAATTTACTCAGAGTCTAAGATCCTTGAATATCTTAGATATCTGAACATTTTTGAAATAGGACTAGAGATATCCAGAGTCATCAAATTGATTGCTTACTCTTTATTTTGTCTTAAGGAAAGAGGTTATTTTGACAGATTGATGGAGCATTTTAAGTTTCAGAATGATAGTGTATAATTTTCTACAATCGGGGTAAATGGTCTTTTCTTTAAGAAAATAATCTGCCACTGTTATAAAAGGTAAATTTAAATAGAAATCTTAAAAACTGTTATGTTGGCAATTATATCAAAATAAAGTAATAGTTATTTTACATCTCAGGGCAAAAAAAAAGCAGCTTATCACATACTTTCAGCCTTTCAGGAACAGAGGTTGAATCAAAATACGTATTTAAGTTTTGAAAATAATGATATGCCTTCTGACAGATGATGTATCTTGTAGTGAGAAATTTTGAAGAAAGGAGGAAATAATACAAATTACAAAAGAAATACTGGTCAGTTTTTAAAAGGTGTTTTCAGTGGCATTACAGGAAAATGTAAACACATTTGGAGCGCAAAGGAGCTTCACATTTTTACTTTGGTGCTAGTCTTTAAAGCCTCGGTTTAAGCAAGGATGTTTCTTCCCCATTGTCTCAATCTGTTTAGATCTTTTCTAAAATAATGTTGACACACTGCCACATCAGCAACTAATAGTAGTTATTAAAATGTGTCCAAATTCTAAAATATCTGGTACAGTAATATGATTCTAAAGGATGTTTAATAATTAAAGATACATCAACTTTCTGGGAGTTTCAGGGTAGTCTGGCTAAATTTCAAATGGAAAATTACATTCTATCTATATTCCCTAGTTTTTTCATTTGTTTGTCAAGTTCTTCAAAAAAGCAAAATAAAGCAAATGAAGTACAAATAAAACACAAACAACAAATCTGTCATGTAATTGAAATGCAAAGAATATTTTTTTATGCTCTTATCTTTGGCCCCATAAGAGATGTGTAAACCTCTGCTGTATCCATGCGTCTTAATGAAAAATGCATTAAGAGGTCACTTTGATAAGTCTTGAAATATTAATTATTCTTTTCAAATAGGGAAATTGGGGTTCCTGAGTAAATTTATAAACAACTATCTTTGTACATTCATTCTTCTACCAAGACTTGAAGAAGAACATACGCACATACAGAGAAACACAGAATGAATTAGGCATTGTGTAAAATCATCACTCCTCTATACACAAAGACCTTGTCATTTGGATCCCGGAAACATATCCCCTACCGCCATGTATTTCTCTCACCTCCCACCTTGTATTTTAGAATTCTCTATGAACAGAAAGAAGCAAAGTTTACTTTTACTGAGAAAACACTGAGATATAATTTTTTCCCTGACATTTAATCTCATATCTGTTTCTTCCTATTTTTTTCATTTTAAGCAGGCATTTCAATGTAAAGCTAGGATCATAGGTAAATCCAAGGTTTTAATAGCAAGTAAAGAAGACATTTATGCAATGTCCGTATCAGCACGCTATAGAATTCAAATGCACTATTCCCCTGAGTTCACCCTAGTAAGAAATAATCTTCAAATATTAAGGACAGTTAAACAGCTTCTATATATAACCATAAATATTAAGGGAATTAATTAAATGTAGCCTATGTATAAATGCATCCATGATTTGGTAGTTGTTGAAATATCAGAGAAAATTACAAAGGGTTATTTAAGAAACCTCAAGGCATGCTGAGGAAATATTTCGCTATTAGAAAATATTGGCTGTAATGGTTTGCACATGATGTGGAAAAGCAGGAAATGGATCTGCTTTTACTTTATGATGATACAGTAGACCCTCTTTTCCATTGTATTTGAGGAATTATTTTAGAGATATTTCACTGAGCTGTGAGAAGTAAGCTACATTATCTCCCTGTTGAAAAGATGAGGGATAGTGAAATCTGAAGGTTAAATGGTTTGCTCACCATCTCATGCTAAGTTATTGGCAGAGGAAATACAAGAGAATAGCCTCTGGACTTTAAGTCTGTTGCTAAGCCACTGATCCACAATAGCTCCCAACTGACTTGAACTACAGAGTACTAGACTAGAGAGTTTGAAGACTCCGAAAAGATCATGCCTCCACTGCAATGAAAAGTGGAACATTCTGCCAACAGATTGCTCTGTACACAAACCATTTGATCACTCTCATCAGATAGGTTCTTGTATTTGTATTTTCAGTTTACTTTCAAATTTTCATATTGTCACAAATAAATTCCTAGACGATACTGTGTTGTAAATATCCACTAGAAAATAACTACCTTAGCTCATCTCAAATAATCTCTTCGAAATATATGTAGGTAGAGGAAATTTCTTAAAGTAATCTTCACATTTACTTAACCTCAGGTGTAATAAGGAAAGCTATTACAACAATCAGACAATATATGTTGTCATGCACCCCACTCTTCTATAAAGGATAACTGAAACAGAATTAATACTTCTTTTTAAGGTTCAGATAGTAAGCATATTTTGATTTAAAATACACAACAGGTCAGGGAAAATTTCATTTAAGTCAGAACAATCCAAAGAAAAATGTCTTGATTTTTAGTTTCCTCCTACCAAAAAATAAAGGAAATAAAACTTCCAAATATGAACCTAGCTTAACTCCTCTCCCTTCCAAGTGTTGGTGGGTCAGCGGAGTTCACATACCAATTCTGAAACAGTAGGTTTATGCTGTTAAAAATCATATTGAATGATTTTCTTTTCTTAATCAATTACTAACTTTCAGCTTTGGCTGCATTGTTACACCTTTTTATTTTCTTTCAGTCCCTTCCATTTCAGGCCCCAATCTCCCTTAAAAGCAAAACGTCTGCAAAATATATAATACATATTTTATACACTGAAGTTCGCAAACATTTAAATGTATATAGCTCCAACGTGCATTAAGAAAATAACGATCCCTTGGAATGTAAGGTTAGTTCATAATAGAAAAGCCTCAATAAATGCACTTTCCAGAGAAAGACAAATTATTTTCAGGATAGCACTTTACTCTTTTCTCTAGCCTTGTATTCGGTGACATTTCTTTTGATTTAGTAACAGGTTATTTTGTAGACAGCTATATCTTTTAATTCAAGTTACTTTAACAGGGAATCCTCTTATATCAATAGACATCACTGAGCATGCACCAGGATCAAAGACAAGGCTGGAAAAAATAAAATGTAAAATAAAATAGGAAACATTGAGCTGTAGTATGTGAGTTCATGTGAAGTTGTAGGACTTCATCTTATAGTGAAAAATGGAAAAAAATAACGATACAAGTAGTTAATTGGTAAGTAACCTGTTCTATCAATTTTAACAATGACTTGTTTGTTTTTGCAAAATAATGAAAGCATTAAACATACTATATTTGAAAATTAATCAGCAATACAAATTCCAATTAAACAATGTCGATTTTTACAAACTTGATTCCTTGCATTATTTAAATAGTAGAATGCTAATTAATCCTCCTTTTTAAACATGATGTAGTCACTAAAGTGCAAACATCATGATCTACTCTTCAGATCTTTCAACCTGAGACTTGCTTATGAATCATTTCAGAAGCTGTATGTGCATATAAAATTTTAAGAAATAAAAACAGTACATGTATGAATGTGTTTAGAATATTCAAAATAATTTACATGCAATGTAGCAAACCCTGTGATCTAGATAAATCTTTTAGTTCTTGGCCAAAATAGGATATGTTTATGAAGCAGAGACCCTGTGATACCTTATTAATCAAATCACGTAGAATTCCATCTGTACACATACAAGTCCACCTGCCAACTGCTTTTATCTTACTGGAAATGAGGTCTACTGAAATGACAGAAATCATCCTCTAGGCTTTTCTTTTTTATGTTAATAATCATTTGTAGTTAGTTTCCTATTCTACATTTTTTCGTCCTTCTACAAAGTTATACTAATCTCTATGCTATTAAAGGTAAAGATGCCTATACAAAAACCTTACATATGTATGATTTGAGACCAAATCTTGCTTTCCTGTATTCCTTATCACCAGAGTCCAGTTGAAGACAGAATACAATATATTCAATGCCTATGTCAGGATAACTGGCTACTGGTAACTACAACTTGTATTGGAACAAACTTTTAGAGGCATCAATCTTGTGAAAATGTTATAAAGAGGACTGACAGCCATCCAATCCAGTCCTAACTGGATATTACAGTGAATCTCACCTATTCCCTGATAATGTTCTCTCCTCTGGTTGCAGTTTATTTTTAATTCCTCATTAACCTCTCGATATTGCTCCAGTGTACTGTAGAAAAATTATTTTTCCCAGGCTACATTATATAATCTGATCTGAAACAAACTCATATCTGTCACACTAGAAAATAAATGACACTCCCAAACCACAAGCAATCAATGCAAATTTTAAAAGTCTACTGTACTATAAATATACTCTCCCTCTCAGTCTCACAGGAGTAACACCCCAGTAAACCCCTTCTTTCCTGCCTCACCTGTATATAGTCATCACATATATGTTCATATTCTAGTGGTCTTACACTAATATATTCTCTACAAAATTTGATTTTATCTTTGATATTTTGGAAAACTGAGATCCTTTGGGAAATGCCTCTTTTGTGTTTTTTTTTTTGTGACTTTTTTTTTGTGACAATTAATGGGCTGTTTGATACTTACAGAAACTATCTCATTGTGTCACTTTATTAACTTAGAAAATACAGGTAAAGGCATTAAAACCAGTCTCTTTATAATAAAATCCTTTGAATAGAATTCCCTGCCATATTTTATATTAACTCTTCATTTGCTGGTATCTTTATAAATTGCATAATACTTTTATATTATAAGTTTTATTTATTACAGGAAAAACTAAAGGAGTGCAAAAATCGAAGTAATAGTAAACTTTAAAGTAGTTTTACTATTAAGAGTTGATATTAATTTTTTAACTTGAAGACTGGTATTTTTATAATTGGATGCAATTTAAGTGTTCAATAATAGAAAATTTTTAACATAAAATATTCTATATTCATAGCATATAATATGCAGAAATTAGCAATAGTGCTATAATTCACATTTATTAACATTAAATTTTATTGAAATTAAAACCATGTATTATAGAAAAAATGCACATACATGTGTATGTGCATGTATGTGTATTTTTTAAACAGAATTTACTGAGGTATTGGTTTAAGGAAAAATTCCCCTTTTATCTTTTATGTATTTCCTAAATGTCTAACATGAGCATCGATTATTTATGTAAAAGTATAATACAAAATTAGTTGACTTGATGAAAATATTTCTGCCTACTATAACATATATTTGATCTTTGGCTTTCATTATTAACAATTTATGAGTGCTCAGTCACAATTGATGTGAAATTCTATGACAATATGTATCTATTATGCAGATTAATAAAATAAGTTTATTATTCCTTTTGATAAATTTATTTTAATTAGGCATAGCCATTTTTCAGGACCCACAAAGGCATGTCCTGTTTCACGGCAATAAAAACAGAGAGACTGAAAAAGCTTCAAGCTGGGATGGAGACGTAGCAGAAGGGAACAAGGCTCAAACACAGTTGCATGTCTTGAAAGGAAGCACAGTCAGCGGCAATGTATTATCCCCAAAATATAATATCAGGTAATATTTATACTACACCATACAAAGGGACAATTCTGCAGAATGGGAAGGGAGTATGAAAATGATACCAATAGAAAGTGATAAAGAGCTGATATATACAAGAAGAAAAAGATAATTAGTCACCTAAGAGATGTCATTAGGTGGAAATATATTTGCCAATTTGGGCAAATTATTTCGAATGTCTATGGAAATAAAGAAATCTTAAGAATAAGATGTGATAGAGAATCAGATTCTACTTTTTGAATGGAGTGTTTTTTGAGGTGAAACAGATACCAGGCAAGTTATCTAGACGCAGTGACAAGATGGATGTTAGAAAATGATCTGAGGCATTTTACAGAAGCAGGGTGAAGTTAAAGCCAGGCTGGAAGCAACTGTGACAAAGAGAACACAATATAATTAATATTATATATAGAAACAGAAAGTAAAGGAGTAACAGTGGTTAAATGAATTAATATATTTTTGTATACGTCAAAGAGGGTAACCTGTGTTACTGAAAGTCAACTGATTGTACACGTTAATCGTGTCTACATAATGCCTTCATAGCTACATCTAGACTAATGTTTGACCAAGCAGCCAGGCACCATAGACTAGTCAAACTGATGCACAGAATTAACCATCACAATAGGTGAGGAATATACAGTAATTCTCTACAGTATCTAGATTTTTTTCTGTAGGTCTAAATCATTCCAGAATGTAAAACATTTTTAAAGAATAAATATAACATGTATCTTAGTGTAATAAAGTAACATTAAAAATGTTAATACTGAATATCTAAATAACAAAATTTAATACGTGAAATAATTATTTGGGGTATATTTTGAGGTAATTCAATTTGTTTCTTAGCCATCTCTGTCTAATACCATTTTTTTTTAGAATAAAGTACTTTTTAAAAATATGGTCTTTTAGTTTTATTCTTTTCAAAAAATAGCCTGTAATTCTTCAAAGTTACATTTAATAATTAATTTGAAACTGTGGGTATTGTCAGTTGACTCTTCTCTGTTCACCATGTCAACATGTTTTAAACTTATTGGACACTATTACCTGAAAATTATCTTAAGTTTCTTTTTCTCCCATTTCCTGAGATAGAAAAATTCATGGGGATAGAACATAAAATTTCTTTTTTTGTGACTTTAATTCCACCTTCCAAAGATAGCTCTCATATTTCCTCCTTCACTTCCAGTTATCTTCTTTTATCTTCACCTTAGTTCCCTGCCCTTCACTTTTCCCCCACCAAAGAAGCAAGGAATAAAAGGAGATTAAATTCAACAAGAAGATATTCTGCTATTTTATTTTTCTAACCCTCAAACTATGCTTTAAAAAAATCAATTACTCTTGTGTCACATCCTTGTTTCCTCTCCTCACTGCCAACTGACTTCTACTAGATCAAATAGAGAAAGAGAAGATAACTGGCCTATTTTTGGACAGAATTTTCTACTGCTAGTATTAAGAACAATGGACAAAGATTTGTTTTAACACCTTAGAATTAACAGTTTCCAAGACTTTGCAAAAGTAATAAAAAAAAATGAATTAAATGTCATCTCCAAATTAGAATATGTTGTGAATTCCAGAATAGTGTTTTTGACAAATTTTTACTTGAAAATGAAACAATTAAGACAAAATGCTCACATGATTACATTTCATTCTTAGTCTGTTAACTACATTGAGCAGCCCAGTCTTTATACCAATTACACTGTCTTAAATAAAATATAGAACTATCTTACATAAGATTTAAAATCATTATAATGTTAATCTCATAATTATAGTTATGGGACTGAAAAGATACAAATATTCTTAAAATGCAATTAAATTGATTTATTAGAGTGATAATATTTTTTTCAGAGATTTAAACATCTTTTTTCCAATGTTTTTGTCTCTAAAAGTGAGATGAATTGGGTAAGTCTTAGAATAATTACTGGAAATTTCAGAATTTACAAAAAGCATTCACTCTGCATGTTTTAAGATTGAGTGAAATGTGAAAAGATAACTGAAACTAACAGGGCAAACCTAGGTGAATAAATATAAAAGTTACAGTTTACAGCTTTATAATAACACTTATTCGTTTGTTATATGCTGCTAATTGCTGGAAGTTTCATAAGTACACGTAATGTAAAGGATACTACTAGGTGCTGAAATTAATTTATTCTAGAATAAAAGTATTTTAAAACAAACATTTATGGCTAATTTCAATAAGGAAAAGGCATTTATATTCATTCCCTTAGGAAAGATGACAGGAAAGCAACTACAGAGGGGATAATATGGAAATTTATGCAAATATATTTAATATGTGAAGAGCACACTATTAAATTTAGGCGATGAAAAGACAGGTAAAAGTTACAATTCACAACGATTTGTGCACTGGGAATTGTACACCTTCCTGATTGCATTAATTGAAGACTAGAAGAGGTAGTGATTGTGCAGATGTCACTCTGAGTGCTGCATAGATGTGCACAGCTGTCAGCAGCAGGTATGCCACTATTGTGTTTAATTTCTATATTATATGCATGTGACAGCATCAGTAATGAGGTACCAGTGTGAGATGGACAGGCAATAAAATATATTCTTGTCCTAGATAACTTAAATGGGCTCCAAAATACCTAGAAGAAGCCCATAGAAAACAATTCTACATATGTAACATGGAATGATAGTAAAGAAGAATGTCAGATTAGAAAAGCAAGAGATTACTTCTCATATTAAAAAATTATGCTGAAGCAGATGGTTGGTATTTAAAAGTCGTATCATACTTATACTTGAGATAATTCATTATATTGATGAGAATAATGGGTAATATGATAACTTGGAACATTTATAACAGCTGAGAATTTTGTGAGAAACTTTGAAAACCAATGGTATTTACTAGTAGTAAAAACTAGCACACTTTCAAGGGCTTGAAATCATTCAATGACACATATTTCCTTTGTGCTTCTCTTATTACCTACTATCTCTTAGAAGGTCAGTAGGAGAAAATTATTTTTAATGTTACAATTTGGATACTATTCTGATCTTTAGATCTAATTCCTGAATGGCTATTTAAATATCAATTTTCAACAGTTATAACAAAAGTTGACATTTGTATGTTAGCATTTTGTTACCAAGGAATAATATTAAGTGACAATGAAAACTTGGGAACACAGTTGTGAAATATTTCTTACTTTGTTACAAAATTTTTATTATTTGACCTTCTTCCTTTTATCAAGGGTTAAAATAACACAAAAATTCTATGACTATATAATATGGAGTATCATGTAACTTTCTTGGAAGAAAAAAAAACACAGCATTTCTCAATAAAGTATGTACTTCAATAAATTTTTTCAAAGATTATAGTGGACTTCTATTAATCAATTTGTATCATCTTTTCCAGTTTTATTGCCCAGGCTATTTCACATTTGTAAGATATTGTGGAGTTTTAGTCATATCAACTGAATCTAAGGATAAAAAGGAAATCCCTTGGCCAATATTATCCTCTACTCTCAAGTTTACTATTGTTTACATCAGTTAATTTTTAAAAAAATCACTGGTTGTAAGCAAGGACATGTATAGAATATAGAACAAATAGTTCTGTACAAATCCAATATAGGACTTATGACAAGCACTATGGCAGAATTGCATGGATTATTTTGATCATTTTATGAAAATTATCCATATAATGAAAAAAATACTTATTTTTGATTCTTTACTCTTTAAAAATTTAATAGACTGAATAGACACAGTGAAACAAAAATACTACTTCATTGGTTTGTCTGATTCAGAGCTTCATGCTATTTGAATATGATAGGTAGATGATTAGATAGATAGATAGATAGACAGACTTTCAATCATTAAATATATATGTTGCCAGAATAAATGGAATTATATATGGGTTCATTCCAGGATAATAGTGAAAGGTCAAATATATACATTAATATTATGATTTCTTTAGAAAGTATTCATATTTCAGATCTTTTTACATTAACATACAATGTTAGCTTGGACTATGTAAACGTAAGCTATTAGGTTTGAATACTTATGGAATTTGGGGGTTGGAGCACAATGTGTCATCTATCTTAATTTAGTGCGTTTTGAAGGGGAAATAGTTGCTATACAACTTTTTCCTAATTCACAGTCACTCGACAAACTTTTTTAGAAAATTTTTAAGGTGCTGTTAAAAGACAAGACAATTTAAAACCATTGGTTCAAGAGAAATAAAGATTGTGAGTTCATAAAAGGACAAAAGAAAATGATGAGTCATAAAATGGTCTTAAATCAAGGTCCTCTGTTCCCTTTTATTTTTTGTCTTTTTAATTGTTTTGTTTTGTTTTATGGAAACTCAAATATTGTTATCTAGATAAGGATGATAAATCAGAGTTGAACATCCTAAAATACAGAGTCTAGAGGAAATCCTTTTATTGAAAAATTAACTTTCAGTGATTTGTAAAATCTTAAACTGAGTATCTGCATATTTTTCTACAAAGTTTTAAAAAAATAAAAAGAAAAATAAACTCTTTTAATATCAGGATCACTTAGGGAGGCTATTTGACAGGAGATCTGACAAATTAAATTCATTGTTTTGTTGATATACCACAATTAAGATTTTTGTTGTTCCAGCTTGCACACTCAGAAGCCTCATATTGTTAAGACCTGTTGGCACAGACTCACATAACTAAAATCATGAAGTTGCTTAATTAATGGACATGTTAATTTATTTATTTTTATTATAAATGTAACTGAAATCTATCAGTATATTCTTCTTACTGTAATCAGTACAATCACTTCCCACAGCTAGATTACATGAAAAGCCAATTCCTACTCCTAAATTTATGTGAGCATAAATTAAAGGTAAATAAAGCTAAGGAATCAATACATGTCTGATGGTATTTAATGCGACTATACTCCTCTGGTTTAGAATACTGGACCAGCATAATTGCAGACTGCTGGCTAAGACCTCATCTCCACTGGTGAAGGCTTGGATGGATACTGTTAGTTTCCATGGGTGAAGCTACTTTTGAAATTATCTTGAAATAAAATCACTTTTCACTGCAATATAGAGCATCTTACATGATTTCAAAATTATATACATGATATATGGTTATTTTAGGATATATCGGAATTTCAAAATAGCAAAAATGTAAAAATTATATGCCATTTCATTCTATATGCTAGAGTGCTTTCTTTTCTTAACTGAAGTATATGCAGTTTACAATGTTGTGTCAATTTCTGGTATACAGCATAATAAATATTTCAGTCATACATATACATATATATATTTGTTTTCATATTCTTTTTCATTATTTGCTAGAGAGTTTTTGTCAACACTTTGATATAAGTCCTTCTAATTAACAATTTTAAAATGATAAATGTCTATCATCAAGTGTTCTTTTTATGTTTTTAAATGATTATTTCTTTCTTCATTCCCTTCCTATAGCATAATTGTATGTATTTTATACTTTTCACATATGGATTGGAAAACTACATTTTGATGAAGCAGAGGAACAGCACTCCATCTTTATCAGCCATAAGAGCCCATGTATTCTTTATGTAATTATTTTTCCCCACATTACACCTCCAAAGTGCACTTTATCTACTGTTCAAGTGACTCTTGTGGGTTTTGAAATGGTCAGTATAAAAGATCCTTGTCTAGGGTCAGTACTAGAGGTCATATCTTAATAGCTGCTAGGTAGATAGAATAAGAAATTTAGAATATCAAATAATTATGGTTTCTATTATCTCAGGAGTTATAAGAGGCAAGAGTTATGAGTTTTGTAAAGTTATACACATATCTGAGGTAAGAAAAACACATGAAAAGATTTGGAAAGGAGCATGAAAGATGATTTTTTTTTACACTGCTTTTGATAAATCATTGGAATTTCAAATGTATCCACATCTAGTACTAGGCTATCGGATTTATAAATCTGGTTATATCAGTTTGAAGGTGAGAAGCTCACCTGATGCCACTTCAAACAATGGCTTGGATTAAGTTGAATTAAATATCTATTAGAGTGAAAGTAGCATGAAGCCAAGGGGATAGGGTGAAAATCAACACATTTGGATAACTGAAAGAAGATATTTATGAGAAGTGAAAGTCAAAGAGAGAAAAGTAGAAGACAATAGAAAACAATTTCAACAAAAGATAATAATAACAAATATCAAAGAAAGGTTAATGTGAAAAGAAAAATAAAAATCTACATTCAATTTGTTCTTTTTTAACAGCTGACTGTTCAGAGTAGTTTTGGTGAAACTGAGGGATACATGGGAGATAAATGACTAAGTGGACTGGTGAGCGTCCACCTTACTTTCAAGAAGCTCAATTGTTAAGAATGACAGAGGTGATAGGATAAGGACTAGTAAATAATTTGAGGTTGAGAACCTAAAACAAATAATAAAATCAGGAAAATATTAAAATGCATGAATTTTATAAAGGGAAATTTGAAGACAAGAAATAAGCAGAGTTGAGTAATGAAATCAAGGTCACTTTGAAAGCAGCTTTTAGTAAAAGTGGGACAACTGATCAACTGTGCTAGGAAAAAAGAGAAAAAAATAGTATTTTAGGGAATGGAGAATAGGGTGAAGACATTTATTCCTTTATATCTCCTAACCTTAGTAACTTAGAATGTGGCCTTACTGGAATAGTATCTTTACAGAGGAAATCAAGTTAAAGTGAGCTCATTAGGGTGGTCCTTAATCCAATATTACTGGTGTCCTTATAAAAGGGGAGATCTGGACACAGAGACATATACACAGAGGGGAGATGATGTAAAGAGACAAAGGGAGAAGACAGCCATCTACAACCAAGGAGAGAGGCCTGGAATGATGCTGCCTTCAATCTTCAGAAGGAACCAACCTTATTCATATATTGAGTTTGGACTTCAAGCCTCCAGAACTGAGACAACACTTTTCTGCTGTTTAAGCCACCCAGTTTGTGGTACTTTGCTACGGCAGTCCTAGCACACTAATGCAGAGGGATAATAATACATCGGTAAAAAACAATAAATTAAAAGATTCTATTTAATTAGTTTATAAAAATGTCCAGTGATTTTTCTTCCCCCCTAAAAAAAGACTAAAATTTTTCCTAAGTATGAAACAACTGCTTTAAATTTTTCATTTTATTTATTTTATGAACATGCAACATAATGAATATGTTTTCACTTGAATTTATATAATGACAGCAGAGCTTAATATTATATAATCTGAGCTAGATGGAAAGGATTCTAGGTAATAGTCCTAGTTCTACCAAAGTCTTAACAATAATAGTGAACTAAAAACATATAATTTTTCCTCAGTAATTAATTGGATATAATTCTACCCACCTATCCACTTTATCTGATTATCATAATAACCACAAATTTCTCAAAACAAAAAAAATTTATAAAATACAAATTTGTAACAAAATTAACAATTAACATTTACAAAAGTATTTTACTAACAAATTAGAAAAATATAACTTGGCATATTAACAAAAATATAGACTTTTATTGATGTCTTCAATCATTCAAAGTACAATCTAAAAGGGGATAAGTTTTAATTGGCAAAATTTTAGTTTTATTTTCATATAAATTTAATTGAAATGGCTATAAACAGAAAACAAAAGTCATTTAAATTCTGTACACTCTTAAAGCAGGGAGCATCTGTCAGCATAATAGACCCTTTAGCCTCCTGCTGGGCAAACCCAGCTAGTAGACATTTTAAAGTTGACTGAGTTTGAGAAGAAGCAATTTTTCATGCAAAAGCTGGCAGTTAAGGAGGAAAATGTTTTTATCCTAATTGGATTGGATTTGGCCACTGGGATCTTTTCTATTCAACACAATAAATTTAGAAACCTTTTGCAAATTTATACCACTCAGGATTTTCCTAGTTACCTGATAAGTTACCGAACTCAGCTGATGGTGCTGCATCTGCTCTTTGCTTCTCTTAATAGTTTTCTGCACTCTTTCCCTTGTGGGTTCCTGAAGAGTATAAGGAGGGAATCTGGGTTTATTTAGCAGATGGTGTCTCCCACTAAGGCTGACGAATGGGCACCCCTTGAAGATACTATTTGCTTTGCTTCTCTCCTAACTTATCCTGCTTTTTGAGGGTGTGATTTGAACCTGTCAGGAAAATAGCATATGCTTCAAGAGTTACATTTACAATGTAATGCCAATTGTTCAGTCTTGGTTTACACTTTTTAAAGCAACTTGGAATAATATGTTGCAAACATTGATTATGTTTAGTAATCAAAATTTATAGTCGATTAATTAGTACTAGTACCTAAACTGGTATTAATTTTTAAGCCTGCAATGAAAACTATGATACTTGGATATATACTTGGTTTAATAGTTATTATTAATGATTTTCCCTTAAAGTATAGAAACACTCATGCACACACACACAATCACATATACAATCATGTGATTCATTATTTCCATTGGTTTAATTTTTGAATCAAAATAATTAGTACAAAACCTAGTTGAATACATTTAATGATGATTTTTTTCCTGAAATAATGCTCACATAAATTATTTTAAAATTCCATAATCTAGTAACTAGTATATTTTTATTATAATTTTGAATGATATTTTTCTATTAATTTGGATTGAAAACTAGCACCTGAATCAGGGGTAAAAAACATGATATATACCTAAAAGAGGGTTAAAAAATTGGAGGCCAGACCTCCTAAGTGGGGCTAAATAAAAAAACAGTTATACTAGCTCTATTATCCAGAAATTGTATGTGCATCTCCACACAGCCCCCTGAAGTTGTATATGTAGAATTCTAGAAAAGAAAGAAGTTTTAGAATTTTCCAAAGAGTAGGATGGCATAAAAACAAAAACAAAACAGAGACAAAAACAACAAAAAAAACCTACTAATAAAAATTGGAAAAATAAACATAGGAAAAACTGACACAAAGGAAATGGTGGTACATCATTCTTAAGTTACACGTCTGCCTACTTAGGAAGCAAAATTACTGACCAGCCATGTGCCTATTTGATCAAGGAAATGAAGATTTAGGGAGAAGGCAGGGTGAGAAAAAGGACCTCAATGGATCTCAGTCCATTCCCAGCATCTGCTTTGTTTTGATTAAGACTGTGTTTCCTGCAAATCAAGTAGGCAGAGCTATGCAGTAGAAAAAAGGCCAGTTATGGAAGAACTTTGAGAGCCATGGTTAGGTATTTAGACTTTATCTTAAGGCCAGGAGAATTACAGAAGATTTTTAAACAGGAGAATGTCATAACTGGATTTTTGTCTTGGATTTAATAGAGAATGATTTGGATTTAATAGAGACTGGTAGAGAATGGTCTGAAGGGTAGAAACACTGAATCAGTTAAGGTTTGTGTTTATTGTTAGGTTTTGTGTGTGTGTGTGTGTGCGCGCGCTTTGCAGTAATCTGAATGAGGAATGATCACTTAGGCTCAAGTTTAGAAATTGTTGGAGATCGGTCAGTGATTAAACAGGTCTTTATGGAGAAAGTTTAGGAGAATTGTTAGCTATTAAGTGTGAAGTAGAAGTCAGAGGTAAAACCCCAAAATCCTAACTTAAGTTACCAGAAACAAAAAAATTAGACTTTAGGGAAAAGGTGATATATTCAGTTTCAACATCATTAATTTGAGGGACATGTGATAATCTGAAAGTGATTTCTATGGGAGATTTTTTTGTAAAGAATTGAAAACCATTTGTATTTGGTAGGATACAACCAGACAGCCTTAGAAGTTCACAGAATCTATAGTGTAGTAGGTTCTGAACTCTACCTGTTTAAAGTGGTCAACAGCCTACGAGCCTGTTTAGTAGTAAAGAAGATAAAAATTTAGAAATCCCTATAGATAACCTGACCAGGGATATCTGAGTGTTAATTTGCTGAAATTATTCCAAGAAACAAAGTTGAATAGATATTTTTCTCTAATACAGAGTATGAAGAAGAAAAGGGCAATTTTTGAACAATCTGTTGTTATGTTTTCAGAATAGCTCAATCACATAGGTAGGAATCAAAACAAAGTCGGTTAAGGTGCTTCTGCTGTACTCCAGGTCTTTCATTAGTGAAGTGACCTTAGAAAAATTACTCATCCTTTTTGGGTTTTATGTTCTTTATTCATCTCATAACTTGTAAAGAAAAAAAATGGGCAAGACAACTCCCAATTAAAAACTAGTTTATAGACTGACCCACTTAAAAAAATACTCCATAGCTGGTGGGAATGTAGTTTTGCACAGCCATTAGGGAAGACACTGTGGAGATTTCCTCAAAAAACTAAAAATAGACTTACCATATAATTCACTTCTGGGTATATATCCAGAGGGAACTCTAATTCAAAAAGATAATGCACCCCAATGTTCATAGCAGCACTATATATAATAGCCAAGACATGGAAGCAACCAAAATGTCCATCAACAGATGACTGGATAAAGAAGTTGTGTTATGCTTATATATATAGATATGAATACTACTCAGCCATAAAAAAGAATAAAATAATGTCATTTGCAGCAACATGGATCGACTTAGAGATCATCATTCTAAGTGAAGTAAGCCAGAAAGAGGAAGAAAAATACCATATCACTCATATGTGTAATGTAAAAAAAGCACAAGAGAGCACAGTAATGAACTCATCTACAAAACAGAAAAAGACTCACAGACATAGTAAACAATCTTATGGTTACCAGGAGAAAGGGGGTGGGGAGGGATAAATTTAAGGGTTTGAGATTTGCAAATGTTAGCCACTATATGTAAAAATAGATTTAAAAATTCTTCTGTATAGCACAGGGAACTATATTCAGTATCTTGTAATAACATTTAATGAAAAAGAATATGAAAACGAATATATATACGTATGTGCCTGACTGGGACATTGTGCTGCACACCAGCAACTGACACATTGTAACTGACTATATGTCAGTTAAAAAAAAAAAAAAAAACAGAAGAAAAAAGCTTCTGCACAGAAAAGGAAATAATCAAAACTTGAAAAGGTAATCTATGGAATAGGAGAAATTATTTAAAAACCATATATCTGATAAAGAGTTAATAAAAATATATAAGGAATCCATATAACAATATTAAAAATACAAATAACCCAATTAAAAATGGGCAAAGGATGTGACAAGACATTATCCCAAAGACAACATACAGATGTACTTTATTATAAAAGATAAAAAAGATTTTTTAAACTGTTAGTATAAATATATTACAGATACATAGGTAAGAAGTTAAGTAATTGAATATAAATTTTTTGAGCATAGATAAAGTTGTGGGAGAAACAAATCATTATATTCAGTCAGTTGATATTTGCTACTTCATCATTCATTGGATATGGGACAGGGAGAACCTATTAATACCTTATTCTTGAAAAAGATTAATGTTAATAGAGACATCATTTTTAACATGGAAATAGAACTTTTTAAATGCTAGTGTATGTCTTTTAATTCAAAAATATAACTGAATTAATAGATTTTTTACTAAGATTTCTCTTACTCAAGTTGCAATTCAATTCACTTAATTTACAACTTTAATTTCACTCACTTTGTCATTGCCAGAGAAATTAACAATTAGTAAAATATAATTTTTATTGCATAAGGCCACAAAATCAGCTTATATAAGACTAGTAAAAAGCCTCTTAAGTTACTGCGAACAGTTTCACTATGCATCTTAAGTATGTATTCCTTAAACAATTAGTTTCTTAATGAACCCTCTCACATAGAGGAAACTTGAATATATGGTCATTCTATTAGTTGATTCGTTTGTAAAATAGTTTTCTAACTAGCTTCTTCAAATGTTCAATATTCAGATTTTAGTTTTAAAGCATAAAGTGATTTCATTTTATTCGCAAAATAAAACAAAACATTACAAATTGATAAAATAAACTTTCACAATTATTTCCTTAAATTATTAGAGGCTTATGAATGTGAGAAATATAATGCCCTCAAATTTCAAAGTGAGCTCCACACATATTATTATTTAGCTATTAATTTTCTGTGCCACTTATTAATTCCATATACGCCTCCTGGTGAGAACAAATGAAGAAACTGATGAAAAGTAACATTTTTAGGTTGTAGTTTTGTTCCTCTGTAACTTTCTATTCAGTTCTACTCAAATTTTGGTATTATAGAGAGAGAAAAACACAACTCAAACTGAATTTTAAAAAGTGTATAAAATATGATTTTATATAAACTTTTTCATCTCTACAAACTATAAATTCTATGTTGGAGAAATCTTCTAGCACAAGTGGCCTAAAGGACAGATTAACAGTACTCAAAGTCACTCTGTTTAAATACTTATCAGTATATTCTTTCCCTTAAAGTCCTCTAAGGCTTATTGTCTTCAGTCAGTGAAAATTTTGCCTGTGCATCTGCCTACAGTACTAACCTCATGCCAAAATTGTTATTGCTACATAAATTAATGAATGTATGTTATTGTACAAAGTTTTCAAAACTCTATAATTGCACACAGTGGGGAAGATTACCTCATAATATGTTTTAGACTGGTTGCTTTTCAAACAGAACCTGAACATTGCTGAATATATTCCTGAAAATAGCTAGATCTGATATTAAGCTTTATTTTTTGTGTTACTGTTTATCATTAGAGCAAAATAGTTGTTTCAGTAATGTTAGGAGAATTATGAATCAACTCTGAATATCTGTACTAGAGATACAGAGTAATATATAAAATATCACCTATTTGCTTCTGCATCTTAAAAATATGAGAAAAGAAAGAAAATACATATTATGTGCATTATCACAATATGTATTAACCTAATAGATAAATGTGATATAATTCTAACTTCTAAAGCCTAGGAAGATATTACGAGGATACGAATTGAGATTAATCTTAAAAATCACAAACTGATGATAAACTCACTAGTATGAACATATCTTCAGAAGAAATCAAGAGCTACCCATAACTTCAGTACCATCTGACTTATTCCTCCAGCTTTATTGAGATATAATTGACAAATAACATTGTATAAGTTTTAAGGTGTACGATGTGTTCAAATGATGCAAATATAAATTAGAAAAATGATTATAACTTTAAGATCTACTCTCTTAGCAACATTTAATTATACGATACAGTATTATTAGTTATAATCCCCTCGCTAATCACCGTGTGTACCATGCTATACATTAGATCCCCAAACTAGTTCATCTTTTAGCTGGAAGTTTGCACCTTTTGACTAATATCTCCCATTTTCTCCACTCACCCTGGACCCCTAGTAACCACCACGCTACCCTCTGTTTCTATGAATTTGACATTTTTAGATGCCACATTTAAGTGATAGAGTATTTGTCTTTCTCTGGCTTATTTCATTCAGCAAAATGCCCTCAAGGCAGGACCCCACTGACTTTCATTCCATTAACTTCCCTGTTGAAGATCATATAATAACGATTCAGTCAGCTCAAGTTAAAAGTATTTTAGCTCTCTCACTTACAATTTCAAAGAAATTTGTTCGTTTAAAAAAGCTCATTATCGCTTACTCTTCCTTGTCATGTTACAGATACGCTTAAGTTTAAAACTGGACAATTAAAATTATTTCATGAGTCGCCTCTTGAGTATAGTTTGCTATTTATTACCTTCAGTGCGGCCAACTCATGACAATTCAGTGAGCATTGTCTTGTCTCTTTCTCTTTCTCCTTCTCTTTCCAGAACTTTGGTTAGTTAGAAGATGGAAATTTTCACTCTGTGGTTTCTCTTTACATTTTTCTGTATTCTATCTCTTTATTTCTTCGTGCGGCATTCAATTCAGATTCTTAATATCTACTCTCAGTTCACCAATTTCACAATTTAGTGTGTTCTTAAATCCAGAATTTTAGACATCATTTGTTTTGTTTTCCTATTGTGGATTCTATTTATACATCTATTTATATATATATTTCACATTATATATATTATGTTTAACTAGATTATATAGTTATAAATCTTTTTTTCCAGGATCCTGGTTAATTTATTGTATCCTCTTATTTCTTATTAACTATACAAACATTTCTTTCATGTTTATTATTTATTTTAAAAAATACTGAATACATTGTTATTTTCTGTATCTTAAAATTCTAGCATATAAAATATTTGTAGAGCTACAGTTAAGAATGTTTCTGATGGTTTTTGTTCATATGCTTTATTTTCTTGTGTCGTTTTCAATTTTACTCTCCCAGCTACTCATTTTCCTTGTACAATTATTTGAAGAATTTAATTCTATCATTATGTTTATTATGATCTTCCTCCAGAATACATTTTGTTTACAGCTGCCAGAGACTTGAGGAATCTACCAGTCCCTGACAATTATATACAAAATTCATAGTCTGAGTTTTGGAGTGAAAGAGGGGATCACTCAGGGGATTTGAATTTAGGGTGTAACTCTGTGTTATGACTGGCTTCTGATTAAAAATTCTCAGGAATGAGTTAATTTCTCCCTCCGTGTCAAGGTAACTTTCATTTCTTCTTCTGGATGGAAAAAGGGCTATTTCTGTTTTGCTTTCTTTCCTGAGAGTACTGTTCATTGTGTTCTCAGCTTTATGAATCGTAGGCTTCTATATTACTTTTCCAAGTTGGCCTTAGGCTTGTGTGCAGTTTTCTTATTTCTCCTTTACAAGAGTCCATGAAACTAAAGATCAAGTGCAAGAGAATAAACAGATATCCTTAGGGGAAAATAAATTTTGTATTGCTCAGTTTATTTCTAGTTAGTTCCTCTTTGTTCCTGCTTTCATGTAGATTTTGACCTTATAATTTCTTAAAATTGTATCCTGTCTTTGGTGCTACTAAAATAGTTTTCTTCTTTATATTCAAGGTCTAATTAATTAAGAAATTAATTATTAAATTTGAAAGCTATGATACAGTCGAGGTGTATGGCTCTTCTTATAACCAACAATGGAAGTTCACATCAATTTATTTTTTTTCTATAAAAAGAAATTTTTGGTTAATTCTATGCAAAGGAAAAGGTAAGAATTATACATTTGGTTCACAGAACCCAAATCATCTCCATAAGCAACATATGATGCAGAGAATGAGACAAGAATGCCTTTATAATATCTGCGAATTTTTAGTATTTTTTCTTGTAAATATAGTCATACTGATTTTTAAGTTTTAAATATCAAAATACTTATATTAGGTATTAATAAACAACTCTTTATTTTGTTGTAATCTCTAAAGACAAAAAATCCCACTCTATTTTGTTCTCTTTACTTTTATATAACTTTATTTTCATAATATATCCAGGGAAGTCACATAAGCAACATTTTTGTACCTTTTCCTTTTTTCAGGTAGGTAGCATTTTCTGGTAAGAAAAATATCTTCCTCTATTTATTCAGAGTTCCAAGATTATTTTATTCTTTAATATTTTCCCTTTTAAAATTTTCAAATGGGAAGATAATTAAATGGTTATTATTTTATTAATAATTAATAAATAAAATAATTTAATTCCCATGTAGTAATTAGAGTGTTGCCATTACAGAAACAGTACTGCTGATAAATGTGTAAAAGAATATAAATGAGTCAGTTTAGCAGATAAATGAATTAACTTAAAATAACACACAGGCTCTCATTTTAATTTTTATAGTAATATAACCATGAATATAAAGTATTATAAACTGGGTAATGTTGGAGGTGGTTCAAGAAAAGGTTTTCTTTAATCAGTAGTGTAGATTGATAAATGGTAAAGATGTCATTGCTTAAACTGTTTAATTACTTCAGGGGTGTCAGTATTGCCTGAAATTGCACCAGGAATCTCACTCTGGGTTGCCTGGACAACGAGCTAACTGGTAGAAGAGGCTTCTTACTTTTTATGGAGGAAATTCATTGATCTCAGCTTTTCACATACATCAAATCCTCCAGGCGTTAAGTAACTGGTGTTTTTCAGACAATTACAATAAACAGTTGGTAGCTAAACTGTATTGCTTGATACTCACATGGGCTGCTTCTCTCTCCACTGATAATATTGTTCTCATGAATGCCCTATAGAAATATGCGAACACCCTATAGGAGAGAGAGGGAGAGAGCACAGGATCTGCCACTGGAGCACACGTCCTCTCACCACATGCCCCCAGCATACTTCTCCTTGACATACTGGGAGGACAAGGGACCCGTACCTTTGTACAGGGTATGAATGCTTTAGATCACTATATCTGATTTGTGACTAGCAGTTATCTATTATGTGTATCCATCACTTTGTGTCAGTCTAAGTATCTGCTCTGACCATATTACGCCATAATTGATTAACATGTAAAAGTGAAGAACGATCAATTGAAGTACTATTAAATACTCACAGAGGTAGGGGCCAACATTTTATCCCTAAACTTTGTCTCTCACGTCTTAGATAATGTCTACACAATGGTAGGCAACCATCTGTAAAAAGATAAACTCTATCTAGGCACCATTTACTTTGTCTACCAAGATACTAAGAATTCTATTCCGTCTTAGTTTGGTTTTCCTTTTTCTATAGATTGGCAAATTGTTTTGACATTGTATAGATACAATTTCAGTTATCATATATACACAGGTAGTGTGCCTGTGTTATAGAAGGTAAATGTGATAGAAAATATGAAGAAAGGTCTAAATTGCTCCAAAACTGTTTTCTATGTTCTAACCCCCACTCCACAAAGTATACATATACAATCACTCCTGTTTCCCAAAATGTTAACTATGGTTTTATTTTGGCACTGCAATAGCAACATGCACATTGCCCTGTTTTCAACTATAATTTATCAAGAATGGAAGCACTGCAGATACAAATAGAAAACCAGAGAGAGGCAGTCTACCTAAAGATGTGCTATATGTCTAAAAGCTATAGAAAATTTTTCTGTGTGTGACATTCTAACTGTAGCCTCGTCAACTATTTTAGCAGTTGACACGTCTTCAGGTGACTTGCTGGTGGACAAGAATCTGGGTGTATGTATTAATTAGTTGGGCTCATACTATTTATAGCTATTTGAGGTGTGCATTAGCCCTCTGCCTCCACGGGAACCATTACTGCTTTAAGGACTGGAGCCCACACAAGGCAGCTGAGAGTGTGACAGAGACAGCAGGGGCCCACTCGGAAGCTGCTGAGCCCATCTGTCATAGCACGGGTTTTAGCTTTTACTTTAAAATCAGATTTCCATTCCAAAATGCAATTTCTCCAACCACTAACTCTTGGAATATTATATATATTTACTCCGTTGTTGCTATTTCTGGAGCAACTAGTCATGACTATCTCTGCATTAAAATTGACTGAAGAAATGTGTAGTGTGTATGTATTAAATCTGTGGGTACATTAAACTTTGCTATTTGAGATGACTGGGGAATACTGTGTTTCAAGGAATTAAGTAAATATGTAATTGTCACACACACTCCCCAAAAATAAATAATACATTTCTCCCAAGAAATATATAAATTTGTATAGGTAATTTTCAATGTTCAGAAAGAATATAATTTATGGATTTTAAAATGCTTAAAATCATCTTTAGTAACAATAACACTTTATACTTAAATGACAGTTAGTAGCAATTTTCAATTGATCAAAAATTAATATCTAGTTATAACTATTTCTGAACATATGTGTGTACTAGCATGTGTATATGGTATGTATGTCCATATACACATGTGAATAGGCACCATAAATACACACATTAATATTCACTATATAGATACAGATGTATATGGTACATATATAGATATATATATTTTGTGTGCACTATATGTATGTGTATGCACATACATACACCAATGTGGACACTATCCATATCTATATGTACACACATGTTCCCATATACAAATGCATTTGTATATGCACAAATTCCTATACATATGCATATTTTTGGATATAATATTATAAAACCTGTAGTGCTTACTATGTGTCAGTTTCCTCTCAGCTATGCAAATTATTTCAACTGATGATTGTTTTCCTCTCTCATATATTCATTATCCTTTAACTCATTCCAAAAATAGGTTATAGGATAAAGAACTTAAAGTGCTTGTTTGAATTAAATTGTAATTTTATGTATGATTGAGAGAATCAAGCAGGTAATGGAGTTATATATTCAATCAATGCCTCTCAGTTGAAGACAGATTTTTTTTAGAATTTTTCCCTCTCTTATCGCTCAACAATCTATTATTTCTACTAAGAATGAAATGAAAAGTGATGCAATCATTTGATGTAATGTTTGTTCACTCTGACAGGTAAATAGTCTATGAAGAGAAAAGTAGTGCTGATTTCATCAAAGAAAAACAGTGTTGAAAAGCAATCAGCTCTCATACACAGCTAAGAAAATAGTCACCGCTTTTCAAATCATCAAATGCTTTCAGTAAATGTCTAAAACCATGAGATAATTAAGATGTCAACTAGCAATTTTATTAAGCACTTTTGTGGGTTTAAAACGAGAAATAAGTCACAGCATGTTTTCCCTTCTAGATCTAGTCACTTGTGTTCAAAATCAGGAGTAAGCAAGCCCCCTCAGAGCTTGCATCTCTGCGCCCAAGCAGCTCCATATACCCACACGAGAGCTGACGCTGGCCCTTGCTGCCCTGACACCCCCCAGAGAAGTGCTCAGTGTTTACAAGGGGCTTTGGTGAACAAGCAACAAAATGGTGAGAATCAAAATTTGATGTATTTCATTAAAGCACAGGAAAAATTATAATTCCCAAACTACAAAGGACGCGATTCCAAACTTTGGCTTTTTTACATGATAGAACTAAAAAATGCTGACAGGCCTGTGTAAAGTCGCCTATTTATTCATTAGCACATCTTTACGCAGCCCAGAGTTCTCACATCTGACACACGTTGCACGCTGTGTCTTAGGGCACACAAATCTGGCCCAGACACAGTTATCTGTTCTTAAGTATTTTTGTACTGAGGTATAGTTAACATAAAGTAAAATGCACCAGCGTTATTTTCAATGAAATCTGACAACTGATTACACCTGTGTACCCACCACCCATCTCTTGCTTAACATTTTAATAGTATTGTCAGTGTGGCCCTATGGAAAATGTCAACCTGAGCAAAAGTCCTGAAAAAGTATATAAAATGTAGGTCATAACCATATACTTTGTGATTATTAGGTTTGATAGCATCAATTAATTCATGCTACCTATATTTTTTTGGAACTGTTACTATGTGCCAGACAAATATTAAAAAAAAAAACAAACAAAGCTGAATGAGAAATAGGTATCTTCCTGAGTATTTAAGTAAAGGTGGTAGATAAGGCCACATTTATAACTGTCTTTTTATTTGTTAAAAAAAAACAGTGAGAAGGAAGACCTGAGGCATGATGGCTAACCAGAGAAGTTGTTGTTTCTATTCATTTTTGAAGGGTTAATCAGAACTTTGCTTGTGGAAGTTTCCTGAAAGTCCCACGTTTTCATAGGCTCCTATGAATTTGCATGTATACCTGACCTCCGCCAACTTGATTTCTTCAGTGAGTTGGTATTAGTTAGAGTTTTCTATATATAATCGCATGTCATTTGAAAATAATGACAGTTTAACTTTTCTGTTCCTGAACATGATATATTTTGTTTTTGAACACTACTGAGTTCAGCTGGCTAGTTTTTATATTTATGTTTGCAAAGAAATTTGTCTACAATTTTCTTTGTGCCTTACTTGTGAAGAAATTCTTATAATCAACTTCATAATAGCTTTATAATATAATGATATTTTAATTTATTTTTTTCTACTTTCTGAAACAGTTTTAAATGGAGTGATCATGTGCTCCGTGAAGGTCTGGTAAAACTTAGCTTGGGTCTAGTGACCTTAATCATCCATTTATTGCAAATTCATTTGTATGAATTTGCTCTAAATCTTTATAAAGAAATTTTGAAAATCTCCAGTTTTTCAGTGTTTTATTTATAATATTAATTCTTCTGATTTTTTTCTGTCTTTTAAAATGATTAATCTCTAATGTTTATTACTTTTTATTAGCCTTTTCAAAGAACAAACTCTTGTTTTCTTTATTGCTTATGTCATTTTATTATTTCTTTGTTCCTTTTTAATTAGTGTCCTTCCTTATCTTTATTAATTTATTTCCTTCAATATATTCATATTTACCTGTTGTTTTTCCTAGAGTCTTGTATTCAAAAAGTAACTTAACTCACTTATTTTTTGGATCTCAAGGACACAGAATTGCAACAATCATATTTTTTGACTCATGGCACATTCTTATCAATAGTCCATATATGAACTATGTAAAATAAAGCCATGAGATTCCACTTCAAAATCAACTTGCTAAAGGTAGAAAAAGAGCCTTATGTTACAGATTGTTGTTGACATGTAGGGAAAAAATCTCACTGTGGGGATATAAAAATTGGTGTATACATATTAAAGAGCAGTCTAGAAACAGAAATTTTGAAAAAAATTATATATTACAACACACTGATTTTACTTCTAAATATAAATCCTTAAGATATTCTCACACAGGTAAATAGTAAGATATGCATAAGAATGTTCACATCAGCACTGTTGTTATTGCAAAGGAATGAAAACAACACAAAACATTGGAGTCTCAAAATGTTTCTTCCATATCTATTAACTGTTCATTCATTTTCTTCTTTTTTTTACCGTATAACTGCAATGAATTATAAGTGAATTTTTCAATCATAATTCTTTCCAAGCTATACTTTATTTCCATATGTTGCATTTTAAATTTCAGGAACCACTGTTTTCTAAGTCTTGTAATCAGCTTCTTTTAATGCTTCAAATATTTTCCATATATTAGCTTTAAAATCTTTTAATCCAGCAATCTCACTTCTGAATATATATCCAAAGGAAAAGAAATCAGAACCTCAAAGAGATATCTACATTTCCATGATTATTGCAGCATCATTCAACACAGGTAAGATATGGAGACACCTAAGAGTCTGTCAGTGGGCAAACTGATGTGGTATATCATTCAGTCATGAGACAGAAGGAAATTCTGTCATTTGTGAAAACAAGAATGAACCTTGAGGGCATTATGGTAAGTGTAATAAGTCAGATAGAGAAAGACAAATACTGTATATCACTTACATGTAGAAATTTAAAAAGCCAAACTCATAGACACAGTAAAACAGTGGTTGCCAGGGGCTGGTGGTAGGGGAAATGGGGAGACCTTGGTCAAAGGGTATAAACTTTCAGGTATAAGATGAACACATTTTGGGCATCTAGTGTACAGCATGGTGATTATAGTTACTAATACTGTATTATATACTCGAAAGTCACTAAGAGAATAAATCTTAAATGTTCCCACCACGGTGAGAAACGGTGATTATGTGGCGTGATGGCAGTGTTAGCTAACACTGCAGTGGTAATAATTTTGCAATATATAAGTGTATCAAACCAACACATTGTATTCTTAAATAAACACAATGTTATATATCAATTATATCATAAAAATAAAATAAAATCTTTTCAGATGTTACTGTTCTAATTGTTGATTTTGCTGGCTCCATATTTATTAGATATATGTGTAGGTTTGCTTATTTTGAGTCAAAAGGTCTTTCAATTTTTTGCTCCCATGCCTTCTTACTTTCACTCAATCTTCATTTTTTAAATCATTTTGTCATTGTTACCACCTGTTCTACTGGACTCAAGATACAAAATGATGCCTTTATAACAGTTAAGAATTACCCCTTGTTAAGGGCATGGAGAAATAATCAGGAGGCAGTGATATTAAGTGGCTTTATTTAATTTTTTGTAATAAGGCTGATTTTTACCTCTGCCTTCTGAGGCCAACAACTTTGAATTTAAGAAATCTGTTAGAAGATAACAATAGTAGTAAAAGGTTAAAGAAAATAAGTAAATAAGTAAACAAACAAACAAACAAACTCTTTAATGGTGAGAGAACCTCATCTATGCCCTAGCATCACCAGTAAACCTTGCTCAAATGTGCTGTCTAAAATAAATGTTTGTAGTTCTCTTTTCCGTGAAGAAGCCTCACTTCTGTCCATGAATGCCAGCTTCCTACACAATATCTAGCTAGTTTATTGCATTAACTATCGTTTTAACATTTTATATTTCTTTCATGTTTGAAATCTACAGGTAAGTAGTTACGGGATTCAGACCCAGAGATGTATATTTAGTTACTTATCACTTTTCATACATGAGCCAATGTGGTGTGCACCACTTCTGGTAATTCCACTAAAAATGTTCCATAAATGATTCTTCATGCTTTTTCTACTTCCATGAGTGTGATATAGATGAGAACAAATCACCATGAAAGCAAGTTATAAATGATGGTGAGAAAAAAATGTAAGGAGCTTGGAAACTAAAATCAGAACTTGAGGAAAAATATGTGCTAATCCAGAGCAACTATTTCAATTTTTACCTAAGAGAAAAGTTTTATTATTATACATTTTAGGACTTTTTAATTAATAAAAACACTTAAAGGACAAATAATAAAGTGGTAGTTACTACAGAAAACCTGATTAAATCAGAGCAACATAAAAGCTAAAACCAGAAAAAAATTTTTTTCTCTAAGAACCAGAAAATTTTGATTGAATAAAGTGGCATATGCCAGTAGAGACTAGAATGGCAGTTGACCCTTAAACAATACAGGTGTGAAGTATACAGGAACACTTACATGAGGACATTTTTCAATAGTAAATGCTACAGAACTGCACAGTCCATGGTTGGTTAAATCTGAGGATTCAGAGGAACTGCAGTTATGTGGGGCCAACCATAAATTATACATGGATTAATCCACTTGTTGTTCAAGGGTCAGCTGTATTCTTAAATCTGACATGAGTAATTAGTATTAAAGGACAAAATATAATATTAGGTGCATATATGACCATCAGAACTCTTGTAGGATTAAATGTTGAGTTAATTTTTTAACAAATAAGTTTTGAATAACCAATTATGTAATTAGATAGATTAATATGAATCTCAGGGCTTGAGAAATAAATGTTGGATCGAGCAATACAATATAGGTGGTCTTTACAACGATAAGTCTGGTATGATCAAATAGTCTATGGAGAAAATTCTCCACTATTAAATATTATAAAAATTAAAAGTATAATATAAAAGCAAATATGAGAATAGAATGATTAAAGACCAAAGTAGAATCAACTAAGGGAGAATTCTCAACAAATCGCACATTCAATAAATAAGAATAGAATGGGAGACACTTGTGTATAAGAGTCCAGTGTTTTAAACACAGATTTATGGTAAAAATTATACAGGTTAGATATCTAAGTAAGATTTCCCATTTTATTCCTAACTTTGATTTCAGATTCTTTTATATTTCTTGTATTCTAAGTGAGCAAACAAACTTGAAAAAAGACGGAGAGATGGAACATGATGAATGCCAAGGATTAATTCCTCATGTATAGAGAATATCCAAGTGGAAGCAGGGTCCTGACTATAGTTTAGCTTATGGGTTCTGCTTACGGCATAAAAAGAAATTTTCAATACAGAGACATGCACTAGTTGCTAACTCTACAGTTTTGTGAAATATTAAGCAAATGTTATATATTCATGTTTTCAAGGTTGTAGTAGGGAAAAGTCTTCAAAAATCTTGTTTTGTTCAAACAGGAAGAAAATCAAGGAGATATATATATATCGTGTGCCACCATAAGTAAATGTGAAGGATAATGACTCTGTCAAATACATAATAAAACACCAAGGTATGCATCAGAAGTAATGGACCAGGGAATTTATGATGTAAGCATTCTGGGACTATTCCAGTATTCCAGGAAAAAAAAATAGATTTTGCACACAAGCCAATGAGCAACTTGACTGCCTTATATTTTACATCATTTTTTCTGATTAAATGTCTTTGACAAGCCAAGCCAATTGCTGGGATCATTTTCATGGGAGAATTTGATGGTCCCAGAGATTGCTACTGAAATCTGTCCAGGACTCTAGTATTTGCCCAGAGTTAAATAAATGTGTACCAAAAATAAAATTCCAGCAATTCCACTCTCACATAAAAGAGAACTACAAGCTTCTGGATTTCTATCCATAAGAAAACCTTTCCCATAAGAGGGATTCAAAAATTGACACTGAATCTTAATAAATGGACTGTGACTTCAATTTGAGAGGGCTTAATTTGGCCAGAATTATGCACATTAGAGATTCTAGACTTCAGTGTTGACTCTGATATTTTAACCAAGGTTTATCATCAACTCTACCCCATCTTTCACCATAGCCCTCCCAGTATATGATCAATGAAATCTCTCCCGAATGTGGCCATGTCTCTCTAAACACTGTCTATCCCACTTTCTCTCCATATCACCCACACATATTTTCCTGCCCTTGTAGAGAGCTCAGCTAAATTACTCCAAGGCGTTGCTGCCTCAGCATCCATCTTGTTTGGTCAGCTGACCTGCAGTGACTTTAAATTAGCTGCTCACGCATGCTCTAGATAGCAGCCTGCAGAGTCACAAATAAATGTAAGTTCCCGATATGATGTCCCCAACAGCCTGATGATTAGCAGTCTTCCCTGCCATTGAATGCATTTCCCTCATGAGCTCTTTAGATAAGACTCCCATCAGGCTTACCAAAATCCTGCTCTCTGGGTTTGAACTGACCAGTCTGGCCTCAGCCCAGGTACCCCCAAGCACTCCGCCCATAGAACCTAATAAAAGCATATGCCCCAGGTCCTGTCTCTCTACGTCTGCACTCTGCATTGACCTCCCTGTGTGGCCCCTCAAGGTATGCCAGGTACTTCCTCCAGGACCCGTGAGTAATAAACTTCTCCATTTGAATTTCTTGTGGTCTGTTGTTGAATGACTGCTCATCATGCAGCACCCTGTGCTCCAGTTAACAGGTATTACGTTGAGAAATTCATAACCTCCCTTCATCATTTTTCCCTTGGTTCATCTCACCCTGAACCAAAGCACAGCATCAACAGTTCAAATCTCTCCCTCCTCTAATCGCTCCTTCCCATTTTATCCTCTATACTTCAATGAACACTTTAACATCCTTAACCTCTTTTACTTACTCACACGGCCAACTCAGCCATTACAACCCCTCATTCCGTACACCCCAGCAACATACTGCTCGTGAGGAGATCAGCTCTGAGTCTGCTGAGCGTTGAGGCTGAGGTAGTTCAGGAATCCTTGGCACTGACTACGTCCACAAGCCTTCCTATGCTTTCAGTCACGGAGATGTTGCTTTGACAAGCCAGTAGAGGTACATATTGGTAGAGGAAGTCCAAGGAGAAATTTTTCTTACGGTATTTCAGTGGTACATAAATCACCCAGAGTCTAAAAGGGCATGGCAAGGCAAGACCTTAGCTTCCTTCCTGACTCTAGGAGCAAGTATAAACTGCAGCACAGTAACTCAGATGGAAAACAGGTCAGAGTCTCACAAAAGTACTGCACATCAGCCTCTGTTCCACGTAACAGCCAATAGTCTGTGCATTATGTATCCTTGCCAAAATTAACCAGAAACTTTATAACTGGTGTGTGTGATTTGGGGAGGGCGAGGAGAGGGTGGGAGAGTCTTATAAATCTATGATGCTCAAATGTATTTTTATCCCTTTGTGATTTTATGTATTATTTCTCATAGTTATAATTCCTCTCTGAAATTATTTTACAACTTCATGTCTAAGTGACCTTCCCCTCTATAAATATCCCTGATCAATTTCTCCACATAAATACCAATGCATACACATATATGTCACATATATGTCCATGTACAGATATATATACTTACTGTATTCCTCTGTACCTCTGCAGATTCCTGTGTTCCTCACCCTAACCTCCCACTGTACCTGATAAGTGCCTATTTTATAGTATTGATGACAGAAGTAATAATAAAGGATATCATCAGCACTAAATACTAAATAGTACAAGCACATAAGAAGAAAGTGCACAGTTAACGACTGCTAATAATTATAACAAAATAATCAGGATTGAAGATAAATTCACCCACAGTTATATAGAAAGAATAGAAAGAAATGAAAAATTTGGAGGTTCTGACCTGTCACAAAAGTAAGTGTGGATATAAATGACAGGAATCTATAAATACTGGTTTCTGATATTTGAAACATTTGCTGTATGAAGTAAACAATTTTTTTTTCATTAAAAGTAATTCTCCTACTGAGTATGAGGTTACATTTAATTTCCCGAATGATTTTAGGCTTTTCAAAATTGACCACTCCCTTCACTTCTATTGTCCCTGAGCCAATTTTCGTAGATGCTTATTTATGATCATAATAATATTTTACTAGTGTTTAAGTTGCCTTAAGTAGCACAGATTTAAAATAGTGAGTACTGTGTGCTTTTTGATCTCCTTAAGATAATAATCAGTCTTTCTGGAAAACTATATTCTTCCCTTTGTCTGAAATATTATCGTCTATGATAATCACGATACTTAAAAAAAAAAATCCATACAAGGCAAGTATTTTAACTCTCCTACTGCCTTTTATACATTTAGTGATGCTTCATAATGATAAAATAAGTTTACATAATTATTAAAATGTGGGTTATTCATAAAGCACTATATGGAATATAATATATTTATGTACGTATATATACATATTTATATTTATGGATATCTAAATATATGTACATATATCTTTTTTTCTAGCAGAATTCCTCAGCTAAAATACACTTGTTTATACTCAAAAGGCTAACTCTAAGTTAGAGCCAGATACTGCATCCCTTGTAGTGTAACTGCTGCACGACCTGAGATACTACTCCCTTGATAGAATGATTTTACTTCTTGTCATTAATAACTTTCCTACCTATGCAGAGTTTCCAATCCCCTTGTCATATTCTATTTAGTAGTCTCTAAAGCCAAGTTTACTCATGTTCATATTTAGAAGGTAAATTTTGCAGGATGAACTAAAATATCTCACTTCAGAATATGTTCTTTCCTGGAAACATGCATGTTTTTAATGACCTGTTGTGTTCTTGGCTGGCACCCCTGCAGGTTTTGTTGACAGCAGAGAAATCACTGGTGCTCTGGAGTCATCCTAGTTATCTTTTATACTTGGGAAATATGGCACTTTGCACTAATTTTATTCTTGATATGGAAAATGGTGTCTGTTAATGCCCAGAATAGAACAGTGGTATTTTGGTATTTTGTTAGTGAAGGGCATTTCTTTTCTGCATTTCCTTATTTAGAATAAAATCCTGCAGGCAACTATATTTGAAGACTTTTCTACAATATACAATCTAGCTCAGCCCATATGTATGTGTATACACATACACATATACACATATATACATACCCATAAATATTTCTACTCATCATGAATTTTGAATATTTCTTGTAATAGGGAGCTTGCCAACTCAAGAAAAGGTATATTTGTTAACTTGAGGGTTTTTTTCTACAAAAAAAGCAGTTTCTTTGGACATCTTACCAAATAAACAAGAAGTCATATTTATTGAATATTCAAGAATGCATCAGATTAATTACAGTAAAAGATTTAAATGACTTTAGTCTTCTTGCAGGTATATTTCTTTTCTCGTTTTATTTGAGATAATAAAAAATAAATATCTGACCAGTTTGAACTCTGAAAAAATCTGGAATGATTGTTAGACATAATTTTTTAAAATAAAATAAGACACAATTCATTAAACAAAGGAGTCTTGAAGGCACATCTAGTCCAATTGTTCCAGGGAGTACGTATATTGAAGGACTGTCATATTTTCTATCTTCTTAGTAAAACTTCCTATCTTTTGCTCCATATTTATCTTTCTTATAACTTTTTTTCACGTGCTTTAAACTCTCCTTTCGATTTCTCTGTATCTCTCTCCTCACTTTTACTTCTTTTCTATAACGTATTGTCATCATACTTGTTTTTTTCTCTCCTATGTGAGCTGGGTTGTTTTTCCCCTCATACTACTCTCTGTCTCTGCCTCTCCCCATCTCTCCCTTGCTTTCTCTCTCTCATTTTCTCTTTATAGATAGACAGATGATAGATATTGATATATAGTATATGGATATATCCTTTATATATATAATATATATTATGTATATTCGTTCCTTGAAATTCAGTATAAATTAAGATGCATTTAATAGCAGAAACCTAATCAAATGTATTTAGACACTAAGAGAAAGACATTAACTGTTATGAAAATTATACACAAAGGTGATCTTGACAATTTTGAGAGTTCCTAAAAGATATTAACGTGGAAGTATTTCTATCTCTGCTCTGCTTTCTATGATTTTTGACTTTATTTTAATGCTGCCTCAGTTAAGAGGCATATTCCTCTTTCACATTCAAAGGATAAGTGATAATATTTCTGGTATCTTCTGTGCAACTAGAGGGATTCTGTCACTCTCATTGACCTGAGTTAGGTCACTTGCCCATAACAGAAATGATTATTAGGGCCAAAGAGTTGAAGAACTGATTTTCTCCTCTCATTTGGGACTAACCAGTGTAGCTCCGAGGGAGCTCAGCACCAGCCCCTACCCCGCACTGCAACACATACTCTGAATTGTACCCTGGAAAAGGACTGACTTTCTCAAACGGAAATCAATGGCATTTTAGTGGCAATAAATGCTAGGGAAGGACTCAACAGATGCCCATATTTTATGTTTTTTTTCTTAATTCAGACCCTTTCTTCCAATATACTATTTCTTTCCATTCCCAAACTTCCAACTTGGTTTTTCACCTTTGATGAGAATCCTGGCTTGTTTTACTCTCAAACGCTTGTTTCCATGTTTGTTCTACCTCATATTCTCAGCTATTCTAAACCTTACAATGTTTTCCATGAAATCATAGAGGGGAAAATTCCAAGGTGCTACACTTAATATCAGTTTGGTCTTCCCCAACTATATAAACTTAAATACACCTAATAATAAGGGAATAAGCCACACAACTATAAGTTAATTTGTCTTCACGGGGGAGCTTTCTGAAGACTGCTTCTCTGAAAAGAATATGGGAAAATATGGGAGTAATTTTTCATATGTAAAAACAAATACAAAAGAGAAACTTATTCTATCGAAGTAGTTTCATAAAGCCTCAACTTCAGACATGCAATTTTTTAAGGTTAACAAAGGGGATAATTGAAGTGATTTTTGGAGGAAAAATAAAAGAAAGAATGGAGAAATTGGGTTTAAACTGCTGGAGTTGTCTCTACTTACTTCTAGGGAATATGTTCTCTGAGAACTCTTCCAGGGAAATAAACTTTTAAACTCTAAAACAACTATTTCTAACATCTATACAATATATATAGAATTATAAGATTCTATAAATACATCAACATTTTTATATGGATATGTTACTTTCCATATTCTTATTCAATATGGCAGATCTTATTAATTTTTTATGTTCAACATTAATATAACAGTGTTTAGTTTTTATGTATGTATTTCATCCCTCAAAACATTTGACCTACATATGTAAAATGCTGTTAATTAAGATAAATTACTCATTGTTTCTCATTTATATGTCATTTACTACACAAATGTTATGTTCAACTATTTCTTCAAGTAAAAATGAATGTTAATGTGCTCAGCTATTCTGGTACTTAGTTGAAAATTTTCATCCTTAATTCTCATCCATATATCATGGAATAATTGACTTTTAGATATGAGTCTTTTGGTTTAAAGGGCTAATCTCGTTCCAGACAGGATTGTTGTGAAAAGTTAATAGTTTATAGTTACAAAACTATATCCTGATAAAAGTCATGACCTTAGAAAAAAGCAAAACTCTCCGAAGCTTCCATCAAAGAGGAGAAATTATCTCTTAAATTACAATAGCTTCTCAGTTCCAGTATCTTCACTTCTGGAATTTAGAAGACAGTGGAGGGGGTGGGGGGTCATAGCTCAGTGGTAGAGTGCATGCTTAGCATGCATGAAGTCTTGGGTTCAATCCTCAGTACTTCCTTGAACAATAAGAAGTGCTGACAGAGTCCTGTACTCCTCTTAGTAAACGACATCATCATCCAAATAGTTTAAGTCCCAAATGTAGGAATTATTGTTAATTTTTCTTTTTCCTCATGACCCATATCTAGACTACTTGTTCATTTAACAAATATTTATAACCTGATATATTTTCACTCTTACGGAGTTTACACATTTTGGCTATGTGCAAATTTCAGTGATGCTACATCAAAATTACAATTCACCCCTTATAAAGAGCTACCATTCCACTACAGCCACAATTTTCTTTTGTTAGGGTAACTATGAGAGACTACTAAACGCTTTTGCTTTTCATTCTTACTCATCTATAAATGTCTTCATACCACCTCTGGATTGTGACAGTCAACTGTTCAAAGTACTTTAATAACTTTCCACTTTACTTAAAATCCAAACTTCTTACTTTGCTCTTCAATGCCCTTTGTGGTCTCAGCCCATACATTTCCAAACACATTTCCTATCTACCATTTTCAACTTTAGTCACTGACCTGGAAATCTCATAAGTCTTTGCGTTTCTAGAACATTGTGAGATTTTTTTTCTTTCTGCCTTGGAGCCTTTGCACTGGCGCTTCCCTCTGCAAAGGAAGCCTTGCTATGGCTGTTCCTTCCTCTGTTTCAGTTCTAAGCTCAAGCATCACTAATTCAATGAAACTTTCCTTGACCAATTATCAAGTCTTCCAGACTCTCATATTTACTTTTTTAAAGCATGTAGCATTAAACGTAATTTTTAATTATATTTTCATTCATTAAATATCCCTCCATCCCCATCTCCTACTATGTACACTAAAATATAAGTCTCACAAGATCAGAAACTTCCTTTTCTTATACCCTGATTTATAGCTGAAACAGAAAAGTGACAGAATTACTGGAAGAAGAAACATGATTTTCATGTTTGGAATGGATATTAAATTGACTTTATTTAGAAGTTGAGAGTCACAAGAATAATTTCAAGAGTACCTTGAACTGTACTATTTTCTTTTCAATCTGAATTGAAACAGAGGATTCCCAAAAAAAACTAACCTCATAAATTTCATAGTAGTAGGTAGCTTTTAACCACACGAGACTCGTTAGCTGATATCCTTTTTCACCTAATGGCTCTGTGTCTCTGAACTTTCTTGTAATTTTATCTCTCTTGAGGTCACTAGAAGGCTTCATGCTAGGATGTTAAGCTAATCCCAACCAAAACCCCACAATTTCATGTGGAAATATCTAAGGGAGTAATAAAATACTGAGGTAGAAAGAAACAAGCTTGAACTTACTGTTAGATGATCTTATTTACTCTGGCCTGGGGAAGCATCTGTTGTTTTTGTTGTTGTTGTTGCTGTTGTTTTCAATGAGCTAAAGATAAAAAGAATGTTAAAATTACTTACATATCAAAGTTGATTTTTACTCTCAACTCAATTTATTGGTCATTCATTAAAGATGATTTAACTGAAGTAAGGTACCTAGTAAATCATGTCTGAGTCTAAGATGGTAAATTTTATGACAGTGTTCCTAATATACAAAACACTACAACTCTGTTCGTTTCACAAATGCTAGAAAGAAAGAGAATAAACTTTAAATTAGTGAATAGGTGAAATGAGAAAAGATATCTAACACCAGAGAGGTTCAAAAAGGCGAGCATGCAATAAGAATAAATTATTTTGCGAAGCTCTGTTGCTAAATAAGTATTACATCACTTTTTGTTTCTCACTAATTATAATGGGCAAATTTGTTGAGCAAACAATTCAAATTATAATCAATTTTGTATAACTATAAAAATAATCCCTTAAATATATAAATAGGATATATATAAATAAATATATAAATGTAGGATATTCAAAAGTGGAAATCCATAATTTTGCTCTCTTTTAATTCCACCAATACCATTTATTTTAGAACAAAGTACAGCCAGGATAGACTCTGATTTACATTAAAATATTAAACCCTATTGTGAAATGAAATTCAAATATAACACACTTATAATTACATTTGTGTGTGTGTGCATGGGTGAGTTTGCAAGTATATGATTCCTTGTCTATAGTATAAAAAATAAGTCATTTAAAACAATACTACATTAGAAGAAACAAAGAAATAAATTTTGCTCCTAATAAAAAATTAATGAATGTGATAGTTCAAATGCAGACTGATAAAAGTGCACTGTATTTGTAATTCAATTTCTGTTGCAAGGTTTCTGATTAACAATTTTTAGTAATGACCCCAGTAACAGAAACAAAAAATACTACCCTCCTTTTTTAATATGCTAGTTTTATTCTTAGAAATTTTAGTAAATATTACAATCTTACAAAAATAGTTTGTGTTCATTTGGAAGATGAAATGATCAAATATTTCACCTATATGGCTGACAGCAGAATACACTCAGGACCAATTTTCACTTTTTCAGACTGTCCTGCTGTATGTATGTAGGATGTCTGACATATTTGACCCTTTGCCAAAAAGTACCCCAATCCTTATAATGACAACCAAACAACCAATAAGGATACCACTGACCTGGAACAGGGGTTGGAAAACTATGGCCCGCTGTGCCAAATGTGACCTATGGCCCCTTTTGTATGGCCCATGAGCTAAGAATGGTTTTACATTTGTAAAGAGATTAAAGGAAACAAACAAAACGAAGAAGATATGCATCGGAGATACCATCTGTCCCTTACAGAAAATGATGCTTATCAATCCCTGTACTTGTTCCATTATGACACATATTCTGTCTGCCTTGTTCGTTGCTATAATAGGACTAGAAATGCTTCCAAAACATGGAGGGGACACAATTAATATTTGTGTAAAGGTAGGAGAGGAGAAACTGTGATTAGCGTAAGGAGACTATAAAAAATAAAACAGTGAAAGGAATTTAGAGATCATACTAAAGATGGTAAAGAGGATCAAAATGGTTAAATTAATTCATCAAAGAACTCAGTTAGGACTGAAAAGCCAACCTATTTTATCTATGACTTCCAGTATGTCATTTATGCATTTATGTATATGTATGTGTATACAAAATAACACAACTTTATATGCTACAGTACACAAAATGTTATGTCCTGTTTTTTTTTCCTCGCATTTTTGGTAAGGATTTTCCTATATAATTAAGTTATTGGACACATATATTTTTAATACGTACTTCTACATAGTACAATGATTTGCATCCTGCTTTTTCTTCTATTTTTATTTTCTTATTATAAAATAATATCACAATATTAATTGGAATATGATTCTACTAGTATTTTTATATCTATATCTATACTTACATATAGTTAACAAACCAAGATACAAGACACATCAAAGTGAACTGAGGTAGAAGTATAAGGTAAAATAAAATCTGGACTTAAATAATAAAACTTATGGTATTGAGTAACATGAAATTAAAACCACTGTAGAAAGAACCATTGCCAGATAAAAATTATTAATTCATTTTCCCTTGGTGAAGCTCTGCAAGAGTTTCATTATGTTGATTAATGGATGGTTACAGCTGGTTGAGGATGGTTCACTGAATTACATACAATTTGGTGACACTTAGTGAGGTTTGCCATATCTTACATCTTAGTAAGGCTGTTAGTTACACAGAAGAGGCACAAAAGATGTCTACTTCTAAACACAAATTTTCCAGACTAGGTATTACATTATTATTTAATCAATATATTTTCTCTCTTTATTTTGTTGCATATGTAAGACTGTCTATATAATTAAGCACACCTTCACATCATTCTGTATTTCCCATTTGCCCATGTGATACTTTGAGGTGTAATATAAGCAAAACTTATGTCAGCGATTGGAAAGTGAATTCACATTGAAATACTCATTTATTTAAAACTGGTAAATTCTTTACTGTTAGAAATACAACTAAAATATCCCCAATACCCTTGCCTTTATTGTGTTCGCTTCAGCAGCATATACGCTAAAATAATCTTGCCTTTATTGAACTTATTGTATCCTCTTATAACTAGTATTTTTATCTAAAAGATATACATTAGTCAATAAATATTAAAAATGTATTTAAAGGCAACGTGCAAGAAGTATACATTGTGTGTGCATGTGTATGTTTATTTTTCTGTGTCTGCATATGTATTTGGCATCTGTGGATTTGGTGTGCCTTTTGCTTAAGATAAACGTACCTTAAATAAACCTTCAACTATAACTTGCTTGTTTCTACCTTATTGAATTCCAGCATGACGATTTACATAAATTCAGCATAGTTATTTTCTATGCAGCTTTCAGTAACTCCCACATATTCTGCACACTGTACAGCGTATAGTGAGTTTATTAGGTGGGTTTATAATACATCCATTCTCTAGAAGAGGGGAATGCTTGACTCTCTAGAATTATGAATTTATTTGGACACTACAATTGATTATATCAAAGCAAAAGTGTTTTTGAAATTATTTCTTCTCAGAGAATGGCAAACCATTTAATTCTTTCAAAAAATGGAGTAAAATTCTTTGGTGTCCTAACAAACAAATATAGTATTGATTATGCCTTCTACTCAAAAATGGTTAATCTTTAATGGTGTTTCATTCAGGAATAATCTTTATCAAAGACTGTTCAAAGCAAAGTTGCCTAAAGTCTTGTTCTTTCAGAATACTGTCATACATCATTTTTTATTTTAACTTTTCTGAGAAATGTTGCATATCCAATTTCATTCTCTTAAGACTACACTATTATAATGTAAGCCCCTACAAAATACAATTAAATTCTTTTCCTTATAGTGAAGTGTATTGACTTGATCTGCATTTAAGTAAAACATAAACCATTAGGACCAAAAAACTTCTTTATTATTTTGATGCCAAAGCTTTCTCAATCCAGCCTAAATTTTAGTAACATTTCATGAAAATTAATCTCTGTTGTATTATTTAATATTAATAAGAGTAACATAACATTATAACAATATAATTACTACTTATTAACAAAGTAACATTAAGAATAAGAGTAGTTTTAACAGGGTAATTTCAGTAACATTATTACCAACTTTAAATAATTAATTAAAAAAGAAAAAGTTTTTATATATATTATTGACATTAAATGGTGGCTCAGAAATAACATAATGTTCTATGTACTTATTCTTAATATTGGAGAAACTTGCACAATATTAAAAATAAAAATGTTCAACTATCACTAAGTACATTTTTATAACCAAATTAATATTAGCATGTAGAAATAACAAAAATAAAACTGTTATTAGATATTCCACAAAAGTTAGCAAAGGCTTCAATATATTTGAGAGAGATTATAAGTAGAATTTTCTATTTTAGTATTTAATTCTACTATTACCTTTGTCATTTTCTGAATTATTGTGAGTGAAATCAAGAACTCAGTACTCATCTCAAGCAATTCTGGACCATTATGTAAAGACATTTCTCTCTCATATAGCAAAACTACTTGGATCAGTCACCATTGCAATTGATTTTAGTCACATTTTAATGAAAAGTGAACTAAAATCCTCCTTGTCAATAATGTTATTTTAAACAAATAAAATAGTTTAAAATAAACATTAAACATTTGTATGATTAAAAGAGTGAACAATTTTTATATTTCATGCATTTTTTTCATACTTAGATTTCTATTCAGGAAAAATAAATACTTAGAGTAGCTTAGAGTGACCCACATAACTGACATTTATTTTTTGTTTCTTTTCTGGGTTTTATTTTGAATGTGATCTGTCAGTTGGTTCACATTCTGTCACCGGATTGATTTAACCCCATTTCAAACAATAGAAAGTGCTGACTATGCTCTCTAGAAGTTAGGAATGGGGAACAGGAGAGAAAGGGAAAAATTCTTTTTGATTTACCCACTCATATTTTAGATTTGCAGTTTTATTAATTTAATTTCTACATTGTTATTTATTTTCAATGAGTGTTTTTTTGTTATCAATTCAGGCATCCCTTAACTTCTCTCTCTGGGGAACAAATTCATTCCATTATCTCTTTGGACAGCAAAGAGAAAAAACGTCTGCTTTTTTTCCTCTTCCTTTGACATAAAGAATCCTTTAGATTTTTCACTAAAATATATGACCTTGACTCACAAATATCTAAATTATTTAATACCTAATTTATTTATTAATATATCAAATAATTGTTTACATTTCCATATTTAGAAACATTATTTTATTATGAATATCAGAGGTTAGGAATGTGTTTGCAATTTATAAATGAAATCTAAATTTCCTTAAGAAAGAAAAATTTTAAGTGTTAGTCTAAAGACAACACAACAGAGGAATCAGAAACTATGAAGATTTAAATTCATAATATTGGGGATAACCACAGCAAACAAGGAGCCAACAAAATGAAAAAGGGTGATGAGCCCTAAATACCTGATTGAAAATTCCTAACAAAAAAAATACATCATTCATAACAACATTGTGAAATGAAACTTATTTCAAGACATGCAAATCTCTCTCTCTCTCTGTCTCTCTTTCTCTCTCTCTCTCTACTATGTATCTTGTAGCAGCATGACTCTTTTACAAGCATGCCTTGGCACAGGATTATTCATAGTACAGAGCCACTAAAATGAGTATTTTTCTTGAAAAAATACACAGGAAAAACTGCATAGAGAATACTGTTGAAGAGATTAAACTCTATCATAAGAAGAGCCATGTGAAAAAAAATTGCTGGGGCTAGGTGTCATTTAATATTGCTAAAAGAGGATATTGATAACTAAAATAGAAAAAAATGTGTTGAATAAAAAGCAAAATATTCTACTAATGTAAGTCTGATAATCATATAAATATATATTTAAGTATTTAAATGTGTTCTATATGTTCAGATATATTTAAATATATACTATTTAGTATGTTTTTAAAATTCTCTCTGATATCTTTGTCAAAATGAACTGCTGTTTCCTATGGAGCAATTTTAACTTAAAATTAGTTTTTAACTAAATAATAAGTGGAATCATGGGAGAAGAGGATGATAAAGCCAGTTGTTTTGTCATGATTCTTCCAAAGAATATGATCTGATATTTCCTTGACCTTCTGCAGAGCAATTTTGTCAACCATTGAAAATACTGAAATAATTAATTAACATGTGTCTGATGGTTAGCAACTGAAATAAACCCTTAAATTATTAGAATGCATATTTAGATGGTAAAATAATTCATCTGACAACCATTTGACTTCCAAAGGGCATTATTTTAAAGAAGCATATAATTTATTTGATTACTGCCAGTCACACTTAGAGGAATAGGGCTCTACCATGAAGAACTGCCAAACTGTTTAAAATAACATGCACCCTAAAAAAGGAGCAATCTTACTAAACAGAATAGAAAACAAGTAAGTTGAGCAAATCATTGAGTGGTTCTAATCAAAACTGAACAACGAAAAACCAATATAACAAATCACCTTTCCCACACTCTCCCCTGACCCAGATACTAACCAGCATACAGACCTAATCACCTTCTCCCACAGATTGCCCATGACAAATCCATCCTTTCTCCTTTCCTATGTCAAATAACAAAACAAACCAACAACGACAGCAAAGAAGACAGTGCAAATAACCTAAGACTGGCAGTGCAATTTCACCACACTTACATTTTATAAAACTGTTTTCATAATGTTTAAGCCTGAAAAAGCCAATCAAGATGTACCCTGTTTCCCTTACGGCTAAAAGTTAACCATGCTCCGAGGCAGGAGTAAAGGGAGAAGTACCGTGCCTGGACAATGCCACATTTGTCACTGACAGAGGTGGGATTGCTGAGACGGACTAATAGACTCAACAAAACAGCTGAAATCTGCTTCTTTCATGGCATGAATTTTCAGCCACATTTTGAAGGAAAGAGAAGAAATACTTTCAGGTAAGAGATGACTAACGTGAGCCAGGGAGAAGTGTGGGTACACACTGTTAACCAAACATGCCATGTATTTTCACATTTCCATATTTTTGTGTATGATGCCACCTCTGCTGAAATTGAACATTCTCTTATTTACCAGAGGAAAAAAGTTCATTCTCCATGAATCAAGTTATATGTGTAATGAAATAATACTGTGACACACTAGCCCTGGTGCTTCTCTCCCTGCACACTTGCAAATACTGCCCTTCAGCCAGGTAGATTATGCATTGTCCATAGACTCAAGAAGTTGACACAGCGAAACCAAAGTCAAATACTGTAGTGCAGGCCTTTTAATACGCAATATATTTGAAGACAAAATTTTCAGTCTGTTTTTCCCCTCCCACAAAGGACACACTAACATTTAAGTGGAAGAGACGATTAGAGAGGGAGCCGCAAAGTGAGATACTGGTTCAAGTGTGGTACCCTATTCATCTAACATCACTAGGGCTGGCATGAGGAAGGACAGGAGATGAAACATGCAGAGAATCTGGAGGATCTGTGAGTAGATACCACTTGTGCTCTGTGTCCTATCTGGAACTCTGGCTGCTAAGAGCTTCACAGACTGCTTTCAACTCCCAGCATGAACAGGGCAAACATCAAAAAGAAGCTGCACTGACGGGTGAGCCAGCATTACTGTTTTCTGCAAACCCAAAGAATGACCAGGAGTAGGTGAGAGAACTCTTATCCATATCATAAGAAAGAACAAGAAGACTTTTTCTAGTCTAAATAATAGGATATGCTAGCGGTTGTAACACGGGCACACAGGGAACACAGGTATCTTAGCAGTTGACCTCCTGGGGGGAGAATGGTTACCACAGATTATATGAAATCATATAAACCCTACTAAATGCCATACAATGGCTTTTGGTGGGGTTTTCACTTATTCAACACATTTAGCCCACTTAAGCCATGAAACTATTAAGTATCTCCAACATGAGTGCAAATCAACAAACCACAGGGCAAAAAATTTAAATTAATTCATGAAGTACTGAAGTAAATTAGTTTATTCTAAAATTATCAAGTTAAAATATCCACTACTGGGAAGACTGGCTGGTATATGGTGGTATATGGGAAAGGACTTAAGTAAGTTATCTAAGAAATGTTTTCATTTGCCTGATACATGGCACATTACATCATACTCATTACCCAAGTCATTTCACAATGAAGCCTTCTGTGTTCCTCTTCCTTGTCAAATCAATTGTTCTTTCTGCTTCACTACAGTACTTTGTCCACAGCTATTTTACAGCAGCCAATGAAGACTTCTGTATATCAGAATCATTTATGTATATGTTAGTCTCCTGGTACAAGAGTAAATTTTCAGGTGTATCGAAAATGCCTCAAATACAGATCTCTCAGCTCCTAACAGAGGGCTCGGCATCTAGCAGATGCACCATAAATGTGAATTTAATTGGATTTAACCTATGAACTGAACTAAAACTGTGGAAGAGGGGGTCCTAAATGCAGTGAATAGCAAACATATTTGAGAAGATTAAGTGTTGGAACTGATTTTGCAATAAAAAGCACGAAAGACATTTATATCAGGTGAAAATAAGCAGCTTCATGAAAAAGAAACTGAAGCACAGAAAAAAGAGTATCAGACTACAAATGAAAATAATTGCTTCCTGGGTCTATCTGTGAAAACAACAGCTCTATCAATCATGAACAAACGAAAAATGTTTTATTCTTCAAAATGGTCATAATATTTGTCTTGTAAATCTTACAGAATTTCTAATGTAAAAATTAATATTTATGGACATATTTTCTATAATATAAAGAAGATTACAATGTAAAGTGCTATTATTATTACATTTATTAACATAATATATAACCATGAATAGCTATAATGATATTTCATTGGAAAATATACTCATTCAATAAGCATTATAAGCAAAGCACCATTCTAGGTGATGAACATTTAAGAGGGGAAGAAACAAATATCTTTTCCCTCATGACTTTTAATTTAGTAAATTATATCATACAGTATTCTTGCCGGTTTTTGAACAGATAAAAAATTTCAGCTTTAGCTCTACAACAGTTTAATTTTATGCATCTATTGAGGGATATTCCTTACAGATACTGCTGTAATAATGAATGACCAGAAAGGAGATTCAACATTAATTATTTTGAAAATCTTGAAAAGACTTCTCTGTAGGCTAACTCACCTTAAAGTTTCTCAATTCTGAGTTATTAAACATTCTTTTTGATCTTTCTCTAAATGATTATTCATATCCTTTAAGAAAGAATCAATACTAACCGAGGCAAACATTGTGTTCACAGTGCTATTTGATCATGCACATGTGGCATGCAGAAGAATATGTATATTGAATATACAGAATAATTCATACTTATAGGAAAATGAAGAGTGGTGAAATCAAGTCATAGTAAAGTAGCTAATGAACATTGAAGTGAAATACAACTGAAAGACAATTTAAGATAGCCAAATATTGTTAAGATAATCACCAATAAAGTGAATCACTTGTTGAATGAGCACTATGAAATAATTTTCAACATTTATAGTGAAAATTATACCCAAAATTCTGAAGATCGTCATATGTAGATGGAACTCAATATTTGATCAATAAATAAAGTTAGTTTGTATGACATAAATCAAGGATTGTACTTAAAGGAGATGGTGTATAAACAACAAAAAATAAAACAGTAAGCTGACCCACTCATTCATCCCCCAAACACATGGCAGGCATCACACTAGCCACTTATGATAAAAAGAGAAAACACAGGCTTTTCGGTTTCAAGGACCCACAGGTTGATTTCAATAACTGTGGTAGAAATAAGTATTTTGTGCTCTACAGATATCTGCAAAGTGGTTTTATCTTCCCATCTGTATTATTAAGAAGAAAATGTCAAAAGAAAAATTAAGCTCTGTTGCCAAGTAGATGAGGCTTTTTTATATCAGCAGTCACTTCATTTTCCTATATTTTGATAAATCCCAGACAAATCAATGGAGCCTCTCCAATAGTATTTAAAATTGCTCTTAGAAAACTAAGTCCATTTCAACCAGTGTTCAAACACCAAGATAATTAAACTGTCCTGCTCTCTCTTCCTTTCCTTAGAAGTAAGAAATAGAATAGGGTAGAAGGAAGAAAGGTCTAAATTCTACTTTACATTCTGAAAAAGCATCTCTAAAAATGGATGTCTTTTAAGAGTATAGATAACAAGAATTGAGGTCATTGGCACATTGGAAATTAAGAAAAAAGATGAGTCTTTATATCTCTAATTTTTCTGTATCTGCACTTGGACTTGGCAGGTGCCCTTGAATTACACCATTTCTAACATATGAAAATGGCCAAAAAATGGGTAGGCTGAATCTGGAAAGCGGAGTTTAGAGTATATAGCAAGAAGGCTAAAATACATATTCCCTTTTCCAAATTTAAGAGTTGAGTCTATGGAAATAGTAAGAAAGGTGCAAACCAAAAAATTACAAGAATGTTTATCACAGTATTATTTATCACAATGAAAAATTGGAAACTTCCTAAAAGAGGCAAATCAAATAAATTATGGTATATCATAAGATGAATAGCAATAAATCTTGATATAAAGAATATTTAGAGGATAGGAAATTCCTCATTGTGACACATTAAATAGAAATAAACACTTATTGTAAAGCACCATCATCACAATTTTGAAAATATTTTTATAGGAGAATGGCATATGCACTTCATGATATATTTGAACCCCAGTTGTGATATATTTGATATATATTTTTAATAAGCTTTTCCTCAACACTTAGAAATTGAAATGTTTCACATAAAAATCTGACATATATATCTTACAAATCATAATATTTCTTAAAAATAATATGATCATGGGACATGACTATAAGGTGTCCACATATATCTACTTCTTACAGCAATTTTAATTTGCTTCTAAATGAAAAACTGTTCAAAATTCTATTAGTTTTACTTTTAAAAACTTAAATATGTGTTTAATCTCAAGATACATAATCAATCTCCATAGGTAGGGGAAAATATCATTTGAAAAATGAAAATACGTTTATGTAAATAATAATAATTTGACATTAAATATATACGGTTTATACATAAAATTCAATGTAACAAAGATTTATGTCCTCCAAAAGAAGAGAGAAGGGTGGCTGCCCTAGGGGAGGTCTGCCAGGGAGTGATGCTTCGGAAGGGCATTCTTCTTCCTATAGCATTTTCTTTAGAAACATTTCAAAGCTTTGGTGATTCACTATTATCTTTTATTAAAATTATAATTTAAAAAGTTATGGCACAGAAAATTACCCTTTGATGAAATAAAATCTAAAGATAAACATGCTTCAAGACACATGGAAATAGCATAAGTACTAAAAATATACTTCGGAATCAAAAGATGGATACATACAGCTTGGACATGTCCACAAAGCAACAAGTTGCACAATTCAAATTTGTTTCCTATGATATACTACAACTAAACGATATTACTGAGTGAAGTGATCTTTTCCTAAAAACATAATGGCAAAATATTGTATATTTATTTAATGTTTTCTATTGAAATATATTATACAAAAAAAAAGTCATTATTCAGAAGGTGAAAGCTTTTTGAGAGCTATGATAATGCAAAGTCACAATGGAGCAGTCTGTGTGTGAGGTGAATCTGCAGGGGCAGCTTGTTTGGCCTGCAGACCACCAAAGAAGTCAGAAAAAAGTCAGATTTTCAGGATATTTCCTGGAATCCCTTTCACCTTGGAGTTCTGAGAGCATGGACATTCATTAACTAGGAATTTAATCATACCATGCATAAGGTAACGTCTAGGCTTATTAAGAGGTAATTTTTCATTAAATCATTTATATCTGCTACAAAAGGAAAAGCCCTCATTAGGTAGCTATAACACCAATACTCTCCCCACAGGCTATTATTTGGCTCAACTGACCAAACATATAGTTAGAGATTAAAAGATACAGTAAATTTTAGAAATAAGTTTTTAAATTTTTATTTATTTTAATATAAAATAGAACATTAAAGTGCTTCTAATAATACAGTAAGCAGGCATAAATGAGGAAAAAAAACTGCCATAAAAACGATTTAGAATTCTTCCAAAAAAGTAGTCATCACTAAACATTTACACCAAAATTTTAGACTTTAATATCATCACATAAATATTAAATTTTTGGAAAAAGAACATAAAGAATTATTTTAGAAATAAAATCCTTAACATTTAAAAAACCTAATCCATTAAATCTCATTTGTTTTAGAGAAAAGATGTAACATTTTAATTAATTTTCTTAGTAGGCCAGGCAACATCAACACTACTTATAGATTCAAAGGGATGTATTCTGGAGTTTAATCAAATATAAATTCAAGAGATTTAAACATATATCATTAGAGGATGAATATAATCTAGAAAATGAAAGAAAACATAAATACCTCATTTAGAAATGAGTGATTTAAAATTTTATATTATTTTCACAATATTACCAAGTATCACTTTTTGGTAAGAAATCACTATTGTAAAACAAACCTCAAAGAGAGGAAAATACCTGCCCAACTCTTACTCCTATTATTAGTAGCTGAGTTATCATGTAAGTTTACTTTCACCATAAATATGCCAATCTCAGATCTTCAAAAAAAATCTTATATTCACTATGAAATTGTTATATATTAGCCAATGACTCTAAACTTTCCAAGGTAATAGAAAGAGAAGAAAATAACTTACTGATAAGCATAGTCAAAAAGGCAACATACATTTCCTTCTGGATACAAGCCCAGGAGTGGGATTCCTGGGTCATATGGTAAGTCTATTCCTAGTCTTTCGAGGAATCTCCACACTGCTTTCCATAGTGGCTGCACCAAACTGCATTCCCACCAGCAGTGTAGGAGGGTTCCCCTTTTTCCACAGCCTCTCCAGCATTTGTCATTTGTGGATTTTTGAATGACGGCCATTCTGACTGGTGTGAGGTGATACCTCATTGTAGTTTTGATTTGCATTTCTCTAATAATTAGTGATATTGAGCATTTTTTCATGTGCTTTTTGATCATTTGTATGTCTTCCTTGGAGAATTGCTTGTTTAGGTCTTCTGCCCATTTTTGGATTGGGTTGTTTATTTTTTTTCTTATTGAGTCGTATGAGCTGCTTATATATTCTGGAGATCAAGCCTTTGTCGGTTTCACTTGCAAAAATTTTCTCCCATTCCATAGGTTTTCTTCTTGTTTTACTTCTGGTTTCCTTTGCTGTGCAGAAGCTTGTAAGTTTCATTAGGTCCCATTTGTTTATTCTTGCTTTTATTTCTTCTAGGAGAAAATTTTTGAAATGTATGTCAGATAATGTTTTGCCTATGTTTTCCTCTAGGAGGCTTATTGTATCTTGTCTTATGTTTAAGTCTTTAATCCATTTTGAGTTGATTTTTGTATATGGTATAAGGGAGTGTTCTAGCTTCACTGTTTTACATGCTGCTGTCCAGTTTTCCCAACACCATTTGCTGAAGAGACTGTCTTTATTACATTGTATATTCTTGCCTCCTTTGTCGAAGATGAGTTGACCAAAAGTTTGTGGGTTCATTTCTGGGCTCTCTATTCTGTTCCATTGGTCTATATGTCTGTTTTGGTACCAATACCATGCTATCTTGATGACTGTAGCTCTATAGTATTGTCTGAAGTCTGGGAGAGTTATTCCTCCAGCCTCTTTCTTTCTCTTCAGTAATGCTTTGGCAATTCTAGGTCTTTGATGGTTCCATATAAATTTTATTATGATTTGTTCAATTCTGTGAAATATGTCCTGGGTAATTTGATAGGGATTGCATTAAATCTGTAGATTGCCTTGGGCAGTGTGACCATTTTAACAATATTGATTCTTCCAATCCAAGAGCATGGAATATCTTTCCATTTTTTAAAGTCTTCTTTAATTTCCTTCATCAATGGTTTATAGTTTTCTATGTATAATTCCTTCACCTCCTTGGTTAGATTTATTCCCAGATATTTTATTACTTTGGGTGCTATTTTAAAGGGGATTGTTTCTTTACTTTCTTTTTCTGTTGATTTATCGTTAGTGTAAAGAAATGCAACTGATTTTTGAACGTTAATTTTGTAACCTGCTACCTTGCTGAATTCTTCAATCAGCTCCAGAAGCTTTTGTGTGGACCTTTTAGGGCTTTCTATATATAGTAACATGTCATCAGCATATAATGACACTTTTACCTCTTCTTTTCCAATTTGGATCCCTTTTATTTCTTTCTCTCGCCTGACTGCTGTGGCTAGGACTTACAGGACTATGTTGAATAGGAGTGGTGATAGTGGGCATCCTTGTCTTGTCCCAGATTTTAGTGGGAAGCTTTTGAGTTTTTCACCGTTGAGTACTATGCTGGCTGTAGGTTTGTCATATATAGTTTTTATTATGTTGAGATATGTTCCCTCTATACCCACTTTGGCGAGAGTTTTTATCATAAATGGGTGTTGAATTTTATCAAATGCTTTTTCTGCATCGATTGAGATGATCATGTGGTTTTTGTCCTTTCTCTTGTTGATGTGATGTATTACATTGATTGATTTGCGTATGTTGAACCAGCCTTGTGTCCCTGGGATGAACCCCACTTGGTCATGATGTATAATCTTTTTTATGTGTTGTTGGATTCTATTTGCTAAAATTTTGGTGAGGATTTTGGCGTCTATGTTCATCAGTGATATTGGCCTATAATTCTCTTTTTTTGTAGTGTCTTTGCCTGGTTTTGGTATCAGGGTGATGGTGGCTTCATAGAATGAGTTTGGGAGTATTCCCTCCTTTTCAATCGTCTGGAAGAGTTTGAGAAGGACTGGTATGAGTTCTTCTTTGTATGTTTGGTAGAATTCCCCGGTGAAGCCGTCCGGTCCTGGACTTTTATTTGTAGGGAGGTTTTTAATTGCTATTTCTATTTCCTTTCTAGTGATTGGATTGTTCAAGTGTTCAGATTCTTCTTGATTCAGTTTTGGTGGACAGTATGTTTCCAGAAACTTGTCCATCTCCTCTAGGTTATCCAGTTTGGTTCCATATAGTTTTTCATAATATTCTCGTATGATATTCTGTATTTCTATTTTGTTTGTTGTAATTTCTCCATTTTCCTTTCTTATTTTGCTAATTTGTGCTCTCTCTTTTTTCTTCTTTGTGAGTTTGGCCAGAGGTTTGTCGATTTTATTTACTTTTTCAAAAAACCAGCTTTTGGTTTGGTTGATTTTTTCTATGGTCTTGTTAATCTCTATTGTATTTAATTCCTCTCTGATCTTTATTATTTCCTTCCTTCTGCTGCTTTTTGGGGCTTTTTGTTCTTCTTTTTCTAATTCATTCAGGTGGTGGGTTAAGTTGTTTATTTGAGATTGTTCTTCTTTTTTGAGGAAGGCCTGTATCGCTATAAACTTCCCTCTTACCACTGCCTTTGCTGTGTCCCATAGGTTTTGAGTGGTTGTGCTTTCATTATCAATTGTCTCAAGGTATTTTTTAATTTCAGCTTTGATTTCCTCATTGACCCATTGTTTTTTCAATAACATATTGTTTAATCTCCATGCTTTCCTTTTTTTCTCCTTTGTTTCTCTGTTGTTGATTTCCAGTTTCATGGCATTGTGGTCAGTAAAGATGCTTGAGATAATTTCTATCTTAAAATTGTTGAGGTTTCTTTTGTGCCCAGGTACATGATCAATCCTGGAAAATGTTCCATGTGTACTTGAAAAGAATGTATATCCTATTTTTTGGAAATCTACTTCAGGATGACACCTGCACCCCAATGTTCGTAGCAGCACTATTTACAATAGCCTAAACATGGAAACAGCCTAAATGTCCATCAACAGGTGACTGGATAAAGAAGATGTGGTATATTTATACAATGGAATACTACTCGCCATAAAAACCGACAACATAATGCCATTTGCAGCAACATGGATGCTCCTGGAGAATGTCATTCTAAGTGAAGTAAGCCAGAAAGAGAAAGAAAAATACCATATGAGATCGCTCACATGTGGAATCTAAAAAACAAAAACAAAAACAAACAAACAAACAAAAACAAAGCGTAAATACAGGACAGAAATAGAGTCACAGACAGAGAATACAGACTTGTGGTTACCAGGGGGGTGGAGGGTGGGAAGGGATAGACTGGGATTTCAAAATTGTAGAATAGATAAACAAGATTACACTGTATAGCACAGGGAAATATACACAAAATGTTATGATAACTCACAGAGAAAAAAATGTGACAATGAGTGTGTATATCTCCATGAATGACTGAAAAATTGTGCTGAACACTGGAATTTGACACAACATTGTAAAATGATTATAAGTCAATAAAAAATGTTAAAAAAAAAGGCAACGTACAAGTTAAATGTAAGTAAATTCAAGGTAATTCATTGAAAAATAAATATTCTAAATGTCACAAATAAAGTAAAAGCTTATGTAACTTATTTATTCCCCAAGAAAAGAACTCAGGAAACAATATAAATAATTTCACTAAAATGTTGACTTCAAAAATTTTTTTAAAAAATCTGAAAGTGACATACAACACGGTATCACATCTTTAAAGATAGTATCTAGTGTTTTTATGGTGTCACTTTGCAATTTAATGCCGTTTCACAGGCTGTTTTAACATATTTGGTTTTCAAAACTAGCTTATCACCCCTATTTCAAAACTTCTCATCCTTATTTACAAACACTTAAATCAAGAAAGTCAGGTACCTTTTTAGACCAGAGTTAATGTGTGGTGATGAAGGAACTACAAAACATTAGGTCTTACTAATCCCAAATGCACATTCCAACCCCAATATTTTATCTCACAAATACTGAAACCTCTTCTCCAATTTAAACTCTTCTCCCCATCCCTGCAAATGCCATAGGGTATACCTCAAACTGGAAAGTTTAAGACTGAGAAAAAATACAAAGGTTCAAATTCAAGCTGAAAATACCTCGCAAACACATCTGAAAAGATGAGACCTGACTGATCCCTTCCTCATGATTTTTTCTTTCAAATGATTATTTTCACCTGAAGCAAACAGGTGCTGGGATCAAGAGGGTAATTAGGTATAAGTGAGGGCTTTGTGCGAACTGGATTCCAACACAATAGAGTAGGTCGCATCATACCGGAAAACATGCAGAAGAAAAACAAGCACTGTGGTGTGGAAAACACTAAGCCTGTAGAGAAAAGAGCCACTACCTTATTTTTTAATATGATTAGATTGAAATTCATTTGTAGGGCAGAGAAGTGATAGCAACCATCAATGGAATAGAAAATACAGAAGAATTTCCATATCAGTAGGTAGAAAAATAAATTGAATTGCAACTTAAGAATGCAAAAATAAAGGGAAAATGGTGAAAGGGAAAGGGCAACATAAATAAGAACTAAACCAAGAAAAACTCATATCACGTATGGAAGTCATTAGGCTAAATGAGACTAGTAAAGACAATAAAATGAGAAAAAAGAATTTTCAGATTGAGTTAAGAAAAGAAAGCTGAGATACATGCATTTTAAATAAAATCACTCAATACAAAGGGACAAAACAGTTGAAAAGAAAAATCTGGACAAGGATATGCATGACAAAAACAAGAATGACGAAGTAACACTACACGTGTTAGAGCAAGGATAATTGTTCTAAGATACCAAGTGTACCAAGTGACATTATTTAATCAGTAAGATCCAATTTATTAACATTATTAAGAGTGATAAACCTTAAACTATAAAATTCAAATGTACATACACACATATATTGATATTTAACATATTACAAAATATATTAATATATTAGAAATAAAGAATTTAAGTGGAAGATAGCAATACACCTCCTAAACTGAGAATATAATCCTCCTGTCCACTGAACATATACAAAAGTTGTTCTTATACTTCTTCATTTTAATAAATTTAGATGGAGATAAAGCTAACAGAAAAAATTAATGAAATGATAAAAGATGTCAGTAGAGACTGAGGTATTAGTATATATTGTTTAACTGTTCATTGAGGTTTACCATAAACATACATAAATTTCAATATCCTTTAGTAAACAGCTCAATTGTTCTTTCAATCAATATGCACACATGTCAAACTATCCAGATCAGAATACAGAACATTTCCAACATCCCAGAAGGCTCCCCTGTGCTCCTTTCCAGTAAGAAAATATCCTCTATTTTGACTTCCATTACCATGAATTTTGCTTGTTGTAAAACTGAATTTCAGCGTATTTAAGGAATATGAAATCATAATACAGTATGGAATCAAAGATATCTGGATTCTTCAACTCAACATATTACCTGTGAAGTTTATCCATGTTCTTGAGTACATGAGTAGATTTGTGTGTGTGTGTGCGCGCGCGCGTGCACGTGTGACTTACTCCATTTATTTATACACCACAATTTAGTTAGTCATTCTCTGAATAATGGGTTTCAAGTTTTGTCCAGGGTTTGGAGACTATGACTAAGGTTGCAATGAATATGTATTACCAAAGTTATGTGCATGCAGTTCTCCTGAGTGATATACCTTAACAGTGTGGTACTTGAATCACAAGGGAAGAAGGATGTCTAATTTTCACAGATGCTAAAAAGAGATGTCCAGAATCATTGTAAAACTGTATCTACCATCAGCAATGTATTGACAGTTTCAGTCATTTAGTATCTAATGCCATCACTTAACATTCTCAATATTATTAATTTGAACTCTGTTGGTGTGAGTTTACTATTTCATTATGGTTTTAATTTTCATTTACCTGAAAATAATTAAGTTGAGGTTATTTTTTTCTTAGCTAATTGACCATTAAGACACAATCTTTCATGAAATGCCTCTTCAAGTAGTTTGTTCATTTTTTAGTTTTTTTCTTCTTTCTGATTTGCAAAGTAGTTTTATGTTTTTTTTTTAATTTGTGTATTTAAAGTAGGTTTTATGTATTTTGCCAGATATGGTAAATAATCCATATGTACTTAAAATAATGTATTTCATAGGTTAGGTGAGGTCAATTTGATATAGTTTTGTTCAATTTTCTAAACTTTTACTGAGTTTATGTTTGTTGTTTCTGTTACTTAATAAGACTATTATATTAAAATTTCCAAATATGATACTAGTTTGTCTATTCCTTTCATTTTATCTGTTTTTGCTTAATTTTTGAAAGACTATTATGCATTTCTGGTTAACTATTTCATCAGTATGAAACATCCTCCTTAATGTCCAGTAATATTTCTTGCATTAAATTGTACTTTGTTTGATGTTACTATAACCACGTTTGTTATTCTTACTTATTACTTTAATGACATATTTTTCCTCCATTTACTTTCAGCCTATCTTTGACTTATTTTTAAAGTGTCTTTTTAATAACATACAGTTGGGTTTTGTGTATTTTTCTCCATTGACAATCTTTATCTTTTGATAATGAGATCATCCCATCTTTATTTACTGTAATGACTGATAAAATTGGGTTTAAATCTGCAATCTCACATTTGTTTTATATTCCATTCATTGCTGTTGTTTTTCCTTTATTCTTCTTTTTTTAAATGGAAACCATGTTTTTAAAATTTTAATTTGAAGACCTCTGATATCCAGTTCCACATGTAAAGAGAGTAGAAATCACCACTTTGTCCAAACAAAAAGCGAAAAGCTGAGCAGACGAAAAACATCAACTCTTATTAGATCTGTAAGAGGGGAAAAGACAAAGGGCCTGCACAAGCGGAGAGACAGGTGAAAACAGGGAGTGATGGTTCACTGCAGCAGACTCAACAGCCAGAGCCACCGCAGGATCCAGTTCCAGGGCAGGAAAACCTCAGCTGTGACTGACGAATTTCTGAAAGCTCAGTGTGGCCAACTCTGAGAGTTTAAAACTCCAGGGGACTGGTCACGGGGAATACCCCACAGTAATGTGAGATTTACTTGGAGGAGCTTAGCCAGGTTCCTGCAGTAACTACTGGAGAAAAATTTCCTCAGCTTTTCAGCAGGGGGAGGAGAAAATAAACCATCTTGAAATACACCAGAGCACTGTTTATCTTAACAAGGCCTGCCCTCAAGGCAAACTAGTTAAGCAGAGCCTAACTTGATGGAGTATTATCATAGCCTAACTAATGCACCTAACAACAGAGAGTAAAACTACAGAAGGCAAACACTGATAGACCTGCAAGGAAAAACAGATGAATCCACCATCATAACTGAAGACTTCAGCTTTTCTCTCAGAAATGGACAGATCCAGCAGCAGGCAGAAAGAAAATCAGCAAGAAAATAGTTAAACCCAACAACACTACCAATCAACTGGATATAACCGAAATCTACAGATTACTTCATTTAACAACAGCACAATACACATTTTCTCAAGCTCACGTGGAATAGTCACAAAGACAGACTACATTATGGATTATAAAACACAATTTAAGAAATTTTGAAGTAAAGAAATCATACAGTCTCTGCTCTCAGACCACAATGGTATTAAACTAGAAATCAACAATAGAACAATAACTGGATAAACCTAAAATACATGGAGATTAAACAACACACTTCTAAATAACACATGAATCAAGGAAGAAATTTCAAGATAAATTAAAAATATTTGAACTAAATGAAAATGAAAACTCTATCAAAATTTGTGAGATGAAGAAAAAGCAGCACTTAGAAAAATATTTATAGGACTGAATGCCTACAATAGGAAAGAGAAATATTTAAAATCAGTAATCTAAGTTTCTACTTTGGGAAACTAGAAAAAGAGCAAATTAAATCCAAAGTAACCAGAAGAAGAGGAATAGTAAGAATTAAAGCAGTAATTAATAAAACTGAAAAGAGAAAATCAAGAAAAACAAAAGCTAGTCTTTTGAAATGATAAAAAAATTGATAAAGCAATATCAAGGCTAAGGAAAACAGGGCCAGGAAATGTATTACTAATATAAAAAATGAAAGAGGGGACATCACTACAAATCATAAGGACATTACAAGAATAGTAAGGGAATATCATAAGCTACTAGTCCATGCCCACAAATTTGATATACCCTAAGCATTTTAATAAACATTAAATAAAATAATATTTTAATGATTATAATATTGCTTATGCAAGGAAGGAGTGTAACCTGTCTTTAAATATCACATAAGACTGACAGAAAACTGAAAATAATAAACTTGGAAAAAGTGTCTATAGATTGTTTTGATATTTTCTATAATTTAATTATCAACAAAATGATTATATATATATATTGCATATGTGTGATTTTATTAGAAAATATCTTGTTAATCTGATTTATAGTATGTATTGATATTTATCTTCTATCAAAATAATATCAATTTATCAGAGCTAGAATCCATTTGTTTTATCAAAAGAAGTTAAATTTAAATATTTATTCACAGGATAACCATTTAAACTGGGAAAAATTGGGAGTTTGAGATTTGCAGTTACTAACTAATATATATATAAAATAGATAAACAATAAGTTTATACTGTATAGCACAGGGAACTATATTCAATGTCTTGTAACCTATGGTGAAGAAGAATATGAGAACGAATGTATGTATGTTCCATTGTGACTGAAGTATTGTGCTGTACATCAGAAATTGACACAACATTGTAAACTGTGCTTCAATAAAAATATATTTTAAAAATAAACTGGCTACTGACAGGATTCAACATAAATTTTGAATATATGGCCTCACTTAATTCACTCTGGAAAAAAGAGAAGAGAATATTGTTTGTTTGATGAAATTGCTGTAAATATCTTTTCCCATCCCCATCAATATCCGTCCAGGAGACCAGCTTCTTTATGCTGAATTACTATTGCATACTGAGGGAACAAATTTATAGGTTTCATAGTAATTCTCCATGTTACTCATCAATGTGCATACTTTCAATTAAAACAATGTGTATCAATATTTTAAAATTTTAATGCAACAAAGGAGAGTGCTTTTTCATTAATCTACTTATATTTTTATGTTGTTAAAGAAAGAAGGAAGCCTCATATGACGCCAAGTTTCTCAGGTGAACAAATGGAAGGGTAAAGTAGCCATTAACTAAGATGAGGTGATGGCACAAAAAGCAGGTTTTTCCAGGGTAGAGATCAGAAGCTCACTTTTGGCTATGTCAGGATCATGGTCTCTAACACATGTAGAAATGAAGATGTTGACTAGGCTTTAGCTGGAGTTCAGAGAAGTGTAGGTTGGAGACACAAATTTGGGTGTTGTCATCTTACGAAAGTAATTGAAAGGCATAAAAGAGGAGAAGTCCCCTAAGAGAGTGTGTATAGCTAGACGAAAGAAAAGAAAGAAAAGAAAAGAAAAGAAAAGAAAAGAAAAGAAAAGAAAAGAAAAGAAAAGAAAGAAAGAAAGAAAGAAAGAAAGAAAGAAAGAAAGAAAGAAAGAAAGAAAGAAAGAAAGAAAGAAAGAAAGGAAGGAAGGAAGGAAGGAAGGAAGGAAGGAAGAAAGGAAGAAAGAAAGAAAGAAAGAGAAAAAGAAAGGAAGCAAAGCAATGCAAAAAGTACGGCCTAAGAGCTCTGAGAAATAAGGAGGAACCAGCAAATAATACTGAGGGATAAACAATTTTCTAACATATTAGGGAAACCAGGGGACTATGATGTACTGGAAACCATGGGAAGCATGTGCTTTAAAGAAGAGGGAGTCTTTTTGCTGTGACAAATGCTAATGACGATTTAAATAAAAAGAACCTGACAATTAAACATTAGATTTAGCAAAAGTAAGGTCTCTGGTGACTTTCATTAAATGCAGCAGTGGAAGAAAAGCCAAAAGTTTTGAATGAGTTTTAGGGAGAAAGGGATGAGAAAAAAATGGAGACTGCCTAATTGATCTTTCAAGTATCTTAACTCTAAAGGGGAGAATAGAAGTGGTGTTACTCATGGAGAGTGAACTAAGTCCAAGTGAAAGAATAACATAGTTATACACGCTCAATTGTTATCTTGCTTGTAAAACATTCCAAATTCCACAAAACAAACATTAAAATACGTCTCAATAAGTAATTAAAAATTTCAACATATGCATTTTTTAGCCCAATATGTATTTTTCCTAGTTGATGCTGAAACACAGTCACGGAATAAAAGTAGAATAATTTGAAATGATTACAATAAGAGAACAAAAGTTCTGCCCACAATTTAATGAGATGACATTTTTTTAAACAGAGACTAGAAGTATAGTACTTGTCTAATTAGAGAAAAACTGCTGATTCCACCAGAACAAGAATTTCTGCCTCCTAATGAAAATTTATTGTTGTATGTAATAATCACTATTTCTATTATGTAGCTATGGATTTTTATCCTCTAGTCAAGTATGCTTTCTCAAAAGATATTTCAGTTAAAAATGTATGTATATATAGTATATGTATGTAACATAAAATACTCAACCAAAAATCATATGATGCATACCATCTGACACAAATTAACAAAATATTATAACTCACAATTTTATCTGTGTACAGAGTCTACTATATATATATTTTTTAACCAAATATACTTTCCTCAAGGTAGGTATATATTGATTAAGTGTTTACCAAGCTCTTACAGAAAACTTACAACATTGGATATTGGAAGGTGATGTCTGTACTAAGTAAGATGGTGGCATCTACAAACTACGCTTTCCACTTCCCTCTGACATACTTTTGCTTAGGGGCTTTTAAGTGTCTTAGACTTACAAGTTCTTACTTGACTAGTTGACAAAATGATAAACAAAACCCACTTAAGCAACTATTCTTTCAAAAAGCTTTCCTTCAGCTGAAAAAATTTAAATAATTATGTACTGCACAATAATTTCGGAAATTCAAAAATTCTGTCAGACAGTATAAAATTTTTATTGAGGGCCTCAACAACATTTACTAATAATATTTATGAAACCCTCAAGAGGACTTTATGATTACTTCTTACGACAGGGACTAGGGATGAAAGTCCATGTACCCATAACTGTGGTGTATATATAGATGTGCTATCGAGTCTCTGCATTGCACTAACATCCACCATTAAAGACAGAAAAAAAAAAAGACACCTGTATAAAATGCACCTGAAACTCTGGTTTCAGAATTATAGTTCTAAACATGATTTAAATTTGTAATAAATTTCTGTGAACTTTTATTTTTCTAGGGAGTTATAGTATTGAAAATCATATATATGGTTGCTTTTCTTCTAGAATCTACTTTCCTCCTTTTTCTCCTATAGTCTTTCTAAATTAGTAACCTACTGCCCACTTCCTTCGGCAAACTACATAACTTCTCACCTGGCTTATGGAGGGAAAATTTTTCTCGCTGGGATCTATTCTTCTATTCTTGGCATTTACCACCTGTCCTCCACACACCAACAAAAGCAGTATCTTAAAACTACAGATCTCACTATATTTAAAACTGCTTTTCATCTACAAAATTCCAGTCTGCATATTATGACCTATATGCTTTGCCTCTGATGACTCTCCTTCCACATCTCTAACTGTGCATCCAACTGCTTGCTGTCTGCATACCAGTCTTCCTTCCATTACTCTGTGAGGTTCTACCTTCAGGGTGTTTCAGTTTCTGTTCCCTCTGCTTGAAACATACAATCCTCATATTTTCCTTTTGTGACCCAGATCATAGCACAAGGTCAGCACTCCATAGAATTATTCTTGACCAAAAGTCATTCCTTCACCACACTCAAACCTGACTCAAAAATCAGAGTTCCCTTGTACAGCTGACCTTTGACTAACGTTGAGGTTAGAAGCATCAGCCCCCTGCAGTTGAAAATCCAAGTATAATGTTTGACTCCCCCAAAACTTATCTACTAATAGCCTACTGTTGACTAACACATATTCTGTATGTTATGTTTTATATACTGTATTCTTACAGTAACATAAGCCAGAGAAAAGAAAATGTTATTAAGAAAATTACAAGGGAAAGAAAATATATTTACAGTATTGTATTTGTCAATACTGTAAGTTTATGTCATCTGTTTACAAGATGAATCATCTTAGTACCTACATAAATATTGTCTTACATGATTCAAAACATTATAGATGTTATACATATTACTGACATCAAAAATTTAAAGATAATGTGAAAAGAAATTACACGTTTATTTATAGGTATAATGGTTCATGCATTGATAATGAAGAGGAAGCAATATGATTACTTTAGAGTAGCTTAGTATAATCTAAATGATTGCTTCATGGAAGCCTAGCCTATACACTAATGAATGAATTGTTATAAAATTTTTATTATATATGGTATTATTATAATATCTACTATTCAGATCGGAAATATTGTTAATTTTAGTAGTGTCTATTATTCAGATTCAAAATATTGTTAATTAAAAAAAAATGACTTACCTGTGATGATAGGCTAATACAGTTTCTCCAGCTATGAGAGAGAGGGGCATATAGTATAGTAATGTAATTCTTTTAAAGCAAAGTTATGAAACAGTAAGAAAACCAAGACACGATTCATTTTATATAAAATACCACTCATATTATGCATATGTAAGGATAGACTAGTATTTACATATATTTTATGCATTCATAACATATCAAACTTTTTCTTAATTTTTGCAATATTTCTAGGCTATGTGGTTCATCTGCAAGTTTTGTCAATTTTGTTGCAAATCTCCAAAAATATTTCTAGTGTATTTACTTCCAAAATCTGTAATAATAGACCCATATACTTCAAACCTGTATTGTTCAAGGGTCAACTGTATACTTTTTTCATCTTATCTCAAACAGGGTTTGGTACATCATAGGCATAGAATATGTATTTTATAGATGAGCAAATATGATTCACTAATGTATGCAATTCTTAATTTATGGATTTCCTAATTAGTATAAAATTGTGGAAAAGATAGAAGAATGGCAGAGGAAAAGGTAGTGACTCTCCTATCAAAGACTGGAGCTCAACTACCTTTTCCATTTACTCACTGTATGGGCAAAATGTATAACACTAATTGAGTTTTTCTACAAAAAAACAGCTTCCTAAAAATAGTATTTAATAAATGAAATAAATTTGTACTTTGTATGTGTGGAACTACTTAGAGCTTAATAAATATTAACTTATTTTTTTCTTTTCTGTGTAACAGTGCTTAAAAATAACTTCTTGAGATATATGGATTATCTCATGCAAGGGAAATTTTCTGGCAATGACTACATTCAGAAGGAATAAAAATATATTTAACTGTGTTGAAGAAGAATAAAGAATTGAAAAGTTTTGCTTAACATTGTTGCCACTAGATAGTTATGGATATTAATCACACAATACAAATAGGTACAATTTAGAAGCCTTCAAAACACTTGTCACATATTTTTCCTACATAGAAGTCATAAAAGCCATTTGTTACTATATGTGTGTTTACAGGTTAAAAGCAATTTAATGTACAACACATTTCATAAAAGATATAGAAATGAATCACTTTTCTCATTATCTAAGTGTAGAACAAATAACATGCTAATTTCCTTCTGAACAATCCCAACTGTTTCCACAGATACATGTATCACAATAGTTCTAGTTTTTTAAATTACAGAAAGAAATCTGATCTCGAGTAGCAGACTTAGAATCTTCTTCTCAGAGGGCATATCCTTCATGTTCTGTATTGAACAATTAATGTCATTAGAGGATAGAGAATTAATAGCTCTCATTAAAAATATCTGGAGTTTTTCAGCACCACCATAACTGCTGCCAACTTGTACTGCCCAAGTGGAAATCAAGGTTATATCCTTATTCTTGCTTTTAAATTGCTTCCAACAAGTTTATAATTATCCAAATGAAAACTATTTTAATATATGGAGATTCAAATTTGGTTGCTATTCAGTAGTATAAAACACTGCATTAGTAATTCAGTTAAATGGATAATAAAAAATTATCATGACATAATATCAATTAGTATAGGAAAACCAAGACTGTTTTTATTTTCTGCAGTTAGAATGACAGAATGTTCTATCCTTGTTATGGCCATTATTTCTAAGGACTTCAAGAGAAAGTAAATGATTTTTCATTAACTGTGCAGTTGATACAGAACCATGTAGCCTTAAAATTGTTACCTTATATACAAAATCTCATAGTGGTAATCTAATTCAGTAATACAAAAGAGATAATACTTAAATTATAAGTCATTTAAATTGATTTTCAGTTCTCAAATTATGAATTATATGATTCATGCCTGACACAAATCTTTCATTATCCCAAGGATAAACAAATTTTTTTTGTAAATTACTACAGTTTAAAAACTATTTTCAAAGAGTAACACCCACTGAAACATTTTTATATGCCACATGTCAGTTTATATATATATGTATGACTGTGTATATATATATATATATATATCAACTTTTGCCTCTGGCCATGATTACATACATTAGTTGTTCAAAGAAGCGTTTATTAACTCCTACATACTTGTTATTTCATTAAACATATCAGTTGACTGACAACAAAATAAGCATAAGAAAAATTAAAATGCCCTAAAACAATTTACTATATGTTGAGGGAAACAGACTTTACATATGTGAAATCTATACAGTTGTGAACAGGTGACATGGGCTTTGCTTATCAGTTTATCATGGAAGACTTCAGTGTAAGCTGATACTTTGAAGAAAGTCTTTTTATAACAATGTGCATTCTATCAATATGATTATTTTTCCGAGGTCATACATTTCTTTTGAAAAGGATATTAATTTCATAAATAATATTCAAGCAACAAATCTACATGATCAGTTTAATGAGTTGGCACACTTGCTTCTTTCACAGATTTATAATTAAGATATCCTCTGATTATTCAGTTTCTTTCCTTAGGTAATTCAATCACAAAGGTTGAGGTTGTGTCAAATATTGTTTTTGCCATTGTTATTTGTATGACTGATATTTTACTTCTGAATCAACAATTATAATATGCTGAATGTCAAGTGGCAGTAGAGAATAGATAAACCGAAGGGATTCTGGTGAGGTATGGGAATGGGAGGTCAGACCTTTTGAATTGATTCCCAGCTCTGCAAAGTAATAACTGTATGATTCTAACCATGACATTGTCATGGTCCTTTAGTTTTCTATAAACTGGGGGCAATAACATTACCTTTCTCATGATACTGTGAAATTAAATAAATTAATACAAGAAAAAAATAGGAATCCAGCGGTATTAATGGAATGTTAGTCATTAATATTATAAATTTAGTGGCATTGACCCCAAACAGTAGAAAGCATTTTCCTAGATTTCACACATTCAAATACATTATATTATTCCAAAGAAAAGAAATACCACTTTCTTCTAGGAATCAGGGTATTATATGACTGATACAGAAATGTAATCCATCACTTCAGCCATGACAACCCCATCCTGTTAAGAGACTGTTTCCCAAAATATGCCCTGTTAAATGCTAGGTTTTCTAAAGATGTTCTGGGAAAATGGTTCTGTACCCAAATAAATTTTACATCATTCATCAGGAGAACAACTTGTTTACTATATAATAAACTGAGTGAAAACTACAGTCAAAAAATTTTAAACTCAGCAAGCTGCAAAATCATATCACTACAGCACTCATTTTTACGTGTGTATATGTGAGCAAGAGTAATTTAAAAATACACTGAAGAAGTAATGTTCTGTGGAACACGGTTTGTGAAGTTTTGCTCTGAGTCCACAGATGTCCTTTTAAATAGGATCAAAAGAGAACTATGAGATAGCTATTAAAAAAGAAAACCTCTCAATATGGTAAGAGTTTCATAAATATGCAAAACTTTGACTACTTATTAAAACTCTCCAAACATCTTAGGTTTGCAAAAATTTCCTAGAAACCTAACCTTTTAAATACTAGCTTTATTATTAGATTGCTCGCGATTGCTGCTTCCCTTCAGGCTATAAACATAGAAAAACCTTCGAATGATTTTACTTTTTTGGAATCTAGAAAATGCAGACATATATAAAATATAAGAAACTTTAAAGTTGTAAAAGTTAAGTTTTGTGAAACTTCAAATTGCAGAAGTTCAAGGAGTGTAACGATCAATCTAAAATAATTTTCTTACTTTTAAACTGTCATTTCCAGAAATTATTAAAAGCAGAACCAACCAAATTCAGTTTTTCTACAGTCAGTATATTCATAATCTTTGGATATTTTGAACTGTAGGTCTCTTATACCTTTAACTTAGCTGAGAGGAAACGTACTTAATTTAATCTTTATTTTTTATTCATAATATACCTGTATATGTAAAATTGAATGTATTAAGTTTATAAACATGAGTTCTGGCTAAGTGTGGCAGGAATATCAATTTGAGGAAGAGATAACTTGTACATTGAGTTGCCCTTATAAAATAAGCACTACAGATTGCTTTAGCAATGAGTTAGCAAACATTCTGCACTGTCTACAGTCCAAAAAGGCTTGTATAAGTAGAAAATAAAAGTTTGAAATAGAGGTCAAATTTTTCAAGCCAGCTTCACTAAGAAAATATGATAATGAAAGCTAAAGATTAATATGTTAATTAATTAACTTTAAATTTAACATACATTGGATATAATAGATCCAATATTGTTTTTTCATATATGCACTGTTTATTTTATTCTTTCTAAAGCACAGATGTCTTTTGAAGACCTGTACAATCTTCCATATCAAATGGTAGAAAAGGAGTTCACAAATCAGGAGTTTGGGGAAATTCTGATGAGGTCTAATATTATTGTGGTTGATTGTACTGTACTATGTATGGCACACTAAGATTTCATCTTTCTGGTATTAGACAAACTCTTGCAAAGAGCTTTTGCAGCTAACTGCTTCGCAGGCAGCTGGCTTCGTCCATAGTATAAAGAACTCCTTTTTATCCCTCTCCTTGCTTGCCATCATTAGCTCACAGAGGCAGAGACACTGCTGGTGCTAGAGAGTGACTGCCATCACAGAGGCAGCAGCCGCAGGTTCAGGTACACTTTTAAAAGTAATTTGGTATTACAATCTTGGGTTTATACCTAACTTGGTTTAACAAAACAAATGTACAAAATATACTCTACTCAACAGGGGAATTGATAAAAATTGTAGTGTATTTATGTAAAATGATATTATATAGTAATGTGAAAGCAGCACACTATTGGGATACAAATCAATGTGGATAAATCTTATAACTATCAAGTTGGGTGAAGGAAGCCAAACACAACAGAGCACATCTGTACTACAGATAAACAGGTCAGAAACTGGTGAAATTGATCTCTAATTTCTTTTTTTTTTTTTCAATTTTAAAAACACTCCTTTGTCATTATCTAATCTTCCAGTATTTTATCTAATTGGTTGCTAAAATGTTAAGACAACTATCTATGTGTATGTATAAAACAAAAATGATCACATGATCTAAAAATGTATTAGGAATTGAGGAATTAACTTATCCTAAACCTCTCTCAGTATTAGGACTGCTACACTGTTTATCTTTGTAATTTTCCTTTTTTAAAGTATTATTTAAATAAATATGAAAATATTAACTCTACAATTTTATGAAATAAGTGAATAAAAACAGCATCAAGTACTTTTTAACACTTTAAAACATATATATCAAATTTAAAAAATATTAAGGAGTTTGACTGTCCTAGGAATCAGAATGACTGGTCTTTTATAATGTATTTGTTCTCCAAACACAAAGATCATTCAATTATTTTTATTCAAATTTAAAATGCATAATACTTTGCATAAAGGCTTTTGGACATGTTATTTTGATTTCTTAAAGGATAAGATCCACCCTTAATTTCATATGACAACAATTCTTAACACATAATTAAAATAGAACAGATCTGTATGCAAAATGATGATGAAACAATGGGTCACCTAAACTCATAAGTAGTAACTTAAACTTGACTAATTCATTGCTATTGATCTTTCTGAAAGATTTTCTTAAAAATATCTCTCCAAATTATTTAGAATCTCTTAAAATTTGCCTTCTGTTATTTCACCAGATAACTGTACCTTTTTCATTGCTGAAAGGAGATGAGAAGCAGCAGATAATGTAATTTAGAGTTAGTTTCATAATAAATATTCTAAGAGAGCTGTCAAAGTATGCAAGTATGATTGGGTATTTCTGAAATCTTTCACATTTACAATACTATCATAGAATAAGAAAGCATATTATTTTAGAGAAACTGCCAAAACACTACTGACCTTGCAATAACATTAATTTTGCAAAATTATTTTTCATTTTTTCGGTAACATTATGGACAGGTTACAATTTGTAAGGCACTCCGCTAAACACTGAAAACACTAAGCTGAGTGAGACATACTGCCTGATGTTGAGGAAATCTCAATCCAATGGAAGGTGTAGATGTATTAGCAAGTTATTAAGTGCAGTTTTATAAATTTAATCTTACAGGATGTTAATTAAGGTGATGACATAATATGGAATCAGGAAGCCTTTCTGGGAAAGAGAGTATAAAAGCAGAGATTTTAAAAATAAGTAGGAGCTAGCTAGGTAAATCAGCTGGAAAATGGTAAATCATTCTTGGCATGTGGGACAGAGTAAGAAAACGGCAAATCATTCTTGGCATGTGGGACAGTGGCAACAAACTGGCAGTACTGTAAAATATATTATTTGAGTAATATGGGGACTTTAAAGTAAAGATTAGAAAGTGATGAGAGGTTATGCTAGAGCAATATGTAGGGATCAAATCACGGGAGGCCTTGTATTTCACACGTCCCATTCTGACTTTCATCTTGTAGCCATTTCATAGGCATTGGGTATTTAACTAATAAAAGAAAAGACATCATCAGATTTCAAAATTAAATAGGTCACTGTGCTGAATAAAGAACTGATTTGAGGAGAGTATCCCAGAATTGACACAAAAGCAGTTGAATTTATTTATGAGATACATCATGAGGACCTGGTCCAGAAAATTTATTTGGGGGAATGGTGTGCAGAGAATTCAATTAAGAAGTGATTACAAAATGAACCTGTGGTGTTTTTGCTTATTTAATTGTGGGAAAGAATTATCATGTCTTTTTAATTTGATAACCAAATGGCTTTGAAACATTTTATTTCAGTAAAGAACATTAAGATGAATTTTATTGTAGAGAGAGGATACAATCACTAATTCATTTGACAAGATATAAAGTAACCAAAATTATGTTAAAAATACTTTAGATTCTTTCTGAAACTCTTTTTCCTTACATATTCTTGAAATAGTCTTCAGGGAGGAGGTGGTCATGATTCAATAATATGAATATAATAACTTCAATAAGGCAATCAATAAATATATTTCTATTAAACATGGCAAAATGTGTCCATGTTATTTTATTATGTAGCCATAAGCCAAATGATATTCATTTGTTTACTTATTTACAACTATTTATTAAGCACCTAATCTAGGCAAGGTATTAATTATAAGTATTGGGTAGGAAATTATATTCTCACTATGTTCAAACCTTTAAAAATCTATCAGACTATAAAAATATAAAATCTATAAGATTATAAAAAGTAAACTGACCAAACAATTAAGTACACGAGATTAGCTTCACAAAGGTGATGCAAAAAGTGTTGACAAATTTTCACCCTTTCCATTTTGTAGATTGTGTTGTGCAAACATAGTCAACTATATGAAGAATATAAGCCAGTAACGTTAAATTGTATGATTTTTGTAGGATTTTTATCATATTGCATTTAATTATTTTTACTGGTTTTATTAAAACTGATAATAATTGTTTTACTCTAAAGAATTTAGTGTAAACAAAAACCTTTAAATGTATTGTACATACTTTAAGGCTTTACTACAAATTGGATATAAATTTAAAATTTTTAATATCCCTAGTATATTGATACTTTTCTGACTATAAAATGTCTTTCATTAGCAATATTTTTTAAACTTACATTTAATGTTTCTACAATTTTTTGGTTAGACAGTATTCATATGAAACTTTTTTCATACTTTCACTTTCAATTTTTGTTTTTATATTTAATATGCCTCTTTTTTATGTGACCTGCTTTTTATGTGACCTGTAGAATTTCTCCCCTGAATTCAATGTGAGAATCATAATCTTTTCTTTGTAGTGTTAGTTGGTTTACATTTCATATAACTACTGATAATATTTGAGTTGTAAGCTACAATTTTAATTTTTCACATTGGACATCTAGAGTGGAAAAGATTATGGAAAACCAACCAAGCTTTAAAGTGAGTAAATGATAGGTCTTTGTTAGTCTTACTCTACTTCTGTTTCCTTGAGTTTTCCCTGAAGGTCTATGTACAAGTATTACTTTTGTTCAGGGAGGTGATTTAAAAAAAATCAGTAGGGGAATGGCATTGTGAGACTAGGAAGAGAAAGATAATGGAATATGATTTTGCCAAACCTAAATAACCCTGTTAGTCTCAGAATTTCTTACTTAAACTGGTTGGATTTCTCTCTCTGTTTTAATTTTTCTCCTGAACATATTCTTTTATTTGCATGCTCTGGATCCACATAACACACATCCTATGTACAGAAACTGAGCCAGCAGCTTAGTTGCTGCCTCCACATTATTTTTTGGCATGCTTAAATAAGACAGCTTTAAATGAGAAACTTCCATTCCTGTCCCCCTGAGGACCACATCCATTACCATCAGTGTCAATAATCTTAAATTAGTCTCTCTCTTTGTCCATTAATAAATCAGTCCAAGGTCTTGTACTTATAGCAGTTCAACCACTTTAAAAGAAGTTCCCCTTTATAGGTAAGGAGGGGTGTGAGAAAGTAACTCTTCTTCAAATAGGTCTGTCACAGCCTCTCCTTAATTTAATGGAACACTGTCATATCATTCAGAAGCATCTATTCATAGAAGTTTGTGGCCTCTTAGGTATTTATGGTACTGTTATTTAATTTTTTTCATGTAGTACCTAAAATTAGCAATGTACCTTCCTGACCACTGAGTATATAACCATGCCTTGGCAGACCAGACTTCTGTTAGCATTTCTCTCTGAAATACTCAAGTTCTTTTATAGAATATTCTTGGGATTCAGTAGTCACTTGATCTTGTCCTCCAACTACAGAACTTTCTGTAACTGTAGACCTTACTTACTTTAATTTGTAAGTGAATACTCCAGGTAGCATAGAAGAAAAAGTAGGCCTTCTAATAATAAGAAAAAAAAAAGAATTTGACAGTATTTCTTTCTCTTTTAAGGGTCTCATTATCACCATTGCTGCTAGCAACTGCCAGGGAATAGAATTTTAACCTATTAACCTAACCCAGGGGATCGGATTGTCAAATCAGACTCATCAATACAAAGTTTTACTAACTATTGTGAAAGACAAAATCTACCATAAGGCTTAGATGAAGCAAAGAGAAATCTGGTATGTCAGAAGTTATTCCTCAGGTCCTTCTCACATAAACTCTGCCCCTCCAGCCCAGGAAAGATGAGTTCTCTGATTGGGTTTCAAGGGATCATCTCATACAGTAGCAGTAGTTAAATTATGAAAGATGTTCATTTTATACTCCAGAGACTTGCATAGCCTTGACATTCTCCAGGCAGTCATGTCTTACAGACCGCTAGTTCTATTACATAATCCTTGACCAGAGACATTACCTTGGGCATTTTAGAGATAAACTGTCTTCCTCTTACCAAGTATCAGCAGTCTACTTACCAGGTCATCTTCCTTTTTTTTTTTTCCTGGGTTATCCTACTGAAAAGAATGAATGGACCTTTCTTTAACTCCTTTCTCCCATTGCTTTTTCCTTCTGGCCATTGCTCCCTTTCATTCCACTTAGTCTCCGCATGGGTCTAAATCTATTTTCTCCAAATTTCATTGGTGAACTTTCTCCTTTATAATTCCTTTATTTCTTCTTGCATTTAGCTTTACCCAATAATCTGTTGGTCCAGAAGACAATATCGTTCATCACAACAATCTGAGCTAACATGTAACACTGAACACCACTGGACACATACATGCTGAATAGGCCTTATTAAAATATAAAGTCTCTGATAATTCAGTAGGTTACTATCTCACACAGCTGGGAGCAATTTAGTTACGAATTACCTGCATTTGATATATCAGAAACTTAGACGAAATTCTCCTGGGAGTCAAGGTTCATACTCCATAGGTTGTAGGTGTGTTTACCATAGGAAATTCTAAACTAAGTGTTATGGATTATGTGTTTGTATCCTCCCAGAATTCTTATGTTGAAACCCTACCCCTCAACAGAATGGTATTGGGAGTTAGGACATTTGGGAGGTAATTAGATTCAGATGTGGTCATAGGGTAGCGCTTCCATGATGGGATTAATGTCCTTAAAAGAGAAAGAGAATAGAGCTTGCTTTCCTGCCATGTGTAGATTCAACAAGAAGGTGGCCATATGTCTACGGAGGAAGATGGTCTTCACCAAGAGCCTGACTGTGCTGTCATTCTGGTCTTAAATTTACAGCCTCCAGAACTGTGCAAGATAAATGCTTGTCTAAGGCAATTTGTTATAGCAGCCCAAATTAAGACACTAGGGATAGTTTGCTTAAAGCATTTCATTGATAAGGCCTCGTCTATTAGATAACATTAGTTTATTAGTCTAGACTTCAAATTATTGAGTTTTGAACAAAATTAGATTGGATCACCTGTGTGCCTTTTTTTCCCCCTAGAATTTTCCTCAGTACATAGCTTATCATTAAAAGATTACATTTCTTTTGAATTTAAATTGATTATCAATAGATACAACTAAATTGTATGTGCCTTTTAATATCCCCCACTGCCAACTCACAAACGATGAGGAAAAAAGGATACACACATAACTTGTGTTTCCTTATGACATACAAGAGTTACATAATTGCTGTTAATTACATAATTACTTTTCTTCTAATAATAAAAATATATACATTTAATCCAAAAATCTTATGTCTAAATCCCAAATCAATGCTCTAGGTACTTCTGTACTCATTCATGGACAACCACAGAAAGGCAGAAATTTTGAGTTGCTCAATGTATATTCCTAACTGATGTTGAATGAAGTGACAGTCTGCTTTCCTGTTTCAGTTCTCATCTTGCAAACAAGTGTTCTTTTCAAGGTTTACTTATTTTTTTGCATTTTTGTGCTTTTTGCTATTTAAAATGCCTCCAAGCATAGTGCTGATGTGCTGTCTAGTGTTGCTAAGCACAAGAAAACTGTGATGGGTCTTATGGAAAAAAATATGTGATTTAGATAAGCTTTTTTCAGGCATGAGTTGTAATGCTGTTGGCTGTGAATTCAATGTTAGAGAATCAACAATATGATACATCCAGAAAAAGAAGAAATTCCCCAATCCGTACACGAGGCCACTTCATAAAGTACTAAAGTAACATCTATAGTTTGTGATAAAGCTATAGAAAATATGGAAAAATGGCTAAATTTGTGGATTCATGAGATGGCAACTAATTAAGAAAAAAAAAGCATAGCAGTAATGCTGAGAGCCAAATAATTTTATATTCTCAGATGTTCTGATTTAATAGAACTGAGACGGAAATAAGAATCTTTATATTTAACTAGAAAAATGGGTAATTCAGATGCAGGCAGTTTGCTCTTTGAAAAACAGTAAAAAAGAAAAATAGAAGTAGCTATTTTCAATTTAAGGACTTTTTTGTTTGTTATAAATCAAACTTTTTAAACTATTAGAGCAACATCATGAAGCACTAATATTTCAAAAATATCACTGGGGATTCCAATCTAGGTGGTCACAGGAAGATATTGATTTCCTCTCCCCAAATCCCACAGCCTTTTATATAAAAATGAAAGTGGGTTGGAAATAGATTGATTGCTCCTGTAATGTTTGAAACAGTTCCAAAGAAGACTGATAATTATTCAGCCATGTCTTCCTCTAAATCTGTATCCTTTTATATTGGTAGCAACCTAACCAAGGGTTGGTTTTCAAAGCTGTGTATTATTTTCTTTGTACAAAAAGTAGAGACAGTGATAAATTGTATATATATTTTTTAATATTTTAAATTTTAAAAATACTTTAAAAAATTATTAATGTTCTTACTTGGGTGATGTTTACATTCAACTAAAATTCTGACTATGGTTGTAACCATAGAAGTTTTATGGAGTTGCAATGATCTTATAGATTAATATAGTTTCAAAGAATACTAATGTCAAGATAATGTTTAAAGTGTTGCAGTTTTTTAACAAATTTTCAAAATGTTATTATTGTTAGTCGTATTTTTATTGATGATGTAAGCTTAATTTATAAATATTGGCATCAATTGGAATATGGAGATTAGTATATATCTTTTTGTCTAACATGAGGACTTAATGGGCATTGCTTAATCTTATACATACATACATAGCTGAAATTCAAGTGATAAAAGCAAATTTTTGACTGCTTTGCTATATATATTTATATTATAGCATTTTGATTTGTTATGTAGAGAGTAATTCAGCATTTTCCTTTATCATGTGTTTTGAATACATGTTCACAGTTGCTGATTACATTTCTGCAAGGGCTTTCCACCATCTGTATTCTATAGCTGCTGAAAATGTTAAACCCAAAGGGGAATAAAAACAATAATCATTAACATGAAACAACAATAGAGAATCTAATTTTGCAAGCTCAGAATTTGCCTACAGTTTATGATTAATGAAGGTAAATATATAATGAAAGCTGGTTATGTGTTTCATTTTATGTGATGCCTCAGGGGCTACAGCTTAAGATAAGCAGTACTGGAACCCCTCAAATCTCAGTACAGTTCAATTTGTTTTCCCACTTGCATTGATTTTTGGATAGTACCTAGCAAACTGAATCAGCAATACTACCTTTTGTCCTACAGTGAATTTTAAGCAATTTGAATTTATCTCCCAGTCACCAGAATTAGCATTGTTTCATCTAGTAAAACTATGACAACTTGATACTTAGATTAATAAACACTCTTCAAGACAAATAAAAATGTGTCGCCATGCAGTTCTTGAGACTTTTTACAAGCTCTAATTCAATTCCTGAGGTTATGGCTTTTTGTTGTTTTGTTTTTTTGTTTTTGTTTTCCAGCTCTAATGTCTTTTAAATATTTCCTCTGGTTTAATTTGTTCAAGTAATTGCAAAATTTGTCTTATATAAATACCTAGGATTTCCTTCACATTGGTTCCATTTTTCCAATTGCTGATCCATGATTTACTCATCAAAAAAAAATGTTATAAATAGTTTTATTTTTAAAATTGTGTAAACCTAACAATAGAATCATGCCTGTTATGAGATTTCTAGTTGTTCATATTATTTCAGCCTATCCAAAAGAAATCTAAACTTTTGTTTATATTTAATATTAATGTTAATATTTGTTATTGATTTGCATTAACTTATAGATAGAAGTTATTATAAAATTTATGTTTCTCTTTGATCCTATGTTTTTATGCTTATAAACTCCTAAGGGCCTATGTTCTAAACTGCAATTATGTGTTCTCTTTAATAGTTTCTTCTAATAGTTTAGAGGGCCTAACATTTAAAATTTATGAATTTGATAAAATTTTTTAAAATATTAAAAGTATTTGGTAAAATATTGGCAAACTATTAAAAATGGGGAATTTGGGTGAAAGATATATGAGAATTCTTTGTACTATTCTTGATGTTTTTCTCTTTAAGTTTAATGTTATTTCAAAAAATATACATAAAAGAACACGTAAGTTTCAGAAGTTGAGCATTTTAAGCAATTAAAATGAATGAAAAATCATTTATATCAGGGAATTATGAAATAAGGCACTGAATATGTTGACCATATGGACTCTGAAAGCATGCAAGATGGTGAAACATATTTAATAGGGATGAAGATAGCAAGCCAGGTCCACTGTCCTTAATGAATGTGGGGAGATGAGTGGGAGTAGATAAAATAGGAAGGGTTTAAGATTATTTAAAAGAGTTATATATTGCTAAAAAATATTTATGATTTGGAAGAGACAAAAAATATAACACATCCGCTTCTTCCCAACTGAGACTCAATTTTCAATTAAGTAAGTGACAGAACATTCAGTAAAATAAAATTGTATTGGGAATATTTTTAGCAAACTTTGGCAAACTGAGAAGTATCTTTCTAATTGGTTTTTACACAATCCATAACAGGGTCATCAAATCAATTTTCTGAGAAATAGGCAGCATATATGTAGAAGAATAGAATAGAATTTATGTGCTTAGGTTAAGTACTGCTCATGACTTTTCCCAATTATACTAGTATTTAAACTGCTAAATATGCAAAATGTAATTCTTAATGTGGAGTAAAATTTTTAAATGTTTGAAAAGTCAACTGCTCAAAAAAAACCAAAAACTTTCTATTGTTCCAGAGGATTTAATGGAAAAAATTTGAAAGGGTTAGGTACCACTTAAGCAAATGGATTAGTGCAACGGAAGGGGAGAGAAAAATGTGGATGACAGTTTAAGAGGGCAGATATTCAGACGACTGATTTTTAAGTTCACTGAATAAAAAGGACAAGTAGAAGTTAGCTAACTTTAAGGGTCTGTGTAAAAGTTTTGCATAAAGTTTATTTAGTATAAAGTTGATTAATTTGTGTGGATTAATCTGGGATCTAACATCCTCTTATGTAGTGTGTCTGCTAATTTTGCCACTATGAGACTTTCCAGGAAATTCAGCTATTTATATGGTGACAGGTTCAGTAAAGCATGAATGTGAATTTATTACATTATTCTAATTCCTTGAGTTTTTTGTTTCCATGTTGTCATACCTGGCCCACTGGCTAAGGAGCATGATTAATATAGTGATTCCAAAGGACTGTTTAAGTATTTGAATGACCTTGTAGTTAACTTCCCATAAAATTTGTTTAGAATCATCAGGGATACTTAAATTATACTCATAAACTCCCAATATGGAAGATTTGTATTATACTCAAAGTCATTAACAGACTCTATTTCTACTGGGAAAGAGGAATATACATATGAAATGTCAGAGTGTGAAAAGCATAATCAAAAAGAATTAATTTCCCAGCTTTAGCATTTTTTGTAATCCTGAAAGAACTAATCCAATATATAGTGGTTGTTTTGTCAGTACCATAAAAATATTTTTCAGGAATTTTGGACCAAGTTATTTCAAGATCCTATAGATATTTAACATCACTTAAAGTTATGATTCATTCAAATAATTTTGTATAGTTATGGGAATTAAATCAGCATCATATATTAAAGTACCAAGTTGAAACACACAATATACTTTCAATCAGGACTTAAGCTGAAAGAATATATGTCATTTGAAGAATGATGGTAATTTTAAAGTTATGTTTCAAACTTTAACAAAATGGAACAGAGGAATATTAGATAATCGTTTTGTGCATAAAACCAATTATTTCTATTTCCTTGAAAATATCCTTCCATACTATACAATAAAGTACATAAACCAAATTTATTGAGACTGGTTTTTACATGATACTTTTATTGAACTATCACCTGTCAAGATGAAAAAATTTCTAGCATCTCAGAAAGCTCCTCACATGCCACTTCCCAGGACTCTCCTACCCTGCCCAAAGACACCACTATTTTGATATCTATCACCATAGTTCATCATTGCCTTCTTAAACATCAAATAAATAAATTATATAACATGTGCTATTTTCTGTGTAAATCTTTCATTCATCCATAGATCTTTGATATTCATCACACTTGCTTCACCATAGCAATCCTTCTTCACTGGTGCATAATACTCAATTGTTTGAGTTGTTTGAATATACTACAATTTACTTATATAATCTACTCTTAATGGACATTTAGGTTGTTCCCAGATTTGACTTTTATAAATACCCTGAAATAAACATTCTCGTGCATATACTTTTGAGGGATATAGGTACTCATTATATATGGGTATGTACATAAAGCTTAAATTTCTAGGTCATGGAGTAGGATATTACCAGTTTTCACAGATATAGCCAATGCGTTTTCCAAAAGGAAATTTACCACACCACCAGAAATACGAGTTTTAGTTGCTCCACATCTTCATCAAAACTTTATTTCAGTCTTTTTAATTGAAGAAAATTTGTACATAGTAGATAATTCAGTGAATGTGTAGTAGTATTTCATTATGTTTAACATGCACTTCATAATGGAAAAGGTATTGAGCACCTTTTCATGTTCTTATTGAGCATTCCTATTTCTTATTTTGTGAGGTGTCTGCTCAAACTGTGGACTCTTCAAACTTCATTCACTTTTTTTTTTCTTTTTGGCTGACAGAATTTTAAAAATATATTCAGGATACAAGGCCTTTTTAGATATATGTATTTTTAATATCTTCACTTCAATATTTTATTTATATTTTAAATTAAGACTGGAAGTTTGTACCTTTTGACTGCCTTCATCCAGTTCCACCACCACTCCTCTCCATGCCTCTGGTAATCACAAATATGATCTGTTTTTCTATGAGTTTGTTTGTTTGTTTGTTTTTGAAATATGTCTTTGGCCTATAACACTATGTTAGTTCTGCTATATAACACAGTGATTTGATATTTCTATAACTTTCAAATGGATCACCAGGCTGTCTAGTTACCATCTATTCCCATACAAAGTTATTAACTTATTATTGACTATATCCCCCAAACTAGATTTCATCCCTGTGACTCATTTATTTGTAACTGGATGTTAGTACCTCTTAATTTCCCTTGACTATTTCACTAATTCCCTCACCTCCTTTGCCCCTGGCAATCACCCGTTTGTTCTCTGCATCTATGACTCTGTTTCTGTTTTGTTGTATTTGTTTGTTTGTTTTGTTTTTTTAGATTCTACATATAAGTAAAATCAGATGGTACTTTTCTTTCTCTGTTTACTTATTGCACTTAGCAGAATACTCTGTAGGTCTATCCATGCTGTCACAAATAGCAAGATTTCATTCTTTTTTTATGACTGAGTAGTATTCCATTGTACATATATACATACAACATTACCTCTTTATCCATTTATCTATCAGTGCACACTTAGGTTGCTTCCATACCTTTGCTATTGTGAGTAATACTGCAATGAACATAGGGGTGCAATAATCCACATAAGAAATAACAGTGGTTAGGGATAAAATGTTAAAAGTGGATTTGGAGAGAAATTATGGTATTTTGGATATAGTTTTAAGAGAGGGATAACAGAATTAGCTGAAGAATTATGTATAGTATATAAGAAAGAGAGAAAAGTAAAAGTGTCTTCAAGGTTTTTTTCACATCAACTGGAAGAATCAAGTTGTCATTTTCTAAGGTGGATAAGTATATGGGAAGAAAAAACTCCAAAAAATGACTTTTAAAATGTTACACTTGAAATGATTGATTAATCATACAAAAGGAAGTGCTGAGTATGTCATTGGATGTAGGGTCTGAAGTCCAGGAACAGGGTTTGACTGAAGATATATCAACTATATAAAGAAGAATGTAACTTTCAAATTTTAATTCATAGGATGTAAATGACTATTTTCAAAATTTAAGGTTTATTTGAGTTCAGATTTTTTATAAAATAATAGTAAATATGCAAAAACATTTTCTTTTTACTCAGAAAAAATAACACTTTAGTTTTTTTTAACTTACTGAGATAAAATTGACATACAGCATAATATCAGTTTTAGGTATCAGTTTTTATTGAAATAGAGGATATTTTTATTTTTTAAGTAGTTATCAAAGTACAACCTTGAAAAAAATCAAGTAGATTGCATACTATTTCCAAAAGTAAGATGTGATATTGAACAATTATCAACTTATAAAACTTAATGTAAACAATGTTGTTTTTAAGTTTCCTCACTTATTAAAGTAAATTCTTATATTTTATAAAAATTTAATAATAGTTGCAATCTGGTGACTTCATTTTGCTTAAGGCAAAAATCTTCCAAGTTAGGAAAATCCACAGGCCTCTCAAAGGAAAGTATCATAACATGTAACAAAACAGTCACCTTCAATATCACCTATTTCAGCAAAGATCAGCTAAGTTGCTTATATTTTAAAATGTCTTCAGTGTTGGTCTTATGTTGTCTATGGTCAGGAAAAGATACATTTGTTCTTTCAATAACAAATTACAACTGAGCAGTTCCTTTTGAAAGAAAAATCCCCTTTTCCCACTGCTCTGTAGAGTGGCATTATTGTCAAGTAATGATGTAAACCACTAAACCGCATAGGATGGAAATGGACTTCTTTTCACAGGAGAATTTAAACAATCTTATATGAATTCTTTGTATAGGTGCTGATTTTAAATTATTTCTTAAGATCAAAGCTTCCTTTAGAAGTCTACAGCAATGCTGCATAAAAACATTTTAGAGGTATTTTCTTATTAATATCGTCATTAAATATTCCATGCACTCACTATATACTCAGCATCACACTAGCCACTTGTCTTATAAAGATAAACAAAGCATCCTTATTAAATAGTATACAAGAAAATTTATGGGAGAGAGTTCAGTCTAGATTTTCATTGCATGCAGTTTATTGAAGACAGTTCTCAGGAATAAGAACCATAGAGGAATGAGTAATGTAGGGTTAGGTAAAGGGAAAAATTGTACTTTAATGCTGTCGTGACAGAAGACTTGGCTCCTACCAGGGGCTCCAAAGTAGGGATGGACCTTCAGAAATGTTACAGATTGGGGTAGATTATGCCTTTGTGTCCTTGCACCTACCAGCCTTTAAAAGAAAGATGCTCCCAGGGAGGAAGAATTGTTTTCGTGTGGGCAGCACCACTGGCAGAAGCAGCCTCTCCCAGAAAGGAACAGAACTATGAGCAATTAGCTACCCAGCAATCTCTGAAGTTGAGAGAATGTGAGATTTGGCCCTCAAGTCGGGGGGACCTGGGCTCTTGGAGCTGCAAGTGATATTCAGCATCTTCACCTTCCATTACAATCTGAGATTTCTATTACCATTGGGTAACCAGATCTTCTTCTCAAAGGGATCAGAGTCTGTGGTCACATTCCCTTCCTAGGCTTCAGAACTCCTGTACTTAGGCAGGGAGGCTACATAGCTCAGTGGTGGAATATGCGCTTAGCATACACGAGGGTCTGGTTTCAATCCCTAGTAGTTCCATTAAAATAAATAAACCTAATTACCTCCCCCCAAAACAAAGCAGAACACAAAATTTTTTTAAAATATGACTGTAATTGAGTGAAATACATTAAATCTACATAAAAACCCACGAGTACAGAATAATAATCAAAAATAAATTCAAAAAAACCAAAACAGAACTCTTGTACTTGCCCATTTTCTATCAAAATTACTTACAAGAGAGTAACACAGTATGTCACAGTGAACCACCTAAGTGAGAGTTACTGTTTTTCCCCCATTTTTGTATGGTAAAATTCACATACCGTAAAACTTACTGTCTTAATTATTTGTTCTTAACAGTGGTGGATGACCCAAGACTGGGCTAATAGCTCCAACAGCTTAACTGTGCCCTTCAACCTGGCTCATACCTAACTGCAGGTGTACCATTTCCAATCAATGATGGATTTTTGTTACCATCTTATACCTCATCATAATGACTAAGTGTGGCTGACAGAATCCATTTTATAATGGGAAACACTTCTTATTTGTTCACTTGATGCTCCATGCCCAGAAGGATGCCAGGAGCTATTTCTGAATGGTCTCTCTATTCTCTGCTGTAGGTAGCAAGCTTTTATTCCAGAAACTAAGAAAATCTATATTATGATTCTCCTATTGGGATTTAGCATAAACTTCATGTAGCATATTTTTCTCACCACAGATACCACTAAATTATGCAATTTCCACCACACATTAAAAGGATCATACACTATGAACAAGTGGGATCTACTCCAGCGATGCTAGGATGGGTCAACATCCACAAATTAATCAGTGTAATACACCACATTTAGAAAATGAAGGATAAAAATCACATGATCATCTCAATAGATGCCAAAAAAGTATCTGACAAAGTTTAACATTGATTTATGATAAAAACTCTTAACAAAGTGGATGAAGAAGGAACATACCCAATATAATAAAGGCCATATATGACAAAGCCCACAGCTAACATCATAGTCAATGGTAAAATCCTGAAAGTGTGTCCTCTAAGATCAGAAACAATACAAGTATGCCTACTCTGACCACTTTCATTCAACAAAGTGTTGAAAGTCCTAGCCAGAACAATTAGGGGAAAAAAAAAAGACAGATAGGAAGAAAGGAAAAAAAAGAAGAAAGAAAAGTAGAAAAAGAAAGGGCATTCAAATCAGAAAGGAACTAAAATTGTTACTCTTTGCAGATGACATGACAGTATATATAATCCACAAAAGACTCCACAAAAAACTGTTAGAATTAATAAAAAAGTTCAGTAAACTTTCAGAGTATAAAGCTAATATATAGCAATCTGTTGTTACTATACACTGATAATGAAGTATTAGAAAGATAAATTAAGAAAATAATCCTATTTAAAAAATACCTAGGAATAAATTTAACCAAAAAGGTGAAAGACCTGTACACTGAAAGCTGTAAGACATTAATAAGAGACATTGAAGAAGTCACGAATAAATGGACAGGTATCCTGTACTAATGGATTAGATAAGTTAATATTGTTAAAATGCTCATACTATCCAAAGCAATCTACAAATTCAGTGCAATCTTTATAAAAATTCCAATGGATATTTTCACAGAACTACAAGAAACAATCCTAAAATTTGTATGAAACCATAAAAGACTCTGAAAAGCCAAAGCAACCTTGAGAAAGAAGAACAAGCTGGAGACATCATGCTCCCTGATTTCAAACTACAGTTGACTCTCTATAATTGTAGATTCTGCATCCACAAATTCAACCAACCAAATACCAGACAGTGGTCTTGGCAATGATTTTTTTTTTGATTTGATACCAATAGCAAAGGCACCAAGAGTGAATATAATAAACTGAGACTACATCAAACGAAAAAGTTTCTGCACAGTAAAAAAAAAAAAATCTACAAAATTTTCATTGTACACACACACACACACAGTATATAGAAGTATTATTTATCCACGAGAAAGAAGAAAACCCTGTAGCTTGCAACAACAGAGATGGAACTTAGGGGTATTAAGCTAAATGAAAAAGTCAGATAGAGAAAAACAAATACTGTATGATCTCACTTATATGTGGAGTAAAAAAAAAATGAGTTCATAGATACAGAGAACAGATTGGTGGTTGCCAGAGGCAGGGCTTGAGGGTGGATAAAATGGGTAAAAGGGGTCAAAAGGCATCAACTTTCAGTTATAAAATAAGTAAGTCATGGGAATGCAATATACAGCATGATGACTAGTTACATACCATACTGCATACTCGAAAGTTGCTAAGAGGTAGGTCTTAAAAATTCTTATCACACAAAAAAGAAAATTTTGTAACAATGAATGGTAATGCATGTTAACTAGATTTGTCGTGGTGATCATTTCACAATGTATACAAAAGTCAGAAGATTCACAGGATTGAGGAACCTATGGGGATTCAAGGTTTCTGAGTGCATCATTCCCAGATGTCTACATGTCAAGTCTCAGAGTCTTATTCCTTCCCAATCCGAAAAGGTATACTTGGCATAGTAGACTGTCTGGGAACAATAATTCAACCTTCAGTAGAGCACTGCTATTATTATAATATACTCCAGGCCTTATTCTCAGCTCTTTCTACTCTCTGTCTAAAGGAGATGAGAGTATTTTATATACTGGCAGGGAGGCTACCTAGTTTTCACACCCTAATATAATTAAGTGATAAGTCACCCTCAACAATTTGTTATCTTTCAACAATAGTCCTCCTGTTCCTTTTTCCATAATTACTACTTCTTCTGGACCTCCCAAAAGTCTGAAATATTGCACTTGCCAGTGCATTTCCTTTAACTAGGACACCATACTATTCCAGCTCATCACTGGTGAAAATTTTAACAATTCCACTGTCACCTTTTGCCTTTGTCTGTCTGTTTCTGCCTTTAACAAGTGAGTGATTGGGTCCTCACTGCAGATGCTGCGGCCTATGGCAATGCTGAACCATGGCAAGTCTCAAGAACAGAAGATATACTTGGAAATATAAAGTACATACTCTAAAGTGCAGTATCCACTGAGATTTAGGGACCATAGGAGGCATACTGCTTGTCCAGGTGGTACTGTATGCAGCTTTAGCAAACACAGGTAGTTTTCCTTTATGTTTGTATCAATTTATATTCCTAAAAGCAATGTAGAAAAATTCAAGTCGCTTAAAACCCTTGCCAGCCTTTTCTTCATTTTAACCTTTATGTTAGATTTATTATATCAAATTTTAGTTTTACTTTTTTTTAACATTTTTTATTGATTTATAATCATTTTACAATGTTGTGTCAAATTCCAGGGTAGAGCACAATTTTTCAATTATACATGAACATATATATATTCATTGTCACATTCCTTTCTCTGTGAGCCACCATAAGATCTTGTATATATTTCCCTGTGCTATACAGTATAATCTTGTTTATCTATTCTACAATTTTGAAATCCCAGTCTATCCCTTCCCATCCCCTACTCCCTTGGCAACCACAAGTCTGTATTCTATGTCTATGAGTCTATTTCTGTTCTGTATTTATGCTTTGCTTGTTTGTTTTTTAGATTCCACATATGAGCGACCTCATATGGTATTTTTCTTTCTCTTTCTGGCTTACTTCACTTAGAATGACATTCTCCAGGAGCATCCATGTTGCTGCAAATGGCATTATGTTGTCGGGTTTTATGGCTGAGTAGTACTCCATTGTATAAATATAACACATCTTCTTTATCCAGTCATCTGTTGATGGACATTAGGCTGTTTCCATGTCTTGGCTATTGTAAATAATGCTGCTATGAACATTGGGGTGCAGGTGTCATCCTGAAGTAGGGTTCCTTCTGGATTATATGCCCAGGAGCGGGATTCCTGGGTCATATGGTAAGTCTATTCCTAGTCTTTTGAGGAATCTCCCTACTGTTTTCCACAGTGGCTGTACCAAACTAGTTTTACTTTTAATATTTCTGATAACTAGTTTAAATTTAGCAATTTTTTTCAAAAAAATTTTGACCATTTAGAGATTTGTTTTTGTGAAGCACCTACTCTTCTATTGGATTACATGTCTTTTTATTACAAATTCTAATGGATTTTAGATTTGAGATTTGAGTACTTAGTCCTGTGAGTAGAATTCTTTAATTTCAATACATCCCATTTTATATTTTATTTATCTTTATCATTTTTATTTCTTATTAAGGTATCATTGTTTATCCCAAAGCATAAAGCTATAGTCCATTTTTTTCCTAAAAGTTTTATTGTTTTACCTTTCACATTTGTGCCAAATTTATAGCATTTTATATCTTTTGGCTCACAATGCTTTTTTTGAAAATGAGAACACTCTTATTATTGTTCCTCTAAAGCTAAAGTGTAATATGACTCTTGTTACTCTGGTTTTAACAGTGCTATGATATGCTCAGTGTACATGTTCTTGTATTTATCGCTCTTAAAATTTGCAGGGATCCAGAGTCTCTGTAATGGGTATGATGTCTTTTCTAAGTTTGAATGTATTGTGAGCCCTTTTCTCATCAAATATTCCTTCTGAAATCTCAGATATTTTTAAGAATATTTTGTATAACTCTCTTAATTGTTTCCTTACGTGGTAAATTTTATGAGGAAAAAAAAAAACCTCATTTCTCTCACAAAGATTCTTTTGAATTTTCTTTTGGCAACTCTTCTTTCTTCTAATTATTTTGTTAGACGAAGCCACCACTGGTACAAGGTTAATGTATGGGTAGATTGTGACCATAGATATTGAAAAGCTAATGAATGTTTTCAGCAGTAGGATGACAGTCCAAGGATTCTAGGAATTACATCTTTAAAAGAATACATGTAACACTGAGGAGAAAAGTGGTATTAACCACTGGAATCAGGGAAAACATTTAAAATGTTTCCCTCTAACCATGAGGTAATGACAGAGGGGTCTAAATTTATGGGGAAAGTAGAGGAGGGGTCAGATAGGGAAAAATATTATGAACTCAAATGTTTATCCAAATTTAAAACAATCCCTTATTCTTTGTGATGAAGATATAGTCTCTTTATTCCATAATATGATTAAAATTTGCCTAAGGTAAAGTCTTACAGTCAGAAATATTCTCAGTGAAATTTTTACTATAATAATACAGAATAGGAAATTCTTATAAATAATACAGAATAGGAAATTCTTATAAATATTTCTTACAGCAGCACAAACATACTGATTTGCCTGTGCTATGGTTTTCCACATCTAAATAATATTGCTAGTGTAGAAATATTACGTTTCCCTTTAGTATAATCACTGAGTAATGCTACAATTGGTGTTATTTCTGTCAAAATGTTGCAAAGCATAACCAAAAATAAATAAATAAGCAAGATAAAATAAATAACACGTTCTCCAGGCACTAAAGAGTAAGCTGAAAGAGTAAAGTGTGTTTTCAGTGTATCATGACAGACCACAGCAGGGTTCTTCACAGGAAATGCTACAAAACGTGTTTCAATTGAAGCAATGCACTTTAATAGGAATTCCATTTTACCCATGAATGTATACTGTGTGATAATCTCAAATCTATTTATTCAACAGCTGGATCTCAAGATTAGAATGAAGGTGACTAGAGCATAGAGAATTATATTCCTACAGAGTAAGCAAAATCCTATTAACCTTTAATGACCTATTTTTTTTTCCTGGGCTTTTAGTTTAAAACTCTGATATAACCTACTGGTTATTTTGCTTTGTTTTAGGGGTTAGACTCAGTGTACAAAAGGAAATGTATATATTTTATTAATAATAGTCACTTTAATTTAGAGAATGAGTCCAAGGCCAGAGTGGGTATTTAGAGACTAATTTTGAAGTGGCACAGGGAAACCTAAAGAATAATGTATGCAAAACATGAAAGCCCTGGATGCCATAATAATGCACAGCACTGTACGTCTAGAAGTTAAATCTCAGTGCTATAGTACTTCCTGTACTAGTCAACACTGCCTCGGTTCTTCTATCTGCACAGCTCTCATATTACAGCAACAACAAAGCCTTTCATGATTGACTAATGAGCTATGCTATTAATTTAATTATAGCCTGGCCACTTAGAGACTCAACTTATTGGAAAGGAAATGGTGATTACTACAATTGGCAACTCCCCTTGACACATACTTTATTCAGGACACTACCTCATGGACTTATTACTTTGCTATTTTACATACAAGTAGGGCCTAAACATTTCATTAGTGAATTTTCTGTTATATACAATAACATTTAAATGTTTATTTTGTGAATGTTTAAATGATAAGTCTTATAAATCTTACTCCACTGTATTTATCTGCATTTGATTATGTTAAATTAAAAAATAATAATACTCATTATATTCAAGACACCATGCTAAATATTTGATATGCATAAGTTCATATAAGACATGGCTCATGTCTTAAAAAATGTCTTAATAGGAAAAACAGAGCATGAGATAAAACAGTTAGAATTTAAATAAGTTTTGTATACTTGCCATAATAGCAGAAAAAGCTTGAAGTACAAAACATATGAAGTTAGAAAAATATTTATCCTGAGTATAGTGACCAGGGTAGGCTTAGAAAGGTGAACGGGACAAAGAATAGACTTTTATTGAAAAGAGAGTGAGGAAAGATAAGAAGAGCTAATTTGACTTTTACACAGATTGAGTTTTAGGATATTCCAGAATATTCAGAATATCGCTTAAATCAAGAAGCTGACATCTAAGCCTAGATTTTAGAGACTGAGAGATATTGGTATGAAATGTTAACAAAAGAGGTGGGAAGAAAGTATACTAGGGAATAAGAAAATGTAGAGATAAAATAGAGTCTTTGGGAAGACCTTCCAATGAACATGGGGAGGAAATTGACTGATAGAAGGAAATTCAATGAATCAGAAAGAGAAAGGGAAAACCTAGTAAGTGTCATTGGATGGATGCAAGCAACTAAAGGTAGACTGCCCAAATGCTGAAGCAAGGTCAAGTAAGATGCAGCAGTGCTTTGACAATTAGGAAAGCATGACTGAACTCATAAAAGAGAGAAGACAGAGAATAAGTGATTAAGTGATGTAACAGCCAACTTCTGTTTAACTTGCTTAACATCTTATTGTTACATAACCTCCTAAGCCTAATGATGGTGATGATTCTTAACACTAACTCAAATCCAAGAAGATCCAAGACACTAGAACAAATTAGTAATGCTAAAACTTAATAATAATTTATACATACTGACATTTGTTTTCCAAGTGCTGCTTGTACAGTTTTATGCATATGAACTTACTCGTTTCTTCCAACAGCATTATTATTAGCACTATCAGATAAGTAAACTGAGAAATAGGCATTAGGTAATTTGCCAAATACCAGAAAGTTAGTAAACAGATGTGCCAGGAAAGTCCAACCATCTGATTCCAGAATGTGTGAATTTAAGCACTAATGTTTTTGTTATTGTTATTGTTGTTTTGCTTATTTGTTTTTCTGATTTTATTACTGACTAGTTCATAATATTTATTTTCAACAAAATGAAGAAAAATTGAGTGCAAGAGGACCTAACTTAAAGTGATTATTGAATAGAATCTGGTGTTTCATCAATCAATATATCATAGCTTTTTTCTTTTTTAAGAAAATGTTTTCCTTTTCTTAATAATTTTACTCCCCTCACAAGATATTTTCATTATTCCCTATAATTTTTATTTTTAATTTCTAAATACCAGTTAATAAACTATTAATATAGTCAAAATTACTAGTCCTATTCACTCTCTTTCAGTCAAAACATAATCTGTGAAATACTTTATATTAAGTATATAGAATATGTGTGTATATGTGTGTATAATATATATGTATATATAAAACTATTACAGGTTTTTAACCTATATCCTGCATTCCTCATAACTGTAAGATCTAATTCAACAGTGGTTATTTATGCAGTTAACAAGCAGATTCGGGGGAAAAAGACAATAAAATTTTGTTTGAGCTGTTAATAAAGCTATGTTAAACAGATAAAAAGGATGTTTTCTTTCTTTTTTGTTTGTTTGTATGTTTAGTAGGATCAGGGGATATAAGAACTAACAATATAATGTGGTGAGAAGAAAAGTATTCCTATATTCTAGAGTAACTTTCTTTAAAAAAAAACTAATATTAAAGTACATTTGTTTCTTAGATTGATTAGATTAAACCTCCATTTTACTACTAAAATTGTCTTTGACTAATTGGAAGTTGAAAATTACATGTAGAAGAATGAAATTGTAGTTTCAAAATTATCAAACAATGTGTCATTTTCATAAATTGATATTAAGAACATACGAAGACAACTTAATTGAATATAACTGGCCTTGCTTATGAAACATTATTCTGGCAAAATCTATCATATCTTACAATGAAACATCTGGCAGGCTACATGACATTTATTAAATCTAGCTTTTTCTAATACAAAGCATGCCAAAGCTTCAACATAATGAACATTGATGGCTGATGCCAGTCATTTGTTCCCGGACAGCTCAGATATACATATTTATTTGAATGATTTGGGGGTATGTGTCATCCAAAATAAAACAAGCAATGTCATTGAAGTCAAAATTGAATCAAATTATTACACATATATATGCACATTCTAATTTATAGCTAAAAGGAGTATATAGTCATTTGGAACTGTTTTATTGATATAACTTCATTCCATATGTAGTGGAAAATACCAGAACAGAAAAATAGGAAGCAAATAGTTGATAGAGGAAGTCCCTATACAATTATAAACTGTGGAAACCTAGCCTTGGAAATGCCTAGTATCCTTCTCTTGTTCTAGTACAGAACAAGAATGTACAGACTGACAATTCATTCCCTCTGTGCCTGTCATCCTTGCCCAAAATACAGGCAACAATCACAGAATGTTATTATCTCCTTTGTCCTAATTATCATACACATCTTTCTCATGATTATATCTTTCTTCCCTTTTAATGTCATTGGAATACTCTTTTTTATATAAACAAATTAGGTCTTTACCGTTTTATAATATTTTCTCCGTAAGCTTTCCTTCATTGAGATTATTCTCCTGGAGGCCAATTTTGTTGCAATCCTATGGAACAAAGCCTACACTTTCTCTTATACATCTTTTAATTCAGCAGAGAAAGAGCAGGGATAACTTGAGAACTCTAAATTCTTCCTTTTAGAGATTTTATCTTGCTTCCTATCAAGCATGAAGAATTCATATGGATCTCTTATTAAATTAAGTGTTTTTTGTAGTTTAAATATGATTATAATATTGCTTTTGGAATTATTTGCTATAATTTACTCATTTAATTTAAAATCAGTTAGGGTTTCCTTTTAGCAATTAGCTAGCATCTTCAGAAATTCTTACAAAATTTGAGAACCTAACATTCAATTTTTTTTAACATGGATTTAGCCTCCCAGCTACTATTTTCTGCTGTGCTTTCTGGGGCCTCCCTGTGCATGGACAGCCAAAAAAATGAGGGGAATATTTTGGAAATTGGGTGACTTACTTTTCTGAGTTCCTACCACTTTTCAGCCCAAATTCTGACCTGGGCATCCTCAATCTAAAAATACTGCATCCCTGGACTTTTTCAGTAAAGCTGGAACTATAAAAAATTGTCTTCAGCAAAACATCCCAAATGAGTGTGGTCTTTATTCATGTTTCCCTTTTTCAAGTATTGTAATCCCTCAAGCCTGCTTTAAATTGATGTTCCTTCAATGTTTAAAACAGTGTTTTGTTAAAATTCTGTCTAATACATATAATTGCTTCAGAAGAAGGGTAAGTGCGATGTAAGCTACTTTATCACAGGCAAAACTGGAAGTCATATTTAAGTGTAGGGTGTGGGTGTATCTCTCTACTTAGGAAATTTCAATCTTTCCTTTACAATAGTACAGTCAAGGTCCACTCTATATCTCACATTATGTGTAAATCCCTCAGAAACCTGTAAAAGCAGCTTTGAGTACTGCCTTATGTTTACCACCATCATAGAACCTCCCACACCACATTGCTTATCTTTCACATGTATGTTTATTTGATTTTAGAGAACATATCTTATTAACTCTTGTATCATTAGCAACTCACTCAGTTCTTAGTACAAGGTAGATGATCAAAAGTGGTATTGAATAAATAAATTACAGAATAAATCTGAAAATATAGGTTTGTTACAATCATCAAAATCTTGGACTATTTGAGAGAAATTTCTTTATCCATTCTACAAATAATTGAGTAGTTTTGATCTCATTGGAACACCAATCAGAAAAGACATAAAGAAAAGTTATACCGTTTGAAAATCTATTTGAAATAAATTTACTATCTAAAATATCTCATTTTAAGAGACTTTAAACTATAAATTAGGTTTAATGCTATAAACTCCAAAATAGTTTTTTTTCTTTTTCATATTATTTTTATTATAGGTTATTACAAGATATTGAATATAGTTCCTTCTATGCAGTAGAGCTTTGTTCTTTATCTATTTTACATACAGCAGTTTGTATCTGCTAATCCCAAACTCCTAATTTAGCCTTCTCTCCAACTTTACCCTTTGGTAACCATACCTCTGTTTTCTAAGTCTGTGAGTCTGTTTCTTTATTCTTTTAACATTTTTTTATTGAGTTATAGTCATTTTACAATGTTGTGTCAACCAAAATAGTTCTTAAATGCATTTTTTAAAAATTACTTTAGGATACCGTTTCTAAAAATTTTAAGAATGTGTCAGATAATCAGGATATGAGAAAAATGAATGGATTTTTTTTTTTTAATCCTAGAGGAAGTATAATTTCTATACTGCATTTTGTTCCCATAGCAATATCTGACAGATGTTTTTGACAGTATTTTTAACTTGACAGATATGTATGACATAAAGTTATTTAATTGTTTTGGTATTTAAATGTGTAGCATCTTTCCATTATGGTAGAGTGATCAACAACTCAAGCGCATTTTGTTAGACAAACTAAATTGATCCAATAGAAAAAAATACATTTAAACATAAATAACTGACTTGGCCTAAAGAAAAAGTAGATTATGAAAGAAAATGTTTAGTGAAAGTATCACGGTAAAAACTGATACTTAAGAAAACAAGAAGAATGAATACAATTTTGACTGTAGGAGAGGGAGTAAATGATATTACATATATAGAAAAGCATATAAAAAGGCAGAGTCATATTACATATAAGTATACACATTTGAAAGAGTGGAGGAAAAATTATTTTTGAATTTTATATTGTTCTGTAAGAAAAGTTACTAAAGGATTAAACTGAATGGCTGACATAATCTGATATAATTTAAGAATTATTATTCTGACAACTATACTGAAGAAGGTATGGCAGTAAGAGCAAAAGAAAGACCAATTCGGGTCTTATCTCAATAACCCAGTAAGAAGCAGCAGTGGAGATGGAAAGGAGTAGATGGAAGCTGAATGACTTGGTTCAATGCCGATGTATGGGGGAGGAAGAGAAAGAGTCAATAATGACTCAATTTTTCTGACAGGCAATTGAAAGCATAATGGTACCATGCAGTAAAAGAGTAATGCAATTGTAGCTATAGTTTTAAAATACAATATTATAGAGTTTGACTTATTAGTTAATTAGTACTAGAGAGACTGACCATGCTAGCACCCTTGACCTTGAACTTTGCAGCTTCCAGACTGTGAGAAATAAATTTCTGTTGCCTAAACCACCCAGTCTATGTTGTTTGTTACGGCAGCCTGAGCTAAGATAGAGCTTGATTGAAATTAGAACTGATAACTTTTTAGAGTTTGATTGGCAGTTCCAGTATAAGGAAAAAACAGACCATTACATTAAGAATTAAATAAGTATCTTTATATCACACTTTAAAATGAAGAAGTGTGATTATCTGACCAAATATTAGTAATACTAGCCAAAAAAGTTATGTAGCCTATGGAAAGATATATGTATGGATGAGATACATAGGTACATATAGATATGTATCTTGCTCACATTTTAAAGTAATGTCTAAAATTTAAGGAAAGGTTAATAACTCAAAGAAAATATTTCCACTTAATTCAAAAATAAAATGTGATATCAGTCACCTGTGGTCAACCATGATGAAAATATTACATAGAAAATTTCAGAAATATTTGTAAGTTTTCAATTATGCACTGTTCTGAGTAGCTTGATGAAATCTGTCCCACCTGGCAAATGAATCATCCCTTTGTCCAGCATATCTACATTGTATACACTATCTGCCTACTAGTCACTTAGTAGCCATCTCAGTTATCAGACATTCAGCTACCTTGGTGTCACAGTGTTCAAGTGACCCTTATTTTCCCTAATAATGGTTCCAGAAGCACAAGAATAATGATGCTGGCAATTCAGATATTCTCTTACCGTGCCTAATTTATAAATCAAGTTTTATTATAGGTATGTATGCATAGAAAATACATACTATGTATAGCATCTGGTACTATTTGAAGTTTCAGGCATCTACTGGGAATCTTGGAACGTATATCCAGTGGATAAGAAGGGGCTAGTGTACAATCAAATGCTGAAACTTATTCTTTGGCTAAACATATCTGTAAAGTTTTATTTCTATAAAAACAGGCACACAAACTGAAACAAAAAATTATTAAACTTTAGAGTACAAGCCGTATTTTTTATCAAGTGAAACCAAACTCCAAAATGCAGAAATTCACTATTTTGTGTACTTGTTTGAATGAAACCAACAAACACACTATCTTAAAACCAGTTCATCATCCTATAATGAGCAAAGCACGTGTTCTTAGATATGTCTGTAAAATTAAATGAAATTCTCAATTATACAAATTTAATCAGAGTTCACTACAATATTTCAATATATTTCATTGTCCATTTCTTGTGCTAAGGTGTGAATTTCTTTAAATATATATTTTCTGTATGTATTGAGAGATGTGTGTAAGTTTTTTGGCTTTTCTTATATTATTTTCTAAGGTAAGGAATTGCATGATAAAATTACCATAATGATCCTTATTTTAATTCCTTGTCAAGCTGAACTTATTTGCAATGTTCATTATTCCAATTGCTAATGATTTATTTGGGACTTTTGTACTTATTAGATTGGTGTATAATTTTATTTTCCAATAAAGACATTTTATATGGTAGTTTATATGTCACAGTAGCTTTATGAAGTAAATATGTTAGATTTTCTTTTAAGGTAGTTATTCATTATGTCTTGCTATTACAATTAGAGAGTTACAAATTCAGGACTGTTGCATATTCTACTAGGGTAGCCATGTTTTTATTATTCAGCAAATAATATGAACTTTATAAAAGTTCTTTCTCTACATTCAAATTTAATTGATAAAAGTACTAGCACCTAAGCTACATTTTAGTTATATTTCCCTGGTTTATCTTTCTTCAACCTTTTTGTGTCATTTAGTACCTCATGTAAAGAGCATATAACTAGACTTCATTTTGTATGTTGCTGCTGTTCCTCTGTATACTTTTAAAAATTTTTCATTTATACAGTTACAGTTGCTATCTTTTAACATGATAACTCATCCAGTTTGCATATATTACGATTACAGATATATTTGGACTTATTCACATAATTTTGTTTTCTATGTATAATATTTTTTATTTGTTTTTTAAATCTTCTTTCCTTCCTTCTCTAGGATTGATCTGTTTTCCTTGTTTCTTCTGCTTTGGGAATTTTAGCCCTTATTTTTACTGATTTAGTTTAATTTTTACTTGTAGACTTAGTTACCAAAGCCCATAATTAATACCCCTATCATCCTCCTCAGCTGATTAAGTTTAACTGAACCCTTTAATGCTATTTTCTTCCTGCTCCCCACCAATTTTCTGTTATTATGATCTACAATTTGAGTCTGGTCTTCTTTTTAAATAACCTTTCACTAGTCCACATTGTTAACATGTAATTAGATGTATTCACAGTTCTACTGATATTTTTAATCAACTTATTCCTGCCAATGTCACATTTTTGCTTTCAAATTCATCACTTCATACTTCTTTTAGGTTATATTTTTAGTATTTATACATCTGGAAACATTTTATTTCACTTTCAGTCTTTGAATTTATCTAAGTACAGAAGGTTAAGTTGACTGATTTCTCCTGTCACATATTGTGACTCATGGAAAGTTTACTGTATCATATCTTTGTAAACAACCTATTTTTCCCTCACAACTGTCTACATTTGCTGTTTGCTTTTATGTTCTACAGTTGTACTACAACGTGAATAAGTATAAATATATTTCAATCTATGCTGCTTGAGACTGTATGAGTTCTTTCTGTCTGAAAAGCCATATCTTCCACAATTTTGTCATTTTTATAAGTATTAATTGTCTGAATATTGAACTCTGCCTCACTCCCTTTCCTAAATCCACTTTTTTTCTCTTCTTGCAATTTCTATTAGATAAATGCTAGGTCTTCTTTTTTTTTTAATCCTTGATAGCTTTTAAACCATCTTTCTTTTTCTTTCTACTTTCCTTCCTGCCTTCTTGCCATCCTACCTTTGTATCATCATTATTCCATGCCCTGCATTAAGGGCTAAATCCTCACTTTTAAATTCCCATATATTAATTATCTTTGGCAGTATTGCTCAACAATCAGCTATACAATAAATTGTATATACCTTTTGCTCCCAGAATTCTTTATTAAATATATGTGGACTTCTTTCATACTATTTTGTTCTTTCCTTACAATTTTTTTTTTGGACTTTTGAACCTATTTATTTTAAATATTCTTTCAGAGAACACATTATGTGTTTCTTCTCGGAGAGCTTATTTTCTCATGTTCTTCTCCACAGTGAGCTAATCTTTAGTTGAGGGGATCTTAATTTAATGTAGAGGACCCTACATTTTGGGTATAGTCCCACAGACAATAGTGCATTTGCCTCTGCCTGGATCCAGTGGATTTCACTGGTTCTAAACCTTTTGTCTTAAACCTGATGCCTTTTCAGAATAATAGTCAAACCACACAATGTGAACTTCTAAATCATTTCTATGTACAAGGAAAGCCTAGGATTCCATTTTTTGTACATGACTCCTTTTTACTGTACCACCAAGTCCAACAGTCCATGTTTTAAGAGATTTCATGACTATTTGATTTGTATAGTAGACTTACTTCCAATTCCGTAAATCCATAGACCCTCCATGCTAGAGTTCTCTCCTCAAATGGACCTTAAATACAGGCCCCAGATGTCTACACATATCTGTTTATAATAATCCTGGGAGCCCTTTTATCTTTACCTCCTACTCCCTGTTCTGATTTTTTATCTTCTTTCCTTCCTTTCTAGTACTAGTGATTTTGCTTCATTGGCAATGCATTTTAAACTGATTTATTTTTTGGAAAATATATCACTGTTTGGTCTGTGGTAGCATAGCAAGGGTGGGGGAAAGAGAAGGTGAGTGAGTAGTTTTCATGTTGGCTAAATCTGCCATATTATCTTAAATCAACAGTTGTTTTCATGCAGCACACTATTTTGATTTGCTCATCAAATATATATAGGATTTTCTACTTTGTTCTAGATACTATTTTAGGTCCTGGAAACAGAGCAGTGACTATAATAGACACAAATCCTTAAAGTCTTGGAATTCACATTTAATGTAAGAATCTGAAAATAAACAAAGAAACAAAAACAGGCAGATGTGTGAAAGGAGAGATTAGTTCCACACCAGTGAGCAAGGCTTTGAGTTTGTTTTTGGCTTCCAGGAGCATGTAAATGAATTTCCAATGTTTCCGGTTCACACAAAGCTCTATATCATACACCAAAGTCTTTGCGGCTGACACCTTTGTTACTAGGCATTTCTTGATTAGGCAGACACAGCTCTGCCGCCTTTCAGATGGGAGTGTGAGGACTGCTGACCCAGTCGTGATAATATGTCTTCCTCCTCCTACCCAGAGGAGACTGAAAAACAACCAAGCACTGTGTTGGCAGCTTGATTCAATTCCATCTCTTGCTTATTCAGTCTCATTAAGAGGTAGGTAAGTGTAGTCTGATCCTACCCACTTTCCGCACTAGGACTTCTTCTCATATACCCCTCATCTGCCCGGTGGGATTCTTTGTATTTTCTCTTCCACAAAGCCAGCTTGCTGTTAGCATCCTATCTTCATCACCACAGCTGTCAGGGTCAGATATTTTACTCTGCTGAAAAGCTAACATTAACCTATTAGTATTTTGTGGATGCTTGCAGAAGATACAAGACTTGGGCCCAAGACACATGGCTTTTTATTACACTTGGCACAACAAGAAGCAAGAACATCAGCATTTTCCCATGAGTTTTTTCTTATCCCTCAGGGACAATGCCTGCTATGCTTCCAGTGGTTTGTGTCATAGCTAATGAACCTTGAACTTGAAGAATACAGGAAAAAAATCACTACCTTGAAGTGAATTCTAACTAATAAGGGACTTGATCTTCCATGAAAACCTGACTTGCTTAGAACTCAAAGAAAGGAGAGTTAGATATAGAATCAGAGTTAGCTTGATCTCTAATTAGTAAAACATTGCTTTCCACTATCTTTGTCCTTTATATACTAAGCATGGGAAACACAGCAGGGAGGTATTTTTTTTTTCCTTTAGACTAGGGGTTAGCAGAAATAAAAGGCAAAATAATAAATATTTCAGGCTTTGTGAGCCATATGTATATACAGTCTGCAACTACTTGACTTTGCCATGGTATCAGGAAAGTAACTACAGACAAAACAGGTGTTTAGCCAAATTTGGCTTGTACATCACAGTGTGCTGACCTTTACCCTAGGCTCAAAAGTTTGAGGGTTACAACCACAATATTAGAATAATTTGTTCTGTGAAACCTAAGACTGAAAATGATACCACTGGTGGACTAGAGGGAAGGAATCTGCACATAAGCATCCAGGAATCCCACAGTTTAAAGGTCAGAGCTATCAGCAGCTTATAAAGAAGTCAAGTTCTCTGGTCAACAGCCCCTATACATACATAGTACTCTAAACTTTTTATGGTATCACTTTATGTATAGGAAAAGAGAAAAAGATCACCAGAAATTTGAAAAACCTAAAACATACAAGAAAAAAAATGTGGTTAAAAAAAGAAAGAAAAACAACAATAAGGAAAGAGATATTTTGGCAATAGAAGGCAATTTAAATTATCCGACATTATAAAGAGGACATTGCAATCACAAAAAAACCCCACCAAATTTTGTACAAATAAACTTGAAATAGAATAAATAAATTTAGATATTGCTATTCATTGCTTACCTTAAAAATCAAAGATGTCCAGAATACAAAATCCAAAAATAAACTTATAGAATAGACAAAAAGAGCCCAGATACTACTTAAGAAAATTAAAAGATAGAGCCTCTATTTCAAAAAAGAGAATAGAGAAAAGAGAGCGAAGCAAAAATTTGAATGGACAATATGCAAATTTCTTACAGCCAGAGGAAATACATATTCACATAGAGAGGGCTCTCTGAATAAAATGTAAATTTAAAAAACAATATCACCTTTGAATCCTATCCTCAAATTATTAATCAAGTGTGACAATGGACTAAAGTCTCTAGGATGCAAAAACTTACAGTCCAAATAATCTTTACTAGGAAATTATTTTAAAATATTCTATAGAAAACAGAGAAGTTAACCTAATTGGAAATAGGATTAAACATAGGAGAGATATGACATCTAGTTCCAGAGGTTCAACAAAGCAGCATGTCGAGATAGGTATGTTACAGAAGAATTAAGGGGTTCCAGTCTTTAAGAAGTATGATAATTTAATAGAGTGGTTAAAATTATTTAGACTTTGAAAAATTTTTATAATAAGGTACAAATAATTGATGGTGTCTGAAAAGAAAAACCCTTTTAAGTGTTTCTTAGAATTTCTTTAAGAGGTTGGGAACACCAGATCCATACATAATCAAATGCAATGCAAATTCATTGTAAAGTAATATATTTGGTAATAATTGCATAAAAGCTACATACTGATTTTCTGTTTAGTTTAATAATATATACAAATTATAGGGGACTTTACTATTACCATACAAAGCTGATACCATAGGTATCATTTTAGCATAAGATAAAATACCACGGAAATTCCATGAAAATTTTAGAATTTGGCTACTGCTTGCATTATATATGTGTACTTATATCTGTTAAGGCTTCCCTGACAGATTAACATAATGTCTCTTCAGCATATTCTGCTATGCAGCAAAATGCTCTGGCATTCATCATCAAAGACTCAACCATGTACATATTTCCTTTGATTAAAAACAAACAAAATCTACCTGTCAAAGCATTCTAGCAATATAGTGATTGAAGCCTAAAATACTTGTAAATCTCTTCAAATATTTTTTACAATTATCCTATTAATAAAACATAGCTTTTCACTTACAGAAAAGTATATATTTATATTCAAACTATAGTCTAGAATAATTCCTCAGTACATTTATCTCATTAACTAAAGTTTTTCAGTCTATATTTTGCTATCCATATACCAATAATTGATTTGTCATAAACAGAAGAGTCATTGCAACAGTGGTTTTTCTTGGCACTTCTTTATCCAAGCATATCAGGACCAGCACATGTTTTTCATTAGCTCAAAGCACAAATGGTTGACAGTTTGGGAATCTGTACAGCATTTCTTGCTAATTTCATTATTCGATCTGCTTTGACATAGGAAAGGTTGTTATACTAGTGTGCTGACAAACTGACAAACCCCGCTTCTGCTCTTACAACTTTTTAATCAACATCATAATTAATATTCATCTGGTGTTCCTCAACTATGTACCACAGGAGGGCATACATTCATTACAGTTAATTGAGAAATCAGTATGATGATTTGGACAAATATTAGAAGTGATGCTGTTAATGATGGCAATTTATGATTTCATCCAAATTAAGAAAAATCTGTGTCATTTTTTCACTCATGTGAGTATGTGGCAAAAAGTACTTGGTTATTCGTCATAGTATTTTCTCACCGTCTACTATTTTTTTTCTGTTGTATTTAATTTTGTTCCCCTATGTTATCACTTTAAATGTATTATTGAAAGTTTATATTGAAACACCAAAATAATGAAAATAATTTTTAAAAATCTAGGTAAAAGATTAAGGTATAGAAATAAAAATTTAATAGCCCTATGGCATTTCACCCGTTCTATCTATGCAAATCAACATGATGAGGCAGTGAAATTTTCTCCATTTAGATCTCAGAAGGACAACAGCTATCTGAGAAGACATTGGCCTAGACAGTCACTAGAAGGCAGTACAAATGTAAATGTGAAAAATGCATTACTTTCACATTCAGATTGCTTACAATCCAACCATACCTCTATAATTGGCTGTTTATTTTACTACTGATTCTTGGCACTTATTGGGTTCTACCAGTCTCTGTTTTTATTTTTTTTAAAAAAAGTCTTCTTAATAAGGATCAAATTTTTCATACATAATCATTCCAAATACAATCTTTGAGGAAAGCAAAATACTCTCAACCCAATTTCAGAATAGCTATAAACATTATAAAAAATTTTCACTTTATATAACTGTAGAAAAGACTGATATGTCATTCTAAAGTCTGCTTGAGATTTTATTTCCCGTGACATTTTCTCACATCTTCGTGTGTGCACACAGTCTCCGCTGGCCAAGAACACGTGGCTCATACTAGAGTCTCTGTTGTGTATATATACAGTTTCTGGTCAACTCAGGATATGGGAATAACATCAATTTTGGCTGAGATATGGCTAACTCACATCTAGAACTCCCTCTTAAATCCTCCAGCAAATTCATTGGTCTATTTCTTGAGCCAAACAGGACCACAATCTCAGGCTAGTGGTGTCTGTAGCCCTCCTGTTTGCTTGCCACTAAGATTGCCACTTTAATGACAATATTCTACATCAAGTGAGCCTCTCCTAGCAGCAACAGGAAAGCGGCTGAAAGGATTTCACAGCCTGTTGCACCCTTGTCCAGCAATCATGCTGACAGAGGCAGGTGAGAGTGGGAGCCGCTATGCTTACTGGGATTTCAGAAGATAACCTAGATTTCATTAGAGACTTGATGGCCAGCAAAATGTTTCAGAATCATGCAATGTATAGCCTTCATTTGAAGACAGATTTCAATGTAAACCCATTTCTATTATATTCAAGGGCATAACAGATATAAAAATTATAAAAAGAATGAGTATTTCCTTCATAAAATTGACAGAAATTAATTGGCCATTTATGTGCTCTATTACTTTAGTACAAGATTCCTCCAAGCTACAGTTTTTTCATCTGTGTAATAGGCTCAGTATAAGCACATGGATAAAATAGACAGTTGTGATGTTGAATGCAAGACACTATTTATTTAAAGCATTCCATCATGTCAAACTACAAACTATGATGTCTCCTCAGAAAGCTATTTCCCCTAATTTTAACCAGCTGTTTTCACTCTTAGGTTTCTATGTTGTCCACCATGACAATAAAATTTCAATAAAGGCCTGATCAATAGTAATTATAGTAGATTACTCTGTAAGTCCTAGAAACTATAGACATCTTACCTTTCTACATTGCTATTTAAATAAACATACGACATCATAGAAAAAAATGTCAAAGATAAATAGAACTTCCATTGTATCTTGTTTCATTATATCCATTTTCCTACATTTATTTAATTTAAAACAACATTTTCTGACTAGGTACAGAATAAATTCTCATAATGGGAAAATTTATAAACTGCAGAAAAGAAAAAAATTGAAAATAACAAGCATCCAAAAACATATATCCACAATGGAAATTATTAACATTAAGTATTTTCTTTTCAAAAGCTTGACTTTTAAAATGTATTTTTTAAAAGTATTATAATTTATTCTGATATTTTATTCTGATATTTTAACTGTTACCTAGTAAAGTTAATTTTTTTCCATTTGCCTAAAATCTATTTGCTATTCCTTTCTTTTTAAAAGTTACTTTTAGGATTCTCCATATGTCGTTTGTCAATTTTTTTGTTTGTTTGTTTAGAATAAAGTTCTATCAAAAAGTTTACTTAACTAATATATGAAGGAACCAGGAAGATTGTAAACCTGCTTCAAAGAGAAGCTATTTATAGGCATACCTCGTTTTACTACACTTTGCTTTACTGTGCTTTGAAAATACTGCATTGTTTACAAATTGAAGGTTTGCAGCAACACTGTGTCAAGCAAGGGTATTGGAGCCATTGCTTCCAACAGCATTTGCTCACTTAGTATATCTGTATCACATATTGGTAATTCTAACAATATTTCAAAATTTTATTATCATTATATTCATTATAGTGATCTGTGATCAGCAATCTTTGATGTTACTACTATGACTTACTAAAGGCTCAGATGAAATGAGAATTTTTATTTATTGTAATAAAATGTATGTATTTTTTACATATTTTAATGTATCTTTAAATTTAGGTATGCACTTTTTTTACATAACACTATAACATACTTAATAAATGAGAACAGAGTGTAAGCATATCCTTTATATGCACTGGGAAATCAAAAAACTTGTGTGACTCATTTTACTCTGATACTCACTTTATCATGGTGGTCTGGAACTAAGCCCGAAACGTCTCCAAGGTATGCTTATATAAAGGCTGAGAGAAAGAATACTTAAGATTTCTAACTTACATTCTAAATAAAACCATAGGTTTGGGGTTGAAATTTTCTACACTGCATGAAAATCAGAAACTGTTAACATCTCTACTAGACAAAATTAGTTTTCTTTCCTTTCACACAAAAACTATTTGCATAAATATCAGCTTTCTACGGGATACTATCAACCCTTACAGCACTGTAAAACCCACCGATCAGTAGTAAAGTGTAAGTCAAAGGTACTCATACATGTAGAGAATCAAGTAATCCTAGATGAGCCTGCTAGACACACCTACTAGACCCTGAAGGAACACCTTGTACTTCTTCTTGTTTATTATCAATTCCTGGGCAACTTTTCTCCAACAGTAATTCTTGTGATCAGAAATAATCTCCAAAGATTATTCCTCATCACACAAAATAGGCTGCTTGCATTATAGTTAGCCTGCTTTTGTTTTTAATAACTGCAACAAGAGGCTTTAACAGACATACACGCCTTCTTGTCTTCATGGCATTTAACAACTATTAATGTCAAAGAATTAACTTCACTTTGGAGCTTTTGTAAATGTATTGTGAATGTCTGGAGATCTTTCCTTTATTATTGCTGTTGTTATTGCTTGGTCTGGTTTTTTGGGGGGGGGATTAGAAATTAAAACTAAGAAATTTATCTCCACCATATTTCACTAGCACTACTTATAAATGAAGCTGAATTCATCTCTTTCAGGTCTCACAAAATTCTAAGATTCCTTCTCTATTACATGAAACACTGGACCATTATAAACCATCAGATAGACATCACACAGGTTTGCTGGGCAGGTTTGGTGGAAATTAGCTTTTCATATGAAATATAACCCATGTTTCTTAATGATAGGCTTGCCATATTTTTCAAATAACATTTATTTTCAGTTTCCTTATAAAACTGACATAAAATAAAACAAAAATACTTTCAAATTTTAAAATATCAGATCAGTATGTAATTAAATCAGAAATAAACATCAATAAAGCATCTATAAAGGCAAGAATATCTGCAAATTAAATAGTTTAATTCTAAATGGCCAATTGTTAAGAAGGAAATTGCAAAGGATATTAGGAAATTGTAGAAATTCAATGATAATGAAAGCATAACTTACTGAAAATTTTAGAACACACCTTAAGCTGAGCTTAAAAGAGAATTAACAGCTTTAGTGTACATTAAGAAAGTTCTGAAATAAAAACTATAGGCTTCCACCATGAGAAGCAACAAAGATAAAGATTTAACCCAAAGATCCAAATATATGCTATCTATAGGAAAAGAGACAAAATATATTTTAAGCCAAAAACCATCACAAGAGAAAAAAAAAACATTATATAATGATACACAGTTCAATTCAACAGTAAGATATATCAATTATAAATATATATGCACCCAACATTAGAGCACTTAAATATATAAAGTAAACATTGACAAAATTAAAGACAAAAACAGACAGAAGTACATTAATAGCAGATTTCATTACCCTATTTTCAATAATGGACAGATCAACCAGACAGAAAATCAACAGCAGGGAACTTGAACACTACAGACCAAATAAATCTAATGGACATATACAGAACATTCTACTAAACAGCAGCAGAATATATGTTCTTTTCAATTGCACACGAAACATTAACCCAGGATAGATGGCAGGTTAAAACACAAAACAAGCCTTAACAAACCAAGGAAGACTGAAGGCATACCAAGTAACTTTTCTAACTACTACGGAGTGAAACTAGAGAATAAGAGCAGAAGGAAAACTAGAAAATTCACAAATATGTGGAGATTAAATAAGAGACATTGAACAAATAACAGTTCAAAGACTAAATTAAAAGAAAAATTAGAGACCATCTTCAGATAAATGAAAATACAATATGCCAAAACTTACGAGATGCAGCAAAAGCAGCACAAAGAGGGAAGTATAAAGCAATAAACACTTATATTAAAGAAGAATAAAATATCTCTAATAAACAACCTTAACTTTACACCATAAGAACTACAAAAAGTCAAAAGTTATCAGAGGGAAGGGAACAATAAAAATTAGAGCAGAAATAAACAAAAAATAGAAAAATCAAAGAACTAAGAGTTGTTTTTTTGAAAAAAATAAACAAAATTAACAAACCTTTAGCTGGATTACCAAAGGAAAAAAAGAGTCAATATGCAAATAAATAAAATCAGAAATGAAAAAGGATACAGTAAGGCTGATGTCACAGAAGTAAAAGGAATCACAGGAAAAAACATACAAATTTCCAGAAACATGCAACTTATCAATACTCAATCATAAAGAAAAAGTCTGAACAGACTTATAACTAACAAATAAGAAGACTGAAAGAGTAATCAAAAACCTCCCAACAAAGAAAAACCAGGATCAGATATCTTCATTAGTTAATTATATGAAAAAAGAAGTGAAAAAAAAAGAAATAATGCCAATCATTATCAAACTCTTCCCAAAAATTGGAAAGGAGGGAAAGACTGCAAACTCATTTTATGAGGTTAGCATTACCTTCATCTGACATCAAAAACAGATGAAGACCCCACAAGAAAAGAAAACCATAAAACAATACTGATATACAGAGAGGCAAAAATTCTCAACAAAATACATACAAACAAATTCAATAGGACATTAAAAGAATCACACGCCATAATCAAGTGGGCTTTATCTGTGGGATGAAAGGAAGATCTGCATACATAAATCACTCAACATGGAATACCACATTGACAAAAAAGAAAGGTTAAAAATCAAAATATTTTCATAATAAATGCAAAAACACACTTGACAAAATTCAACACACTTTCTTTCTAAAATACTAGGAATAAAAATAACTTAGCTCAACATAATAAAGATCACATATGAAAATGCCATAGTTAATATATTCAGCAGGGAAAAACTGAAAACTTTTCTCTAAAATCAGTAAAAAGGCAAGGGTTTCTAATATTGCACTTCTATTTAACAGTAGTGGAAGTCCTAACCAGAGCAATTAGGCCAAGAAACAGATGTAAAGAGCATCTAAGTCAGAAATAAATTATCTATTTATAGATGACATCATCTTATATATAGAAAATCTAAAAATTACACACATATACACACGCATGCATAAGTGTTTAGACTAACAAATAAATTCACTAAAGTAGCAGGAAAAAAATCAATATACACAAATTAGTTGCATTTCTATATACCAACTACTGAAACGAAAATTAAGGGAAACATTCCCTTACAAGCATCAAAAAGAAAAGAATACTTAGCAGTACATTTAAATAGGAAGGTGAAACACTTGTACACTGAAAAATAAAACACTGATGAAAGAAATGAAAGAAGACACAAATGAAAAGACATCCCATGTTCATGGATTATTACTGTTAAAGTGTCCATACCACTCAAAGTGATACACAGATTCAAGTTCTATGAAAAACCAAATGGCATTTTTTTAAAGAAATATAAAAAATTTCTACAATTCTTGTCCAAAATAGAAAATAACCTAAATAGCCAAAATAATCTTGCAAAAGGACAAACCTGGAGACTTCACACTTTCTGACCAAACATATCACAAAGAAATAGTAATTAAAATGTTATAGTATTGGCATAAAGACAGCCACACAGAGCAATGGAACAGAAGAGAGAACCTAGAAATAAATCCTTACCTATAAGGTCAAATGATCCTCAACAAGGGTGCCAAGAATGTACAATGGGGAAAAGCCTTTTCAACAAATGTTGTTAGGAAAACTGTATAGCCACATGCAAAAGAATAAACTTGGACCTATTTCTTACATCATGCAGCAAACTCAGCTGAAAATGGATTACAGACTTAAACCTTAAGCCTTGAAACTGTAAACTCCTAAAAGAAAACATAAGGGAAAAGCTTCATATCATTGGACCTTGAAAATCTCATTGATATGACACCAAAAGCACAGCCAATGAAAGTGAAAATAGACAAGTAGGACTAGATCAAACTAAACAAGATCTTATGGTAGCTCACAGAGAAAAAAAAGTGACAATGAATATATATATATGTTCATGTATAACTGAAAAATTGTGCTCTACACTGGAATTTGACACAACATTGTAAAATGATTATAAATCAATAAAAAATATTAAAAAAATAAAATATCCTAATGTAAAAAAAAAAAACTAAAAATTTCTGCACTGAAAAGGAAATAGTGAACAGTGAAAAGGCAACTTATGAAATGGCTGAAGATGTCTGCCACTCATTTGACAAGTGGTTAATATAACATATAACAAAGTCCTATAACTCAATAGCAAAATAATTAATAACCCAGCTAAGAAAATTGACTAAAGACATGAACAAGAATGTCTTATTCCAAGAAGACATAAAAATAGTGAAGAAGTATTTTAAAAGATGTTAAATGTCACTCAATATCAAGGAGATACAAATCAAAACCTCCATGAGATATCACCTCATATCTGTTAGGATGGCCATTATCAAAATAACAAAAACAGAAAGAAAACAAACAAACAACAACAACAAAATAACATGTGTTAGAGAGAATGTGGAGAAATTGGAACACTTGCACACTGTTAGTGGGAATGTAAAATGACACAGCCACCATGGAAAACAGTATGGAGTATCACCAAAAAATTAAAAATAGAAGTACCACACGATTGAGCAATCTCACTTCTGAGTATTTATCCAGAATTGAAATCAGCACCTTGAAGAAATACTAGATCTCCAGTGTTCACTGCAAAACTATTTGCAATATTCAAGATGTAGAAACAACCTTACTGTCCATAAACACACAAACATATAAAGGAAATGGGAGATATGGAATATAGATATGGAATGTGTATATATATATATCTATATATATTCTGCAATATTATTCCACATTTTAAAAAAGAATGAAATCTGGGGTGGTGAGGGTGGGTGTAGCTCAGAGGTAGAGTGCATGCTTAGCATGCAGGAAGTCCTGGGTTCAATCCCCAATACCTCCATTTTTTAAAAAAATTAACATAGAAACATAACTACCTTCCCTCAAAACAAAATTTTTTAAAAAAAGAATGAAATCCTGCAATATGCAAAAATATGAATAAACCTCGAAGACATAAGGCTAACTGAAATAAGTCTGTCACAGAAAAACAAATACTGCATGATTCCACTTATACAAGGTATCTAAAATAGTCAAACTCATAGAATTAGAGTAAAACAGTAATTATCAGAAACTGGATATGTAGAAAGGGAAATGAGAAATTGCTAATCAATTGGCATAAAGTTTCAATCACACAAGATATGTTCTAGAAATCTGCTATACACATTGTGTCTATAATTAACAATGCTATATTGTATATTTAAAACATTTGCTAAAAGAGGACAGATCTCATTTTAAGTGTTCTCACCACAATAACATTTAAAAAAAATCTGTAGGTAGACTGACCCCAAAGAGAAAGAGAACACAAATTACCCAAATTGGAAATGAAAAAGGGATCACTACTATACATTACACAGGTAAGAAAAGAAAAAAAAATGCTATATTAGTACATACTATAAAGATTTTATTAAAAAGATGTATGTATAAACTTTATTCTAATACATTTAATACCTTAGATAAAATGGACAAGTGACTTGAAAGGCAAATGTTATCAAATATGCCACATGAAGAAATAGATATTTTAATAGCCTATTATCTAATAGAGAAATGGAATTTGTAAATGAAAATCTCCCACAATGTAAACTCAAGACTTCAGGAATTCACCTGTGAATTCTTTATAACACTAATAAAAAACCAATACCAAATCAATAAAGATTATTTCAGAAAAATAGAAGAAAGAAGGATTCTCAAATTATTTATGATGGTAGCACTCTGATACCAAATCTAATCAGAGACATTACTATAACAGAAAACTATGGACCAAATATTCCCCATGAACAGTAATGCAAAATTCACTAGCCAAATATTAGCAAATGAAAAGAAAAATATATAAAGCATAGCACACATTCTGCGCAAAAAGTTTTTACAAGAATGCAAGGATATTTGACACTCAGCTATAAATCAATATAATTAACTATATTATCAGAATAAAGGGAAAAAATAAAATTGATCATTGTAATTGAAAGAGAAAAAAGTATTTGGCAAAATTATACACATTATAGCTATGTATTAAAACTGTAAGTAATTCTATCAGCTGTACAGATACTCTGAACCATAAAGAAATCAGAAAAATAAAACAAGATGTTTCTAATAGAAAAATAAAAGATTAATTATACAACAAAAATCAATGAATCCTAGAGAAGATAGAAAAATAAGAAAAAAAAAAGAACAAAGAACACATGGGGACAAATAGAAAATAGCCAAATAATATATTTAAATTTAAGCATACAAATATGTATCCCAATTAAAAGGGCAAATATTTTCAAGTCGGATAATACAGCAATCTCCATTGATATGCTACCTACAGGAATAACATTTTATGTATAAAGATACAAAAAGGTTAAAAATAAGACAGAAGAAAGCACATCATGCCAACTCTGAACAAAAGGAAGCTGAAGTGGCTATGTTAATGTGAGAAGAAAAATAAGTTTTAGACCAAAAAATACTTCAATAAGACTAAAGAAGTTAATTTTATAATGATAGATGGATAAAGAGATCATGACAATCTTAAATAATTATTGACAGTAACAGAACTTTGAAATACATGAAGGAAAAGTTAACAGAATTTCAGGAGAAAAGAGAGAAATCCACCATTATAATTGTAGAATTTCATGCCTTTCTCTCAATGATTGGTAGAACAAGCATAAAGAAAATCAGTAAAGACACAGAGGATGTGAATAACGCTATCAACCAATCTGACCTGTCATTGTGATTATTCAGTTTTAACTGTGAATACCTTGATACAACTCACAATAACTCAGTAATTATACCCAAGTTCTCTCCAATGTGATACAAGTTTCTCCACTGTGAAGTTAGTATTTTCCCCTTTGTAATTGCTGTTTTTTGAAATATTTTGAAATAATATAAGCATTCTGTTCCTCATGATACTTCCACCGACTTTTCTCATTATTGATGACTTTTTTCTGAAGCCATTATTACTCCAATATATACTATAGTGTTTTTCTATTTCCTTCATTCGTTATATATTTGTTTCACTTTTCACCTATTAAATAGAATTCTAATTTTAGAAAGAGTTTGTCTATCTTCCCCAATAATTTATTTATTTAATTATTTGTACTAATTAGTTAAGATTATTTAATAGATGTTTATATTATTCTATGGGTTCAAATCCATTATTTATCATTATTTATTTCATTTGTTATATAGTGCAAGTTGTTCCAGATTTGGCCATTGGGAGCTACATCAGGTTGGTATATGCATACATTTTAAATGTTTACATCATAATTCTGATATCCTGATATTAAAAGTCCAAGAGTTGTTTTTTTAAGTTCACTTGTTACAAAAATTGAATTTTTATCTTAAAAATTTTAAGTTTTAAATTTACCTTCAACTTTCCAAATAAAGCTCCATAAAACATTCTTTTACAAAATGTTGCGTCTTGTAGAAACAGGTACTCTTTACTGTAAACTGATGGTCTTTTTAAAATCTAGTTTATGTGAAAGTCTGAAAGCAGTTACCTTGCTAATAGAGATTCAAAATAAAATTGCATTTGAAATTGATGAGAAGAATAAATTTATCGATAGCAAACGAATGTTAAAATTTATAAGCTTTTCAAAGATTCTCTAGTTTCTGATTGAAATTGCATATCTGTAATTTGTTTCAACAAGATTATTTCATTTCTTTTCTCATGTATGTTTGTGGCTGAGTGAGTTTTAATATTACTTATGCACAATTTTACTGTCTTTTAACTTTTATTAAAGAAATTTAATCAAGTGCAATAAAAATCCCTGATAGAAGATCTTTTTTTTTCTTTCTTTATTAAAATTAAAGTGCTGCCAAGAGTCTGGATAAAAACTATATGATTTTATACTCAACAGGAAATCTATTTTTAGTAAAAAAAGAGATTCGATAAACTCCGTGCTTGAAGCAAATTTCAAAAGCATTTGCTATAGCCACAGAGCCTTTTAATTCCTTAACACTCACACATAAATCTTAATAACTTCCCTTTTGACTATAGGTTTAGCCACTTCTCTGAAAAGGAAATGGGTTTAATGTCTACATTGTAAACTTAGCAAAAATATATTTGAATGTGTTATGTAGAATTTAAAACTTTGTAGCTAATAAAATATTAATCTCATCAAATATTTGAATACTTCTAATCCTTTAAATGCCATTTCTCCTTGTTTCCTATGCAGTGAAAAGGCAATTTCATTTTAAAAAAATTCTACGGTGGGTAGAAAGAAATGTTTGCATAAAATGAATAATTCTGAAAAACACCTTCTGTGTTTGTTAATAATGCTAAAATAAGTATGTATCCCTTAAATGTAAACATAGAGCTTTTGATAATTTAAGCAAGGCAAATATCAGTTTTAAATCCCCATAAGAATAAAAAAAGTCTTTGTGAGTAAAGCCTGTTCATAAGATGCATATTTGGCCTCTTACTAGAGAAAGGATAAAGATCACAATAATGTTTAACACGATTATCACACAAAAAGATATTTTGTAGAATTTATTATTCCAATCAAATTAATATACTTTTTAAGAAATATTGTTTCTACACTTTGCTCTTTTGATAAATGGTCTGTGCAATGATATGCTGTAAATAGACTTCTATAAAACATTGGTTTTCTATAGTTTATTTGTATATCAGGTATACTAAACATGGAGAGAACCTATTGATCTTTTAGGCCATTATAGATAAAATTCAATTTTAGAAACTTTTATTTTAGATTCCATCATACCATAACATTTTACAGTGATTAGTTAAAGAATGTTTGTACTTTTTGATACACAAATAACAATGTTCTACTTATTTGAAATTTAACAAAAAGACTTTGTTCCTGGTTAAAGCAGATGTAAAAATAATATTCATATTCACTACCCTCTCCAAAAATTACAGATACTACATAGAAACATTAAAATCAGAAAAATTAATTCTACATTCCAAGTAACAAAGATGTAGTCCTACATTAGCTACCTCTTACTACACAATGCATTAATCCAAAATTTAGTAGCTTAAAACAATAAGCATTTATTATCACATAGTTTCTGTGGTCAAGGATCCAGATACAGCACAACTGGGCCCACTTCTTCAGTCTCTCTCACAAGGCTGCACAAAATGTAGGCCAGGGACATAGTTGTCTCAAAGTTCAACAAAAGCATGATCATAGTTTCTAAGTTCATTCAGAGCCAGTTGGCAGAATTCAGTTTCTCACAGGCTGTTAAACTGAGATCTTAATTCTTCAAGAGCCATTTGCTGAGGCCACCCCCTAATTCCTGGCCTCTCTATAGATTATTTTACAATGTGACAGCTAGCTTCATCAGAGTGACCAAATGAGAGGGTAAGAGAGTGCCAGCAAGAGAGAGAATGTGTTCCAGCCAGCAAGAGATATTGCTAGCAACATAAAAAAAGTATGTTGATAAAGTAATTATAGAAGTAAACCCCATCATCTTTGTCATAATCTATTTTTCAGAAGCAAGTCACTACACCCGGTGCACATTCAAGAAGAGGGGACTACACAGAAGCTGGAAAACCTGGATGTGAGAATCACTGGGAGTCATGTCAGATGCTGTCTAACACAAGCCTTATTCCTAATCACAAACTGTGACATACAGAAGTCAAATGCCTTACTCTTTTATCAAAACAAGGGAAAATGCTGAGGACTACATCCCTTGAGTGCATGTGTGTGTACAACACACATACGTATGTGCGTACATACATGTATATTTATGCGTACATACATTCCAGTGATGCCATTAATGATTTCTCCTTATCTATTTATAACCCTATAATCAGTGGGAAATGTCCATTTATAAATATGATATAATGATAAATATAAACTTAATATGCATATAGCATTCAATCTATATGTGCATGCATGCTTATAGGGATGATGAGCCAGTTACCTCACCAAGTTGAGAAAACAAAGATGGGAGTTTTGAGAAGCTAAAGCAGCTCTTTCAAGAATAAAACAGACATCAAAAGATCTTTTAGTTTATTACTGTCCATCCATGTCATTGTACCTCAGTCAGGGAGATGCTTTCAAAATGTGTAGGAGTTTTCAAACTATATCCCAAACTTGCCTCATTTAATATAGCAAAATGAGAGGATGCTAAACATAGTTTATAAAAGTTTCCTCAGAAGTTCTATTTTCTAGTCCAATTCTCCCAAATATCTGCAAAAATGATAAAATTAGACATCATAACTATACCATCATTTATGGAATTCATGGAAGTGCCATCTATGCAGTAATACTTATTTTGTATCAATTATGTAATTTCAAGTTAGCGTTATGAGTTTTCTAGATTCTATTTTTTTGGAAATAAAAGGAAACAGGAGAGAGAAAGAATATTTTGGTGGAGTAGAACTCTTGGTATCTGCTTCTTAATTTTTTCAAAAATCAAGAATTGTAATATATTCCAAATGTAAACAAATACAGTATTTAGTAATTATACATAAAAATTTCACATGTATTTTATTATAAAACTACTTATAAGAGTAATATTTCCTAACTGATATCTTTAAAGATGATGACATTTATTATATTTATTCCAGTGATGCCATTAATGATTTTTCCCTTATATATAACCCTATAATCAGTCGGAAATGTCCATTTATAAATATGATATAATGATAAATATAAACTTAATATGCATATAGAATTCAATCTATATGTGTGTGCTTGCAATCTTACAGCAAAATTTTATGAGTTTATGCTAATACAATAAAGGAAATAATTATGGAAGTGTTAATATGATACTGCCATCTCATGGCTAAATCTTCATGAGAAAGAAAGATTGATATAATTGTTTTATAAGTTTAATTGTCAAATTTAAAAATATTCTTATTCTTTTAGAGAATTATCCTGTTTTACTTTATTTTTAGAGTACTCAAGCCACATATCTGATGCCAAACAAAATATGTTCCTTTTTAACAAAAAAGAAAAAAATGTTACATTTGAATGAAAAAGATGTTAAGTATGTATAGAGTTATAAATGCTTTCATTATTCATTTAATTATGTTTCTTAACATTTTGTATCTTGATTAAAAAGCTGAATCTTAGATATATAAGTTGATATAAATAATTTCTTAAGGTTCTAATTTTTCAAGGAGTATAATCAAAGATAGTCACAGAGATGATGAGTTGTTTGTTTCATCAAATAATTTTATCCATTTTTATATCTTTATATTTCAAGATTCAGTTAGGCATACTTCAGACATTTGTGGATGAAACAGAGAATAGAGGATTTCTGAGAACCCAGAAGTAAGCAAAGTAATTTATATAGTGTGGAAGAAGTTATGTTAATGGGTTCTGTGAGAAATAACCTAATCAAGTATATATTTACTATATATAACATATACATATATTATATCACTACCCAACAAGTGATAATCCAGTAAGGCAGATAGCACTGATGGGGTTAGTCCAAGACAGTCCAAATGGGTGAATCACGTAACTTGAAATATATGAACAACATTCAGAGCTGGAAAGTCGCAAGCAATCACGAGATATTTTGGACATCAAACAGCAGAGTTCAGTCATATCTCCAACAAATCCTTTTACAGACCCTTTCATCTAATTAGAAGTTATAAGACAGAATTCCTTTTTATACCCTACATAAATAAAGAAAAAAACTTTGGTAATTAGTCAAATACAATTCCATGATTTAGTTCTTAATGGTGTTGTTTGATTTTTTAACAGTTATATTGAGAAATAATTCACATGCCATAAAAACCCATCTAGTTAAAGTGTAAAATTTAGGCTTTTAGTAGAGTCACAGAGTTATGCACACATCATCTTAATCTGATCTTAGAAACTTTTCATCTCCAAGAAAGACCATACTAATTAGCAATCACTCATCATTCCATCCCTCCTTACACCCCAGGCCTAGGCAACCAGTGATTTACTTTCTATCTCTATAGATTTGCTTATTCTGGACACTTTCTATAAAATACACCAGACGATATGTAGATTTTTTTTGACTGGCTCTCTCACTAATCATGTTTTCAAGGGTTTACCCTTGTGTGGCTTGACTCCTATCTCACTCCTTTTTATGATCAAATACTATTCCATGGTATGGATATATCACATGTTATTTATCCAATCAACAACTGATGAACATTTGGATTGTTTCAAATTTTTTTGCTATTATGAATAATACCATAAACATTCATCATAAGCTTCTGTAAGGACATAGGTTTTCATTTTTCTTGGGTATACATGTAAAAATAATATTGCTAGATCATATAGTAACTATGTTTAACATTGTAAGGAACGGCCAAATTACTTCTAAAAGTAGCCACAACATTTTAAATTCCCACCAGCAATATATGAGGGTTTCAAATTCTCCACATCCTTATCAACACGTGTTATTCTCTTTCATTCTGTTTACAGCCTTCATGATAGGTGTAAAGTAGTCTCTTTTAGTTTTGATTTGCATTTCCCTCATGACTAACAATACTGACCATCATTCCATGTGTCATTTGTATGTTTGTATGTCTGTAGTCATTTGTATTGTTTTAGAGAAATATGTATTCAAATCATTTCACTGTGATCAGAAAAGATACTTTGTATGAATTCAGTTTATCTAAATTTATTGAGACTTGTTTTGTGGACTAAAGTCTACTCTATCCTGGAGAATGCTCCATGTGCACCTGAAAAGAATGTCTATTCTGCTTTTGTTGGATAAGAGTTCTATACATGTCCAATAAACATGAATAGCTGTTAAAGTCCAGTATTTCCGTACTAATCTTCTATCTAGATTTTCTATCCATTATTGGAAATGTAATATTGAAAACTACAACTATTACTTTATAACTATTTCTCCTTTCAATTCTGTATATTCTTCATATGTTTTTGGACTCTGTGGTTTGGTGCATATGTGTTTATAATTGTTATACCTTCCTGATGAATTGACCTTTTTTATCAATATGTAATATATGACTTGGTTTTTTGTAACAGTTTTTGACTTAAGGTCCATTTAGTCTGATATTAGGATAGTCACTCTTGCTTTCTTTTTGTTACTATTTGCATATAATATATTTTTCATCTTTTCACTTTTAACCTATTTTATCTAGATATAATGTTAGTCTCTTGTAGATAGTATGTAGTTGGATAATTTATTTTAATTCTGTCAATCTCTGCATTTTGATTGGAGATGTTAATCTATTTACATTCAATTTCTATAAAGGAATAATTTATTTCTGTCATTTTGTTATTTGTTTTCAACGTGTCTATAAGGTGTTTTGTCCCTCCTTTCCTCCTTTAGTGTCTTCTTTTTATAAGAGGTTTGTGGTGTACAGTTTAGCTACCCTTCTCATTTCCTTTGGTATTATTTTTAAAATATTTTCTTAATAGATAACATGGAGAGTAAAATTAATATCCTAAATTTATTATAATCTAGTTTTAATTGATACTTACTTAGCTTCAATAGCATACAAAATTTTCTCCTGTACAGTTCCATCTCCCCTGTACAATGTTGTAGTAATAAATTATATCTTTATACTTATATAGTATACTTTCATATACACAGTATAATTATTATTTTATGCTTTTGCCTTCTAAATACTATAGGAAATAAAAAGACAAGTTAAAAACCAAAATAACAGTAACAATAGCTTTTATATTTACCTATATAATTACTTTTAATCAGGTTTCTTATTTCCTTGCATAATTTTGAGTTACTACCTAGTGTCCTTTTATTTCAGCCTGAAGGAGTCCCTTTAGTATTTCTTGCAGAGCAGGTCTACTAGTACAAAACTCTCTCAGTTTTTAATTTTTTTAATCTAGAAGTGTCAATTCCTTTATCTGTGAAGGGTAGTTTTGTCAAATATAAAATTCTTGGTTGACAGTTTTTTCTTTTACCATGTAAAAAATAACATCCACTCTTTTCTGGTTGCCATGGTTTGTAATGAGAAATCTGCTACTAATCCTTTTGAAGATACTCTGTACATGAAGAATAACTTCTCTCTTCTGCTTTCAAAGTCTTTCTCTTTGTCTTTGTCTTATTGTAATGCGTCTTTATCTATATTTCTCTGTGTTTATTTTTCTCTGATTTGTTGAGCTTCTTGGTTACATAGGTTAATTTTTTGTAATAAAATTTGGAAAGTGTCAGCTATTATGACTTCAATTATTCTTTCTGTCCCATTCTCTCTTTTACACCTGGGATTCCCATTATGTGTATGTTGATATACTTCATGATAATCCACAAGTCTCTTAGTCTTTGTTTAGTTCTCTTTATTCTTTCTGATCCTGAGAAGAACTGACCTATCTTCAAGTTCATTGATCCTATCTTATTCCATTGATTCTATTTTCTGCCTGCTCAAATTTGCTATTGAGATTCTCTAATGAATTTTCATTTCAGTTACTGTAATTTTAAGCTCATGAATTAATTTGTTCCTTCTATAATTTCTCTTTATTGACATTCTCAAAAGTTTATACAGCATTCTCTTGATTTCCATTACTTCTTGCCCATGATTTCCTTTAACACTTTGAACATATTTGAAAGTCAACTTATAGTCTGTATTCAGTAAATCCAACATCTGTTTTCTCAGGGACAGTTTTTGTTAATTTTCTATGTAAATGGGCCATACATTTTTTAATGTATTTTAAAATATTTTGCTAAAAAGCTGGACATTTTGAATATTTAATATGTTACTTCTGAAAATCATATTCTTTCTCTTCCTCAGAGTTTTCATTCATTTTTCTAGCTGTTTGTTTAGTGACTCTTCAAAACTATTCCTCTAAATGTGTGATCTTTGTCATATATTATCTCTGAATTTTCTGTTCTTCAGCTTGTGTTCAGCTACTGGTTTGATAGATATTTCCTTGAATGATAGAATGCAAAGATAAAGACAGAGAGAGCTCTCAGTCATTGCTGATTGGCTCTGTAATGTGGCATTCCTTTGATTCTTAGCTAGGCTGTTTACAACTCTACCTTAGCTTTTACTTCCTGATGGCACTGAGAGTAGCAAAGTGGTAAAATCCAGGGTCTCTTCACATGTTTTCTGAGTATGTGTCCTGCCCAGGGCATGCACATGACTTTTCAAATTCCCCAGGGTAAAAAGGCAATTTTGAATTCTCTAATTTTCCAAAGAACTCTTTCCCCAGATTTATTTTCCCAGACTTTAGTTGTTCTATTGTTTGCTTCAACAGTAAATCATTGCCCCAGGACATTTCAGGTTTTTATGTTGTTTATTTACTTTAAACTGTTTTTGAGAAACAGTCACCACTTTTCCACACCAAGTGAGCTCTGATTTAGGCAAAACAAAGACAATCCCTTGAGTCAGCCCTTCAGGCAGCTCCCAGAGAGAATAAACAACATAATACTTTGATAATAAATTCTCTGCTCCCTCTGTTATCAGGGATCAGGGTTCTACATTAGAAACAAAGGGTGCCATCTCCAAGCCACGAACATGAAGGGGTAGGAGGTAGGGCAAGGGCAAGTAAAAGTGCCACATTTTTCTACCTTTTTAAAGTTCCCTTTTACTTGATTCAGTTGTAAACCTTTGACTGTTTTCTAGAGTTCCAACAAAGTTGATTCTTGTATCTTTAAGAAACATTATTTATTTTTAATGATGGTACTGAGGATTAAATCCAGGACCTCATGTATGCTAAGCATGCACTCTACCACTGAACTATATCCATCTCTCCTGATTCTACATACCTTGATTTTTTTGTTTCTGTGGAGAGATGTTTTTGAACTTTCTACTCCACCATTTTTGCTGACATCTTCACTTTAGCCATTTTTAAATAGTGGATTTATTAAACACAAATTCTTTTAGTTTTCCTTCATATGCCAATGTCTTTATTTCAGCTTTATTACTAAAGGGCATTTTCACCAGATATAAATTTTAAAAATATATTTAACATTTTATATTTACATTATAATGTATTATATATGTTTTAATTTTATATATATTTTTTCAGTTCATAGCTTTTTTCTTTGAGTACTTTTGGCTTCCATGTTTTCAAATGAGAAACTGAATGCATTTCAAATTGAGATTCTCTCATCCCAATGTATCCTTTCTTTCTGGCTGATTAAAAAATAATTTTGTGTGTGTTCAGTTTTTAGAAATTTAATTTTGTGGTATTTTTGTGTGGATTTCCTTGTATATTGCATTTGGTGTTTGTTCAGTTTTTGAAACTCTAGACTTAAGTCACTTATAAAATTTGACAAGTTTTCAGTCATCATTTCTTTAAATACTTTTTTGGTTCAACACTCTGTCCTTTCTTTGGGGAATCTGATGATAAGGAGGTTAACTTTTAAAAAATTATTGTCTCAAAATTCTGCGAGATGTTTATATTTTTTCAGCCTATTTTGTCTGTTACTCAGATTTGGCACATTCTATTGATTTGTCCTTAAGTTCATTGACTCCATCCTCCGTGGTCTACACTCTAACACTGAGCCCAACCAATGAGTTTTTATTTCAGTTACTGTATTTTTCAGTTCTATTATTACCCTTTGGTTATTTTTATATACAATTTCTATTTCTTTTGAGAGATTTTATGTTTTAATTTGCTTCAAGAAAATCCATAATTATTATTGAAGAATTTTAATGGTAGTTGCTTTAAAATACTTGTAAGATAATTACAACATTTGATTCATATTGGTATTGGCCCCTATTGTCTTCTGCCATTCATGCTGTCATTTTCCTGGTTCTTGGTATGATGAATAATTTTCAATTATATCTTTAATATTTTAGATGTTATGACACTCTGATTCTTATTTAATCTTGTTTTCACAGCAGGACGTCTTCATGGTGAGGTGTAGCACACTGGCCTGGTGGGTGTGTATATTCAGCTTCCCCTCAAACCCTATAAACTCCACCTCATCAAAAGTGGAGCGCTTACCCATACTGTTCCATTGCAGATGGGTAAGATGGAAGTTCAACTCCCCTTGGGCCAGGCTTACATCTTCCTAGTGCGAGAGGACGCTGACCCATACTATTTAATTGCCTCCTAATGGGGTATAATATCACCATCAACAAGGAAGCTGGAAGTGGAAGGATTACTCAGTTTTGTTGTTGGGGCAGGTTGGGGGCAGAAGCTCTTGCCTCTTTTGGGACATGCTGACACTAGGAGACAGTGTTGCAGAAATAAAGTGCCAACTAGGCCATCCTCCCTCCATATCTTTCTGCTTCACTGATGCTAGTTGGAACTTCAGTTATCCACTGGATCCCTCTGATACCAAGAGGACTAGAGCATTGACTATTTCATCTTGACGAACTTTGTTCTGCGTCATTGATGTCAAGTGTGTGTGGAGTCTCAGCTTGCCTTTTGACTCATTGACATTACCTCCAGAGTTGATTACTCCACCTGTACCCCCAGTAAACATTATATTAAACCAGCAATATATCTAAATATATGGCATATCATATCTTGTTATTCTCCCTTTGTAATAGTTCAAAGGCATTCTATTATTCTTTGAATAAAATCCAGATTTGTTACTGCTTCATGAAGCTTATTCATTTGTTTCTTGCTAATCTCTGCTTTATCTTTGGCCACTTATCCATTAGTTGTTTATGTTTTAGTTATTTTGAACAATTACAATGCCCAATGCTCTCTAGTGCATAGTGCATTTTATATTTCCTTGGATGTAGATATGCTGTCATATATGTATGTGTGTGTGTGCAATATATGTGTGTGTGTGTGTGTGTGTGTATACATGCAATACTTGTTGCTCATGGAAACATGTATACTGTGGTAGAGAAATACTTCTATGAAATTATCCTTAATTAGTCCTAATTTTGTCACCTAAATAACTAAAAAGACAAATAGCTAAAATTCAAATTTAGTCAGTTATATCACAGCTTGGGAGATCTCCAAAATACAAATATGATATTACTATAAGTAAACAGACAAGTGAATGAATAATATGAATTAAATATTTTATTACCAGTATCTCATGGAAAATTCTTTCAGAGAAAGAGTTATCTACTATACAGACTCATGGGGACAGTGAGAATCACTTCTCATATATTGTTACACATGTTATATGCTAAACCCAAACAGATAAAACCAAATGTACAGCATGCTGCACAGGCTGACTGTCTGCACATATTACCATCATGGCAGGTGAACCTTCCCTTTACTGTCAAGTTAGTTACAGATATTAGATGTTGTTAATGTCTCCAGTAGCCCTGACTGGTCTAAAATTGAACTGCTTTTGAATTTAAATCTGTGCCACTGTTTTGTTTGTGGTGTGATATGCTAGTATAAATACAAAATTTCTATAAACAGAAACTCAAGTGTCATCTGATTACTAAAGACTCTGCCACCTACAAGATCACATTACGTGGAAACGAATGTAATTATGTAGATGTATGACATGATAATTTTACTTTTGGTCAAAGAGGACAAATGTAGAACAGCTGGATTTTCTGTTTTAAAATTCCCCTCAGCCAGTTACAGTACACTGATCTGAAAACAGATGGCATTGAAGTCAGGCAGAATTCTCCAGCACTGAGTACTCACATGCAGGAATTTTATCAATATAGAATATCACCCATAAAATAAATCCTGTATGATATTTATCACTGTGTTCTTACATTTTTTTATCTTTTAAAGAAGTTAAAATGATTCTCTATTGTTGATTGATGCGGCATTATATTTATAACCCATTTTCTATCCTACCGGCCACATTCCCTAGAGAGAAAGAATAGTTAGGTTTTCAGTGATTTTTTTTTGACCAGATGGCAATTAAATGATCAGATTTATCAGATTTTTTTGGATGACTATTGAAACATCTGTTCTCAGTATTGTTCTGCTTTCAGCAATTCAGCTTGTTAGTAGGTGGAGAGAAGTTCTCCTGTCTATGAGGTGTCTCCCATAGTTGAGACTTACAGGACTACATTTTTGTAGTAATAGTGAGAAAAAACTGGTAGCTCCCATATTAAAAATGTACAGGTTGATTTTATAAACTTTTCTTACCACACTACAGATGCTCATTGAATTAAATCTCTTTATGCAAAATGACAGTTGATTTATTTTACTGTCTATAGAATGTGAATGCTAAAGTATAACATGTTATATTCATTACAAATTAATTATAAAAGCAATATGCATATATATCACAACAGAGCCTAAGGAAGCAGAACTGCACTGATTCTACCACTTAATAACTAAGTTCAATGTAAGAAAACATGCATATGCTGAAATAAATATTTAAGAAAAAAATACTGGCAAAATACTTCCCTTATAAAATATAATTCTCAATATTTCAGTGAAATAGGTACAAATAAAACAGGACAAAATAAGTTTCAAAATTACTGGAGGATTTATGGTTCTAGCAAAATAGATGATTCCTTCCAGACCCTGTACAAGTAAAACAATGCAGCCACAAATAAGCACAGGAAGAGTGATAGATGGAAAGAAGAAGAAAGTCAACCTGGGGACATCTGGACACAATGAATAACACAATGGTGAGACCCATGGGTTTTCTTATTACCTCTCACATATCCTGATAAAACATTACAGAATATAGCACTTATATTACAACAGTAACAATTCTAGATAGTAATAGGGTAATGTCTTCCTAAACCTAAGGTAGGCAAAGGCTTTTTTCACATAGAAGACAAAGAGGATTAATCCTAAAGAAAAAAAAATGAAATTTCTAATTATCAGAAATAGCACTGAGAGTGAAAGGGAAAGGTACAAACTTTGAAGAGATATCTGTCAACCGTAAAAGGCATAAATGACTTGTATTCAGAATATATTTCATATCAGTTTTTAAAATTAGAGAATTGCATAGAAAACTGGTTAAACTTTGAATGCATATGTCACAAAAGAACATATATAAATGACTAACAAACACAGAAAAAGGGTTCAATATCATAGTAATTTGAGAAATGCAAATTAAAACCTGATTAATACACTACATATCTACCAAAATGATTCATCATTTTGAAAGTAATTTTACTGGGTTGAACTAGAGATCTGAATAAGAATAAATTGTTTTATCATTATTTATATCTCAAAAATAGAGTTTAACCTATGCTGGAATATCATTAAAATAAATTGTTTATATATGGATGTAAAATATTCATTTTCTATAAAGCTATGTGAGGTTCCTCTTAAGAGTGAATTCCTGAAAGAGTCGAAGTTATTATTTAGGTGGGTGCTGATAAAACAGACTTTATTAGAGCGAAAAATAACAACTTTACTTTGAGTTCAACACATGGTAGAAGCTGATTTTAAAATCATGAGTACTTTCTTTCCTAAAGCAACTGCAACTGAATATCTGTAGCTTTCAATTAGTAATATAATTTCAATAATAGAAAATTGACGTTATCGATGGACTGTACTGAACTAGAAGTACCAACTGCCTACAAGCTCTCACAGAAAGTTTGGTTATGAAGGATGCCATATGTAATTAAATTTCACAGTCAAAGAAAAAAGCTTTTTAAATGCTTTTGTTAATGTAATAACTATACATTTTCAAAAGGAATACAGTATCAAGCTTTGTAGTAACATTTCTGGTTTTCTCCCCCACTCAGAACAGCACTGTCAAATTATAGTTAATGACCCATTTTGAATCCCTCAAATTATAGCATGAATGATGTTGAGTTAATGTGCTCCTTTACTTTTTTTTTTTTAACATTTCTTAAGTAGTTTTTCTCATTTAAAAAAAAATATTTAAGTCGTATCAAAAGTTATGTTCAACTTTTCCAGAAAGGGAAGATTGTTTTTCTAATTTTCTTTCTTTTATAAAAAATTTTAAAGTAAAGATAAAGCAGTATCTATAAACATACCACTTGATTTAACTCAGTTGGGTAAAGTTTATGTCTAAAAAAAGATCAAAATAATCACATTTTGGAAATAAAAAAATGTTTTATAATGAGAAGTGATGTTGAAATTTATATTCTTCTCTTAATTATCCACTCTACTTAATTAAACATTAGGTTTATAGTGAGATGACACTTTTCTATTCTTACAGTGATTCCTATTTCAGATGAGTAGTTCTTTCCTAACATTGTCTGCCATGTGACAGAATTACGGATTCATAGGTATTGATTCACATTTGAAGGAAATGCCTTAGAGGATACACAGTCCTTAGCTAATAGGAAGCTTTTCATGGAAGCTTCTTCCTGGAAGTGCAGTGGCAGCTGCTTGGATATATAAGTTCCAAAATTACAAGACATTACTCTCTTGTGTCTACAAACTATGAAGGGGGCAAGAATTGATTAGTAAATGTTAGACACTGAATATTGCCATCATGACATATATAACAGACATACAATAAGCAAAATTATTTTAAACTATTTAGGGTCATGGAATATATACCTATGGTGTCCTTTCTTCTTTTACTCAGTAAATGCCTACTCTCGGCAAATTTGGTGAGGTTGATGGGTGTGTTAATTAACTTGACTGTGATAATCGTTTCACAATGTATATGTGTGTTAAATCCTCACATTGTACACCTTAAAAATCAGATTTTATAACCTAAATATATATATAATTTTTATTTATCAATCATACCTCAATAAAACTAGAAAAATATAATATAAATAAGGCCATAACTAAATAAAACACAGATGTTTCTCATATTTTAAAAAATGCTTACTATCTGCAATTGCCAAGGACTGAGCTAGGTATTTATCTGGAGTGATTTAAAAAATAAAATATTTTTCAAAGTCTGTAAGTTGAGTTTCCAAATGTTGATTTAATATAACTATTTTTTATTTCCTTTTTTCTTTAAAACTGAAATGTCTCTCATTTGAACAAAGTAGAAAACTCTTCTGAACTGCTTGAATAGATCGATGTATAAGAAATTTTGTGGTGATTGTAAGACAGTGGATTAAAGAAATGTAAATATTCTCCTCTTCTAAACCTCTAGAAATTATAGGTAAAACGTAACAAATTTATTTTAAATTCAAATCTGATCTTGCCTTAAAGAAAAAGAAATTTCCAGTTTTCAGTTTTCAGGCATAAAGTGGAAACTTGAACCTAGTGAGGAAAGCAGATGAGGTGGTGCTCCTCAAGTGTGAAGTCCCAAGGGACAGGAGCACACACTAGGAGAGCGCTCCATCCACAGAAGCCCAGCAGACTAGGGCTTGTGCCCACAGAGGACAGAGGGCAGAAAATAAGATTGCTGAAGATAAACCAGGAACCCCCGCTATCTGCAAACCTGACCTGAAATGTAGGTAGACAGAGAAGTGCAGAGACTATTACAAGCTTCTCAGTACCTGCATAAGCTGTGGGTGAAAACAAACAAAAAATAGGCTTCTCAATTCATCCCAGACATGCCCTGTGTATCCCCAAGCCATGAAATTAACATAAAAGTTGGTCATTGGCATCTGAACTCCTAATATACCTGATGAAAGCAAACCAAAACCCACTGTGTAGACTTATTCCAACTCTCAACTCAAAACCACCAGCCTTTTCCCAGATAAGTCTCACTGAAGACACTCTCACAGGCAAAAATTACAAACATGTATGATAAGAATACCATATGAGCAAAAGACATCAGAAACAATTAACAGCATAATTTTACTCCTAAATATTATTATTCTTACATTAATCATTGAACAATCTTCTAGAAGCAAGCAAATGAATGTTTTAAGTAAAGACACATAAAGTAAAGGCTTGTAATCAATGAAAAATAAGAAAAAACTACTATGAAGGTGAACAAACAGAAATAAAAACTTAAAGAATTTGAATAAAAAACTAAAAATATATTAAGCAGAAGATGTAAAAATACTGCATTAGAAGACATCCTGGATTTTTTTACAGAATAAAACTAAAAGAGATAGAGAGATGGAAGATGTGAAAAGATAGGTTAACAGAAACAGAGGTTAGAATGACTATATACATATATATATATCATACATATATGTATCTTCAATATGATTTTCTAAATATATATAGATATAATGGAAGAAAGACAAATTTTCAGAGATAAATTTTATCAGAAATGAATAGAAGACAAGATTTTTCAATGCAAAGAAGCATAAAAGCTTTCAAGTAAGATAAGCGAATAAAAATCACAGCTGAATATATCTTAGTGAAGTTTCATAATATTATAAAAAAGACAATTCAAAAATAATCATAAGCAAGAGATAAAATTAGATCTACAGCAAACTTTTCATGAGCAAAATGAAGAATCTCTGCCTTTGTACCAAAATGTTCACCTTTATAATTCTAGCCTTTAGCATTCTTTCAGCTGTTACCGCTGCTAACTTGACAACAGTACTTTGAATGAATAAAGTTATATTAATATAGAAATAATGTACTATTGAATTTTGATGCATTATTTCTAAGTACAATTAAACAAAGGTAAAGAAGAATTTTTTTCTCCTGTTCAATTGAGACCACAACCTTGCTATGTTCCATTCCCTTTTCTACGTCACACAAACCTACACAAAATAATAATGTAAGCAAATAGTGTCTTTCTTGCATACTTCTTTTATGTCTTCTTTCTGTGCTGGACAAGATATTAGAATAAAAAAAGAAAAGACAAACATTGGTAGCTTACAGTTATGAAAAAAATATTTTAACTAAAAATGGAAATGAATCTATCAAGATAAATTATTTGTGTTAGTCTAATTTTCCCAATTCACAAATTTCTCAGCTTCCCTTAGGATAGAGAACTTTATGTGAATGATCTGCCCATACATTTGTTTCTCATAAGCTTATTTTTCTCAAGGATATTCATATGTTTATATAGTTCTAATAACATTTATTATGGTCCCAGTTTCAGAGAATCCCTCTGAGGAAGGTGAACTATGTAACTGTCCAGTCCAAATATTTCATAAAATTTTTAATTGTACAATTTATGATATTAAAATTTTAGTCAAGATACATGTTTAAACATAAGTTTCCTAAATGTTAATTTTAATGTTTCATTATCCAATGTATCTTTAATTTTTGCATGTATCTTTAACAGGAATACAATCAGAGTATGTACAATTACATACTCTGCTTTTGCACTTAGTATTTTCTAAAAATGTTTCACATTGTTACATAATCTGAATGGTTATTTTAATGACTGTTTAGTTGTCCATATATGTTTTATATATACAAAACTTTGATAATATATATGTGTGTGTGTGTATATATAAAACTTTTGATGCTTTGCTACTATTTATATGTAAAAGGAGCTACATTAATTTTAATAATAAATATGTCACATGTAAATATTAATAAAATGGTTACTAAAGCATTTTCATTAAGTTGTGCTCATGGGGGGAGTGTTAATATACACGTGCTGGAAAATTCTGTTGCCAAATGTAAAGAACGAAAATGTATACTGGGTACTCACTTTATTTGATGAACTAAGGTATGAGAGAGAAAGAGAGAGGAAGGACTAGGATTTTTTACAATAGAAGTTTACAGTCTAGTCAGAAAACTCAGTATAAGCAATTAATTTAATAAAGTATAAAAGGTATTTGTACTCATGGTAGTCTTTATAGGAACCCCATCAAGTTGTTACTTCTTGGACAAAAATCAGGAAAGGGGATGGATTACGGTGAGATGAATTAGACAGAGAAAGTCATGCTCAGAATATGCTAGAATCTTGCTATTTATCCTGTAGGAGATAAAATGTATGTAAATTATATTAATTAAAAAGAAGAAGATTAAATGTACTTATCTTATTCTTCATAATTTGTATTATACTGATATGTAATTTAGTAGTATAGTAAAATACGTATATAGTTCATGAAAATACAAATATAAGAATCAGAGAGCTTAGTATGTTTTTACCATAAGGTAAACTGCACATAAAGCTGTGCAATTGATTAAATTTTGGCACCATATTGTTTCAGAGGAAAAATTTGAGAAATGGAAATGAGAGGCAGAAAGCCATTAAGAGAACAGAGCAATAAACTGGAGATAGTTATAGACTAAACTAAAGGAAAGTCTTCCAAAAGAGTAACAGGTCATCCTGGGTGTGAGGCCTCAGGACTTGGGATTTGTCCTGGTGGCCCCAGCTGTAATTCATGATACTTGGTGATTTGGCATCATGTTATAATACCTCTGCATTCACAGATTAAATAGCATCATAGTTCCCCATGACTTTAGGTCATCTAGACAATACACTCGTTCTGATTCTGCTGCCTCTGAGTCTGTCAGACTGCGTACAGCCACTTGCATTGCTCCTTTCCTGTGCCCTATGGCCAGAAGAAATCTGGAGAAAAGCCTAGGCTCTTTCTTCCTAAAAAGTCAATGATGTACCCCAGGGTTGCAAACAGTAAGCAGGAACAAGCTCTCTGTCTTACATGTAAAAGAACTATCTGGAACTTTTTATTACTTCCCCAATTTTGGCCTGAGAGGGATGAGGATAGAGTTAGCTGAGGGGAACTTCATTACAAGGAAGAATAGACAGGCAACTGTTGCCTGGTAGAGACAAAAAAAAAAAATCATGTAGTGCTTACTTACAGGGACTCACTATGTCTTAAGTTGTATTGCAATTCCAACCTCATAAAAGCCTGTGACATCTGTGACCTGTGGCAGCTGAGTCATTGCAGCAACCATAAGCATACAGCAAATGACCTTCCAGCCCCTCCATAAACCTTTATTGAGAAATGAAAGCATTCACTTGCATTTGATACACAAAGATAATGTTGAACTAACAGACCAATGAAATCAGTATCTAGCACAAATTTCTCCATCACTGGAAGATTAAATTTGTCACAGATATTTCAGTAGGCCACAGAGTCCACCATAAACTCATAATAGAACTTTTTTTTTCTCAATTTTGCTTTCCCAGTAGTGCTTTTTTTTTTTGAGGGTGTCAATAAGAAATTTAGATTTTAACTTGAGGTCAAAGAGATCAAGAAGTGTTTCCTTTTTTTTTTTTTTCCTGAGTTGCAGATAGTTCATTGGCATTTATGTTTTACAATAGAACTCATCTTGCAATATATTTTTCTATGAAATAATAATGTTAAATCAAAGCAGTTAGAAAGAGTAGGTTTATTTTGTTAGTGGCAGTATATGTATAGCCTTGAGAAAATATTTTCAAAAGCCACCAATTACCGATCACTTTCAAAATTGCCTCATGCTGTAATAATATGCCCAAACTTAACTTTATTAAGACCTTTCTAAAAAAATTAATGGAAGTGAATTGGAAATATTTTTATAGTTACATTTTAAAAATATTCCCTATGATATTTATATCTTAAGACAAAAATAACACTAGGGAAAGCTTTAGAAGCACAATAGTTTATCATTGTCAATCTATTTTGGAATTGATACAAAATCCACAATATAAGAACTAAGGATTAGCTAGTAAGCAAGCTATTTGTTGATCTAGCAAATATTTATTGAATGATGTTGTGCAACAGGATCAGTTCTAGGTGCTAAAAGATAGTAACACGATCGATAGAGCTCTGACCTCATTTGTTTATAGCAGACCAAAAAGAAATCTAAGTTGATCGGAGAGTTAGCTATATTATAAACTTTCAATTATAGCTAATGTGAACCAAGTCCCTACAATGTGCAGGTGGACATTATAGGGACTCAATTATATGTCCAATAACAATATAAAGTATGATTATTCTAATTGGACAAAAGGAAAAATGAAGGGTTTTCATTAGATTAAAACACCATAAAGCTAATGAGTGGTTGAGTCAGGTTTAAACTCTTCCTTTGTTTCTCCAAAGCCCATGTGTGCTCTTTCTCTTGAGGTTCTTCATGCCTCTGTTCTCTGAAATTAGAATTTTCTCAAAAAAAGACTAGCTGCTAATTAGACAGGGCAGTTATCTCTATAGCTGTTATCAGGTTGATGCCTTTGAAAGTGGCTTGTAAAAATAAAAAATGGTTAGCATTTTTCAGCAGCTGTGGGAATTATTTGTGCAAGATATTTTGCTGAAAAATTCCCTAAATTGCAAGAAATGAAACATCTTTATTCTTTGGTCTTTCACTACCACTGAAAGTTGATCATTTCTGGGTAACAGAAAGAGAACAGGCATAAAAAAGAATAACCTGGCCCAATAGACTGTATTTGTTCCAACACAGAAGTTGTGCAGGTAGTCCTCTGTGAGCAAATTGCATCACATCTTAGACCAGAGGTTAATCAACCATCAGAGTGATCCCTGGTAAATCTAAAGCCTGTCTGTCTCGACCAAAAGCTGTAAAGTGACCTTGATAACCTACCTTATGGAATATTAATGAAGTTCTGGCTCTATTATATGCGTTATACAAAATGGAGAAAGTCTAATTGCTTTCCTTTTCTTAACTACATCTCTTCATGAATCACAGTTCATATAAATGAGAAGAGCAGTGCTAATAAATAGAATGAACACAGTGGTTTTGATGGTAGATGAGCACTGATGACTGAAATATAACTCTGATCTTGTATTTACTGTATGGAATATTGCAATATAACAGCCAGTAAAGTGTATAGAAGAATTTGTAATAAACTAAAGATATATAAAGGTAAGTTAATTCAGCAATTCTATATAATGGCCAAGTGTACCAATGAATAATCCACCTAATTAGTATAAACACTAGCTCAAAAAAATAAACTGCAAACCTACCCTGATTACATATACCATCACTTTCTATTTGCTTCATTTTATAGGAAGCAGTCATTAAAAAAAATATAGTCAGAAAAAACCTGTTAAATAATGTTTAAATGGTAATATATACACACACGTATATACATACAATACATATACATGTATATATCAATTAGATTTCACTTTACTCACACTCCGTTTCACTTTTTGGATTTTTTAAGGTTAGGGTCACTCCAGGCTGACATATAGACTGTCAAGATATTATGGAATTGGAGACAATATGCACGTGGAAGAGCTTAATGTGATTAAATTTGTTTTCTTAAACAGAAAGAAAACATACTTTTTCATATTTATTCACTTGCTTTTCCTAGTCCAAGGATAATTGCATATCTACCAAATTGAAGAAAGAGGAAAGCAATGCTTTAATTTCACATATCTGTTTATTGTAGACTTTACAGACCTTTCAAATCTCAAATAGTGTGAAACAAATAAAATGCTGGTGCTGGGTTCATTAGCATTTAATGAATCACAAATTAGCTTGCCTGGGCTAGTAATCTGAATTAGTCTTCCTCCTGAGTTTTTCATTTATGTTATCTTCTTTCATGCAAATTAAGGAACTACACAAACACAATTAGATGTGGCAGCTATCTCTGTAGCAAGTAACAGGAAATAGGCTTTGCAAAATGAATTACAGATATATTTCCTCTTATACCAGCAACAATCAAACACTACAGTTCAGGCAAATTTTAGACTTCTTTTCATTTCACCATCTCCTACAAGTTAGAGGGAAAGGTAGTTCAAAGTAAATGTTTTTAAGAAAATGAATTAAGTTGTTTTCCCCATTCTGTTTCTCCTCATGAATAGTTGATTTCATGAAGTCTTGCGGAGACGAATGTTAGAGCATTTCTGGGGAATCCAAGGTGGTGCTCCTTCCACTACTCTCACCAAACAGAGGCACGAGCGCAACCACACCTGTTTCCACTTGCCCATTCTTTTGGCTTTGTGCCCTCAGTAGCAAGAGTCAGGTTCTTTAAACAAAAATAAAACTTGATTCCAGTTCTTTATCAATAATCTTTTCAGACATAAGTAAAAAGTGCCTGCTTCATGGCACAAGTAAGTCCAGGTGAAACTGTAGAGTAAGCAAAATTTGTCTCCAGTTGCTGTAATATTATTCTACTTATGCAAAGAAAATGTCCAGGCATTAAATTTGCCTCAGTTGAACATTAACTCATTTTGCATGTGTTAAACAATTTAATCCTTCCCGTAACTCTGTGAATTAAAATGAGCTAAATTTTAATTCAGAGAAGCTAAGTAAGTGAAAACAAATTAGAGTCAGTAAATGATAGCGCTAGTATTTAAAGACAAGTCTGAATAATTCCAAAAGAAATGCTCTTAACTCGATCACACCGCCTACCAGAAAACTGGGTTTTTCACAATTTCTTGAACATGGTAATTTGGACTAAAGGCTCACCTCATGGGGTCCAATTCTTTAACTAGGTCAGTGCTGCTGGGTCTACTTCTTGATTTCTCCCTTAAGCCCAGTATGCCTGTGACAGCTAACATTAAGTCTTTCACTGATGCAGTCGCTCATTTTAAGTAGTTGGTAGAAGTGGGTTATTATTTTTAGTGCCAAAGGGCATGGCTTCTGTGCTAAAGTAGTTTGGAGTCCCGTGGAACAACAGATAGGTGATGAAGTCCTGGAAAATGATTAAAGGTATGCAGGTAGACTTGCGGAAAAAGAACTAATGCTTTCTGCAAGCTTCTGCAAATTTCCAGGGGAAAAACATTTACATGGTGATCTCTGGCTCATTTCTTGTTCAGCAATTTGCGAGTACTATTTTCTTCAGTGACACAAATGTGGAATTCAGCTCTTTTCTTTATATTACTACACACAAAACTAAACTTTAAAAAAAAAACAAACAAAACTTGCCAGTCTAATCCTGAATGTGAAACTTTCTAACTGGGTCAAGAGAGGAAAAAGAGGAAAGAGTTAACTCAAAACAAAATGAACATTAATCAAACACTATACATCTTTGTCCTTGAGGATTCTTCAACAAATCTTCTAAGTTGTCCTTACTATATCCCACTTTTTTCTCCTACTCTCTCCTTTCTTCTAGTCTCCCACCATCCCTAGTATCCTGTTTGTTCTGTCAATTAGAAATCTAACAAAATTTGTGTGTGTATGTCTTCATATAAGACACATATCTTTTATCCCAAGTGATAGTCAATCGTATTTTCCTAAATAAAATTTCTTTCTCTGGGATAGAAACTTTGATAATAACTCCTGAAGCTATGCAGGTAGGTAAAGTCTCTCAAAGGAGAGTATGAAAAATACGACCAACAGTAAATTTATCAGAGTTGCCTGTGTAAGGCTTATCTAAGTAAGAGGAGTTATCCATGTATGAAAAGGATTAAAAATAAGCTTAATAAACACTGAGAAGTAATTTATAGTATGGTGGGTTTCACAGATTGAAGGAGAGGAAAAACTTTCAGGAAGAAGAATGAGTAAACAGTGTCACAGATGCCGGAGAGACAAAGGACAAGAAACAAAAGAAGCCGTTGCCTCTGGCAATGGGGCAGCTATTGCTAACTTCTGCAAGAAGAGTTTCAGTACCATATGTAATGCCGGCCAATTCTTATATAAAGATTCAACCTAAAGATAAGCACTGTTCACAATAGGAACGTTTTCCTTAAAAGCTCAGCTAAAAAAAACAAAGCTTGGATAAGTAATTTACCATAAAAATATCTTAGTTTGATTAGAGTATTACTATTTTTAAAAGCTCTAGGTGGATCTATAGTTTTCACAAGTTACACACCAGACAAATGCACACACAATGTTCTCCTCATCTAAAATAGAGAAATAATTTCATTCCCTCAACCAACACCTCAGAAATACAAAATATCATAAGAGAATACTACGAACAACTATATGGAAACAAATTGGACAGCCTAGAAGAAATGGACAAGTTTCTGTAAACATACAGTCCACCAAGACTGAATCAAAAAGAAATAGACCACTTGAACAGACTGATCACTAGAAATGAAATAGAATTAGCAATAATAAAACCTCCCTGAAAACAAAAGTCCAGGACCAGATGGATTCACTGGGGGAATTCTACCAAACATACAAAGAATAACTCACACTGGTCCTTCTCAAACTCTTCTAAGACTGAAAAGGAGGGATTACTCCCAAACCCATTCTATAAAGCCACCATAACCCTGATACCAAAACCAAAGACACTAACAAGAAAGAAAATTATGGGCTAATATCACTGATCAACACAGATGCAAATATCCTCAACAAAATATTAGCAAACAGAACCCAATAGCACATAAAAAAGATCATGCACCATGATCAAGTTGGATTCATCACAGGGACACAAAGATGGTTCAACATACGCAAATCAATCATTGTGATACACCATATCCACAAAAGAAAGGACAAAAACCACATGATCATCTCAATAGATGCAGAAAAAGCATTTGATAAAATTCAACACTGATTTATGATAAAAACTCTTACCAAAGTGGGTATAAAGGGAATATATCTCAACATAATAAAAGCTATTTATGACAAACCTACAGCCAGCATAAAAACTGAAAAACTGAAAGCCTTCCCACTAAAATCTGGAACAAGACAAGGATGCCCACTCTCACCAGTTCTATTCAACATAGTCTTGGAAGCCCTAGACACAGCAATCAGGCAAGAAAAATAAACAAGCCTAGTCAGGCTCTGTCCTCCTCCTGGACCCCTGAACTTTGTCCCACACTTGAGCTCAAACACTGAAATAAAGACCAATGTCCTATTAATGGCACCTTTTGAAAGTCAGCTGACCAAAAAGAAAACATTTTATGTTGAGTTCTTTGATCATTGCTACCTGCTCACCTGACTCCCTCCACACCTAGTTCTTTCTAGTTTTATTTTGCTTCTCCCTATAAAAGAAGAAATCCCCTTCTTTCTTTACTCCGAGATACTTGTAGATCCCATGGTCAGAGCATTCTTCCTTTACCATTGTCTTTTTGAATAAAATCTTTCCTTATTTAAGTCTGGGTTTATTTTTATTATGATAGGTTAAAATATTTTCTATTTTAGGCTGACCTTGGATAAAGTTAGGAGTAATATTTTTGAGGACATAAAAGATGGCTGTGTTGAAGAGAACTTTAATTACTACCCTAAAATCTTTAATTTAAAAAGATGAGGAATTTCAGAGTATAAACTAGCTTTTTAATTTTGACAAAAAGCAACTAAATAATTCATTTTAACTATTATTGAGTATCTGCAATGAGACAGAAAATGTATTGTATGCTTCCAAATACTTCATTGCCTTCATGTTTCCCATTAATTTCTGCAAGTTTAACTCATTTCCTGAAAGAGGTAAATGAAACTCATGGGTAAGGAATGATATGTTTTGACAAGGTCACACAACTAACAGTAATACGGACAGTTGCCATTTGAATGCAAGTCTCATGATGCCAAACCAAATGCTGTCTACAAACAACAGCTGCAGCATAAAATGTGTGCACTATTTGATTATAAAAGAAAAGAAAAAGCTTATCTGTATAATATTGAAAGTTAAACACAAAGTCATCTTGGGATTTAGAGGTTTAGAGAATTTTGTTATTAAACAAACAAACAAGAGGAAGGACACAGAGAAGTCTTTTCCCATTTATAAAAGTTGAGGTTACTTGTGAATATTGTGCAATTTTTCCATTTGCTGTTGGTATTCAAGAGAATTGATAACCCTATTTTAAAAGTATGGAGCATTTTGGATGTTGCCATGTAATTATTCTTCCTTACTTGCGAAGAATTGGGCTTTATATACTGTCATTATTTTAAAAAGCATATGAAATATTTCAAAATGATCTGAAAATCAATGTAGGTTATATTTTATTGTTACTCAAAATTATTTTTGGTATAAATAAAGAAGTGAAGAAAAATTTTTTCTGTTATGATTGTCTCCTTATATTCTTAACTTTTTTTTTCCTGTACTTGAAAAGAAGCAATAAATTATTTGGGTCTAGCAAATGAAGAGAGTCATCATTTATCTTGACAAGACTCTAAATAGGTATTCTTACATTTCAAGGTCACAGATGCTATATCCCACTGAGCCAATTCCTCCAGACCGTGTGGAACTGAAAGTTAATAAGCCCTTACAGAACATAGGCCTTGAACTCTGAATCTGGTTCAGCTGCAAGCCCAGTTCAAAAGAAGCCCTACCTCCAAAAAGGCCACTTGACAAGTGGTAAATTCTGATTTATGCAATTCACTCTTTCTTTCCTTTTCTCCTCTCTTCTCCTCCTTCCTTTTCTCCTCTCTTCTCCTCCTTCCTTCTTTCCTTCTTTCCTTCCTTCCTTCTTTTCTTCCTTTCTTTCCTTTTTGTTCTTTCTTTCTTTCTTTCTTTCTCTCTCTTTCTCTCTCTCTCTCTCTCTCTCTCTCTCTCTCTCTTCCTGGCACATTCTACTTAGAACTTATTTTTATTCATAATGCAAGTCTTATTTGGAGGAAACATAATTTGGAAAGTTTCAAGTGCCAAGGCTCTAGTATATCCTGCACACTGCAATAGTGATTCTCTGATATCTTTAAGTAGGATAGTTATTTAAAGATTATCTCTCTCCTAAGAAGACCCCTATTGTTTTCACATTTCCACCTATTTACCACTTCTTTGTGTCCTGGTCATGTTTTTTTTAAATTCTACTTCAACCTTAGTGTTTGCTCTGAGTCTTGTTAGAGAAGTATGCTTCTGACACTTTGGTAATTCCTTATGTCATGGAACAACCAAACCCAGTCGTACATTCATTCATTCAAGAAATATTTATTAAGCACTTACTATGTAAAATGAATTGTTCTACTTATTAGAGATTTGGGAGTTTAGGGAAAAAAGACACAGTGCCTATCCTCTTGAAGTTTACACTGTACTGGGGGGGCGACAAGAAATTAATAAATAAGCATGCAATGTACTATTAGGTCATAATAAGTACTATATTGAAAAATAAGCAGGAGACAGAAACAGAGAGTTTGGATGGCAGTGAGGGAATAGAAAATATTTTAGGTAGGGTAGTTACGGAAACTTCAGTGCCAAGATATTTGCATACAGACCTGAAGTGAAAGCAATGGAAGACAAGAATCTCAGACAGAAGGAACAAAAAATATGTGAGATTTCTGAAGTGGAAATATCTCTGGGCTAATCAATGAATAATAAGTCAGCTTGCTAAATGTTAGAGCAGAATGAACAATAGAAAGAATAATAAGTGCTGAAATTGGTAAAGTAGCCTGGGTTAGAACTCTTGGTTTGAATTATACAGATGTTAAGAATATGATCAATGGGAAAAATGAACAGGTGTCAAAGTTCATGGGACTTCCTAAATCTAAGCAAGAGGACTACTGTGAATAAATCTAAAATAAAGGACTGTTCCATGAAATTAATTAGGCATGAATTTTACCTTCACTTTCTTTATGATTTTAAAGACTTGAATATGATAAATATATAACTACAAATACAAAAGCAGGCAATCTATGACCAAGTACAAAAAGAATATTTAAAAGTGTTGCCATCAAAATCTTGCCAATAAAGCAGCAGAAAAAAAAAAAGGCAAGAAATAAGGAGGCAAAGCCTGATTCTTGACAAATATGAATAAGAAAAGATGAATGAAAATATTTCACAAAATAGAATTGAGTCAGAATATCTCCACTCTTTACAATCACACCAATGAAAATATATAGCTGATCTTATATATATATGTGTATATATATATTTATTTTATTTTTGTTTGAACTATTATGTATGTTACTATATTTAAAGTAATAAAATATTATTTTGATGGAATCTGGAAAAACAAAGGAAGTCATATCTTGGCATATAAATGCCATTTCCAAAAACCTTTAATTTTCTGCTATTTCTAATGGCAAATATGTCCTTACTTAAAATGCTGTTGATAATTTTGTGAGGGGAGTCCAAGGCATCAGAAGATGGGTAGAATGAGTTCTCATAGGAACTAATAAGTGTGACACTATAAATACAGATACATCATGAGTAAGTTAAAGCACCAGTGGAAATTTAAGAATGTTCAACCAAAGTATCAAGCAATCAATGTAATTTCACATACTAAATGTGTCACTCTCATAAGTAATGAGGAACCTAAATTTCAAACCTGAAGTGACAATTTGTTTTACTCAAGAGCTACACAGGCTCAACCAGGACCATCTTTATCTCTCTGCCTTAGGCCATGAAATTCCTAGATCTGGATGTAGCTCTTACAATGTATAGTTCCATTGGTAGATAGAATATTCTGATGTTCACTTTGGGGTTACAGATAGGGAAGAAACATAAAACTGAGGTCTTCCAATTTTCCAGTTATGATATTTCCTAGCATCAAGCATGGTTTATCAGGATGGGAAATTAACACATGAGGTAGCCTGATACATGTATTTATCAAGCTCTTCTGATAGTAAGAAACAGTCAAATTTTCTGAGGAAATAAAGAAGTTACTGAAAACAAGTAGCTGAGAACCACAGGAAGAGCAGAAACTAAATTTATTCAAGGTGCTGGCCACTTTCTAATTTTTCTCTTTCATGGCATTTCTATTTCAAATTATTTTGTTTCCTCTCTCACCTAACTGACTTTTGCTTCTGCTTCTCTCTTTTTCAACATGTGTGGAATTTACAGTGACTTCGACTATGATATTTACCGTAATTCTCTCTTATCAATACTCCACTTAAATTCCTCTGGCATAGCAGGGAATTCTCATTCACTCAGCTCTAGGAGCATGACCAATTATATAATTTGAAAGACCCAGTGAAAAGTGAAAATGATGGGCTCCTTCTTCAAAAATTATTAAGAATAAAGAGGCAGAATATTAAATTTGGGGAGGAGTCCTTCTAAGTGTGGATTATACAGGTCATATACCCATGAAACTGGCCCTACCCAGGAATAGAATTAAACCACTCAACTTCTTTGTTTTCCCCAACCAGATCATAGCTTTTGGCCAGTTAATGAATGAGCTGCTTCTGGGCCTAACGCTAGTGCTTGTATCAGTATAAGTTATAACTCTTATAAAGAGTGTGGTCACATGGTGTACTGTTTAGAGTAAAGCTAGCTGCTGTAACAAATACACCCAAATGTAAAACACAGGAGAAATTTCTTCTTATTTATATGATGATTCAAGAAACTGGCATTCCTTCTGTGGTATTTCTCCACTATCTCTTGTAGCTTCATTGCCACTGTTTTTAGCCAGTAGAAAGATAAAAGTTAACCAAGAAGAAATACATGCTTTCTTAACAATGTCAGCCCAGAATGGCACTCAGGATTTCTACTCACATCTGACTGGCTGGAATGAGTTACACTGGCACATCCAACTACAGGGAAATCAGAGGATAAAGTCTAGTACTGTTGCCAGGAAGAAAAGGAAATGCATTTCTGATGAACAGGTACCATTCTCTGCCACACATGGCATACAACATAGCTGTCTGGGCCAGCTTTCTTACCATAGTATGAATTTTATACAAGGATTCCTTCCCAGATCCTCCAGTCTAAGTCAGCTTCCTTTATAATGTCCTAATATAAACTTGTGGTTTTCTTCCAGTGTGCCCCTCTCCAGTAATAGATCCATTAACAGTAATTTAATTAATATCTGTTTCCCTCCACTAAATTTATAAATAAATACAACACTAATATAAAATGGTAACTCAATTATACTTCAATAAAAAGTAGCCATAAAAATAATTGGGGAATGATTTTTAAATTTAATTTTTAAAATTTTATTAGAGTAACAATACATGTACCTAGTTTTAAATGTATACAATAGTGTTTCAAGACTTATAATAGAAAGTAGCATTCTCTAATTCATTACTGCCATTTCCCAAGAATTGACTCTCAACATTTTTATCCATTCTCATTATTAGGTTCACATTTCTAAATTAAAAAACTTTTCTGCTATTTCTTGCTTTTTATCTTCCAAATATACCTATTGGCTCTCTATTAAGAAGATTATTGAAAATAGATGATACTAAATGTAGCTAGAATAATAATCCTGAAATTTCCCAGGAATTATAATAGCACTCTGAGAAAAATCCAGAGAAGGAGGAAAGCAGAAGTCCACAGAAAGACAAAAGTCCAGAAATTCACCATCTGCTCTTCAATTTATAATCCAAAAGGTGTCATATGTCATTAACACACACAGCTCATTGGCCAGGACTAGTATGCCATTCCATGCAACTGCAAGGAGGTGGGAAACACAGTCATCTGGGGCACCATTAAGAAGAAGAGAATCTAATACAGCTCAGCACTTTAACATGTTCACAGAAAAGAAAATATTTTTAAGCTTTGCATATCTGAAAACTTTCATTATATCATCATTTTTGACTGGTAGTTTATGTCAGTATGGAATTCTATAGAATTAATTTAACTAGGTTTTAAAATGAATTTTCCCATTATTTTATTTTTTCCAATGAATAAATAATTGCTTCCAGTGATTGATAAATCTATCCACATGATTCTTGGCCCTTTGAATTCTATAATTTTGCAAGAATGTGTCTTATGTTAGACATTAAAAGTTAGCATAAAATATCAATTGCAGAATAATTTCTATCCTTTCTGGAGATTTAAAAATTTTTGATAACTATTCCAACCTTTGAATTCTTCTGGAAATACTATTTAGATATTGAATCAACAGAATTGAGAACTTAGATTAATTAATAAAATATTTCAAAATTGTTAAGCCTGCCCTTACATTTTGCACTTGTGTCTGACTTCTATTGAAGATAGAAATGAAAGATAGTCTAAATTTCTTCATCATTTCTCATCTCCTAGTTTATCAATAACCGTATCTACTTTTCCCATACCAAGGCATAAGCATCACTCCTATCCAGGTCTAACTAATCTCAAGTCAACACTTTTGGTTCCATCTTCTGACTCTTCCAGAAACTTAATCCCCAATCAAATGACTTTTACTTTCCACCTCACCTCCCTAAACACTTGTATATTTTGTCTTCAAAGAAATGAAACTCATATAAGATTAATTAGTTGAAAGCCAACAATTTGGTGGTACAATTACAATATTGTGCAATCATCTCATCTATCTAGTTTCAAAACATTTCCATCACCTCAAAGGAAAACTCCACATGCATTAAACATTTAGTCCCCATTCTTTGCTCTCTTGATCTACCCCTCAAGCCCCTGGAACCAATCTGCATTATGTCTCAATGTATTTATTTATTCTGAATATTTCATATAAATGAAATAAACCATACAATAAACAATCTTTTGTGTCTGGCTTTTTTCACTTAGCATAATGCTTCTGAGGTTTATCTATGTTGTAAGCATGTATCAGTCCTTCCTTTTTATGGCTAAAAACCATGCTGTTGTTCAGACATCACATTTTGTCTACCCACCCATCAGCTGATGGACAGTTTGGTTGTTTCTACCTTTTGGCTACTGTGGGTAGTACAGCTATGACATTCATGTACAAGATTTTGATGAGTACGTTTTTTTCATTTTGGGAGGTATATACCAAGGAATGGGATCCTGGGTCATATGGTAATCCTATGGTTAACTTTTTGAGGATGGCCAAACTGTTTTCCAAAATGGTTGACCCAATTTACATTCCCACCAGCAAGGTATAAAGGTTCCTATTTATCCACACCTTCATTATCATATGTAATTCTCTGTTTTATTGTTAAAATGGAAGAAAATAGGAAGTGACACGACAAACAACTGAATTACATTCCAAAGAGTGACAAGCCTCACAAAAGAGAGACATCACAGATAAACTGTTTCAGCTCTGGGAAAGCACAGCAGGAAATGGTGGCTGCCATACAAGGAAGAAAGAAGAAATTCGGTACAATTTTAACAAATTCATAAAGGCCTATCACGGGATAGCATGTCAGTTTGATCTAGCTGATAATCCCAGCCATAAAGGGAGTTCACACTCACTTGCAAGCTTTTTTCCATGGTCTCTTCTGAGTGCTCACAAAAAGAATTCAGAGCTTCAGAGTGGAGCAGATGCCTGGAAACAGGCAAAGATCCACATTTTCAGGGGGGACAGAGAAAACTCTCTTCCCTACTCGAGCCCTCTTGGGCCCAGGATTCTTTATCAATACAAAGTAGAGGTCTGCTATCACTGAGAAAGGTGAAGGAAACTGTTTCCCACCCCAGATCCGCCACGAATGCAGGGCAGAGCTTGGCTTTCATTGGGAGGAGGTAAGGAATGCCGAGAAAGACCTACCCTCAAGAATCAAGCACACGTGCCTCCGCCTTAGGCGCTGCAGTGAGAATGATGTACCAGATAATAAACATCACCTTCTGCCACTGGGAGAGGGACAAGAGCATGGAGCCAGGCCCCGTTTGTGGCACAGACTTACAAGAACCACTGGAAGTTGAAGGTGGAACAGAAACACCAAGGAAAACCCTCTGTGATGGTTCTCTAAGCACAGGATAAGAGCAGCCCATTGCTGAGGTATTTGAAGTCTGTAGTGAACTGAATGTAACAGTAGCAAAAACAGAACTCAAACTCAGTTCAAGTATTACTAGATAGACTCCCATGCTAGCAGTCTGACAGAGGAGGCATGCCTGTCTTTGGATATAAGCAATACTTATCTCAGCCTTCTTTCGCACACTATGTGTAACGCATAATCAAATATTGCAAACACAAAATAACAAGGAAAAACAAACCATTTTCAAGAGATAAACTATAGAGCCATACAAAAATATGATCCTACTGTTGGTACTATCACACAGAAGCCTTAAAATAACCATGACTTAGAAGTTAAATAAACGAGCAGAAAATGTGGGAAACACACATGAATGTACAGGAAATTGAGTAAAGATATGAAAACTATAAAAATAATCAAACAAAAATGCTAGGAGGAAAGTCACGATCTAAGAGTTGAAGAATTCCTTTAATGGGCTCATCGGTAGAATGATCATAGCTGAGGAAGAATCAATTAATTTCTGTCAAATTATCAAAACAGAAACAGGCGGAAAAAAAAATAAAGAAAAACCAGAAGAGAGTATTTAAATACCACAGAACAGTATCAAAGGCATAACGCATGTATAGTATAAATCTTTGAAGGACAAAGAGAATGAGGTAAATAAAAAATTTGAAGAGATAATGGCTGTGATTTTGCAAACTTAATGGATGACAATAAACACAGATCCTAAAAGCTCCTATTGTTACATTCCTTCTTGGAATTTAAGATCTAAAGCCCAATGTAGTCAATCAGATATGTAATTGGAATAGAATTTGAAACACAATATAATTTCATAAAAATTTAAGTGATAAGTGAGAAGGCTGCAAGCTTTAATTTCCATCTCACAGAACAGGATCAGTGTATTAAGTGGTTTAAACATCTGCTGTGACTAGGATAGCCTCTACCACATGGTGGTTGCCAAATAAACACTAGTTTTCCTGTCATTGTCTCGTCTCTCTCCTGATACGTTTTAGTCAGCCATTTTTTAAACATGCGTTAGAGAAAACTGATAGATGCATTCACAATTCTACTTTCTTTCTGTTTAACTGTGAAATTAAATATAGAGAATTTATAGTCCTTTCTACATTAAGAAGCAGATAATCTGTTAGATGTCACTGTGCATTATCATATAAACACATATTCTTTATTTTTCAATAGATATGGAACTTTATTCAAGTTAGGAATTTGTCTAAACACTTTTAATGCCTGATGCTATATAATTATACTTCTACTCTGAAGGCAATGATAATGGAAATTTATAAAGCACGTATGTTAACTCTCATGTGACAGGATGTAAAAAGCACTGTATTTTTGTTCCAAAAATGTTTCAAAATGTTTTTCCTTAGAATAGTTTTGCTACCAACAGAAAACAAAGAATCCATTTTTGGTAAACAAGGATAATATACAAACTGACAGAATTACTTATTTAAATAATTATAAGGCATTATCATCATCTTGCATTTATGTTTTGCTCATTATGTATAAGACACTGTTCAAATCTTTTAGAATTATTTTATTCAGTCAGCCCAACATCCTTATAATGGTTATTTCCTTTATACAGATGCAGAACCTGATGCACAGAAAAGTTAAAAAAAAAATGCCTGTGTTAGAACTGGCATTTAACTCAGGGAGTCTGAAGCATTATGTTCTTAATCACTCAACTTGTCTGTATTTTTTAACATATGTCAGTTCAGGCTGCTCTAACAGAACATCATAGACTGGGTAGCTTAAGCAATGCAAATTTATTTCTCACAGTTCTAGCTGCTGAGAAGTCCAAGATCAAGGCACCACCAGATCCACCGTCTGGTGAGAGACAGCTTCCCAATTTGCAGCTGGATATTTTCTCATAGTATCCTCACATGGAGGACAGCACAGGAGAGAGAAAGCAAGCTTTTTTTGTGTTTTTATAAGGGCATTAATCTCATTCATGAGGGCTCCATCCCCATGATCTAACCACCTCCCAAAGACCTCATCTCCTGATACCATCACAATGTTACTAGAATATCAACATATGAATTTTGAGACACAAAACATTCAGTCCATAGCAATGTTAGTAATTCAAATTAATATATTACATTGATCTTTGAGTGAAAAAAATTTTAAATAGAATTTTTTTCTAAACTTGGTACCATTTCATATAAAATATATTTATTTCAGGAATTCTGTTATGCACAAAACTGGCAAAGAGGGAAACATTTTTCTACTTTCTATAAAATAAGTTTAACAGAAGCATTTCTGTCCTTCCTGGTTGTTCATTTTGAGAACTAAATTACATAATGACTAGAAGTAAAAGTCAAAAATGTAGAACTTGTCCTTAAAATACTAACAAGTTTAAAATAAAATTAACAGTTTAATTATTACATTTTCAGTAGTAATTTTAAATGACAGTATCATTCAAAATGCTGTCTTCAAGTATGATTTTAATGTTTCTGTATATTTGTTACATTTTATTTTTCCAATAATGAATTATAGTAGTCTGTCTAGTGAAAACAGTACTATTCTGTTTAACTTACTCAAGATATTCCATTTCAATTAGCCAGAAAGTGAAAAAGGTGAAGATTTTATGAGCATACTACAATAACCAAATTCTCTAAAAGTAAATGGTACTAAGGAAAACATTAACTACAAATAAAGTATTTTTAAGATGTCACAGATTACTCTTTGTATTAATACTAATATGTGTATATGTAGATCTCTAAAGGAGATCAGGGACTATTTCTTTAGATAAGATAAAACAAATTATTAGTTTTGATCTTAATATTTCTATTTCCTATTTTGATATATGAAATGATCATCTAGAGTATAGAAATAAATTTCCTCTTAAATATTGTAGGTACAATAAAGAAGTGATTGTTCATGTGGTTAATTGCTCTTAAATGACCATGTGTTTATTTATTTGCTTAATCTAATGGAGAGGTCAATTTTAAAACTCTTGAATCTCTATCAGGTGGCAATACTGCTAGTATAAGTTATATCTTCTGTCTTAAACTAATAGGTTCCAAATACTTTCTTGTTGCAAATTAAAATCTCTCCATTTAAACAGTGAAATTTGGGAGAAATATTTTGCAATAGAAGAAACATTAACATTGTTCATAAATATTTCCAACAAATGATTTTTCTGTGTCTATTAGTAATTATTCTGAGCATTTTAATAGATAATGCAATTTCCATATGATATGTGACCTTTGTTGCTTTGATAAATTGTGCAGGTATATGATTTGGTCAAAAATTAATCTCCTAAAATTAACATGTATCTTCTATTCTCTACCAGATATCACCATTTGTGGCTTCAACAAATACTTAATTTATCATTTCCATCAAATTCTTCTCTCTCAAATATATTTGTCTTTTTGCATCAACAATCTCATAACACTACTACCTACCTAACCAATTAAGTCAAACATTTAGGAGTCAAACTACATGAATCTCCTTCCCTCATTTTCTCCTTAACACCTTAACATTGAATTTCCATTCAAAAATCGACCTTAAAACATATAAAGTGGTTTTCCATCCCCTTGGATGTGACTTACAAAGACGTTTAAGATCTGTACAGTAATCACCTCTACAACCTTCTCATCAGCCATTCTCTTGCTATCTATGCTTCAATCTTGCTGGTTGTTTATAATTTGTTGTTTTCTTCATAGTGTTGTTTACCTCTGGTCTATCTCTAATCTGCCCTCTCTTCACATACCCTTCGTATGTGTATTTTGTATCTCAGTGTATATGCCACTGCCTATAGGAAGACGTTCCTGAGTATATTTGGATCACTCAAAGCACTTATTACACATCAAAATAGTATCTCACAGGCATCTTCCCCATCTCCCCTCTCTTTCAACCCTCAAAGTTCCATGAGAGCAAGAAGATGTCATTCTTTATCACCTCAGTGTCTACATCTGAAAGAGGTTTTTAAATCTCTTGAAAATTTTATTATATATTATTATTCAGTATAATGTTATTATTCAGTATAATGATTAATTAACAAATTTTTGTGTGAGAATAACTGGAAAGTGTTTGGCACATCACATACATGTGCCATGAAATTTCACAAATTAAATAAATACCATAGGGTTCAGTTAATTCAACAAAGATGAAAATATCTTTCAGAGGTATTGCTTTGAATATTTTATATATTAATGACATGGAGTATAATATACACAATTTCCAGTATAGGTAAATATATCTGCCTAAATATAAAAATGTTAGCTAATTTAATCCTTTTTTTTTCTTTTTAGGTATTTATATGTACTTTTATCTTTCATACAATTGTTTTTACTTTAGACTAATAACTTCTAAATCCCTTTCGTAAATCCCAAGATCTTTAATCATCAATGAAATTATTCATTTCTTATATTTTCTGCTAAAGATCCCTTTACGTTCATAAAAGTTATTAAAGACCATAAAAAGCTTTCATTTGCATGAACTATATTTACTAATATTTAGTTTATAAGAAATTATAAAAGGAAAAATTTTTAAATATTTATTAATTCATGTAAAAATTAAGATTATACACCAACCACATATTCATTTAAATAATATTTTTATGAAAAAACTACATTGTAAAAAATTAAAAATAGTGAAAATTTCTCTAATACCTAAATTAGTAAAAGTCAGCCAGATTCTTAATGCTCTGCATTCAGTCTTTTGCAAATATGTTGTTTCATTTGAAATAAATAAATTTCAGCATAAAACAGATATGTAGTAGAATAAAAGAGGAGTATTTCAAAAGTCTTTTCAGATTATACAGATATTATTCCTTGATATTACTTCAAAACTCAAGTGGTGATTTCTTGAAAGGCATTTCCAATGCAGAATCTGAAACCATGTTGACGTTATGTTAAAATCCATTGGTCTGTCTTATAATTTGAATGGATCTTTAACCCACTCATAATTTTGTAGCATCATGCATTGGTCATTTGGAAAATACCAGTTCCCTGAACAATGAAGATCTTCCACTTGTTGATATATTTCATTACATCATGTTTTTAAATACATTCATTTATATCACTACTGTTCTCATCAGAAAAGTATATTTAAGTATAAGGAGACTGCCAAGGTCATGGTGATGAACAGAAGTTTTCCAAAGTTCTAAATTTAGCCAAACCTTACATTTTATCAATGGCAAAATATTTCCATTGTTTTCCTTGAAGTGACAGCCTCATTCTTTGTTTTTGAGATCCAAATAAACAAATCTAAAGTTTGCCTAGTAAAAAATGCTAGTCCATGAAAAAACTAGTTCAGCTCACAACTCAATCAAATTATTTTCCTGTAGACAATTATCATGTTCCAAAATGAAACATAATGCTTCATTCATATTTCCAGTATTGCTACACAGCCTATTGAAAACAATTCCACTCAAAGCTCAAGATTTAATAAAATCTTTTTCTGCTTTATCAAGAATATTCTTAAGTGAAACTGACATTTTAAAACTTGGTATAGTGTGGTGGTGACAAATACAATAATTACTAACATTTGGAATGTGTAATGCTTTCACATAGCTAAATTTATAGTCAGCCTAGTTGCGGAATTTATGAACAAATTAGAGCCAGCTTGCAGCACTGTACCTGTGATAAACGCTGGTAAAGTGAGTCAAGTAGAAAAGCCACGTAAGAAGATAGATTGAGAATCAAATAAAACACTTGAAAAAGTACCAACACAAAGAGAAGTAGTCAGAGAGAAAAACTGCTCAATAATTATATATAGCAAAATGATTTTGAAAAAGTTTGTAAATAGCACCTAAAGAAATTCCTTAAGATATTAGCTAGTAGCAATCCAGCTATCAAGCAGAGAAGGTAGTGCATAGCTTCCAGGTTGCTGGCACAAAGCAGGAGAATGGAATCAAGTTCAGAATATTGAGGGTGTTGGCAAGAATTTGTTTAGAGCGTCATACAGTGGAACTTAGGCTACATAAGGAATGAGATAAGACAGTAAGAACACTGGCGGCTAGTGGCAGAAGAGTAGGTCTGGTGAGAGTTTTTTAAAAGATCCAATTTCAAGGTTTATTAACTTTCATAAATTCAGTTTTAAATAACCACATTAATGGGAGTGGATGAATGAAGTAACATGAAGTCATAGTCTAATCATAGTAGTAGTGATTATCAAACATGAACTACTGACTCGTTTATAAATAGGCACACAATTAGAATACTAGAAGAAGCAATCCATCCAAAATGAGAAAAAAATAGTGGCTGAACCACTAGATAGGTCTCTTACATGAATGTTACACTCTTGCAGAAAAGAGCTTTTACTTGAATTTAAAGAAAAGCTAAAGAAAAGAAAGGAAAGAAAGGAAAGAAAGGAAAGAAAGGAAGAAAGGAAGAAAGGAAGGAAGAAAGGAAGAAAGGAAGAAAGGAAGAAAGGAAGAAAGGAAGAAAGGAAGAAAGGAAGAAAGAAAGAAAGAAAGAAAGAAAGAAAGAAAGAAAGAAAGAAAGAAAGAAAGGAAGGAAGGAAGGAAAGCTAGCAGTTTGGTTCCAAAGATATTTATCAATGGAAGAAAAGTCTGGGTATTGGGGACAGGCAGTAAGCAGATGGTATCAACAAGGATCAATAAAGAGAAAGCTATAACCAAATATAAATACAAAATGAAAAGGAGAATTCATATAATAGAGATATATAAAAAGTTTCAGAACCACAGTGGGAATCAGCATCCTCGGTGTCCTCAAGTTGTGAAACAAGGTGCGTGCAGATGCTGGTTCTACATCTAATGACTGTGGTGTATGGGGCCAGTGAGCCAGATACACACAAGAGACTTCTGAGAACATACCATTCTCTTAGGGGAGCCAGATTTGTTATGAGAATAAAGATGAAGGTTATTTTGTGAAGAAATCCTGAAGGGGAGGTGTGGGTTTTAATTTGTATAGAACACAGGGAACAAAGTATCGTCAATGAAATGAAGAAAAGCGGCATGTGGAGGAATACAAGGTCATATGTAAAATTATATAATATTGACTGGAATTGATTTAAGGGGTTTACCTTTTGGAGAGTGGCTGATGCTGAAGACAAAGCATAATCATGGGTTTACCCAGGCCCAAGATTTTGAATAGATGTATGCAGAGCCTAGGAAGTGTCAGAGGTCAAGTGAGACTCATGAGTGTTCCAACTCTAATAATGGTGAGGAATTTCTGGAGATCCTAGAAGTGGACAGAATTGTAGCATGTGGTGACAAGAAGACATCTGATCTTCAAGAGATCATTTTTCTAAGTGTTCGTCAGATGAAATATACTGTTTCCAAAGAAACTCACTGCCCAGAGAATTAGTCACTTAAGCCCTTTAGTGGTGATAAACTCATGATAAAGAATCACTCAACTGCACTCTTAGTTCTGAGATTCCATCTCTTGGTCTCATTTATATGGCTGTTGGGTGTAACTCTACCTAAGTTAGAAATATCACTACAAAGATATCCCCTAAATGAGGTAAAGACATTAGCAGACAGATGTCTTATCTAGTGACTATTTAGCATGAACTACTGACTCATTTACGAATGGGCCCAAAAGAATACTAGATGAAGTAATCTAAGAGAAAAATCTTGTTTAGGGATTAAAAACTAAGATACTATTTTTAATCACCTTAATGTAATAGAAGATTTCATGGAGTTAAAAAATGAAATTAAATATTTGGTCAAATTGAGAAAGTAATTCAAAATAGTTTTATAATCACTCTGTTAGCCAAAAAAAATTAACTAAATATTTATACGTAAATTTCAGCTCAGTATCATTACTGAACAATTTTAACACTAGTGCCTTCAATGCTAAATATGTATTTTCCCTTGTTTATAAAACTTTTATTGTATCATATAAACATTTGTAGATAAATTGATCTGCTTGCAAAATAACTATATATGTTTTAGCACAGCATATGCAAAGTCTTAAAAGTATTTTCCTCTGTGCTCCTGAGAAGTTTTTATCTGTGCACTTCAAGTCATTGCTTATTGACCAACTAATAGATTATAATGAAGACTGAAATATATTTCTGTAAAAGAAACACCCATGGAATTTATATTTTCATTAACTACAACATGGCATTATTTCTATGGAGCATTAAATAACATTAAATTTGATGAAAAGCTTTTATAATTTGCCAGGGGCTGGAATTAATGCCTTGGAGCAATGTCTTTTTACTTGAAACCCAGATAGTCACTGCTCAAGGAGTAGAAAAGTAAGTCCTTATCACTTGGAAAATGGTTTCTATAATCACAATATAAACAAACATGGGTTATATATTTATGATATAGTCTGGCAGAATAATTCAGTAGTTGATTTATGTCCAGAAATCAGAATACTATAAGAAGCACGGATATAAGTATATTTTTAAAAGTCAGCATTTATTGTTACATACTCCATTTACTCCACTGTTCTTATGCCAGTTCCATAACATGACATTTGACTCCTGGAGGGATGACATTTGGTATGAATTTAGTGTGTTGTCTGAATAGTCACAGATAACTTAACATTTTCAAAGTATATTATTTTTACTGCTGCTATAAAAGATCCAAATTAAATTTCCCACAAGGATTTTTAACTGCTATATTAGGATATATAAATTTTTTTTAACAAGAGGGACAGCAAAAATGAAATTTCAGTTCATTTTGATTATGACAGATGTCATAGAGACAAAAGAAATTATAGATCAGTCTTTGGAAATTTTCATTATAATTTCATCTATCACAATATTTGAAATGCGTGTAGTGCAGATACACAAAGAGAGAATAAACATATATTGACTGCAAATAACTACATTGCTTATCTTTCCAAATATCTTTCTAAAGCCTACTTTACTCTCTGATGGCATGATTGAGCTTCCTAATTGGCAAAATGAAAAAGTAAAATGGGTAAACATACAATTATATTTTGGAATAAACTATTTATCAATCAATGTGAATTTTTATTTATGAATCAATATGTACTTACTGAATGCAATGTGAACATTTCACTGTCTGGTTTTTAATCAAATAGTTCTCCATGATTTGGTGCAAATCCAGAAAAAGGACACACATTTGACTTTCACATTTTTTCTGAAAATTTATAAAACTTAACACCCCCAAACAAAGTATGCTTGAAATTCAGCTTTTTGTGTATTTTTTATCTTCATTCATCAAGAGAGCCTCTAATAAAGTCACACAGATTCTGATGTATTATCAAGATAATCTATAATCAAATCATTCAAAATTCTCAGCATGGTTGGTTGTAAGTACTTCAGTCACCTTTGAAAATAGGGATTCCCAGGTGTTTTAGGCCTGAAGGAAAAATTTGAGGCAAATCTCAAAAACACCTTATTTTGATCCTGCTGCCCCCTATTACTATTGTTGCTTTCTTCTGGTTTCCTCAGAAATAAACTGTTCAGATGAAACCACATCAATCTTGCAGTCACAAGGAAGACAGATGGAACACAACTAGTTTAAACTAAAAATGCAATAATATTCAGTGTATATGTAATGTATGTTAGTTACTCTTCAAATTCTATAATTAAATTGTACTTGAGTTACAAAATGTTATCTTTCTAGATCATGTGTGTTTTGTGTGCTTGTCTCAGCCTGTAAATAACTAATGCTGCGGCTGGATCAGCCCTTGTAGTTCTTATGATTGCAAAACACTCTTCAGGAATAACAGGAAACTTTTGGGGGGAAAAAAGATTTATTACTTATAGGTCCTGAAAAGCACATGGCACACCTGAGGCCACAGCCACACACACACACACACACACACACACACACACACACACACACACACACACACACACACACACACACACCAGGAAGTCAGGGAAAGAGAGATGGTGCATGAGTGCAGGGACCTGGGGTTCTGCTTTTACTGGGGTTGAGGATGGAGGATGGAGGCCTAGGGTTTCGTGGGCTCACTCTTTATTGGTAAATTTAAAACGTAAGAGTGGGAATTTAAAGGGCAAGAAAAGAAAAACCAAGTGGTCCAATGGTCAGTTATCAAAATCAAACAAGATCTCTAGAGCAAAGGAGCCAAGGTCAGTTATCAAAATCAAACAAGATCTCTAGAGCAAAGGAGCCAAGGTCAGAAGAGAAGAGGCCAAGCCCGGCTCATTACCTAGTCATCTAGTCCTGTGACTGGCAACGTGTTTATTGGAGATAGTCATCTCTGAAATGGTTGCCTCTTTAAAGTGGATGCCTTGGCAGTCAAAGCTTAAGGCAGGCACTCACATTAAAAATAGAAAAAAATAACACTAAGGGCTTACCCTACAATGTAGTGATAGGTACAGTACAAGGGATAGCATTTATATGCAACTAGTGCAGAGTACAAATTCCGTATTAAACTGTTTCCAGGTATATTACCACACTTTTTGTTAAAGGTAAAATAACCACTAATTCAAATGATGTGATTCAAAGATTTCCAAAGGATCATCTAGAAAACACACTCTCCTCTTTACCAGCTTATAATTTTGAGTAAAGGTGTCAAATATATTGGTAATCTCCATACCTGAAGACCATTAAGAACACACATGAAATCAAATAAAGTTAGATTTATTAGCTTGCTCTAGGAAGAGAGAATACCTAACCATGGAATTGAGATGGTCTTACAGAATGTGGGCTTATGCTGGATGATTTAGAAGAGAATAAAGAAGTGGGTGTCAGTTTTGAATTTGGTGCTATTAGCAAGTGGGGCATTCAGTTTCCTTAGCAGAAGCATGATCCTCTTGGAACCAGGACCTCTAATGTGGCAGAGTGTAAACTGCATAGATATCAAGCACAAATTTCACCCACTGGTGGGTAGGAATGATAGTGAGAGGTCCAGTACTATTTCTACCCTTTGACTTAAAAAACCCACGCATTCTAACTATAGGGTGCATGGCGCCATTTTTTATATCAATCATAGGTTTAGTATATATATTAAATTCTGGAAGACATCACTCTGCACGCCATCATTCCTGAGTTAACAGTTTAGTTATACTATAGGGTTACCTGCATCTAGATGATGCAATATATGCAAGCAACAGTTAGTCTTTTGTTTATGTGCCTATTGCCACACCATCCTTGCAGTGAAATCAGACATCTCTTTGAAGGAAGGATATCATGCAGGTTCATCATGCTTTCTGCAAGCCTTCAGACAATGGTGCTGGCAGAGACACTTTAGACAGGAAAAACAAAACTATGTCTAGAATACATGTCAATTTCATTAAGAACAAACTGCAGACCCCTCGAGGGTGGAAAGAGATGAAGTGTTACCAAAGTGCCACCAAATGGCTAACTGAAAGACGCCATATCAAGAACTCTGTCATACTCTGCTGCAGGCACACTGAATATTTAGCAATAGCAGTAGCTACATCGACCTTGATGAAAGAAATTTCATGTTTCTTCTGGTTAGCTATTGCAGTGTAACCAGACACTCAAAACTGGTGTCTTAAAATAACAATCATTTTATTATGTATTACAGTTTCTTTAGGTCAACAATTTGGAGATGTTTTCCCAGGATTGTTGCGCCTCATGCTCTCTTGTATCACTGCAGCCAGATGATGACTGAAACTAAAACAGTGGGGGGTGGAGCAGCTGGAGCTAGCCAAGCATCTCTTCCCCCTTTCTGAGGTTGTAGGACGTCACATTGGGTTAGACTGGGCTTCCTCGAAGCATTACTGGCTCAGAGTAGCCAGAGTTCTTATTTGGTGGCTGGAGGATTTAAAAGCGAATATTCTGGCAAAATTACACTGTTTATCACCTAACCTGGGAAATTACACATTATCACTTTTGTACATTCTCTCTATTGGTTGAAAACGTTACAAAATTCCACACAATTTCAAGAATAGTGAAAATCAATCCCTATTCTCAAAGGGAATAGTGTCCAAATATCGAGGTAGAGGAAAAGTAGGTAGTATGGATTTAAAGTATTAGATGATGGTTTTGTATCTGTATCTATCCATCCATCTATACATGTATAATATATATATTATAGGTATTCTATATATACATATATGAAGTTTATTAAATAAACTTTAGAAATGTGAATGCTCTAATAATTAGTTATAATGGGACGGACTTTTATTAGTAGTCATCTTACATCTATCTCTCCTTCCCCAAAAAGGATAAAAAAAAAATTCTTCCTTTAATAACATTCAAAGTCTAATCAACTATTCCTGATTCCTTAGCAGGGTTTTTCAGCTCTGCTAACATGATTTAGTTATACTTTATATTTTCTAAGTGTGAACAGATAGGATGTATTTTATTATAACTTCTTAACATTGTTTATATTTAAATGCATTTTTAATCACCTGATAAAGGAAAATTGTTCAGCAGAAACAATATTTATTTTTATTGTCTTCTTGCTAACAACTCAAAATGATAGAAAGTTAAAATGTGTTTTCCTTCCTTTTTATTTTGTTTTATTTTCTCTTAAAAGATCACAAGTGTATTATTTACATATTTGTATTTTATTTTCTGATGTAAAACTTAGATGTGCACCTGGAATGTTTATATAACTCTGTTTTCCATCTGGACCATTAAAATTTACTCTGAACTTGGCATCTGTGTCTAACCTTCTTTTCTCTCGTAAGATGTTTTAAAAATTAATAAATTACATGTAAAAGTGGAAATACAATGGGAATGCAGATGGAACTAGAGCAAAGGGGAGTGTTAAAATCAGAGAACCATTTTAAACAAGATGCAAAAATGGATAG